>NC_140583.1:387621235-390062902 GCF_964204655.1 Triturus cristatus
AGTATGTGGCAGACAATTCTATTGCTGTTGCTCGGTATGTCACATCGTACATTACTAAATTTGAGAAAACAGAATTGAAGGAAATGTGGGAAGAGATTTCTCACGAGAAGACTGTCAGTAAGAAGCTGTACAGTTTCAGTTTGAAGATGTTAACGCATTGAGAAATTGGATCCTACGAATGTTCAGATAGGTTATCATCTGCAAGTCTTTACTCGAAATCCAGAAGAATAATTTGGGTCAGTTTAGGCCTTGCAGGAATGCGAAATCGGGTACTGAAATCTGTTGGAGAAATTGAATATTTGGCCGAAAACGACCCAGAAAGTACAGATATTTTGAAAACAAACATGTTGGACACATATTACCCAAAAAGAAGTCATCATCTTGAGCACATGTGTCTCTATGAAGTGCTGCAGAACTACATTTTTTCACGGAAAGCCACAGAAGACATCAACAATGGAAAATATAAAGTCATTGGTGAGGAAGGATGTTTAGTGAAGCAAACAAAAGGAAGTTTGATTAATCACAGGAAGCTGAGTTGTGACACTACTGACAAAAAGGAATTTTACTACTTGGCACTTTTACAGTTGTTTAAACCATGGCGTACAGAGGACGAACTACTTGGAGAATTTCAAAGCTATGAGGATTCATTTAATGCATGTAAAGATACCATTGAATGCAGTATTTTCAGGAATTATGTCCAAATGTTAAACGAAGAAATTGAACAGGAAGCTACAATTGCAGCTGAAGTAGCTAGAGATAGTTCTCAAGACAGCCAAAGTTCTGGAACGCTCAGTCAAGATCCCCTAGGACAACCAATCGTAGAAAATGAAGCTGCAAAAGCCATGACTGAAGTGGAAACGGCTATGAATCAAGCAAAGGAAGATTTAATAGAATTACCAGATTTGGAACAACAACTGAATGAAGAACAACGACAAATTTATGAAGAAGTCAGAAAAAAAATTGATCACGGATTACTACATGAAAATAAAGAGTGCACATGCACAGCATTTGAACCAGTTAGGTTGTATGTGAGTGGACAAGCTGGAACTGGGAAAAGTTTCTTAATTAAAGTCATCAGAAGCTACCTACAGCAAAAAACTGATTCAACTTTATCTTGTGTTGTTACTGCTCCAACTGGGTTAGCAGCATATAATATAAAAGGAATTATTCTCCATCGCTTGCTAATGTTACCAGTGGAGCATGAGAACAAAATAGAATATCACAAGCTAACTTGCGAAGCATGTTTCGAAGTTTCAAGAGTGTTGAAGAAGATGCAAGGTTTTTTTTTTTTTTTTTTTATTGACTGTAAACAAGGCATAATCACATACAGAGTGTTGCGCCTGCTACACAGGGGCCGGCTACCATGTCGCAATTGTCATTCCAACAGCCTCGGCTATCCCACATCCCGGAGGCCAGGCATCGCCGTGCATCACTGTCTCAGATCCCACTGAAGTACAATTGCCCCTTTCTCATGAGCCTTGTCTTTGGGGCGACCCCCTGTCCGTAGTAAGGTCCTAGCTTGGTCCACCCGCACTATGTTGTTCACAGTCTTGTTTTGTGGCAATAAACTCGAAACCCCCTCATCCCAAGAAGATGCAAGTTCTCATTATTGATGAGGTAAGCATGGTATCAAACTTAATGCTTGCCTTTGTGCATTTAAGAATGCAGCAAATTCTTAAAAGAGACTATGATGTGCTATTTGGTGGAAAACATGTTATAGTTTTTGGGGATCTACTGCAGCTCACTCCAGTTAAAGGACAACCAGTGTTTAATACTGTGACACATGAGGACACGAAGAAGTCATTAGGAAGCGTTGGTAATGCAAATATTTGGTCATTCTTTGAGTACAAAGAACTCACTACCAATATGAGGCAAGCAAATGATGAAGAATATGGAAGTATTCTGAAAGATATCAGAATTGGACTACTCACAGAAGTAGGCAGAAAAGCAATACAGAGTCGGTTGCTACATAATTTATTTCCAAATGAGGAAATAGTTGCAGAGAAAATATACAAGAACATTGCAGAAAAAAATACTGTAATCTGCTTAATGCCAACACTACGTGAATGCTCGATATTCAATGAGGAACTTTTGAAATTGGAAAAGGAAGAGATTAAGAAAATGGAAGCAGTGGACAAAATCCAACATGAAAGAATTACTATTACATTAACAGGCGAACTGAAAAATAAATTGGATTCTCTAGAGAAGAACATTTCGAAAACAGCTGGATTAGAAAAAAATCTATATCTTTGCATGAACTGTCGAGTATTTCTAATGAGAAATTTGGATGTTGAAAAAGGTTTAGTGAATGGAGCTATGGGTAGAGTTGTGGGTTTTGTTAACTACCAGAAAAAAGAAGGAATTGAGTTTTTAAAAATAAAATTCGATTAGATTGAAGAGGTTAAAGACATTTGTCGTTGTTCAGTCCGTTTTTTGCTTGTGAAAGACTTATATGTACGTAGGAAGCAATTTCCATTTTCGCTAGCATATGCTGTAACTATTCACAAGTGTCAAGGATTAACTGTTGATAATGCATTTGTAAACATTGGATCTACTGTGTTCAAAGAAGGTATGGCATATGTTGCTTTGTCACGAGTGAAAACATTATCTGGTTTATTCATGATAGACTTTGATGACTCAAAAGTTAGTGCTGATGCAAATTGTGTTAAGGAGTACAATAGATTAAGAAGAACCTATGCTCCTCATTTAGGTCAGTATCCTGTGTTGGAGAAACGTGTTGTTTGTCAGAAAAGGAGATTTGAGAATATCTGTAATGAGGATGTAGAGAAGAGAAAACAAAAAGAGAGTCATGTGATTGCAAGCAAAAAGAAAAAGGACAATGTTGAACAGGTTGTTGGTTTCCATTTTGAAAATAGCTCTGGTGTCAACTGCTATGCAAATGTAGTGCTGAATGTTGTATTTTATCTTGAAAGTTTGCAAGAGCAGATAATAGAAAATCAAGAAAAAAGATTCTGTTCTGTGCTAAGTCTTCTTTATGAGAAACTGAGTGTTGATAAAGCAAAAATAGAAAGTGCGAATGAAATTAGAAATCTATTAGATGTTTGTTCAGGACGAACACAGTTTTCACAAAATGTCCAGCAAGATGCACAGGAATTCTTGATGTACATTCTTTTGGTACTTGAAGATGAAGGGGTAGAAATAGAAAATATGTTTGGTCTCTCTTATAAATGGGAACATAGTTGTGAAAACTGTTTCTACACATGCAGCTCTAATGTTGATTCAGAAAGGTTTATCTATTTAACATTGCCAGAGACTAAATCAGTGACTTTTAGTAAATTAGTTAAAGATGCCAATCACAACATGGAATGTTCGAAATGTAAATCAGACATGTTTTCATCGTTATTTTTAAAGAAATATGGACAGTATGTAATTTTAATGATGCAACGTTGTAGAGCTGATGGAACAAAATTGGACACTTTAATAAAGAAATTTACAGGACAGCAATTATCAATTTCTGGCAAAACTTTTGTAACAGTTGCAATAATTTTCCATGATGGGCCTTTTGTAACTTCTGGTCATTACACAGTTTTTCTTAAATGTGAAAAAGGCTGGACACTGTGTAATGATTCTGAATTGGTTTTCAAGCAACGTTTGCCTTTTGATTTAGCAAATTCCTATTTAATTTTTCTGAAACCAAAATTTTAGAAAGAAATTGCAACATCTGTAGAAAACATTATTACAATTTAATTGGATTACCATCGGAAATGTCATCAAAAATTATTATAAAAATTACCATTTGGCCTTACGGAAAGGTAATAATTTGCATTGTGGACTTCTTTGACACAAATTATTTTGGTGATTATGCTTATGCAACAGAATTTTCGGACGATATTTATTGAAATTAGTGATTGTTCTTACGTGAGATTTATATTGCAAATGTTTCATTTCCATTACGGTATGTTTTAGTGAGAAGAGATTCTGGGCTTTTTTTAAACAATCTTTCTGATTGTTTTTTTTTTGCCCGCTGTTAAGTGATGAATGCAATTGCTTTTACAATTTACAGTAAAATGCAATATATTCTAAAAACAGCAAAAAAAGGGCAAAAATATGTTTGATGAAAAATGAAAATATGTGCACTGTATTCTAAAAAGTATTGTTAAATATTAATACCTTTTTCTTTTTTTACAGATTGAGAAAGGAAAAATATAAAAATAAACTTCTTTACAGCAAGTAAAATAAATCACTTATTTTTCTTTTAGTTATTTTCTTTGTCAGGTAAGTGTGAAATTTCTGGAATTATCACACATTTACTTTAATGCTCACTTTTTTTCACTACTCTTCTCTATGCTTTTTTCATTTCTGTAGTAGTCCCTCATGGACCTTGTAGGTTGATTACATTTTTGGGGTTTTTAAAAAAAAAAAAATAATAATGTGCACAGTAAAAAAAAAAAAAAAGTCATTTACATTTTTTTTTAAAAAGTTAAGAAGTAAGGTTGGCTCTTAAAAGAACCGTTTTGTTCATAAAGGGAAAGAGGAAAGAAAGAATGGGAATACTAACAAGGACCACAGATGTGCTGGTCTATCCTATTGTTTATGAGGGAAACACTGGTCTCCGCATAAACAATTAGGCCATGACATCTTGTGCACCTCATTGCAACCCTCCCAAAACGAGGGTTTATATCCAGAGGACCAGAAAAGGGTGATGCTCCCACCGCAGAGGAAGTGCTCGGCTGAGCTGCCGAAGATGTACTCGGCTGAGCATCTGCAGGTGTGCTTGGGTGACTTACTGGAGATGTTTCTCCAGTATGTCTAGCATAAGTCCTGGGATGTTTATCCTTAATGTGTCTAACCATAGAGTGATTACCAAAGGAATACTTCTTCCTTGGATTCCCTCTAGATAAGACACGCTCACAAAGTGAGCAGGTGACTAAAGGAGCATTTACCTTTTTCTGCCCCTCTGGATAGGTGAAATATTCCCATACAAAAGAAGTCTTTTGTTTCCTCCTTCTCTCTCTGATGATGCTGCTACCTGGCTCACTCTCAGAAGAGGACTGCTGTTCTGCCATCGTATCACAAAGACAACTCAGCTCCTTCTCCTAAGGGATCACAAGCAGAAATGAGGGGAATGGGTGTTGTGTAGGAGAGTTCTAGAACTGAAAGTAGTTTAAACCAATCAAAAGTGCTGTTTCTTGGTCCCATGACCAACCGTGCGCGTACGTTACGCTTACGGAGCGCTTACGGTAAAAGTACGCATGCGCGTTTAAAATACACGCGCATGCGCGCATGCGCATAACAGGCACGCTCCAACACTTCAGCGTAACGTGCGCACGTAGCGTATGCGCTTACGCGTCGCGTACGTAGTACGGACGTCTACGTAAATTGCGTAACCATACGCAAACAGAGTAGAAATTTTACGTAAAAAAAATAAAACGTGCACTTACGGTAAGCTTACCGTACGCGCACATAAAAAAAAAAAAAAATGGAAAAAAAGATTCACTATGTTATACTACTATATCTTACCTGTTTGGTTAAAAAAAAGGTGAAAAATTATATATTGCAGAAATTTTAAAATTTTACCATAGTGTTTAAAGAGAATATAAAGTAAAAAAAAAGAAGTAAAAAACCGTGCAAAAAGAAAAAAAAAAAAAAATTTCACACGTTAAATATAAGAATTAGCATTTAAAAAACCATACAAATTCACTGAAAAAACCATGGGTTTCACACACGTTATAGTTAGGAATTAGCATTTTAAAAACCTTGCAAATTCACTGAAAAAAACCATAGGTTTCACACATGTTATAGTTAGCTGGACATTTCACTCGTAAAAAACCAATGAAATTCCCCCGTTATAGTTAGTTAAGCTAACTATAACTCGCGCACCCGCAATCCACTGCTGATGATGTCACATATAACATCACTCATGACATGGTCACTGACATCACTCATGACATCACTGATGACATCTCAAATGACATCACTGATGACATCACTGATGACATCATCCTTGTGATAGAGTGGCAGACCTCCTCTCACCCTAATATAACCTTGCATACACACATTCAAAAATAGAGAGTAAAAAAAAAAAATATATTGGAAATTCAAATAACAGTTTCAACAATGTCTTCTGAAATTCTAAGATCCACATACACATCTACCCATTCACCAACAGTCCTATACTATCACTCATACATGTACTCACTCATATGTACTCATACACCTGTACATCCTGTTACACAATGCCACTCATCCATAGAGTTACTCACACACATAGTCACTCATGCTAATAAAGAATCAAACATCCATTTACCTTCATATACAGTTATACACACACCACCACACTTACTTCTACGGAAACTTACACATACTTAGTCTTTTAAACAATCACTAATAGAAACACATACTTATTGATACAGGAACTCTTCCAATCTCTCACTATCACATATACTCACATATATACACCAATAGTCACATATACTAGTTTAAAACATAAGTAGTTACTCATGGACACACTATTGAGACAGTCATTCACTCACTAACACACCCATACACACACTCATCCACCCATACAGTCCTGCACACATGCTGTCTTCAAAACATACAGTGAGTGAAACAATCATGCACCTATGCACTACGTAATACCCCCCACCAAACCATGCAGACAGTCAGACTAATACTCAAAAAACCAACTAATAACCTATATAGACACCCATGTAGCTACTCACCAACCCATGCAGCCACTTATACACAAAGTGAGAGACTGATACAGATATTTACATATTAAAACATTACTCACTAAGCCATGTATTCACTTTGATACTCTTTATCAGTCATTTTCTTAAATTATTTTTTAAAAAAAAACATCCATTTAGACACTTAAACACCCATTTAATTTTCCATCGACCTTGAGATATACATATATAAAACATATTTAATTTTCAGAAAAACACACATTCACTGGATGATGTCATCAGTGATGTCATCAGTGATGTCATTTGAGATGTCATCAGTGATGTCATGAGTGATGTCAGTGACCATGTCATGAGTGATGTTATATGTGACGTCATCAGCAGTGGATTGCGGGTGCGCGAGTTATAGTTAGCTTAACTAACTATAACGGGGGAATTTCATTGGTTTTTTACGAGTGAAATGTCCAGCTAACTATAACATGTGTGAAACCTATGTTTTTTTTCAGTGAATTTGCAAGGTTTTTAAAATGCTAATTCCTAACTATAACGTGTGTGAAACCCATGGTTTTTTCAGTGAATATATATATATATATATATATATTTGTATATTAGTGCCCGTAAATAAAGGAATATTTTGAAGTACTAGCCGACCCAAAGGACCTCAAAAACTTCTGGCCCATCTCCCTTCTCCCGTTCCCGGCGAACGTCATCGAAAAGATCGTCAAGAGGCAACTGACCCACGTCCTCGAGGAGAACAACATCCTGGACCTGTCCCAATCCAGATTCCGCAGCAATCACAGCACCAAAACCGCCCCCATCGCTGCCACAGGCAACATCAGGACCCTACTGGACAACGGCGAAAATGCGGCCCTCATCCTCCTGGACCTCTCGGCTGACTTCAACACCGTCTGCCACCTCATCCTACGCACACGCCTACATGACGCAGTAATACGTGACAAAGCCCTGGACTGGATCACCTCCTACCTCACTGACAGAACCCTGAGGGTCCGCCTCCCCTTTTCCGTTTCGAAGCCACCAAGATCATCTGTGGCGTGCCCCAAGGATCATCCCTCAGCCCCACCCTCTTCAACGTCTACATGGCACCGCTCGCCAACATCGTCCGCTCGCACAACCTCAACATCGTCTCCTATGCTGACGACACTCAACTCATCCGCTCACTCACCAAAAACACCGCCACCGTCAAAACCAACCTCCACGAAGGAATGAAGGCCGTCGCCAGCTGGATGCAGACCAGCCGCCTGAAACTTAACTCAGACAAGATAGAGGTCCTCATCCTCAGATCCTCCCCCTCTGCCTGTGACGACTCTTGGTGGCCAGCCGCACCCACACCCACCGACCGCGCAAGCAACCTGGGGTTCATCCTGGACTCATCGCTGTCAATGAGCCAGCAAGTCAACGCCATCTCCTCCTCCTTCTTCAACACCCTCTGCATGCTCCGCAAGATTTACAGATGGATCCCCACCGGAACCAGAAGGATGGTCACACAGGCCCTCGTCAGCAGCAGACTGGACTACGGCAGTGCCCTCTAAACAGGGACCATGATCAAACTCCAGAAGAGGCTCCAATGCATAAAAAACGCCTCCGCACGCCTCATCCTCAACAACATACCCCGCCACACCCCGCCACACCCACATCACTGCCCACCTGAAAGACCTGCACTGTCTCCCAGTCAAGAAGAGGATCACCTTCAAGCTCCTCACCCACGCCCACAAAGCACTACCCAATGTCGGACCAGCATACCTCAACAAGTGTCTCACCTTCTACACCCCAAACTGCCAGCTTCGGTCTGCCGACCTCGACCTCGCCACCATCCCACGCATCCACAGGACCTCCACCGGCGGCAGATCCTTCAACTACCTCACTGCCAAGACATGGAACACCCTCTACACACAGCTGCGACAGACCCAGGACCTGCTGACCTTCAGGAGACTTCTCAAGACCTGGCTGTTCGAGCAGTAGCTGCACCCCCATCCCCTCCCAGCGCCTTGAGACCCTCACGGGTGAGTAGTGCACTTTACAAATAAGTGATTGATTGATTGATTGAAGTAAAGTACACAGGTGACTGACTGAAAAGATTGTCTTCAAAGTCGACCCTTCTAATACAGATGCAAACTTTGCACTTGAGTATAATGTACTGAATAATTCTTATGAATACTGAGTACTGATCACTCAAATTAAGGTCTGACTTTATTCTTTTTGTATTATTTACCATGAAATGCACCTTTGCATGGATAGACAGTTTCTGAATACTAGTGCTGTGCAAACAGAAAGGAAGGAATTGAGGCATTGAAAATGTCATGGCTCTGCAAACCTAAATGAACTCTAAGGGAAATTTGTACAAGAATTGTTGCTCCACTGTTTTGATGCTCCGTAGCATCATTTATTTTACTGCTGCCGCACAGCAATTTCTAATGCCATACTAGCGCCATATTTACTATACAGCAAAATGTGTGGTTAGGGACAGCTAGCGGCCATAAAAAATGACTCTAACGTGACCTTCAAGTTGTTAAAGAAATGCACGTTAGCATGAAAAAAGTAACTGCAGGCAAATTAGGGGCAAGAAAAATCATTGATTATATCTTGGAATCCATAGGACAAAGAGCCATTTCAGGATAATTTCCCCCTTAACAGATAACCTTGTAAGCATGAAATTTAATAATGGATGCAATAAATGTACACCACATCAGACAGTGGCATGCTAATAACGTCATTCTTGTCATGATGGCACTATACTGTGTACCATACCAACCCTGTATATATATAGACAGGTTTCAGCATGTGCAAATGACAAACATACTTGGGCAATCACACCCTATTCTGAATGACTTGTTCTACAATTACCATATGCATTGGCATTGTCAGACAGTTTGAAAATATACACACCTCACAAACAACTTTCATTTTCTCATTTAAATCATCAATACTAGTCAAAAGGTGATAAACGTGCAAATCTTGGCCACAGCTATCGATTACCTATTCCACCTGTTCAAGAAGTCAATTGGTGAGTAGGTTGCACAATGAGCCAGGAAATTCCATGCAAATCTGACTTGACACTCACTCCTTGCAACACACTAATTACACAGAGAAAAACACTCACCAGTAAAGTTGGGGTTGCTGAAGTTGGCCATCTCTGCGTCTCTATACGGGGGGGTCCATCTACAAGACATAACATGTACAGCACATCATCAAACATTTTTACACATACATGAAATGCAAGTACATCACAGTACATATGCTACACTATTGACTATAGGACCCACCAGGTTGTAAATGGTCAGAGAACATGTTTACATACTCAAATTACACATATTTAGAGGATTTCTTAGTTATACATACGTGTGAAACTATTACACATGCACATGTTGGCCATTTATCACACCCTTGTGCAGATAGGCATCTTAATAACCCACATACATGTAGATACACATGCAGGTAATGGTTTACTGAAGCCCTCTGTATATAAACATTAAATAATTATACTACATATATTTGCAATTATACGTACTGGTCCACGTCTCAACTTGTATAGCCTACTTGTCAGTGCTGCTGAGGGTATGTTATCATACAGCATAATTTCCACACATCCCTAAGACTTGTAAAACAGATAACTACTAGGGAGTAGCAAAATGGAGTAAGCCATGGCAGACATCAAAGATGCTAGCCAAATCAGAGGTGGTCATCAAAGGCATATCACTATGTTGCCCCTTAGCAAGACACTCACTCAGCTACAGGACACTTTGCCACATTGTAAGATGGTAAATGACAGCTGTGTAAGAACCTTGCGTGACACTCTCTTTATGTGAGGAATTAGTACTGTGATGCACATTTCAAACTGGAAATGACGATGCCTGTAGCAGGACTATCCTCCTTTGGAGCACATGTGCAGTGTCAGCCATTTAATCACACCAAGGGACATCATTAAGAGAGAGTTACTGAGTGTGGTGTAACAACTTAGGGCCCTATTATGATGTGGGGTGGAGTTTCCTCTGCCTAACATCGTGTCTGTCATGGGACCGACTGACACTAACTCATCGGTCCTGACTGACTAATTAGGATGCGACCGAACACTGTTCAGTCACATTCCTATACTTTACAAGGGGAGAATGTATTCCCGCCTGAATGCATACTCCCATTGTAAAATATGAGATGCAGTTCATCCTTGCTCCCCCTTGCAGGCACCTCATGGTGCCTGCCATGGGGTTCAGGGATCAACAGGGTGGGCACCAAAGTGCCCCCTCGGCCTCCAACCATAGGCTGTGCACCCAAGGGGACCCTGCTGGGGCCCCGATGTCGAGTTTCGACAGCCTTCCTGTGTCAGAAAGGGGGCACGGAAAGGCTGCAGAAACCCGGCATCGTAATTCCAAGGGCGGAAAGAGCCACCCTTGGTATTACTGGCTGCATTAGGACTGGCAGACGGGATCTCAGAGCCAGTCGAAAGCCAGTTGGAATGACCATTCGGATTCCTTTCCGACCACCTCCATCGTAATTAGGCCGTCAGAAAGGAATCCGACCGGCATATTACAATGCGGTTTCTGACCACATCGTAATAGGGCCCTAAATTGGTAAAGCTGTGCTAGTACAGTTTTAAAATGCAGGGATGTGCCCAATGTACAAGAATGTGGCCCACCCCAGTGTTATCCCTAGTGCAGGCCCAAATGAAGTAGAGTCGTGCCAGAGCAGGCACCATAGGGCTATTTCGCTAGGGTGCCTGCACTGCAGGAGCAATTGTTCATGTGTAGGAAGGGACACCTTCCTGCACATAATCAATTTGTGCAGGAAATTCGCGATATATATGTGTGCAGCAGTAAGCAGCACATGTGAAAACATCAAAATACGAGGAGAAATATTACATTTCTCATGTTAACGGCTGCTTCAGACCAGGTATATCCTGGTGTATTATTTGGCACAGCGCCATACCTTTTAAAGATGGGGCAGCATCATACAGCAATGGGTGTTCAGGTGGAACACCCACTGCAACACACATTACACAGCTATGCCATGCAAAGTGCTGTGTGAGTAAGGCCCTTATTTACAAGTTGACGTTAAGACATGTTAAGTGGCGGAACATCCCCTGGTACATGAGGAAAACAACTGGACTCCAGCAGAAGGTCTGAAAAAGTTCTCTACTGATGACGTTGACTCCATGCTTACTAGTTACGCATTTAGGATGCCAGGATCTTGCCAGCGATGCTTACGTTTTCAGGTCTCCCAGTCCACACCATGTACCCACAAGATCTGCTGTATGATGCTCTCCCAATGGCTTTTCCGCACCTTCACAGGGTACCCCTGGATCACTCCACAACCAGCTGCAAACATTTTGGGCAGGTAGTGCACCACCAGCTGCAGAAAAGTGCCCAACTCCCTGGAGTCATAAGCATAGAGGGCTTTGGTCCTGGCATTATCCCACCCACTTATAAGTACTATAATCTAACTAAACCCCTAGAACCCCCAAAGCCCCAAATACAAACTACCCTGAAAGACAAACACCCAAGTCGTATCAGTACACTTGACAGTAAATTGCACAAAATATATACACAGTTGGACACAATAAACAACTGGGACAACAGACATAAAACAGCAACTCCACAAACTCTAAACTAGACTCTCCTGCTCCACACACGCCACCACTCACAAGAACAGAAAGATAAACTGTGAGTAAATGTGAACGTGAAAGTAACTTTGCAGTTCCTGATTTCCTGCTTGCACTATCAATTACATCACTTCTTTTGCACCATTACATCATTTTCTGTGTGGATGCATGACATTTTCAGGCTATGGGTAAATTTTTTTCTTGCTTGTGTTCTTGACCTCTATTGTGCTGGAGGGCTTGCTATGTTTTTAACAGTAGATATTTTGCTTATGCGACAGAGGCTTTTTTAGGTATGCGGTACAAAAGGGGGTGGTGATGGACGGAGCATCAGAACCAATCAAACACTCATACCCAGTCAACAGATCTGGGTTTGATCCACCCCGTTCTTTAGCCCACTCTGCCACCCCAGTTCAGACATGGCCATATGCAAATCAGTCTGACCCTGTGCCTCATGCGAACAGTCCAGCCCGAACTGCCAAGCCATGCCTTCCCTGGACCGGAAACAAGCTTCCTAGGACCGGTTTCTGGCATTTCAGCCGTCTTCAGCCAGGCTTGCTTGAATCCAGTGGCAAAGTGAGCAAGGGACTCACGTCTGAGCATACCCTGCCAACTTATGGCGAACAAAGCGGTACAAAAGGGGGTGGTGATGGACGGAGCATCAAAACCAATCAAACACTCATACCCAGTCAACAGATCTGGGTTTGATCCATCACCGTTCTTTAGCCCACTCTGCCACCCCAGTTCAGACATGGCCATATGCAAATCAGTCTGACCCTGTGCCTCATGCGAACAGTCCAGCCCGAACTGCCAAGCCATGCCTTCCCTGGACCGGAAACAAGCTTCCTAGGACCGGTTTCTGGCATTTCAGCCGTCTTCAGCCAGGCTTGCTTGAATCCAGTGGCAAAGTGAGCAAGGGACTCACGTCTGTGCATACCCTGCACACTTATGGCGAGCAAAGCAGTACAAAAGGGGGTGGTGATGGACGGAGCATCAGAACCAATCAAACACTCATACCCAGTCAACAGATCTGGGTTTGATCCATCACCGTTCTTTAGCCCACTCTGCCACCCCAGTTAAGACATGGCCATATGCAAATCAGTTTGACCCTGTGCCTCATGCGAACAGTCCAGCCCGAACTGCCAAGCCATTCCTTCCCTGGACCGGAAACAAGCTTCCTAGGACCGGTTTCTGGCATTTCAGCCGTCTTCAGCCAGGCTTGCTTGAATCCAGTGGTAAAGTGAGCAAGGGACTCACGTCTGAGCATACCCTGCCAACTTATGGCGAACAAAGCGGTACAAAAGGGGGTGGTGATGGACGGAGCAGACTGATTTGCATATGGCCATGTCTGAACTGGGGTGGCAGAGTGGGCTAAAGAACGGTGATGGATCAAACCCAGATCTGTTGACTGGGTGTGAGTGTTTGATTGGTTCTGCAATGGCGATACTATAATACATGCACTAAAACTCTGTGCAAGGACAAAATGGCCCAAGAGGCACATTGGAGGCCTTAGGTAGTAGTCCGGAGGTGTAAGTGCCAAACTTTTGCCTTCACACACATGCAAGGGGGGTGTGGGAGTGATTGCATGCATACCATTTGCATCCAAATACCATTTCCCATACAACAGTTACAGTGTGAACATTTGTGAGCACCAAGTCCAATATTTATGGCAAATGTAGAATGGTTTATCATCATGCATGCCTTGTTATGATATTGTACATTTTTTAATGACAGTATGTCCACTCACATGACTTTAAATCTATAGTATGCAAAACAAGACAGTGTATCTTATGCATTGCATTGGGAGTACAGAGGCAACATTTGATAGTTAGCCTGAGTCCATGTTAATGGAGCTAAATGTCTGATTGTGACACGTAAAAATATTTTTGTATAGCATATTGTTGACTGTAGATGTATGAGTGTGTTTCTATGCACATCCTATGTGGAATACTGCAATGTACTTCTAATAAAAGTAGACTCTATTGGTAAGCACAAGAATTATACCAAGCACATGGCTAGTATCAGAAGTGGCACACACACAGTTGGCGCCCACCATCTATGTAATGACACCAAAATCATAGTGGCCCCCTAATGGTGACCCATCTGCATCTTGTGGTTGGCACGCATAAAATAATGGTACTGGATGATGTTATAGTTTGCACCTTAAACTCTGCTAGAAGTCTAGTCTGTGTGACAGACATAAGTTTATCAAATATTGTATGCAGTAGCAGCTCGTGGAGGGAGTGCCGCGGGGTGGTGGGGAGGGGCAGGGCAGTGGCAGGGTGGGGGTAGTAAACTCCGGCTGATGGCCGACCGGAGTAATGTAAATAAAGAAATAAATCAAACGAATGTCATTGCGCACGCTGAAACGCCAAATGCGTTTCAGTGTGAGCAATGACATTTGTTTTATTTATTTATTTATTAACATTACTCCGGTCAGCCGTTAGCCAGTTTCCTACCCCCCACCTTTCCCCTCCCCCGCCTCATCACCCTGTGGCACTCCCTCCACGAGCCGCTACTGATTGTATGCCAGAAGTGTAGTGTAGTGTGTATAAAGGGTACAAATGCTTACAAGCTGTTAGTGTTGTGAATGTTTATTAATGGATGGAGGAACATTTCTCACTACAACATTTTTGGAAATGATTTATGTTAAATGTTAGTTGGAGAAGAAATGGGTGATGATATTATCCACATTGTTGCTGCAGATGAAGTTGCAGGTTGCATAGACTCATCTTCTCCTCCCAACATCTAGCATTTCTGCTTCCACATTCTCCTCTGGCAAAAGCACATTTGTCTTGACACATATGTTCGGCAGGATGCAGCCCATAGGTGGGGAGTATAGTATTTAACCCCCAGATGCATGAAGACAGCGGAACCGTGACTTGAGGACACTGAAAGTTTGCTCCACAATAGACCTGGTGCGACTGAGAGCTTGATTGTATGATTGTATGTCATCTGGGGATCCTTCACAGGTGTCATTATCCACGGCATCAGTGCATACCCTTGGTCAGCTGAGAGAAAGGATATAGGTGTTTCATAAGTCAGTACTCATGATGAGGATGAGAAGTACATTAGTCACCATTGTGGCCTGTATCTAGCTTTCTACATTCACCTTGCACACAGTCATGTACATGCAATGACAATGCGTCTCTTACATACAAGTGACTATTGGTAATGGCAAACATGGAACAACACAGCCAAGTGCGGTGTCCTCTGTCTGTCTTGAGCAGAACACAGACAGACGCTTTTGAGACACAGTGCACTCGGTCACAGAAAGGGCTTAACATGGTCCCGTTTCAGATGGACTGATCTCGTTTTATATTACTGGAACAAATAACTCGGATGTGCAGTGACTACATATATCACTATGACCATGATCCTTCTGAATTAGAGAAAAAATAAATCAGAAATTGAATATATGGTCAAGAAATTAACTTGTTTTAACAAAATTAAATATTCAAATAAAGAGAGGAATAGCCTTGAGGAAGCCCTGCAGGGCGAAACGCGCCTCAGCTGCCGTTTGTTTATGAAATAAAAAAGTGATAAAGGAACACTCTCTGGATATGGATTTTGGTCTGTGGAAAATAGCACATATGGAATTGGACTAAATGATTGGGAATCCTTTGGTTCTACCAAATTTGTATTGACTAAGGAACTCGACAGGAACTTCTTTCTGGTGTGCTTTGGTGTTTGTGATAGTAGATTGTATTTAGCCTACTATTGTAGGTCTAAAAGTGTAATACTCGAGGTGGGTGAGTATTTGGCACCACGTGAGCACCCAATACAAAATTGAATGCAATTGATATGTTGTAAAATTTACTGCTTACAGACTTATGTTGATGTGCAGATCAAGATAGCATATCCACCGACTTTCCTCATACCTGTAATGAGCTATGCTTCCCTGAGGTCAATGATGGTGATCCTCTGATGGTATATCCGCTCCCTTGTCCGACGTAGCCTCTGTGGTTGTGGTGGTAGTGGTCTCCTTGGTGCTCTTAGCTGCCATAGCCAAAGATCCATGGTGTAGTTTAGCTTTCCAAGGTGATTTTGGTCTGTTCTACTTTTATATAAGTGTGTTGGTGTGTTGGGAGCGTGGCTTGAAAGCCACTGATGTCAGACGCGGGAGCCTGTACCTCTGCACAGGCCCAAATTGAATCCTGACAACAGACGGCCCTACCTGCCTGAGCTACTGTGGGGCAGGTGGCACGACACCTCTGAAGGTCAGAGGAATGAGATTCCGTTACGTGAAGGCTCATACAGCAATGATGTACGCGCTGTGGTATGGATGCCCTTGAATAATGGGCTGAGCTCCAAGATGGCAGCTCAAGAACAGATGAGGAGGGTCCTTGAATCCCCTAGTTGGGGGAGGGTGTCTGTACATTAAGACACCACTGAAAATACAGCCAGAGGAGGGCCTGTTCCTGACGATAAGGCTTGAAATGATCGCCTGTGGGAAGTGACTGGATCCGGCTGCGGCACCCTGGCACAAACCGAAGAGATAGGCAGGTGAGTTTGCTGCCTGCCTGTTGCTGTCATGGCCTGCAAGTGTGTCGATTCAATCAATCAATCAGGGAATTATTAAAATGTGCTACTCACCCATGAGGGTCTCAATGGCGCTGGGGGGGATGCAGCTCTGGATCAGTCAAAGAGCCAGGTCTTGAGGTTCCTACTGACGATCTGGAGGTTGGGGGAGTGCCTGATGTTGACAGGGAGCTCGTTCCAGGCTTTGGCTGCGATGTAGGAGAAAGCTATTCTGCCTGCTCTGGTTCTGCGGATGCGGGGGTTTCTGCAAGGGTGAGGTCTGTGGAATGAAGGTTCCTCTTGGGTACGTGGAAGGAGACTCTCTCATTGAGGTATTTGGGTCCAATGTTGTGCAGTGATTTGTAGGCATGGGTGAGCAGTTTGAAGGTTACTCTCTTCTCAACAGGGAGCCAGTGGAGGTCACGTTAGTGTTGGGTCATGTGTTTGTGCCATGGGGTTCCGAGGATGAGTCTGGCTGCGGTGTCAAGGATGGTTTTGAACTTGTGGAGAAGGGTTTTGTTGATTCTGGTGTAGAGGGTGTTGCCGTAGTCCCCTCTGCTGGTTATGAGAGCGCGGGTGATGGTCTTTCTGTGTTCTGGGGGTATCCATTTGAAGGTCTTGCAGAGGATCCGAAGGCAGTTGGAACTGGTGGAGGCGATGGAGTTGATCTGGCGGGTCATGGTGAGGGAGGAGTTGAGTATGATGCACAGTTTCCTTGCATGGTCTGTCGGGGTGGGCGGACTCCCGAGGGCGGAGGGTCACCAGGTGTTGTCCCAGGCGGAGGTGGAGGGTCCGAGGATGAGGACCTCGGTCTTCTCCGAGTTGAGTCTCGGTCTCCTCGATTGTGTGTGGACACAGGGGCACGGCTCTGTCAATTAGCCCTGAACAGGAGAGGTCTGGAGCCTCTCCAGCAGCAGAGGGCATTTGAGCACCAGGCACCCGAAGACACTACCCTTTGTGACTGCAGCAGGGACTGCGGACAGCAACTGGGAGTGGCCACAGGGCTGCGGCACAGATTGAAGAGACGGGTCGGCGCTGCGGCCCCCATGAAAGACTGCTGCTGGTTTGGTCAATAATATGAAGTGCACAGAACTAGAGATACCAGTCATGGTTGCGGGAGATGACTGACCCCGGACGCCCTAGTTAGACTTGTGAGGTAAGGGCTGCAGATAGTAGATAGGCCCAGCCAGTCAAGAAGGAAGCTTGGATTGCAGCTGGGAAGGATCCTGAGGTATTGCTGTGAGCACTAGCCCTCGGTAGTAACTCATGGTTGGCGGGGCAGCTGTGGAGGAGCTAGAGGTCTCTCCTCCTTCTTGACTGCAGTGCCTGGCCTGGATCCTGAATGAGGGCCGGCTTTTGTAGCCTGCTACGGACTGTCGGTGTGCCCTGGGGCAAGTAAGAATAGACAACTTTTTATGTGCCCCCGATTTGGGCAGCTCTGTCACTCACACGGAATATTTGGGGTGTATGCAGGTTCACCCACAGATCCCACTCTGGCGTCTTAATACACTGATGATAGAAGACAACTGCTTTAAAGAAACTATGGGCACTGTAATAGACACATATTTCTCTGTTAACACACATACAGCCTCCACAGCACTTGTGGAATTGGAGGTGTTCAAAGTAGTGATGAGGGGACACTGCTTGGGGAAGTCGATAGGAGGGCAGAGGGAGCTTCATTGGGAATTGGAGGACCTGGAGAACAGTTTACATGTGCTGTATAATGTGCAAGGAAAAAGTCCAGGTGTGCAAGATGCTCTACGAAAGACAAGAGCATTCCATCACCAATCCCTTGAAAGGTTGCAATGCTACAATTATAAAGGGTATCTTACTAAAGTGCAAGAAGAGGAGGGTAGACCCGGTAGAATGTTGGCATGGTTGATTAGACCAGAACCCGGTGCTCTCCAATCAAACATTTCTGGACAAAAGCGGGGGACTCAGTCCATGACCCGGAAGCGATTAATAACTTGTTTCGGGAATACTATGTGGCTCTTTACGGGGCATCCCTACTCGCAACTTCGGTGGAACAGGGGGAATTCCTGATATCACTGAGACTTCAAGTGCTGAATCGACAAGAGGGAGAAGTGTTGGGAGGCCCAGTGATGGAACAGGAGATTAGGACAGCCATAGGTAGTATGGCTGCTGGGAAAACTCCAGGCCCAGATGGCCTTCCTACATAATTCTATTCGGTATATGCTTCAAAGCTGGCCCCTCGCTTGGAGGCTCTGTATTCAGAGTCGCTTAAGCTTGGCCACCTCTCAGAATCTGCATGAGATGCCTTAGTGATTCGACTTCCCAAGTCGAGAGCTGCGGGGGCCCAGGTTGTGGATTTTCAGCCACTATGCATGCTTAACATGGATTTGAAAATACTCAGCAAAACTCTGGCCCTCTGCTTACTCCCATACATGACCACTCAGATCCATGCAGATCAGAATGGGTTTATCCCATCCCGGAATACATTGCACAACCTACGGAGGTTGTACTCTGTGTTATATCATCCAGATGGAAGACTTAATCCGCAGGAAGCTCTCCTTTCAATAGATCTGGAAAAGGCCTTTGATACAGTACGATGGGATTACCTGATTGCCTGAAACCATGAGACATAGGGCACTCGGAGAGGGCTGGCTGAAATGGGTGACAATGATACATGAAAGACCTACAGCGCATGTTAAGACCGGGAAAATAGTATGAAGACAATACAGGGTCTTCCGCGGTACAAGGCAGGGATGCCCTCTGTCGCCTCTCCTGTTTGCCTTAACGATTGAGCCACTGGCAGCATTGTTTAGACAGGGAGGAGAGGGGATAGGTGTAACTGTGGAGGGGCAAACTCATATTATTTCCTTGTATGCAGATGACCGTTTGATATACCTTAGCGACACAGTTGCAGGATCTATAACAGCACTAGACCTGATGGGACGATGCTAACGCTTATCCGGACTAATAGTCAATGGGACTAAGACTTATTTATTCCCCGCAACAGCAGACCTGCCCCGACACCTGGGACTCCCTGTGGGCCTTAAATGGGCCCCCTCCACCTTTAGATACCTGAAAATTCATGTTTTCCACTCCCTAGATGATGAACATGAGGGAAATATCGGTAGGGCTCTAAGATCGCTTCAATCATGTGTCCCCTTCTGGTGCTCCCTTAGGCTACCAATTGTGGCCCGGATTTCCCTATCTAAAATGGTCATACTGCCACGCCTGTTCCGTTTTTTTGTAAGTCCCCGTAGCTAAACTGGCGTTGCTAAGTTAAAGTGATGCTAGAAAGGTCTAGTAACACTTTGTAAATATGGCGATAAAAAAGAACTGTTGTATCTTCAAAAATATGGCATTACGGCAGGGTTAAGTCCTTATAAATATGCGCGCAGAGGTTCAAGGCAATGTGATAAAGGGCGAAACTCCCGAAACCTACTTGCGAGAAAGGGTCTGATTTTGACCTCTCTGCGAGAAAGGGTCTGATTTTGACCTCTCTGGCCCATGAGCACAAATCAACAGTCAGTGTGGAGAAGTGTGGCTCACTGGTTAGAGTAAGCAGACCTGGAAGCAGTGGTCAGCCCGGGACCAGGGTTCAATTCCCGGCTCGGCTGGGTCTTGAGTCCATATATTGCCCATGGACTTGATAATTCTCGCTCCAGTGCATACTCGATTCATGGGTTCACACTCTGCGACTCTGGGCAATAGCTTGCTTAATCTCCACAATGGCCCCTCGCGGCGGGATGCCTGGCTTTCACCTTGTGGATTCCCTGCTGGGTTAACTCACAGGGGAATACCAGGACGGGTTCCCTAAGCAAGCGCTTAGAGACCGGTTGGTGATTTGCGCTATATAAATATCTGCACATTTACATTTAAGTAAGGTAGTAAGAACCGGAGCTTTGACAGATGTTTCGAATGGGAGAGTATCGCAATTCCCCCATTAGAAATAGCTGTCCATTGAAAGCACTGGCAACAATCACCTGAATGCATTCCAGTCCCCATGTCTTGGAATAAAGGAGATGGCAGCAAAGGGCCTTCACGCGTCATGTTTAAAGCATGCAGAGTAAATAAAACAAAGCGCAATCCATTACATCTCATGGATATTGTTGTCCTGCTCATTTGCCAAGGGAAGGAAGCAAGTTAAACACCTGGGTATAGTAAACTTTAAATCCTGTTTCTCACTGCATTCTTTAACACAGCCTAATACCTTCGGAGAGAGGCCTCTTGTCTATTTCACAACATCAATAAAAGCTCTCAGTCACGACAAGAAAGGCAGGCAGGTTCTTCACCGATAGTTGAGGATTAGTGATGCTAATCGTTTTCACTTTTGTTTATTGAAAATCTGTTTGAATGTTTTTTTAGCACACAAATGTGAAAACCCACAGGTGGCAGTGACAAGTGTAGATTTCCCATTGGCACTGCAGACTGTTGTATTTAGAAGTGGGCAAAACGTTATACTTCACCTGGAGAGTCAAGTAAAGAAACTTTGGGGCATATGTACAAGGGAAGTTGCGGAGCATGTCGTTAGTCTCCTTAATATAACGTCACTCTCCGCCACTTCTGAAATGCAGGGCTGCACCATATTTACAAGCATATGGTGTAGCCCTGTGTTTCCCCCTGTGCTGGTGCTAAGTTTAGCAGCCTAGTGCGAACGCAGGCACCCTGCACCATAGTGCAAGGGTGTCTACGTGCAGGGGAAGATTGTGTATGTACAGGAAGGTCCCCCTTAATGCAGCACACACAGAAGTTGCAAACCTGCATTTTAAAAAAATTATTATTTATGGGCAGGAAGGGGGACCTTCCTGTACATAAATAATCATTGGCCTTCGGTGTTTTCATGTGTGCTGCACGACACAGCACACATGAAAACTGCAAAAACAAGGAGAAATTATACATTTCTCCTTGCTTTGCCATTTTTTCCCTGGTCTTACTTCTGGCGCTACCTCCTATTTACTCCTCCCTTGTAAATAGGAGACAGCGTCATAATCAATAGGTGTTACAGTGGAACGCCCACCGCAACACCCATTTGCCCTCCCCTTTCACGCTAAGCATAACGTGAAAGGGGACCTTATTTACAAGGCAGCATAAAGCCATGTTAAGTCCTGTCTGAAAGGTACGGATCTGCAGGATTTAAGGAATGGTTTTACCTTACGTAACTCAGGGCTACTCTTGGTCCTGAGTAGCTGTAGGGGAAATTAAATAGTTGCTGCTGTGCAGCGACACATCTCATCTCCTAGTCCTGGAATCCCTAGCCTGCACCTCAGGCTCCATGGAATAGTATTCATGTGGGTCAGAGGTCAATACTCAGAAAGGAAGAGGCTTCTGAGCGGTGGTGGTCCTAAGTGCAGCACCAACGTTTCCACTGCTTCCCATTGGCCCATTCTTGCTCCCTTTCTTATTTTTCAATCAGCTTCTCACGTCATGAAGTAGTGAAGTTTAAAAAGAAAAATTACACGAGCTAAAATGCTTAGCACTATCCTCCTATAGCACTATCAGGCAATAGGAGGGATGTACTTGAGCAGTGAAGGTTTCAGTGGGGTGGGAACAGCACATGAATGGAGAAGGAGTCGTGGGTATGTAGCAACTCAGAAGAGCAAAGGGAAAAGTAGGATTAAAATTGGTAGGGTAAGGAGCTGGGATGAAGTGGAAGAAAACAACTCATAGTCAAGGGGTAGGCAGCAGTGCAGGATAAAGATGGTAAGGAGAAGCACCTGATCAAGGGATGGAACACAGCACTGGAACAAAGGATCAAACACTGCACATGGTGCAAGGGAAGGATGGAGCAAAGGATCTGGGGGAGGGAGCAGCACAAGACCAGGTACAAGGGGCAGTACAGGTTTCTAAATGGCCGAGACAGCTTTAGAGTTAAAAGGGCAGGGGCAGCACAGAGCCTGAAGAGGATTAAAAACAGTATCGGGCTCAAGGGGTGGGAGGAGTGCAGCATCTAGGGGTATGGGGGCCACTAGACCAAAACCAAATAAACAGCCATTTGCACTACTTCCTTATTTTACATTCTAGAAAGAGCCACCAAGTATGGTGGTGATCCAAACATTCACACCTTAGCCTCAACGGTCTGAGCACTTTCAACTTAGAGTCAAATATCTAAATATTGAATATGTAATTTACATTATTCACAGCATACTGTCTTTTGGCTACTTTATAGTACCAGTGGTTTTGACAACTAGTGTCCTGATCCTGCGAAGGGAACGTCAGAGTACACTTGGGAAAGGTTCAAAAGATTGTTTGCTGTACTTCAGTTGAATTCCCTGTTCAGCATGGAGTTCAGTCAAAAGGGAGTTTTAAAAACTATTTTGAGGCGTTTTTTAAAAATGTTGCCGGATTGAGGTGTGCCACAGAGATTGTTTCGTGCATTGCAGAGCCTGGGGCACTGTTCAACCAAGGACATGCCAGCATGTATCAGCTGCTTAGAGATTGTTTCACTGAATAAAGAATCCTGACTTGTCATGTTTCATAGGGTACCCCAATATAGGCATGAGTAGTCTCCTTACCCTTCACCCACATTGACTGTACCATTACAATACATAACGGATTTTGGTATTGACCTTTAACCTAGTTAAGCACTGCATAACATGTGGTGTGGTTTTCCCCTAAAACTAGCCTCATTAATTATGCATGAAGATTCTGAAAAGGAAATTTTATGCAAAGGAAATTTATAAAGGGCAAAAACATTCACCCAAAGGTGTCAAGGCACTAGCTCATCAGACTAAAGATAACAAACAAATGTTACCACATAAGAGATAAAAAAGCCATGATTTTAATGCATTTCTGACGGCCAACAGATGAGTTTCTTCTTTTAGCCTTAGTGGAAGCGAGTTCCAGAGTCGGGTCGTACCAACCAGGAAACTTCTTCCACCCCAGGAACACTTTTTAAACCAGGGAACTACCAGGTTATGAGCATAGGCTGAGTGGAGATGGCAGGTCGGAATATAAGGCTGCAGATTCTGTTTTAAAAAGCCAGGTCCTATGTCGTGAATAGCTTTAAAAGCTATGCAAAGGACCTTAAATTCGATCCGTCTCTTCACCAGCATCGAGTGTACTGACACACGTCAGACGTACAGCATTGGTTTTTTTCGATTATTGAAGACGCGACGAGCAGGACGGGGAGCGCGAAGGCAGGGGAGGCGGCAAACGACAGGCAAGTGCATTTTCAAATTATTTTTAAAGGGCTTTGGCAGGGAGGAGAGAGCGGCTGACTGTGCACTGCCACAGAGGCGTAGGTTTTGCCTACTCTGCGTTTGCCACAGAGCGCGGAGTAGGCAAATCTCCGCAAACTCCGTTGGCGGAGCAGAGTTACCCGCCCAGGGTTAATAAAGATGCAAAACGTGGAGGTTCCTGCATGCAGACTCTCCAGCTCGCAGTGGTCTGACATCCCTTATGAGTGTCCATCTTGAGACCAAGACAGTCTCTCACTTCAGGTAATGGGGTTGGCTTCAGCATAGGGGAATTCTTGGCTCTACACCAACATACTTGCTAGGGACATATAGGTACATCTAGTTAGGGGTCCATTGTAGGAGTATGCATTATTACTGTCATGCATTTATATATACCTGCCTGTATTCATTGTTTTAGCACTATGGTAGGAGTCTACAATCCATTTACTCTATTGGTGCTTATAATCATTTATATCTGTTTTTGTCTTATGGTTGTTTCAGCACACCTTTTTTACACTAGAATGACGCTGGTTCAATAAATGCTTATTGAAAATGTCTCCACCTTTTATTCTGTTTATCTCTCTCTGAGACCAAGTGAGCACGAGTGACTGATTGAAAAGTATTGTGCTGTTTCCATGATCCATGATGGGTCAGGGTTGTCATGTTTGATAGTTGCCAAGAACTATTCTCTCCTTGGTAAGAGAAGTTTACAGTGGCACTGTGAGCTAGCCAGGTATAGAGGTGAACATACCCGATGGGGGTGTCTGGAATCATTCTGGACACCAATCCCACAGTCTATGTTGTCTAAACGTGCCGATCTTATATAGGTATATAGGAACTACATGACAGACTGACTTGCATTTCTGAGCCAGCTTCCTAGGGTAGCGTGGTTGCTTGCTCCAGTACGCTTTATGCACTGTGCTGAGGACTATCACTGTGATGCTTGCATCCTCTAAAAACCATCGGAGGGATTGCAAGCCGACTTAAGTAATAAGGCATGTATACATTCAAGCACATAATGGCCATCTTGATCTGTAACCTTTTTAATCTGTCAGTCAGTTGTATATGTGGTGTTGCAAAACTCAAGGTGATCCATAATCAGGAATCTCGTTAACTCCACCTGGTGTTTGTATTGAAGGTGCAAGGATTTTTTAATTTTAGCGGAGCTGCAGATTTACACTTATAACTGCTTGGTTAACTGGGGAAGTCAAATAATCTCTTGATCCCTAAAGTTGTCATGGTAGTCAGTTGTGGATCTGTTTATGCAGATGAAATTATCCTTTTTGCTGTGAAACCAGTACCGGATCCTCCATTTGAGTGAAGGGAGCGTCGCCCCACAAAAAAATGGAAGAGAAAAGTCCCAGAGCTGAAAAATAAAATGGCAATAAAGGTTATAGATTAACATTTTATTTTTCAGCAGGCCATACCGAAGTGAGGGGCTGATTACAATGGCAGTCAGACCACCACCGACAGGCTGTCACCTTTTCATGGTGGGAACACTGCTATAAAAAGTTTGTCGGGAAGTGATATCGTGAGCCTAGTAGGCCATTGAGAAGTGGCCATGGGGGCATATGTATTGCCTCCACTCACCTACCTGCATTGTGTGCCATGCACTGCATGGTACATGGCACACGGGGCATGGACCTGCTGGTGGTGCTGCAAGGCAGCAGCATATGCTGCGTACAAATACATTGACCGCAAGATTCCAATGCCACAGTTCCGACAGCTTTGCAACCGGCAGGCTGTTAGTTGCAGTGAAATGTGGCAGTCGGACCACCTCCTGCATGTCGGGCGGTCTCCTGACCATGAAATTGCGGTCAGCAGTCTGACTAACTGCAGTCCTAATCAGGGCATGAGTATCAGGTTGGGGTGGGGCCATTGCTGCTAAGTGGAAGCAGGGAGCTGTGGGCTAAAGTTTGAAATGCCCATGTCTCATTGGCCGTTCATCTTGTGACGACCTGACAGGCATGCACATTTTAAACCTCTCTAACTCAGCTGTCTAAGACAGCTGGGTTAGAGAAAGCACAGGCCTTCAGTACTCTTAAGAGTGCTGAAAGAAGCCACTCCCTCCAATCCTGATACGTCTCTCACACTGTTTAACAGCTTGAGAGACATGCTAGTATTGATTAGTGCATTTTCCTGGATACCGCATTGGAGCCTGCCTTGCGAAGACCAAGGCATGGAGGACGTCGCGCCAGGAACCACTGCCAGCCACCACTGTGTCAAAGCCGTGGCCCAGGCAAGATGTGCTTTCCCATTCGGTTCATGCAGATGAAATTGCATTTCATCCTGTGAACATACGACCCAATCATTATTTAGTAGTAGCCTAGTCAACCGGTTTCTTTTCGAGCACAAAGTCTAGTTAGAAGTTATGGGTACTGATTTGGAAGTTCACCTGATACTGCTCTAGAAACTGCCCAATGGGGTGCAAGTAACCTTTCACTTGTAGTCTGAAGAAGGAAGAAACGAACACCACAGCATGCCAGATTACGCCATGCATAAAGAAAAATCTACTGACATAATCTGCAATTGTAAGTGCAGTTAAAAGGAAAGGAGTGACCCAACCTAAGGAAGGTTCTGACACACCTGCTAATTATTTTAACCTTTGTTTTCATATGCTGTAGTTCACTTTTTTGTCTGCAGCAGAGAGTTTAAGGAACATTGTTAATGTTTTCTTGTTTATGTCCTTAGAGAGGAAGGACTCTTCCCTGATGTTGACAAGTACATATACAGTGCCTTTGCCAAGGATCTTATGCATGAAAGGCAATCAAAGAGAGCACAATTCAGCTCCACAGTCTCTCCCCACATTCTCTTAAAGATGCCAAGCAATTCTCTCTTCCATGGTGTTACTGAAATAGGGTATGTTAGAGATTAGCTAGCAGGTAATGAGGATCTTGGAGTCTGTAATAGTTTCCTCAGACTGGCCATGATGATGTGTTTCTGAGGACATGAAACAGTTCCATTTATAAAGGTAACGTTTATCATACTTGTGATTGTTGAAAGTTGCAATATCCATATAAAAGAGGACACGAGTCGAAGATGAATACGACGTGATTTTAATAACACGTCTGTTCAGCACAAGTTCAAGTTCTGAATGCCCAACCTCCCCACCAGAACACATGCCCAACCTTCCAACCATTTTAAAACAATACATTCTTAACATGACACGAGTCAGTCACGAGCTGAGGCAAAAGGCCACGCTCGTGTCTGCTCATGTCAGCCTACCATGTTCCCAACACACCTTCCCCCCTTGAAAGAAACAGAAAATGAAAACGATATGAGACAAATAAATAAATAATAACTAAGGATAACTACAACATTAATTCATGACAAAATCCTTGTACTTTGCAGGAAGGCGATGGGTGCGCACAATCCTAGAATTACCAGAGCTACAACTGGGAGGAGAAAGATCCCCTTGGTCGTTATCCTGACCAAGATCCAGAAATACATTACTGTTATAATCTTCTTGACAACTAGTAACACCTTTAAACAAGGAGACTCTGTTTAGATTCCAAACAGAACCACCTTCAATTCTGACAGCGTTCTTAAATATTTCAATTACTTTTCTTGGACTTGACCATACAGGAAAACCCTTACTAACACCTTCTTTCTTTTTAATGCAAATTAGATCCCCCACCTTTATCACATGTTTAGTTGCGGGACCAATTTTTTCTTCCATAGTATGTTTCATTTTGTTTGTGTATAACTCAACTCTGCGTTGGACTGCTTCATAATCCACTTTGAAGAAATCATTGGACTCATTTATGTTTTTCTTCAACCACCAAGGAGTCAATTTAGTGCTAGGCTTGCGCCCTCTTAAAAGTTCAAAAGGACTGACCAAGGTGACAGAATTGGGAGAGGTCCTATATGCCAATAACATGGATTGTAAAGCATTACGCCAATTTAAACCACCCTTAATAGACAATTGAATAGCCTCTTTCACAACACGGTTGAATCTCTCAAACTGGCCATTTGCCTCTGGATGGAAAACAGCAATTCTCTTGTGAGTAATTCCACATTTCACTAGAAAATCCTCCATTTCTTTGCTAACAAATTGGGGTCCGTTATCAGTTACAATTTTTTGGGGAATGCCTTCCCTGCAAAAAATCTCATCTAAGAACTCAATAACATTATGAGAGGTGACTTCTTTGACCATATGGACCTCAGGCCATTTGGAGTAGTAGTCAATAAGCACTATGCCAAATGCTTCATGTTTAGGTAAAATGCTGAACGGGCAAATGATATCTAAACCAAGTTTACACCAAGGACCAACCGGAAACTCTACAGGGTGAGGTTCCTGACGTAGAGCAACAGCTGATTTGTCACTATTCGAACAATGAACGCATGAACGTACAAAGTGATCGACACAAGTATCAATGCTTGGCCACCAAAATAATTCTTTGACACGTCTCCTGGTGAAAGAGATCCCTAAATGCCCTTCATGAGCGATTTCGAGAATTGTGTTTCTAAGAGAAAAGGGAGGGATAATCTTATCACCCCTCAAAACTAAACCATTTTCAACAGCAAGTTCTTCTTGAACTTTAAAGAAACCCATCATGTCACCAGATAATTTTCTCTGTTCAGGCCAACCTTGCAGTAAACACTTCTTGACATTAAGTAACTCTAAATCCTTTTCCATTTCCATAAACCAAACATCTTCTTGCAAACTGGATTGTTGACCAAATACTAAATTAACATCACCCATGGTGAAAGCTACTTCACAGTCATCATCTTTGATCTAGTCTGGAAATTCAGTAGAAGAAATCAATCTAGACATGCAGTCAGCATGTACATTGGCTTTGCTTTGAACTTATTCTATCTGAAATTGAAAAGACTGTAATCTAGAGGCAAGTCTTGCAAGACGTGTGGACATGGTTTGCCCTCCACCTGGCGCCATTAAAAAAACAAGAGGTTTATGGTCGGTTTTTATGATAAATTTGGTACCCCACAAAAAAGTTCTAAAATGTTCAGCTTCCCAAACACAAGCTAATAACTCTCTATCTATAACAGAGTAGTGTTTTTCTGCATCTCTCAGAGCTCTTGAAGCATACACTACAATCCACTCTTTTCCATTGTCTCTCTGTAAAAGAACACCACCCAACCCGGTGCTACTAGCATCCACCATAATAATGCACTTTTTACCACAAATAAAGGGCTTAAGACACGGAGCGTTCACTATAAACTCCTTCACATTCCCAAATGCCTTAGACATCTCATTAGTCCAAACAAATTTAGCATTTTTCTTTAACAAACATCTGAAAGGATCTACCTTAGAAGCAAAATTTGGTATAAATTTGGCGTAAAATTCTATAAGACCCAAAAAGGCTACAAGTTGTTCTTTGGAAGTGGGTATGGGTGCATTTAAAATGCTTTCAATGTGATTGCGTTTAGGTTTTATCCCCATTCCACTAATAGTATGCCCCAGATATTCTACCTCCTTCTCCTTGATCTTGCATTTATCAAGACGAAGAGCAAGACCCTTCTTTGATAAAGCAGCGATTACGCATTCTAAATTCAAATCATGTTCTTCATCATTTTTGCCATAAACAAGAATATCATCCTGAAACACAATTGCGCCATTTAGTCCTTCCAAAGTGTCTCTCATGAGTCTTTGAAACACTGAGGCAGCACTAGCAAGGCCAAAAGGCATACGACAATACCTGTAAAGTCCTTCAGGAGTAATGAAGGCAGTGATGTTTTTTGATTCTTCAGAGAGAACAACGTGGTGGTAGGCACTAGCCAAATCAATACAAGAAAATACTTGAGCACCAGCTAGTGTAGAGACCATCTCATGAAGATTGGGTAAGGGGTGAACATCTACCCAAATTGCATTATTCACACCGCGAAGGTCCCCACATAACCTAAGTTCACCTGAAGATTTAATGGAAATCACAATGGGAGAAACCCAAGGCGACGACTCAATGATTTTTTTGACATAATTCCTTGAGCATGCCCTTCAATTTGTTCCTGTAAGTGAGGGGAACATTCCTCACTTTGTGGCGAACAGGAACAACATTGTCATGTAATTTTATGACATATTCAAAGCCTTTGTACCTTCCTAATTTCCCACTAAAAACATCGGGAAATGATCCCTTCAATGTATTGACAAAATGAGAATCCTCATTGTGGGTAGTATTGTAGGACTCAACAACATAAACAGCAGGATCGGCTCTAGGGTCAATTTTAATTCCTACTTGCTGTTGGTGAGGCCACCCTAATAGTGACAATTCTGATCTTGCCACATATATTTTCCCAAAACTATGATGACCAGAAAATACTAAATTTGCGCAAAAAAAAACAACAAGGTCAATTTTGTGTCCTGTGTATCCTCCTGGAGAAACATCAGGTGGAGAGAGTATTTTCATAGGCCAATTGTCATGAAAAATGCTTAAAGAAATAATGCTAAATGTCCGTCGCTTTCACATCGGTAGCAGAGTAATTGAGAATTTTTTTTTTCATATTTTGTACTTCTGGGTTTACCATCAATTCTTGATGAGTTGTCGTTTTTCTGAGGAAAGTTTTTCCTTTGTTTGTCAGACTCCTTAGAGACATTAACAACATCATTTTTTATCATTTCCTCTAATTTCTTTCACAAATTTTTCGGAGTGTTCAATGGATTTGGCTATGTCAATGGCATTGTTCAATGACATGTCTGATGTGGTCCAAAGACGCTCTTGAACTTTTTTGTTATTTGTCCTCTTCAATATTTGATCTCTAAGAACTTGCTCATATGATATGTGCTCGAAGTCACACGTGACAGCTAGTGATCTGAGAGCCGATACAAAGTCTTCAATAGGTTCATCAGCTCGTTGTTTTCGTGAATAAAATATAAATCTTTCCATTACAATGTTTTTCTTTTTTCAGTACCGTAGATTGAGTTGTGAGGATGCATAGTCATATACATTAATATTACCAAGATTAAGTAGTGCAGGTAGGGTTTTGAATTCCTTCAATGCAATTCCACCTAAACAGTTCTTTAAAAGAGAAAGTTTTCTCTCAGATTTACATTCCTCACCCTCCAAAACTTCTACATATGTCAAAAAGACAGGTTCCCATATTTCCCACGACATGGGGGGATCACCAGGGGAGGATAGAAATGATGGAGGGGGTACAATACCTGACATGGTGAATTAAACAGGTAGAAAACAATTGGACTTATTCAATAGCTAAAACATGTAATGAACCAATATTATATAAATAAAATGTATATTAAGGCATAGATGACACACGGTGTGCATGTCACAGAAGAACGAAATATTACCACATTAATTCCTTTCGCGTATGAAGAATCCGAAGCAGCAGCTTCTTATTAAACTCCGGTGAGCCGGGACTGTTGCTAGGATACCATACAAACAAAGATGGTGCTTACGTTCCCTCACGTCGTGTGATGTGCCGCGCTCACATCAGCGTGCGTCTGAAAAAAAAATTGCTGGCGTATGAGGAGAGCTCCTCCTGAGTTCCAAACCGTGACGGAGATCTCCCAAGGCGGCTGGAACTCCTGAGCCTGTTGAAAAAATGCCACGATGAAAACGACGCCCAAGTAAGTTCACTTTCTTTTCCTTTTCAGCACAACAATTCCTTAGAGAGGCAGTCCCGATAGGCTCCCAAAGCGGACAGTGCGAAAGAAAATCTTCTTCCGTTTTTTCAATTTTGGAGCGCTACTTCCAAAATAAAAAAATTAAAAAACTCACAATTGAGTTTTATTAGGAATGAAAATCCCGCTCGTCGCCAGTGTTGAAAGTTGCAATATCCATATAAAAGAGGACACAAGTCGAAGATGAATACGACGTGATTTTAATAACACGTCTGTTCAACAGAAGTTCAAGATCCGAATACCCAACCTCCCCACCAGAACACATGCCCAACCTTCCAACCATTTTAAAACAATCATTCTTAACATGACACGAGTCAGTCACGAGCTGAGACAAAAGGCCACGCTCGTGTCTGCTCATGTCAGCCTACCATGTTCCCAACAGTGATATCCACAGTGAGTGTAGGTTGAATAGTTTCATGCTTGTAGCTGAGTATGGGCCCACAGATAAGCTGCAAGCCCTTTTTCAGAGGGTGAGTCTACGTGTGCCTTTTGTGGTCAAAGGTTTGAATGTGGTGAAAGTTAATTTAATGAAGAAGATGTGGTGGGAATGTCTTGTGAGGATTCTATGTTCTGCAATTGCAAATGGTGGTTAATTTGGACTTGATGAGCTCCGACAGGTCTTCAAAATAGTGTTATGATGTAGATCTTGTTCTGCAAGGAATCTGGGTTAGACATTTTCTGGTATAGTTGAAGAAGTAGCTCATTTGACTGTGAGCCTTCGGAATGCATTCTATTACACACACTACTCTGTCTCTCTTGACAGGTTTATACTAACCTATCCAGTATAGTGTCCTTTTATATTAATGATTTGTGCAATTGCCAGTCCATGTTGCAGCTGTAATGTTTCTGATTCTCTAACTTCACACTATACAATTCAATGCCCAGAATTGTTTACCTTGAGTGAATGCAGCTTATCTAGAGTAGTGGTATATTGAGGAATGGATTTGAAAAAGAATGTAGGCTACTCCAGACTGCTTTGCTGTGTTATGCCTGGCAGGGACAGGTGGTGGATCACTCTGGCTGTGATAAATATAAGGTATATCAGGATTGAAAGTAGGGGAAAATTGAAATAAACTGTCCATCTGTGATGTCATAATATTGGAGGTTTTTCGATAATTTTCAGACACTAGATCAAGCAATCATCCAGCTCTCTACAGTGGGTCACTGACTATCTATTTCAAGCTCATGACAAGCATGCTGCAAATACCTCCACCAGTGTTGTGAATTTTGTCTATCAATTCACAGTTTGAAATCATGCATGATTAGAATTTTTCTGTCTATGACCTGCCAATATATTTGGAGGATTCATCCAAGATACTGGAATGTCCTAGAACAGACTGGCACAGGCTTGTCATCAATAAATACTAATTTCCCTCTCTATATGCTCCCTTGTATAACTACTATCCAATAGTCTCCCCAATGTCACTGTACCTCAAAGGGGTAAACATTAAGGCAAAGCATGTAATCAGCTCCCAGGCTGCCATAGAATCAACATAGTCAATGAAAGATGCCATTTACCAGGAGGTCTTCACAGTCACATTCCTTGGAAAGGATGTTTCAACATCCTATCAGGATTGTTGAATTTATGGTATTATAGCTGATGAAAAGTTATCATAACATATTTCATGGGATGGCTACTTGCTGATAGTACATTTGTCACTTTATGTCTGGTACTGAAGGAGACAAATGAGTAAAAGAATGTTAGAGAAATTGTGTTGAGGATTTTTGACAACACCCTTGAGCAGTAACATGAGCGATTTGAGAGTTTGTTAGTAACAAATACTGTTATGTCATGAGGGGCAGTGGTTTGTAAACCTATTATATTGATATTGCACAATACTACGTTCTTTGGCAGGGTTGTTGTACTTAATTGTAAATATATAGCTGCTAAATTACTCCTTGACGATCCTGAAGACATTTGTTTTAATTCTTGTAATAAAAAAGCTGCTCTAAAGCATCTACATGTTACAGAGAAGTGCTTAAGTGAGTAGGTTGTGTCCATGGAAGGACCAGTGGGAGGGAAACATTTTGGGCCAGGGATATTTCAAAGGAGATTTCTCAGAAGGCATCTCCAAGGAGGACCTGTCGCTCTAGCCCCAGAAAAGAATCAGCAACGGATTAAGAACCCATCTCCAGAAGGCCCTGTCCCCTCTATTTCCAGAGAAGAATTAGCCATGGGTTAAGGTCTCACATGGAATGAGAGTGAGAAGAGGCCAGTGTGAATCCTGGGATTATGTACCTTTTTAAGCACAGATAGGCTTTAAGACTTGTGTTAGGATTCATTGCAGACATTTCAGAGCCAGAGAGAAGACAAACATGTTTTGCCGGATGAGCATAATATTTAAATGTCCAAGAGGCTGGAAACCTGGGGCCAGATTAAAAAAACACATCCCATAGCACATAAAATTGATCTACAGTAGGACCCCTCATATACCGCAAAATGCAGTTCACAAACATATTGCCAGAAACCTTCATCTCTACCTCTCCTATCATTTCTGTGAGAAGATCTATGCCACAGTGGTGGAGATACCTGTAGAGGTAGATAGACATATTAGTAGTTAATGTAGGAGGGACCAGGGATGTGGTGGAAAAATGAGGAATAATTACTACTAAATGTGAGGGCTTTGGGGAATGTTAAGGCGGGTGAGGGAGGGACATTCTAATACAAAACACAGATTCACAAAAGAGTACAATAATCACAATTCACACACTACAGTTCTAGAGTTACTACAGCCATAAAGGTGTAAAGACAGGCTCAATTGTATTCCGGCCCCATCTTGGCGTAAGTCAAGCACCACACATAGCCAACCAATAGTACTGCAACACATTCCCATTTAAGACAACAACGAAGGCAGGAAATTAAACTAAAACCCAATTGGAACTGATAAGGTAAGATAATTTATTTTATGATTAATTAAATCATTACAAACTCATAAACAAAAACATGTCAATATAACAATTCCAAGGATGGAAAAGTAATACAATATATTTGAAAACATTTTTCGAAAATCAGCTATCAGGATTGTGCAATTGATCTAAAATCTGAGCATGTCATATATATTGCAGTTGTCCGTTCTAAATTTCAAACCCAATAAGCTGCACATGAGATGCATGGTCATTTAAATATTCAGTTGCCAGCTTCATAAACCTGAAAGAAACATATTGCAAGCTGGCCTCAAACACTCATCTAACTTAGGTCAACAGAACAAATCAAAGGGCTTGTAGAAAATACAATATACTGAAGGAATAAAATCATAATTCAAATCTGGGCCACTAATCTAAAATCTGGGAATGTCATGGACAGTGCATGGTATCCTAAAAGCCTAAACCACTCAACTACACACTGGAGACTTGGCTATTCAGTTGTTCATTTGCCTGCATCAAGAACCGTGCTGTAAGCTGACCTGAATCACCCATCAAACATGTTTCCACCATGAGGTCACAGGTGCGGATATTTACCAATCTGAATATTGGATTAAGCCAACATTTACACAGCCTCATAGGTTTAGGCATATGCAAACAATATGAGTTAATGATTCGGAAGCAAACCTACATATCCCCACAGGAACTAATGTTAAATTTGCTAGTTTTGGCGCTTATAACTATTTGCATATGTTCTAAGACATAAAAAGTATATGTAACTATTGAATAGAGTTAACAGCTTAGTAATAACTTAATTTAAAAAGAAAATGCAACTTTAAACTTTTATATTTATTTTTAATGTAATAAATATCTTAAGTTTGACTAAGGTTGTAAAGTATTAAAGCAAAAAAATTAAATGTTAGTAGAGGTGAGAATTTTTATAAATAATTGCATAAAATAATATATTTAAATGATTATATTATTTAATACAGATTTAATTTGATAAATTCATGTGCTCAAAGTTAATTTTATCATTTGTAGGTTTATAATCAAAAATGTATGTTACTATACATTTATTGTATTTCGTAATATATTTAAAAAATAATAAGATTTATAAAAAGTGAACGGTTACCAGCATTAACTATACACTCGTAAATTCTGTCATTTGAAAGGGTGGAAAAGAGATAAGATACTGTTGTATGCCTACACTCAAAAATTATAAATATTAAAAAGTGCAAAGTTACACCTGAGCCTAGGAGTAAATATATCGGCAAGTAAATATGAATATTTAATTTAATCAGACCACTAGAGGGCGTCTATTATTTCTCAGAAATAGAACATACCTGCTGGGATTGGGGCCTCGGTCAGATTTCTAGAAGAGAATAGATCTAGGAGTCCTTTAGTGGCAGCAAGCCTGCTTCTAGGAGAGAACTGAATAATGGGGTATTGTCAAATTCAATTCTAGATACGTCCCGCACACCTGCTTCTTCAAAGTTCATCAAGTCTAGTTATTTCGGGGTACTATCCTGGCAAGTGCTATGTCCTAAAGCACTGTGGAAATATGTCAGATTGCTGATATTTGCATATCAGTCCCAGGATGCAAACCACCACTTGTTAGATAAAAACATCGTAAGCCCAAAAAATTATTTCATCAATTTTAGTCCGTTTTAATCAATTTCCTTGTAAAGTTTATTGTCCGTTTAGATAAATAGGTGAAACATGGTTCTTCCGATGTTCAGATGCGTGTATAATGCCACAGCCTTTAATACAGCATGTCGGATTCGCACATTTCATTATAATATTTAACCCAATGCATTTCGGCCTTTCGGCCTTCATCAGGGGTAACTCTAGAGTATATTATTAAACCCCTATGTTACTTAATAATATATGATGATTTTGAGTTCAATGTGGTTGTTTCTTTTTAATGTTATGGGTTTTGAGCAAACAGCGGAATTAATTGTGCACAAGAAACGGGGGACTAATCATTGGAGAGTGTTTTTTAATTTTATTTATGAGAAAAATTGTTTTTTAGATTTTTCTGAAACTGTTCATGATACAATATATTTTTTCTTTACTCTAGAGTTACCCCTGACGAAGGCTGAAAGGCCGAAATGCATTGGGTTAAATATTATAATGAAATGTGCGAATCCGACATGCTGTATTAAAGGCTGTGGCATTATACACGCATCTGAACTTCGGAAGAACCATGTTTCACCTATTTATCTAAACGGACAATAAACTTTACAAGGAAATTGATTAAAACGGACTAAAATTGATGACATTTTTTGGCTTACAATGTTTTTCATCTAACAAGTGGTGGTTTGCATCCTGGGACTAATATGCAAATATCAGCAATCAGACGTATTGTCAAATTCAACAGGTTCCAAGGATCTGAGCAACATCTCTCTTTGTCTAAAGCAACCTTAAAATAATAGCCAGTCTCAGTGTGGGGAAGCAGTGTTCTCCCTAGATAAAAATACATTTCTTATATATGACTCAGGTAGAGAGTGTACAAGCGTGAATAAATAGATTTGGCTCCAGCAATTCGCTGCTATAACATACCAACAGTTCATAACAAAAGATATCAAGGAATTTTAGGCTGTTCTGGCTGGGCTCTCTAAGAGCCTATTAGATCAGTGCTGGATCACAAAGCACAGATTTTAGAGGAAAGGTAACAGAGAGTGGTGGAGTGGGTGGCAGGAAGCCTGGTATTGTTTTTTACATTTTGGACACAAAAGAGAGGCAATTTTATGCATGGTTCCCCCATTACTCCTCTGCTCCTTCGTCATAGTTGAAAGCAGGGGCAGATTATTTTGGGGCCAAATAAATAAAATTATAGATGGGAAAAGTGAATTACGAGGATGTTTTTCACCTCAGGGTTCTGAGTGAAATGATAGACAACTCAAGTTTTGCTCTTTTTTTGTTGTTTGGTGTGACTTAGAACCCCTTGGTGAAAAATATCCTTTTAAGCCACTTTTGCCCATCTATAATGCTCTATATTTTAGGCAATGACCTTCTGAACTATGAATTGGAAAAAGATATCAGTGGGTAATAGGCCACACATCAGAAGTGTTACACAGAGCAACCTGTGAATCAGCATAGAGAATATCACATAGAACTGTTTAGGGGCGTAAAACAAGTCAATCTTGCAGCTGGAAGCCCAATTTCAAATGCTCAGTAAGAACCAACTGTGCAACAGCAGCTCTTAGCTTCTAGAATAGAGAATGTTTTGAGTTTTAGGTTTTACGCAGATCTAGAAGGCATAAAACAGATTCTGACAGATCACAGAAGGGTTGATTTACCTTTGGAGATTAGCATAGAAATGCAGAGGCCAAGCAAGCAGTGTAGCCATTGGATCATTAGTATGATGCCATGCTGAAAAGTCAGGAAAATAACCTAACGACTGCAGTTACCCAATGAGTAGAGATGCAACAATGACTTTCTCAGTTTTAAGTCAGGTTGGTACATTAGATTCAATCGAAAGACAATTGAGAATCAAAGGTTACAGTGAGTAGGCTGACTAATCATTATTATTGACCATAAACGAGGAACACATTGGAGAAACACTGTTGCAGCTTTGTAATCCAATGTAATGTCACTGACAGAAAAAAAAAGTCATCTCAATACATTGCCAGTGGGAGGGGGGTACTCTTTGTGAAGGAAGAGACTCTCCGTGTTCCCTTGATCCTCATTCTGATTCAAGAATGTGTATATTGGTTGTTGTAATTCAATGCACAGACCACCCACACTTTGCTGAGGCTTATACTGCTTCTGTAACAATATACCCTCAATCTGTCTTGAATGGGTTGTCTCGGACAAGAAAGTAAATTGCATGCCAGCCTATTTGAATGTGAAGTAACTCAGGATTTCTCTCTGGGTGTCGACACCAATTTTGTGAAAGTTAAATTCTTAAGATCCTCTTTGATTTATGTAACTGATTCATCTCTGAACTCAATGATCTGCTTAAGGTTGTCCATAATCAATTATTCATGCCTCTAAAAATTGTTCCACTTCTAAAAACCTCTCACCGGATTGAACTGGTAAGGGACTTTGTCAGAGAGGACTAGACTATGCAATTGTGTATGCAGGCCTCCCAAAAAAACATAGACTGCAAAAATTAAGGATCTGTGGTATGCCTTCATCTTCGCAGGTAGGGCCACCTGAGGTAAGCATTGAAAGCACTCTATTGGCTCCCTTTGGGGTCCATGATATATACAAATATACAAATTCCAGTCTCCATTACATGCCTGAAAGGAACATTAAATTAGCATCTTTAAGAACTTGATTTACTAGTTGAGTTGCGTGAGGTAAGTACCCACCTCAAGTAATAATCACAATTTTTGTCAATGTCAATTCTTAAAGCCACTAAATTAACCTAAGCTTCTGGTAGCTATTGCACAGAGAAGACAGGCTTGACCTAGAGACAACGTGTAGTATTTATGCAGTACAAAAACAGTACTAAAGTTTAAAAGCAAAACTATTAAAACGCCAAAACAAATTAGAAAAATAGAGTAAAATGTAATATGATACCAAAATGACAAAAATCAAATAAGGGTAACTGAAGATATGAATTTGCAATGTTTTAAGTATAAGTAGTGCCAGGAAGCACACAGTGCCAATGATAGTCAATGATAGTCAATGGTTGTGGCAAAACAAAATCTAGGCTCAATTTGACGCTTACTTCAAATTTGTGCGGCTTAAAAACCCTAGCCAGGTTCCTGATTGAAGATTTTACCTTCTTACTTTAGTCCTATAAGTGCCAAACCATCACAGGACTCAGAGTACTGGAGTACACTGAAATCTTTGAAAAACTACATCCTGAACTGAACCCTCACCTACCTACCACCCGGACCATGAGCCACGTTTATCAATCTCATCACCAATTTAGGGGCATATTATCAAGAAACGGCTTTAAAATTATCGCCTCTTTAGCGGCACAAAACTGCCGCTAAAGCGGCGATAATGGGCTTGATAATATGCCCTTAGGAATTCCAATAGAAGTCCATGTTCTGGTGTCAACATGGGCTTCTATTGGAATTCTCTACGGCATATTATCAAGCCCATTATCGCCGCTTTAGCCCATCAAACCCCAAGAAACATAGTAGATCAAATGAGCAGTGTTAACTGCTATTGCTCCTTTGGGCTTTTAAAGAGCAGAGTAAACATTGTCCGGTCATCTCCTTGCTGACTCTATAGTAAAAGCTTGAATAATGAACAGGGATAAAAGGGAGGCTGCTAAGTACTCACAGACACTTTAATCTGAGTCGACGTGATAATGATTTGGATTCACAAGAACCACTAACTATTGCCTCAATGTTGTCATTCAGTTCAAGACATAATTTGCACAGTACATTTAGCGATCAAGTGGTGATCAAATACATATATTGTTTTGCCTTTTTTTATTTAGTACTTTAGCTTGCGCCTTCGGGTACATTTGTATGTCAACCATGTAGAAGTATCAATGGCAGTGCTGTGCCATTAGCTCGATTAAATCTTTGTAAATTGCAACCTAAATAAATACTGTAAACAACAAGATCAGTCCATTTTTAGGACCTACAAAACATTATGAATCGGTCAAAATCTATAGTGCAAATACATATGCAAATAAGGGTATAGCCTGTTACTTGCTTTTGTCGCAATCAAAACACAAAAACCTTATGACACTAGCTTGCTGAATCTTAAAGACAATATGCTACAAGTTAATTCCATGTTCTGCTTTACATGCATTGATTGCTCTGCACAACGTGCTGTTGTTTACTTGTGCACATTTTATCTTTAAATCAAACTATTATGCTTGTATACATCTTTGTATTTTTTTTGTATCTCTAATGGACTTGAATATCTCAATAAAGTATTTTAAGCTAGTAGATCAAACAAGCAGGCCAGCTGGTACACATAGGACATCCGAGACACCAAATAACACTGTATACAGCTAGAAAGGAAATGGAGATCCAGTCATGACACCACCGGCAGAACTACCTACAAGGCTGCAGTCAGTCACTATCACCAGCAAATAAGAGACACCAAGGAAAAAAGGACTATTGGTATGCATCAAGGATTTCACCTTAATCACTGTCAACAACAGCACTGCCTCCTAACAACTCTGTGACAACCTATCCAACTTCTTCCACAGTAAAATCGCAAACATCTACAGCAACTCTGCTCTTCAACGCAACTCCCGAAACAATTATTAGTAACCTACCCACCGCAAACCAAGGCAGTCACTTGACCAAAAGGACAACCCTCACCAGAACAGCACAGTGGCAATCATGCAGATCATCCACTCGGGTGCCCCAATGGACCCATGCCCTCTACCACGTCTACAACTTGGGAGCATCAACAATCAGCATCACCCTGAACCACATCATCAAAACCTCAAGCACGTCTGCCACTTTCATGGATGAATGGAAACTTGCAGGAATCTACCCCCTCCCTCAGAAGCCCCCCAGCTGACCTAAAAACAAATGAAAGGATCTTCCAACCCATCTACCTGCTTCCCTATCCAGCCAAAGTGATTGAGAAGGCCATTAACAAGCACTCACTACCCACTTCAAACTTCACCATCTTCTAGAAAACACTCAATCAGGTTTCAGAAAGTATCACAGCACTGAAACGGCGCTCATCATGGCCACCGTTGACACACAAATCATCCTGGACCGAGAAGATACAACGGCCCTAATCCTGCTCGACCTCTCCATGGCCATCAACATCCTTATCAGAAGACTCCACGAAACTGGCATACAAGAGCCTGATCTCAAATTGATCTGTTCTTTTCTCACGGGATGAACCCAAAAGCTCAGGCTGCAACCATACACATCAAAGACCATGAAAGTGATATGCAGAGTCCCAAAGGGACATCTCTCAGCCCAACCCTTTTCAACATATGAATGACACTGCTCACAAATTTCATTCGATCACAAGACATAAATGTCATCTCCTAGGCCAATGGTCCCCACCTCATCTTCTCACTGACGGACAAGGCAACCACCACCAGAACCAACTTCACCAACTGCATGACTGGATACAAACCAACTGCGTGAAGCTCAACTCCAACAAGATGGATGTAATGGTCTTCAGCAATAAGACTTCCCCATGGGACTCCACCTGGTGGCCATAAGAGCTAGGACCAACACCCACACCCATAGGCCATGGAAGATAGACAAGATCAACATGATGGCTCAAGTCAATGAAGTGTGCACCTCCTGCTTCCACATCTAATGCATACTGCAAAAGAGCTTCAAATGGTTGCCTCAACACACCAGACTGACCATCACACAAGGACTCATCACCAGCAGACTGTACTACGGCAACACTCTCTATGCTAGAAACTCTAAACTACTCCTACACAGACTCCAGTCCATCCAGAGCACCACACCAAAACTCAAATTTGATTTATCATGCCGCACCCACATCACACCGCACCTCAGGAAGCTTCACTGGCTCCCCATTCACAAGAGCAGCCACTTCAAACATCTCATGCACATATTCAAAGTCCTGCACAACACAGGACCAGAATCCCTGACAGATCTATAAAGTGTTACCAACCCACCAGAAACCTTCACTCTTCCTCATCCTCACACCCTTCCTGTGTCTGCAAAGGCAAAACTGGAGGTCGCTCATTATTCTCCTCATTGCACCCAAAACATAGAGCAACCTCCCTCAACACATCAGAGCCTCCTCCTCACTTCTTGAGTTCTGCAAGAAGCTGAAGATATGACTCTTTGTATAAGCACATTTGGGGACCAAATACCTGCAAACCTGCCCAGGTGTCTGGATACCATTTGGGGCGATTAGTGCGCTATACAAATCAACATAACATGACATAACTTCTAAAGCATCCCAAGATCTCAAGGGGACACTTAGAGAATCACAGTGTGGCAGACAGATCCCAGTCCAGGTCCATTTACCACTGACTAACTTGGCAGTTGAAGGAAAGGTCTCTTGGACCTTGTTGTATCCCTGTAGCTTGAATAGGAGGGCAGGCTCATGACCCTTGGAGTCCACCTCTTTGCCTTGGGTACAAGAGTGAGAGCATGTCCAGTCCTCCAGGGATCTTCTCAGGTTGCAGCCTGCAGGTTCAGTCCTTTTCTGATCTTCCTGAGGTCGAGGTTTGTTCTGAAGTGGGTGCCTGAAGATGCTACATTTATGCCTGGCTTGAGCTAATAGGTGGGAATGGCCCCTGAGGATTCTGTAAACAATGGGGTAAAGGTTCCTACGCCTAACCCTCTCACAATGGGAATTTTCAAGATGGCTGAAGTCTTTGGCCAAACTAAACGTGGGCTCTAAAGGATGGGTGTGTGTGAGTGTGTGTGTATGTGGAGAGTAATATTATGGTAATCCTAGTCTATTACTTAAATCCAGTTTTCGGCGGGCCTTGATCCCAAAACAAATTCAGAGAGAGAAGTCTGATAAAACAAATGCAAGGCTTCAGCAACCAAACAGGGGCTACACACAAATTGTGACCGCATTGTTTTTCCCTCCTTTGAAATGAACGCCAAAAGTTATATGATAAACCCCAGCAAACCTGTCAAGTAGATCTTGACACTCTAGAAGGATCTGACCCTGTGATCCAAACAAGAGGTACACTGTGATGGAGGCTGGTCTGGCAGGGGGGGAGCAAGTAGGGTGCAGGCCTGGGTGTTAGCTGCATCTGCTTGGGACAGGATAGGGCTCTTTGAAGTTAATTAAGTCCTTAGACAGGCCATCCTGTCAAGGGCACGACAACACCTTCCAAAACCCTCGGCCTTTTGTCCGTGTTCTGGTAGCAAGTTCCCACCTCACTCACACCTACTGAAGTGCTAATTACTACTAGTAGAGGTGGGGGAACAAAATACTAGATTTACCTTTCAGAGACTTCAGGCAGGGCAAAGGTAACATTTTAAAAGTCATCCTTCCAAAATATTGATTTCAAATCCAATACCACCAGTGAATTGGTCTTGTAATAAATATTTCAAACAGTCCAACAATTTAATTTGTAGGTAATGCCTAGGTGGAAATAACAATCATTTAACTTAATATTGAATCTCAATGTTTCCTATAAAACAGTAAACCATGCTACAATATATTTTAGGGTTTTTTGACATTAGGGAAATTTTTAACATTAAACTTTCACATGTCCTATTAAAAATACTATGCACGCTGACTTATGGACAATGAGTCCTACTTACTGGTGAAAGAAGCTTTAGGCAGACAAAAGGGGTTATTTTGACAGACTAAATTTGATGCCATTTAACTTACAAGTTAGAGTACACTCTGAACCATATACTAGGGACCTGTAGGTAAGTTAAAGATACCATTTAGGGGTATACCAATTTCCTCATGTTGAAAGGGAGGAGCAGAACACTTGCACTCTGGTTAGCAGGCGGTAAAGTGGCAGAGTTCTATGGTCAACGAAATCAGTCAAAGCAAAAATCTGGGGGAATATCACACAAACACATGACAATTTCCAACAGCATTTATACAGCTGCATCCCTCAATGCCTATTTAATAGACTGAAACACAGAACATTCTTTGTAGGAGTGCATGGCCCTAAACTTAGGGACTCCCTGGATCCCCATCTCAGAGCAGAACCAAACTATTGATGATTCAGGAAATACCTGAATACAGAAATATTCAGGATTTTTTTTTACTGAAGGTTTAGCCTATAGTCTGCGACTCAATAATGTTGGAGTGTGATTGTTTCCCCTCTCATTTTTTAATTTAGTGTAAGACGTCAACGAGCCCTTTGCAAAATACTTAAATAGATAGGTATATTCTGTTTGCTTAATAGATCATGCCACACAAGTGTTTAATTTGAGCCCATAGTTTGAATTGATCCTTGTGACCTCTGCCAGGAGTCCCTCTACAGGCAACAGAGGATAATGCCTGCATAAATATAACACTACTTGTTCTTTGGCAAGTGTATGTGGTGAGTGTTAGTGAAGAATGACTATGTCCAGTGCAACTAAGTACACTCAAGATCAAGCTGGATAGTTTGTAAAACCTGTGGTAGTCCTTAAACTTGGCAGCAAATTTACAGATCCTTGTTTAAACACTTAGGGACACCTTTTAGTTGTAAGTGGACAGTTGATAGTGTAAGGCATGTTTATGTACTGTGTTACTTTTCCTTTTTTGTTCCAGTTTCCTATTAATTTTAGCATGTGCATTGGTCTCAAATGGTATTCCCTCATAACGACGAAACCATGGTGATAAAACTTCATTTTGGGGAACAGTCACATTGAGCAAATGTCATTTTCAGAAAAGTGGAAAAAATTTCGTGAAAAAGTATCAGAACCGAGTTTGAACCCTGGGACCTGGATTTCATTCCTGTGTCCCAGGATTGAATCCTGGGTCATTGATTAAAAATATGAATAAAACATTATTTCAATTCATAACGCATCAGGAATAGCAACAATACATATATTAACTAGGAGTGCTTAAGGGAGGTGCCCCCTTTCACAAGCTAAATACATAATAAAGGTAAGAGGATGGAAGTTTGAGATGGAAAATCTCCATTAACAAAAAGGAAATACATTCTGCTTTTCTTTCCACTAAGATGGTCACAGTTAAAGCTATTCTAGGTGAAACAAAATGCCAAAACAGGATGGACAACATAATTCATGAGAACTGTTTTCTTTAGGTTGTAATTTTGGTAAATTCACATACAACTGCCTCATGCAGCCTGGAGGAGATTAGGTTACTGGATGTTATGGGCCAAATAGCTGTCCATTTGAACGTAGTTAACGATTTGGTAAATCAATTATAAGTTGTTAAGTGATTTTAATATATGTTAAAGGATATAAACCGCTACACACACTGTGGATCACAGCCACAGTCTGTTTACAAGATCACAGTTATATAATGTGACTTAACATTACTTTGATTGTTTTATTTCATTTCTTTAACTGTTGGCAGCAGATATCTCATTATTGATAACAGTAGTTTTATATGAACATTCTACATTCTCACCTTGACACACAAGGACCATTTCAAATTCATTTTCAGTGAAGTCCAAAACCTTGGCTTTGGTTCTGCCTGGCAGTGTATAGAGGTCCTAAGTGAATTTTGAATGGATCTACCAAGGTCAGGCTGATATCTGGCAGAAATATTTCAAACCATGGGCAAAGAAGGCAATTGCCAGAGGCCCTAACCTTACAATGGGCCCCGGTTTAGTAAATTTAAAAGTCGCATTTCCTGCAATAATAAATTACCCATAAAAAAATGTTTCTTTTGCAAATTAGTCAGCTGAGCATGCCTAAAAGAAAAATAAGTCCAGACTTATTAAGGGTTTGGATCAGAGCAAAGTCACACAAAGTGAGACAAAGCAGCATTTACTTTCCAGCACTTAAAGCATTTTGCCCTAAAAAGGTGCAGTTTTCTCAGGTAATATTGCACTTTGTGCTGCTTTGCCGCATTTTACGCCAAGGGCTTACTTGGGTGTAACTTGGCTGCATTTGTGCAGGCACCCGTAGATTTTGATGCAAGACCAGATCTACTAAGATAGCCAGACTGGGTTTTGCGTAAAAAATGCATCCTTGAAGCAGGCGCGAACATGATGAAATGTTTTCATGTCTCCAATTATTCCACACATTGTCCGTGCACCTAACTGTACAGCACACATTAAATTTGCAGAGCGTTCAAGAATAGTCTGTGCATAGGACTTGCTGTTGTAAAAGTATGCTTCCTTGACACATCCAATGATAGACTGCACACTCACACGTCTGCACCATGGTGCAGATGTTATGCTTGGGGCTACGTAGTTTGCACACCAGGACAGAGGTAGTGAGCAGCAGTAGGCAATTTTGAATAAATATTTCTGGAAGGCTTTCTCCTCCTTGTGCAATGCAGCACAGCAACTGTAGATAATAAATCCATAAGATAATAAATCTGTCCCTTACTGTGCAAGCCATCCCTACCCAGTCTTAACCCTCACACACCTAGGCAGTTGGTGGCACTTAAGTTGAAAAATAAACTGTCTGTATCAATCTCTCCATCTTGCCTTGTATATGGAACCTCATCCTCTCTATCTGCAGTCTCTATTGCTCACCTTTGTCTACCTAACCCCCCTCTTTCTCTCTCTCTCTCTCTCTCAATACACCTGAGTTGACTTCACATCTCTCTACCTCTCTATCATAACCTTAGTCTTCTCTCTATCACTATCGTTGCCTACATCTATATCTATCAGTCTTGAGCCCCTTTCCCTACATTTTCTCTCTTTAACTCTCTGCTCTTTTTTGATCTGGCTGCCATATTTCCCTCCTTCTATTTCACTTTTCACTAACCTCACCTGTATATCTCACTTCTGTAGTTCCCTTTCCATGTCTCAGCAATCTTTCCATTCTCTACCTCTTTCTTTTCCCTTTTTTTACCTCACCACAGCCTCTCACCTCTCTGTCTTATTTCTCTTTACATCTCCTCTTTCTCTCCATTACTTTCGTCTCTACTTCACCATGTTGGGCAGTTAACTCCCCTGCCTCTCTGTATATATATCCCTCTCCCTATCTCTATCTCTCCCCCACTCTAAAACTATTCCTATTTCTTTACCTCTCTTTCTCTACCTTCACCTTCCTCTTTCTATCTTTATATTTCCTTCTGCTTACCTCACTATTCTCTATTTACTTTACTTCTCTCCCTAACTCGCATATCTGTTTACCTCATTTCTATCTCTATACCCTTCTCCCTAGACGGTCCTCACTCTGGGGCATATTATCAAGCCAGGCGATAAAATTGTCGCAGCTTTAGCGGCAGAAAACTGCCGCTAAAACGGCGATAATGGGCTTGATAATATGCTCTATGGAATTGCAATTGAAGCCCATGTTAGATGTGACATCTAACATGGGCTTCAATTGGAAATCCATAGAGCATATTATCAAGCCCATTATCGCCGTTTAAGCGGCAGTTTTCTGCCGCTAAAGCGGCGATAATTTTATCGCCTGTTTTGATAATATGCCCCTATGTCACTCTGGTCATCTCCTATATTCTGACCCCATTCCATTTCTTTCACTCAGCAGGGTCACAGGTTACAGCCAGAGAAGTGCACACATATAAAAAGAAGAAAATAGACAAGGAAGGGGAGGACAACTAAGGAGAAAATTATTAATGTTATCCAAAGGAACAGTGAAAATCCTCAAAGCAGCACTTTGATTTCCCCTGTTGCTGCAAGAATGGCAGTAGTGAAGGAGACTGTATTTGTGATAGTAGGCATATAACGTGCGATTCGTCCCACCACACTTGCCCCCTCTTTTCCCACCACAAAAGGCACCATACCAGTGGATGGTCTTCACTGCGTAGTCTTTATTAATTCTCAGATAACGCCATCTTTATTTGTAGATGCACTGTCAACATTAGACCAACTTTTATTAACCAATCCAACACACATTGATAACATTGGGTTGCACAGTATTCGTTTGAACCACAGGTTACAGTTGCAATTGTATTTACAGTTCAAGATCTCCCGAGACACACGGTATGCGGGTTGTACCAGCAGGACCCAACCCATCTCCATTGCTTCCATTTCAGGCAACTACCTGCCGTCTACCTCCTAGACGCAGCCACCAGAGCACTGCTTTGCGCCTTTCCTTGCGCACCAGCTTTTACCAAGTTGCTTCCTCCAAGCACCGGCATCTCGGGTAGGGCCGGAGAGTCCAGGGCCACCAGCAGGACGGCCCCCTCTCCCGCCAGCCCGAAGCCCCATTGACTGCCCTCCTTGTTCCAGGATTGGCCAGTCCCCGTCAAACAGGAGTCCCCGCCATTTTCCTGGCCCGGGACCCCGCCACAGGGCGAGGAGCCTACTGGCGCTTTCGCCCTCACCCCAAAAACCGCTTCACCTTCGGATCCAGTGCTAACTCTCCCCCATATAGCGTGGATGAATAATTCCAACCCTGCGCTGGACACCTGGAACTCATCTGGTAGGTACAATTCCGATTTTGTTGCCTGTATCGTGGTATGCCTGATGGAACATAACAGCCCCCTTCCACCGACCGGAATCACATTGCCGCCTGCATATCTCCACCCCCGCATCCTTGCGTCCGATGCCTTGAAACCACTATAGTCACAGAGTATAAAGAAAAAAGGCACTGCTACATCGCCGCAGCCCCCCGGCCACGTTTAACTAACTGTAGTCTGACCTAATGTTCCCAACTAGAAGACCGCCACCTGCCCACCTTTTGATCATTTCGTTACTTGAATGGGCAGCGACCCTGCTTCAAGACCTGAGCAAAGCCCAACCTAACAACCATTCCCCTTTGTCCACTGAAGTTACTAACTAAAGGCGATAAACCCATTGATCTGGGTGCCGCACGATTACACGCGCCATCCCGGGAAACGTGTGTTTTGCAGCCTATCTTTATCTATTATTTCCAACACCCCATAGGAATCATACCCCCTTGGATATATCGAAACATATTCACCGCTCCCCTTTTCCACCAAGTCCACCTATGAAAGGCAGCAAGAAAATTTAGTCAAGACAATGCATTTCATCTTCAGTGTACCCATACTCTTGCACTTGGCCGTACTCATGACCTTAGCCGTACCCCTGAAAGTCGGCCGTACTCCTGAAACCCGGCTGTACTCCTGAAACCCGGCCATAATCCTGAAACCCGGCCATAATCCTGAAACCCGGCCATAATCCTGAAACCCGGCAATATTCCGGAAACCCGTCCGTAAACCTGAGACCAGGCCGTAATCCTGAAACCCGGCCGTAATCCTGAAAACCGACCGTAATCCTAAACTTGGCCGACTCGGCCTACCAAGTACCCACTTTGCTGCGTCCATTGCGCCAGCAGGCCCCAACGGTCTACAGCCAACAGTGGCACCCCTTAGAAAACCAGGGCACTGCATCCCGCATCTGCCCCCCGGGTACCTGTCCACCTGCAGGCCCCCCCAATATTGTAATCCAGTCCACCCGAGTTGATTTAAAGCAGCAAATCCAGGACCACCAGCGGGACGGTCCCCTCCTCGCCTACCTTCTGTAAACGTGGAAAACCACCCCTTCATGGGATCCTAAAAATAGTTGCAAACACCATTGTTAGGCAACCCCCTTGTCCCCAAGAAAACTGAACCAGCCCCCACAACCTTCTACTCTCGTCCATGTTGGGTTAGGGCAGCAGAGCACTATACTACACGTTGAAAACCCACTCCCTCCTGATGTCTTTCAAATAGATTTAAAAACACATCACTGTTTGGCATCTCCCTTTGCCCCCCAAGACAACTGAAACAGCTTCCCCAATATTTTACCCCAGTCCTTCCGTGTTGGGTTAAGGCAGCAGAGTGCAGCACCATCAGCAGGACAGCTCTCTCCCTGCCTACCTTCTGTACACGTGGTAACTACCCCTTCATGGGGTCCATTCCGTAGACATAAGCACCCTTGTTGGCCATATTCCTTGCCCCTAATACACTGACAGAGCCCCTCCAATATTCTACTCCAGTCCATCCATGTTGGATTAGGGCAATAAAGTACACGTGGCCACTGCCCCCTCCTGGGGTCCCTCCCGCTGCTAAAAACCCCATTGTTGGACATTTCCCTTGCCCCTAAGCAACTGAACTTCCTCACCATCACTGTCATCTGCCATGCCTTTCTGACCCTTGTCTGTGTCGAGTGGTCGGCCTCTACAACCTCCCTGGTGAGACCCGCTGCTTTGCAATAGCATGGCAATCGCTCCTCTAATTACCACTAAAACAGTGTCCCTCTGTGCAGAATAATCTGAGAGCCTTCCCCATTGTAAATACGGGCCAAACGCTGCAGTTGGAGAGTCTCACCCCCAGGAGATAAGGCCCCAACTGCTGCCGCTAGACCCTTCCGATAGACAATGTTGTGCCATCATCTCTTACATACACCTTCCTTCAACGCCCTCTGTAATTGTTGATTGAATGTAAACCTCTAACCAGTGTTTTTAAATACCGTAACCAACTAATGTGGTAGCAACTAATTAGTTTTGCCAATATCTTCCAGCCACTGATTGTCATTGTATTACCTTACCTTAATGGCCCCTCACCACAAGGCTCTCATAGATGTACTCCTATGCTTATTGTGCCAAAAGAACACAGCCAACAACTTTTTTTTTTCTTTTCTTTTTGTGGTAACCACCAGTCCTGTACCCCAGAGGCGCTACATATAGGGCTGTGCTGAAACACCTTGCCCTCCCCTGGATCCTATACCAAATATGCTCTCCAAGTTTCTCATTACACCCACCGGTAACTTGGTTGATGCGTCCCATCCCGTGGCCTAGACAATAGGACAAACAAGCTTGAACCCTTGCGTCCTTCCTTTTCAAAGAATACCCATGCTATTATGCACTCCAAATACCAATTCCTTCAGACCCCGTTTACTCCCCATAGCCACACCCTAACCTGGGGCCCCTTGGGTTTGTTCACACATGCTATGGCACTTTGATATGCTACCTTACCATGCCGTTAAGTTTACTCACTAAAGGGCCTCTCAGCCACATTTACCCCACTGTAGCCAAAGCCCTAACCCGTGGCCCTATTGTGTTTCACTCATATGTGACCAACCCCTTCAGTTGGAACTGCTAGCCCCCGCGCTTGCTGTATGAGCCAAAATCGGGACAGCTTCCTCGGGACATAGAAAGGGCCCACGAGAGCTGCAAACTCCTCTGACTATTCCAAGTCAGTATTATCCCCAGAAGAGCAAGCTGTGCTTGCCGTTTCAACAACTAAAGACGGGTCTCGAGCATGAGCGGGCTTCGATCCCTTGTCTTGGGAGAGTCTGCGCTACCAGGAGCCCATCCCTTCCCAGTGAGCTAAAGCTCCCTGGAGCTCAGAAACTAACATCCGACCCGTCCTTTCCAACTTGGCTAACCTTACCCATGCCGAGCGCTTGACACGCGTTCATCTTGCCAATGCAATATCAGCTCCTAGGTGGCCTTCCGCATGCCCTCGCCGTATCTTGGTCCATTGACGTCACTGACCACTCCCCTTTCATGTGATTTGGTCCATCCTCCTGCAGCCGCCATCTTAATGAGGTCGCTGACCACTACCCTTCCACGTCACTTGGCCCATCCTCATGCCGCCGCCATCTTAGTGAGGTGCACCTCTCGTGTTAGCCAGATATAAAGCAAAAGGAAAATCGAAAAATTAATGTTTGTTGCACTTTCCTTTGCCCTGTGCGCATCGACATTTTCGCTTTATGTTAACTGCCTCACCGCACACATACCCGTCCTTTAACATTTTTTGGCCACCCCTGCTTAGACCGAGCCTGAACTCAAAGAAAGAAGAACAGGTGCTACAGGGGGATACTTCAGGGCCACCCCGCTTTCCCCTGCAAACGAACCACTTGCCAAGGATCACACCACCCCAGTGAACCCTCCATGCCTCTATCCCCCTGATGTATAAAGGCCCAGGTTATATTATTAAATGAAAACCCTCATGCTCCGGATTGGTATTTTCAACGTATTATTTGAACCAAGGTCCCAAATACTCATATGAACTAATCCACATGCCTTTCCTTAGCTAGTATACGTAAAGTACTGCGACCTACATCAAAGCTAGGCAGCATGTATCACCAAGCAGGTAAGGGAGGTTCTGGGTGTTTAGTGTGGATCAACACGAGAGTATCACCATTACCTTATACGCTCGAGTGTTACTTTTTTTTTTTTGAAACGGTAATCCTTCTTCCCTACCCCTGCAGTTGCAAGGATCAGTCTCTGCGACAGCTACATTACAGCGGTGCTTAACCTGCATATAACGTTCAGCAGTGCAACCTCGGGGCACCATCCTCAGAAATAACATATGGTCCAAGGAACTATACGCCACATGAGCCAAAAACTTTCCGCTGCAACCTGCCCTCCTGCACCAATATTGACATCTTACTGTCGGCAGTATAATGTCCTAGCCCATCCATTCTTTAATGCAGGCGTAATAAATAGTGGCGAAATGTCATAACATATAATAACAGGATAAATCCATATTTCGGGCGACGCTCCTTCGCCGTTTAACCTAAAGTGTTAAAGCAGGGATGGCCTCCTGTCGGCCAGCCCCTTTCTGTCAGCCTCGCTTGCTTTCTTCCCGTGGGTAACCAAGTCACAGAATACCTGGGCGCGCGCCCGAGGCCTCCATCACCGCTCATAGGGTTCCAGCTTAGAAACGCTGTATATTACCCAAATTATTTACGGTACAAGTGTTTATTATTGTGGCCTGTTTTGATTTTATACCCCAAAGCAATTTCCTGCAGCTTAAGTAAATACAGCTTTGAGGCAATGCATGAGTTGGGTCTGTAGAGCTCACTTTGTTTCATTTTTTATTTATTTATTTTTTTATTGCATATTTAGATAGCGCGAACTCGACCCAACGGTATTGGAGCGCTTTACATATCACCGTATTTACCATAATCACCGTATCTACATTACACATCCAGGCACGGGGAGATTACGTGATTTGCCCAGAATCGCAGGATGTGGGCGCGACCTCGAAGCTCGAACCCTGGTTTCCTCTATCGCGCTTTACCCCCAACGTCCTGCCGCACCTCGCGGCCCGTCACACCCTTCATCCATATTAAAATAAATTGTTAAAAACGACCGCCAAACGGTACTAACTACCCCCCTTGCCAGTCCCCAAAGGAATTGGAGCACTTTACATAGCACCGTATTTACATTACACATGCAGGGAGATTAAATGATTTGCCTAGAATCACAGGATGTGGACGCGACCTCGAGGCTCAAACCCTGGTTTCCTCTATCGTGCTGTACCCACAACGTCCCGCCGCGCCTTGCGGCCCGTCACACACTTCATCCATATTAAACTAGATTGTTAAAAACGACGGTACTAACTACCCACCTTGCCAGTCCTGGTTTTGCTACACTGTGAGGCCCCCTCATCCCGGTGCCCGCCGCAACCTGCCAACTTTGCTTCTGGCTGCGACCTGCTGGGCGCCCGAGGTAAGAGGACAAAGAGGACTTCTCCCTCGTGTAAGGCATTCTTATCCTTTTCCCTGGAGGGGCCGCCTGCGTACCTAGGTGACGCACTACATGCCTGCCGCCTACCTCCTAATATTTCCTGGTGGCCCCTCCCACTCGCCCTGACCAGATGTGCACTGGCCCAGCCTCTCTGTTGCCTCTCGCACAAAATGCCACTTAGAGCCCCCCACCCCTAGGCACGGTGGGGGGCCTCTCATTACTAACACTCAGCAACTAAAGCTGCAATATTGTCTCATCATTAGTCAATACAAGTGTTAAAAACTGAGGTAAAGTATCACCAGAGATTTTAGAAAATTCCGGCAAGCAAGGGATCTTGTTGTGCGTGAATTAAATCTTTAGACAAGGGAACTTTCAGCGCACTCCTGTACCTAAACAAAACCTACCGAGACCAGTGCTTGAACTACAAAAGCGAGAGAGTTTATTTACCTGCTCTATTCTTAATATTTATAAATTAATTCTAGATATGCAAAGAAAAGTAGCTTATGCAGAAAATCACGTTACTATTTCTACAACCAAAAATGTCCTGGCGATTACATTACCAAAATACAGAAAGCTGTGTCACTTATGACAGCCTACACACCTGCAAAATTGAGGTCAGTAATGGGTCATTTGTAAACCAGAGTTCAAATGCAATAAGAATTGACAAAAGCAATTAAGTCTGGTCTTGGCAAGCTGATGTGCTAGTGATCTTTTATTTGTTATGACAAGACAAGTATAAGCAAAAAAAATAAAAATGGGCCCCAGTCTAAAATGGGACGACCATGTGCTCTCACTAAATAGAAAAAATATTAAACAAATTAATCATTGCTTATAATTGTAATGTTACTTTACAAGTGCTTCTGAGAAGTCAGGTGTATTTAGAACGAGTATTGAAACCAGGTTTCATATAATGTACATCACAGGAAATACTGCCACAGAGAAAATGAATTTTTGGCTTTGAATTATTCTGATCTGAAGGCATTGGGAAGACTAAAAAAATAAAAAGAATAAGGATCAAAAAATGTAAGAGCATTGGCAAACTGCATTATTGGGTCAGCAGCCCTGGCAATGAAGTGTTTTTCTTTATAGCCAGACATGTACATATATCATGAAAATTATGTCACTGAGTGCAAAAGGATATTTTCTGAAAGACCTGACCCATTGCTCCATGATGTATGAGGTGGGGGAAGCAAAATGTGAATGACAGTTGAAACGACCAATCGATGAAAAGGGCTGACTCTAAGTTCTGTATGTATGTGCATATATGCATTATTATTATTATTTTTGTTTCATTACACGCGGTTGGTGAGACAACTAAAGCTCTCTTTAGGCCAGACCTAGAAAAGGGCAGAAATCGTTTTGCTCTCCCTTTTTCACTCGCCTACATTGTACTCACTGCCACTTCATCCAAGCACATACAATCAGCTACTAAGTGTACAAACAAACTGAAAAAAACTATACTTCATCCAATGCAAAATGGTCACAAAAATTACTACATGGTTTTAGAGAGGTATAAATACGTGTAATAGCTCACCCGAATCCCAGCGTCAGTTTCCACGAGGTATCAGCGCCATAGTCTAAATAATCCGTACTTGTGAATGCTCTACTGAAAGCAATCTTCAAATCAGTGTGTATAAGAGGATAAGTTCAAAAGAACTACTTTCAAACAAGGTGTTCTCTGGAATATTCCTCTAAATTGAGACTTTTAGGCACTAATAATAATTAACGACTTTCTTAGCAATGGAAAAGTCTTCAATGCCTATTTACTTAAAGGTCCCCTAGGGTGTCTTTGTTTAAAATAGACTAAAAACCCTTGCTGCAAAATAAACAGGCGATTCCAATCAATAGAGCCAGAGGACTATATTGATTACAAGAACTGCATCCTTTAGTCATTAACCCTGTGAGTTCTTTGCAGCCAGTGTGTAGAGCTACCCTTATTCAAAGAGGCATAGATGGGCTGCCGGAAGAATTAACATTTCATTAAACTTCAAAGTTTATTGCAGTGAATTAGACTTGACTTGTGTTATCTTGTCGAGCAGTTTTACATGTAACAATTGCCTCACAGAACCGAAAATAGCCTCAACTGAACACAAACTACACAAACGGAATGAAATCTGTAAACACATGCAGTTCAAATGTTTTCTTTGAAATGTACAGTGGTTGTCAAAATGATCTGTACTAGAAATTAAATGAACACTTCTTACTCCTATGCTTTTAATGGTGGGCTATGCAAATATGTATAAACAATATTTTCCTATTATTAGCAAATATTTAAAATACATAGTACGTATCTATTGTGTAAGCAAAGAAGAAATAAAGTTGATCATCTACAACACGTATGGAAGTGTTGAATGACTGGTAAAAAAAAATAAAACATTACAAAGCAGGCCAATTACAAATGCGTGAAGCAGCTCGGGTCTCATTCCATATCCCCACCAGCAAAACACCTCGTTTGAAGGAAGAGAGCACGGGAGTTCTAAAGACCTGCACGCGCCGAGGACATTGAAGGTACTCTCTATCTCAAGATACAGACTAAGGTCAACACACACAGTTACGACGAGGAAAATCTTTTCAGCAACACCTGAAAAGAAAGCATTGACAAGAGGTTACAGCACACAGTTCGGTGATGAATGGGTTGATAAACAAATAAAGCACGTGAAGCATCAATTAAGCACAAAGTCAGGATAACGTGTAAAATATGCACCGGCAGAGTCAAAATATCCTACTTCACACAAACTATCAACACGGCTAACTAGTCAAGGAGATCATTTTATATGCACCGTAAACTGATCAGTTCCGGAGCACTAAAAAACAGCCCGGAAAGCAACTCATCAGAACTCCACTAAGCTTTTATTTTTGGTTCCAAAACTGCAACAGTTATTTTTATCGTTTGAGCTATCCCAGAACAGTCAGTCAATCTTGCAATTATTAGAACTACTGGGAAAAGAAAGATGGCCAGGCTATCTTGCATGCAAACCTTATCGCGCCAAATGCACAACGATGCCCTTTCCTGCAAAAATGTGGACCTAGTGAATGTATAGATCACCATGGGTGAAATATAAGGGCAAGCAGTAATTCCAAATCCGATTTTTCTGGTAATATCCCACAGGCACCATCCCGCGACATTACTGGAAATAGAAGAGGTTTGCTGCCTACAGACGTAAAAGTCACAGAAACACTCTAAAACGTAATCGAAGTCAGAGCCTAAACTTGATAGACATGGTCTGATGAGAAATAAAAGCCCAGGATCGAAGAAAGGTTTGGCAAAGGGCAGAAGAGCGAGAAGCTGAGCATATGGACATGAGTGGAAACTGCAAAATGCTCCTCACTCTACATGACTGGAAAATTGTTAAAAACAAAATTGAAGGAATACCAACTAAACTTAATTCTGATTCACTACCGTTTGATCTACATTTGTTAAAGAAACAATCACATCAGATTCAAGTAACTCAATATAAACAAGTTTGTTAGTAAATACATCAAGGACACTGTGCAAATAGGAAGCATATGGTTCCCATGTCGACAAATAGACAACAGAGAATGACGAGCAAGGGTAAAGATGATGAATTCTCTGTCACTTCTTCTTCTGGTGGCACACGTGAGCTGGAGCAAGAACCCGAAGAGAAACCAGAGCTAAGGACCGAAAAGATATTGGGGCTCAGAGCAATACAATCAGAGCTCCAATTTCTTGTACAAGAAACAATCGATCCCAGCTCAAAATCATAGGTTACCATCTTACACCAGCTCGCAAGACACCACAAAGGAATGAGAACAGTGAGCAAAACTGTGCCAGAGCGGCGTGTAATCATGAACCAAGGAGGCGTGGCCGTCTATGAAGCCAAATCAAGAGCACACTTCTAGTCACTCTCATGCTTCTAGTACCAAACGCAGCAGAAAGCAAACATCTCGGGCCGAGACATCTGCAGCGATAATTGTAGGGCTGCCAGAACCGATGAAGGGTCCCTGTCAGGCACCCTTCAACAAATAATGAAACCGGAACGTCACAGTATAGAGCTGTAAGATAAACTCCTGTACCACTTATAACACTCACTCTTCTCTCTTTTATCTACTATAGTCACCCTTATGTTCAGCCTTGGAAGCATCTACATTGCCAGTTAGAAGCAATTCTTTCATTTACGTGTTTTGAAGACTCACCCTTATCCTAGATTTATGGGTAGTTGAGATTATTATTGTTAATAATTACCCTTCCTGCCAGACATGACATTTTAAGCATACTTTTATATATTCACACAGCAAGCATGGCTGCTAAAAATATTGCATAAAGTAAAAACACATGGTGTTTTCATCAGGCTCATGAAGAGAGGGTTCTACATGAGGGAATTCCTCACTCCAGTACATGCCAGTGTCTTCGCACATCACACTATTAGAGAATTGCAACACACCTTCTTGCCTACTACAACTTCTAGGTATACAAAAGGTTCAACATAAATGTGGCATGTAATTTCCATATAAGGCACACCGTCTATTCCAAGTGCTTCTTTCCACCATTGGTTGATGCTGCCATGCAGAATGCCAGCTGAATGCCTAGTTAAATGTGAAGGCTCAGATAATCACATGGTCACAGAGCCCCTGTGTCCACAGGCACAACACACTGCACATGCCCACAGTCCCGGACTCAATCGTCACCTTGTTAATATCAATGAATGCAATGTTAATGCAGCCATAATATATGTACACATAACAATGTCAATACCAGAAAATACAATGTCAGTGTACGCCATTATATATGTACGCAAAATGATGTCAATACTGGTAAATAAGCAAAAAAAGAGGGAGGAACCCTATTTTAATGATCATCAGGACGGGGTGAGGACAGGAAACAAAAGAAGTCCCTAATCAAATGATCCGGATCATGTGTTGGAGCTGGAGCAATTTAACAATTATACATACATACATACACAATGTATTTAAACAAAAACAATAAATAAAATCAATGAAATTCAAATTTCTAATTTATTTCAATAGAATTGTTTTCTTTTTTAAATTTTTTCTTTTTCTATTGAAATAAATTAGACATTTGAAATTCATTGATTTTATTTATTGTTTTTGTTTAAATACATTGTGTGTGTATGTATGTAAAATTGTTAAATTGCTCCAGTCCTAGGGTTCAACACATGATCCGGATCACTTGATTAGGGACTTCTTTTGTTTCCAATACTGGTAAATACGATATCAATCTATGCCATGATCAATGTACCCATAAATATGAGAAAATTACCGGTAAACGTGATATCAATGACTGCCGTGTCATATGTACACGTTATAACAAACTTATATCACTGCTGTTAAATCCACCCGGGATGACCTCCCCATCAACCCCAAGTCAGAGATACGTGGTCAGGCAGCCCTGCAACCAAAATCCAAGCCTACCTATTGATAGGTCACAGTTGGGGTTACACTTTGCCTGAAGACAAATGCGCAATCAGAGAAAACCCAGATCGATCCCACAGGTAGGCAGCTATATCACAAAAAGTCTAAAGAGATTGGTCCCAATAGAAAACACGTTTGGCCAGAGGGGTGCGCGGTCCCAAAATACTACAAAGTCAGATACCACATGTAGTTAGGAACACTCCGCCAATCAGAACACAGCATGCATACCACACACAGTAGTCACGCACACCCCATGTCATACATCTGGACACATACACACTGGCCAACTTTGGCTCGCCACAAAGTCGAGAGCCACCTGTGCCCTCTTATCAGATGGTGGAATTTATTGATCATGACTAAGCCCGGATTTATGTGCTCTGCAAATATGTGTAATTGGTGTATTGTGCTGTAGCACTGTATATAATGCTGGCCAAACCCTCTGTACATCGAGACAGTCTTCAGACTTAACTCTGTAGCTGTTCTACCAGCCGCTGCATTTAATTAAACCAGCCAGTTCTGCATTGCCAATGGTCCCTTGTCTTTTGGGTTTTTTAGGGTCAATTCATATCTTTAATTTCAAAAAGAGTAAGTTTATTGAGGATAAGAAAAATAGTAATATAGAGATATTGTAGCAATAAAAAAAATTACATGCTGTAACGTAACCTAAATTTGAAAAAGAAAGAAAATAAATATGTAAGTCAGTTTAACAAACCATACCAAGAAGAATAACAATGATATACAACTAGTCAGTAAAGTACAAGAGATTTACATTTTATGTTGAAATCATAATATGAAATGAAATAAAACCTTATAATGTAATATAAATACAAGGGAGTCATGAGGCTTTAGACACTTCTTGCTGCAAAGGGTCGAGAGACAGAGAGCGTCGGGCACTAGCATCAATATACAATGTAATAGATAGCCATAAATCTGAATGTTTTGATGACAGATGTATGTGATATACACAATTTGTGTCCATTCTATGGTTATAACAGACAGCATACCACCACGCCTGATTAGACAGTTTGGTGCAATCTTTCCAATTTTTGGTTTTAGGTTGAAAGGCAACAGCTAGCAACATGTCTATTATCTGAACATTAAATTTGCAACTTGACCAAACAGGAGATAAACTTCCTAAGAAGACATGAGAAGCGGAAAAGGGGCATTTGGAATCAAAGATCAAGTTAATTTGAGACCATACACTTTTCCAAAAGCTATGAACAGGTGCACATGTGAAAAGTAAGTGATATAGATCCGTATGTGGCAAGGAGCAGGTCCAGCAAACGTCTGAGAGGTCAGCATGTCTTGTATTTAGAGTGAGTGGGGAAAGTAGTAGTCTGTTATATATATAAAAAATGTCTGCATAGTATTCGCTGCTCTAGAAAAATTCCTGATTTTAATCCAAATCTTGGTCCATATTTCTATGGACCAGCAGACTTCCAAATCATTTTCCCAATAGAGTTCTACTTTTGTCTTTTCTGTTGGGGTAAGTGAACTGTGTAAGTGGGTATATATGAAGAGGCATTAGGATTAGTAGTTAGAAGAGCATATAGCTTATTAGCAGAGGGGACCACAGAGTTCATGTGAGGACACAACGTTGTGTAATGTATGCAGGTGTTCCGAATGGCTTGTGTTAAGAGGGAATATTTAGATTGGAATGATGCAGGCAGGACCAAAGAATTGCTAGCTTGTGAGAAAGACATAATCTCATTTTGTACATATAATTGGTATACCCAAATTAAACCTCGTTGCTGCCAGGATTTCCAATATACAGGTTTATTGCGTATTAATACTCTAATGTTATACCATATGGTGGAGTTGAGGAAAGAGTTCCAGTCCATGGGGTCTGAAGCTGAGACAGGTGGTAGGATTTTGGAAGTATGTTTAATTATAGGAGTGGATAAGGCCTGCGGTTTACGTGTGAAGGATAAATATTCTTGAAATGAGAAAGAAGAAATCAAAGATTGCTCCAGTCTAGCCCAGAGAGGACAATCCACAAGAGACTCGGAGAGCCATCTCGATGCTTGACAAAGTAGAAAAGACTTATGATAAGTAGGGAAGTAAGGGAAATTAACACCACCCTCTGATTTTGGACGAATCAATTTTGATATAGACATACGTGATTTTTTATTACTCCATAAAAATGAGGACAAAATAGAGTTACATTTTCTAAAATTTTTAAGGGAATAGAGAGTGGAATGTTGGACATTGTTTAAAGAATTATGGGGGGTAACATCATCTTTGTGGTGTCCAAGCAACCCCACCAGGACAGGTATAGAGGGTACCACTTCGTGGTTAGAGAAGACAATCTCTGTATACAGTTTTTCATACAAAGTGCTAATGTTCCTGAAACAGAGGGAGTAAACTGTAAGCCTAAATACTTAATATGTTTGGGACTCCGTGCGAAACCTGAGATGGCAAAGTGAGCTTTGAACGTGAATTTTGTAAGAGGAAAAATTTCACATTTGTCTTTATTCAATTAATAACCAGAGATGATTGCAAAATAATCAACCTCTTGCAAAAGGTGGGGAGAGAAGATCGAGGTTGTCATCAGCATAAGCTGCCATTTTGATTTGAGTTTCCTTGAAATCAAAACCATTGATGTTCTCATTTTAACGTATTCTTAACAGAAAAGGTTCCAAAGCTAAGTTAAAAAGAAACAGAGATAATGGACAACCCTGTCGAACACCCCTACCTGAATTGAAAGAAGAAGATATACCACCATTTGCACACACTGCTGCACGTAGATTAGAGTACAGCCTGGGTATTAAAGAAATAAATTTTGGTCCAAAACCAAACCATTTAAGTGTGTGAAAAAGGTAGGGCTATTCCACTCTATCAAAAGCTTTTTCTGCGTCCAAAGCTATTGCTGCTAGGGAGTGTTGGACGTGTGAAGCTTTGGATAAAATATCAAAAAACAACTGAGTGTTATCTGTGATCAGACGTCCTTTGACAAAACCAGATTGTTCCTTTCCTAATAAATCAGGCAAGTGGGATTCCAAACGTAAAGCTAGGGCTTTTGAAAATATTTTGTAGTCAATATTGAATAGAGAAATTGGTTGATAGTTTTTACAAAATGTTGGATCTTTACCATCTTTGGGAATAAGACAAATTAGGGCATCCGAAAAGGAGCCAAAAGATTCATCTGATTGTAAAAAGGTGTTTATGAGAATATGTAATTTGGGAAGTAGTAAATGTGCGAAATGAGTGAAAAATACAACAGTAAAACCGTCTGGACCAGGAGCTTTACCTTTCTTGAGAATTTGTAAAGCAGTGAGAAGCTCCTGGTGTTTTAAGTCAGCTTCTTAGAGTGTGAGATCTGGTCGTGTAGCAGAAGGTTGCTGAATTTTGGATAGATATTGAAAAATATAATGGTCTGAGGAAGGAGAGCATTATTGAAACGCCACTTCCGAGTTAAATTGGGTTTTTATAGGATGTCCAATTGCATGGTAATGGGGGCATGGTCGAATATTAGAATAGATCCAATATCTGCCGACATCAACAATGAGATATGTTGTGTGATATGAAAAAATAGTCTAGTCGTGATTGGGTGTGATGCGTTGGAGAGTAATAAGTATATTCTCTCAATGTGGGATTACAGAGTCTCCAAGCATCTATGAGTTTGTGTTGCTTAATGGTTTGTGTAAAACGTTTATGAGTTTTATGGGGGAATAAGGAGAATGTTGAGTTGCGATCTAAAAAAGGGTCAAAGATTTGATTTCAATCGCCTGTGAGGATAAAGTTCTCATCAAAACAATGCGTCATTTGTTGAGCTAAGGATGTCCAAAAGGAGGAGTCCCCAGCGGTGGGTGCATAGATATTAAGTAAAGAGACTGCAGCATTCACCAACATCAATTTAACAAACAACCATCTACCATCACTATCAGCACATTGAGATAACAATTTAACAGGAAGTGATTTACGACAGAGAGTGACAACGCCATTCTGTTTGCCATCACCTGGAGAAAAAAAGACCTCCCCCTCCTAACCTCTTTTTAATTTTAGAGACTCCTCAGCCGTCAAATGATATTCCTGTAAATTAGCCAAATGTGTTAGAAATCTCTGTCTTTTAATTGGCGAATGTAAACCCCTGACATTCCACGAAACGAGTTTTAAAGACATAGAACAAGGATCCAGATGAATAACGGATACCAATCAAAGCAATTGATTGGACAACATAAAGTGTACCAAATAACAGACCGACTGTATGTAAGTTGAAACAAATGAACTGAGTGGAAAAAGAAAAATAAATACAAATCTAAATGAATAAGTAACATTTGAAATACAGAAGAGTTACAGAAAAGAAGAGTGAGTATTTGGAAGAGAAAATAGTAGAAAAAAGCTGTAAGAAAGAAGGATAGATGAGAGAAAAAAGAACAATGCAAAAGTGAAGAAAAAAAACAAATTTAGAGACTCACAAGTAATCCTAAACATATGAAAGGTGGGGGAGGTGAGGCCACACGGAACAATGACGTGTCGAGACCCCATGCGGGAAGGCAGGAAGGAGAACAGAACCAATGGGTATTGGGACACATGGGAGGTGTAACAAGTAGACATAACCTGTAGGGAAGAAAGAAGGAGATTAACTCTAGAATCAAAAATACTAATAAAACAAACAACGTTATCAACTATTTGTAAGCAAATAAAGTTATTAACAACTTGAAGCATTTAACAAAGAGGATTGGATGTCAAACTTTAAGACATCTATCTGGTGTGTGATGAAGAAGTCTCCATAGAGTCAGTATAATGAGAATTAAGGAAACTTTTCAGTCTCACAGGGTCCTTATATTTAGTAGTCTTGTTGTCGATGGTCACCTTAACCCCTTGTGTGCCACGCCCTTTCCCCGCCCTGTGCCGGGCGTTGCATTAGCGGGCGGGGTTCATGACGAGCTGGACTCGTCATGGGCACAGCGCAACCGCGGCCCATGACGAGTCCAGCTCGTCATGGGCACACAAGGGGTTAAACAAGTAAGGGTGAAAGAGGCAATAGCGTGCACCCATTGAACGAAGTTGCGGTCTCATTGCTAAGAACTCTTTATATCTGTCTGCAGTTGGTTTGGAGTAATCCTGAGAAAAGAATAAGGAGTTGCCTGACCAAGTAATGCGATTGATTGCTCTAGCAGCTGATAAAATCTTGATCAGGTCTGCGTATTCCAAAAAATATAGGATCACTTCTCTCGGTTTTCTCCCTGTGAGAGAAGACATTGAAGAACCGGACCCAATCGGTGAGCCCGCTGGATGTTGAGAAGAGTATAATCTGGTAAATTTAGGACTTTTGGAATGAAGGATTTGAAGAAGGTTATTGGGTCTGTTGCCTCCACTCCCTCGGGTAGTCCATAAATGCGCAGGTTGTTTCTTCTATTTCCAAATTTTCAACTTGCTTGTGTAATGTTGATACTTGAGATTGTAAGGTTTCCATTTTGGTTGTAGAGGAGTTCAGAGAAACAATATTCTGTTCCATTATGGTGACTCTATCTTCCAGGCTAGACCATCTATCTGTGAGGAGTTGTAGCTTAGAATTAGTTTCCTCAACAAAGGGACGCAAAGCCCTAATGTCTTCTAGCAATAACTCCATCGAGACTGAGGAAGGTTGTTTAGGGGGAGAGGTAGGGTCCTTCTTCAAACGTTTGCTCTGCGCCTTATTAACACCAGAGGATATAGTGGTTGCAGATGTTGTGGCACCCTTGGCTGAAGCATTCGTTGAGTCATCCATGGAAGACAATTAAAATGAGAGTTGGAGCGGATTAAGAACTTGCGTGGCGATGACTTTGAATGAAAGGAATCTTTAGTTAATTTGCCCATGCACCTGAGTAGAATTGTGTTTAGAAGGTTAGTAGCACCAGTATAACTAAGAGTTGCGTATATATATCTTGATTTTCCTCAATACTCAAAAACATCCCCTCAACACTGAAATATATGAAAATATACTTAGAGAAAATGCAATGCTTCAAATGTGTCTGGGGAGGTTGAGAAAAGTTTACACCATGGCAAGCAGATTTCAATTGGTGTAATTTCTTATAAATCTTAATATGTTACAAAAATAGCAAAGAAGTGAGACATGAAATGCCGACTTTGTTGAGCCATGTGAGGAGAGCTGGTGCAAGCTATATAAGGCAAGCTTTGTTGTTTAAAGAAAAGCTGGTGAAAATATGCCATGCATATTGAATTGCACTTCTTATAACTCAACTGCCAAGGAAAATGTTAGTTTAAAAATAAAATGCACAGCGATTCAGAACAATGCTTATTTGGAGAAAGATAGCGCCAGCAATGCAATATAACCTGGGGTAATCAAACAGCTGATAGGCGCATTTCTTTTCACTCGGCCTTCAAAGATGTTTCTCCTCAGACGGTAAAACAAAATGGCGGCCGTTCCATTAACTAAGCTGCTCCGCAACGCAATGAAAGAAAAACATAGCTTACGGGTCACCGTAGGCAGAACGGAGCGTTTCCTGCGATGCCTTAAGGTTTCCGAAGATTAACCCTTCATTTCCGCATCCATGTACGCGCCAATTAACATTGCAGGGCCGCCGCCATCCCTGCAGTCCCGGGAGAGTAAGGGGCGAGCCGCCATCCTCTTTGGGCACTAACCACCTCCCCCAGGTCAATTAATATCTGAGCAACAACATTAACCATGTTCCAGTAAGTGACAGGAAATATCCATTAAAGGCATGTTTGGTTAAACCCAACCAAAGCATATAAGCTAGCAATAAAGAAGATACATCAAATAACACATGCAGACATGGTGCCCCATGAAGAGACACAATGGCATACTCAAACAATGCTTCATGATTCGCAATCCAGGGCTCTGTGCTATCTAAGTGCAGATACTTTAGATTTATAACACCTGCCATAGAATGGCCATCAACAAAAGATTCATATCCTAGAACTCCAGGGCAGACCTTTACCAAAGCCACATCTACTTAAAAAACATTGTCCACCAACCACAGCACCATCATTCTGGGTGTATGTGGGACCTTTAAATGATACTATTAGCCAGATTCAAATAGAAGTAAGGGGTCTCTAAGTACCTAGCTAGCACCTTGTCAAACATTTCCTGGACATACCACCAGAAGTGTGAACACTCACGTGACTGCACCAGTAAAATTCAAAAGCATAATGATCTTCTATACCTCATTGCTAGAGCCCTATCAAACACTGCAGTAGGCATAAAGGCAACATGCATGATAGATGCTGGCAGTGTCCAAACTTTGCAGGTGTTACAAGAGGAGATGACAGCATGTAGGTCCTCCTTATCAGAGGACAAGCGCTGAAGTGGAATGAGTTACTCACACAGTGTGGCATTCACAGCTGAAATGGTAAACATACTGTTAGATCTGGGGGTCTCTAGTTGGCAGAGGTAGGTACCACTGTCCACATGGGGACCCTTGCTTCTAGTCAGGGTAAGGGGGATACACTCTTTAGATAACCCCTGCTCACCCCCTTGGTAGCTTGGCACGAGCAGACAGGCTTATCAAAGGCAATGTGTAAAGTATTTGGACCAACACTCACAGTAACATAGTGAAAACACCACAAATGGACTCCACACCAGTGTAGATAAAGTACTTTTATATAAACTACACAAGACCAAAACGACAAAAATCCAACATACACAGTTCAAGAATATGATTTCAAAAAGAGTTCTTAGTTTAGCGACAAAATTATTCACCTTAGCGTCAATTTTAGCCAACAGTACCTGGTGATGCGATAAAAGTTCTTAGAGGCGCTCAGGCGTCGAAAAACAAGCAACAGCGTCAGTCCTGAGACCCTGGGATGGCTCTACGACGATCTCACCCGGCGGCAGCAGGCTCTGCAACGATGTTCGCAGCGATAAAAATCTGCCCGCTAACGAGCGGAGCGGGGATCTTGGCTGGCTCTGCGACGATGTTCGCAGCGATAAAATTCTGCCCGCTAACGAGCAGAGCGGGGATCTTGGCTGGCTCTGCAACGATGTTCGCAGCGATAAAATTCGGCCCGCTAACGAGCCTGGGCGACGATTTCACCAGCGATGATCTTGCTCAGCGGCAGCAGGCTCTGCGACGAGCAGAGCAACGGAAATTTTCTCCCTAAGCCGGCTGTGCGTGAAAAAGTGTAGATCCTTTGCTTCTTTCTTCTTGGTCAGCTTCCCAACAGCAGGCACAACTTCCAGAGGCCCCACAATTGGATCAAGCACTATAGGAAGGGCAGAACTCACACAGCAGAGTTCAGGGGGAAGCTGGGGGTGAAGTCCTTTTCTTTCTGGGACTTCTTAACAGGAGGCCAGCTCTACTCAGGCCCTTGGAGATTCCTTCAAGCCAGGGGACACAGCACACAGCAAAGTCCTTCCCCTCTCCTTGGCAGCAAAGCAACTGCAGGTCAGCCTTACAGCAGGCCAGTTCTTCTTCTTCAGTCTTCCAGCTTTCTCCTTGGCAGAGGTTCCTTCTTGATTCCAGGATGATCTAATTTTCTGTAGTCTGGATCCCAATACTTATACCCCAAAATCCTTTGTCCTCTGAAGGCAGAGGGGCCTTGGCCTAGTCAGAACCAGTTCTGGCCAGTCCTGGAGCACTCTGTTTACTTGGTTTCTTCTTTCCTTTGAGAGAGATGGGCAGGGTCGCGCCCAGCAGTGGGTGGAGCCAGCATTGTGGAAGGCAGGCACAGCCCTATTCAGGCCCAGGTGCTACTCTTCCCATCCATCTACAGGGAAATTTCCCTATTCAGCCTTGGGCTGACTCATTCAGCCTCTGGGTGCCACCCCTGTTCCTCTCACTCACAAACCAGACAGTCAATTCACAAACAGGCCAAGGCACACAGAAAGGGCAGACAAGGAAAACAGCCACCTTCTAAAAGTGCTGTTTTCACACACAGGATTTACAAACCATCCTTCCTAAAAGATGTGTTATTAAATTCTGAATTCAGGGATACCAGACTTTAGCTTTCTATCTTGCTCCTATGGGAAGATATGCAGGTAAACATTATACTCAACATTCCCCATTATAGCCTATGGGCAAGGTAGCCTTTCAATAATGAAAAACGAAAATGGCTGTAATTCACTACCAGAGCATGTCACCTACACCAATACATGCTCTACCTTTCACATACACTGCACCCTGCCCAGGGGGGTGCCTGGGCCTTCCATAGGGGTGTCCAATGTGTACAGAAAGGGAAGGGTTAGGCCTGGCCAGTGTGGACACTGGTCAGGTCAGTATGGTAGTTAGCAACGGCACCCAGGCACTGCGGTGGCAGGCCTGTGACACCATTTTATGGCTACTCCTGTGGTTGGCACAATCAGTGCAGCAGGCCCACTAGTAGCATTTGAATCACCAGCCCTGGCACACTCAGTGCACTTTACTAGGGGCTGACAGGTGAAACAATCACCAGCCCTGGCACACTCAGTGCACTTTACTAGGGGCTGACAGGTGAAACAAATATACCAATCAGGGATAACCAATCAACATAACAATTTACCTAGGGAGCACTTGCACTTTGACACTGATCAGCAGTGGCAATGTGCTCAAAGCATCTAAACCAGCAAAAACTAAATCTAGCACAGCGTCAAAAATACAGGAGGTAGAGGCAAAAAAGTCAGGGGAAACCACGCCAAAGATGCCCGGTCTAACACATACCAAGAGAGCCTAGAGCAGGAGCAAACAGGCCAGACTGTGCTTGATGGGTACATACTAGAGCCCTGTCTGTATGCACCAAGTGCTCTAGCACCTCACATCTGCAGCGTGGCTCCGGCTGACTCAAGGTGGAAGGGAGGGGGGAGAAAGAGAGAGAGAAACAGAGAGAGAGAAAGAGAGAGAGAGAGAGATAGAGAGAGGGAGACAGAGAGAGAGAGAGAGAGAGAGGCCATGATGGCCTCCTCTGCCACCAACACCACTCTGATGGTCTGCTCGCAATTCATGAGTGTCCAACCTGATGCTAGCATGCCTAGCACACAGCAAAAATAAAATGGAAAAGAGAAAGCCAGCAGATGAGGAAATTTGCAAATGGTAATGGAATGATAGCCATCTCACAAGCTCATCCGTGCATGCTGGTTGGTGAAGTAAGAGACCTGCTGAAAATAACACTGGAAAGCCTAGCCTACTTACACTGCATCTGACACTGGCCACCTGCTACCCAACACTAAGGGCCTAATATGGATGTCGGTCGGAGTTGCCTCCTTCTGACATCCCTGTGGTTTCAGGACTGACCGACCTCGGGTCGATGGTCCAAAACCACAATTATGATGTAACCGCACCCGGTGTGGTCACGGACTCCCTTGTGCGGCTGTTGGATACCGGCCACAGCACAAGCTCCCATAGAGAAAGCCCATCGGAAGCCAGTCAAATTGACCGTTCGGTTTAAAATCCACCGTAGTCATCTTAACACGATGGTCAGATTTGAAACCTTCGATGTCGGTCAGAAAGCCTCAGAGCTGTGGTCAGAGGCTTTCTGACCGACATCCAAATTAGGGCCTAAAAGTTATACAAGTGCCCTGAAAGAAATACATACTTCTTTTCGTGTCAGCTTAGCCCCAATATGAGAGCGGCAGTGACCTCCACTGATACTGTCAAGACTACTGCACTGCTACCAGTTGGATTGACATAATGAACCCATACAGTTGCATCGTGACTAGGGTCACAGATAGACTGCCCAGTCAAGAACCACTAAGCACAGTCAAGCGTGCAGCCAGTGGCCAAACTATTTGATACTGCAACATTTGCATAAAGAGGTCGATGCCAGCTCAGCATGTAGAAAAAGAGGGACTTTTATCACCATCCACTTAGCCTGAAACTGCAAGAAGCCTGTCCACCTCACAAATGAAAGCCATGCATAAGAAAAACAAATGGAAAGGGAACTAAAAGACACGCCAGCACAGAAGCGCAACAACAAAGCAAAGGCCTTTTGTGTTATGCTGTTGGCGAAGAGGTCATTCAAATCAGGGCAGATCCTGTGCTTTAGCTTTAGAGGATAACACGAATGATAATATTTAAACTTGTATTTATAGATATAGTCCTTTTAAAACCGGATTCAGAAATAACACAAGATTTTGGAAAGACTGATTATGCATTGACAACGATATAAAAGATCAGATCACAATAGGAAACAAACTACATGATTTGTGCAAATGTAGGTTCGCAGCATGCATCTGGATGTGTACAAAATCTTCATAGTCTAAAATGCACTGGCATATTCTGCTCACCAAAAACTTATTTTTCACTAGTTTAATCAGACGTCCAAATATTTGTTAGCGTGCACTTCAGCATTCAAATCAGAATTTTCGTGCTAATAATGACATTTTTAGATCGGATCTAGAAACAGCTTTAGCTGTCTTGCCAGCCTCTTATAAAAAATAAAAAAAATACATACATATATACATAGATGGACTTTGTCTGAGCCCTGCTACATCCATTGGTTTTTTTCAAGTGTCATTGGCATTTTGTTTCTGCCTGTGGCAACATACATCTTGAACCAATGGGTCAGCCAACTTCAGCAATCGGCTCTATTGCACTCCCAGTGATTGCATTATCCTGACCGCATGTGCACATGCACCTCAAGAACAGTGTGCTTCAGTGGCAGTGCAAGTGTGCCAATCTTTTATTTTTTAATAGTCTTTATTCATTTTTTTTTCTTAATATTTTTTCTTAATATAGCCATCTTGGAGCAGTAAACATTGATACAGTTGCACAATGCTATTGCAATATGGTGTCCAATTTTAAATGTACTAGGAGACAGTTTTGAAGTGGCATTTTTCATTATTTATTATTATTTACCATTCTAAGATGGTCGTTGAGTATCTTCTAAATGTGGTAGCTGTGTTGGAACGATAAAACAATGATAAAGTATAGTAAATTCCATTTTAATATGGCTACATGCTGCAGAGTTGCTGTTTTGGGACATATGAGACATAGGAAAGGGCCTGTAAGCTGCTTTTGAATGGGACTTCCCCATGCCACTGTGATGCACTCATATGCAGTTTGTCCTTACACTCCACTCTGTGACTCAGCAATTCAGCTGCTTCCACTTCTTTATAGGACTAAAACAGCATTCTCCTCTGTAAGAAACTGGGTTATTAGTTGAGAGGGGTGGAAACCCAACTAAAATAGTAAATACATTCCGTGTCAGGGTGAACACAAAAAGTAACTTAGTTAATAACCTGTGCTTAACCCTCTGGTAGCTAGGCACGAAAGTAGTCAGGTTTACCTCTGAGGCAATGTGTATCATATTTATGCAACACTCAAACAGTAATAGTGCTAAAATACATAAAACACAACAAGAAAAAAATCCCAAACTAATTCAGATAAATCAAGCACATTTTAATAAATAAAAGGACAAACAAAACAAATTAAATCCAGCCAGTAGAACTGGAGTTATGAATTTTATGTTTTTCGGTGTGAAAAATAGCGCTTAAATGATCAAAGCACCAACTGCGGGTATCTGGTCATGTGAGACTGGGACAAAGTCAAACCTTAAAGCTGACCACAATGGAGCACAGGTCAGATAAATGGGGTGGATTGAGCTTCGTCTTGGCTTACCATCGGACGGCAGAGTCTCAGCGGAGCAAGGTATCAGGCTGTATCCAAGGACGCGTGGTAGACTACGGGGAGCCACTGGCCGCGGTCTCAGTGAAGCCATTGGCGAAGGCAGGAAAAAGCTGCAAGTAGGAAAAGCCAGAGTTCCAGGCCAAGCAGTTCATTGATGCTAGTTGTCGTTTAGCCCTGTGAAGATTTGTACCTTCAGACTTAAAAGTTTTTCTGGAACTTGGATTTACCCAGCAGGATGAGGCTGCAGACTGTAGCTGGAGAGGGCTCCACGAGACAGGATTCAACTGCCGGGAGGTCCCGCTGAAGAAGATTTGCTGCTGTGGAGGAGGATATAACAGGAGTTACTGTGAAGTCAGGCCAACTGGAGATGCACTTTGGGCAGATATGCTGGTTGGCAGGTCACAAACTTCCATCTATTCTCCGGACAGATTTTAGTGAAACATTTGTTAAGCCCCAGCAACAGTTTTTTAGACCTCAGGATCTTGGCATGTCCCGGTAGCTCACAGAGGATGGGTGCCAACTAGCCCTTAGAGTCGCTCTGATGGTCCTGGGTTCAAGGAGCAGGCCCTGTCTTCCTTATTCAGACAGCAGTGCAGCAAGGCAGTCTTTTAAGAAGCAGGGTAGTCCTTCTTCTGAATCCTCCACAGGCCCAGGAGTGTAGTGAGGAGTGGTTCTGGGGGGTCCAATATTTATACCCAGTGTCTGACATTTTGAATGTTGGGACATCCTATTCTACCCCTACCTCTGGTTTTGGAAAGTTCTTCCTCTGTCAAGGCTCCAAACTGTCTGGGGCAACAAAAGGCTTGTAAAGTATCAAACGTTTTTAGCAGTTGTTGTAAACTTTATTCTAAACACCAATAATTAAATATAGCAGTTGCCGTAATCATCACATCCAGCTAGCTCTTCCAACTCCGCAAGCCACTGTTCCTGTCCTAACATTCTCAAATTCCCCCTGTTGCCTAGGAGAGGTGAGCGTGCTGATACAGAGGTGAACATTCCAAAACAACAATACAAATGCATAATATAACAAAGCTGGTGTTAGGTTTCTTTGAGTGTGCTGGAGGCATGCCCTTTGAATTGTAAGTGGTCCATCCTGCCCACTCCTAGTCGCTTTTGTGCCATTGTCTGGGAGAAATATACAAACCCCAACAGCAGAGCGATTCACAGTCATGTGACCCAGGATATTGGCAGAAGGTTTCAATGGTTAGGACAAGAAAATGTCAACTTTCTAAAAGTGCCATTTTTAGAATTGTGTCTTAAAAATCCTACTTTACTGTTAAAGAGGATCTTAAATTACAATTAGCGTGAGACAAAATAGTAAAATCATATCTGCTCCTAATCCAAACTTAGAACTTATTAAATGTAATAAGGTAACCCTATGTTAGTCAACGGGAGAAATAGGCCTTACCACAGCTAAAAAAGAGCACAAGCACATTAGTATTGGTTAGCAGTCATAAAGTTCACCGAGCACTAAGGCCAACGAAAAAAGAATTCAGCAAAAACAGGAAATGTGAGGGCAAAAGTTTTGAGGGTGACCCTGCAGGGAGGGCCAGGTCCAACATCCTCTTTACTTGTAAAATGAATGTATGCGAAGTTAACACAAGCTTTTGTCAGTGAATTAATATTTTCTGTCAATGTAAATTATATATTTAGTGACCATTTCTTACATAGTGCATGAATGATAATCATCAGTACTGTTTTAATATTTACTCAAGAAAATACAAAAAAATGCTTATTTTAAGGACATGACATTATGTCATTTGACCTAGTAGTGGGCCTGCTGTGCACCTCCAAAAAGGGAAAGTATCTCACCACTATTGCAGCTATCACAGTTTAGGTTTGTCCTGCTGGAAGTGCCCTTTTTGCAGTGTTATGTTCAAGTTTATTTTTGCTTCTTCCTCCTATTTTTCCTGACCTGTATTTGTTGGCTTTAGGACTCTGGGCACTTTACCAATGCTGATCAGTGCTAATGTGAATATGTTCTCTGCGCAAATTATGATTATGATTAGTTATCCATGATTGGCATATTTGATTTAACGGTAAGTCCCTTGAAACGTGCACTGAGTGTGCCAGAGCCTCTTAATCAAATGCTACTAGTTGGCATACAGCACTGGATGTGCCACCCACATGAATAACCCTGTAAATGTGTCTCAGACCCCCACTGTAGTGTCTGTGCGTGAAGTTTTAAAATGCCATGTTCATCTGGCAGGTGCACCCACTTGCCAGGCGCCAACCTTCCCTTTTATTACATGTAATGCAACCCTCAGGTAGGTCCAAGGCACCCCCATGGGCAGGTTGCAGATAATGTGAAAGGTTGGACATGTGCTGGTATGCTTTATATGTCCTGATCGTGAAATACTGCCAATTACGTTTTTCACTATTGAAAGGCTAATCTGTCCCAAAGGCTAATATGGGAATTGCTTTGTAACATCTTACAAGTGTAGCTTTCCATTGGTAAAAGATAGAGAAATGGAGTTTAGGCTCTCTGAACTCTGAATTTACTAACACATCTTTTGGTAAAGATGGTTTTTCAATTGTGTGTTTGTAAATGCCACTTTTAGAAAGGAGGGATATTCTTGTTTTACCATTCTGTGTGCCTCTGCTGGTTTGTGTATTGGCTGTCTGAATTTCGAGTGACAGGGGCTGGAGATATGCATTCACTGTAGACAGTCACAGAGGGTTGAGGTGTGTCCTGCCTTTCCGGTTTGATTCATTACCAGGTTGAATAGGCCTTGTCTGCATTTAGAGAAGTGAGAGGAGTTTCACTAGCACCTGAATAGGCTGTGTCTCCTTTGCACAATGCTGTCTCCACCTCCTGTAGTGAAGCTGGGCCAGAGAGGACAGAACTGATTTCGACTGGGCTCAGAGACCCTTGTGAAAAAGAAAACCAAGAGAAAAAGTGGTATAATGGTTGGACCTTAAACCCCAGAGAATTATATTACTTGTGGAATCAAGAGGAATCTCTGCCAAGGAGAAGAGCTGGAGAGCTGTGAGGAGGAGTTCTGCCCCTTTGCTGGATTGGTATGCAGTTGCTTCTTCCACCAAGGAGATGACAAAGGACTGAACTTTGCTGTATATCCTGCTTGTGAAGTTTCTCCAAGGGCTTGTGTATGATTGTGTTATATTTTAATGTAATGATATTACTGCTTTACTCAATATGCTTGTAAATGCTGGGTCTCTTAGCAACGAGGTTTCACAGGGGATTCTAGATTGTTGAGTCCTCAGTGAGGCTTGGCTGTGGAGCTGAGAAGATCTTCTGGGGGTTTGTCCTCTGTATCTTAATAAAACCACCTTTAATTCTACCTGGAGGTGCATCTTTAATCTCAAAATTGGCGCCGAGGATGGGATGGCGAAGATCAACAACTTATTAAGGATTTTGATACAAGAGGAACATCTTGCTTCATGAAAAGGAAACCCCCAGTTTGGATCTGTTGTATGCTGTGAACATACAAAGTGCCTGGAGTAGCGCATGAATTTGGACACTGCATCCTATCTCTAAAGGACCTGATAACCGCTCCCATTGTGAGTAATACAATCTAATCATCAAATAATTTTGAAGAAAGATGTTATTCCCAAGGTGCATAAAGTTCGCAATGTACCTTTAGCCTTGAGGGGTAAATTGAAGAATGAACTGGAAAGATTGTGTAAAGAGGGAATAATTGAACCGATAGAAGCTTCGGAATGGTTGAGTCCGATTGTGATAGCACACAAACCCAATGGCAATATTAGGATGTGTGTGGACTTGAGAGATCTGAATGAGTGTATATGTGTAGACAGACATCCTTTACCCCGCATCAATGAGATGTTATCTACCGTAGCCGGAGGGAAATGTTTTACCACATTAGACTTGTCCAGTGCTTACCACCAGGTGAGACTTAAAAGAGAGTCAAAACATCTAACGTCATTCATAACTCCGGAGGGCGCATATCAATTTGTAAGGATGCCATTTGGATTGGCGTCGGCGTCAGCGGTGTTTCAAAGGGTGATGCAGGCGGTATTAAAGGATATAAGGAATGTGTTGGTGTTTCAAGACGACATATTAATATGGGGCAAAGACACCAATCAGCATGATGCAACTTTGTTGGAAGTTCTAACAAGGTTGGAATCTGCTGGTTTGACCATCAGTCTGCGTAAATGCAAATTTTCTCGGTCTGAGGTTGATTATTTGGGACACACGTTATCTTCTGAGGGTATTAAACCCAAGTTGAGTTTGATAGCAGATCTAGAAAAGGCTCCTTCTCCTCGTGACAAAGAACAATTAAGATCATTTCTCGGGTTAGCTGAATACTACTCCAAATTTGTCCACCATTTTTCTGAATTGGTACATCCTTTACGTAGTTTAATGAAAAAGGGAGTACCATTTGAATGGTCTTTAGAATGTCAATCTGCATTCATGGGCATAAAAAGGGCAGTTGCAAAGGCCACAGCATTGTGTTCTTTTAACCCACAACATGAAACAATAATTGTAACGGATGCCAGTGCTTACGGTTTAGGTGCTGTGTTAATGCAGAGAAATAATGGTAAGGAAAGAGTAGTAGCTTTCGCGTCACGTACTCTTAAAGGGGCTGAACCTTCTTATTCCACCATAGAGAAGGAGGCTCTTGCTTGCTGGTGGGGTGTGCAACATTTTAGGGTTTATGTTTGGGGAAATAAGTTTGAACTGTATACAGATCATAAGCCCTTGATAGACATATTTACCACGTCGGGTGCAGGAAGAGCTACGCCACGCATAGCTAAATGCTTATATCGTTTGCAAGAATTCACATTTGAATTAAGGTATGTGCCTGGGGTGAGGAATATCAATGCGGATTGTTTATCCCGCTTACCGGTGAGCCATGACCAGGGTGATTACACGGTTGACGAAGAGTGGATGGTAGCCAGCGTTGATGAAGTGTGTCAAGCAATTACTGAGGAGGAGTGGCACGAAGCAATCTCTTTGGATGCTGTTATGGTGAAGGTAGTCAAAAGTTTACCTACTTCTTTCGGTTGGAAATTGGATGCCCCATGTTAAGAAGTGTTAGGGAAACAAAAGACTTCCTACAAATCTGTTGGTGCTGCTAGACTTTGCCACATGTGAGTCCTAACTTTGCCTGAGGTGCCTCCCTCCAGTTAAAGGGCCTCAGAAGTGGGTTTTTGCAGCTGTTCCCCGCAACAACCGGCGCGAAGCAACACAAATCATTGCAAAGCCTCTCTGAAATGACGCTGGATGATGCAAAGCCTCGCCAAGTCCCGCAGAACAGCTGAAAGCCTCTCTGAACCATTGCTGGATGACGCAAAGCCTTGCCAAGTCCCACCGAATAGCTGCCAGGTTCTCAGAACCGATGCTGGACAACGCAAAGCCTCACCACACAGCCCCCAGCACCAAAGCTCGACGGCACGAAGCCTCACAAAGTGACGCATTACCTCCGGTGTGTCACGCATCATACCTATACGCCAAGATTTTCCACACATCACACACAAACCAGAACTGTCTTGGATTTCGATACCTCACTTCCCCCTACAGTCTGGATTCGATGCATCACCTCTACTGCATGCAGCAGAACTGTCGCATCGCCTCACGAAGGACTCAGTAACTGAGGCATAGCTGGGTATTCTGGCGCTTCCCTTTTTCTGTGGCTGTTTGGCCTTGTGTATTTTGATGCATCTACAGGTACTTTTCTTAAGAATCACGAATCCCTAGTTTTCTATGGACCAAGTTGCTTGAAACCTTTTAAAGTCATATCATGATACATGTATGTTGGATTTTTATCGGTTTGGTCAAGATACTTTATTTCTCTAAACCGGTGTGGTGTCCACTTGTGATGTTCTCACTGTGTTACTCTGTGTCTCAGTGCAAATACTTTACACATTGTCTTTAGGACAATCCTGTCAGCTTGCACCAAGCTACCAAGGAGGTAAGCAGGGGTTATCTAAAGTGTGTAATCCCCTTATCCTGACTACACAAAAGGGTCCCTGCTTGGATAAAAGTGCACACCTATGCCAACTAGAGACCCCCATTTCTAACATATCCCTTTTCTTTTTCATGTAATTAATTTCACACTTGGCCAATAGCATAGGGCTGGTGGCGAGCGTTATTTAAAGCGCTGAGTCAACCAGCCCAATTGGACTTCAGGGCGTAGACTGTGCCAATGTAAGCAAAATACACCAAGGATTATTAGCTACAGGGGATATGAGGGTTCTGGACTCTACGCCTCCATGACCGCAAACAAGAATTGTTCCACCTCGTAGTCACTGAGCTTCACTTTTGCCACTTGAACCACCAAGGACATCAAGATATCAGAAGCCACAATGTTCCTATAAAATGCATATGCGGGTCACATTTCAAAATGAAGCACACGATGGTGTGCTAAATTATGACTGTTATCAATTGAAGAAGAAAACAGTTGAACATCAGCAAAAAATAGAAATATCAAATACGATTTTGGTGCAGCACTATGCTAGCCCTAATCTGCAAAGGCTTATATTGCCACAGTTGTGAAGGTCTATGGGGCACTGGGGCGTGTGCTTCAGTAAAAGTTCAGCTGAGGGGCCTCACGCTGTAACTTGAAACCACATCAAACTCTGGGTGCTTTTACTGAACTATGGACATATAGTTACAGCGCTAGCATTTTATTCTTGCCTGATTAACAGTGTTTGAGTCGAGGGTAGATGTGGGAAGATGCCGTATACCCACTATTTTCAGAGGGTAGATGCCGTCTACCCTGCTGTAAAGCAGGCCACTTTCAGCAGAGTGCCACGTTCTTTTGATGTTTCTCCCGGAATTCACATAATTATGTTGAACTCGTCCTGGTGTCATTTTCTGACCCCAGGACACTTTCAGCAGCACCTGCACATTGTCTGCATTTATTCCGAGCAGCAATGTGAGTTAAGGGGTCATTAGGCCTCTTTTTCTTGGAGTAGCCCGGCTGGGAGATATTGGGTCCTTAAACTTAGATGCAATGCAATGTTTATATCCTCCACTTATCAGGTACTTAAGAGAGAAATGCTTATGACTTTGTTCAGTCCCTGTATATAAGAGATATGCATACACTGTAAGTATGTCAGAAGTGTTGGTCACCACAGGATTTACACAAATAATTTAAATACCACTATTTTGTTTTATTTCTTTCATAGCACTTTAGCTCTACTCATTCCAATGCAGGGGGTCAGAGAACTTTATATCACACGTACACAGCTGCGGTTCGTGCAGGTAACAGCGTTGGGGCCAAATTTGGGAAATTAAATAAAATAATTAATTTTCCCTCGGTATCGTTCTTTGAAATCCCCCCAACACGGCCCCACCACCCCACCACTGTTACCTGCACCGACCGCAGCTGCACGTACAGATTATACATTGACAATAAATCATATGTGTGTACATCAATATAAAGGATCTGTTACATAAACAGTGAGCGTTACAAGCTGTAGGAGCCACAAGTCCTTCATATCTCACTTTGCTATATTAGAAGGATACTAATTTATGAACTGCAAGTAACAAAAGGACCTTTGTCTTAAAAGCAGTAACCCACTTACCCATTATATGAAATAAAAATATGTCATGTGCATGTTACATAATATGCTTTGCAGGAGACATATTTACCTTTAATGATACTTTGATTAAAAATGAGGACTAGGCAAAACACAGATCCTGTGTTCGACTTAAGATCCAAACAAAGGAGGCCTTGTTCGATCTGGAGGGTTGAGAGGACCCTTCGTGTACGAAGGGGATATGGAGGGATACGTCATCCCAAAAGAATCAGTTTAACCAACAAGTATCCCTCCAGGGGATCATGGGGTGTTTTTTTTCCAAAACAGGTCACCCCGAGTAGGTATGCTAGCTCCGTGTGATTAGTGCGGGGAGGAAAAAAAAATTTTTTATATGTAACCCTCACACACTGTAGTAGTGTCATGCTTCATCATCGGGTTCACCGTGACTCCTAAAGATCAGGGTGGGATCGACCGTATTGCAGGGAACACTTAATAGAAGGGTGACCAGGGGGCTTAACTAGCGATTAAAAATCCCTCACCTCCACCTCAGTATCCTTTTATTCGTGGAGATGATGGGGAGAGTAAAAATAATAGCTTACTGGAAATGTATTGCATTGCATTGTAATTAAATTTATATTACGCTTACTACCCCTGACAAGGCATCTAAGTGCTTTTTTGGCGAGTAGCACGCTACTGCGGAGCCCATAAAGGATTAGTGTTGAATTAGTATAGTGAAATATGAAAGTAATTTGAGTGGTGGGTAGGTTAGTCAGGTATTTGGATTCAGAAGGATAGCAGAGGAATAGAAGAGGGAAAAAGGTGTGCATTTATATAGCGCTTGTTACCCCTGAAGGGTTGTTAAAGCAATTTTTTTGGCAAGTAGCACACTACTCTGGAACCCATAAAGGATTAATGGTGAAGTATTATAGTAAAATATGAAAGTAATTTGAGTGGTCGATATGTTAGTCAGTTATTTGGATTGGGAAGAGTAGCAGAGGGATAGAAGAGGGACAAAGATTTGCATATATATAGCGCTTGTTACCCCTGATGGAGTGTTGAAACGCTTTTTTGGCAAGTAGCACGCTGCTCCGGAACCCATAAAGGATTAGTGGTGAATAAGTATAGTGAAATATGAAAGTAATTTGAGTGGTGGATATTAGTCAGCTATTTGGATTGAGAAGGATAGTGGAGGAATAGAAGAGGGGAAAAGGTTTGCATTTATATAGTGCTTGTTACCCCTAATGAGGTGTTGAAGTGCTTTTTTCGGCGAGTAGCACGCTACTCTGGAACCCGTAAAGAATTAGTGGTGAATTAGTATAGTGAAATATGAAATTTGAAAAGTGGACATGTTAGCCTGTTATTTTGATTGAAAAGTATAGTGGAGAGATAGAAGAGTTAAGGATTTAGGGCCATATGTAGGTAATTTATATTTACCGATTCCTAAATACCGAATTTTACCGATTCGGTATTTATGAATCGGTAAATATAATGTAGGTAAAAAATCGGTAAGTTTTACTGATTCGGTAATATTCGGTATTACTGATTCGGTATTAACCGAATCGGTAATAAGGAATACCTTCCTATTCATTCCTATGGGCCTGAAGGCCCATAGGAATGAATGGGAAGCCATTGACTATTACCGATTCGGTAAATACCGATTCGGTAATAGGGGGAGCAGATTCAAGGGTGGCAGGGTGTCACATTGACACCCTGTTGCACCCTTGAATCGTGCATGTGTGCACATGTGGCGCACATATATGCACTAAGGGCATGTATGTCTGCCACATGGCATATCTAGAAAAGCACAAACGTCCTTTTTAACAGGTGTTCAGTATTTACCACCAACCTGTAGTTGGTGGTAAATAACAAATCCTTGAAACAAAAAAGCACTCACTTGAGTGCTCCCTACATAGGATTTGAGGATTCGGTAATTTACCGAATCGGTATTTTACCGATTTCTTAAAATACCGATTCGGTAAATTACCGAATCCTTAAAACCTGCCTCCTACATTGGAAAGGGCTAAATACCGGTCGGTAACGGGAAAATTACCGATTTTCGGCCGTAACCGACCGGTATTTAGCTATCTACATATGGCCCTTAGACTTTTTGTTTTTGGTGTTCATAGCAGTAGTGGGAGGCTTTTGATGAGTAAAAAGGGATTTGGAGGGGAAGAGTCAGAGGGAAGAGTTTAGAAAGGATTGTTTTGGGGGATCAGTACAGTAAAGGAGGTGTCAGATGGTGCAAGGAGGGGTAGAGTAAAGGAGAATCGAGAAAGGGCTATTTTGGGGGTCCTAGTAGTGGTATGGGGTTTGAGATGAATGAGAGAGTGGATGTAGAGGATATATTGATAGAAGTATAGGGTGAGAAATAGAGTAGTGCATTGGAAAGAGTAGTAGAAAGAGGTTTGAGATGAGTCAGAGAGTTGAGGTAAAAGATATATTGAGAGAGGTATAGGGTGAGAAATAGGGTGGTGCATTGGATATGCTGCATTAGAAGAAAGTAATAATTATACAGATCCATAAGTACATGGAAAGTTTATAGATTCATAAAGGAGGGAAGTATATGTCAATTAAAGATATTGAGGTATAGGGTTAGATATAAAGTAAGGCATTGAATATGCCTTTTTTTAAGATGAAAGTAATAAATATATAGATCCAAGTACATGGAAGGTTTATAGATGCATAAAGGAAGTAAGTATAAGTAGATTAAAGATGCATTCGATAAGCTCTGGTTTTCAAGTGTTATACTTAAAAAAAAAAAATGTTAACATACTTATTCTACATGTTTATACAAAGCAATACACATATATAGGTACATATCTATAGTACAAATAAATGCTTACATACAGAGGGATATACTGTATAGTACTGTTTGTGTATTGTGCTTATGTGGAAAAGAGCCAATTCTTGAGTAGTTTTCTGAAGATAAGGTGTTTATCGGTGGATCCTATGTTGGGGGTAAAGAGTTCCATATTTTGGCTGCTTGAACAGAGAAGGATGTCCAGCACATGTGTTTTTTTCTTGTATCTTGGGATTTGGAGGTGAGGTGCCACTCTAGAGCAGAGGTTCTTATGATGAATGTGTTTGGTGATTTTATTCCTGATGAAGAGCGGTCCCATTCCATGTATCGCTTTGTGGGTGATACAAAGCAGCTTGAAGGTGGATCTCTGGCAACCGGTAACCAATGCAGGGCTTTCAAGGCAGGGGAGATGTGGTCTTGTGGTTTGATATGCAAGAGTAGTCTGGCAGCCTAGTTCTGAATCCGTGTAGTATTTTCATAGTCGTTAAAGGTGATCTGGGGTAGAGGCTATTGGGGTAATCGAGTTTAGGTAGAACAAGGGAGATGGTAGCTTGGACTTTGTGAGGAAATCCCAAATGGGGGAAGATTCGTCACAAAGTTTTTATAGTAACAAAGCTTGATCTTGCTAGTTTGTCCACTTGGACATTCATTGATAGCTTGGAGTCCATGGTCATTCCGAGGTTTCTTACTTCCTTCGATACTTTAGGCGATGATCCCAGTTCATCAGGCCAGGCTGCAAGCGGGTCATAATATTTATAATCGCCACACATGAGTATTTCTGTTTTAGAAGCATTTCATTTGAGATGGCTCCAAGTCATCCATTGATCCACGGCTCTGAGACAACTTAAAATTGACGGGTTTCTAATGTCTTTGGGGCATTCCAGTTGAAGGAGTATTTGTGTGTCATCTGCATAGTTATAGCACGTGAGGTGAAACTGATTGATCAGTACCGGTAATGACTTCATGTAGATGTTGAAAAGAATGGGTGAGATGATAGAGCCTTGAGGGACCCCAGCTTTTGTGGAGTACGGTTTAGACGAGAAAGAAGGGGTATGGATGACATTCTGTTTGGAAGGTAGGAAGTGATCCAGTCTAAAGCAGTCCCCTCTATGCCGGCTTTGTAGAGTCTTTGTATCAGAGTGTCATGGTCAACTGTGTCAAAGGCAGCCGAGAAGTTCAAGAGGAGTAGCGCAGCAACCCCGTTGCAGCCCTGCTGTGGACTATTATGGTCCTATGACCCTATATCAAACCAACATCTTTGAGCCCTACTCTAAGGCCTAGAAAGGTCCAGGGCTTTCACCAGAGTAACAGATCTCTCCAGCAAATATGTTATTCGCTAGAGTTAGCTAACCATTATTATTATTCCCTGAGATTTAGCTGGCACAAAAAGATCTTTGCAGCAGGTGCCTTAACCCCATAAGATATTTTAAAATACAGACATTGCAACCAATTAAGCAGAATGAATTTAGTGAAACGTTTCTCCTTGTTGCCAGATTCTGTGTGGAAGGGTTTAAATGTTTTTTTTTATAAATTGAGGCCCAGTATTTTATGAACAACCCCAATGCAAAACCTAATTTGTTAAATATTGTAATGCACTCAAATGTGCTCATGATAGATCTGCTAAACATATGTGAGGTCTTAAGATCTGATGTCACTTGCTGTGAATCCATGGTTTGTGATGCCACTTCCTGCTATGCCACGTGCGATTGCACATGCTGTGATGTCACTTCCTGTGATGTCACACACAGTGATTTCAAGCACAGTGATGTCAAACGCGGTGACATCTGCCTTACTTGGTGAATCCCCACACTTCCTTTTTAGGTCTCGCCTGAGACAGCGCTTTAGCGCTGCCCTCGCGAGAGCTTTTGTAAACGGGGGATCTGGAAGTGCAAACGAGTGCTTTCAGGCCTCCAAATACAGTGCATGTGCGCCGGCCGGGCGTGCGCACCATTTGGAGGCCTGAAAGCACTCGTTTGCTTTCACTTTCGCGGGCCGCATGGCAGTAAAGATCGGCAGTAAAGATTGCAATCTCTTTGTTCCCAGCATCAGTGAGATGCAAATGAACAAACAGCGTGAAGCCAAAGGTCTTATTTTTTTTAAAACAAACCAGGTCACTGCTACAGTGAAAGGAACAACAAGCATTTACAATGCAATAGGTCTCGTATTTACGCGAGTTTGAGCTATTCACATTGCAAATAACAATGCCTTTTATTTGTGTTTTCGTTTTTCAAACATAAATAAAAGGCATCGTCATTTACAATGCCAATAGCTTAAACTCGTGTAAATGCGAGACCTATTGCATTGCAAATGCTTGTTAGGACTTGAGCCCTGCTGATAAGCTCAGCTGCTGCTCGTTTACAGAGCAACCACAGGAAGGGTGGCTGCAAGACATGCTGTAATGGAGAACCCACAATCTATCAGGACTATCTAAATTGTGGGCCATAAGTTTTTAGTGAGACCCATTTTTTTAGATGAGTTTGGTGGAGTGTCCATTAGCACTGGATTGCCAATATCTGCATTTTAATAAAATTGCCATCCATTTACCATTTTGTTGAATAACCTTTGACTGACTCTATGAAAAAACACTTAAATCACAAATTTAAACTTTATTTTTTAAGTTTACAATTTCTATGTGTCCCATTTGTAAAGAATGACAATCAAATAATTGCTCTGTCTTAAAATGGATCAAATTGTATTCATTTTACAAGTAGATAAACACTTGGACTCAATTAACATCCCTCCTTAAAATCAATAGTGGGTCATATGACGAGGGCCCCACCAAAAGTTTTATGAACCTGGCTCCCAAGCATGTTTCAATCATTGTAATCGGGCATGCAGATATGGTTAAAATATTCATGCTAATTACAATCAAATGTACTCAGCATATAAACTAGCAACTGATACATTGGTGCTGTATCAAAATTTAAAAGTCAAATAAAAAAAATTATACAATGAGTAGACAGACATAAGGGCAAACGAAGACAAGAAAATGAGAGAGATAACGAAGTTCCTTGTTTTGTGGGTAGGGCTTAATTGATAGATTGATTATTTGATCAACGACTAACACACGATAACTTGTTTTAACAGCAATCGGAGATGATGAAAAAATGAAAAGCAAACACACCAAAAGAGACAGGGAATCATTTAAGGGTATCCAACAGCTGTAGTTGTTTCACATCTGTTGGTAAATTATAAATTGTAACCATATTTATATAACACTTACGTCCTATGACAAGGCATGGAAGCACTTTTTGCAGCAAGCAGCATGCTACTCCGGAACATAAGATTAGTAATTAGCAGGTTAGTACAATTTTTGCTTTGTGTTTTTTCTTGTGTTGTGTCCGGATGGTGCTCTTGATTTCTTGTGTGTTTACTCGAGTTTGGGGTAGGGATCGAATGATAGAAGTGGATTTGAAAAGAGGAAGTAGTGAGTTGTTTTGTAAATGATGGTCATATGTGCTTGTTAGTTGGGTAGCATGGTTTAACAAGCATCGGCATAGACAATAGGCCTCATCTTTTGGTTTGCCAATATGTTTTAGCCATGGTGTACATTAGGGTGGCTGCTGTTCAGCATGGTTTAAAGTTAGTGGGGTAAAGGGGCGTGGTATGGAGTGTCCTACAGTGGAGTAGAGGAAGGCTTACTCATTTATCGTAGGATAGCGTCCATAGAATATGTCTGCTCATACCAAAAAGTTGTTTATTTTCATGTGTGTTTGAGTTGTCCAACATCTTGTCCATCAATTATTTCTTTTGCATTTGTCGCCTTAAGTGGCAAAGGTATGCCCAGACGTGGGTCCCTTGCTCACTATACCACTGGATTCAAGCTTTCCTGGCTGATGAAGGGTGATGCCCTGAAACCGGTCCCAGAATGCTTGCTTCCGGTTCAGGGAGGACCTGACTTGGCAGTTCGGGCTGGACTGTTCCCACAAGGAACAGGGTCAAGACTGATTTGCATATGGCTGGGTCCAAACTGGGGTGGTGTGGTGAGCAAAAGAATGATGGATTTAACCCAGATCCATGTGACTGGGGGTAAATGTTTGCATTGTCCAGCATTCCGTCCATCAATTGTTTCTTTTGCATATGTTGCCCTAAGTGGGAGGGGTATACCCAGATTTGGGTCCCGTGCTCACTACACCACTGGATTCATGCTAGCCTGGCTGATGAAGGGTGATGTCCTGAAACTGGTCCCAGGATGCTTGTTTCCGGTCCAGGGAAGACCTGGCTTGGCAGTTCGGGCGAACTGTTCCAATATGCCTGGGTCCAAACTGGGGTGCTGTGGTGAGGAAAAGAATGATGAACTTAACTCAGATCCATGTGACTGGGGGGAACATTTGCACTGTCAGCATTCCGCCCATCAATTGTTTCTTTGGCATATTTGCGTGATTTGCATCATGATTCAACATTATAGTTAAAAAAATATGTACGTTAAAATTTGTGCGTGTATAACCAAAGGTTTAACAACAAATGTTTTATTGAGGAAAGGTAGCATTTCTTTTCCATTGGAAAATTACCGTTTATGCATGTTTCAAATAGAAACCAAAGTAGTTTGCAATTCTCCCTGTACACGCTCCTTTTGCAAGGTTCAAATAAAATTCATGCTGCCTTGTTTTAACAACAAAAATGCAACAAATTACTGATTTGAAACACATTTGTTTTTGGAGTGAGAAGGGATTGAAACATTTGCAACAGGTGGTTAAACAGCACTAGTGTGTCAAGTGACGCTTTTAGCCTACCCTTAGCAACTTTCCAAGCACTCACACTTCATTTGGTGCAAAGCGAGACAGGATGGAGTCGCACGTGGACTGAAGCAGAAAAACACTTTCAGTCTGTGTTTTTGGAAGGAGCTTTCTTTGATATGTAAATCAGTAAATTAGCTTATCAAGATAGTCATCGCAGGAGGAGGAGCTTCGCGCGCATCCAAGATGGTCGCGTGAGCACAGGGCTCCACGGACCCTTGCCGCTCCTCGCAACTTATCCTGACATTATCCTGGATTTGTGGACGGATTCTGGAAGATGAACCTCGGCTGAATCCATAACTCTTCTCAGAACCAAAATCGGACGGGGGAGACCTGAAATACAGCGTCTTGCATTTTGGAGGCCCACCTGGAAGCTGTGCCCGGGGCTTTGGTGAACCGTGGGGCCGGGGAGTAGTTGAACAACAACGGCATCGGAGCCTTGCCAATGACCGCGCACCCACTTTCAGTTTCGCTTTTGCACTTCTGCATGTCCTGAGCGAGGAACTACTTTGCGCGGCTGGGGCGTCCTCCGGCCTTGGTACTGGACGGATTTGTGCCTTTTTCTCAACTCTCCCGAGCGGGCGCTTGGACAGTCTGTGTCTGATCTGCTGGTGCTCCTTTGCTATCGGTCCGAGCGGACCCCACCGGCGAGCATCGCCCAACATGGGGGGCAAGGGGGATCCCGAGAAACGGAAGGCCAAGACATCCCTGCGTGGAGGACCAGTCCAGAGTAACATCATGGATCGCTATACCCAGGGTAAAGGGACCCCCGGGCCGGCGGGTGCCGTCATGGAGGACTCCGGCGGGGGCCCGTCCGTCCCCACGGAATTGTCGCTGCAGGACGTCATGGGCGCCATCAACGGCATAAGGGAGACCATCGCCCAGCAGTACGAGGCTCTGGCCCGTAAAATTGACACGGTTGCCATTGATGTTACGTTAATCCGGGCGGATCTCTCTAAGACTAACGAGAGGGTTCAATCGCTGGACTTGAGGACATCCACTCTTGTCACGGATGTATCAGACCTCCAGGCAACTCTTGGCGATCTAAAGTCTGCAAACGACGCGATGTCCCGGTGGCTGGAGGATTTCGAAGGTCGGGCACGACGCAATAATATCCGTGTCATAGGTGTACCGGAGACTTCCAACAATCGTCCGGTGGACCTTATGGTCGAAGACCTCATCCTCAATCATCTTGCTCCTTCAGGCCTGAGCAAGTTCTTCGCCGTGGAGCGTGCCCATCGTGTCCCGGGCGGTAGGCCTCGACCAGGCGCTCCCCCGAGGCCTATCATTGCAAAACTTTTTCACTACAGAGACCGGGATGCGATCTTGCAGGCCTCGAGGGTGCACGGCCCAGTTAAATATGAGAATTCCTCTGTCAACCTCTTCCCGGACTTCACCCAACTCGTCCAGAAACAGGGAATGAGCTTTCAGGGGGTGAAGCGTCGTCTTCGAGATCTGGACATCAAATACTCTATGCTTTTCCCTGCCAGGCTTCGTGTGGAATATGAAGATCGGACTCTCTTTTTTGAACGCCCCAACACAGTGAGTGACTGGTTGGATTCCCTGCCGGAACCGGGAGACCGAACTGGGCGTACTGGTGGTGCCGAGGGCGGTGGGCCTCTGCAGGAATAATTCTTGGCTCTCCACTTTGACATTTCCTTCTGTGCTCAGCCAGGTTCTACTTCAATTGTATATTTTGTCTATTAATGTTTCGTCTGGGTGCGGGCGGGGACGGGTCCCTTTCCTCCTCTAGGGTCTTTTTGTAGCATGGGATTGTTAGGGCGACAGGCACACTGCAAGTTGGGGGGGCAGTATAGTCCGCAGGGGTGCAGGGTGGGGGGGGTGGTAATGGTGTGGGGGTGGGAGGGTGGCGGGGGTAGATGGGTTGTGTGTTTTTTCTTTTCAAGGCGGTGTTATTGTTTTCCTTCAGTTTCAGGTGTCTGGCTGCGTGCCCGGGGACTCCAGCTTCTTGCGTTGGGATGGGGGGGACGGGTTGAAACTGATGTCTTGGAACGTCAACGGATTGGGGGACCGTATCAAACGTGGGGTTGTGTTGCAATATTTGCGTCGATTGGCCCCTGATGTGGTATTTCTTCAAGAGACGCACTTGGTGGGAAATGTATGTCATGCTATGAACAGGGGGGGCTACCGGCTGGTGGCACACTCTGGCTTCACCACTGGCTCCAGAGGGGTGGGCATCTTGCTGCGCTCTTCCCTTCCACTTGAGATTGACAAAGTTACTCTTGATGATAGAGGGTGCTATGCGTCTTTGACTGGGCGGTGGGAGGGGCAAACTCTTTCATTGGTTTCGGTCTATGTTCCCCCGGGCCTCCAGACCTCCACTTTCTCTGATGTGGGTCGTATGTTACTTGAACTTCCTGATTGTCTCCTGATTGTGGGTGGGGATTTTAATTCCGTGATTTCTGGCGAGTTGGATCGTTACCCTCCCAGGGCCTTCTCTGCCGCCCAGGCGTGGCTCGGCGGGTTCTTGGACACTTTCGGTCTGGTGGACTGCTGGAGGTTGCTACATCCGACACAGAGTCAGTACACATTCCACTCCGGGGCCCACGGGAGTCTCTCCAGACTAGATTATTTTCTAATGCCCGCGGCCCAGACCACCCGGGTCTGGGAGGTTAAGCACCTGGCCCGGGGCATTTCCGATCATTCCCCATTGTGGCTGCTCTTCGATACCGGGACGCGATCCGCCGGGCGGATCGCCCCCATTAACCCCTGGTACTTGCGTGACCCCAAGATTCGCAAGGGTCTCATTAAGTCGCTTGATCAGTATTTTCTGGAGAATGAGGGGTCCGTCTTGTCCTCAGTTTCCCTGTGGGAGGCCTTCAAAACGGTCCTCCGAGGACACGCCCTATCCCTGATCGTGGAGGCCAAGAAAGCTAAGAACGGGGCGGTGGTTGCGTTGGAGGCTGAGATATCGGGGTTGGAGGCTGCCTTGGAGACGGGTGTCACTCGGGGCGGGCTCCATGCCCTCAACTTGAAGCAGTTCGAATATAAGTCCCTTGTTACGGATGCTGCTCGGACACTGTATAGGGAACAGCAGGGTAGACTGTATGATGCTGGGGATAAGGCGGGTAAATTGATTGCTTGGCTTGATAAGAAGGAGAGAGTGAATCGAGTGGTCCCCGTGCTTCAGACGTCGGAGGGAGTGAGTGTGACTGACCCTGGTGAGATTGTGGAGTGTTTTGCGGACTACTTCTGTGCTGTGTACTCCCCGGTGTCTACTAGGGATGCGGCTGACTCACTTGTTGAAGGATATTGCTTTGCCCTGCTTGTCGGTCGAGGAGCGTGAGCAGATGGATGCCCCACTTTCGGTCGATGAGATTGCAGCCGCGATTCGTTCCCTTCGCTCAGGCAAGGCTATGGGTCCCAACGGACTCCCGATTGAACTCTATAAACTGCAACCGGATAAACTTGCGCCATTTCTCCGTCGTATGTTCTCGGAGTCGCTTGAACTCGGCTCTCTCCCTGATGACCAACGCCTGGCCACTATAGTCGTGATTCCCAAGGACGGTAAGCCTCGGGACCGTTGCGCCTCGTATAGGCCTATTTCTCTGCTGAATGCAGAGCCGAAAATCCTTGCCAAGGTTCTTGCGAACCGCCTGCTTACTGTTATTTGCGATCTGGTACATCCGGACCAATCCGGTTTTATCCCGCACCGGAATACGGCCCTTAACCTGCGGCGCCTACATGGCGTACTTGCAAGGGCGGAATATCTTTCAGAGCCGGCCATCTTGGTTTCCTTGGACGCCACGATGGCCTTCGATACGATAGAATGGCCATATCTTTGGGCCGCCCTGGCAAAGTTTGGCTTCGGGACGGGATTTATTAATTGGGTTAAGCTCTTATACGCTGCCCCGCTGGCACAGGTGGTCGTTAACGGGAGGGTTTCCCGGCCCTTCGTTCTTGGGAGGGGCACTAGGCAGGGGTGTCCGTTGTCTCCTCTGCTCTTCGCGTTAGCTTTGGAACCGCTCACTGCTTGGCTCCGTTGGGAACTGTCGATAAGAGGGATCCAGTGGGCCCCCGGCTTCGAGGATCGTGTTTCGTTGTACGCGGACGACATTCTCTTGTACCTCACCTCACCACGTAAGTCACTCAATGTGCTCTTTGACATCCTCACTTCCTTCGGCAAGAGCTCTGGTTTGATCATTAACTGGTCCAAATCTTGTGTCTATGCTATATCCGGTGGCTTTCCTCTCTTGCCTTCTCGTTTTCCCATTAAGGCGTCCAGCTCCGGCTTACGTACCTGGGGGTGTATGTCTCATTGGATCCTGCTGTCCGCTACGAGTATAATCTCCTTTCTCCACTTCGGAGATTGAGGTTAGACGTGGCCCGTTGGCGTAAGCTTCCGTTGTCTCCCCTCGGTCGTGCAGCACTTTTTAAAATGATGTCTCTTCCCCGATTTCTTTACGCACTTCAGAACTCCTTTGATATTATTCCGGCGGCTTACTTCCAGGAAGTGGAGAGCTTACAAAGGAGACTTGTTTGGGGCGGTCGTGCACGTATTGCTCTTGCAAAGCTGACTCTCCCCTGGTACGACGGGGGCATCGCGCTCCCGGACATCAGGAGGTACTATTGGGCTTCCCAACTATCGGCTATTAACCATGCAACTTACTCACCTGGTCCGAATCCGGCTTTCGAAATGGATAGATTTTTGTTGCCCGGCGGCAACTTTAACAGAGCGCTTTACTCTCGATCGGCTGGGAGGACCTTAACCGGTCCCACCAAGATTGCAATACGCTTGTGGAAGGCTGCGAATGTGGCCATGGGCTGGCATGATCGCTTGACGGGCGCGACCCCCTTGTTTGCGTCTGAAAGATTGGGAAGCCTCTGGACGACGAAGGGGTTCGAGCGTTGGGACACGATTGGCATCAGCAGAGTAGGTGACCTTTGGGTGAAGGGTGCGGTTAAATCCTTCACGGCGCTGCAGAGTGAGTACGAATTGAGTGAGAGGGAGTTCTTTCGGTACGTTCAGGTTCGCCACGCATTGCTCTCGGCCATCGGGGCGGGGACTGCAGTCCCTGTGTCTTCGCCACTCGAGGACCGCATACTCGACGGTCACTTGCCCGACAGTACTATTTCCCTTATCTATAAAAAACTAATAAACATTCGGGCGGATCTCCTCGTGCGTCTGCGGGAGGCGTGGATCGGGGATGGGGTGGAACTGGACGACGAGGACTGGCAGTCTGCGCTGTCCTCCCCTAGGGAGGTGGCCATACCCGCGCGTCTCCGTCTTGTCCAGCTTAAAATTCTCCACCGTGTCTACGTGATGGGCCCTCGTTTAGTTCTGATGGGTTTCTCTGAGGACGGACTCTGTAGGCGCGACTGTGGGCTCAGCGCTACTTTTCTCCATGTTCTCTGGGAGTGCCGTAAGGTTGCGGAGTATTGGCGCCGGGTGCATGCTGTGATGGAATATGTCACTGGGGTCGCCCTGTTGCCTGAGGTTCGCCGCTGTGTGTTGAACGTGTGGGAGCCTAACGATTATAATGCGGCTCAGACTCGGTGGGCGGCCCTTGGGAACATGGTTGCTAAGAGGGACATCGCACAGCTCTGGGGCTCCCGGCGGCCTCCCACCGTGTCAGTATGGAAGGAGAACATGGACTGGTGCATGTGCAGGGAGAAGACTGTGTATGTGGCCCGGGGTAAGCCGGGGGCGTGGGGTAGAATTTGGGGACAGTGGAACGCGTACCGTGGGAACATCTGCACACCCCCCCTCGTGGACTCATCTGATGCTGCCTTGTCCCCCTGATTCTGAGGTTCCCGGACTATTGCATTTCACCTATAGACGGTTGTGGCTCTCCCGTCTCCCCCACCTCCCTGTGGTAAATATTCTTTTTTACCTAAACTGAATTTCATACGGAATCTTTAAAATAAAGTAAAATAGCTCAGAATAACAAGAGGCAGAATCCGTGGTATAAGAGGTTTTCTAAATGGGCTTTATTCCATCAAAAATGGCCGACTCGAGTCGCGGCCTTCAGGTTCCGTCACCACGAGGGTTCAGGAAGTGAAGTACAATACTTTATTGACAAGAGGTAACTTTTATAGGTCATACACTTACAATGAAACAAATGCAAAAAAGGCGTAACAATTGATAAGATAAATTAACATAGTGATACGTAATTGAAACTAGGCGTAATAAGGAGCAAAAAGAAACATGATTGGCTCTGATTATCTTACATAGGTGGATCTATACGATAATACTTAACATAGATGCGTGCGCAGCAGTATGACGTGTGATTGACGTGCAACTAGGGGGTGAAGGGGACTTGACATTTAGCTCTACATGTGGAGACGAGAAGTCTGGGGGGTCAAGTCAACCTAATCCCAAATCATATCTACCATCCTATGTTTAGAGAACTATGTTATCCACAAGGAAGGACTCTCGGACAGAATCTATTCTATACTAACTGTGTGTGCGTGTACAAGCGTCTAAGTGTCTATATGAGATGCGAGGGGCAGAAAACTTTCCATGGCAACAGGGCTATGAATCACTTGCAGGAGGACGGAAAGGCTGAGTCCTTTGCTTGTGAGCTAAAGGAAATGTTTACCTAAATCACTAGACAGGAATGCATCGGCTGGAGAGCAAAATAGATAATTCGAAGGTGAAATACAGCTTCTTGGCAGGCAGGCGAAAACTGGCCGAGGCAGGCACCGTTAGCTGCACAGGGAGTAGGACAAAGTTCATGGATACAGATGCGAGCTCAAGCTGAAGCTGTCAGAGACAGAGAGCAGGGAAAGGCTTTGAGGACAGAATCGGGCCTACTTGCCTGAACTGTAAAAATGTAGTAACTTAGCCATATAAAGTCGGTGGCCTTTCATACCTAGGAATCGAATATCCAGCCCATCGATGGCGGATCTGACAGAGAACATGTCGACGGTAGACACACATATGTTTGCGTCTTAGAAACTGGAACTGGAGGGAACATACATGTACTTGTAACATGCATATAGATCCGTTGGGGTCCAAGATAGGGGACATAACTGATCAGGAAAATCCACATTTCCACATTCCCTCCTTGTCCCCTACTTGCCCTTCAAGAGATATCAATCTTCATCATTCCATCGATTTGCTCATGGAGCATCATTTCTTCTTCCTTCTTCTTCCGGTATTTTGAACGAGAACTGTGATATGGAATGCATGATGTGGCACACAGACCACAAATCGCTGGTCCACATTGTAGGCATAAACAACAACTGAAGAGCATAAGAAGGCCAATACCTAGGAAGGATAGAACTCTCCATCCCCAGGCTGATATCACACTCCAAAACCACCCGGACCACGTCCAAGTGCCTGGATTTTCGTGTATCTGGCTTACAATCTTATGAAGGCGTGTTATAGCTTTATATACAGATGGCGAATTTTCTGGTATGAATATGCAGCAGCTGGATCCGATGACCCTGCAAGCTCCGCCCCTATCGGCCAGGATGACGTCAAGGACAAGACGATTCTGGAGAACAACAATTCTCATCACTGATTGTTCCTCTGTCAGATTGCCTAGGGCGGCTATAGTCTCGTTTACTACAGCTTCAAGAGTCTTGGTGAGTCTGCGTATCAGCTTACTATTTGATATGGTACCTATATAGGGAAAGATACCTTTATTGAAATCTACATACTTGTCCCATGCCGTCTCAGTATAATCGACAACTGGGAGATCTCTCCGCTCTCTTTTGTGTACTAAATGAACATGTCGATAATAATCAGGAGGAGCTAGGAAAACAGGTGGCAAAAGGAATGCTATGTAACAGGTACCATCCCAATCTAGAGGCAGACGCATATATGCCGTCTGACCACATATAAAGTAAGAATGGCGAGAAGCTCTAAATGAAGATTTACCTTGATCACTATATTCTACTATAGTAACGCATTGGCTATGGCCCATATGTATGGAACCAACTTTTCTCACACATAATTCACCCTTAACTGGAAATACAGACATAGTGGGCAGAATTAGTTCAACTTCGGATTTGACATTCAAAATCATAAGATTAGGCGTAAAATTACCTAATTTATACACTTCATTTTCTAAATCAGTTCCTGTTCTACTGGGGTGACCCTCCTTATTGGGGTGACAGACTTTGAATAAAACTAGATTCAGATTTCCCCATATCCAATGTTGTTGATAAACGGCTGTGTCTGGGTCTATGGAATTTAATAAACTAAACCATGCTCCACAGGAGCCATTGTGTGTGAATGGATGTGGAAAGAAAGGCAGAACTCCTTTGTTATTCTGATAGGGAGGGAGTCGGCCACACACCCAACAATTGGTGGCATTACTAGTCTGATGGGAATGATGTAACATACTAATGAATGTGTTATTGCGCAGCGCAAGTCTATAGGACAACTCATGTGGGGGTAGGTCACTAAAAGAATGTTCATCAGTTATATTGAAAGCACGTTTAGAAACAGGATAATACATATGCAACAATATACTTGCAGTAACTATTAAAAAACTCAAGGAAAACAAAATTAATAAAGTCACAATACAGTGGCTACGCAGTAATTTACAATAAGCATGTCGTTTCATTATGATTCTGGACTCTACATCATTCAGACCTAAGGGATACATGTCGGGACAGATTCAACCGCTTCACCTTGGAGAGGACTTAAACAATCAAATCGTCCGACAGTTTGGATCTGGACCTGAGTTTCTGCTTATAGAATTCGGTGCTACTGGCCTCAGCCAAGGGTAGCTTTGAGTCAATGGGGGAAAACACACGGGGAGTACTGTTTGTGTCAGGAGGAAGTCCATGAAATTTCTTGATATGGCTGGAATGCACCCAGCCTTTTCTCCCTTCGATCTTCACAGCTGTTCTGGTCGTCAGCAGGACCAACTTAGGAAGCCTCCACCTTGGCTCCAGTTGGGTTTTCCGATCGAAATTCCTGACGAGAACATAATCGCCGGGAATTACATCATGAGGTTTCACCTCGGTGTTGTCGGGAAAAGCTGCGACTACCTGTGAACGACAAGATTGTAGTGCAGACATCAAGGAAGCCAGGTAATCTGTCAGCATATTACAGTCAACATCAGTTATTTTACGGGGTATAGGCGTCCCCCACATATTCGGTGGTCTACCAAAGATCACCTCATAAGGGGATAACCCTGTTCGAGAGTGTGCTACCATCCTCATGTAAAATAGCGCAACTGGTAAGGCTACTATCCAGTCCACACCTTTTTCCTGACATATTTTAGACAATCTGATTTTTAAAAGTTGATTATGTCGTTCCACGAGACCTGCTGCCTCGGGGTGTCGGACACAGTGGAATTTCCACTGATATCCCAACAAAAGTGAGACATGTTTCATTAATTCGGATGAGAAAGGCTGGCCGTTATCTGAATATACAACACGTGGTAAACCGTACCGTGGGAAGAATTCTCGAACTAGCTGCTTGGCAGTAGTCGGGGCAGTGTAATCTGATACGGGATACGCCTCTGTCCAACGGGAGAGAGCGCAGACAACTACGAGAACATATTTGAATCCTCGACAACGTTCCATCTGAATATAATCCATCTGGAGGACTTCAAAAGGATGGTCAGGAGGCTGAAATCCACCCTGCTCTACGGGAACACTCTTTCCTGGATTAAACTGACAACATATCATACAGGTACGAACTTTTTGTTTAGCTGCTGCTCGTAAATGTTTGTTGAACCAAATGTGCTGAATGCTGTCTAGCATAGCCTTCTCTCCTAAATGTGCTGGACTGTGAACTGTAGCTATAATGGCTTGAACCATGGAATCAGGGAGAAACCATACAGATTTCTCCTTCGTCATCCATCCTTGATCTGTCTGGATCCCTCCTAGTTCAGTCCACTTCTTTATTTCTTCTGCTGTGGCATGTGTCTGTATGTCAATTACGTCAAGTGCGGGATCCTTAATTGTCATACACTGTGTTGGTGTCTGAACTATTGGCTTTGTCATGTCTAATGTGCGATTCTGAGCAGTCTGTTTAGCTGTTTTGTCAGCTAAATCATTGCCTTGAGAAATGGTATCAGTAACCTTCGTGTGTGCTTTACATTTCATAATCGATATAGCAGTGGGTAGATGTATTGCGTCTAACAAGGCATGAATGAGGGGTCCGTGCTGAATGTGGGCACCATGGGAGGTTAAATAACCTCTCTCTCGCCACAGCACGCCGAAGTCGTGTACAACTCCGAATGCATAACGTGAGTCAGTGTATACATTAACTTTCTTATTTGTGGCTTGAATACAGGCTTGCGTTAGAGCAATAAGTTCTGCTGCTTGGGCTGACAGAGTATCTATACAATGTGTCTCAATAACTTCAGTGTCTGTTGTGACTGCATACGCGGCCACTAAATCTCCTGTACTTGTTCTCATGCACGATCCGTCTACATACAACGTCAGGTCTGGATCTAACAATGGAACGTCTGTCAAGTCTTGTCTAGGTTTCGTCTTTATTTCAATGATTTCAACACAATCATGAGCTAGTGGGTCTGTTCCAATTACAGGTAATAGTGTAGCAGGATTCAATGTATTACACCGTCGGATCTCTATGTGTGGTTGAAACAATGTCAGTTCATAACCGGTAAGTCTTGCTATGGTCAAGTGTTGTGTTTGTGTTCGGTTCACAAGAACCTCTACTGCATGTGGTACTTGTACTGTCAATGGGTGTCCTAATACTATGGCATCGCTTTGTCTGATTGCTAAAGCTGTCGCTGCCACTGATTTCAGGCATGCAGGCAAAGCCTGAGCTACGGGATCTAATGTACTGGAAAAATAAGCACATGGCTTGCGTGATCCTGCTTGATCCTGAGTGAGTACTGACAAGGCAGTACCTTCGCGTTCTGTAACAAAGAGTGTAAAATGTTTGCTATAACATGGTGTTGCTAAAACAGGTGCTTGACATAAAGCTTCCTTTAGGCTTTCAAAAGCTTGTGTATGTTCCTGAGTCCAAGGGAGAACAGTCGATGTGGCTGCCTCCTGTGTGGTTAACTGAATGAGTGGTTTTGCTAGAAATGCGTACTGAGGGATCCACTGCCTACAATATGAAGTGAGGCCTATGAAAGCCCGCACCTCCTTTTGTGTCTGGGGTATTGACATGTTAGCAATTAACTGGATGCGATCTGGTGTAAGCTGCCTTCCCTCCTTGGACAGCGAGTGACCAAGATAAATAACTCGCTGGACACAGAATTGCAGCTTAGAAGGAGACACCTTGTGCCCCTTGTCGGCTAGAAAATGTAAAACTGTCAGAGAAGCCTTTTCACATTCAGGTCCGCTTCTCGCGGTGATCAGCAGATCGTCGACATATTGAAGCAGTGCAGTATTGACTGGCATGTGGATACTGTCAAGTTCTCGTTTCAGTGCTTGGCTGTAAATGCTGGGGCTTTCTGTGAATCCTTGGGGAGCGCGTGAGAATTTAAAACTGCGCCCATTTAAACTGAATCCGAACAAATATTGGCTTTCCGGATCTATTGGGACGCTGAAAAAGGCATTCTTGAGATCGATTACAGTAAAGAATGTTGCTTCGGAATCAATTGCTGTCAACAATGATGATATATCAGGGACCACAGGGAATTGTGGTACAATACACTTGTTTAGTTCACGCAAATCAATAACCAATCGGTACACTGGTGGGGCAGTAGGATCAGTTCGTTTAAGAATCGGAATTATCGGTGAATTACATACATTGGAGTCTGTTTCTACAACTACTCCCTGGGCAATCAGCTCATCAATGATTTTCAGCAAAGCCACTACAGCATCATGCGGTAACTTGTATTGTCGCATTCGTGGTAGTACCACTCCTGCTTTCAGTGTGACTCGATAGGGTGTAATGTTCATGCAGCCAACATCCGTAGGGCCTTGTGCCCATAGATGTACTGGTAAAGTCTGTAGTCGGGGATCCATGTCTCTAGACACATAGTGACCTTTAAAATCACGCAAAAACAACCTTACTCCTTCCGGAGAACAACATATTATGGCTCCTAGTGCTTTCAGAGTTTTAATTCCTAACAGATTTTCTGGGCATGATTTAGTAAGCAATAAATCTGTAGTTCGTGTCAAAGGTCCTATCGTAAGTGGTAGAGGCTGTGATACTTCATTAACAATAGGTTTTCCCGAAAAACCAAGGGAAACATTTTGAGAGCCTGAGAGGGGTGCCCCTGGAACTTCACTTCGTTTTATAGTTGTTCGACTTGCCCCTGTATCGAGTAAGAATTTTCTATCTTGACCTAATAATTCACTATGTACATAAGGTCCTTCTTGATCTACAGGAATCTCGATAAGCGGTAAGTCAACTTCCCTCTCTAGGCTGGTTCATGCGTAGCGCTGATATTCAGGGTATTCATACTGTGCAGTCTGATACATTTGTCGTGTTGTGGTTTGTGTGGCAGTAGCAGGCAACGGTGGTGCAGCTGGCACAAACTGTATGTGTTGCTGTGAGGCTGGCATGGACTGTTGCTTAACTGGCATGGACTGTCCATGCTGCATAGCTCCTTGTTCATTCTGATCTTGTCTAACTAATCGTGGTCTCTCCTTTGCAATACCTGTAGCTATATTACGTTTCAGGACTGGACAATCGTGTACATAATGGCCTAGTTGTTTACAGTAATTGCAGGTTCCTTTTACAGGAACTGCAGAATCACCAGAATGTGTCACACCCTTTTTGTGACCATCTGCTGGTACTGTCTGAGAAACTAGCATTTTCATTTTTGTATCCTTCATGCGTCTATGCTCGTGTTCTTGTTCATCCCTAATTCTATTGTGATGATACTGTAACATTTGTAGCATTTGCGACGGAGTGTTACTTTGCCAGGTACTCTCGAATTTCAATATTCTATTCTTCACTGGGGGCAATGCATTTTCCACTAATTTTGTCACAAATAGATGTGGATATGAGTCACTACTTGCTTTTATACCACTATTTATACCAAAACATTTTTCAAATCGAGCATAATAATCGCTTGTGTCTTCATCTTGTTTTTGTTTGCAGGCTGTGATTGCACCCCAATCTTCCTTTTTTGTAGTTAATAAACGTGGCAGTACCTGTACTAGTAAACCTGGTAACAGTTTAACTTTATCCCCGAGCCCTGAACCTGCAGTTCGGGCCCTTTCTTCCTCTGCTAATGCTGTCCAGTCTATCTTTTGGTCTCCCACTTCCCACTCTTTTTCTTTCAGTTTTTCATAAATGCCAGCAGGCAAAAGCACCTTTAATATCGTCATAATATCAGGAAAGGTGTACTCTCCCATTAGTAACATGTCTTTAATTTCTCGGTGGAAACCCGCTGGGTCTTTATCATGACTAGGTACTACTTTCTTCATTTCTAATAATTCCATTTTTGATATGGGTGTGTAAACAAATACACGGTGAAACTCATTGTCTTCGCCTTTTATTGGGTGCACTTCCCGTAAAGGATTTTGTCTATCCATATAGTACGGCGTTCTTTCTCTGTGGGGCAGCGAGAGAGAATCCGGACTTACAAAAAGGACATACTGTTTACGTGACACTAATATCTCTTTAATTAGCTTGTTACTAGAACCTCTCCATCTGTTTGTGAGTAGTTCCGTTAATATATCAGGTAAAGGACCAGGGTCAGCATGTTGGCTCTTATATAATATGAGGAGTTGCTGAATCATATAGATTCCAGCTAAACGTTGTTCATCTGTACTGAGATTAAAAAACGTGTGTGCTACGGTCTCATCACCGTATTTTTCAGGACTGTCAATCCAGTGAACGGCTGATCTGGCTAATTCTTGCTCATCCATGGAATCGAGGAGGTGGTAACCCCTTCGTTCTCGTAGTATCTTATCTGCGGCTTGAAACGAATGTTCAGGAGACTTCAGATTTATTACAGGCGTCGGATACGTTCTGCTATTATTTGGACATACAGAGTGTATGGGATCAGAAAAACATCTAGTATTTTCACAGGATCTTCCTCTGCCTACATAGGCTACGGTCTCTGACTGTCTTGCGGAATTCCCTGATTCGGACACTTCATCTTGCTCAAACTCGTCTGTTCCCAATCTTTCTTCATGAATACGCTCTATTTCTTTACGTATTTTTCGGCACATGGCTATTATACAATTTTGCTTATCGTGTCTCCCTTCTGATATATTCTGACTCCATCTTGTAAGAGTAAGCATTGCATTCGGGTCTACCCCCGGACGATCTTGATTTCTGATTACACAGTTTATGAGGAAACGTAACAGTTCCCCCTGTATCTCTACTTTCTGGAATTCCATAGCTCTGTTAATACATCCTGGATCTCGTCCTGTTTGAACAAAATGATATATGTTATCTAGATGCGTAATCATCCCTGGTAACCTCGCTAAATACTCTGCGGCTCGCCTGATACGTAATGATGCCAGGACCATTTCGTCCTCTTTACCAACCACCGGGTCATATCTACAATTTACAAGGAGTTCCTTAAGCGTACGTTCACTTACGAACTTAGGTGTACGTGAATGTGCTGACTCTTGAAAAACAAGTTTATTTATTCTAGGTGGTGTGAAGGTATTGCTAGCCCCTCCCGTGGCCCCATCTGGGGCGTCGGGTGTGAATGGGTTCGTTGAACGTGACACAGCAACTATGGGTGTCGATACCCCTGTAGAGTCGACTGCGGAGACAGATGCGGAAACAGATGTGCTTGCCGAAGCTTGCGTCGGGACTTGCTGTTGCACGGGTACAGATACCTGATCCTGACGTTGAACCCCTCCGCCAGACGGTCTATGTGGTGTGGCGTTAGCATACTCGGGGGCTGCATCGTCTAGATATGAGGAAAGAAAAACATCTTCTGCGGTTCTGGGATGCCCTTTTGGATGTACCTTAATTGGAAATAATGGGGGTGGCAAGTCTTTTGGCATCTCTGTAACAGCCTTAGGTAGTCCTTCGACTAGAAGGGGATACATACCATTCATAAGAGCATTTCTTTGTCTATTTACTTGTTCTGATTTCACTCGGATACCTTCCTCAATTAATAGATTTTCTTGAACTTTATTTGAACTTTCTTTACTCCTCTCTTCTTGTCTACGTGCTTTTTCTGTACGTCTATGAGATTCTTTACGCCATAACTCAACAGCGTCTTTCTGTGACTGTCTGACCTTTCTTTTCCATAATTCTTCCTCCACTTTCATGATGCACTCTGCATCCCAGGTTCCCGCTGCGGGCCACCTTTGACTTTCCGGCAATCCCTTGGTATAATCTACCCATAGATCAAGAAACAATATGGCATCTAAGCCATGCTTATGGTACATAAAATGCCCTGGAGTGTCCCTAGGAGGAATAGGAACTGCTTCTTCAAGCACCCCTTTTCTGGTACTAATCTGTCTTAACTTCGAGAAGAGCGGCATATTGACAACTGATCTGATACTTACTCTTGAATTCACTTAATACGAAAAACACAATAATGAACAGTGAACAATGAACAGTCATTCATACCACAATATGCAAGACATTTAAACACTTTAAATATTGAACATTAAATATTTTAACGATGACCGACAATGATGACAGTCTGCCTAACTAATCACCACGCTGAATTCTTGACAGTAACTGAATACTTCGGAATACTTGATATACTGCTAAACAGTACATATACACTGCTAAACAGTGCAGACCGGATTTGTGTACCCAAATCCGTCTTGACCGGCACAACCTATGTGCGCGTCAACACGCCTCCCCGGCGATGGTACTCACCGAGTAGCTCCTTGAAACGGAAGGCCTCAGAGAATGGACAGGACTCGATGACTGCGGACAGCGGACCCTCTGGACATCGGGATTTCGAGAAACCTGGTGGGCCTCTGTATACCTCGGATCTTGCTCTCTCAGCTAGGCTCTGGTCGGGATACTTCGCACTTCTCACCGCCTCGTCTGGGTTGATCGCAGCCTCAGTCGCCCCCGCTTGACCGGAGGGAGCTTACAGGAAATCCTGCTGGTACGCGTTTATGGTCCGTCCAGTTGTGGCAGGAGACCGGGCCTGCAACGCACCGCCGGCGCGTGAGATGAGAAAGTGTCCCTATTCGGGCGCCATTATGTGGTAAATATTCTTTTTTACCTAAACTGAATTTCATACGGAATCTTTAAAATAAAGTAAAATAGCTCAGAATAACAAGAGGCAGAATCCGTGGTATAAGAGGTTTTCTAAATGGGCTTTATTCCATCAAAAATGGCCGACTCGAGTCGCGGCCTTCAGGTTCCGTCACCACGAGGGTTCAGGAAGTGAAGTACAATACTTTATTGACAAGAGGTAACTTTTATAGGTCATACACTTACAATGAAACAAATGCAAAAAAGGCGTAACAATTGATAAGATAAATTAACATAGTGATACGTAATTGAAACTAGGCGTAATAAGGAGCAAAAAGAAACATGATTGGCTCTGATTATCTTACATAGGTGGATCTATACGATAATACTTAACATAGATGCGTGCGCAGCAGTATGACGTGTGATTGACGTGCAACTAGGGGGTGAAGGGGACTTGACATTTAGCTCTACATGTGGAGACGAGAAGTCTGGGGGGTCAAGTCAACCTAATCCCAAATCATATCTACCATCCTATGTTTAGAGAACTATGTTATCCACAAGGAAGGACTCTCGGACAGAATCTATTCTATACTAACTGTGTGTGCGTGTACAAGCGTCTAAGTGTCTATATGAGATGCGAGGGGCAGAAAACTTTCCATGGCAACAGGGCTATGAATCACTTGCAGGAGGACGGAAAGGCTGAGTCCTTTGCTTGTGAGCTAAAGGAAATGTTTACCTAAATCACTAGACAGGAATGCATCGGCTGGAGAGCAAAATAGATAATTCGAAGGTGAAATACAGCTTCTTGGCAGGCAGGCGAAAACTGGCCGAGGCAGGCACCGTTAGCTGCACAGGGAGTAGGACAAAGTTCATGGATACAGATGCGAGCTCAAGCTGAAGCTGTCAGAGACAGAGAGCAGGGAAAGGCTTTGAGGACAGAATCGGGCCTACTTGCCTGAACTGTAAAAATGTAGTAACTTAGCCATATAAAGTCGGTGGCCTTTCATACCTAGGAATCGAATATCCAGCCCATCGATGGCGGATCTGACAGAGAACATGTCGACGGTAGACACACATATGTTTGCGTCTTAGAAACTGGAACTGGAGGGAACATACATGTACTTGTAACATGCATATAGATCCGTTGGGGTCCAAGATAGGGGACATAACTGATCAGGAAAATCCACATTTCCACATCCCCCTTGATCATCCTCATTGACCACCCGAGGGTGGAGTTGGTACTGTGTGGTCCCCCAGCCGTGGTTAGACGCCTCTTTTTCAATGGTTTCCGCCTTGTCTTTATGTGTTATTTTATTTTTATTTTTCTTTTTTGTTTGTATTTCAAAATTTATGGATCCGGATAACTTCTGATGTGCACTCAATACTTTGTCAATTCGGCTGAGCCCCAGGGGGCCCATTGCTTTCTTGATATTGTTGAACATGTATATATTAGCGGCCGGCCCTGGTTGTTGTAGGCCCATGTTTGTATTGAATTTTTCGGTGCAATAAAGGTAGAGATATTCATCGCAGAGCCAAACTGCATGTGTTTGGTTTGAGGTAAGAGGAGTTAGAGGCAATTGCAATAAATCACAGGATGTTAAACCTCTCACAGAGATAGGACCCTGGTTCCCAAGAGTGAAAATCTCACGAAGTAGCTATTTAGCCATATCTGTTGTTTTATTGTGTTTATTCCTTACAAGCATTCAAAGATATAGTTTCCCAAAGTGTCCATCATTAAGCAAGCATCTGTGCTGTTAAAAACTGCAATTTGTTTCTGTAAAGGGAGCGTCAATGCGCTTTTAAAAAAGAGTTTACTTACTTTAAAAGCATAGTGCTTATCCCTTTTTATGAAACAAGGGCTGCAGGTGCTCTTGTGCCCTCCTGGGCACAGCCGAATGGGGAACAGCAAACAGTCCTGGCAGATGGATGCTCGACCGGCCAGGAGCCGTTGGAGTTGCGGGGGGATGGGAGAGGAGGGTGTGCTAGTGAGAAGCACCGCTCCCGCTTTTGTTACAGGGGGCCGATATTGCAGCACTAACAACACTGGCCCTCACGGGTATAAAACTGGCCCCTACCACTCTGGCCCTTCGAGGAAATGCCCAGTGCCCGCTACGGCCAGTCTGGCCCTGCTCCTGAGGCTCTCACAGGAGAAGGCAGGACAGCTGCAGCTTCAATTAATGGCTAAAATCCGCCATGAGAAGCGTACAAAATAAACTGAAAGCTTGTTCCCGGTAGGGTCTGGGAACACTTGGGTACAAAAGAGAGTGGATGCAGGTGGATGCTTAGAGTGTGGAACAGCACCACAAGACCTTAAGGAGCACCATAGAATGTAAGGTGAGGAGTGTCAGAAAGTTGGAATAGTAAAGGCACTAAAAACCCAGGAACACATGGGAACTGCTGAAGGGGATTACCTTAAATATAGCCGGAATTCCTAACCCTGGAAGTAGTGCCAGTTTCACAGACTCTAGAGATTGGGGTGTAGGCAGTAAAAGCAATACGCGGTAAGCACTGTGTGCTGCATGGAGCCGGTCAGTTTTAGGCCGGTGCGGCTTGTACACACTTGTCGTTTACCTCTTTTGCAGACCTCTTCAAAAAGACAAACTGCTTTAGCTCTCCTTAGAAAAAAGGTATAGCATCAATCTTGCAGGAGCGACTTAGTTCAGACTGGGTGTGGCTTACAACCAGGAGAGTCCCCCCACCTCAAAAAAGTACTCAATCTCATCTCCCCGTAAGGGGAAGAAACAATCTGTTATAGTATACTGGAAGGTACATGTACTACGTCATGAGGCCTGGATGGGAAAGGGTGACGCATGTTTTGATTAAAAAGAAGAAAAAATACTACTAACCTTCACAAACAGCAACAAGCATAAAAGCCAAACCAGCAAGAAAAAAAAATTCATTAATTTCACCGGCAGCCGTTGTGTTCGAGAAATCTTCAAAAGTGCAGCAAAAATTTGATTTCTTAAAAGATCCAGGCAATATTATTTTTCCTAAGCCATGAGGCTCTAACACCCTTCCAGATCCTATATTACCAATACAAACCAGCAAAAGCCTAGATCAGCCTGCTAAAATAAAGTTGGTACCCCTAGAAGACCAAATCAAGGGATGTTCAAAATCAGAGTAGGTGGAGAGTAAAGAGTGCGTGGGGTTCAGTCAGTGATCTGGAACTTCTATAGCTAATACCTGTGTCACGAAACAGGAAGAACAGCAATCATGCGCCTTTCAAAGTCTTCTTCTAATGAACCGTACTCCGATTCCAATTGAAGCAAATGTAGAAATGAACAGGGGAATAAAGTCAACAGGGTCAAAACCATTAACCCATAAAGGAAGTGGAACAACGGAGACCAATCTAGCATACTCAGAACCTGGATGGGACATACTATCAACCACCCAAAATAAACTAGACGAGCAGAGAGAAAAGTCTGTGGATTCCTCACCTTTACATCAGGACTCATCAGCAGTGAAAGATATAAGCTCAGTTAGGGATATTGTATTTACGACATCGCAGCTAACTCTTGACGCCCTAACTTTTCAATCAAATAAAATAGATGGTGAAATTGACCTATTGAATATAATAGCCGCCTCAATTTCAGAAATTGGACAGAAACTGCCTGAACTAAACAGTCTAATTATTCATGCACACAAATATGCAGCTTCAACTACGATAAATTGCAGATGTGCCCCAGTGGTCAACAAGCTGTCTACAATTCCAGAAGCTTTGAAAGAAGATCTAAAAAACTAATCTAAAGTCCCCATGCAATGGTAAAGACTAACAGCATGAAGGGCAACAAAATCAGGTAATGGCCAGCTGTAGGACTCCAAAAAAACCAAAGGGATACGAAAATTAAATAAAAAAGGAAGTCCCCTGGCAGGGCGGGACACCAGTCTAAAGTGCAGCCGATATGGGTGGGGCACCACTTCTAAGTCCAGTGGATACAGAGGCTAAACCTTCAACTAATGTGACTTATACCCTACCCATACAAACTGGTTAAGGAGCCAGTGAGTCTCAAACAATCTGTCAATCTTTTTCAGAACCAGGAGCAAATAACAAGCATGTATAATAATGGCACAAGGTCATTCCTGAACAAATCAGCGGTGCAAAGAAACCATTTCTATGCAAGAGGACGAAACACCCCGACAAAAACAATAAGCTCTGGGAAACAAATATTAAGCCCTTAATAGATTTTTAAATAAGCAAAAGAAGACCAAAAAAGAAGACAATTACCACAGAAAAAACAGACTGGGTGGATACCAAGGCTACATTGCCTCCCTGTAAGGAGGTTGGCACCAGAGGTAAGCAATCAGTAAAAGAAATGGAGCTTAGGGAGACACAGCAACTACAGAACATAGTACAGCAAAAGGACACAGACACAACAGAAGTAGAATACATAAAGCATAGTGATGATCATGGCAGCCTGAATCCCAGCCTGGCAGAACCTGCAACTACTCACTATAAAAAATCTATGTCGCCCAACCCATTGCCAAATATAAAAAAAAAAGATGATCATATTTTAGCCAGCTCATTACGTAGTGGTAACTCAACATCAAAAAGAATTTGTACCCCTACATATCAATCAAGAGGGAAGCACGATATTCTCAGCAGAGAAAACATTCTTAAAGTCTTACAGGCTATTCCCTACCTAGCAAAGATACCTTCAGAAGACATGAAATCTATTGAATTTATAGGACCAGTGGATAATAAGGTTCAAGACATGCAGTCTTACAGCAAAAATGGTACTTCAAGAAAAATAATTCCTATTGGCCTAGATCATCAAACTATCATTGGACCTTTTACCTGCCTATTCAGAACCTTTTGCCTTAACAAATGGAACTCACCACTTAATACCTCAGAAAACATCAAACAAATGTACTCGATCTTGAAAAATCCTGAAGGGAGTACATCCACTACAACATCCCTGCATCAAAATATCCAAGACTGTTTCAGACTAAAATGAGCGGATGAAGTTAAACATAGGCTGACTAACAGAAGCCTCGCACTGTATTAATTATTTATGGCACCACAAAGTTCACAAAACAAAAAATCTGCAACATCCTTTGAAGTAGGAACTTTAAGCATTTTCTCCTGGAACATCAATGGCGTCTAAATTAAAATTCAGGATAAAAACCTTACAGACCATCTGAAAGATAACTATAGAATTTGTATTCAAAATACGTGGGCATTACAACCATTCCCAATCAAAGGCTATGTAGGTTTTTCCTCCCCTGCTGCGAAAAAGAACAAATCTGGACGCCCAAAGGGGGGCTTGGCCACCTGTGTAGCAATTGCATAGCAGTTGGAAGTTGAGCAGGTGAACTCAGAATAATAAAACTTAAAAAATGGCATAAAATCAGTAATACCCCTCTCTTTCTGGTTCATCTCTATATTCCACCAAACTTAGGAACAAGGACCTCAACTGTATCGGAATTTGAATGTAATTTTTGCTAGTTCAACAAGAAGGGCCACTCCCACATATTTTGGTAACAGGGATTTCAACATGAACTTGCTGAACCCATTGAGATGAGCAAATACATCATCAGGACTATCTGTGGTCTGTCTCAATACAGTCCACGAGTGACACAAATAAAAGATCAAGAGATGCGAAGGCAATCTCACAAGTAAAAGATTTTTAATCCCTTGATCTAAGAATTCTAAATAGGAGGTATCAGCAAGACTCTTCTCAGAGTGGACATATTATTCCACATCCACAAATTCCACTCTAAATCATGCTCTTGTACCAAGTTTCGTCATTCGAGTCATGGGCAGCAAACAATTGAATTTAGTGCCTAAAGCTGCCTCTACCAGAAAGCACCCTTCCTACTAGGGTTCTTAGTACTACTAACTACTGAAGGTTTAGATGGTCAGGAGGCACAAAAGGCAAAACTAAAGACACAGCTCAAACTGTAGCAAACTATTGCTTTAGTAAAGATTCACTGAATCCAACTGTCAAGCGGTCTTTCTTCATTGAAGAATTAATGGATAATCAACAAATCTCCAAGTGCATACAGCCAACAAGAAAAATACCAAATTTAGAAGAACAGAGGAAAATTGAAGTATCAGCATATTGTTGTGCAGTTAGAAATGAGGGCAATTGATCTTGGAGACGCTACAAGAAATATCAGTGTGACCAAGCGCTCTGAAGAACATTTTAATACTATAAATAAAAATTACATGAAAGTAGTTTGGGAAGAAAAATCAAAGGAAAAATGTATTTTCTGGTGAATGTTGTATGTCTCTCCAAAAAGCAATTCCCTCAGGTGAATTCTGGCAATTAATCAATAGCTTGAAGCAAGCACCAGCCGCCTGCAATTAGCTAAAATCTAACGGAGGCCAGTTGGGTGAAGTATTTGACTGAGCACTTTAAACTCACTCCTAAATTAACCACACTTCTTTCACATATACAGATTCAGGGTGTGAGGGCATAGTAGTATTCCCAGGTACAAGTTCCATACCATTCCTCGGATGATCAAATATGCAATGTAATACAAAGGTTCAGAAAAGATGGGGCTCCCTGACTGAATGGCCTACCGCAAACTCTCTTTAAATCAAACATACCTTTCTGGGCAAGTATGATAACACCTGTTTATAACTGTGGAGTGCAGCAACAGATTATATCAGATTCATGGAGGGGATCAATAATTAATCCAATTTTCAAGGATGGCAATCAGCAACAGCCAGAAAATTATTGTCAAGATGTGGAGGCCAAACATTTAGCCAGCCTGTTACTTATAGATCTGTAGAGCTGCGCCGAGGAAAATAAAATCATCCCCCCAAACCAAACAGGTGTTACTCAGGGGGCTGGCACAGCAACCAACTTACTAACTTTATCATTAACAATGGATAAACTCTAATCGAAGAAACAGGCACTCTATTTATGCTACGTGGATTACAAGTTTGCTTTTGAGTGCATCACTTGAAATTTCTTGGGGAAAAAACTATCACTCTGGGGAATCCCGGCTCATCTTTTAAAAGCAATCCAGCTGCTGTATACGAACACTTGGGACAGGGTGAGAATTGGAAATAGATTCATGCTATCAAGGAAACGAAAAGTTTTTTAGGGCAATGGTGTGTTTAGCAAAATATTTATTTAATATATTTTAATAAGATCTTTCAATTGAACTGGACGCATTAAACACACCAAAAATAGGAGCAATGTTAATTTCAAATTTATTTATATGCGGATGACGTTATTCTGATTAGTCAGACAAAAATTGGCCTGCAACGACTTATATACAGGCTTGGCACGTACTCATCAACTAAATGGCATGGCAGTTAACTTAAAGAAAACAAAGGATATGGAAGCGAGCTGTGGAATGAACAAAAGGGATATATGGCATTTAGGCGAAAAACAGCTGGAGCAGACAATATATGTACATCTAGGTGTTTTTTTATGACAAGGTCTCTTTCAATCAGCACAGGAACGATTTGAAGAGTAAAGGAATTTCCTTTACCCTGGCTTTCCTTACCTTACAAAGAACTTTGTCTAGTCCAAGTTTCGAGCATGTACTGAAAGTTATTGCAGCCAAACTTATTCCAAATGTTACATATGGAAATGAAGAATTTCGCGGCAGAGTTGCATTATCATAAATTTAATCTCATCGAAAGTATTTAGATCACTGTTCCGCCTCCCTTCGAATGCATTCTCAGCCCAGATAAGATTAGAGTTTGGTTTAGCGAATCAAGTACTAGCGAGGACAGGGGCCAATGTAAAAACCTGGAACAGAATAAGGTCATCCTGTGAAAGTCAGCTATGCAAAACTTTGTGGCTGGAAGTACAAAATATTGAAGCTGCCCCTGCCCACCTCTATGTCAATTCACCAATTCAAGAGCTAGGAATTCATGTAATATGGAAAAATGCCTCCTCTACAGCAACTTACAAAATTATTCAATATCACAGTAAATAAACTATCACTTCTAAATGATAAAGAGACCTTAACCAGTAGACCACATTCTTGGACAGTGATCAATGATTATAAAATACTCATTTTCCAATCAGACTTAGAGGCTGGGTGGTCAAATTTGAAATTAGACTTTATGCATCACAGTTTTGGCCTCATTCCTGGAGGAAGTAGGGAAAACAAGTGGAATGCGACAACAAAAGAGCTGTGCAGACTGTGTAACTTAGGGAAAGAAAACTTTATACATATTACATGTCTATGCCCGGTTTTCCTACAAGAAAGAAGAAGGTGGCTAAAGGCTCAGCTTAATGAATGTGGAATATGGACGTGCAGACAGGCAGTCATTTCAAGCTTAAAAACTACTGATCCTATGATGAACTGCCGGTATACAAAGAATTGCTGGGAAAGCTGTGCCTCTGTGCTAGTGAACATAAAAGCTTTTTAAATCTAAGAGATAGACATTGTATAGATCCTGTACGGGTCAACCCACTACATCTGCACTTTATATGGCAAAGTCAGACACTCAATGAATATGTTTTGAGAAATAGTAGGAAACTCTGTTTGGGAGGGGTAGAATGTGTTAACCCTAATCTGTGAATGGATATTTTATATAAATTAGATTATTAATTGAAACGGTTACTATGCACATGTACTTGGATTGGTTAACAAATTAGATGCACTTTATGGTGACATTTTTCACAGCAGGCATGCACTTTATTACCACATAGAAAAAAGCTAGAATATAAAGATGGTGAGAGGTTGGCAATGGTTTGGATCGTATATACGAAGTAGTATTTTTTAATTGATAGTATCATACTGATATTCCATAAAGTTTATATCCTGTGAAAAGTACAATATTCATCTGTTTCTAAACTACCATCTTTATATTTTTTTTGTTTTTGGTACTCATTATTGTATTTTTATGAATTGTAATGGACATGTAATGGTTTTAATTAACTATGCATCAATAAACCTACTTACTTGTAAAATAAATAAACAGTTTAGATAACAACAAACAATTAAAAAACAGCAAATTATCAAGTGCCAAAGGTACAAAAGCAAAAAACAAATAACTTTCAAAAACGAACAAACACTATCTTGCCAATATAAAGAAACGTGTTATGAAACTTTCCGTGCACACACTCCCATATAATATAAAGAAGAAACCGGAAAAAAACGTTCTACTGATTAAAGTTCAAAAACAAGTTCTGTTTGAAGTTAAAAGTAGGGAAAACATTTGCTACACATGGTTCATAAGCACTGCAGTGAGACTTTCAGCCTTTAGACAGCCTTTAGCTCTTAAGAAGATTTTCACAGACTCACACCTTTTGAATCAAACCAGCAATAGGATGCCGTCGCCTGTGGGCTAAGAAGAAAGAATACTTGCAGGCCTTGTTTTAAAAGAGGCCTGCTTGAATATATGAGACAATACATTAGCCAACCTCTAAAGATTGTTATTGGGTTACAAGCTGCCTCTGTGTTTTTTTATATATTTTGAAGGACTAGGGAACCCCAGTAGTACGACCAGGGGTGGAGGGTAAACAACGTCTACCACAAAACTTTTTCCATGCAGGGAATCACAACGCGGTCGTTACAACGACCGTGTTGTGATTCCGCATACCATTACTCCGCAAGTCGGAACAAAGACTTGCGGAGGGGGGGGGAGGTGTTGGATTTAAAATCCAACATCTTCCCTAGTGTCCGCAAAAACTGGAGTTGGAATAGTAAATTATACTATTCCATCCTCCAGCGCCCCCCCTCTGCAAGTCGTTGTTACGACTTGCGGAGTAATGGTATGCGGAATCACAACGCGGTCTTTGTAACGACCGCGTTGTGATTCCCTGCGGGGAAAAAGACTGCGGGATGACGGCATACGTTCGGGGTGGAGACGTGTATAGGAAAACAACGGTCAGGGAGAGGCCACTTGGGTCCTCATGTAGCCTAGACTACTGAACTATTTTAAACAGCCTTTAGTCAGGTAGAACAAAGTAATGTAGTCCAGGTGGGACCAGTTATGCAATGTATGCTGGGACACAAGGTTTGGTATGACATCACATTTATTACCAGCATAAACAGAGTATCATAGGGTAATTTTTAGTAATAGTTCTGGTGCTCACACATACAGTGAAAGTGTGTGAAGTGCAGGGTGTTCGTGACATTAAAATTTACATCGCATTGACAACAACATTATACAAAACTCCAAATTAATTAGTTTCAGTAATGGAGTTTTGGTTGTGGAGGTCGACGGCGTTTCGATCTGATGAATGTGAGATCATCATCAGGACGAGACAAGTGTGAGCAGGTAGAATCTATTGAGAGGAAAACCAAAAATCAAACAATGGTCCCGGGAAGAACAATTAAGGCCGACAGTTACTGTATCAAATCTAGGGATTAATACCTATAACAATAACGTCTGTGCGCAGGTTACAGTCTGCTGCTGTTGAGTTAAATAGACAAGTTGACATATAGGAAAGTTGGAGGAGGATGGAGTCAATCCAAAATTGCACATCAAAATTGAGCGCAAGAGTTGCAGGCATCAATACATATGCCAAAGAGGTCTGTGTGCCAGTTACTGTCTGCTAATAGAAGCAGTGTTTGCTACTGAGTAGACAGGTAGAAATACGGAAGGTTGAAAGAAGACGGAGTATATCCATGTCTGTACATAGAGACAGAGCATAGAATTGGCATGAAGGTAATTCCTAAGCGAAGGTCAGCACGGGAATTAGTGATGGTACTTGCTCTGATTAAAAACGGTTGGCGCATTGTTGGTTACGTGCAATATATGCGAGAATACGCGCACGGACGGAGTAAAAGTACTTCCTTGGTGTGGTAGGGTGATAAGCCCTGGAGAAAAGTGTGGCTTGCCTGCCGCTATGACAAAAAAAGAAAAGAGTTTCCCTGAATTACGCCAGAGGAGTACTTATAGACCAGGGGCAGGGTGGAAAGCCTGGTTGTTAATTGACGGCTGGCATGCATTTCATGTGAAGATAGCGTGCAAATCTAGGGATAGTTGACGAGTTGGGCAGGTGTAATTGATGCCGAAGAGGGCTCCAAGGGAGCAAGTGACTTACTTGTGCAGATTGATATATCCCGGAATTCGGTGGTATCCGCTGTTCAAGAGATTTTGTGAGTAGAGGAATATTTATTCAGGGCCGTGGGGGCCAAAGCTGAAGGAAAACCTGTGGTAGTTCAGGCGTGAGGTCAGATTGCAGCTAGCAGGGTAGTAAACTTCTAAAAGCAATGTGGTAAAAGGCAATTATTAAAAGGAGGGCGGTTAAGGACCTGGGAGAGTAAAGCACACACGGGAAAAGGGAACTTACTTCAAGGCCGTGCGGGCCACAGCTAATGGAGAAGCCCATGAATGTTCGGGCTTGTAATCGGGCTGTTGTAACCAGGGGAATGAATCTCTGTGAAAGGGAAGTGAAATGGCATGTTAGTGAACCGAGATGACGGAGATGGTGGTGGAGGGGAGGGTATCAGGCTCTGGACTTACTTGTGACTTGCTGGCGAGGGGCGGCTGGTCTCCATGGTTCGTGATCAATGCATCGAGCGCCGACTCGGGGCAGAGGAGCAAGTTAAACAAGGCACGATGGATTGCGCGCATGGGCACAATTAGCACGGTAGGACGCTAGACTGCATACAGATGGTGGCTCAGCAGTAGCCGCCATCTTGGGAGGGTGAACAGATAGCGCGCAAAGAATTACGGGTATGGGCAGTTTGAGCTAATCGCTGGACTGCATATTGCTGTGTGGCTCAGAAGTAGCCGTCTTTGTGGGTGAGAGGTATTCCCGAGGTGTGGTGAATACCGAAATTAATTAGAAATGCCAGAATCTCAGTATTATGGAAGGAGTGGAATCTATGTGGCAATAGGTTCGCCTAGTGTTATAGGACAAGGAGAGTGCTAAAATAGAGATATTTACATCAAGGTAGGGACACAAATACATGATTTAGTGCAAATTAATGTATGCATACTGAGGAATTACACACAAAATTAAAAGATTAAAATGACTGTACAATATGCCCGATGGCTACTACAAAATCATGTTCCATCCTTCAAGAGTATTGAGTCCATTTTCAATGGAATGACAGTTAAACATCCATTTACAGTCCAGCCTGTTGACAGTTGCTTCAGGGTCACCGCCTCTGTTTTGCGGGCAAACGATGTCAATCACTTGCCAGCGTATGTCTTGTTCAGAATGTCTTTTTTCCATGTAGTGTTCCACCAATGGAGCAGTCGTGATTCTGCAACGTATCCGGCTTTTGTGTTGACTTATCCTTGCTTTTACTTTTTGGGTGGTTTGTCCCACATAGATGAGATCACAAGGACATTTGACACAGTAAATTACATTAGTTGAGTTACAGTTCGAAAAGAAGCTCAATTTGTGCATAATAATGCCATAGTGAAAAACTTTTGTGTTTCTCGTGAGTGGGCATGCAGCACAGTTTCCACACGTGAAAAGGCCTACTACAGGTGGGAGACCTAAACATGATTGTAAAGTGGTCTTGTCACGGGATGGTTTGTATGCCCCAACTAGGTGGTCCTTAATGTTGCGCCCGCGTTTGAATAAGAACAGGGTAGCATCATTGGCAATGTTGATTGAAGTGAGAAGGGGCCAGTGTTGTTTTATCAATTTGGTTATTTTATTGCTAGCAGGTCAGAATGTGGTCACACAGGTAATGCATGATGTGGTTTTCTTAGGTCTAGTTTCTAATAGGAATTCCCTGTGTGCAAACCAAGCACGTTTCATTGATCTTTTCACCAATCGTCTTGGGTAACCCCTGTTCATAATTTTGTCGCAAAGGATGTCTGCTTCCCTGAAGTAGTCTTCTTTTAGTTTGCAATTTCTGCGTATTCTTAAGAATTGGCAATATGGGAAGCCGTCCCTGAGTGCTCTGGGGTGGGCACTCTTGTAGTGGAGACGAGTATTTCGTTCTGTAGGCTTCCTGTACAAGGTCGTTTAAGCCCTCCCTCATTGGGTTTGACAGTGACATCAAGATAGTCAATTTGAGTATTGCTTGAGCTGTAAGTGAATGTGAGATCAGGCTGGCAGTTGTAGAGCCATGCGCAGAAGTTATCTAATTCAGTTGTGGTGCCTTGCCAGATCCTAAAGACATCATCGATGTATCGATGGCAGCTTCTGATGTGGTTGCGAAGTGGATTGACTTGGTTCAAGACAAAGGATTTTTCAATGTCATCTTCAAAGAGGATAGCGAAATTTGGGGCAAAAGCTACTCCCATACTTGCACCCTTGCATTGTTTGTAGTACTTGTCATTAAACATAAAGTAGTTCTTTGTCAGCGCTATTTCCTTTTTTTTTTTTGTATTTCTTTATTTCCACAGTAATTCTGGCGACAATACAATTTATATACATGACGTGACTGGATATTATACAAAAATATTATAATCAACCTCTGACAATTTAGATTTGAGACATATTAATACATTAATAACAAATACCATACAATGTTTCATGATGCAAGGTAGTCTGACAAAACACCCCAAGTTAATAATCCAATACGTTTTTTTCTAACCCCCTTCAATGCATATAAACTTCATTCTAACTCATAGATACTATAAAATTTGTTTCTCCACAATTCAAATTTCGGAGTGTCAGGGGAAAGCCAATCAGTTGCAATACATAAACGGACCACAGTCATAGCTAAAAAAATAAAATATTTATGCTCACTTAGGACAGGGAAACCATTTAAATTTGGTTCCACTCCCAATAACAACAACACAGAAGATATCCTAAACGGATAATGTAGTACCGCTGACATAAATTTTTCAATATTGGTCAAGAAAGGTGATAATTTATTACATTGGAAAAATATATGCAGCATATCAGCATCGGAATCCCCGCATCTAAAACATTTCCCATCATATTTACTACCCCAACTTGCCATCCGTTTAGGAGTATAATATAATCGAAAAACTGTTTTATAAACTTGAGCTTTCAAGTTTGCGGCTAAACATATCTCTTTAGAAATGGATAAAGTATCCTGAATATCCAATTCCGGGACTCCAAGCTGATTTTGCCAATAAGTATTATATTTTTTCATATCGTCCTCTCTGGACTGCATCAAAATCAAATAAAGTGATCCAATCCTTAATCTCCTCCGAATCCCCTCCACTAAATTGTTAGACAGGGGCACAAATTGTTTTTTTTTTTTTAAACAGAAATTTCTAACTTGGAGATATTTAAAAAAGGAATGTTGAGGCAATTGATATTTAACTAATAATTCTGTAAATGTAGCAAATGTACCACTTCCATTATATAAATCTCCAATTCTAAATAAACCCTTTCTTATCCAACTCTTAGCAACATTGTCCCAAAATACGGAAGGGAGAATTTTATCCGCACTGAAGGGAGTATAAAAGGTGATTCTGCCCAGATTTATTAAATTCCTAACACTTCTCCAAACTTGATAAGCTGAAATCAAAACCTTAAATCGAGTATGCTTGTAATAATTACCCTCCAGTTCTTTTAATAAGCATCCTTTTGCTTGCTCACCCAATAACAGACAAAATATCGAAGGAGCTTCCGCTTCATCCTCCGTGGGTTCACCAGTCAACATATATCTCATTCTTTGTAAAAAACATACATAATAATAAAGTAAGAAATCCGGTAGCCCACGTCCACCCCTTTCTTCAGGTAGCGTCAGCCATTTCATAGCTCGACGTACTTTTCCTGGAGCCCACAAAAATTCCCCACAAACAATCTGAAGTTGCGATATATTTTTAGGAGATAACTGCAGTGGAATACTCCGAAATAAATATAATATTTTGGCAAGAACCTTCATCTTGATAATGTTTCCTTTACCAATTATTGATATTTGCAGTTGTCTCCATCTAGCCAGCGATTGCTTAATTTGTGATATTGTCTCTTGCTAGTTAATATCTACTATCTCTTGCATATGGGATGTAATTTTTATACCTAAATATGTAACTACATTGATAACTCGTGGATCCTTAAACTGAATATTTTGTGTACATAATATTTGAGTTTTTGCAGAATTTAATTTATACCCGGACTTTCCACCAAAATCTCTGGCTAAATGTTCAATCTCGGTGATAGCCTCTCCTGGGTGAGTTGTTACTACTCCGATATCATCCGCATATGCAAAAACTGAATAAGCTAGCTCCTTTACTATAAATGGTTTAATATGGGATGATTTCTGAAGACTAATGATAAAAGGATTAATAAACAAAGCAAAAAGCAGAGGAGAACACGGACATCCTTGCCGTGTCCCTCTTGTTATAATGATCTTTTCAGATTTTAAACCCATTGCAGTTATTCTAGCGTTTGGTGTTTTATATAAAACTTGAATTGAAGTTAAGATAGCTTTTCCAAAACCCATCCTTGACATAATTTCCCATAAATATGACCACTCCACCCGGTCAAAAGCTTTCTCAGCGTCAAGAAATACTAACGCTAAATCCCTGTTTTCCCCCTCTGCAATGTCAAATAAAGTGATGACCCTATTTATATGAGTAGCTGTACCTCTTTTCGGAATAAAACCATGTTGGTTTATCAATACAAGCGGGGTTATAATCTTAGATATGCGATTTGCAATCATCCTTGAATAAATCTTACTGTAACAATTAAGTAATGATATTGGCCGATACGACCCAGGTAACTCCGGTGGTTTTCCTTTCTTACTAAATACCACAATTAAGGCATCATTCCATGTATTTGGAGCTGTTCCTTTTTGCGCCCTTCTAAAGATATCTAACATAACCATCTTTAATGATTTAAAAAAACATTTATACACTTCTCCTGGAATAAAATCAGGGCCTGCCGCTTTTCCAGAAGGTATACACTTGACTGCTTCCTCTAATTCTTCCATAGAAAAGGGGGTATCCAAAAATTGCGAATCAGTATTGCTTAGCTTGTTAAACATCCCCTCTTCCCAATCTTGATCTTCAACCAAGTTGGGTTGATGAGTATATAAATCAGTATAAAATTGTTGAAATATATTTAATATTTCCCCCGGTTCCTCATGAGTCACCCTTATCTGAACTTGTAATTTAGGGATTGAACGAGAAGTGGAATTCATTTTTAGGCGTAAAGCCAAAGACTGGCCTATAGTTTCTCCATATTCATAGATATGACGTTTATGAACTAGATATTTTTTTGCAATCTCTTGGGTCCAAATTCCGGTTATGCTCGTACGACACCGTGTGATTTTGGCTTCTGCCTCGTATATACTGGGTAAATTATTCTCCTTCCCAATTTCATTAATCAACTCTACCTCCGCGATCCTTAACTTATTATATAGTTCTCGCATGTCAGATCGTAGTTTATTTTGATTATACAGACCATAGCTTATCGTCTCCCCTCTGAAACAGGCCTTGAAAGTATCCCATACACTTAGAATATTAGCCGACCCGATGTTAATATTAAAGAAGTCTAATATCCACTTATTCATATAAATTTTATATTGTTCATCAAAACACAATTTTCTGTCATATGAAAAATTTCTTACTCTGTATATCTCTTTTGAAATTAAAATCTCGATTAATATAGGGGAGTGATCAGAAGTAACTCTTGGAAATATCTGAATCTTGGTCCCGCTATGAATAGATGTAGACATAAAAAAATAGTCCAAACGGACACATTTCTTATGTGGAGCAGAGTAGTGGGTATACCCTGGGGACATCGGGTAATTTTTGCTCCATATATCCACCAGTCCATGATCGGTGACCAAGTCGTATAAAGCTTTGAAAACTCGTGGTTTACGACCTCTATAATTTTCTAAACCAGCAGTAAGTTCCACATTATTTAAATTGATATTAAGGTCGCCACAAATAATTAAGGGAGATTGCCATTTCGCAAGTTCTGTATTCAAGTTTTCCAGAACCTCAGCTTCATCAGTGTTAGATCCATAAACTGAACATAAAGTAAAAAATCAATTTCCCACTTTTAATTCTGAGATCGCCCATCTACCCCATTTATCTGTTAGACTGTGAACTGCCTCACAATAACCGGGTTTTGATAAAATCATTACACCTCTGGTATTATTGGTCTGTTGAGTGGCCGAAATTAAAACATATCCTAAGTCAGCTATAAGTTTCCCATTATCCCATGCCAGATGGGTTTCTTGCAAGCAAAGAATGTCGGGTTGAATAAAACGAATTTCGGCTGCAATTCTCCTTCTTTTATTAAATTGATTAAGCCCAGATACATTAAATGAACATATTTTAGTATTTCGCGCCATACAATGTTGATTTCAAAGTACTCAAATCATAACTACTCATAATAAGTAATGAATTTTTTATGCTACATAAACTGATGTTCCAGCCACTATATGTTTCCTCTTGACAATTGCCATCAGAAATTACCATGGTTTTTCCCCTCTTAACCCTTACTACCCCTGTCAGCGCTATTTCCAAAAGGGAAATAATAAATTCAGTTGGTACCTGACGTGGTCTAAGTCTGTTGTTCAAATGGGTCTCGATTACTGTAGCCCCCTTATCCTGCGGAATGTTGGTATAGAGGAATTCTATATCCAATGTGACCAGAAGTTCTTGTGTGGGGTTAAAATGTTCACGTTCAACCAGGTTGATGAAGTGTGTGGTGTCTTTCACATAGGCTATAGTGTCAAGTACAAGGTCATGAATGAAAAAGTCGATGTATCTGCCTAAAGGCTCGAGAATAGAAGCACATCCTGAAAGGATTGGTCTACCTGGAGGATTGTCTTGATTTTTGTGAACCTTGGGGAGATAATATATCACAGGTGTCCTGGGATTTTTATTGTTGAGATACAGAAACTCCTTATGGCTAATGTAGCCTAGGTCTTCCGCATCTTTAGTTATGTTCTGGATGAGGCTTTTTATTTCAACTATGGGGTTGTGTCTCAGTAGTTCATAGTGAGTTGTGTTATTTAGTTGGCGTATAATCTCACTGTCATATGATGTTTTATCTTGTATGCCGATGCCCACACCCTAATCACGTGGCTTAATGATGATGTTGTCCATGTTTTTCAGTTTGAGGAGACTCTTCTTTTCTTCTAGACGGATATTGTAGGGAACAAAGTCATGCTGATTTCTTAATTTTTCTAGGTCTTTCAGGACTACATTTTCAAAGGTAATAACCTCTGGGGGTAGGGAGCCAGATGGTGGATTAAAGGTCAATTTGGGAGGTAGACCTGTTGTGTCTTTGTTGCTTTGAGACTCTTTGTTGAGAAAAAAGGATTTTAATCTTATTTTTCTAAAAAATTGGAAAATATCCGTTTGGTGAACCAGTCAGGTTTCTCTGTGAGTACATATGAGAGTCCCTTGCTAAGGAGCGCTATTTCTGTAGATGCTAGTTAGTGGTCTGACAAGTTGAAAATGGGAATCTGTTCCATATTCACTGAAGGGGTCATCTGTCCCAATGGTGTTCAATACTGGTAACCCCATTGGTAAAACTTCCGCGGTGTCTGCCACTCCCCTGGCAGAAGTTGTGCCATGGTTTGCCCCTCCCTCTCTCTGTTTGGAACAGTTGGCCTCAGCCTAAAAAATTGGGATTGTTAGAGGAGGAACTGGGTCCAGCACCTGGGTCAGAGGAGTCAGAGTCTGCAGATGAGTCAGAGAACGACACTGGTTGTTTGTTTTTAAATCATCCCCAGGTACCTGCCTGTTCTCTCTGCATGTATTGAAGGTTCGTAAAATAGTCGTCTAAGAGGTACGGTTAGGTCTTTTCTTTGCTATAATTTTTGATGCCTTTTGTCACTTTGGTCGCTTTCTTGTGGAATTCAAATTTGTGAAAGTCAGTGATAGTCTTTTCTAATTTCTCAAGGACAGACTTGGCGTCAGCCAGGCTGTCCAATTCCAAAATGGCTTTCTCAAGTGCTAGTATTTCTTCCTGCTCCTTCTTGCTATTTTCAAGTGCGGTGTCTATGCCAAGGACCATCCGGTGGCGCGAGCACGTTGTGCCAATATGGGCAAATCCGTGCTTGAACTTGGGATCTCGTAAAAAGATTGCTGGGGTATTGCAGACTTGTTGGTCGATGGGTATTATATCAGCTTTTAAGTACTCTCTGAGCATCCGCACATGGAGTTCGGTACAAATGTGTTTCTTTTTAAGGTGTTCTAAAGCCGTTATTTTGTGTGTGGCTGCATCAGTGGGTACTACTGGTGATGGAGTAGGTGTTTGGAACAAGGAAGGGCCACTAATACATTTAGCAATGTACTCTTCTGTGTAAGTGGGAACGACTGGTATGGACATACTTGATGTAAGTATCTATGATAGTTAAAGGTAGAAATAAATAAAGAAGGAAACTATATTGAAGATAATAAGTTGAAAAAACTACTCAAGGTGGTAACCCTTGCAGTGTAGCCACTGCACGTAGTATATATCTTGAAGAACAAGGGAACCCCAGTAGTATGACCATGGGTGGAGACGTGTATAGAAAAAAAACGGTCAGGGGGAGGCCACTTGGGTCCTCATGTAGCCTAGGCTACTGAACTATTTTAAACAGCCTTTAGTCAGGTAGAAAAAAGTCATGTAGTCCAGGTGAGACCAGTTATGCTATGTATGCTGGGACACAAGGTTTGGTATGACATCACATTTATTAACAGCATAAACGGACAATCATAGTGTAATTTTTAGTAATAGTTCTGGTGCTCACACTACAGTGAAAGTGCATGAAGTGCGGGGTGTTTGTGACATTAAAATTTACATCGCATTGACAACAACATTATACAAAACTCTAAATTAATTTGTTTCAGTAATGGAGTTTTGGTTGTGGAGGTCGATGACGTTTCAATCTCATGAATGGGAGATCAACATCAGGATGAGACAAGTGTGAGCAGGTACAATCTATTGAGAGGAAAACCAAAAATCAAACAATGGACCCGAGAAGAACAATTAAGGCCGACAGTCACTGTATCAAATCCAGGGATTAATACCTATAACAATAACGTCTGTGCGCAGGTTACTGTGCGTTAGGTCTGCTGCTGTTGAATTAAATAGACAAGTTGACATATAGGAAAGTTGGAGGAGCTTTTGTAGTAGCCATCGGGCATATTGTACAGTAATTTTAATCTTTTAATTTTGTTTGTAATTCCTCAGTATGCATACATCAATTTGCACTATATCATGTATTTGTGTCCCTACCTTGAGGTATATATCTCTATTTTAGCACTCTCCTTGTCCTATAACACTAGGCGAACCTATTGCCACTTAGATTCCACTCCTTCCTTAATACTGGGATTCTGGCCATTCTAATTAACTTTGGTATTCTCCACACCTTGGGAATACCTCTCATCCACAAAGATGGCTACTTCTGAGCCACACAGCAATAAGCAGTACAGGGATTAGCTCCGACTGCCCATACGCGTAATTCTTTGCGCGCTATGTATTCACCCTCCCAAGATGGCGGCTACTGCTGAGCCACCATCTATATGCAGTCTAGCGTCCTACCGTGCTAATTGTGCCCATGCGCATAATCCATCACGCCTTGTTTAACTTGCTCCTCTGCCACAAGTCGGCGCTCGATGCATTGATCACGAACCGCGGAGACCCGTCGCTCCTCACCAGCAGGTCACAAGTATGTCCAGAGCCTGATGCCCTCCCCTCCACCACCATCTCAGTCATCTCGGTTCACTAACACGCCATTTTCCTTCCCTTTCCCAGAGATTCATTCACCTGCTTATGACAGCCCGACTACAAGCCCGAACATTCACAGGCTTCTCCATTAGCTGTGGCCTGCGCGGCCTTGAAGTAAGTTCCTTTTGCCCGTGTGTGCTTTACTCTTCCAGGTCCCTAACTGCCCTCCTTTTAATAATTTTCTTTTATCACATTGCTTTTAGAAGTTCACTACCGTGCTAGCTGCAATCTGATCTCACGCCCGAACTACCACAGGTTTTCCTTCAGCTGTGGCCCCCGCGGCCCAGAATAAATATTCCTCTACTTGCAAATCTCTGGCACAGCGGATACCTCCAAATTCCGGGATATATCAATCTGCATAAGTAAGCCAATTGCTCCCTTGGCGCCCTCTTCGGCATCAATTACCCCTGCCCCAATCGTCAACTACCGCTAGCTTTGCACGCTATCTTCACATGAAATGCATGCCAGCCGTCAATTAACAACCAGGCTTCCCACCCTCCCCCTGGTCTATCAGTACTCCTCTGGCGTAATTCAGGGACACTGTTTTCTTTTTTCTTCATAGCGGCAGGCAAGCCACACTTTAACTCCAGGGCTTATCACCCTACCACACCGAGGAAGTACTTTTACTCCCTCCCTGCGCGTAATTTCCCATATATTGCCCGTAACCAACAATGCGCCCATCGTTTTTAATCATCACTCCTTCCCATGCATACCTTCGCTTAGGATTTACCTTCTCATCAATTCTGTGCTCTGTCTCTATGCACAGACTTGGATATACTCCTTCTTCTTCCAACCTTCTGTATTTCTACCTGTCTACTCAGTAGCAAACGCTCCTTCTGTTAGCAGACAGTAACTGGCACACAGACCTCTTTGGTATATGTATTGATGCCTGCACCTCTTGCACTCAATTGTGATGTGCAATTTTGGATTGACTCCATCCTCCTCCAACTTTCCTATATGTAAACTTGTCTATTTAATTCAACAGCAGCAGACTGTATCTTGTGCACAGACGTTATTGTTATAAGTATTAATCCCTAGATTTTATACTGTAACTGTCAGCCTTAATTGTTCTTCTTGGGACCATTGTTTGATTTTTGGTTTTCCTCTCAATAGATTCTACCTGCTCACACTTGTCTCGTCCTGAAGATGATCTCTCATTCATGAGATCGAAACGCCGTCGACTTCCACAACCAAAACTCCATTACTGAAACTAATTAATTTGCAGTTTTATATATTGTTGTTGTCAATCCGATGTAAATTTTAATGTCACAAACACCATGCACTTCACGCACTTTCACTGTATGTGTGAGCACCAGAACTATTACTAAAAATTACACTATGATACTCCGTTTATGCTCTGTGTTCTTTGAGGCACGAAGAAATAGAGTAAATTACCATAAATCACAGAATGTTAAACCTCCCGCCGAGACCCTGGTACCTGATAATCAAAGTCACACATCTGCAGTTTTTAGCATGATTATCCCTTTCAAACAAATAAACTAATAGTTCTCAAAAGTGTACATTGTCAAGTTTGAGACTGGACTTTTTAAAAAGCTATTTCTTTACTTCTTTAAAAGGGATAAGCACAATGCACCTCACTTTCGAAGTACCCAAAAGCATGAACTTCTTTCACAATTTCTTGAAACATGCAGCGGCGGTTCCTCTTCGAGGGCAGAGGAGCGTCGCACCGCCTGCTGCGAGTGCAGCAGTACACCCAGTGCAGCAGTACACGCAGAATAATAAAATGGTCATTACCATTTTATTATTCTGAGTGCTGCTGGCCCGAACTACTCAGACACCAATGTGAGGGTGTGGGCGGGGAAGCTTCTAGCAGTTTGCAGGATGCCTGCTACCCCTGTCAGTGCTCAGTGCGCATGTCAGATTGGCTGGCTGTGGACAGCCGGCCTATTTCTTTAGTCACTACAATCCCAGAACTGTAAAGCAGCTGGGGGATTGCATGCACGGGCCTCTGGCCTCAAAATGAGCACTGTGGTAGCCTGCTCCAACCAATCTTATGGCTGCTCTCAGAATGAGAGCAGCTCCAGGATTGTTTGGATATGTACAGGAAGTCAACCGCTTCTTTCCCTTTTAACCCCATGAGTGCCCGCCCCTTTCCCCGCCCTGTGCCGGGCGTTTCATTAGCGGGCGGGGTTTATGACGAGCTGGTCTCGTCATGGGCACAGCGCAACCGCGGCCCATGACGAGACCAGCTCGTCATGGGCACTCAAGAGGTTAACTATAGGGTAGAGGAGACCCATGGATCGGAGTTCTGATGGCTGCATCACCATCTTGGTGAGATTTTTGGCATTGCGCCGCACCCCGCCTCACCAAAGTATTATTTCACTAGCCGCCACTGGAAATATGCTCCCAATGAACAGTGGTGTTTATCACAAACAGAACAGAAAATATTAGATGTATTTTGCGACTACATTTTGATGGTCTTTTATTTACAGCTGTGCATATTTGATTGTTCTGGGGTGTTTTATAAAGCAAAGTACACAATCACATATAAGAGCACTTAATATGACTGCTGGTTGTTTTTTAGACAAAACTTACATTTCAAAGTATGTTAAGCCTCCTGTCAAACCTAACACCTCTATTAGAGCATGTGTTAGCCAACCTATAAAACACATTTGTTTTCTATTTAAAAGCTGTGTCTAAACACCTCTAAAGGATATTTGTTTATTTGCTTGAAATGAATTGCACTTCTATACTTTCAAGCATGAAAACAAATCGTATTTAAAAGGACAAACACGCTACCTTGACAATAGAAAACAAAGTTACTTTAAGATGTGCCTGGACGCACTCAAAACTTAAATAGGAGGGCAAGACTTCAACGATGTGAGGTGGGAGAGGAAGAGTTGTGATAAATGGTTTGCTGAAAGTGGAGGGTGAGACAGGACTCATGTGCGGGGGGAGATGGCCCCTTTGGCTCAGAGAACAAGGTCCCTGGAGCAGTGAGTCTCTTTATGGAAAAAGGAAGAGTGACCATTGACCGTGACAGAGTAACTGGTGGTAAGGAGTGAGTGGTCACTGATAGGTCAGGGCTATTGAGGCACAGTGAAAAGACGGTCAGTGATAGTCCCTGTAACTGAACGGGTGCTTTCAGAGACTCTACACCTCTCAGCGGGTGGAAGACACCAGATGTCAAAAGGTAGTGTGGGCTTGATGAAGGAAAAAGTGGTTTCGATGAACTAGGCTGTCTTTGTTGACCGAACAATAGGCGTAAGTAGTGGGGACATGGTGTTTACTGATAGGGGCACGGTGGTGACCCTGAGAGAAAAAAGTTGGATTACTTACTGAGAAAGGTGAATTGCCTTAAAAAGGATGGTGTCTGTGACCGATGGAGTTCGAATAACAAGAGATCGCAGAGCATCTCAGAGATCGCAGTCCAGTTCAAGGAAATTGAATAACGGTGTTTACTGCAAACAGAAAATAAGCTAGTCTTTGTATTAAAAGTATGTTAACCCTTCTGCTGAGACTAAAACCCATATAAGAGTGTGCTGGGCAACTTAGAAACGTTCTATTTCTAATCTAAATTTTCGTCTGCGCGTTTGAAAGATATTTGTTACTTTCCTTGCAATATATCACACTTCACAACTTTGAAGCATATAAATTGCTTACAAAAGCGCACACAGACTACCTTTGCAATAAAAATGATGGCTTGTTTACACGTTGCCAACATGCAGTCAATTTGCACAACACATTTACACACGCTACCTTCACAATAAAAAAGAAAATTTGGGGTCATATTCTCAAGGACCTATTGCCAAGCTTTCCGCACTTTATCGCAGCAAAAGTGCAAACAGCCGATATCACCATTTTTCCGGCAATAGCATCCTCAAAAAACATCACCACGGATGACCCCAGCAACTATCGCTAATGAGATGCAGAGTAGGCGTTCCCGAGCAAAAAGCCACGACAACACCACTCCACAACATTCTGAATGACAAGCCAGATCGGCGATAAGATCCCAAAACAGGTGATAAGGTGCATTAGCAGCAGGATTTTAACACCTGCTCTGACCTGGTGTTAAGTCCGACGACAACCGGCAGCAGCCAAGAGAGCACAGCCCATAGCTAAACATGAAGAACAACAGATGCCCCCGAGCAACTGAACATGCAGCCCGAGCCCCAATAGGGCAACAACACCCATCGCCACTCCCCCGGACCCCACCACCCACCCCCCTCCATTTGGGCAAAGAGAATGCACATCAACTCCACGAAGCCATGAACCAAACAACTCGTCTGAAGTCGCACAATCACAACATCTAACATACAGGTGTGGCCAGAAGAATGGAAATCATACATTCATATCATATAATCCAAATTAAATGTTTATTAAAGATTAAACAAAAAACAACAATCTTAAAGAGGCACGGCGGGTCTTCTCTGGGCATTCTGAAAGTCACAGCCAGCAAGACAGAAATACAAATAAGAAGGTGTGTCCTGCGCCCATCAAAGTACAGAGAGAGCGAAAGAGAGAGGGAGAGAGGGGGAGAGAGAAAGAGAGGGTGAGAGATTGAGAGAGAGAGAGAGAGAGAGAGAGAGGGAGAGAGAAAGACGGGAGGAGAGAGGGAGATAGAAAGACAGAGGGAGAGGGAGAGAGAAAGAGAGAGAGAGAGGGACATGGAAAAAGAGAGAGAAGGAGAGAAAGAGAGAGATAGAGGGAGAGAGAAAGAGAGAGAGGGAGATAGAAAGAGAGAGAGGGAGAGAAAGAGAGAGGGAGAGAGAGAGAAAGAGAGAGAGATAGATGAAGACAGAAAGAGAGGGAGAGAGAGAGAAAGAGAGGGAGAGAGAGTGCCGACAATGCAGATCCAGGCCTCACTGCTCAATTACAGCCACTGGTGTGCCTCCAACCACGTGCCGGTACACACACTGCAGTCCCCCAGGTCCCTCATCTGAAACAGTTGCCGGAGACATGAATGGCAGAGTCCATACAGTAATTTGCACTAGGGGGTTATAACATAAGGAGTGAGTATCAGCATCCACATCACTACACCAGAATATGATATTCACACAAAGTAATGGGACGCTGGTTCAAACAGAACCAAAATTATCCTTGTGTAAGGGGAAAAGAGGGAGTCTTTATTTTAAAGATGAGAACCCTCACTCACCCAAGGGTGACATGCTTCATCATTGGGTCCCCTCTTGCACACTGTAACCGCAAGGTATACTGTGTGGGCTACAACTCTCCCTATGGAGAGGAGCGTGAGGTGTTTTCTAATGTACCCAATTTAGGCGATTGGGATGAGGGGCAGAGTGCAACAAAACAACAAAATGTGTATTAAAACTAGCTCCTGGGTGACTAAACTAAATTTAATGTGTGTCCCCATAGACTAGGATTAAAAAGGCTAGTGATATATAGGACTGAAAGAATGTCCTATTCATCAATGGTCAACATGTTTCTGCCAGATGACTAAACAGTTGGCGGCATTCATCAGGACCTAAAGTGATGTCACTCTGCTAGAGATTAGTGAAAAATAATAATGTGTTTAAAAACCATACTTAGTTGCTATGGTAGTTCCAACAATGGTACCAGCTGCAGTCCGGTCCAATGTCTGAAAAAGGCAAACATTAATGACAGTTTCATTATTATTTTCTACCATTATAACTCCCTTAACACCACACATGTGATAAAAAACCACACACGTGATTGAAAACGTGCAAAGGAAACACTTCTAAATAAACAAAAAACAACTCACCTAGGCGGTAATATAAGTTTACCTCCGCCTTATGGGAGTTTTTTACCTCAGATCACAGATTTCTACGATGAAAAGGTCAAAAACTGAAGCTCAACCTCCAGTATGCACAACACATTAATAGTGTAAATCATCATTTAAGCGCATTCCTATTGCTCATATAATACGATGATGTACATATTGGGACTGGTAGTATGGTCGAATTAATGCCACATCTAATGCAGATAAAATGTCACGAGCATGTAGCTTATGCTCGCCACTGTGTTGATAAATGTATGTGTACATATATATCCACTATATGTGTTCACAACTCATTCAAAAGATAACTGAGTCTCTTGTGCAACTAGACTATCATGGCCTAGAACACCACAGTTATCCATCGCTCGATAACAAACATTCCAAGAGTCAAGGCTCAAAAAGCCAGAAAAAGCATTCAAATGCCGTCCTTCTATACAACACAACCCCGTTACCTCATGTTCCTCTGTGTCCTTGCTTCAAGTGGTAAAACCGAAGGGGAGGAAGACATTATCCCGGTGTGCTTTTGTATAGAAGAGTGCCTTCGTGAATGCGTCTGACCCGGAAGTGACGCCACCAACTTCCGGGTCATTGTGATCATGGGAATTGTAGTATGAAATTCTCCCGATGTCAGTATACTGAACGGGAACCCTTATACAAAAATGACAGTACGGTAAAACCCAAAGGGAGGAAAACATTGACCGGTGTGTCATTGTGTGAGAGGGTGCCACCATGAATTCGTCTGGCGCGGAAATGACGCCACCAACTTCAGTGTTATCTGAATCATGGGGACTGTAGTTTATAATTTTTACGATGTCCATAAAACGGAGCAGAAGCCCTTATACAAAAATAACGGTGCACACTACAACTTGTAGAATAAAGTGTGCACAGTATGTGTGGCATTTTCTAAATATAAACAGACTTCTACCGTTAGTATACCAAAGCCATGCATTCATTTGTACCAGAAAATGTCCCATCAATGACTAGTGGAGTGCTATTAAGACAACGGGGCAGATTTATGTTCCCTGGCGCATCCCTGCAAATCAGCAGGGATGCGCCAGGAAAGATGCGTCACAAAAGTTTACCCTTGCGCCACAATAGTTGCGCCGCATTTACAATGCAGCGCATCGTGGCGCAAGGATAAACAGATGCGTGACGCATCTGATGGCGGAAGGTTGGCGCATTGCTGGAGTTGCATCACAAGCGCGACGCAGCTCCAGCAAGGCTCGGGGGTGCCCTATTGTTACAATGCTGCATCAATCCTTACGCCTGCTTCAAGCAGGCGCAAGGTTTTGACGCAGCATGGCCGGAAAAGTGACTGAGTGAAATCTTGTAGATTTCACTCAGCCACTTTTCGGAGGCGTTCCTGTGCCGGAACGCCCCCCCTGTGCAGGTACGCCCACATGTGGCGCAAGCTTTACAACGTGACGCATCTCCCTAGATGCGTCACGTCTATATCATCCAGGATAACAGGATCCAGAAACGGAAAAATGTGTGATAGTGTACATGTATTTAAGTTGTACCCACCCCGGGCCAGATCCAGAGTGTAACCAATATACTGGATGTTAACACATACTTAAACTCACCACCCCACAGATAGAGGGCAGGGAAAAGGGCTACTCAGAACACCAAGGAATGTCCTCAATCAAACCCCTCATATGGCTCTTCGTGCGAAACACCCAACGTTGTTCGCGACTAAAGAGAACACTATCAAGGGGACCCATATTGATGTCATAGTTGGGTTTATCAATAAAAACAAACTGTAAATCGTCCTCTGTGTGTGCTTTTTCTAAGTAATGTTTAGTCATGCGTGTGTTGGATCTTTTGCACCGAAAAGCACTCCGGTTTCAACTATCCTGTGTCGGACCTTACGTGTTGTCATCCCAATGTAGATAAGTGAACATGGACATGTTATCATGTAAATCACTCTGCTGGTATTGCAATTGGTATGGTTATACAATTTCCAAGGTGTACCTGGTAATATATTGATTTCAGTCGTATGCAGCGTAAGGGGACATACTGAGCAGGATCCACAGGGAAAGTGGCTACTCACTGGTGCCGCTCCCCACAAGGTTGATTGTCTGCTCTGGCTATTTGCAATCCTTGGTCTCGTGTGCACCATCATGTCTTGTAGGTTACTACTATGTTTCAGTGCAAAAAGGGGGCGGTCTAGTGTCAAATTGCCAGTATTGCGTATGTGCCAATTTTTATTAATGGCCCTTTTAATATTTTCTGTGGGGAGTTACGCAAACCATTCTTTCTGTTTTGGCTTTGGTGTAGGTTTCTAGAAGCGCATCCCTATCATTGTTGTGCGCTCTTTTGGAGGCTCTTTTGATTATTTGAACTGGATAATGTCTTACAGCCAGTTCTTCACTCAATTTCTTGGCATGTTTGTGGTAATTAGCTAGCTCCGTACAATTTCTCCTCAATCTAAGAAATTGACCCACCGGTAAATTTGCCAATAGGGCCCGAGGATGAAAGCTATGATAACTTAGTAGGGAGTTCCTCGCCATTGGCTTCTGGTATAATTCAGTATAGATACTCCCTCCTTTAGGATATAGTCTCAAGTCCAAAAAAGCAATAGATGAATTACTGGCCTCCCCCGTGAACCTCAAATTACTATCACGTGAGTTAAGCCACTCTGAAAAAATCACTAGAGATTCCTGGTCACCTTCCCAGGTGACCAGGATATCATCTATATAACACTTCCACAATTTGAGCTTAGTTTGGAAAGGATTTTCCATCCGGTAGATATGTTAAGTTTCGGACTCATGTATGTAGAGATTAGCCATGCTGGGTGCACATGTACTTCCCATGGAAGTTCCAGTGGTTTGCCAGAACAGATCACCTTCAAAACTAAAGAAATTTTCTTTAAGTGCTAAAGTGGCATAGCGCATAACATAATCATTGGGGATCTGGTCATCGCATAGATTGATATCTAAAAGGTCACATATCGTATCAAGTGTGTCATCCTAAGGAATGTTAATATATAACGACTCAACATCATACGTGGCCATCAGTTGACAAATAGGATCAAAAGAAATGGTTTCTAAACAGGACAGCACATGTTTCGTATCCTGTAGGTAAGATGGCATCTATGCCACAATCAGTCAAAGAAAATGGTCCACAAATTTGGACAAAGGTTCCAAAATAGAACCAATTCCCGACACGATTGGTCTACCCAGAGGGGGTCGTTGCTCTTTATGTATTTTTGGCAGGATGTAAAAGGCTGGAATTTTCGGGTGTTTTTGTATCAAAAACTCAGCCTCGTTCTTAGTTATCCATCCTGCCTATCTCCCCTCTTCCACTAGTGACTTGATCCGTTGTTGCAAACGTATAGTAGGATCTTGTGTAATGCGTGTATAAAATCTCACATTATATATTGTCTCAGACATTCTTCTCGGTACACCACAGTGTCAAGGATCACCATGGCTCCCCCTTTATCTGCTGGTTTGATGGTAATAAGTGGATCATTACCCAGTGTAGAGACACAACGTCTTTCTACATTGGAAAGATTGCAAAATACTCTTTTAGTATGGCTGATATTAGACTCATAGTCTTTAAAAACAGCCTTCTCAATTCAATTCAAAAACTTTATTCGATCATATATAATGATCATAAAAGTACATACATACAGTAGTATAAAAACATGAGGATTCAGCAAATTTTAAATTAATCACATATCATAAAAGTAGAGCTTTTCCTCATACATATCGATTTTAAAATATATACAGCAGTAAAATAACAAATGTCCTGTGAATTAAGTCCAAATAAAAGCCCCATGGCTGAAACAATATTAAAAACTTTATATTTTTTAAAGAGTGGTTTCAGGTATACTTTTCGAAGATGGAGATAGAGAGGGCATAACAATAAAAAATGCTCCGTACTTTGTTTAGTAGTCCCATCACACGGGCAGGGGGCAGTAGTATATGTCTTCATTACAGGATACGCAACCAGCAAATGAGCAGTTCCCATCCGAAGTCTTGTCAACACAAATTGGTGGGAACGAATATTAACCAATTTAAGGTATCCTGGGGGCCCCATTTCTTCCTTATTATATTTGTCATAAAAAACATGTGAGGAGAACTGGACAGTAGCTGCATTATGCTTCATCTTGCTAACCCTCAAAAATTCTTGTTTAATCTCAGTCTTCGTGATATCTAAAACACGAGAAGGGTTATCACAAACCCTAAGATTAAAAAGATCATCAAATATTCGAATAATATAGTTAAGCCACGGGATACGGGAACATTTATCCAAGTGTAGACAATCGGAGATTATCTTTCTTGTAAAGCCAGTCTGTTCCTTCGACCAAATGGATCTCCATACTAACAGGGGTCTTAATCTAATCAGGTCAGATAGATGTTCCAGACCAGACTCTTGATGGATCAGCTTTGTTGAGGAAGAAGATGGCAAACAAAGAAGTTTTTTGATAAATTTGTTCTCCTCTACCTGAAGCATGTTATTGTTACAATGGCCCCACACTCCTGAACCATATAGGGCCAGAGCAACACATTTATGACGATATAAATATAACATGTCTAGTATCCGTCTAGAGCCTAGTTTGGATGCAAACCTAAATAGGCCAAAAGAGCACTTAGCCATCTTGGCTCTAACATTTATCATTTCAGAGGTCCACATCCCTCCACTATTAAAAGTGATACCCAAATAACAAAATTTGTCCACCACTGTTATAGTTTGATCCATAACTGTAAAGGGCCTTAGGTTCTTAATTTTCTTCCCACAGGGCATTATAAAAGTTTTTGAATTATTAATTTTTAATTTTCTCCCCTTGATAAAATCTGCAAATTTATTCATTAATTTTTGCAGCCCTAAAGGGGTTTGGGAGAGCAGAACCGCGTCATCCGCATAGAGCAAAATTGGGATGGACAAGCCATCAGCGGTCGGTGCATCTGCACTTATAGAGCGTAGTTCCGTCTCAATTGCATTGATAAAAAGGGAGAAAAGAAGGGGTGCAAGAACACATCCCTGCCTAATACCTGATCCTATTTTAACACTGGGGGTACACTCCCCCAATTGTCCATATCGTATCTTGGCTGTCAAATTCCTATACAGTTGGGCCAGGAAATAAATAATATCTTGAGGTGCACCCATGTCCAACAGGGTTGACCATAGAAGACCATGGTCAACCAAGTCAAAGGCACTTGACAGATCGGCAAAACAAAGAAACAACGAGCCTTGAATGGCTCGTGTGTATTTACATATAATAAGGTCTAGGTTAATGCACTGTTCTATAGTGCCCAACCCCTTGCGAAATCCATACTGAGAATCTGCAAGGATCCCTTTATCTTCTGCCCATTCTTCCAGACGACTCAATAATACTCTACTCATAATTTTTAGGGAAGCAGTAAGAAGGGAGATCGGGCGATAGTTTTTTGCCTCGCCCCTATCCCCTTTTTTATAAACCGGAATAATGATTGATTCCCCCCAGTTCTGTGGAGCCGCAATCATCGCCGCTGCATTAAAAACCTTTGTTAACAATGGGCTCCAGATGGTAATCTCGGCTTTATAAAGGTCGACGGGTACCCCGTCCGGGCCCGGCGCCTTTCCCCCCTTGCTAGCCCGAATGGCTGCATCTACCTCTAGAATTGTAATATTGAGAGGTATGGGGATTAATACCATGCTTTCGTTTTCCCCCCCTACAGCTAGTCCTTCGGGGTTGAAAATACTAGTAAAATGAGACACCCATTGTTCCTCAGATACCTGGGCTAACATTACCGGGACTTCTTCATTTTGAAGGAAGGGGCTATTTACCGTGGACCAAAAAAGCTTGGTATCCTTAAGGTCCACTGCCTTGGTCAGATTGTTCCAAGCCTCTTCCCTTAATTCCTGTTTCCTGCCCCTCAGCTGAATTGTGTATTCCCTTCTGAGGGTATTAACTGCTTCCTTATCTCTGGGTTTACTCTTAAGAGCAACTTTGAGTCTTTGTAAGGATTTGGTGCATTCTCTGTTAAACCATCCCCCATTATTCCTAGGGCCCTTTTTTTTTCTTCCAGTTAAAATTTCAGCGACATTTTTATTAATAATGTCGAAACTAACTAGAATATCTACATTATTCTTACCCGGTTCAAGACAGCATTCCACCTCATCTATACAGGCTGACACGATAGTACAAAGTAATTGTTCCTCATTTTGCCTACCCCATTTAATTCTAGGGCCATTGGGTCTATGTGGGACTATATCTGTCACTACACCATGTAACATCTTTTCTTTGACCCCCACAAAGAAAGATACATTGTTAAACAATTATGATCACTAAGGGCTGGATCTTCTATTACAGGTAAGGAACACATAGCTGCAATACTAGTAGAGACAATGAGGTAATCGATAACCGTAGCACAGTTCCTACCAATAAAGGTTGGTACCGAATTACCCTCCCTGTCTACCCTAGGTATCATAATACATAAACCCATTTTTAGCAAAAAAGAATTAAGAGAATCCCCATAGACCGAATGCATAAAGTGGGTGTATTCTTCCCCCGCATCATCCTTATACCCACACACCCTATTGCCCCCAAATGGGCACATATAAATGTTAAGATCTCCACCCCACAAAATATCAAAATGCACGTCACTACACCCATATAGTCTTTCCACCTCTGCTTCCAGTTCATCAACCGTGTCAGTATTTGAGTGGTTAAAGGCATTGTTGTAATGATTTATAACTAAAACATTTCGCCCATTCCTATTTTGTAGCCACAACAACTGAGAATGTAGACCGACTGTCCGGTAAATTTTTACTCGAACCGGTAGCCTCACAGAAAGCAATATCACCATTCCACCACTGGCTCTCCCCATGTTGGATGGATGGGCATGGCAATTATAGGCAACATACCCATCAAGATAGACATCTTCGGTCGCCCAAGTCTCCTGGAAACACAGGATATCAAACTGGGTTATAAATTCTGACCATCCTAGACGTTCTAGCTTGTTATTCCATCCAGCAATGTTCCAACTCGCCATCTTATATCCCCGTTCCATTAAACTATCAACCTCGGTGGATAGTGGGGATAAGATGTTAACATGTGTTAATTCCCCTGGTACGGGATCTACAGATGGTAAGATCTGGCTAATACTTCCATTGTCCGGGGAAAGAGCCTTGAGGTTGCAGTCAGGCTGGGCTAAATTACATGTACTGCCCCCAAAACTACATGTGACATTGTATCCCTTGGGTGTATTGATATCTATTAGACCTTTTACCCCCGTTCCTCCACCCATATCTCCCCCACTATCACCACCAAAATCCCTCTCCCCCTTCCCTGTGACTCGATGGCATCAATCGCAATCTTCCAGGCCACTAAACACCTCAAACCTGTTGGTGGTATCTAGGGGTGTAAAGGGTTTGAGATGTTCCATTCTCCTATGTATTAGGGGGTTATATCTTGGGCCTATAGTGTTCCACCCATACAGATCTACTGCTGGTGGTAGTTGCCTATCGCTAAACATAGGTCCATTATTGTAAATGGGTGGGCGATATGGGTTTGATAGCATTTGTCTCAATGATAGTGGGGGGGGAGGTCGCTGTGAATGATGATTTGGTGGGAACACCACTGAGCGAGGGTAAAAATAGGTCAGAGGACGGGGGGTAATAGGTTTGCTATCGTGGTCTATCGGCCAATTAAGTATAAAATGAACGGCGTTCTGATCTCTAAAATTAATGACCACTATATCTCCCTCAATATCCTTGGGTCTTCCTCCCAGCCAAGGAAGGCGGCGGACATGTATAATTTCTCCATTAATGTTGTTTGTAATAGGTCTATGTAGACTTAGCCAGTGTGATATTTTATTTCTCAACTGGGTAAAGCTCTCCCGTTTGTCCTTCTCTAGCTCTGGTACCCCAGTGAGGACTACTACAAGGGGTACTGCTTCTGGCGGAAGTTCTGGAAGGGGACCCTTGTTGTATCTATCTCGGGCAAGTCGCTCGTTTCCTCTCTCGCTATTTGTATTCCCTATGGCTTGACTAGAGTTATTCCGCTGTCCGTTGAACGTTTCAGCCTGTACTGATATGGGTTTACTTTTAGGTCCAACAGGATTACTCCCTGATATACTTCCACTCCTACAAACTAGGGGTTGAGGCTGAATAGTAGTCTGTTCAGGGGTAATTAGTGTTATTGTAGCGGATGTGCCTGATGTTGATGGTACCATTGGGACTTGTATAGGGGGGTTAAACGGTACATTGTTGGTTACGAGCTTTTTCTCTAGATCTTGTTCCATCTTCCCAAGTCTATCTTCTAGTTTGTTGAGTCTTTCTATGATAGCCAGGGAATAGGTCTTCATTATGGACTCTATGCTCTCAATCAGGGCCCTATCTGGAGATGCCTGTAACTTCCCCATCGTTGGGGGGCTATCGATAATAGAAATAACAGGGTCAGTAAAGGGAGTTACACATGTGTGTGTCGGAGATAATACTTTCCTTCCTTCATCTATTACTTTAACCTGTCCTCCTTTAGTACTAACACCCTTTTTCGTACCAAAGTCTGCATGATTAAATTTCCTTTTTAAAAGGTTATTTTTACGCCTTTTAGCCGGAGGGGGGCCATGGATTTTAGCTTGCATAACTTTTCTAGCCCTACTGTTGACTTCTTTTGATTGATGAGGGATTGGAGTAACTTGTGGTTTAGTTATATCAACAGGATTAGTGGTACAAGGAGTAATAACTGTGGCTACCTGATTACTAATAGCACCTAAGGGATCGGATTCCCTCATAGATGTACCTTCTCTAAATATAAGAGGGATACTATCCTGCGAGGTAGTACAAATATCATCCTTAGAGCTCATTAGCGCTGGTGGCAGGAGCAATGGTCTGTTCTTTAAACTTTCAATCGACCGCCGTCGTTCAGTCCGTAGTTCTTCAAGGGTAGGGGGAATTGGGGGATCAATTAGGGTTTTCTTAAAATAGTTATCTAATTTTCCATCTACCAAACCCACCGACTTCACGGGGCCAGGTAGCTCCGGGGTTAAAATTTCAATGGACATAATGTTCATACAATGAACCCCACATACACTTACACGATGGTTCTATGGTGATCGATATTCAGGCAGGGGTTCTGGCCCAGTCCAGTCTCTGATAGTCTATGAGGGTCTTAGAGGGTCCGCCCTTAGTCCGGGCTTTGTCCCGGGTGATGTCCCGCACACGCGTCCCGCTGACGCGTAGTGTCCTCGGTTCTTATACTAGTCGGAAATAGAGGGGGCGGAGTCACGGGAAGAGGCTGCAGGTGTGCTCGATACAACACGCACAGCCTGCTGGACCTCGCAGTCCCGTCCTCCTCCACCGCACTCCCACAGACTATTTTCAAAGTCCACAGGGGCTCCCCTCATTCAGGTCCTGTAAGAATAGTGCCCGGCAGGGCTCCACACGGCTTAGAACAAATGGACTGAAACAGGCAAGGACTCCTCGGCGAGTGGCACCCGCGAAGCGGGGGCCGCGAGCTGTTTTCACCGGTCAACAGGGGGCGGAGTCACGGGAAGAGGCTGCAGGTGTGCTCGATACAACACGCACAGCCTGCTGGACCTCGCAGTCCCGTCCTCCTCCACCGCACTCCCACAGACTATTTTCAAAGTCCACAGGGGCTCCCCTCATTCAGGTCCTGTAAGAATAGTGCCCGGCAGGGCTCCACACGGCTTAGAACAAATGGACTGAAACAGGCAAGGACTCCTCGGCGAGTGGCACCCGCGAAGCGGGGGCCGCGAGCTGTTTTCACCGGTCAACAGGGGGCGGAGTCACGGGAAGAGGCTGCAGGTGTGCTCGATACAACACGCACAGCCTGCTGGACCTCGCAGTCCCGTCCTCCTCCACCGCACTCCCACAGACTATTTTCAAAGTCCACAGGGGCTCCCCTCATTCAGGTCCTGTAAGAATAGTGCCCGGCAGGGCTCCACACGGCTTAGAACAAATGGACTGAAACAGGCAAGGACTCCTCGGCGAGTGGCTCCCGCGAAGCGGGGGCCGCGAGCTGTTTTCACCGGTCAACAGGGGGCGGAGTCACGGGAAGAGGCTGCAGGTGTGCTCGATACAACACGCACAGCCTGCTGGACCTCGCAGTCCCGTCCTCCTCCACCGTACTCCCACAGACTATTTTCAAAGTCCACAGGGGCTCCCCTCATTCAGGTCCTGTAAGAATAGTGCCCGGCAGGGCTCCACACGGCTTAGAACAAATGGACTGAAACAGGCAAGGACTCCTCGGCGAGTGGCACCCGCGAAGCGGGGGCCGCGAGCTGTTTTCACCGGTCAACAGGGGGCGGAGTCACGGGAAGAGGCTGCAGGTGTGCTCGATACAACACGCACAGCCTGCTGGACCTCGCAGTCCCGTCCTCCTCCACCGCACTCCCACAGACTATTTTCAAAGTCCACAGGGGCTCCCCTCATTCAGGTCCTGTAAGAATAGTGCCCGGCAGGGCTCCACACGGCTTAGAACAAATGGACTGAAACAGGCAAGGACTCCTCGGCGAGTGGCTCCCGCGAAGCGGGGGCCGCGAGCTGTTTTCACCGGTCAACAGGGGGCGGAGTCACGGGAAGAGGCTGCAGGTGTGCTCGATACAACACGCACAGCCTGCTGGACCTCGCAGTCCCGTCCTCCTCCACCGCACTCCCACAGACTATTTTCAAAGTCCACAGGGGCTCCCCTCATTCAGGTCCTGTAAGAATAGTGCCCGGCAGGGCTCCACACGGCTTAGAACAAATGGACTGAAACAGGCAAGGACTCCTCGGCGAGTGGCTCCCGCGAAGCGGGGGCCGCGAGCTGTTTTCACCGGTCAACAGGGGGCGGAGTCACGGGAAGAGGCTGCAGGTGTGCTCGATACAACACGCACAGCCTGCTGGACCTCGCAGTCCCGTCCTCCTCCACCGCACTCCCACAGACTATTTTCAAAGTCCACAGGGGCTCCCCTCATTCAGGTCCTGTAAGAATAGTGCCCGGCAGGGCTCCACACGGCTTAGAACAAATGGACTGAAACAGGCAAGGACTCCTCGGCGAGTGGCACCCGCGAAGCGGGGGCCGCGAGCTGTTTTCACCGGTCAACAGGGGGCGGAGTCACGGGAAGAGGCTGCAGGTGTGCTCGATACAACACGCACAGCCTGCTGGACCTCGCAGTCCCGTCCTCCTCCACCGCACTCCCACAGACTATTTTCAAAGTCCACAGGGGCTCCCCTCATTCAGGTCCTGTAAGAATAGTGCCCGGCAGGGCTCCACACGGCTTAGAACAAATGGACTGAAACAGGCAAGGACTCCTCGGCGAGTGGCACCCGCGAAGCGGGGGCCGCGAGCTGTTTTCACCGGTCAACAGGGGGCGGAGTCACGGGAAGAGGCTGCAGGTGTGCTCGATACAACACGCACAGCCTGCTGGACCTCGCAGTCCCGTCCTCCTCCACCGCACTCCCACAGACTATTTTCAAAGTCCACAGGGGCTCCCCTCATTCAGGTCCTGTAAGAATAGTGCCCGGCAGGGCTCCACACGGCTTAGAACAAATGGACTGAAACAGGCAAGGACTCCTCGGCGAGTGGCACCCGCGAAGCGGGGGCCGCGAGCTGTTTTCACCGGTCAACAGGGGGCGGAGTCACGGGAAGAGGCTGCAGGTGTGCTCGATACAACACGCACAGCCTGCTGGACCTCGCAGTCCCGTCCTCCTCCACCGCACTCCCACAGACTATTTTCAAAGTCCACAGGGGCTCCCCTCATTCAGGTCCTGTAAGAATAGTGCCCGGCAGGGCTCCACACGGCTTAGAACAAATGGACTGAAACAGGCAAGGACTCCTCGGCGAGTGGCACCCGCGAAGCGGGGGCCGCGAGCTGTTTTCACCGGTCAACAGGGGGCGGAGTCACGGGAAGAGGCTGCAGGTGTGCTCGATACAACACGCACAGCCTGCTGGACCTCGCAGTCCCGTCCTCCTCCACCGCACTCCCACAGACTATTTTCAAAGTCCACAGGGGCTCCCCTCATTCAGGTCCTGTAAGAATAGTGCCCGGCAGGGCTCCACACGGCTTAGAACAAATGGACTGAAACAGGCAAGGACTCCTCGGCGAGTGGCACCCGCGAAGCGGGGGCCGCGAGCTGTTTTCACCGGTCAACAGGGGGCGGAGTCACGGGAAGAGGCTGCAGGTGTGCTCGATACAACACGCACAGCCTGCTGGACCTCGCAGTCCCGTCCTCCTCCACCGCACTCCCACAGACTATTTTCAAAGTCCACAGGGGCTCCCCTCATTCAGGTCCTGTAAGAATAGTGCCCGGCAGGGCTCCACACGGCTTAGAACAAATGGACTGAAACAGGCAAGGACTCCTCGGCGAGTGGCACCCGCGAAGCGGGGGCCGCGAGCTGTTTTCACCGGTCAACAGGGGGCGGAGTCACGGGAAGAGGCTGCAGGTGTGCTCGATACAACACGCACAGCCTGCTGGACCTCGCAGTCCCGTCCTCCTCCACCGCACTCCCACAGACTATTTTCAAAGTCCACAGGGGCTCCCCTCATTCAGGTCCTGTAAGAATAGTGCCCGGCAGGGCTCCACACGGCTTAGAACAAATGGACTGAAACAGGCAAGGACTCCTCGGCGAGTGGCTCCCGCGAAGCGGGGGCCGCGAGCTGTTTTCACCGGTCAACAGGGGGCGGAGTCACGGGAAGAGGCTGCAGGTGTGCTCGATACAACACGCACAGCCTGCTGGACCTCGCAGTCCCGTCCTCCTCCACCGCACTCCCACAGACTATTTTCAAAGTCCACAGGGGCTCCCCTCATTCAGGTCCTGTAAGAATAGTGCCCGGCAGGGCTCCACACGGCTTAGAACAAATGGACTGAAACAGGCAAGGACTCCTCGGCGAGTGGCACCCGCGAAGCGGGGGCCGCGAGCTGTTTTCACCGGTCAACAGGGGGCGGAGTCACGGGAAGAGGCTGCAGGTGTGCTCGATACAACACGCACAGCCTGCTGGACCTCGCAGTCCCGTCCTCCTCCACCGCACTCCCACAGACTATTTTCAAAGTCCACAGGGGCTCCCCTCATTCAGGTCCTGTAAGAATAGTGCCCGGCAGGGCTCCACACGGCTTAGAACAAATGGACTGAAACAGGCAAGGACTCCTCGGCGAGTGGCACCTCAAATGTCAAGACTTCTGATGGAACTTGTTGTGATGAGGGCACAAAAGTAGATTTATTTCTGAGCCCTGTGTTAGGACTGGGGGAAGGTGACTCCTTGTCAATGTTGCTAAAAAAAGAAGCAAAGACGTACTTTGCGAAAGAATTCCGCAAGTTCTTTATGTGTCATAAAGTCATCTCTTTATTTAGTAGGTACAAAACCTAATCCCCTTGACAAAACACGTTCCTCCATTACTATGAGGATTTTAGTGCTCAGATTTACAATCAAATTGTTAGGTCGCTCGTGGACGCTGTCATGCTCCTCGTGATCCTCTGTTCCAATGCTGGGTCCCAGTTCACACGTGGGGTCTCTGTTGTCTGGCCTTTGCCTCTCCTTTGCCCTCTTCGTCCTCTGTCCTGCCACAGAAAAGGTTGATTGGGTGGGCCCCCATAGGTTGGACATGGATTGTAAGGAGGCAGTGGAAAAGCACATGGTTGAGGGGGCCACCAGGGAGCTTGTTGATTAAAGGGATACGTTATCCCTCGACCCCTCCCTCTACCTCTCCTAGGTTGATGGTAGGTAATTTGTTCTGTATCCGAATCGTTGGAATCACTCCACTCATCCGAGTTAGAGGTCCACTCGTCAGTATCTCTGCGCCAACCATGTGTGCCTTTCTTATTAGTCTTCTTATTTAGACTTGCCTGATATCCATCTGCGGTATAAGGGTAAACCTTATCCATGGTAAATCTATCTAGATCTTTCTTTAATTTGCCAATTTTATATTTGACCAGGTCGTCTTTAACCTCATTCAGGTTCTTAGATATTTCATCTAGTTTCTTTTTATAGGCGGTAATCTGTATTCCAGTTTTCAACTGTGTTTCTAGAGATTGGATTTCTACTAGTAGTAGATCTGCTGTTTCTTTGGCTGTAGTTATTATTAAAACCAACCAATCTCTAGTACAGCGCCAAGCTATTTTAGACCGATTGGTAACAAAGATCTTATTATCCAAGAAGAGTCTGAGGGCATTAGATACTACGAGACCTGGTGGAGCTATATTACCTCTAAGATATTCAGTTAAAATAGCAGCATGTGAGCCGGACATGGCGGCAGCACTGTAGCTGGGCTCCGTGGACGGCCTCCGCGTTGAGCCAAGATCCTGACTCCTAGTGCCCCTGACGGCCCACACAGTGGCGCTCAGGCAGCGGACGAGTGGCGGAGGCGGCAGGTGCGGTATCGGGTCCGTGTGCCAGGGGAATCATCTGCTACCCTTCCGTGAGACCTGTGGCGGCGAGTGCTGCACCGTGCGCTGGGTGGCGTGGCCTCCCGGGCCGTGAGGGGATTGGACCGTCGGAGCGACGGTGGCCTGGAGGTCCGTGGCCGAGCTCCGGAGTGTGGCCGAGTGTGGTGCGGCCCCCGGTGTGCCTGGAGCGCCGATAGCGGTGGATGTGATCCAAGATGGCGGCCGCCTAAAGAGTCCACGGGCAGACTCGACGAGGGAGCGGTGCGGCCCCCCCTGTCCGGAGCCGGGAAGCTTTCCTGTCGAGCCGGGTGAGGGCCCGGGGGAGCGTCTGACAACTGTGCGGGGGGCTGGCTCCAAGGTGTTTTCCACCCCTCCTGCCGGGCGGTGGTTCCTCTCTTCTGCGGGGCCCCCGGGGGCGGCGGCGGCCCTGCTCCGGCTCGCTGTGGCTGTCTGTGTGGCGGCGGGGCTTGTCGGGTGTCCGGAGACTGCGGTGGAAGGGGCAGGAGGTCGATCCTACACGGCGCGGAGTGTGGCAGTCGGCCTGGTGCGCGCCGCTGGAGCCCCGATCAGGCGGCACTACAGGACACGCTACGGGGATGCCAGGAGGTACTGACCGGCAGCTGCTGTGTCCGTTTGCGCAGGTGTTGCTGGATGGTGGTGTCCTTTCTCTCCTCTCTCCCTTGCTGGGGTGCCCGGCAGCGTTCTTGGTGTGGTGTCCCCCCCGGAGGAGGCGGGCGGTGGGCCCCCGTTCGGCGGTGGTCCGGGTGTGCGTGGCACCCCCCCCGGGCTTGTTGGAGTGCTGGTGAGCTGTGATATCTGCCTGGGAGAGAGGGGATCCGGATCGCCTGGGCGAGGGCAGAGGGTACGGCCCGGGTCCAGCCATGGGCAAAACTAATCCAGGGTCGAAGCAGCAGTCCACCATTGACCTATTCACCACGCCAGGTCACAGTAGGGATCCTGTGGGCGCCCCGTCGGCGGACACGGCAACCTTGCTAGAGGCCATAACACAATCTAGGGTGGCCCTGGAGACCAAGATCGGAGCGGTTGAAACACAGCTAGGCGCAGTGGGCTCTGAGGTCTCCTTTCTCCGCCAGGACCTGCGCAAAGCTGTCGACCGTATAACTGAGGCGGAGACGAGGGTATCGACGGTGGAGGACACAGTGGCGGACCTTCAAACTAAAGTTGCAAAACTCACAGCGACTACCAGGGACATGGCATCGCGGATTGAGGATGCAGAAGGTCGGGCCCGCCGCAACAACATACGCCTGGTGGGCCTGCCGGAGGGATGCGAGGGGGCCTCAATGGATGCCTTCCTGACCACCTGGCTCACATCAATCCTGCCTGCGGAGGCCCGGTCCTCGTGTTTTGTGGTGGAGCGTTCGCACCGCGCCCTGGCCCGCCCGCCTCCTCCGGGGGAGAGACCGAGGGCTGTCATAGCCCGTATGCTTAACTATGCTGATCGGGACGCTATCCTGCGAGATGCTTGCCTTCATAGGGACCAAATGGTATATGACTCGCATCAGGTTATGGTGTTCCCAGACTATACGAATGCTGTCCAACGGCAACGGCAATCCTTACCTGCGGCAAAGCAGAAGCTCAGGGCCTTTGAACATCTCCTACGCCCTGCTCTTTCCGGCCAGACTTAAGGTGATTTTCCAGGACAAAACCTTTTTCTTTGCGACCCCGGAGGAGGTCTTCGCCTGGACGGACGAGCGGCGGACCCTCCGGCCGCATTCCCCGCTACCTCTGGATTCAGATTCCTCCCAGAACTCGACCAGGGGAGGTCGGCAGGGCACGCAAAGAGGGCACAGACGCTGCAGATCGAGATCCAACTGGCGTGGCGAGGATCATCCGGAGGCCGCGGGACGGACCGGCCCCAGCTAAGTGTACATTGTTGGACTGCTGGGGAGCGCTAATAATTGTATTGTGATCATACATGGGCCAGTCAGGGGTGACAAAGGTCATCATGCCCAACGTGGGGCAGCTACAGCTCCTCCCCACTAAAGTTGGGAATGTTGGGGGAGGTGGGGGTTGGGGGGATCCATTGGTGGGCAGTTCGTTAGTCATGTAATTGGGGCAGGCTTAGAACGTCCGCCGCGACAGGTACTCCGGGGTTCCGGGTGTATAGGGGAGGGGGAGGGGGGGTTGGGAGGGTAGGGAGGGGTTGTTTACAGTTTTGGGATTGTTGTTGTTTTGCGACATGCCACACACCTCAGCAGATCAGCCACCACTTGGGTTTAGAGATAACTACTTCATACCAGCTCTTCCATGACACACACGTCCTCTAACGTAGCAGGTGCCCCCCTGGCTGACCTCAAGATAGTTTCCTGGAATGTTCGGGGGATGCTCGATAAGATTAAACGGAGTGTCGTGCTATGTTTGGCGAAGCAACAGGCGGTGGATATACTCTTATTGCAAGAGACACACCTTCTGGGTAACAAAGCGCTGTGCCTTTCCCGGTTCGGATACTCTACGGTGTATCATTCTGGGTTTACTAGGGGGTCCCGGGGTACGGCGGTCCTGGTCCATGGTCGAGTGCCCCTGCAAATTGTTAAGAAGTGGGAGGATGCGTCTGGTAGATACACGATAGTCACGGGGACACTGCATGGGGTATTGTAATAGCTTTAGTGGTGTTGTCATGGCACTATGAATGTTCTATAAACTCCATGGTGATGGATTGTTTGTGCTTGAAGCATAGACTCATTTCCCTGGAAGCTGTTGTTGAGATGAGCAGGAATAAATACGTCCTCAACCATTAATTGTCTGTGGCTGTGGTCACTTCAGGAATGTATCACAATAGGCAGCGTGTACGCCCCCCCGCCTTTGGGCCAAACTCTGATCGACACTCTCACTAAGGTCTGGGCGGAGCTCCCTCTATGCCTGACAATACTGGGTGGGGATTGGAACGATGTGATGACTTCGCAGGACAGGTGGCGCGGGCACCCCATTGATACGCCACACTCCCGCACGAAACTTCAGAATCTAGCACATACACTAGGCTGGGTGGATGCACGGAGGGCAATGCACAAGGAGGTGGGAGGTTACACCTTTGCATCTCAGGTACATGCCACATTCTCCCGATTAGATTATGTCTTTCTTCCCACCTCGTATGCGTCCCGCATAAAGTCCGCGGAGATCTGGCCACAGGGCATTTCGGATCACTCAGGTGATCCTCCGCCTCCGGTGAGCAAACCGCGGTTCCGCTGGCGGCTGTCCCCCTGGTCCTTACAGGACCCGATGTACCGGGAAATGCTCGCCTCGACCATCGGGGATTATCTTGCGCGCAACGTGGGTTCGGTCCGAACGGCCGGGGGCGTGTGGGAGGCCATGGAGCCAACACTGCGGGGGGTGGATATCAGCCATCGGGCGGCGTCATAGGCAAATCGGCTTCGACACCTGCAGGAATTGGAGGAGAGTCAGTCGCGATTGCGGGTACAGGCTACCCAAGGAACGAATCCCGCGGTCAGGCGTAATATGTTTGCAGTCCAACAGCAAATCCAGGCCCTCCATACGGAGGCGGCCAAGGAGGCATGGCTGGCGACGCAACACAGAATCTATCATTGGGGAGATAAGTCGAGTAGGATGCTGCACCGACTGTGTCAGGCGCGCGCGTCCCACACCCAGGTGCCTGTGTTGCATTTTCCGGAGGGTTCGCAGCATTCCTCCCCGGAGGCAGTAGCGCAGGCCTTCGCGGCCTTCTATACGGAATTATACGCCGAGAGGGAAGTCATTGCCCCAGAACTCATTGACGCGTTCTTCTCGGACATTCCCCCGGCTCGGCTGTCGGATGCGGTGCGCACCGAACTGGACAAACCTATTACGCTCAATGAGCTCCGGGCTGCTCTTGTGGCTATGCGACCGGGTCGGGCGCCGGGCCCCAATGGTTTTCCTATGGACTTCCTGAGACCCCACATGACGGAACTCGGCCCTCATCTCCTCGAGGTGCTACAGGAGGCCCATGACTCCTGAGCACTGCCCCCGGACTGGAGACACGCCGAAATTGTTGTGTTTTTGAAGCCCGGTAGACCCCCGGAAGATCCTGGGTCTTATCGCCCTATATCTCTCTTAAACTTTGAGCCGAAATTGTTGGGGAAGGTCCTGGTGGACAGCCTGCGCACCTGCATTGGGGACCTGGTCCACCCGGATCAATCCGGGTTTATGCCGCAACGAGCAACGCGCCATAACATCAGGCGTCTCCACAACGCCATCGCTGAGGCTCCGACACTTGGACGCCCGGCGGCGGTGCTGTTGGCTGACATTGACAAAGCGTTTGACACGCTAAGCTGGACGTACCTGTTCAAGCTATTAAACGTCATAAACCTGGGGCCGCGATTCCAAACCTATGTTCGCCTTTTGTACACGGACCTGACGGCGTCGGTCCGGGTCGCGGGACACCAGTCGACCTCGTTTCCGCTCCGCCGTGGCACCCGTCAAGGGTGTCCGCTTTCCCCCTACTCTTCGCCCTCGCTATTGAACCCTTGGCGGCCTGGGTGCGCCGGGACGCGGTGATGCGGGGAATGGAATGGTCCAGTGACTACATAGATAAGATTGCACTATACGCTGATGACGCCCTATTTTATATGACCGACCCCTGGGCATCGGGGCCGAGGGTCCTTCAAATTCTTCGTGTCTTCGGCGAGACGTCGGGGCTCCGGGCCAATCCTGCTAAATCTATCCTATACCCGATCTGCGGTGACCAGGGTCGTACGGCTTGGGCGGACCACTTGGTTATGGCCACGGAAGGCTTCAAGTATCTAGGGGTGTATGTCACCAGGGACCAGACCGCGGCGTGGACTTAAAATATAGCGCCGCTTCTCCCGATGGTGCGGGATGAGACGACGATCTGGTCACAGCTACCGCTGTCCTTATACGGACGCTCGGCCATCTTTAAAATGGTATCGCTGCCCCGTTTATTGTATCGGGTCCAGAATTATCCCCACCCGATTCCGCAGTCCTGGTTTACTCAACTGAATGCGTTGTTGAATAGATTTTTGTGGCAGGGCGGGGCAGTGCAGGTGGCCTTGGCAACGTGCACCCAGTCGACCTATTGTGGGGGTATAGCAGCGGCCGATGTCAGGGCATATTACTGGGCGGTGCAGCTGCAGGTAATCAACGACTGGTGGTATCAATCCCCGGGAGATCCGTCTTATGCGGTGGAGCGCTTGAATATGTCCCACTCGCGGCTCCATTCTCTCCTCTATAGCGCCTCCTTGCTGGACGTGCATCCCCCGGCTTGCCGTACAGTGATCCAGGTGTGGCGGCGAGTGGTGCGTTTAATGGGCTGGTGGGGCCGCCTTACGAAGAGCACCCCCCTGTGGCAAGGCACGTACCTGCGGCAGACGGCGGCCTTGGCGGGCTTCCGCCGCTGGGACGACATTGGCATCTCCACCTTAGGGGACGTCATGCAAGGCGTGGTACTTAAATCCTTTCAGCAACTCCAGACGGACTTCGTCCTACACAAATCCCAATTCCATCGATATCTGCAGTTGCGCCACGCGCTATCCCCAGCCAATGGTTCATTGACCACGCTCCCGGAATTTCATCCCTTGGAGGGTAGACTGTTAATGGGAAACTTAGGCCAGCATAAAATCCGTCAGATATACCAGTTCCTCACGACCTATGCTAAGACTACATTACACAATACACGAGAGCGGTGGGAGGCTGATCTCCCAGACTTGACCGATGATGATTGGGCTGAGGCGCTGGCGAGTCCGCGTGGGGCGGCGGTTTCCACCAGATACCGTTTGATCCAATTTAAATACGTGCACCGGGTCTATTACACGCAAGTTCGGCTCTGGCGTATGGGAGTGATCCAGTCCCAGGCCTGCTTGCGCTGCCGTGTTGAGGACGGAACTTTCTTACATACAGTGTGGACGTGTGGGGCGTTACAGGTCTTTTGGCAGGGGGTAGTGAAATGTTTGAGTGAAGTGCTGGCCTGGACCCTTCCCTTAGAACCCCGTTTGATCTTACTCCATAGTACTGAGGACATAGGAGGGAACTTGTATAAGCGGCACTTATTGTTTCTAGGTCTCACCTTGGCCAAACGGGATGTGGCCCAGCACTGGAAGGATGATTCTCCCCCTAGACTGTCTCCTTGGAAGAAGGCGTTGGACCGCTGTATGATTGCGGGAATCGCGGTCTTTCAGGCCCGGGGGTGCCCAGCGAAACATGGGAAAATTTGGTCCAGATGGGCTACATATAGAGGTATAGACCTGGCGTTGTTGGAACAGCCCGACGGGGGAGACCCCATAGAAAGATTGCTGAGAACCACGTAGCACAACTCGCTTGTTGTGTCCAGGAGGTGTCTAAACCCTACAGTACTGTGGTCATTGTCATGTGGTGTAATGAGGAAGCAGCAGGTGTGGGCATGAGTTGGGAGGGGAGGGGGGGGTTGGGGGTCTGATGTTTGCAGACCGGGGAAGTGGGAGGAAATTGCAGAAAAGGGGCTTATGTGTTCCACTCTATTACAAAGTCGCCATTCTTGATTGACCCTTGCACTGTACAAAACAATAAAAATTTGTTGTTAAAAAAAAAAATAGCAGCATGTAAGATGGCTCGTACATGCTGCTTTTTGGTGTTACTAAGCTTCGTCCAATCTTCTGAATGGGAAAGTGTCTGAGAAATATGTGTAACGAGAATACTTGGTGTATCTAGTATTGCTCGTACTGTGTCTTCGTCAAAGGCCAATCCTGTATACTCCGTCATGTCAAAAAGAGCAAATTGAGTGAATCACAATTATATAGTAGTAGTCCCTGTATTACTTAAAGTGACGTAAATGGGATGTGCAACTGGAAAGAGACCCAATCAAATCCAATCATAAAAATCAATCATAAAAAACCCACAGCAGCTGCTGTACTTCATGTAATTTGCACTAGGGGGTTATAACATAAGCAGTGAGTATCAGCATCCACATCACTACTCCAGAATATGATATTCACACAAAGTAATGGGACGCTGGTTCAAACAAAACCAAAATTATCCTTGTGTAAGGGAAAAGGGGGAGTCTTTATCTTAAAGACGAGAACCCTCACTCACCCAAGGGTGACATGCTTCATCATTGAGTCCCCTCTTGCACACTGTAACCGCAAGGTATACAGTGTGGGCTACAACTCTCCCTATGGAGAGGAGCGTGAGGTGTTTTCTAATGTACCCAATTTAGGCGATTGGGGTGAGGGGCAGAGTGCAACAAAACAACAAAATGTGTATTAAAACTAGCTCCTGGGTGACTAAACTAAATTTAATGTGTGTCCCCATAGACTAGCATTAAAAAGGCTAGTGATATATAGGACTGAAAGAATGTCCTATTCGTCAATGGTCAACATGTTTCTGCCAGATGACTAAAAAGTTTGCGGCATTCATCAGGACCTAAAGCGATGTCACTCTGTTAGAGATTAGTGAAAACTAATAATGTGTTTAAAAACTATACTTAGTTGTTATGGTAGTTACGACAATGGTACCAGCTGCAGTCCGGTCCAATGTCTGAAAAAGACAAGCATTAATGTCAGTTTGATTATTATTTTCATCCTTCATTACTCCCTTAACACCACACACGCGATAAAAAACCACACACGTGATTGAAACACTTCTAAATAAACAAAAAACAACTCACCTAGGCGGTAATATAAGTTTACCTCCACCTTATGGGAGTTTTTCTACATCAGATCACAGATTTCTGAGGATGAAAAGGACAAAAACTGAAGCTCAACCTCCAGTATGCACAACACATTAATAGTGTAAATCATCATTTAAGCACATTCCTATTGCTCATATCATACGATGATGTATATATTGGGACTGGCAGTATAGTCGAATTAATGCCACATCTAATACAGATAAAATGTCACGAGCATGTAGCTTATGCTCGCCACTGTGTTGATAAATGTATGTGTACATATATATCCACTATACGTGTTCACAACTCATTAAAAAGATAACTGAGTCTCTTGTGCATCTAGACTATCATGGCCCAGAACACCACAGTTATCAAACGCTCAATAAGAAACATTCCAAAGAGTCAAGGCTCAAAAAGCCAGAAAAAAGCATTCACTCAAATTAGTCCAAATGCCGTCCTTCTATACAATACAACCCCGTTACCTCATGTTCCTCTGTGTCCTTGCTTCAAGTGGTAAAACCCAAGGGGAGGAAGACATTATCCAGGTGTGCTTTTGTATAGAAGAGTGTCTTCGTGAATGCGTCTGACCCGGAAGTGACACCACCAACTTCCGGGTCATTGTGAGTCCATACAGTAGCACACGCCATCATTTTCTGCCCGCCCCTGCGCACACAGGCTGCTGTACCCCAGCCCCTCCCACCGCCCAGCGGAGACAGCCCGCTATTGCGCAACCAGGCCTCACTGCTCACCTTCAGCCACCGGTGTCTCTCGAAGAGGGCTCACCACATGCCGGTGGGAGCTCCAATCCCGGGGCCCGCGACTATGGCCCCCTCTACATCATGCAGCCCCGCACCGTGGGCCATCAGGTCACACACTTGATTCTGGGTCTTGATTTCGCTATGGCAGAGAACATATCAGTGCACATGGCCTCATCGCAGTCTGCACACCCGCTCAGCCGTAGAAGTGACACTAACTCTGTGAACGGCGAGGCGATGTCACGTGTCGGTAGGCCCGCACTGCCCACTGGCTCATGCCTAAACTGCGGTCCAGCAGGGCTCACACTAATGCCACCATTCCGGACCACCTGGATAGTGCATCATCGCAGGCTGCACACCCGCTCAGCACTTAAGGTGCCCCTACCTCAGTACACCGAAAGACACCATCCTGTGGCGGTGTGCCTCTGCCTGCCGCAGTGTATCTGGTGCCACCAAGTCTGGGCACCGCAAGCCATGGACCCTTTATGATTGAGTCCCGTGGTGCGGAGCCATCATGTCACCACCGGCACTGGGCAGTGTGCTGTGCCCGGGCCCTAGGCCCTCAGGCAGAAATGATAATCACACGGAGACCCCCTGTAACAGAGTAGAAATGGCATCCAGCATGTGCGCCAAGCCGTTTTTATTGGCAGGGTCACATGTCCTGTGATGGCTGTGCTGGATGGGTGTGGTGTGGGTGTAAACCAGCTGTGAGGGAGTGGCTGTGGCATACTGACAACTAGACCTGTGAGCAGCAGATGCCTTCAGGGAAGACCTGGGACATGTAGTGTTGTCGACGTCTCCTGTGAGCGTAAGTGGAGTGGGCTGGCCTGGCGTATGCCAGTCCAGAGTAAGGGTGTGAACAATGACCCCGGCGCTCTGGGCATTGTTCCGTCCATGACTGGACAAGGAAGTATCTTGTGTGTGTGTCTCCGTTGTCGTGTCGGTTCCACTCGGCACGCAATCGGCAATGTGTCACCCTGTGACCCAAGTCCCAAAACATGAGCAACATGGACGTAAGGTGAAATCATTGACCCTACATGCATCCATACCACCACACTTGCAAGATCATAGACATGACTCATCGGTGTGAAAATGAATGTTTAATGCACATTCAATGGAGTGTTGCAGCTGGAACACTACATGGCCATGTAAACCCCAGTTTACATTGTTAGTCCGTGAAGGGCCAGCCAAAGTCCTTCAGGGAATGACAAGTACATCAGTAGAGGAGGCGTTCAGTCCACAGTCTGATAGCTGTGTCATTGGTGACCAAACAGAATATTGAAGTCCATGTCGAGGTCCAAGGTGAGTGTTGCAGAGTGCATCGGGGGACAGTGGAAGGTGATGATGCAGAGGGCAGAACCAATCAGAAACAAGCCATATGGCGGAGAGGAATGCTATCGCTTCCTTCTGACCACGAGGGCAGATTCATCTGCATCTTCATCCTCACATGTGGGTGGTGGTGTTCTGTCTCCAGCACTGTGTGGCAGTGACACCTCAGGGGCCTGAGGTGGAAAGTCCACCGCACTGTGTGGCACTGACACATCAGGGGCCGGAGATGTGGATGGAGTGGTAGCAGCAGCATGCATCAGCGACCCAGGCCTTGTGGCAGCAATGCTATGAGGAGGGTGGTGGAGTCGAAGGTGTGGTGGTCCTCTTTGTCATCAGAGAAGAGAGGTTGGGACTGCTCTGCAGGAGGTGTTGAATATCCCTCTGCAATGTGAAGGGGAGATGCAGTTTAACATTGTGTTCACATGTATGTTGACACATTGTACATGTTTACATTCAGACTGAATGACAGTGTACATTGTGACTGTTTGTGGTGAGCTACCTATATGATGCGGAACAGCGGACATTTCGACAACATCACGGATGTGTGTTTGTACTTGTACATTGTCAACTCACATTTCCCTACGATGCCATATGTGATTGGCCAGTTTCTACACACAAGTGGCACCAGTTGTGTCCTCTGTTCTGTTGTGGACTTGTTGCGGATTGTGCCACATCATTGTCAATGTTGATGTGCTCTGCATGTGATGTGTGTGCCGCATTTTGGGTGAGTCGCCCCTGCAGCTCTGATTTGGCTTCCCCTTATCCTTTACATGGGGTGTGCCTCTGAATTATGTGCTTATACAGTGCTGAGATGCTGCATACTTGGGTGCATTGGTCTCTTGGTGGGAGTTTGGGGTATGGGGCATGGTTTGTCCGCAGATGTGCTATGCTTACTTGAGCATGAGTGCCATTGTGCCCATCTCCCCCGTCCCCCCAGTCCCTGATCATTACTCACCCCGTTGCTGTTGTATCCGGTCATGTTGGGCAGTGTCCGGGCCCCCAACTCCTGCCACCTTCTCCCCACTGATGGCTGTGGACACCATTTCCTCCATCTCGTCCCGCTCCTCCTGTGGTGCTGGGCACCTCCATTGCTGCCTTCCGGTGGTTTGCGAGTTTCTGCTTGGTTTTCCGCTTGACATCATTCCAGCACCTCTTGACCTCTTCCATCGTCCTCTTCAGCACTCGGACTGCATTCACGTTGTCCACGATGGTCTGCATTATTCCATTTTTAGTTGCCAGTGACACAGTGGAGGGGACGAACAGTAGTTGATGGTGTTCTATCACCTTCGTTATCAGGATCCTGTTTTTCTGCAGACTGAACCGCTTATTCCTACTCTTCTTGTCCTTGCCCTTCCCTGACCCCGTGATCCCAGGCTGGTCCTCCAGGGGGGCTTGTGGGGTTCTGGTTGTCCTCTGCACTTGCTCTTGCTGACTCCATTGTTCTTCGCTGTTGTTTGGCTTTTGTATGTGTCTTTTTTTTCTAAGTTTTATAGTGCATTTTCCCCCATGTCGCATGGGGATTGCAGGCCTGTGGCTGGTGTTCGCTGATTTTTGTATCGCGATTGGCATCATTGCCGCTTTTTCTCATTCATGTTTCGCATTTTTGCGGCATTGCGCTGATTTTAACGCGTTCATTTGACGTGTTGTGGTGGGTCTATCACATGGTGCTGCCGTGTTGAGAATACCATGTTAGCACGGTGTTATTTTCCGGCGATAGACTGCGATGTGAAGAGTTGCGTTAAGCTACTTTTGCAGCAGTTATCACACGTTCTTGAGAATATCCCCCTTGGTTACTTGTCACTTTGTTCTACGGATTTAAATTTTAAAAACAATTACTTTCCAAATGCTCACACACGCTATTTTGTAGATAATTACACAGCGGTTTTTATTTCAAACTGAAACAAAACTATTCTTTCAATCAAATGTATGTTGACTCCTCTGCCGAGACTTAAACCCATTTAAGAGCATGTGTTGGCCAACCTAGAAGCACGTTTTATTTCTAAACAAATTTTGCATGTGTGTGCATTTTAAAGGTAATTGTTTCTTTGCGTACAATACATCGTGCTTCACAACTTTGGAGCATGTAAACTAATTGCTTGCAAAAGCGCACACACGCTACCTTTCCAATAAAAAAACATATTATTTACACATTACCAACATGCAGTCACTTAGCACAACGCATTAACACATACTACTTTACCAATGAAAAAAATTGTCTGTCTACGCGATACCGACACGCAGTCACAAGGCTCTATGAATCTAAATTTTAAAAAAAATTACTTTCCAAACGTGCAGACACGCTACCATGTTGCGAATTAAACAGCGATGTTTTCCGCAAACTGAAACTAAACTATTCTTTGTATCAAAAATATTTTAACGCTTCTGGTGAGACTCAAACATTTAAGAGTGTGCCTATAAGCACATTTGTTTTCTATACAAAAGTTGCATTTGTGCCCTATTAAAATAATTTCTTTTTTTTGCGTGTACTACATCATGATTCACAATTTTGGAGCATATAAACTAATTGTTTACGAAAGAGAACACACACTAATTTACCAATGAAAAAGAAGTTTGTTAACACGTTACCAGCATACAGTCACTTTGCACAATGAATTTGCAAATATGAAAACAAGCATTTGCAATGCAATAGGTCTCGCATTTATGCGAGTTTAAACTATTGGTATTGGAAATGACAATACCTTTTATTTATGTTTTAAAAACAAAAATAAAAGACATTGTTATTTGCAATGTCAACAGCTCAAACTCACGTAAATGCGAGACCTATTGCATTGCAAATGTTTTTTTTAAAAGGAATTTCTGTAGTGTGTATTCAGGGAAGGGCTCCAGAATCCAGCCAATTCGTGTCAATATAATGAAGTACCCCAAAAAACTAAAACAGTTTTCACCGACTAATAAACTTGCAGTTCACTGTGATGTTTTTTACTTCCTACTAAGGGCAGGAAAGTGGCTCCGTGCATTACACTTTGGGAAAATACATTAAACATTATCCGGTGAACTCACAGCAGCTTTCGCCACCACTAAGTCCTGATTTCAGAAAATGTGCCTCGTTGCAGGCCACGCAGTTTCAAAAAGACTGCAGGAAGGCCACATTCCTCAAACGTCTTACTTTCAGAGCATCTTTCAACGTAATCTGGCTCGATACACTAAAAGCTACTAAACAAACTCATGAAATGAAAAGTTCAACTAATGTTCAAAGGAAAAGAAAAATCACTAATCTACCAATTATTAAACTATTATCTATTTACACTATAATCTTTGGTTCCGGAATAGCTGCTAGCCGAAAATCGCTTCAATGCCTAGTCAGGGTTAGTAAGCACTACATAAATACAATTAGCATATTTCCATTTCTTTACTGTAAATTGGAGTCTGCACTGTGGTGATACTAAAAATCAAAGGTAAATTCCCAAGCAGCGACGCACAGACATCCTCAAAAACAGCTCCTACAATGGTGTGGAGTAATATTGGTTGGGAAACGCATAGAAATAAAAAGAAGGCGCCAAACTCGAGTTATCTACAAAAAGATAGGCGAAATCCGGACTCGTTTGAATTGAGTTGTCCTACACTTCGTCCACGAAATAGTGCATACGAAGTCAGTTTTCGGGCCCGGGCTCTGAGGGCCAGACTGAAAAGCAGCCCTGACAAACAAAACAAGCACGTTCCTCACGCTAAAAGGAGGCAGCAGGGGGAGGGGCGAGAGGAGGGGGCGAGTGAAAGCGGGAGCGTGCAGCGCCAGGAGCGATAATTGCTACCATATGGCGCCGCGCACTCCCGCAAGTGAATCTCCAGACGTGCACGTGTTGCCATTGAAGGCAATGGAACGCGTGCACGTTTTTGGCTGAAAAGCCAAAGCGATCGGATAAGGTATTTTTGCCTATGCAGCGCATGCGTGCTGCGTAGACGAGACCTAAAGAGGACGTTTGTTTATATATATGTAGAGACATTATGCTTGGTAAAGTTTTGTTTGCTTGATTAAACCCCTCTATATAAATAGCCATAAGAACATTGAAGCAGCAACATTTACATGCTCTGCTGTCCGCATTTACCATGTGGGACATTTTTATGGCTTCAGATAACTGAAATTAACTTTTATATATATAAATATACACATGGAGGCGTAACCCTCCATGTAGGCACCTATATTTACTCAGAAGCAGCAATTATATATTTGTCTCTAATATTAATGTATCTGCTTATAACAGGAGACATAGTTGAGATTACAATGACATATATTTGATGACAGCTCTTTTCCATATTATGAGAAGTAGAGTTTACTGTTGCGGTACATTCTTGAGTTGTGAGTATAGTTGTCATTTTGGGAAGAGACAGCTTTTGACTAATCTTCTGAAGTAGTGATGGTTGTAAGTGGATCTTATGTTTGCAGCAATAAAATTCCATAGTTTGGCTGATTGAATGGAGAAAGCTGATCCACCGATGTTTTTTTTCTTGTATGTAGGAAATAAGAGGAGGGGGGCATTCTTGAGCATTGGTTTCTTTGTTGTATGTATTTGTTGGTTTTCTTCCTGATTAAGAGTGGTCTTTTGCTATGCATTGCTTTGTATGTGATACAAAGCCTTAAAGAGGATTGTCTGACAACTGTTCACCAGTGTAGCGTCCTCAAGGCAGGAGAGACGTGTGCTTGTGGCTTTCCATGTAGGATGAGTCTAGCTGCAGTGTTCTGAATTCTTTGTAGTCTTCTCATAATTGACAAAGTTTAGCCATGTTACTACCATTAGCGTCATCCAGTTTTGATAGGACAAGAAAGATCTTAGCTTGAACCTTGTGTGAGAATCCTAGATGCGGGAAGATACATTGCATTGTTTTCATTGTAGGAAAGCTTGATTTGCCCACCTTACACACTTTTGGATTCATTGACAGTTTGGCATCCATGGTAATTCCAAGGCTTTTTACCTCCTTAGATATTTTTAGAGGTGATCCTATATCGTCAGGCCAGATGCTCAGAATGTCGTAGGTGTTCCAGTGGCCACAGGTGAGTATCTCCATTCTTGGAGGCATTCAGTTTGAGGTGGCTCCATGTCATCCATTGGTTGATGGCCCGGGGGCAATTGAAGAGTTTTGATGTTTTAATGTCTTTTGGGCTTTTGAATTTCAGAAGTATCTGTGTGTCATCTGCCTAAATATAGCAGGTGATGTCAAACCCATTGATCAGTTTTGATTGTGATTTCATATAGATGTTGAAAAACATAGGTGAGGTAAATGAGCCAGGGACTCCTGCTTTAATCTTGTATAGTTTAGAAAAGAATGGGGCAGTATGTATAATATTTGTTCTGTTGCATAGGTAGTATATGATCCAAATGACAGTTGTGGGTCTGGTGGCTCAGTGGACTAATGCATCCACTGTAGGAGCTTGTGTTCGACCTCCTGGTCGAAGTTTCAAATCCTGGTGGGTCCTCTCAGCCTTTCATCCATCTGAGGTTGATAATATGAGTACTGTTGGGTAACAATATCTGTTATGCAGCGCCAAGATGCCTCAGGGTGACCGTGTGCTTTACAAATACACATGTTATGTTGTGCCCTCTAATTTGGCTTCCTCAAATCTTTGGGTGAGTTTAATATGATCCACTGTTGTGTCAAAGGCTGCTTAAAGGTCCAAGAGAAGAAGGGCAGCAGCTCTGTTTTAGTCTACTGTTTTTAAGATCAACCCAGAAAGAGATTAGGATGAATTCAATCCCTCTTCCGAGAAAAGCCATTTTGGAAGTCAGAAAGTATTGAATTGTCTTCAATGACTTGTGTGAACGCTGTGTGAATGCTTATCTTTCTATCAGTTGGCCCATGAATGGTCTATTTTCTATAGGTCTGTAGTTTCGGGATCTTGATTGTCCAGGTTAGGTTTTTTTACAAGGAGGTGTGTACATGCCTTTATTAGGCCTTCTGGGAATATGCTTGTGATTAGAGAGTTTCTGACAGGTATTCTTACTGGGATGGCTTCAGAAGTTGATCCCAGGATGTATTTGAAGATTTGAGGTGGATAAGGGTTACAGGGGCAGCCGGCTAGTTCTGTGAAGAAGCGTAGTTGCTGTATTTGCCTTTGGCTGGCGGGTATTGTGGGAAACGGATTGGGGCTGTGGTTTTTTTTCTGTTTAAGTAGGTATCCAAAATATTTGCTTTAGTTATGTATTGGTTAGCTAGCATGTCTCAAAAATCTTGAGAAATGAGATTGGTAGCTTCTGTGCTTTTTGGCTTCCGAATTCAGTGAGAATTATTTACAATTCCTTACTGGCAGACTTTGCATTGTGGATTCGCTTAGAATAGTATAGTTGTTTTGCCTTTTTGATTGTTGCCCTGTATATTCTTTTGTGTCTGTGTGTCATATCTAGCCTGGAGAGTTGTTTGTTTTGAGCAATTTGCGTTGAAGCTTAGCATTTTGTTTCACCTTTTTTTAATTCTGTATTCATCCAAGGTGATTACTACAAAACAGATTAAGCAATCTCCTAAACATTCAACTTAGACTTGTATTTTTGCATTTTTAGAGTCTAAAACAGGGGGTTCCTAGTAGCCTTTGCACAGTATAGGCAAAACAAGAAAATACATTTAAACAGTCACGCATAGGAAGAAAACAGCGGTTTTAAAGTAAAACTTGCACTGCACAAATTGTGTGCACTTACCATCTTTGCTTTGGTCTTGCGCTCTGGAATTTTTAGTACTCACAGAAGCTGGGGCTCCAAAATGGAGGTCTCTGCCTTGAGGTTCCCTCCACAAAAATAAGGGAGTGTGCAAGGAATTTAGGGTATGGCCTACTCAGGTGGCCTGTGGGCCAATCAGTAAAGCAGAGACTGGTGTGTAGAGGGGGAGGGATCTGCTCTTGAGCACTTGCAGTCTGTGTAGATTCCTATGCAACCACAATGATTAATGTACAACTTTAGATTTGATTGTTTATTAGCTCTGTGTGTCAATGTAATCAATCACAGTTTTTTACCAAGTAAATGAAAAGCGTATTCTGTAAAGAACTTTTAATTTTCTCCTTTCTATCTATCCTTGGTGAATATGGGGAGATAATTAAGCTGATGAGGACAGTGGAGACACTCTACAAACACAGAGGACTGATGGGAGCACAGTCCCAGATAACAAACACTGTATGCCTGGTTATCTGTTCACATATGTGATACAGCAATAAGCTGACATTTTACAGTATCAGAATGCCAGCCAGGAGATATGACAATAGCCACAATCATTTGTGTGTGAAGAATTTATATTAAATGTTTTCGATTAACATGACATTAATGCATTGTCATTCTAATGCTAATTTAGAGAAAAAACAATGCTTATTTACATTTAGATTCTTATACCTAATGTAGGTCTGAATTTTAAAATTAGTTAACATTGGTTGCCATCTTTGCTTTGTGACATGTGAACATTTTATTTCCAGGCAACCTGGAACTTTAATATTGTTTAATATTGTTGACTTCATTGTTCTTTTTCCTTATTTTGCATGGGAAGAAATGTTATCTCTTCTTTGTGTGCAGGTTAGTCGATGTATCTTATCTTGTTACAGATAGTGTAAGTTTGAAGAATGCAGAGAGAAGTGTGTATCGCGAGGAACCTTGCGAGCCTGTTGAAAATTATAATTATTTTGTTTTAACCCGATTGGACAGTCATTTTCAAAACCACAGGTAATTTTGTAAAAGTTTAGAGCTGTGTTTTTTATTACAAGAATAAAGCTGAATACAGCAGGAATGAGCAGCAGATTTCAAAGTGCTCTCTTAGAAAGAGAGAGGTCTGAATTTTCTTTTGTCCTTCATTTTAGGGTGACCCCATGCTGGTTCGTCCTCTGCTTTGTAAGATTTGATCTTATTAATTGCCCATTAATTAAAGCATACACATTCTGGTAATAAATTGCTGCTAACCTACATTTCAGCTTCTGTAAACCTTTAACTGTTAATAAATCATCAAGGTTTGATACTAAAATATTGTCTGTCTTTTCTGTGGACCCTAAGCGGCTTCACATAACATTGAATGTATTGATTTGTTCAACAGGCTCAGGTATAAAGCACCAAATCTTTAGGGAACTTGGGGGCAGATTTTCTAGTTTACCATTACAGTTTACTAGCGCAGTGCAGCAGCCGCAAATGCTGCTCTGCGTAGAGCAGGAGAGCCTCATATTTAAAGAAATAAGCCTCTGTATTTCTCCTAGCGCTGGTGCTAAATTTAGCTGTCTAGCACTAACACAGGCACCCTTGCACCATAGTACAAGGGTGCCTGCGTTGCAGGGAATGATTGGTCATGTGCAAGAAGGTGTCCCTTACTGCACAGAAACAATCACTAATTGCAATTGTAACTTTTATGTGTGCTGCAGAATACAGCACATGCAGATGTCGCAACTCGTCAGTATCTAATAATTGTTTATTTGCAGGAAGGGACACCTTCCTGCACATGAACAATCACTAATGACAATTTGCTAGCGTCCTCTCTGCTTTTACTTGCAGGGTCCAAACCATTTCCCTAATTGGGTGAGTCCCTGTTATTTTTCACTTTTACTCCTACAATGAAAGTATACTTCAATGCCGTGGTCTTACATTTGTTACATTGTTGTGTGTTTATGGTGGTGTCATTTTTATTCACGTTGTTTTGCGTACACGTTATTTTGGAGCATGCTGTTGACAGTTGCTATGCATGCCTTGCTTAGGAATGATTATTTGTGTTTGACAAATACACATTTTCATGTTTGTCTTTGTGTTTCAGGATGTTTTTTTATCAAACGTAAGGTACAAGATTTACCACATTATTGGCTGAGTGACTGGTTATCTCATATTGAGAATCCACACCCAGAGAAACCGGGCACTATGTAGATTAGTGTAATTTTTAGGTCCCGAAGAATCAACACATGATCATTTCTGACTAAAACAAGGTGAGAAACATGTTGATCCATTAAACTAAATACCCACCAAGCTATCTAGGACCATTATATCCTGCAGTAGTGAAAAACATTTAAACTAGGCTAGTGAACTCATTCATTAAATCTATTATTTTTGAGCATCACTTTACCTACTTTAACACACTTTTCCTACACTTGTCTTGCAAATTTACACCATACTTTTAGCCCATACGCCCTCACTTCATCAAACAGCTGTTTTAAAAAGATCTCCAGGCCCCCACATGGTATGACCTTGACATTGCAGCACCGGCTTGACGAGGTGCTGGTCCAATGATGAAGCATGACACCCATTCTGGTGTATGAGGGCACTTGCTCCTAGCCTAGAAGTGGCATCACATGATCGCTAACCTGGTTACATCACAAGAAGTCATATCACATGACGTTTGACCTAGGGACATCACAGGAAGTGACATCATTGCTTCATTCTATTACATGTACACTCCCCTATATTGCACTATGCTGCTTTCATCTCTGTTTGTCTGCGCCAAACCCATTCATAGTCTCAAGCTGGGACCCTTACTCAAGGAAACCAAAAGCTTGTCTTCTTTACACTCCTGGTGTTTCATTCTGCTATGCAATCACCTTTCTGTTTATCTCCCCCCCGAAGAGAGAGAATATTGTGCCATATAATTATGCCCCATTGTACTATCTTTCATTCTGAAGTTCTCGATCACACTTCCACTACCCCAGAGAGGCAGAAAGCCTATGGTGTATTCATTTAACCCATGATCTTAAGCATCCCTTTCCAATAGATTGAGAAGCGTTACACTTATCCACTTCTCCCACATATGCCAGTGAAATGGATTCTAAGTGGCTACATGTACAAAGTTAATAATACGCATGTGTATGCATGTATGGGTGTGTGTGTGTGTGTGTGTGTGTACATAAAGATTTTCAGGTTTCTAAATTAACGCAAGGGATGTGAGAAACTTGCGCAATTGCTATTGCAAAATTGCCACATATTGACATAAAATTATGTGAAATTACACTTAATTATGCAAAATACATCTTGCACTCCAAAAAATCCCCTGAACGGTCGGTTCAGGTAAAAATTATACTCAAAAATGTAATTTTGGGTTGGTTTCCATTTGCTTGCATTCAGATTTGTAGTTTTGTGCTCAGAAATTAATCAAATGATTGTCTCAGGTATATGAATCTACCTGAAATGTTTGTTGACCTCGCGCATTAAAGAAACTGCTGCTCATATCCAAAACACTGCTTCTCAAATTCGTATTTGTAGTTTTGCACTAAAGAATTGCACAAATGGTCCCTTCTAGAGTTGGCCCTCCTTAGCAGTCATTGATGGACTGTTCCCATGAGTAGGAGGTTTCAGTAATGATGTGCATAAGGTGAATATCTGTGTACACTGGCACAATGTGAAAAACTGATTGTTTAGAAGACTACCCAGACCTGTTGACAGTGGTTAGACTATATGCAAGTATTCCCTCCACCACATTTTGTGTGCTGGATGAGTTTTGCCATACCTAGCCATGGAAGAATAGTTTAGGACATTCAAGATATTATACCATGTGGCGGTGATATTGAGGCTAGTATCCAAAGATTGGATGAGCAACTTTCCATTTTCACACAGGGTTCTGTGTAACTCACATATCTGCTTGTGGTAATCAGTCAGTCAGTCAGTCAATTAGTCTTTATTCGATTCACATCATAAAAGACACTGTACACATATTAAAAACAATTCATATAAAAATAATTCATATTACAATACAAGATAAAACTTCTAAAAGCTTAAAATATTACATTATATGCTGATAAGACATAAGTAGTCACTGACATAATAAAATACAGTGAGGGACACACCAATTAACCTGATAGTCCATAATATAGTGCTTAATAATAACAGCTACAGCCTTATAAACACAAATCATGATTTAAGTTTCCGTGCCCTAAGGATCCATGCCCAGCTAATACATTTGGCAACACCTATTGCTAAAGGTTTTGTTGTATCTGTTTTCAAGATTCTACTAGCAGCCTGTGCAGAGCGAATGCTCATTAGTCTGCAAACAGGTCGAAGCCAAACACGTCGAGGTAGTAGGTAAGTTGGGCAACAGAAAAGGAAATGGTCCATGGATTCAATCATATCTACACAGAAGGGGCACTTATCGCTACCAAGAGGACTCCAGCTTTTGGTGAGACCTCGCAGTGGTAGGGCACCCACTCTAAACTGGTGATACAGTTTACGATCAAAATACTTCAAAATGGTATCCCAGTAACTTTCGTAGACAGACTCATCCTTAAAAACTAGAAATGAAGCAGTCATCGAGGTCCCTATAAGGGAAGCACATCTCCTGTTCTTGATAAAGCCCCAATAGGCATCCTTTAGGAAATTTTTTGATGGAAAGACCGCAGTACCTTGTGGTAATCTTAAAAAGTAACCTTTTTCCACCTAGATTGAGGCTTGGCCTTTATATTGGAATACAACTTATATAACAACCAGTTGCGTCACAAAAACAGGGATTCAGTGGAGATCATAAACCTCCTACCTATTAATATAAATTTGGCAGCAGAAGCATGGTATCATATTTAGGTGAAAAATCACTGAGTACAGAGACAAAATGTGGTCTTAAGATGTTACCTTAGGTGTAGGAATGCATCAGTAACACAAGGGTATGACTACATGCTGAGAAGCAAAATTATCCTTGTTTAAACACGAGCATTACTAGAAATATTTTAAAATCACAAACACCACAGTGAGAAAGTGGATTATTAGTTGAATTGAATGGTAGTCCTCTTCAAGTAATAATGGCACTATTCCTTGACCAGATTCAGTTAGGTCTCAGTAATTTAAACCTTGACTCAATCCGTGGTAGCTGGAGCACCGAGACAACAGGCTTACCTTAGTAGAAATGTGTACATTATTTATCAGTACTGTTAGACCTGGCAGCCTTGGCGTGGGCATCCTCTACATTTTTTGCCTTTGCCTCCTGTATTTTTCCTGTTTGATGGATTTCATTTTGCTAGTCTAGATGCTTTAGGTACTTTGCCACTGCTGACCACTGCCAAAGTGCGAGTGCTCCATTGGTAAATTGTTATTATGGATTGGTGTTTCCATGATTGGTTTATTTGGTTTACTATGCAGTCCCAAATACAGTGCACCACGTGTGCCCAGGGCCTGTAAACCGAATGCTGCTAGTGGGCTTGTGCTAGATTATGCCACCCACACAACTAGCCTTGGCAACAAGGTCTCAGGCCTGCCATTGCAGTACCTGTGTGCAGTCTAGTACTTCCATGTCAACCTGGCAAGTGCATCCACTTGCCAGGCCCTAACCTTGTTTTTGCTTACATGTGAGTCACTCCTAAGGTAGGCCCAAGGTATCCCTGTGGGCAGTGTACAGTTGTATGTGAAAAGTATGACATGCCATGATGTGTGTGGCATGTCCTGATAGTGAAATACTGGCAATTCGTTTTTCTCTACTGTAAGGCTATCTGTCCCACAGGAAAGAATGGTGAGTTTGCTCATATCATCTTATGAGCATCACTTCCCATGGGAACAAGATAGGAAAATAACGTTTGATATGCCTGAACTCAGAATGTTAAGATGCATCTTTTAGTGAGGGTGGATTTTACATTCTGGGTTTGAAAATACCACTTTTAGAAAGTAGATATTTTCTTGCCTAACCATCCAGTGTGCCTCTGCTAGGTTGTGTATTGACTGTCTGGCTTTGGAGTGGCAGGGGCTGGGGATGTGCATTCTGTTCAGACAGGCACTTGGGGGGTTGAGTTGTGTCCTGCCTTTCCAGGGTGAGTCAGGGCTGGACTGAATAGACCTGGGCTGCATTCAGAGTAGGGTGAGGAGATTTGGAGATGTGATTGTTCTGCCAAGGACAATGCTGTCTCCACCTGCTGCCAGGAAGCTGCACCGGAGAGGACAGAACTGATTTTGGCTGGGCAAAGGCTTCTCTGCCACAGAGAACAAAGGATATACAGGCACATGTATTAACCCAAAAAATTGTGATTCCTTATTTGCGAGAAATAAGGAATTGCACATAGCAATGCAACATATCGCAAATAGCGAAATTGCTAATAGCGAAGTCGCGCGGTTGATGCATATTGATGACATCACACCCAGGAAGTCAGCAGCCCATGCCCCATTCAGTGCACAGTCATAGGGAGAGGAGGGAGCTGACTGCAGGAGCTGAACAGACGTGAAATAAAAACTTGGAACAACACCTGGCCCTTGCTCAAAATGGATGCAATCACAGCAGAATACAGCCAAACAGGCAGGAAGCGGAAAATCAAGTTTTCTGAGAAGGAAATAGAGACACTAATTGAGGATGTGGTAACCAGCCATGATAAGCTGTTTGGGAAATTTTTATTGAAAGTCTCTGAGCACGAAAAAAGGAAAATATGGCTCCGCATTCAAAATAAAGTTAATACTGATGGGGTCACACACCGCACCCTTGACGATTAAATAAAAAGATGGTACAACCTGCGCAGTCATGCAAAAGAACGCATTACCGAGAGAATGAAGGAAGCCAGGAAGACAGGAGGGGGAACTTCGACACAGACTGGGAACACACCCATGGAGGACATGGTGGAGTCGACACTCCAGCCTGAAGCTGTTGTTGGGGTGACACAGCTGGACACCTCTGGAGCAGCCAAAACATCTCAGGGTAAGATGCATGCAAGTGACCATTGGTATACATATGTAAGGTATCACATCAGCTCTGTACAGTACAAGTGTCTATAATGCAAATCCAGTCCACATTTTACAAACACATCAAAGTGCATTATGGGAGATGCGGGCAGGTCCGGCAGGTACTATGGCAAACACACAAATAGTAATAAACCAACTCAAATATAGTGTAACAGCAAATTATTTAATTGCAGGAAAATAATGATTAATGTGACATTACATCACAGACAGAAATTAATGCTGATTTGCACTGTTTAACATCACAGATGCAGAACGAGTAGAGGCAGAGGACAGTGACTGCATGGAGACACAGAAGAATACAGCTGTAGATGAGACGGACACACCTGTGGTACCACAACAACCATCACGTGCCCCTACTTGACCCTCCCACATCAGCCAAAATCTTTTGGTGCACACCGTACTTTGGTTCTCGGAATTGCTGAAAATCATATCCTATCTTTACGAAATAATCATGATGTGAACCAATAATTCTGTATATATTGTATTTTACTCTTCACCTTGCACCCTGCGCTGTGTTTTTCTCACGTTGCCACTTGCGCCGTCACTTTTTATCACAAGCACAATGTGCACTTCCTTTGGGTTGCCACTGCATACATGCTTAACAGTGCTGTCATAACTGTTATGTATATTCCAATCTTCTAAATATATGATGCCTAAGAGCACATTCAGCAAATAATTTGGAGTCTCTCACCTTTGTTCTTCTATTGTAATGTCTTGCACATACAAGCCTAATTATTGTCAATGAATCTGGTTGAGATATTGTTGCATATTTGTAACCTACTACACGCAGGGCAACAGTCCCACCACTTGTGACAATGGAAACAGAGGATGAGACACATGTGTCCAGCCTGGCTCAAGGAACACCCACACTGACTCCCCAAGCACAGCTCCAAAGTAGCACAGTCCGATTCCGGCGGCGAAGAGCCAGGTCACAAATCACAAGGCAGGAGGACCAAGCTACTGATGCCTAGAGTGGCCTGAAGGGCCAGATGCTCCGGGTGCAGCGCCTGCAGGTGAAAAACATGCTCCTAGTGCAGGTTAAAATAGGAAAGATGTCAGGCAACATTGCAGTTCTGACAGATTGCGTGAGGGAACTGACCAGGGTGATGGGGGAGGGACATGTGTCACAGAATAGACACCATTGCAAGCTGATGCAGTTCATGCACTTATATGCCAAATTAAATAATAGGCTGACCACCACCACTGCACTGCTGGCACATAGGTCTGTGACAATGCAGACTGAGCTGTCCCATTGGAGTGGGGATGTGGCAAAGGCACTGGGCCAGGTGACGACTGCAGTGGAACTAATGCAGGCTACCACAGTTGGGTCTAATATTGCCACACTGGAAGAGGGAAGTGAGGAGGCCTCAAGCCTCAGTAGTCTATCTATGCCTGTCCCCACTGCAAGATGGCGCAACACACGCAGCAGTACACCCTCCGCTGCCAACATGAGGGATGAAGATGCAGCATCCGAAAGGCGTCTGGGTGTGCGTGGGAGGAAAAAATAAACTGGCATGGTCACAGACATTCCGACATGGTGAGGTAACCATTGACGGAGACAACAGTTGTGACTGACTTTTAAGCCATGATATTATTTCCATTTATGTTTTTCATTAATGCTATTCCTGTGCTACTTGGCACATGATATGTGTGCTTCAACAATAAAGTCCCTATAAATTGAAATAAACAAATTTGAATTGCAATAGCCGCGTGTTGTCTCATGATGAAAAGTTTTGTGTGATTTTGGTGCGTCTCCTGCGCCCTTCTGCTGCTCCTGCCGCATGTGCTGCATCTCTGTGTGGCCCTTTCTGGTTGCTGTCATCTGAGTCGCTGTCAGACACCTCTATGGGTATGCCTCCCCTTGTGGCAATATTGTGTAAAATGGCACATGCAGCCACTATCCTTCATCATTGTTCCGGGTTGTATTGTAATGCTCCATCTGTTTTGTGTAGGCATCTGAAGCGGCTGTTCAAAATCCCTAACGTGTGCTCAATATAGTTCCGGGTGGAGATATGCGCTGCATTGCACCTCTGTTCATTGGGGGTTGTTGGATTTAGGTCCGGCATCAAGATCTAATTCCGCAAGGCGTATGTGCTGTCACCTACGTGGAAGTAAGCAAAGGGTCAGTTGCGGTAGTGCATTGGCATACGTGCAATGTCTGTGAGGATTATTAAACCATGTTTACCAAGCAGATGTCCCTCTCCAAATTCTACCCTGACAAGACGAGTGTGAATGCCACTCTGGCGGAATATATAGGAGTCATGTGCGCTTCCTGGGTATTGAGCCACAATGTCAGTTATTATGTTTTTGGGATTGCATACTACCTGTATGTTTAAGGAATGATAACATTTGCTATTCCTATATATGTATTCATTACCTGCAGGGGGACATATTGCTACATGGGTGCAATCAATGCAACCTAAGACTTGTGGGAAGCGGGCTATCCGATAAAATTCCTGTTTGGCCTTGCTCAGGTCATGTGCGGTTGTGGGGAAGCTTATGTGGGATTGGATCCGGGACATCATGGCATTGAGGAATGCTTTGAGGATACGTGAAAGTGCGCTTTGAGACACACCTCCAGCTACTGCTATGACCCCCTGAGAACTGCCTGACGCCAGTAGGTGCAGGCAACATAGGACCTGCACATGCGTGGGTAATGCATTGGTCCTACGTGTCTGACGCTGCAGAATGGGATCCAATTAATTGATTAAATCAATGAACATTTGAGCATTGAGCCTATACTTGTCGTATAGCTCCTCTTCTGTCTGTCCTAGCAATGTAATGCGGGCTCTGAAGATGTGCTCCTGTATTCTCCTCCTTCTGTGTGCTGCAGCCTGGAGCCTCATCCTCCTCGCCATCAGGTAAAGCGCTGCCATTGTGAAATATTCAGGGTCATTCTGGGTTTGTTTAAGTAACTTTCTGTTGAATTTCAGCTGTATCTAATTTGCACTAATGATTACAACCTGGTTCTGTTTCTTCTTATTTTGCACTTGTTCAATTGCGATTTCCATGGAAATCGCAATTTGCGATTTTACATGCATAGTATTGTGATTCTTCATTTGCGAATCGCTATTTGGGAGACGCAATTACAGAATAGCTAACAAATTCTCAGAATCTTTTGTGATTCCTTATTTTTGCGAAAATGTGTTTTTGCTATATTGGCGTTGATGCATTGCAGCAGGGTATTGTGCGATCTCAATAGGGATATTTTATGCGATTCACAAATTTTGCGATTTATTTTTGGGTTGATGCATGTGACTGTTTATATTATAAAAAGAGAGGACCAGATGTCAGACTTTTAGATCACTTCTGGGAATCAAGAGGAACCTTTGCCAAGGAGAAGAGCTGGAAAAACTGAGGAGGAGTACTGCCCCTTTGCTGTTTGCTGTCTGGGGCTGGCCTGCAGTGGCTGTTTCTGCCAAGGAAAGGACAAGGACTTTGCTGTGTGTTGTGCCCCCTGCTTGAGGAAGATGTCCAAGGGCTTGAACTAGAACTTGACTCCTGTTCTGAAGTCCCAGGGACACAAAGACTTCACCACCAGCTTCCCTGAACCTTCATGCTGGGAGTTCCGACCTGCTAAGAGGTGCCTGCTGCTGCTTTAGAGCTCTGGAGGCTGTTTGCCACTGGGAGCTGGAAAAGTAACACAACTTCGAGAAGCGTGATGCAACCGTACCTGTTTCCGACTCATCGCCGAAGAAATCGATGCACCGCCTGCCCGCAGATTGAGTAATCGTTGCACGCCACATTGAGTGCACCGATCCACGAAGTTCGATATCACCACAGCGATTATGACACAGGCCTTGCTGTGGGGCTACAAGAACCAACGCATCGTGGTACTGCGGCTGGAGAGAACAACGCAGTGTTGTTGCCGCATCGACAACTGACGTATCCCCGAACTTCACACATCGTATCTGGGCACCACGACAGCAAGCACACGGGGGCCACAGTAAGAAACAGATGCATCACCTCCCCGCACATTAAGAAACCGACGCATCACCTGCCCTTCAGTAAGGAACTGATGCATCACTGCCCGTGCATGGCAGTAAGGCACCGATGCATCACCTCCCCTGAAGTAAGGAACTGACGCATCACCTTCTCTGCAACAGTTTTTATTTGTGTGCGCTACGCTTCCAAGGTACTTTGTGTGTTGCGTCTGCAATTTGCTTTAAATAGAACTATTTTTAACTTTTAAAAGTCATATTTGTATTACTGTATTGTGGATTTTTGTCATTTTGTTCTTGTTTGGTGTAGATAAAGATTATTTATTTGTAGTGTTTTCACTGTATTACTGTATGTGTGTTCACAAATGCTTTACACCCTGCCTCTGAGATAAGCCTGTCTGCTCGTGCCAAGCTACCAGGAGGGTGAGCAGGGGTTATTTTAGAAGTTTATCCCCCTTACCGTGACTAGGAAGAAGGGTCCCTACTTGGACAAAGGTACCTACATCTGCCAACTAGAGACCCCCATTTCTAACGAGTACTAAAATAGTTTAAAAGCAGAAAAACACCCAAAAAAGTCCTACTTCAATTCACAGAAATAGTATACATTTTAATCTTCAAATAGACACCAAAAGAACTAAAATTAAGTTTCTGTTTTGTAGCTCCAAATAGCACAAAGCGCTAAATGCATGTGGCTGGTTGCACTAGAGCGGGTCATAGTCACAAGTTAAACCAATGGAGTGGGGGTCAGATATGGTGATCAGGTTCGGTCCTGTGGAAAGTTTTGGGGGAACAACCTTTACAATGCAACTTTTACAACGCACTACACTTACAACGCATTTTTTACAACGCACAATCCATTACAACGCATGACATTACAACGCATGACACTACAACGCATTTTTAAAAACTACCTTTACAACGCATTCCATTACAACGCATACTACCATTACAACGCATAACATTACAACGCATAATATTACACTACACTATCCAACACTTACCCTACTGTTGCACCCCCTGGAGTTAGAATAGTAATTTTTACCCCTATACTATCCAGCACTTACCCTACTGTTGCACCCCCTGGAGTTAGAATAGTAATTTTTACCCCTATACTATCCAACACTTACCCTACTGTTGCACCCCCTGGAGTTAGAATAGTAATTTTAACCCCTATACTATCCAACACTTACCCTACTGTTGCACCCCCTGGAGTTAGAATAGTAATTTTTACCCCTATACTATCCAACACTTACCCTACTGTTGCACCCCCTGGAGTTAGAATAGTAATTTTTACCCCTATACTATCCAACACTTACCCTACTGTTGCACCCCCTGGAGTTCGAATAGTAATTTTTACCCCTATACTATCCAACACTTACCCTACTGTTGCACCCCCTGGAGTTAGAATAGTAATTTTTACCCCTATACTATCCAACACTTACACTACTGTTGCACCCCCTGGAGTTAGAATAGTAATTTTTACCCCTATACTATCCAACACTTACCCTACTGTTGCACCCCCTGGAGTTAGAATAGTAATTTTTACCCCTATACTATCCAACACTTACCCTACTGTTGCACCCCCTGGAGTTAGAAAAGTAATTTTTACCCCTATACAATCTAATACTTACCTTAAATGCAATTTAATATTATGCGTTGTAATGGTATGCGTTGTAATTGTAGTATGCGTTGTAATGGAATGCGTTGTAAAGGTAGTTTTTAAAAATGCGTTGTAGTGTCATGCGTTGTAATGTCATGCGTTGTAATGGATTGTGCGTTGTAAAAAATGCGTTGTAAGTGCATGCGTTGTAAAAGTGTGCGTTGTAACGACATACATCCAAAGTGTTGCCATCTGACTTGGTCTCTAGGATGGAAGTTAAAAATCCTCAGCAGGGCAGTGCATCCACAAGGCCAGATAGCAATTGGAAAATGTCCTTGTGAAGATGTTGACTTTTGGCAGGAAAGCTCTGAGTGGGAGAAGTTGGAAATTCACACACAAGACAGGTCCCTCACTTCCGAATACTTTTGGTACCTTTGCCAGGTAAAGATTTTAACCGTCAGACTTTTTTGGAAGTCAGGATACTTTTAGCGGGACGAACTAGCAAGTTGACCCACACCAGCAGTACAACTGTGGTTTAGCGGTGTATTGGTGGTAGCCTCTGGTTCTTTTGACCAAAGTCAATGAAAAAGTTTCTAAGTCCCAGCGTTTGGGGTTAGGCAGGAGGAGTATGTTCTGACACTTATCCAAGGTTCCCAGGAATATAAGGACACAACTTGGTGGTCAGGACTTGGTCCTGGGTAAATCCAGTTGCAACCTGTCAGCTCGGTTCTTCAGGAAGGTAGGTTTCTTGCAGCTTTTTTGACCCTGTAGCTAAACAGTAGGCTAGCCCTTGGAGTCCACTCTTCTCTCCTGGATTCAAGTTGGAGCAGGTCCAGCCCTCAGGGGTTTTCGCCACAGGTTAAAGTTGGTGCAGTCCTCTACCTGCAGTCCTCTTCTGCCTCCCTCGGGTTCACCAGTGTTATGAAGAAGGTATCAGGGGTGCCATATTTATACCTGCCACTATCTTGTGGGTGGGTTAAACTACCTGTCCAATAGGGAAAAGGTTCCTTGGCCAATCCTACCCACTTTAGAATAATTTCCAAGGGGTGGGCCCTAAACATTCCCACAGTGTCCTGCTCTGCCACAATCCAACATGGCAGACGTTTTCCTCCCCTGGTCAGATCCCTGGGCCCATTCCTGAGGTATGTCAAGGGAAATGAGGAACTCTGCTAGTGAACCAGTTCTGGAGTACGTTTTCCCCCACTGAAATTGGTGCTACTCTGGTTATATGGCAGAGGCAGGCATTTGTTGTGAGCTACATCTGCCAGCAGGCTGCCAGGTGACAGTTGTGGGATAGCTCTAAAACGCCTACTAGAAACTCTAGGCAGGGAAATTCCAACTTTCTAAAAGTGGCATATACAAAATAGTGATTACTAATCCTACTTCAAATCAAGCATGTACCTCTGAAACCATGAATGAAACTGTACTTAAGCCTCAATAGTCCTTTTTATTAACTCTGGGCACATTCATTTTATAGAAAAAATCTTTTAAAAATATTTTTGAGGTAGAGGTTACCTTCACATGACACATTAAGACATACACCTCTGTGTTTTTTGTGTACACCAGAGACTCTTTTAAAGACAAATTAAAAACAATTAACATACACTATTTACATTACATACATATATATTGCTAGTGACCACATATTAAGACATCATCAACCTTAATTGTAATGATTCTTGCAGAGTTGTTTAAGGGATGACCTTCCTAATACAACTTAGAAGTCCTACTAATTTGTAGTCAATATTGGGACTTGGTTTGTTTAGTCCTCAACAGGATGTGTTCTATGGGTCTTGAAGAGGTCAGAGAATTATTTTCAAACTCAAATCTTGAGCTTATTCGGTCCAGCTCAAGACACCTATAGTCAGGCAAAGTGTTTTTTCCTCGCTTGTGCTAAACCTCTTGATGTTGAGAGCCAACGCGTTTCGACCTTCAAAGCTTCCTGATACAACTTAGAGGTCCTACTAATTTGTTGTCAATATTGGGACTTGGTTTGTTTAGTCCTCAATAGGATGTGTTCCATGAGTCCTGAAGAGGTCCTGAAGAGGTCAGAGAATTCTTTTTAAACTCAAATCTCGAGCTTATTCAGTCCAGCTCAAGACACCATTAGTCAGGCGAAATGTTTTTTCCTCGGTTGCTCTAAACCTCTTGATGTTGAGAGCCAACGCGTTTCGACCTTCAAATGTGGGGACCAAAGGAATAGATTTATACGAAGGTCTTCATCAGGGCAGAGCTTTAGTCAGGTAGGACATGTGGTGCCGGATTGGACTTGTGTGATGCGCCGGAGTGAACTTCTGTACTCATCTGTTTCGTTGTTTCTCTTGGCGTTCTTCTTTAATGATCGTGGAGGGCACGTCTCATTGCAGCGTCGGGTTTCCGTATTTTAAACGCTGGCAGGTATGCCCAGACGTGGGTCCTGGGCTCACTGTGCCACTGGAATCAAGCTATCCTGGCTGAAGAGGGGTGAAACCCGGAAACCGGCCCTAGGATGCTTGTTTCCGGTCCAGGGAGGACCTGGCTTGGCAGTTCGGGCTGGACTGTTCACATGAGGCATAGGGTCAAGACTGATTTGCATATGGCAAGGTCTAAATTGGGGTGGCATGGTGAGCAAAAGAATGATGGATTTAACCCAGATCTCTTGACTGGGGGTGAATGTTTTGATTTGTTCTGCATTCCGTCCATCAATTGTGTGTCTTTTCCTTTCTTGCCCTAAGTGCGCCAGGTATGCCCAGACGTGGGTCCTAGGCTCCCTGTGCCACTGGAATCAAGCTATCCTGGCTGAAGAGTGGTGAAACCCGGAAACCGGCCCAAGGATACTTGTTTCCGGTCCAGGGAGGACCTGGCTTGGCAGTTCGGGCTGGACTGTTCACATGAGGGATAGGGTCAAGACTGATTTGCATATGGCAAGGTCTAAATTGGGGTGGCTTGGTGAGCAAAAGAATGATGGATTTAACCCATATCTCTTGACTGGGGGTGAATGTTTTGATTTGTTCTGCATTCCGTCCATCAATTGTGTGTCTTTTCCTTTCTCGTCCTAAGTGCGCCAGGTATGCCCAGACATGGGTCCTGGGATCACTGTGCCACTGGAATTAAACTATCCTGGCTGAAGAGGGGTGAAACCTCGAAACCGGCCCTAGGATGCTTGTTTCCGGTCCAGGGAGGACCTGGCTTGGCAGTTTGGGCTGGACTGTTCCCACGAGGCACAGGGTCAAGACTGATTTGCATATGGCCAGGTCTAAACTGGATTGGCATGGTGAGCAAAAGAATTATGGATTTAACCCAGATCTCTTGACTGGGGTGAATGTTTTGATTTGTTCTGCATTCCGTCCATCAATTGTGTGTCTTTTGCTTTCTCGCCCTATGTGCGCCAGGTATGCCCAGACGTGGGTCCTGGGCTCACTGTGCCACTGGAATCAAGCTATTCTGGTTGAAGAGGGGTGAAACCCCGGAACCGGTCCTAGGATTCTTGTTTCCGGTCCAGGGAGGACTTGGCTTGGCAGTGCGGGCTGGACTTTTCCCATGAGGCACAGGGTCAAGACTGATTTGCATATGACCAGGTCTAAACTGGGGTGGAATGGTGAGCAAAAGAATGATGGATTTAACCTAGATATCTTGACTGGGGGTGAATGTTTTGATTTGTTCTGCATTCCGTCCATCAATTGTGTGTCTTTCGTAATTACAAATCCTACTTCAGATGGGAATTTAAGTTCTTATTATATGAGCCCTTGAACCATAGTTCTAGCTATTCAAAACTGGCATTATGCATTATAAGGTATTATTGTAGCTCAGTGCCCTTTTATGGGAGAACCAGCCTTGACACAGTGAAAAATTATTTGGTAGGTTTTTCACTGCCAGGACATGTAAAACATAAGAACACATGCCCTTCCTAATACATATCATTCACCCTGCCCTATGGGTATTAAAGGCCTACCTTAGAGTTGACTGACCAGTTTTAAAAAGGAAGGTTTAGGCCTGGAAAAGGGTGTTGAATTGCATTGTTAAAACTGCACACTAAAGCTGCAGGTGCAGGCCTGAAGACAAGCTTTGCCTTATCACTTTAGTGATGGCACAATTGGTGCTGAAGCCTGCTAGTGCTATTTAACTTACATGCCCTGGGTACACTGAGTACTTTATACTAGGGACTTACAGTTCCTAGTGTAAAGTTAATATAGCAATCAGGGATTTGCCAATTGTACATATCTTTTAGGGGTCAAACAACACATACTGGGGCTTGGTTAAGAGGGCCACAATTCAACAGAGTAGAATACTAGCAGCATCAGTCCAAAAAAATAGGGGGCAGGGGCTGATCATGCAAAACGAGGTCTTTCCTTACAACCACGTTTAAATGTAAATGATGGTTAGGTGCAAAATCACCCTTGCAGCAGTGCAATATCACATTTAGGAGAAAAACACATTAGGTGAAAAATTACAGTTGACGCAATATCAGCACCGAAGAGGAGCATTTTTGGAACCACTACTGTGACTAGACACTTCTCTTCACTAACTATGCAGTGAAATTGAAGGCACACTTTAGGAGGGACGGAGTGAGGGAGGTAGTGATGTAGGCTGTAGGAGGAAGGTAAGAGAAAGTGAAGGAAGGAAGGAAGGAAGGATGGAAGGAAGGAAGGAAGGAAGGATGGAAGGAAGGAAGGAAGGAAGGAAGGAAGGAAGGAAGGAAGGAAGGAAGGAAGGAAGGAAGGAAGGAAGGAAGGAAGGAAGGAAGGAAGGAAGGAAGGAAGGAAGGAAGGAAGGAAGGAAGGAAGGAAGGAAGGATGGAAGGGAGGAAGGAAGGGAGGTAGGGAGGTGGGGAAGGGGGAGTGAGTGAGTGAGTGAGTGAGTGAGTGAGTGAGTGAGTGAGTGAGTGAGTGAGTGAGTCAGTCAGTCAGTCAGTCAGTCAGTCAGTCAGTCAGTTAGTCAGTCAGTCAGTCAGGGATGACTGACTCATGTGAATTAAAGTACTTTTCTGATCTCAGAACTAAATAGAAGATGTCCCAGTCCTCAGCTTTCATCCTTTTATTAGTCTATTGGAAACAATATGCAGCATATTTGAAGTATAATATTAATTTAAAGTATGCAATCTTTGGGGCGTGGCCAAGACACCATGCATGGCAGAAATGTGAGCCTGGAGCTCTGTCCCGGCCTGCAAGACATCCTGTCAATACAGCGGCGTTCACCGATCTAGTGTGGCTAGGTAGGACCCCCTGCCACACTACGTTGTGGGGGCGAGAGTGGTTGCCTGAGCTGGTCACAACGGACCTCGCCGACTGAAACCGGGACAACAGTGGGAACCTACCACCATGGAGGACACGATCCACCTGGGCGTGGCCCAGGAATCGCTGAGGGAGCAGTGCTCGCTCACAGTTCGGATCCTGCTTGCTATCCCTGGGCTGGGGACTCAGGTTAAACCTGCGGACCCCAGACCTGCGGAGCACCCTATGTTGAGGTTGAAATGCAGTGAGAGGACTTGATCTGCTGGGGCGGGGCCACTCTCTCTGAGTACATAAAGAGTGTTTTTCATGGGGATCCACCCGTGACTAGCCCTGGGCGTAGTTCGCGTAGTAGCGCTACGAGTAGCTACGCAAAGTGCACTTCGCACTACGCGAGATACACGTAGCACTACGCGAACTGCGTAGTGTACTGTTCGCGATGATTGCACAGTGCCGGATGCTTGTCTGCACTGTGCAGTCATTAAAAACGGCTTCTTGCACAGTGCGAGCTGTCGTTTTCTGCCGCTCGAGTAGATTTTTACTCGAGCGGCAGCTTTCTCAATGCGGACTGGTAGTTTGTTATCGTGAGCAATCGCGAGCTTACGCGACCACTCGCAATGAGAAACCTGACCTGCCCGCGTTGAGAATCTCGCCGGGAGGTTTATTTTCCACACTTGTGATTGACAACTTGATGTTGCTGATCGCGAATGAGGAAAAAGTCTCGCCGGGATGTCATTTTGCTTGCTAGCGGTCGCACGGGTTCCGGACACCCAAGACCAGCGAATTCCCAAGACTCGACAGATCGGAACAGGGCTGCAGTGTCCACCATGCTTGAATGGGGTTGCGTAACTGCTTCACGGACGATTAAGGCCGAAGGAGCAGCGGAAAGCAGAGAGGCTGTCATTACCCGATCCCTACATCTGCGAGACGCCGGCTGGCTGGTAGATTTGCCGATGTGGTGCGGGTTCTGGCCTGAAGAGGCTCCAGGGAGTTGGCCACTTTGGACAGAATTGGGAAACATCCTCCCCAGACCCTGTGAGCTTTGGGGAAATTACCCCGGGATTCACCTGGCCCTCTAGCGTACGCACAACGGGGTTGGCTCTCCAAGATTAACATAGACCCCCGTTCAACTAGGGACCTGATCAACAGGAGTGCGACCTGAGAGAGGACCTTCCTCAGACTGCCCCAATTGACATGAACAATACACCCACACCAACCTGTGAGTCCTGAGAGGAAGGGCGAGGACTTAGGACAGTACCAAGAGGGGGTAGTGGTGGCATCGCACCTCATCAGATAGAGAGGACCACGCTGGAGTGCCTTCTCCCTTTATCTTTACACCGGATACAGCTGAGCTGGGTGACTGCTTTGTTGGAGTAGCTTGGCCCAGGGAACTCGCGGTCTAGAGAAATGGTCCTCCGGGGGACTGACCTCACACTGGGTCATCTCCTGGCTGTGACATGTGTACTGACCACTCGGAAGCGGAGGCGAGGGACAGCACAGTGCGAACCTCTGCGTAAGTTTAATACCAGCGACTGTTGTGGGGTGGACATCGGCTCCCTGGACACTCGCTCAAAGACCAACCTACAGTAAGAGAGACCACATGACGGGGGCATAGATTGGCCCAGGCACCCCGCGACACCCAAGATGCCAAAACCATAGTAAAACTCTGGGGGCACACAGCCGGCTACTAGGGAGCCCTCGCCTACACCACTGCAGTCAGGGGGCGTCGAAGCAGCGGGAGTGGATGACTTCCTGCACTCGCACTTGGATAAGATACTCGCTGCCATTGCTGACACTAAGGCTGTTCTACAGCAGGACATTGGAGTGGTCTCCGTAGGGCTGGGCTATTGCTGACAGAGTATCGCAAGCTTGCAGATAGGGTGTGAGAAGTGGAGTCTGCTGTTACTGAGATACAACCGAAATAAAAGCACACACCACCAAATTAGATGAGCTATCTTCCAGAGTGACAAGATTATAGCATAGGGCCAAAGATGCAGCAGGCAGCAGTCATATAAATAATGACTCAATCATTGGAATTCCATAACAGGTAGCAGGGCCAAATATGGTGGACTATCTTGACAAATGGTTGCGGTCCGTAGTGGCTCCTAAATATTTCACCAAATTCTTTGCCCTGGAAAAAGAACACTGAGTACCAGCTCGCCCACCAGCACCGGGAAGGCCTTCTCGTCCTGTGATTGCCAAACTTCCCCACTATAGAGATCGGGACGCACTTTTGCAACACTCCAGAACGCATGGCCCTTACACAATTGAAAACAGCAAGGTGCTAATATTGCCAGATTTCACTGCCAAAATTCAGGCCCAAAGAGCATCATTTCTGGAAGCCAAAATGCCTTCCGAGAGGCTGGGTTACAATACTCCTGACTTTTTCATGCCCGGCTTAAATTCATTTTAGATGAGGCCTCGCACTTCTGCGACTCCCCAGACGAAGCCAGGACCTGGCTAGAGTCATATAAAGCAGGCACACCTCTGCCCAGGAAAAACAGAATGCAAGATCAACCTCACACCCGTGCAAGAGGAAATCAAAGTGGCCACGGAGGTAATCCAGACCGTCAAAGCCCACGGCTTTGCAAAACCAAAGGGACAGACAAGCCGCCCTGCAAGTAGTAGTGCAACTCATCTCACCCCACCATCAAGAGCGAACTCCGAGCACATCCGCCAGGTCTAATGATGCAATGTCCGAATCTGGAGATTCCTTAGAAAATGACCCCCTTCTCCCAAAAATTACTCCAGGATCGGTAGACAACACTGTCTGTATTAAATGGCCCCCAAGGGCCTTTGGATTCGATATACGATCTGATGCTTCTAACATTGTTTTGAAGGAAGAGAAGGCGGTATAGAGCTCTGCACATGGGGACCTTGTGGGTTGGGGGCTGGGGGTCACCACTAAGAGCCTTACTGGAATACTTGGGAAGGGTCCGCAATGAGACCTGCTTACTTAACATGCTGATTCCACCCCCACGAGAATGTCCTGCCAGAAGGTTCGGAGGCAGCGTTCCTGTTTAATGTGCTGCTTTGTTCACAGGTGTGGGCGAGTAGCGGTTGCGCTGTTGCCCTTGGGATTAGGAGTTGGGGTTCTAACTGTTTGAATGAGCACCCAATGGTCTAGGCATAGCTCCACCCAGATGTAGCAGTCAGGGCAGGATATCAAACACACATAGCAGTAACAAATGTGTAGCTTAAGAAGATAACATTTTTGTTTTGGAATGTTAGAGGCATGGGATCTCCTACGAAGCCCCACAGCATACATATATATATTAGGCATAGGGGTGCACAGATAGTCATGCTCCAAGAGACCCACCTGACCCTAGTGGTAGGACGACACCTTCGGAGGTGATGGAGAGGCCAGTTATTTGCAACAACCTATTCTGCTTTCTCCCGAGGGGTGTTGGTGTGGATACGCCCCGGGACACCTTTTGATGCACTACAAACCCTAATAGATCCTGAAGGGCGGTGTGAGATGGTTAAGGGGAGGCTACTGGGTAGAGAGGTAACTCTGAGCAGTATCTATGGTCTCGAGCAAGACCAGCCTCACTTTCTACACAAGCTCTCGAGCCCGCTGGCGGAAATTGCGACACAAGATATGGTGTTGGGAGGCAATTATAATTGTGTTGTAGACATTAACATAGCTAGATCTACCCTCCCACTATTTATTTATTTTATTTATTTATGGGTTTTATATAGCGCCAGAATCACCCCATACGGGGTATCTCTGCGCTTTGGACTGCTGATTGACCACTGAGGGAAGTGCGATTAGAAAAGTTGTGTTTTCAGTAATTTCCTGAAGACCCCTAGATTGGTACATTGACGAAGATGTAATGGGAGGAGATTCCAATAACGGGGTGCCAGATAGGAGAACGCCTTACCTCCCATCCGGGCAAATTTGATGCAAGGGGTTTGCAGGTATGCAAGTTGGCTGGATCTCAGTAGTCTTGTAGGAGTATATCTAACAAGTTTCCGAGCAAAATAGCCAGGACCCAAGTTGTGCAGGGATTTAAAAACCATGCAACAGATTTTAAATCTGACTCTCTTTTTTATGTGGAGCCAATGAAGGTCGTGAAGCAGAGGGGCTGACGGGGTCCTGGGAAGTGCGTTGTTTACTAATCGAGCGGCGGTATTCTGGACCACCTGCAGTTTGTATAAAGATTTTTCTTTAGCTGCAATTAGCAAAGCATTGCAGTAGTCCAATCTGCTAATAATCAATGATTGGACCAAGGATTTACGGGTGGTTATAGGAAGAAAGGGACAAACCCTACGCAACATGCGGAGAGTGTGGAAGCAGGTGTTGGCGGTGCTGTTAACATGTTCTTCAAGAGTAAGATCATTGTCCAGGCGCACACCCAAGTCCTTTACAACATCTTTAGGGGACGGGGCAGAGCCCAATTCCTCTGGCCACCAGCTAGGGGACCATCTTAGTTTTGCCTCTCCAAACAGCATGATTTCTGATTTATCAGAATTTAGTTGTAAAAAATTTTCCCTCATCCAATGCGCAACTCCTTTCATGCCCTCAGAAAATAAGTCCTGGGTAAGTGGATTTGCTTTGTCGAAAGACATCAAAAGTTGTGTATCATCGGCATAGGATATGGGGTCAAACCCAAGCCGTCTAAGGTATCCTGCCAAGGGGGCTACATTGATGTTAAACAATGTAGGGCTCAAGCAAGAGCCCTGAGGAACCCCCTTGCTGATACCGGTGGTTGACGAGCGATAGGGACCAAGATTGACAGTTTGCGTCCTGTTGGTCAGAAAATCAGTCAGCCAACTTAGTGCTTTACCTCTTACACCCATCTCCTCAAGTCGGGTGATGAGGACCTGATGAGATATGGTGTCGAAGGCAGCAGACAGGTCAAGCAAGACCAATATCACTGCCTGACCCTTATCTGCTGCCATTCTGATGTTGTCTATGACCTCCACTAATGTAGTCTCCGTACTATGTTTTGGGCGGAAACCGGATTGTGATTCGTCTAAGCAGTGGGAAGATTCAATAAACATGGAAAGATGTTTGTTGATATGTTTTTCGAGGAGTTTACTGAGGAGGGGGAGTAAAGAAATGGGTCTATAGTTGGTAAAGTCCTCTGGTGACAGCTTCACGTTTTTCTTAATGGGAACGACCTGGGCTGCCTTCCACTCAGCCGCAAGGACACCATCCTCCAGTGACTTATTAAGGATAGCACAAATAGGACTGGCAAGCGAAGCTGACAAAGTAGCTGCATTTTTGGCAGGCATAGGGTCTAGAGGCGAGCCAGATTTGGTACTTTTTAGGAGAGCAGCAACTTCCGATAAAGTGCATAAAGGGAAGGTATCTAGGGTGTGTAGTGTCTCCTTAACGGGGATAGAGTTTAGGGGCTGACTGGGGCAAGGCCTAATAGTCGAGGTAATTTTTTGATATATTTTTTCAATTTTCTGAGACAAATAATTTGCTATATTGTCACAGAGGTGTTGTGAGGGAGCAGCATCAGTATTACAAGCTTTTGGATTGGTAAATGTATTTAATATTTGGTAGAGCGTACGAGAAGAATTTTCAGCATTGTCAATCTCAGTCGCAATATGCGTTTTACGGGCAAGCCTCAAATTTTTGTGATAAATTGTCAAAGCATTTTTGAATAAGACTTTATCATTTTGATTGTGTGAGAGGCGCCAGGTCCGTTCCAACTTTCTACAACGGGATTTATCTGTTTTCAGAGTAGGTGTGTACCATGGGGCTTGCACGCGTTTAAGAGGGTTGAGTTGTAATTTAGATGGAGCTAATTGGTTGATAGCTGCCTCAAGGTTAGCATTCAAAGCTGTTACTTGGTCCTCTATGTCATCCAACCCATTGAAGCGTGGGGGGGTAAAGAGATCCTGAAAGGATTGAGGAGTAACTTTATGCCACTGTCTGAAAACTCTGGTGGGTCTGGTTTCATGTCCTCCTAACTCCTGTTTGCTTAGGATTGAGAAGTCCACCAAATAATGGTCAGACCACTCAAGAGGAGTCGTCGCATTGTAGCGGATGTCCGAGGAGTTGGTTAAAATAAGGTCGAGCATGTGCCCGGCCTGATGAGTGGTATTTGTGTTTATAATACTTAAACTTAAAGTAGATAGGTCTGCTAGTAAGGAGTGAGTTTCCTTATTGCTAAGATTTTCTCCCTGGACATTAAAGTCCCCAAGTAGTAAAAAGTTATTAGTGGAAATCGCATGCGGAGAGATTATTTCCAGTAGTCGGCATGAGAAGTTAGATAAAGGTCCCGGTGGTCGGTAGACCAAGGCGCCTTTCCAACAAAATTGCGAATGTAAGTCAATTCTGAAAATCATTATCTCCATCAGGTTAGTGCAATGCTGTTCAATAATAGTTACTTTAATAGGGTCCTTGAATATAATTGCCAGACCTCCGCCTGCCCTGATAGGCCTGTCTTGCCTTTGAATGCTATAGCCCTCAGGGAGAGCGATAGCAATATCGGGATTAGAATGAGGCTTTGTCCACGTCTCGGTTAGAAACCCAATATGGGGATGGTTAGAGGCCAACAAATCCCAAATATTAATAGCATGTTTGGGTAATGAGCGCACATTGGCCAGGAAGCAATTCCAGGTTAATATTGGTTTATGTAACGCATTTGGAGGCTTTAGTTGGGAAGGTAGTATCTTCAAATTAGTACTATTGTGAGTTAAGCATTGAAATCTGCAGTGTCTGCAGGAGACGGGACCTTCTAGGACAGCTGGCACAGTAGCCATCTCTAATGCAGAGGCCCTCCAGGAGTGGGTGGAACAGTGGGAAATGGTTGATGTCTGGAGACTGCATCATGATCACACGAGAGATTATTCTTTCTATTCCCCGCTTTACCATTTACATACATGACTAGACATGTTTTTTGCTCAACCTACCTTAGCCCATTAATGACAGATTCAGAATATTTAGGATGCACAATTTCAGATCATAGCCCATTGCTTCTGTATTTCACTCCTGAGTCTGACAGGACGGCCATTCCAGCCTGGCGGCTAGATCCCACCATGCTAGAAGATACTTGTTCCAACAATCACTACACACATACATCTCCGAATAATTCATACAGAATCAAGGTACTGCAAGCTCTTCCTTGGTTGAATGGGATGCCTTTAATACAGTTATTAGAGGCCACTGAATGGGGCAGACTGTAGGGGCTAGAAGGGAGATAGAGCGTGAATTACAGACACACGAAACAGAGACACATGCTCTAGACACTAGGCTTGGGGCAGGGACTGATACTCACACATGGTTGTCTCCAGTCAAGAGTGAATATAACAAAACACTGGACAGACTGTGAACACTTGACTTTAAGGCTTATCGGAAAAGGCAACATGTTGAGGGGTGACATCTGGGGAATTGCTTGCATGGCTGATTCAACTGGAAAACAAAGGTTCACCCATACTGAAACTGCACAAGAGATGTGTCCATGATTTATTCTCCCAGGGCTATCGACAACATTTTTTCAACTTATTACACCACACATTATGGACCCCCCTCTGAGTTGATGGCTGAATGTATTCATTGTTACCTGGACAGACTTCAGCTGCAGAAAATAAATCCTGAGGCACAGAGTAAACTTGAGGACCCAATAGGTGTTCATGAAATCCTCGCAGTGATCAAGGAGATGGCTAAAGGGAAGACTCCAGGCCCAGATGGACTACCTGAAGAATTTTATGCAGCCTAGGGCTCTCTATTAGCTCCCCATCTTGAGAAGCTATATGCTGTCTCCCTGAAGGATGGTCTACTACCTGCATGAACCAGAGAGGCCCTGGTGGTCCCCCTCCCCAAAACTAAATCGGATACCCCCGCAGTCACGGAATTCTGACCTCTGTCCATGTTAAATATGGATTATAAAATTTTTAGTAAGATCTTAGCTATGAGACTACTCCCGCACATGCGTGCGCTGGTCCGTGAGGACCAAAATGGATTTATTCCCACTAGATATACGTCGGGAAACCTCCGTAGATTATATTATGCAATGTTTCATTGCGATCGCTCGATCTACCCTGAAGCTGTGGTCATGCCGGTGGACTCTGAAAAAGCCTTTGACTCACTGAGGAGGGATTTCTTGATTCAAGTAATGCAGGTAATGGAGTTGGGGGATGCCTGGGTCAAATGAGTTAAGTAACTCTACGCACACCCTACAGCTAGGGTTAGGTCGGGAGGTATATAATATCAAGTTCCTACGAAGTGCACAGGGGAACCAGACATGGATGCCCCTGTCCCCTCTCCTTTTTGCATTAGCAATGGAACCATTAGCTGAGTTGTTTCGGAGAGAAGAAGAATGGCTGGGTCTGACATTGGACAGGAGGAAATTCATGATTTCCCTTTATGCGGATGACATCCTCCTATACTTACGAAATGGAGAATATGGGGTCAGACGCGGGTTGGACATCCTGAAGAATACGCCAGCCTAACCGGTCGGAGAGTTAACAACTCAAAGACACAAATCTTACCACTGTACCCTGCGACCCACTTCCCACCATCTTTTCCAATTGACATTAACTGGGCATCTTGCTCCTTTAGATTTTTGGGAATACAAGTGTATCATACCCAGCAGGACCTCTTTGAGGGTAACCTTGGGCCAGCGCTGAGGTCTCTTAAATCTAACATCACATTCTGGCGCTCTCTTAAACTACCCATAATGACTAGAGTAGCCCTTTCCAAAATGGTAATGCTGCCGCGATTACTATATTACTTTGCAAACATACCGGTGGTCATCCAGAAGAGCTTATTCAGGGAACTAGATGCTTTCCCGAGAGATCTGTTCTGGGATGGGGGACAGAACAGAGTTTTACTGACCACTGTTCAATGACCACTGGAGGGTGGTCAGATCTAGGGGTGCCAGAACTTGAGGCATATTATTTGGCTGCCCAACAGCAGTTGATGGCCTAGTGGTTTGAAGGGATAGGAACAGAGACCCTGGACTTACCGCCACACGCTGATCTGAAAGGGAAACCTTTTGCAGAAGTGCTGCTTCCCTGGAGGTACAGGCACCAAGGCACTTTGATCACTGTAACGTTGAAATGCTGGCATAGAAGCTTGCGGCGAGCAACAGGCGCACCAGTGTATGCTACTGCCCTCCCCCTGGTTGGTTTTCCATGAGGAGGCACTTCTTTACCCTTCAATAAGAACCAATCGCGCGAGTGGACAAAAGCTGGCTTACACACAATCGGAGACTGTTACCTTGATGGTGCTCTGATTCCGTTGGGCGCTTTAATCTCCCGCTATGATCTACCTCCAAGGCAATTTCTGAACTATCATGGGCTGCAGAAGGTGTTTCGGACATTGTGTGGAGACGGGAACCACAAACCAGACACTCATGCTTTATTACAAGCCATCGTAACACTGGGTTCAGCAAGACATCTGGCTAAGTGGTTATACCAGGCCATGAGGGAAATGGTTGAAGGCCCACTGTTTACACTGAAAAATAAATGAGAAACTCTTATCGGCCGAGATATATTGGAAGCAGAGTGGAAAACTGCATTTAGTTTACTCAAGAAAATCCCAAATCCCCAGAAAATCTCTAGGAACTCCAGCTTTAAATACTCTAAATTTAACATCCTGCACATAACATACCTTACCCCACACAAACTCAACATAATGCTGGATAATAAAGAAAAAGAATGCCCACGATGCGCAGCGCTACATGCAGACAACGCATGATGAGGGATTGCCCTGCGTTATCAGATTATTGGCACCGAGTCACGGAGCTACTCCATAAAGTCCTTGCACGCACTCTCCCCCTAAGTATCAAGTCAAGTCAAGTCAAGTCAAGATACGCATTATTCGATTTGAAAAATCAGATCATAAAAGCACACAACACATCAATGAATTCAGACAAAATATTACAATCTGATAGATAAAACCATAAAAGTGTAAAACATGTAGCAACTGGTACAATTTACACGGATAAAATCAGTCGATGAAAAAAAAATAAAAAAACACCATCTCAGTTCAGTGCACCACCAAAACATGATTGATAACAATTCTCGTTTAATCGAGGTTCGGGCCTTGCATCATTTTTCTAGTTCTGACCATCCCTTTCAGAAACTTAGCAATATGGTCACTAACAGTTTCATCATCCAAAAGTTGCAGCTTGATAAAAGCAGGTCGGCAAGTTCTCAAGCCTAGTGTTTTCAGAAAAGACAGAATCCATCTTTTCCTGAGTGAGGTGTAAAACTTGCAGAAAAACATAATGTTGATTGTTGTCTGTGTTGAAATGTCGTCACAGGGACAAGGGCATAGAGAACATGACCAATCGTTAATCTGGGGAAAAGTAACCAGGGTGTGAAACTTGCCTAAACGTAGGTGTGTTAATAAGAACATGTCATATTTACTGCAAGTACGTAATAAATATGGTTGTATCCCAGTCTGAGTCAGGAGCATTTGGTTGGCTCTCACTGAGGGTTTCATGATGTTAGAAGACAGCCTGATCAACTCCAGGTGGTTTATGGATATTGATTTGAATTCCCTCCTCGTAATAAGGGATAGGCTATCAGGATTAGCAAAAAGCTCAGGATGGCCTAAGTCGCACATAACATTTTTAGTATAGGCAAGCCAAGGGATACTTTTTACTTGTTGCAGGTTCAGACAGTCTAAAATCACGTCCCGGTTGAAAACCTGTGGTCATGCCTGTCCAGACCTTGTGCCATAACAAGATCGGCTGTATTTTAATAAGATCGGACAGGTATAGCAATCCCAATTCAGAATGACAAATATACGTAGCCGTGCTATCAGGAACAGCTAATAGGTACCTCAAAAACTGGTTCTCAATTCGTTGAAGGGACTCCACGTTTACATATCCCCAGATGTCGGCTCCATACAGAGCAACTGTGATGCATTTGGCTTTGTAAATTGTCAATAGATCGTTGATGGGACGCTGACCCAATCTCCTGGCGAAATTAGTCAAGGCGCCGATAGCTTTTGCGAAGAGTAATTTTCTACAGTTTCATGTGCCCCGTTTATCAAAAACAATGCCCAGGAATGAAAAATGATCATCAAAATCAAGTTTTTCTTTACTTATAAAAATCTCTCGCCACTTGACATTAGGCTTACTACATTTCATGATAAAGGTTTTGGAGATATTAACATGAAGATCTAGGCTTGACATGTAGGAAGCAAAGCTTGTGACTATTTTTTGTAGGGCAATTGGTGTGCGTGCTAACAAGACTGTGTCATCGGCATATAACAATGCACCAACTTTCTTTTTACCGACACGGGGTAGGTCGTAACATTCCAGTGATAAAGTATCACCAAGGCTATTTATGTAGAGAGTGAAGAGGAGTGGAGCTAGCACACACCCCTGCCTCACCCCCTTTTTGACAGGGAAGCTATGGCTGAGCTCACCGTTTCTGCCATAGCGAACCCTGGCCCCTAAGTAGAACTGTTTTAAGAAGTTGACTATTTGGGTTTCCACCCCCATGTCCTCTAAGATACACCAAAGCTTCTGGTCGTTAACGCAGTTGAACGCTGAGTTCAGATCGGCAAAGCACATAAAAAGACTTCCGGATTTTCGCCTGGGTGTATTTTCCCATTATAAGGCTCAGGTTCAGGCCTTGTTCCACGGTGCCTATGCCTTTACGGAATCCATAGTGGAGTTCTGAGATAATACCAGAGTCCTCAACCCATACCTGTAATCTTAGTATGGAAGCATGCCTATTGGGTCTGTTCCCTTGGCCCAAAGCCCAAAAAATCGGCAATTGATTTGTAGACCTAGCCTTAGTATTAGCAACAAGACGTATTGCGCTAAAATGGAAGTCCTCCACAGGTCCAAAAATTTCAATTTGGGACACACATGTCTCGGAATGGACTCGAGCCGAGGAGGGAGCACTTATAGAAGAAGACAATAGAGGGTGTGAGACGCCGCCCTATAGCACACCCTTGGTCGGAGGTACTGCGGGAGTGGGAAGCAAGGAATTTGGGTGGTGGGGATGGTTCCCCGGAAGCTCATAACTCATTCCCTCAACATACATAATCCCCCTACTCAACTACGACTAGACTGTGGGAGAAACGTATATTTCAATACACTGGCTCAAGGGTTTCTACAGCCCAACCGGGCCCAGACAGAAGGAGAAGTCCAATCACCCTGCGTGTTCAACTTCATATTTCTTCGTCAATAACAAAAGAACTGCCCACCAACACCCATAAGACATCTGCCACCAATACATCTAAATAGATACATAATTATCCTTACTAAGACCCCGGGATGCTCATATAGTTAAAGAGTTTCATTAACTTTTGTTAGACACAATGTTTAGATATAGCAATTTTGAAATATTGCTCTGAACATAAGGAACAAACTTCCGCATTGTGTATAATTAGCTGTTGGGCCTTCAATCCGATAAATGTTTTTAGATGTCATGATCAGGAATATTGTATTATTCGTGGCTTTCTGACATAAGTGACAACTTTATATGCCTTTCTTCCTGTTATTTGAAAAAGTATATTATGTGAAGGTCAAATAACGCATATATGTTTATATAACCTGCAAAAAAGGAGCTTTCATCAAAATTATATTTAAAAAAAACTAAAGAATGCCATCTTTGTTAATCCTTAGGAGAAATACACTAATATTTTACCTTTCACAAAAATATTAAAGAGAACGATGTACTGCCAAGGTACAATGTTCCTTTCATGAATCTCTTCTTACTCGTACATGTAGTGGGGAGTATTTTCTAGAACCTAAGTGCTCATCCTAGTTGGTTCAACATTGTGCACTGCCTTTGTGAGTTCATGCAGACATTACAGCCGCATTTCCTAGCGCCCTGGTTTTCCGGGCAGCGGCAGCTCTGATAAACAGCATACAATTGTTTTAGATCCTCTGTATATTCGCCCAGATTGATGCAAAAGAAGCAATTTTTCATTATTGATAAAATGTAATGTCATAATGTCATGGCCTTTCAGGTCATCATCTTTGTAAGTCAGCCATGACATTATCACATTTTATAATGATAACAAATGACCATACTGTTTGTTTGTAATTTTCGTGGGTGATTTCAGAGCTCTAAAATGACCCATTGAAAGAAAGGAATTCATTAGCCAGCAGCTTACTAATGCAGTACAATACTTGCTAATGATTTCTAGGGTTGCACTGGCAATGAATTTTACATGGTCAATGAAGTGCCATCAAGCATGAAAATCTAAGGGAAATATGTCATTTAGAGCTATTTGATGTCAGATGTTGAAATGAGCACTACAAAAATATCACTCAGGAATTTAGGGGCATATTATCAACAGCCAGCGATAATTATCGCTGGCCGTTCATAGCAATAGAAAAATTATCGCCAGCTATCGCTGAATATGATCGCCATGATAACGCTATATTTACAATGCATAGCGCTATGGCGATAATATTTCAGCGATAGCGGTGTTTTCAATGGAACATTGCTGGTTTTCCAGCAATGTTCCATTGAAAACAGCGATACCATTGCTGATAGGACCTTGTGGTCCTATCAGCATAATCCATATCCCATTAAAAGTATGCCTTAGTCAGGAATTTAACAGGTGTTAAATTCCTGAGTTAAGGCTGAGGTAGCGAGATTTTTTTTATCGCTGCACTTCCTTGTTAATATCGCGAAGCCGCCTTCACGATATTAACATGTGTTGTTTTCACAGCCACGCCTCTTTTGCATCTCATTAGCGATGCGAGGCGAGGCTGTGAAAATACGGGCTCTACATCAAGGAAGCACGCGCTAGCGTGTCCTTGATGATATTGCGATATAATTATCGCCGCTTTTCGCCCAAAAACGGACGCTAAAGCGGCGATAATTATATCGCCAGCCCTTGCTAATATGCCCCTTAGTTTTTAAGCTTTCAGTAGAGTTTGCAGATTCAGCACTTTGACAGTGAGAACAAGGCGGATGGTAATGGGAGAACTTAAAAGTGGTTTATGTTTAGACGTTTGGCCCAGCCCTTAGTTGAACGAAGGCATCAGTGTATTGCAAAAGCAACCCCGCAGTGCACGGGCTCGGACACGCTAGAGTGGATTCAATGTCCCCAGGTCGCAAAGCAGTCACTGTGCAAAAATAGCAACTGGTTTGAGACCTGGGTTTTTGGAATGCTATTCATGTGCAAATCCATCCGAACTCCAAAAACCGGCGATTTGGTGGGATTCACAGTATCAGGCCGAAATAAAAGTAATGACACAGGATTCTGTCTGGAAATCCTACAGGATGGTTTGGAAGTGCAAGTATAGAAAACTGCAAGGCTAGACCACTATAGCTGCATGCCAAAATGCTTAATGCTATTTTTAAGCTTTTGCTACATCCAGCTGTACCTGTCCGTTGCAGGCCTACTGTTTCCAATACATAACGTAGAATTAGAGTGGACTCTTGTCTGGCAATTGCTCATGCTTGCAGTGTTTTGCTGCTTTTCAGCTAGGTTTGCGCTATACAATTACCACATATATATTGCCGCAAACATAGATAAATATAAGTGAATGTTGTGGCTTTGAAGTGAAACCTGAAAGCAATGTGTAAACAAATGGTTTAACTCAAGACTTGCCACAAAAAAGTAGGCAGGAAACTAGAGAGACAATGCAGTCATTTGAATAGGGTGGTAGATAAAATCAATTTCAAAATATAGGTGTAGGGCAGTGATTGTTTTGGCACGGTACCCCCACTTTTTGTGGACCGATTCTGCTGGTTTGTGCACTGGAAATATGCTAATCAGGCCACAGTGCAGGTTCTCTAACCTTGAAAACGTTGAAATATGTTATACTCCTAATTGGCATATTTAACTTACCCATGGTATCTTAACTATTTTCATATGGGGCAAAGTGTACCCAGGGCCTATAAGTTAAATGTCACTAATAGGCAGCAGCATTTATTGTGCTAACCACTACAGTGACAGTGTAAAAATGTCTTCAGGCCTACACCGTAGCCCGACTGTTGCAGTTTCAAAACTGCACCCCGACCTGTCAAAATAAACTCCTTTCACAGGTCTAAACTTTCCTCTTAAATATTATTAAGTCACTCCCTAAATTGGCCATAATGCCTATAAGACATGGTACATGCTATTTAAAGCAGGATAAGTAGAAAGTTAATATTAGACATATCCTTACAGTGACTAGCATCGAAAAGCTATTTTCACTGTAGCAGGGCTCGCTGTTCCATAGAGAAACACTGAGATGCACTATGGAAATTAACAGTGCTGTCTCCAGCTAGAAACCAGTTAGAAATGAAAATCTTGAACTCTGTATAATACTTATTACAATTCACTGGTGAAGTCAGATGTTTAATAAATAATAAGGAAAAGGTACTTTTAGAAAGTCACCCTTTCCCTGCTTAACATCTCTGGTGCCTAATTTGCATTTGCCTCCCGCTGCAAAGGTCTGAATGAGCTGTGAAAACTGCTCCCAGAGCAGAGTGAAGGCCTGGATGTGGGGAGGTGGTGCTGTTCCTCTGGCAGGATAAATATTTGGGCATTGACCAGGAACTTGATTAACTACAAAGAAACCACTCTTGTCATAGGCAAATGTTAGATGACACCTGGGCAGGATCTTTTCTCCCCCCCAGTCAGGCAGGCTCTAATTCCAGTGGGAAGGGAGATGCCACAAGAACTGGTTTGAAGTGACCACAGAGGATTGGTTGCTCATTTTCCTTACCACAACTCTGTAGTGGACGTACTGACCTGCACAAGGGGAGGATGGGCTTACCATCTTGGATTTACACAGAGACAGGCACTGTGGAAGTGTTTGTAGTAGGGCACATAGGAAAAGCTGTAAAAGTGGGCAGGGTAACCTCTGGTAACTTTTAAAACATATGTTGGGGGGCAGGAGTCATCCCTACCCACAAGTTAGAGCCAAGCATACACCTGGCATCCCCAGTACCCTCCTCAGAACACTCTGGACCTGTGGAAGAACAGAAAAAAGACTGCACCTGCGGTTTGAGACCTGTGAATAGACCTGAAGGGCTTGACCTGGTCCTACTCATACCCAGCACAAAGACGTGAACTCCAAGGGTCAGTTGGCTTGGCTCCTGTTAAGTTGCACCACCACAATAAGCTGAATGAAGCCTTTTAGTGAATATTCAAGCAGACCAGTTCCATCTGGGCCTGGCCTGAACCCTCCTGGTAGCTTCTGCTGGAGTGCGTCTTGACCCTTAGTGCTGTTCTTGAGGTCTGGGAACCATTGGCTGTGTCAAAGTGTACTCCTCCTAAAATCATGAAAACCCTGGGACTTAGAAACATTTGGGCTCCAAAGAACTCCAGAGGGCCTAGACAAACTTGCCAAGTCAATCCAACTAACGTACTATGCCACTGGGATGAATATTCAGGTTTCTCCTGCTCATAGCTCTTCCACCGTAACACATTTATTTTAGGGGAACCTCGCAGAGAAGGTATGTGTTTTCTTGGAGCCCTGTTTGGCTAGAGTATGCAGCCGTGCCCCACTGGAGGAATCTGAGCTCTAAACAAGTGATTAAGTACAAACCCAGACAACTGGACCGGGAAAAGGCAGCAAAAGTTTCCGGCTTGTGAGAGGACTTGTCTGAGTACAAATATTTGAATTTTACTGCTCTGAGCTTTTCTTCACTAAACCAACGGCTTCAACGAGACCTCGCCTAGTACATATCTGGCATTTTGGAGCCCTTCTTGGATATGGCCTGCTGCCTTGCCGCTCTGAAGGATTTTGACTTCCATAAAAAAGACTCAGTACCAAGGTAAAACCGTGGACCAGGTCGAACCTGGTTGGAGTATCCGACCCATTCTAAATTGCGGTCAGCCTCAACTCAGATGCAGGTCCTGATGTACCATTACCAATTGACCAGCATTGGCTATTTTCATTTATCATATTCATATATCTGATTCTCCTTATTCAATTTCTGTCATTTTAGTTTCATTTTGTGTATTAACTACTTTTCTACTTTCAGAAATTGGAGTGGGATTTTTATTGTGCTGTGTTTTTGAGTTTTGAACTGTTTTGGTACTTCTAAATAAATGCTTTACACAGTTTCTTACTTAAGCTTGTCTGCTCTGTGGCATAATTATCGCGGGCCCGATTCACAGAACTAACTTTAGACAAAATCCTAATCTTACTACCATTTTGGTATTCACAGAAGACACTTACTCATTTTGGTATTCACAGAAGGCACTTAATCATTTCGGTATTCACAGAAGATAGGACTCCTAACTTTAGGACTCCTAAATGCCTTCTGTGAATACCGAAAGTCTTAAAGTTAGGATTTTTCTCAGTTTAGGAGTAGTAAAGTTAGGACTTCTGCCTTTGATTTTGCCTCCAAACATGCTGCAGCATTCCTCCTTGGGGAGCTTTCCATCCTTGTAGAGTAGAGGTTCACAGTTGTGGTCTGGCTGCAGTCTGAAAACACTGCAGTAGCACATCAGCTTAAGGCGATCTGTCATCTTGAAAATCCTACCTTTACACATTAGCTAAGGCACCCATAAGTACTCCTTGTAGCTCTTGGGGCTGGATGCTTAATCTATAATTGTGGGCCATGCTAAATATTAAAGAAAAGTATGTATCTACATTGAGTAACAAAATACTGAGAACACTGAAATTTCGCAGAGAGCAAGATGGCGGTCGAGTAGACTGTTGTGTAGAGCTGTGGTGATGTGAGCCCAGTGGTCTTTTCATGGTTCAGTGCAAAATAAGCATCTTTGGAGAATTTGGAGACACATTTTAAGAGTTTGCACTGAGCGACGGTTGGTGATCGATACGACTACAGGGATGACGGTTGCTGAAACCCTCGTTAATCCGCGACTGAACCCTCTGTTGGCAGCTGGTTACTGCATCAGTTTACCTGGCCGTCCGTGGTCGCTTCCTGTTGCTGGCGGCGCGCCGTATTGCCCGGGATCAAAGGAGAGATCTTATCGGCACCAGGGATATCAGCCGCCGGGAGCTTCTACAGCTATGGCGCCTAAAGTGAACGTAGCGGCAGTAACAGCAAAGACGAGAGCAGCTCGGGGGCCACAGATTTTGGAGAATTCAGAAAATGCCCATTCAGAGGCAACACCGAGACGAGGACGCCGAGTGCAGCTGCAGTTGTGTGATCCTGTGGAGAAAGGAGCCGCAGCAGTAGGAGGGGCCCTGAGCAAGACGCGACCGACGGTGGTGGAGCTGCTGCACGGGGTCGGCGGGCGGGGGGGAGAGCCGAGGGCCCCCGATACAGCTGGATTGTGGTGAGGTGCCAGCACAGGAGCAGAGTTTCTCGAACCTAGGCAACGGAGGGGGGAAAAAACAACAACAGAAGTTGAAATCTGGACTTAAGGCTGGCGTTATGGGGAAGAATATGCCTATAGTAATGACGGGAGAGACGGGGGGGCCCACGAGGCAGAAGTGAACAGTGCTATCCGGAGCGGGCCTCCCATGACGCAGGTAGGGGTTAAACAGGGCTCACCTGGGCCAGAAGTAAACACTGATTTGGGGGGCAGGGCGAAAAAAGGGATTGAACTCGGAACTGTTGATGGCTGAGTTGAAAATATGGAGTCAGAGGTAGGCACAGTGAATTCCTCTATTGCAATTTCTGCCAAGGCAACTGACTGTATGGGGCCCAAGTCATCATTGGCACTCAAGAGGGCTCAAGTAGAGATGGAGGATCGAGACATGAGGGAGTACCCAGAGCAGAGCAGTAGTGGTCCTATTATAAGTGAGGCCATTAGGCCGGATCAGGAGCAGGAGAAAGTCACTAGCGAGATTTTTTTTTCACTGTCAGATGAGGGCGAGTGGTCTGATACTCGCTCAGGTATCTCCTTGATTAGCAACGAGAGTGGCAGCCGTAGCTACAGTGAGGATGAAGAGGGTGGTGAAAATCTGTTAAAACTATAAGGAAGAAAAAGGGGGGACTGGGTGAAAAGGAACTTGCTTGGGATCATAGCCCTCCTGTTCATCCTGCTGGTCCCTATACGCAAGAGTCAGCAAATTCTAGATCAAATACGCCTGATGTATCACTATCTCTGGAGAATATACTACAGGCCATTAATACTCATAGGGATGAAACACGGCAAGATGCCCGACGGGCTCAGACTGGCCTGAGGAAGGTACAAGGAGTGGTAAGGAAACGTGTAACTCCTTTGGGGTTTGTATAGCCGAGGTTGAAGCTAGAATTGATCTGGTTGAGTGAGAAGGTACTGCTACTAAGGCCCTTGTACAATCTCATGAGTCTCGCCTGGTTGACATTCAGTGGAAGCTAGAAGAGCAAGAAAACTATCAGAGGCGAAACAATCTGCGGCTGCTTGGTATCCCAGAGGGGGCCGAGGGGTCTGACATCCGGGGGTAGATCGTGACTCTATTTCAATACACTTTTCCGGAACTAAACAACTGGAACTGGCCCGTGGAGGACCAACGTGCTCACCGGGTCCCATTTACTCTAAAACAGCCAGCTAGGGAGGGGGCACTCCCCAGGGCAGTATTAGTTTTCATAGGGAATTTTCTACTTCCACAGATTATCTACGAAAAAGCAAGACCGGAGACTAAGAGAGTGAGGGGGGAGGTCTCCTACTTTGCCCGACCCGATTATTGTCATACCACTGTCGAGAGGCGATGGCGCCTTCGCCAATTGATCAAGCCATTTCAAGACAAACAGGCACAAGTATATTTGAACAACCCTGCGCGCCTTAAGGTTGTCTTTGGAGGACAGGCCCATTTTTGCACCTCAGAAATAAAAGAGAAGAACTATCTGGACAGCCTGTAGGATTTGCCAGCAATTGTAATGTAATAATGTAGAAACGTTTTTTTTTAGGGCGGACAGGTGTTTATTGAGTTTATTTTTCTGTATGCTGCTGGGGGGGAGGGGAGGTGAAAAAAAGGGGACTCAAAAACAAAACCCAGGGTGAATGTAAAGAGGCAAAGGTTTCACAGAGGATTGAGTAAAGGGATAATGGGTAATAAGCATTCTATATATTAGTCATTAGTAGAATCAGAGGGGGCTCACACACACATGCACTCTGCGACCATCAAGCAACAGACTTAGTCTGTGCTCCTATTTTTGGGGATGTTCAGGAAGGGGGGAGGGGATGGGTAGTGTGTGGAGGGGGTGTAGGAGGGCAAAAGGGGGTGGGTCAGGGGTAAGAAGGGGAAAAGAGCGCATCCATGTTTTGAGAGACTAGGTTTTAAAAATATTAAACTGAATGTAATTTTGAATGTTTGGGGAAAAGTAATGAAGAGAAATTTGGTTATCTTTAAGTTTTTCAGTCTTATAGTAGGGGGTAGAGAGGAAGACAAGAAGAGGATGAAACAAGTAGGGCAGAAAAAAAGTAATGTTTATGGGTAGGATAAAGATTTGTTCTATTAATGTGGCAGGGTTAAATGACAAGGCTAAACGAGGACGCTTGGCGACTTAAGTAAGATCTAGCGGGTTTGATATAATATGTCTGCAAGAGACGCATATTTCTTGGGGGAAGCGTGGTTTGTTGGCTATAAAAGGGTACACCACAGTGGTCTGCTCTGCCAGAGTTCTAATACCAGGGGGGTTGCGATATTAGCAAAGAACTCAGTGGGGCAAAGTAAGAGAAGTGCAGTCGATACAAAGGGAAGATGGGCAGTAGTGGGGCTAATGTTAGGAATAACCCTATGCACGATTTACGCTTCTAACCGAGATGATCCTCAGATCTTGGAGGAGCTGGAAATCGAGTTGGCACTTTGGCCTACTTCCTTAATTATATGTGGGGATTTTAATATATCAATAGATCCAATATTGGGGGGGTACATGGAACATCGAGGACTGGGTACAAGGGCAGGAAGCCTAGGGTTTTCAGAGCATTATCATCATTACAAGAGAGTCATGGGCTGGTGGATGTTTGGAGATATAAATACCCACAGGATCCTGGCTATACCTATTTTTCATGCCCCCACAGGAAGTATGTGCATATTGACTACTGCATTAGGGCTAAGGGGTTGATAACCAAGTTAAATATTATGAAACATCCTAAGTTAATATCGGATCACAATCTCTTGGTATTTTGCTTGGAAGTTGAGGGGCTCGGCAGGAGATATAATAGGTGGTCATTTGACAAGCGGCTCCTTGCTAATTCCAACTACATTGAGCATATGAAATCCTGGGCTCAAGAATTTTTTGATTTCAATAGGTATAGCACGGGTAGAAATACTGTCTGGGACTTATTTAAGGCGACTTTACGGGGGGAAACAGTGAGCTTTGTGGCTAGGGAATGGAAGTTGCAAGAGACTAGCAAGAAGCAACTGATGGGGAGGCTGGCTAAGGCCGAGGAGAAGCATGTTGAGCTAATTAAAGAAGGTGGAGATGTTTCCAGCACACTGCAAAAAATAATAGCAGTTAAAGCCGAAGCCAATAGCTGGTTAGCTAAGGAGGTAGCAGAAAGATTTCAAACTAGGAATGATAAACTATATGAGAATGGGGAGGCAGTAGGCAGAACACTTGCACTGCGTACACGGCAGAAGGCTACCCAAAGTACAATTAGGGTAATAAAACAGGACGATAAACAATATATGGACCCGGTTAGTATCACGGAGGAATTCCAGAAGTACTATCAAAAACTCTATAAGGGTCCAGTTGTGGGGGATAATACACTCGATTTGGAGTACCTTCTGACTAAAATATCTAAAGAACACTTTGGGGAACCTTTGTGCGCGGATGCAAGAACTGAGTTAGAAATAGAAATTACGCGGGAGGAGATTGACCTAGCATTAAAAGAACTTGCTATCCTCAATAAATCTTTGGATGAAGGTGTCCTCGCAGCTGAGTGGAAAGCAGCGCAGGTTGTTCCTATAAAGAAAAACCCGAAGCTACCACCAGAGGATATTACCAACTACCGACGTATTTCTTTGCTTCCCCTTAATAGTAAACTTCTTGAAAAACATATTAATAAACATCTCTCCAAGTTTATTGAAATCACCCAATGTCTAGATCAATCACAGTCCGGATTCCGCCCGAAACACAAAACTGAAACAACTTTGGTGGAGGTCACAGACACTATCCGAATGGCAGCAGACAAGGGTCAGGCAGTGATGTTGGTCCTGCTTGACCTGTCGGCTGCCTTCGACACCATATCCCATCAGGTTCTCATCACCCGCCTTAAGGAGATAGGTGTTAGAGGTAAAGCACTGAGTTGGTTAATTGACTTCCTAACCAATAGGACGCAAACCATCAATCTTGGTCCCCACCGTTCTCAAACTACCTGTATTAGCAAGGGGGTCCCACAGGGCTCCTGCTTGAGCCCCACATTATTTAACCTCTATGTGGCCCCCTTGGCAGGACTCCTCAGAAGGCTTGGATTTACTCCCATATCCTATGCTGATGACACGAAACTTCTGCTGTCATTTGATAAATCGAATCCACTCACCCAGGATATCTTTTTTGAGGGTATGAAGGGTGTTGCACAATGGATGAAGGAGAACTTTCTACAAATGATAAATCAGAAATAATGCTATTTGGAGAGGCAATACTAAGATGGTCCCCTAGCTGGTGGCCAGAGGAATTAGGCTCTGCCCCATCCCCTAAAGATGTAATAAAGGATTTGGGAGTGCGCTTGGACAAGGGTCTCACTCTAGAAGAACATGTAAACAGCACTGCCAGAACCTGTTTTCACACTCTCCGCATCTTGCAAAGGGTCTGTCCCTTTCTTCCTATAACCACCCGCAAAACCCTTGTTCAATCATTGATTATCAGTAGACTAGACTACTGCAATGCCTTATTGATTGCAGCCAAAGAACAATCTCTAAACAAATTACAGGTAGTCCAGAACACTGCGGCCCGTTTTGTAAACAACGCACTTCCCAGGACCCCTTCAGCTCCTCTACTCCGTGACCTTCATTGGGTCCCTATAAAAAAGAGAGTCAGATTTAAAATCTGTTGTATGGTTTTTAAATACTTACACAACTTGGGTCCTGGCTATCTGACTCATAAATTAGTCAGATATACTCCCACAAGATTGTTGAGATCCAGTCATCTAGCATATCTGTGCACCCCCCGCATCAAACTCGCGCGGATGGGAGGGAAGACGTTCTCTCACCTGGCACCTCGATACTGGAATCTCCTCCCACTACAACTACGTCAATGCACCAACCTATTAGTGTTCAGGAATTGTTGAAAACAGAGCTTTTCTAATCTAACTCTCTTGGTGGTCAGTAGGCTGTCTTAGCGCAGAGATACCCCTTATGGGGTGATTCAGGCGCTATATTAAACCCATAAATAAATAAATAAATAAAATTGCTGTAGGGAAAGCCCCGGGGCAAGATAGGCTGCCAATGGAGATTTATAAACTATTGGATAAAGTCACTACGCCACTGATGCTTGACCTGTTCAGGGGTATACAGCATAGTGGAATTCCTCCAGCTACATGGCAGGACACTGACATAATAGTTTTTGCAAAGAAAGGGAAGCCTGTGGATACCCTGCCCTCATATCGGCCTATATCATTAATAAACTCGGATAATAAGATTTATTCAAAAATTATAGCTAATAGGCTCAGAAGGGTTGTAGCTTCATTGGTCTCCCAGTGGCAGCATGGGTTTATTCCAGGACGGGATACTACGGATCATATCCGTAGGGTAATAAGCCTATTTGACATCATGGCTGTCACGGGGGGACCAATTGCTATGATCCTTCTGGATGCCAAGAAGGCATTTGACAGGGTGTCTTGGGCTTTCCTATCGGTTGTTCTTCACTTAAGGGATTCGGCCCAAATATAATTAAGACAATTAGAGCCATGTTATTTAAACCAAAGGCTCGGATTCAAATGATGGGGATGGAGTCTGGGATTATATCTATCTCTATGGGAACTAGACAGGGGTGTCCCTGTTCCCCTATACTTTTTGCCCTTTATATAGATCCCCTGTTGTCTCTAATTATGGGGAGTGACAAAATCACCCCAGTCAGGACTAATAGCTTTGAGACTAGAGTTCTCGCGTATGCGGATGATGTAGCCGTAATTACAACAAACCCAGTAGAAGCAATTAAGGATGTTGAACGCATTGCAGAGGACTACGGGCTCTTATCAGGCAATTTACTAAATAAGGGAAGACAGTAGTGGTCTGTACGGAAAGCACTGTCTGTTCCGATTCCAGGCGAGCTGACTCAGCAGTTTATTTGGGGGTAAGAGTTGCCTCAAATATCGGCACTATTAATACATTAAATTATGATCCTCTATTGGAGTCAATAACAGGAGACCTGCGCCGAGTCAATAATCTTCATCTTACGGTAATAGGGCGGGGTAATTATTTGAAGATGAATGTATTGCCCAAACTGCTATATCTGTTGAGGTCTATTCCTTTGGCAATGGAGGAAGCAGCCTTAAAACGAGTGGAGTCTATCTTTTCAGGGTTTATGTGGCAATTTGGGAAAGTCAGGCGGTTATTGAAATTACTATCACTCCCTCTAGATAGATGTGGGCTTCTAGTCCCAACTATTAAGCTGTACTATTATGCCGCACTGCTACAGCAGATGATCCCGCTGTTTGTACCATCTAGACCAGGAGATTTAAAAGAGAGGATCCCATCTTGCTACGAATTGACCCTGGGTACCAAGGCACTTGGACTTTGCCTTCGGCGAATTGAGAGGGGATACTATAACAAGGTGCGTTTTAAAACTATACAGGGAGTAGGGAAGGTGTGGAGGTATGTCATCAAATTGATGGCTATCCCCAAGATAAATCGTTACACCCCCCTTTGGCGAACGCAATTTTTTCCAGCATTAACACTCGACAGAGCCGGAGGCAGATGGGAGCAATGGGGAATAGGAACGTTTGGTGATATTGGTAACGAGGAGGGGGTTCTTTCGTTTAGTGAACTACAATTAGTCTACGGTATGTCTGGTGCGGATTATATGAAATATCTTCAGATTAAGAGCTATATAGCAGGCATAAGGCCTAGATTTAATTGGAACAAGATCCCCATGCTGGAAGTTTTGGGGAGGGTCTCATCTAGAATAAGAGGGTTTTATGCTCTTTTACTGGAGAAAATCTCTGATGATCTGGAAAAGGTAGAGGCGTCGTGGGCGGATAAACTTGTGGATCTTGAAGTAGACGTGTGTATGAGCCTCTTATTGTTCGATCAGGTTTTTATAAGTACCAATATGAAAGCCCAGTCATATAAAACCCTATTCAGTTCGTATTATACCCCAGCTAAATTATATAAGTGGGGGATGCGGGTGGATGATCGATGTCCGAGGTGTGGGGAAGGGCCGGCTGATATGAAACACATGTTCTACAAATGCGACAAGCTTTTACCGCTGAAAAAGGATATTTTTAGTTTATTTCAACAATTATTTGGCCCCTGTATTGATTTTACCACAACGTTTTTTATTTTGGGTTATGACTGCACTCTGGGTTTGAGAAACAAGCAGGCTTACTGTGTTCTTATGGGTATGGTGGTATACAGGATACTGATAGCCTCACGCTGGAAGGATTTGGAGTCTCCAACATTTCAGATGTGGCTGGCAAGATTGCTTGGCACATATAACCAGGAAAACGCTTTGTACGCTAGTAGAGGAGCAGGATCTAAAACGAGAGGAAGGAAAATATGGTGGTATGTTGCAGAGCGGTATGAGGATAAAATTGGGGTAGGATGAAGCCACATGTATGAGGGATAATTTGCATTCCATTATTGTATTTTGGGTAAAATGGATATATGCATACGGAAGCTGTATTATTTCCTAATTCTAATGTTTGATTTGTGTAATATATATCTCTCTGTGGTTACTAATGGTGGTTCCGTAAAACATTTTTGGATGTGCTAAATAAAAAAATAAATTAAAAAAAAGTAACAAAATACTGTTTTCACTGTATAGTTAGAGAGACATGTTTCTATGGCGAGTCTTAGTTGTGGTTAAACGTTTAATTTTACAATATCAGGCAGGAAAATACTAAAAATGTGATTCAAAGATGTATTTAAATATTTAACAACAATTAAGTTAATAGCTGAAAGCAAAATGTTGATAGCAATGTTGCAATAGTTGTTGTTAAAAAACATTATTTTTCATAGCATGAAGGCTCCAGTAAGAGGTGTGAAATCTCTGACAGCAACAGAGGCCTAATATATATTAAATAGGAAGAGGTGACCAAACAAAGGTATATGGCTGGGGCCTAGGTTTTGACACAAGCATATGTTGAAGAGTCTTACGTGCCCAAAGCCTTTCATCAGGGATCTAGTTCAAACACCAGTCTCTGCCTACACCAGTAGAGGAATTTGTTACCAGATCAGAAAGAGGGAGTGGTTACTCATTGTCATAGAACAAAGCATAGGAGTGGACTAAAAGGTCTGAAGAGTGGAGCCAGCCTCCTTGCATTGTGGACTTCCAGGATAGTTTTAATGGGAAATGTCAGGAAGTGTTTTAAAACTGGGATTGCTGATAGTGATAGTTTTATAATGATTGCAGCAGGAATGTAAACAATCACAGGCTAGTGCACTAGCTACAAAAGGCACCACACCACCTGTTTACCAAAACACTCCTGGATTTGGAAGATTCAGAACAGGAAGGACAAAGCCTGCATGTAAAGAAGCCTGGGATATCTCCCGCTCTCCACTTGATCCAGGTACGGACTGTAATTGCTCTCCGAGGGTCAGCTGGCTAACCTCATGCACTGCATCAGTTTCAAATAAGGCTGAAGAATCGATCTATTCAGTGTGAGAAAATCAGCTGCCCAGTTTGGAGTAGTTTGCACTGGAACCTGCGGAAGCCCTGTCTGGGGAGAGACCTGCACTCTAGTAACCTTCTCTGGAAGTCTGGAAGTTAGGGAAGAAAAAAGGTGGGACTTTGCAAGCATCAACGAAAAGTGGAGCTTTATCATTTTTTTGATCGGGACAATGGACCAAAATCTTAAAGCCAGGTGCATTCTCAACAGCTAATGATTGCAAGACTGGCCTGCTCAGAAATATTTCCAGGAGGTAACCAGGCATATAAAACACTCATCTACCATCATTTTAAGACCATCCCCACACTTCAGTTTGTTAGGAAGTGCATGCTATCTTAAAGTGAACATGGGCAGCTAAACATATAACGCAAATACACTATAGCTAACATGTTTCTATTTATGTGAGAAGTATATGCACACTTATAGTCAGGCTAACATAAGTGAATGGTATACAAAACACAGCTAACATGAGTCATTTAGATCCTTGTCTAGGCACATATCACACACTACCCAATTATATTAAAAAACCATGTACCTCAAATATATATAACCACAACCCACAAACTGTAATGTTATGTGTTAAACTATTGCACACAACATCTAAGGGCAGGCTAGAACTTCACTTACCACAGACTGCTAAATTATAGGGCATGTGGGTGTACACACAATAAACAAATGACAAGTAGTCTGCATGAACCTCAACACTCCAAGGTCTCTCACCACATTGTCACCGAAGTAATAATGGAAATAACACCATACACACCCCCAGTCTGCATGCCACCTACTCAATCCTCTCACACCATTGCTCATACCACCTTTATGCACATGGTAAAGGGAATGGACTACATCTCATACAATGCAAAACCTAGTAAGTCACAACACCTTGAAATGTAATCAAATAATCAACATAGGCAACATCTTGAAATATACACTCACACATTAGAAAAGTGTATCATTTTCATCAAGACCCAATCCCACTAAAATATTAGATGCAAAGTCTGTAAGTCAATTATTTTTTATATACATGTAAAAAAAAAAGCAAAATATTCCTCCTATGGACATTGGTTTTAATTTAAAAACAGGGAACAAACACGTTTAAATGCAAAAAGTCTGGGGTAGTGGGTTGGTATTAAACAAGCATCCTATTACAGCTCAAAATGTTGCCTCCAAACAATATTGAAAAGACTCTTGCCTTTGATTTTGCCTCCAAGCATGCTGCTGCATTCCTCTTTGGGGAGCTTTCCATCCTTGTAGAGCAGATGTTATTCTGGGCATCTACTTCAAATGATGGGTGGGGTCTTCAATATTTTGTGGGAAGGGACAGGATCGACAGAGGGCAGGAATTCTGAGGAGTGTGGTCTTGGGGCAGGTGCCTGCAGTGTCACTACCACAGAAAAAAACCCTCAGTGCAGAGTAGATATCCTCCGGGATGTCCCTCATTCTGTCCGGGCACTCATTGACACCCTGAATAATACCCATGAATTGGAGGAGACCTCTGTAATCTCTGTTTAGTAAAGTATAGGGAAAGGTTAAAGCTTATTTAACTTTTAAAAAATGGGATAACCTAGTTTTCAGGTAAATATTCATGTTAATTAATGCTGTATATTTATTTTAAATGTAGAACAATGTAATAAATTATAACAGCATTAATAACTTAATTTTAAATTTAAAAAGTGTTATCTTTAGTACATTAAATTAAAATACAATTATGTTTCCTTAAGTATAAGTAAAACAATTCCCACTTAAAATAAAAAGTATATATTTTTGATATTCATATAAAACAATTAAAGTGATTTATAGAATTAATTAACGGTATCTAATTATTGTAATACATGTTAACATTTTTCAAATGTTAATAACATATTCGAAATCAATTAATAATCACTTTATAAGACCTTTTTAATATTACATAAAATGTAATTATATTTTTAAGCAGATTAAATCATTCAATTTACTTTAACCTTAGTTTTTATAGAATTGTATTTTATGTCCCTACCTCCATTATTTTCTATGGGGGTACTGGAGTCCCAGAGGTTGCCCATGTGTGGTTCTAAACTTACTCTCACTTTGATCTTGAGCCCATTTACAACTTTTTTGGGTCTATTTTGGCTGTAGGCACTTTGTGAATAGCAATGGGTTTACTCTTTTGCAGGTGGGTGCATGTTCTTCTGAAAACTCCTCCCTAACCATAACTTAAGCCCCCAGTCCTCCCTTAACCCCTCCCAATTAATAGTCGGTATTCCTATTTTCCATCAAGTCTTCTCTTTCCCTCCCACATTTACTATTAAAGCTAATACTTATGTGTGTTAATATCTCCGCTGATCACAACACTTAGGAATGTGCATAGCATTTTTTAGTACGTACGTTGTACTAAACTACTACAAAATGCAGTTTGTGCCACTGTATTTTGTTAAGAGAGAATGAGACTATGGTTTAGATTTTAGATGTCATGGCCTGTGAATAAGATAAATGTGAGCTTGCATTCAAACACACTGACGGAGTATACTGTTTGCCAAAACTCTAAATAATGGACTACATTTTATCATGCTCAATGACACACAACAGGCAACACTTAGGTGCCGATTCCGATCCGTTAAAAATAATTTGCGTACGACCCGTATCCGTATGTTTTTTGCGTACGAGTCGTACAAGTACCGTACAAACGGGCAAGTACGATTCGTACGTGAAAAATATCTACGAATAGCGTCGGGAAAAGTCTACGAGAGTGCGTCGGAAAGTTTTTACGTCCGAATATCGTCAGGAAAAGTGTACGAGAGTGAGCCGGACATTTTTACGTGCAAATCGTAAAACACAAGTCCGAGCGCACAAGTACGATCCCGACCATCCGTCCGAATACACAATCGCACGTAAAAGGGCCCGTACAGAGCCAACGCAGTAGCACACATGTACACGGGTAAACTTATGCCCGTGTACGAGCCGTACAGCCCCCCCACCCCAAATATGTCAGCACCATACACCACCCTGTCCGCACTGTACCCCAGCCCCGCAACTGTACACGCCGTACCCCCATGTATGCGCCGTACCCCCCATGTACGTGCCTTACCCCCCCTGTCCGCACTGTACCCCAGCCCCGCACCTGTACGCGCCGTACCCCCATGTACGCGCCTTCCCCCCATGTACGCGCATCACCCCCACATGTACGTGCCATACCTCTGCATGTACGCGCCGTACCCCAGGACCGCATGTGTACGCACCGTACCCCCACTGCATGTACGCGCCTTACCCCCCATGTACGCGCCGTACCTCCGCATGTACGCGCCGTACCCCAGGGCCGCACGTGTACGCACCGTACCCCCACCGCATGTACGCGCCTCACCCCCCCATGTACGCACCGTACCTCCGCATGTACGCACCGTACCCCAGGGCCGCACGTGTATGCACCGTACCCCCACCGCACGTACGCACCGCACTCCAACACCGTACCCCAGCACCCTCACCCAGCATCGCGTATGTACGGATCGTACCTACGCAAAAAAGACTCATACAGAACCAGGACACTGTAAAACTGCACAAGGAGGGTCAATTCAACTCGCACAATACCACAAAACACGTCTACATGACAAAATACATCTCAATGACTGACCTGGCACATCCAAACAGGCAAACAGAGGCCCTGAATCACAACCACCTCTTATAACACACCCACCAAAATTCAAACACAGCCACACCCCAAAATTGACCAATAAAAAGGGCCCACACACACAACCCATGAGCCTTTGCAACAGGCCCACTGCTGCCAGACCCCACAGAGAAACAACTCCACATTACTCATACCTTCACTACACCTTCACTCACACACATTCACACAACCTCCTCCACAAACATCCCCCTCTTCACATTCACACACACACCGTCACCCGTCACATTCACACCCACACACCCACAACCATCCACACCCACACCCACACCCCACACCATGCCCACAGACAAGAATCCAAAGTTCACAACGGCGGAGCTGGACCTCCTTGTCAACGAAGTCATCCGAGTCGAGCCACAGTTGTTTGGAACATTGGTCAGACAGACCAGCATAGCTGAAAAATCTGCCATGTGGCAGAGGATTGTCGATAAGGTGAATGCTGTTGCGCCCATCCGAAGGACCAGGCATGAATGCCAAGCCAGGTGGTACGATCTGCGCAGGAAGGTCAAGAGGAAAATGAATGAAGAATATGCCCAGAGTAACATCACTGGAGGTGTGCCGCCCCACAGACCCGTACACTACCATCCCTGGGAGGAGAAGGTGATGGCCCTGCTAACGCCGGTGGGAGTACACGGAGTGGGAGGAGTCGCAGAGCCTGGTGAGTACAAAAACAACTTACGTAACATGGGGGCAATGGGGTCCACACCACATATACACCAAATGCAAGCAACTTCCCCTAAGCACTCACCGCACACAACCACACTCAAAAACCACGCTCATGCCACTAACGTCTCCATGCACCCTTCACAAATCAAGGCAAGGCCATGTGCAAGGCTACAACAACCACAAACACAAGACTGGATGTCCGGGAGGCTGGGAGGGTGGGCCCCACACAACACATTGTGAAAATGAGACGCAGACACCAATGCCCTCAGCCCATATGGCATAGGTACATACCCATGCACAATGCACAGGGACTGGCAAAGTACTGACAAGGTAGTTGACACTTGGCCCTGCTGTATGCAGCACAAGGCCCTCCTGGGACAACTGTACACTCTAACACCAACTACACAAGCACAGGTATCTAGCACAGGAACTCACACTCACTATCATGCCAGCATGCACCATGAGGGAACAGACACATCACCTGGGAGACCCAATGACAACTCACACTACACACAACAGCAGGCCCCCCTAACACAAGCACACACCCCGGGGCAGGCAACGGATTTACACACTCCTACACTGGACATGTGACACAACAAGACCAATCCAGAGCCAAATAAGCATCAGAGCCAACAATCTACAGGTCAAACACTCAGGAGAACATCCCAATCTGTCCCCCGCAACATACCCATCCCCAAGTGGACATTGTGAGAAAGTGCCATCTTTCTTGCATGGTATGCCCCCACTTTTTGCTGAATTGCTGAATGTACTTTGACTGAGTGTGCCCTGGACTCCTGCCAATCAGGTGCCCAGGGCCTATGTTCCTTCCCTAAAACAAACCAAACCCAAATTGGCAAACCTTGGCCACATGTCAGCCCCTGGTAAATGGTACCCTAAGTACCCAGGGCTTTGTGACCCAGGAAGGCCTCTAAGAGCTGCAGCACTCCTTGTGCCACTCTTAGAAGCCCTGTACCCTTACATACACACACTGCCTTTGCAGGCTGAGTGTTTGGGTGCAAGACAAAAACAAAGTCGACATGGCACACATCCCTGTGTGCCATGCCCATCACATACACTGCCATGGCATACATCAGTCACCCCTCTAGCTGGGTGCCTTATGCCAATGGTGTGGGCACAGGAGCAAGAGCCCTGTGCCCCTACAGTGCCCAGGTCCATTCCTAAGCCCTGTAAGTGCAGTGCTGCCATTTAAATAGTACATGGTGCTGGGAGCTCGTCAAACACGAGCTCCACAGCACCATAATGGCAACACTAAAGACTGGGAAGTTTGGTATCAAACTTCTCAGAACATTAAACCCACACTGATGCCAGTGTGGGATTTAATGTACCCAGCAACCTAGAGGGCATCTTAGAGGTGCCCCCTCGAACCTAACCTACAAATCCACGTCTGCTCCGAGGCTGCCTAGGCTGCCACCCAGCAGACATGTTGCTGGACCCCTGGGTAGGAGAGCCCCTGCTCTCCTGGTCCTGCAACAATGCACATCCTGAACGAGGTGCTAAATCTCCTCCCCCAGGATGGGCAGGGGGAAGCTTCAAAGGCATGCCGCCTCTGTGAGCTTCCCCAGGCCCCTGCAACCCCCCACTCTGGCGGGAAGCTTTGGCCGGAAACCCCAAATAAGGACAGGGGATGTGCCAGCCTGCCAACCCCACCCCTCAGGTGGGGGAGGCGAGGTGAAGCACATCTCCGGGCTCTCGCCATCTTGAAGATGGGGAGCCCTACCCTATCAGGATTAGGCTACTGCCCCCCTCCCACAGGAGAGAGGCAGGATAGGGGGTGTACCCACCCCAGGACGGGGACCCATTGGTCCCTGCCCTTCACCTACCTGTAACGCCCCTAAATCTAGTATTTAGGGGCACCCTGAACCTTCCTTCCCCAGATTCCAGATTCCAAACTACGAAGAGCAAGAAGAAAGAAGACCTGCCCTGCAGCTGCTGAAAAGAGGAAGGCACCAACTGATTTGGCCCCAGCCCTACTGGCCAGCCGACCCTCGAACCTGCTCCTGCTCCATCTCTTGTGGCTAGCAACCTCACCAACCCCGGAGGACCTGGCTACCTTTTGGCTCTACGCCCCTGGGACTCCCATGAGTAGAGGCTCTACTCGAAACCTATCTCTAACCCCTGGCAGCAGCCAAGAACCGCGAACCCAGCACACTCTGCACCAGCCGAGCCTGGCCAGTGCCGGAGTGAACAAAGACCCTGAGGACGACCCCACGGCGACTGTGACCCCGAGTCCGGCACCCAAGGACCTCCCTCGACATTCCTGAAGAAGCCTGCAGTCTTTTTCTTAACCGAAGATTTCCCATTGGAGTCCATTGAGCCCCGAAGGCTCAAGAGCACTCTGCACCCAGTCGCCCGAGTGGCCCTGGCAGTGAAAACTCTACTCCTTCCTACTTCCCCACTTGCCCTGAGTAAGTGACCAGGAGCCCAGCTCCCACAGCCGCGTGGCTTGCCAGTCAGCAGCCACCAAACAAGGTCCCCCTCTCCCTCATAGGATAACATTGGGCCTAACTCTCTCTGCACCCGGCCGCCCTAGAGCCGCTGAGGGTGAACCAACTGTACCTACCTGACCCTGGGAGACCCCTGAGTCTGTGCCCAGAACCTCAACTCTGCCAGTCGAGTACTTACCCTTAAACCGCAAACTCTATTTTCCTCATAGGGTGACATTGACTGGCTTTTTCCTGAAATTTCTTCTAAGTGTGGACTTTTCAAATCTTCAATTATTCACCAAAAATCAGCCGAGTGACAAAAATGAGTTTACTCACCTGTTCTTAGGTGAGCTCCCAGTGCTGGATCTTGGTGCACTGCACTGACTCTGAAAAATCTCTACAACTGTACTTACCCTTAACTCAATTTTCTTCCATAGGAAACCATTGACTGTTTTTCTGTGAAATTTCTTCTAAGTGTTGATTTCTGCAATCTTTAAATATTCTTCAACAATCGTATAATATCTGAAAACGTAATTGCTTACCTGTTTTGGATAAAGGTCCCAGTACTGAGTCTAGTCACCCAGTACTGGATTACAAAAGTAACGAGAACATACTGTACCTGTAACCTGCATTTTCTTCCATAGGGAATCATTGACTGTTTTCACTGAAATATTTTCCAAGTGTCAACTTTTAAAATAGCTAACTATTAGTTAAAAATCATTACAGTACTTAAGTCGACTTTCATTTCTTGATTCTGAGAACTGACCCAGGACTGAATCTAGGATCCAGTCCTGGAATTCCAAAAGTAATCTAAAAAGTAATCTGTTGCAAATAACTTGAATTTACCATTGAGCTCAATGTATTGTTGTGTTTAAAAATAGAGTTGCCTACTGCAACCACTTGTAACTGTTTACTAAAGTCTAATGCATATTGCAAAAGTATTTATATGAAACATCTACTGTTGAGAAAGTATATTTTAACTCCAAGTGTTGGTTCTAAAATAAACCAAGCATATATTTTTTATAAATAAACCATTGGCCTAGAGTTCAGTTATTGAGTGTGTGAAACCATTTGCTGACTGAGTGTGTACAACAAATGCTTTACACTGTCCTCTGGTACTGCCTTACTGCTCGACCAAGCTACCACTTTAGAGAGTAAGGTTATACCTAACTTTAACCTCTGTCAAACCCTGGGGGACTGTGGACTCTGTACACCCTGTACCTATTAAGGAACAGTATATACAGAGCCACTTTCTCACAGACATTGAGAGGAATGCTAGGCACATCCAACTACCTGGAGGAACTGTGCCAACTTGAATATGTATGAAACATAGATGTCGCATGAAACACCATTAACATTGTCTCTCTCTCACACACAGGGCAACGTCGTCGATCTCCCCCAACACTGGGGGGGAAGAATCACAGTCCCAGGCTCCGCGTGAAGACGATCCCACCGGCAGCGACGACTCTCACCACTCCGTGCATGACCCCGACCAACCTGGACCCTCTGGTGCCCAAGCCCCTGCAGCACCTGCATCAGGTACATCTGTGCCAACAACCCCCCCACTCCTGCCACATACCAGGACACACCCAGGAGCCCTGCTCACACTGAACAACAGAGCCAGTCTGACCAGGAGGGACAAGGTTCTCCGGGCACCCAGGAGGAGGCAGGCAACCCTGCAAATGCCATCCCTCAGGGGTCCCGTAGACCCGATGTGCTCACAAGAGCAGGCCAGGCTCAAGTGGGCAGGGGTGGTGGGAGTGGAGGCAGGCGGAGGTGCAAACCTGACCAGCCAGCTCAGGACACCGGTATGTCACACATACGCAACATCCTGGACTCATACCGGCGTGACACCAGAGGCATCAACCAGGTCGTGTCAAAACTATCCGAGATGCAGGGGACCCTCGATGAGATTAAGAACCTGCAGGTCGAGCATCATGCCAGTCATCAACAACACCAAGGATGGATGGAGGCAAGACTGGCTGAGCTCCTGGCGGTGCACAGGGACATGAGCCAATCACTCCGTCAGATCGCCCAAAGCATGGGCAACCCTCCCTGTGCCACTAGGCGTAGACCAGCACCAGACACAGGGAGATAGGAGGAGGAGGATTCATCTCACGGAGCGTCCCCAGCATCGTCAAGGCCTGCATCTGAGGGTCCCCGGAGGAAGGTGGGTCGTCCACGGAAAAGACCGTGAGAGCCAGCGGACCATCCACATCTCCCAGGTCACCTGGCCCTCTGGCGCAACAGCACCACCTCACCCAATGACATTCTCTGCCACATGGACTTGCTGGTCACAGTCTGACCAATGATGACCAACACTGTGGTCTGGACTCTGATGACTCCAACTGACAAGGATGCCATCTCCCCCTGTGAACTTTGGATTCTATGCACCCGGTAGAGCACCTTACTTCATCCACCAAAAGACTCACCCCACCAAAAATAAATACTTTATTTTGTCATAAGATGTTGCTGTCATTTGGCATTATTCACTAACATATGTGTGTGTAAATGTCAAACTATGCCTGAGTGTTGAACTAACTCCACACATCCATACCCTGGGATCAGAGTCTGGTACAGGACACACATGGGTCACAATGTATCATTCAATGCAGACATGAAGCACAATACTCACCTGTGATGGCCTCAAGCTGCTGAGGGGGTGCAATGGTGCATGCAATACTGTGCCGACAGACCTATTTGGAAGAGTACCATTAAGGCGTAGAGGTCATGCCTCATTCGGAGGTTCCCGGGGAGGGAGTCCCAGGTATGTGTTCCCAGGTGGGAGAACTATGTCCTGCATGCTGGAGTACGGTGGATCGGAAGAACGGTGGCCAGGTAAAGGTTGGATGCACGGAGATGACACTACGGGGTCTCGGATGACAGTGGTACAAGGTTGGTGTTGGGTCGGGGTTGTGGCCTGCCTCCTGAGTGTGGGTGGGAGTCTGAAGGTCATCCTGCAGCACACAGTGATCCATTGCAGCTATCTCTGCTGGACGGTGATGTGGCTGGGGCGTGGGATGTTGCAGCTAAGGTGTGCAGTTGCAGCCTGGATGTGGACAAGTGTGCTGGGAGTTTGGATGTGGCTGCCCCGTAGAGGGCAGGGCAGTATTTGACACGGATGTTGTCGTGGGCCTGGGGGATGGTCCGTCTTTCCTTGGAGTGGATCTATCTGGAGATCATGTGCATAATGCAGAGGGTGTTGCAGTCTGAGGCACAGATGATGGTGATTACCATGGCAAATGTGAGCAAGCAGTCCATGATGCACACCATCTTGTGTGCATGGACACTGGGTGCTTGTGCGGGGCTACTGCGGGTGGGACACAAGCAGTTGACCCAGCTGTAGGGGGACAATCCTCAGATGTTGACCTCAGTCCTGTACAAGTCCAGCCTCAGGTGGCTGCTGTTCTGCCATTCATCAATGGATCTCATGCATACTTGAATGATGGAACTGCCAATGTCTGTGTCTTTGTTGAGGGTGAGGAGCACCTGGCTGTCAATGGCATACGAGCTGATGATGAGGTGCTGTGCGCATGTGATGGTGGAGAGGGGGGTCCTGGACACTCTGTAGATTGACATGCTGAGAGATGATACCTGTGCCATGTCCCAGACGATGACACCATACTACATGCTGAAGCCTTCTGTCCCACTCCCATGCCCTTGATGGGCTACAGAGCCTGTGGGGAGTATTAGGGACGTGACCTGGTTGATGTGACAGGGCCTGGAAGGCGGGGCAGCGCAGTGTAGCCAGTTGGAGTTGCACACTCAGCATGTAAAGGTGTCGTGTGTATGCCCAGGGTATGTCTGACAGCAGGCGTTAGATGTGCGGATGGACATAGCTCGGAGTGTGGCTGATACATCAGACTGTAGTGTGATGTGGGTTATGCAAGGACAGGATGGTGGTGCAATGTGCACCTTGCATGTGCTGATGGTCCAGCCTTTGGCACCGCGTGGCGGCAGCAGTGGCATAGACAAGCTGAGGACAGCCAAATGAATGGGTGGAGGGAGGAAATGAGGAGCATCTTGGAGGCCTGTGTGTTGCCACATCTGGATACTCTGTGGGCCCTTGCTGCAGGGGCCGCAGTAGCAGGCGGCATCTCCTTTCAAAATGACAGAATTTGCACACAAAGACTAGGATGTCAGAAGGACAACTGCAACAGGCGCGTGTGTAAAGTAAGGAGTGTCCAGTGTCACATGGCATACCCAGAGACAATGCATGCACAATCACCAAAGAAGCATGACACCGGATCAGGAAACTGAAGGCCTACCTGCGCAGAGGAGACACACTCTCAGCGGCTGTTGATGGCCCATTCTGTGGACCAACATGCAAAAAAACATACACGAACATTTACTTCATGCCCACTAGGGAGCCTAATCCATGAGCAACTGCATGCATGTTGCTAAACTACACATGGACTCCGATGCATAATCTTCCCCAACTATGCCAGATATGCCGCATGCAAAGTGGCAAGAGACCTGCATTGACAGAGATGAGGCACCTTGGAGTGTGACGAACACCTTTATTACTCAGACTCACACTAAGGGAAATGCATCAATTGGAACAGACTCACAGGTCATTTGGCTGACCATGTGTGACCTACACTGGACACCCCCTTCAACACACAGATGTGGTAAATCCTACTGAGCTGGCACACAAGTGAAGGGGTTGAGCCTAACACCCCTTGCTGCACACGGAGGTTCTACAATTCCCCATTGAGCCTCATATGGGGATGTCCCACACTCTGTCCGCCATTAGCATCCCGTATGTTCCTGAGGGACGTTATACACACATTTATGCCTTCATCAGAATCCACAAACCATTACAGATGACTGTCAGGAAGGGTGACTATCAATTCATGGGAGCCATGCAACACGTCATGTGGCCCATGGTGAGTCAACATGTATGCATGGTAACACAACATGCACAGGAGCAGTCCCCACATATCACAAACACGTACCACCCACAAAATGCCTAGCTGCACTCCTTACCCCAAATGACTTTTCACCATGTCTGTGCATGTAACTCTGATCCAGCACACGTTGCAATACTCATGAGAAATAGCAGGAGGGCAATGATGACATGAGCAGACGACAGCCGCAAGAACCTGGGGAGGCCAGACACACAACAAGTCAGCGAAGAGCTAGTAATCCTCAGACATGTACATGTACTCTACAGGAATGATGTTGTCACCATGCCCTTAATAAATTTAGTGTCCCAGCTAATATGTGTGGAATGACATCATCACTTGAATGACACATCAGAACACACCTCCAAGTCACTTAGCACACAGTCAGCTGGACACACACATTGCAACACATGCCACACAAGGCTCAAAGCGTGCACACTCAGACACAGGGACTCACCATCATGAGAAGAAGTTGCGGATAAGCTGACTCCGGATGTCCTCATCCCCATCCTCATCCTCATCCTCATCCTCACTTGCCCCATGCCCGAGCCCTTCATCCTCCATTGGTGGATGATCCTGCTCATCCGGATCAAGGATGTGTAGCACGGCCTTCTCCACTGCCATGTTGTGCAGCATGCAGCACACAATTAAGATTTTGCAGACCTTCACTGGGGCATATGGGAGGGCGCCGCCGGTCTTGTGGAGGCACCGGAATCTGCTCTTCAGGAGTCCAAACGTCCTCTCAATCACGCGCCTTGTCTAACCATGGGTGTCATTGTACCGGTGTTCTGCAGCTGTTCTGGGGTTGCGGAGAGGCGTCATCAGCCATGGCATGTTGGGATAGCCAGAGTCCCCTACATGGAAACATCATGTGAAGAAGTGGGTCAGGAGATGCTGTAAGATACAAAGATGGCGCTAAACACAGGACTGACAGAGTATACCCACCAACAAGACATGCTCGTTCCGCGTGCAGCTGCAGCATCATTTCTGGCACCCTGCTATGCCTCATGATGTATGTATCGTGTGCAGACCCTGGAAAACGGGAACAGACATGGGAAATCAGCATGTTAGCAAGACACACCACAAGGGCATTAATGGAGTGGTAATGTTTTCTGTTTCTATAGGCAACCTCCTGTGCCTGTGGTGGTACCAAAGCCACATGTGTCCCATCAATGGCCCCAATTACATGAGGCATCCCTCCCAGGGCATAGAACTCACCCTTGACACCTGTCAACTGCTCACGAGTAGGAAAATGGATGAATTCATCCAGGTGGACCAACATGGCTTCTATAACATCATGCAGGACACGGCTGAACATTGTCTGGGACATGCCACCAACATCAGCTATGGTCAATTGAAACGTGCCGGTGGCAAAAAAATGTAGGGCTGCCATCACCTTCATCTTGGGGGTCAGAGCTGTAGGATACCTGTGTTGTGGTTGGAGGTGTGGTGCAAGCCGGCGGGTCAAGTCCTCTATCAACTCTTGCGAGAAGCCGTATCTGCGTATGCAGTCATGTTCACGCATGGCACCCAGGTCTGGCATTCGTCTGGAGAGAGGCGGTGCCCTGCAGAGATTTGGAAGGAATAACGAAGAGTGAGTACATTACCACACCAATGTCACTGAGGTGAGCACATGTTCAACAGCTAATACACATCTGTTTAATACAGAGTCTGTGCTGTGCAATACATCCAGGACACGTAGGCCAGCCAGGTGATACTCCTACGAAGAGCCAGCCACAATAGTTGCATGGCAATGTTGACGTGACATGCCATTAAAATAGCTGTGGGCCAGTGTAAGTGACAAGCCAGACACATTACATGAGTGACAGACATCCACATATCACCATTTGAAGGATATCATCTCATACAGACAGCTGGCGGGAGTCTAGACGCACAGGTCACATGTCATCTGGAAAAGGAAAGATAACACACATTTCCATGAAGGGGTACATGTCAAAAAATGATGACACAGACATTGAGAGAACGCAGATATTGCCTCATGTCAGGAAGTCATCTTCGAACCATCATGACACATGTAACGTGTGAGTCCACATGTGGCATGGTGTGCGTATATGTGTGTCATGCACATATGCACACAGACACATGTTGGATGCTGCAACAGCAGATGGAGTTGACAGAACACCAACGGAAAGCTCATGGGAACACATGAAACACACATGACATAGTCACATTGTGGCACGCTGGGAGTCACATGTCAGGTGTAATTATCCGTGTACCTGGCATCAGGGGACAGTTGCGGGTGTTGCTGACTGTGCCATACCAGTGATGCAGTGCTTGACACGTGTGTCATACATGCACACATGTGCAAAGTGTGAAGGGGAAGTGTGCCACGTAGTGCCCCATCACACATGACATGTGTAAACAGCTCATCACACATCTATTGTGCCACAACATGAGGAGACATGTGCCACATCACTGCCTGACACACCTAGGCCCTGCACATGAAGGACTGCACTGACAATGACTTGATGTACAGCCTTGTGCGAGTCTGACACCTCCATTCTTTTCGTGTGCGCCTCCTATCACCAGTGTAAGCTGTGAAAGTCAGTACACACGCTCTGAGGGTGTGCGTAGGGCCCGTACTCATGTGTGAGTACCTGCCGTACACGCGTGAGTACGTGCCTATCACTATAGTTGTGGTACTGTAGGTCCAAGTGATACGGCACGTACTCACGCGTGTACGGCACGTACACGCGTGAGTACGTGCCGTATCACTAGGCCCTACGGCACCCCCAGCTATAGTGATAGGCACGTACTCATGCGTGTACGGCCCGTACACACGTGAGTACGGCCCGTATCACTATAGTGATGGTGCCCTAGGGGTACGTGTGAAACGTGCTGTACCTGTGTGGGGATTTCATAATTACAATGGGGACACATGAGGGACAAGTATTAGGGCCGAAATGCATGCTGGTTGTCATGGATACCGAGTTTCAAGTTCAAAATTTAACATCATGTGGTCTGGAAAAAGCAGTTGGCCACATTATACATTGTTGCAAAGTGGTTGTTGACTTGACATGATGCTGCAAAATCGAAAGATGCAAAGGCTGTCACTGGTGTATGTTTAAAGGGATTGGAGGAAGCGTAGGATGCAAATGAGTCTGACCAATCACTCTGTACTCCTGCAAATGAAATAGGCCAGCAAGGCAGATATAAGGCAGGCAGAACCCATGAGAGGGCACTTGCCTGCACAACATGTCAGTCGATACCACTGCTGCTGTATTGTATCCCTCTGGCACCATGTCAAGGACTGTGGAGAGGGCCCAGCCTTTCACCCAGGAGGAGAACGAGGCCCTGCTGGATGTGATCCTCCCACGGTACCCCATGCTGTATGGTCAACCAGGGGAGCAGGTGAGTGCTGACTCCACTACCTTTGCCTGTGCACTTTTATTGTGTCTGTCACTTCTGGCATTGTGGCCAGGTGTGACAGACATGCAATGTTGGTTGGAGTGGGTCCCAGGGGGGGGATGGCTTATGTCTCTCATGCAGGGCTTGATGTAGTTCATGTGTGCACTCCTCACTTGCATTGTGCTTACTGTGACATTCACTGCATAGTGCATGGCACATTCAGCCAGCCTAATCCTCTTGGGCATTCTTGTTCTATTGTCCTGCGGTGATTCAGTGGTCACCCCGGTGTGACAGGTGATTGCACCCAAAGATGTGTGTGAGAGTTGAGTGGAGCTGTGGTGAGAGTGTCCAAATGATGTGTACGCCCCCTGGACATTGATGTGTGTGAATGTTTCTTGTCATGTGGGTGAGTGTCTATGTGGAGTGTTGCACCACAGCTGCATGGAGGAGGCAACTGCTCAATCCATCTGATGTGTGAAGTAAGCCGTGCTGTGTGTCTGACTTGCTGAGCTAGCCCCACACCTGTGACCCCCCCCTGGCAAGTGGCACATGTGCAGAGTGAGGTTTGCATCCGCTGTTGCCAATGGCAGGTGATTGATGTGTGCCTGTGTGTGTACCCTGCTGAGGTTTCGTCAGTGGCCTGGGGCATGTGACTGCTTTGCGGTGCTGTCCATCAGCCTTGTGTTGCTTGGGATGCACAGTGTGTGCCATGATCAGGGATTGTTTCACACCCCTCATGCCACCTGTGTAATTACTATGCCATGTAGTGCATTGGTGCGTCCACAGTGGTAAAAGTCCCTATGACTAAGGTGCTATTACTTGCCAGCATACTATGCCCTGTTCAACAAATCCAAGATGTTCAAATGTGTGTCTCTGTGACATGGTGCAGGTGTAGTGATGTTGTCCCACTTTGTCATCCACACAGGTATCCCCCTACCACAAGGGGAAGATCTGGAAGGATGCCGTCAAGGCCGTGCAATCGGTGGAGGATCGCAGTCGGCGCCTGCCACAAGTGAGGAAGAGATGGCAGGACATCCGGTACTGGACCAGGAGGATCGCCCGGGTCATGCTGAAGGACCCACCAGATGCGGCGTGTCCTGGCGGTGGTCTTCCCTGACCTGGATAGGCGGATACAGGAGTTACAGCAGCAGGAAGGGGGTAGGTACATGTGTGTCGCCAGCTTATGGAGCTGCTCAGTCGCCTGGATACACTGCCAGGCTATATATGTGCAGTGCATATCCTGTTCCCCAAAGTCAACCTGTGCTGTTCTTCCTCGCTTCCGCTCCTTGACATGTGTTACCTGGTCTGTGTGTTATCACTGTTGCACATGGTCATCTAGGCTGCCAGTTTATCAAGGTGCACACTGCTTTCAGCATCATGTGTGGGGGTGGTCTGCCTGTGCCCTGTCCTGTTCAGTCATTTGGGGGTGCATAATTGTTGGCAATGATGCTGAGTCTCAACATAGGAGTGTGAGGGTTCAAATGAACAGACTTGCAGCATGCATTAACAATGTTGTGGCCCCAGACATGATGTGCATGAGTGGGATATATGCATAGTGCTGGGACGGTTGCTCCTGTAACAGTCAGCTCATTCCAGGACCATGGAGCAGTGTGCACTCTACAGTCCCCTGACACAGCCTGCCCTCCTACTCATGTGTGTCATCCAACACTGTGCACATTCACTGTGGGTTCATCATGGCTCTGCCTCTGTGGCATTGTTCCCTGGCCTAGCTAGTAGTTTTCAAATGTGTGATACATTTGCCCACTGGACAGGGATACACCAGTTTGCTTGTGCATACTCACACTGCCTGTGTGGCTATTCAAAACAATCTGTTGATGTTTGTTTGTAACCAATATGTTTTGGCAGCCCTACAAGGTGATGTTGTGTTAATGAAGCTAGTTTTCAAGCACAATTATTGTAACCCTGAATAAGAGGTGTCACTTCTTGATCGATATCAGTCACATTGACTCAGGTATGGGTGGGTGTGTGCGAGAGGGGCGTACATGTTCAACCCTGATGTTTCGTTGCCAGTTCTGACTTGTGTGTGATGATTCGCAGTACAGAAAGTCATCGTGCAGGGCCCCCGTGATGTTGGCTAGTGCTTAATGTTCGTGCTTTATTGCCTGTGTCAGTTTTTGACAATCATGTATCCTGCTTGTACATTATTGGCACCTGTGTGTGGTTCAGATGCTACACAGTTGTTACTTTGTGTGCTGACATCTGTGGGTACATTCTGGCTTGCCATGAGGGGGAACCCACAGTACAGCTAGGCTTTTTTGCTAAACAATTGCAGGCCCATTAGCTTATGCATTGTCCTGGGTGTGGACATGTGTGCCACTCCAGATGACAGTCAGTAGGTCATATGTGTAGCCAACTGTGTGATGAGGTGATGAGGTGATGGATAGCCATGTGACAAATGACATTATTCAAGTTGTTACTCAGAGAAAATGTCCATTGGCACTCACTACACCTGTCAACATGTCTCAATGTTTCATATGCTTGACCTTGTTGTTTTGTTGTGAAGGACAATGATGTGCCTGCATGACAGATGTCTCCCAAGGAAGTGCACAAGACACCACCTTTACACTTTCCAGGGACACGCTGGCACATTTTAAAGTAAGGCACAGTTTGAACAAAACTTGTTTGGAGTTCATACATATACATGTTCCCACAGTGTGCTAGCATTTGGTTTAGTCCTTGGTTGTTGCTGATACCAACTTACGAGTGTCAAGTCATCCAGACCACCCTGGTGCCATGTATATGTACTTACTGCTACGCCATTTCTGCCTAAGAGTGGCTGATTTGAATGAGTCTGGCAGCTCAGACAATGACTGTGTACATGTAGTTTGGTGTGCACCTCCTAGTGTGACTTCTGCTATACAGACACATGTGTGTTGTGTTCACAGAGTGCCTCATTCACACATGCTAGACATGTCCATTGTGTAAAGGGTTGTGATTCTCCAGGAGTCACAATGTATTTCTTTGGGGTGTCAAAAGTACTCACAGGTCTCTGAGTGTGGGGACACCTTCTGCATTGGCATGTGGTATTTGGCCTTGGGTGCGACAATACTGTTTGGTTCACAGTGAACAAGAGGTGGCATGCCTTCATAGTCTTGCTGTGCTCAACTGATCCCAGACACTAGCTTCTCATGATCTTGTGATTTCAAGTTATTTGCTGTTGTGTCCTAATTTTCATTCTTTCCAAGTGGCATGGTGGGTCAACCAACTGGGGAGTGCAGGGCTTACATATGTGGGGAGTATCCTAGATGTTACTCATGATGCCTTTCCTGATATGCACTTTTGCCTATTTTGTTTGGTCTCATGTGTCAGATGTATACAGGTGACTGATTTTTTCCTGTCTCTTCACCTTGCCCACAGCATCATCGGAGGACACCGAGGGACATCGGCACGGACGTGGAGCAGGGATTGAGCAGTGGTGCCACCACTGCTGAGGAGTCGGTGGAATCTAGTGGCACGGAGGGCGAGGGGAGTGAGGTGGAGGACCTGCACAGTACCAACACTGACTACGAGGCAGACGGGTCCGAGGCTGGGCTCCCAGATGGGGCGGAGGCTGCTCCCACAGCTGAAAGCAGCAGTACATCTCTCGCCGCCCCCTCCATTCCCATCACCGCCCTCCCACTTGCTCGGGTCCCTTCTGTCCGTGCTAGGCCACACCGTGTCTCCTTCATGCCAGGCACCGCACCCCCTGCCCCTGTCCCCCCTGCTGCCCTCACTGCCGAGTCTGTGGACATTCAGCGGCAGTTGCAAGTTGGGCAGACATCGATCCTGACTGTCCTCCATGGCCACACCAGACTGCTGACCCAGATGATGTCGTACGTGGAGGGCATGTCATCAGCGATGTCTGACCAACGGATGTTGCTGAGGTCCCTGGACTCGTCACTGGTGGCAGTAGTGAGTCACCTGCAGCGCTGCGTCCCCCCCTACCCTTGCCCCATCCACAAGTCCCACACCCATGCCTGTCCCAAGCACACCAAGACATCCACACACACGCACCCCACCAGACAGAAACAGCACACCACCACGTAAGGACAAGCGCACACCCTCTGATATACACACTCAGGGTGAAGCAGGCACACCCACTGGGTCTGGGGCACACAGGCAGGCACGCAGCCACAGTCCTCGTCCACATGACTCACTCCCCAGTCCCTCCGATGTCACTCCCCTTGGCTCCCCTGCCCCAGATTCGGAGAAGGAGACCTACTTTGCTGGGCTGGGCCACAGCCCCACTAGTTCACCTGGCCAGAAACGGTCAAGGCACTCCACGGATAGGGGAGTTAAGCCCCCCAGCCCATCAACCACCTCCCCCAGTAGCGCTGCAACCCATCCCTCCGACCCCCCCCTCCTTGGGGCCTGTTGTTTCTCCGGGTGCAGGGGAGACGCTTGAAGAACTGGCAGAAGTGTGCAGCGCCGAGCTCGCCTCCACCTTTGGCGCTGCCCCACCCGCTGTGGTGGAGTCATCCGTCCCTGCACCCACCACACCTACCCTTCCCCTCCTGTCCCTGCGGTGCCTGGTCCTTCCCCACATGATGCCCCCCCCAGTCGACGACACAGTCTTGTGATGTGCAGGCAAGCTAGGGGAGACGCATGGCCATGTCCCCCCCAAGGACTGATGATATGGACTGGCCATTGGCCTTTGTGAATTGTCTCATTTACACATTATTATTTTCATGCTGTATAAAGCATTTTCTTTTTCGTTTGAAAAGTCTTGCATTTCAGGTAATGATGTTGATGCTGATGCTACAGGAGTTGGGGTTGTGGGCATGTGTTATGTTTCAGGGAAATGTTGTAGTCTGCTGCTCATGGGGTGAGACCTGGTATATGCGTGCCATCACAAGGTCTGCAAAGATTCTTTGTCGTGTATGTTCTTTGTGTTTGGAGACATTGTCCAAAGGAGTGTTCCTTCCTCTGTGGCACCTGACATCTCCCCTGCAGAAAGTTGCACAATTGTTGTGTTGCCCTGTGTCTACATTTCCTTTGTTGGTGATGGATCCCTTCAACTCTGGCCATGCCTTCTCAGCAATGTCTCCGGCTGCATCATCTGTGCCATCCTTGGTACTCACTGTACTGGTGTATAGAGTATTTTGCCATGCCTTCATGGAGAAATTGTCCCTTTTCCGCACAATGCATGTGTGTAATCCCAGCCTGGTACACATATGGTACTTGTTCTGCTGGGTATTTGAACACCTGACTCACAATTGTGGCCATTGTATCTGTGGGAACTCCACCCTATTCCTTCCATGACAGACAACATCTTGGTGGCTGGCCCAGCACCTGAACATTCCTATCAGTCCTGGGATGTGCGTGACAGTGTGTGTTCTCTTTGGCTCTCTTAGTTTATTAGGCAGTGACATGACTATACTGTCTTGTGGCATGATCTCAGTATGTGTATTGTACTGCATCTGCCAGGGGTGGGTATGCATGTGTTATTTGTCCTCACACCCACATGTGGTGTGTCATGCAGTGGGGGAAAGACATCCATCCTCCTGGGAGTGGGACACTGCTGTCAGTGATGTGTTGTTATGGCACTATCATCATTGTCCAAAGTTAGGGATACGTACATTCACCCATGGAGTTGTGGTCATCTGATAATGATGTACAGCCCCCTATGTCTCTGTCCACTGCTGGGAGTCCTCTGCACCCACCCCCATGTCTCTGTCCACTGCTGGGAGTCCTCTGCACCCACCCCCATGTCTCTGTCCACTGCTGGGAGTGATGGGCACCCACCCCTCACATGTCCCTGTCCACTGGTGGTATTCCTCTGCACCCACCTCCATGTCTCGGTCCACTGCTGGGAGTGATGGGCACCCACCCCTCACATGTCCCTGTCCACTGGTGGTATTCCTCTGTACCCACCCCCATGTCTCTGTCCACTGCTGGGAGTGATGGGCACCCACCCCTCACATGTTCCTGTCCACAGGTGGTATTCCTCTGCACCCACCCCCATGTCTCTGTCCACCGCTGGGAGTGATGGGCACCCACCCCTCACATGTCTCTGTCCACTGCTGGGAGTCCTCTGCACCCACCCCCATGTCTCTGTCCACTGCTGGGAGCCCTCTGCACCCATCCCCATGTCTCTGTCCACTGCTGGGAGTCCTCTGCACTCACACCCATGTCTCTGTCCACTGCTGGGAGTGATGGGCACCCACCCCTCACATGTCCCTGTCCACTGATGGTATTCCTCTGCACCCACCCCCATGTCTCTGTCCACTGCTGGGAGTGATGGGCACCCACTCCTCACATGTCCCTGTCCACTGGTGGTATTCCTCTGCACCCACCCCCATGTCTCTGTCCACTGCTGGGAGTCCTCTGCACCCACCCCCATGTCTCTGTCCACTGCTGGGAGTCCTATGCACCCACCCCCATGTCTCTGTCCACTGCTGGGAGTCCTCTGCACCCACCCCCATGTCTCGGTCCACTGCTGGGAGTGATGGGCACCCACCCGTCACATGTCCCTGTCCACTGGTGGTATTCCTCTGCACCCACCCCCATGTCTCTGTCTACTGCTGGGAGTCCTCTGCACCCACCCCCATATGTTTGTCCATTGCTGGTAGTGATATGCACCCACCCCTCACATGTCCCTGTCCACTGCTGGTATTCCTCTGCACCCACCCACCCACCCACTTGCGCCCTTGCTGTGGTACACTGCTGTCCTGGGCATACACCACCCCCAATTTACAGCTGATATGCTGCACCAAGCCATACACCTACATCCGTGGCGTGTGTACGCCTTGTATCCATCATGTAATGGGGCTGTAGGGGTACACGTGGTACGGCCCGTACCCATGCTCTGGGGGTGTGGGTACGGGCCGTACCACCATAGTGGCGGTGACGTAGGTGTACGCGTGGTACGGCCCTTACCCACGCCCCCCCAGAGCATGGGTACGGGCCGTACCACCATTGTTGGGGTGACGTAGGGGTACGTGTGGTACGGACCGTACCCACGTTCTGGGGAGTGTGGGTACGGGCCGTACCACCATTGTGGCGGTGACGTAGGGGTACGCATGGTACGGCCCGTACCCACGCTCTGGGGGCATGGGTACGGGCCGTACACACGTACCCCTACATCACCACTGCAATGGTGGTACGGACCGTTCCCACGCTCTGGGGGCGTGGGTACGGCCGTACACGCGTACCCCTACATCACCACTGCAATGGTGGTACGGACCGTACCCACGCTCTGGGGGCATGTGTACGGGCCGTACACGCATACCCCTACATCACCACTGCAATGGTGGTACGGACCGTACCCACGCTCTGAGGGGCGTGGGTATGTCCCGTACCAACATTGTTGTGGTGACGGGTACGCATCCACGTCCACTTCCGTTGTGGCGGGACGTGGGATTGGTGGACACGCCCCCGAAGTGACCAGACCATGGAGGTAATGTATGTACAGAATATATTTTTTTTTAATTGCACGATATATTAGTTTTTTGTGGGGTGTGGGTTATGTTTCATGCCCCTTGCACCCCACCCCCCCCTCTGCCCCTGGGGGTTGTTCTGACCTTCTGCGGCATCTGCGGCGGTTTCTGAACACGAGGTCGTAGGCTATGAGGGCCGGGATGACGCGTAGGTTGGGGTCCATCGCTGTCCGTCGCGTACCGGTGCTCCTTGTTCGCATCGTCCTCAATTTCCCGGCAGTTTTTGGCTCCCGTAAAAAATGCTACGTGCGGAGTGACGTAGGCACGAATCGTACTTGCTGGTTCGTAAAACGCTGCCTGACTCCATCTGGACGTCGCATATGCGCCGTCCAGAATCAGATTTGGATGTATTTTTTTGCCGGTCTGTGTTTTTTACGACTCGTACGAAAATTGTATTTCTGTGCGAATCGTACTTGCAAGTTTGTAAGGTGTTTTTCCCGGGTACGAGTCGGACGGAGAAAATGCTCCGTACGACCATTTGTACCCGGGATTTACAGGATCGGAATCGGCACCTTAAGGTATTATTTTTGCACATGCATATTAGATAGCGTAATTTAGTAAACCTATCACATTGGCCACACGTTGCGATGCAAAGCATCACGCAAATATTGAGTTAAGCATAGCTAGCATTCACAGGAAAATCAAAACACAAAAGCAACAACGATTACCACTTAGGAGATAAACCTTCCCCCTTGTTGCTGATCCTCAGCCATCAGCTCCCCATCCAGGTCGGGGTAGGCCACCCCAAGAATACTGCACATAATGAGGGTCAGCGTCTGCCACACCCATTATTTTTTGCTGAGAGGGCCTTCTCAACAGGTCAAGGTTTATGAGGTGGGTCCTCTCTACGTCTCCTGCAGTGGATGCTGCGGCACTTAATTACTCCTTTGATTGTGCATACTCGTGACAATGGCCCACCAGATCTTTTTCTTGCTATGGGGGCTGGCCTACATGGAAGGAGAAAACAACAAATAAAGAAATGGTCGATTTCTGTGTCACAGGAGCCATAGGATATAAAACATTTGGTGGATGTAATAACCACCATGTTGTGATGGAATATTCCATTTAGCATATTACGTAGAAGGACAACAGAATTTTACTTGTAAGATATGGGCCTCCTTCACAGTTTCGTGGTCACATCGCTTTCTGCAAGAGTGGCACAGGTCAGTACAGAACACCATGTTTAAAGTTCTCCACTGGCATCACATAGGAGGCGCCAAAATAGCGGCTTCTATTAAAGCCCAGAAAGTTTGCTGAGAGGGCACTGTGTTTCATACATCCTTTCAGCTATACTGTATTTTTTTAATATCAAACTTAAAAAAATTGTGTTTTATTGTGTAAGTGACTAATTTAGATTTTTTGCAGGCAGGTTACTCTGTCAACAAGCATGGCAGATACCTTGTTTGCCTTGTTACAGGTGGCATAGGGCATTAGACATTTGTAATACAATGGAGGGGATTCAGCCATGTTTGTGAAAGAGTAACCCATCCAATAAACTATAATTGTGGGTATTGAGGCTAAAAGAATGAATGACTTCTAATTTTTGTCTCACCTGCATATCTGATGGACCATAAAGCTGGTTGTAGTTTGACAGGGCCCTCCTCTCCATCAGTATATGCAACTCCTCTGGTGTAAAGTTTGAGGCCCTGTCACCTGTAGCCTCAGCCATAGTGGGTCCCTGCAGTTGAAGAGGACATGTGCGGATGGACGGTGGAAGGCACGTGATGTCATAGGCTGTAATAAAGTATAAGTCGATGTGGGCATTTTCCGCCAATGGTTGACTACACAGCTGACAACAGTTTCTGACGGTTTGGTACCAGTTTCATCAATGAGGGTTTGCGGCTACCAGAAAAGATGGATATAACATTTGGTGCTAGTCCATCATCCATGACTGCTAAGTCAGTCATCTGCCATGTTGGGTCTGCCTTATGAAACCATCATTGTCAGCATAGGGGGAGCCTGACAATATGGCACAAAGGAAGTCCATCATCAATCAAAGCATCCGTCATCTGTCATGTTCCTTTCGTCAATAACAATGACCGAGCAGATTCCATTACATTCAGCAGAGGTACACAATTTGAGTCAAGTTTTTTTTTTTAACAGACTTTATTGAGGACCTTGATATCACATCCAATACAAAGAGTAACACAGAAGGTCTTTTGTTCTTTATACAGTTTCTACAGAAACATTGCATGGATCCACTATACAGTGAACGAATATCACGATAGAAATGACCACATGTATGTCTCGGAATAATAGCTGCGGGTACTGCTAATTGTGAAATAGTGTCACATAAATGTCAATAACATAATTCATATATATATTTTCAAGGAACTAAAAACAAACCTAACTGTGTCCGATCCCTCCCCATCCAACCCACCTTGTACTCCTGGTCTGTCCATGCTAATTCCAATAGTAGCCTAAGGGGGATTAAGAAAGTACGTCTGAGGGACCTACATTACCCATGGATTAAAGAAAATGGCCCAGGTTTTGGGAGGTTCAAGTCATTTGATCCCAAAGCCATACTTAGATTCACGGTGGTGGGGTACATTGTGGGGGTATTAACTCAAGTTGTTCAAAATCACGTACCATAATATCCCAGTCCTTAGACATGGGTTATTTTCATAATACTTTCTCTTCCTCCCTGCGAAGGGCCGCGCTCTCGGCCTTCCCCCATTGTACCATGTCTTCCTGCCAGCTATATAACGTCGGACACCTGCGGGATTTCCATCTCATGGTAAGGGCTCTTATTGCTAGTATGAGGGCCAGATCTAAGAATCTCAGTTGCACTTTCTGTGCACTCGTACATCTACGAAGGCCCATGAGGCAATCCAGGGCGCCATCTGAAACAGAAATGCGTGTAACCTCGCCTAGGGACTGACGAACGCCAGTCCAGTAGTCCTGGAGGCGGGGGCAGGACCATAGCATATGAAGGAAATCTGCATCGTTCCCTTTACAACGGAGACAGCAATGGTGTGCCCCAGGGAACACACGGTGAATTCTCTACGGGGTGAGATATGACCCGTGAAGGACCATTGTCTGGATGAATTTCAGTTTGGCGTTAAGGGATACTCTTTTGGGATGTTCAAGCATGCACTTCCAGGCTTTGTCCGTGATTTCTGTATCAGTATCTTCTGACCATTTTATCCTAAGGGATACAAGTGTGACTGAGGTGTATGCCCATATACCCGTGTATAACCATCTGACTAGGTGTCCCCCATTCCCCATATAATATAAGAGATGGACCAAGTCATGCTGTGGTGGTTCTCCATGCTGCAGGGCCCACGAGTTCTTAATGTAATGAGAAACTGCAGTGTGCAATAAATATAGATGTGTTGGTGCACCTGTAGCCTGTAGAAAAGATTCATGATCAAGGAGATTGCCACCTCCAAAGAAAGCCCTGATATCTTCTACTCCCGTCTCTGCCCATACTCGGGTCCTGGCCCTCGTAAGCCTGCCCTGCGGTGTGGGGATGCCCAATAATGGGATGTTCGTCGAATATGGGGTCACGGGAGAAGTATATATTAATGCCTTCTTCCCGCACTGTCCATTTCAGTCAAGTTTGACAACATTTTGTTAGAAATACATTAACAAATTTACAAAAAAATATTACATAACAATTTGTTTAAAAAATGTTGTTGTATAGTTTTCTTTTGACGTGTGTTTTTGGATAAACAGTATATTTGTTGCAACTATTTAATTTATAATTGCCTAGATATAATTACAAATATGTTATTTGATATGGGCTAGACCTAAAAAAAAAAAATGCTTAAAGACACAGTTACGGAAACTGTGCTGAGTGTGGGGCGGGAGGAGTCTTGTTTCTGTTTCTGTGTGTGTGTCTTGTCACAAGTAGTACTCACATTATATGCACCTTGCATGTCACTGTGTGTTAATGAGTTTTGTTTAATCGTTTGAAACAATGTGTAAACTCTAACATGTGTTACCACTCATTTCCCTTTGTTTACATTTTGTGAATGATATTTTAGAACATGCATTAGCCTTGTTGATAACTCAACTAGAAACAAGCATCTTTATATTAGTAAATTTCTCTGGTTCAATCGAGAATGAACCTCAATCTTTAAGTACCCTATGTTTCTATTGCTGTACCCATGGTGGAGTTTATTATAGGGGGTGATTATGATTGTATACAATACATATATTGAATTCTTCAAATCTGGAGAGACAGACACAAACACAGAACACCTTAACAAATAAAAATTATTATTTGTTAATAGACCCTTGGTATAATAGGCTTCCTTTGGCCAGGCATTACATATGTATTTCGTTTAGATATGCATCAGCTGTCAGAAACAAATTACATTTTATGACAGGTAGTTTGACACAGAGTAGTTTGTCCAAAATGTTAAACAGCTTATCTGATCACACAGCTGTTTAGTTCAAGGTTGAGGTTCCCTCACTAAAGATTTGTAACTTTAGAACTCATAGTTGTTTTCCCAAGCCTGGGTAGCAGCTGCAAATGAGTCTATGAGCATATTTTGTTTAGAAGAATGATAACTCTGCTGATCTAGCAGTGATTGGGGATGTGTTCAAGGTGACGACGCACAGTCGAATCATTCTGCACAGCATAACAATATTCTAAGTATAAACTTAGATGGCATAAACAAATCCTGAGTATAAACTTATATGCCATAAATCCAAAAGAAAGCTTAAATATTTTGTATAACCTAGCGGAAATGACTAGGGGTGTGATCCATAAGCAACAGTGGTATGAGAAAGTCAAGTACACTGAAAGGTTATAAGCATGGAAAACTAGGAAGAAACTAAATCAGAATAGGATTGTGGGGCCTCATTGAGGTGTGGAAAGGCCTAAAAGCAAACCTCTATATCATCTCATGACAGGAGGGAAGTTCTTAGGCTTCCTTCACAAGGAGATTGTAGCTAGTTTCATAAAGCTATGCATAAATCCTGAATGATGGGTTCATATGATGGATTCATATGAACGCATCATTCTTGTTGACACAATATACAAACTAATGAATGATGAAAATTGGTTTGTTTGAGGGGAGTGGCAAGTAGCAACCACAATCCCTATTAGTGCGAAGTTACATGCAAACCTGTGTTTAACACTCCCTCTGGTAGCTTGGCACAAAATCACAGTCTTACCTTAAAGGAAATGTGTAAAGTATTTATACAGCACTTCAAGCAGTAATAAAGTAAAAATAAAACACAAGAAAATTCCGACACCAATTTAGAAAAATAAAGTAAAATGTAATGTATTATTTGAGACAAAAATTGCGTCAGGCAATGGCCGTCGCGAGCACTACCTCGCTAGTGCTGCGCATATCCATTGGTCGACGTGGCCCCACCCACTCAATAGAACTCCCGCACCGCGTCGGAATTTGTGCTGCGGTTAAGGAGACAGACAGCCATGGACCCCATCCTACGTGTCATCCCGGCCCTCCTAGCCTACGACCTGGTGCACCGAAACCGCTGCGCACGCCGCAGAAGGTCAGAACAACACCCAGGGGCAAAGGGGGGGGGCAGGGGCAGGAAACATAACCCCTACCCAATTAAAAAAAAATATATTCTGTACATACATTACCTCCAGGCTCTGGTCACTTCGGGGGGCATGTCCACCAATCCCTGCATACCGCCACAACAGAAGTGGACGTCTACGCGTACCCGTCACCACTACAATGGTGGGACGGACCGTACCCACGCTCTGAGGGTGGGTACGGTCTGTACCACCATTGTAGTGGTGATGTAGGGGTACGCGTGGTACGGACCGTACCCACAGCCTCAGAGCGTGGGTACGGTCCGTACCACGCGTACCCCTACATCACCACTACAATGGTTGGACGGACCGTACCCACAGCCTCAGAGTGTGGGTACGGTCGGTACCACGTGTACCCCTACATCACCACTACAATGGTGGGACGGACCGTACCCACCCTCAGAGCGTGGGTACGGTCCGTACTACCATTGTAGTGGTGATGTAGGGGTACGCGTGGTACGGACCGTACCCACGCCCTCAGAGCGTGGGTTCGGTCCGTACCACCATTGCAGTGGTGATGTAGGAGTACGCGTGGTACGGACCGTACTCAACCGATGAATGCGGGGGATCGAATCACCCGTATCCCTAGGGCACCAGTACATTTGTGAGAGAAGGCGTACACATGCCTCGAATGTTGGTTTAGGGCCTGGTGCAGCATATAACCAGAACATTGGGGGGGTGTATGGCCAGGACAGCAGTGTACTGCACCAAGGGTACGGGTGGGTGGGTGGCTGCCTAGGATTCCCAGCAGTGGACAAAGACATGTGAGGTGTGGGTGCAGAGGAATACCAGCAGTGGACAGAGACATGTGAGTGGTGGGTGCCTATCACTCCCATCAGTGGACAGAGACAGGTGAGGGGTGGGTACAGAGTACTCCCAGCAGTGGACAAAGACATGGGGGTGGATGCAGAGGACTCCCAGCAGTGGACAGAGACAGGTGAGGTGTGGGTGCAGAGAAATACCAGCAGTGGACAGAGACATGTGAGGGGTGGGTGCAGAGGACTCCCAGCAGTGGACAGAGACTTGGGGGTGGGAGCAGAGGACTCCCAGCAGTGGACAGAGACATGGGGGTGGGTGCATAGGTCTCCCAGCAGTGGACAGAGACATCGGGGTGGATGCAGAGGACACCCAGCAGTGGACAGAGACATGTGAGGGGTGGGTGCCTATCACTCCCAGCAGTGGACAGAGACATGTGAGGGGTGGGTGCCTATCACTCCCAGCAGTGGACAGAGACATGTGAGGGGTGGGTGCAGAGGACTCCCAGCAGTGGACAGAGAGATGGGGGTGGATGCAGAGTACTCCCATCAGTGGACAGAGACATGTGAGGGGTGGGTGCAGAGGACTCCCAGCAGTGGACAGAGAGATGGGGGTGGATGCAGAGTACTCCCATCAGTGGACAGAGACATGTGAGGGGTGGGTGCCTATCGCTCCCAGCTGTGGACAGAGACATGTGAGGGGTGGGTGCAGAGGACTCCCAGCACTGGACAGAGACATGGGGGTGGGTGCAGAGGACTCCCAGCAGTGGACAGAGACATGTGAGGGGTGGGTGCCTATCACTCCCAACAGTGGACAGAGACATGTGAGGGGTGGGTGCCTATCACTCCCAGCAGTGGACAGAGACATGTGAAGGGTGGGTGCCTATCACTCCCAGCAGTGGACAGAGACATGGGGTGTGTACATCATTATCAGATGACCACAACTCCATCGGTGAATGTACGCATCCGTAATTTGCGACTATGCCGAAAGTGCCATAACAACACATCACTGACAGCAGTGTCCCACTCCCATGAGGATGGATGTCTTTCCCCCACTGCATGACACACCACATGTGGGTGTGAGGACAAATGACACATGCATACCCACCCCTGGCGAATGCAGCACAATACACACACAGAGATCATGCCACAAGACTGTATAGTCATGTCAATGCCTACTAAACTAAGAGAGGCAAAGGGAACACACACTGTCACGCACATCCCAGGACTGATAGGAATGTACAGGTGCTGGGACAGCCACCAAGATGTTGTCTCTCATGGAAGGAATAGGGTGGAGTTCCCACAGATACAATGCCCACAATTGTCAGTCAGGTGCCCAAATACCCTGCAGAACAAGTACCATATGTGTGCTAGGTTGGGATTACACACATGCATAGTGTGGAAAAGGGAGAATTACTCCCTGAAGGCATGGCAACATACTCAATACACAAGAACAGCGACTAGCAAGGATGGCACAGACGATGCAGCCGGAGACATTGCTGAGCAGGCATGGCCATAGTTGAAGGGATCCGTCACCAACAAAGGGAATGTATACACAGGTCAGCACAACAATTGTGCAACTCCCTGCAGGGAAGATGTCAGGTGCCACAGAGGAAGGGACACACCTTGGTACAATGTCACAAAAACACAAATAACACACACAACCAAAGATCCTTTGCAGAGACCTTGTGATGGCACGCATATCCCATGGCCCACCTCCTGACCATCAGACTCGAACCTTTGCCTGAAACATAACACATTACCACAACCCCAACTCCTGGAGCATCAGTACCAACATCAATACCTGAAATCCAATAGTGTGCACAGTCAAAAGAAAATGCTTTAATCAGCATAAGATAAAAATTGTATAAACAACACTTTATACAAAGGCCAATGGCCAGTCCAGAATAGAAGTCCTTGGGGGACACATGGGGACGTATCTCCCCTAGCTTGCCTGCACATTAGAACCCTCAGGTTCGTCGACTGGGGGGGGACACATTATGTGGGGAAGGACCAGGCACCGCAGGGTCAGGAGGTGGAAGGGTAGGTGTGGTGGGTGCAGGGCTGGATGCCTCCACCACAGGGGGTGGGGCAGCGCCAAAGGTGGAGGTGAGCTTGGCGCTGCACACTTCTGCCAGGTTGTCCAGAGTATCCCCTGCACCGGAAGAAACCACAGGCACAAAGGAGGGGGTGGGGTCAGAGGGATGGGGTGCAGTGCTACTGGGGGAGGGGGTGGGCGGGGGGATCAACTCCCCTAACTGGGGAGCGCCTTGCCCGTTTGCGGGCTGGTGAGCCAGTGGGGCTGAGGCCCAGCACAGCCAAGTAGCTCTCCTTGTCTGACTGTGTGGCAGGGGAGCCAAGGGAAGTGTCTTTGGAGGGACTGGGTAGTGAGGCATGTGGACTCAGACTGTGGCTGCGTGTATGCCTGTGTGCCCCAGACCCAGTGGGTGTGCCTTTATGCCCCTGAGTGTGCATGCCAGGAGGTGTGTGCTTGCCCTTACGTGTCTGTGTGCTGCCTGTGTCTGGTGGGGTGCATGCTTGGGAATGTCTGGGTGTGCATGGGACAGGCATGGGAGTGGGAAGTGTGGATGGTGCAGGGGTAAGGGGGGACAAAGTGCTGCAGGAGACTCACTGCTGCCGTCAGTGAAGAGTCCATGGACCTCAGCAACATCCGTTGGTCAGACATCGCTGCTGACATGCCCTCCATGAACGACACCATCTGTGTCAGCAGTCTGGTGGGGCCATGGAGGACATTCAGCATCGATGTCTGGCTAACCTTCAACTGCCGCTGAATGTCCACAGACTCTGCAGTGGGGGCAGCAGGGGGGACAGGGGCAGGGGGTGCGGTGCCTGGCACGTAGGAGACACGGTAGGGCCCTGCACGGACAGAAGGGACCGGAGCAACTGGGAGGGCGGTGATGGGAATGGAGGAGGCGGTGACAGATATTGTGCTGCCGCCAGGTGTTGTAGCAGCCTCCGCCCCCTCGAGGAGTTCAGCCTCAGACCCGTCCGCGTCGTAGTCGGTGTCACCACCAGACAGTTCCTCCACCTGACTCCCCTCACCCTCCGTGCCACTCGCTCCTGCAGACTCCCCAGCAGTGGTGGCACCGGTGCTGGATCCCTCCTCAAGGTCCGTGCAGGTGTCTCCCTCGGGATCCTCCGATGATGCTGTGGGCAAGGTGAAGATACAGAAAATAATCAGTCACCTGTATACATCTGACACATGAGTCTAAACAAAATAGGCCACTGTGCATATCAGGAAAAGCATCATGAGTAACATCTACATTACTCCGCACATTTGTAAGCCCTGCACTCCCCAGTTGGTTGACCCACCATGCCACTTGGAAACGAGGAAAATTAGGACACAACAGCAAATGACTTGATATCGAATTATACTGAGAAGCTAGTGTCTGGGAACAGTTGAGCACAGCAATACTATGAAGGCATGCCACCTCTTGTTTACTGTGAACAAAACAGTATTGGTGCACCCAAGGCTAAATAACAGACCGCAATGCTGAAGGTGTCCCCACAATCAGAGACCTGTGAGTACTTTGGAAACCCAAACAAAATACATTGTGATCCCTTGGGTATCACAACGCTTCACACAATCTACATGTTTAGAATGTGTGAATGTGCCACTTTGTGAGCAGAACACACATGTGCCTGTATAAAAGAAGTCACACAAGGAGGCGCACACAAAACTACATTTACACAGTCATTGTATGAGCTGCCAGCCTTATTCAAACAAGCCCCTGTTAGAAAGAAATGGGGTTTCAGTAAGTACATTTACATGGCCCCAAGGCGGTCTGGATGACTTGACACTCGTAAGTTTGTATCAGCAACAACCAAGGACTTACCCAAATGCCACCACACTGTGGGAACATGGATATGTATTACCTTAAAAAAAGTGTTATTCGAACTGTGCCTTTCTTTAATATGTGCCAGCGTGTCCCCTGAAAGTGTAAAGGTGGTTTCTTGTGAACTTCCATGGGAGACATCTGTCATGCAGGCACATTATTGTCCTACACAACAAAACATCAAAGTCAAGCATTGAAAACATGAAGACATGTTGACAAGTGTAGTGAGTGCCAGGGTACAAGACTTCTTGACTAACAACTTGAATCATGCCACCTGTCACATGGCCATCCGTACCATGATGACACAGTTGCCAACACATCTGACCCACTGTCAGTCATGTGGAGTGGCACACATGTCCAAACACAGGACAATGCATCAGATAATGGGCCTGCAATTGTGTCGGAATAAGGAGCACCTGCAGTGAGAAGACACACTCATGGCAAGCAAGAATGTCCACACAGATGTAACCACACAAAGAACAAACTACGTAGCATCTGGACCACACACTGGTGCCAAAAATGGATGAGCAGGAATCATGTATTTTAATTTTTGACACATGCAGCAAAGCACTAAAATGAAACCCTGCACAACATGACTGGGTCACTGCATGTTGAGTGTCTGTCCAGACAATTATCACACACAGGTCAGACCTGGCAAGGAGCCATAAGGTTTGGACATGTCGGCCTTGCCCGCACAGACCCCCCATACCTGACACAATGTGATTGAGACAGATCAAGAAGTTATACCTCCTAATCTTGGTTTACTCAAATGTGCATCAATAAATCCCAAATGTACTCCACATCACCTCGTGAGGCTGCCAACACATATTTGTGACAAACAACCATCAACAGATAGTTGTACATAGACACACAGGCACTGCCCAGTGTGAGGATGCACAAGCCAAATGGGGTCACCCTGTCCAGTGGACACATGTAGCACTCTTTACATTAATACAAATGAGGCCAGGGAACAATGCCACAGAGGCCAACCTCTGCTGAACACACAGAGAATGGGCACAGTGTTGGATGACATACATGAATCAGAGGCAAGGGTGTCTCAGGGGACTGTAGTGGGCACACTGCTCCATGGTCCTGGTATGATCTGACTGTAACATGAGCAAACGTCCCGGCACTATGCATATCTCCCACTCATGCACATCATGTCTGAGGCCACAACATCGGTCCTGCATGCTGTAAGTCTGTTAATTTGAATCCTCACACTCCTATGTTGAGACTCAGCATCAGTGCCAACAAACATGGACCCCCAAATGACTGAACAGGACAGGGCACAGGCAAGGTACCAACACATGTCACAGACCCCCCCCACACATGATGCAGAAAGCAATGTGCACGTGGATTAACTGACAGCCTAGATGACGATGTGCAATAGTGTTTACACACAGACCAGGGAACACATGTCAAGGAGGGGAAGAGAGGAAGAACTGCACCAGTTGACTTGGGTGAAAAGGATATGCACTGCACATATAAACCCTGGCAGTGTATCCAGGCGACTGAGCACTTCCAAAAGCTGGTGACACACAACAAACACACATGTACCTACCCCTTAGCTGCTGCTGCTGTTTCTCCTGTAACCGCCCATCCATCTCAGGGAAGACCATCGCCAGGACACGCTTCATCTGGTGGGTCAGGCGTCGGCGCCCGCCATGGCGGCGTGGAGGTGAGTCCTCCAGCAGGACCAGGGCGATCCTCCGGGTCCAGCACCGGATGTCCTGCCACCATTTTCTCACTTGTGCTAGGCGCCGACTGCGACCCTCCACCGATCTCACAGCCCTGACGGCCTGCTTCCAGATCTCCCCCTTGGCGTAGGCAGTTACCTGTGAGGAGGATGTATGTCGTTAAAACGCACACTTTTACAACGCATGCACTTACAACGCATTTTTTACAACGCAACATCCATCACAACGCATTCCATTACATAGCATGAAACTACAACGCATTTTTAAAAACTACCTTTACAACGCATTCCATTACATCGCATACTACCTTTACAATGCATACCATTACAACGCATAATATTAAATTGCATTTAAGGTAAGTATTAGATAGTATAGGGGTAAAAATTACTTTTCTTACTCCAGGGGGTGCAACAGTAAGGTAAGTGTTGGATAGTATAGGGGTAAAAATTACTATTCTAACTCCAGGGGGTGCAACAGTAGGGAAAGTGTTGGATAGTATAGAGGTAAAAATTACTATTCTAACTCCAGGGGGTGCAACAGTAGGGTAAGTGTTGGATAGTATAGGGGTAAAAATTACTATTCTAACTCCAGGGGGTGCAACAGTAGGGTAAGTGTTGGATAGTATAGGGGTAAAAATTGCTATTCTATCTCCAGGGGGTGCAACAGTAGGGTAAGTGTTGGATAGTATAGGGGTAAAAATTACTATTCTAACTCCAGGGGGTGCAACAGTAGGGAAAGTGTTGGATAGTATAGGGGTAAAAATTACTATTCTAACTCCAGGGGGTGCAACAGTAGGGTAAGTGTTGGATAGTATAGGGGTAAAAATTACTATTCTAACTCCAGGGGGTGCAACAGTAGGGTAAGTGTTGGATAGTATAGGGGTAAAAATTACTATTCTAACTCCAGGGGGTGCAACAGTAGGGTAAGTGTTGGATAGTATAGGGGTAAAAATTACTATTCTAACTCCAGGGGGTGCAACAGTAGGGTAAGTGTTGGATAGTGTAGTGTAATATTATGCGTTGTAATGGTATGCGTTGTAAAGGTAGTATGCGATGTAATGGAATGCGTTGTAAAGGTAGTTTTTAAAAATGCGTTGTAGTGTCATGCTATGTAATGGAATGCGTTGTAATGGATGTTGCGTTGTAAAAAATGCGTTGTAAGTGTAGTGCGTTGTAAAAGTTGCGTTGTAAATGTTGTTCCCCTGTGAGGATGACAAAGTGAGACAGCATCACTACACCTGCTCCATGTCAGAGAGACACACATTTGAACATCTTTGAAATGTTGAAGAGGGCATAGGATGCTGCCAAGGAACTGCATCTTAGTCATATGGACATTGGCCTCTGTGTAAGCCCCAATGCACTACATGGCATGTAAAGTACATAGGTGGCATGAGGGGCGCGACACACTCCATGAACATGGCACACACTGTGCATCACAAGAGACAACAGGCTGATGCACAGCACCTCCAAGCAGTTACATGCCCCCGGCCACTGACGCAACCTCAGCAGAGTACACAGACACACACAGGCACAGATCAATCACATGCCATTGGCAACAGCGGATACAAACCTCAATCTGCACATGTGCCACTTACCTGTGGGGCGTCACAGGTGTGGGGCTAGCTCAGCAAGTCAGACACACAGCACAGCTTACTTCTCACATCAGATGGGTAGAGCTGTTGCCTCCTCCATGCAGCTGTGGAGCAATACTTCACATAGACACTCACCAACATGACAAGGAACATTCACACACATCAATGTCCAGGGGGCGTACACATCACTTGGACACTCTCACCACAGCTCCACTCAACTCACACACATCTGTGGGAACAGTCACCTGTCACACCAGGGAGACCACTGAATCACCTCAGGACAATAGACAAAGAATGCCACAAAGGATTAGCCAGGCTGAATGTGTTATGCACTATGCAGTGAATGTCACAGTAAGCACAATACAAGTGAGGCGTGCACACATGAAATACATCATGCTCTGCATGGGAGACATAAGCCATTCCCCCCCCGGGACGCACTCTAAACAACATTGCATGTCTGTCACACCTGGACACAATGCCAGAAGTGACAGTCACAAAAAAGGTGCACAGTCAAAGCTAGTGGAGTCAGCACTCACCTGCTCCCCTGGTCTCCCATACAGGCTGGGGTACTGTGGGAGGATGACATCCAGCAATGCCTCATTCTCCTCCTGGGTGAATGGCTGGGCCCTCTCCACAGACCTTGACATGGTGCCAGAGGAAGCACGGACAGCAGCAGTGTTGTCGACAGGAAACTTGTGCAGCCAATGCCCTCTCATGGGTTCTGGCTGACTTATATCTGTCTTGCTGAGGGGCATTCATTTGGAGGCGTACATAGTGATTGGTGAGATTCATTCGCATCTTACGTTTACTCCAATCCCTTTCCACATACACCAGTGACAGCATTTGCATTGTTCAATTTTTCAAAATCATGTCAAGTCAACAACCACTTTGAAACATTGTATTTTGTGGCCAACTGACTTTTCCAGGCCACCTGATGGAAAATTTGAACAGAAAACTCTGTATAGATGACAACCAGCATCCATTTAGTGCCTAATACTTGTCCCTTATGTGTCCCCTATATAATTTTCAAATCCACACACAGGTATGGTGTGTTTCACACGTACCCCTATGGCACCAGTTGCACCGTGCCTTTGACATGTACATGTAGGCACTGGTAGTACAGGTACGTGTAGGCACTGGTAGTACACGTACCCGTACGTGTACTACCAGTGCCTACCCGTACGTGTACTCACAGTGCCTATACGTACATGTCCGCAATGGTAGTACACGTACCCGTACGTGTACTCACAGTGCCTACACGTACGTGTCCGCAATGGTAGTAGACGTACCCGTACGTGTACTACCAGTGCCTACCCGTACGTGTACTCACAGTGCCTACACGTACGTGTCCACAATGGTAGTACACGTACCCATACGTGTACTCACAGTGCCTACACACTGTGATTACACGTACGGGTACGTATACTACCATTGCAGACATGTACGTGTAGGCACTGTGAGTACACGTATGGGTAGGCACTGTGAGTACATGTACGGGTACGTGTACTAGCATTGCGGACACGTTCGTGTAGGTACTGTGAGTACACGTACGTGTAGGCACTGGTAGTACACGTATGGGTACGTGTACTACCAATTCGGACACGTACGTGTAGGCACTGTGAGTACACGTACGGGTAGGCACTGTGAGTACACGTACAGGTACGTGTACTACCATTGCGGACACGTACATGTAGGCACTGTGAGTACACGTATGGGTACGTGTACTACCATTTCGGACACATATGTGTAGGCACTGGTAGTACACGTACATGTGTACTGTCCGTACCACAAGTGCTCCTACAGGCACACAACTCTAGTGATACGGACCGTACACACGCCCTCAGAGCGTGTGTACGGTGCGTTTCACACGCTTAGACTGTTGATAGGATGCCCACACGAAAGGAATGGAGGTCTCAGACCCGCAGAAGGATGTACATCAAGTCATTGTCATTGCTGTCGTACATGTGCAGGGCCTAGGTGTGTCAGGCAGTGATATTGCACATGTCTCCTCATGTATTTGCACAATTAATCTGTGATGACCTGTGTACACATGTCATGTGTGATGGGGCACTATGTGTCACATTTCCCCTTCACACTTTGCACATGTGTGCATGTAGTACAAATGTGTCACGCACCGCATCACTGGTATGGCACAGTCACCACCACCCACAACTGTCCCCTGATGCCAGGGACAGGGACACTGACAACTTACATTTAATGACCAGTGTGCACCGATGTGACTATGTCATGTGTGTGTCATCTGTTCCCATGAGCTTGCTGTTGGTGTCCCGTCCACTGCATCTGCTGTTCCTGCATCCAACATGTGTCTGTGTCTAGATGGGAATGGCACACATCTACGCACACCGTGCCACATGTGGATTTCCACGTAACGTGTGTCTGTTAGCATCGAACTTGATATTTTGACATGAGGACATATCTGCGTCGTCTCAATGTCTGTGTTTTCTGTTTTCACGTGTACCCCTTCATCGCAATGTGTGTGATCTGTACATTTGACCTTCCATGTGATCTGTGCATCTAGCTTGCCGTCTGTATGAGATGACATCCTTAAAATGCTGAAATGTGGATGTATGGCACTCTTGTGATTTCTCTGGCTATTCACTGACACTAGCCCACAGCTCGTTTCAGGGCATGTCATGTACATTTGCCAATCAACGGGTGTAGCTGGCTTTTCGTAGGAGTATCACCTGGCTGGCATACGTGTCCTGGATGTATTGCATAGACCAGACTCTGTATTTAGCAGATTTGTATTAGCTGTTGAGCATGTGCTCAGTTCATTGACATTGATGTTGTTATGTTCTCACTCTTTGTTATTTATTCACAATTTCTGCAGGGCACCGCCTGTCCCCAGACCAATGCCAGACTTGGGTGCCATGAGGGAACGTGACTGCATACGCCGTTACAGATTCACCCAACAGTTGATTGAGGACCTGACAAATAGGCTGGCACCACACCTCCAACCGCGACACAGTTATCCTACTGCGCTGACCCCCAAGATGAAGGTGATGGCAGCCCTACATTTTTTTGCCATAGGTACGTTTCAATTCACCATAGCTGATGTTGGTAGCATGTCCCAGACGATGTTCAGCCGTGTCCTGCATGATGTTTTGGCAGCCATGTTGGAGCACCTGGATGAATTCATCCATTTTCTGACTCCTGAGGAGTTGACAGGTGTCAAGGGAGATTTCTATGCCCTGGGAGGGATGCCCCATGTCATTGGGTCCATTGATGGGACACATGTGGCTTTTGTACCACCACAGGCACAGGAGGTTGCCTATCACAACCGTAAGCACTACCACTCTATAAATGCCCTTGTGGTGTGTCTTGCCAACATGCTGATTTCCCATGTCTGTGCACGCTTTCCAGGGTCAGCACACGATGCCTACATCATGAGGCGTAGCAGGGTGCCAGAAATGATGCTGCGGCTGCACAATTAACGAGCATGTTTTGTTGGTGGGTATACTCTGTTTGTCCTGTGTTTTGCGGTATCTTTGTATCTTACGGCATCTCCTGACCCACTTTTTTACATGATGCTTCCATGTAGGTGACTCTGGCTATCCCAACATGCCATGGCTGATGACGCCTCTCCGCAACCCCAGATCAGCTGCAGATCACCGTTACAATGATGCACACGGGCAGACCAGGTGAGTGATTGAGAGAACGTTTGGCCTCCTGAAGAGCTGATTCCGGTACCTTCACAAGACCAGCGGGTCCCTCCCATATGCACCGGTGAAGGTCTGCAAAATCTTCCTTGTCTGCTACATGCTGCACAACATGGCAGTGGAGAAGGCAGTGCCACTCATCCTGAAGCAGCATGAGCAGGAACATCCACCCGTGGAGGATGAAGGTCTTGGTCACGAGGCAAGTGAGGAGGAGGAGGAGAAGGAGGAGGATATCCGGAGTCAGCTCATACGCAACTTCTTCTCATAATGGTGAGTCACTGGGTCTGAGTGTGCACGCTTGGAGCCTTGTGTGGCATGTGTTGCAATGTGTGTGTCCAGCTGACTGTATGCTAAGTGACATAGATGTGTGTTCTGATGTGTCACTCGAGTGATGATGTCATTCCAATCATTTTAGCTGTGACCCTAATTTTTATATTCGCATGGTGACAACATTATTCCTGTAGAGTAAATGACCATGTATGCGGATAACAATCTTTTAGCTGACTGCTTCTGTGTCTGTCATCCACAGGTTCTTGCGCATGCTGTCTGGTCGTGTCATCATTGGCCTCCTGCTATTCCTCATGAGTATTGCAACGTGTGCTGAATCAGCGTTCCATGCACGGACATGTGGAAAAGTCATTTTGGGTGAGGATTGCAGCAAGGCATTTTGGGGTTGTTAGGTGTTTGGAATGTGTGGGGACTGGTCCTGTGCATGTTGGGTTACCATGCATACATGTCGACTCACCATGGGGCACATGACATGTAGCATGACTCCCATGAATTGATAGTCTTCCTTCGTGACAGTCATCTCTAATGGTTAGTGGATTCTGATGAAGGCATCAATGTGTGTATAACTTCCCTCAGAAACATACGGGATGCTACGGGTGGACATGGTTTGGGACATCCATATAACAGCCTCAATGGGGAATTGCAGCCTCTCCGTGTGCAGAAGGGGGTGTTTGGCTCATCCCCTTAACTTGTGTGCCAGGCCATTAGGATTTACTACATCTGTGTTGTGAAGGGGGTGTCCAGTGTAGGTCCCACATGTTCAGCAAAATGACCTGTGTGTCTGTTCATATTGATGCTTTTCCCTTAGTGTGAGCCTGAGTAATAAAGGGGTTCCTCACCCTCCAAGGTGCCTCATCTCTGTCAATGCAGGTCTCTTGCCACTTTGCATGCAGCATCTCTGGCATAGTTGTCAAAGATTGTGCATATGAGTCTATCTGTAGTTTGGCTACATGCATGCAGGTCTTCATGGGTCAGAATCTCTATTGTGCATGACGTCCATGGTTATGTATGTATTTGGGCATGTTGGTCCCCACGACGGGCCATCAACGCCTGCTGAGGGTGTGTCTCCTGTGCGCGACTCGGCCTTCTGTTTCCTGATCCTGTTCCAGTCATCTTTGGTGATTGTGCATCCATTTTCTCTGGGTGTTCCATGGGTAACCGGACACTCCTTTCTTTACTTACGCCTGTTGCATTTGTCCTTTCTGACATCCTTGTCTTTGTGTGCTACTTTTGGCATAGTTTCAAGAACATACCCCTGCAGCAAGGGCCCACAAAGTGGTGGGATTCCGCAACACACAAGTCTCAAAGATGCTCCTCCCTGCCTACTTCCAGCCATTCATTTGGCTGTCATCACCTTGTCTGTGCCACTGTTGGGTACACGCGGGGCCAAAGGCAGGACCGTCAGCACATGCAACATGCACATTGCACGACCCTCATGTCCTTGCATGACCCACATCACACTACAGTCTGAGGTTGTAGCCACCCTCCAAGCAATGTCTATCCGAAACTCAACCGCCTGCCCTCAGCCATACCCTAAGCGCACACATGACACCTATGCATGCTGAGTGTGCAACTCCAACTGCCTACACAGCGCTGCCTCTCCTTCCAGGCCCTGTCACACCAACCAGATCATGTCCCTCCTGCTCCACACCGGCTCCGTACACCAGCAAGGCCATGGGAGTGGGACTCAGGCTTTCAGCATGTGGTGTAGTGGCATCATCTGGCACATGGCCCAGGGCTCATCCCTCAGCGTGTCAATCTTCAATGTGTCCAGGACCCCCCTCTCCACCATCACATGCACACACAACCTCATCATCATGTCGTATGCCATTGACACCCAGGTGCTCCTCAGCCTCACCAAAGACCCAGCCATTGCCAGTTCCAATGTTCAAGAAGGCATGAGGTCCGTGGATGAATGGCTGAACAACAGCCACCTGAGGCTGAACTTGTACAGGACTGAGGTAAGCATCGGAGGATTGTCCCCTTACAGCTGGCTCAACTCCTTGTGTCCCACCCGCAGGGGCCCTACACAAGCACCCAGTGGACACGCACACAAGATGTTGTGCATCAAGGATTTGTCACTCACATTTGCCATGCAAATCACCATCATCTGTACCTCATGCTGCAGCACCCTCTGCATGATGCACATGATCCTCTGATAGATCCACTCCAAGGAAAGAAAGACCATCCCCCAGGTCCACGACACCAGCCGTGTCAACTACTGCCCCGCCCTCTACAGAGCAAATACATCCTAACTCACAGGAAAATTGTCCACATCCAGGGTGCATCTGCACAACTCAGCTTCAACATCCCGCGGCCCATCAACATCACCGTCCACCTGAGATAGCTGCAAGGGATCACTGTGTGCTGCAGGATGACCTTCACACTCCTCACACACACTCAGGAGGCAGTCAACAACCCCAGAGCCCAATACCAACCTTGTACGTCTGTCATCCAAGACCCTGTTGGCCCAACTCAATGCATCCGAGCTTGGTCTGGCCACCATTCTTCACATCCACAACACTCCAGCATGAAGGACATGGTTCTCCCACCTGGCCAAACATACCTGGGACTCACTCCCCGGGAACCTCCACATGAGCCATGACCTGTAGGCCTTCATCATCGTCTTCCTGATTGGTGTGTGCGCACAGTACTTCAAGCCCCCCCTCAGCAGCTTGAGGCCATCACGGGTGAGTATTGGGCTCCCAGGCTGTATTGGAAGATACATTGTGACCCATGTGTGTCCTGTACCAGACTCAGATCCCAGGGTATGGATGGCTGGAGTTGGTTTCACACTGAGGCATAGTTTGACCTTAACACACACGTATGTTGTGGACTAATGCAAAATGACGGCAACATCTCATAACAAAAAAATAGTTTTATTCTCTGTGGGGTGCGTGTTTTGGTAGATGACATAAGGTGCTCTAATGGGTGCATAGAATCCAAAGTTCACAGGGGGAGATGCTATCCTTGGCATTTGAAGGCATCAGAGTCAAGACCACAGTGTTGGTCATCATTGGTCAGACTGTGACCAGCAAGTCCATGTGGCAGAAAATGTCGGTGAATGATGTGCTGCTGTTGCGCATGAAGGCCAGGTGCCAGTCCAGGTGACCTGGGAGATGTGGATGGTCCGCTGCCTCTCACGGACTTTTCCGTGGATGACCCACCTTCCTCCGGGGACCCTCAGATGCAGGCCTTGACGATGTTTGGGACGCTCCGTCGGACGAATCCTCCTCCTCCTCCTCCCTCCCTGTGGCTGGTGCTGGTCTGCGCCTGGTGTCACAGGGAGGGTTGCCCATATTGTCGGCGATCCGATGGAGTGAATGGCTTATGTCCCTTTGCACCGCCATGATCTCAGCCAGTCTTGCCTCCATCCATCCTTGGTGTTGTTTTTGACTGGTGTATTGCTCGGCCTGCTGATTCTTAATGTCTGTGAGGGTCACCACTACCTGACTGATGGCCCTGGTGTCACGCCGGTATGCCTCCATGATGTTGCGGACGTGTGACATACCGGTCCCTTCAGCTGCTGGTCAGGTTCTTGCCTCCGCCTGCCTCCACTCCCACCACCCCTGCCCACACGGGACTGGCCTGCCGTTGTGGGCACATCGGGTCTGTGGGACCCCTGAGGGATGGCAGTGTCGGTGTTGTCTACCTCCTCTTGGGTGCCCGGCGAACCTTGTCCCTCCAGGTCAGACTGGCTCAGTTGTTCAGTGTGGGTAGGGCTCCTGGGTGTCTCCTGGGATGTGGCAGGAATGGTGGTGATGGTTGGCACAGATGTACCTGAAGCAGGTGCTGCAGGGGCTTGGACACTAGAGGGGCCAGGTGGGTTGGGGTCATCCACGGAGTGTTGTGAGGTGTCGCTGCTGGTGGGATCAGGTTCCTCCCGAGCCTGGGACTGTGGTTCTTCTCCCCCATTGTTGGTGGAGATCCATGATGTTGCCCTGTGTGTGAGAGAGAGACAATGTTAATGCTGTTTAATGCGACATCCATGTTTCACACATATTCTATTTGCCACAGTTCCTCAAGGTAGTTCTATGTGCCTAGCATTCGCATCAATGTTCACTTGCGGATGGGTATGTTGCAGGGGACTGATTGAAATGTTCTCCACGGTGTTTGACATGTCGAATTTGGCCTTGGATGCTTCTTTGGCTGTGGCTTGATCTTGTTGTGTCACATGTCAATTGTGAGAATGGGTAACTCCATTGGCTGCCCCGGGGGTGTGTGCTTGTGTAAGGGGTGAGTGATCATCCCTCAGCCCAACGTTGTTCAACATCCACATGGCCCCCCTCACACAAGTGGCCCGCCCCCACCACCTCAAAACCATCTCCTACGCCGAAGACACCCAGCTCATCCTCTCCCTCACCAAGGACCCTCACACCGCCAAAAAATACATCCACAAGGGCTGAGGTCCATCGCCGACTGGATGCGGAGCGGCCATCTGAAACCGAACTCGGACAAGACAGAGGTCCTCATCCTGGGACACACACCCTCAGCCTGGGATGACTCCTGGTGGCCGATCGCTCTGGGGACAGCACCAACACCCACCCACCACACACGCAACCTAGGATTGATCCCCGCATCCTCCCTCTCCATGTCCAAGCATGTCAATGCCGTCTCCTCCTCCTGCTATGACACCCTACGCACGCTCCGCCGGATCGACTGGTGGATCCCGACCGAAACAAGAAGAACAGTGACACAGGCCCTCGTCAGCAGCTGACTGGAGTACGGCAATGCACTCTACGCAGGACTCTCATCCAAACACCAACGGCGGATACAACGCTTCCATAAAGCCTCCGCACGACTGATCGACAACGCCCCCCGCCACAGCCACATCACCCCCCTCCTGGGTGACCTGCACTGGCTCCACATCAACAAGAGGATCACCTTCAAGCTCCTCACCCACTCACACAAGGCACACCACAACACCGGACAAGCCTACCTGAACATCAGACTCAGCTTCTACAACCCCACCCGCCAGCTCCGCTCCGGCAGACTTGCCCTCGCAGCTATCCCCCGCATCCAACGTACGACCGCCTGCGGGAGATCCTTAATCCTACCTCGCCGCCAAGACCTGGAACACCCTCTGAACCCATCTACGACTGACCCAAGACCTACTTGCCTTCAGATGACTACTCAAGACCTGGCTCTTCGAGCAGTAGTGGAACCCCCCCCCCCTCAGGCAGAATCGTTACAGCGCGAGGGCATGCCAGTTGTGTGAAACTCTCCAATCCCTGAAGGGTCATTCTAAAAGGAGCGAACCACCTACTCTTATGAATAGGCCTCAAATATCGTGGTCTGAAAAAAAGGAAATAAAGGAAAGATTACAAGGAGAAGCCAAAAGACACTGATGTGGCAAATGATTAGATGGCAACACGGAACATGGCACCCTAATTTGCATCCTTAGAGCTATGCTGCAGAGCACTCTGTCTGTGATAAGACATTCCTATCAAATTTTTATATCACAGAGCAGTACGATAGCCTCGCACAGAGCAAGACAGTAGCGGTTGGCACATGAATGCAACTACATAAAGTGTCATAAGCACTAGCAGTTATTCACACAGCAAAACAAAACGGAAAACGTATCCCCCTCATCTTGCCCATTACAAAACTTTAAAGTAACAGGTCTTGAAGAAGATGGCACACAAAGAGGACTAAGCCATCGAAACGTGCGTCGACCAGTTTGAATGACACACCCTAGCGTTCAGCACAGCATCAGAGGGTTGAGTTCTTCACCCCTGTTGGTCTTTTCTGTGCATGCTTTTTGGCTCTGGGGTGGGTAGTATGTATGTTATGGATGAAAGTGATATGAATGTGAAGTGTGAAGAGGTGTGAATAGGTATGGGGCTTTTCTGTCTTTGGATATTCTAAATTAATGTCAATATCCGTATGTTGGTTCTAATAGATACAATTTTTTTCATATTTTGTATAAATTCTGTTTTTCAAATATTTTATATATGTGCAAAGATTGTTATATTTTTGTATGGCTTGGATTGTTTAGTATAAAAAAAATGTTTGTCTTAAAAAAAAAAGAGATGAATTTCACTCATATGCAAAAATGATGAAAAAAGACATAAAATACAATAAAAAGACACAATAGTAATGCGTATATAAGGGTGTTTTTGTGCTTTCCATATGTGAGCCTACATAAGCTTGATATAAAGCAATATAGGTCTAGAGGGATATTGTGTACATAATTCTTCTGTACCCACCCCCCCCCCCTCAGCACCTTGAGACCCTCACAGGTAAGTAGCGCGCCTTACAAGTACCCTGATTGATTGTTGATTGATTGACGGTGCCTGCTGGTGGGTGTAGTGTGATTTGGCTGTGGATCTCCCAGGTGATGTATCTGTCCCCCCATGGAGCATGCTGCCATGTCAGTGAGTGTGAGTTCCTGTCCTAGATATCTGAGCTGGTTGTGTTCGTGTTAGATTTTGCAGTTGTCACAGGAGGGCCTTGTGCTGGCTACAGCAGGGCCAAGTGTCAGCTAACTTGTCAGTACTTTGCCAGTCCCTGTGCATTGCGCATGGTGCATGGGCTGAGGGCAATGGTGTCTGTTTCTGAGTTGTACAACTATGTTTAGTGATCCCCAACCTCCCAGCATACCGGACATCCAGTCTTGGGTTTTTGGTTTGTGTAGGCTGGGACATGGCATGGCCTTGCTTTGTGAATGGGGCATACACATGTTAGTGGCATGAGCGTTGTTTTTGAGTGTGGTTGTGTCTGGTGAGGGCTTGGGGGTAGGTGTGTGCATTTGTTGTAGTTGGGGTGAGGATGCCATTAGCCCCATGTTACGTAAGTTGTTTGTGTACTCACCAGGCTCGGCAACTCCTTCAACTCCGTGTACTCCCACTGGTGGAAGCAGGGCCATCACCTTCTCCTCCCAGGGATGGTAATGTACCAGTCTGCGGGGCAGCCCACCTCCTGTGATGTTACTCTGGGCGTAGTCCTCGTTCATTTTGCGCTTGACTGCCCTGCGCAGATCGTACCACCTGGCTTGGCATTCGTTCCTGGTCCTTCTGATGGGCGCAACAGCATTCACTCGATCGACGATCCTCTGCCACAGGCGTGATTTTTCAGCTATGCTGGTCTGTCTGACCAATGTTCCAAAGAGTTGTGGCTCGACTCTGATGACTTCGTTGACAAGGATGTCCAGCTCCTCCCTTGTGAACTTTGGATTCTTGTCTGTGGGCATGGTGTGGGGTGTGGATGGTTGTGGGTGTGTGGGTGTGAATGTGTAGGTGTGTGTGTGAATGTGTAGAGGGGGTATGTGTGAAGGAGGTTGTGTGATGGTGTGTAAGTTAAGGTGTATGGGTGCAGTTGTTTGTGTGTGGTGTCTGTCAGCAGTGAGTCTGTTGCAAAGGGTCAGGGTTTGTAAGTGTGGGCCCTATTTATTGGTCCATTTGTGGGTGTGGCTGGGTTTGAAATTTTGGTGGGTGTGTTATGAGAGGTGGTTGTGAGTTTGGGCCTCTGTTTGCCTGTTTGGATGTGCCAGGTCAGTCTTTTAGATGTGTTTAGTCCTGTAGATGTGTTTTGTGGTGTTGTGCGATTCGAATTGACCCTCCTTGTGCTGTTTTGCAGTGTCCTGCTCTGTACGAGTCGTTTTAGCGTATGTAACGTGTGAACATACGTGATGTTGTTGTACAGTGCTCACATATGCAATGTTGTTGTATGGTTCGTACATACGGGATGCTGGGGTACGGTGGTGGGGTATGGTGCGTCCAAGTACGTGGCTGGGGTAGGGTGGTGGGGTACGGTGGTGGGGTACGGTGCCTCCAAGTACGCGGCTGGGGTACGGTGGTGGGGTACGGTACGTACAAGTAAGGGGCTGGGGGACGGTGGTGGGGTACGGTGCGTACAAGTTAGGGGCTGGGGTAGGGTGGTGGGGTACGGTGCGTACAAGTAAGGGGCTGGGGGACGGTGGTGGGGTACGGTGCGTACAAGTTAGGGGCTAGGGTAGGGTGGTGGGGTATGGTGCGTACATGTACGGGGCTGGGGTACGGGGCTGGGGTACGGTGGTGGGGTACGGTGCGTACATGTACGGGGCTGGGGTACAGTGCAGACATGGGGGGGTACGGGGCAGACATGTGGGGTGGAGGGGGGGCTGTACGACTCGTATCCCAGGCACAAGTTTACCCGGATACGAGTGGTATGGCGTTCGATCCGTACGGAGCCTTTCCCATGCGCTTGTGTTTTCAGACAGCCGGTACAGGTCGTAGTTGCACGCTCGGACTTCACTATTACAATTTGTATGTAAAAATGTCCGGGGACGTGTCGTAGACTTTTCCCGAAGTCATTCGTATGAAATTTTCACGTACGAATCGTACTTCGCCGTTTGTACGGGACTTGTACGATTCGTACGTAAAAAAATACGGATGCGAGTCGGACGGTAATTTTTTTGGACGGATCGGAATCGGCACCAATGTGTCCATTATTTATGCAGGATTTCAAACAGTAATAAAGTGTAAACACAATACAAAAAAAATCTCACACCAATTTCGAAGAATAGCGTAAAATGTTTTGGATTATTTGAGACCAAAATGACAAAGAGCCAATCTGGTCACGCTGGACCGGGACAAAGACACAAGTCCAAGCCAGCCCTGATGGAGCGTAGGACAGATGCAGGTACCTAGTTAAGTCAGCTGAACAAATTACCTTACAGCCTGGATGTAGAGTGTTGCAAGACCCCATGTCAAAGGTGCTTCATGCAGCGGTGGCTCCGAGGAGCTGTGAGTCTGTGATGCGTAGTGCTGCATTGAAGAGGAGTTGCAGACCGGCGGTTCCAAAGATGCTACGAGGCTGCAATGCGGAGTCCTGCATCGTAGTCGATGAAATACAACGATAAAGATCTTGCGATGCGAAAGCCTGCATTGAAGATGAATCATGCAGCAGTGGTTCCGAGGAGACTGCGGACTGCGATGAGCAGGTCACATTGGGGATGCACCACACAGAGGAAGTTCCAAATCAGGGCTATGAGAAGATGTGTCATGCTGCATTCGTTCTGACAACAGCTTGGCTGACAGAGCGCGTTCAAAGAAAGGGGTGGTAACATTTGGAGGGGGCACAACTCACAAAAGACAGAGTCCAGTTGCTGGGTTCAAGATGCTAAGAGCCTTTTTTGTCCCTGAGGCTCTGATCAGGAGGCCAGCCAACTAGACTTGGAATCACTCTGGTAGTCCTGAGCTCAAGATTCAGCTCCAGTCCTTTCACTCAGGCAGCAGAACAATAGAATAGCAGTTCTTTTTGCACAGCAACATTTTAGTCCTTCTGAGTCTTCCACAGGTCCAGAGCTGTACTTAAGAGCTGGGTCTGAGAGCCTATTATTTATACCTGGTACCCACTTTGAAGAAGGCCCCCGCTTGGGTTCAGTGACTAAGTATCGAGGGACTTAATATAGAATGCCCAAAATATCGACGCCAAAATATAGAAGGACAGAATATCGACTCCCTATCTACAAACAGGTAAGTACTAAAATATCGATTCCAAAATATAGAATGTTAAAATATAGTTAGCTAAAATATCGAATTTTTTAAATGTATTAAAAATAATATAAAAGTAATTAAATATTAAAAACAATTAAATAAAACATACATATTATAATATTAAAAATGCTTAAAATGTAAACATAATAAAAGTAATGTAAAAAAAGTAGAGATTTTGTTGGATAGTGAGAGCGTAAAAATTACTATTCCCACTCCAGTGAGTGCAACAGTACGGAAAACGTTGGATAGCGTAGGGGTAAAAATTACTATTTCCACTCCAAAGAGTGCAACAGTAGGGAAAGCGTTGGATAGCGGGAAGCTAAAAATTACTATTCCCACTCCAGAGACTGTAACAGTAGGGAAAGCATTGGATAGCGGGAAGGGAAACATTACTATTCCCACTCCAGTGAGTGCAACAGTAGGGAAAGCGTTGGATAGCGTAGGGGTAAAAATTACTATTCCCACTCCAATGAGTGCAACAGTAGGGAAAACGTTGGATAGCGTAGGGGTAAAAATTACTTTTCCCACTCCAAAGAGTGCAACAGTAGGGAAAGCATTGGATAGCGGGAGAGTAAAAATTACTATTCCCACTCCAGAGAGTGCAACACTAGGGAAATCGTTGGATAGCGGGAAGGGAAAAATTACTATTCCCACTCCAGTGACTCCAACAGTAGGGAAAGCATTGGATAGCGTAGGGGTAAAAATTACTATTCCCACTCCAGACACTGTAACAGTACAGAAAGCATTGGATAGCAGGAAGAGAAAAATTACTATTCCCACTCCAATGAGTGCAACAGTAGGGAAAGCGTTGGATAGCGTAGGGGTAAAAATTACTATTTCCGCTCCAAACAGTGCAACAATAGGGAAAGCGTTGGATAGCGGGAGGATAAAATTTACTATTCCCACTCCAGAGAGTGCAACAGTGGGGAAAGTGTTGGATAGCGGGAAGGGAAAAATTACTATTCTCACTCCAGTGAGTGCACCAGTAGGGAAAGCGTTGGATAGCGTAGGGGTTAAAATTACTATTCCCACTCCAGTGAATGCAACAGTAGGGAAAACGCTGGATAGTGTAGGGGTAAAAATTACTATTCCCACTCCAAAGAGTGTAACAATAGGGAAAGCGTTGGATAGCAGGAGGGTAAAAATTACTATTCCCACTCCAGTGAGTGCAACAGTATGGAAAGAGTTGGATAGCGGGAGGGTAAAAAATACTATTCCCATTCCTGAGAGTGCAAAAGTAGGGAAAGTAATGATTTAATTTTAAACTAAGCTTACATTAATTATCAATACCAATAAAAAGTCAATTGAAAATAATTACCAATTAATAAAAATTAATTACCATTGAAATTTTTTTATTACCAATTAATAAAAATTAATTACCATTTAAAAATTAATTTACAATTAATTATCAATACATTTAAATAAAAATTAATATTGACTTTATTACAATTAATTTACTTCTCACCCAATTCCCCTATAAACCCACAACCCACTCCCAATAATAAAAAATACAATTAACATTATTATCAATTAATCAATTAATAAAATTTATTTAGCAATAATAAAAATTAATTATAAATTCATACAAATTAATTACCAATTCATACAAATTAATTACCAATTGATAATTAATTATCAATGATCAATACACATAAATAAAAAAATATATATTTACTTTATTACAATTAATTTATTCCCACCCAATTCCCCTATAAACCCACAACCCACTCCCAATAATAAAAAATACAATCAACATTATTATCAATTAATCAATTATTAAAAATTTGCCATTAATAAAAATGAATTAGCAATTCATACAAATTAATTATCCATTAATACAAATGAATTACCAATTATTAATTAATTATCAATCAATTATTAATACACATGAATAAAAAAATAATATTTACTTTATTACAATTAAATTACTTCCCACCCAATTCCCCTATAAACCCACAACCCGCTCCTAATAATAAAAAATACAATTAACATAATTATCAATTAATGAATTAATATAAAGTAATTACCAATTAAGAAAAAATATTTACCAATTAATTATCAATCAGTTAATTATCTCAACATATAAATATAATTAATATTTAATTAACCATAATTAAATTACTTCCAACCCTATTCCCCTAAAAACCCACAACCCGCTACGGAATTAAATTACGCAAAAATTAAATTACTTAACATTCATTAGTTTAAAAAATGTAAACATACATTACAAAAATAATACATAATTTTAACACACATGCTACCATACATAACACAAAAAAAATCGATATTATAGATATCTATATTTTCAAATTCGATATTGTGGTAATCTATATTTTAAAATTCGATATTATGGAATTCTATATTTTTAAATTCTATATTATGGAAATCGATATTTCATACCACAATTTCGATATTCTGACCTATCTATATTTTGATAATTCGATATTCTGTCCTATCTATATTTTAGAATCGATATTCTGTCCTGTCGATATTTCCGAATCGATATTTAGGGTGTTCACCTCAGCTTGTCCAGGGTCACAAAAGACTAGTGTAAACTCCTTTGTGAGTGTAATCAGGCACAGGCTTTCTGATGTGTAAGTGTGCTAGGTGACAGGTCCTCCACCTCAATAAGTCAGAGATGGCCCATCCTGCCAACACTAAGGTGCCGATTCGGATCCTGGAAAAATTTCCCCCGTCCGAATTGAATCTGGACTTTTTTCCGTCCGAATCGTACAAGTAGCGTACAAACTGCCAAGTACGATTCGCATGGGAAAAAGTCCATACGAATCACATCAGGAAAATTTCCCCACACGTCCTCGGGTCGGAAATTGTGTCCGACACATCCCCGGACGATTTACCGTACGAATCGGAAACATGAAGTCCGACCGCGCAAGTACGATCACTCCCATCCTTTCGATTTCACAACTGTATGGAAAAAACACCGTACGGACCGAACTCCCATAGCAACCATTGAGACACGTGCCCGCATACGCACCGAACACCCCACCACAGACCCCGCATGTACGTGCAAAACGCCCCCCCGGCCGCGGATGTACGTGCCGAACCCCCACCAGTGTATGCATGGAGTGTACCCCCACCCATGTATGCATGGAGCGTACCAACTCCCCACCCGTGTATGTACGGACCATACCCCCACCCGTGTATGCATGGAGCATACCAACTCCCAACCCGTGCATGTACGGACCGTACCCCAGCCCCCCCTGTATGTATGGACCGTACCCCCACCCGTGTATGCATGGAGCGTACCAACTCCCCACCCGTGTATGTACGGACCATACCCCCACCCCACCCGTGTATGTACGGACCGTACCCCCACCCCACCCGTGTATGTACGGACCGTACCCCCACCCGTGTATGAATGGAGCGTACCAACACCTCACCAGTGTATGTACGGACCGTACCCCCACCCGTGTATGTACGAACCGTACCCCCACCCATGTATGCATGGAGCGTACCAACTCCGCACCCGTGTATGTACGGACCGTACCCCCACCCGTGTATGAATGGAGCGTACCAACTCCCCACCCGTGTATGTATGGACCATACCCCCAGGCCCCCCTGTATGTACGGCCCATACCACGCCCACCACTACGTCACCCCAACAATGGCGGTACGGCCCGTACCCACGTTCTAATGGCCTGGGTACGGGCTGTACCAGCATTGTTGGGGTGATGTGGGTGTACGTGTGGTACGACCCGTACCAACGCTCTGAGGGCCTGGTTACGGTGCAGACCCCCAATGGGGTGCTGTAGGGGTACGCACCGTACCCAGCCCTTCAGAGCGTGGGTACGGGTCATACCACGCGTACCCCTACATCACCCCAACAATGCTGGTACGGCCCGTACCCAGGCCTTTAGAACGTGGGTACGGGCCGTACCGCCATTGTTGGGGTGACGTAGTGGTGGGCGTGGTACGGCCCGTACCCATGCTCTTAAGGCCTGGGTACGGTACGTACCGGTATTGTTGTGTTGCCGGTTCACGTCAACATCCACTTCCGTAGTGGCGGACGCTGGCGTTGCTGGACACGCCCCCACCCCCTCGAGGTGACCAGGTCCTGCAGGTCAGGTATGTCCAGGGCATGTGTAATTTGAGACTTGTGTGGGGGTTATGTGTCCTGCCCCTGCCCCCCTTTGCCCTTGGGTGTTATTCTGACCTTCTGCGGCATCTGCGTCGGTGCCTGTAGAGCAGGTGGACTGCTATGAGGGCTGGGATGACACGTAGGTTCGGGTCCATGGCTGTCCGTCGCATACAGGTGCTCCTTGTGCGCGTCGCCCTGATTTCCCGGCAGTTTTTGGCAGCCGGAAAATATAATCCGTGCGGGGTGACGTCGGTGCGGATCGTACTTCCTGGTTCGTGGACCGCAGCCTGAATGCGTCCCGACGTCACATCGGAGCATTCCCGGATCACATTCGTATGTATATTTTCGCCGGTCGATGTTTTTTACGATTCGTACGGAAATGGTGTTTCCGTGGGAATCGTACTTCCATGTTTGTAAGGTTTATTTCCCGGGTACGAGTCGGACGGAGCAAACGCTCCGACCGATGGTTCGTACCCGGATTCTCCAGGATCCGAATCGGCACCATTCTCCTTTGTCTCATTGTCTGGGAGCAATACACAAAGTCCAACTTCCAGCTACACTTAGTCATATGACAGTGGAGCAGGTTGCAGGCACCACATGGTTAGGACAAGAAAATGCCAACTTTTGAAAAGTGGAATTTTTAGAATTGTGACTTTACCATTAAAAAGAGTTTTACATTTCAATTCTTTAGTATTAAATATGTTTTATTGACAGAACACAATCAGTGGAACATTAGCAGGACACCTACAACTCAGCAGTCCGGCTAGCTGCATGTGGGGTATACCATCGGGGCAACGAACAAAGCAAATCTTTTCGTGATTAAACACAGCAAGCCGCCTACAACTCATCCGGCCCGGCCGCGTACAAAAGGGAGAAATAGTAACTATTAAGCAGTGCCATGGACAAGCAGGCAAATCAGTTAGAAAGCAATGAGTCTATGTTGTTGAGAATGCGACCCGCTGAAGCCTGCAGGCTCTAAAAAGTGTTCCATATTAGGTTTAAATCTCTTCACTGAAGATCCAACATACAAAATATAACAATGCAAGGTTCCCTATTATGTCAGCGGCTATACTCAGCATAAGGCCCATCTGGCCCAACAAGGTCAGCGGAAACATAATGCCAAGCTTGTAACAAAGCAGAAAACCCGCAATGAAGAAGAACAAAAACGAGAAGGGGACAAACTCATACACCCCCCGCCCCCCACATCCTCTTCCCACCACCCCCGTGTTCCGTGTCCACTAACTAAACTATCTAAGCCTGTACTTGTCCCCATCACTTCTCTGTCTGCTGGGTATCGGAGAGGCGCAATAATTGGAGGTACCTGGGGCAGGAGACCTCCTGGAATTCGGAGGCCAAGAAAGACAGGAAGGGTTTCCACATTTCGGCGTACTTGGCCTCCTCCCCAGTTACGGTCAAGGTCAACTTCTACATTCCGCGGACGTGCCACAGGCGATGGAGCCAGCCGGTGAAGGTTGGTATGCGGGCCGTGCACCAGTGTGTAAGTATATTTTGTGTTGCAGAGCCTAACGCAATAGCTATCAGGCGACCTCTACAGGATCGCAGTGGGTAAGTCAGGGGATTTGAGAAACCCAGGAGGACATATGCTGGGAAACGTGGGATTTCTGTGCCAAAATGTGTATCCACTTCATCCAAGACTTGATTCCAATAGGGTTGGATATACTCACATTCCCATAAGAGGTGCACCAGGGTACCTACGCTATCACAGCCAGTCCCTCTTTGTGTGGGATCTATTGAATGAAGACGCTCCGGGGTATAATACCAATAAGTCGCCACTTTGGTGAGGGTCTCTGTTAGCCACATATGGTATGCGGAATGGCGGGCCCTATAATATACCCCCTCCCACTCCTTGTGACTAAGTGTCCTACCAAGTTCCCTTTCCCAGCACGCCCGGCCGGAGCTGTAGGTGTGAGCATTTCTGGCCTGCAACATTTTGGTGCCGATTCCGATCCGGTAAAACCCGGGTAAGAATGGTCGTACGGAGCGATTTTTACATCCGACTCGTACCCGGGAAAAACAGCTTACAAACTCGCAAGTACGATTCGCACAGAAATACCATTTCCGTACGAGTCGTAAAAAACACCGACCGGCAAAAAAATACATACAAATCTGAATCTGGACGGCGCATACGCGACGTCCGGACGGAGTCAGGCAGCGTTCTACGGACCAGCAAGTACCATTCGTGCCGACATCACTCTGCACGCAGCATTTTTTATGGGAGCCAAAAACTGCCGGGAAATTAAGGACGACGCGAACAAGGAGCCCCGGTACGCGACAAACAGGGATGACCCCAACCTATGCGTCATCCCGGCCCTCATAGCCTACCACCTTGTGTACAGAAACCGCCGCAGATGCCGCAGAAGGTCAGAACAACCCCCAGGGGCAAAGGGGGGGGTGCAAGGGGCAGGAAACATAACCCACACCCCACAAATTACTAATACTTCCTGCACATTCATTACCTCCATGGTCTGGTCACTTCGGGGGGCGTGTCCACCAATCCCATGTCCCGCCACAATGGAAGTGGACGTGGACGCGTACCTGTCACCGCCACTATGGTGGTACGGGACGTACCCACGTTCCCCAGAGCGTGGGTACGGGCCGTACACGAGTACCCCTATGTCACCGCCACAATGGTGGTACGGGCCGTACCCACGTTCCCCAGAGCGTGGGTACGGGCCGTACACGCGTACCCCTACGTCACCGCCACAATGGTAGTACGGCCCATATCCACGTTCCCCAGAGCGTGGGTACGGGCCGTACACGAGTACCCCTACGTCACCGCCATAATGGTGGTACGGCCCGTACCCATGTTCCCCAGAGCGTGGGTACGGGCCATACACGCGTACCCCTACGTCACCGCCACAATGGTGGTACGGCCCATACCCACGTTCCCCAGAGCGTGGGTACGGGTCGTACACACGTACCCCTACGTCACCGCCACAATGGTGGTACGGCCTGTACCCACACCCCCAGAGCATGGGTACGGGCCGTACCACCATTGCAGTGGTGACGTAGGGGTACGCGTGTACGGACCATACCCACGCCCCCAGAGCGTGGGTACGGGCCGTACCACCATTGCAGTGGTGAGGTAGGGGTACGCGTGTACGGACCGTACCCACGCCCCCAGAGCGTGGGTACGGACCGTACACGCATACCCCTACAGCCCCAACACATGATGGATACAAGGCGTACACACGCCACGGATGTAGTTGTACGGCTTGGTGCAGCACATCAACTGTAAAATGGGGCTGGTGTATGGGCAGGACAGCAGTGCACCACAGCAAGGGCGCAGGTGGGTGGGTGGGTGCAGAGGACCCCCAGCAGTGCCCAGACATATGAGGGGTGGGTGCCTATCACTCCCAGCAGTGCCCAGACATGTGAGGGGTGGGTGCAGAGGACTCCCAGCAGTGCCCAGACATATGAGGGGTGGGTGCCTATCACTCCCAGCAGTGCCCAGACATGTGAGGGGTGGGTGCAGAGGACTCCCAGCAGTGCCCAGTGATATGAGGGGTGGGTGCCTATCACTCCCAGCAGTGCCCAGACATGTGAGGGGTGGGTGCCTATCACTCCCAGCAGTGCTCAGACATATGAGGGGTGGGTGCCTATCACTCCCAGCAGTGCTCAGACATGTGAGGGGTGGGTGCAGAGGACTCCCAGCAGTGCCCAGACATATGAGGGGTGGGTGCCTATCACTCCCAGCAGTGCCCAGACATGTGAGGGGTGGGTGCAGAGGACTCCCAGCATTGGACAGAGACATGGGGGGGTGTACATCATAATCAGATGACCACAGCTCCATGGGTGAATGTACGTATCCCTAACTTAGGACAATGAGGATAGTGCCATACCAACACATCACTGACAGCATTGTCCCACTCCCAGGAGGAAGGAGGTCTAACCCCCACTGCATGACACACCGCATGTGGGTGTGAGGACAAATAACACATGCATACCCACCCCTGGCAGATGCAGCACAATACACACACTGAGATCATGCCACAAGACTGTATAGTCATGTCACTGCCTAACAAACTAAGAGAGCCAAAGAGAACACACACTGTCACGCACATCCCAGGACTGATGGGAATGTTCAGGTGCTGGGCTAGCCACCAAGATGTTGTCTGTCATGGAAGGAATAGTGTGGAGTTTCCACAGATACAATGCCCACAATTGTGAGTCAGGTGTTCAAATACCCAGAAGAACAAGTACCATATGTGTACTAGGCTGGGATTACACACATGCATTGTGCGGAAAAGGGACCATTTATCCATGAAGGCATGGCAAAATACTCTATACACAAGTACAGTGAGTACCAAGGATGGCACAGACAATGCAGGCAGACACATTGCTGAGCAGGCATGCCCAGAGTTGAAGGGATCCATCACCAACAAAGGAAATGTAGACACAGGGCAACACGACAATTGTGAAACTCTCTGCAGGGGAGATGTCAGGTGCCACAGAGGAAGGAACACCCCATGGGACAATGTCTCCAAACACAAAGAGCATACACGACAAAGAATCTTTGCAGAGATTGCGTGATGGCACGCAGATACCAGGTTCCACCCCATGAGCAGCAGACCACAACATATCCCTGAAACATAACACATGCCCACAACCCCAACTCCTGTAGCATCAGCATCAACATCAATACCTGAAATGCAAGACTTTTCCAAAGAAAAAGAAAATGCTTTATTCAGCATGAAAATAATAATGTGTAAACGAGACTATTCACAAAGGCCAATGGCCAGTCCATATCAGCAGTCCTTGGGGGAAGACACATGGCCATGCGTCTCCCCTAGCTTGCCTGCACATCACAAGAGTGTTTCGTCGACTGGGGGGGGGGGGCACCATGTCGGGAAGGACCAGGCACCGCAGGGACAGGAGGGGGAAGGGTAGGTGTGGTGGGTGCAGGGACGGACGACTCCACCACAGCGGGTGGGGCAGCGCCAAAGGTGGAGGCGAGCTCGGCGCTGCACACTTCTGCCAGTTCTTCAAGCGTCTCCCCTGCACCCGTTGAAACAACAGGCCCCAAGGAGGGGGGTGGTCGGAGGGATGGGTTGCAGTGCTACTGGGGGAGGTGGTGGATGGGCTGGGGGACTTAACTCCCCTACCCATGGAGTGCCTTGACCGTTTGCGTCCAGGTGAACTAGTGGGGCTGAGGCCCAGCCCAGCAAAGTAGGTCTCCTTCTCAGAATCTGGGGCAGGGGAGCCAAGGGGAGTGACATCGGAGGGACTGGGGAGTGAGTCATGTGGACGAGGACTGTGGCTGCGTGCCTGCCTGTGTGCCCCAGACCCAGTGGGTGTGCCTGCTACCCCCTGAGTGTGCGTGTCAGGAGGTGTGCGATTGCCCTTACGTGGTGGTGTGCAGCTTGTGTCTGGTGGGGTGCGTGTGTGTGGATATCTGGGTGTGCTTGGTACAGGCATGGGTGTTGGACTTGTGGATGGGCCAGGGGTAGGGGGGGAGGCAGCGCTGCAGGTTACTCGCTACTGCCGTCAGTGACGAGTCCAGGGACCTCAGCAACATCCGTTGGTCAGACAACGCTGATGACATGCCCTCCATGTACGACACCATCTGGGTCAGCAGTCTGGTGTGGCCATGGAGGACAGTCAGGATCGATGTCTGCCCAACTTGCAACTGCCGCTGAATGTCCACAGACTCGGCAGTGAGGGCAGCAGGGGGGACAGGGGCAGGGGGTGCGGTACCTGGCACGAAGGAGACACGGTGTGGCCTAGCATGGACAGAAGGGACCCGAGCAAGTGGGAGGGCGGTGATGGGAATGGAGGTGGCGGCGAGAGATGTACTGCTGCTTTCAGCTCTGGTAGCAGCCTCCGCCCCCTCTGGGAGCTCAGCCTCGGACCCGTCTGCCTCGTAGTCTGTGTTGGTACTGGGCAGGTCCTCCGCCTCACTCCCCTCGCCCTCCGTGCCACTTGGTTCCGCCGACTCCTCAGCAGTGGTGGCACCACTGCTCGATCCCTCCTCCACATCCGTGCCGGTGTCTCCCTCGGTGTCCTCCGATGATGCAGTGGGCAAGGTGAAGAGACAAGAAAAAATCAGTCACCTGTATACATCTGACACATGAGTCCAAACAAAATAGGCAACAGTGCATATCAGGAAAGGCATCAGGAGTAACATCTAGGATACTCCCCACATATGTAAGCCCTGCACTCCCCAGTTGGTTGACGTACCATGCCACTTGCAAACAATGAAAATTAAGACACAACAGCCAATGACTTGAATTCACAAGATCATGAGAAGCTAGTGTCTGGGATCAGTTGAGCACAGCAAGACTATGAAGGCATGCCACCTATTGTTCACTGGGAAACAAACAGTATTGTCGCACCCAAGGCCAAATACCACAAGCCAATGCAGAAGGTGTCCCCAGACTCAGAGACCTGTGAGTACTTTTGACACCCCAAAGAAATACATTGTGACTCCTGGAGAATCACAACTCTTTCCAAAATGGACATGTCTAGCATGTGTGAATGTGGCACTCTGTGAACACCACACACATGTGTCTGTATAGCAGAAGTCACACAAGGAGGTGCACATCAAACTACATGTACAGAGTCATTGTCTGAGCTGCCAGACTCATTAAAATCAGCCACTGTTAGGAAGAAATGGCGTAGCAGTAAGTACATATACATGGCACCAGGGTGGCTGGATGACTTGACACTCGTAATTTTGTATCAGCAACAACCAAGGACTAACCCAAATGCTAGCACACTGTGGGAACATGTATATGTATGAACTCCAAACAAGTGTTGTCCAAACTGTGCATTACTTTTAAATGTGCCAGCGTGTCCCTGGAAAGTGTAAAGGTGGTGTCTTGTGCACTTCCCTGGGAGACATCTGTCATGCAGGCACATCATTGTCCTTCACAACCAAACAACAAGGTCAAGCATATGAAACATTGAGACTTGTTGACAGGTGTAGTGAGTGCCAATGGACATTTTCCCAGAGTAACAACTTGAAAAATGTCATTTGTCACATGGCTATCCGTCACCTGATCACACAGTTGGCTACACATATGACCTACTGACTGTCATCTGGAGTGGCACACATGTCAACACCCAGGACAATGCATGAGCCAATGGGCCTGCAATTGTTTACAGTGAGTATGTGCCTATCACTGGGGCCTACGGTACCCCAACCATAGTGATAGGGACGTACTCACATGTGTACGGCCCGTACACGCGTGAGTACGGGCCCTACACACGCCCTCGGAACGTGTGAACTGCATTTCACTGCTTACACTGGTGATAGGAGGCGCACATGAAAGGAATGGAGGTGTCAGACTCGCACAAGGGTGTACATCAAGTCATTGTCAGTGCAGTCCTTCATGTGCAGGGCCTAGGTGTGTCAGGCAGTGATGTGGCACATGTCTCCTCATGTTGTGGCACAATAGATGTGTGATGAGCTGTTTACACATGTCATGAGTGATGGGGCACTACTTGGCACACTTCCCCTTCACACTTTGCACATGTGTACATGTGCGACACACGTGTCAAGCACTGCATCACTGGTATGGCACAGTCTGCAACACCCGCAACTGTCCCCTGATGCCAGGTACACGGATAATTATAGCTGACATGTGACTCCCAGTGTGCCACGATGTGACTATGTCATGTGTGTGTCATGTGTTCCCATGAGCTTTCCGCTGGTGTTCCGTCAACTCCATCTGCTGTTGCAGCATCCAACATGTGTATGTGTGCATTTGTGCATGACATACATATACGCACACCATGCCACATGTGGACTCATACGTTACATGTGTCATGATGTTTCGCAGATGACTTCCTGACATGAGGCAATGTCTGCGTTGTCTCAATGTCTGTGACATAAGTTTTTAACATGGACCCCTTAATGGAAATGTGTGTAATCTGTCCATTTCCAGATAACATGTGACCTGTGCGTCTAGACTCCCGCCAGCTATCTGTATGAGATGACATCCTTCTAATGCTGATATGTGGATGTCTGTCACTCATGTAATGTGTCTGGCTTGTCACTTACACTGCCCAACAGCTATTTCATGGCATGTCACGTCAACATTGCCATGCAACTATTTTGGCTGGCTGTTCGTAGGAGTATCACCTGGCTGGCCCACGTGTCCTGGATGTATTGCACAGCACAGACTGTGTATTAAGCAGATGTGTATTAGCTGTTGAACATGTGCTCACCTCAGTGACATTGGTGTGGTAATGTACTCACTCTTTGTTATTCCTTCCAAATCTCTGCAGGGCACAGCCTCTCCCCAGACGAATGCCAGACCTGGATGCTATGCGTGAACATGACTGCATACGCAGATACAGATTCTCACAAGAGTTGATAGAGGACTTTACCCGCCGGCTTGCACCACACCTCCAACCACAACACAGGTATCCTACAGCTCTGACCCCTAAGGTCAAGATGATGGCAGCCCTACATTTTTTTGCAACCGGCACGTTTCCACTGACCCTAGCTTATGTCGGTGGCATGTCCCAGACATGTTCAGCCGTGTCCTGCATGATGTTATAGAAGCCATGTTGTTGCACCTGGATGAATTCATCCATTTTCCCACTCGTGAGCAGTTGACAGGTGTCAAGGGTGAGTTCTATGCCCTGGGAGGGATGCCTCATGTAATTGAGGCCATTGATGGGACACATGTGGCTTTGGTACCACCACAGGCACAGGAGGTAGCCTATAGAAACAGAAAACATTACCACTCCATTAATGCCCTTGTGGTTTGTCTTGCTAACATGCTGATTTCCCATGTCTGTGCACGTTTTCCAGGGTCCGCACACGATGCGTACATCATGAGGCGTAGCAGGGTGCCAGAAATGATGCTGCAGCTGCACGCGGAACGAGCATGTCTTGTTGGTGGGTATACTCTGTTAGTCCTGTGTTCAGCACTATCTTTGTTTCTTACGGCATCTCCTGACCCACTTCTTCACATGATGTTTCCATGTAGGGGACTCTGGCTATCCCAACATGCCATGGCTGATGACGCCTCTCTGCAACCCCAGAAAAGCCGCAGAACACCGGTACAACGACACCCATGGGCAGACGAGGCGCGTGATTGAGAGGACGTTTGGACTCCTGAAGAGCAGATTCCGGTGCCTCCACAAGACCGGCGGCGCACTCCCATATGCCCCGGTGAAGGTCTGCAAAATCTTCATTGTGTGCTGCATGCTACACAACATGGCAGTGGAGAAGGCCGTGCCACTCATCCTTGATCCGGATGAGCAGGATCATCCACCTGTGGAGGATGAAGGGCTCGGGCACGGGGCAAGTGAGGATGAGGATGAGGATGAGGACATCCGGAGTCAGCTTATCCGCAACTTCTTCTCATGATGGTGAGTCCCTGTGTCTGAGTGTGCACGCTTTGAGCCTTGTGTGGCATGTGTTGCAATGTGTGTGTCGAGCTGACTGTGTGCTAAGTGACTTGGAGGTGTGTTCTCATGTGTCATTCAAGTGATGATGTCATTCCACACATATTAGCTGGGACACTAAATTTGATAAGGGCATGGTGACAACATCATTCCTGTAGAGTACATGTACATGTCTGCGGATTACTGGCTCTTCGCTGACTTGTTGTGTGTCTGTCCTGAGGGTGTGTCTCCTGTGCGCAGGTCGGTCTTCAGTTTCCTGATCTGGTGTCATGCTTCTTTGGTGATTGTGCATGCATTGTCTCTGGGTGTGCCATGTGACACTGGACACTCCTTACTTTACACACGCGCCTGTTGCAGTTGTCCATCTGACATCCTAGTCTATGTGTGCAAATTCTGTCATTTTGCGAGGAGATGCCGCCTGCTGCTGCAGCCCCCGCAGCAAGGGCCAACAGAGTATCCAGATTTGGCAACACACACGCCTCCAGGATGCTCCTCACTTCCTCCCTCCACCCATTCATTTTGCTGTCCTCAGCTTGTCTATGCCACTGTTGCCGCCACGCGGTGCCAAAGGCTGGACCATCAGCACATGCAAGGTGCACATTGCACCACCATCCTGTCCTTGCATTACCCACATCACACTTCAGTCTGATGTATCAGCCACACTCCGAGCTATGTCCATCTGCACATCTAACGCCTGCTGTCAGACATACCCTGGGCACACACACGACACCTTTGCATGCTGAGTGTGCAACTCCAACTGCCTACACTGCGCTGCCCCACCTTCCAGGCCCTGTCACACCAACCAGGTCACGTCCCTGATACTCCCCACTGGCTCTGTTGCCCAGCAAGGGCATGGGAGTGGGACTCAAGGCTTCAGCATGTAGTATGGTGTCATTGTCTGGGACATGGCACAGGTATCATCTCTCAGCATGTCAATCTACAGAGTGTCCAGGACCCCCTCTCCACCATCACATGTGCACAGCACCTCATCATCAGCTCGTATGCCATTGACAGCCAGGTGCTCCTCACCCTCAACAAAGACACAGACATTGGCAGTTCCATCATTCAAGTATGCATGAGATCTATTGATGGATGGCTGCACACGAGCACCCTGAGGCTGGACTTGTACAGGACTGAGGTGAACATCTGAGGATTGTCCCCTTCCAGCTGGGTCAAGTGCCTGTGTCCCACCCGCAAGAGCTCTGCACAAGCACCCAGTAACACACACAAGATGGTGTGCATCATGTTTGGCTCACTCACATATGCCATGCTAGTCCACAGCATCTGTACCTCATGCTGCAACGCCCTCTGCATTATGCACATGACCCACAGATAGATCCACTCCAAGAAAAGACAGACCATCCCCCAGGTCCATGACAACATCCGTGTCACATACTGCCCTGCCCTCTACGGAGCAAGTACATCCAAACTCCCAGGAAACTGGTCCACTTCCAGGGTGCATCTGCACACCTCAGATTCAACAGCCTGCGCCCCAGCCACCTCACCGTCCACCATGGATAGCTGCAATGGATCACTGTCTGCTGCAGGGTGACCTCCACACTCCCCACCCTCACTCAGGAGGCAGTCCACAACGCCGACCCCAACCAACCTTGTACGTCTGTCATCCTAGATCCCGTTGGGCCATCTCCGTGCATCCAACCTTGCCCTGGCCAACGTTCTTCACATCCACCGTACTCCAGCATACAGGACATTATTCTCCCACTTGGCCACACATACCTGGGACTCCCTACCCGTGAATCTCCACATGAGCCATGACCTCTACGCCTTGATGATAATCTCCCAAATAGGTCTCTCCGCACAGTTTAGCAAGCCCCCCCTCAGCAGCCGGAGGCCATCACAGGTGAGTGTTGTGCTCCATGCCTACATTGAATGATACTTTGTGACCCATGTGTGTCCTGTACCAGACTCTGATCCCAGGGTATGGTTGGCTGGAGTTGGTTCAACACTCAGGCATAGTTTGACATTTCCACACACATATGTCGTTGAATGATGCAAAATGACAGGAACGTCTCATGTCCAAAGTGAAATATTTATTTACGGTGGGGTAAGTGGTTTGGTAGATACAATTGGGTGCTGTACCGGGGGAATATAATCCAAAGTTCACAGGGGGAGATGGTATCCTTGGCATTGGAAGTCATCAGAGCCAAACCACAGTGTTGGCCATCATTGGTCAGACTGTGACCAGCAAGTCCATGTGGCAGATAATGTCATTGGATGAGGTGCTGCTGTTGCGCTGGAGGGCCAGGTGCCAGGCCAGGTGACCTGGGAGATGGGGATGGTCTGCTGACTCTCACAGTCTTTTACGTGGACGACCCACCTTCCTCCGGGGACCCTCAGATGCAGGCCTTGACGATGCTGGGGACCCTCCGTCAGATGAATCCTCCTCCTCCTCCCTGGTGCTGGTCTACACCTGGTGGCACAGGGAGGGTTTGCCAGGCTTTGGGCGATCTGACGGAGTGATTGGCTCACGTCCCTGTGCACCGCCAGGAGCTCAGCCAGTCTTGCCTCCATCCGTCCTTGGTGTTGTTGATGACTGGCATGTTGCTCGACCTGCAGGTTCTTAATGTCATTGAGGCTCCCCTGCATCTCGGAGAGTCTTGACACGACCTGGTTGATGCCTCTGGTGTCACGCCGGTATGAGTCCAGGATGTTGCGTATGTGTGACATACCGGGGTCCTGAGCTGGCTGGTCAGGTTCGCGCCTCTGCCTGCCTCCACTCCCACAACCCCTGCCCACTTGAGCCTGGCCTGCCGTTGGGGGCACATCGGGTCTACGGGACCCCTGAGGGATGGGATTTGCAGGGTTGCCTGCCTCCTCCTGGGTGCCTGGAGAACCTTGTCCCTCCTGGTCAGACTGGCTGTGTTGTTCAGTGTGAGCAGGGCTCCTGGGTGTTTCCTGGGATGTGGCAGGAATGGGGGTGGTGGTTGGAACAGATGTACCTGACGCAGGTGCTGCAGGGGCTTGGGCACCAGAGGGTCCAGGTTGGTCGGGGTCATCCACGGAGTGGTGAGAGTCGTCGCTGTCGGTGGGATCGTCTTCACGCGGTGCCTGGGACTGTGATTCTTCCCCCCCAGTGTTGTGGGGAGATCGACGACGTTGCCCTGTGTGTGAGAGAGAGACAATGTTAATGGTGTTTCATACGACATCTATGTTTCATACATATTCAAGTTGACACATTTCCTACAGGTAGTTGGATGTGCCTAGCATTCCTCTCAATGTCCACTTGGGGATGGGTATGTTGCGGGGAACAGATTGGGATGTTCTCCTGATTGTTTGACCTGTAGATTGCTTGCTCTGATGCTTATTTGGCTCTGGATCGGTCTTGTTGTGTCACATGTCCATTGTGGGAGTGTGTGAATCCATTGCCTGCCCCGGGTGTGTGTGCTTGTGTTAGGGGGCGGGGTTGTGACTGGGCCTGCTGTTGTGTGTAGTGTGATTTGTCATTGGGTCTCCCAGGTGATGTGTCTGTCCCCTCATGGTGCATGCTGGCATGATAGTGAGTGTGAGTTCCTGTGCTAGATAGCTGTGCTTGTGGAGTTGGTGTTTGAGTGTACATTGGTTCCAGGAGGGCCTTGTGCTGCATACAGCAGGGCCGAGTGTCATCTACCGTGTCAGTACTTTGACAGTCCCTGTGCATTGTGCATGGTTATGTACCTATGACATATGGGCTGAGGGCATTGGTGTCTGTGGCTCATTTCCACAATGTGTTGTGTGGGGCCCACCCTCCCAGCCTCCCGGACATCCAGTCTTGTGTTTGTGGTTGTTGTAGGCTTGGACATGGCCTTGCCTTGATTTGTGAAGGGTGCATGGTGACGTTAGTGGCATCAGCGTGGTTTTTGAGTGTGGTTGTTTGCGGTGGGTGCTTGGGGGACGTTGGGTGCATTTGGCGTGTATGTGGTGTGGACCCCATTGCCCCCATGTTACGTAAGTTGTTTGTGTACTCACCAGGCTCTGTGACTCCTTCGACTCCGTGTACTCCCACCGGCGGTAGCAGGGCCATCACCTTCTCCTCCCAGGGATGGTAGTGTACGGGTCTGCAGGGCGGCCCACCTCCAGTGATGTTAGTCTGGGCATATTCTTCATTCATTTTCCTCTTGACCGCCCTGCGCAGATCGTACCACCTGGCTTGGCATTCATGCCTGGTCCTTCGGTTGGGCGCAACAGCATTCACCTTGTCGACAATCCTCTGCCACATGGCAGATTTTGCAGATATGCTGGTCTGTCTGACCAATGTTCCAAACAGCTGTGGCTCGACTCTGATGACTTCGTTGACAAGGAGGTCCAGCTCCACCGTTGTGAACTTTGGATTCTTGTCTGTGGGCATGGTGTGGGGTGTGGGTGTGGGTGTGGATGGTTGTGGGTGTGTGGGTGTGAATGTGACGGTGTGTGTGTAAGAATGTGAAGAGGGGGATGTTTGTGGATGAGGTTGTGTGAAGGTGTGTGATTGAAGGTGTAGTGGAGGTATGAGTGATGTGGAGTAGTTTTTCTGTGGAGTTGTTTCTCAGTGGGGTCTGGCAGCAGTGGGTCTATTGCAAAGGCTCATGGGTTGTGTGTGTGGGCCCTTTTTATTGGTTCATTTTTGGCTGTGGCTGTGTTTGAATTTTGGTGGGTGTGTTATAAGTGGTGGTTGTGATTTGGGGCCTCTGTTTGCCTGTTTGGATGTGCCAGGTCAGTCATTGAGATGTATTTAGTCATGTAGACGTGTTTTGTGGTGTTGTGCGAGTCGAATTGACCCTCCTTGTGCGGTTTTACAGTGTTCTGGTTCTGTAACAGTCATTTTCGCGTAGGTACAATCCGTACCTACGCGATGCTGGGTGAGGGTGCTGGGGTACGGTATTGGAGTGCGGCGCGTACATGCAGTGGGGGTTCGGTGCGTACAGGTGCAGCCCTGGGGTACGGCACGTACATGCGGGGGTGAGGTGCATACATGGGGGGGTAAGGTGCGTACATGCGGTGGGGGTACTGTGCGTACAGGTGTGGCCCTGGGGTACGGCGCGTACATGCGGGGGTTAAGGTGCGTACATGCGTTGGGGGTACGGTGCGTAAACGTGCAGCCCTGGGGTATGGCGCGTACATGCGGGGGTGCGGCGCGTACATGGGGGGGTAAGGCGTGTATATGCGGTGGGGGTACGGTGCGTACACGTGCGGCCCTGGGGTACGGCGCGTACACGCGGAGGTACGGCGCGTACATGGGGGGGTATGGCGCGTACAGGTGCGGGATTGGGGTACAGTGCAGACAGGGGGGGTAAGGCACGTACATGGGAGGGTACGGCGCGTACATGGAGGGTACGGCGCGTACATGCGGAGGTACGGCGCGTACATGGGGGTACGGCGGTTACAGTTGCGAGGCTGGGGTACAGTGCGGACAGGGTGGTGTACGGTGCTGACATATTTGGGGGTGGGGGGGCTGTACGGCTCGTACACGGGCATGAGTTTACCCGTGTACATGTGTGCACCATCGTTGGCTCCATACGGGCCTTTTTATGTGCGATTGTGTATTCGTACGGACGGTCGGCATCGTACTTGCGCGCTCGGACTTGTGTTTTACGATTTGCACGTAAAACTGTCCGGATCACTTTCGTACACCTCCTTGTGCGGTTTTACAGTGTTCTGGTTCTGTAACAGTCATTTTCGTGTAGGTACAATCCGTACATACGCGATGCTGGGTGAGGGTGCTGGGGTACGGTGTTGGAGTGCGGCGCGTACATGCAGTGGGGGTTCGGTGCGTACAGGTGCAGCCCTGGGGTATGGCGTGTACATGCGGGGGTGAGGCGCATATATGGGGGGGTAAGGTGCGTACATGCGGTGGGGGTACTGTGCATACAGGTGCGGCCCTGGGGTATGGCGCGTACATGCGGGGGGGTAATGTGCGTACATGCGGTGGGGGTACGGTGCGTACACGTGCAGCCCTGGGGTATGGCGCGTACATGCGGGGTTGCGGCGCGTACATGGGGGGGTAAGACGTGTACATGCGGTGGGGGTACGGTGCGTACACGTGCGGCCCTGGGGTACGGCGCGTACATGCGGAGGTACGGCGCGTACATGGGGGGGTATGTCGCGTACAGGTGCGGGATTGGGGTACAGTGCGGACATTGGGGGTAAGGCACGTACATGGGAGGGTTCGGCGCGTACATGGAGGGTACGGCGCGTACAGTTGCGAGGCTGGGGTACAGTGCGGACAGGGTGGTCTACGGTGCTGACATATTTGGGGGTGGGGGGGCTGTACGGCTCGTACACGGGCATGAGTTTACCCATGTACATGTGTGCACCAGCGTTGGCTCCATACGGGCCTTTTTATGTGCGATTGTGTATTCGTACGGACGGTCGGGATCGTACTTGCGCGCTCGGACTTGTGTTTTACGATTTGCACGTAAAACTGTCCGGATCACTTTCGTACACTTTTCCCGACGATATTCGGACGTGAACACTTTCCGACGCACTCTCGTAGACTTTTCCCGACGCTATTCGTAGTTATTTTTCACAGACGAATCGTACTTGACAGTTTGTACGGTACTTGTATGACTCGTACGTAAAAAAATACGGATACGGGTCGTACACAAATTATTTTTACAGGATCAGAATCGGCACCTCTGTATGAGTCTGAAATTAGCTTTTTATCTGACGTGCGTGTGATTAGCCAGCGCTTGCATACGGACAGGCATATTTTGGCCTCGGGCCGGACCTGAGCGTGAAGTGCCCAATGCCGTGCCTGGAGGTAGCGTAGTCTTTCAGTTTCAGGCAACCCGTATTCCTACTTAAATTGGTGAAACGGGATAACCCCGTCCGCATCAAACATGTGGTATAAGAAGCGACATCCAGAGGTTTTCCATCTTGCGAAGGCAACTGTATCTGAACCCGGGCGAAAATCAGGGTTGTCTAAGAGGGGAGTGAGCGGAGACTGAAAGGTGGTGAGATCATGCCTGATGTTAGTATCCCATGCGTCAAGGGTGACTTGTGTGATATGTGAGGCATATAGATTAATTTGCCTATGGCACTTACGAAGAAATGGGACTTCTTGCAAGGGTCGAGCGGCTACTGCCTGATCCTGAAACAACCAGTGTTTCCCTGACTCCCATCTGCTCCACTCAACCAGGTGTTGCAATTGGGCCACCTGGAAGTAGAGTCGGAGGTCGGGAATGCCGAGTCCGCCCTTCTCCGGTGGGAGCGTCGCCAGCATATGCTTCATGCGCGGCTTCCTGCCGTTCCAGATGAATTGTGCTAGTTTCGACTGGGTTTGCTGTATCCAACCTGGAGGCGGTTGAAGAGGGAGAGTGCGAAACAGATAGAGGATCTGGGGCAGGATGGTCATCTTGACCGCAGCTATTTTTCCTAGCCACGAGAGAGGATAATGTTTCCATTGACCAAGTTCTCCGCGAATCTTCTGACGCAAGCACGCGTAGTTGGTGGGGATAGTGCTCGGTAGGGAGGATGCCAACTGAAACCCTAGATACGGGATCAACTCCGCCGCCCATTGCATGGGGTGGAGGCTCTGAAGATGTTCACGAGTGAGGTGCGACAGAGAGAGATCCAGAGCGATCGTCTTAGTCATATTCACCTTAAACCTCACCGCCTGCGCAAAGAGTTCTAAATCGGTCAGGCATGCTGGCAGCGCAAGACAGGAGTTGGACAGCGAGATAAAAACGTCATCGGCGTAAAGACTGACCGTATGCGTGTAGCCGCTGAATTTAATCCCGGTGATCAATGGATTATGGCGGAGCCTCTGAGCAAAGGGCTTCATATAAAACGCAAAAAGAAGGGGTGACAAGGGGCACCCCTGCCTAGTTCCTCTCTCTATGGAAAACCGGGAGGATGTGTGTCCATTCACCCGGACAGTGGCTGTAGGGAACTTGTAGCAGTTCAAGACATAGGTGCGGAACTTCTCCCTGATCCCCGCTCGTGCCAGCACCTGCTCCAAGTAGGGCCAATGGACCCTATCAAAGGCCTTCTCGGCATCGATAGCGAGCATCGTGTATTCTCTTTGTGTTCGAGAGGCCTTCTTGATTAGATGGAGGGTTTGTTTCGAATTATCAGCAGTTTGGTGCTCCGGAATGAAGCCCGCTTGATCCGAGTCTATAAGGCCAGGCATAAGGGGAGCGAGATGGGCGGCAAAGAACCCTGTGTACAGTTTGAGAACTATGTTAAGAAGGGAGATGGGGTGATATGAACTGCATGTGGTCCTGTCTTTCCCTGGTTAGGGTATCACCACTATGGAGGCCTCTAGGAGGTCCCCAGGGATTGCACCGGGGTCGGCGAAGGAATTAAACAGCCGAGTGAGGAGTGGGGCTAGCAAAGCACAAAAGGTCTTGTAAAAAATAGCAGAAAAGCCGTCCGGCCCGGGGGCTTTCGCTAATTTGAGGCGAGCTATAGCAGCAATGACCTCCTGGATTCGGATGTCTCTATCTAGGTGGTCAGCTTGAGCCTTAGTCAGTGCTGGCAGGTCGACAAAGTTAAGGAAGGCTGTCACATCTGCGCTATCTAGTGGGGAGCTGGCATAGAGACCAGCATAAAAGTCACGGAACGCCTCGGCGATTGCTCCATCCACCGAGACGCGTCCCCCATTCCCCCTGCGGATCTCCTGGACCCCCTGTGTTTGCCAAGTCTCGCGCAACTTGTGGGCAAGAAGGCACCCGCACCTATCCCCCCCGAGTAGTAAGCATGTCTCAGTCGCAAAGCAGCAAACTCAGCCCGATCCTGGTCAAACGCCGCAAGTTGCTGGTGCATGGTTTTTAGCTGGTGCCACACCCGGGGGGCACCCGTCCTCTGGTGCATTTGTTCCAATTCTTCAGTTTTTTGGTTGCGTTTGTCGTGTTTACGCCTGCGCTCTGAATTTTCCACTGCCGTAGTGGCGACCAATTCCCCTCGTACCACCGCTTTCAGTGCTGCCCACTGTGTTGCAAGAGAGGTGTCCGCGTTAGCATTGTGGGAATGGTAATCGGTGATGGGGCGCCGTATCTGCTCTACCACTGCCGGGCGGTGCAAAGAGTGTCCTGGAGCCGCCACAGCCTACAGGGTTGTTGTATGGATGGGAGGGTGAGGGTAACAGTGACTGGTGCGTGGTCCGACAGGGAGGCAACCCCGATCCTGACCTCCGTCGTGAGCGCTTGTACTGGTGTGGATGCTAATAGGTAATCTAACCTAGAGTAGGTTTTGTGTGCGTCAGAGTAATAAGAATACTCACGGTTGTGGGGGTAAAAACAGAGCCATAAATCCCGGAGGCCTAAGTCGTGTAAACGGGCCCACCCCTCTGCGGAGAGCAAGCCAGTTTGATGCGTGTGTAGACCTGATCTATCCTTGGTGTTATCGAAAACTAGGTTCAAATCTCCTCCCAAGAAAATATTGCGGTCTGTTGTGGCGGTTGCTTCAGTGAGGGCAGAGTGTAAGAATTGTTCCTGGCCCTCGTTCAGAGCGTACAAGGAACCAGTGGTGAATGTGAAATTACCTAAGACAAATCTATAAGTCAAGAGTCTACCCTTAAGTTCAGCTTCCTTATGTAAGACCTCCCCTTTAAAATGCCGGGCAACTAGGATGGCCACCTCAGCTGATTTAGTGGGCCCAGAGTTGGATCGGGAACTTTCGTGATTTTAGGCGGTGGCAGTCCTTAGGGAGGAGTTGCGTTTCCTGCAGAAGGCATATGTCCACCTGGGCATTTTCTAGACAGGACAGAACAGCCTTGCGTTTCACCAGGTTATTAAGGCCTTGCACATTTAAAATAAGTATTTTAAGCGTGGTAACCGGCATTCACAGTGGTAAGGTACCTGGAAGCAAACATGAGGCAGAAGCGCCGGCTGCACCGGGCCGTGGGGCTGCCAGGTGATCTACAATATTATGGGGACAGGGGCCTATGCTATTTCTCAAAAGGAAGTGGACACGGAACCCTGAACCCCACCCCAAACAAATCAACAAAAATGTCCAAAGTAACACTTGTATAAACCGGGAGAAGGAAACAGGGAAAATCATGTGAAGTGAGTCTTAGTCCGTCATCGGCCGATGATCGGGGAAAAAGAACCACCATGGGAGACTGTCCGTACCGAGGGCCGATTCTCCCCTCTCCCGCCGACCAGGCCCAGCGCACGTGGGCAGATTCCAAGACATCAGCACGCTATGAAGGCCTCAATCTAGCTATGTCTTTGCGATTTCTGCCGGGAGGGATTCCAGCACTTCCCTCTGGCCTTTGGATATTTCGGAAGGGTTCGGTCTGTTGCCGCGGCACCACCGTCCCTGCTGCCTCCAGCGTGGCCCAGCTCTATCCGCGTTGGGCATGGGGCTGTTATCTACGGTGTCCGCTGTCAGAGGAGTCATTCCCAGCAGACAGCAGGCCTCCACCAGGGATCGGAGTTGATACTGCTTTCTGTCCATGCGAAAGATCAGTCAAAACGGGTGAACCCAGCTGTACAGGATGTCGCGTTGACAGAGGTATGCGGTGACCGGCCTGAAGATCCTGCATTTGTGGAGGGTCAGAGCAGCGAGATCCTGGTATAAGACCGGAGATTGACTGCGGAATGACAAGGGGTACATCTTCCGCACTTTCCGCAAGATCTCCTCCTTGGTGCGGAAATCTTGCACACAGACCAAGATGTCGAAAGGTGGAGCTGGGTTAAAGCGCGGCGGCCCCACTCTGTGCGCTCGGTCCAATTTAATGTCCGTACCTGTCGGGTTGCCCAGGAATCTGATTGAAGAGTTTCTTAGTATATTCAAAGATGTCACCTGCTTCTTCATTAGTCTTGACCCCCCGGATCCGAATGTTATGGCCTCGCGATCTATTCTCCACGTCTTCGAGATGGGCCTGGAGATCCACTTGTTGATCTTGGATGCGGATGACTTCTTGTTGCAAGGTGGCCATCTCCACATCTCGCTTGTCAGTCTTGTCTTCCTGCTCCGCAACTCGTTCGCCAATACTATCAACGTCTCTGCAAACTTCTTTGAGTTCCGCCGTGAGGTCGCACTTAAGCGTTTGTATGTCCTCCCGGAGGGCCACAAACTGGGATTCCAGAAATGCCTTGGTGATCACCTCCCCCCCGCAGCGCCCATGGAACTGACCTCCTCTGTGTCTGCTAGGATTTCACCCGGCTGCTGGCTGTGCTGGACCTACGCGAACAGGTCCTTGAGGGTCTTGGCCCTCTGCCCAAGGAAGGAGGCCATCGCAGAGTCGAGGCAAAAACTGCTGCTGGCCAGGTAGTTGCTAGCGAAGCTGGTGGGGAAGGCAAGCAGATGCAGGTCCATCCGGCTCGTCTAGCAGGGCACACTCAGTGACTGCGTCTGCCCAGGCAGAATGCCCAGGCAGAATGCTACCCACTGGTGGGGTACCAGCCCCGGTGTAGACGTCCGCAGTGCCTGCCGCGGAGAACCACAAGGCACGCCCCATGGTCACCGCCAGTGGAGTCTCTCTTCGTGGGGCCGTGGGTGATAAAGCCCACTGCAGGAGATAGACTGGTCCCCACGTGTAGGCACTCTGTGGTAGGGGATGACCCGAGACACGAGGGGACCCCCGCCACTCTGCACCCGCCTCCAGTGGGCCCACCCGGTCTCAGGCCCCGCACGGCTCTTCCCAATCGAGGCCCGACATGGCCCAACACGCCCCTCTCTGCCACCTGCTCAGCCCCACCACTCGATCTCCCAGTGCCGATAGAGCACTGCGACTTTCGCGCTGGCACTTGCCTGGGTATCCAGTAGCTCTGCGGCGTTGGGACATCCGCTGAGTCCTCCGCTGGTGCTAGAGTCGTCTGGATTCTGCAGGCCTTGCTCTCACACAAAATGGCAGGGAGTTCGCACTACCGCCGGCCGCCACACCACCAGGGGTGCCCCCAGGAGACTCCAGGTCATTGGGCCACCACCGCCGCCAGTAGGGCCCTCCGCGGAGCATCCGCCAGGCCCCGAGTGACTGCAGGGGAATGCAGGAAAGTCACAGCTCTGCTCACGGCCCCCGCCACTGCCGGAGCTGATCAATCAAGATGGCGGCCCCCTGTTCGGGAGTGAGGGAGCTGTCATGCCCCTAGGCCTGCCGGGCCCCTCCGATGTCGTCCTCCGGGGACCCACGGATCCCCGTTCACCAGTCCGGGGGTTAGGTGTTGGCTCCCAGCCGCCGTGAGTTCCCTCGGCCCCAGATGTAGCTCACGGCAATCGTCGCCGGGGAGCGGGAACCAGGCGTGCAGGGTTGCGATGCGGCAAACCAGGCACCGTCCAGTCGCCCGCCACCAAAATGCCGGTGTTCTGCCAAGCCCCCACCGCTGCACCATGAATGAGGTGCTACGGAGGAACCGCCGGTTGCGTCTTGCGGTGAGATGCCGGTGCTATTATCGGGCGGCCAGCGGGAGAGAACAAACGGCACGTCGTATCGAGCCGCCATCTTGGCCACGCCCCCAAATTTCAATTCTTTAGACACTAAACTCAAAATTCTTACTTGACTCCAATTGAAAGTTAGCGCTTTTTAAATGTAATATTGAAACTCAGTGTTATCCTTTGGGAGAAATAGGTCTTGGAGTAGAGAAAAATGAATTTGAGAATTTACTACCAGGACATATAAAAGTTAAAAGTAAATGTCCAACTTGTTTTAATATACTGCACCATGCTCTATTGGCTGTTTAGTCCCTACCTTAGGTGTGACTTATATGTACTAAATATTAAGGTTTAGGCCTGGCAAAAGGTTTATTTGACAGGTGTAAATGGCAGTTTAAAACTGCACATGCAGGCTGCAATGGTACACCTGAGACATGTTTAAAGGGCTACTTAGGTGGATGGCACAATAAGTGCTTGTGAATAAGCCCCATAATTTTTTGCAAATGAGTGCATGTGTAAAACCAGACCTAATTGCTTTGCCCATGCTTGTTACTTTTAATGTGTGTGTATGTTTAATAATACGAGTCCTATTTGTATAAATTATTTTGCCTTAGCTTGAAAGTAGTTTGTGCCCACTGTAATTGTGGAAACAAAAGTCAGAAATACAATTTGTGTGTCAGCAAAAACACTGAATTACTCTGTGAATATAAATAGTTCTTTCAATTGATCCTAAAAATGAGCATGCTGAAAGCCTTGCAACTGGGAGACAGCTGGAGTGCACGCAGTCCTACAGAACCTGTAGGATGGTCTCTGAAAGTGGAACACCCGTATGTTCCTGTGGTCCGGGCGCTTCCTGAGCGGCTCTCAGGGATGCTTATGCCTTCCTGTTTTAACAAGGGTCAGGGGCCGTAAAGAAGTTCTGAAAAGCGCAGAGAACGAATCATTAAAAGGGAGGAGGGGAATGTGACAGAAGGTCAGTCCTTTTAAACGGCGATGTCCCCCTTGGGGCACAGTGAGTTGTCCCTTATTGTACTCTGTTGCCCCACTTCCAAAGGGCTCCACACTACATTATATATTGTTAACACCCTGGCCGTCCCCTTTCAATACCACTGGGATCTGACGGATACATGCAAACAACGAAAACGGACAACAAACAAACGCTCAATGATTTAAACGAGAAAGCGCGTAGGGAAGTCACACCTCCCTCCCATAGGGCCTTTTTTACCCTTAAAAGATACAATCTGATTAATCAGATTTTTCTGCAGACCCCAAATGCATGTGAATTGATAGAGAGAAACAATATACCCAAACCGAGAGGGGCCGATGTGGGATATTTTGCTTTTCGGGAAACAAACAGAATGGTTGCTATTGGGTTGTTTTTATTATATTTCAGCACTTAAAGGAATAAAGTGTGTTTGCACCCACACACGTACTGCCTAACACTCAATCTGGCAACACGTCCACGTCTCCGGGAAAGAAATCGATGCCAATAATCTGTGAGGGCCTCTCGGCGTGTATATGTTTTTTTATCGCACTGCTATTTGGGTTTTCTTTTCTCACTGCTTAAAGCAGTGGATTGCTCGGTGGGTTGGCTAACACCGATGACCCAAACCATTATTCTCTTTTTTTTTTAAAGGAGGCAGTATCGAGCATTCAGGACAGGTCCAAATAATAGATTCAAAGCACTCCTTCGAAATAAACCTACGTTCTTTTTCCAGTCGGACAACCCAAGCACTAGTTGGCAGACACTCTGATAAATCGCACAGACTAAGTGCCCGAACGTTTAATATTGTTTAATATTGTGTCCGAATATATTTCACAGAAGAGGAGCAACAGCCCCCTAATTGTTTGAAGATTATTTTTGCTGAAGGAAAATACAATGCGCTCACGAGTTTTTTGCACGGTGAAGACATTTTACCTTCAGAATGAAATTTAGAAGCACTGTCAGTGTTGATTTCAGCGCGGGAGAAAATATGAGGCTTTGTTGCTGCTCTTATTTATTGCAGACCTTGTCTGGAATCCAGTGCTGAAGCGGCGCGTGATGAGTTGCTGCCTTGAACTTTTCCACTGATCAATGCCGCTGCTGCGGCGGCAATGAAAGAACCGCTTTCCCGAGGAGAGCTATCGCGCCCAAACTGACGACGCAGCGGGCTGGAGGAGCTGCGGTAATTCTCAACGTTCTCGCGCAGAAACATATTTCTCCCGCCTTCCAAAATATGGCAGCCGCGAGTGGCCTTTTGAAAAGCAGGGTGTTTGAAGAGGAAGAAGTGAGGTCAGGCACGAGGACGCAAAAGCAATCTTTCTGCACAATGATCAGACAAATCAAATGGGCAGCTGTGATATTAGCATTCTCGTAGGTAAGATGGATTTCTTCATCTTACACAAACTGCCAAACCCAGTCGAGTGGATTTATCCCTTGTTTGTGTTTCTTCTATAAACAGTGGGCTGCGGGAATTTAGTATCTTATCACTGTATTTCCCAAGTACTGTTTAAAAACAGCATTGGAAATAGGAAAGGAATCAGGAATTTCCGATACTCTTTAGTTTGTCTTGAAGATGGTCTGAATAGCAGGGGTGTCTAACAAGGGTTCAAGTTGACACAATCCATGGTACACTTTCTCTGCTACTATTGACTTAGATTCATTGGATATATATTTGTTTTATGCAGATTTCCTAAATGTCTTGCATGGATCAAACCCTTCTGCATTCACTTTGAACACCTCTTTTAAAAAAGGTAAGTAGAAAAGTCAGAGCTGGAGAAAAGAAAAGCACCTCTCAGAAGGGAATATCAGAAGCCATTTGGGGTGTATTACACAAATCATTGTAGAATGGGGTTGTTTGCCATGCTAGCAGACAGTTGTGTGATGCAAAATGTTGCTCCCCCCACACAATGTGATAAGGGGCATGGAGTCTCCAATATCTAACAAATAATCAAAGGCTCTGGCCTAAATGCAGGCCTCTTGAAGGGTTTGGGAGCCCCCTGAAAGGTGGGGTCCTCCCTTCACCACAGGGGTGGCAGAGGCCTGTGTTACACCACTGGTAGCAGTCCAACTGTCACCAGAGGTTATTTGCATCTGACCATCCCCAGTGCTGAATTTCTCTAAAATGAGTTGATTTAGAATCCAGCTATTGCTGCACGTATTGCACTTCCTTAATTTAGACATGATCAAAAGCAATACACATGGCCAAGGACAAGGACAAGGAAAGGATAAATAATTTCATTTTAATAAACATTTCTTTCTTGAAGAATGATAAACCATTTGCAAAGACATCTCCCACTCACTCATCCATACAGGCAGTCACACACACCCTCACCCACCCAGACAGATACTCAGACAACCATACAGGTACTCAGACAACCAATCACTCAACAGTACAGCCACTCATGTACCCACTCACACACCCATACAACCACTTAGACACCAACTGACATACTGATACAGTCATTCACACAACCAGCCACTCACCCATACATTCACTGAGACATCTCATCACTCACTTATACAGTCACTCATACACCCACTGATTCACCAATACACCTTGGCATATATGTTTAACTATCATAAACTTTTAAAAAACACTCACAGTCACTGGATGATGTCATCGTAGATGCCATTTGAGATGTAATTTGAGATGTCATCAGTTGACATCACTGACCATGTCATGAGTGATATAATATGTGAGGTCATTAGCTGTGCATTGAGAGGGACAACAGTTATAGTTTGCTCAGCTAACTATAGCTGCTGAATTTTATCTGGTTTTCTACGAGTCAAACGTAAGCTTAACTTAGTTTTTTCAGTGAATTTCTTAGGTTTTAAAAAAATGATAATTCCTAACTATAACATCTCTGTAAACTTTGTTTTTTTCAGTGAATATATATATATATATAAATATATATATATATATTCACAGAAAAAAACAAAGGTTTCAGGGGCGTTATAGTTAGCTGGACATTTCACTCATACAAAACCATTGAAATTCCCCCATTATAGTTAGTTCAGCTAACTATAACAAGCACGCCCGCAATGCAGTGCTGATGACGTCACATATTACATCACTCATGACATGGTCAGTGACATCACTCATGACATCACTCATGACATCTCAAATTACATCACTGATGACATCATCCAGTGAATGTGTGTTTTTCTGAAAATTAAATATGTTTTATATATGTATATCTCAAGGTCGATGGAACAATAAATGGGAATATAAGTGTCTAAAGGGATGATTTTTGTTTTGTAAAATTGATTGTATAACGGACTGATTAAGTGTATCTTAGTGAATACATGGGTTAGTGAGTAATATTTAAATATGTAAATATCTGTATCAGTCTCTCACTTTGTGTATAAGTGATTGCATGGGTTGGTGAGTAAGCTACATGAGTGTCTATATGGGTTATTACTTGATTTTTTGAGTATCAGTATGAGTGACTGAGTGTCTGTATGGTTCAGTGGGGGGTATTAGTTAGTGCATAGATGCATGAATGAGTGTGTCACTGTTTGTATGTGTTGAAGACAGTATATGTGCAGGACTGTATGGGTGTATGAGTGTGTGTATGGGTCTGTTAGTGAGTGAATAACTGTCTCAATAGTGTCTTTATAAGTAACTACATATATTTTAAACTAGTATATGGGAGTATTGTTGTATATAAGTTAAGGGTGGGCGTCAAATCCCGTTCCGCTTGCGGAATTTGTGATATTTTGACATTTTCGCGTTCCGCAGAGAGCGCGAAAATGCCCAAATTTCTGCTATTTGCCGCGTTACAAAGATTTTTTTCATGTTCAAGCTTTGAAAATGCATTCTCCCGCGATCACCTTACTGGGATCCCTGCTTTCACCGACGAGTTTTCCAATCCGTTTGCGTGCTCAACGAAATGTTGATAGCCGGTCGTGCTATCCCGTGAGAGTTCGCGATCCCGATCACGTAATTCGCCTCGCCATCAGACACCGCGAGAGCCTGAGATCGCGAACACGTCATTTTCCACCACGAGAGAGAACGTGAGGTCGCAAACACGTCAATCTCCACCGCAACAAAGAGCATGAGATTGCAAACACGTCATTTTAGATGCGCCATCGACATCCGGCGGAAGTGTGGTGAAGGTCGCGAACACGCCATATTTTCAATTTGGAGAAGAATATTAACTCTAGCTGCATAAAACCTTCTGTAAATGATGATTTGGATGGAAAAAACTCCTCAGATTGACATTGGCTGTCCTTTTTTGTGCAAGGAGTCCTTTTAAAAAACTTTTTGGGGGGAGAAGGAGGAAGTGCCACAGAGTCTCCAACTTCCTGTTCCTGTCCAGCAGGCTCCTCCCAGTGCTTTTTCCATCTCCTGTTCATTTTGCCTTTGGATTTCAGATGGAAGAATCACTCTTTGTGTCTGCTGCATCATTATCATTGGATTTGAGGACGCTTGAATTTGATATTTTACAAGTAAGTTGGTGTTGTGTCTCTTTGATTGGGGGCATTGCAGTTGCTGCAACTAAAATTTTGGTACTTATCATTCTTTTTTTAAAAATTGTTGGGGGTAGCCAGTAGGCCCAGAGCTAGTCATGGGTGGGTGCATGATGAAGCAACTGTTCCTTTGGTGTGCGTTGAATGTTTTTCAAACATCATTTAGGGCATGGATGGCATTGAATTGAGTTGGAAAATGTGTTTTTTGGCGGGTATTTCTGTTTTTGGGTGAGTGTTAAAGAAATGCCCTTGTTGTGTGTGCCTGGTGTGTTGGTGTGCACCCTGCAGACCTTGTTTTGCCCTGTGGATTTTCGTTTTTGCATTTTATTGCATTAAAAAGGCACAGCAGTCTTGTTGTGGGCCTGGCCATGAGGTTGGCGGCCATTTTGAAGGCAGGCAGTGTGTTTTTTGCAACAGGCATGCATTGTCTGTCTTCTGTTTCTTGTAGTTGGGTGGGCCTGGCCATGTGACTGGTGGCCATTTTGAGGCCTAGGCCTGCAAACTTGTGTGGCCTTGTCTGCCCACAGGCCTGCTTTCATCCAGTAGGCTCAGAGCAGGTAGCCACATGTGCATTAAACAAGTGTTTATCTGTGTGTTGTGTTGAATTTAAACATCATTTAGGGAATGGATGGAATTGGATTGAGGTGGAAAATGTGTTGTTTTGGGGGTATTTCTGTTTTTGGGTGTGTGTTAAAGGAATGCCTTTGTTGTGTGTGCCTGGTGTGTTGGTGTGCACCCTGCAGACCTTGTTGTGCCCTGTGGACTTTCGTTTTTGCATTTTATTGCATTAAAAAGGCACAGCAGTGTGGTTTAGCATGCATCTTTTGCCTGACTTCTTTATAGGCCTTTTGTCAGTTCATTGTTTCCCAGGCCTCCTGCTTGTTGCTTGTGATTTGTGAGTGTCCATGTGGCTGGTGGCCTTTTCAGGGAGAGTTATTAGTGTGCTGCTTTTGCCATATATAGGCCTGCATGGTATTCCTTTGTGGCCTAGGCTTCTTGTTGTGGGCCTGGCCATGGGACTGGCGGCCATTTTGAAGGCAGGCAGTGTGTTTTTTGAAACAGGCCTGCATTGTCTGTCTTCTGTTTCTTGTACTTGGCTGGGCCTGGCCATGTGGCTGGTGGCCATTTTGAAGCCTAGGCCTGCAAGCTTGTGTGGCCTTGTCTGCCCACGGGCCTGCTTTCATCCAGTAGGCTCAGAGCAGGTAGCAACAGGTGCATTAAACACGTGTTTATCTGTGTGTTCTGTTAAATTTAAACATCATTTAGGGCATGGATGGCATTGGATTGAGTTGGGAAATGTGTTTTTTGGGGGGTATTTCTGTTTTTGGGTGTGTGTTAAAGAAATGCCTTTGTTGTGTGTGCCTGTTGTGTGTTGGTGTGCACCCTGCAGACCTTGTTTTGCCCTGCGGATTTTTGTTTTTGCATTTTATTGCATTAAAAAGGCACAGCAGTGTGGTTTAGCATGCATCTTTTGCCTGGCTTCTTTATAGGCCTTTTGTCAGTTCATTGTTTCCCAGGCCTCCTGCTTGTTGCTTGTGATTTGTGAGTGTCCATGTGGCTGGTGGCCTTTTCTGGTGGGAGTTATTAGTGTGCTGCTTTTGCCATATATAGGCCTGCATGGTTTTCCTTTGTGGCCTAGGCTTCTTGTTGTGGGCTTGGCCATGAGGCTGGCGGCCATTTTGAAGGCAAGCAGTGTGTTTTTTGCAACAGGCCTGCATTGTCTGTCTTCTCTTTCTTGTAGTTGGGTGGGCCTGCCCATGTGGCTGGTGGCCATGTTGAAGCCTAGGCCTGGAAGCATGTGTGGCCTTGTCTGCCCACGGGCCTGCTTTCTTCATCCAGTAGGCTCAGAGCAGGTAGCCACAGTTGCATTAAACAAGTGTTTATCTGTGTGTTGTGTTGAATTTAAACATCATTTAGGTAATGGATGGCATTGGATTGAGCTGGAAAATATGTTTTTTGGGGGGTATTTCTGTTTTTGGGTATGTGTTAAAGAAATGCCTTTGTTGTGTGTGCCTGGTGTGTTGGTGTGCACCCTGCAGACCTTGTTTTGCCCTGTGGATTTTTGTTTCTGCATTTTATTGCATTAAAAAGGCACAGCAGTGTGGTTTAGCATGCATCTTTTGCCTGGCTTCTTTATAGGCCTTTTGTCAGTTCATTGTTTCCCAGGCCTCCTGCTTGTTGCTTGTGATTTGTGAGTATCCATGTGGCTGGTGACCTTTTCTGGTGGGAGTTATTAGTGTGCTGCTTTTGCCATATATAGGCCTGCATGGTATTACTTTGTGGCCTAGGCTTCTTGTTGTGGGCCTGGCCATGAGGCTGGCAGCCATTTTGAAGGCAGGCAGTGTGTTTTTTGCAACAGGCCTGCATTGTCTGTCTTCTGTTTCTTGTAGTTGGGTGGGCCTGGCCATGTGGCTGGTGGCCATTTTGAAGCCTAGGCCTGCAAGCTTGTGTGGCCTTGTCTGCCCACGGGCCTGCTTTCATCCAGTAGGCTCAGAGCAGGTAGCAACAGGTGCATTAAACACGTGTTTATCTGTGTAGGGCATGGATGGCATTGGATTGAGTTGGAAAATGTGTTTTCTGCGGGGTATTTCTGTTTTTGGGTGTGTGTTAAAGAAATGCCTTTGTTTTGTGTGCCTGGTGTGTTGGTGTGCAGTGCACCCTGCAGACCTTGTTTTGCCCTGTGGATTTTCGTTTTTGCATTTTATTGCACTAAAAAGGCACAGCAGTGAGGTTTAGTATGCATCTTTTGCCTGGCTTCTTTTATGGGCCTTTTGTCAGTTCATTATTTCCCAGGCCTCCTGCTTGTTGCTTGTGAGTGTCCATGTGACTGGTGGCCTTTTCTGGTGGGAGTTAATATGGGCCTGCATGGTTTTCCTATTGGCTTACTGCTTCCATCCATCCCCTTTGCCAGCAGCAGCTCCCTTCCATTACATTTGTATTTTGGTTGGTGTTCTTATTCTTTCCTATCCTTCCTGAGAGTGTAGTGTGTACACTGTACACAGTAAGTATTATACCATAGCCCTTGTTGCCAAAGTCTCACAAACGGCTACACTATATCTTTTATTTGTTTGTTTGTACTAGTAGTAATTGAACCACAACAACAAATGCAACATTTCACTGATGTTCTTCTCCTGGCTTATTTGCTTTTAGGTGCACAAAAAGACAGAGGAGGAGGTAACTATCAACATCATCCGTTGTACTGCCAGACAGAAGTCCTGCTGCGCACCACATCACGTCCAACTGTGACCACAGACATCTCTGCAACTTGTGCACCTGCGTCCTGTCTGACCTCTGAAGAAAATGGGCCTAAAGAAAGGTACCAGGTCCTCCAGTACCAAGAAAGTTGCCGGTGAGAAGAAGAAGGAACAGAAAAAGCAAGAGGCACTAACCACGACTGGTGTGCCGGCAAATGTGTTTTTTGGGACCAAAAAACACACGCCTGCAGCAGCGTTGTCTGGCAGGAACCAAGCTGGGAGCAGCATATCCGCCCCAGCCGGCCAACCACACCAACCTAGGCCCAAGCCCATGAGTGTCGCAGAGGTAGCCAGTCTACTAACGAGCAGCGATGTTGAAATGTCATTATCGCAAAGTATTACACAATCACTGCAGGCGGAAACTCAGCAGATAAGTCTGCAGCAGCAGGCGCAGCCGCAAGAACAGCAGCAGCCGCAAGAACAGCAGCAGCCACAAGAACAGCCGTAGCCACAAGAACAGCCGCAGCCGCAAGAACAGCAACTGCCACAAGAACAGCAGCAGCCACAACAACAGCCACAACAACAGCCAACAATAGTAGTTGTTCCTCCTGAAGTAGGGGCATTTCAGGAAATCGAGCTTCCTGCTGACAAAGCGGGGCAAGCCACTGTTTCAGAAGATCCATTGTCTTTCAGACCCCCAGCAAGGAAAAGGAGGGTTAGTCCATCGTCTTCTTCTTCAAGCCCCGCTTCTGATGATCTTGATGCCACTTGGAAGCCATCAGCTCAGTCTGAGAGTGATGCACGCCACAAGACAAGGCTAGTGAAAAGGAAGGGTCCAGAAAGCCCTAGAGTTATGGAGGTAGATGTACAAGAGGGGGATGATGATGATGAGGATCCAGTCATCACGGAGATCACTCCCTTGCCCAAAGGACATGGAGACCGACATTATTACCCTATCCAAAATGGCTGCAAGGGATGTAGCACGGACAACACCAACTCAGGTAACACCACCACGACCTCCAGTTTCCATATTTTCATTTGCAAAGGAAAGGCAGGGACCTACATCCAGCTCAACCACCACCTCAGTAGGTAGTGGTAGAAGTCACAGTGTAGCTGCACAGAGTCACATTCCAAGCACACCCTCCAGTTCATCTGGTATTGAAAGTGGTACATCCAGCAGCACCAGAAAGTTCTCCTCCCCAGTTTGGGACTTCTTTTTAGTTAGCAGTAAGGAGGAGAACATTGCTATATGCTCAATTTGTCGACATGCTGTTAGGCGGGGTAAGCTTGGTACAAACTATGGTACCAGAGTCCAAACAAGTCATCTCAAAATACAGCACACTATCGTGTGGGAGGCTCACCTACTTCGCTTAGAACAAAGTAAAACTCAACTCATTGTTGTTGGGCATGAAGAATCAGGGGACGATATTATCGCGGTGGAAGGTGAACAAGAGAGAGACATTTCTAGCCCTGTCCCCAGTAGTGTAGTGGTACCTCCCACATCCTCCTCAGCAACATCTCAGTGGCACCGCAGTAAGAGTCAGAGTCAGGCTGAGACACCAAGGCGACCGAGTAGTACTGCAATGAAACAAAGTGTGTTGTTGAACCTAACTGGGTTAAAGAAAACAACTGCACCACAAAGAAAAATAATCCAGCCTACCATTTATAGCATGCTTAGGTTGGAGGGGCAGTACCAACGCAACCACCTAACGCCATAGTAAGCAACTTACTGAACACCTGCCGAAGAATCTGCACTCATTTCAGCCATTCTTTTAAAGCTCGGAAGCAGCTGAGGATCATTCAACGTCATTATAGAATGCCAGTCAAAGCACTCATCCAGGAGGTGGCAACACGTTGGAACTCAACTTATTACTTGCTTGACCGTCTGTTTGAGCAGTACAGGCCAATGAATGAATATGTCATGCGAAGAGGGGATGCTACTGTGAAAGGCATGACCCTTCAGATGAACCAATGGTGCATAGTTAAATGCCTGACTGAGATGCTTCTTCCTTTTGAGGTCATCACACGTGAAGTCAGCAAGGAGGACTGTACTATGGGCCAAGCTATCCCATTGTTGCAAATGCTAGAGCATCAGCTGATGGCGGTGTCTGAAGCATACAAAGATGTAGAGGAAAAAAAAGAAGCATATGAGTTGGTCGAGAGCTTAGCCCGTCGCTTAGCTGACAATATAAGGGTGCAAAATAAGATTCTGTCACAAAAACATTACATTTGTGCCACAATTCTGGATCCACGGACAAAATGGGCACTGAAGACATTAATTCCTTTTTCAGAAATGGATGTTGCCCGGTACAAAACTTGGATAGCTGAGTCAGAGAGTAAGTTGAAAAATGAACTGCTGCTAATTAAAAGCCCGCTAGATAAACCCACAACAAGTACTGTAGCAGGGCATCCTGCGTCAAGTTCAACTTCGGAGCCTGAGGGCAGTGCGTTTGGCTCAGAACACTCACCAACACTATCGACAACAGCAAGAACTGGATCTTCAGGCCCAATAGAATCATTACAGGATTGGTATTTACAGCAAGGCATTGGTAAGTCCAGTGCTGATGCAATGAGAAAAGAGTCCGAAAAAAGTTTAGCACCCCTGAACATTGAGCGGATGGTCCAGGCCTATCTGTATGACCCAACAGTGGTGTACATTGATCAAAACCCATTGCGGTATTGGTATGGGAAAAGGGGCCAATGGCCACTGCTCAGCAGGCTGATGATAAACTATCTGGCTTGCCCTGTCGCAAGTGTCTCTTCAGGACGTGTTTTCAGTGCTGCTGGTTCCATTGTAACAGTGAGAAGGACCAGTCTCTCGCCCAAAAACGTGGAGAGGTTAACCATGATCAAAATGAATCAGCACTTTATACCACCGAATTACACAATACATGAATGAAGGGAGGAAGATGAGAATGGCGGCTCAGGTGACGGAAGTGGCGTGCTCAAATTCAGTAACGCATTAATCAGCACAAAACATTCGGGAGCTAGGTCGAGGCTGGGCAGGTGTGCTTTTCTCCCCATATCTACTGTCAAAAATTAGCTGTGATCTTTGATGGAGCTCTGTGCAGCCATGACTTTCTCGAGTGCAATCCCCTTGTAGTTCCTGACACCAGGAGGTTCTGTCTCCTTGTCTGCTGCTCTGATCGGTCTCTGGCCCTTTATAAACAAGCGGCATGTGAACTGCATGGAAGCCCCACCACACACACCAGCGGTGGGCAACGTCTTCATGCCCTTTTCCCCACTATGATGGACAGCTGACTCGAGGGACCCCAGGGCCGTCGGCGCCGTGGCAACGTTTCAGACACACATCTGGTGGTCTTTGCATCCTTCATTTTCTCGAGCGCAATCCTCGTGTAGAATTTGTGAGCGTGGTTAAGCATATGTGCCTTCTCCCCATTTCCACCCTGAAATGATAGCTGTAATCCTTGACGGTGGTCTTTGCATCCTTGATTTACTCGAGCGCAATCCTCGTGTAGTTCCTGTGCCAAGGCGGTTCCTTCTCCTTGTCTGCCTCAGAGACACTGCTGTGACCCTTTAAAAACAAGAGGCATGTGAACTGGCCTAGAAGCCCTGCCCGTTAGGCCCTGCTCCAAACATACTAGCTTGCTTTATGCAACTTCTTCCCGCCCATTTCCCGCTATGATGGACACCTCACTCAAGGGACCCTAGCACCTTTCGGCGCGGTGGTAAAGTTACAGACACACATTGTCACTGGAGACAACTCTTCTGACCCTTTACGCAGCTGTAGTGTAGGAAAAGCACTATACAATTACCCAACGAGGTAGCACTTACTGATTAGCCAGTAGAAAGTACTCGAGTTGAGTAGAGGTATTGCACCAAACGGTGGCATCTTCTTGGGTAAATATGCAGGGCAGGATTCAATCTGGCACGATGCTCCTGTCACAAAAATTAAACCCCAACCGGAAGCACTAATCTCCGCGATCACGCAAAATATCGCGTGATCGAGGAGATTTTGTGCCGTTTCGCGATATTTTGTGAAAGGCACTTTCGCTAATTCCGCCCACCCCTAGTAATGAATGATGCCATGCATTGGACGCTGACTGAGTGATTTTGTTGTTGTTTGTTGTGCATGAAGTTACTTCATTGTGTACGTTACGTAATAATCTACACACTAAAAGTAACTCAAGTCCCTTTTCCCTTCTTGTATTTTTAATAACAAATTTGTAATTCTACTGCAGGCCGATACATTGCATTTTGAATATAGGAAGGGGACTCACTCGGTACACTGCAGACTGAGTTGAACAACACCATCATGATGACTACAGTGACATAGTATCTTCACAGTCACTCAGTACACGGATCGGAGATGATTGATGAAATAAGTCAGGGCGTTTCATGAGTGGCATAAAAGGTAAACAAGTAAACAACAACCACAGCAGACCTAAATGTCTGTGTAGCGGTGGAGTCAAGTGTAGTGGAGGAGTGTGGCTCAATGGTTAGAGCGGCAGACCCTGAAGCAGAGTTCTGGCCAGGGACCAGGGTTCGATTCCCGCCTCGGCAGGGCTCGGGCTCAATTTCCTTGGACCTGTCTATTCTCGCCTCGGTGGCTATTCTAATCACGGGCCCCACGCTGCAACTCTGGGCAATAGCTTGCTTAGCCTCCACACCGGCGCTAAGGATGCCTGGCTTCACCCTGGGGGTGCCCAGGAGTGGACACTTCACAGGGAAAGCCAGGAGGGGTTCCACAGCGGTATGAGTATCAGCACCAGGAAACCGCAAAGGCGACACCGCAAGGTGGCTGTCTGGTGACAGTGCGCTCTATAAGTACCTTGACATTTACATTTATGACTGCGGTGCATTGATTTAGTCACTTAAATTGTAAAATGCTATGTTGCTGGATATGTGCTTTGTCCAACTCTTTTAAAATATGTACGCTAAATGGAGGATGTGCAAAGGGTGCCGTCACCGTGGGCCTGCTCTGTCCTGTTGGTGTTGTAGGTTAATGCTGGAAACAGACTAGAGTAGAAATGATGCATCCATGCCGCCTCGGAAAGTGTTCTTGTTGCACTACACCATAACTTGTGCATTTTTTTCAACTTGGTTTCTCAATATCCCTTTTGTTTTTGCATCTACAATTACAGGCCGGGCCTTACCGTGTGCTATACTTCGGAAAACAATGCACACTTACCTTACCAATGAATATACATCTGCCAGGCAGGCAGTGGCGTCACCCAAGATTGATGGACGGAGCATCCATGGAAGGGAGGACCAAGAGGAATGCCGAGATTCAAATCCCCATTTGAACAGGATAACACAGTAACAGTATCAACTTTCATCATCTTTTAAATAATTCGATTAATTTTTTTGTCTACAATCATTACAACAGTGTGTTCTTGTTGTTATTACTATTATTATCATTAAGTTTGCTCTCTGTCTATGATTCATCCCTACAGATATTTTAACATTTTCTTTGCTATCTGTAAAAGTAAGCCCGGTAACACTGATCACAAACTGTATGTAATCCGGGTCTCCTTATCATCATCATGCATGCATTTCCTTTTTCTTCCTTAACATATTGATATGGATATGGTAGTCTACAAAGATTCTGTTGTTTGATGTTTGTCCATGTGTACTCTTTTTCTTTCTCAAACTTTCCCCAAACCCCCCTTCCCAACCATTCAACAAACCCTAACCCTCTTCCCCCGGGCTGTGTAACTTATTGAGGTATGACTACATTAAATGTACACCAATAATTTATTAGACGCTTGCTGGGGCGGATGTGGCAAAAGCAACAGTACTTCAATTTCAAGGCAGGGCGGGGATCTTCTTCTGCTTGCCCACCCATGAGCAGTATATTTGTGAGGTAATTTTTTAATCAAAGGAACCTAATACATCAGCATTAATTGCCGGCATTGATTGGATTAATGGATTTCATTTGTTGTCATCCTCCTACACAGCACTAACAGTTACGCTTGTGTCCAGTGTACTGTAGGCCTAGTCAAGTGGCTCGACGCAACTAGAGTTTATAACTCTGTGTACTACTAGGCTATCCCCACCACCATTATGTTTTGTTGTATTTTTGCATAGTATTGTTTGGCAGTAAGTTCTGTACTGTACTTCATTCTACTACTCCTCGAAGAGTCTCTCTCAGGCTACTGACTGTCTCATTTTCTTTTTTTGCAAATTCTGCTGCCAGTGTCTACTACTACTACTACCACCACCACAACCATGGCATGTTAGGAAAGAAAACCATCATCACAATGCAGCCATCGCTGTGCCTAAGTTAAACATCAAGCAAAGGTAAGAGAAGTTTGGGGGAGGCATACTTAATAATGAACATGTTTTCATTAATTCAATTTCACATACCCCTTTGAGTCCAGTTGCAGAGTGCCTAGAGTAGAAGAGACTGACAGTATAGGTAGGACAAGTCACTCAGTGAGGGGTGCCGCATCTATCTGTTTCTGTCTTACAAAGTCATCCAATTATTAAAATCAAACACTGGCTGTGGGCGGCCCTGCATCAGCAAGGAAAGAAGGATACAGTGTGATGTAAAACATTAACCCCACCAAGAAAACATTAACAACATCGTATGTAAAGTAGAAACATATTATTTAATACCCTAACAAAAATAAACTATGTAAAAAACATCCCACAACACCTGACCCACCCCTCTCCCTAACCCCAACCAATGTCCGTAAAGAAAGTGTCCAATTTTCCAATGAAAAGAGAAAACCCAATGCCCGATTCCCACCACCCACCAAAAGAATAAATAAAAAAGGGGCAATAAACAGGGTCTAAGTTTGGCGGGCTTGACTCAGGAGGACACAAACTTGCTCCTCCAGGCGGGCAACATGGTGCTTCAATGCGCGGCAGTTGCATCCACAGGGGAGGGCAGCACTGATGGAGGGGCGGTGGCGGGCAGCTGCCAGATGGTGGTGCCGTACCACTGGAGGGCGGTGGCTGGGTCCCGAGGCATTGGAGGAGGTTGCAGCTGCTGCCTCCTCTTCCTCCTCCTCCTCTTCCTGAACAACCAGCCGGCGATATTCAGTCTGTATGGCCTCCAGCTTCCGGCGCCGAGCCTTGGCTGTCAACTCCTTCCTGTCAGGTTTCTCCTTGGAAGGAGTAGCTATATATGAAGAAGAAAAAACAAGGCTATTGTAAAATATACTCTTAGCAAAGCAGTAAGACAAATTAATTCTACACATAGTGTCACGGTAGCACTAGCAAGCACAGTACATAACATTTGTGGTATGTATCTATCCTCCCACTTTCTTGGGCTTTAACATTTGTGGGAGTTTCAGGCATTCAACCAACCATGTATCTGATTCCTATCAGCCACCTATGCATGCTGCATGCATCCCACAAATCCTTCTCTGCCAGTCATAAATATTAAATCTCGCCCGTCCTTCTTCCTTCCACTCTTCTTTCCCTTTTGGTCAACCCATCCATCAAGGTTTTCTGATCTGACTTTTAGTCTTCTCCATAAAACTTTTACAGCTGAGTTGAAATCAGATTGAAGAGGCCATTGGTTACTCAACACTCCTGCCACTAATGCTTTTACTAATGCTAAGTAAAGGGTGTCTTCAACCGTTCACAACAACTTCTTACTGAGTAAGCCTCAACTGTACAGTATTATACAGTACACCCTTGCAGTGAGTGTAATGTCAATAAGTAAGGATTAGGAATCTAACTTACCACCTCCCGCCACCGCTGCTGGCTCACCCCCTGCAGCTCTTCCTGCAACTGCCGCATCCTCTCCTCCATCAGCAGCCGCGTCGCCTTCGCTGCTGGCCCCGGCACTGGTGGTTGGTAGTGCGCCTTTAAAAAAACATTACACATTTTTTAGGTGTCATATACACCTCCCCCTATTTTTCACTAGCAAGATTGAAAAATGAGTTAATAGTAATGCATACATATACAACATACATCACTAGTACAAATCAGGTAGTGGTAGAGTAGACACTAGTAGTTATATGGTCCCTAGGGTCATTCTAGTCTTTCATTGGTTTGCTCAAGCCATGCTTCTATTTTACCTTTGTGTCTTTTACTTTTGCACACGCGTCGTTACCTCACAGCTTGTTCTATAAAGAGTGACGCCTTTGAGCCCACATGAGCTCATACTGTTACTGTCTAAGCGCTGCGTACAAGGTCAAACAAAACAAGTCACTTTGTTATGGAGTTCCGGTGTTAGTCCATATTGCTTATCCAAAATGCTACACTTTTTGTCACGACTGAGAAATGCTTGCAATATACTAACGCGCACCATTTTTCTCCTAACAGACAGAAGATTCCCTTCTACGAACCAGAGCTTTGCAGAGCTTATGATGTAACCAGTACTAGGTTCTTCTAAGGTGAGGGGTCCACAGAATTCGCTCAGAGATCTTCATTTATAATTTTATATAAACTACATTCCTACAAAGGGGATGGTGGTGCTTCCACTACTGTTCAGTTATCATGATTTTGCATGTTCTTTCTTCGTTCTATAGACTTGTAGTTGTTGTAAGTGTAACTAAGTGTAGCAATATTTATAGTTTTAATCTTATGCATTTTGCTGTTGGTGCTGCATTATAGAACAATGTACAGAGCTTGTCAGTTGCAAATAAAACTTTTGAACTTACATAAACTCGGTGGTATTTGGTGTTGATGGACTTACACGAGTGAGCGAGCGAAAGGAAGGGTGTGCAAACTGTGCATGTGCATTGCTTCCACGACTGAGAGGTCAGGAGTGTTATGTTCTGGGTTGTCTACTCATTGAATATCTTGGGGGGGTTCAGAGAGCTAATAGTAATGAAACACTATTATAACTAGTCGGGCAGGGGATTGTGGTGGGTTCTGTTCTGATTGAGGTGTGAGGAAGGTCCAAACTCTCATCATCAACATCCTATTTTCTTGTGCAAAGTTCTGTAAAACAGTAGTAGTATGTCCTATCCTATCAAAATAGTAAAATCTGGTTGGGCATTTTGTTGGTAGGAATTGTCGAAAAACATCAAGATTAATAAAGTCTCAAAGATTAAGAAGAATAGAAGGAGTACAAGAGGACAACCCAAAGGACTGGACTCAATGGCTAGAGCTACTAGTGAATCTGAGTTTTATTTAAAACCTTTTAAATAAAGAGTGGCCAACTGGGCATGCTTATCTACAGACAGACTAATAGTAGTAGTACAGAGAGTCATAGCAGAGGCAGTTAGCGGCAGGGATAACAAGAATTTAGAAACAGATAGTCTAGATCGAAGCATAATTGTTGGTAAAAAATAGCATTAGGAAACGGAAACAATAGTTCGGTAAACAAATACAGTGCAGTAAAAGTTAGTGAATAAGAATTATTAATATTAAAAACAGGAAGACTTACTGGGGCCAGCAGAAGAGCCCTCATTCTGGTCCTCCTGTCCTTGGTGTTCTGGAACTGCTCCCGCCGACTCTGCCCCCGTCTTCTTGCCCTTAGGTGCTGATCATGAAAGATATAAGAAAGAAAGAGACAAACATTGATGATTGGTGTGAAACAAATAAAATATTTTTATAAGACTGTCTAAAAAAATTTGTGTAAACAACAATTGCAATAAAATTGACCTATCTAATCTGGTTGACAAGTAGTATCTGGGGATTCGCAGACCGACTAGTTAATATTTATCTACACTAATGCAGTGTTCCATTCTGATTCTAGAATACTAACTAAGCCTAAGTAGTACGTTCCACCTGACCTAGCCCATTAACTAAGCATTTCCACTTCTTTTAGTCCTCAAAAATGCATAAATGGAGGACATATGCCTGCATTTTTGCATACACCAAATTGTTGGTTGGTCGATGCTGATGTTCTACTAGTGCTAAGCCTATTACCACTCACAGTACAAACTACAAAAGGTTCTACTAAGGACTGGGGTAAGCACTAGCAGCACTCAGCAGCACGTGACGTAACAGATGGAGCATCCCGCATCGCAGACCACAAAAAAATTACAAACTTATAATAAGTAACTAAACCTAAGTATCAATCCACCCCTATCTCTTAGTGACAGGACAAAAGAAGGACTAGAGTCACTCTAGCATTACCTAACTTAAGTTTTCTAAAATAAACTCTTACATAATCACACAAAATGAGCGCAAATGCAAAGTTGCAAATAACAAGATTAGTAGAGCAGAGCACCTGTGTCACAACAATCACAGAAGACTTTTAAATGTAAATTACCTGTAATGTAAGCAGCAGCATTCTAGCTGGTCGGAAAAAATATATATTCGCAATATATAACACAGAGCAGAAGAACAGACACAAAGTAGTAATAATTAAATAGCTACTCACCAAGACCCAGGACCTCCACTCCTAGCAGGTCCAGCAGGTCGTGCTCCCGGTCCAGGATATCGGACCACCAGTGCGTCAACTGATTCTGGCTGCGCCGGACACCAGAGCAGCGAAACACTACCTGGCGCACCTTTCCCCACCGCTGCCGATGCTCCCGGAGCCCGTACCCAGACCCAGGCCTGCCGCCTGCGGCCAGGGTTAAGGGGAGGTGACACTGCACAAAAAAACCAGTGCGGCCAACTCCACCTCCCCAAATAAGGCCCGTGCCGGCACCCACAAGGGTGCCGGCACGGGCCTTATTTCCGCAATTCCGCAATTCCGCAACTTCCGCAATGAAGGCAGTCGCGGCTCTGGCTGCAATGCACCCTGTGGCCCTTTGCCATGGTTCTGGGGTAGGCGGGGGCGGAAAAGAAAAGGTAAAAATTAAAAAAGTAAGTAAAAGAAATGAAAAAAGCAGGTAATAGAAAAAGAGTGAAAATGTAGTTAAAAACACACAAAAAGTAGACAAAAACAAAAAATATAGAATCAGGAAAAGAGAGAGAGAGATAATAAATGAAAAAGATTAAAAAAAAGTTTTCAGAAACAAAGGATTGAAAAGATAGAGGGAGGATTGAAAAGCAGGCCCCAGAACAATAGCATAGAGTGAAAAACAAGATGGCCGCGCTCATTGCGACCACATGGGCAAGTTTGCAAGATATTTCCCACTGAGAACGCAAAAAGCGGCGCGAACACATAATACGCATTCCCGAACAGGAAATACCTATCGCGAACGGGCGCAAACATGCATTGCGCGACCTGGAACAGGAAATAGCATCGCGAGTGGGCGGGACAAGTGAAAACAAGATGACTGCGCCCATTAACAACTTCATGAGCAAGTTGGCGACACATTTCCAACGCGATCACGCAAAAAACATCCTGAACAGGCGGGACAAAAACTGCCAATTTTTTGCGATATTTCCGCGTGTGTAAGTTTCTGTAGAAGTAAGTGTGGTGGTGTGTGTATAACTGTATATGCAAGTAAATGGATGTCTGATTCTTTATTAGCATGAGTGACTATGTGTGTGAGTAACTCTATGGATGAGTGGCGGTGTGTAACAGGATGTATAGGTGTATGAGTACATATCATGAGTGAGTACATGTATGAGTGACTGTATAGGACTCTTGGTGAATGAGTGAATGTGTATGTAGATCTTGGAATTACTGAATAGATTGTTGTAAATGGTATTGGTATGTCCATTGTTTTGAACATTTTAGTTTCTATTTTTGAATGTGTGTATCAAAGGTTATATTAGGGTGAGAGGAGGTCTGTCACTCTATCACAAGGATGATGTTATCAGTGATGTCATTTAAGATGTCATCAGTGATGTCATGAGTGATGTCACTGACCATGTCATGAGTGATGTAATATGTGACGTCATCAGCAGTGCATTGCGGACGCGCGAGTTATAGTTAGCTGAACTAACTATAACGGGGGAATTTCAATGGTTTTGTAAAAGTAAAATGTCCAGCTATCTATAACACCCCTGAAACCTATGGTTTTCAGTGAATTTTATAAGGTTTTTTAAATGCTAATTCCTAACTATAACGTGTCTGAATCAAATGGTTTTTTCAGTGAATTTCAAAGGTCTTATAAATGCTAGTTTCTAAAAATGCCTACAGAGGTAGGACATGTGAAGAAAGAAGAAAAAACGCACAGAAAGAAGCAAAAGAAATGTAGAAAGAAGCAACAGAAGTCCTCAAAGACGAAGAAAAGTGCAGGAAGAAGCAAGACATGCAGAAAGAACAAACAGAGGAGCAGAAAGAAGCCTTGTTGCAAAATCATCCTGTATCCTCAATTTTTTCAGACGAGTACTGGTGGTAACTGAGTCTGACTAACCAGTCCTAGAGCCAGTGCTATGTTAAAAGACACTTAGAATACAGTTAAAACCCCTACATACACAAGGGAACACTATGTGTTGGGGTCCCCCTGTGATTAGCATGACCTCCTCTGTAAGCCCCTAGTATAAAATAGGGCACGGGGATTAAAACTACCTCTTAAAATGCACCACGGGGTGCGTTTACACACAGGTGAAGGGAGGGGGGGCCTGAGATGACATGTGTGCAAATACGACCTGTGAGCATTTTAAGTTGGGGGATAAAGTCCCCTTGAATCCTGAGGATACCTGGGGGCCAACTAACCCACCAGGTATGTCCAGTAAGTGCCACAGAGTTGCATTGCAGAGAGGTGTAAAATGGGGCATGGCCTCGGACCACCTCTCTGCAACGCAGCTCTGTGGTGCTTACTGGAGGTACATGGTGGGCTATTTGGACCCAGGGACTCTCAGGATTAAAGGGGACTTAATTCCCCAATGTAAAATGCGCCACAGGGCGTGTTTGCACACGTCACCTCAGGCCCCGTCCCCTCCCTTCACCACTGCATAAACACGCCCTCTGGCCATTTTAATTTGGGAGATTAAGTCCCCTTGAATCATGATGGTCCCTATGGTCCGACTAGCCCACTAGGTACCTCTAGTAAGCGCCACAGAGCTGTGTTGCAAAGTGGTGTAAAAAGGGGTACAGCCTCTCTACATCTCAATAAACGTAGGACAGTGGCACTTAATGGAAGCACCCGGTGGGCTAGCTGGCTCCCAGGGGCCCTAGGGATTGAAGGGGAGTTATTTCCCCCACTTAAAACATGCCACATGACGTGTTTGCACACGTCACCTCAGGCCCGGTCCCCTCCCTTCACCACTGTGTAAACACGCCCTGTGGCCGTTGGGAGATTAAGTCCCTTGAATCCTGAGGGTCCCTAGGGTCCAACTAGCTCACTAGGTACCTCCAGTAAGCGCCACAGAGCTGCGTTCCAGAGAGGTGTAAAAAGGGGCACGGCCTAGACCACCTCTCTGCAACACAGCGCAGTGGCGCTCACTGGAAGCACCTGGTGGGCTAGTTAGCCCCCAGGGGCCCTCAGGATTGAAGGAGAATTATTTCCCCAACTTAAAACGCGCCACAGGGCGTGTTTGCACACGTCACCTCAGGACCGGTCCCCTCCCTTCACCACTGTGTAAACACCCCCTGTGGCCGTTTTAATTTGGGAGATTAAGTCCCCTTGTATCCTGAGGGTCCCTGGGATGCAACTAACCCACCAGGTACCTCCATTAAGTGCCACAGAGCTGCGTTGCAGAGAGGTGTAAAAAGGGGCGTGGCCTCTGAACACCTGTCTGCAACGCAGCTCCCTGGCGCATACTGGAGATACCTGGTGGGCTAGTTGGCCCTCTGGGACCCTCAGTATTGAAGGGGAATGGGGTCCCCAGAGCCAATAAATTAGGAAAGGAAGAGGGGACACACAGCCCCCTTTTAAAAAAAATAAATAAATAAAAAGACCGGCATCGCGCACGAGGCCCCGCCCCCTCACTGCAGCACTCTGCAAACGCACCCCCTGGTGCGTTGTAAGATGGGGAACTAATTCCCCTTGAATACTGGGGGTCCCTGGGGGCCAACTAGTCCACCAGGAACCTCCAATATGTGCCAGGGAGCTACGTTGCAGAGAGGTGTTCAGAGGCCACGTCCCTTTTTACACCTCTCTGCAACGCAGCTCTGTGGCGCTTACTGGAGGTACCTGGTGGGCAAGTTGGACCCCAGGGACCAGCAGGATTCAAGGGGACTTAATCCCCCAACTTACAACTTGCCAGGGTGCGCGTTTGCACAGTGGTAAAGGGAGGGGGCGGGGCCTGAGTTGACATGTGTGCAAACACGCCCTGTGGCACATTTTAAGTTGGGAAATTAATTCCTCTTCAATCCTAAGGGTCCCTAGGGGCCAACTAGCCCACCAGGTACCTCCAGTATGCGCAAGGGAGCTGCATTGCAGAGAGGTGTTCAGAGGCTACGCCCCTTTTTACAACTCTGCAATGCAGCTCCGTGGCGCTTACTGGAAGTACCTGTTGGGCTAGTTGGCCCCCAGGGGCCCTCAGGATTGAAGGGGAATTATTTCCCCAACTTAAAACGCACCACAGGGCGTGTTTGCACACGTCACCTCAGGACCGGCCCCCTCCCTTCACCACTGTGTTAACACGCCCTGTGGCCGTTTTAATTTGGGAGATTAAGTTCCCTCGAATCCTGAGGGTCCCTGGGGTGCATCTAACCCACCAGGTACCTCCATTAAGCGCCACAGAGCTGCGTTGCAGAGAGGTGTAAAAAGGGACATGGCCTCAGAACACCTCTCTGCAATGCAGCTCCGTGGCGCATACTGGAGGTTCCTGGTGGGCTAGTTGTCCCCCAGGGACCCCCAGTATTGAAGGGGATTTAATTCCCCATTTAAAATGCCCCACAGGGCGCGTTTGCAGAGTCGTTCCATGAGGGGGCGGGGCCTGGACACCATCGCGTATCTTTTATTGTTTTTATTTTTTTGGCAGGGTTTTTTTTTTTACTTTTTTTGGGCCCTGGGGACCCCATCCCCCAGGGCCTGACCCCCAATCTTTAAAAAAAACCAAATTATTAATGTGAATGGGGCCGCGTGGGCCCCCCTCCCGTGTCCAATTCTGTGCCACGGGACCCCATCCCCGGGGCATGGGCATTTTTTTTATATTGTTTTGGAGGGGGGCTGCATGACCCCCCTCCTAAGGCCATTTATGGCCCCGGGGACCCCATTCCCCAGGGCTCTCCTTTGCCTTTTTTTATTTAAATAATTATTATTGGGGAGGGGGGCCACGAGGCCCCCCTCCCTGGCCACTTCTGGCCCCGGGGACCCCATTCCCTGGGGCCTGGCCACCTCGTTGGGGACCGTGGGGGGAGCCCCAATGCCCCCACGGTCCCAGCCGGCTCCACGCGTCCTGCGGGAGCCGGCATTGCTTTTCCACATGAGGAGCTGCTAACATGCAGCTCCCCGTGTGGGAAAGCAATTTTGTTTGCATTTTGAAAGAGAGAGCAGGTTTCCTGCTCTCTCCTTCAAAATCCAAACCAAGTTTGCTATGGCAGGGCAGGACCCGCGAGGCTCCCTCCCTGCCATAGCAAACTACAGTGTCCTGGGGGTGGGTACCCCGGGACACTCCAGGAGCCAGCCCTGGGGGGTGGCGGTTCCCCAGGGCCATCACAGGCTCCAGGAGGGGGGCCGCGTGGCCCCCTCCCAACATTTGCAAAGCCCCGGGGGGTGGTGATCCACGGGGCTGGGGGGTCCGTCACAGACTCCCCTAATTTGAATGTCTAGAGCCCCGGGGAGGTGGCGGTCCCTGGGGCGTGTGGGGGGGCTCGAGCTCCCCCACACAGGCTATTTCTTTTTTTCTAAATACACAAGCCCCTGGGGGTGGCGGTCCCCAGGGCTGCGGGGGGGATGTGAGGCCCCCCGCAAATATTTTCACAAAGCCCTGAGGGGTGGCAGTCCCCGGGACATGGGGGGCCCTTTGAGCCCACCCACCCATTCACTTTTGAAGCCCTGGGGGTTGTCGGTCCCTGTGGCTGGGGGGGCTGTGAGCCCCCACACATATTTCCATAAAGCCCCAGGGGTGGTGGTCCCCAGGGCTGGGGGGCCCTTATGGGCCACCCATCCAAATACTATCATTGCCCCTGGAATTTGGCCCCCCGGGGGCAAATTAGCAACGAAGTGCGAAAGCCCGCGCTTCGCTTTTTTTTTATCCGCAGGATCCACGCACCCAGAGCGGATTTTGGCAATTTAAAAAGAAAAACACATTTTTGGGACTCCCTAATCAGGCCTAGGGAGTCCGGGTATTTCTACCCTGCCCCATTTTTGCGTTTTGCGCATTAGTTTTACTGTTTTCTTGTGCCTCGATTCTACCGAGGCACAAGATGGCTGCCAACACTTCCTGGTTTGGAGTGCTGACAGCCAATTAGCATAAAGCTTGTCATCGGGAGGATGCGCCCATAGATATATATATGATTTTCTCAGGAACTACTGAACGGATTTACACCATTTAACCAAAAGGCACGACTCTGAACTAAGGGCTACCTTTTTTGCCAAATTTGGTGTAATTCCGTTCAGCAGTTCGGGCTGTAGCTGCGACTAAAGGCTCCTATGGAAAATTGCATGGGGAAAACACGTTTTGGGACCCCCCTTTTTTCTTGGCCACCGCTTGACGAATCACCCCGAGACTTTCAGGATAGGAGCAGACTGGAGTTGGCCAAAAGTATTGATAATTTCGCAAAGATTCGTCAAGCGGTGCCAAAGTTATTGGGAATAGAATGTTGCGGATTTGCTATGGAAAATAGGTCCTAACTATAACTACCTACTGGCAACAGCCTGTGGCCTGACACTTTCGGGACAAACATAATGCCGATAAACAATACTTATGGTATTATGTAATTTATTGCGTACCAGCAAGCAGGAGAGGAGGGGATCGTGAATCAAAATTGAGGAAATTAGAAGCTAAGTATATACTGGAGCTAGATTCCAAACACCCCGGGGGTCTTAATATTACGGAGGATCTCTACACTTGTCTATACTGAATTGCCTTAAAAGAGACACCAACCTAGCTGTTAAGAATATACCAAGCACAGTCTTTTTAGGATTTGGTTCTGTCTACATTTAGAGGGGTTTGTGCCATATATGATCTGTTTAGATACATTTAAAATCAATATCCTTTCATTGAATATAACTATGTAGATGTCACGCATGTTTTAATACCTACATACATTTTTATTGGGATTTGTAATTTTTCTATGATCATGTAGGTTTTGATATTTAATCTTATTGAATTTTTATTTATTTACAATATTATGACATGTGGTGTTTTAATATATGCGTGAATATACATGTGAGCTTTTAGGTATGGTAACAATTTTAGTATTTATATTTGGATATTTAAGTATTTATCTATTTATTTATTTAATTATTTATTCGAATTTTCTATTTATTCAATCTCTCTATTTATTCATCATACTTATACATCAGGATTGATAAAAATGCACATTTTTTGTATTTTTTGTATTTGTTTTTAATGGATCTTTGACGCATTCTGTTTAGTGTGGTAAAACGTTTTGTATAAACCTATTCCAAGCGCATTCGGGTATTTAGACCGTGATCACAACAACTAAATAAAATAATATAGTGTACTGCGGTGATTTAGGGCTCTAGATTCCGCTTCGCTTTTTCAATATGAATATCAGATTGCTACTCAGTACAGAGTGATGTACGATAAAATAATCAGCACTTTTATGTTTGCTATTTTTGCACAGATATATTTATATATAATATAAAAAAATCTTTGTTGCACTAGCACCCTATTTGCCATAGATCAAAAACCTAATGTTTTAAAATTGGGATTTGCATTGCTCATTCCTCACTGTTATTATTATTGACCTGCATTATTTAGCAGTGAAACGCCTGGTGCCATTAACTTATGCATTGTAGATAAACGTGAGGTTCTATATATAGGAATAGAATGCTCATGAGAGGTGCTTCCCCCTAAACAAAAAAAACAATCAAGTGTTTATAAAAATGTTTAAAATGATATTTGTACATTTTAACATTTTTTAGGGTGTTTATTTGATTCTCAAAGTTATGAGTTATATTTTATTTATAACAGCATATGATGAGGTTTCTAGTAGCAATGTCCAGGAAAAACAGGAATATCTTCTATGTCTATGGATAGATTTGCACATGTGTTTTGTATTTATGAGCACTTTCCACTTTCCAAGGTGGAGGAGTGGCGGATCTCAAGAATATATATATATATATATATTCACTTAAAAAACCATAGGTTTCAGGGGTGTTATAGTTAGCTGGACATTTCTCTTGTACAAAACCCTAGAAATTCCCCTGTTATAGTTAGTTCAGCTAACTATAACTCGCGTCCCCGCAATGCACTGCTGATGACATCACATATTACATCACTCATGACATGGTCAGTGACATCACTCATGACATCACTGATGACATCTCAAATGACATCACTGATGACGTCATTCAGTGAATGTGTGTTTCTGTAAAGTTTAAATATATTTTAGATATTTATAGTGAAAGGCCTGTGGAAGAATGAGTGGGTGTACAAGTGTGTGAATGGATGATTTTCTAGGTGCGTAACTGACTCTATAAGTGAGTCATTAAATGTATCTTACTGCGGACTAGTGACTAAACTGTGTGAATGTCTGTATGTGTCTGTGTGTTGGTGTATAAGTGGCTGCATGGTTTTGTGAATAGCTATATGATTGTCTATATGGGTTATTGATTCGTTGTCTGAGTATCTGTATGGGTGCCTGAGTGTTTGTGTGGGTAGGGTGTGTGTGACTCTATGCATAGATGTGTGAGTGGGTGATTCTATGGGTGCATGGTTTTAAGAGTGCATCTGTGATCAACTGTATGGTTGGGTGAGTGTATGTATGGGTGTGTTAGGGATTGAATGTATATCTCAGTGGTACATGTGTGACTAAGTACATATGTGAAAGGCAGTATATATGCGTGTAAGAGTATATAAGTGGGTATATGTGAGAGTGTGTGATTGTGAGAGTGGCTGTATGGATGAGTGTGTGCGTGTATCAATGATTGTATAAGAGCGTAAGCATGTGGTACTATTTTTATGAGTAAGTGAACTTGAGTGTGTTTAACTGTATAGGTGAGTAAATTGGACTGTGTTTAATTACTTGCACCACTGACTAGGTGTGTCAGTACCTCAATGGATGATTGGCGGTCTGTGAGTGTCTATATAGGTGTATAAATGCATATGATAGTCTTGTACGGAGTGACTGTAAGTATGAGTGACTGTACAGGTGAGTGAGTGGAGGTGTATGTAGACCTAAGAGTTAATGAGTGGGTATGTAGCTATTGGTATTGGAGTATCTATGGTTTTAAGAATGGAGGTCTGAAATTTTGAGTTGGTGTATCAAAGGTTAAATTAGGGTGTGAGAAGATGCAGTAATTTATCACATGGATGATTTCAACAGTGATGTCATCAGTGATGTCATTTGAGATGTCATCAGTGATGTCATGAGTGATGTCACTGACCATGTCATGAGTGATGTAATATGTGACGTCATCAGCAGTGCATTGCAGGGGCGCGAGTTATAGTTAGCTGAACTAACTATAACAGGGGAATTTCTAGGGTTTTGTACAAGGGAAATGTCCAGCTAACTATAACACCCCTGAAACCTATGGTTTTTTAAGTGAATTCCTAAGGTTTTTTAAATGCCAATTCCTAACTATAACGTGCATGAAACCTATGGTTTTTTCAGTGAATTTCAAAGGTTTTTTAAATGCTAATTCCTATCTATAACTTATCTCTGAAGATATCATGTTTAATGATTTTGATTGGATTTCTATATTTTTCAAATTCAGTGTGTCAATTTGATTAATTACATTTTTTTTAAAATACTTTTTTATCACCATTTTTTAAACATATTTTTTCAATTAATTCTTTTAAAAATTAAAAAATATTATTTGAACTTAATGGGTTTTACAAACATCTTTTTATATATTTTTCAAAATATGTTTTTGACTATATGTGCAAAACTTTATTTTATATATTTTGTTTCCATGTTTTTGGATCCGCGCACCCTACGCGCACCGTTCTCGATCCCTACGCGATAGCATCCGCGCATGGTATGCGTCGGGTACGTGGTTAGTGTACGATTCCAATGCGACCGGTACGCGACTCCCAGCCTATACGCGAAACGTTCGATGTACGTAACGCGATGTTTACGCGCTTCCGCAATGCATCATCTGCGTCTATGACGCGGTGGGTGCGTGGATCCCGCTAAGTATTTAACATTTAAAAAAACATATTTATGTATTTCATGTGAATATTAATTGAAGACAAACTCTAAACTAGTCTTAAAAGTAATATATTTTGACATCTAATCCTATATTTCTTTTTAATTCAATTTCGCGGATGCGCGCTGGGTGCGTGCTGCGTAAGCGCAGGGTGGGCGGATCCCATGTGACCTGCAAAAAAAGAGATTTGATTGGTTCATTACACTTCCTGTTCTAACTACTGAAAGACCCCACTCATTTCAATCATTCTTCTTTGAGCTTCTTTGGAGAACCACCTCTTTGGAGAGAAGAAGAATTTTTAGACTATGTTTACACTTAGCTCTAACTCTTTTCAACCAAAAATGGCTTCAGGGCAGCTGGCATCACCTGCATCACCTCATAGTTCTGAGGATGAATTTTTGCCGGAGGCACCACTCAAAAAACGTTTTTCTTCAGTAGTGTGGACATTTTTTTACTTTTCCCGAGGGGCAGAATAAGACCAATGACACCTTGGTCACGTGCAATATTTGCAAAAGAGTCCTATCGAGAGGGGATCCTAACAAGAAATACTCTTGCGGCACGGCAAGTATGATGAAACACATGAGGACCCTTCATCCAAACAATCTTGCAAAAGAAGAGTGCCGACGGATGAGAAACACTCCTGCTCCTGCGCCATCCACCTCATCGCAGCCGAGCACATCAAGAGTGCATCCATCAGCCCAAACCTTGGACATCCGTCCTCAATTTCAACTTTTTAAAAGTGCTCTGCACTAAGTGCAATGCGACTTTGTGCTATGGTGAGCAGTCGATCGATCTGATCTGCCGCCGCCAAGAAAGTCACATCTGCTAGTTTTTTTTGTTTTTTTTTATTGTTCTATGAAGTTCATTGTTTGGTTTCTCCTGTTTTGCTTTTTGTTTTTTTTTTTTGCAGAATTTTTTTTTTTTTCATTGTTTAAAAAAAAAAAAAAATTATAAAAGAAGAAAGAAGAAAAAAAAAAAGTTCTTGTAAGAACTCATTTTTCTGGTTTAAAAAAAGAGCTAAATTTCTTTGTTAGTGTGTGAAAGTTTAGATGAATGTATGTGTAGTACGTAATTGACTGAATGAATGCATTAGTAGCGTATGTCTATGTCTATGTATGTATTGGTTTTTGTAAGGCGCGTATATCACCCGAAGGTCTCATAGCGCCGGCAGATGTTCAGATGGTTAGGTAGGAGACATGCAGAATTAGAATAGCCATGTTTTCAGAAGTTTGCGGAATCTCTGATGGCTGGGTTCAAGTCTTATGTGTAGAGGAAGAGTATTCCAGCTTTTGGGGGCAATTTTGGAGAAGGATCTATCTCCATTTCTGACGGTTCGTACTTTGGGGACCGCTAAAAGGTGAAGGCTGGAAGATCTAAGTGTTCTAGCAAGGTGGTAATTCGTCAGTTTGTTTGCTAAGTAGACTGGACCATTGCCATTCAGAGATTTATGGACTAGGCAGCACATTTTAAACTTAATGCGTTTTTTAATGGGGAGCCAGTGAAGCGCCTTCAGACAGGGGGCAGAGGAGGTACGGGCGGGTAGATCAAGAGCCATTCTGGCTACGGTGTTTTGAAGAACCTGTAGTTTGTTCAGGAGATTCTCATTAATAGAGGCAAAAAGAGCATTGCCGTAGTCCAGGTGACTAATAATTAGCCCCTGGATTAAAGGCAAGTGAGAGGAGAGAGGGATCCACTTGAAAATTTTCTTTAGGTTGCGCAGGAGTCCGAAGCTGGTATGAGAGATATTATTAATATGGTCTGCCAAAGTAAGTTTATTGTCTAGCATTATCCCCAAATTGCGGGCTGCTGGCTTGGGAGGAGGACAGGCACCCAGCGGTGCTGGCCACCATTCGTCGGACCAATGCTTATGAGCGTTACCGAAAAGCACTATCTCCGTCTTAGCTGCATTGAGTAGAAGATAGTTCTCTGTCATCCAGTCCTTTACTGCTAGCATGCATCTTTGGAATCTCGATTTGATGTCGGTGGCGTTAGGTCCCAGGGTGATAAGGATTTGAGTGTCGTCAGCATAGGACACGGTCTCAAATCCGTAGGCTTTAATTAGTCTTGCTATGGGAGAGACATAAAGGTTAAAAAGCGTGGGGCTCAAGATAGAGCCCTGGGGTACACCTTTATCTACTTCCTGGTTAGCAGATGAAAATTTGCCAATCTGAACCTTTGAGCTCCGTCCAGTCAGATAGCTTTTGATCCATGCCAAGGCTGGGCCCTCGACACCAACCTCTGTCAGCCGTTCTATCATAATGCTGTGTGAGATGGTGTCGAAGGCAGCAGATAGGTCGAGTAATATTAAAATGGCAGATTGTTTAACATCCAAAGCTAACCTGATGTTATCGAGCATTTCAAGTAGGGCTGTTTCGGTGCTGTGGAACGCCCTGAAACCAGACTGGGATGGGTCAAGAATTTTATTAGACTCAAGGTGTTTAATGAGTTGGGTATTGATTAGGGATTCCATGATCTTGCCAAACAGCGGAGGCAGAGAAATGGGCCTGTAATTCATAGGAAGGGATGGATCGGCAGAGGGCTTCTTCAGGATGGGTCTGACGATGGCTTCTTTCCAGTGTGAAGGGACCGTTGAGTGAGAAAGTGAGAGATTAAAAATTTTAGTTAGGTGAGGTACCAAGATAGGCGCAATTTTAGATAGGATAAGAGAAGAAGCTGGATCAATAGGTGAGCCAGACTTAATTCTGTTCATGGTATAGGTGACTTCTTCATCCGTGAATGGGTGAAATTGGCTAAGGATAGTGATGGGGACAGGCGGGGTTATATTGATAGATGGATCAGGAGATGGAATAGGAGCATTGAAGTTGATAAATGATTTATAAATATAATTTATTTTATTGTAAAAAAAAGACGAAAGGGTGTCAGCCCATTCCCGGGACACATTTGTGACTGGTTGGCAGGTTAAGGGGTTGGAGAACTCTTTGACTATTTTATAGAGTTCTTTGTGCGAGTTTGCAGCCTGGTCTATCCTATTCCCCAAGTAGGTTTTTTTGGCTAGGGCTATGTCGCTCATATATTGGTGGTGAAGTTTTTTATAGTGAGATCTATCACTAGGGTCTTTAGTGTGGCGCCACTTGCGTTCGTGGGCTCTTACAGCCAGTTTCATGGTCTTCAGTTCAACAGTAAACCACGGGGACAATTTATTAGGACATCTCTTAAGTTTACTGGGGGCGATTATATCGAGGGTAGTAGTGATAGCTTGATCTAAGTAGATGGCTGCCAGGTTAGGATCATTGAGTAATTCAGTGGGAGGGGGGGAAAAATGGGAGGAAAATGCTTCAGAGTTGATCTTATTCCAAGGTCTACTCATGATGGGATCTTTACTGGGTTGGGGCGTAGGTGAGGTGAGTTGAATCTGGAAATAGATTTTAAAATGATCTGACCAAAGGACGGGTACAGAACAATCAATCGTTATTTTGTTGGAGTTGGTGAAAAGGAGATCCAGGGTATGACCGGCAGAATGGGTGGGGCCGGTCACTAACTGGTCTAGGCCTAACGCATTAAAACTGGTGATGAGCTCAACGGTGTGAGGGTCTTGTGCAAGTTCAGTATGATGGTTAAAGTCGCCTAATAGGAAGAAGTTAGTCGAGGATAGAGCATGCGAGGCGATGGTTTCGGTAAGTTTATTTACGAAATTAGTTTTAGTTATTGGAGGTCTGTAAAGGAGGGCTCCTTTCCAGGCTTCTTTGTTCCCCAGTGTTACCGTAAAAGTACAGATTTCACCCCATTCAGCGGCAAGTGAGTTGACTAGGTGAAGCTTGATGTTGGCTCTGTATACGATGGCGATTCCTCCGCCTCTTTTATCTGGCCTATCCAGTCTTGAAATTTTATAATCCTGGGGAAGGGCAGTCGCAATATCTGGTAGTGAAGACTTTGATAGCCAGGTTTCTGTGATAAAGAGAAGGTCGGGCTTCTCAGAGTCTAAGAGTGACCAGATTTCGAGAGCGTGTTTGGGAAGGGATCGAACATTACAGTATAAACAGGAGAGGTACTTCGGTGTGATGGGTAGGGATTTACTGGTAGTGAGTGCGTTTACAGGGTGTCTTCCCAGAGACGATAGTCCGATCGGTACTTTGTTACTGGAGGAAGAGGAGGCATAACCTGCAATGCTTGTGGCTGGGCTGCTGGTGTTCATGGCCAGTAGCTCCCAGCGGGAGTATTTGATAAGAGCCATAGAAAAGGGTAGATGCAAACGGGCAGGGGTCCTGGCGTCTGGCGGCGGTCAGGCGCGGACGGGCGCAGACGGGCTTGCCTTTGGCGCGCCGCTGGCGCGCCCGCTGCGCGCGTCCGCTCTGCGCACTCGAATTTAAGTGGGGAGTGGGCGGGACCGCACAAGCATGGAGCGCTACCTTCCTCTCTCACCGGAAGTGAGGATTTGTAAATCCGTGTCTGCCCCGCCGCTCAAACGACATAAGCCGCGGCGGACTAGGGGGACACCAGTGAAGTAAGTAGGGCAGAAAACAGTAAGCGGTGATCTTTAAAAACACAGTAAACAATTTTAAGAGCAACACGCTATGATCAGTTCTGCTAGACACCTACGTGGATTGGTAGTGGAAACAATCTGTTGTGCGCATCCGCTCTGCGCACTCGAATTTAAGTGGGGAGTGGGCGGGACCGCACAAGCATGGAGCGCTACCTTCCTCTCTCACCGGAAGTGAGGATTTGTAAACTCCGTGTCTGCCCCGCCACTCAAACGACACAAGCCGCGGCGGACTAGGGGGACACCAGTGAAGTAAGTAGGGCAGAAAACAGTAAGCGGTGATCTGTATAAGTGCAGAACTATAAGGAAGTGCTGCAGCATCACACAGTAACCTCTTCAACTGCAGTGTGCTGTAGTACTTCCGAAGCACAGGGATGCAACATGTGTACATAAATATGTTGCAAATCTATGCTTCTCTCTGCACGGCTGCTTAAACTGCAGCCATGTGGTGACACAGGCACCCTTGCACCATAGTGCAAGGATATCTGTGTCATGTGCTGTTTGTTTTTCGGCAGGAAGACACACCTTCCTGCACAAAAACAATGAGAAAATGTATTTTTCTCCTTCAATGTATGCTGAACATTTTAGCATGCATTGAAGATATAAAAATGTGGAGAAATGAAAACAATTCTCCTTGTTGTGCTTTCCTACACCAATTTTAGAATGGTATAGCATTCACACACATATCGAGATTCATAATCTATGATAAAACTAGACATGTGTCTTGTTCTATGAGTATTCAGTGCAATCATGCACAACAACACTTATAGAACACCCTATCAACGCAAAGTGGTCTGCATGATGAGGTTGTATTTACATGGAGTATAAAAAATGCACAGAGTGCCTTTTCCTCTCTTTCTAAATATGAAACAGTATCTTACACAACTATGTTACAAAAAGTGACATATTTTCGTTTTTAAAATTCCTTGCGAATGATAAAAGTAAGCACAGAGTTTTGTCTGCAAACATGTTCAAAGAAGAACGATTGAAATTATTGCAGTCCTTCAACAGCTAAAAAGGTGAAATATTATGAACCCCTCAAATCTCTTTTTTTGCAGGTCACATGATATCTGATTATGGTCAGATTTCAAAACTACATAAACAGAGTGTTTTTAGAAACGTGTTTCAACTTTGTAGCTTCTTGCAGGCCTCTTCATTCTGCATATTGAGACTTAGTTAAACTTACCTTCACAGTAATAAGAATATACATTTTTTTTCTGTTTCTCATTCAAATATAAATTCTTAAAAATTGCTTATTTTTAAATTTGGATCTGTGAAAGAAAAAAAAAATTATAACATATAATAATACATTTTTTACAACACAACATAATTTCCACAAAGTAATTTGTTTGCCTTTTTTGCTGTTCTCAGAATATATTGAATTTCACTAGAAAAAGTGATTTCAATGGTACTCATCACTTAACAGCGGGCAAAAAAAAAACAATCAGAAGGATTGTTAAAAAAAAACCAACATACTATTCTCAGTAAAATACCAGAACATACAAATCACACATATATGAAATGCTTACAGATTACACAATTGTATTACTTTAACTCATAAAAACTGTAAATGTTGGCGCATTAAAATAATCACCGAATGAATGACCACCAAAAAGTCCATAATTCAAAAATATACCTTTCCTTGAGGCCAAATGGAATTTTTGCACTCCTTCTTTATGTAAATTGTCCAATGGTAGTCCTATTAAATTATAATAATAAATTCCTCAGAGAGTGAATTATCTTCCTAAAACTTTGGCTTTAAAAATATTAGGTAGGAATTTGGTAATTCACTAGGCAAACGTCGTTTGAAAACCAACTGGGCATCATTACAAAGTGTCCAGCCTTTGTCACATTTTAGATAGGCAGTGTAATGTCCAGATGTGGTGGAAGGACCATCATGGAAAATTATTGCAATTGCTACAAAAGTCCTTCCTGATATTGATAGTTGTGCTGCTACAAATTGTTTTATTAAAGTATCCAATTTTCTTCCGTCAGCTGTACAACGTTGCATCATTAAAATTATGTATTTTCCATATTTTGTTAAGAATAATGTGGATAACTTTTCTGATTTACATTGGCTACACACCATGTTTTGAATTGCACCTTTCACTAATTTATTAAAAGACACTGATTTACAGTCTGGTAATGTTAAATACAGAAATCTCTCAGTGTCTACATTGGTGCTACATGTATACATGCAATTTTCACAATAATGTTCCCATTTATAAGAAAGGCCCAAAATATTTTCTATTTCTACACCTTCATTTTCAAAAATGGAAAGCATATACATTAAAAATTCCTGAGCATCTTGTTGGATATTTTGTGTAAATTGTGTAGAACCAGAACACACATCCAAAAGACTACGAACATCTGAAACAGATTGTATATTACTTCTATCTGTTGTCAATTTTTCATAAACAGAATGCAACAGGGAACAAAATCTTTTTTCCCGATTCTGCATAATTTGTGCTTGCAAACCTTCCAGATAAAAAACAACATTGACCACTACATTACCATAGCAGTTGACACCAGAACTATTTTCAAACTGATAACCAACAATCTCTTCAACAGTGTCCAATTTCTTTTTACCTGCAATCACAACATTATCTTGTTATTTTCTTTTCTTGATACCTTCAGAACAGATATTTTCTAACCTTTTTCGACCAACCATATGCTTTCAAATACAGGATATTGACCTAAATTTGGAGCATACACCCTTCTTAACCTATTATACTCTTTTACACAGTTTGCATCTGCAGTAAACTTTGTCTCATCAAAATCAATCAAAAACAAACCAGATAATGTTCTGACTCGCGACAAAGCAACATATGCCATACCCTCTTTAAATACAGTAGATCCAATGTTCTCCAATGCACTGTCTACACTTAATCCTTGAGATTTATGAATAGTCACTGCATATGCCAGAGAAAATGGAAATTGTTTCCTACGGACATATAAATCTTTAACCCCTTCAGTGCCCATGACGAGCTGGACTCGTCATGGGCTGCGGTGGCGCTGTGCCCATGACGAGTCCAGCTCGTCATGAACTCCGCCCGCTAATGGAAGGCGCGGCACTGGGCGGGGAAAGGGGCGGGCATGCAAGGGGTTAACAAGCAAAAAACGAACTGAACAACAACCAATTTCTTTAACTTCATCAATCTGATCAAATTTAATTTTTAAAAATTCAATTCCTTCTTTTTTCTGATAATTCACAAAATTCACCACTTTGCTCATTGCACCATTAACTAAACCTTTCTCTACATCCAAATTACGCCTTAAAATTACCCGACAGTTTACACACGCATACAGTGTCTTTTCCAAACCAGCAGTTTTAGATAGTTTTTTTTCTAAAAAATCTAGTTTTGATCTCAACTTACCCGTCAAAATAATAGTGATTCCTTCATGTAGTATTTTATCGATGGCTTCCATTTTTCCAATATCTTCTTTTTCCAATTTTAATAATTCTTCGTTGAATATTGAACACTCACGCAGTGTCGGCATTAAGCAAATCCCTGACTTATTTTTAGCAATTTCCACGTACACTTTTGCAGGAACTGCATTTTCATTTGGAAAGACATTGCAAAGTAATCGACTCTCCAAAGCTTCTTTCCCTTTTTTTGAAAGAATTCCAATTCTTATATCTTGAAGAATACTTCCATATTCCGCATCATTTGCCTGTCGCATATTTGTTTTCAGTTCTTTGTATTCAAAATTACTCCAAATGTTCACATTACCAACACTGCCAAGAGACTTTCTGGTATCTTCATGGGCAAGTGTTTTAAATACCGGTTGTCCTTTTACCGGTGTCAATTGCAGTAGATCTCCAAAAACTATGACGTGTTTTCCTCCAAATAAGATGTCATACTCTGTTTTAAGAATTTGTTGCATTCTTAAATGCACAAACGCAAGCATCAAGTTTGAAACCATGCTCACCTCATCAATAATGAGAAGTTTCATTTTCTTCAGCACTCTTGAAACTTCACAACAAGCTTCTCCAGATAGCTTGTGGTATTCCAATTTGTTCTCATGCTCTACTGGCAGCATTAGTAAACGATGTACAATAATTCCTTTAATGTTATGTGCTGCCAACCCAGTTGGAGCAGTGACAACACAAGACAAATGCGACTCAGTTGTTTTTTGCAGATAACTTGTAATTACTTTAATTAAGAAACTCTTTCCTGTTCCAGCTTGACCACTCACATACATTCGGATAGGTTGAAATGATGTACATGAGCACACTCTCTTTTCATGAAGTAATCCATGGTCAATCTGCTCTTTCACTTGCTGATATATTTGTTTCTGTTCAACATTTAGTTGCTCTTCCAAGTTTCCTAACTGTATTGCATCTTCTTGTGCTTGATACATTGCTGTTTCCACCTCATTAATTTCAATCGCTGCTTCATTTTCAACAATTGGTTGTCGTAGTGGATCTTGACTCAGTGCAGCAGAACTTTGACTGTCTTGAGAACTATCTCTAGCAATCTCAGCTGCAATTGTAGCTTCTTGATCAATTTCATCATTCAACATTTTGACAAAATTTGCGAAAGCACTGCATTGTATGCTATCTTTACAAGCTTTAAATGAATCTTCATTGCTGGAAAAATCTCCAAGTAATTCCGTGTCAGAACGCCATGGTTTGAACATTTGCAAAAGGGCTAAATAGTAAAATTCCCTTTTGTCACCAGTGTCGCAACTCAGTTTTCTGTGATTAATTAAATTTCCTTTCCTTTGTTTCACCAGACATCCTTCGGAACCAATCACTCCATATTTTCCATCGTTGATGTTCTCTGTAATATTCCGTTTAAAAGTGTAGTTTTGCGGCACTTCATAGAGACACATGTTCTCAAGATGATGACTTCTCTTTGGATAGAAAGGTGCCAATTACGATCCTGTAAAAACCAGGTACGAGCCGTCGGACGGAGCATATTCTCCGTCCGACGCGTACCCGGTCGTAACAATATCCAAACATGTAAGTACGATTCTCACGGAAATACTATTTCCGCACGAATCGTACAAAACCCCGACCGACGAAAATAAACATACAAATGTGATCCGGGAAAGCGCCGACGTGACGTCGGGACGCACACAGCCTGCCATTCACGAACCAGGAAGTACGATTCGCACCGACGTCATCCCGCACGGAGAATATTTTCCGGCGGCCAAAAACTGCCGGGAAATCAGGACGACGCGAACAAGGAGTACCTGCACGCGACGGACAGACATGGACCCGAACCTACGTGTCATCCCGGCCCTCATAGCAGTCGACCTCCTCTACAGGTTACGACGCAGACGCAGCAGAAGGTCAGAACAACAAAGGGAGGGGCAAAAGGGGTGGGGGCAGGAGCAGGGGCAGGCCACCAAACCCTCACCAAAGTCACACAGCACACATGCCCTGGACATACCTGACCCCCAGGCCCTGGTCACTACGAGGGGGTGGGGGCGTGTCCAGCAAAGCCAGCGTCCGCCACAACGGATCTGGGTGATGACGCGAACCGGCAACACAACAATACAGGTACGTCCCGTACCCACGCCTTAAGAGCGTGGGTACGAGTCGTACCACGCCCACACCTACGTCACCCCAACAATGGCGGGACGGCTTTACCCACGTAGCAAAGGCCTGGGTACGGCCCGCACAAGCATTCCACAGCATGGGTACGGATATGTATGGACCGTACCCCCACCCCCGTATGCATGGAGCGTACCCCCCACCTCAACAGTGTAAGTACGACCCGTACCCTCACCTGCGTATGTATGGAGCGTACCCCTATGCCAACAGTGTATGTACGGACCGTACCCCCACCCCCATATGCATGGAGCGTACCCCCCACCCCAACAGTGTAAGTACGACCCGTACCCTCACCCGCATACGTATGGAGCGTATCCCCCACCCCAACAGTGTAAGTACGACCCGTACCCTCACCCGCGTACGTATGGAGCATACCCCCCACCCCAACCATGTATGTACGACTCGTACCCTCACCCGCGTACGTATGGAGCGTACCCCCCACCCCAACAGTGTAAGTACGACCCGTACCCTCACCCGCATACGTATGGAGCGTACCTCCCACCCCAACAGTGTATGTACGACCCGTACCCTCACCCACGTATGTATGGAGCGTACCCCCACCCCAACCGTGTATGTACGACCCGTACCCTCACCCGCGTACGTATGGAGCATACCCCCCACCCCAACAGTGTAAGTACGACCCGTACCCTCACCCGCGTATGCATGTAGCGTACCCCCCACCGCAACAGTGTAAGTACGACCCGTACCCTCACCCGCGTATGCATGGAGCGTACCCCCCACCCCAACAGTGTAAGTACGACCCGTACCCTCACCCGCGTATGTATGGAGCGTACCCCCACCCCAACCGTGTATGTACGACCCGTACCTTCACCGCGTATGTATGGAGCGTACCCCCACCCCAACCGTGTATGTATGACCCGTACCCTCACCCGCGTATGTATGGAGCGTACCCCCCACCCCAACAGTGTAAGTACGACCCGTACCCTCACCCGCGTATGCATGGAGCGTACCTCCACCCCAACCCTGTATGTACGACCCGTACCCTCACCCGCATACGTATGGAGCGTACCCCCCACCCCAACAGTGTAAGTACGAGCTGTACCCTCACCCGCGTACGTATGGAGCGTACCCCCCACCCCAACAGTGTAAGTACGACCCGTACCCTCACCCGCGTACGTATGGAGCGTACCCCCCACCCCAACAGTGTAAGTACGACCCGTACCCTCACCCGCGTATGCATGGAGCGAACCCACACCCGTGTATGTTCTAAGCGTACATATCCTGAAATAGGAGGGTTGGGTGCAGAGTCCTCCCAGCAGTGCCCAGACGTAGGAGGGGTGGGTGTAGAGTCCTCCCAGCAGTGCCCAGACACAGGAGGGGTGTGTGCAGAGTCCTCCCAGCAGTGCCCAGACACAGGAGGGGTGTGTGCAGAGTCCTCCCAGCAGTGCCCAGACACAGGAGGGGTGTGTGCAGAGTCCTCCCAGCAGTGCCCAGACACAGGAGGGGTGTGTGCAGAGTCCTCCCAGCGGTGCCCAGACACAGGAGGGGTGTGTGCAGAGTCCTCCCAGCAGTGCCCAGACGCAGGAGGGGTGGGTGTAGAGTCCTCCCAGCAGTGCCCAGACACAGGAGGGGTGTGTGCCTAACACTCCCAGCAGTGCCCAGACACAGGAGGGGTGTGTGCCTAACACTCCCAGCAGTGCCCAGACACAGGAGGGGCGTGTGCCTAACACTCCCAGCAGTGCCCAGACACAGGAGGGGTGTGTGCAGAGTCCTCCCAGCAGTGCCCAGACACAGGAGGGGTGTGTGCAGAGTCATCCCAGCAGTACCCAGACGCAGGAGGGGTGGGTGTAGAGTCCTCCCAGCAGTGCCCAGACAAAGGAGGGGTGTGTGCAGAGTCCTCCCAGCAGTGCCCAGACGCAGGAGGGGTGGGTGTAGAGTCCTCCCAGCAGTGCCCAGACACAGGAGGGGTGTGTGCAGAGTCCTCCCAGCAGTGCCCAGACACAGGAGGGGTGTGTGCAGAGTCCTCCCAGCAGTGCCCAGACGCAGGAGGGGTGGGTGTAGAGTCCTCCCAGCAGTGCCCAGACACAGGAGGGGTGGGTGCCTAACACTCACAGCAGTGCCCCTGCAAAGAAAAGGGTGGAGTACCCACAGATCCAATGCCCACAAATGTCAGTCAGGTGCACAAAGATCCTGCAGTACATGTACCACATGTGTGCGAGGCTGGGAGTATACACATGCATAGCGCCAAAAAGAAAACATGCCCACATGAAGTCATGACAACAGTCTACATACGCAAGTACAGTGACCACCAAGGACGCCACGAATGATGCAGGTGGAGACATCGCTCAGCATGCATGGCCCAAGTCTAACGAGTCTGTCACACACCCAGCCAATGTAGACACAGCTCAGCACCACATATTGGAAAGACCCTGCAGGGAAGATGTCAGGTTACACAGAGGAAGGAACACACCTTGGGACGATGTCACCATGCAGTAACTGCTTACATGAACAAAGTTATGTAGCCAACAGCTTGTGATGGCACACAGATACCAGGATCCACCCTATGACCAGCACAAGACTACAGTTCTCACACACCCAACACATAATCACCACCCAAAATAATGGGGCAGGTCCACCAACAGCAATACCAGACAGACAGTAGTGTACTAAGGAAAAATAAATTGCTTTATTCAGCATCCAAAAATCTGTTTGTCCCTTGAAAGTTCAAAATGTACAATGCCCATAGGGCAATCCAAAGTTCAAATCCAGGCGGGGGACACAGTGGGACGCGTGTCCCCTAGCTTGCCAGACTCCTTTGTCTTCCAGAGGGGGGAGGGCATCATGTGGGGGGGAAGGACCAGGCACCGCAGGGACATGAGGGCGAAGGGTAGGTGTCGTGGGTGCAGGGATGGAGGACTCCACCACAGGGGGTGGGGCAGGGCCAAAGGTGGAGGCCAGGATGGCGCTGCACACCTTAGCAAGGTCCTCCAGCGACTCCCCTGCACCCAAAGGAACCATCGGCTCCAAGGAGGGGGGTCAGAGGGATGGGTCGCAGCGCCACTGGGGGAGGGTGTGGACAGGGGGGGACTCAACCACCCTGACCGGGGACTCCCTTGACCGCTTGCGGGGTGGTGTCACTGTGGGGCTCAGGGACAGAGCGGCCATGAAGGAGTCTTTGCCGGATATGTGGCCAGGAGAGCTGAGGGGAGGGGATTTGGAGGGAGTGGATTTGGTGGAATGCGGGCTCCCACTCTTGCTGCGTGTCTTACGTTTGCCCCCCGACCCAGTGGGTGTGCCTACTTCACCCTGTGTGTGCGTGCCAGGAGGTGTGCGTTTGACCTTCCCTGCTGGTGTGGTGCCTGTGTCTGTTGTGGTGGGTGCATGCTGACGTCTGGGTGTACGTGGGACAGGCATAGGAGTGGGAAGTGTGGATGGGTCATGGGTAGGGGGTTGGACGAAGCGCTGCAGGAGACCCACTGCTGCAGTCAGTGTCGAGTCAATGGACCTCAGCAAGTTGCGTTGGTCAGCCTGCGATGAGAAAATGCCCTCCAAGTATGCCTCCATGTTGTTCAGCACTTGGCTGTGGCCATGGAGGACATTAAGTATCGCAGCCTGACCAACCTGCAACTGCTGCTGGATGTCCACAGACTCGGCATTGGCGGCAGCAGTGGAGACAGGGGCAGGGGGTGCGGTGCCTGGCAGGAAGGAGACATGTGGTGACTGGGCACGCTGGAAAGGGACACGAGCAAGTGGGAGGTGGCTGATGGCAATGGAGGGGGCGGGGACAGATGTTGTGCCGCTGTCAGCTGCTGGTGCAGCCTCCGCCCACTCGGAGAGATCATCCTCGGACCCGTCAGCTTCATATTCTGTGGTGCCAGTGGACAGGTCCTCGGCCTCACTCTCCTCCGCCTCAGTTCCACTTGATGTGCCAGCCACGATGTCACTGTTGGCACTGGTGCTCGGTCCCTCCGCTCCGTCTGTGCTGATGTCTCCCTCCGTGTCCCCCGACGATGCTGTGGGCAAGGTGAAGAGACAGCAATTAATCATACACCTGTATACATATGTCACATGAGTCCAATCTACATAGGTTACAGTGCATAGCCTGAAAAGGAAGATGAGTAACATCTACAAAACAAGGTACAGATGTAGGGCATGCAACACACAGTTGGTTGACCCACCATGCCAATGAAAAACTATGGAGAGCATGACACAATAGCAAATGATATGAAATGGATTTTGACAGAGGAGCCAGGCTCTGGGGACAATCCAGCACTGCATCTGCACCACACAGCGTTGCCGAAAATAGGGATGAGCAGGGACCATATCCATGAACTTGAGGCACATGCTGCATAGGTAATACTGAAAACATGCCCACCATGACTGGCTAACTGCACCTTGAGTGTATGTCCAGACAAACATCACACACTGGCCAGACCTAGCAAGGAGATATCAGGTTTTGACATGTAGGCTTTGCCCGCACCAACCACCCCCTACATGAGACAATTTGTTGAGACACAGGAAGCACTTACATCTCTTAGTCTGGGTGAAATACACATGGGCTGGATAAATGCAAGATTGGACACAAAATACCCAAGGTGCGCCTGTCCAAATAATCATGTACAAATGGTCATCATCAGATGATTGTAACAAGACACACAGGCACTGGCCACCGTGAGTATGAACAAGGAAAATCAGGTCAGGCTGTACAGTGGACACTTGTACTACATTTTACGTCAATATACATGGTGCCAGGGGACAATGGCACAGAGCACAACCTATGCTGTAGACACTGAGAGTGTTCACATTTTGTAATGACACACATGACACCTAGGAAAATATGCCCCAGGGGACAGTAGTGCCCATACAACTCCATGGTCCTGAATGGGAATGACTGCAACACACGCCACCATCCCTGCACTATGTGTATCGCACACTCATGCACATCATGTCACAGGCCACAACATAGGACATGCGTGCTGTAAGGCATGACACTTGAGAGACTAACTCCCATGTCTGGACTCAGCATCAGTGCCAACTGACATGGAACACACAATTACTGAACTGGACAGGACACAGGCAAGGTCCCAAAACCTGTTACACACCACCCCCACACATGATGCTACAGGCATTGTTCATGTGTATAAAGTGCCAGCCTACATAACCTTGTGAAGGAGTGACTACACACAGACCAGGGAACACATTGCAAGGAGGGGAAGGGAGGCAGGAGAGCACCGCTATACTGTGGGTAACAGGATCTGCACAGCACCTTTAAACCCTGGCAGTGTATCCATGCAACTGTGTACTTACAAATGCTGGTGACACACAACAAACACACATGTACCTACCCCCTTCCTGCTGCTGCTTCTCCTGTAAGTGCCTCTCCAAGTCTGGAAAGACCACCGCCAGCACACGCTTGTGGATGTGGGTCAGACGGCGGCGCCCGCGGTTCTTATGGGTCTCAGGTGAGTCCCCCAGCAGGACCCGTGCGATCCTCCGCGTCCAGCACCGGATATCCTGCCAGCGTTTTCTCACCTGGGCCAGGCGCCGCTTGCGACCCTCCATCCTCCTCACGGCACTGACGGCGTTCAGCCAGATCTGCTTCTTGGCAGAGGCGCCTACCTGTGAGGATGAACAAGTGACACTACATCAATACACCTGGCACATGTCACAGAGACACATATTAGAACAAATTTGCTGTTTACAACAAGGCATAGTATGCATCCAACGCATTGCACCTTTGTCATAGGGACATGATCCTCTGGGGAAGGGCAAAAGCAGTACGTGCCATTGAAAGTACACAGGTGGAATGAGGGCAACGACACAATCAATGATCCAGGCTCACACTGTGCATCACAAGCTACACCAGGATTATGTGCAGCACCTCAAAGCAGTCACATGCCACAGGCCACTGACGCTACCTCAGCAGAGTACACAGACACACACAGGCACACGACATTCACCTGCCATTGCCAAATGGAGCTACAAACCTCACTCTGCACATGTCCCACTAGAGGGGGGGGGCTCACAGGTGTGGGGCTGGCTCTGCACGTCAGACACACAGCACTGCTCCCTGCTCACATCACATGGGCAGGGTATATCCATCCCTCATGCAGCTTGGGTGCTACACTCCACATATGCACCCACCCACATGACAGGGGACTTACACACACACACATGTCCAGGGTACGAACACATCATGTGGACACTCTCAGCACAGGTACACAGAACTAACACACATCTGTGGGTACAGTCACCTGTCACACTGGGCTGACCACATAATCACATGAGGACTATAGAGGCTACATTCCCAGGAGGATAAGACAGGCAGAATGTGGCATGCACCATGCAGTGATTGTCACAGTAAACACAATGCAAGTGAGGATGGCAGACATGCACCACAGCATGCTCTGGCTGGGAGACATCAGGCATTCCCCCCCCTGGGACCCCCCTACAGTAGATTGCATGTGTGTCACACCTGGACACAATGCCAGAAGTCACAGTCACAAAAAAGGGACACAGTGTGTGCTAGTGGACTCTGCACTCACCTGATACCCTGGTCGCCCACACAGCAGGGGGTACTGTGGGAGGATCACATCCAGCAATGCCAGGTTCTCCTCCAGGGTGAAAGGCTGGGACCTCTCCACAGACCTTGACATGGTTACAGGGAATCAGCAGCAGCAGCTGGGTCGTAGAATCCAAAGATGTGCAGGCAAGTGCTCTCTCATGGGACCTGGCTGCCTTATATCTGCCTTGCTGGCCTGTTTCATGCACAGGAGTACAGAGTGATTGGTCACTCACATTTGCATCCTATGTTTCCTCCAATCCCTTCAAACCTAGCACAGTCAGTGGGTTTTCATTGTTTTTTTTCTTGAGCAGGATGTCAACTCCAGAACCACATTGCAACAAAGTAGATTCATTCAAACTGACTTTTGCTGTGCACCTGCAGAAAAAAATTCATACTTTAAACTTGGTCTCCATGACAACCAGCATGCATGTAGGCCTTTATACTTGTCCCTCATGTGTCCCCTTTGTAATTTGGAGATTCACACACAGGTACGGTGCGTTCCGGGGCCCTAGGGCACCCCAAATGCATAGCAACGGCCCGTACAGGCGTGTGTACGGTCCGTATCACTATGGGTACGCATACGCGAGCACACCCATAGTGATAGTGAGCGTACGCGTGTGTGTACGGTCCGTATCACTATGGGTGTGCTGGCGTATGCGTACCCATAGTGATACGGACCGTACATGCGCCTATACGCTTACTATCACTGTGGGTGTGCTGGCGTATGCGTACCCATAGTGATAGTGAGCGTACAGGCGCGTGTACGGTCCATATCACTATGCGTACGCATACGCCAGCACACCCATAGTGATAGTGAGCGTACAGGCGCGTGTACGGTCCGTATCACTATGGGTATGCATACGCCAGCACACCCATAGTGATACGGACCGTACACGTGCCTGTACGCTCACTATCACTATGGGTGTGCTCGCGTATGCGTACCCATAGTGATAGTGAGCGTACAGGTGCGTGTACGGTCCGTATCACTATGGGTACGCATATGCCAGCACACCCATAGTGATAGTGAGCGTACAGGTGCGTGTACGGTCCGTATCACTATGGGTACGCATACGCCAGCACACCCATAGTGATACGGACCGTACACACGCCTGTACGCTCACTATCACTATGGGTGTGCTCGCGTATGCGTACCCATAGTGATAGTGAGCGTACAGGCGTGTGTACGGTATGGGTACGCATACGGCAGCACTCCCATAGTGATAGGGAACGTACACAGGCCCTCAGAGCGAATATACGGTGCCTTTCACACATCACAGTGGTGACAGGCAGCACACAGGAAGGAATAGAGCTGACATACTTGTCCATGGATGGACATCAAGGCATTGTCTGGGCAGTACTACATGTGTGGGGCACAGGTGTGAAAGGCTGTGATGTGGCACATTACTCCTGAGTCGAGAAGGCAACAGATGTATGATGAGATATGTACAGATGTTATGTGTGACGGTGCAATGTGTGCCAGGCATGCCCTTCACTCCTTTGACATGTGTGCATGTCGTACTGCACACTTGGGATGAGCGTCACTGGCATGGCACAGTCAACAACACACGCAAGTGTCCCCTGATGCCCGCTACAGGGGTTACCACACCAGACATGTGACTACCCACGGTGCACGAAGTGTCTATGTCATGTATGTGTAGTGTGTTCCCAATAGCTTGATGTTGGTGCTCCCTCAACAGCATCAGCTGTTGCAGCAACCAACATGTGTCTGTGTGTAGATGGACATGGCACACTGTTATGCACACCAGGCCACATGTGGTATCGGATGTGAGGTGCGTATGTATGCATGGGACACGGAGTAGCATAACAAGGACATGTCTGCATCCTCTCAATGTATGTGTGGTGAGTCATTACATGTACACCTTATTGGCAAGGTGTGTGGGCTGTCCTAGTATAATGTCATTTGACCTGTGGCTCTAGTGTTCCGCTACCTGTCTCAGAAATCGACATCCTACTTCTGCTGATGTGTTGATGTATGTCACTCCTGTGTTGCGTCTGGCTGTTCACTTACACTGGGACACAGCTAATCCCATGCCATGGCATGTGGAGGTTCACAATCTCCGTGTGTAGCTGGGTCTTGGTAGGAGTGTCACCTGGCAGCCATACGTGTCCAGGGCATGTGGCACATACCTGACTCCGTATGTAGCATATGTGTATTGACAGATTAACATGTGCTCAGTACTAATAAATTGTTGTTGTAGTGCACTCTTCCTTGTCACTTCCAAATTACTGCAGAGCGCCGCCTCTTCCCCGACCAATTCCGGACTTGGCTGACATGCGGGAGAATGACTGTATACGGTGCTACCGCTCCCCCCAACCGTTGATTGAGGAGTTGACGGCAAGGCTGGCACCACACCTGCAACCGCTGCACAGGTATCCTACAGCACTGACACCCAAGCTGAATGTAATGGCAGCCCTACATTTTCTTGCCACGGGTACTTTTCAATATACAATAGCTCATGTTGGTGGCATGTCCCAGAGCATGTTCAGCCGTGTGCTGCATGATTTCTTAGAGGGCATGTTGCTTCACCTGGATGAGTTCATCCATTTCCCAACTCCTGAACTGTTGACTGCGGTCAAGCGTGGATTCTATGCCCTGGGAGGGATGCCCCATGTCATTGGGTCCATAGATGGGACACATGTGGCTTTGGTACCACCACAGGCACAGGAGGTAGCGTACAGGAATCGCAAACACTACCACTCCATCAATGCCCTTGTGTTGTGTCTGTCCAACATGGTGATTTCACATGTCTGTGCTCGTTTTCCAGGATCAGCACACGATGCCTACATCATGAGGCGTAGCAGGGTGCCAGAAATGATGACGCAGCTGCGCAACGAACGAGCATGTGTTGTTGGTGGGTACACTCTGTCTGTCCTGTATTTTGCATGGACTTCCAGCACGACCGCTTCTCCTGTCCTACTTATGTCCATGTGGTTTCCATGTAGGGGACGCTGGCTATCCCAACATGCCATGGCTGATCACACCTCTCCGCAACCCCATCACGCCGGCCCAGCTCCGCTACAACACCGCCCATGGCCGGACAAGGCGAGTGATAGAGAGGACATTTGGCCTCCTGAAGAGCCGATTCAGATGCCTCCACAAGACCGGCGGCGCCCTCCCATATGCCCCGGTGAAGGTCTGCAAAATCTTCATGGTCTGCTGCATGCTGCACAACATGGCAGTTGAGAAAGCTGTGCCACTCATCCTGGATCAAGATGATCAGGACCATCCACCCGTGGAGGACGAAGGGCTTGGCAATGGGGCTAGTGATGTGGAGGATGTGGTTCCGCAAGAGGACATCCGGAGTCGGCTCATACGCGTCTTCTTTGCTTAGTGGTGAGTACCAGTGTCTGAGTGTGCACGCATTGGTCCCCGTGTGGCATGTGTTGCGATGTGTGTGTCCATCTGCATGTATGCCACGTGAGTCAGAGGTGTGTGTGGATGTGTCACTGGAGTGATGGCGCAAGTGATGAGTGTATTTCCCCAGTCATAATTGTGACCTAGCATGTTGTCATCCTTACATGTGTCGAGTACATGCACATGCAAGTGGCTGTGCTTTTTGTGGCTGACTTCTTGTGTGTCTCTCATCCCCAGGTACTTGCGCATGCCGTCTGCTGGTTGCATTGTTGTGGCACTGCTATTCCTCATGGACACGTCATCGTGTGCTGACTCAGCGTTACACGCACGGACAAGTTTGTAAGTCTCCTTAGGGTAAGGGATGCATCAGGGGTGTATTGGGTGTGGCAGTTGTTTCCGATGTGTGCACACTGCCCCTGTTGATGTTTGGTCCCTTTGCAGACATGTCGCATCACCATGGGACACATGACATGTAGCTGGGTACACCTGAATGGATGGTCAGACTTGTTGACAGTCATCTCTGATGGGATAGTGGATTGTGATGATGGCATCAATGTGTGTAACACTGCCCTCGGACACATACGGTTTGCATTGGCTTGACATGGTGTGGGACTTCCACATCAGAGGATCAATGGTGTATGGCAGCCTCTCCGTGAGCAGCAGGGGGTGTTTAGCTGTTAGCCGACACTTGTGTGCCAATTCCATGGCTATCATGCATTTGTGCTGCAGAAGGGGGGTTCCAGTGTTGGACCCACATGTTACTCCACATGACCTGTTTATGTGTACTCCGAGTTGCCTCTGCATTCCCAAATACATGTATGATAAAGGTGTCCCTATGCCTCCAAGGTGCCTCTTCTCAGTCAATGCTGGTGTGTTGCCACGGTGCATACGGCATGTCTGGCATGGTTTTCCGTGATAGTGGCTATGTGTCTATGTGTCGAGTAGCAAGATGCAAGCTGTTTGTGTGGGATCAGATTGTGTATTGTGCATGATGTCCATGACTGTGTGGGTATTGTGACATGTGCCATCCCCATGCATCCAACGTTGGCCAGGCCACCATTCTCTGCATCCATCTGACTCAAGCTTGCAGGACATGGTTCTGCCACCTGTCCACACATACCTGGGTGCCCCCAGGACACTCCACATGATCCCTGACCTCTGCGCATGGCTGTCGCTGTACTCAATATGTCTGTCGGCACGGTTGTGCGGCCACCCCCTCAGCTTGTTGGACCCATCACGGGTGTGTATGGTGCCCCATGTCTGTGTTGCCTAATACATTGTGACCCATGTGTGTCCTGTGCCAGACTCAGACCCCAGGGTGTGGATGGTTGAAGTCATATGGGAACTCAGGCATGGTTAGACTTAACAAGACACATGTAAGGAAATAATGCAAAATGTAAGCATCATCTCTTTATCGTGTAACTTTTTATTTTTGTTGGGGTACGTGGGGGGGGGGTATGACATGAGGGGCTTTCCGGGTGTGTGGAATCCAAAGTTCACTAGGGGAGTTGGTGTCCTTGCCATTGGAAATCCTCAGAGTCCATGCCACAGTCTTTGTCAACATTGGTCAGACAGTGACAAGCAAGTCCATGTGGCAGAGAATGTCTTTTGCTGATGTGCTGCTGTTGGTCCGTTGGGCCAGGTGCCAGGCCAGGTGTCCTGGGAGATGGTGCTGTTGTGCCGACCGTCACGGTCTTTTCCGTGGACGACCCGCCCTCCTGCGAGAACCCTCAGAAGCAGGCCGTGACGATGTTTGGGATGCTCCGTCAGATGTCTCCTCCTCCTCCTGATCCTTCCCTGTGGGTGGTGATGTTCTACGCCTGGTGGCACAGGGGGGTTGCCCATGTTGTCGGCTATCCGACGGAGTGTACTGTGAATTCCCGTGAACACCGTCACGAGCTCAGCCTGTCTGTCCTCCATCCGCCCTTGGTGTCGCAGTAGACAGGCATGTTGCTCCGCATGTTGCTGGGCCTGCTGGGTCTTGATCTCCTCGAGGATGGACACAACCTGGGCCATGCCCGTGGTGTCCTGCCGGTATGTGTCCAGGATGTTTCTGACATGGGAATATACCGGTTCTGCAGCCAACTGGTCAGGCTCGCGCCTCCGCCGTCCTCCACTCCCACCACCCCTGCCCACTTGCACCTGGCCTGCCCTTGTGGGCACATCGGGTCTCCGGGACCCCTGAGGGGTGGCATTAGCATTGTCGCCTGCCTCCTCCTGGGTGCCCGGTACACTGTGTCCCTCCTGGTGAGACTGGCTGCATTGTGGTGGTGGGGCAGGGATCCTGGGTGTCTCCTGGGATGTGGCAGGAGTGGGGGTGGTGGTTGGCCCAGTTGTACCTGACGCAGGTGCTGCAGGTGGTTGGACACCAGAGGGCCCAGGTTGGTCGGGGTCGTCCACAGAGTGGTGAGAGTCGTCGCTGCCGGTGGGATCGTCATCCGGCAGAGCCGGTCCTGTGAGTCTTCCCCCCACGACGTTGACCTGTGTGTGAGAGAGACAATGTTATTTATGTTCCATGCAACATCCATGTTTCATTCGTTTCAAAGTTGGCACATTTCCTCTGGGAATTTGGATATGTCTTGCATTCCACTCACAGTGCACTTGTGCATGGGTATGTCCCTTGGCCACAGCTTTTGAGACTTTAACTATGTGTGGCACAGTCTTACTTGCTGCGTCAATTGTGACTGCAGTCAGCAGTGGAGTGAGCAGGTGTGGCGAGCCATGCATTGGCGCCTTCCGTGTTGCACTCTACGTGGGCACATGGAGTTGTTCCACACACTTATATAATGCAGGTAGCTGGCGTTGTGCTCGTGCACAGGTTGAGACATGGCCCTGTGTTTTGCCATGGAGAAGAGAGGGGGATTCAGGCACTGGCCACCCTTGTCTACATGCACGCAGTCCACCTGCTGACGTGCAGACATTCCCACACCCCACAAGGCTGAATTGGTCTCCCTGTGTGTCCCTTTCTCACTCCCTCTCTGTCCCGCTCTCCCTCCCTCCCTGTGTCAGCCTCCTCCCTCTGTCCGTCTCCCTGTGTCTCCCTCCCTCTCTCTCCCCCTCTCCCTCCCTCTGTGTGTCGCCCTCTGTCACCTCAGCCCAGCTTCCTAGGCACACACTTTTAGCAGATCTTTGAATGGCCCTTGGCTTGTTGATGTGAGTTTGTTTCTGATCTCCAGGCACCCATTGGGTGTAGTGTCTGTGTCTGCACTGCTGCTGTGGGGGTGTGTGCTGCCACTCTTTCACAGTGTTGGCTGTTCATTAGCTGCTGCCATGTGCAAAAATGTGCCTTCACCCCCATGTCTTAATGCAAGGCGTCCGCGATTTGCTGGCAAGTCTTTCCTGTGTGGGGACACACTGTTTGTCTGGCTGTGACCGAGGCCATATGGGCAGAGGGCATTGTTGTCTGCTTCTGAGTTGCACTATGTGATTTTTGGGGCACACACTCCCGCCATCCGGCTTACCGTGTCTTCTGTTGGTGTTTTCTGTGGCCTGTGACTTGGCATTGTCCAGCTGGGTGCATGGGGTATGGTGGCGCTAGTGGCATGTGCGTGTTCATGGAGTGTGGTTGAGTCATGCGATAGCTTGGGGTGGTTGCGTGCCTGATTGTGAGTTTGGTTGTGGATGACATTCCCCCCATGTGAGGTGAGTTGTTTGTGTACTCACCTGGCTCTCGGAGTCCTTCTACTCCGTCCACTGCCACCACCGGCAGTATGGCCATCACCCTCTCCTCCCAGGGATGGTATTGTACGGGTCTGCGGGGCGGCCCTCCTCCAGTGATGTTGGCCTGGTTGTGGTCGTCGGTCATTTTGGCTCGGACCCTCCTCCGCAGATCGTACCACCTGGCTTGGCATTCATGCCTGGTCCTTCTGGTGGACGCAACAGCATTCACAGCATCGGCAATCGTCTGCCACATGGCTGTTTTTGCGGAAATGCTGGTCTGTCTGACCAATGTTCCAAAGAGGTGTGGCTCAACTCTGAGGATTTCGTCGAAAAGGACCTCCAACTCTTGGCTAGTGAACTTTGGATTCTTGTTAGTGGGCATGGTGAGGGGTGTGGGTGTGGATGGTTGTGGGGGTGTGGGTGTGGATGGTTGTGGGTTTGTGGGTGTGGTTGTGCAGGTGTGTGTGTGAATGTGATGAGGGGGTGTTTGTGGAGGTGTGTGTGTGTGAAGGTGTGCAAGTGTAAGGTGTAGTAAAGGTTCAAGTATGGTGCTGTAGGTTGTCTGTGGGGTCTGGCAGCAGTGAGTCTGTTGCAAAGGCTCATGGTTTGTGTCTGTGGGCCCTTTTTATTGGTCGATTGGTGGGTGTGGCTGTGTTTGAACTTTGGGTGGGTGTGTTATAAGGAGTGGTTGTGTTTTGGGCCTCTGTTTGGGATTTTGGCAGTTGCAGGTCAGTGAATGTGTTGTGCTTGTTGGACATGTTTTGTGGCTTTGTGCCATTCGAATAGTGTATTCTTGTGTTGTTGTGCTTTGTCCTGGTTGTGTACGTGCATTTTTAGCGTGTGTACGGTGTGTACTTCGGCAATTTTGTTGTACAGTGCTGTCCTTGTGTCTGGCTTGGTACGACTCGTACATGCGCAATGTTGGGTGAAGGTGCTGGTGTTGGGGCCTGGGGTGCGCTCCGTACTTAGAATGTTGGGGTGGGGGTACGCTCCATACGTACGCGGGTGAGGGTTTGAGGGTACGGGTCGTACATACACGGTTGGGGTGGTTGTACGGTCTGTACATACACGGTTGGGGTGGGGGTACGCTCCATGCATACGCGGGTGAGGGATACGGGTCGTACATACACGGTTGGGGTGTGGGTACGCTCCATGCATACACGGGTGGGGGTACGGTCCGTACATACACGGTTGGGGTGGGGGTACGCTCCATGCATACGCGGGTGAGGGTACGGGTCGTACATACACGGTTGGGGTGGGGGTACGGTCCGTACATACACGGTTGGGGTGGGGGTACGCTCCATACATACGCGGGTGAGGGTACGGGCCGTACATACACGGTTGGGGTGTGGGTACGCTCCATGCATACACGGGTGGGGGTACGGTCCGTACATACACGGTTGGGGTGGGGGTACGCTCCATGCATACGCGGGTGAGGGTACGGGTCGTACATACACGGTTGGGGTGGGGGTACGGTCCGTACATACACGGTTGGGGTGGGGGTACGCTTCATACATACGCGGGTGAGGGTACGGGCCATACATACACGGTTGGGGTGGGGGTACGCTCCATGCATACACGGGTGGGGGTACGGTCCGTACATACACGGTTGGGGTGGGGGTACGCTCCATGCATACGCGGGTGAGGGTACGGGTCGTACATACACGGTTGGGGTGGGGGTATGGTCCGTACATACACGGTTGGGGTGGGGGTACGCTCCATACATACGCGGGTGAGGGTACAGGTCGTACATACACGGTTGGGGTGGGGGTACGGGTCGCACATACACGGTTGGGGTGGGGGTACGCTCCATGCATACGCAGATGTGGGTACGGGTCGTACATACACGGTTGGGGTGTGGGTACGCTCCATGCATACACGGGTGGGGGTACGGTCCGTACATACACGGTTGGGGTGGGGGTACGCTCCATGCATACGCGGGTGAGGGTACGGGTCGTACATACACGGTTGGGGTGGGGGTACGATCTGTAAATACACGGTTGGGGTGGGGGTACGCTCCATACATACGCGGGTGAGGGTACGGGTCATACATACATTGTTGGGGTGGGGGTACGGTCCGTACATACACGGTTGGGGTGGGGGTACGCTCCATAGATACGCGGGTGGGGGTACGGGCCATACGTACGGGGGTGTACATACACGGGTGGGGGTATCTCTCGTACATACACGGGTGTACATACACGGGTGTACATTCACGGGTGGGGGTACGTCTCGTACATACACGGGTGTACATACACGGGTGGGGATTCGACTCGTACATAGGAGGGCTGGGGGGAGTGTTGGGCACGTATGCGGGCACATATCTCCATGGTTGCTATAGGAGTTCGGTGTGGACGGTGTTTTTTCCATCCGGTTGTAACATCGGACGCACGGGATGGATCGTACTAGCGTGGTCGGACTTCACTTTTCACATTTGTACGGTAAATCGTCCGAGGATGTGTCAGACACATTTTCCGACCCGAGGACATGTGGGGAATACTTCCCAATGCGATTTGTATGGACTTTTTCCCATGCGAATCGTACTTGGCAGTTTGTACGGCACTTGTATGATTCGTACGGTAAAAAGACCGGATATGAGTCGTACGGGGAAATTTTTTACAGGATCGTAATCGGCACCTATGTGTCCAACATATTGGTTTTCAAAATATCTGTACTTTCAGGGTCATTGTCTGCTAAATATTCAATTTCTTGAACAGATCTCAGTATCCGATTTCGCATTCCTGCAAGACCTAGACTCACCAAAATGATTCTTCTACTTTTGGAATATAGACTTGCAGATGATAACCTATCTGAACATTCATATGCTCCAATTTCACGATGCGATAACATCTTCAAACTGAAACTGTATAATTTCTTACTTATAGTCTTCTCGTGAGAAATCTCTTCCCACATTTCTTTCAATTCAGTCTTTTCTGATTTAGTAATGTAAGACGTTACATATCGAGCAACAGCAATGGAATTGTCTGCAACATACTGAATATCCATGTTAGCGTTCCACATGGATAAAATAACTGGATTGTAGTCATTTATGTATTTTGATTCTTCGCTTCTTCTTAAGTTGTAGGTGTTTTTCGGAGACTTTCTTGTGATGGTATGTCGTACAGCTGACATAAAACTGTTCACTCTTCCTTTGGCTAATACAGGATGTGGAAATCCAAAACGACATTTGGTATAGAACTTATCCTTTGACTTGTAATTTCGTCGACAGTATTTTCCACATCTGTGGCTGTGAAATCGTAAGACTTGTTGTTTTAAGTTTTTCTCTTCTCTGCTATTTGGAAGAGCACATGTAGCATAATCTTCAATGAAAGACAAAACAGTTTCATCTGAATCTGTTCCAAATTTGGGGGCGTCCTTGACCCATAACAACATATGTATGTGAGGAGCACCTCTTGCTTGATACTCCTTTCTCCAAAAGAAATCAACAACTTCTCCAAGAGGAGGATTCTTTTTATTGCAGATGAAAGACATCATAGCTTCAAATCTATGATTAAAATATCTGCATACATTCACAGGATCCAAAGAGCACAATTCTCCAGATGTCTTGTATTCAATATTTTTTATATTGGAATTTGCCTCTCGAAGAAATTCAAGTAAATCATCCCAATCATACTCAGCACAGCTTAGTGTAACAAACCATGTAGGAGTTCCCAAGTTCGGTAGCATACATTTCAGTTCTTCATGTCAACGGTACCAATATTCATTAGTCCCACGCTGACATGCCATCAGATTAATCAACTGAGATTCTAAATGATCATCTCTCTGATGCACTTTATCCATAAAATCCTTTGCAGTTACATTTTTCAGATGCATTCCAGTTTTTAAAATGTGATTTACTGCATATGAAAGTCCAGACAAGTCACTTTCAAACAGAAGATGAAACATATAAGGGATACATTGTCGAAATCTTGGATCTTCTGCATATAGTCTTGTTGTCTGATATTCAGATGCAGGAATCCTTACAGGACGTTTATCATATCGTCCACCTTTTCCTGTTGGAAACAACTATGGGAAACAACGAGCATCCAAGCTCTCTTCCCCTACACTCATGGGTCTTCCTGTTGCTTTTTTTATTTGGAACAACTCAATTGTATTCCCCATCACCTCTTTGGAATGAAGTGGATGTACACTGTAATGTTCATAGATCTCTTCACATCTGGACATGTCCACTTTTTCAATTTGTCCACTTAATGTTTCACTACCTTCTGCTAAATCTATTTCTTCTTCTCCAACAAACACATATCTATAGTACTCATTATTTTTTAACAGATACAATGATGCCTTTTGCACTTTTCTAACATCCACTAACTCTTGCCAGATTTTCTTATTCTTATTAGGAACATCATTACCTGGAATGACTAGTGGCTCATTTTCTGCATGATCTACACCAATAGTTTCAACATTTTTCCTTAAATCTAATGGTAAATACACAACTCTTCCTTTCAATCCTCTTTGCAACTCTGATGGAGGTAATTTACTTGTTTTGGGCTCCATACGAACAATAGCCTGAAATGGGTGAACACGTTGTATCAGAATAGACTCATACATATTTAAATCTATCAGCTCTGGAGGAATAGCAACCAACTCTAGATTATTATGAACAGCTCTAGCAGGCATTTCATTCTCATCTACATTATTATAACAATATTAGCAAATGCGCTGCTCACATCCCAAATCAAAACAATCCTCTACCAACACATAAGTTGCAAATTCCATCCACTTATCATTATCTTCTATTTCACTTTTTAAATACAGATTGACACCCCTAGTCTGATTTTTATAGTGACTTCGCCGACAACAAATACAAGAAATATTTGGTCTTTCACCTAAAATTACCTTAAACTTTGTGATTTCATCCTCAAATTTTTCTGTAATTACAGGTTCTACATTGCCTTCAACATTTTGTTCTACTAATGTGTCAGTTTCTTCACTCTCTTGCTGAGGCCCAAAGTAACAAATCTCAATATCCTCACAGACCTGCTTCACATCTGAAACTGACCCACGTAAAAGAGTACTGTTCAACTCCCTTAACTTTAGTGCTGGACTTTTTGCATAATACAACCTTCTCACTAACTTCCGCATTTGAGTATGATGTACTGCCAGCATTCTGAAATGGTGAAAAACACTTTCACAAACTTTCCTAGAAAGACAAGCCAGATAATGACCTTGCAAACCAGTATGTTTCCTCACTCTGCAAGGGTCTAGTCCTTGCAACAGCTTAATCTTTTGTTTTACACTTTTTTTTAGTATAGACTCGTAAAAAACTACATAATTTTTCAATAGATTCCTGTCGTACACTACAAACACTACTGCAATCCCAAGTGTACACAGGGTTTTTAGCACGTCTCCCTAAAACTTCATCAGCTATCACTTCTTCTGCATTTCTTTCAACCATTTTCTCTTTCTCCATTGGACAACCATCACTAACCTCATAACCTCTACCACTGGTGTCAACTGCATACAATAATTTTTCACTTAGTGAATAACTCTCTTCATTAAAAAAAGGCTCTGAACTAGAACTGTGTTTCCATTCTCCCAAAAAAACATCAAAAATTCTTTTTTTTATTAATAACTCTTTTCCTCCTACTTTTGGCCTTCATTACATATATTGGTTTATCTAGTGATCGAATTCTGTTTAACACTAAAATAAACAGTTTCCTTTTTACTTCAAAAGCCTTTTCCACAATGCTTTCAATATGCTTCTTTTATAAAAATAAAGCTCTCTTTTTATATTTCTTCACATCTTTCAGCAAATTATGCACTACTCTCTTGTAAAATATTTTTTTGCGTAATTCCTTATACTGATTTTGTCTTCTTTTACCATACTTTGTCTCCTTTGACTGAACATTTGCTTTTTTACTTTTCCTCTTATTTTGATTTTTTTTCTTACTTAAGAAATTCTCTGAAGTTGCAGCATTATCTACATTCTGTTTGCTCCTACAAACATTTTTAATAAATTGCTTCGTGATCTTACCAGACGATTTTTTCCTTTAAGCCACATTATCTTGTTCATTCAATACTTGTGGTTCATGTTTCTTCAAGTAATCCTCCTGTCTCTGTTCTTTTCTTTTTCTTTTTTTTTCTGGCATAATTTCTCTATTTTAACGTTGAAAAACAGTATCTGCATAAAAGAATCAGAAATAAATGTATATTAATAACTTTCAAATTTACAGTATTCCATTACTGTACAAACACATTTTATATAAAAACTAAGAAACTATAGCCCTGAACCACAAGTGTGACGATGATTAAAACACTACATATATAGTGTATACTACTTTGAAGCAGTTCAACCCCCAAAAACCTACCTCACTAAAAGACTACATGCTAACTGACTGAATGATTACAGTACTAAAAGGAGACACACTGGGTGAGTAACAGGGTGTTTGCTAGAAGTGTATGAATACTAACTGGGGAATTGAAGTTGTGAAAGACAACTGTATAGCTGATTAGAGGACTGAATGCATACTGGATAGGCATTTAAAGCAGTCCATGTGCTAAGGCCTGGCTCACTGCATGAGTACTTGGGTACTGACTGAATAATTAGACTACAGCAAGGAGACTGCCTGGATGAATTTATAAGTGGTAGTCTTTTCGCACAGGGAATGGATTAGTACTTGGTACTGAATGGGTCACTAGAAGAGTGCAAAGGCAGTGACAAGATGTTTGTTGGACTGTATGGATACTGACTAGGGAATTGAAGGTGTGAAAGACAAGTTTCTAGGTCGTTAGAAGACTGCATGCATAGTGGATAGGGGTTTGAAGCAGTCCATGTGCTAAGGCCTGGCTCAGTGCATGAATACTTAGGCACTGAGTGAATGATTAGAGTACTGGAAAGACAGTGTCTTGGTGAATTTATAAGTGTTTGGGTTTTGGCACAGTGAATGGATTACTACATGCTGCTGAATGGGTCACTAGAAGACTGCAAAGGGAGTGACAGGGTGTTTCCTGGAAGTGTATAGATACTGACTAGGGAATTGAAGGTGTGAAAAACAACTGTGTAGGTGGTTAGAGAACTACATGCATACTGCATAGACATTTGAAGCAGTCTATTTGGTAATGAATGGTTCTCAACATAAGTACTTAGAAACTGACTAAATCATCAGACTACTTCTAGGACAGTGCCTGGATAAAATTTTTACATTTACAGTTCTGGTGCAGTGAAGACAATACTACATGGTACTGCACTTTAGTGTCAAAGCATGGCTCATGTTATCAATGCATAAGCAAACACTGGCTTCTAATGCTACTAAAACTTGACAACATGACAGGTTTTAAAACACTTATCTGCCACCAAATACACAATGTTACCAAATGCTTCTCTCACAGTGGTTCCCAAATGCACACAGACTCACAGTGTGATTCTAGACAAACACCACTATCCCTAGGAGTTTACCAAAACTCATTCACTACAGTGCAAGTGGTAAGGGAACTGCACACAATCTACATATTTCACGACTGCACTTTAGTGTCAATGCCTGACTCATTTAATCAACGCATAAGCAAAGACTGGCTTCTAATGCTACTAAACCTTGACAACATGACATGTTTTAAAACAGTTATCTGTCAGCAAATACACGATGTTACCAAACGCTTCTCTCACAGTGGTTTCCAAATGCACACAGACTCACAGTGTGTTTCTAGACAAGCACCACTATCCCTAGGAGTTTACCAAAACTCATTCACTACAGTGGAAGTGGTAAGGAAACTGCACACAATCTACATATTTCACGACTACACTTTACTGTCAATACCTAACTCATTAAATGAAAGCATGAGTCATAACTGTTTTCTAATGCTACTAAAACTTCACAACTTGACTAGTTGTAAAACAGTTATCTGTCAGCAAATACACAATGTTACCAAACGCTTCTCTCACAGTGGTTCCCAAATGTACACAGACTCAGTGTGATTCTAGACAAGCACCACTATCCCTAGGAGTTTACCAAAACTCATTCACTACAGTGGAAGAGGTAAGGGAACTGCACACAATCTACATATTTCACGACTGCACATTAGTGTCAATGCCTGACTCATTTAATCAACGCATAAGCAATGACTGGCTTCTAATGTTACTAAAACTTGACAACATAACAGGATTTAAAATAGTTAGCTGTCAGCAAATACACGATGTTACCAATCGCTTCTCTCACAGTCGTTCCCAAATGCACGCAGACTCACAGTGTGATTCTAGACAAGCACCACTATCCCTAGGAGTTTACCAAAACTCATTCACTACAGTGGAAGTGGTAAGGGAACTGCACACAATCTACATATATTTCACGACTGCACTTTAGTGTCAATGCCTGACTCATTTAATCAACGCATAAGCAATAACTGGCTTCTAATGTTACTAAAACTTGACAACATAACAGGATTTAAAATAGTTATCTGTCAGCAAATACACAATGTTACCAAATGCTTCTCTCACATTGGTTCCCAAATGCACACAGACTCACAGTGTGACTCTAGACAACAACCACTATCCCTACGAGTTTACCAACCCTTATTTACTACTATGGAAGTGGTAAGGGAACTGCACACAATGTGCATATTTCAAAAGTGCACTTTTGTGTCAAAGCCTGACTCATTTAATCAACGCATAAGCAAAGACTGCCTTCTAATGCTACTAAAACTTGACAACATGACAGGTTTTAAAAGAGTTATCTGTCAGCAAATACAAGATATTACTAAATGCTTCTCTCACAGTGGTTCCCAAATGCACACAGGCTCTCTGTGTGATTCTAGACAAACAACACTATCCCTTGCACTATACCAAAACACATTTCTTCATCTAGAAGGAGTACTACATTTTACTGCAGAAACATAACTCATTTCACAAATTCATAAACAATGACTAGTTTCTAATTCTACCAAAATATAAAAACTACATACTTATCTGTCTACAAACACATGAAAAAAACAAATCCTTATCACAAAATGGTTTCTACATGCACACACACTGTCAATAAGATTGTAGAGAAAAAAAAGTACTCCCTACACTTTAGCAGAAGAAATATATTAGTCTGATTAAAATAAAAATAGTCTACATACATCCCCTCACAATTAAATATCTCACCTTTCAAGATGTTTTGTAGATTAAGAAGTATATCAGTCACACACCAGATATCAGTCACACACCATATTTTCTTATACAGAATCTCTGCAGAATCTCTGCACTGTGCACCTGTCAGCAGAACCAAAGAATGGCAAAGTTTCCCTCTCATTTTCCACACATATACATGTAAACATCAAATCACATTCCTTCCCACATAAATTCAAAAGCAAACACACTTTTCTATTGGTTAAACATTTCAACCCTTAACAAATGACATAAACTTCAACCCTTCCCCCAATCTGCCTTCTGCCCGTTACCATAGAAACAGGTCATGGAACACTGTACTGAGCACACAGGTCACAAGTTCAGCACACACAATGTTGCTAATAAAACAGCAAGTGTGCTTGACTTCTCAACATATCAGCTTATCATATATAATGTTCCTTACAATCAGTTTTTGTTAACCAATAAGAATCATGTGTTTACAAAACAGAAATATGCACCCTACCTTTCAGTGTAGAAGGTTGTCAAACAACCAATGATTTCTTGTCTTTTTCAAAATTGCATCTTAGCCACCATTTTAGAAACATCTTACTTTCCAAACTGCCATTTCATTTACAGAGACCATCTGAGTGCATCCAGACCTCCTTACAAGATGCTTACAGTGTGGATTGTGGGACACAGCTACATTTTCTGGAGCCAAAGGTATCCAGAAAATTCAGCTATACATTTACATTTACATATACATAAGATACATAAGATAACTATAAATCGCGCGACCGCCACTCTATCACAAGGATGATGTCATCAGTGATGTCATGAGTGATGCCACTGACCATGTAATATGTGACATCATGAGCAGTGGATTGCGGGTGCGCAAGTTATAGTTATCTGAACTAACTATAACGGGGGAATTTCATTGGTTTTTTACGAGTGAAATGTCCACCTAACTATAACATGTGTGAAACCTATGGTTTTTTAAGTGAATTTGCAAGGTTTTTTAAATGCTAATTCCTAACTATAACATGTGTGAAACCTATGGTTTTTTAAGTTAATATAGATATATATAGATATATATATGACTGCTCCAGGTGCCCCTCTCATAGAAATGCACTCGAAAAAGTTGGTGTAGCAATCCTTTATAAGGCAAACATCTCACAGCGCTGATGGCATTTACAGCATGTCAAAAAGCCTGACGCGTTTCAAAGCTAGATTGCTTCTTCCTCAGAGGCTTGACAAATGCAAGAGGACACACCCACAGTTTTAAATTACATCCCATGCCCATCATAGGGCAAAGCATTCTGGGTCCTGTAGTGCGTCCATCAAATTACACCCAAAATGGGCGCATCACTATTTCATTGCTGTCCATAATCAAAGCCCACAGATGGGCCCCAGTGCGAAGATGCATCCTGCGCCATCAACAGACTCCCACACATGAGGTCAGGTAAATAGCCCGCCACGTGGCTCCCAGTTATCGGGATGGTGCGTTTCTCGCGGCAGGGGCTGCCGCGTGTTCAATTACTGCTCCAAGTGCCCCTCTCTTAGAAATGCACTCGACACATGAGGCCGGGTAAATACCCCGCCCCGTAGCTCCTAGTTATCAGGAGGGTGCATTCCCCGCGGCGAGGATAGATATATATATATATAGATATATATATATCATATTTTAAGGGGAAAGCACCAAAACTCTCCTTTTTAAATTTCCCTTACACCCAATGCCCTTACCCTTCCGTAAACCCTAAAAATACCCTCCCCGCTCTATAATATATATAAGTTATGCCTGTTTACATATGGGTATGTGGGAGGAACTGGTCCTCATGGAAGAATATGGTCACTATATGCAGAACAAAGTGAAAATATGGCTACGCTATATTGATGACCTCTTTGTGATTTGGCAAGGCACGTTTGATGAAGCAAATAGATTTGTGGAGCTAATCAATTTTAACAATGTTAACTTGCATTTTACTGCAACTATTAGCAAGACAAGTATAGAATTTCTAGATACTCAGATTTACATTGTCAACAACACCATCGAAACCCGTCTCTTCAGAAAGAAAACAGCTGGAAATTCTACATTGCATGCAAGCAGTTCCCACCCAAAACACTTAATCAACAGCATCCCCTATGGGGAAATGCTGCGTTTGCGACGCATTTGCAGTAATAGTGAAGATTTGAGTGTGACACAATCTGATAGCAAAAGACGATTCTAACAGAGGGGCTATTCGGTCAATGTCATTGACAAAGCAATCACTAAATCTATGCAATTGAGTAGAGACGAGGCACTACAGGACAAAACTACAGAAATAAAAACTATGACCAGCCAAATCAATCCAGAAAGGGAAAACTTTCAATTAATAATGAAATACAGTAACCAACATAAGTCACTCGACAAAATTATCCAGAAGAATTGGCCTCTAGTACGTAGCGACCCAGTGATTGGACCCCTGCTACCGCAGAGGGTGTCCATCACTTGTAGCAGGGCCCCCTCAATGAGGGATATTTTGGTCAAAACTAGTGATGAGGTTGTAGATAACAGTAGCTGGATCAAAACCAACAAAGGATTTCATAAATGCAAAACCTGTAAAGCGTATTCCCATTGAATAAACAAAAACACATAACATACACCCTTTGGTGACAAAACATGTAAGATTTCAAAGCTCTTGACATGCAAGACCGAATTTGCTATCTATGTCCTGCTGTGCCCATGTGGCCTGCAGTACATAGGCAGCACAAAATTACCAGTCCACAAACGAGTGTTGCAACATCTGAGAGCAATTACAAATCAGGATAACACCTATACTGTGGCGCGTCACCTCAGGGAACAACATGAATCAAACAACTCTAACTTGAAATATTATGTGATAGACGCAGTTCCCCCAAGTAGAAGAGGCGGCAATCGCGAAAATAAATTGAGAAAATTAGAGACACGCTACATTCTACAACTAGGTTCAAAACATCCGGGGGGACTCAATGCCACAGAAGATTTATATACATGCCTTATATGATTACATGAAACATATCTGTCACCAAGGAATAGAAGCACTAATATGATATTTTAGTTAAAATTAATTTTTTAACTTACACATTTCTTATCCCCCGTCCTAGTGTCATCAAACTTTAGCCAGAGTAATACAATGGTATCATGGTTTTTTTTTATATAAAGAGCCCAATATATATATATATATATATTTTTAAATAAGAGAATATGAATAGGCCATATAAATGCATTTTTGGCAATTTTATGGATTTATTACTAGAATTTTATGAGGTTTATACCATTTTTACCTTCTATTCTTAGTAAAATATTATCTATTTAATTATTTATGTATTTATATACTGACCTATTTATTTATCTATTTATTTATGTATTTATTATTGTAACCATTGTATTTACACAGGTAGTAGCGATTTTACACAAACATCTCCATATCCTGGCTCTTTTTAAGTTTTCTTAACAGGCCGGGGTAATACCATGGGCCTTTCATGAGAGCAGGAGGGGCAGAAATATTAAGAGAATTTTATCATATTAGGAATGTCGTTAATTCTTATATCACCTATAACGGATATCTTTTACAACCAAAATACTGTTGACCAAAGGAAACAACATGCAATTAATTCCCACCAGGATATTAGTGCAAATGATTGAAATAGATCTGAATAGAAATTATTTGCACATATTTACATAATTTTTTGCACAAACACTAGCACTTTATGGTTCATTTTGCACTACACGGTACAAACTCATGCTGTTGCCGATTGTAAATATGGAACACAGGAAAAATACACTCAGCAATAGGGATTTAACCCGTGATTTGTAGCTCAATGACTTATATTTTAAGCCGGGTAATACAATATAAAAAAATATTTTACTGACAATGAATGGATCAAAAATGTTTACAATGTATTTGTAATTCGATGGTCTTAATATTGAAGATCTCTATAGATTCATTCATACATGTATAAATTCAGGAATATGTCATATTTATTATTGAGAAAAAAATATTTTGACGTACTGAGAATCATTCCTTAACAAAAGTAGGGTTTGGAATGCTTTTAGTCTGTCTTCCAGGTTTATAAATGCAAGGAACACGTGATGAGTTACTTGTGATGGCACTGGCACTTTAAATATCGTATTGTTCAAACCTACCACTGTCATGTGATCAAGGCTCAAGAGAGCCAAAACGAGTAATGGCGACTGGTGAGAAACATTAAAATTTCACGGTAAGCACCAAGTTTGGGTCCGTGTCCGTCTTTGAAGACAATTCTGCCACGTAGGGAAGAATGTGATATATATATATATCCTCCACCACAAGGTTTGCGCAGAAACCCCAGCCACTCGCAGTGGTGGGCCCGGACGGGGTCGAGACTGCCAAAATCCAAACGATCGTTACCAGCTTCAAAGAAATGATGTCCAGGCCACTAAATTCTTGTCAGTGCGTCTTTATTCTCAAACGTACAGTCACTCGACGCATTTTGGAGGGGAACCTCCTTGTTCACGAAATATATATCTATCTCCCCCTTTTTAAATTACCCTTACACTCCGCTAAACCCTAAAATTATACTTACCACCCAATACAATACATATATATATATATATATATATATATATATATGTATATATATTATCTACTGGCGGTCGCCAGTAGATAGTTATAGTTAGGACCTATTTTCCATAGGAAATCCGCAACATTCTATTGGGAATTTCTTTGGCGCCGATTGATGAATCTTTGCGAAATTCTCCAAATTTTGGCCAGCTCTGCTCCGCTCCTACGCTGAAAGTTTCGTGGTGATTCGTCAAGCGGGGGCCAAGAAAAAAGGGGGGTCCCAAAACACGTTTTCCCCATGCAATTTCCCACAGGATCTGTTGTCGCAGCTACAGCCCAAACCGCTGAACGGAATGACACCAAATTTGGCAAAGAGGTAGTCCTCAGTTCGGACTCGTGCCTTTTGCATATTTGGTGTGAATCTGTTCAGTAGTTCCTGAGAAAATTAGGGTAAAAAAGTTAGTGATATCTATGGCCGAGGAGGATCCGCGGACCCTACCCGCACCGTACGCGAAAACTCCCCGAACTGAGCGCGCACCCTCCCGATCACGTGCTGAATGCTAATTGGCTGTCGAGCGTCTCTCTACATTCGAAACCAGGAACTGTTGGCGGCCATTTTCTGCCTCGGTAGAAGCGAGGCTGAAGAAGCAAGGGGAATAAGTGCGTAAAACATATAAAAGGGGCAGAGTGGGAATACTCTGACCCTCTAGAGGTGCTTAGGGGGTCCCAGAAGGACCCCCTGGGGCCCCCTTTTTTTAAAAAAAAAAAGCGGTGAAATGTGCGCACGGTGCGTGCATCCTATCGCGTTGGATGCACGGATTCTCTCGCGGTGGGTGCGCGGATCCACAGCAACGTTTCTTGAAAAACGACAAGAAATCCTTGGTTGTATAACAACTTTCTACACTGAAAGGTAGGGTGTATATTTTAGTTTTTTAAAGGTATGATTGTTATTGGTTAACAAAAACTGATTGTAAGGAACATTATATATGATAAGCTGATATGTTGAAAAGTCAAGCACACTTCCTGTCTTGTGTAGGAACATTGTGTGCTGAACTTGTGACATGTGAGCTCAGTGCAGTGTTCCGTGACCTCTTTCTATGTTAACAGGCAGAAGGCAGATTGGGGGAAGGGTTGAAATGTATTTCAGTTGGAAAGGGTTGAAATGTTTAACCAATAGAAATGTGTGTTTGCTTTTGAGTTTATGTGCGAAGGATTGTTATTTGATGTTTTCATGTATTTGTGTGGAAAATGAAAGGTAAACTTTTCCATTCTTTGCATTTGCTGAGAGGTGCACAGTGCAGAGATTCTGTAAAAGAAAATATGGTGAGTGATTGATATACTCCTTAATCTACAAAAGAACTTGAAAGATGAGTTATTTAATTGTGAGGGGATGTATGTGGACTATTTTTTTTTTTTTTGAAAATTTTATTGTGCAGAAAGAAGGGTACAAGCACGGGCCTACAACCACCTGGGCCGGCCGCTAGTAGGTAAAAAGTTCAAACAGTGCAAACACAATGACTGGCCCACCGGGGCTCCGCACCCTACAGAAGATCAGACTGCACATAAAGGAAATCAGGATACACCCTTTTAACATAAATAACAACTTAAAACAAAAACCGAGGCAAGAAAACATGAGATGGGCGTCGGACCACAGCAGGGGCACTTCCATACCCGACCACCCGATGGCAGTCAAGAAGAAGGGGAACTAAGAGGTAGGGGGGGGAGAAACGGGAACACCAAATCTATACTCAGATGTGCCAGATAAGTAAGGAACCATCAAGGATCAGGGGGACAAGGCTACCTCAGACGTTTCCACCAGGGGGGGAGCACAAATACTTCCACGATACACATTCCACTGCCCCCAAATTCTACTCCAAGCCCCGGGTTTACCACGAGCCACATACACAGTCTTTTCCCTGAACATGCACCAGTCCATGTTCTCCTTCCAGACAGACACGGTGGGGGGCCGCTGCGAACCCCAAAGCTGCGCTATGTCACTCTTTGCTATCATGTTCCCCAGGGCCGCCCACCGAGTCTGGGCCGCGTTATAATCATTGGGCTCCCACACATTCAGAACACAGCGACGCACCTCCGGCAACAGCGTGACCCCGGTGACTCGCCTCATAACCTCATGCACCTGACGCCAGTATTCCACCACCTCGCGGCACTCCCACAGGATGTGGAGAAAGGTGGCACTGAGCCCACAGCCACGCTTACAGAGCCCGTCCTCAGAAAACCCCATCGAGACCAATCGGGGACCCGTCACGTAAACGCGATGGAGAATCTTAAGCTGGACCAAACGGAGACGGGCCGGGATGGCAACCTCCTTAGGAGATGACAGCGCGGACTGCCAGTCCTCGTCGTCCAACTCAACCCCATCCCCCGTCCATGCCTCCCGTAGACGCACCAAGAGGTCAGCCCGATTATTTATCAATTTTTTATAGATCAAAGAGATAGTACTATCGGGAACGTGACCGTCGAGTATGCGGTCCTCGAGGGGCGAAGAAACAGGGACCGTGGTCCCTTCCCCAAAAACCGAGAGCAGGGCATGCCGAACCTGAGCGTAGCGGAAAAACTCCCTCTCACTAAGCTCATACTCGCTCCGGAGCGCCGCGAAGGTCTTGACCGCGCCTTTAACCCACAGATCCCCCACTCTGCTAATGCCGATCGTGTCCCAGTGCTCAAAGCCTTTCGTCGTCCAGAGGCTCCCCAGGCGGTCTGAGGCAAACAAGGGAGTAGCACAAGTTAAACGCTCACTCCAGCCCATCGCTACATTCGCCGCCTTCCAAACCCGTACCGCAATCCTAGTAGGGCCCGTGAGGGTCCTACCAGCAGATCGGGAGTAAAGCGCTCTGTTATAATTACCGCCGGGAAGCAGGAATTTATCCATCTCATACGCCGGGTTCAGACCAGGAGCATACGTGGCATGGTTAATTGCCGACAGTTGGGAGGCCCAATAGTACCGTCTAATGTCAGGAAGCGCGATGCCCCCGTCATACCAGGGGAGAGTAAGCTTTGCCAGAGCGATACGCGCCCGCCCGTCCCAAACCAGTCTCCTCTGCAGACTCTCCACCTCCCGAAAGTAGGCCACCGGAATGACATCAAAGGAGTTCTGAAGTGCGTAAAGAAATCTGGGAAGGGACATCATTTTAAACAGGGCTGCGCGACCAAGCGGAGACAGGGGCAACCTACACCAACGAGCCGTATCCACCCTCAAACGTCGGAGTGGAGACAGGAGGTTCTGCTCATAGCGGACCGCCGGGTCCAACGAAACATATACCCCCAGGTACTTAAAGCCAGATGAAGACGTTTGGATTGGAAGTAGAGGCGGCAAAAGGGGAGGGCCACCAGAGATAGGGTACACGCAAGATTTGGACCAGTTAATTATCAAACCCGAGTTTCTCCCAAAGGAAGTGAGGACATCAAAGAGAACATTAAGCGACTGTCGCGGCGAGGTGAGGTACAGAAGAATATCATCCGCGTACAGCGAGACCCGATCCTCGAAGCCCGGGGCCCACCGGATCCCTCTGATAGAGGGCTCCCAGCGAAGCCACGCGGCGAGCGGTTCCAAGGCAAGAGCAAAAAGCAGAGGGGACAACGGGCACCCCTGCCTAGTGCCCCTCCCGAGAGCAAAAGGCCGGGAAGCCCGCCCATTGACAACCACCTGAGCCATTGGTCCGGCATAAAGAAGCTTCACCCAGCTAAGAAATCCCTCCCTAAAGCCAAACTTCTCCAAGACCGCCCAGAGGAATGGCCACTCGATGGTATCAAAGGCCATGGTGGCGTCCAAGGAAACCAATACGGCTGGTTCAGAAAAGTACTCCGCCCTATCTAGGACGCCGTGCAGACGCCGCAGATTAAGAGCGGTATTACGGTGGGGGATGAAGCCGCATTGATCCGGATGAATCAGGTCACAGATAACGCTCAGCAAGCGGTTGGCGAGGACTTTAGCCAGGATTTTGGGTTCTGCGTTTAAGAGGGAGATAGGCCTATACGAAGCACAGCGGTCACGTGGTTTACCCTCCTTGGGAATCACGACTATAGTCGCCAGACGCTGGTCGGCGGGAAGGGAACCCCTCTCGTACGACTCCTGAAACATACGACGAAGGAAGGGCGCGATTTTATCCGGGCGTAGTTTATATAGTTTGATCGGCAGGCCATTGGGGCCCATGGCTTTGCCCGAGCGAAGGGAGCTAATCGCAGTAGCAATCTCATCGACGGACAAGGGGGCATCCAACTGCTCACGGTCCTCGACGGATAAGCCGGGCAGGGCAATATCCCGTAGTAGAAGACGAGAGTCGTCTTCATCTCTATCAGACACCGGGGAATACACCGCCCGGAGGTGGTCAGCAAAACACTCCACAATCTCGCCAGGCTCAGTCACACACACTCCATCTGCAACCCGGAGCTCTGGGACCACACGATTCACTCTCTCCTTCCTATCCAGCCAAGCAATCAATTTACCAGCCTTGTCCCCAGCATCATACAACCTACCCTGCTGCTCCCTATACATGGTCTTGGCAGCGTCAGTGACAAGGGACTTATACTCGAACTGCTTCAGGCTGAGGGCATGTAGCCCATCCGGAGTGACACCCGTCTCCAAGGCCGCCTCCAACCCCAAGATGTCGGTCTCCAGCTTCACCACCGCCTCCATCTTAACCTTCTTAGCCGCCACTATCTGGGATAGGGCCTGCCCACGGAGTACTGCCTTAAAAGCTTCCCACAGGGACACTGCGGACATCACCGACCCATCATTCTCAAGGAAGTATTGGTCAATCGACTTGACCAGGCTATCGCGGATCGTGGGGTTCCGCAGGTACCAAGGGTTAATAGGAGCGATCCGCCCAGCAGACCGCGTCCCAGTGTCAAAAAGCAACCACAGTGGGGAATGATCAGAAATACCCCGGGCCAGGTGCTTAACCTCTCGAATCCGGGCAGTCTGGGCCGCGGGCATAAGAAAGTAATCCAATCTGGAGAGACTCCCATGCGCCCCAGAGTGAAAGGTGTACTGACACTGTGTAGGATGCATTAACCTCCAGCAATCGACCAGACCGAAGGTCTCCAAGAAGCCGCCAAGCCACGCCTGCGCAGCAGGGAGGGCCCTGGGCGGGTGGCGATCCCGGTCGCCCGAGACTACCGAATTGAAATCCCCACCCATAAGCAGAAGACTGTCAGGAAGCTCAAGCAGCATTCGACCCAAGTCTGAAAAGGTGGAGTTCTGGAGGCCCGGGGGAACATAGACAGAGACCAAGGAAAGGGACTGCCCCTCCCACCGCCCAGTCAAAGCCACATAGCGCCCTCTATCATCCGGGACTACCCTGGTGATCTCCAGCGGAAGTGAAGAACGCAGGAGAATGCCAACCCCTCTAGAGCCAGTGGTGAAACCAGAATGGGCAACGAGTCGGTACCCCCCCCTGTTCATGGCATGACAAACGTTACCCCCCAGATGCGTCTCCTGTAAAAACACCACATCAGGAGACATACGTCGCAAATACTGCAGCACAACACCCCGTTTGATACGGTCCCCCAATCCATTGACGTTCCATGACATCAACCTCAACCCGTCCCCCCCCATCCCCTCCAATCGATCAAGGGTCCCCCAGCAGATAGCGCAACACCCGAAACTGGAACAGAACAAAGACCTCGCATTAAAAACAAAACACACAAATCAAAATCCCCCAAACCCCCCCCACTTCCAACTCCCCCCACCCTGCACCCCTGCGACCCGAAAAACCACCCCAACTTGCAGTGTGCCTGTCGCCCCATAAACCCCATTCTACGGAAAGACCCCGGAGGAGGAGAGGGACCCGTCCCCGACCGCCCCCCACATAGATCATAATGAAACAAAATGCAAAAAAGAAGTTGAACCCAGCCGAACCGTACAAAATGGCAAAGTCAAGGACCAAAGTCACTCCGAGGGAGACCCGCCACCCTCGGTACCAGCAAAGGGCCCAGGCCGGTCCCCGCGGCCCGGCAGCGAGTCAAGCCAGTCACTCACAGTCGCGGGAGAGTCAAAAAAGGTTGTCCGATCGTCGTGTTCCACTCGGAGCCGAGCAGGAAAAAGCATGGAGTACTTGAGACCCAGGTCGCGGAGGCGACGCTTTACCCCCTGGAAGCCCATCCTCTGTTTCTGGACAAGTTGGGTGAAGTCTGGGAAAAAGTTAATAGACGCATTCTCATGGCGGACCGGGCCATGGGCCCGCGAGGCCTGCAAAATCACATCTCGGTCTCTGTAGTAGAAAAGTTTGGCAACAATAGGCCTCGGGGGGGCCCCCGGCCGCGGCCGACCGCCCGGAACTCGATGGGCCCGCTCCACGGCAAAGAACTTACTCAGGCCGGCGGGGGCAAGCTGCTTGAGGATGAGCTCCTCCACCATGAGATCCACCGGGTGGTTGTCGGAGGTCTCCGGGACGCCTATGACGCGGATGTTATTGCGGCGGGCCCGTCCCTCAAAGTCCTCCAGCCGCCGGGCCATCAGATCGTTGGCCGACTTGAGGTCGCCGAGAGTGGCCCGCTGGTCCGACACATCCGCAACCAGGGTGGACGTCCGCACATCAAGCGATTGAACCCTCTCGTTGGTCTTAGAGAGATCCGCCCGAATCAGTGCGACATCAATAGCCACCGTGTCGATTTTACGGGCCAAGGCCTCGTATTGCGTAGCAATAGTCTCCTTGATGCCGTTAATGGCGCCCATAATGTCCTGCAGGGACGGATCCGAAGAAATGGACGGGCCACCACCAGCTTCGTCCGAGGGGGCACCGGCCGCTCCAGGGGACCCTCTTCCTTGAGTATAGCGGTCCATGTTGTTCGTCTGGACCGGTCCCCCGCGGAGGGATGTCTTAGTCTTACGCCCCTCGGGGCCCCCCCTGCCACCCATTAGAACCACGCTCACCAACGGCGACCACCGGCCAAGCGTCAAGGGGGCACCGGCCACTCAGTCAGGAGCCGCACCAGATACCGTGATGCGGCCGGGCGAGGAAACCAAAGTCAACGGGCACACTGGTGGCAGGCGGAGACAAGGGCATCCAGCAGAGATAAACACCCAGCCGCTCCAAGCAGTTACGATTTCCAGCCCCTCAGGGATCCAAAAGTGAAACCGAAAGTAATGGAGCGGCCACTGGCACAGATCCGCTGCCGCTGTTGTTCAATTACGCCCCGGCTCCACAGGTCACCCTCGCACCGGGCACAGCCATCGATTGGGCCTCGAAAGTTCAAACCACCTTAGATCAGGATTCCCAGGTCCGATTCGGTTTCTGAAAGAAGGTCAACGTTCAGCCAGAATTCGCCTTCCAGATTCCGTCAGCCAAGTCAGGATAAAGTCAGGATAAATTCCGAGGAGCAGCGAGGGTCCGGGGAGCCCTGTGCTCACGCGACCATCTTGGATGCGCGCTAGGCTCCTCCTCGATGTGGACTATTTTGATTTTAATCAGACTAATGTATTTTTCCTGCTAAAGTGTAGGGAGTACTTTTTTTCTCTACAATGTGTGTGCATGTAGAAACCATTCTGTGATTGGCATTTGTGTTTTTCATGTGTTTGTAGAGAGATAACTGTGCAGTTTTTATATTTTTATAGAATTAGAAACCAGTCATTGTTTATGAATTTGTGAAATGAGTTATGTTATGTTTCTATACTAAAATGTAGTACTAGTTCTAGATGAGGAAATGTGTTTTCATATAGTGCAAGGGATAGTGTTGTTTGTCTAGAATCACACAGTGAGTCTGTGTGCATTTGGGAACGACTGTGAGAGAAGCATTTGGTAACATCGTGTATTTGCTGACAGATAAGTGTTTTAAAACCAGTCAGGTTGTCAAGTTTTATTAGCATTAAAAGACAGTTATGGCTTATGCTTTCATTAAATGAGTGAGGCATTGACTGTAAATTGCAATCGTGAAATATGTAGATTGTGTGCAGTTCCCTTACCACTTGCACTGTAGTGAATGAGTTTTGGTAAGCTCATAGGGATAGTGGTGCTTGTCTAGAATCACACTGTGAGTTAGTGTGTATTTGGGATCAGTGTGAGAGAATCATTTGGTAACATCATGTATTTGCTGACAGATAACTGTTTTAAAATCTGTCATGTTGTGAAGTTTTAGTAGCAGTAGAATCCAGTCTTTGCTTATATGTTGATTAAATGAGTCATGCTTTGACACTGATGTGCTGTACTTAAATATGTAGATTGTGTGCAGTACCATTAACTCTTCCAGACTAGTGAATGAGTTTTGGTAAACTCCTAGGATAGTGTTGCTTGTCTAAAATCACACTGTGAGTCTATGTGCATTTGGGTAAGGATTGTGAGAGAAGCATTTGGTAACATTGTGTATTTGCTGACAGATAACTGGTTTAAAACCGGTCATGTTGTCAAGTTTTAGTAGCATTAGAAGACAGTTATGGCTTATGCTTTCATTATATGAGTCAGGCATTGATAGTAAATTGCAGTCGTGAAATATGTAGATTGTGTGCAGTTCCCTTATCACTTCCAGTGTAGTGAATGAGTTTTGGTAAACTCCTAGGGATACTGGTGCTTGTCTAGAATCACACTGTGAGGCTTTGTGCATTTGGGAACCACTGTGAAAGAAGCGTTTGGTAACATCGTGTATTTGCTGACAGTAAACTGTTTTAAAACTTGTCATGTTGTCAAGTTTTAGTAGCATTAGAAGCCAGTCTTTGCTTATGTGTTGATTAAATGAGTCAGGCATTGACACTAAAGTACGGTCGTGAAATATGTAGATTGTGTGCAGTTCCCTTATCACTTCCAGTGTAGTGGATGAGTTTTGGTAAACTCCTAGGAATACTGGTGCTTGTCTAGAATCACACTGTGAGTCTTTGTGCATTTGGGAACCACTGTGAGAGAAGCGTTGGGTAACATCGTGTATTTGCTGACAGAAAACTGTTTTAAAACTTGTCGTGTTGTCAAGTTTTAGTGGCATTAGAAGCCAGTCATTTCTTATGCGTTGATTATGTGTTGATTAAATGAGTCAGGCATTGACACTAAAGTGCAGTCGTGAAATATGTAGATTGTGTGCAGTTCCCTTATCACTTCCAGTGTAGTGAATGAGTTTTGGTAAACTCCTAGGAATACTGGTGCTTGTCTAGAATCACACTGTGAGTCTTTGTGCATTTGGGAACCACTGTGAGAGAAGCGTTTGGTAACATTGTGTATTTGCTGAGAGAAAACTGTTTTAAAACCTGTCATGTTGTCAAGTTTTAGTAGCATTAGAAGTCAGTTTTTGCTTATGTGTTGATTAAATGAGTCAGGCATTGACACTAAAGAGCAGTCGTGAAATATGTAGATTGTGTGCAGTTCCCTTATCACTTCCACTGTAGTGAATGAGTTTTGGTAAGCTGCTAGGGATAGTGTTGTTTGTCTAGAATCACACTGTGAGTCTGTGTGTATTTGGGAACCACTGTGAGAGAAGTGTTTGGTAACATCGTGTATTTGCTGACAGATAAGTGTTGTAAAACATGTCATGTTGTCAAGTTTTAGTAGCATTAGAAGACAGTTATGGCTTATGCTTTCATTATATGAGTCAGGCATTGACAGTAAATTGCAGTTGTGAAATATGTAGATTGTGTGCAGTTCCCTTACCACTTGCACTGTAGTGAATGAGTTTTGATAAGCTCATAGGGATAGTGGTGCTTGTCTAGAATCACACTGTGAGTTAGTGTGTATATGGGATCAGTGTGAGAGAATCATTTGGTAACATCATGTATTTGCTGACAGATAACTGTTTTAAAATCTGTCATGTTGAGAAGTTTTAGTAGCATTAGAATCCAGTCTTTGCTTATATGTTGATTAAATGAGTCATGCTTTGACACTGATGTGCTGTACATAAATATGTAGATTGTGTGCAGTACCATTAACTCTTCCAGACTAGTGAATGAGTTTTGGTAAACTCCTAGGATAGTGTTGCTTGTCTAAAATCACACTGTGAGTCTGTGTGCATTTGCGTAAGGATTGTGAGAGAAGCATTTGGTAACATCGTGTATTTGCTGACAAATAACTGTTTTAAAGCCTGTCATGTTGTCAAGTTTTAGTAGCATTAGAAGACAGTTATGGCTTATGCTTTCATTATATGAGTCAGGCATTGACACAAAAGTGCAGTCATGAAATATGAAGATTGTGTGCAGTTTGCTTACCACTTCCACAGTAGTGAATGATTTTTGTTAAACTCCTAGGTATAGTGGTTGTTGTCTAGAATTACACTGTGAGTCTGTGTGCATTTGAGGAGAACCACTGTGAGAGAAGCATTTGGTAACATCGTGTATTTGCTGACAGATAACTAATTTAAAACCTCTCATGTTGTCAAGTTTTAGTAGCATTAGAAGCTAGTCTTTGCTTATGCATTGATAAAATGAGTCAGGGTTTGACACTAAGGTGCAGTACCATGTACTATTCTGTTCACTGTGGCAGAACTGAAAATGTAAAAGTTTTACCTAAGCACTGTCCTAGAAGTAGTCTGATTATTTAGTCAGTTTCTAAGTACCAAATAGATTGCTTCAAATAAAAGTGTTCTGACATACTATACACTTGTCTTTTACACCTTCAATTCCCTAGTCAGTATCCATACACTTCCAGGAAACATCCTGTCACTTCCTTTGCAGTCCTCTAGAGACCCATTCAACAGCATGTACTAATCCATTGACTGTGCCAAAACTCAAACACTTATAAATTCACCTAGACACTCTCTTTCCAGTACTCTAATGATTCAGTCACTGCCTAAGTATTCATGCACTGAGCCAGTTCTTAGCACATGGACTACGTCAAACCCATTTCCACTATGCATGCAGTCCTCTAACCACCTACACACTTGTCTTTCACACCTTCAATTCCCCAGTCAGTATCCGTTCACTTCCAGCAAACACCCTGTCACTGCCGTTGCACTCCACTAGTGACCCATTCAGCATCATGTACTAATCCATTCACAGCGGCAAATCCTAATAAATTCACCCAGGCACTCTCCTTGCAGTACTCTAATCATTCAGTCAGTACCCAAGAACTCATCCAGTGACCCAGGCCGTAGTATATGGACTGCTTCAAACCCTTATCCTCTATGTATGCAGTCCTCTAACCACCCACACAATTGTCTTTCACACCTTCAATTCCCTAGTCAGTATCCATACACTTCCAGGAAATACCCTGTGACTCTCTTTGCAGTCCTCTAGTGACCCATTCAGCACCATGTACTAATCCATTCACTGTGCTAAAACCCAAACACTTATAAATTCACCAAGATACTATCTTTGCAGTACTCTAATCATTCAGTCAGTGCCTAAGTATTCATACACTGAGCCAGGCCTTAGCACATGGACTGCTTCAAACCCCTATGCACTATGCATGCAGTCTTCTAACCACCTAGACACTTGTCTTTCACACTTTCAATTTCCTAGTCAGTATCCATACAGTCCAGCACTTATCACTGCCTTTGCACTCCTCTAGTGACCCATTCAGTACCAAGTACTAATCTATTCTCTGTGCGAAAAGCCTAGCACTTATAAATCCACCTAGGCACTCTCCTTGCTGTACGATAATCATTCAGTCAGTACCCAAGTAGTCATGCAGTGAGCCAGGCCTTAGCAAATGGACTGCTTTAAATGCCTATGCAGTATGGATGCAGTCCTCTAATCACCTACACAGTTGTGTTTCACACCTTCTATTCCCTAGTTAGTATTCATACTCTTCTAGCAAACACCCTGTGAGTCACCAAGTGTGTTTCCTTATACTACTGTAATCATTTAGTCAGTTAGCATGTAGTGTTTTAGTGAGGTAGGCTTTAGGGCATGAACTGCTTCAAAGTAGTATGCACTATGCATGTAGTGTTTTAATGATCGTCACACTTGTGGTTCAGGGCTATAGTTTCATAGTCAGTTTTTATATAAAATGTGTTTGTACAGTAATGAAATAGTATAAATTTGAAAGTTATTAATATACATTTATTTGTGATTCTTTTTTACAGATACAGAACAGGAGTGTTTCTCATCTGTTTGCCCTCTTCTCGTGCATGATTGTTTGGATGAAGGGTCCTTAGGTGTTTCATCATACTTGCTGTGCCGCACGAGTATTTTTTGTTAGGATCTCCTCGTAACAGAACTCTTTGGCAAATCTTGCGAGTGACGAAGGTGGCATTGGTCTTCGTTTGCTCCTTGGAAAAAGTAAAACATTTCCTCACCACTGAAGAAAAACGTTGTTTGTGTGGTGCCTTCTGCAAAACATTTTCTTCAGATTCAGTAAATATTTTAAAGCGGCAACATTTACAGTTTTTGTAAGTTAAACTTATAAAATTTTGTTATCTGTATGCATTTTATATATCTGTGATTTGTTTCTTGTGGTATTTTGTTGAGAATACCATGTTGTTTTTTTTTTTAACAATCTTTCTTATTTTCCAGGTCTGTCGTCAACATCCATTGTCCCCACAGTAGTGTTCCGCCTTGTTGTTTTTTATTATTGTTGTTACATTTTGTTTATTAGTTTATTGTTCATATATATGTTAATAAAAAAATAAAGTTTGAAAATAGATTTTCGTTTATATATTTATTATTATAAAAAATAAAGTTTGAAAAAAAAAATAATAACATTTTTGGTTGTTCTCTTAACTGCTGTGTGACTCTTTCTTGTTCTTATTACTGTTCTTTGATGGAGTCCACCATGGTGTTAAATTTTGGGGGACTTATCGCTGGAATACTGGTGATATCTGTAGTTTGCACTAGCTTCTGAATAGTGTGTTAGATTTATCTCAACTTTACTTCTGTTAAAGTGCTGATAATGAAATGGAGAGTAGCCGTTCCCATGCTAAAAGACACGAGGTGCACCTTTCCGATTTATTCTAAATACTAAAATCCTGTATTGAATTGCACTGAGGTATTGGCTGCAGTTACAGTGTACACACAAAATCTATTAAGAAATCTCATTGTATTTATGTTGATTGGGAATAGTGCGTCAGGTGCTGGATCTTGATGAGATACACTGCTCAGTTCGTATATTGTTCTGCACACGAAAAAAATCACATCACTACTTTCACACCAATTGCAATGCGAAACAAATTCCGGCAATAAGACACGTTAGCACCAGGGATTTTACACCTGCTTTCTGCTGGTGTTAAGCAGGACAACTACCTGCACCATGAAAGGGAACACAGTCAAGAGCCACACCAGAACACCCACAGGTACCATAGAGTCAATGAGCATGATACAGGGATACCCATGAGGGACAGAAGACTCATCTCAACAACTCCAGGACCGCCAATGCCCCCCAAACCCATATCTTAGTAAGTGTGTCCATGTGGTCATTGTCTTAGCATGATAGGCACGAGCCCTGCAACATCACAGTGTGCTGTCACCTCAGCGTTGGCAGTGAGCCTGGATGTGTAGCTACGCACGAATCCTCCTGCATGCACAACTGGCGTGTGCTGGTCTGGGGTTCACAGGTCAGTGCAGGGGTGTGCCTATCCGGCAAGGGGAACGGGGTTTCTCGGACATGTCCGTGTACAGGAAGTGCGGTAAGTGTGTCTCTGTGTTCTGGTGTGGCCTGCTACAAGAGCCGCAGCAGTTGATGTTGTAAACTGGCATGCACCACCTCCAAACAGCACTGTGATGTTGTAGTTGGAATGTAGCAGGACATGCGCAAATAGGCATTACAATGGTGTGCTGTACGAGTGCACGAGATACAACAGCGCACCGTACAAAAGTGTGGGGGCTCGTGGGAGGGAGGTGCAGCCATTTGTCAACATAACACACAGTGAACTCGACCATGTGCCACATGCTGGGCATCTAATCCATGATGACCATGGTCGCAGACATCCCACAACACCAACGACTGGCCTTTGTACACATCCTGTATGAATGCAGCGTGGTTTTCACTTCTATGCTCGTTCAGTGGTGTGATGTTGGCGGGTTGTGTGACTTGTGCTGCTTGTTGGTGTGTTTCATTCTGGCCATTGTTAGTCTATATGTGTGATGGACTTAATTGTGCATGTGTGCCATTCTGCCCATCTCCCCCCCTCCCCCCCCTCCCTGCTTCTTCCTCTTCCTACTGCTGTTGTGTCTATAATTTTGTTGCTGCACACATAAATACATGTAAAGAATAAATTAGAATAGTTCCTTGATTCTTTTAGGTTTCAAAACGTCTCTATTGGTTTCTTTTTAATTTTCCATATGAACTGTTTTTTTAATATTGAACAACACATAGAAGTCAGAAGTGCAACGTATTCTATCAACACACTTTCTAGAACATTCTACAACACGTGCAGGTTAACAGTTCATCAATTTTTTTAAACTTAACGATATTTTTTTGTAACATTTTCTTGAATATTTAACGACACGTGCAGGTTAAAAGTTGACGATTGTTTTAAGTTCGAACAGTGCCTTTCAAATGCAAGTAGCAGGTGTGGTTGATCTGAGCAAATTTTATCCTTTGATATGTACTCCACGTTGAAACTGCTTTTTCTTAACCAATCACAAAGATGCTTTTCCACAAAACTAATGTGCACCCTACTTTTAAAAAAGAATGCTTTTCATGATATCTTCAGAGATAAGTTATAGATAGGGATTAGCATTTAAAAAACCTTTGAAATTCACTGAAAAAACCATAGGTTTCAGGGGCGTTATAGTTAGGAATTGGCATTTAAAAAACCTTAGAAATTCACTGAAAAAAACCAAAGGTTTCAGGGGCGTTATAGTTAGCTGCACATTTCTCTCGTACAAAACCCTAAAAATTCCCCTGTTATAGTCAGTTCAGCTAACTATAAATCGCGCCCCCGCAATGCACTGCTGATGACGTCACATATTACATCACTCATGACATGGTCAGTGACATCACTGATGACATCTCAAATGACATCACTCATGACATCACTGATGACATCATCCATGTGATAAATTAGTGCCTCTTCTCACACCCTAATATAACCTTTGATACACCGACTAAAAATTTCAGACGGCCATTTTGAAAATCATAGATACTCCAATACCAATAACTACATACCCACTCATTAACTCTTAGGTCTACATACACCTCCACTCACTCACCTGTACAGTTACTCATACTTACAGTCACTCCATACAAGACTATCATATGCATTTATACACCTATATAGACACTCACACACCGCCAATCATCCAGTGAGGTACTGACACACCTAGTCAGTCGTGCAAGTAATTAAACACAGTCCAATTTAACTCACCTACACAGTTAAACACACTCAAGTTCACTTAATCATGAAAATAGTACCACATTCTTACGCTCTAATATAATCATTGATACGAGCACACACTCATCCATACAGCCACTCTCACAATCACACACTCTCACATATACCCACTTATATACTCTTACACACCTATATACTGCCTTTCACATATGTAGTTAGTCATACATGTACCACTGAGATATACATTCAATCCCTAACACACCCATACATACACTCACCCAACCATACAGTCCATCACAGATGCACTCTTAAAACCATGCACCCACAGAATCACCCACTCACACATCTATGCATAGAGTCACACACACCCTACCCACACAAACACTCAGGCACCCATACAGATACTCAGACAATCAATCAATAACCCATATAGACACTCATATAGCTATTCACAAAACCATGCAGCCACTTATACACCTACACACAGACACATACAGACATTCACACAGTCTAGTCACTAGTCTGCAGTAAGATACATTTAATGACTCACTTAAAGAGTCAGTTACGCACCTACAAAATCATCCATTCACACACTTGTACACCCACTCATTCTTCAGCAGACCTTTCCCTATATATATATTAAGCATATTGAAACTGTACAGAAACACATACCTACTGGATGATGTAATCAGTGATGTCATCAGTGATGTCATTTGAGATGTCATCAGTGATGTCATCAGTGATGTCACTGACCATGTCATGAGTGATGTAATATGTGACGTCATCAGCAGTGCATTGCGGGGGCGTGAGTTATAGTTAGCTGAACTAACTATAACAGGGGAATTTCTAGGGTTTTGTACGAGGGAAATGTACAGCTAACTATAACGCCCCTGAAACCTTTGGTTTTTCAGTGAATATATATAGCTTTTAATTGGACACGACATTGAGCCTACTATAGGAGGATTAAAGAAGACTCATTTAACGGGACTGTAACATCCACAATGCAAAGCACAAAGTAAAAGCCAATCAGGCAAATGCAATAAATACCGGAAATGAACTTACTTGCAATGCGTGTCTTTTGAGCCCATGAAGAAGAGGTGTTTACCTCGAAACGCGTCGGACATGAAGATATTTCTTGGCATGTGAGAGGCAAGCTGCAGCGAGGTGACGAATGCCAGATGGTGGGGACACGGTCGAGTGCTCTTTCAATGCTGAGAGCATCTTTGGAGAACAAACATTTAAACACGGCTGCTCGCCGTGGAAATGAGCACCATTTCAAGAAGTTGAAAGGCTGAGGAGCGGAATGTCTGTCTCCGCGCAGCACCGTGTTCCAGCAATTAATGAGGCCTGCCTCAAGTGCGCCAAACCTACCAAGGTGAATTACTAGCTTTTAATTGGACACGACATTGAGCCTACTATAGGAGGATTAAAGAAGACTCATTTAACGGGACTGTAACATCCACAATGCAAAGCACGAAGTAAAAGCCAATCAGGCAAATGCAATAAATACCGGAAATGAACTTACTTGCAATGCGTGTCTTTTGAGCCCATGAAGAAGAGGTGTTTACCTCGAAACGCGTCGGACATGAAGATATTTCTTGGCATGTGAGAGGCAAGCTGCAGCGAGGTGACGAATGCCAGATGGTGGGGACACGGTCGAGTGCTCTTTCAATGCTGAGAGCATCTTTGGAGAACAAATATATATATGTATATACATATATACAGTCAACCATTCTGCCCAAGGCGTTTCGTGATCTCTCACTTCTTCTGGGGCTCACGGCATGAACAACAGAATGAGCGGCAATGTTCTCTGCACCACCATCGGTCAATTATCCTCCGCCTCTGTGGGCGTGGCCACCCCAGTGGCTTGTGGTATATGTGGTGTTTCGATCTCCTCAAGTGAACTGCCGTTCAGTCAAGTTCGTGTTTTAAAATTCAAATCCAAGTGGATTGCGGTGCGAGGCTGCAACGTACCGCACCTGCTGCTTATTCCTTCAAAATCGGCACCCGATGCTTTGAATGGCGACGCCAATTTGACATCTCCAAAAACTGCTATGGAAGCAGCAGGGCACTTTTCCGCGGCTCAGGCATGCCGCTTACAATCCATCAACAAAGTTGCCTGCAGTAGAAAAAAGCCCAACACCAGGTAAGTTTCAGCCACACTTTAATTGAAGGAAGCGATGCGGGGAAACACCCAGGCCCGCTGACAGTCAACCATTCTGCCCAACGCGTTTCGTGATCTCTCACTTCTTCTGGTGCTCACGGCATGAACAACAGAATGAGCGACAATGTTCTCTGCACCACCATCGGTCAATTATCCTCCGCCTCTGTGGGCGTGGCCACCCCAGTGGCTTGTGGTATATGTGGTGTTTCGATCTCCTCAAGTGAGCTGCCGTTCAATCAAGTTTGTGTTTTAAAATTCAAATCCAAGTGGATTGCGGTGCGAGGCTGCAACGTACCGCACCTGCTGCTTATTCCTTCAAAATCGGCACACGATGCTTTGAATGGCGACGCCAATTTGACATCTCCAAAAACTGCTATGGAAGCAGCAGGGCACTTTTCCGCGGCTCAGGCATGCCGCTTACAATCCATCAACAAAGTTGCCTGCAGTAGAAAAAAGCCCAACACCAGGTAAGTTTCAGCCACACATTAATTGAAGGAAGCGATGCGGGGAAACAGCCAGGCCCGCTGACAGTCAACCATTCTGCCCAACGCGTTTCGTGATCTCTCACTTCTTCTGGGGCTCACGGCATGAACAACAGAATGAGCGGCAATGTTCTCTGCACCACCATCGGTCAATTATCCTCCGCCTCTGTGGGCGTGGCCACCCCAGTGGCTTGTGGTATATGTGGTGTTTCGATCTCCTCAAGTGAGCTGCCGTTCAATCAAGTTTGTGTTTTAAAATTCAAATCCAAGTGGATTGCAGTGCGAGGCTGCAACGTACCGCACCTGCTGCTTATTCCTTCAAAATCGCATCCGATGCTTTGAATGGCGACGCCAATTTGACATCTCCAAAAACTGCTATGGAAGCAGCAGGGCACTTTTCCGCGGCTCAGGCATGCCGCTTACAATCCATCAACAAAGTTGCCTGCAGTAGAAAAAAGCCCAACACCAGGTAAGTTTCAGCCACACTTTAATTGAAGGAAGCGATGCGGGGAAACAGCCAGGCCCGCTGACAGTCAACCATTCTGCCCAATGCGTTTCGTGATCTCTCACTTCTTCTGGGGCTCACGGCATGAACAACAGAATGAGCGGCAATGTTCTCTGCACCACCATCGGTCAATTATCCTCCGCCTCTGTGGGCGTGGCCACCCCAGTGGCTTGTGGTATATGTGGTGTTTTGATCTCCTCAAGTGAGCTGCCGTTCAATCAAGTGTGGCTGAAACTTACCTGGTGTTGGGCTTTTTTCTACTGCAGGCAACTTTGTTGATGGATTGTAAGCGGCATGCCTGAGCCGCGGAAAAGTGCCCTGCTGCTTCCATAGCAGTTTTTGGAGATGTCAAATTGGCGTCGCCATTCAAAGCATCGGGTGCCGATTTTGAAGGAATAAGCAGCAGGTGTGGTACGTTGCAGCCTCGCACCGCAATCCACTTGGATTTGAATTTTAAAACACGAACTTGATTGAACGGCAGCTCACTTGAGGAGATCGAAACACCACATATACCACAAGCCACTGGGGTGGCCACGCCCACAGAGGTGGAGGATAATTGACCGATGGTGGTGCAGAGAACATTGCCGCTCATTCTGTTGTTCATGCCGTGAGCCCCAGAAGAAGTGAGAGATCACGAAACGCGTTGGGCAGAATGGTTGACTGTCAGAGGGCCTGGGTGCTTCCCCGCATCGCTTCCTTCAATTAAAGTATGGCTGAAACTTACCTGGTGTTGGGCTTTTTTCTACTGCAGGCAACTTTGTTGATGGATATATATATATATATATATATATATATATATATATATATATATAAATATATATTTATATACATATTCCATAAAGAGAAGGAGAGACCTTGCTTTGAGAACGGCACCTTCACACCTTCAGCTGCAGGAAAATCTCTCTTTTCTTGTAAGTATGCAAAACACAGCATGTTACTCCTCCACATCACACAGCGCCATACGCATTTCGGGCAGACTGCCCTTGTTCACTGGCATGTTCACAAATCACCGCTGCTGCGTCTTATACGTCATTGCCACAGCCCTCATTAGCAAGTGCATTCTGGGTTGTGCAGTTCTTTACCACCTTGGCATTTTTTATCAAAGTGATATGCAGAGGGTACTGTGTCCATAAAAACATCATTCCCATGCTGGGCTGACATGAAGAAAAACTCGCAATGATCTGCACAATATCCAACCTTACAATAGTCCGTACTCAGCTCCACGTGGCACTACAGTGCAGGCGCCATGGCCTGCGAATCTGTGCAGGGGGCATTCTCGCGTCGAGAAAATTGCCGCATTTAAATTCTATAAAGAGAAGGAGAGACCTTGCTTTGAAAATGGCACCATCAGCTGCAGGAAAATCACTCTGCATTGTAAGTATGCAAAACACAGCGTGTTACTCCTCCACATCACAAAGCGCCATACGCATTTCAGGCAGACTGCCCTTGTTTGCTGGCATGTTCACAAATCAACGCTGCTGCGTCTTATACGTCATTGATGCCGCCCTCATTAGCAAGTGAATTCGAGGTTGTGCAGTTCTTTACCATCTTGGAATTTTTTTATCAAAGTGATATGCAGAGAGTTCTGGGTCCCTAAAAATATCATTCTCATGGTGGGCTGACATGGAGAAAAATTTGCAATGTTCTGCACAATATCCAGCCTTACAATAGTTGGTCCTCAGCTCCATGTGGCACTTCAGTGCAGGTGCCGTGGCACGCCAATCTGTATGGGGGCATTCTCGAGATGAGGACATTGCCGCATTTAAATTCCATGAAGAGAAAGAGAGACCTTACTTTGAGAATGGCAACTTCAGCTGCAGGAAAACCTCTCTTTATTGTAAGTATGCAAAACACAGCGTGTTACTCCTCCACATCACAAAGCGCCATACGCTTTTCGGGCGGACAGCCCTTGTCACTGGCATGTTCACAAATCACCGCTGCTGCGTCTTATATGTCATTGCCACCACCCTCATTAGCAAGTGCATTCTGGTTTGTGCAGTTCTTTACCATCTTGGCATTTTTTATCAAATTGATATGCAGAGGGTACTGTGTCCTTAAAAACATCATTCCCATGGTGGGCTGACATGGAGAAAAACTTGCAATGTTCTGCACAATATCCAACCTTACAATAATCGGTCCTCAGCTCCATGTGGCACTACAGTGCAGGTGCCATGGCCCGCGAATCTGTGCGTGGAAGATTCTCGCGATGAGGACATCGCTGCATTTAAATTCCATAAAGAGAAGGAGAGACCTTGCTTTGAGAATGAAACATTCAGCTGCAGGAAAACCTCTCTTTATTGTAAGTATGCAAAACACAGCGTGTTACTCCTCCACATCACAAAGCGCCATCCGCGTTTCGGGCGGACTGCCCTTGTTCACTGGCATGTTCACAAATCACCATTGCTGCGTCATGTACGTCATTGCCGTCGCCCTCATTAGCAACTGCATTCTGGGTTGTGCAGTTCTTTACCATCTTGGCATTTTTTATCAAAGTGATATGCAGAGCGTACTTTGTCCATAAAAACATCATTCCCATAGTGGGCTGACATGGAGAAAAACTCGCAATGTTCTGCACAATATCCAACCTTACAATAGTCGGTCCTCAGCTCCACGTGGCACTTCTGTGCAGGTGCCATGGATCGCGAATCTTTGTGTGGGGGATTCTCATGACTAGGTCATTGCCGCATTTAAATTCCATAAAGAGAAGGAGAGACCGTACTTTGAGAATGGCTTCTTCAGCTACAGGAAAACCTCTCTTTATTGTAAGTATGCAAAACACAGCCTGTTACTCCACCACATCACAAAGCGCCATACGTGTTTCAGGCGGACTGCCCTTGTTCACTGGCATGTTCACAAATCACCGCTGCTGCATCTATACGTCATTGCCGTCGACCTCATTAGCAATTTCATTCCGGGTTGTGCAGATCTTTACCATCTTGGAATTTTTTATCAAAGTGATATGCAGAGCGTACTTTGTCCATAAAAGCATCATTCCCATAGTGGGCTGACATGGAGAAAAACTCGCAATGTTCAGCACAATATCCAACCTTACAATAGTCGGTCCTCAGCTCCACGTGGCACTTCAGTGGAGGTGCAGTGGCCCGCAAATCCGTGCGTGGGGCATTCTCGCGATGAGGTCCTCGCCGCATTTAAATTCCATAAAGAGAAGGAGAGACCTTGCTTTGAGAATGGCTTCTTCAGCTGCAGGAAAACCTCTCTTTATTGTAAGTATGCAAAACACAGCGTGTTACTCCACCACATCACAAAGCCCCATACGCGTTTCGGGCGGACTGCCTTTGTTCACTGGCAGGTTCACAAATCACTGCTGCTGCATCTTATACGTCATTGCCTCCGACCTCATTAGCCATTTCATTCTGGGTTGTGCAGTTCTTTACCATCTTGGCATTTTTTATCAAAGTGATATGCAGAGAGTACTGTGTCCATAAAAACATAATTCCCATGGTGGGCTGACATGGAAAAACACTCACAATGAATTGCACAAAATCCAACCTTACCGTAGTCGGTCCTCAGCTCCACGTGGCACTTCAGTGCAGGAGCCCTGGCCCACGAATTTGTGCGGGGGGCATTCTTGTGACGAGGACATCGCTGCATTTAAATTCCATTAAGAGAAGGCGAGACCTTGCTTTGAGATCGGCAACTTCAGCTGTAGGAAAACCTCTCTTTATTGTAAGTATGCAAAACACAGCGTGTTACTCCTCCACATCACAAAGCGCCATACACATTTCGGGCGGACTACCCATCTTCACTGGCATGTTCACAAATCACCACTGCTGCGTCTCATACGTCATTGCCGCCGCACTCATTAGCAACTGCATTCTTGGTTGTGCAGTTCTTTACCATCTTGGCATTTTTTATCAAATTGATATGCAGAGGGTACTGTGTCCATAAAAACATCATTCCCATGGTGGGCTGACATGGAGAAAAACTCGCGATGTTCTGCACAATATCCAACCTTAAGTTAGTCAGTCCTCAGCTCCACGTTGTACTTCAGTGCAGGTGCCCTGGCCTGCAAAACTGTGTGGGGGGCATTCTCGCGATGTTGACATCGCCGCCTTTTATTCCATAAAGAGAAGGAGAGACCTTGCTTTGAGAATGGCTTCTTCAGCTGCAGGAAAACCTCCCTTTATTGTAAGTATGCCAAACACAGCATGTTACTCCACCACATCACAAAGCGCCAAACGCGTTTCCAGCGGACTGCCCTTGTTCACTGGCATGTTCACAATTCACCGCTGCTGCGTCTTATACGTCATTGACGCCGACCTCATTAGCAATTTCATTCTGGGTTGTGCAGTTCTTTACCATCTTGGCATTTTTTATCAAAGGGATATGCAGAGGGTACTGTGTCCATAAAAACATCATTCCCATGGTGGGCTGCCATGGAGAAAAACTCGCAATGTTCTGCACAATATCCCACCTTAAAATAGTCGGTCCTCAGCTCCACGTGGCACATCTGTGCAGGTGCTGTGGCCCGCGAATCTGTGCGTGGGGGATTCTCATGACTAGGTCATCGCCGCATTTAAATTCCATAAAGAGAAGGAGAGACCGTACTTTGAGAATGGCTCCTTCAGCTACAGGAAAACTTCTCTTTATTGTAAGTATGCAAAACACAGCGTGTTACTCCTCCACATCACAAAGCGCCATCCGCGTTTCGGGCGGACTGCCCTTGTTCACTGGCATGTTCACAAATCACCGCTGCTACATCTTATATGTAATTGCCGTCGACCTCATTAGCAATTTCATTCTGGGTTGTGCAGTTCTTTACTATATTGGATTTTTTTTATCCATGGGATATGCAGAGGGTACTGTGTCCATAAAAACATCATTCCCATGGTGGGCTGACATGGAGAAAAACTCGCAATGTTCTGCACAATATCCAACCTTACCGTAGTCGGTCCTCAGCTCCTCGTGGCACTTCAGTGCAGCTGCTGTGGCCCGCGAATCTGTGCGGGGGCATTCTTTCGATGAGGACATCGCCGCATTTAAATTCCATTAAGAGAAGGAAAGAACTTGCTTTGAGAACGGTAACTTCAGCTGCAGGAAAACCTCTCTTTATTGTAAGTATGCAAAACACAGCGTGTTACTCCATCACATGAAAAAGCGCCATACGGGTTTCGGTTGGACTGCCCTTGTTCACTGGCATGTTCACAAATCACCGCTGCTGCGTCATATACGTCATTGCCACCGCCCTCATTAGCAAGTGCATTCTGGGTGGTGCAGTTCTTCACCATCTTGGCATTTGTTATCAAAGTGATATGCAGAGGGTACTGTGTCCATAAAAACATAATTCCCATGGTGGGCTGACATGGAAAAAAACTCGCGATGTTCTGCACAAAATCCAACCTTACCGTAGTCGGTCCTCAGCTCCACGTGGCACCTCAGTGCAGGAGCCGTGGCCCTCGAATCTGTGCGGGGGGCATTCTTGCGACGAGGACATCGCCGCATTTAAATTCCATTAAGAGAAGGAGAGACCTTGCTTTGAGAACGGCAACTTCAGCTGCTGGAAAACCTCTCTTTATTGTAAGTATGCAAAACACAGCGTGTTACTCCTCCACATCACAAAGCGCCTCACACGTTTCGGGCGGACTACCCTTCTTCACTGGCATGTTCACAAATCACCACTGCTGCGTCTCATACGTCATTGCCGCCACACTCAATAGCAACTGCATTCTGGGTTGTGCAGTTGTTTACCATCTTGGCATTTTTTATCAAATTGATATGCAGAGGGTACTGTGTCAATAAAAACATCATTCTCCTGGTGGGCTGACATGGAGAAAAACTCGCAATGTTCTGCACAATATCCAACCTTACAATAGTCAGTCCTCAACTCCACGTTGCACTTCAGTGCAGGTGCCCTGGCCTGCGAAACTGTGTGGGTGGCATTATCGCGATGTGCACATCGCCGCATTTTATTCCATAAAGAGAAGGAGAGACCTTGCTTTGAGAATGGCTTCTTCAGCTGCAGGAAAACCTCTCTTTATTGTAAGTATGCAAAACACAGCGTGTTACTCCACCACATCACAAAGAGTCATAGTCGTTTCCGGCGGACTGCCCTTGTTTACTGGCATGTTCACAAATCACCGCTGCTGCGTCTTATACGTCATTGACGCCATCCTCATTAGCAATTTCATTCTGGGTTGTGTAGTTCTTTACCATCTTGGCATTTTTTATCAAAGTGATATGCAGAGGGATCTGTGTGTAACATCATTACCGTGGTGGGCTGACATGGAGAAAAACTCGCAATGTTCTGCACAATATCCAACCTTACAATAGTCGGTCCTCAGCTCCACGTGGCACTTCTGTGCAGGTGCCGTGGCACGCGAATCTGTGCGTGGGGGATTCTCGCGACTAGGTCATCGCCGCATTTAAATTCCATAAAGAGAAGGAGAGACCTTGCTTTGAGAATGGCTTCTTCAGCTGCAGGAAAACCTCTCTTTATTGTAAGTATGCAAAACACAGTGTGTTACTCCACCACATCACAAAGCGCCATATGGGTTTCAGGCAGACGGCCCTTGTTTACTGGCATGTTCACAAATCACCGCTGCTGCATCTTATACGTCATTGCCGCCGACCTCATTAGCAATTTCATTCTGGGTTGTGCAGTTCTTTACTATATTGGCCTTTTTTATCCAAGGGATATGCAGAGGGTACTGTGTCTATAAAAACATCATTCCCATGGTGGGCTGACATGGAGAAAAACTCGCAATGTTCTGCACAATATCCAACCTTACCGTAGTCGGCGCTCAGCTCCTCGTGGCACTTCAGTGCAGGTGCCGTGGCCCGCAAATCTGTGCGGGGGCTTTCTTGGGACGAGGCCATCACCGCATTTAATTTCCATTAAGAGAAGGAGAGACCTTGCTTTGAGAACGGTAACTTCAGCTGCAGAAAAACCTCTCTTTATTGTAAGTATGCAAAACACAGCGTGTTACTCCATCACATCATTAAGCGCCATGCGGGTTTCGGGTAGACAGCCCTTGTTCACTGGCATGTTCGCAAATCACCTCTGCTGCGTCTTATACGTCATTGCCACCACCCTCATTAGCAAGTGCATTCTGGGTGGTGCAGTTCTTTACCATCTTGGCATTTGTTATCAAAGTGATATGCAGAGGGTACTGTGTCCATAAAAACATCATTCCCATGGTGGGCTGACATGGAGAAAAACTCTCAATGTTCTGCACAATATCCAACCTTACAATAGTCAGTCCTCAGCTCCACGTGGCACTTCAGTGCAGGTTCCGTGGCCCGCAAATCTGTGTGTGGGGATTCTCGCGACGAGGTCCTCGCCACATTTAAATTCCATAAAGAGAAGGAGAGACCTTGCTTTGAGAATAGCTCCTTCAGCTGCAGGAAAACCTCTCTTTATTGTAAGTATGCAAAACACAGCGTGTTACTCCATCACATCAAAAAGCGCCATACGCGTTTTTGGCGGACTGCCCTTGTTCACTGGCATGTTCACAAATCACCGCTGCTGCATCTCATACGTCATTGCCGCCGACCTCATTAGCAATTTCATTCTGGGTTGTGCAGTTCTTCACCATCTTGGCATTTTTCATCAAAGTGATATGCAGAGGGTACTGTGTCCATAAAAACATAATTCCCATGATAGGCTGACATGGAGAAAAACTCGCAATGTTCTGCACAATATCCAACCTTACCGTAGTCGGTTCTCAGCTCCACATGGCACTTCAGTGCAGGTGCCGTGGCCCCCGAATCTGTGCGGGGGGCATTCTTGCGACGAGGACATCGCCGCATTTAAATTCCATTTAGAGAAGGAGAGACCTTGCTTTGAGAACGGCAACTTCAGCTGCAGGAAAACCTCTCTTTATTGTAAGTATGCAAAACACAGCGTGTTACTCCATCACATCAAAAAGCGCCATACGCGTTTTTGGCGGACTGCCCTTGTTCACTGGCATGTTCACAAATCACCGCTGCTGCGTCTTATACGTCATTGCCACCACCCTCATTAGCAAGTACATTCTGGGTTGTGCAGTTCTTTACCATCTTGGCATTTTTTATCAAAGTGATATGCAGAGGGTTCTGTGTCCATAAAAACATCATTCTCATGGTGGGCTGACATGGAGAAAAACTCGCAATGTTCTGCTCAATATCCAACCTTACAATAGTCAGTCCTCAGCTCCACTTTGCACTTCAGTGCAGGTGCCCTGGCCTGCGAAACTGTGTGGGGGGCATTCTCGCGACGTGGACAACACCGCATTTTATTCCATAAAGAGAAGGAGAGACCTTGCTTTGAGAACGGCAACTTCAGCTGCAGGAAAACCTCTCTTTATTGTAAGTATGCAAAACACAGCGTGTTACTCCTCCACATCACAAAGCACCATACACGTTTCGGGCGGACTGCGCTTGTTCACTGGCATGTTCACAAATCACCGCTGCTGCGTCCTATACGTCATTGACGTCGCCCTTATTAGCAGCTGCATTCTGGGTTGTGCAGTTCTTTACCATCTTGTCAGTTTTTTTATCAAAGTGATATGCAGAGGGTACTATGTCCATAAAAACATCATTACTGTGGTGGGATGACATGGAGAAAAACTCGCAATGTTCTGCGCAATATCCAACCTTACAATAGTCGGTCCTCAGCACCACGTGGCACTTCAGTGCAGGTGCCGTGGCCCGCGAATCTTTGCTGGGGGATTCTCGTGATGAGGACATCGCTGCATTTAAACTCCATTTAGAGAAGGAGACACCTTGCTTTGAGAACGGCAACTTCAGCTGCAGGAAAACCTCTCTTTATTGTAAGTATGCAAAAAACAGCGTGTTATTCCATCACAACAAAAAGTGCCATACACGTTTCTGGCGGACTGCCCTTGTTCACTGGCATGTTCACAAATCACCGCTGCTGCGCCTTATACGTCATTGCCACCGCCCTCATTAGCAAGTGCATTCTGGGTGGTGCAGTTCTTTACCATCTTGGCATTTGTTATCAAAGTGATATGCAGAGGGTTCTGTGTCCATAAAAATATAATTCCCATGGTGGGCTGACATGGAGAAAACTCACAATGTTCTGCACAATATCCAACCTTACAATAGTCAGTCCTCAGCTCCACTTTGCACTTCAGTGCAGGTGCCCTGGCCTGCGACACTGTGTGGGGGGCAGTCTCGCGAAGTGGTCATTGCCTCTTTTAAATTCCATAAAGAGAAGGAGAGACCTTGCTTTGATAACGGCATATTCAGCTGCAGGAGAACCTCTCTTTATTGTAAGTATGCAAAACACAGCGTGTTACTCCTCCACATCACAAAGCGCCATACACATTTGGGCGGACTGCCCTCATTCACTGGCATGTTCACAAATCACCGCTCCTGCGTCTTATACATCAATTAACGCCGCCCTCATTAGCAACTGCATTCTGGGTTGTGCAGTTCTTTACCATCTTGCCATTTTTTTATCAAAGTGATATGCAAAGGGTACTGTGTCCATAAAAACATCATTACCGTGGTGGGCTGACATGGAGAAAAACTCGCAATGTTCTTCACAATATCCAACCTTACAATAGTCAGTCCTCAGCTCCACGTGGCACTTCAGTGCAGGTGCCGTGGCCCGTGAATCTGTGCGGGGGCAATCTTGAGATGAGAACACCACCGCATTTAAATTCCATTAAGAGAAGGAGAGACCTTGCTGTGAGAATGGCAACTTCAGCTGCAGGAAAACTTCTATTTATTGTAAGTATGCAAATCACAGCGTGTTACTCCTCTACATCACAAAGCGCCATACGTGTTTCGGGCAGACTTCCCTTGTTCACTATATCCAAAACGGGGTACAGAGTTCCTCAAGTACTAGAAGGAGGAGATACGGTTGGTAAATGGAAGGTTCATTCACCAAGGCTTGCTGGTAGAAAACAAGGAGTCAGGGAAATTCCTTTAGGTGGAACTAATGCTCTCACACACCCAGCAAGCTAGGTGTCATGCTTCATCATATGAGCATTGCCCCTCGTCAAGTCGGCGCTGCAATCCTTGACGGGCACCCGAAACCGGGGCTCTTTATCGGGGATCTTTTGTTCCTGCCGGTATTTGCTTGGGTGTGAGGGGCCTAATAAGAAAAAATGCAGCAGAAGGAGGAAGTGTGTAATAAAAAGGGTTAGTCAGTCCTAATAGTACTTTATTCATAAGGTAGACTACCCTATTAAAATGTGTAGAGTGGCTAGATGCTAGAAGTAAGGTGTCTAGGCGTGAAGCTCTACTCTAAAATGATCTACATGTTTCTTGCCATATTAGTCAGGAGGATCTTAGGCAATTCATCAGGATCAGGAGCTGTCTACATTAAAAATGGTGATGTGTACTCTACATACCACGTCCGATGCTGCGACCTGTGAAGATGAAGTAACAACATCAACAGAAAAAACAATGGCATCTCTACCTTGAGTACATAATGTCAACAATGGTGTTAACACACAGCACCGTGTATATCGTGACGATAGCAACCTGCTTCAAAGTGCAATATTTCAAGGAAAAGTGAACAATAAGTGAGGGGGGTGATATGGTGTATTAGAACTACTAATACGCTAAAGCCGTTCTCAATGGCAAATAAGGTTCACTCACCTAATACATTGACTAAATACGCTCGCAACGGAGCTGGCGGCTTTAAAGGACACCGATTGGGTCCTACGGTAAAAAGAGGGAGGGGAAGGGAAGGGGAGAGAGAAAATGGTACATCTACTGACAATCAAGGTACAAATGAAAGAACGATCGAGGCTGTTACCTCTAGATAAGTTCTTATGCTAATATCGTAAAAGTTGTCAAACTCGGAATCAGAACACATCTCATTTATTACTTAGCTAAAATTGTCGAGTCTACTGACTGACATGATCAATTTCATATAGGCCGTAGCCAATCAAATGCACTCGACCACTTAAAACTATAGTGAATGACAAAGGAACAAAACTTGAGCCGTACTCACCAGCGCTAACGAGCGCTTCACTTACAAGTATGCAAAACACAGAGTGTTACTCCTCCACATCACAAAGCGCCATACAAGTTTCGGGCGGACTGCCCTTGTTCACTGGCATGTTCACAAATCACCACTGCTGTGTCTTATACGTCATTGCCATCGCCCTCATTACCAAGTGCACTCGGGGTTGTGCAGTTCTTTACCATCTTGGCATTTTTTATCAAAGTGATATGCAGAGGGTACTGTTTCCATAAAAACATCATTCCAATGGTGGGCTGACATGGAGAAAACTCGCAATGTTCTGCACAATATCCCACCTTACAATAGTCGGTCCTCAGCTCCACGTGGCACTTCAGTGCAGGTGCCGTGGCACGCAAATCTTTGCTGGGGGGATTCTCGTGATGAGGACATAGCTGCATTTAAATTCCATAAATAGAATGAGAGATCTTGCTTTGAGAATGGCAACTTCAGTTGCAGGAAAACCTCTCTTTATTGTAAGTATGCAAAACACAGCATGTTACACCTCCACATCACAAAGCGCCATACGCTTTTCGGGAGGACTGCCCTTTGTTCACTGACATGTTCACAAATCATCGCAGCTACGTCTTATAAGTCATTGCCCCCACCCTCATTAGAAAGTGCATTCTGGGTTGTGCAGTTCTTTACCATCTTGGCATTTTTTATCAAAGTGATATGCAGAGTGTACTGTGTCCATACAAACATCATTCCCATAGTTGGCTGACATGGAGAAAAACTCGCAATGTTCTGCACAATATCCAACCTTACAATAGTCGGCCCTCAGCTCCACGTGGCACTTCAGTGCAGGTGCCGTGGCCCGCGAATCTGTGCGTGGGGGATTCTTGGGACGAGGTCATCTCCGCATTTAAATTCCATAAAGAGAAGGAGAGACCTTGCTTTGAGAATGGCTTCTTCAGCTGCAGGAAAACCTCTCTTTATTGTAAGTATGCAAAACACAGCGTGTTACTCCACCACATCACAAAGCACCATACACGTTTCAGGCGGACTGCCCTTGTTCACTGGCATGTTCGCAAATCACCGCTGTTGCATCTTATACGTCATTGCCGCCGACCTCATTAGCAATTTCATTCTGGGTGGTGCAGTTCTTTACCATCTTGGCATTTGTTATGAAACTGATATGCAGAGGGTACTTTGTCCATAAAAACATCATTCCCATGGTGGGCTGACATGGAGAAAAACTCGCAATGTTCTGCACAATATCCAACCTTACAATAGTCAGTCCTCAGATCCGCGTTGCACTTCAGTGCAGGTGCCCTGGCTTGCGAAACTGTGTGGGGGCATTCTCGCTACATGGACATCGCTGCATTTAAATTCCATAAAGAGAAATAGAGACCTTGCTTTGAGAACGACAACTTCAGCTGCAGGAAAACCTCTCTTTATTGTAAGTATGCAAAACACAGCGTGTTACTCCATCACATCAAAAAGCGCCATACACGTTTCGGGCAGACTGCCCTTGTTCACTAGCATGTTCACAAATCACCGCTGCTGCGTCTTATACGTCATTGTCGCCACCCTCATTAGCAACTGCACAATATCCAGCCTTACAATAGTTGGTCTTCAGCTCCACGTGGCACTTCAGTGCAGGTGCCGTGGCCCGCGAATCTGTGCTGGGGGCATTCTTGCGACGAGGACATCGCCGCATTTAAATTCCATTTAGAGAAGGAGAGACCTTGCTTTGAGAACGGCAACTTCAGCTGCAGGAAAACCTCTCTTTGTTGTAAGTATACAAAACACAGCATGTTACTCCTCCACATCACAAAGCGCCATACACATTTCGGGTGGACTGCCCTTGTTCACTGGCATGTTCACAAATCACCACTGCTGCATCTTATACGTCATTGCCACCACCCTCATTAGCAAGTGCATTCTGGGTTGTACAGTTCTTTACCATCTTGGCAGTTTTTTTTCAAATTGATATGCAGAGGGTACTGTGTCCATAAAAACATCATTCCCATGGTGGACTGAAATGGAGAAAAATTCGCAATGTTCTGCACAATATCCAACCTTACAATAGTCAGTCCTCAGCTCCACGTTGCACTTCAGTGTAGGTGCCCTGGCCTGCGAAACTGTGTGGGGGGAATTCTCGCGACGTGGACATCGCCGCATTTTATTCCATAAAGAGAAGGAGAGACCTTGCTTTGAGAACGGCAACTTCAGCTGCAGGAAAACCTCTCTTTATTGTAAGTATGCAAAACACAGCGTGTTACTCCTCCACATCACAAAGCGCCATACGCGTTTCGGGCAGACTGCCCTTGTTCACTGGCATGTTCACAAATCACCGCTGCTGCGTCTTATACGTCATTGCCATCGCCCTCATTACCAAGTGCACTCGGGGTTGTGCAGTTCTTTACCATCTTGGCATTTTTTATCAAAGTGATATGCAGAGGGTACTGTGTCCATAAAAACATCATTCGAATGGTGGGCTGACATGGAGAAGACTCGCAATGTTCTGCACAATATCCAACCTTACAATAGTCGGTCCTCAGCTCCACGTGGCACTTCAGTGCAGGTGCCGTGGCAGGCAAATCTTTGCTGTGGGGATTCTCGTGATGAGGACATCGCTGCATTTAAATTCCATAAATAGAAGGAGAGACCTTGCTTTGAGAATGGCTTCTTCAGCTGCAGGAAAACTTCTCTTTATTGTAAGTATGCAAAACACAGCATGTTACTCCTCCACATCACAAAGCGCCATACGCTTTTCGGGAGGACTGCCCTTGTTCACTGGCATGTTCACAAATAACCGCTGCTGCGTCTTATATGTCATTGCCACCACCCTCATTAGCAGGTGCATTCTGGGTGGTGCAGTTCTTTACCATCTTGGCATTTTTTATCAAAGTGATATGCAGAGCGTACTGTGTCCATAAAAACATAATTCCCATAGTTGGCTGACATGGAAAAAAACTTGCAATGTTCTGCACAATATCCAACCTTACAATAGTCAGATAGTCAGTCCTCAGATCCACGTGGCACTTCAGTGCAGGTGCCGTGGCCCGCGAATCTGTGCGTGGGGGATTCTCGCAACGAGGTCATCGCCGCATTTAAATTCCATAAAGAGAAGGAGAGACCTTGCTTTGAGAATGGCTTCTTCAGCTGCAGGAAAACCTCTCTTTATTGTAAGTATGCAAAACACAGCGTGTTACTCCATCACATCAAAAAGCGCCATTTATGTTATGAGCGGACTGCCCTTGTTCACTGGCATGTTCACAAATCACCGCTGCTGTGTCTTATACGTCATTGCCACCACCCTCATTAGCAAGTGCATTCTGGATGGTGCAGTTCTTTACCATCTTGGCATTTGTTATGAAAGTGATATGCAGAGGGTACTGTGTCCATAAAAACTTCATTCCCATGGTGGGCTGACCTGGAGAAAAACTCGCAAAGTTCTGCACAATATCCAACCTTACAATAGTCAGACCTCAGATCCACGTTGCACTTCAGTGCAGGTGCCCTGGCCAGTGAAACTATGTGGGGGGCATTCTCGTGACGTGGACATCGCTGCATTTAAATTCCATAAAGAGAAAAAGAGACCTTGCTTTGAGAACGGCAACTTCAGCTGCAGGAAAACCTCTCTTTATTGTAAGAATGCAAAACACAGCGTGTTACTCCTCCACATCACAAAGCGCCATACTCGTTTCGGCCGGACTGGCCTTGTTCACTGGCATGTTCACAAATCACTGCTGCTGCGTCTTATACGACATTGCCGCCGCCCTCATTAACTACTGCATTCTGGGTTGTGCAGTTCTTTACCATCTTGGCAGTTTTTTATCAAATTGATATGCAGAGGGTACTGTGTCTATAAAAACATCATTCCCATGGTGGGCTGACAGGGAGAAAAACTCGCAAGGTTCTGCACAATATCCAACCTTACAATAGTCGGTCCTCAGCTCCACGTGGCACTACAGTGCAGGTGCCGTGGCCCACGAATCTGTGCATGGCAGATTCTCGCGATGAGGACATCGCCACATTTAAATTCCATAAAGAGAAGGAGAGACCTTGCTTTGAGAATGGCAACTTCAGCTGCAGGAAAACCTCTCTTTATTGTAAGTATAAAAAACACAGAGTCTTACTCCATCACATCAAAAAGCGCCATACGCGTTTCGGGCGGTCTTCCCTTGTTCACTGGCATGTTCACAAATCACCACTGCTGCATGTTATACGTCATTGCCACCGCCCTCATTAGCAAGTGATTTCTGTCTGGTGCAGTTCTTTACCATCTTGGCATTTTTATCAAAGTGATATGCAGAGGGTATTGTGCCATAAAAACATCCCATGGTGGGCTGACATGAAGAAAAACTTGCAATGTTCTGCACAATATCCAACCTTACAATAGTCGATCCTCTGCTCCACGTGGCGCTTCAGTGCAGGTGCCGTGACCCGCGAATCTTTGCTGGGGGGATTCTCATGATGAGGACATCGCTGCATTTAAATTCCATAAATAGAAGGAGAGACCTTGCTTTGAGAATGGCAACTTCAGCTGCAGAATAACCTCTCTTTATTGTAAGTATGCAAAATACAGCATGTTAATCCTCCACATCATAATGCGCCATACACGTTCCGGGAGGACTGCCCTTGTTCACTGGCATGTTCCCAAATCACCGCTGCTACGTCTTATACGTCATTGCCACCGCCCTCATTAGCAAGTGCATTCTGGGTTGTGCAGTTCTTTACCATCTTGTCATTTTTTATCATAGTGATATGCAGAGGGTGCTGTGTTCATAAAAACCTCATTCCCATGGTGGGCTGACATGGAGAAAAACTCGCAATGTTCTGCACAATATCCAACCTTACAATAGTCGGTACTCAGCTCTACGTGGCAGTTCAGTGCAGGTGCCGTGGCCCGCCAATCTGTGCAGGGGGCATTCTCGCGACGAGGACATCGCCGCATTTAAATTCCATTAAGAGAAGGAGAGACCTTGCTTTGAGAACGGCAACGTCAGCTGCAGGAAAACCTCTCTTTATTGTAAGTATGTAAAACAAGGCGTGTTACTCCTCCACATCACAAAGCGCCGTACGTGTTTGGGGCAGACTGCCCTTGTTCACTGGCATGTTTACAAATCACCGCTGCTGCGTCTTATAAGTCATTGCCGCCGCCCTCATTAGCAAGTGCATTCTGGGTTTTGCAGTTCTTTACCATCTTGGCATTTTTTATCAACGTGATATGCAGAGGGTGCTGTGTCCATAAAAACATAATTCCCATGTTGGGCTGACATGGAGAAAAACTCGCAATGTTCTGCACAATATCCAACCTTACAATAATGAGTCCTCAGCTCCACGTGACACTTCAGTGCAGGTGCCGTGGCCCGCGAATCTGTGCTGGACGGATTCTCGTGACGAGGACATCACTGCATTTAAATTCCATAAAGAGAAGGAGAGACCTTGCTTTGAGAACGGCAACTTCAGCTGCAGGAAAACCTCTCTTTATTGTAAGTATGCAAAACACAGCGTGTTACTCCTCCACATCACAAAGCGCCATACGCGTTTCGGGCGGAGTGCCCTTGTTCACTGGCATGAAGATATAAAAACATCATTCCCAATGTACCATACTTGCGAACATTTTGAACTTGGTAAGAGGGAGATATTGAAAAAAAACTGGGGTATTGATTTTTAGGCCTGGGCCAAAATTCCGTTCCGTTCGCGGAAATTGCGATAATTTGACATTTTCGCATTCCGCGGAAAGCGCTAAAATGTCAAAATTTCCGCAATCCGCATCTTAGCGGTAATTTGTTTCTTGCTCGCGCTGTAAAAAAATACATTCTTGCGTGCGCGCGATCGCCTTACCTGAATCCCCGCGTTCACTTCATTCTTCTCGCGATCATGCACCGCGCGAGTATGAGAGGATTGAGATCTCAAACACGTCATTCTCCACCGTGAGCGAGAGTGTGAGGACACGGGCACGTCTAATCGAACGTGAAAAGGAGAAAGAGACCCCGCACACGTCATATCCAACGCGACAGGGAGCGAGAGAACGCGATCAAGTCATTTTCGACACGCCATCGACCTCCGGCAGAAGTAATGTGAAGCTCGAGAACTCGAACATTTAAAATTTTCAATTTGGAGAAGAATATCAGCTCTAGCAGCATGAAACCCTCTGCAAATGATGATTTTGGGTGACAACAACTCCTCAGATTGACATTTGGCTGTCCTTTTTTGTGCAAGGAGTCCTTTTTTAAAAAGGTGGGGAGAGGGAGGAAGTGACACAGAATCTCCAACTTCCTGTTCCTGTCCAGCAGGCTCCTCCCAGTGCTTTGTCCAGCTCCTGCTCATTCTGCCTTTGGATTTTGAGCTGGAAAGATCACTCTTTTTGTCTGCTGCATCATTGCAATTGGATTAGAGGATTTTTTGATTTGGATATTTTACAAGTAAGTGGTTGTTGTGTCTGTTTGATTGTGGGCATTGCAGTTGTTGTAACTACGATTTATTTTTGGTAACTATCATCATTCCTTTTTTTTTAAAATGTTGCGGGTAGTAGTAGTCAGTAGTAGGCCCAAGCTAGTCATGGGCATGTCCTCATGGGTGTGTGCATGATGAAGCAACTGTTCCTTTGGTGTTTTTTTAATGTATTTCATTTTCAAGCATCATTTAGGGCATGGATGGCATTGGATTGAGTTGGGGAAGTGTGTTTTTTTGGGGTGGGCTTACTGATGTTGTTGGGCCTGGCCATGTGGCTGGTGGCCATTTTGAAGCCTAGGCCTGCAAGCTTGCCTGGCCTTGTCTGCCAACAGGCCTGCTTTCATCCACTAGGATCAGAGCAGGTAGCCACAGCTTTATTAATCAAGTGTTTTCTGTGTGGTCTGTTGAATGTAGACATCATTTAGGGCATGAATGGCATTAGATTGAGTTGGGGAAGTGTGGTTTTTGGGGTGGGCTTTCTGATGTTGTTGGGCCTGGCCATGTGGCTGGTGGCCATTTTGAAGCCTAGGCCTACAAGCTTGCCTGGCCTTGTCTGCCAACAGGCCTGCTTTCATCCACTAGGATCAGAGCAGGTAGCCACAGCTTTATTAATCAAGTGTTTTCTGTGTGGTCTGTTGAATTTAGACATCATTTAGGGCATGGATGGCATTAGATTGAGTTGGAGAAGTGTTTTTTTGGGGGGTTGGCTTTCTGATGTTGTTGGGCCTGGCCATGTGGCTGGTGGCCATTTTGAAGCCTAGGCCTGCAAGCTTGCCTGGCCTTGTCTGCCAACAGGCCTGCTTTCATCCACTAGGATCAGAGCAGGTAGCCACAGCTTTATTAATAAAGTGTTTTCTGTGTGGTCTGTTGAATGTAGACATCATTTAGGGCATGGATGGCATTAGATTGAGTTGGGGAAGTGTGTTCTTTGGGGTGGGCTTTCTGATGTTGTTGGGCCTGGCCATGTGGCTTGTGGCCATTTTGAAGCATAGGCCTGCAAGCTTGCCTGGCCTTGTCTGCCAACAGGCCTGCTTTCATCCACTAGGATCAGAGCAGGTAGCCACAGCTTTATTAATCAAGTGTTTTCTGTGTGGTCTGTTGAATGTAGACATCATTTATGGCATGGATGGCATTAGATTGAGTTGGGGAAGTGTGTTTTTTTTGAGGTGGGCTTTCTGATGTTGTTGGGCCTGGCCATGTGGCTGGTGGCCATTTTGAAGCCTAGGCCCGCAAGCTTGCCTGGCCTTGTCTGCCAACAGGCCTGCTTTCATCCACTAGGATCAGAGCAGGTAGCCACAGCTTTATTAATCAAGTGTTTTCTGTGTGGTCTGTTGAATTTAGACATCATTTAGGGCATGGATGACATTAGATTGAGTTGGGGAAGTGTGTTTTTTTGGGGTGGGCTTTCTGATGTTAGTTGTCTTAAAGACATGCTTTTGTTGTATGTGTCTGGTGTGTTGGTGTGCAATGCATGCACCCTGCAGACCCTTTTGGGGCCTGTGAATGTTCGTATTTCCATTTTGTTGCATTAAAAAGGCAGAGCAGTGTGCTTTAGCATGCATCCTTTACCTGGCTTTTATAGGCCTTTTGTCAGCTCCTGGTGTTTCCCAGGCCCCCTGCTTGTTTGTGATTTGTGAGTGCCCATGTGGATGGTGGCCTTTTTTGTTTTTGGACTGGGAGTTATTAGTGTCCTGCTTTTGCCATAGGCCTGCATGTTTTTCCTATTGGCTATTTGGCTTACTGCTTCTGTCCACATCCACCCCCTTTGCCAGCAGCAGCTCCATGGATGCAGAGATGTTCAAATAATTTAATGGCAAATAGGGTCCACCCCACTTACATTACATTTTTATTTTGGTGGTTATTATTAACTTTCCTCTCCTTCCTGAGAGTGTAGTGTGTGACTTACTGTACACAGTAGTATAACATAGCCCTTGTTCAAAAAAAGTCATAAATGGCTAGACTATATCTTTTGTTTGCACTAGTACAGTACTAAGTAACTGAACCACAACAACAAATGCAACATTTCACTGATGTTCTTCTCCTGGCTTATTTGCTTTTAGGTACACAAAAGACAGAGGAGGAGGTGTCATCAGCATCACCCGGCTACCCGTTGTACTGCCTGCCAGACAGAAGTCCTGCTGCGCATCACGTTCACGTGTGACCAGAACTTGTTGTGCATCTGCATCCTGCCTGACATCTGAAGAAGATGGCCCCAAAGAAAGGTACCAGGTCCAGTACCAAGAAAGTTGCCGGTGAGAAGAAGGAACAGAAAAAGGAAGTGCCATTAACCACGACTGGTGGTGTGCCGGCCAATGTTTTTTTGGGCACCAAAAAAGTTACGCCTGCAGCAGCGTTGTCCGGGAACCAAGCTGGGAGCAGCACAGCGGTCCAACCCCACCAACCTAGGCCCAAAGGCTTTAGTGTCACAGAGGTAGCCAGTCTACTAACGAGCAGCGATGTTGAAGAAATGTCATTATCGCAAAGTAGTACAGAATCAACGCAGGCGCAAACTCAGCAGATAAGTGTGCACCCGCAACAAGAACAGCAGCAGCCGCAACAAGAACAGCAGCAGCCGCAACAAGAACAGCAGCAGCCGCAACAGCCCACTATAGTAGTTGTTGCTCCTGATGTAGGGGCATTTCAGGAAATCGAGCTTCCTGCAGACAAAGTGGAGCAAAGTCAAACCACTGTTTCAGAAGATCTATTGTCTTACAGACCACCAGCTAGGAAAAGGAGGCTTAGTGCATCATCTTCTTCTTCAAGCCCCACTTCTGATGATCGTGATGCCACTTGGCAGCCACCAGTTCAGTCTGAGAGTGATATACGCCACAAGACAATGCTTCTGAAAAGGAAGGTCCTAGAAAAACTTAGAGTTATGGAGGTAGATGTAGAAGAGGGGGGTGATGCTGATGAAGATGAGCCAGTTATCACGCATATTACTCCCGCCCCAAAGGGATTGGAGACCAACATTCTCACCCTATCCAGAAAGGCTGCTACTGAGCGGGATGTAGCATGGATATCACCAACACAGGTTACACCACCACTACCTCCAGCTGCCATAATTTCCAAAGCCCGGCAGGGACCTACATCCAGCTCAACCATCTCAGTAGGTAGTGGTAGGAAAAGTCACAGTCTAGGTGCACAGGGTCACATTTCAAGCACACCCTCCAGTTCATCTGGTATTGAAAGTGGCACATCCAGCAGTGCCAGAAAGTTCTCCTCCCCAGTTTGGGACTTCTTTTCTGTTAGCACCAAGGAGGAGAACGTTGCTATATGCTCAATTTGTCGGCAAGGTGTTCGGCGGGGTAAGCTTGGTACAAACTACGGTACCGGAGGCCAAGCAAGTCATCTCAGAATACACCACACTATCGTGTGGGAGAATCACCTACTTCAGTTAAAAGAAAGTAGAAAAACTCAACCCATTGAAGTTGGTCAGGAAGAATCAGGGAGCGATATTATTGCGGTGGAAGGTGAAGAAGAGGGAGGCCTTCCTAGCCCTGTCCCCAGTAGTGCAGTGGTACCGCCCACATCTTCCTCAGTAACATCTGAGTGGCAGCGCAGTAAGAGCCATACTCAGAGTCAGGCTAAGACACCAAGGCGACCGAGTACCGCAATGAGACAAACTGTATCGTTGAGCCTAAGTGGGTTAATGAAAACAGCACCACAAAGGAAAGTAATCCAGCCTACCATTGAGAGCATGTTTAGGTTGGAGTGGCAGTTCCAACGCAACCACCCAACGGCACGGTTGTACAATGTGAAGCTGGCTAAAATGTTAGCGCTGGACCTTCTTCCTTTTTCATTTGTGGAAGGGGTGGGTTTCCTTGAATTTGTGTCAGCCATCTGCCCTAAATGGAAGGTTCCCAGCCGGTACCTATTTTGCAAGAATTGCTGTTCCGGCACTACATCATGATGTGCTGGAATTGGTTGGACAAGCTTTGCAGCAGAGTGCTGTTCACAATATCCACCTGACAACAGACATGTGGACCAGTTGCCAAGCCACAGATTACATGTGCATCACTGCACACTGGGTCTCTTTTGTGGGGGTTAGAGATAAGCTTTCTGCACGAGCTGCTGTTGACATAGCTTCGATTTTGAAAGGTACTCGGAAACATGCAACTGTAGCCATGTTCGCCATGGAGAAATCTCATACGGCTGAAAACATTTTACACGAGTTTCGCGGCAAGGTTTTGGAATGGCTGCGGCCAAGAGGGCTTAGTATTGGTTTTGTTGCCACAGACAATGGCAGTAATGTACTTAAGGCCATGGAACTTGGTTCCTATTTCAGGGTGCCGTGTTTGGCGCACTGCATAAACTTTATAGTTCAAGACTTTCTGAAAAAAGTACCCATAGTCAGCAATTTACTGGCCATCTGCCGAAGAATATGCACTCATTTCAGCAATTCTTTTAAAGCTCGGAAGCAGCTGAGGATCATCCAACGTGAACATAGGATGCCAGTCAAGGCACTTATCCAGGAGGTGGCAACACGTTGGAACTCAACGTATTACATGCTTGATCGTCTGTATGAGCAGTACATATCACTCCATGAATATGTCTGGAAAAGAAGAGGGGATGCTACTGTTAAAGGCAAGAACCTTGAGATGGAGCAATGGAGCCTAATTAAATGCCTGACTGAGATGCTTTGTCCTTTTGAGGTCTTCACAACTGAAGTCAGCAAGGAGGACTGTACAATGGGCCAAGCTATCCGATTATTGCAAATGCTAGAACATCAGCTGAAGAATGTGTCTGAATCATACAAAGGTGTAGAGGACAAAAGGGAAGCCTATCACTTGGTGGGGAGCTTAGCCCGTCGCTTAGCTGAAAATGTAAGGATACAAAATAAAATTTTGTCACAAGAACATTACATTTGTGCCACGATTCTGGATCCACGTGCAAAATTTGGACTGAAGACATTCTTTGCTTTTTCCAAGATTGATGTTGCCCGCTATAAAACTTGTATAGCTGAAGCAGCCAGTAAGTTGGAAAACGAACGGCTGCTAATTAAAAGCCCGCAAGATCAACCCACAAGAAGTACTGCAGCAGGCCATGCAGGATCAAGTGCAACTTTGTCGGCTGAGGGCAGTGCGTTTGGGTCACAACACTCACCATCACTATCAATAACTGGATCATTAGGCCCAGTACAATCATTAGACAATTGGTATGCTGATGCACAGAGAAAAGAGCATGAATGCTTACCAGCAGCACCCCTGAATGTTGAGCGGATGGTACAGGCCTATCTGGACGACCCAACAGAGGTGTACATTGATCAAAACCCATTGCAGTATTGGTATAGGAAAAGGTCAGAATGGCCACTGCTCAGCAGGCTGGCGATAAGCTATCTGGCTTGCCCTGTCGCAAGTGTCTCTTCCGAACATGTTTTCAGTGCTGCTGGTTCCATTGTAACATTGAGAAGGACCAGTCTCTCGCCCAAAAACGTGGAGAGGTTAACAATGATCAAAATGAATCAGCACTTCATACCACCGAATTACACAATACATGAAGCAATGGAGGAAGATCAGGACAGCGGCTCAGGTGATGGAAGTAGTGTGTCACATGATGATTACCTACTACTGGCTGACCCCCCAGAGTTTGAGGAAGAGCTATACTTCCCTGACAATTAGGCTTGCACTTACTGTCTTCCTCCCTTTTTTTCCCCCCTTTATTTGTGTGTCTGTCATTCCGGTTACAAACTTGTGAATCGCAACAAATCCATTACCACAGTCTTCTACTCTTCTTATTTAATATACAAGTTTCAGGTCTCTGCAATTTGACAGTCCAGTCCTCCAGATCCAGCTCCTCCGCTCCATCATACTGAATCTCCCGCCCAAATCCATTGCCCTCATGAATGATGATTGGATGATTGTGAAAATACTAGAAGAACAATTTCAAACTTTCCTAGTCCTGCCAAAAGAAGTGGAGCATGAATCAGATGACTACTATAGCTATCCTCCTTTCAGAGCCGAGAGAGACTGCCCATTAACTGAAAATAAGAAGGTAATGATTGATGCCATGCATTTGACGCAGAGTCGCAGACTGAATGATTTTGTTGTGTTTCTTGTGCATGAAGTTATGTAATTGTGCACTGCCACTAATCATCTTTCTACAGAACACACTAAACTTAACTCAAGGTGAATTCAATTTTCCCCTTCTTGCAAATAAGAAATGTGTACTTCTCCTGCAGCTTGGCGATACATTGCTTTTTAATTCAATACAGGGAGGGGACTCACTCGATCTGCGCAATGAGTATGATTGACACAACAGCACCGTCCATGATGATGGTGAAATAGACGGCCCGTTAACTTAAGATGAGAAGGAACAGGTAATGACAATTAATGGCATACATTGGACACCTGACTCTGAGCGATTGGTGTTTGTGTTTTCGTTGTTTGCTTGTTGTGCACAAAGTGAAGTCAAAGTGTTCTAGTAATCTATCTTTCTGTACACACTAAAGACTGACTCAAGTCAATAATATTTCTACTCTTGTTGTGTAAGAACAATTTTACTTCTACTGCAGGCCGATCTTCACAGTCAGTCAGTAAAAGTATCGGAGATCATGATGAAGTCAGGAGGACGTTTCATGAGTGGCATAAAACTTAAAAGCCTTAAGGTAAACACGTCAATAACAACCACAGCAGACCCAAATGTCTGTGTAGAAGTGGAATAGAGTGTAGCGGTGGAATGACTACGGTGCATTGAATTACTAACTTAAACTGTAAAATGCTATGTTTGGAATGGATAATGTGCTTTGCCTTTGTCCAACTCTTTAAAAAAAAAAAAGTACTGTAAAGTCTAAACGTAGGATGTGCTACTGCTAAGCAACGTGCCATCAGGCCTGTCACTGTGGGCCTGCTCTCTCCTGTTATTTTTGAAGGTCAATGCTGGAAACAGACTAGAGTAGAGACTAGAGATGATGCATACATGCCACCTCGGAAAGTGTTCTTGTTGCACTACACCATAACTTGTGCATTTGTTTCAACTTTGTTTCTCAATATCCCCTTTGGTTTTCCATCTACAATTACAGGCCGGGCCTTGCCCTAAACTTTGGAAAACATTACAATGCACACTTACCTTACCAATAAATCGACATTTTTTTGGCGAGTGGCGAGGCAACACACCCAAGATTGATGCACGAGAGGACCAAGAGGAATGCCGAGATGCAAATCCAGTCCACATTTTTTACCAGGATAACACAGTAACAGTATCAACTTTTATCTTCTTTTAAATAATTTGAATAATTTTTTTGTATACAATCTTTACAACAGTGTGTTCTTGTTGTTGATATTATCATCATTAGGTTTGCTCTCTGCTTACGATTCTTCCCTACCAATATTTAAAATTTCTATTTGCTATCTGTAAAAGTATTAAGGCCGGAACAGCAGAACAAGAAGTGTATGTAATCCGGGTCTCTCATCATCATTCATGCATTTCCTTTTTCTCCCTTAACATATGGATATGTTAGTCTTCAAAGATTGTCATTTGTTTGTCCATGCATACTGTTTTTCAATGTCAAACCTTTCCCAAAAACCCCTTCCCATCCATTCAACAAACCCTAACCCTCTTCCCCCGGGCTGTGTGACTTATTGTCGAGGTGTGACTAAATTAAATGTACACCAATACTTAATCACACACTTGCTGGGGCGGATGTGGCGAAAGCAACAGTACTTCAATTTCAAGGCAGAGCGATGATCTACTTCTGCTTGCACACCCAAGAGTAGGATATTTTACAGGTTATTTTATTTAACAAAGGAACATATACCGCAGTATTAATTGCCGGCATTGATTGGATTTGTTTGTTGTCATTCCTCATACACAGCACTAACTGTTAGGCTGTAGGCCTAGTCAAGTGACTCGACGCAACTATAGTTTGTAACTCTGTCTAGTAGGCTATCCCTTCCCAACCACCATTATGTTTTGTTGTAAAATATTTTAGCATTATATTGTTGCTCGGTAAGTTCTGTACTGTACTTCATTCTACTACTCCTCTAACAGTCTCTCAAAGGCGATTGACTGTCTCCTTTTCTGTTTTTTGCAAATGCTGCCGCCCTGCCAGTGTATACTACTACTACTATACTACCACCACCCCAATCATGGCATGTTAGAAAAAGGAAACCATCTTCTCCATGCAGCCATTGTTGTGCCTAAGTTAAACATAAACATCAAGCACAGATAAGAGAGAAGTTTGGGGGAGGCAGAATTAATAATGGACATGTTTTCAATGATTTCAATTCCACATACCAATCCAGATAAAGAATGCATAGACTAGAGGACAGACTGAAAGTACTAGAAGGACAAGTCAATCAGTGAGGTGTGTCGCATCTATCTGTTTGTGTCTTACACAGTCAGTCAATTATTTAAATAAAACACAGGCTATGGGCAGCCCTGCACCAGCAAGGAAACAGTGTGATGTAAAACAGTTACCCCACCTACAAAACATTAACAACATTGCATGTAGCATAGAAAAATATATTTAATTTACCCTAACAAAAATAAACTAAACCCACAAAAGCTGACCCACCTCCCTCCCTAACCCCAACCAATGTCTGTAGGAAAGTCCAGGAGAAAATGTCCGTAAAGCTAAAACCCAACGCCCAAACCAGTTCCCACCCACCCTAATAAGAATTAAAAAAGGGGCAGAACTTGATGACAGGGACTAAGGTGTGGGGCGGGACTCAAGGAGGACACGCATCTGCTCCTCTAAATGGGTGACGCGGCATCTGAGGGCGGGGCAGTTGCAGCCACAGTGGGGGGGCACCAGAGATGGCACTATGGTGGCGGCGGGCAGCCGCCAAATGGTGGCGCCGTACCACTGGAGGGCGGTGGCTGGGGTCCGGGGCACTGGGGGAGGCTTCAATTGCTGCTGCAGTCTCCTCCTCCTCCTCTGCCAAGACCACCAGCCGCCGGTATTCACGCTGGATTGCCTCCAGCTTCCGGCGCCGTGCCTTGGCGGCCAACTCCTTTCGATTGAGTTTAGGAGTAGCTGTGTATCAAAAAGAAAAAAACAAGACAATTGTAAAATATACTCTTAGAAAAACAGTAAGACAAGTTAATTATTTATACACATAGTGGCATGGTAGAGTAGCACTATAAAGCACAGTAGTACATAACATTTTAAATCTCGCCCGTCCTTCTTCCTTCCACCCGTCTTTCCCTTTTTAGTTGAACAGTGCACCAGGTGGTCTTCTCCATAAAACTTTCAAAGCAGAGTTGAAATCAGATAGATGAGGCCATTGGTCACTCAATACTCCCGCTCCTATGCCAATTAAAGGGATTCTAGTCTTCTAGTTCACTCTTCAAACGTTCACAACAACTCACTTACTTACGACATCGGATGGTGGGCGGACTTTGTCCGCCCGCCATCCTCACGCTAAACAGGGTGGGGATCCCGTGGGGACAATTAATTAGGATGATGCGCCTGGCACAGTGGTGGGCGCATCCTGTTTTTTTTACATTCTGGTTGGCGGTGCCGAAAGCAATGCTAAAAATACATGTTGTGCTGCTTTTCCAAGCACAACATGACGGGCCCCGCACGGAGCCTGTCATGTTTTGCTGTGAAAGGCAGGGGGGGTACCATAGCATAGGTAGGTACCCTAAAATGGGGGCCCCCAAGCATACTCTACAATGTCTACATGCCTTTCCGTGGCGGACGGCAATTCCACCACGCAAAGGCATTCCAGAATGCAGATTATATGGCTGGCGGTGTGTTCAGAGAAACACCACCGCCATATTGAACCCTTTTCCGCCTGGTCGACATGTGGGGGGTCTGACTCTTTTCTACAGGGATGGCGGAAGGTTTGCAGAGCTTCTGAATGATGCTACAACTACCAGTACTAGGTTCTTCTAAGGTGAGGGGTCCCTTCACTCACATCTTCATTTATAAATGTATATAAACTAAATTCCTAGGGGATGGTGGTGCTGCCTTCCACCACTGTTCAGTTATCATGATTTAATTCCCAACTGTAAGTAAGTGTAACAACAATGTTTATTGTTTTAATGTTATTGATTTTCCGGTTGGTGCTGCATTTTATAATAGAACAATGTACAGAGCTTCTCAATTCAAAATAAACATTTTGAACTTACATAGACTTGGTGGTATTTGGTGTGGACTAACTTACACGAGTGAGCAAATTAAAGTAAGGGTGTGCATGTGCATTGCTTCCACAACTGAGAGGTTGGGTATGTTATGTTCTGGGTTGTCTACTTGTTGGGTATCTTGGGGGGAGGGTTCGGAGACCTAATAGTTATGACAAGACAGTACTATAGTCGAGCAGGGGATTGTGGTGGGTTCTGAATTTCTGATTGAAGTGTGTGAGGAAGGTCCAACCTACCATCACCAACATCCTATTTTCTTGTGCAAAGGTCTGTTTGTGCAAGATCCCTACAACAGTAGTAGTATGTCCTATAGGCTATCCTATCAAAATAGTAATAAATCTGGTTGGGCATTTGTTGCTGTGAATTTTCAAAGCCTCAAGATTAACAAAGACTCAAGATCAATAAGACTAGAAGTAGTACCACAGGACGACCCAAAGGATTGGACTCAATGGCTAGAGCTACTGGTGAATATGAGTTTTATTACAACCTTTCACATAAAGAGTGTCACTGGCCAACTGGGCAAGCTTAGCTACTACAGTACAGACAGACTGATAGTAGTAGTAGTACTGAGAGTCATCATAGCAGAGGCAGGGTTAGGATTTTTGAAACCGTACAGATCGAAGGATAATTGTTGGTAAAAAAATAGCATTTGGAAACTGAAACAATAGTTTGTGAAAAATATGGTGCAGTAAAAGTTATGGTATAAGAAATATTACTAAAAACAAGAAGACTTACTGGGGCCAGCAGAGGAGCCCTCATTGGTGTCCTCCTGGTGGTGCTGTTCGGACTGTTGTCCCACCGACTCCCCACTCCCTGTCTGTCTGCCCCTGGGTGCTGATGAACAGGAAAGATATAAGAAAGAGACAAACATTGATGGATGGTGTCAAACAAATACAATATTTTTCAACAACGGTCAAAAAACACTTCTGTAAGCAACAATTGCAATAAATAAATTGACCGATCTCATCTGGTCAACAAGTAGTATCCGGGGATTCGCGGATCGACTACTTAAGTTACTATTTATCAACAGTAATCCAGTCTTCCATTCTGATTCCAGAATACTAAGTTACAACTAAGCCTAAGTACGACGTACCACCCGACCTAGCCCACCTATTCCAGGCATGCCAATTGTACATTAAGTATGCATATCCACTTCTTTTATTCCTCAACAATGCATATGGTCAAATGGAGGACACATGACTACATTTTTTGTATACACCAAGTTTTGGGTTGATCGATTGATGCTGATGTTCTGCTAGTGCTAAGCCAATTACCACCACTCATTGAACAAACTAGAAAAGGTTTGAATAAAGACTGCCGTACTAGCAGCACGTCACGTAACTGAGGGGGCATCACGCATACCACTAACAAATTAGAAACTCATACAAAGTACCTAAACCTAAGTATCAATCCGCCCCTATCTATTAGTGACAGGACAAAGTAAGGAGTGGACTAGAGTCACTGTAGCATTACGTAACTTAATTTCTCTAAAATAAACTCTTACAGAATCACGCTAAGCGAGCGCAAACGCAAAGTTGCAAACATGTAAGATTAGTAGTAGCGCAGAAGAGCGCCTGTGTCATAATCACAGAAGACTTTTAAACGTAATTAACCTGGAATGTAAGCAGCAACATTCTAGCTGGTTGGAAGAAAAAAAAGATATTCGCAATATATAACACACAGCAGAAGAACAGACACAAAGTAGTAATAATTAAATAGTTGCTCACCAAGCCCCGGGACCTCCACTCCTAGCAGGTCCAGCAGGTCCTGCTCACGGTCCAGGATGTCGGACCACCGGTGCGTCAGCTGCGCCTGGGTGCGCCGGACCCCAGAGAAGCGCAACACTGCCCGGCGCACCTTCCCCCACCGCTGCCGACGCTCCCGGAGGCCGTACCCGGACCCAGGCCTGCCACCTGCTGCCAGGGTTGAGGGGAGGTGGCGCTGCACAAAGAAAATGAGTGCAGCCAATTCCACCTCCCCAAATAAGGCTCGTGCCTGCACCCCTTGTGGGCGCCGCCTTCCGCACGGAAGGCGGTCGCAGCTCTGGCTGCGAGGGCGACCAGCCCTACCCTTAGACATGGTTCTGGGACGGGGCGGGAAAGAAAAGGTAATAAAATTAAAGAAGTAAAGGAAATAAATAGCAGGCAATAGAAAGATAGAAAAAGTAGCTAAAAAACAAAAAAAAGTAGACAAAAACAAAAAATATAGAGGCAGGAAAATAGTTAGAGAAATAATAAATAAGGAAGTATAAAGTAGCTTTAAACAAAGGATTGAAAAGATGTAGTGAGGATTCAAAATCAGGCCCCAGAACCATGCAATAGAGTGAAAAACAAGATGGCCGTGCCCATTGCGACCACATGCGCAAGTTCGCGCGATATTTTCTCCCCGAGCATGCAAAAAGCAACGCGATCAAGTAAAAGCGGTCGCGAACAGGAAATATCTACCGCGAATAAGCGCGAACATGCATTGCGCGACCCGGAACAGGAAGTAAGCATCGCGAGAGGGCGGGACAAGTGAAAACAAGATGGCCGCGCCCGTGAGCAACCGCATGGGTAAGTTGGCGACCCGCGATCACGCAAAAAATACCGCGAACAGGCGGGAAAAAAACTTCTGCGTCTTCGCGATATTTCCGGTGTGTTTGCAGAGATTTTTAGCATTTTCGCGATAGTTTGCAAAAGTTAATTTCGCAAATTCCGCCCACCCCTATTGATTTTCTTCCTTGAGCTACATTGAAAAAGAGGAGATTTTAGGAGGCAGATCAAATAAAGCCCATTTGAGCTTAAAAACATTGGACGTTTCCTGGCTGAATCAGGTCTGTTGGCTTGTATGGTTGCACTACCACTACCTCTTCCTTCTGCCCACAATGGTCTATTATATTGCCACAGCCTCTCTTGCCAGTCCTGTATTGTTGATTTGTTGCCCCTGCACCCCTTTCCACTGCCCTCCATAGTCTGATGTGCTGCCACTGCCCTTCCTGCCTGCCCAGTGAGGTCAAATTGTTGCCTCTGTACCCTCCTACCTGCCTTCAATTTTCTGAGTCCGTTCCCCTGGCCTCTGCCTCTCAACAGTATCCTAATGAACTACTAGATTGCTAACATTCTATATTTATTACAAAAGTGTGGAACGCTTGACGTCATCTTGATGTAATCAAAACTGTAATACCTAGAGCATTTCCTTTAGAAATTACATATATGAGAGGGTCTTACTTGCATCAAAATTATGGATAGTGCTCTAAAAAACTAAAATAAGGACATATTTTCTGAGTTTTCAAATAGCGACAAAGCACTTTTAAATTATTTGTTAAATTTATGTTTTTTTATCCAGTTGACCACTTGATTAAATGTTGCACTTAGGGGAGAGGATGTGGTGCTACTTCCAGAGCTGCAGACTTTGCAACTGGGGAACCAGGTTGGAGTTTCTGCTTCAGCTCGATATTCTGTGATTCTGGTCAAATCACTTAATCTCCCCGTGTCTACAACCAAAATGAATTTGTTCTTGTGTGATGTAACCAATGCTCATGTAAAGCACTCCAATACCTGACAAGTCTGCACTATATAAAACTGCAAAAACACACTTCTGTCATTGGGCTACATGTTGGCTACATCTGGGTGATATCTGTGCTGCATTTGGGCTCTTTTGTCTCTGGTGGCCACCTTGGGAGATTTATCTGTTATGAAGTTTCCTTATTTCCTCATTTACTGCAGTCTCTTCAGTAGGAAATGCTTTCAGTTTTTTACTTTGATTCCATCATGAAGGTATTCAGATGTGTCACACATTTACCATAAATTCTGAATGTTAGCACTCTAGTTGCTCATTAGATCACTGTAGTAAAGCTACTGCTCACCACGGAAGTCTGCTGCTGGTATTAAAAGTGCATGTTTCAGTCTGCATGTAAGAATTTTTTAATGAAATAGAAGAGGATTTGAGAAGTCACTCAAAATGTGCCCTCATTTTTCTTTCTTCAGCACTAATCATAATTTCTATGGCAAAATGAACCCCCTCATTGTGTTCCTTTTTAAATTAAATGTTTTAAGTGTTACCAGTTTATTCCAATCAAGATGGCTTCAGGTGTGCCATACTTTTGTCATAAGTAAGTCAGTAAGCGCTCTAGTTGTTCCTAAGCACACTCTGGGACATTCTGTCATTGGGCTATACTTGGGCTACATTTGGGTGAAATTCCTAATTTCCTCATTTACTGTAGTCTAATCAGTAGGAAATACTTTCAGTTTTTTACTTTGATTCCATCAAGAAGGCATTCAGATGTGTCACACATTTGCCATAAATTCTGAATGCTAGCACCCTAGTTGCTCATTAGATCATTGTAGTAAAGCTACTGCTCACCAGGGAAGTCTGCTGCTGGTATTCAAAGAGCATGTTTCAGTCTGCATGTCAGAATTATTTAATGAAATAGAAGAGGATTTGAGAAGTCAAAATGTGCCCTAATTTTCCTTTCTGCAGCACTAGGACTGTTAGCGCTCTAGTTGTTCTTTAGAACACTCTGGGAAGCTGCAGTAGAATACAAAGGAATCAACTGATAGTCTCTGTCCTTTTTGGATGTACATCTTTTACTGAGAATGTCAGACTTCATTCTCACATGAATGGGAAAGATAATGTGAATTTACAGAAAATATGCTCTCAGTTTAGCTTATAGATCACCTTCCAAACCTCTGTGGGAAAAGCATGAGAAAATAGTTTTCTCTCAAACATGATTCATGATATCCCAGCAGAAGAGTATGGTACCATCAAAAAATGATTTATAATGTAACTAAAGTCTTAAAACCTTCTATTAACTGCAATGATTTTTAATAAGGTGCTATCATGTATATTGGTCCCAAGATGGCTGCCAACACTTGTTGGATGAAGTGCTGACAGCCAATCAGATCTCACGATGAGATGTGTGGTTAGGCTCTGCCCAGAAATATATGTGAATTTACTTTTGATTTTCTCAGGAACTACTAAACGGATTTACACCATTTAACCAAAAGGCATGACTCTGAACCAAGGGCTACCTTTTTGCCAAATTTGGTGTAATTCCGTTCAGCAGTTCGGGCTGTAGCTGCGATTAAATGTTCCTATGGAAAATTGCATGGGGAAAACACGTTTTGGGAACCCCTTTTTTCTTGGCCCACGCTTGACGAATCACCCAAAGACTTTCAGGATAGGAGCGGACCGGAGCACCCCAACAGTTTTGAAAATTGCGCGAAGATTCGTCAACCGGCACCAAAGTTATTCCAAATAGAATGTTGCAGATTTCCTGTGGATAATAGGTCCTAACTATAACTACCTACTGGTGACCGCCAGTAGGTAATATATTCCATAGGAACTTTACACACGGCTGCAGCCCAAACTGCTGAATGGAATTACACCAAATTTGGCAAGAAGCTAGATGTTGTTTCAGGAAAGTGCATTTTTGTTAAATGGTACAAATCCATTTAGTAGTTACAGAGTTATTTAAAGGATTTTCAGATATATACGACTGGGGACGCGGAGTGTTCGCAACTCAGTTGCATTGCTACGTGACAGGAGCAGAGATCTCATTGGCTGGACGCAAACTTTGGAAAATGTTACGGCCACCATTTCATGAAACAAGCTGGATGTGGGGGATTGTTTAAAGGCTAAAACAACATACAAGGGGTCAGGGTAGGAGTACCTTGACCTCATGGGTGTTTGTAGGGGTGTTGTAGAGATCTAGTTTGTGTCTTAGAATAGTGATTTATTTTTTGTATGTTGGTGGGTTTGCAACCCCATCGCAGCACTCAGAGTGGTGCCTATGTAATTTTGCGGTGAAGTTGCACACCCCACTGAAATGGCTTCCATTTAATGAAGCTGTGTCAGTCTGGGGGGATACCTGGGATGTGTCAGGGTAGGGGTATACTGACTCCAATTTTGTATTGTATAGTTTTGCAAAGCATTCTTTAGGAGTTGTGAAATATGGTGTTTTTTTTTTTTGCACACACGGACTCACAACCCCATCGCGGTGGTCAGTGTGGCACACCCATGTAACATCGCAGTGGAGTTGCGCATCCCACTAAAATGTCCATTATTCCATGCAGCAGTGTCAGTCCCGGGGGATACATGGGAGTGCTTAAAAGTTTGTAAGGGTAGGGGTACCCGGACTCCGATATTGTAGTCTAGAGCTTGGCAAAACATCCCTTATGAGTTGTGCAATGTGGTAAAAAAAACGTTTGGGACACTCTCGGAGTCGCAACCCCATTGCAGTGCTCAGTGTTCCACCCATGTAACCTCGCCGGAATGAATAAAAAAAAACATTCCAACACTCATTCATACATTAATGCATGCTCTTACATAGTTAAACAGGCACTCACATGTCCACAAACAGTTCCAGTTGGCGATGCATATGCCCACTGTGAGACCAACTCCGAGACTCACACACCTAATTAAAGGAGCACTGAAACAGGTACTCACCCAAAAACTCCCACACATAATCACAGATACACTCACACATCCATACATCTAAGCACAGACCCACTTAGAGACTCACGTACCCACTGAAAGACTTATGCACCCGCTTACAGATCTACTCAGATACTCATGCACCCAGTCACTCACCAACTCGAAGACATATACACTCATTCAGAGAATTTCACACTCACTCACAGACCCACTCAAAGGCTCATACACTTACTCACAGACCCATTGTAAGAAAAACAAAATATAAAAAGTACTTTAAACTTTATAAGAAATATATACAAAATATCACAAAATCTCTAATTAGATTAAAGCCATCTTTTATTAAGTATATACTATTTAAAATATTAATACAAATTACTCTGAAAAATACTAGTAATAGAGGTATTAAACTTACATAATAGCTTGTTAAAAACCTTTGCAATTCACTTAAAAAAACAAAGGTTACAGGGACATTATAGTTAGAAAATAGAATTTGAAATCCTTAGAAATTCACTGATAAAAACAAAGGTCACAGGGACATTATAGTTAGGAAATAGCATTACAAAACCTTAGAAATTCACTGAAAAAACCATAAGGTTTCAGGGACGTTATAGTTAGACTCAGATTTCACTCGCATAAAACCAGTGAAATTCAGTTACCTGAGCACCCTATAATTTATGGCCCCCAATGCACTGCTTATGACCTCACATATTTTATCACTCATTACATGGTATGTGGCATCACTGATGACATCTGAAATGACAACATTCACAGAACCATGCACACACCCATTCACACCCTCATAAACCTCTTGCACACCCACTCACACACCCACACACCCACTCACATACCCATTCAAACACCCATATAACTGCTCAAACACACACTCACTCCTGCATAGAGCCATTCACACACCAACTCACTCACGCAGTCACTCACACAACCATTCACACACCCATACAGCCACTCGCACAACCATTCACACACCCTTACAGCAACTCATACAACGAGTAACTCACCGACACAGCCACTCAGACAACCATACACTCACCCACACAGCTACTCAAACACTGACTTATTCACCTATACAGCTATTCACACACCCATACAGCCGCTTAACACTGCCGATCACTCACCCATACAAGCACTCACTCACCCTGTCATATAGTTCCTACTAATCTGTAGGATCTGCACATTGTTTGGACAATATAAACTAGGGGCCTGGTGCCAAGACTGATTCCGGACACCCCACAGGATATGTTGGCCTATAGATCAGCTAGCTCAAAGTACCACCATAAGCCCCTCTAACCTATCAGGGAGCAAATTGTTTCTGGCAACCACTGAACATGACAACCCTGTCCCCTCAAAGATTGTTGAAACAGTGCAGAACCTTTCGCTCAGTCACTCGTGCTCACTTATTCTCATAGAAGTATACAGAGAATACACAGTGGGACGTTTTCAATAAATTTATTGAAACAACATTATTCTTGCATAAAATACATGTGCTAAAATGATCAATAGACAGAATCAGATAAACAAGATTACAAGCGTCAACAGCGTAAATAGTAGAAATATTTCTAATATGGTGCTGAAACAATGTATATATGCAGGCATATAAAACAAGGCAGTAATCAAGCATACTCCTACAATGCAAACCCTACTCTAAGTGTACCTAGAATTTGTGTATAGGTGAAGCCAAGAATCCCCCCAAGGGACAATCCAACCCCATTACCATATGGGATAGAGTGAAGGACCCCGTCTTGGTCACATGCTGGACATCCCTCATGTAATGAGAGACCACTGCGTGGTGAATTATCAGCATGCAAGGACCCTTGTCAGCGGAAGTACCTCCTCTGATAATCCATCGGGGTGATCCTCTTTTTAATAGAAAGCAGCCTTGTGTTGTGTGTATAGATTAGTGATGTTACAGATATGTGGATAGCCCTGTTGCTCCGTGGATGAACATAGAGATGACATTTGTATATAGTTCGAAACATGACCTTGTAAATGATGTTCAGGGACTTGTGATAATGTTGTGCGAAGCTTAATGTTTCAGGCAAACTAAATCCAACATTGTCATGCACACAAATATGTGCAAAAGGTCACAGCTGAAAATGGTATTTGTGAGGACAATGTAAGAAATAAGCTGCTTCGCTGCATGGGCTAACTTCGGAATATAACACCCATTCCTCATATTAAGGGTTGATATCTAAAAAGATATCTATAGAAACCAGCAGACAATTTTAAAAATGTCAAAAAAACTACTAAAAGCATCTAAAAAGTGGGCTTCCCTTTAACATATGTATTTAAAAGTATGTTATTCGTGATACCAAGCACTCAGAAAGCCATGGTGCCTAGAAAAAGCTGTTTTGGTTCATTTTGTTTATTGAAAAAAGAGCCCGATTGTTCCCACATTGACAGGGCTATTTGTTTATGTTTTCTGAGTGGTAGACACAACATTACTGTTGCCCACTTATGCAGGAGTCCCCAGATATGTATCTCATAGCATGTTTATGGAGCAAAGGTGATTCCATCCAGTTCCCACAGCAGCCGCTGAGGGCGGCGTTGTATCCCTTATGCTTTCCACAGAGCCGTTGTTCACACCATTAGGATCTGAAGCATCCCAGGGTGGCTGTAAGAATGAATTATTCATCAGTGGAACATGCCAGGGACAGCAATACGCATGCGCCTTCAAGGGGTCCAACAGTACTTCAATGTGCGGTAGCGCAACCAACTCTAATCCAAGATATATATCCAGGATGCATTTTTGGCTGCAAAGCAGACAGCGGAAGACAAATTGTGCGCAGTCGAGCCAGACCTTACTGAACGATAAGATCCAATGCCGATTTAATTCTTGAAGCCGAGGTGTGCCGAAGTAGTGTACCATGCGCTCATGGCAACGCACCACTAGTAGTGCTGTCTCCATTCCGAGTGACACTGAGACTTCTATTGTGGAGCAGCTAAAATAAATCAGGATTCCTGCCACAATTAACAAGACAAGCGGGAGCCCTCCATAAACGCTTCCCAACACGGAACGTATGAAAGATGGTATGTATAAGTCCAAAAATCGTCTGAAAGGTGCTAACCAAACCAGAGGCGATACATTAAAAAAAGTGCACTATTCCTTTCGTATCAGACATGTTAAAGATACTATGGACCAGCTCCCCAAAATGCAGCAGGAAGTTAGTGTGGAGTAGTATCTGTATCTCAGACGAGGATCTTGCAACCTGGAGATCAAACGTCTGTTTGGCTGAAGTTAAGTCCACATCTTTTTGCAAATGCATGGCTTTAAGTTTGCTTAGGGATTCAAATTTTATGTTGGAAACATTTATCGAAGGCCATACCACTGCATCTTTAACTGTGCGGGTAGGTGGAAACAGTACTTGTGTACAACAAGTCAGAATGGAATTAACCGTCACCAAATAATCGATGCCTTATTCCATTCAACAGCACAATGATCACTCAGCATCAAATAGCTCCCACTCGAGAGCAGACTGAACACAGGATGAACCATGGCAGGTGGAGAACCCTTTAGATAACAAGACAAGTTCGCTACTGAGGCATTGCATGCCCCATGGAGAGAAATGTCCTTGCAAACCAAGGAGCCGCAGTCGGAGCCACTAAGAAAAACTTCAGTGACACTATTCCTGCATTTAAACCTGAACGGTTATTCCCAATACTTGTGCACATATCCTTCCCCTAGCGCTTCATATATGCCTACCTATTGGTATTGGAGAGAATATTGGAATTGGAAAGTCGTGACTGGTAGGGTGATGTAACCATGGATTATCCAGTCAGTGGATGGTGTCTCAGCCATAGTGAAAGTTAATTGGTCTAATTTTCCAATGTGCAACATGGTATATTTTGCATCTCTACATGCCATTGTCATCTGTCATTCTGTTAGATTGTATGCTGAAAACAGATTTGTACTGTTGATGTAATGCCATGGCACATGGCTGGAACATAATATTTGTAACGTCCAGCTCAGTATTACTATTGACCAAAATTGTGACTGTCCATGTTGCAATATAGACATGTCTTGTATTATGTCAATTGTGAAAGACACTAAGTTGCCCAGTGAATAAATTCTGGATGATAATGTGGTTATACCAGTCAACCACAGCCAAAGCCTTTTCTAAATTAAGCCTATCAATCTCTCCCAATCTCTCAGCAGCTTCCTGTTGAGAAATCTTCCATAGCTCATTGTATATTCCGTACAAAAAGCGCTTTTGATGTGGATTCTGAGGGCCTAATAAAACACCCCTCAGACCTATGTCATCAGGTAGAAAGGACAAGTGTTGCTTTACCTGGAAAAGTGGGGTTTTTAGCCACTCAAGGCACAAATTCCCAACACTATATGAAATCACCGCCCTGAGTGTACTGGTTGTAGCTATCGTTGATCAGGTCTACTGATCCTAAATCCTTTGGTGTTACCCTGCAATCTAGATTGATACTTGTTTGTGTCCACAGGCCATATCAACCAACCCTTACAATTGGGGTCTGATGAATTGAAAGAACCATTATGTAACATGGTATCTAGTATATCCTCACTGAAGTGTGTAAAGTGTTGCCAAATCTCAAAGCGCGAGAATGCGGGAATACGTGGTGTGTTCAAATCCTTAATTTCTGCTGTACCAGGACATGAAGTTTGTTGGACTGTTTTGTTCCGGAAAATCATTTGATGTGGTATGAGGCATGCTCTGAATAAGGCCAATCTTTTGTCCCTCAGACAGATTTGGTGTCTGTGGTGTCTTTCCAAAAGTAAAAACCCTGTACAGACAGTTGGGAAATAAACGAAGCAGAGTATCTCAGCTTGGTGTTTGTTAGCAAATTTTTCTTTGCAGGTGCAGGTGCAAGCCTATATTAATATGAGGCTGGGTCTGATGTTTCAAAACCTGAAAAATGAGCAAACGTCTGTTCAAAATTCTTTGAACTACCTTTCGGCATTGTTGGGCAGTGTTCCCATTGTGTGTAATTATAAACAAGGAGTGAAATACTAGCTTAATGTAAAAAAGGCTGACCAGAATGCTGGAAACGGAACATGTCTCCAAAATTGCTTGTACCATCATACAATTCATCATTCAAAAATGCAGCTACTTGTTCTAGATCTGCAAGCAATTATACACAGTTTCAATGTCCCAATCATCAGAGAAAGTACTAGAAGTGATGATGTCATTCAAAGAAATTCTAAATATAAAAGGAATTTACAAAAGTTTAGTGGGACCATATCCATCATACAATACCCTGTCCTATACAATTCCTTCAGGGAGTGGAACTGTTCTAATGTTCACCAGAGACAAGTCTCTTCACAGTGAGATAATGTATGTGGTTTAAGGACCAAGTTCACAAGTTGTATTGCGGAGCGTCCTGGGAGAAAGTGTCCATTCAGAAGTAAGAAAAATACAGACCCCATACCAATCCAAAGTACCAGGAAAAGTAATCCAATTGTAATCCAGTGATATATCCACGGAAGAAAGAAGTAAGTCTTTTTTAGCCAAAGATAGAAAGCATACACTTTTAGCTTGAAAGGGAGAGGCGGTGTTGGCAGTTCAGGTTCACTTGGATCCATTGAAAAATCATCATAATGCACAAAATAGCAAGACGCCGTCTGGTCTATTCTTGGCAGCTCACCAGGTTTTGCAGAACTGGTGACTCGATATGTGGTATGTTTACATAGCCGTCATCAATTTTTTTAATTGAAATCCCTGTACTTGTTGATTGTACGGTTGTAGTTGTTTCAACAGGAAAAAGCATCTTTTCATTGTTGTTTACAGCTTCTATTTGGAAAGTGGAGTCTTTAGTCGTTATTGAAGCTTCCATCTGAACTTCCTTCGCGGTACCGAGAGGAGAGCGGTTGCTACCCAGGAGCCCAAGTGGCTAGCTGTTGAGAATCAGCCACATAGTGCAGTTTGATCATATCAATTGAGACAAACCTCCTGCCTCGGTGACCGGCAAGTGGCGGAAGAAGTACAGATCTGGTAGCTTCGACAGCCAGGACAGGTACAGGTGCTCTGCAAGATGGCCCAAATTATTTTGTGCCCACAATTTTCTCTCTGACTAGGCCCCCAATCTTCAGGACCCAGGTATGTCTTGTCGGTACTGTCTTCACTTCCTCAGTGGTGGTGCATTTTACTTGGACGTTGCTTTGTAAAGCTCTGTATTCTTTAAGGACCTATGAAATATCCAAATGATCCTTTGATGTCAAATGGGGTTTCAGCCACCACTGTGATGACACTATCTAGGTCGAGTACCCACATCTTCACCCCAGACAGGAGTTCATAAGGTGTATGACCCCCCAGGGATTTTCTTGGCATTTTGTTTCATGCCCTCTGGACCCCATAAAGATGATTGACCCTACTGCCTCCAGAGCTGAATACTCAAACTGTCAAAGATTGCTTTAAGTCATGGTTTTTTCTCTTAACAACCAAATTTCTCTCAGAATGGTACGGGGAGGAGTACCACAAGGCCACACCCAAACTTCCCATGGCTTCTTTTCTTTGTAAGCCCGGAAACTAAACGCCGGACCCTGGTTGGAATGTAGTGTGCAAATGTTATATGTTCCAATAAAGACTCGCAATTCCTCTATAACAGTTCGAGCATCAGCCGAGCCCTGGGGCCAAACCCACAGGAATCCCGAGCATGAATTCACTGCCACCAAGATATATTTGTAAGCCCCGTCTGAGTGTAAGGGGTTGCAGTGATCCAAATATACACAAGCAAGAAGTTGTCTGAGATCAATAAAGGTGTTTGTGGTGGACGTGATATGGTAGAACCCTTCATCTGCTGGCCGATGTCGCATTTGAACGTCCTTGGATTGTTTAGTTATAGTTTAGTAGTGAAACTGTAGCAGTGATCCCTGCATGAGCTGAACCCAGACCCTCGTGTGCAGCTAGTATCAATCCCAATCTGCAATTAGTGTTTTGTATTACTCTATCCCCCACTCCTGGAATCTGAGCATACAGAATGTTTTGTGCATCTAACTTGTAGGAGTAGTTGAGTGGAAAGCCTTTTGGTAGGGCTGAGCTATTGCACATGGCATTGACAGCTATCATAGTTGTTCTGTCTATCCTCGTACTGGAGCGAGTTATTGCAGCAACGCCAGCAGTATGAATTGTTGCTTGGGCGGCTTCATCCGCCATCGAATTTCCTTCAATGTGAATGCCAACATGTTGATGACTCAATGTATAAATAACATGAGCCTGTGGCAGGCCTTCTTTCAGCTTTGCCGCTTGTTCCCAAAGCATCTTGTGCTTTACTGTGCAACTCTTGGATTCCTAAATCCATTCTGGCCCCAATAATGTAAATATTCATTATATGACTGGACACAGTAAAATGAATCATACACAATTAGAGTGGGTAGTTCACGTTCCTTATTTTGAAGTGCCAGTATTAACGCTTTTAGTTCTGCCAGCTGTGCCATACAGTCCTCTAGGGACTGTGTGTGTATTTTCCCAGGATGGGACTTTCCATCATGCATGCACCCTTTTTACAATTGTGCATGCTGTGGTATATTGCTATTGTTTTCCTACGGCCAGCTGGGCAGATCCATCAGAATAAATTATGCAGCCGCTTACACACCAACAGAGAGACGGATACAGACATTCACACAGTTTAGTCACTAACCCATGCATTCAGTAAGATACGTTTAATCACTCACTTATAGAGTCAGTCACGCACCTACTAAATCATCCATTCAGACACTTATACACCCATACATTCTTCAATAAGCCTTTCCCTATATCTATTAAACATATTTAAACTTTACAGAAACACACAGTCACTGGATGATGTCATCAGTGATGTCATTTGATGTGTCATCAGTGATGTCACTGACCATGTCATAAGTGATGTAATATGTGATGTTATCAGCAGTGCATTTTGGGGGCGCGAGTTATAGTCAGCTAAACTAACTATAACAGGGGAATTTCTATGGTTTTCTACGAGTGAAATGTCCAACTAACTATAACTTTCCCTAAAACCTATGTTTTTTTCTGTGAATTTCTAGCGCTTTTTTAATGCTAATTTCTAACTATGCCTACAGAGGTAAAGAAGAAAAAACGCACAGAAAGAAGCAAAAGAAATGCAGAAAGAAGCAACTGAAGTCCACAAAGATGAAGAAAAGTGCAGGAAGAAGCAAGACATGCAGAAAGAACCAACAGAGGAGCAGAAAGAGGCCTTGTTGCAAAATCATCCTGTGCCCACAACTTTTGCAGATGGGTACTGGTGCTAACTGACTCTGACTAACCAGGCCTAGAGTCAGTGCTATGCTAAATGACACTTAGAATACAGTGAAAACACCTGCATACACTAGAGAACACTATGCGTTGGGGTACCCCTGTGATTAGCATGACCTCCTTTGTAAGTCCCTAGTACATAATAGGGCAGGGGGATTAAAACTACCTCTAAAAATGCGCTACGGGGTGTGTTTGCACAGTGATGAAAGGAGGGGGGTGCCTGAGGTGACATGTGTGCAAACACGCCCTGTGGCCATTTTAAGTTGGGAGATTAAGTCCCTATGAATCCTGATGGTCCCTGGGGTCCAACTAGCCAACCAGGTACCTCCAGTAAGCGCCACACAGCTGCATTGCAGAGAGGTGTAAAAAGGGGCATGGCCTAGCCCACCTCTCTGCAACGCAGCACAGTGGCGCCTACTGGAGGTACCTGGTGGGGTTGTTGGATTGAAGAGGAATTAATTCCCCAACTTAAAACGCACCTCAGGGCATGTTTGCACACATGTCGCCTCAGGCCCCGCCCCCTCCCTTCACCACTGTGCAAAGCCGCCCTGTTGCGCATTTTAAGGTGGCGGATTAAGTCCCCTTGAATACTGATGGTCCCTGGGGTCCAACTAGCCAACCAGGTACCTCCAGTAAGCGCCACACAGCTGCATTGCAGATAGGTGTAAAAAAGGAGCGTGGCCTGGCCCACCTCTCTGCAACGCAGCACAGTGGCGCTTACTGGAGGTACCTGGTGGGGTTGTTGGCCCCCAGGGACCCTCAGGATTGAAGAGGAATTAATTCCCCAACTTAAAATGCACCACAGGGCATGTTTGCACACATGTCGCCTCAGACCCCGCCCCCTCCCTTCACCACTGTGCAAAGGCGCCTTGTGGCGCATTTTAAGTTGGCGGATTAAGTCCCCTTGAATCCTGAGGGTCCCTGGGGTCCAACTAGCCCACCAGGTACCTACAGTAAGTGCCACAGATCTGCGTTGCAGAGAGGTGTAAAAAGGGGTATATGACCTAGACCACCTCTCTGCAACACAGCGCAGTGCGCTTACTGGAAGCACTTGGTGGGCTCGTTGGCCCCAGGATTGAAAGGGAATTAATTCCCCAACTTTAAACGCGCCACAGGGTGTGTTTACATACATTGCACCTCAGGCTCTGCCCCCTCCCTTCACCACTGTGCAGACGGGCCCTGTGGTGTGTTTTTAGTTGGGGGATAAAGTCCCCTTCAATCCTGAGGGCCCCTGGGGGCCAACTAGCCTACCAGGTACCTCCAGTAAGCGCCACAGAGCTGTGTTCCTTGTGGGACCCCCTGAGCAGACCTAGGGGGTCAGGGTGTTTCTATCCTGCTAACTTTTCTTTTTTTTGCGTTTCTTTTTCTGTTTTCTTGTGCCTCGTTTACCGAGCCACAAGATACCTGCCAACACTTCCAGGTTTGGAGTGTTGACAGCCAATTAGAATGCAGCTCGTGATCGGGAGGATGCGCGGATCCTCCGCGCCTCTAAATATCAAAACTTTTATTTTTGATTTTCTCAGCAAATAATGAACGGATTTACACCATTTTTAAAAAGGTCGCTTTCTGAGCCAAGCAGTACCTTTTTGCAAAATTTTGGGCAAATCCGTTCAGTAGTTTCGGCTGTATCCTTGCATAAAGTTTCCTATGGGAAAAGGATTTTTTGAGTCTTATTTTTTGAATTTCTCAGCAACTACTGAACGGATTCACACCATTTAAAAAAGGTCTCTTTCTGAACCAAGGGCTACCTTTGTGCCAAATTTGGAGTAATTCCGTTCAGCAGTTCGGGCTGTAGTCGTGTCTAAAGTTTCCTCTGAATTAACATGGAAAAAACGTGTTTTGTGACCCCCCTTTTTTCTCGGCCCCCGCTTGGCGAATCACCCCAAAACATTCAGGATAGGAGCTGACTGGAGCGGGACCAACGTTTTGAAAAGTTAGCATAGATTCGTCAACCGGTGCCAAAGTTATTGGGAAAAAAAAAATGCTTTTTGAATAGAAACAAGGTCCTAACCAGTAGGTAATATATATATATATATATATATATACATATATTATCTACTGGCGGTCGCCAGTAGATAGTTATAGTTAGGACCGAGTTTCCATAGGAAACCTGAAAATTCTATTTTGAATAACTTTGGCGCCGGTTGACGAATCCTCGCGAAATTTTCAAAATAGGTGGGGCGCTCCGCTCCGCTCCTACCCTAAAAGTCTCGGGGGTTTCGTCAAGCGGGGGCCGAGAAAAAGGGGGGTCCCAAAATGCGTTTTCCCCATGCATTTTTCCATAGGGAACTTTAGTCCAAGGTACAGCCCGAACGGCTGAACAGAATTATTTGAAATTTGGCAAAGAGAAAGTCCTCAGGTCAGGGATGTGCCTTTTGAATATCTGGAGTCAATCTGTTCAGTAGATCCTGAGAAAATTGCAGTTAAAAGTACATACATATCTATAGCCGCGTACCGTACGCGTACCGTACGCGTACCGTACGCGCACGCTGCTGTGCGCGAGCGTAATTCTGATTGGTGGTTACATGACAGTAAACATTCCAGTCGGTCGAAATCAGGAAGTGTCGGCCGCCATTTTGTGTGTCTAGCAAAGAAAAACAAAGGTGAAGAACGTGAAAAGGGGGCAAGGTAGCGAGTTGCAGACCCCCTAGCCTTTGTCAGGGGGTCCAAGAGGGACCCAGAAGGGAGAAAATATATTTTTATTTTTTTATAAAAAATCGCGGGGTACGCGTACTGTGCGCGTACGGTACGCAAACGGCGGTAAAAGAACATAATAAAAAAAAAAGATTTAAAAATCAAAATTAAATGTTTAGATGTTAGGTGGCTCTAAAAAGAGCTGTTGTGTTTATGAAGTGTTTTTTTGGTACCTACAAGTAAGTACCGATGCAGAGTCTAAAGTTCAAGAGGAAGTCTCTGTTCCCTTCATCATTGAAATGTACACCGTCTCCTATATAGATGTCTTGCATGTTGTAACACAAGGTGTTGTGGTATATAGAACCCATACCATAGTCTCTGAGGAAAGCAGAAACAGACTTATTGACGTGCTTTCTTGCTTTGTCAATCTGCGGACAAAATTGGTTGGACCAGTTCCACTTTTGCCTTTGGCATATATTAGAATATACAAAGGCAGTTTGTGGAAAAAGTGACATCAATTGCACAAAGGTGTCCTTAATAAGCATTTCCAGACCTACCCCAGTTAAAGTGCCTAGGTCATTTCCACCACAGTGCACAATAATAAGGTTAGGCTGTGGGATGTAGAAAGGTTTTCACCAAAGGCATTAATTGGTGCCACTTTAACCCTCTCTTACCAATCCAATTAATGTCTACATTTGGCAAAGCAAGGTCTTTCACAAAACCTCTTTTTTCTGCAAACTTTTCACTCCAGAAGACATAGCTATGACCTACAATCCACACTGTGAACATCTTTCAAGGAGATCTGGATGCACTCAGAAGGTGTCTTTCAGTAGAATGGCAATATGAAAAGAAAGATAGTTGTAAAATGGAGGCTAACATACTTTTTTTTTTTTTTAAAGAACTGATTGGCTGATTCAAACCATTTTACAGTTAAAACTAGGCTGTATGTTTAGATTTTTACAAGCATGTTTTGTATTGGTTCAGAAAAATGTGTACCCACAGAACATTACTTTGGATTTGCTGTTAGGTTTGAAAAGTCAAGCACTCTTGCTCTAAGGATTAGAAACATTGTGTGCTGAACTTATGACCTCTCTGCTCACACCAGTGTTCCATGACCTGTTGCTATGGTAGCAGGCAGAAGTCATGTTGGGGGAAGGGATCATTTGGAAAGGGTCGAAATTTCCAACCAATAGAAATGTGTGTTTCCATTTGAAAAAAATGTGGGAAGCACTGTGATTTGGAGTTAACATGTATATGTGTGAAAAAAGAGAGGGAAACATTGCCATTAACTGGTTCTGGTGAGAGGAGAGAGGTGTACAGCTCAGAGATTGTTGCTGTGATAATCTGCTGTTTGAGTGCCACATTTCTTTCTGAAATAACTACTTTTAAAGGTGAGTTATGAATTTGAGAGGGGATGTATGTGGCGCATTTTGATATAAATAATAGAAATGTGATTCTTCTTTTAAAGTTGTGTTTCACATTTTGTGTTTTGGGAGATATTTAACTGTCTTGAACTTGTAAGATATTATTGAGTATGTCTTCACCATAAGTTAAGGTGTACTGGTATCACCCAGGAATACTGTTTTCTGCCTAGAATCACACCATGAGACAGTGTGCACACAGGAATTGTTATCAGAGATTTAATTTGTGTTGCTCTTGCTCTGTTAGCCTTGCACTCGCAGGAAAGGGGCAGTTTGTTTTCTTGAACTGTGATGGTTAGCATTCAGCAGAAATCACTTTCTCACAAATGAGAGGCAAATGCTAACACATTTGAAATTAACATGGAACATTTTCCTTCCACTTTTAAAGTTGTGTTTTATATTTTATGATAAGGAAGATATTTAAGGGCCTTGAACTTGTTAGATATTATGGAGTATGTCTTCTCTAGAAGTTAAGGTGTACTGGTATCACCCAGGAATACTGTTTTCTGCCTAGAATCACACCATGAGTCTGTGTGCACAAAGAAATTATTGTCAGAGATTTAATTTGTGTTGGTCTGGTTCTGTAAGAATGGCATTCGTAGGAAAGGGGCAGCTTGTTTTTTAGAACTGTGATGGTTTGTATTCAGCATAAAAAAGCTGTTTGGGCATGTGCTCTTTTCTATTTCTGAAAAATATAATGAAAATGTGTCAGACTGTTAGAGTAATTATCACTTGCTCTACCACAGTAGTAAGTGTGCTTTCAAATTGCAAATCATATTTCGTTTTCTGCCTAGAATCACACCATGAGTCTGTGCGCACACAGTAATTGTTGTCAAAGATTCAATTTGTGTTACTCTGGTTCTTTTAAAATTGCATTCGTAGGAAAGGGGCAGCTTGTTTTCTTGAACTGTGATGGCTAGCATTCAGCCCAAATTAATATGTCACAAATGAGAGGGCAATGCTAACACATTTGAAATCAACATGGTAGATTTTCCTTCTACTCCTGCAATGGGTCATGTAGTTTGTACATTTTCAAAAGTCCTATTAATCCTTACCACACATGTAGTGTTAAATACATGTCTCCAGTGTTTATGCAGTTGTGCAAGCATCCATGCAGATCTCTTTTGCACCTGACAGTAGACAGTCTCCAGAAGCACACTCTTAGCAGAGAGCAAGCTGTTTCTCATGTAAGTCATGCTTACTATTCAGCGCTGTGTGGTGTTTCAGATAGCAGTGAGTAACGCTAATACATTGAACATCACCAAGGCTCATTTCCTTTGCTAGAGTGTAGTACGTCATTCAGGTTGCACATGTTCATGGTCTCAAAAAGCTGTTTGGGCATGTGCTCTTTTCTATTTCTGAAAAATATAATGAAAATGTGTCAGACTGTTAGAGTAATTATCACTTGCTCTACCACAGTAGTAAGTGTGCTTTCAAATTGCAAATCAAATTTCGTTTTCTGCCTAGAATCACACCATGAGTCTGTGCGCACACAGGAATTGTTGTCAGAGATTTAATTTGTGTTACTCTGGTTCTTTCAGAATTGCATTCGTAGGAAAGGGGAAGCTTTAATTTGTGTTGGTTTTATTGTGTTTTTCACTTGTAGGAAAGGGGTAGATAGTATTATAAGATTTGAAAAGCTCAAAAAAAATATAGTAATAAATTTAAATTACATAAATGTATTTTTTTTTAGTTTCTTTCAGGTATTGCTGACCAACAGTGAAATAAATTAAAGATGCCTATAAAATCAAGAAAGAGAAAAGAACAGAAAAAACATTTATATTTGAAGACAACTGGAGGACCCAAATTAGTTGAAGATCCTCATGTTGGAAAAAAGAAAAAGTCTTCTGGTAAGCAAACTAAGGATTTTTTTAAAAATATCTTCAAAAAAGAACACATTTGAAAAATGTCCCCACTGCAAATAGTGTTTCAAGTAGAAAACAACAGGACAAAAGTGAGAAATTACAAAATGGTAATGTACAATCAGAAGCAATAAAGATTGACTTAAAAAGAAAAACAGCATTTAAAGACATTCGTAGAAAAATGTTTCAGAGAAGAGTGATGTCCAATTTGCTAAAGGATGTGAAAAAATATAAGAAGAAAGCGAAATTTTATAAGCGAAAGAAAGATATTGAATCAATTGTAGCTAAGGCTTTAGATTTGAAAAGAAAACTATTCATTTTAATTTTGAACAGGATCCGTACATTAGATAAAATGGTCAATGTAATGAAGTCACAAAGCAAAACGAAAAGAGTAGTGAAAAGAAATAACTTTTGTAAAGTGTTTTTAGGAGAATGGATGCATAGTTCAAGTACTGAACCATTTTTTAATGAAGAGAGTTATCTTCAAAGTAATAGTTTGCTGCATGCAGTTGACACCAGAGGTCGTGCTTATGAAGTGAAACATGGTTGTGTAATGGAAAAGGAGAAAATGGTTCCAAGAAATGAGGAAGAAGTGATAGCTGATGAGGTTATCGGGAGACATCCTAAAGCCCCAGTGTACACTTGGAATTGTAGTAGTATTTGTACTGTACGACAAGAATCTATTGATAAATTATGTGAGTTTCTAAGAGAATATAGTAAAAAAAGTGTTAAACAGAAGATTAAGGCGCTTCAAAGACTAGATCCATGTAGAGTGAGAGAGAATACTGGTTTGCAAGGACATTCTCTGGCTTGTCTTTCTAGGAAAGTTTGCCAAAGTGTTTTTCACCATTTTAGGATGCTGGCAGTTCATCATACTGAAATGAGAAAGTTTGTGAGAAGATTGTATTTTGCTAAAAGTCCAGCACAAAAGTTAAATGAGTTGAATAGGGCTCTGTTCCGTGGATCTGTATCAGATGTAGAGAAGGTTACTGATGAAATTCAGTTTTGTTACTTTGGTCCGGAACAAGAAAGTGCAGGTAATGACACAGTTATTGAAGAAAATGTGGAAGAGAATGTAGATCCCACTGTTAGTAAAAATTTTGAAGATCAAATGACAAAATTTACTATCATCTCTAATGAAAGACCAAATATTACTTGTATTTGTTGCCGGAGAAGCCATTACAAAATTCAAACAAGAAATGTTGATCTGTATAAAAAAAGTGAAAATGAAGATAATTATAAGTGGAAGGATTTTGCAACATATATATTTCTGGAAAATAGTTTTGATTTGGGTGAAGATCAGCGTATTTGTAAATACTGTTATAACCAGTTAGAAGAAAATAGAATGCCAGCCAGAGCTGTACATAATAATTTAGAATTGGTTGATATTCCTGCAGAACTTTCTGATTTAAATACGTATGAGTCTATACTCATTCACTGTGTCCATCCGTTTCAGACCATAGTGCGTATGGAGCCAAAAACAGGTAAATTACCTCGTTCGGATTTACAAAGAGGTTTAAAAGGAAGAGTTGTCTATTTGCCATTGGATTTGAAAAAAATATGGAAACAATTGATGCAGATAGATTGGAAACTGAACCATTAGTTATTCTGGTTAATGGAGTACCAACAAAGAATAAGAAAATTTGGCAGGAGCTGGTAGATGTAGGAAAAGTACAAAGAGCACATTTATATTTGAAAAGAAATAATAAATGGTATGAAACAATTTATATGGATGAAGATGAAGAAATTTTACTACCAGACTCAGGAATACCAGCTGGGCAAATTGAAAAAGTGGATAAGTCAAAAGAAGAAGAAATGTATGAACATTTCAGCATACATCCTCTTCATTCAAAAGAAGTTTAGGCAAACACTATTGATCTGTTTCAGATGAAAAAAGCAAAAGGAACTCCTGTGAGTGTATGGGAGGAGAGCTTGGAAGCTCGATGTTTTCCCCAGCTGTTTCCTACAGGAAAAGGTGGACGATATGATGAACGCCCAGTACAGATTCCTGCTTCTGAGTATCGGACTACAAGGTTATATGCAGAAGATCCAAGATTTCGTCAAAGTATTCCATATTTGTTCCATCTTTTATTTGAAAGTGACTTGTCAGCACTATCTTATGCAGTAAATCACATTTTAAAAACTGGAGTACATCTACATAATGTGTCTGCAAAGGATTTTATGAACAAAGTGCAACAGCGAGATGATCATTTGGAATCTCAATTGATTAATCTAATGGCTTGTCAGCGTGGGACAAATGAATATTGGTACCGACGCCATGGAGAATTAAAATGTATGTTACGGAATTTAGGAACTCCTACATGGTTTCTCACCCTAAGCTGTGCTGAGTACGCTTGGGATGATCTTCTGGATTTTCTTCAAGAGGCAAATTCAAATATTGAAAACATCCAATACAAGACAACAGGAGAATTGTGCTCATTGGATCCGGTTAATGTTTGCAGATATTTCAATCATAGATTTGAGGCTATGATGTCCTTCATCTGCAATAAAAAAAATCCACCTCTTGGAGAAGATGTGGATTTCTTTTGGAGAAAAGAGTACCAAGCAAGAGGTGCTCCTCATATTCATATGCTGTTGTGGATCAAGGATGCCCCAAAATTTGGAACAGATTCTGATGATGCAGTTTTAAGTTTCATCGAAGAATATGCAACATGTGCTATACCTAAAAGCACAGAAGAGAAAAACTTAAAAGAGCAAGTTTTACGTTTCCAAAGTCATCAGTGTGGAAAATACTGTCGACGAAAGTATAAGAGTAAAGAAAAATTCTACACAAAATGTCGATTTGGATTTCCACAACCTGTTCTTTCAAAAGGAAGAGTCAACAGTTTTATGTCAGCTGTGCGACATACTATTACAAGAAAATCTCCCAAAAATACGTACAACCTAAGAAGAAAAGAAGAGTCAAAATATATAAATGACTACAACCCAGTCATTTTATCCATGTGGAATGCTAACATGGATATACAGTATGTTGCTGACAATTATATTGCTGTTGCTCGGTATGTCACATCTTACATCACTAAATCTGAGAAAACGGAATTGAAGGAAATGTGGGAAGAGATTTCTCACGAGAGACTGTCAGTAAGAAGCTATACAGTTTCAGTTTAAAGATGTTATCGCATTGAGAAATTGGATCCTACGAATGCTCAGATAGGTTATCATCTGCAAGTCTGTACTCCAAATCCAGAAGAATAATTTGGGTAAGTTTAGGCCTTGCAGGAATGCGAAATCGGGTACTGAAATCTGTTGGAGAAATTGAATATTTGGCAGAGAACGACCCGGAAAGTACAGATATATTGAAATCAAACATGTTGGACACATATTACCCAAAAAGATGTCGTCATCTTGAGAACATGTGTCTCTATGAAGTGCTGCAGAACTACATTTTTACACGGAAAGCCACAGAAGACATCAACAATGGAAAATATAAAGTCATTGGTGAGGAAGGATGTTTGGTGAAGCAAACAAAAGGAAGTTTGATTAATCACAGGAAGCTGAGTTGCGACACTCCTGACAAAAAGGAATTTTACTACTTAGCACTTTTACAGCTGTTTAAACCATGGCGTTCAGAGGATGAATTACTTGGAGATTTTCACAGCTATGAAGATTCCTTTAATGCATGTAAAGATACGATTGAATGCAGTACTTTCACAAATTATGTACAAATGTTAAATGAAGAAATTGAACAGGAAGCTACAATTGCAGCTGAAGTAGCTAGAGACAGTTCTCAAGACAGCCAAAGTTCTGGAACGCTCAGTCAAGATCCCCTAGGACAACCAATCGTAGAAAATGAAGCTGCAATAGCAATGACTGAAGTGGAAACAGCTATGAATCAAGCTCAGGAAGATTTAATAGACTTACCAAATTTGGAACAGCAACTGAATGAGGAACAAAAACAAATTTATGAAGAAGTCACAAAATAAATTGATCATTGATAACTACATGAAAAGAAAGAGTGCTCATGCACATCATTTGAACCAATCAGGATGTATGTGAGTGGACAAGCTGGAACTGGAAAACGTTTCTTAATTAAAGTCATCCGAAGCTACCTACAGCAAAAAACAGATTCAACTTTGTCTTGTGTTGTTACTGCTCCAACTGGGTTAGCAGCATATAACATAAAAGGAATTACCTTACATCGCTTGCTAATGTTACCAGTGGAGCATGAGAACAAAATAGAATATCACAAGCTAACAGGAGAAGCATGCTTCGAAGTTTCAAGAGTGTTGAAGAAGATGCAAGTTCTCATTATTGATGAGGTAAGCATGGTATCAAACTTAATGCTTGCCTTTGTGCATTTAAGAATGTAGCAAATTCTAAAGATAGACTATGACGTGCTATTTGGAGGAAAACATGTTATAGTTTTTGGGGATCTTCTGCAGCTCACTCCAGTTAAAGGACAACCAGTATTTAATACTGTGACACATGAAGACACGAAGAAGTCATTAGGAAGTATTGGTAATACGAATATTTGGTCATTCTTTGAGTACAAAGAACTCACTACCAATATGAGGCAAGCAAACGATGAAGATTATGCAAGTATTCTGAGAGATATCAGAATTGGACTACTCACAGAAGTTGGCAGAGAAGCATTACAGATTTGGTTGCTACATAATTTATTTCCAAGTGAAGAAATAGTTGCAGAGAAAATATACCAGAACATTGCATAAAAAAGTACTGTAATCTGCTTAATGCCAACACTACGTGAATGGTCGATATTCAATGAGGAACTTTTGAAATTGGAAAAGGAAGAGATTAAGAAAATGGAAGCAGTGGACAAAATTCAGCATGAAGGAATTACTATTACATTAACAGGCAAATTGAAAAATAAATTGGATTCTCTAGAGAAGAACATTTCGAAAACAGCTGGATAAGAAAAAAATCTTTATATTTGTATGAACTGTCGAGTATTTTTAAGAAGAAATTTGGATGTAGAAAAAGGTTTAGTGAATGGAGCTATGGGTAAAGTTGTGGGTTTTGTGAAATACCAGAAAAAAGATGGGATTGAATTTTTAAAAATAAAATTTGATCAGATTGAAGAGGTTAAAAACATTAGTCATTGTTCAGTCCGTTTTTTGCTTGTAAAAGACTTATATGTACGTAGGAAGTGTTAGACCTGCCAGGCCTTTGGCTGTCCCCTTCTCATTTTTTTCCATCCTTTGCCCTCAAATTTCTTTTCCTGTCCACTAGTTTTCTTTTTGTGTGTTGACTTAGAGGCTTTGGGCCCCCCATTGTCACTAATTGATAATGTGGCGCAAGGTGCTTCCCTAAAATGGAGGGAGAGAGAGAGCTCCTCCACAAAATGGTGGCCTAAACTGTCACCTCAGAACCTGGGCCATAGGCTGGCATGAGGAGTTCCAGAACCTTCTGGACCCTTCTGGACAGTTAGGGCCCAGGCTATAAATAGAGGTGAGGGGCGACGGCCATTTTGTGCGTAGTGAGGTAGTCCGGAGTAAGGCACCTGAGTGGGGAGGTGGGTGCGCCAGAGGGGGGAACTGACTGTTCTTAGGGCCTGCTTCTTCCCCACCTCGGTTGACACTGCCCCCTACCTCGTGACCTAGCCCTGTTTCCAGCCTGTGACCCTGGGGTGACCTCAACCCGCCACAAGACCTACTCACAAGAACTTCCCGTAAGAACTTGTCACAGAACTGTTGGGGAATCAACCGGGGCCCTGCGCCGTGTCATCCCTGCGCCTATTGATGTCATCTGGGCCCCCTTCCTAGTTCTTTCTGCCACTGGCTTGTGGCCTACTGACACTCAACCTGCCTATTCTGAACCGGGACATCCCTGCGAGTGAAAGGGGGCGCTGAGCGCTAAGTGAATTGCCACCCCCGAACTGCAGGCTACCCCTTTAATTGGAACCACCCCCGGCAGGGCTGCCCAAAAGAATTACTCACCACCGCAGCCCTGGGCCGTGTTTCTTGCTCCCTGCCCTCCTTGGGGCCCGCGGGGAAGACCGGGGCCCCGCCGCTGCCGTCGCCGTCTGAGCGAGGCGGCCCTCCGTGTGGAGAGGGCTGCCGGTTTACCAGGAAGGCCGCGTAGGCCTGAAGTGAGCATCTGGGATCACCTGACGGGGGCAGACTGCCAAACGCCGTCCCCGCCGACTTCTGAGGAGGAAGAGGCCCCGCCCCACAGGTCGCGCAGCTTCGGCGGCTGCGGGTGCGTTCCAACGCCGACTTCTGAGGAGGCCCTCGTCCCGGACGTCGCCGGGAGGCCTGGTAGGCTGTCGGGTGGGGCTCCCAGGGGAGCGAGCCCCTGCCGGTTGGAGAATCATCCCCAGGGCCTTCGGGAGGCCAACAAGTAAGGTAACTTCCCCCGGGGAGGAAGGGAGAGGCCCGGAGCTCGTCCCTCCCCCTGGGGAGATCCATCGAGAGTCTGCTGGGTTCCCTACGGCCGGAACGGGCTTTCCCCTACATCGGCCGATGGCCGCAGAAGTTCTGGCCCGGGAGAGGGGCTAACTGGAAGCCATCCCCCGAATTAGATTTGAAGAAGGAAAAGGGGGAAGGGGGGCCGCGTATAGCCGGAGCTCGGCAGGCAGCCTCCTTCCACCGTGACACTCGAACCTCGGATCTCTGATCCAGAATACCACCCTAGGTGAAGACTCTGACTGAAGGCTGGGCGTAAAGTAGGGATTTCAGGCCCATTAGCGCTGGGAAAACTTGCCATTTCTAGCGCCACAATGGATTAAATGATTAGCGCTTTGGGTTTGGGCTATGCTCTGAATTAATACTGTGAAGACTTGACATAACTGTAGTGCCCTGAGTCCTCCCCAAGTTTAGCGCTTCCAGGAAATACAATGTTTGGCACTTTAGTGATAGGCAAGGTTTCATGCTAAGACAGTGCCGAGTTAGCTTGTTTAAGAATTGCTATGTGCAGTGCCCTGCTTAGAGTGTCATGATGAATGCTATAAAATGGCTATGTGCGGCGCCTTGTTGAAGACCAGGTTTTATAGTGCTATTGAAAGACAATGTGCAGCGCTATGTTGAAATACATGATCTGAAGCTCTAATAGTTTGCTTGGTGCAGCGCCTTGCACAACCACTGTGTTGACACTCCTCAGGATTCCCGGGTGTCGCGCTCTGGTTCCATACCAAGCTTAAGGTATTCATGTGATGGCAAACCGGTCATAATGAAATGCTATTGATCCTAATGTGTATAAGATAAAACTGATTGAATTCATTGACAAGAAGAGAAGTACATGAAATAAGGAAAGATAAAGCTTTTCTACCTTTTCTAACCATTTGGTGTAGCGTCATTTTTAGTGGTGGTACGCTGGAGTGTGGAGTGAGTGTGATGCAAGCACAACATGTCTCTTGGGCATAGGCCTTTCCACTTTAGCCAGGCTACCCTGGGACGTTAGGTCCAACAAGTTGGTGTTCAGCGGTGGGATCCTGAGTCTGTGCTTGCATCCATTCATTGGCAGTTTAGCGCGCGCCACAACCTACACCTGATTGTTGTTTTTATTGGAGTTTTCTCCAGGTTGTCTCCCTAATTGGAATTTTTCGAAATTGTTCTGTCCTGTGGTGTACTTCTTCTTAAAGGAAGGGTCTCCTATCGTGAAGTTCTTCTCTGCAGTGTTGGGGCCCACCTGGCAGGATGGAGTTTGAGTTGGGTACGCTGGAAGAGTATACTATAACCCAGCTAAAGGAATTCTGCCAGGAGAGGGGGGTGTTCTTCAAGCAGGGGGCGAAGAAAATAGAACTCCAAACTAGCTTGAGAGCCTGGGTTATGGCCCACCCTAGTGGAAAACGGGAGGAGGAGGGGCCAGGACCGGACACTACGGAAGGGACAGAATCACTTTTTCCCCCTGAGAGCGGCAACATAGATGTAGGACCTAGTGCCCCTTCAAGAGCGAGTAGTAGCGCTTCGGGGGGAAGCCTGTCTTCAGCTGATTTAGCTGACAGGAGGGAAGAGAGGCAGTTCAAAATGGATCTAGCCCGCTTGGAGAAAGAAAGGGAGGAGAGGAGGTTCCTCCATGAGCTCCATTTAAAGGAATTGGAACTCAAGGCCTTACAGCTTGGAACCCCCAGCAGTCCCATTGGTGGCAGCGAACATAGAGAGATCACCAGAGAGCCCAGACCCTATCTGCCAAAGGACGTAGTCGCCAGCTACGGTGTCGGGGATGACATTGCTAAGTGGCTGGCTGCCTATGAGGTCTCCTTACGAGCCCATGGGATCCCCGAAGCTCAGTGGGGGGGGTCTATATAGGTATATGCCTCCGCTGGGGAGGGACGCCCTTTTAGCTCTGGAACAAAGAGAGCAGACCAATTACCCCACCATGAAGGTCTCCCTGATTAGAAAGTTTGGGCTGACCCCTGAGAAATATAGACAGAGATTTCGGGGTAGTCAAGAGCTGGCACCCAAAATTGGGTGGACTTCTTGCACTATGCCAAGAAGGCCTTGGAGGGCTGGGTACAGGGCAGTGAGGTGAAGGACTACGAGGGGTTGTATGACCTGGTTTTAAGGGAGCACCTCCTCGAGAAAAGTTTTCCGGAGCTGCGCCAACCCCGGGTGGACAGCAAGCTAACTAATCCTAGGAAGCTTGCAGAGGAGGCAGATATCTGGGCAAGTACCCGGGTATCCTCAAAAGGGACTGGAGGGAATTTCCAAGGGACTGGACAGGGCGCCCCCCAGAAGAAAGAGGGGGGAGACAAAAAGAAGGAGTTCCCTAAAGGCCCCCAAAAGAGTTCGCAAGGAAAGGGATTAGGATTCCCTTCTAAGGTTGGCCCCCACAAACCCCCTTATCCTGACCGTGGTCAGCAGCCTAGGGTTGTCCATTGTTATGAGTGTGGCGAGATTGGGCACTACAAGGGGGATGCCAAGTGTCCCAAGAGACCACACCCTCCCATTGGAGGAAAGACCCCTGGGGTGGCGAGCGTAGTGCTCGGGGAGGAGTTGCCCCTAGATAAGGGAGGTGAGTGGGCAGGGCTAACCTTAGTGTCCCTAGGGGATTGTGAGATGGTTGCTAAGACCCATGTGCCCTCGAATACTACTAAGTACAGGCAATGGGTCACCATCAATGCCCAGAGGGTGGAGGCTCTGAGGGACACAGGAGCCAGCATGACGATGGTACGGAGTCAGCTGGTGTCCCCGGAGCAGGTAGTTCCCAACGTAGTCCACCCGGTTGTGATGGCTGACAACCGAGAGGGTCACTATCCGGTGGCCCAGATTTCCTTTGAGTGGGGAGGGGTTGCGGGTCCTCTACGAGTTGCGGTAAGCCCTGCCATGCCGGTCGACTGTCTGCTGGGAAATGACCTTGAACATACGGCATGGAAGGAGGTCGAGTTCAAGGCTCACATGGAGATGTTGGGGACACCCGAGTGGACTTGTGCCAACACACGGTCCGTGACTGCCCGAAGAGGGAGTTCACAGAGGTTGGAGCCTGGGACAAAGGCCCAACCAGCTGCCAAAAGGGGTAAACAGGGACAGGGGAAGCCTGCCCCGGCATCTGCACCTCAGAAGGTGGATGGGGCGACTGAAGTGGTCCCGGAGTCTACAGGGGGGATGTGACTTCCCTGGAGGGCTTACCTACCCCTGCAGAATGGCAGGTGGAGGGAGGACCTACTAGGGATGAGCTTTGTCAGGCCCAGAAGGAGTGCCCTACCCTTGAGGGTTTGCGGCGACAGGCCGAAGCCCAGGCAGCGGGTAACGATTCGGGGAACTTCCACATATATTGGGAAGATGGTCTCCTCTATAGCGAACCCAAGGCTCCGGTGCATGGGTCATCCCGGGCCTTGGTAGTTCCCCAGCGTTACCGAGCCTTCCTGTTGGGATTGGCTCACGAAATACCCTTGGCAGGACACTTGGGACAGGACAAAACTTTTGCTCGGCTTGTCCCTCATTTTTACTGGCCTCAGATGAGGATTACGTCCGACACTTTTTGTAGGACGTGTGTAACCTGCCAAGCTAGTGGGAAAACAGGGGTGAAGCTGAAGGCTCCCCTGCAACCACTGCCGGTCGTTGGCACCCCCTTTGAAAGGGTGGGCATCGACATTGTTGGGCCATTAGATCCACCAACGTCCGCCGGTCACAGGTTCATCCTGGTTCTGGTGGATCATGCCACCCGGTACCCAGAGGCTATCCCTCTGAGGACTATTACTGCACCTGTGGTGGCACGGGCTCTGATGGGGATTTTTACCCGGATGGGGTTCCCCAAGGAAGTGGTGTCGGACAGAGGTACCAACTTCATGTCGGCATACATGCGGGCTATGTGGAAAGAGTGTGGAGTCACTTACCGGTTCTCCACCCCTTATCACCACCAGACCAATGGTCTGGTGAAAAGGTTTAACAAAACCTTGAAGGGCATGATCAGGAGTCTGCCCGAGAGCCTGCGGAGGAAATGGGACGTCCTCCTACCTTGTTTGCTGTTTTCCTACAGCGAGGTACCACAGAAGGGAGTGGGCTTCAGCCCCTTCGAGCTGTTGTACGGACACCCTGTTCGTGGACCCCTCAGCTTGGTGAAGGATGGATGGGAAGGACTCCCAGAAAACTTCCCTCGGATGTGGTGAGCTATATGCTGGCCTTTAGTAGCCAAATGGCTCGGTTGTGGAAGCAGGCTTCCGAAAATCTAGAAGCCAGCCAGACGGTCATGAAGGAATGGTATGACCGAAATGCTCACCCGGTGGAGCTGGAGCCTGGCCAGAAGGTGTGGGTTATGGAGCCTGGAGAGCTTAGCGCCCTCCAGGATCGCTGGTCAGGCCCCTTTGAGGTGATTGAGAAGAAGGGTAAGGTCACATATGTGGTGGACCTTAAGACGCCCAGGCAGCCCTATCGAGTGCTCCATGTCAACCGCCTCAAACCCCACCAAGAGAGACCAGAGGTCACTTTGATGATGGTGACTGACGGAACAGAGGAAGAGGAAAGTGAACCTCTTCCTGAACTTTTGGCGTCCCAGGAAAATGATCGGTCCGTGGAGGGAGTGATCCTCTCACCATCCCTAACTCCCGAACAGTGGAAGGACTGCTGCCAGGTTTTGGAGCAGTATGCTTCCTTGTTCTCACTTATCCCGGGGAGGACTCATCTGTGTACCCATGATGTGGACACAGGGGACAGCCCACCTGTGAAGTCCAAGTCCTACCGTTTATCGGATAAGGTGAAGGCTAGCATCCATGGGGAAGTCACCAAGATGCTAGAGCTGGGGGTGATTGAACCTTCAAGTAGTCCCTGGGCCAGTCCGGTGGTAATGGTACCCAAAGCTGCCCCACCGGGCACTACCCCAGAACTCCGGTTCTGTGTGGATTACAGGGGACTGAATTCTGTGACAAAGACCGATGCTCATCCTATCCCGAGGGCGGATGAGCTCATTGACCGTTTGGGAGCTGCCCAATATCTGAGTACCTTTGACCTTACATCTGGGTACTGGCAGATCTCCCTGACAGATGGAGCAAAGGAAAGGTCAGCCTTCTCCACACCTGAGGGTCACTACCAGTTCTGTGTAATGCCCTTTGGGCTCAATAACGCCCCTGCCACTTTTCAGCGGCTGGTGAACCAGGTCCTCTCCGGGATGGAGGCCTTTTCGGTTGCTTACCTGGATGACATCGCTGTCTTCAGCAGCAGCTGGAAGGACCATTTGTGTCACCTTCAGGCTGTCCTTCAGGCTCTGCAGCAGGCGGGTCTGACGATCAAGGCCATTAAGTGTCAGATCGGGCAGGGGTCGGTAGTGTACCTCGGTCACTTGGTGTGTCGGGGCAAGGTGCAACCCCTCCAGGCCAAGATTGAAACTATCATGGCCTGGGAACCCCCCAAGACTCAGACAGAGGTCCGAGCCTTTCTGGGCCTCACCGGTTATCAACGGGTATTACTGACGCTTCGTCAAGGGGTATGGTACTATCGTGGCTCCCTTGACTGAGCTCACTTCCAAAAAGCACCCTTGACGGGTAATCTGGACCGAGGGGTGTCAGCAAGCCTTTGACACCTTGAAAAAGGCAATGTGTGCGGCACCTGTCCTCAGGGCCCCTGACTACTCCAAGGAATTCATCGTCCAAACGGATGCGTCGGAGCATGGCATCGGGGCAGTGCTGTCACAACTCAATGAGGAGGATCTGGACCACCGGCCCCTCAGGTGGCTGATGCAAATGAGGGGTGAGAATCCTAAGTTGTTGAGGTGGTCCATCTCCCTACAGGGAATGGACTTTAGGGTGGAACATCGCCCAGGAGTGGACCACGCCAATGCTGACGGTCTCTCCAGGTATTTCCTCCTTAGTGAAGAGAACTCCCAAGGGATTGGGTAGCTCTCTCCACTTTCAGCTGGGGGGACGCATGTTAGACATGCCAGCCCTTTGGCTGTCCCCTCCTCATTTTTTTCCTTCCTTTACCCTCTAATTTTTTTTCCTGTCCACTAGTTTTCTTTTTGTGTGTTGCCTTAGAGGCTTTGGGCGCCCCATTGTCACTAATTGATAATGTGGCGCAAGGTGCTTCCCTAAAATGGAGGGAGAGAGAGAGCTCCTCCACAAAATGGTGGCCTAAACTGTCACCTCAGAACCTGGGCCATAGGCTGGCATGAGGAGTTCCAGAACCTTCTGGACCCTTCTGGACAGTTAGGGCCCAGGCTATAAATAGAGGTGAGGGGCGACGGCCATTTTGTGCGTAGTGAGGTAGTCAGGAGTAAGGCACCTGAGTGGGGAGGTGGGTGCGCCAGAGGGGGGAACTGACTGTTCTTAGGGCCTGCTTCTTCCCCACCTCAGTTGACACTGCCCCCCACCTCGTGACCTAGCCCTGTTTCCAGCCGGGGACCCTGGGGTGACCTCAACCCGCCACAAGACCTACTCACAAGAACTTCCCGTAAGAACTTGTCACAGAACTGTTGGGGAATCAACCGGGGCCCTGCGCCGTGTCATCCCTGCGCCTATTGATGTCATCTGGGCCCCCTTCCTAGTTCCTAGTTCTTTCTGCCACTGGCGTGTGGCCTACTAACACTCAACCTGCCTATTCTGAACCGGGACATCCCTGCGAGTGAAAGGGGGCGCTGAGCGCTAAGTGAATTGCCACCCCCGAACTGCAGGCTACCCCTTTAATTGGAACCACCCCCGGTAGGGCTGCCCAAAAGAATTACTCACCACCGCAGCCCTGGGCCGTGTTTCTTGCTCCCTGCCCTCCTTGGGGCCCGCGGGGAAGACCGGGGCCCCGCCGCTGCCGTCGCCGTCTGAGCGAGGCGGCTCTCAGTGTGGAGAGGGCTGCCGGTTTACCAGGAAGGCCGCGTAGGCCTGAAGCCAGCATCTGGGATCACCTGACGGGGGCGGACTGCCAAACGCCGCCCCCACCGACTTCTGAGGAGGAAGAGGCCACACCCCGCAGGTCGCGCAGCTTTGGCGGCTGCGGGTGCGTTCCAACGCCGACTTCTGAGGAGGCCCTCGTCCCGGACGTCGCTGGGAGGCCTGGTAGGCTGTCGGGTGGGGCTCCCAGGGGAGCGAGCCCCTGCCGGTTGGAGAATCATCCCCAGGGCCTTCGGGAGGCCAACAAGTATGGTAACTTCCCCCGGGGAGGTGGGGGAGAGACCCGGAGCTCGTCCCTCCCCCTGGGGAGATCCATCGAGGGTCTGCTGGGTTCCCTACGGCCGGAACGGGCTTTCCCCTACATCGGCCAACGGCCGCAGAAGTTCTGGCTCGGGAGAGGGGCTAACTGGAAGCCAACCCCCGAAGTAGATTTGAAGAAGGAAAAGGGGGAAGGGGGGCCGCGTATCGCCGGAGCTCGGCAGGCAGCCTCCTTCCACCGTGACTATCGAACCTCGGATCTCTGATCCAGAATACCACCCTAGGTGAAGACTCTGACTGAAGGCTGGGCGTAAAGTAGGGATTTCAGGCCCCAATTAGCTCTGGGAAAACTTGCCATGTCTAGCGCCTCAATGGATTAAATGATTAGCGCTTTGGGTTTGGGCTATGCTCTGAATTAATACTGTGAAGACTTGACATAACTGTAGTGCCCTGAGTCCTCCCCAAGTTTAGCGCTTCCAGAAAATACAATGTTTGGCACTTTAGTGATAGGCAAGGTTTCATGCTAAGACAGTGCCGAGTTAGCGCGTTTAAGAATTGCTATGTGCAGTGCCCTGCTTAGAGTGTCATGATGAATGCTATAAAATGGCTATGTGCGGCGCCTTGTTGAAGACCAGGTTTTATAGTGCTATTGAAAGACAATGTGCAGCGCTATGTTGAAATACACGATCTGAAGCTCTAATAGTTTGCTTGGTTCAGCGCCTTGCACAACCACTGTGTTGACACTCCTCAGGATTCCCGGGTGTCGCGCTCTGGTTCCATACCAGGCTTAAGGTATTCATGTGATGCCAAACCGGTCATAATGAAATGCTATTGATCCTAATGTGTATAAGATAAAACTGATTGAATTCATTGACAAGAAGAGAAGTACATGAAATAAGGAAAGATAAAGCTTTTCTACCTTTTCTAACCATTTGGTGTAGCGTCATTTTTAGTGGTGGTACGCTGGAGTGTGGAGTGAGTGTGATGCAAGCACAACATGTCTCTTGGGCATAGGCCTTTCCACTTTAGCCAGGCTACCCTAGGACGTTAGGTCCAACAGGAAGCAGTTTCCGTTTTCTCTAGCATATGCTGTAACTATTCACAAATCTCAAGGATTAACTGTAGATAGTGCTTTTGTAAACATTGGTTCTACTGTGTTCAAAGAAGGTATGGCATATGTTGCTTTGTCACGAGTTAAAACATTATCTGGTTTATTCATGATAGACTTTGATGACTCAAAAGTTAGTGCTGATGCAAATTGTGTAAAGGAGTATAATAGATTAAGAAGAACCTATGCTCCTCATTTAGGTCAGTATCCTGTGTTTGAAAAACGTGTTGTTTCTCGGAAAAGGAGAATTGAGAATATCTGTAATGAGGATGTACAGAAGAGAAAACAAAAGGAGAGGGATGTGATTGCAAGCAAAAAGAAAAAGGACAGTGTTCAAGAGGTTGTTGGTTTTCATTTTGAAAATAGCTCTGGTGTCAACTGCTACGCTAATGTAGTGCTGAATGTTGTATTTTATCTTGAAAGTTTGCAAGAGCAGATAATAATTCATCATGTAAAAAGATTTTGTTCTCTGCTGAGTTTTCTTTTTGAGAAGCTGAGTATTGATAAAACTAAAATAGAAAGTGCTTCTGATGTTAGAAAACTTTTAGATGTATGTTCAGGATGTACACAGTTTACTCAAAATGTCCAGCAAGGTGCACAGGATTTTTTGATGTATATCCTTATGGTACTGGAAGAAGAAGGGGTAGAGATAGAAAATATGTTTGGTCTCTCTTATTATTGGGAACATAGTTGTGAAAACTGTTTGAACACATGCAGCTCTAATGTTGATTCTGAAAGGTTCATATATTTAACATTACCAGAGAGTATATCAGTGACTTTTAGTAAATTAGTTAAAGATGCCAATCACAACATGGAATGTTCTCAATGTAAATCAGACATGTTTTCAACGTTATTTTTAAAGAAATATGGACAGTATGTAATTTTAATGATGCAACGTTGTAGAGCTGATGGTTCAAAATTGGACACTTTAATAAAGAAGCTTACAGGACATCAATTATCAAAATCTGGAAAAACTTTTGTTGCGGTTGCAATAACTTTCCATGATGGACATTCTATAACTTTTGGTTATTACACAGTTTATCTTAAATGTGAAAAAGGCTGGACACTGTGTAATGATTCTCAATTGATTTTCAAGCAACGTTTGCCTGCAGAATTACCAAATTCCTATTTAATTTTTCTGAAACCAAAATTTTAGATACAAATTGCAACATCTGAACAAATCATTTTTGCGACTTTATTGGATTACCATTGGATATTTCATCAAAAAATAATTTAAAAATTACCATTTGGCCTCATGGAAAGGTAAAAATTTCTCTTGTGGACTTCTTTGACAGATGTTATTTTGGTGTATGTGCTTAAGCAACAAGATTTACAGACGATATTTATTGCAAATATTTATTGTTTTTAGATGATGTTTTTATTAAATATGTTACATTTCTATAAAGGTATGTTTTACTGAGAAGAGATTCAGGGCTTTTTTTAAACAATCTTTCAGATTGTTAAGTTTTTTTGCCCGCTGTTATATATACTCTGAAAATACAATATATTCTGAAAACAGCAAAAAAAGGGCAAAAAATTGTTTTTTTAAATAAGAAAATATGTGTACGGTATTCTAAAATGTATTGTTAAATATTAATACTTTTTTTCTTTTTTTACAGATTGAGAAAGAAAATTTGGGAAAATTAATACTTTTTTCTAGCAATTAAAAAACAACATTTATTGATAATTAAGTTATTTTGTTGGTCAGGTAAGTTTGAAATATCTGTATTTATCACACATTTACTTTCATACTCCCTTTTTTTCACTTCTCCTCCATCTGCTTTTCTCATTTCCCTTGTGGTCCCTCAAGTACATTGAAGGGTGAAATAAATATTTATTTATTTATTTATGTATTTATTTATTTTAAATGAAAAAAGTGAATAAAAAAAATAAAAAAATTGTGAGGTAGAGTGGCTCTTAAAAGAGCCGTTGTGTTAATACAGGGACAGAGGAAGGAAAGAATGGCAATATTATAAGGCACCGCACTTGTGCTGCTCAATCTTATTGTCTATTAGAGGAATACTAGACTCTCCAAAAGCAATAAGAGAGTAACAAGTGTTGCACCTTATATGTACTCTCTGAAACCGAGGGTAAATGTCCAGAGGAGCAGAAGAGGGTGATGCTCCCACCGCAGAGGAAGTGCTCGGCTGAGCTGCCGAAGATGTACTCGGCTGAGCAGCTGCGGATGTGCTCGGCTGAGCTGCTGAAGGGGTTGCTGCAGTAGCTTGAGCAAAAGTCTTGGGATGTACATCCCTAATGTGCCTAAACATAGTGAAAATTCCAAAAGAATACTTCTTCTTTGGATTTCCTCTAGACAAGACACGCCCACAAAGTCTGCAGGTGACTAATGGAGCATTGACTTTTTTCTGCCCCTCTGGAAATGTAAAATATTGCCAGACAAAAGAATCCTTCTGTTTCCTCTTTCTCTGTCTGATAATGGTGTCCTGCTCACTCCCAGAAGAGGACTGCTGCTCTGCCATTGTATCCCAAAGACACTTCAGCTCCTTCTCCTAGGGAATCACAAGCAATAATGAGGGGAATGGGTGTGGTGTTGGACGTTTCTGGAAATTAAAGAAGTTTAAACCAATGAAAAGTGTTGTTTCTGGATCACATGACCTACCATGCGCGCTCCGTACGCTTACCGTACGCGCACGGTAAAAGTACGCATGCGCGTATGTAAGACGCGCGCGCATGCGCATTAGAGGCACGCACGCACGCGCGCATGCGCATTAGAGGCACGTGCGTACGCGCGCATGTGCATTAGAGGCACGCGCGTACGGCGGTTCCGCGTAAGGTGCACGCGCGCATGCGCGTAGGAAGCAAGCGTATAAGCGTTGCATACGAAGTACGGATGCGTACGTAAACACGTACGCATGCGCACACGGAGCATAGATATTACGTACGCGCACCGTACTTATAGCGTACCGTGCGCGTACCGTAAGTTTACCGTACGTGCACGGTAAAAAATCCTAAAAAAAAAGTATAAAGGTTTGTAGAGGATATTAACTATGTTGTTTAACTATATCTAAACATTTATTTAAAAAAGGTGAACCATTCCATATTGCAGGATACAGTAAATCAATGATTATATACATAGGTAGCATATTGTTTAAAAGAAAATTCTCAAAAGAAAAAAAAAAAAGGATTTAAAAAACCTTGTAAATTCACTTAAAAAAACATAGGTTTCACACATGTTATAGTTAGGAATTAGCATTTAAAAAACCTTGCAAATTCACTGAAAAAACCATAGGTTTCACACACGTTATAGTTAGGAATTAGCATTTAAAAAACCTTGCAAATTCACTGAAAACACCATAGGTTTCACACACGTTATAGTTAGGAATTAGCATTTAAAAAACCTTGCAAATTCACTGAAAAAACAGAGGTTTCACACATGTTGTAGTTAGCTGGACATTTCACTCGTACAAAACCATTGAAATTCCCCTGTTATAGTTAGTTCAGCTAACTATATCTCGCGCGCCCGCAATCCACTGCTGATGACGTCACATATTACATCACTCATGACATGGTCAGTGACATCACTCATGACATCACTGATGACATCTCAAATGACATCACTGATGACATCACTGATGACGTCATCCTTGTGATAAATTACCACATCTTCTCACACCCTAATATAACCTTTGATACACCGACTCAAAATTTAAGAGTTCCATTCTCAAAACCATACATACTGCAATACCAATAACTACATACCCACTTATTAACTCTTAGGTCTACATACACCTCCACTCACCTGTACAGTCACTCATACTTACAGTCACTCCATACAAAACTATCATATGCATTTATACACTTATATAGATACTCACACACTAACAAGCATCCATAGAGCTACTCTCACACCTACTCAGTCATGCAAATAATCACACTCCCATTTAGTCACCTATGCGGTTATACACACTCAAGTTCACTTTCTCATAAAAATAGTATCACATTCTTACACTCTTATAGAATCATTGATACAAGCACACACTCATCCATACAGTCACTCTCACAATCACACTCTATCACATTTACCCACTTATATAGTCTTACACGCATTTATACTGCCTTTCACATATGTAGTTAGTCACAAATGTACCACTGTGATATGCATTCAATCCCTAACACACCCATACATACACTCACTCAACCATACAGTCCATCACAGATGCACTCTTAAAACCATGCACCCATAGAATCACCCACTCACACATCTATGCATAGAGTCACACACACCCTACCCACACAAACACTCAGCAACCCATACAGATACTGAGACAAGCAATCAATAACTCATATACACACTTATACAGGTATTTACAAAACCATGCCGCCACTTATACACCAACTTACAGACACATACAAACATTTACACAGTTTAGTCACTAGTGTGCAGTAAGATACATTTAATAACTCACTTATACAGTCAGTTACGCACCACAGAAAATCATCCATTTACACACTTGTACACCCACTCATTCTTCCACTGGCCTTTCACTATAAATATTAAACATATTAAAATTGTTCCGAAACACATACTCAATGGATGATGTCATCAGTGATGTCATCAGAGATGTCATGAGTGATGTCATGAGTGATGTCACTGACCATGTCATGAGTGATGTAATATGTGACGTCATCAGCAGTGGATTGCGGGCGCGCGAGTTATAGTTAGCTGAACTAACTATAACGGGGAAATTTCAATGGTTTTGTACGAGTGAAATGTCCAGCTAACTATAACATGTGTGAAACCTCTGGTTTTTTCAGTGAATTTGCAAGGTTTTTTAAATGCTAATTCCTAACTATAACGTGTGTGAAACCTATGGTTTTTTCAGTGAATTTGCAAGGTTTTTTAAATGCTAATTCCTAACTATAACGTGTGTGAAACCTATGGTTTTTTCAGTGAATATATATATATATCCATATATATATACACATATATATATTCACTGAAAAAACCATAGGTTTCACACACGTTATAGTTAGGAATTAGCATTTAAAAAACCTTGCAAATTCACTTAAAAAACCATAGGTTTCACACATGTTATAGTTAGCTGGGCATTTCCTTCAAAAAAAACCAATGAAATTCCCCCGTTATAGTTAGTGCAGGCAACTATAACTCACGCGACCGCAATTCGCTGCTGATGCCGTCAGATATTACATCACTGTATTTAGACACTTATTTACCCATGTCTTCTTCCATTCATTTTTAGCTATACATATATTACAATTTTTTTTTTCAGAAAGACACATATGTCATCAGTGATGTAATATCTGACGTCATCAGCAGCGGATTGCGGTCGCATGAGTTATAATTGCCTGCACTAACTATAACGGGGGAATTTCATTGTTTTTTTTCGAAGGAAATGCCCAGCTAACTATAACATGTGTGAAACCTATGGTTTTTTAAGTGAATTTGCAAGGTTTTTTAAATGCTAATTCCTAACTATAACGTGTGTGAAACCTATGGTTTTTTCAGTGAATTTGTACTTTTTTTAAATGCTAAGTTATGTATTTATTAATATATTTTTTTAAACAAAACGTTTTCACGGCGCGCGCACAGTGCGCTTCGCGCACCGCCTGCCCACTTAACGCAGTTCGTGCGCGCACGGTGGGCACGCGGTGCGCTTTGCGCACCGCGCGCCCACTTTATGCAGTTCCTGCAGTGCTTTTTTTTCCCACAAAATCGCAGGGTGCGCGCACGCTGCGCGAACTTCGCAGATTTTTTTCTGTTTGGATGGTGCGCGCTGGGTGCGCGCACTCGGCGATTTTTCGAAAAAAAATAGATTTCTTTTTTTTGCCCTTGGGGGTCCTTCTGGGACCCCCTGACCACGGCTAGGGGGTCGGGAAGTGTCCACGCTGCCCCCTTTTCACGTTCTCCACATTAGTTTTTCACCCCCTCAGAGTGCGAGAGACAAAATGGCGGCCGACACTTCCTGGTTTCGACCGATTCGAATGTTTACTAAGATCTACCAACCAATCAGAATTGCACTCGCGCACGGCAAGGTGCGCGCACCCAGCGCGCACGCTGCGCGCGTATAGATATATATATTGATTTAAATGCTATTTTCTCAGAAAATACTGAACAGATTTACACCAAACCTGCAAAAGGCACTTCATGGACCTTATGGCTACCTCTCTGCCAAATTTCACGTAATTCTGTTCAGCTGTTCGGGCTGTAGCTGCGACTAAAGTCCCTATGGAAAAATCCATGGGGAAAATGCGTTTTGGGACCCCCCCTTTTTCTCGGCCCCCGCTTGACGAATCACCCCGAGACTTTCAGGGTAGGAGCGGAGCGGAGCGCCCCTATAGTTTTGAAAATTTCGCGAAGATTCGTCAATCGGCGCCAAAGTTATTCAAAATAGAATTTTGAGATTTCCTATGGAAACACGGTCCTAACTATAACTATCTACTGGCGACCGCCAGTAGATAATATATATATATATATATATATATATATATATATATATATACATACATATTACCTACTGGCGGTCGCCAGTAGGTAGTTATAGTTAGGACCCTGTTTCCATAGGAAATCCGCAACATTCTATTTGGAATAACTTTGGCGCCGGTCGACGAATCCTCGCGAAATTTTCAAAATAGGTGGGGCGCTACGCTCCGCTCCTACCCTGAAAGTCTCGGGGGGATTCGTCAAGCAGGGGCCGAGAAAAAAGGGGGGTCCCAAAACGCGTTTTCCCCATGCATTTTTCCATAGGACCTTTAGACACAGCTACAGCCCGAACGGCTGAACAGAATTACTTGAAATTTGGCAGAGAGGTAGCCATAAGGTCAAGGAAGTGCCTTTTGCAGGTCTGGTGTAAATCTGTTCAGTATTTCCTGAGAAAATAGCATTTAAAAGCATATATATATGTGGGCGGAGCCTAACCACACATCTCATCCTGAGATCTGATTGGCTGTCAGCACTTCATCCAAGAAGTGTTGGCAGCCATCTTGGGACCAATATACATGATAGCACCTCATTAAAAAGCATTGCAGTTAATAGAAGGTTTTAAGACTTTAGTTACATTATAAATCATTTGTTGATGGTACCATACTCATTTTAGGAATTGTGGTATGTTCTAAGGTGATTTCACCATGTGAAAAAGCCTTCTGCTGGGATATCATGATTGAGAGAAAAATATTTTCTCATGCTTTTACCACAGAGGTTTGGAAGGTGATCTATAGGCTAAACTGAGAGCTTATTTTCTGTAAATTCACATTATCTTTCTCAGTCATGTGAGAATGAAGTCTGACATTCTCAGTAAAACATGTACATCCAACAAGGGCAGAGACTGTCAGTTGATTCCTTTGTGTTCTACTGCAGCTTCCCAGAGTGTTCCAAAGAACTACTAGAGCGCTAACAGTCCTACTTATGATAAACGTATGGCACACCTGAAGCCATCTTGCTTGGATTAAAGTGGTAACTCTTAAAACATTTAATTTAAAAAGGAACAACATGAGGGGGTTCATTTTTCCATAAAAAGTATGATTAGTGCTGCAGAAAGAAAAATTAGGGCACATTTTGAGTGACTTCTCAAATCCTCTTCTATTTCATTAAAAAATTCTGACATGCAGACTGAAACATGCACTTTCAATACCAGCAGCAGTTTTCCCTGGTGAGCAGTAGCTTTACTACAGTGATCTAATGAGCAAAAAGAGTGCTAACATTCTGAATTTATGGCAAATGTGTGACACATCTGAATGCCTTCTTGATGGAATCAAAGTAAAAAACTGAAAGTATTTCCTACTGAGGAGACTGCAGTAAATGAGGAAATTAGGAAACTTCATAACAAATAAGTCTCCCAAGATGGCCACCAGAGACAAAAGAGCCCAAATGTAGCCCAAATATCACCCAGATGTAGCCCAAGTATAGCCCAATGACAGAATGTCCCAGAATGTTCTTAAAAACAACTAGAGCGCTTACTGTCTTCATTATGACAAAAGTATGGCACACCTGAAGCCATCTTGATTGGAATAAACTGGTAACACTTAAAACATTTAATTTAAAAAGGAACACAATGAGGAGGTTCATTTTGCCATAGAAATTATGATTATTGCTGAAGAAAGAAAATGAGGGCACATTTTGAGTGACTTCTCAAATCCTCTTCTATTTCATTAAAAAATTCTGACATGCAGACTGAAACATGCACTTTTAATACCAGGAGCAGACTTCCATGGTGCAGTAGTTTTACTACAGTGATCTAATGAGCAACTAGAGTGCTAACATTCAGAATTTATGGCAAATGTGTGACATATCTGAATACCTTCATGATGGAATCAAAGTACAAAACTGAAAGCATTTCCTACTGAGGAGACTGCAGTACATGAGGAAATTAGGAAACTTCATAACAAATAAATCTCCCAAGATGGCCACCGGAGACAAAAGAGCCCAAATGTAGCCCAAAATCACCCAGATGTAGCCCAAATATAGCCCAATGACAGAAGTGTGCAAAACACTTATTATTTTGTGTTTTTGCAGTGTTATATAGTGCAGACTTGTCAGGTATTGGAGTGCTTTACATGAGCATTGGTTACATCACACAAGAACAAATTCATTTTTATTTGTAGTCATGGGGAGACTAAGTGATTTGACCAGAATCACAGAATGTCGAGCTGAAGCAGAAACTTCAACCTGGTTCCCCAGTTGCAAAGTCTGTAGTTCTGGAAGTAACACCACATCCTCTCCCCTAAGTGCAACATTTAATCAAGTGGTCAACTGGATAAAAAAACATAAAGATAACAAATAATTTAAAAGTGCTTTGTCGCTATTTGAAAACTCAGAAAATATGTCCTTATTTTAGTCTTTTAGAGCACTAACCATAATTTTGATGCCAATAAGACCCTCTCATATATGTAATTTCTAAAGGAAATGCTCTAGGTATTACAGTTTTGATTACATCAAGACTTTTGTAATAAATATAGAATGTTAGCAATCTAGTTGTTCATTAGGATACTGTTGAGAGGCAGAGGCCAGGGGCACGGACTCTGAAAATTGAAGGCAGGTAGGAGGGTGCAAAGGCAACAATTTAACCACACTGAGCAGGCAGGAAGGGCCGTGGAAGCACAACAGACTATGGAGGGCAGTGGAAAGGGGGGCAGGGGCAACAAACCAACAATACAGGACTTGCAAGAGAGGCTGTTGGAGGGAAGATCTATTACGGGTCAAGGAAGCTAGGGGCGGTCCCCAGAGCCCCGGGAGCCACCACAGAACTGAGCAGGAGAGTGAGTCAGGTACAAAAGGGGCACCTTAATTTGTGCCGGGGTGCCTAGGAACGCTTGCTCCAAAAATGAAGAAAACAGACATATGAGACATGGAATTGGAGGCAGAATACAATGCCAGTTTAATGAGAAGATGCAACTTCAAAGAAACCGCTGAATAGAGACATAAAGTACAAAATACAGAATCCAGATAATCATACAGCTGTCATAATATTCTCTGTATCTCAATTAATGTACTGACAGAGAGAGAGAGAAAACACATCTATAAATGCATCATGAGAAACAAGTTACACCAAGGAAAATGTTACCTAGGAACACTCACGTTTACTCTTAGAGCAAGCATTCCTGCAATTACAATACAAAATCTTTTAAATGCAAAAGTAAAGAGAACAATGGTTAAACATAACATGACATTTCATATAGGTAAAATAGAATAAGATACTTCAAGCAAAGCAGAGCAAGACATTTTAAGCAAAGGAAGACAAGAGCTCCCAGCTCTTGGGGAAAACCTGCACTGCCTGTTAACCTACATACAGACGGCGAGGTAGTCCCTCGATATCTGTGGGAGCTCCCTTTTTATATCATTTTGTGGGCTCCTTTGCACGCTACATCTACCTACGTATGCTACCCAAAAGCTTCGTCTGCAGATTTTACCAGACATTTCGTCATTTACCCACTTAATGCTGACAATGGACTGGGTGAAAAGGTCAGTCTCTCAGGCCAATCGCTTATCGTAAGTTCCATAGAGCAAGCAGAAAATAATGGGTATTGTACGGGAATTCAATATATTCATGTATAAAATCTCCTCAGTTCTCCTAACTTGACGCTCTGCGGTTGCCACTTCCTTAAAAGCGGGAAACCTGCCCAGGAAGCAAGTACCAGTCCAGGATGCAGCCTACTGTATGTCGACAGCTTCAGGGGGATGTTGAACTTTGATACCGAGCACGGAGCACTCGGGTAGGGTGGGGGCTACTAGTTTGGATCAGAAGGCCTCGCAGACCTGCCTTCAGACTGCTATACACTAAAATTGCAGAGCTATGGTCAATTTAACAAAGAGGCCTACATATTGAACAGAAGGGCCTACACAGGGGTTTTATGCTGGCTGAGTGGTAAGGATGTCTCAGGATAATTATATAGCAACACAGGACCCGCTGGTCAATTTAATACGGCCTACAAATGCAGCTGGCAGGGCAAGGACAAGGGTCTCATACTTCAGGTGTGGACAGGACGGGCCAGGGGCCCCCTGTGATACAAAATCTACCCTCCTTCAAGGCTGTGGCAATGTAATAGACCATTGTGGGCAGAAGGAAGAGGCAATGGTAGTACAACCATACATGCCAACAGACCCGATTCAGCCAGGAAACGTCCAATGTTTTTAAGCTCAAATGGGCTTTATTTGATCTGTCTCCTGTCTACAATATCCTCTTTTTCAATGTAACTCAAAGGGGAAAATCAATACCCCAGTTTTTTTTCAAAATCTCCCTCTTACCAAGTTCAAAATGTTCGCAAGTATGGTACATTGGATCATGGAAGGAAATGGGATAGGGACATGGACTTGGATAACAGAGGACAGGAGGGACATGGAGAGGTGCACCAAACTGACCCTGCAGGGCAAGCATCAGGGTTTGCAGCAGCACAATACACCACACAGGGCATGCAGGACGGGAGTGCAGCACAACAATCCATAGAAAGCAAGAGGGAGGGGACAGGAACATGCACATGGACAACAGAGAACAGAGGGGCAAGAGGCAATGGTAGCTAGCTGACCATAATGGACAGACAGGAGAGAAAGCTGCAGCATAACAGACCATAAAGGGCAGGAGGGACGGATCAGGGGCATTACAATGGAACAGACAAGCCAGGAGGGAGGGAGTAGGGCTGGGGGCAAGGGGGCAGGGCAGGAGCAGCAAGATAGCCATGAGGTCAGGCAGGATGGGCACTAGAAGCAAGACACACCATGAAGAGCAACAGTGAGACTGTGATGGCATACACACAGACCATGGAGGGAAGGTGGGAGGGGGTCAGGGGCAGCTAACTGACCACACAGGGAAGGTGGGAGGGGCCATGGCAGCACAGAAGACCATGCATGGCAAGTGGGAGGGTTAGTGGCAGCACAATGGCTATGATGGGCAAGAAGGAGGGTGGAGGGGCATGCACAAAGGACGATGGAGGATAGAAGGGAGGGTCAGGACCTGTGCACAGACAAGAAAGTTCAGGGGAAGGGACCTCACAACAGACCACACGGGGCAGGCAGGAGGAGCAGTTGCAGCACAACAGACCAGGGAGGGCAGAAGGGTGTGGCAGTACAATGGACCATGTAGGACAGGAGGAAGAGGATAGGGGCATGGCATGTGGACAGGCAGGGTGGAGGTGGCAGGGACAAGTTACAGTCATCTGACAATGCTAGGCAGGTGGGAGGGGAGTGGCAGCTCAACAGAACACTCAGAGTAGATAGGAGTGGCAGGTCCATGGGACATGGTGGGCAAAAAGGATGGAGCAGGGGCATGCACAAAGACATCGGAGGGCAGGGGGAAGGAGAATAGGGGCAGCAAGCTAAGCACAGAGTTTAAGCAGGAGGTCAATGATGGGGCATAGAATTGGGCAATGATGGGCAGGAGGAGTGGACTGGTACATCATACTAAATTGAGGGCAGTGGCAGCACATCAGACCATGCATGGCAGGAGGGAGGAGGCTAGTCCATGGATTCACACAACAGAGGATAGGGAGGAAGGGGATGGGGCAGCAAGCTAACTGTTCAGAGAAGGCGGGTATTAGGAACTTTATTGTTTTTAAAACATTGTGTCTGTGCGAACTACTTAAAATATGAACAAGTATGCAGCATAATCTCACTTTTATTCAGGAAGAAGAGGACGTTTGTGACTGTGACTCCGGGCTCACTTGGCAGAAACACCCCCTGACCCTCCACCCCCTATCGCAAAATGTAATGCCCGTGAAAAGGGTAGGTGAACACAGTGTTATATAGAACATAGTCCTGAGAGCACGATTGCAAATGAAAACTAGATATAGTGTATGGTATAAACTATGCACCAAAAAGTGTGATATAAGATGAACCAGGGCGTGAAATATAATATGCAATACATTGTGCGCAATGACAGATTCATTGGAGAGCGCGAGATAGCACAGGCACTAGCCCGTGCTATGCGATATGCGCCTTGGAGTGTAATATGCACAGGGCAGTGTTGTGTAACCTAACTAGTCTCTAAAGTTGTAATATAAAATATGTGCTGGGGAGTGTAACGTTGCATATGCACTGTGACAAAGATATGGATCCCAGATTGTAATATGTATGGCATAGCACTGTGCGTTATAACATAGGCATCGAGAAAGGCACGTTAGATGGGGCAATATAACCCGTGCGAAGACAAGTGTGGCATGACATATTCACGGGGTGGTGTTACAGTGCACATGGGCTAGAGAGTGTCATAGCATATGCACTAGCTAGTGGAATACAACACAGAGGTGTGTGGCACTCGGCAGGCAATGGTGGGTGTAACACAGCATTGGGCTCTGTCAGGAGCACGCTGTGACTCTCAAGTGATGTTCGTCCCCTTTCCAGAGAGTAAAATAAAAAGTATTACACATCCGGCAGTGGATGTGTGTTTTATTAACCGTGAGGGGGGTTTCTTGCATAGTTTTGGTCGAATTTTTGTCGAATCCCCTTTGAATGGCTTGGTGTGCATGTGTATTAAATGTGCCCGTCAATAGCTACCCATGTTTGTATAAATAAACGACAAGGGTGTCTACCAGGATTAGGCACGGTAGGGCATCAGACATGTCAGAGCTTCACTAGTGGTGTAAATACATTCCACGTGGATTCATTGCATGCATAGTCGCCTTTTAATGAATATCACGCAAATCGTCATGGTGATAGGTACGTACGGTTTGTCCAGCATGTCCTAGGTGTGTCTATAAATATATATTTTTTAAAAATAATAAAAAACAGTGGCCGGCCCTGGGGATTGGGGTCAAAAAAATATAATTAGGAGACTGGCCCTGGGGGATGGGGTCATCAGGGCCAATAAATTAGAATAAGAAGGGGAACCAAACAGCCCCCCTTCTTAAAAAACTAAAATAAATAAAAGACTGGCATCGTGCCGGAGGCCATGCCCCCTCCGTGCAGCACTCTGCAAACGCGCCCCCAACAGGCATCTCCAGTATGCGCCAGGGAGCTGCGCTGCAGCCAGGTGTTCTGAGGCCAAGCCCCTTTTTACACCTCTCTGCAACGCAGCTCTGTGGCGCTTACTGGAGGTACCTAGTGGTCTAGTTTGACCCTAGAGACCCTTAGGATTCAGGGGGACTTAATCTCTCAACTTAGAACAGCCACAGGGCGCGTTTACACAGTGGTGAAGGGAGGGGACGGGGCCTGAGGTGACGTGTGCAAACACGCACTATGGCACGTTTTAAATTGGGGATATAATTTCCCTTCAATACTGAGGGCCCCTGGGGGCTAACCAAGTGCTTCCAGTAAGCGCCACTGAGCTGCATTGCAGAGAGGTGGTCCAGGCCGTGCCACTTTTTACACCTCTCTGCAACGCAGCTCTGTGGCACTTACTGGAGGTACCTAGTGGGCTAGTTGGACCCTAGGGATCCTCAGGATTCAAATGAACTTAATCTCCCAACTAAAAATGGACACAGGGCGTGTTTACACAGTGGTGAAGGGAGGGGACGGGGCCTGAGTTAACGTGTGCAAAAACGCCCTGTGGCCTGTTTTAAGAGGTAGTTTTAATCCCCATGCCCTATTATACACTAGGGGCTTACAGAGGAGGTCATGCTAATCACAGGGGGACCCCAACGCATAATGTTCCCTAGTGTATGTAGGTGTTTTCACTGTATTCTAAGTGTCTTTTAACATAGCACTGGCTCTAGGACTGGTTAGTCAGACTCAGTTACCACCAGTATCCGTCTGAAAAAGTTGAGGGTACAGGATGATTTTGCAACATGGCTTCTTTCTGCTCTTCTTTTTGTTCTTTCTGCACGTTATCCTTCTTCCTGCACTTATCTTCGTATTTGAGGACTTCTGTTGCTTCTTTCTGCACTTCTTTTGTTTCTTTCTGTGCATTTTTTTCTTCTTTCTTCACATGTCCTATCTCTGTAGGCATAGTTAGAAATTAGCATTTAAAAAACCTTTGAAATTCACAGAAAAAACCATAGGTTTCAGGCACGTTATAGTTAGGAATTAGCATTTAAAAAACCTCAGAAATTCACTGAAAAAACCATAGGTTTCAGGGGTGTTATAGTTAGCTGGACTTTTCACTTGTACAAAACCATTGAAATTCCCCCGTTATAGTTAGTTCAGCTAACTATAACTCGCGCGCCCGCAATGCACTGCTGATGACGTCACATATTACATCACTCATGACATGGTCAGTGACATCACTCATGACATCACTGATGACATCTCAAATGACATCACTGATGACATCACTGATGACATCATCCTTGTGATAGAGTGGCAGACCTCCTCTCACCCTAATATAACCTTTGATACACACATTCAAAAATAGAGACTAACATTTTCAAAAGAATGGACATACCATTACCAGTTACAACAACCTCTTCAGTAATTCTAAGATGCACATACACATCCACTCATTCACCAACAGTCCTATACAGTCACTCATACATGTACTCACTCATCATATGTACTCATACACCTATACATCCTGTTACACAATGCCACTCATCCATAGAGTTACTCACACACATAGTCACTCATGCTAATAAAGAATCAAACATACATTTACTTGCATATACAGTTATACACACACCACCATACTTACTTCTACGGAAACTTACACATACTTAGTCTTTTAAACAATCACTTATAGAAACACATACATATTCATACAGGAACTCTTTCAATCTCTCACTCTCACATATACTCACATATATACACCAATAGTCACATATACTAGTTTAAAACATATGTAGTTACTCATAAAGACACTATTGAGACAGTCATTCACTCACTAACACACCCATACACACACTCATCCACCCATACAGTCCTGCACACATGCTGTGTTCAACACATACAAACAGTGAGTCACTCATTCATGCACCTATGCACTACGTAATACCCCCCACCGAACCATGCAGACACTCAGACTGATACTCAAAAAACCAACTAATAACCTATATAGACACCCATGTAGCTACTCACCAACCCATGCAGCCACTTATACACAAAGTGAGAGACTGATACAGATATTTACATATTTAAACATTACTCACTAAGCCATGTATTCACTATGATACACTTAATCAGTCAGTTACACAATCAATTTTTCAAAAACAAATCATCCATTTAGACACTTATATACCCATTTATTCTTCCATCGACCTTGAGATATACATATATAAAACATATTTAATTTTCAGAAAAACACACATTCACTGGATGATGTCATCAGTGATGTCATCAGTGATGTCATTTGAGATGTCATCAGTGATGTCATGAGTGATGTCACTGACCATGTCATGAGTGATGTAATATGTGACGTCATCAGCAGTGCATTGCGGGCGCGCGAGTTATAGTTAGCTGAACTAACTATAACGGGGGAATTTCAATGGTTTTGTACAAGTGAAAAGTCCAGCTAACTATAACACCCCTGAAACCTATGGTTTTTTCAGTGAATTTCTGAGGTTTTTTAAATGCTAATTCCTAACTATAACGTGCCTGAAACCTATGGTTTTTTCTGTGAATATATATATATATATATATATATATATATATATATATATATATATATATATATAATTACCTACTGGCGGTCGCCAGTAGGTAGTTATAGTTAGGACCCTGTTTCCATAGGAAAACCGCAACATTCTATTTGGAATAACTTTGGCGCCGGTCGACGAATCCTCGCGAAATTTTCAAAACTAATGGGGCGCTACACTCCGCTCCTACCCTGAAAGTCTCGGGGGGATTCGTCAAGCGGGGCCTGAGAAAAAAGGGGGGTCCCAAAACGCGTTTTTCCTATGCATTTTTCCATAGGACCTTTAGACACAGCTACAGCCCGAACGGCTGAACAGAGTTACTTGAAATTTGGCAGAGAGGTAGTCTACAGGTCAAGGGAGTGCCTTTTGTAGGTGTGGTGTAAATCTGTTCAGTAGTTCCTGAGAAAATAGCATTTAAATCAATATATATATCTGTGGCAGCTTACGGTGCGCTTACCGTGCGCTTACGGTAAGCTTACCGTACGCGTACGGCGCCGTGCGCGAGCGCGATTCTGATTGGCTGTTAGATCTTAGTAAACATTCGAATCGGTCGAAACCAGGAAGCGGCGGCCGCCATTTTCTCTCTCGCACTCTGAGGGGGGTAAGCAAAACAAAGGTTCAAAACATGTAAAGGGGCATGTTAGACAGCTCCTAACCACCTAGCCTTGATTAAGGTGTCCCAAAAGAACCCCCAAGGCCAAAAATTCAATTTTATATTTTTTCAAAAAAACGGCGATTACGCTTACCGTACGCGTACGGTAAAAATTAATTATAAAAAATAAATTATCCCCAATTTCCCCCCCCCCCGGTGCAAAAGGTGCCCGCAGGACACCTTTTGTGCATGGCATATAATTCATTGGATCATAGAATAGTTTAACTTTTCACAACGAAGCGCATAATAAGTCCTCCGTGTGCGGACGTTGCGCGAAGCGCATCGTGCGTACATGGCCCATCCAGCGTAACGTGGGCACGCGGTGCGCGTAGCGCACCACGTGCCAACGTGCGTGCACGGCACTAACTGCGTTAAGTGGGCGCGCATGCCACGAACGGCGTAAAGTAACTTAGCATTTAAAAAACCGTACAAATTCACTGAAAAAACCATAGGTTTCACACACGTTATAGTTAGGAATTAGCATTTAAAAAACCTTGCAAATTCACTGAAAAAACCATAGGTTTCACACATGTTATAGTTAGCTGGACATTTTACTCATAAAAAACCAATGAAATTCCCCCGTTATAGTTAGTGCAGGCAACTATAACTCACGCGACCGCAATCCTCTGCTGATGACATATGTGTCTTTATGAAAAAAAAATATTTGTAATATATGTATAGCTAAAATTTAATGGAAGAAGACATGGGCAAATAAGTGTCTAAATACAGTATTAGCATCAGCAGAGGATTGCGGTTGCCTGAGTTATAGTTGCCTGCACTAACTATAACGGGGGAATTTCATTGGTTTTTTATGAGTAAAATGTCCAGCTAACTATAACATGTGTGAAACCTATGGTTTTTTCAGTGAATATATATATATATATATATACCAAGGAGTATTGAAGAATGAGTGGGTGTATGAGTATCTGAATGGATGATTTAGTAGGTGCGTGACTGTATAAGTGAGTGATTAAACGTGTCTTAGTGAATGCATGGGTTAGTGACTAAACTGTGTAAATGTCTGTATCAGTCTGTCAGCTGGTGTGTAAGCAGCTCCATGGGTTGGTGAGTAGCTACATGAGTTTCTATATGGGTTATTGATTGGTTGTCTGAGTATCTGTATGGGTGCCTGAGTGTCTGTGCAGTGGGTGATTTACTGGGTGTATGGGTTCAAGAGTGTATCTGTGAGGGGCTGTATGGGTGGGTGAGTGTGTGTATGGCTGTGTTGGTGAGTAAATGGATGTCTCAGTGGTACATGTGTGAGTAGCTACAAATGTGAAAGGCAGTATACGTGAGTGTTGGAGTATATAAATGACTATATGTGAGAGTGAGTGATTGTGAGAGTGGCTGTATGGATGAATGTAGGCTTGTATTAGTGATTGTATAAGAGAATAAGTATGTGTTAGCATATGTATGAATAAGTGAGGTGGTGTGTGTATAACTTTATAGATGAGTAAATGGGAGTGTGATTGATTCTTTGCATGTCTGACTAGGTATGTGAGTATTTCTATGGGTGAGTGGCGGTATGTGAGTGTCTCTATAGGTGTATACGTGCATATGATAGTGCTGTATTGATGAGTGACTACATGTATGAGTGACTGGATAGGTGAATAAGTGGATGTATGTGTAGACCTAGGAATCAGTGAGAGGGTATGTAGTAACTGGTATTGGTGTGTGTATAGTTTTGAAAATGGTAGTCTGTATTTTAGAATAGGTGTATCTAAGGTTACATTAGGTTGTGAGGAGGTGCATCTGATTATCACATGGATGATGTCATCAGTGATGTCATCAGAGATTTCATTTGAGATGTCATCAGTGATGTCATCAGTGATGTCACTGACCATGTCATGAATGATGTAATATGTGACGTCATCGGCAGTGCATTGCGTTAGCACGAGCTATAGTTAGCTGAACTAACAATAATGGCTGAATTTCTCTGGTTTTGTATGAGTGAAATGTCCAACTAACTATAATGTCCCTGAAACCTATGGTTTTTTCAGCAAATTTCAGAGATTTTTTCAATTCTAATTTCCAACTAAACGTCCCTGAAACATATGGTTTTTCAGTGAATTTCAAAAGTTTTTTCAATGCTAATTTCTAACGATGCCTACAGAGGTAGGACATGTGCAGAAAGAGGAAGAAAGGCGCAGAAAGAAGCAAGAGAAATGCAGAAAGAGGCAACAGAATTCCAGAAGGATGAAGAAAAGTGCAGAAAGAAGCAAGAGATAGGCAGAAAGAACCAACAGAGGGGCAGAAAGTAGCCATTTTGCGAAGTCATCCTGTGCCCCCTACTGACTGGTACTGGTGGTAACTGACGCTGACTAACAAGGCCCGGGGCCAGTGCTATGCTGAAAGACACTTAGAATACAGTAAAAACACCTACATACACTAGGGTACACTATGGGTTGGAATACCCCTGTGATTGGCATGACCTCCCCTGTAAGGCCCTAGTACATAATAGGGCAGGGGGATTAAAACTACATCTAACTCAGAGGTGCAGAAAGAGGCAAGAGAGGTGCAGAAACAAGTAAGTGAAGTGCAGAAAGAGGCAAGAGAATTGCTGAAAGAAGCAATAGAGCTATAGAAAGAAGCAAGAAAAGTGCAGAAGGAGGCAAGTGAGGTGCAGAAAGAAGCTATAGCAGAGAAGAAAGAACCAACAGAGGTGTAAAAAGAGGCAGGAGGGGATGCAGAAAAAGGAAGGAGAGGTTCACAAAGAGGCAGGGTAGATACAGAAAGAGGCAGGAGGGGTGCAGAAAGAAGGAAGAGACAGAGGTGCTGAAAGAGGCATGAAAATTGTGAGAAAGAGCAAGAGAAGTGTAGAAAAAAGCAACAGAGGTACAGAAAGAGGCAAGAGAGGTGCAGAAACAGAAGGAAAGGTGCAGAAAGAGGGAACAGGGGCGCAGAAAGAGGCAAGAGGGGTGCATAAAGGGAAATAAGGGGTGAAGAAAGAGGCAACAGGGGTGCGGAAAGAAGCAAGAGCAGTGTAGAAAGAAGCACCAGAGGTGCAAAAAGAGGCAAGAGGGGTGCAGAAAGAGGTAGAAAAGGTGCAAAAAGAAGCAAGAGAGGTACAGAAAGAGGCAGGAGGGGTACAGAATGAAGGAAGAGAAGTGCAAAAAGAAGCGTTAGAATTGCTGAAAGAAGCAATAGAGGTATAGAAAGAAGCAAGAGAATGACAGAAAGAGGCAAGTGAGATAGAGAAAGAAGCAAGAGCAGTGCTGAAAGAACCAACAGAGGTGCAAAAAGAGGCAAAAGGGGTGCAGAAAAAGGTAGGGGAGGTGCACAAAGAGGCAAGAGAGGTACAGAAAGAGGCAGGAGGGGTGAAGAAAGAACAAAGCGAAGTGCAGAAAGAAGCAACAGAGGTGCTGAAAGAGGCACGAAGAGTGCAGAAAGAGCAAGAGAAGTGCAGAAAAAAGCAACAGAGGTACAGAAAGAGGCAAGAGAGGTGCAGAAACAGGCAGGAAAGGTGTAGAAAGAGGGAGCTGGGGTGCAAAAAGAGGCAAGAGGTGTGCAGAAAGAGGCAATAGGGGTTTAGAAAGAAGCAAGAGCAGTGCAGAAAGAAGCAACAGAGGTGCAAAAAGAGGCAAGAGAACTTCAGAATTAACCAACAGATGTGCAAAAAGAGGCAAGAGGGGTGCAGAAAGAGGTAGGAAAGTTGCACAAAGAGGCAAGAGAGATACAGAAAGAGGCAGGAGGGGTGCAGAAAGAAGAAAGTGAAGTGAAGAACGAGGCAAGAGAATTGCTGAAAGAAGCAACAGAGGTGTAGAAAGAAGCAAGAGGAGGGCAGAAAGAGGCAAGTGAGGTGCAGAAAGAAGCAAAAGCAGTGAAGAAAAAACCAACGGAGGTGCTGAAAGAGGAACGAAGGGTGCATAAAGACTAAGAGAAGTGCAGAAAGAGGCAAGCGAGGTACAGAAAGAGGCAAGAGAGGTGCAGAAACAAGCAGGAAAGGTGCAGAAACAGGGAACAGGGGTACAGAAAGAGGCAAGAAAAATACAGAAAGAGAAAAGAGGGGTACAGAAAGAGGCAAGAGATCTGCAGAAAAAAGCAACAGAGGTGCTGAAAGAGGCAAGTGGGGTGCAGCACGGGGCAAGAGATCTGCAGAAAAAAGCAACAGAGGTGCTGAAAGAGGCAAGTGAGGTGCAGAAAGAAGCAAGAGAGGTGCAGAAAGAGGCAATAGAAGTGCAGAAAGTAGCAATAGAGGTGCAGAAAGAGGAAAACGGGGTCCAAAAAGAGGCAAGAAAAGTGCGTAAAGAGGCAACAGAGGTATAGAAGAGGCAAGATAGGTACAGAAAGAAAAAGTAGGGGTGCAGAAAGAGGCAAGAGATTTGCAAAACAAAGGAACAGAGGTGCTGAAAGAGGCAAGAGATCTGCAGAAAAAAACAGAGGTGCTGAAAGAGGCAAGTGAGGTGCAGAAAGAAGCAAGAGAGGTGCAGAAAGAAGGAAGAGAGGTGCATAAAGAAATAACAGAGGTGCTGAAAGAGGTGAGAAGGGTGCAGAAAAGAGAAAGAGAAGTGTAGAAAGAGGCAAGAGAGGTATAGAAAGAGGCAAGAGAGGTACAGAAAGAGGGAACAGGGGTGCAAAAAGAGGCAAGAGAGGTGCTGAAACAGGCAAGCAAGGTGCAGAAAAAGGGAATAGAGATCTGCAGAAAAAAGCAACAGATGTGCTGAAAGAGGCACGTCAGCTGCAGAAAGAAGCAAGAGATGTGCAGTAAGAAGCATCAGAGGTGCAGAAAGAGGCAAGAGGGGTACAGAAAGAGGAGAGAGAAGTGCAGAAAGAAGACAAGAGGTGCTCAAAGAGGCAAAAGGGATGCAGAAAGAAGCAGGAGCAGTGCAGAAAGAAGCAACAGAAGTGCAGAAAGAAGCAACAGAGGTGCTGAAAGAGACACAAAGGGTGCAGAAAGAGGCAAGAGAAGTGCAGAAAGAAGCAACAGAGGTACAAAAAGAGGCATGAATGGTGCAGAAAGAAGGAAGAGAGGTGTAGAAAGAGGCAAGAGAGTTGTACAAAGAGGGAAAACAAGTGCAGAAAGAGGCAAGAGGGGTGCAGAAACTGGCAGGAGAAGTGCAGAACGAGGCAAGAGAATTGCTGAAAGAAGCAACAGAGGTGTATAAAGAAGCAAGAAAAGTGCAGAAAGAGGCAAGTGAGATGCAGAAAAAGGCAAGACAGGGACAGAAAGAAGGAAGACGAGTGCAGAAAGAAACAACAGGGGTGCAGAAAGAAGCAAGACAGGTGCAGAAAGAAGCATGGAAAGTGCAGAATTAAGCAACAGGGGTGCAGAAAGAGGCAAGAGAAGTGCAGAAAGAAGCAAGAGAGGTGCAGAAGAAGGCAAGAAAGCTGCAGAAAGAGGCAAAGAGTTGCAGAAACAGGCAAAAGAGGTACAGAAAGAGGGAACAGAGGTGCAGAAAGAGGCAAGAGAGGTGCAGAAACAGGTAAAAGGGGTGCAGGAAGAGACAAGAGGGGTGCAGAAATTTGCAAGAGAGGTGCAGAAAGAGGTAAATGGGTGCAAAAGATGTAAGAGGGGTACAGAAAAAGGCAAGAGATGTGCAGAAGGAGGGAAGATGGGTGCTGATAGAGGCAAGAAGGGTACAGAAAGAAGCAAATGAGATGCAGAAAGAGGCAACAGACATGCAGAAAGAGGGCAGAGAGGTTCAGAAAGTAGAAGAGATTTGCAGAAATTGACAAGAGAAGTGCAGAAAAAGAAAGAAATGTGCAGAAAGAAGCAACGGAAATGCAGAAAGTGGCAAGAGTGGCGCAGAAGGAAGCAAGAGTGGCTTGCACACCATTAGTACCAATGTAACTCCCACATTTAGCAATTAGTAACAGGGGACCATTCTAGGTTTGGAAAGGGCCTTCCATGACACTGTAACACTTGTCGCATAACATACGACAATGTCTCAACTGGAAGTCATTTAATTAGGACAAAAACAAAAAAACATGTAGTAGATCACAGCGAGAAGGGGATAAAGGAAGAGAGACCACAATGGGGATGGTAAAGAAAGAGAGTTATTATGTGTACGTAGTTATAACAGCACCACAGTTCAGATTGATATACAGTGACCATTAAAACACAAAGTGAGCACTGGACGTGCTAGTGATAGTGAGCAGCGCAGTAACACAAGGGTGAGGATAACAGTGTAAACGGCGAACAGATTGATAATAGTACTGTGGTCAAAATAATGTAAATAGTTTGTTTTTTTTCAAGGTAGATATTTAGCATTCAAGACAGGTAAAATGACCACAACAGCGCCAATGTTTTTAGCTGGGTAGTCGACGGCGTTTCAACCTGCTGGGTTTCAGGTCATCATTAGGACAATGGTCAATAATTTAGGGTCCCTGGGGGCCAACTAACCCACCAGGTACGTCCAATAAGTGCCACAGAGTTGCATTGCAGAGAGGTGTAAAATGGGGCATGGCCTTGGACCGCCTCTCTGCAACGCAGCTCTGTGGTGCTTACTGGAGGTACATGGCGCCAGGGACTCTCAGGATTCAAGGGGACTTAATCCCCCAACTTAAAACATGCCACAGGGCGCATTTGCACAGTGGTAAAGGGAGGGGCGGGGCCAGAGGTGACGTGTGCAAACACGCCATGTGGCACGTTTTAAGTTGGGGAATTAAGTCCCCTTCAATCCTGAGGGCCCCTGGGTGCCAACTAGGTCACCAGGTACCTCCAGTAAGCACCACAGGGTTTCGTTGCAGAGAGGTGGTCCAGGCCATGCCCCTTTTTACACCTCTGTGCAACGCAGCTCTGTGGCGCTTACTGGAGGTACCTGGTGGGCTAGTTGGACCCCAGGGACCCTCAGGATTAAAGGGGACTAAATCTCCCAACTTAAAACGGCCACAGGGCGTGTTTGCACACATGTCACCTCAGGCCCCTTCCCTTCACTTCTGTGCAAACGCACCCCGTGGCATGTTTTTAGAGGTAGTTTTAATCTCCCTGCCCTATTATGTACTAGGGACTTACAGAGAAGGTCATGCTAATCACAGGGGTACCCCAACGCATAGTGTTCTCTAGTGTATGTAGGTGTTTTCACTGTATTCTAAGTGTCTTTTAGCGTAGCACTGGCTCTAGGCCTGGTTAGTCAGAGTCAGTTACCACCAGTACCCATCTGAAAAAGTTGTGGGCACAGGATGATTTTGCAACAAGGCCTCTTTCTGCTCCTCTGTCGGTTCTTTCTGCATGTTTTCCTTCTTCCTGCACTTTTCTTCGTCTTTGTGGACTTCTGTTGCTTCTTTCGGCATTTCTTTTGCTTCTTTCTGTGCTTTTTTTCTTCTTTCTTCAGATGTCCTACCTCTGTAGGCATAGTTAGAAACTAGCATTTAAAAAACCTTTGAAATTCACTGAAAAAACCACAGGCTTCAGGCACGTTATAGTTAGAAATTAGCATTTAAAAAATCTTTGAAATTCACTGAAAAGACCATAGGTTTCAGGCACGTTATAGTTAGAAATTAGCATTTAAAAAACCTTAGAATTTCACTGAAAAAACCATAGGTTTTAGGGAAAGTTATAGTTAGTTGGACATTGCACTCGTACAAAACCAGTGAAATTCCCCCGTTATACTTAGTTCAGCTAACTATAACTCGCACCCCTGCAATGCACTGCTGATGACGTCACATATTACATCACTCATGACATGGTCAGTGACATCACTGATGACATCACTGACGACTTTTCAAATGACATCACTGATGACATCACCGATGACATCATCCATGTGATAAATCGATGCATCTTCTCACACCCTAATATAACCTTTGATACACCCACTCTAAATTACAGACAGCCATTCTCAAAACCATTGACACTCCAACACAAATAACTACATACCTACTCACTGATTCTTAGGTCTACACACACATCCACTCACTCAGCTGTATAGTCACTCATACTTATGGTCACTCAGTACAGGACTATCATATGCACTCATACACCTATATAGACACTCTCACACCACCACTCATCCAGAAAGGTACTCACACATCTAGTCAGTTATGCAAATAAATAATCACACACCCATTTACTCACCTATATAGTTATACACACACCTTCTCAGTTACTCATACAAATACTAGAACATTCTTATGCTCTTATACAATCACTGATACAACCACACACTCATCAATACAGCCACTCTCACAATCACACACTCTCACTTATAGCCATTTAAATACTCTAACACACATATATACTGCCTTTTAAATATGTAGTTACTCGCACATGTACCACTGAGATATATATTCACTTACTAAAACACCCATACACACACTCACCCACCCATGCAGTCCATCACAGGTGCACTCTTGAAACCATGCACCCAGTGAATCACCCACTCACACATCTATGCACAGAGTCACACACACCCCACCCACACAAACACTCAGCCACCCATACAGGTAGTCAGACAACCAATCAATAACTCATATTCATAAACCCATGCAGCTGCTTACACGCCAACAGAGAGATGGATACAGACATTCACACAGTTTACTCACCAACCCATGCATTCAGTAAGATACGTTTAATCACTCACTTATAGACTCAGTTACGCACCCACTAAATAAATCATCCATTCAGACACTTATACACCCACTCATTCTTCAATACGCCTTTCCCTATATATATTAAACATAGTTAAACTTTACAGAAACACACAGTCACTGGATGATGTCATCAGTGATGTCATCAGTGATGTCATTTGAGATGTCATCAGCGATGTCATCAGTGATGTCACTGGCCATGTCATGAGTGATGTAATATGTGATGTCATCAGCAGTGCATTGCAGGGGTGCGAGTTATAGTTAGCTGAACTAACTATAACAGGGGAATTTCACTGGTTTTGTATGAGTGCAATGTCCAACTAACTATAACTTGACCGAAAACCTATGGTTTTTTCAGTGAATTTCTAAGGTTTTTTAAATGCTAATTTCTAACTATAACATGCCTGAAACCTATGTTTTTTTCAGTGAATAAATATATATATATATATATATATACATTACCTACTGGCGGTCGCCAGTAGGTAGTTATAGTTAGGACCACGTTTCCATAGGAAAACCTCAACATTCTATTTTGAATAACTTTGGCGCCGGTCGACGAATCCTCGCGAATTTCTCAAAATAGGTGGGGCGCTACGCTCCGCTCCTACCCTGAAAGTCTCGGGGGGATCCGTCAAGTGGGGGCTGAGATAAAAGGGGGGTCCCAAAACGCGTTTTTCCCATGCATTTTTCCATAGGACCTTTAGAACGAGCTACAGCCCGAACGGCTGAACAGAATTACTCAAAATTTGGCAGAGAGGTAGTCCCTAGGTCAAGGAAGTGCCTTTTGTAGGTTTGGTGTAAATCTGTTCAGTAGATTCTGAGAAAATAGCCTTTAAATCAATATATATATCTGAGCCCGCTTACGGTACGCTTACCGTACGCTTACGGTAAGCGTACGGCGGCGTGCGCGAGCGCGATTCTGATTGGCTGTTAGATCTTAGTAAACATTCGAATCGGCCGAAACCAGGAAGCGGCGGCCGCCATTTTGTGTATTTCACTCTGAAAAAAAAGAGTGAAAACAAGGAAAGGGGGCAATGAGGAGAGTTACAGACCCCCTAACATTTGTAAGGGGGTCAAAGAAGGACAGAAAAGTACAAAAAAAACATTTATTGATTTTAAAAAAAATCACGGGGTACGCGTACGGTAAGCTTACGGTAAGCGTACGGTAAAAAAAATAAAAATAAATAAATGAAAAGCAGATTTAAGAGTTTAGAAATTAGGGAGCTCTAAAAAGAGCTGTTGTGTTTATGAAGTCATTTTTTTAGTGGTACCTACAAGTAAGTACCGATGCAGAGTCTAAGGTTCAAGAGGAAGACTCTGTTCCCTTCATCATTGAAGTGCACACCATCTCCTCTATAAATGTCTTGCATGTCATAATGCAAGTTGTTGTGGTAAATGGCACCCATACCATAGTCACGGAGGAAAGCAGAAACAGATTTGTTGACGTGCTTTCTTGCTTTGTCAATCTGTGGACAGAAATGATTGGACCAGTTCCATTTTTGCCTTTGGCATATGTTGGAAAACACAAAGGCAGTTTTAGGGAAAAGTGTAAACAGTTGTGCAAAGGTGTCCTTCATAAGCATTTCCAGACCTACCCCAGTCAAAGTGCCTAGGTCATTGCCACCACAGTGCACTATTATGAGGTCAGGGTGTTGGATTTGAATGAAGGATTTCACCAATGGCATCAATTGGTGCCACTTTAACCCTCTCTGACCAATCCGTTTAATGTCTACATTTGGCAAAGCAAGGTCTCTCACCATACCTGTTTTCTCTGCAAACTTTTCACTCCAGAAGATATAGCTGTGCCCTACAATCCACACTGTGAACATCTTCAAAGGAGAACTGGATGCACTCAGGAGGTGTCTTTCAGTAGAATGGCAATATGAAAAGAAAGACAGTTTGGAAATGGAGGCATACATATTTTTTTCAAAACAAAAAGAACTGATTGGCTGTTTCATACCATTCTAGAATAAAAACTAGGCTGTATGTGTAAATTAATAGAAGCATGTTTTGTATTGGTAAAAAAAAATGTGTAACCAAAGAACAGTACTATGGATTTGCTGTTAGGTTTGAAAAGTCAAGCACTCTTGCTCTGTGGAATTGAAACATTGTTTGGCGAACTTCTGACCTAACTCAACACAGCAGTGTTCCATGAGCTGTTGCTATGGTAGCAGGCAGAAGTCAAGTTGGGGGAAGGGTACTAGGCAGAAGTCAAGTTGGGGGAAGGGTACTTTTGGAAAAGGGTTGGTTTTCAACCAATAGAAATGTGTGATTACATTTGAAAAAAAGGGGGAAGCACTGAGATTTGAAACTTACAAGTATATGTGTGGAAAAATAGAGGGAAAGTTTGCCATTATCTGGTTCTGCTGAGAGGAGAGAGGTGAACACAACAGAGATCCTGGCTCTGATAATCTGCTGTTTGAGTGTCACATTTCTTTCACAACTAACTAATTTTAAAGGTGAGTTTAGAGTATGAGAGGGGATGTATGTGGTAACTTAAGAAATGAATAATAGAAATGGAAATTGTTTTTGTTGTAGTTACACATGGTGGTTTCATAATGTGACAGTGTGTAAAAGTGATTTACACTTGCCCCGAAAAAAAAAAGAGCAGTAAGTGTGCTTTCAAATTGGCAAAGAAATTTCGTTTTGGGACTAATGTGAAAACATGACTCTGTGTGCATAGAAGAATTATAGGCAGAGATTTATTGTGTCTTGCTCTGGTGATTTCACAGTTGCATTAGATGGAAAGGGGGAGCGAATTTTTTGGGGAAGAAGCAGAGGCTTAGCACACACCCATGTGCTTGCCATGTATAGTCATGCACAGTATTTAGAAGCCACTGGGGTTTTCAGGTTTAAGTCTGTAATGCAAATACATTCAGCATCACTAAGGCTGGTTGCCCTTGCTGGAGTGTAGGCAGACACAGAGAATACACATGGTGTTGGTCTGAAAAAAAAACAGCTTGGACACGTGCAATTAAATAAATCAAAAATGGTGGTTTCATAATGTGTCAGTCTGTAAAAGTGATTTCAAATTGTAAAAAGAGATTTTCACTTGGCCCTAAAAAAAAAGAGCAGTAAGTGTGCTTTCAAATTGGCAAAGAAATTTCGTTTTAGGACTAATGTGAAAACATGACTCTGTGTGCATAGAGGAATTATAGGCAGAGATTTATTGCGTCTTGCTCTGGTGATTTCACAGTTGCATTAGATGGAAAGGGGGAGCGAATTTTTTGGGGAAGAAGCAGAGGCTTAGCACACACCCATGTGCTTGCCGTGTATAGTCATGCACAGTATTTAGAAGCCAGTGGGGTTTTCAGGTTTAAGTCTGTAATGCAAATACATACAGCATCACTAAGGCTGGTTGCCCTTGGTGGAGTGTAGGCAGTCACAGAGAATGCACATGGTGGTGGTCTGAAAAAAAAACAGTTTGTACACGTGCAATTAAATAAATCAAAAAAAGTGGTTTCATAATGTGTCAGTCTGTAAAAGTGATTTCAAATTGTAAAAAGAGATTTTCACTTGGCCCGAAAAAAAAAGAGCAGTAAGTGTGCTTTCAAAATGGCAAAGAAATTTCGTTTTGGGACTAATGTGAAAACATGACTCTGTGTGCATAGAGGAATTATAGGCAGAGATTTATTGCGTCTTGCTCTGGTGATTTCACAGTTGCATTAGATGGAAAGGGGGAGCGTATTTTTGGGGGAAGAAGCAGAGGCTTAGCACACACCCATGTGCTTGCCATGTATAGTCATGCACAGTATTTAGAAGCCAGTGGGGTTTTCAGGTTTAAGTCTGTAATGCAAATACATTCAGCATCACTAAGGCTGGTTGCCCTTGGTGGAGTGTAGGCAGTCACAGAGAATGCACATGGTGGTGGTCTGAAAAAAAAACAGTTTGTACACGTGCAATTAAATAAATCAAAAATAGTGGTTTCATAATGTGTCAGTCTGTAAAAGTGATTTCAAATTGTAAAAAGAGATTTTCACTTGGCCCTAAAAAAAAAGAGCAGTAAGTGTGCTTTCAAATTGACAAAGAAATTTCGTTTTAGGACTAATGTGAAAACATGACTCTGTGTGCATAGAGGAATTATAGGCAGAGATTTATTGCGTCTTGCTCTGGTGATTTCACAGTTGCATTAGATGGAAAGGGGGAGCGAATTTTTGGGGGAAGAAGCAGAGGCTTAGCACACACCCATGTGCTTGCCGTGTATAGTCATGCACAGTATTTAGAAGCCAGTGGGGTTTACAGGTTTAAGTCTGTAATGCAAATACATTCAGCATCACTAAGGCTGGTTGCCCTTGGTGGAGTGTAGGCAGTCACAGAGAATGCACATGGTGGTGGTCTGAAAAAACAGCTTGGACATGTGCATTTAAATAAAAGAAAAAAAAGTGGTTTCATAATGTGTCAGTCTGTAAAAGTGATTTCAAATTGTAAAAAGAGATTTTCACTTGGCCCGAAAAAAAAAGAGCAGTAAGTGTGCTTTCAAATTGGCAAAGAAATTTCGTTTTAGGACTAATGTGAAAACATGACTCTGTGTGCATAGAGGAATTATAGGCAGAGATTTATTGCGTCTTGCTCTGGTGATTTCACAGTTGCATTAGATGGAAAGGGGGAGCGAATTTTTGGGGGAAGAAGCAGAGGCTTAGCACACACCCATGTGCTTGCCGTGTATAGTCATGCACAGTATTTAGAAGCCAGTGGGGTTTTCAGGTTTAAGTCTGTAATGCAAATACATTCAGCATCACTAAGGCTGGTTGCCCTTGCTGGAGTGTAGGCAGACACAGAGAATACACATGGTGGTGGTCTGAAAAAAAAACAGCTTGGACATGTGCAATTAAATAAATTTTTAAAAAAGGTTTCATAATGTGTCAGTCTGTAAAAGTGATTTTCACTCGGCCCGAAAAAAAAAGAGTAGTAAGTGTGCTTTCAAAATGGCAAAGAAATTTCGTTTTAGGACTAATGTGAAAACATGACTCTGTGTGCATAGAGGAATTATAGGCAGAGATTTATTGCGTCTTGCTCTGGTGATTTCACAGTTGCATTAGATGGAAAGGGGGAGCGAATTTTTTGGGGAAGAAGCAGAGGCTTAGCACACACCCATGTGCTTGCCATGTATAGTCATGCACAGTATTTAGAAGCCAGTGGGGTTTTCAGGTTTAAGTCTGTAATGCAAATACATTCAGCATCACTAAGGCTGGTTGCCCTTGCTGGAGTGTAGGCAGACACAGAGAATACACATGGTGGTGGTCTGAAAAAAAAACAGCTTGGACATGTGCAATTAAATAAATTTTTAAAAAAGGTTTCATAATGTGTCAGTCTGTAAAAGTGATTTTCACTCGGCCCGAAAAAAAAAGAGCAGTAAGTGTGCTTTCAAAATGGCAAAGAAATTTCGTTTTGGGACTAATGTGAAAACATGACTCTGTGTGCATAGAGGAATTATAGGCAGAGATTTATTGCGTCTTGCTCTGGTGATTTCACAGTTGCATTAGATGGAAAGGGGGAGCGAATTTTTGGGGGAAGAAGCAGAGTCTTAGCACACACCCATGTGCTTGCCGTGTATAGTCATGCAAAGTATTTACAAGCGAGTGGGGTTTTCAGGTTTCAGTCTGTAATGCAAATACATTGAGCTTCACTAAGGCTGGTTGCCCTTGCTGGAGTGTAGGCAGACACAGAGAATACACATGGTGTTGGTCTGAAAAAAAAACAGCTTGGACACGTGCAATTAAATAAATCAAAAATAGTGGTTTCATAATGTGTCAGTCTGTAAAAGTGATTTCAAATTGTAAAAAGAGATTTTCACTTGGCCCTAAAAAAAAAGAGCAGTAAGTGTGCTTTCAAATTGGCAAAGAAATTTCGTTTTAGGACTAATGTGAAAACATGACTCTGTGTGCATAGAGGAATTATAGGCAGAGATTTATTGCGTCTTGCTCTGGTGATTTCACAGTTGCATTAGATGGAAAGGGGGAGCGAATTTTTTGGGGAAGAAGCAGAGGCTTAGCACACACCCATGTGCTTGCCGTGTATAGTCATGCACAGTATTTAGAAGCCAGTGGGGTTTTCAGGTTTAAGTCTGTAATGGAAATACATTCAGCATCACTAAGGCTGGTTGCCCTTGGTGGAGTGTAGGCAGTCACAGAGAATGCACATGGTGGTGGTCTGAAAAAAAAACAGTTTGTACACGTGCAATTAAATAAATCAAAAATAGTGGTTTCATAATGTGTCAGTCTGTAAAAGTGATTTTCACTCGGCCCGAAAAAAAAAGAGCAGTTAGTGTGCTTTCAAAATGGCAAAGAAATTTCGTTTTGGGACTAATGTGAAAACATGACTCTGTGTGCATAGAGGAATTATAGGCAGAGATTTATTGCGTCTTGCTCTGGTGATTTCACAGTTGCATTAGATGGAAAGGGGGAGCGAATTTTTGGGGGAAGAAGCAGAGTCTTAGCACACACCCATGTGCTTGCCGTGTATAGTCATGCACAGTATTTACAAGCGAGTGGGGTTTTCAGGTTTCAGTCTGTAATGCAAATACATTGAGCTTCACTAAGGCTGGTTGCCCTTGCTGGAGTGTAGCACTGTGGACATGGGCTTTTTAAAAAATCTGAAAAGTGGTTTCATAATGTGACAGTTTGTAAAAGAGATTTTCACTTGCCCAAAAAAAAGAGCAGTTTGTGTGCATTCAAATTGGCAAAGAAATTTTGTTTTATGACTATTGTGAAAACAAATGTAGTAATATATTTAAATACAATAAAGGATTTTTTTTTTAGTTTTTTTCAGGTATTGCTGAAGAACAGTGAACAAAATTTAAGATGCCTACAAAATCTCGAGCTCAAAAAACGCTAAAAAAAAAACTATATTTGAAGACAACTGGAGGACCAAAGTTAGTAGAAGATGCTCATGTTGGGAAAAAGAAAAAATCTTCTGGTAAGCAGAAAAAACAATTTCTTAACAAAATATTCAAAACAAAGAAAAATGTACAAAATGTCTGTCCTCGGAAAAATGTAACAAAACATAGAGAACAGCAAAAAATTGAGAATTTAGTTAATGCAAATATACCTTCTGCAATTGAAAAGTTTAACATAAACAGAAAAACAGCGTTTAAAGAGATACGTAGAAAAATGTTTCAGAGAAGAGTTATGTCCAATTTGATAAAGGATGTAAAGAAATATAAGCAAAAGGCAAAATATTACAAGAGAAAAAAAGAAATTGAAGCCATTGCAGTAAAAGCATTAGAATTAAAAAGGAAACTATTCATATTAATTTTGAATAGGATGCGTACATTAGATAAAATGGTTAATGTACTGAAATCACAAAGCAAAAGCAAAAGAGTAGTGAACAGAACAAACTTTTGTAAAGTGTTTTTAGGAAAGTGGATGCATAGTTCAAGTAGTGAACCTTTTTTTAATGAAGAGAGCTATTTTCAAAGTAATAGTTTGCTGCATGCAGTTGACACCAGAGGTCGTTCATACGAAGTAAAAAATGGTTGCATAATGGAGAAGGAGATAATGGTTCCAAGAGATGAGGTACAAGTGATGGCAGATGAGGCAATGGGGAGACGTCCTAAAGCCCCAGTGTACACTTGGAATTGTAGTAGTATTTGCACTGTGCGTCAGGAATCTATTGACAGATTTCGAGAGTTTCTAAGAGAATATAGTAAAAAAAGTGTAAAACAAAAGATTAAGGTGCTTCAAAGTCTGGATCCATGCAGAGTGAGAGAGAATACTGGTTTGCAGGGTCATTCTCTTGCTTGTCTATCTAGAAAAGTGTGCAATAGTGTTTTCCATCATTTTAGGATGCTGGCTGTTCATCATACTGAAATGAGAAAGTTTGTGAGACGGTTGTATTTTGCCAAAAGTCCAGCAATAAAGTTAAATGAATTGAATAGGGCTCTGTTCCGAGGAACGGTATCAGATGTAGAGAAGGTTGTTGATGAAATTCAGTTTTGTTACTTTGGTCCTGAACAAAACAGTGCAGAGAAGGACACAGTAAATGAGGCAGAAGTGGAAGAGAATGTAGAACCCTCTGTAAGTAACACATTTAATGATCACATAACAAAATTTGCAATAGTCTCTAATGAAAGACCAAATGTTACTTGTATTTGTTGCCGCAGAACTCATTATAGAAAACAAACTAGGAATGTTGATCTCTACAGAAAGAGTGAAAATGAAGATAATTATAAGTGGATGGATTTTGCCACATATATATTTCTTGAAAATTGTTTTGAATTGGGTGAAGATCAGCGTATTTGTAAATACTGTTACAACAAGTTAGAGGAAAATAGAATGCCGACCAGAGCTGTACATAATAATTTAGAATTGGATGCTATTCCTGCTGAACTTTCTGAATTAAATACATATGAGTCTATACTCATTCAATGTGTTCATCCGTTCCAGACCATAGTACGTATGGAGCCCAAAACTGGTAAATTACCTCCTTCAGATTTACTGAGAGGTTTAAAAGGTAGAGTGGTGTATTTGCCCTTGGATTTGAAAAAAAATATGGAAACTATTGATGCGGATACTTTGGAAACTGAACCATTAATTATTCTGGTTAATGGTGTACCTACAAAGAATAAGAAGATTTGGCAGGAGCTGGTAGATGTGCGGAAAGTACAAAGAGCAAATTTGTATTTGAAAAAAAATAACAAATGGTATGAATCAATTTATATAGAAGAAGAAGAAGAAGAAGAAGATTTTCAAGAACACACAGAAACACCAACTGGACAAATTGAAAAAGTGGACAAGTCAAAGGAAGAAGACATTTATGAACATTTTAGCATACATCCTCTCCATTCGAAAGAAGTTATGGGAGACAATATTGATCTCTTTCAGATGAAGAAAGCAAAAGGAAATCCCGTGAGTGTATGGGAGGAGAGCTTGGAAGCTCGATGTTTTCCCCAGCTGTTTCCTAAAGGAAAAGGAGGACGATACGATGAACGTCCAGAACAGATTCCAGCTTCAGAGTATCGGACTACAAGACTATATGCTGAAGATCCCAGATTTCGACAAAGTATTCCTTATTTGTTCCATCTTTTATTTGAAAGCGACTTGTCTGCACTGTCTTATGCAGTAAATCACATTTTAAAAAGTGGAGTACATTTACAAAATGTGTCTGCTAAGGATTTTATGGAGAAAGTGCAGCACCGAGATGATCATTTGGAAACACAACTGATCAATCTGATGGCTTGTCAGCGTGGGACAAATGAATATTGGTACCGACGCCATGGTGAACTAAAATGCATGTTACGCAATTTAGGAACACCAACATGGTTCCTTACCCTAAGCTGTGCCGAGTACGCTTGGGATGATTTACTAGATTTTCTACGAGAGGCCAATTCAAACATTAAAAACATCGAATACAAGACAGCAGGAGAACTGTGCTCATTGGATCCGGTTAATGTTTGCAGATATTTCAATCATAGATTTGAGGCTATGATGTCCTTCATCTGCAATAAAAAAAATCCACCCCTTGGAGAAGTAGTGGATTTCTTTTGGAGAAAAGAGTACCAGGCAAGAGGTGCTCCTCATATTCATATGCTGCTGTGGATCAAGGATGCCCCAAAGTTTGGAACAGATACTGATGAAGCAGTGTTATCTTACATTGAAGAATATGCAACATGTGGTATACCAAAAAGCAAAGAAGAGAACAAGTTAAAGGAGCAAGTTCTACGTTTCCAAAGTCATCGGTGTGGAAAATACTGTCGACGGAAATACAAGAGCAAAGAAAAATACTACACTAAATGTCGATTTGGATTTCCTAGACCTGTTCTTTCAAATGGAAGAGTCAACAGTTTTATGTCAGCTGTGAGACATACTATCACAAGAAAATCACCTAAGAATACCTACAACCTTAAAAGAAAAGAAGAATCAAAAAATATAAATGACTACAACCCAGTCATTTTATCCATGTGGAACGCTAACATGGATATACAGTATGTAGCTGACAATTCCATTGCTGTTGCACGATATGTAACGTCTTACATTACGAAATCAGAAAAAACAGAATTGAAGGAAATGTGGGAAGAGATTTCTCACGAGAAGACTGTCAGTAAGAAGCTGTACAGTTTCAGTTTGAAGATGTTATCGCATCGAGAAATTGGATCCTACGAATGTTCAGATAGGTTATCTTCTGCAAGTCTCTACTCGAAGTCAAGAAGAATAATTTGGGCAAGTTTAGGCCTTGCAGCAATGAGAAATCGGGTACTGAAATCTGTTGGAGAAATTGAATATTTGGCCGAGAATGACCCAGAAAGTACAGATATATTGAAAACAAACATGTTGGACACATATTATCCCAAGAGAAGTCATCATCTGGAGAACATGTGTCTCTATGAAGTGCTGCAGAACTACATTTATTCACGGAAAGCTGCAGAAGACATCAACAGTGGAAAATATAAAGTTGTTGGTGAAGAAGGATGTTTGGTGAAGCAAACCAAAGGAAGTTTGATAAATCACCGGAAGCTGAGTTGCGACACAACCGACAAGAAAGAATTTTACTACTTGGCTCTTTTACAGTTGTTTAAACCATGGCGTACAGAGGATGAACTACTGGGAGAATTCCAGAGCTATGAAGATTCTTTTAATGCTTGCAAAGACAGCATACAATGCAGTACATTCTCAACTTATCTGCAAATGTTAAATGAAGAAATTGAACAGGAAACTACAATTGCAGCAGAAATAGCTAGAGACAGTTCTCAGGACAGCCAAAGTTCAGGAACATACAGTCAAGATCCCCTAGGACAACCAATCGTTGAAAATGAAGCATCAATAGCCATGAATGAAGTGGAAACGGCTATGAATCAAGCTCAAGAAGAATTTATAGACTTACAAAATTTGGAAAGACAACTGAATCAAGAGCAGCAACACATTTATGAAGAGATCAAAAACAAAATTGATCACGGATTTCTACATATAAAAAAAGAGTGCTCATGCACATCATTTCATCCAATCAGGATGTATGTAAGCGGACAAGCTGGCACTGGAAAAAGTTTCCTAATTAAAGTCATCAGAAGCTACCTAAAGCAAAAAACGGATTCTACTTTGTCTTGTGTGGTTACTGCTCCAACTGGGTTAGCAGCATATAACATAAAAGGAATCACCTTACATCGTTTGCTAATGTTACCAGTGGAGCATGAGAACAAAATACAATTCAACAAGCTAACTGGAGAAACATCCTTGGAAGTTTCAAGAGTATTGAAGAAGATGCAAGTTCTCATTATTGATGAGGTGAGCATGGTATCAAACTTAATGCTTGCCTTTGTGCATTTAAGAATGCAGCAAATTTTGAAAACAGACTATGACGTGTTATTTGGTGGAAAACACGTCATAGTTTTTGGGGATCTTTTGCAACTTACTCCAGTTAAAGGACAACCAGTGTTTAATACTGTGACACATGAAGACACGAAGAAGTCATTGGGAAGCATTGGAAATACAAATATTTGGTCCTTCTTTGAGTACAAGGAACTTACAACTAATATGAGGCAAGCAAACGATGAAGAATATGGAAGTATTCTGAAAGATATCAGAATTGGACTACTCACAGAAGTTGGGAAAAAAGCATTACAGAGTCGGCTGCTACATAATTTATTTCCAAAGGAAGAAATAGTTGCAGAGAAAATATACAAGAATATTGCAGAAAACAAAAGTGTCATCTGCTTAATGCCAACTCTACGTGAATGCTCAATATTTAATGAGGAGCTTTTGAAATTGGAAAAGGAAGAGATCAGGAAATTGAAAGCAGTGGACAAAATTGAGGATGGAAGAATTACTGTCACAGTAACAGGCAAACTGAAAAATAAATTGGACTCACTAGAGAAGAACATCTCCAAAACAGCAGGATTAGAAAAAAATCTATATGTTTGCATGAACTGTAGAGTATTTTTAAGGAGAAATTTGGATGTTGAGAAAGGCTTAGTGAATGGAGCGATGGGAAGAGTTGTGGGTTTTATTAATTATCAGAAAAAAGAAGGAATTGAATGTTTACAGATAAAATTTGATCAGATAGATGAAGTTAAAGATATTTGTCGTTGTACAGTTCGTTTTATGCTTGTGAAAGACTTATATGTACGTAGGAAGCAGTTTCCGTTTTCTCTAGCATATGCTGTAACTATCCACAAGTCTCAAGGATTGACTGTAGATTGTGCATTTGTGAACATTGGTTCAACTGTGTTCAAAGAAGGTATGGCATATGTAGCTTTGTCACGAGTCAAAACATTATCAGGTTTATTCATGATAGACTTTGATGACTCAAAAGTTAGTGCTGATACAAACTGTGTAAAGGAGTATAATAGATTAAGAAGAAGCTATGCTCCTCATTTAGGTCAGTATCCTGTGTTGGAGAAACGTGTAGTTTCTCGTAAAAGGAGAAATGAGAATATCTGTAATGAAGATATAGAGAAGAGGAAAAAAAAGAGGAGTGATGTAATTGCAAGCAAAAAGAAAAAGGACAATGAAGAACAGGTTGTAGGATGTCATTTTGAAAATAGCTCTGGTGTCAACTGCTACGCTAATGTAGTGCTGAATGTTGCATTTTATCTGGAAAGTTTGCAAGAGCAGATAATAGTAAATCAGGGAAAAAGATTCTGTTCAGAGCTGAGTCTCCTTTTTCAAAAGCTGAGTAAAGATAAAACTCAAATAGAAAGTGCTACTGATATTAGAAAACTTTTAGATGTATGTTCAGGACGAACACAGTTTTCTCAAAATGAACAGCAAGATGCACACGAATTTTTGATGTATTTTCTTGAGGTAGTGGAAGAAGAAGGAGTTCCCATTGACATTTTTTTTGGTCTCTCTTATAAATGGGAACATAGTTGTGATAATTGTTATAATATATGTGGCTCTATTGTTGATAATGAAAGGTTTATTTATTTGACATTGCCAGAGAGTAAAACAGTCACTTTTGCAAAATTAGTTAAAGATGCTAATCATAGCATGAAATGTGGTGAGTGTAATTCTGACATGTTTTCAACATTAATTTTAAGGGAATACGGACAGTATGTAATTTTAATGATGCAACGATGTAGAGCTGATGGTTCAAAATTGGATACTTTAATAAAGAAGTTTACAGGACAGCAATTATCAATTTCAGGAAAAACTTTTGTAACTGTTGCAATAATTTTCCATGATGGACCTACTGTTACTTCTGGACATTACACAGTTTATCTAAAATGTGAAAAAGGCTGGACACTGTGTAATGATTCCCAATTGATTTTCAAACAACGTTTGCCTTTTGATTTAGCAAATTCCTATCTAATCTTCCTGAAACCTACATTTTAGAGAGACTTGGCAAGATCTGGACAAAATAATTTTACCATTTTACTGGATTACCATTGCAATTTTGTAGAAAAAATATTTTTAAAATTATCATTTGGCCTAAAGGAAAGATAACCAATTGTAATGTGGACTTTTTTAATTTTTAATGCAATTTTGAAAAACCAATAATTTATAGATAATCGGTAACTTCTGCACATTTTAAATTTTGGAATGCTATTGGACTGCCATTGGAAATTTTTTCAAAAATGATTTAAAAAATTACTATTTGGCCTTGTGGAAAAGTAAGCAATTCTATTGTGGACTAAATAAATTATTCAAAAAATTTTCGTGAACCAAAATGTTACAGAGAATCGGTGAGATCTGGACAGATTAAACTTTAGAATTTTAATGGATTTCCCTTGGAAATTTATTCCAAAAAAAAAAAAAAAATACTATTTGGCCTAAAGGAAATGAAATCAGATGTATTTTGGAGTTATTTGAGATATAATTTTGTGATTATACTTCTGAAACAAACATATCAGACGGTATTTTAAAGAAATAAGTATTGTTTTTAGATGATATTTTTTTAGAATAATATGCATTTCTGTAATGATAAGTTTAAGTGAGAAGAGATTCTGGGCTTTTTTAATACAATCTTTGAGATTGTTATTTTTTTTTGCCCGCTGTAAAATGATGAATGCAATTGCTTTCACAATTTATAGTGAAATGCAATATATTCTGAAAACAGCAAAAATAAGGCAAAAATATTTTTTTGAAAAAAATGTAAATATGTATACTGTATTATAAATTGTTAAAAAAATATTAATACTTTTTTCTTTTTTTTCAGATCGATATAGAAAATTTTCGAAAACTACAACCATTTTTAAAACTATTTTTAAAAAAAACAAATGAATAAATATTTTTTTGAGTGAGTATGGTAAGTCAATAATAATAATTGTAGTCTCTCAAGGACCTTGTAATGTGATAATTGATTTTTAGTGTTTTTTTTAAAAAATAAAAAAATGGTACGCGCACCGTACGCGTACGGTAAAAAAAAAAAAAAAAAAGGTTTTAAAAAACATATGTAAAAAAAAGATGAAAGATAAGGTTGGCTCTTAAAAGAACCGTTGTGTTCATGCAGGGACAGAGGAAAGGAAGCATGGGAAAATCATTCAAAGCTACAAATGTGCTGATCTATTTTGTTGTTCACTAGGGAAACACTGGTCTCCCTATGACAAATTAGACCTTTACAAAATGTGCAATGAATATCAACCTTCCGAAATCGAAGGTTCATTTCCAGAGGGCCAGCAAAAGGAGATTCTCCCCCCACAGATGAAGGGCTCACCTGACCTGCAGAAGAAGGAGTAAGACCTGCAGGTGATGGTCCAGGCTGAGCTGCTGTGGATGTACTGGCTCGTCTTTCTGAAGAGTTACCTCCAAAAAGATGACCATGTGTCCTTCTGTGTACATCCTGGAGGTGTCTCTTCATGGTGTGATTCCCAAAGGAATACTTCCTGTTAGGATTACCTCTAGAAAGTACACGCTTACACAGCTTGCAAGTAACTAAGGGTGCATTCACCTTTTGCTGGCCTTCTGGAAAAGTAAAATAATCCCAAACATAAGAAGGGTTTTGTTTCCTCGATCTCTGCCTCAAGACAGTGCTGCTGGTGCTAGCCTCACTCTCAGAAGAGCTCTGCTGTTCTGCCATCGTATCCCAAAGACAAACCAGCTCCTTCTCCCAAGGGATCACAAGCAGAAATGAGGGGAATGGGTGTGGTGTAGGAGAGTTCTAGAACTGAAAGTAGTTTCAACCAATCAAAAGTTGTGTTTCAAGATCACATGACCTACCGTACGCTTACGGTACGCTTACGGTACGCTTACGGCAAAAGTGCACATGCGCGTAAAAAAGACACGCGCTTGCGCGCATGCGCATAACAGTCACTCCCCGGCACTTCCGCGTAACGTGCGCGTGTGGCGTAAGCGCGCACGCGTCCCACGCGCAGTACGCGCGGCTACGCAAAGTGCGTAACTATACGCAAGCAGCGTAGATAGATTACGGACGTTGCGTAAACCGTACGCTTACCGTGAGCTTACGGTACGCGTACTATAAAAAAAAAAAAAAAAAAAAAAAAAAAATCTGGTAATAAATTTTACATGTTTATTTTAAAAAATATATTAAAAAAAAATATTTAAGGATTTTAAAAATTTAAGCATAGTCTTTATAAAATGAAAGAAAATTAAATTAAAAATATGTTTGAAAAAAATGAAGAATAAAAAAAAAAACTAGCATTTAAAAAACCTTGCAAATTCACTGAAAAAACCATGGGTTACACACACGTTATAGTTAGGAATTAGCATTTAAAAAACCTTGCAAATTCACTGAAAAAACCATGGGTTTCACACACGTTATAGTTAGGAATTAGCATTTAAAAAACCTTAGAAATTCACTGAAAAAACCATAGGTTTCACACACGTTATAGTTAGGAATTAGCATTTAAAAAACCTTAGAAATTCAGTGAAAAAACCATAGGTTTCACACATGTTATAGTTAGCTGGACATTTTACTCATAAAAAACCAATGAAATTGCCCCGTTATAGTTAGTTCAGCTAACTATAACTCACGCGCCCGCAATGCACTGCTGATGACGTCACATATTACATCACTCATGACATGGTCAGTGACATCACTCATGACATCACTGATGACATCTCAAATGACATCACTGATGACCTCACTGATGACATCATCCTTGTGATAGAGTGGCAGACCTCCTCTCACCTTAATATAAGCTTTGATACACACATTCAAAAATAGAGACTAAAATTTTCAAAACAATGGACATACCAATACCAGTTACAACAACCTCTTCAGTAATTCTAAGATCCACATACACATCCACTCATTCACCAACAGTCCTATACAGTCACTCATACATGTACTCACTCATCATATGTACTCATACACCTATACATCCTGTTACATAATGCCACTCATCCATAGAGTTACTCACACACATAGTCACTCATGCTAATAAAGAATCAAACATACATTCACCTGCATATACAGTTATACACACACCACCACACTTACTTCTACGGAAACTTACACATTTTTAGTCTTTTAAACAATCACTTATAGAAACACATACTTATTCATACAGGAACTCTTTCAATCTCTCCCTCTCACATATACTCACATATATACACCAATAGTCACATATACTAGTTTAAAACATATGTAGTTACTCCTGAAGACACTATTGGGACAGTCATTCACTCACTAACACACCCATACACACACTCATCCACCCATACAGTCCTGCACACATGCTGTCTTCAACACATACAAACAGTGAGTCACTCATTCATGCACCTATGCACTACGTAATACCCCCCACCGAACCATACAGACACTCAGACTGATACTCAAAAAAACAACTACTAACCTATATAGACACCCATGTAGCTACTCACCAACCCATGCAGCCACTTATACACAAAGTGAGAGATACACTTAATCAGTCAGTTACACAATCAATTTTTTAAAAACAAATCATCCATTTAGACACTTATATACCCATTTATTCTTCCATCGACCTTGAGATATACATATATAAAACATATTTAATTTTCAGAAAAACACACATTCACTGGATGATGTCATCAGTGAGGTCATCAGTGATGTCATTTGAGATGTCATCAGTGATGTCATGAGTGATGTCACTGACCATGTCATGAGTGATGTAATATGTGACGTCATCAGCAGTGCATTGCGGGCGCGTGAGTTATAGTTAGCTGAACTAACTATAACGGGGCAATTTCATTGGTTTTTTATGAGTAAAATGTCCAGCTAACTATAACATGTGTGAAACCTATGGTTTTTTCACTGAATATATATATATATATGTTATTGTTTTGCATGCATGCATATCAAAACTATGGGCCAGATTCACAGAACTAATCTGAGAAAAAATCCTAAACTTACTACTTTTGGTATTCACAGAATGCACTTACTACTTTTGGTTAAACTTACTACTTTTGGTATTCACAGAAGGCAGTTAGGAGTCCTAACTGTACTACTACTAAATGCCTTCTGTGAATACCAAAAGTAGTACGTTTAACCAAAAGTAGTAAGTGCCTTCTGTGAATACCAAAAGTAGTACGTTTAGTATTTTGCCTCAGAATAGTTCTGTGAATCGGGCCCAATATTTATTAAAACACCAATTTCTGTTATAGGGATATCACTTACCCTGACAGGGAGGTTTCAGCTGGTAGGGAACGGAACCCCCTAAATAAAGCAGCACACTCCTTATAAAAGGAAAATGCTGCAAGCTTTCTCATTCTGATTGGTATGGGTGCTTTATTTCAATTTGCATACAGTACAGCAGGATGCCACATTTCCCCAACGCGTTTTGGCTCTCCCTAGCCTTGTTCACGGGTGGGCTCTGTCACCCCCAACCATCCATTTCAAGTTGATAAAGTGACCATGTGCAGATTAACATAGATAACAACTTAGGGCCTCATTCAAATGTCGAGCGGAAACGTTCTGCCCAACACCGTCCCGGATTCGGGATCCGACCAACTCGCGGTTGGCAGTTCCTCCCAACCAATTACAATGCTCCTGAACCCCATTTCAGAAGGACTCCAATTGACTTCTATGGGAGCCTGTATCCCAACCGACAACACAGGCTCCTATGGGGAAAATGGGTGTATGCATAAAACCTTGCACCCTGTCACGTGCACCCCATGGTGCCTGCCACACTGTGCATGGTTTTACAGACCGAGTGGAAAAGGCTTTCAGAATCCTACATCATAATCAGTCGGTCAATAACGCTGTCCATAGAGCTGTACAGATCACCTCCGACTGCCTCGGATTCTCTGATTGCCGGTCAGGGCCGATTCTCAATGACTGAACGGTTCCCCTTCCAACTGCAAGCATTGTAATCTGTCAGGCCGATTGGATTTCGACCAACTCGGGCGGATGAGTTCCAACTCGTTCTAGGGGAATCTGATTGTCAGTGTGAGGCTTTCCGCCCAACATCGTAATGAGGCCCTATATATACATATGTAACACTTACCTTAATTATACTTACATTAAATAGGCTTTCCATGCGAGTTAAAGGCATGTGTGGTAAAGGCATATGTGTGGTAAAAATGTGGGCAGTAAAAAATGCTTGTTAAAGGCATGCATGCTAATCGGCAGCGTTGTAATGTCATACAACCATCCATATCAATGGTTCCACCAGTGCTGAATATCCAGTGGGGTGGTCAATGCAAATATTCAAACTTGTAGATTAATACAGAGAACAATCCAACATGCATTCAAACAGTACTGGATATGAAGCAGCATACTCTATGGCTACAACAGATGTTAGGTGTGGTGAAGAGCTGTTCCTAGAGGATGAATAGGATTCAGCATGACACCCATGCATATGTGATCATTTGGGTGGTGATTTAATATGTGTGGGAATTCTGTTCAACAAAAATAATAGGTAAAAATGCAATATTTTTATATTTAGGGAGATTAATGAAATTGGATAACTTATTCAAGGAGGAGTGGTGAGTATGGGTGAATTTCATAACAGAATTATACTTCCTATCACAAATAGTGGTACATCAGAATGTTCATGCCATTCGGGAACACCCACTCTTATTTTAAACTACAGTCATTGTCATTGTACAATTTTCTTTTCTTTTTGCTGCACACTGTGGGGCTTAATTATGAGAGCCCTGCATCACTTTTGCACTACGGGAAGTGGTACATGTGTGATGCAGGGCTCATGGAAAGAATTATAAAGCCACACCAATCTAAACTGCATAGCTTTGAGTGGCTTCCTAAATCATGAATAAGGCAACGCAGCACAAATTGCTGCCTCATCTTATTCTGCACCCAGGAGGCATTCCATGAGCATTGTGGTGCGTTTCCCATGCAACACCCATGAAATTTGGCGCTGCCCCAGAATTACAAACAAAGAAATGTAAACCCGGGAAGCGTCAAATTCGTACACCTCCTGAGGTGAGGAGTAATGAGGAGAAATATGTTAATTTCTCCTCGCTTATTCCTCTTTCCATGTGTACTGCATTCTGTAGCACACATGGAAAGAGGAAAACACCTTGTAGGATTGTTTTTGTGCAGGAAGGTGCCTCTACCTCCACAAAAACAATCCTGCCTGCATCGGAGGCACCATTGCACCTTGGTGCAAGGGTGCCTAGGTTTGCGCTTGGATGGCAGAACAGTGCCAGCATAGGCAGAAAGGACAGGATTGCAGTGTATTGCTTAACTATGGTGCATTCCTGCCCTTTCACTTTGGCGAAAGCCAGTGCAGCATGCCTTGCTGCGCTGCCCTACTCCAAAATGCCATTGAGGCCCTGTCTCTTGATTTAGCGCTCACCCTCCTTGTTTGCAGAGGAAAAGGGGAAATTGAATTAAAATACAATGACTTGGTGCAAATGTTTTTCGGCCATTCATTATATATACAAACACTGCAGTGCACGTGCAGCAAGGGATTATGTGTCCCAGTGCAATATTTTGCGAGTCTGAGTGCGATCTCTGCTTCCTGATCCCCACAGTTTAATTTAGAACAATTAAGGTACAGGCTATACGGGCGTGCTAAGCACTTTACAAACAATGTCTGCAGAATGTACTGCAAATCAATCCCCACTAAATCACCCAGAAAATCCCCTCAAGCACAACAAAGAGATCCGGAGACGCAGTGCTATAGCACAAGCGGCTACCAATCTCCAGAGCAGTGAAGAAGAGTTTGCTTTTGCTGTGTTATTTAATGATTTGGTAAAAGTGTTTATTCTGCCAGACATCAAACATATCTTAAGGTAATGCCTGATGGAGGGAAGAAGGAAGCTCTCGGGGCCTCCGCTGTGCTGCTTTCCAGACAAGATCATTCGGCTTCAACATCACTCCCAACCATTATCACGGCAGAATTGAAAAAATGGGAAGGTCTTTTTGTTTTTCTTTTTAATATAGCCCACTGAAGGGGATACAATTTCTCGGCATCAGTGCTTAAAATGTCAAGTACTGGGTATCTGCACTTCTTTAATTTAACAGGCATAGTATCTGTACTTCTCAGAAGGGTTTAAGTACTTTGAGGCTGTGATTGTGAGATGGAAAGAGCTGTATCCCCAGACATGCTACCATCTTGTCCGATTACAAGTGGCCTGGTGATCCCTCACATAGATTTTCTGAGTGCGGGAACACCAGACCCAGAAAACCCAGTGAACACCTATTGCCATAAGAATGGGCTGCACTGCAGCCCGACCCTGTCACCTTGGCACCAGCCGACCACTTGGAAGGCACGGGGGACCATCAGAGAGCCTGTATTGCTCCGCCACATCCTGGCTACATGCTCTCCTTCTCCCAGCCACTATCAATAACCACCTCTCCCACCCTAAGCCTCACACCGACTCTCCCGCACACATGTAGCACCTGCTCCGTGCATGGGTTAAATGTGTCTGTTAAACCTCACAGAATTGAGAATTGATACAGAATTCTGACCCATTGTTGCAAAGTCATCCTGTGCACTGGGCACCCCTAGATTTTCTGCTGACTGGTACTGGTGGCAACCTACTCTGACTGTCCCTGGGCTTTGCCTAACCAGGCCCAGGCCCAACGTTATGATGAAAATACACTTAGAATACAGTGAATATACCGACATACACTAGGGTACACCATGGGTTAGGTTACCCCTATGATTGGCATGACCTCCCCTATAAGGCCCTAGTACATAATAGGGCGGGGGGATCAAAACTACTTTAAGTCCCTGGTATATAATAGAGCATCGCAGTTTAGGGGCCAGCAGCCCTTTCTGCACTTGCATGTGTGCACTGCTGAGGCCTGTGGTCAATTTAAAAGCATACTGGTGTTGCAGGTCTGTTTTTAACATGTAAATTGTGCCCAAACTCGATGTTGGTGTTTGGGGCACTTACAAATAAATAAACTTCAATATTTTGGCATATTAGCTAACCCCAGGGTCTCCCCTGGGTATCCCCGTGGTAGGGGATCAGGAGGACCCTAATAAAATACATTGTATATGCCTCAGGTTTAGTGAAATGGCACATTTCACCTCCCAAATTGTAGTATAATGCTTCACTAAATCGACTTTTGTGGTAGGAGCACTGTGGAGTGAGGATCTGCAATATATGTTCATATTCAGAACCCCTAAAGTCTCCTCTAGGTGTTCCAGGGGTGAGGGGTCCTGTAGATATAGTCAGGGTCCTTATAAAGGATGTTTTACAAGCCCTGGTGCGGGACAAACTGCCATGTTCATTTTCCCAATTGCAGAACCCCAGCAACATAGGTTAACATGGCAAGAAGTTATTAACTAAGAACTCCCACCAGGAGAATAATACAAATATAATTCAAGGACTTACTAGAATGGTATTGATAAATCCAACAATATGCTATTATTGAATTTATCCTAAAATGTACAGACAAGAAGTTATAAGACTTTCTTGTCTGTAAGCCAAAATGTAACCTTCAAGTGCTCTGCCCTGATTGGTCACTGTTAAGTGCATTAGCCAGGCTGCTTTGCTGAGGTGATAAGTAGCCTTGGGGTGAGGAGCCATTCTAGGAGGAGAGAGTTCTGCCACATAGGAATGCCAGAGCCAGGGGGAGGGGTCATAAACAATAATCTTCAATAAATGAAGAAGACAGGTAGGAGAAACCAGTTTCATTTACACCCCTACTCTTTAAACCCAGCCAGATGGCAGACTTAAGGAGGGAATATGAAGTTGCCAGGGGTAGGGAGAATATGGAGATGAGCCATCCTTGAGGTTGGTTCAGTCAGCTCTTGCCTCTCTGCTGGGACTTCAGAATTTTGGAGAAATAGTACTTTCTGGGAGACCATTGTGCCACACTTTGGAGGAAATGGTCATGCTCTGGGGTGTTGTCCTGCAACTCATTGAACTGTGTGACCCTAGAGAACACCGAATAGGTATCTGAAAGGGGCAGTGCCTCTCAGATCTGCTGCTTCAAACAAAAGGAAGAAGAAGGGTCCAAGATGAGAAGTTTGATTTGCACCAACCAGGCCCTGAACTCTGACTGACTGTGCCTGCTGCACAATCTGGAACTACAGCCCTGTGGACCTAACTTGCTTCAAAAGGACTAAAGAGTTAACTCCCTGCAAGCTACATGTTAACAGAGCTCACCTGGACCATTACCACCAAGAATCCCCAGCCTGGAGTACTACCACTTGATTTGTAAGGGTTTTCTCCAAGTGGATTGTGGGAATTGAAGTCACAAACTTTCAAGGAATATCTTTGAGCTTCCAGATCCTTGGAGTAAGTTTTGGACACTTCGCAGTCCTCAACGGAACTTCAGGAAAAAGTTGCAGAAGCTTGAAGAACTTTAGAGCAACTTTGGAAAAAGCTCCATAAGTGGACCGACTTGACCTGGCCAGCCAATCCGGTGACCCTCAACCGAAAGCTGGCCTGCTGTCCAAGTTCATCCCGCTAAAAAGCTCCAGAGGTTCGACTTCCAGAGTTTGAATGGGAGTTGGTTGAAACCCAAGCCGGCCTACAATCACCGAATCCGACTTGGTGAAGAGCATCTAGGGACCCTGGGAGCAAAAGCTCCGTAAAGCGAGCCGGCCTGGATCCTTGGTCTGTCCTGCTCAAAAGCTCAGGAGATCTGACTTTCATAGGATTGACCAGGAGCTTGTCACAAGGCAATCCCGCAAACCCTCACTGAATCCAAACTGGCTGAGAGCTTCGAGGGACCCCGGGAAGAAACACTCCAGAAAAGTTTGTAAGTCAGAAGATAAAGACTTTAACTGAGGCCTACCATGAGGGGTAACCATTGAGGGCTCCATCACGGTCGGCCTGAAACTTTGACTTTGTCAAGGTATAGCGCAACCAGATGTCCCAATAGCCGCTACAGGTTTCTTTGTGCTATATAGTACTAAATCTTTATAATTCATATATCCAATTCCCTGTGTTGGATTCTTTTTGTTTTCATGTCATTTTAAAGATACAAATATTTCCTATGTTCATATATTGGTGTAGACATTTTATTGTGTGTTGTGTCTTAATTATATACTGAATTAGTGTTTTAAAATGCTTTGCATACCTGCCTTTGAAGTTAAACCTGTCTGCTTGCAGCCAAGCTACCAAGGGTTGAGCATGGGAATAATTTTCTAAGACCTATTCTGAGCCCTATTTTGTGTTAGTGGTATTATTGCCAGTGGAAAATGCATATTAACCCCTGCCAATAATCCACTTTCCAGCACCCGTAAAACCAGTTATTCAGCATTCCCTAACTCATAATAGTTAGTTATATGTGTGAAGATAAGGTGCTGAAACAGAATTTCCGGAACCCAGCTTCTCACACATAGATCCATCTGACCAATTTGTATTCTGTCCCTTAATGGAGAGCACCAGCACTTCTATATTTTTTTTCAAGCACGCCAGACATGAGCTTTCAAGTCACAGAACTATCTTACCATCTCACCCTCCTTACAAAGTGTATGAGATTGAACTCGATAAAGGCCTTATAATTTTTACAAGTCATATCAATGACAGTAGATTACATTGTATTTTAAAATGTTTCTGTCAGTAATCAGGTGGTTATTTTATTGTTATGTGTGGCTGTCATAGAGAGCCTCTGTAGTTTATTTCAGTTTCTGAATCTCATAAGCCACTGCTGTGGCATAACAACTGTAGATAACAAAACTAGTTACCCACTGTGGTGACATCATAAAGTCCTCCCAGGCCAGGCTGACAGGACTTCCTGAGAGCCTGTCATTGCAGAGTTGCTTGTCTGCTTTTACCGAAAGCAGAAAGCACAGCTGCAGGAGGGGGAGGAAGGCAGGAAAGGTGCCGGGCATTGGTCAAGGGGGGCAGGTAAGCTTTTTTTTAAACCTTTAGGGCAGGGATTTATAACAGACACCATATTATGTATGGCTCCCCCATTACTCCTCTGCCACTGTGTAGAAGAATAAAGCAGATGATTTTAGGGGCCGTTCATAATATAAAATTATAGATGGGTACAAAGGGATGTTTTACACCTTGGGGTTCTAAATGACATTCTATGTGACTCAAACTTCACTCTGGTTGTCTATTTGATGTTACTCAGAACCCTTCGGTGAAAAGCATCCCCATATTTTACTGTTACCTACTATAGTTCTATATATTTGTGAAATAAAATATAGTATAACGAAAAGTATTGTTGTGCATATTCACACGAAAAAATACATTTCATAAACTGGAATTCATCATACCGTACATTCATCTCATTGCTATCTTTCAAGGGCCACACTGAACACTAGACATTGGACAAGATGTCTAAACCATTGAACGAATGCTTGAAGGCGTTGGTTCGTCAAAGCGCTCTGTACGTTTGCAAATATTCTGTGTGCAATGCCTACAAAGAGCGAGTTTCTCAGAGGAGCCAAATGCAGAGGAAAGGGTGACTTTTTCAAGGCAGTGGCTCAAGGCTTGCTTCTCCATTTTGATTCCCTGAACAGAATACACAGAGAGAAGATTTACATCAAAGGTGCATGCTGCCATTTGAAACTAAGACCTTTTTGCTGCAAAAATAAGCCCAGCATATTGATCGCAGAAGGATTTGTGCAAAACCTTGTTTTCAGGCAGATGGCAATAAGGTGCATCTCACAATCAAAGTTCAGCCGAAGGAAATGGCTCGCAGGAGAACAAGATAGCCCTGCTGCAGTGGGTACAAAGCGATTGAAGCATCGGAAAGAGATAGAGCAGAGACAATCTCGCTCATCTGTGGAACTGACAGAGGAGCTAAACGAGAACTGCTACGTTTCACGACCAGTATACGTTCCTCATAGGGCTCCTGTAGCTGTCCAATTTGCAACTGAAGGTTGCCATTGTTGGCTTATCTCGTGAGTTTACACTAATTTTAATTAAGTAAGATGGCAAGGCCTGCACAAATATAGTCAGGTAGAAATCCCGCATTGTTTCAGGCAGTGATGTTCACAAAATGTAAACAAACCACCGAGCGAAAGCTATGTATACTACAAGTAGAGACATATATAGAGAAAGTATATCTACTTGTTAGTTTCTCAGTTGTAGGAGGCGGCTCACAAAAAGTTGACAAAATATATAATTTTCTCAATGAATAGTGTTATGTTACAATAAAGCCTTGTGTAAAATGCATAACAAATAAAGGGGCTTATTTATGAGCCTCTTGCGCAGCCGGTGTGTCACTTTTTGTGATGCACCGGCAGTGTAAAATATGTGCCACACTGCAACATATTTACAAAGTAACGTATCTAAGTAGATGCGTCACTTTATAAACCCCTGTGCTACATTATACATGTGTCAGGTATAATGTATGTAGGGTGGGCATTCCCAAACAAAAAAGGTTCGTAAAAGCGATGCAGTGAAATCTTTACGACTTTACGGCGACACTTCTAGGACGCCACTGTGTTAAATCCTTACGCCTGTCATAAGACTGATGATGGCCCTTTGACATGGGGTATGCCCCATGTGAAAGGACACATTCCTGGAATTGCGTCTCTTTTCAGACACACTCCAGCAATGCACCACTTTTGTGCCTACAGATACATCGGGAATACAGACGTATCTGTAAATCCTTCGACATGGAGTGTCTTACAGGAAATACAGCGCATCCATGGTGTTACAAGGAGGACGCACTGAAAAATGTTGCACCGTAGTTTTCACACAGTGATGCAACACTTTTCATAAATGAGGCCCAGATCATTTGTGGATCAGCTGCAAAAACCATGCATAAGTAATGTGTATAATTCGTTTTGCATTCCTATGCATAACATCATCACAAAATATGTGCTTCATTTGCAACTGAAGCACAAAGTGTGCAAAGTATGATTTGCATATGTGCCAGACGTAATCTTGCATGTAATGTACTGCTTAGCAAACACATCGTGCAGCAACAAACCACACACCTTGATACACTAAAATCGTAGTTATTGCAATGTGGCCTACCCATATACTGCTTTCTTTGTAGCTACAAATTTACATCAGAGTATCAGCCTTGGCTTCTCCAAAAGTCATGAAGACGCTGAAGTCTAATGAGGAGTTAGGGCCATTATGGACAAGTATAGAGTGTCCCCGTTGAGAAAAGAAAGTGAGCATATCTCCAAGATTGATAGCGGTGCAATATATATTCAGGGAGGGCTGTCATCAGATTTAGCTTCAGCCTTCTCCAAATATTGTTGCCAGTCAGGACTTGAAGGGCCCCGCTCTGTCACTACGCAGTGCCTGGTGCACCGTCAGAATACCAGAGCACAGATCTGACAGCCATTGATAGATGGAGGGGCAAGAACAGAAATCCACCTCATGGCTATCCTACAGTTAGCAAGAACTAAGGCTAAATCGACACATTTATGGACAGCTTTACATGCAGCAGAGCGGGATGTAATGCCCAGTAACAATGTAGTCCTCCCTTCGGAGCAGGGAGCCAAAGGCCTCTTTGAGAAACCCCACAATTTAATCCCAATAAGAGTCAAGCCGGGGGTAGTTCTAGGCCATGTGCATTAAATTTGCTGCATTAGCATGGCAGTGGGAGCAGGTATCTGCCGCCCCAGGTACATGCACACCAGCCTTTCTAAGGTAAGGTAATGGTGGTGAAGTGTATATTTCAGCCTGGCGTTGTGGAGATGAGTTTCGGTGTCACTATACGCTGCGTCCATTGTTTGTCTGAAAGTGTGGTGCCACGGACAGCATCCCAGTAGGCTCAAAAATAATGTAGAGGGACTGTAGTAATCACGCTGGCCAGGCTTGAAGTAAAATGGTTTATTAAGGCTACATGGAGGAGAGAGAAGGTAAAGACCAACTCCCAAAGCAGCTCCAGCTCTACTCAATAAACAGCACAGTTGCTAGGAGCCATGGAATATTCTAAGAACAGAGTAGAACATTAACAGTGCACTAAAGCAATGTGAGCAAGTACACACAGTATAACATAGACCTCCCTATCAATGTATAGAGAGCTATAAAGATGTGTAACAGCCCGGCAACCACCCGCATGTGCCAACAATACCTGAAAAAATAGTGAGGTTTCGGTTTATCATGTTTTTATGCCAAATCGTGTGTAAGTGTCGTGCACGTTTAGCGTAGATAAGGATGGAGCCCGACGTTATACCAGAATCATCTACCAAGCTCTCAAATGTACCTAAGAATCTTCTCCGTAAAATTATCGTTCCAACCGGTAAGGCCAGTGTAGTTCCGAGAATCCAGGCATCACTCAGAGCACATATGGAGGATAGAGACTAGTCTTGAAAGTATATGTGATCCAACAAGTGTTAGCCACAATAAGCATTCTCTCCCTTCGGGGGACTTCCACCTCAGAGCCCAGCAGCGATCACAACATCAGGGGAGGTGTTTCCCTATCTAACCCGTATCCCAATTCAGACACATACTGACCCACCAGCCAGCGCATGGGCCACTACAGCTAAGCAGCAGTATAATACTATTCATAGTTCGGAGTGCCTAGTACACCCCGCTCCAAAGGGGCATAGAGTTTGGGAAGTGTCACTTGCCTCCTTCCCCTGCCCTACAAATGTGAGCACAGCTCCGCAAACAGTCTGCTGGGTAGTGGGACGGGATAGCGGAGAAAAAATACAGTAGCCTGGGGAGTATTAACATCTTTGAAATGGCAATTCTACCTGCAGGCGAGAGCGGCAGGGATGTCCAGAAAGAAAGGAATGACCTCAGACCAGTAAGGCCTCTGCCCACATTACCATCTATCAAGTCTTTGCGGGAGTGATACACTCAGACTCCCAAGTATAGAAAGGAGTCCCCAGATCAGGGGAGCAGAGTACACAAAGTATCTGTTCCCTCTGGCCATCAAGGGGAACAAATGGGATTTGTCCCAGTTTACCCTCAAACTGAATGTTTCATCAGACTCAGGTAGGAGCTCCATGCATCGGGGGAGTACTGTAGAATCATCCCTGAGATATACCAGAGCATTGTCGGCATACAACGAAATTACATGCCAGCTGTTTCCAGCTTTGATTCCACATTTGGATGCTCACAACTGAAGTGCATATGCGAGGGGTTTCATAGCCAGCTCAAAAATTATTGGGGATAGGGAGAAACCCTGGCAGATAGGGTGCGTTCAGTTTTCACCCAAGCCAGTGGGTTTTTATACAGTAAATCAATCCATTGAACGAACTTTGGGCCTATGCCAAATCTCGCAAGGTCCGCCGTCAGTTATTCCCACCACAGGGTGTCAAACACCTTCTCTATGTCCAGCGAGGCACCTCAGTGGGGCGCTTTCGACAACTGGGCCCAATCTATCAGCATGAACAGTCAGCGCAGGTTCTGGAATGTATTCCTGTCAGGTATACACTCATTCTGGTCCGTGTGTATTACATGTTGCATTACAGGAATTAGTTGGTTGGGCAACACCTTACTGAGGATCTTATATTCCGTGTTCAGTAAGAAACGGGGGCAATAGGACCCCAGTAATAGGGCGTCCCTATCTGGCTTGGGTAGGACTACTACCGCCTCCAGAAGTGATACCCAGAAGGATACCCTTGAAATGGGCAGAGTTAAATACTTTCAGCAAACGGGGGGTGAGTTGGGAGTTAAAAGCAGAGTAAAATTTAGCCGGCTGGCTTACCGCTCTGGGGGTCTTGCCATTTGGCATTTATTTGATCGCTTTCCAAATTTCAGCTTCTAATTAGAGTATCTCAAGATCTGCCCTTTGGGACACCTGTAGTTGGGGTAGGCGCATATGATTAAGGCTCCCTGTTTTCCGTTTTTTGGGAATTTTTACAGATAAATACAGACAGAAAACATTTATTTCCTTGTCTGTCATCCTCCACAACAGCCTCCATCTGGTTCAAAGGCGACAGCCATTCATATCTTCAGATATCTTGTTTCTAAGGGTGTAGCTCCCTACGCAGCACTAACTTAGGACCGTATGCCATCTTGATTGCATGACCGTGAAGGACCACTTTGAACGCATCCCATTCTATGCCAGTGTCAGATTCCGTGTCTTCATTATCTGTAAAGTAGGGGGTGATATGGTTTGATAGGTTGGCGTAGAATGTCCCAACCTGCAGGGATGCTCTGGGTATACATGTATGCCTACTGCCCCATGATAGCTAGAATTGTAAGGTGCAGTGATCGGAGAAGGTGCATCCCAAATATTCAGCATAAGTAACCCTTGATAGTACCTCGGAGTTGCAGTGGAAAAGGTCGATCCTAGTATGTGGGTTCATGTAACTCGAATAAAAGGAGTTTTCTTTAGTCATGGGATGTAGACTGCACCAGTGTGTGAGACCCAGCGTCTAAGGTGTTGAGTAAGGGCAGTGGATTGAGCCCAGGGTATGGTGGGAGAGCAATCAAAGTCTAAGTCCGAGACACAATTAAAATCCCCGCCCCAATATCAAGGTGCTAGTGCATTATGTACCAGGGTGGGTGAGTGCAGAAAAAGGGCCTGATTGGTGTTGGGAGCATATAAAGAAATAAATTACACAGGTAGGTCATCTTGGCTCCCTTCCAGTACCGCATAGCCCCCCTTTGGATCTACTTTAGTATGTGACACCTCCAACAGCACCGGCACCAGTGTGCGTCATCAGTGCCTGCACATGACTTCAAACTCCTAGGCAGTAAGATGGGTCTCCTGGAGGACTGCAACATGGATCTTGTACCTGCGTAGGTATTGATGCACACGATATTGTTTCACGTAGCTGACATTCCAGGCCAGAAATAGGTATTATGATCCAGCACAACACCAGTAGCAGCCATAAAGTTTGAGACATGAGGTGGCCATCCCCACTACAACCCCATTCCCCCTAAACCCATTCAATACCCCAAGCCCAGGAGACCACATACCTTGGAAAACATACTACAAAAAGCCCAACACGTAATAAGTAAAACAAGAATGCAACTGTCTTTGAAGACCACTTCCCAGGCTAGCATACCAACAGCCATCCGGCGAATTGCCCTGTGATGCAAAAAGAATGAAATAGTACACCAGTTTGTTTCTGTGTCACTGTCTATAAAGGGGGGAGTGTTAGTATATCAGTACCAACGTTGATTGAGGGGAAATGACATCCTTCACCCACTACACCATCATACCAAACCCACCCATACAGTGCTGCATGTTAATCACAAAGGCGTAGTTAAGACCATATTGAACCAGGTGGGCATATGCGTCTTCATCACATCATCAGCAGTTTGAGGGGTTACCACAGGATGCCCACCCAAACAATGTATCAATCAATGACAGGGTAATGTCAGACAGTTCGTCATTGAGATTCTCTGTTACTGAACCCTTGAGGGACGGGGTGGCCGCTCATTGTTCCACCTCCGCTACTCATGGGCATTTATTGCAAGGTCTATGATGCTGTTGTGCCTTCCACCTGGTGGATAAGCCTGTCTTCTCCAGGGGACAGGTAGCAATACCTTTGTGCTCCAACCAAGTCCAAGCCTCCTTCAGGGTTGCGCAGTAAGGTGACACTGTTATTGTGTATTATCCTGAGCGTAGCAGGAAATTGTAGAACATATCTGGTGTCATAATACCAGAGGCGAGCAAAGCAAACACAAGGAGATGATGGACGGAGTGCTGAATCTTTTCAGACACTCACCCCCAGTCACAGATCTGGGTTGAATCCACCATTGTTCTTTAGCTCACTTCACCACCCCAGTTCAGACACAGCTATATGCAAATCAGTCTTGACCCTGTGCCTCATGGGACAGTCCAGTCTGTACTGCCAAACCATGTCTTCCCTGGACCAGAAACAAGCATCCTGGGACCGGTTTCGGGCTAACAGCCCTCATCAGCCAGGCTAGCTTGAATCCAGTGGAAAAGTGAGCAACGGACCCACGTCTGGGCATACTCTGCCAACTTAGTGCGAACAAAGCAAACATAAGGAGATGATGGACATAGCACTGAAACTTCTCAGATACACACCCCCAGTCACCCCGAGTGGAACGGGTATGCCCAGGCATAGGTCTTGTGCTCTCCATGCCACTGGAGTCAAGCTATCCTGGCTGTTAGGAATGGAACCCCGAAACCGGTCCTAGGATGCTTGTTTCCAGTTCACGAAGGACCTGGCCTTGCAGTTCGGGCTGGACTGTTCCCATTGGGCGCAGGGTGAAAACTGATTTGCATATGGCTGGGTCTAAACTAGAAAGGCATGGTGAGCAAAAAAAGCGATGGATTTAGGCCCAGATCTCTGTACTGGGGTGAATGTATGACATTGTTCTGCATTCTGTCCATCAATTGTTCTTTTTGCATTTGTCACCCCAAGTGGGACTGGTATGCCCAGACTTCGGTTCCGTGCTCTCCATGCCATTGGAGTCAAGCTATCCTGGCCGATGAGGTGTGAAACCCCAAAACCTGTCCTAGGATGCTTCTTTCCAGTCCAGGTAGGACCTGGCCTGGCACTTCGGGCTGGACTGTTCCCATTGGTCGCAGGGTCAAGATTGATTTGCATATGGCTGAGTCCAAACTGGAAAGGCATGGTGAGCAAAAAAAAATGAATTTGGCACAGATCTCTTTACTGGGGTGAACGTATGACATTGTTCAGCATTCTGTCCATTGTTCTTTTTGCATAATACCAGAGGCACATTTTCATGGCTAGATAGAAGGAATTATGCACCTCTATTGCATAATCAGGGAAAATATTGAATTGCAAGTTCTCTACCATCCAGGAGCCCTTTGCCTGAGTGACTTGTAGGATACGATACATAAAACGGAACATCTTCCATGATCCTCACATTTATGAATGCTCCTTATAATCAGAGCCCTGACTACTACATGCATTAAGAAAATGACAATTAGAGCTTTAGACACCCCCAAAGAATCTGTGACCCATGTGCTCATATCCACCAGGCAACCATGTATATGTGTGTCACATAATCCTGAATGCACCTCATCCGCCACCAGTCCCAGGCAGCTTCACCACATTCACATACATAGGTTCCACACTCTTCATTGGAATATGGATCATGCATCCACCTTCAGGTTCACCCAGTTTCTTAATTGAGCTTTTTAAAAGCAAATGACAGAAAATGCATTAAAGCATGGAAAATTCATCAGCACAGAGTTGTGTGGTTAATTCCTGAAAAATGAAGCACAGGATGCTCTTAGATAAGCTGGTCCTGGCAATTTCAGCATTAGCCTTAGGCTAGATGAGGTCTTATAGTATCTCTGATCAGGTGGGCCCACTAGATAATGGAAGCCGGCTGTATTAAAATAGGGTACCCAAGAGGGTTTCTGTTATGGATCGATAAAAAAGGCAGGGGTGGAGATGGCAGGATTATTGAGTGCCCCACAGGGTAGGTTTGTGGTAGCTCTCTGTAAGAAGGGTGAACTACAATTTGTGCTAGTGGGAGTATATGGCCCAAATTATGACGACCCTCACTTTTATAATTCCCTTGCGGCTAAACTAGTAAAATGGCAGGGTATTCCACAGATTTTGGGGAGGGATTTAAATTGCATTCTAGACCCACACATTGATAGGTCAAAGGGCCCATCCATATGCCCAGCAGCTGTTGCAGTAGCCCTGCAAAACATCATGAGCACAGATGGCCTCCTGGATATCTGGAGACATAGGCTTTCTGCAGAGAGGGGTTACACTCATTATTTATCAGTTTATAACATGCATACCCATATAGATTTTTGGTTACTCTCGGGGAGGCTAGAGAATCGGGTACTCACCTGCGATCATCTCCCACATACATATTCTGACCATTCCCGGTTTGACTAATACTAAGCTACCGCGCTCCTCGTATCCCGGCATTTACATGGCGCTTTCCCCCTTACTCGTTATTGGACACAGTATTTAGGGAGGAGCTGGCATCAGCAATTGAAGAGTTCTTCTCTTATAACATCGGTTCTGTCCCATCATTCACCACAGTCTGGGATACATTCAAGGTCTATATCAGAGGGGTGGTGATATCAAAGCATGCAGGAGTGTTGCGCTTTTTCCGGGGCAGGTTGAATCTTTTGGAAATGAACATCGGCAAACTAGAACGAGCTCTGGCGGAGACCGGGAATGCACAAAGCGCCACACACTTAAAATTAAAAATAGTGGAGTTTCAAGATATAGCTAATGACGAAATTAAACATATGGAGAAGTATGCAACGGCACATATATACGGGGAGAGGGTTCAACCGGGTGCCGTGTTGGCAGGATTGCTATGGCCCAAGAGGGAGTTAGATAGTATGGTGGGCATGTTAGATGACAGTGGGACACCGCTTGATACCACTGAAGACATTGTAACGCATTTCCGTGAGTATTACCAGAAATTGTACAGGTAAATTACAAAATCATCCCCCTAGTTTTAAGCCACTATTGGTGATTCATCCAACATACATATAACGTTGTCCCGCAGATTTCAAAATTTCAACATTTTTTATTATAAAAAATATAACAAAGAGAATTACAATAAATTTGTCGACTGATTTTTCCTTTTTTTCCTGTTTTTTACACAAGCATTAATAAGCAGTTAAATTCATTGTACAAACAACATACATAGGCCCATAGGATAACACAACTAAATAAGCAACAAATACAAACAGTGAAAACAACCAAATTCTTACATGACAACACTAATTTATACACATTAAAAATTTACAATAGAGTGAAACAAGGGGGAAACACATAAAGACAAAACGCCGACGCACGTATCGAATCACTAAGACACATAAATAGTTCCTTCTTCAGGGCGTAAGTTTTGAAATACTTACAATATTGTAGGGCCATCTGTGTGATGTGAGGAGACCACCGGATATGTGCTGTAGAGGCTCAAAAAGAACAAGAATTACATCTGCGGGGACAACAAGTCAAGGATTAAAATATATCGAACTATTAAAACACACAAGTCAGAGCTTGACATAATCTTACGTAAATACCAACAGTGAAAGGTGACAAGAAACTATCTAACAAAGTTTAAAGAAGGATAAACCACCTAAGCACCAATTAATCCATACCCCGTGAGGAACGCAGAGTGTGTAATAAATAAACAAGACAGAATATATATACCAAAGGGCTTAACACCAAATATCCATAAGTGAAAGATAGCGCTAGGGTGAAGAAAAAGAATAAATATATACATAAATCCAGGGGACATACTATAAAAGGTAGGGACTTGAAGGGAAAAATGAGTCTTCACGTAATTAGCGTCACCAAATGTCCACGTCAGGCAGTATGGTAACCATCTAAGCAGGGCACACATAAACACAAATGGATAAACACATAGCCCAAGGCTGTGAAGCAAGCAGAACCTTAATCTACATGATAAGGAGAGTATGGTTTACCATGAATTAATGGTGGCCAAGAGGTCTAAAAGTAGCTCCGATAATAGGTTGGCGATAAACACCTCTAGTCCAATGGTAAAAAGAACTTCAAGCGAATACTGGGGGGAAGGAAAATGGTATCCATAAGCGCATGCCCAGGCAGAACCATGTTATCACAGTAAAAAGAGACAAGCACTAATGGGAGTATAGGGAACGATACATAAAACAAACATGACCGACATGGGGAAAGAAACCCATGATTTATACTTACAGCAGGACTCGAAATGGAGCAGTCTCTGTCAAATATGCTTAATATGCAGCATAAACGATACGCGTAAAAGAAAACTTGGGCAGTGGGCGCTTGAATAAATATTCAGAATCTGAAAAGTGAAACGGAGCATAGTTAGCGGATTATCTGTAAAAAGTAAGTAAAAGTAAACAAATATTGCACAGAAGAATTTCAGCGGGGAATCGAAAGGTGCAGGGACCGTTAAAGCCAAGATCATTCTAAGTCGGCGCTTTTACCTGGATTAAGACGTCAGTGGTCACAGATACACGTGGAGCCATACCCTTCCCTGGTCGCTCTTGAGTAGGCTCAAACGGTGCGGATGATATACAGCTGGCGGGAATAGAAAGTGGGCGGAACTACCAGATGTACTCGACATGGAAAGAGTCAGAACGCGTCAAGAATGTCGGGAGAGAATAAAAGAGCAACTATAGATATCGGAGTGACTCGTTCTCATAATTCGCTAAGGAAAGTCATCTTACTAGATATATAATCGCATAGATTGCACCAGAGACAATGTTGAATCCCTTTCTAGAATTCAGGAGGTGTTATTATCCTCTGCGCATTGATACGCTCTTACATAAGTCTCTGTCCAGTGGCTATCTTTTATCGACCTGGGCTAGCTATCTCCATACAATTATAGATAGATTTAAATGGGGCTCGGATATATCATTAAAAAAAAAACACTTCCCTCGACCCTCATCATTATTTAGGACCTTTCCCAGAGATATCTTATTATTTCTAGAAGTACCTATCCACAAGGGCATCTCCTTACCTTAAAAATCTAATACTCTCCGGGGCCAAATCCTCCATGTTCTATCAAACCCTAATCTGCGACAATGGCGCTTTTTTATCACGAAAGACGCCAATCATGTGATTCCAAAGGCGAGTAATATCTGCCTACATAACGGGCGTCATCTTAGAATGGAGCCTATCTCCTTTCCGATCCATTGGAGAACTAAAGTTCTTTTTAAGGGCGTAATCAATTCTAATAGTTAAATTAAAAATATAAAGGATAAACATTAAAAGTACCCTAAACTTAATTTCCCAAATGAGCTTAACCAAAAGGATTGTGACATCCACTATCGCGGATAGTTTTTATAATCCGCAAACCAATCTATTGGCTCATCTAAATCCAAAAAATGGGTCTTTCCAAGGCATGAAAAGAGGGGGGAACCCTAAGTGTATCTCACATTGGATAGCCATACTTAGTTTATTCTGTGAGGTTCTTATAGTGGACCACCAGCAAATATTATGCTGATATCTTTCTCAAGAGTTCCAATACTGTCATAGATACTTTCCAGGGGGAGCACTTAATGAAAAATGCTTTCAGAAATAAAATGAACTTGTCGTATCCCCCTGAAATGTCTCCTTTCCAATAATTTGAAATACAAGAAATACAGATTAAGAAATGGAACCCCACTCATAGAGTTCAGGGACCAATGATTAATTAACACTAAGCAAACTGTCCCATTCTTCCTTGGAAGTTAGACCATTGTGAACAGTGTTTAGTTTGAAAATGTACCATTGTTCCCTTGCTTTGCTTTTCAGATTAATATTACCTCCTCTTTTTTCAATGGAAATTTTTTCCAGAAGAAACCATTCAATATCCTGTTCCTTATAGCCAAATTCCTCAAAATGCGCCACTAGAGGGACATAGATTGTTTTGGTCCTCATATTTGACTTATGCTCAAGTAATCTGCTGCATAGCTCTCTACTGGTCTCTCCTACGTAACCCAAACCACAAGGGCAATGCAAGAGGTACACAATATTTTTGCTGCGACAGTTATTCAACATTTTTGATGAATGTATTATTCCATTGTGGGTAATTTCCTTAGTTTGTATGCATTGTGCGCATACATTATATGACCCACATCTGGAATTACCTTCGGCAATGGTGTTGTCCAACGTTCTTTGCATATTATGAGGTGCCTCTCTATAGGTGTGGACCTATTCATTCCTTAAAGTCAGTTAAAGGTGAGGCAAGAGCGACCAACCCTGTAAAATAAATCTTCTTTTCTGGACTTGTACGTGTTCCCTGGCTGGATCCTTGTCTGAGGGAATCATCATTTACCTTTTTTTAAGGTATAGAACGCTTTTATTAATACGACTTGGCTTTATTCACTTTTTTTAATATATATTACTGAAATATAACTTTTTTATCAGATACAGATATTAGGGCTTTTTATCCAGTTGGTATCCACTTATCATCGCAATTACTTTCACGTGGAAATTTAAAATAGCTAATGTCCCAAAACAATTTAGAATAGCTTATGTGGTTGGGGATCTGTCACTTATATGTTTTTAACTGTGAGTACCTCTGACACATTTGCAGGTCTCTGTGCATTAAAAGTAACACATTTTATTGTGGTTAACCCTATTAGGGGTGTTCCATTATTTACAGCAAAATCTTTTTGAAGCTGTTTTTGACATTTATTGAGGTACATTTTTATTACGTAACTTGGAGACTCCCTACACTTATGATTGAATTATTTAGTGGGGATTTGTCGATGTTTGGTTTGTTACAGGCCCCGATAATTAAATATCTACTTTTACCTTTAGAAAGGAAAGTTTGGAAGTAAATATTCCCCACACTTTTAATTAATTTACCATGTGGTGTATAGGCCAAGGAAGGCTCTAACCTATGAATTATACATTATTATCACTAAGGGAGGTCAGGAGCTGGTTAAAATGGACACTTCGTGATCATTCTTTTTGCATTCTGATAACCCAATGTGGTTGATTAAAATATTATCGTTTGCTATGTTATGTAAAGAGTGGTTGTGATTATGAATTGATCCGTGTCATCAGGATATAAATGTTTTAGTTTGGGTTGCGTTAATATTTATGATATACTTTGATATTGTATTGTATAGTGAACAATTTGTTGCTGAGAGATATCTCTATCCTGAAGATGGTGGCTGTGATATTGTAAGGCCCACTGAAACACGTCGAGGCTCTACTATTTCTTAGGTCGCTAGATCTCTGGGACTTTTGTGAGTCAAGAAACATTGAAGTTTCACCAGAAAACAAATGGTCCTACACAGACTAGTGCTGATTTAATGACATGATATCCTGTCTTATCTGTTCTCGTACTGTGTTGTTGTTTTTTTTAATGAAATTGTACTACTTTTTTAGGAAATTTTATTGTTGTATTCATGCGGTATTAATTGGGATGTTATATGTTTGATGTTCATTTGGTAGGATTCAAGAATTGGGTGTTTTTAACTTCTTAATGTGTATATTAAAATAATTTTTTATGCAGAATGTGATGTTCAAGAAGATGTATATACAGTAAATACTGGCTTAATAAATGTGTTCCTTTTGTAATAGAGGACATATTTCTGTTTATTTAAAAAAATATATATATATGCTTTTTTTACCTTTATATTTTGGTGATATGGTGTTATGGTGTGTATTGTATTTGAGTGATTGATGGAACCAGAGGATTTAATTTGACTTTGATCATACTAAATGTTGCAGTTGTCCAGAGAAAGTGTACAGCCAGAAAACAGTAATCACTGTTCTGTGCTTTCTCAAAATCACAGTGTGGCTTACTGTTCTTTAATTTCCCCACACCATTTGCTTAGAGAATACGCCACACCGTAACCCGCGAGCGTCCACAAAACAATGTGTTTCTCCTTGTTGCAGTGTCCTACTGTGCGCCACACTCGATCCCATCTGTAGTCTTGCCGAAGATTGTGCGAGTCCATTGTGTCTGATTGCACAGGGGGGGGCAATTGCGACCCCGTGTGCTTGGTGTAAATGGAATGTACTGGCGCACGCCAGTCAAAGCAAAAGTTAATAAAAAGCCGGGGGCTCCGGGCGTGAGTCAGTTATCTGGCCACTACCAGACAGATGGCCATGAGTAATTTATTTATGTGCATGGAATGTGGAAATGCCAAACTAAAAACACGGCATTGGCGACGAAGGTGAGATCGGTTCCCGCAGCCTGTCTGTTCGCCCTTGTTTCCAGTGGTACCTGTGCGGCCCCTGCTTACCACTGCCACCACCGCGTGTCTCTGCTGCCTCTTTCTTCGCTCCCAGGCTGCTGCGTATGAGAGCGCCGCCTTCAGCCAGCACGTCCCAGGCCCCCGTTGGGTGTTAGATCGACAGCTGGTGGAGGATGTCCTCTGTTTAAGGTGCCGCCAGCTGGCATAATCCTTGTTGCCAGTAAATGCGATGTCCTTCCAATGAAGACACAGACAGTTGGCAGTAAAGGTAAGCTGAACTTTATTCAGTACACCTCACCCCTTTCATCTACAGCCAACTGACTTTATCCTCAAGGTCAGTTCATTCCATCTCTGACCTAATCACATTCCACCTATGCAAGGTTCTACATGTCCTATGCAAAAAGAACTATTGATGGACAGAATGCAGAACAATGTCATACATTCACCCGAGTACAGAGATCTGGGCCTAAATCCATCGTTTTTTTGCTCACCATGCCATTCCAGTTTGGACCCAGCCATTTGCAAATCAAGCTTGACCCTGTGCCCAATGGGAAGAGTCCAGCCCGAACTACCAGGCCAGGTCCTCCATGGACTGGAAACAAGCATCCTAGGACCGGTTTCAGGGTTTCACCCCTCTTCAGCCAGGATAGCTTGATTCCAGTGGCATGGAGAGCACGGGACTCACGTCTGAGCATACCCGTCCCACTTGGGGTGACAAATGCAAAAAGAACTATTGATGGATAGAATGAAGAACAACGTCATACATTCACCCCAGTACAGAGATCTGGGCCTAAATCCATAGTTTTTTTGCTCACCATACCATTCCAGTTTGGACACAGCCATATGCAAATCAGTCTTGACCCTGTGCCCAATGGGAAGAGTCTAGCCCGAACAGCCAGGCCACGTCCTCCCTGGACTGGAAACAAGCCTCCTAGGACCGGTTTCGGGGTTTCACCGCTCTACAGCCAAGATAGCTTGATTCCAGTGGCATGGAGTGCACGGGACTTACGTCTGAGAATATCCATTCCACTCTTCTGAGAATGCCCGTTCCACTCGCGGTGACAAATGCAAAAAGAGCTATTGATGGACAGAATGCAGAACAATGTCATACATTCACCCCAGTACAGAGATCTGGGCCTAAATCCATCGTTTTTTTGCTCACCATGCCATTCCAGTTTGGACCCAGCCATATGCAAATCAGTCTTGACCCTGTGCCGAATAGGAAGAGTCCAGCCGGAACTGCCAGGCCAGGTCCTCCCTGGACTGCAAACAAGCATCCTAAGACCGGTTTCAGGGTTTCACCCCTCTTCAGCCAGGATAGCTTGATTTTAGTGGCATGGAGAGCACAGGACTCACGTCTGAGAATACCCGGCCCACTCGGGGTGACAAATGCAAAAAGAACTATTGATGGACAGAATGCAGAGCAATGTCATACATTCACCCCAGCACAGAGATCTCGGCCTAAATCCATCGTTTTTTTGCTCACCATGCCATGTCCTATGTCACATCCGCCTCTGTGTCTCCAGAAGGTAGCTGTTGTGGGGGAGCATGTTGTTGCAGAGCCCTAGTAAGGCGTTGCCATCTTCCCTAGCGACTGGTTCAGCCGCCCCTCATAAGATGCTTTCTGACTCGCATACTTGTTTTGGTGACTCTGTGTTTATGCAAATGACCGTTGAATATCACAATTCCTAGTCATTTTCACTGTGAACCTTGATTTTTCATTTAATTCTTAATCATAAGTTTTTACGTATGCCGTTTTATATGTTTCGCATTTGTGATTGTTTTTATTTTTATGTGCTCATTACTTTGATGGCTTTTTCTGTTATTTACTTGTTAGATGATTTATTGGGGTAATTATTTAAAAGAGTAGAGGAATAAATTAACTGCTTTCACCCTTAAAGCATCCTCACTAATTGAATAGCTCATACAAATGAAAGTGTCTGTTTATTGGCGGTGTGCTTCGTTGTCACGTCTTTTTCGTGTTATCATCAGCTTACTGCTCTTTTACAGGCCTAACTTCATTTTAGAGGTGTATGCATTTCTTTAGACTGTTGTGTGATTTCTCAGATGAAAAACGTCCTCTCACTAGCTTTTTACCTGGTGTTATAGATGTATCACTGCATTGAAGCAGTAAGGCTGAGCTAATGTAGTTTCCCCATAGGAAATCGTCCACCTGCATCTTTTTTTCAATTTTCAGAGAAACATTTAGAAACAGTGGAGGAAAATCTTGAAAACTTACGGGCCTTTTACTCCTCGTTTACACCTTAAAGCAGAGGACGAGGTGCAATGTGACATTTTGACTCAAGTTATTTTAAATGCCCTTTCTGCTGACCTGTGCTAATGCTTAGCCAATGTTTGCGGTTTTACTCTTTGTGATATTGCCACCAAGTATTGGAAATTGGAATAGGAGTTAAAGTGCAGAAACCTAATTACCACATCTTATTTTCTCAGGTTTTATTTCTTTCCTTTGCAAATTGTACTGTGTATTACCTAGAAAATGTGCAAATGTTAAATACAGTTCTGCTAACAGATCATGGACAGAGCCATATGCTTCACCTATGCTTTGATAAATGCCCCTGAGGCCTGGGAATAGAAAGCACCTATTTCAAATTCAGGAAAAATCTACAGACCCTGATGACTATTTGTGGTTCTATTTTCTTCTATTCTCCGCTCTTAATAGTGCAAGAAACCCTCTGGATAATAGTACGTTTTCTCAAATATTTTTTTTTAAAATCTTTGCCTATGTCTCTCAAGATCCACAGAATGCGAATGATTAGATGGCACCGGCATCATAGATCTGGGCTCTTAGGTACGCACATTGACGACACCACACTGTGGTCTGCTAAACGCATAACACGCGTCCATAAGCAGAATACTCTCGAGATATCACACATTTTCTTACCGTGAGACGTGCTTTCTGTGAGGATGACCCTTGAGCTAAAATGCAGATCTGAAAAAAAGCTAATAGGCTACTGAAAGCTTTCCACTTAAAAAGAAAGTGAGCATGGTGGATGACAGTATCTTTTATCCGGAAGACACTAGAAATGTAAAGCAAAGAGCCTTGAAATGCACACATCAGCATTGATTGACAGCGTTTCTACTCTGCAAATGGTACCACTGATGCAATTAATAAAACCACAAACATGTCCTGAACCGCATCGCAGTTGTTTCTTAACAGCTTTATGAGCTGCATCCCACTTTAACTTGTGATACAGCTGCTCGGTCTATTGTCGACGAACGCCTGACTCGTCGACCAATAAGGGGAAGGGACTGACAGCAGGCGAACTCACCAACGGGCTCTAAAGCACACAAGCAACTTATGGTTATGAGAGACACAAAAAATATAGTCTGGAATGTTAAAAAAATATAGTCTGGAATGTTAAATTCCTAATAATGCTATTTCTTATTTTCTATTTCAAATTGTAATATAATTTTAAAGGTCTCGCCTACCGACGGCGTTAGCTGTCTATTATCAAAGACCTGTTGTCAATAACACAAGTGGGCTATGGGTCAGCTCCTTACTCATGACTGTATGGCTTTCTTGAGTACCTCACTTCCTTGCTCTTATTTAGACAACTTTAATCCCTACTCTTTTGTGTGTCCTGCCAAGGATCATTTTGGTTTCAAAATGTTTTGATTGGCTGGTATTTATATTTCCACTGCTGATGTAAGACTGTGCATCACAGTTCAAGCGAGGGACAATTTTCTCTTCATCTCTTCATCTCAACCTACTGAGTCTCCTCTCCTATCTTGTTTTTTTTTTATTAAGACCTCCCCTCAGTCTCGTATGTATTTCAAACCCCCCTCCCCTGTGGCAGCTTGCCCCTCCCAGCTATCTCATCCTTTCAGCACCATCCTTGGTCAGTGTTGGACCTGGCCCTTTTTGCAGGGTTATACCCAAACTTCCTCCTATTTGTCTGACCCTCATTTTGTTGGATTTAGGACTCTGAGCACTTTACCACTGCTAATCAGTGCTAAAGTGCATGTGCACTCTCCTTTAAACATGGTATGATTGGTCTATACCTGTTTGGCATATTTAATTAATCTGTAAGTGCCTTGTACAGTCGATTCCCATATACCCAGGGCCTGTAAATGAAATGCTACTAGTGACCTGCGGTGCTCGTTGCACCACCCACAGAAGTAGCTTTTCAAACCTGTCACTGGCCTGGCACTGCAGGGCCTGCATGCACAGTTTACTGCCACTTTAACTTGGCATTTAAAATTGCCAAGACTGAAACTCCCCTTTTACTACATATAGGTCACCCCTGAGGTAGGCGCTAGGTAGCCCTATGGGCAGTGCGCTGTGTAGGTAAACGGTAGGACATTGCGCTCTATTGTGTGGCATGTCCTGGTACTGAAAAACAGCCTATTTGGTTTCTCAATACTGTGAGGCCTACTCCTCTCATAGGCTAGCATTGGGAATTCCCTTATATGTGTTTAAGTGGTAATTCCTGATCTGAAAGGAGTAGCGTTACCATGTTTCATATGTTTCGAATAGTGGGGATAAATCCTGCTTATTGGTGGAAGATGATTTCACATTACTATTTTAGAAATGCCTCCTTTAGAAAGGGGTACAAAAGGGGGTGGTGATGGACGGAGCATCAGAACCAATCAAACACTCACACCCAGTCAACAGATCAAGTTGGCAGGGTATGCTCAGACGTGAGTCCCTTGCTCACTTTGGCACTGGATTCAAGCAAGCCTGGTTGAAGACAGCTGAAATGCCAGAAACCGGTCCTAGGAAGCTTGTTTCCGGTCCAGGGAAGGCATGGCTTGGCAGTTAGGGCTGGACTGTTCCCATGAGGCACAGGGTCAGACTGATTTGCATATGGCCATGTCTGAACTGGGGTGGCAGAGTGGGCTAAAGAACGGTGATGGATCAAACCTGGATCTGTTGACTGGGTGTGAGTGTTTGATTGGTTCTGATGCTCTGTCCATCACCACCCCCTTTTGTACCCCTTTAGTAAGGGGAGATTTCTCTGTGATTATAACTCTAGTGTTTTTAAGCCTGTCTCCAATCCACGTCTAGGGCAGAGTGCCAGTTGCACTTTCTGCATACTTTCCAGACAGCCACAACACAATGAAAGCTAGGTGTGGCAGGAGAGGCATCTGCATCAATCTGCATACTGATAGTCTTCCTGGGCTGGGAGAAGGGATGCACTTACATTGTATAGGCTGTGTCCTTCCCTCACACAAAGGGGTGATTTACCGCTACTGATGTCTGGAACCAGGGCTGGGAATGAAAGAGAGTTTTGTGCACTTCTAATGTTTCTTTTGAAGTCACCCCTAGATCATATACAGTTTTGACTCATCTGGACTGACCTTTTGCTGTTGCCCTGCTACCTGCCACTGGCTGGGTGGCCCAAAGGACTCATTGGAGTGATATTCTGCATGTTGCCCTGCTGCCAGCTGCTCCCTGACTTTGGGTTTGCTCAGCCCTGCTGGGCTGCCAGGAGGAATAACCATAGTGCTTACTCACTTCATTGTGCCGGTCTGCCTCCCCTTCAAGCCCCTCAAGTGCCTCCCAAAGAGCCCATGTGGGTAGTGAATTTCTTGCTCCTTGGCATCCCCTGCAAAAAGCGCATGAGGAGGACTTTATAAATTTCCGCTGTGGCATCTTTTACAGAGAGATAAGCGCAGCGTGAGGCCATGCCCCTCCTTGTTGCCTGCGCCCTGGGGGAAAGTTACCCCAGCAAGAGCAGTGCTGCCTACCTGGATGACACGGTGCCCAGAAGATCAGTACACCATGAATTAGGTCCCTTGCACATGAGCAGGGAGTGTGCCGAGTGTCTGCTTCACTGCGCTATGGCCAGGAGAGGGCCTCACGTGACCTCTGCGCTTATCCTCCAGCACAGAAGTGTTTTCTTTGCCCATCTGCAGACTTCAGTCAAGACACAGAGTACCCGACCCCACTCACCACCCCACTGAGGCTTGCGCAAAGAGATAGGCATTGCCCACCTTCCACTTTCCCTGCAGGAGGACGCTGCATCGCTTGTGCTGACCCAACGAGGATCGGAGGAAGCCTATTACGGCCCTAGGTCAGAGACTGCAGCAGGAAGGATCCCGGCTTCATCCTGATTGCCACCTCAAGCGGCCACAATTCCCCAGGAAAGGGACTGTCAGCATTGCAGGTGAGGGTGGTTGGGCTGCTGGCTGGTATGTACAAGTTGTCACCCCTCCCTTCTGGTTGGGTAGATCGGGAGGGCGGCCACCAGATAACGATTACCCTGAGGGGGGAGCACCTCTTTCCTCACAACAGTTCTAAGTTTCCCCATTTCAGGGCGGAACTTCCATGGAGGGTCGAGGGACTGTAATATTGTATTGGGAAAGTGGTAAAAGTACCATAAACTGCATAAAAGCATCTGTGCTCAATTGCTTGGGTGCTAAATCCCACCTTCCCCACCAGGCTCACACAAATTACTGTAGCTCCACTAGGAGGAGTGCAGGGAGTACTGTACCTACATGGGGTTCTTGTCTGTTGGGTTTATGGTGACTTTTGCTGATGTAGGTGCTACAGTCGTGTTTGGCGATTTATGTATTTTCTTTAGGCAACTGCTACATTTCATGCCCTAATATTCTAATACATGTAATTTTGCCTTGCATTGAGTATTATCTTAGAATTTTAATAGTATGTGCAGAGTGGTGGCTTCTGCCTTGCCTAGGTGCATACGCTAGCCAACCAGTAACCCCATTTCTAACAGTCGGGAATATTCAAATGCTTTTGTGACCATTCCAAGATGCCCACCAGCATGTGTGGTGAGCTTGTTTGAATCCCTGTTATACGCAAAGAAAACCATTCAGTGATAGTTGAGGATGATGCGTGTCAGTCATGGTATTTGTATTTGTACAGTACACTATCACCCACAAGAGTATCCTGGCACTGAGCAGCTGTGTTTGCAAAGCCCTGCCTAGGGTAGGTTGGTTAATTGAAATCAGCTTCTTACAGAATTCAAGAAGAGATTAAGTGGCTCTATTGTGGAGTGGGAGGTCATTCCATTCTTTAGGAGTGATGTAAGCGAGCTAACGTCCTCATGATCTGGTTCTGAGTACACATGAGATGTGTGTGAGTAGTAGTCCTGTGGAAACGAGGTCTCTGGGTGGTTGATGGAAGGAGATGGGACTAAGGTAGGTGGAGTCTAAATTGTGTAGTGACTTGAATGTGTGTTAGGAGTTTGAAATGTGTGATAAGTTTGAGTTTCCTACAGCAGCCATCTTTGAATAGTTTTTCTTAAGATATAAGAAAAGCTATTCATAGACAGCTGCCCTGGGTGTATCCACGGTGGCCATCTTTGAATGTTTATTTTTAAATACAACAAGATAGATTAAAGGATGATTGTCACAGATGCATGTACATCTTTGGTGGCATATTTAAATGTAGTTTGTTAAAGTATAAGAAAATGCATTCAAAGATGGCTGTTGCATATGCACATATCTTCACCATGGCAATCTTGTAGACAAAAAGCATTAGCAAAGTCAATAGGTTTCACTAGCAGGATCTATAGTCGTTGTCAATGCTTGTATGTAGGTATATATGTGGTATTTCTATAACATTAACCAAGGCAAAAGGCATCAGAGCACTGTACAGTGTCAAAAAAAAGTATAAAATCAATGAGTGATAGGAGAGGTAGCTGGTTTATGGACTGTTAATGCATCATGGTGTAGTGTTTGTGAGAAAGTTGATTATTAGTTGGGGTTAATGGTAGCCCACCACAAGTAAGAATGTGACTATTCCTGTTAGGTCTAGTAAAGGTTTCAATATTAATATTCAATATTTTCAACCCTTGGTAGCTATGACACAGTTGACAGGCTTAGCTTATGACAAAGTGTAAAGAATTTAGAACTACCAAAACGTTAAATAGTTGAAAACACAACACAATAAAAAGCCAACTACAATTTATATAAAAACATATAGGTGCCGATTCCGATCCTGGAAAAACCGGGTACGAACCGTCGGTCGGAGCGTTTTCTCCGTCCGACTCGTACCCGGGAAAAAACATTACAAACATGCAAGTACGATTCGCACGGAAACACCATTTCCGTATGAATCGTAAAAAACACCGACCGACGAAAATATACATACAAATGTGATCCGGGAAAGCGCCGACGTGACGTCGGATCGCATTCAGGCTGCGTTTCACGAACCAGGAAGTACGATTCGAACCGACAGCAGTCCGGACGGCAATATTTTTACGGCACCCAAAAAGTGCCGGAAAAGCGAAGTACGCCGCGATGCGAGCAGAATTGGGGGCCCGGTACGCGCCGTACCCCCCAGCCCCCCGTATGTATGCGCCATCCCCCCCCCAGCCCCCCGTATGTACGCACCGTACCCCCCTAGCCCCCCATATGTCCGCGCCATACCCCCCCAGCCCCCTGTATGTATGCGCCGTACCCCCCCCAGCCCCCCATATGTATGCGCCGTACCCCCCCCAGCCCCCCGTATGTACGCGCCGTACCCCGCCCAGCCCCCCTCCATGTATGTCCGGTGCGGACCCCCACCCCCGAATGTACGGAGCGTACCCCCACCCCCGTATGTCTGGTGCGGACCCCCACCCCCGAATGTACGGAGCGTACCCCTACCCCCGTATGTCCGGTGCGGATCCCCACCCCCGAATGTACGGAGCGTACCCCCACCCCCGTATGTACGGCGTGGACCCCCAGCGCTATGTGCTGGGGGTCCGCGCCATACATACGGGGGTGGGGGACCTCACCGTACATACGGGGGTGGGGGTCCACACCGTACATTCGGGGGTGGGGGTCCGCACTGGACATACGGGGGTGTGGGTATGCTCCGTACATTCGGGGGTGGGGGTCCGCACTGGACATACGGGGGTGGGGTACACTCCGTACATTCGGGGGTGGGGGTCTGCACCGGACATACATGGAGGGGGGCTGGGGGGGTACGGCGCATCCATCCGCGGGGGGCTGGGGGTGCAGCGCGTACATACGGGGGACTGGGGGGATGGCGCGTACATACGGGGGTGGGGGTCCGCACGGTACATTTGGGGGTGGGGGTACGCTCCGTACATTCGGGGGTGGGGGTACGCTCCGTACATTCGGGGGGTGGGGTGGGGGTCCGCACTGGACATACATGGAGGGGGGCTGGGGGTACGGCACGTCCATCCGCGGGGTGCTGGGGGTACGGCGCGTCCATCCGCGGGGGGGGCTGGGGGTACGGCGCGTCCATCCGCGGGAGGGCTGGGGGTATGGTGCGTCCATCCGCGGGGGGCTGGGGGAGACGGCGCGTACATACTGGGGGCTGGGGGGGAAGGTGCGTACATACGGGGGGCTGGGGGGGGACGGCGCGTACATACGGGGGCTGGGGGGCGGCACGTACATACGGGGGGCCCATGCGAATCGTACTTGCCAGTTTGTACAGTACTTGTACGATTCGGACGGAAAATAATCGGGATACGATTCGTACGGAGAAAATTTTTCCAGGATCGGAATCGGCCCCATAATGTTTTACTGAACAAAATGACACCAAAACAGCAAAAAACAATAAGGAGAGCTGGAGATGTGATTTTTAAAAACTTTTAAGTAAAAACAGTGCCAAAAAGTGCAAAGAGACAACCCAAGGCAATTGCTTGTGCTAGACCGGGATAAATGTAAGATGAGGCAACTGCGATGGAGGACCAGGTTGGACCTGGTTAAAGAGCTACCTTCAGGCATAGGTATTTTTCTGGAGAAAAGGGGTCCATTAAAGAATCATCAGAAGGGCAAACTGCATGCTGGATCCGATTCGGGGTTCAAAGATGGCGGTTGCTGAAGAACGATGTCATGTGCAGTTATTGTCAAAGGCGGGAAAGCACAGAGCGGGCGAAGTCCAGCATCCATGTCCAAGAAGGTCTTAAAGTCGATAGGCTTCAGCTCAGCATCACTCTCGATGAAGACCCCTACATTTGGACTTAGAATCTCTTTAGGAAGTCGGCTCTCCCTCAGCGGGGCAAAACAGCAAGTGGGATCAGACCAACAGTTCAACATCATCAGCGATGAGCCAGAGATGAGTGGAGAGGAGAGTAGAGTAGAGTAGAGGAGGACAGAGTGGAGGGGAGGGGAGGAGAGGAGAGAAGAAGAAAGGAGAGGAGAGCAGAGGAGAGGGGAGGAGAGAGGAGGGAAGAAGGGAGAGAAAGAAGGGAGGGATGCTGTCAATACTCTTTTGTTGCTAAATGGCATACTAATCCATAAGGGATCAGTTAGATATAGTGTAATTGGTAGGTATATGTAAAATATGACACTGCTTCAAAAAAATACAAGTTAAGTTAATCAGTGGGAAATGCACTATCATACATTTTGAAATATCTATCAGTTAATGCATTGCAGAGGTCTTTGTCTGTAACCACGGAGCCACAAAATTGATTCCTGTTTGATGCCATGGAGAATGGTGACTTGTGTATATTTAGTGCTACGAGGTCTCAGTCTGTGGGAGAAAGCATTGTGAATATGTTAGTCATTGTTTTAAACATGCATTACACACAGTACTAGATGGGCTGGTACAAAGTGCGCAAAAGGTTTAAGATAAAGTGCTTTCAACATATGGATTTTGGTAAGATTGTACATAGTGCAATTTTTTTAATGATTGCCCATTAAACGCCCAGACTTCATAGCTCAGCTGGTAACTCCCTTGCAATAACACTCAAAAAGAATAAATCTGTGTCATCAGGAAGCTTCAAGTGATTGCATCAATTAAATCCAATTACAGATTCCAAGCACCATTTTCGTTTGCAGATTAACCAGTTGCACACATGTACATTTATTTCAGTCAAGCAGGCAGAAATGAATTGTAAGGGCAGTGTAACCCTATGTAAATGTGCAAATGTTCTGTATAGAAATCTGGAGGGTGTAACGGGATGGTCTTAGTTTAGCTCAGAGCCTGAAGTGGATATTTTCCTGTTCTGGGCAGCGGCCCACTGTAGTCTTAGTACATTGCTGCTGACAGAATAGCAAATTCTAGGTGACATCTATTTAATGGATCTGTCAAAAAGTCATACTGGTATATAAAAATGGATATGAACTGAAAATGATTCTTTGAGGATTCAATGTATCGCCATTTACGCAGCTCACCCACTAGCAGAACTGTGTTTTGCACTCTAATATGATGTTGCCACCCACCTTAAAATCACTCATTTTGTATATTGCAGAAGAATACAATGTAAAATCATATGTGTAAGAATTAGATCCCCTGTGCTGCAGATTACACAATTAATCACATGTCCTTTGACCCATCTGATGATGTTGCAGGAAATGACATCACAGGATTTATGACTCAATGACACCGGAAGTAGAGTAATGTTGCCTTTTGTTCCTGTGACGCCGTAGGAAGTTATATGACACAGCCTTTTGACTCAGTGCCATCACAGAAAGTGACACATGTGACCTTTAGTTGGTTGCATTACACAAAGAGACCGGTAAATTTCTAGCAGCTACAAATGAAGTACTCACATAAATAAACATACTTTTTTCAAATCCTATTGAAAATGCCTTAACATGAATGGTTCGGGTAGGTCCCTATCTTCAGATACAGAGTTGAGATAATGCAGCATGGTTTAAGAATATCTTACTTAGTTTACAACAATGGAAAATAGGGAGGTCAGGTTGAAATCACTTTATCACACATGTTCTATAATGGAAAGGTCAATGGGCATATAAGGCTCAGCATAAGTGTACTTGCTTACCACAGCTGAGGAGACATTGCACCTTCCTAGGTTTACTATCTATAATTTAGTTTTTTCTGCAGATGCAATTGCACATCGTTGGTAGAATACATCCATCAATCAGTAGCATGCTTGTTCCCCACTAGCTACTTGACAGCATTTTTTAGTGTTAAAGAATCGAGGGGGCACCAGATTCAGAGGGAGTATTGGATTGAGAGATAAGGGTGGTGTACGAGGTAGAAAAGCAGATGTTACCTCTGAAAAGGCAAATATTTTGGATTAGACTGTCAGACTGCACTACTTTCAGGGAGACGGCTTTCACCAGCAATTCATTGCCTTCCAGTAAATGTGCACAGACTGCATCATACTTTGGAGAAAGTGAATTATTAGTTGTGGTGGATGGTAGTCCACCACAAGTAACAATATCACTTACTTGTTAAGTCCAGTCTGAGGCTGTAGTATTGTAGTAAATGATAATATGTAAGTAATGCTGTAATGTGTCTTTAAGAATGTGTTTACATTTCTATTGTGGTTGACATCACTGGGTTCTGGAATGTAAACGGAATGGTCAGATTGCTGTTGGATTTTACTGCAATCAGTCGTGAGTCTTGTTTCATGAATAAAACTTCATTTCCTAATAATCTGCTGACTCTTCCTGGATTACTCGACCATATATATATTACTACATTATTTGGCGATGCTTGGATTTACGTCTGGAACCACGCATTTTGGAAGAAAAGATTAGACTGTGACCCACCGACCTTGATTGATCATAAGAAATTGGATTTTTATCGCGAAACTTATTTTTAAAGAGAAGTTTTGGCCCTGTGAGTACTGTTTGTTCATTTGCTCATTGTATTTGGGGATCGTATATATCATTGGAAAAAACAGAGAAGCTCACCGTTTCTTAGTCGCGCGCGCGTTATTTTCAAACGCGCTAGCTTCTCTGCACCCGACCTTCCCTGTGCTTCTCAACGCGCTAAACGCGCTCATCAATGCGTGCGGATGACGTCATGCGTTTCATAACACGATGATGTCAGCGCGTTTTGGCGGCCATTTTGGAAGATTGGGAAGATCTTCATTGGATTATATTGTGGATACGATCTAAATGCAAGAGAATAAACGATCGGTATAACCGAGTCTATTTCAAAGGCACAGTCTTCAAGGATATAAAGGATTTACACAATAGTTTTTGTGTTTTGGACAATTTTAATTGGATATACATATAGATAATATCATAATAAAAAAATAAAAAATAAAAAGTTTTTTATTTTTTTACTTTTGGTTGTGGTGTTAATTTTTAATACACATGGATAATTCAAACAACAGCATTTTGGCACCCCCATGTTTCTTGAAAGTTTCCGGCAAGCCACCTACACCATGGCATAAATGGTTAAGAGTCTTCACTAACTATTTAGAAGCCATAGATGCTTTGGATTACTCTCCCTCCAGAAAGAGAGCTATTTTATTTAATCACCTAGGAGATGCAGGCCAACAACTTTTTGACAGTTTACCAATTGTACAAAACACATCAACTGATGATTCATGGAATGTGTTTACAGAAGCCTTAGCGCGTCTTGGGAAACAATTCAAAGATGAACCGTCCATAATGGTGGAACGTCATGTTTTTGTGAACTGTAAACAACTGCCAGAAGAATCTATTGAGGATTATTTAGCCACGTTGAGAGTTCTTGCTACAAAATGTGATTATGGTCTTTACCTTGACACTGCACTTCGTGATCAGCTGGTCTTCAATTGCCACAACAAAAAGATTCAAGAACGTATTTTGACTTGCAAGAATCCTACACTTGATGAGGTCATGGTCATTGCACGAAGCATAGAATGTTCTGTCACTTCGCAAAACATTATTGCAGAATCTTCAACAACGAATTCTACTAGTAGTGTCATGTCTGTATCCACTAATGACAGTAAAGAATGTAACATAAGTGCTGTCAATACTCATAACAAAGATAGGAAATATGTTGAAAGGAAACCTAACATTTTCTGTTACAGGTGCGGCTCGAAGTTTCATGTGGGTAATAATCCAAATTGCCCAGCTTTAGGTAAAAGATGTAACAATTGCAAAAAAGTTGGTCATTTTTTTACGGTCTGTAAAGTTCCAAGAGACAAGAGTAAGGTCAATTTTGTGTATACAGAAGATGAAATTTGGGAAGCTCTCAATGTAGCCTCCTTATCTGTTGAGGTCAATGCTTTGGATGGTAGTGCCATTAAAGGACCAAACTGTAATGTATTAATTGGTCCTGTTGCTATTGATGTGATGGCTGACTCTGGTTCGCCCATCACTATTCTAGATGAAAAAACTTTGTACAAGATATGGCCTAATACAAAGTTGATATCCACTGATGTTAATCCAAAATCATTTGGTGGTTACGACATCATTATGCTTGAATACTCTAATGATACTATTGATTTTAAAAATCGATTGATTCATACAAAAATCTATGTAGCTGTAAATGGCAGAGACATTTTGGGGTGGCGTGACCAAGCTAGTTTAGGTATTTTACTCAAACCTGGACATCCCGAACCTGTTATTTTGGGTGATTTTCCTGTCATGTCTATTTGTGACAACACAACACAAAATCCCACTCTTAACTTGTTGTTTGAAGAATCCAAAAGTGTGTTCAGTAATGATGTAGGCCTAGTCAAAAACTTTGAACATACAATCAGGTTGAAAGATAATGTGACTCCGGTGGTTCAAAAAGTACGGCCTGTTCCTCTTTCTGTTAGAGATGATCTCAAGAAACATCTTGACATATTGTGGTTTCAGAATATCATTTGTCCAGTTGAATCTTCAGAATGGATTTCTGCGGCTGTAGTTGCTCGAAAACATTCTGGTGATATTTGTTTATGCGCAGATCTAAGAATTCTGAATCGCAATATTGTTGTTGATGCTCATCCTCTTCCAAAAATTCATGATATGTTGGCGAGATTAGGTAGTAGTAAGTTCTTCTCCACGATTGACTTACGTTCAGCCTATCATCAAATTCCACTATCAATTGAGTCTCAACCTCTCACTACATTTGTTACCCCTTTTGGTGTTTACATGTATAAAAGATTCCCGTTCGGATTAGCTTCTGCAGCTAGTATATTCCAAAGATTAATGGATAAAATGTTTGATAACTGTCCTGGCATTCAAGCTTTTCAAGATGACATACTTGTTCATTCTGAGAGTATCGAACAACACTATGTTCTCTTAAGGAAGGTTTTGAACATTTTACACACACATGGTATGACTGTCAACATTCACAAGTGCAAATTTATTTCTCAAAATGTTGACTATTTAGGTCATAATTTATCAGCATCTGGTATCAAACCCAAAACTGCTCTTTTGGATGCCATTAAATGTGCACCACCTCCTACTGATAAAGATTCATTAAGAGCATTTCTAGGGTTGAGCGAATACTATGCTCGCTTTGTTCAAGGGTATGCATTAGTAGTACAACCTCTTAGGAATATATTAAAAAAACATGCAAAATTTGATTGGTCAGTTGATACACAAAATGCTTTCACGTCGGTAAAAGATTTGATTTTAAATGCTCCTGCTATCAAACCATTTACTTATGGAGTTCAAAGTATCATTACTGTAGATGCAAGTGCAAAGGGTCTGGGTGCTGTGCTTAGTCAGATTGTAGATGGACGTGAAGGCACTATTGCATTTGCATCTCGTACTTTGAGTTCAGCTGAAATCAATTACAGCACAATAGAGCGGGAAGCCTTAGCATGCACGTGGTCTGTGGAAAAATTTAAAACTTACATTTGGGGGACAACATTTTTGTTGTACACTGACCACAAACCTTTAATATACATGTTAGGTGACAGCTGCTCTAACAGAGCATCTTCATGTTTGATTAGAATCTTAGCTCGACTACAGGAGTATCATTTTGACATTAAATACATTCCCGGTGGGAAAAATGTACGGGCTGATTGTCTTTCTCGGATCCCATTGTCAAATATCCAGGAATCTTTAATATCAGAGGATGATTATGAATGTGTATATTCTATTCAGGATGTGATACAAAATTACAAAATCTCTCAGGATGATTGGATTAGTTGTTCTGCAGATGATAACTGTTTACAGAATGTTAAAAAATATTTAGTTAATGGTTGGCCTCCTGATCGTAATTTATCTTTGGAAGAAAAAACTTTTGCTCAAATTGCTGCAGAGTTATCATTCTGAAATGATATCTTGTTGCGTCAGGATAAATTTGTTCCTCCAAGAGGCATTAGAGACACTATAATTAAGTTAGCTCATGAGGGGCATCCTGGTACCACTGGTACTATAAATAAGATCAAACAAACTTATTGGTGGCCAGGCATTGACAATCAGGTTAGAATACATGTTGATAAATGCCCTCAATGCCTTTGCTCTGATAAGCATTGGAAAACTTCAGATGCACCTCTTTGTCCAGTTCAGTGGCCTAGTGGGGCTTGGAAGAAAATTGGTTTGGATTTCTCGGGACCATTCTCAGCCCTAGACACAGATAAAAAATATTTGATTGTTGCTGTCAACTATTATTCTAAATGGATCTACTTTTCTTTTGTGAAAAATGCTGACTCCAATACTGTCATTTTATTTTTGCAACGCCTATTTTTCACTGAAGGCACTCCTGAGCAGATCGTAACAGATAATGGGTCACATTTTACTGCTAATGACTTAAACTCATTTTTAGGTGCTTTAGATGTCAAGCATGTTCTTGTCCCATTGTACAGTCCATCTTCAAATGGTTTTGTTGAGCGTGCTCATCGCTTGCTCAAAGAAGCTGTTCAAGCTGCTATTTCAAATGGCTGAAACATATCTTCCTTTTTACTTCAAAAGGTTTGGAATTATAACATTACACCCCATAGCACAACAGGAGTAGCACCTTTCATTTTATTAAGGGGTCGTATGTCTGCTTCTAAACTCAATCCTGCTTGGCTTATGGAAAAATCTTGTCAGTCTCCTATTGATTTGGACAGAATCAGGGATCAGGTTAAGAAGAAACAAGAAATTTATAAGCATAATTATGATAGTAGAATGCATGTTTCTGACAAACCGTTACAGCCGGGAGATTGGGTTATCATAAAAAAAACAATCAAAGTTCCAAAAGGGCAATCTAAATTCTCTGCCCCAGTTCAAGTGTTAAGAGTGTCACATATGACTGTTTTGTTACATGATAAAGGGTGGTGGAACAAAAATGCCCTTATAAAAATAACCAGAGCACAAGCTAAAATTATTCTGGATAATAAAAGAGACAACCTTGTTAATGATAATTCTAGTTCTGATTGGTTTGGGGTTTGGGAGAATCTGTCTACATCTCTTGTTGTTCAATCAGTACACAACACATCTCCTTCTCCTTTATCATCAGGACAAGGAGATTCACAGTCTGTTACATCTCATTCCGTTTCTAACAATTTGCATGATGATGGAGGAGAAGGTGATGGCAGGGGCGTAACACAGGCCCCCGCAGCCCCCGCGGTGCGGGGGGGCCCCCCGCGCTCCAGGGGCCCCCTCAGCCCTGCCAAGTGTCACACATCTCGCGTTATACTACTAACGCATTTTAAGTCAAAATACCGCATTACTCCAAGAAAGCAAAATATTGTTTGTCACGCACATCAGCTTATTGTAAAAGTTGAGCGTGTTACCTCTTTTTGAGATCTATAGTATCAGCTCCATATTTTTTTTGTGAGGCTACCTATACAACACACGTGGGTCAAGGGAACTCAGCAGCCAATTAATGTTCTTGCAAGTTATGATGAGGCTGGTTGATTCACTCGGATTAGTCTGAATTTTATTTGTTAGCGCAGTGATTGGTTACTACCATTACGCACGTGCGTGCTTTGTGCAGCCTATCCTGCACCACAAGATTTCCCGCTGCGTCGCCAGTAGAATGTGTGCTGGTAAGGGAAGTTTGGCCCACTGGGTTGGGTATACACAGCATGAGACAAAAAAAGCATGAGAATCCTGGCAAGGGTGTTCTGGCCACACGACGCTGATATCGCGAACAGCAACTGTTTGGGATTTTTACGAGGCTCGATGGTGCCAGGTGAGTAGAGTCTTTTCGGACGTTTTTATGACTCATAATTTCTCTACATTCTTGAGACACTTGGACTGCTAATTCTGCTCTACTTTGTGGGATTGTGAATGAAGTTTACTCGCCTCCGCCACTTTTGCTGCGCTCTCTGGACTCTGTTCTGTGTCTTTCATATGCTAATGTTGTTGCACTGCCACCCCAGAAGGCCTCTGTGACCATCGGGCAGGTCAGTGCACCGGGTAAGAGTGTCAGGCCCAGATCAGCACCGGAGCAGTCTCTGGCTGCCGGTCAGAATAGTTACAAGGGCCGGGTCATGGCGACAGAAAGGTAAGAGGGGCTTTCATTTGCACCGCTTGAGGTCCTGAGCTCATCGCTCAGTGACACGTAGACAGTGTAATATAAATGAGAGTATGGGAGTGTTGCGTGGTACAGTACCCACCACTGAAGCACAGAATCCATGTTAAGTAAACTATTAGTGATTGGAAGTATTCAGCAATCATACACGGGTCACGAAAAGCTTAGAAAAGCTGGACTGTAAACCATTCTTTCCTAAGTAGAGAGAACAGACTTCTATACGCTCATGTGAGACATGCTTTGCCACAGATTCACCTTACAGGAAAGAGCTCAGCCAGCCTCTCACACAAGCCAGCTGAGCTACTTCAGTTGTCATAGCTGCCAAGTGGCTGTTCATACTTTTAGCCAGTAGTATCAAAAGTCCCAAAATGTAACATCACGTAGGTGAAAAAGTTAGAACTATAATAAGGTGACTATAATAAGGTGTTACACAGGATAAAGACCAATTTTGGAAGTAAACATTAAATAAGAGTCCTTCAGACTAAAATAGGCAGTAGCGGTAAATATGAACAGGACAAGTGTAAAAGTGGTGCAACAGGAGCAAGTACGGACAAAAGGAAGAGGGTGAAATGAGTAGAGAGAAAGGAGTAATACGAAAGGGTGCTGGGAGAGAGCTGGGTGGAGAGAGACTGTTTCCCTCGTCTTCATTGCTTGATTTTGCTTGCAATAAAATGTCACTCAGTCTTTGAAATGTCACACATAGTACACTGAAATTATGGAATGTCACACATAGTAATCCAAAACCTTCGCAGCTATGCCCCCCTCCGCGGCAGGCTGCGCAAACAGCAACCAGTTAGAACTCCACGCATCCGATCCTTCTCGTATGCAAGGAGTTACGTAACTTACGTTACGCTCGCCGTAGTTGCATGCGCGGCCGCCTCATCATAAATTAAATGGTGCGCAGCCACATCTGCGCGGTCTTCACCCTTAGGGTGGAGCATACTATGGTTGGGCTGGTCATTCTCATGCCACTTTGCGCAATTTGAAGTGCGCATGAGGTGAGGTGGCTGAGAGGGACTGTGCGGCCCAGGACGGACTGGTGCGGCCTTAATTTAATTATTGCCAATGCTTACCTTGCCCGATCTTCTGCCGCCCGTTCATGCCTGCCACTGAAGCTGCAGGCCAGGCCTCAGGTGAGTCAGTCTGTCGCCTACACATTCTCAAGTTTGAAAAGTTGTCTCACACGGCATAATTTTCAACCACCATGTCTTCAATGGAATGTGTGTGTATTTGTATAAAAAACAGATGGGAGTCAGGTGCCTGCTGCCAGGGAAGGCACGGGTCAGGCTCCAAAGGCAGGCCATGCAGGTGCTCCAGGTGACTGAGCCCAGGAGCGCAGATAGCTGCCGTCGCCATTGGCAGGATATCCCTCACTTGAAAATCGCTAGGGGAGCTCAGGAAATCGCTTGATAGCAGGGTGTGTGCTTTACAGGCATCTTCTGTTACTTCTGGCCACCTTGTTTTTTTTTAGGCTTCTCAACAGTCTCTCTGCCTGTCCCATGTGAAATTGTGGCATTTCCTGACAGTCTGGTGCGTTTGAAATGGCTGTAGTGCTGGGATGTCATTCACAAGGAGAACACATCATCTGGCGCGGCATTTCCAGAGGCACAGCCTGCTGGTAAATCTTCCACTTTCTCTGGGTGCCAGCAGCCATTCCTCTACCATCAAGTGAGATATCACCCCCTCCCCCCACAGACCCTTGACTTCTTTCATGTGCTCTTTTAAGGGTTATTTGCTGGCACTCTAGAAGCAGAGGGAAGTTGTGATAACAAAGGGTGCCTGGGTGCAGGGAGTGTAAGGCCACAGGCAGAAAGTGGGATGTACCTCCGATTAAATGGTGCACCGCCAGGGGCGTAACACAGGCCCCCGCAGCCCCCGCAGCCCCCGCGGTGCGGGGGGGCCCCCCACGCTCCAGGGGCCCCCTCACTGCCATCATGCAAGCCTCAAGTCTGTGCGCTCATGCGCACCATTTAATTCATGATTGAAGTTCAATCATGAACTAAATGGTGCGCAAGCCGGCGGCCTCCCCATAAATTAAATGGTGTGCACCGCGCACGCCACGGCCGGCGGCCTTTTCATTATTTAAATGGTGCCGTTTTGGTACCGCGGCCTCTAATTGGTCGGTAATGGTGGTGCGCACGCGCACGCCCGGGCAGGGCCACCAGGGACTTTCACTTCTTGTTGTCGCACGCACGCACGTGAACCAGAAGCCCAAGCACTCGCTGTGCGTGCGGTACGGCAGTGTGGAGGTGGACCATCTGGGCAAAGTACTGACCACCAAACAGGTAATAGACGTCGTTGGATGACTAGTATAGAGAAACACAGGAGTAACGTTCCATCTTGCTTTCCTTTTTACCGTCTTCTTCTTTTAGAACGTGGCCAAATATGTATAGGAGTGCTTCCTAGCTACCTACGCAACAGAATGAAGCGTTATATATACATTATTTAGCACCAGAGAGAGAGTCCATTTCACGCACCCATTAGGTGCCTTCGTACTTCATTTCCCCCGAGCAGCATCTGCCCAGAGCGCTGGTCTCGATCATCGTATTTTTGTCAGCTCAGCTCGAGTGGGCAGTGACTGGGCCCCCTCAATTCCTTGGCTTTCTCCGACAGAAGGGTACGGAATGGGAGCCATCTCGGTAAGCAGTGCTGGGTGTCAGGCGGGACTGCGTTAATTATCTTTTGAGGAATAAAACGTGGTGCCCTCCGCTGTAAGCAGACGGGTAATCGCTGTAGCCAGGGCTATCCTAATCTTCATGTGCTCTGTTAATGTCTTCTTTGTGATAATGTTGCTGCAAGTATTCCAGGGTGACATATTTTTCCTTTGCTTCCAAAAGCTTGGTGAGAGCCCCTGGGTCAGTGCCCAGGTTGTTATCTAGCTTGTGTACTACGCCGTCTATGTCCCTCAGTTCTTTGTCAAGCTCCCAGTGTATCCCTACGGGTTGATTCAGACAATGCCCTCAAACTATTATTTAAGGTCCTCCGATTCAGCTAGGTAGTCCGATGTGGTCCCTTGGTTAGTGTCAAAGTAATCAATCCGTTATCGCATCCTGCAAGGCATCCATATACGGGACATTGGTGAGGGCTACTGGATGCAGCCTCTAAGTGGGAATGTCTGGGGGTGCTCATCCCCTTTTTGAAAGCTCAATAACAGTGGGCACTGATCTGAAAGGGTACCACCTAGATATTCTGCCTGAGTTATATAGTGGCTCAACTGTCTTGAGCAGACATAGCTGTCAAATCTGCATGTAGAAGATATTCAGGTCCCTGGTACTATGTATTTCCTCATGAGACATGGAGTCAGTAACGTTGAGAATGTAAGTCAAATCAGCAGTATAGAAGAGCATGTTTGGCTAGGGAGGAATGGTTCTCCTAATACACACTGGAGGCCCATTTGACCTTTTCAACGTATAAGATTTGATCTGCAGTCTGGGGGGTTATGCTCGGCAGCTTGTCCCTGCCAAGCACTGTGCCATCCGAGTCTGAGTCCCCAGAGTGGTGCCCCGAAGTGATACTGCCCTCCTAGTCTGAGGGCCTTGTCACTGTGCGCTCTGCAGTTGTCTGGATTGCTACCACTATGTCTTTGTCAGCCTGGAGTCGGTCGGTTTCTTGCTAGTCTGTCTGCAGGCAGCTTCACAGGATCGTTTCATGGCTTTGTGGTGGATCGCCTGCCCATCAGTCTGTCTGCCCCCTCCCCCATGCTCTAGGTTTTCAGCCACTCTCAAGCCTCCATGGGATCAAAGCAGAAGTGGGTATTTCCATCCAGCATGATTTTTACTTTTGCTGGACACAGTAGAGAATACTGGAGTTCCTCCGCCCGCAGTGCTTTCTTCACTTCTACGAAGGATGCCCTTTTGGCCTGTACCTTTGCAGTAAAGTCTGGGAACAGAGACACCCAGCCATTGCCAACCTGAAGTGGGCCCCCAGCTCTCACATGCTGTAGTAGGACATCTCAGTTTTTATAGTGCAACAGTTTGGCCACCACAGGCCTAGGTGTGTGTCCCGGCACCAGAACTCCATGTGTTTGTTTAATGGCAAAGAAGGGTGTAAGCTGTGTTGGGGGCCACCTTTGTTTGCCTCCACTTCTTCAGGTATGCCTCCATGCCACCTCCCTCTGTTCCCTAAGGGAGACCCACTAGGTGCACAGTCCCAGCAAGAGTACCGCATCCACAGTCTCTCACCCGTGCACTCCTATTAGTGATAGCTGTTCGGAGGCCCCCAGAGCACCCTCCCCACACACTGAGACTACGCTGAGGGACACTCCTCTTCTTCGCAGTGCAGTAGCTGAGCACCCCGTTGTCTCTCATATTGTCTACACAAATAGCAACTACTGTTGTGAGACAAGGAAGAAGGGTGCAACCTGTCCGCCGCATTGCAAGCATCTCAGGAGCACAGGAGGCCTCTTGTTATATATCACATAGTGGCCAGGAAGTGGCCCCACACTTCATCTGCCCCACCAGCATCAAATCCAGGGTGGAAGCACAGCCTAGTATGATGCCCATTGGGTAAGTCCCTGCAGGCCCTAGTTGGCTCTGTGTTATCCTGTTTCGGGCCGCAGGCCTTAAATGAGACTCATGTGCCCCTCCAGTGACCTTAGGTGGCTGTACGGTAGTTCAAGCTTCAGGGGTGAGCTCCACTTGCTCTGTCCCCCACTCAAGGTCACAAGCTCCACATCCCTCTGGCCAAGCTCAGTCTCGCACCAGGTGCCTACCTATAGGCGCTGCCCAGTGAGTGAGTGCCCCCTTCACGCGGCTGCTGGGAGAATACAATCACTGCCGTGTCCGGGCAGCACCGTCGTGATTTCTCCTGCTCTTCGCTTTTAACGCGCAGGCCTCGCTTCAAAGGTCATGTGTCCTGTGAGTTGGGCCCGGTTAGCAGGCCTCAGCATTCCTATAGGCCCTGCCGCTACCAGCCCGCTGATGCCTGTCTTTGTCTTCTCGTGGCAATCGGGAGTCCCCTCTATGGTCAGGCTTCTCAGTTGGTGGTAGCCAGGGCTTTAGGGGGACGAGCTGCACCTGCTCCGTCCTCCATCTTCAGACATCTGAGCCAAGTACACAATGGGCAAGATTTCGGCCCTCGCTAGGCACCGTTCATGTCCTCACGCGGATGCCGGGGTGAGGCAGGAGCCAAGGCAGGCCTCTTCATGCGCACGCCTGGCCTCTTAATAACTTAAATGGTGCGCATGCCCGCCGCAGATCAAGAGAGTCCACGTGACACTATTGGTCACATGCATTATTTGTGCTAACAAACAAGCCATCACAGGGTCGTTGGCACGCTGACAGGAACTGGAACCCCCTGCTATCCTGCCTGCCCCCAGGAAGGCATCACTGCTGCTTAAGGCGGGCCCACCGAAAAAACATCATTCAGGGGGATCTTTAAATCACTGAAAACTGCCACCAGCGAGAGCAAGCACTGTTGAGCAGAGCTGCCAGTGGCTTGCCGTGTGCCCTGAGACAGCTTTAAACTGCAGCTCTGGAATGGCAGCACTCGGGTGAATCATGCATTCAGAGTTCACACCTTTCCATGAGAAACTTCCCGGCCATTAATTGTTATTTTAAGAGTCTGCAAAGGCCTGGATCCTGGACATGCCTTATGCTGGAGAAGTGTGGCTCAATGATTAGAGCGGCAGACCCTGATGCAGAGATCTAGCCTGGGACTAGGGTTCAATTCCCCGCCTCGGCGGGTCTTGGGCTCAAAAATTCCACGGACCTGATAATTCTCGCCTCGGTGCCATTCCAATCATGGAGTCCCACTCTGCAACTCTGGGCAATAGCTTGCTTAATCTCCACAACGGCCCCCACAACTCTAAGGATGCCTGGCCTCCACCTTGGGGGTGCCCAGGAGTGGACGCCTCACAGGGAAAGCCAGGATGGGTTCCACAGCGGTATTCGTACAAGCGCCTTGAGACCCTTGCGGGTGAGTAGTGCGCTATACAAGTATCAATTTACATTTTTTTACATTTACATACTAACTAGAAACAAAATCTTATTTAGTCATTTGTAATGTGCAATTTCGGTATTTGTTTACTTTAAATATCAGTTGGCCAGAACACATTTAAGCGTGCTTTCTATTTATATGTGTGAAGTATACAGATAAACGGTCAAAATATGTACCAGCTGTGATTTTTCTTTTTCTTTTACTGGCTGGGACATCAACACATCAACCCTGTGTTTTTTCGATTTCAGCAGCATGTACTCCACTGTACTAATAGGACGTAATAAAATGTAATAGCATCTGGATGTAAGACATTTTATGGTGATGATTGCTTTACTTTTCTATGTTCTTGGCAGACAAATAGTTTTGTATCAGTATTTTAACCTTCCATTTCATGGTTTTGAAGCAGTTGAAAGATATTTTAGGGCTTTTCATTGTTCAAAGGAGTATAATTTCTAATATTTATTTCGTTGCACTTTATTGCTTGGTTTTGCTTGCAGGAAAATGTCACACTAAGTGTCTCACGTTTGGCAGTTGAGGGTTATTCATAAGTGCACTGAATCCATCATGGTGATGTCACAATCTGAAAACTTGGCAGCTATGTGTATGTATCCTTCTCACATGCCTCTGCTTCCCTCAAAACCCCAGAATCTGGGGCATAGTTGCAGTAACACACAGTCTCCAGGTAGCAACCCAATGCATGGAGCCTTCTCACACCTCCCGCTTTCCTCAAACCACTGACTCTGGGACCTGGCTGCAGCAAAGCACAGCTTCCATGTAGCACTCCTATGTAAGGGCACTAGGTTAGTGCCCTTACATTTCTGGTGCTTTGTAGCAGTTTTAAGCTCTTCTTAGAGTTTCTTGTTGCTTTAATGGGTGTAATTTCTGATATTTATATGTTTTCCTTGTCTTCATTGCTTGATTTGGCACACTAGTCGTTGAAATGTCACTCATAATTACACTGAAATTACGAAAATGACACACATAAGCAATCTGAAACCTTGGCAGCTATGCCCCCAGCAGCCCCCGTTTTCCAGCCTCCAGGGGCCCCATCAGTGCTGTAGCGCACACAGGTAGCACTACACTCTCTCGCCGGCTTTGGTTGCACCAGTGAGTTGCTTCTTAACAGTCCTACCTCATAAATTAAATGGTGCGTGCCGTGTGCGGTGGGTGCAGGTGACCTCAGCTTCCAGGCCCAGAAGCAAGAGGGTTGAAGGCAACTGCCTCGAGGCCAGAGACCTTTTGCCTATTTACATACCTTTGTAAACTGGTTCCCAAGGCTTAGTTTTTTTCTGGTTCCAGTACCCCCTGGGCCCACACTCTACCTATTCCTTACATTTGTATTTTACATTTACTGCCATAGTGTGAGAATGCATTTCATGAAAAGGAATATAAAGTAAGGTTGCCAAAATAAAAATGCCAGCAATGTGTTGCTTAAAGAACTTGGAAAGACCTCGTCTTGACATTAAATAGCGTTATAAATAAAGTATGTATTGATTTGTAATGTGACTTTCCTGTCTTTGTTCACTTTAATGATCAGTCATGGATCATTCAGGCAGCACTAGAACACAATTAAAAGTGCTTTCTATTTATATTTGTTGTTCGAAGTATGAACAGATAGGTGCTGAAAATACAGCTTTAGGTGACTGCTTATTTTTGTCCCGTCTGGGACATCAAAATAATGAGCTGGCAACCCTAATCATAAGACAGGAAGTTTGTTGGAGGATCAGCACATGATTTATTTCCTCAACCTTTGATCCCTAATTAACATCATAATAGCAATAGTTTAACTTATATCTGAAAACCCTACGCCGCTGTCAATAACATGCTGTGTTACTTCAAGTGTCTGGGAATGCACCCTGCATTCAGACAACTCACTCCTCATTCTCGTCCTTCACTTTTACGCTCACCCTGCACTCACAGCAATCACATTGCACTCACTGATCACCATGTACTCCCACCATTCACCCGCTCACCCTGCACTCACAGTGATCACTCTGCACTCACAATGCACTTGCGCTGTTCACCCTGTACCTCACCCTGCAGTCACATGAGCACACTACTCGCCCTGCACTCATGTCACACTTCACTCAGCTGTCCCACTCACTGCTCAATCTGCAAACTCACTTAAACAAGCCCATCACTAACCATGCATTCTTTCGTCCCACTATGCACTTACATCCGCACCCAAATTCATATGGCCACCTCACTCACCCTGCAGTCACTCCTCTTACCCTACTCTCACACTGTCTCATCACTCACCGTGCACTCACATGGGCACTCCAACCACCCACAAAGCGCATTTGGTTAATATGCCTGCTACAAAAAACATGTATCATGCAGATCACAGAACTGAGTGTGAGTAAACTATGAGTAGAGCTATAAAAAATGAAATGTTTGTCAGAAAGGTGCTATAGAGAGATGAGGTGCATTGTTGGTGAGCGGTAGTGAGGGAATTCATGGAAAAGGAGGAGGTAGGGTGCGGCAAAAAAGACTGTCAGATGCCAACCAGAGACGTTTTGAGGCATGGGCAAAGTGGGCTCCGGCCCAGGGTCCCAGACTTTCAGCTCTGTTCTGTAGAGTCTAGCCTTGATGACATTAAATGATTCTTGAACAGATTGGTTTACAACTTTCCTTCGCTTTTTTCAATATTTGTGATGTGTGGTTCGAGCAGGTCGGTGTGGTGTCATTGGCTCAACATCCTGTGATACTGGGGATTGGGGAAAAATCATTAATCTCCCCGTGCCTAACAAAAAAGTATGTAGTTCTTTCCACCGAGTCCCTGTGTATTTTGTTCCATCGTGGACTTTGCAAACTCACTATTAACAATGTTAGTGAGTTTGCAAAGTCCATGATGAAATTAACTAAATACTTTTTTGTTAACACACTCTTTGAAGTGCTTGTGTGTATGAGGACTGGAGGGAGGACACTGACTGATACCGATTGTGTCCTCCGTGTGTACTGATTGGCACGCTAATACTTTCGGGTCGCGTTCCCGCTATATAAAGATTAACACTTTTTGAAGTGCAGAGTTACTACTTCTCTAGATTTTGTCTATAGAAAGTGAACAATACGTTAATCATAATATTTCTTCTTTAATGTTTCTGTTTAGTTGTTTGTTAGTTGTTTGCAGTTTAAATTAAATCTGTGAGGTTCTCTGCATTGTATCTTGAAGTCTGTTATGAAGCTCTGTGGTTATACTGAATAAGCAGCTACCATGTTGTTGTTTCATGACATGCCTTTATTAATGTAATAACTGCACTTTCACAATTTCTTTAACCTTCTTGCTTCTCACATTTGCTTGAAAATGCACCATTTACCCACTCTTTTTGCAAAATTTTCTCAGGGGAGAACCCGCCACGAACTCCCCTTTACTGGTACAAGCTCGCTCGCTCGCCATAGTGCTCTGCCACACAACGTTTACGCTTCACCATTTTCAAATGTCACCAGCCACCACTGGTTGTCAGTCGAGTTTTTATGGAATTCCAGGTTTGGGTTAGGCTTTCAAAGTTTCATGTTGTTGTCCATTAATGTCAATTCTAATACTGACCATTCATAGTTATTCTTCAGCCATAGGCAGTTCAAGAGACAATAGGATCGCTCTTTGGCATTGTTCGGATTGCTGCATTTCCTAAGACAATAGGATCGCTCCTTGGCATCGTTCTGATTGCTGCCTCAGTTAAATAATCTGCCTTTGACATTATTGTTACAAATGGCGTAGCTTATATGTTAAGAGGGTTTCCCACTTTCTCATTAGAACTTTGAGAAAGACAATATAGAGGTATTTCATTTAAATGTTGGAGGTTTCAAATCGAAATATGGCAGATTTTTGGGCGGTGGGCAAAGTGGGCCGGGCCACCGGGGGGGGGGGGGGCCCTCCATGTGTTTTGCAGGGGGGCCCCCTCAAGTTTCGTTACGCCACTGGGTGATGGTATTCGTAGTATGAACTATGAGGGACGGTTGAGAAGACTGCCCACACGTTTTCGTGACTATGTCATGATTAAAGTTAAAGTCTTCATTTTATTTTACTTTATTCGATTTCTGTGTTTCTTTTAATTTGTAGGTTTAATTTTGTGATTAGTAGCTATTGTTTTTCATAATTTGTTTTTTCCTATAAAAGAGGAAGGATTTGTAGTTTTGTAGTAAATGATAATATGTAAGTAATGCTGTAATGTGTCTTTAAGAATGTGTTTACATTTCTATTGTGGTTGACATCACTGGGTTCTGGAATGTAAACTGAATGGTCAGATTGCTGTTGGATTTTACTGCGATCAGTCGTGGGTCTTGTTTCATGAATAAAATTTCATTTCCTAATAATCTGCCGACTCTTCCTGGATTACTCGACCATATATATATTACTACAGAGGCTTCATTAATTTTAATCTGAGCTCAACCTCTGGTAGCTATGGCACAGAGCAGCCAGGCTTAATTTAGAGAAAATGTGTAAAATATTTAAAAGTATGAAAGCACTTAAAAAGTTTAAAACACAGCACAATGCCAAAAAGCACAAAGCACCAATGGTAATCAATGGTCCCGGTATGCTGGGCCCAAGGTGTGATTTGAAATTGACCATGATGGAGCAAAGGACATATACACCACGTACATTGGCCCCACTGGGGTTGGATGTAGGGAGGTTTGAACATTTTTCTAAGTCCTAATCTGAAAAGAGACATGTTTTCTTTTGAGGAAAACCTTTCTCCATGCAGGACAAGCGCCATGGAACTGCCGGTTGGATACTTTTCACAGTCAGTCCCTTGTAGCTCTGGAACAAAAGGTTTAAAAAGTTCTGGAGAACACTTGTTAGACACCTGGGACCTCAAGGGGGAGTACCAAGGGGCATATCATCAAGCACGGCGTTAGAATTATCGCCGCTCTCGCGGCAGAAAACTGCCGCTAAAGCGGAGATAATGGGCTTGATAATATGCCGCAGAGAATGCCAATAGAAGCCCATGTTGACAACAGAACATGGGCTTCTATGGGAATTCTCAAGGGCATATTATCAAGTCCATTATCGCCGCTTTAGCGGCAGTTTCCTGCCGCTAAAGCAGCGATAATTTTAATGCTGTTTCTTGATAATATGCCCCTTAGAGACTCTGAGTGTGTCAGGCACAGGGCAACAGCAAAGTCTAGTCCAGGACCAGTTGTCAGTGATCAGCTGGGATTCTTCCCAGGAACATCCTCTTCTGCTCTTTTTTGTGTTACTGGAGCCACCCAGTGGATCAGAGTTATGATCCTTGACTGAGGCTGGGGGTGGGAGTGGGGAGTGTGTTATGTTAATCCTAGTGTACTCCCACGTCTAACATTGAAATCTAGTTTGAATCAGACGCTGAGCTTACAACAGACATATAGACAGAGGTATGGTAGGCCAAAAGCAGGGTCCTGTAGCAACCAGAAAGCAACCAGAAAGGGGATAGACAAGACTGTTCTCTCCCTCTCAAGTGTGTCCCAAGGTTGCAGGTGCCTTAACAAAACTGTTAAGCAGTATTTGAAAGTGTGGTGTCAACAAGATGTGCATGTTCCCCACTCTGAAAATTCTTAGATGGTCAAATGAGTCTTCTCTGCTCAGGCAGGTAAATTGTAACTTTCTAAAAGTGATATTTCCTTAATATTTAGGAAATATATCTAACTTCACCGTTAAATAGGATTTTTATTAACTAATGAAAATAGTGGTTTAATTATTTTTCTATCTTCTACCATTCCCGAAATACAGCATTAATATTTTAATCTGTTCTCTGGTTTTCTACATAGAACAGCAAGGGCTGCAACAGTGCAATTCGCTTTTAGGGCCTTGCCACTGCAGGGACATACAGGCACATGCATCAAAGAAAAAAACAGTCACAAACAGTTGCAACCGGTATTTTTGCATTTGGGATGCATCATCCCAAATGCAAAAATCGCAATTTAAGGAATCTCTCAATTGCGATTACTTAAATTGCAATTGCATTTAAGGAATCCCAAATTGAGATTCCTTAAATGCAATGCATTAAAGTAAAACAAAATAGCGATTTCGCTAATAGGGGGAGCAAATTACCATGAAGTTGAACTTCATGGTAATTTGCAAGAACTTTGAAAAATGCACTTTTGTGCATTTTTCAAAGTTTCATGTTGCGCACACACATGCCCTTAGGGCATGTGTGTGTGCAACATATGTGAAAAGATCAATTTCAGGGGTGCAATAGGGTGTCATTTTGACACCCTTGCACCCTTGAAATTGCATGAGCTATTTGCGAGTACCTACTGGTACTCGCAAATTGCTCATGCAATCTCCAATTCATTCCTATGGGCCTCGAGGCCCATAGGAATGAATGGGATAGCATTCCTTAATTGCGACTCACAATTTGCGAGTCGCAATTAAGGAATGTGTAGGAATCGCTATTTTTATAGCGATTCCTACATGCATAGGCTTTTGCAATTCCTTAATTGCGATTCCTTAATAATCGCAATTAAGGAATCGCAAAAGCCTACGTTGATGCATGTGCCAGTAAGTAACATAAATTTTGCACATGTTTCACTTTTAAATACCATGCACCCTACCTTGTGAATACAAAATGGTGGATTAGTAATATTTAAAAGGGAGGTTTTTCCTGTTGAAATGGTTATTTTAACAGGTCAGAGTGTGCAGGATTTAAATTGTAGCAGTCAAGCTACAATGATAGACTTTAAGCCATGTTTTCCTCTGTCAGACTAGTGGATGCCAAAATAAGTGCTGCAGTTCACAAGCGACAGGTAAGTTTTCATTCCAAGGGTGTATTTCTGTCCCATATACCATGGTCTCGTAGAAAAGTTAAATAAGCTAATCATGTATTAGCTAGTTTCTACATGTTTTAGGGGTCAGAGAGCACATATGCTGGATCCTAGACAGGGTGCAGCGACTAAAAAGCAGTAATAAAATTCAGAAAACAATGGAGGTGAGAACCCCTGAAGCTGCATTTTCACACAGTACTGAAACAACGATACCTTGAAAAAATCAATACATGCTTATGGAGGTCTATAAGCACTCACTGATGGTCAAGGCAATGGAGACATATATGCATTTGTTGCAGAGCTTTGCCCTGTGGGGTTGGAAGGTTCTCAACTATATTAGAGCTCAGTGCGGTCTGAGGGGAGCAGGGAGAGGGAGAGACAGTAATCTTATGCACAACAATACCTAAGGCTTGAACCCTGCACTGATTTATTTTAAAAACTCCATTGGTCAAACACTATGTTTTCAAGTATAGTTGGGGGCCCAGTGCAACCCTGCAGTGTGCTCTACACAAAGCTCTGAATATGAAAACTGAACCGCCTTAATGTACAAATGCAGTAGTCTTCTCTGGGATGCACCAAGAAATTAGGCGATCCATAATAGTGGTCCATACTTGCATGATTAGGCAAAGCAGGCAGATGTGAGGTAGCCTTTGAAGGCAACAGGTTTGAGTTGGGCTGGATCATCAAGGGCCTGCTTGCGATCGTCCACCCCATTACCTTATTTGCAACCAATAGACAACAGCTGTTGTATTTTCTCTATTTTTTGTCACCATTTGCATACCTTCCAACTCTCCTACAGAAAACACTTCTTCAATGCACCCGCACCTTACAATAAGCAGAGGTTGGATGAATGCACTAGCAGGAAGTACTTGCCAGTATAAAGATGGGTTAGTGCTAAAAGGAGAATGGCTCAATCAATCAATCAATCAAAACATTTATATAGCGCACTACTCACCCGGAGGGTCTCAAGGCGCTTGGGGAGGGGGGTTCCGCTACTGCTCGAACAGCCAGGTCTTGAGTTGCTTCCTGAAGGCGAGGTGGTCTTGGGTCAGGCGGAGGTGGGTTGGGAGGGAGTTCCAAGTCTTGGCGGCCAGGTAGGAGAAGGACCTTCCTCCTGTGGTGGCTCTTCGGATGCGGGGGACGGCGGCGAGGGCGTGGCTGGTCGATCGAAGCTGGCGGGTGGGAGTGTAGAAGTTGAGGCGGCTGTTGAGGTATCTTGGGCCTTGGTTGTGTAGGGCTTTGTGTGCGTGGGTGAGGAGACGGAAGGTGATTCTCTTGTTGACCGGGAGCCAGTGCAGGTCTCTCAGGTGTCCGGAGATGTATCTGTGTCGGGGGATGTCGAGGATGAGTCGTGCCGAGGCGTTCTGGATCCGCTGGAGTCTCTTCTGGAGCTTGGCGGTGGTTCCGGCGTAGAGGGCGTTGCCGTAGTCCAGTCGGCTGGTGACGAGGGCCTGGGTGACCGTCTTCCTGGTCTCGGTGGGGATCCACCGGAAGATCTTACGTAGCATGCGCAGGATGTTGAAGCACGACGAGGAGACAGCGTTGACTTGTCTGGTCATGGAGAGGGAGGAGTCCAAGATGAAGCCCAAGTTGCATGCGTGGTCTGTTGGTTTGGGTGCGCTGCCCAGGGCGGGGGGCCACCAGGAGTCGTCCCAGGCGGAGGGAGAGGAGCCCAGGATGAGAACTTCCGTCTTGTCTGAGTTCAGTTTCAGGCGGCTGGTCATCATCCACTTGGCTACGTCTTTCATCCCTTCGTGTAGGTTGGCTCTGTCGGTGGCGGGGTCGTTGGTGAGGGAGAGGATCAGCTGGGTGTCGTCAGCGTAGGAGATGATGTTGAGGTTGTGATGGCGTGCGATGGCTGCAAGGGGGCTCATGTAGACATTGAAGAGGGTGGGGCTGAGCGAGGAGCCTTGAGGAACGCCGCAGATGACTTCGGAGGCTTCTGATCTGAACGGGGGTAGGCGGACTCTCTGTGTCCTACTGGCGAGGAAGTAGATGATCCATTCTAGTGCCTTCTCCTGGATTCCGACGTTGCTGAGGCGCTGCACTAGGGTGCGGTGGCAGACAGTGTCGAACGCCGTGGAGAGGTCCAGGAGGTTGAGGGCCGCTGTTTCTCCGTTGTCGAGCAGGGCTCGGATGTCATCAGTGGCTGCGATGAGGGCGGTCTCGGTGCTGTGGTTGGCCCGGAAGCCAGACTGCGAGAGGTCGAGGGATCCGTTCGTCTCGAGAAAGGCGGCCAGCTGCTTGTTGGTGGTCTTCTCGATGACTTTGGCCGGAAACGGGAGGAGCGAGATGGGACGGTAGTTTTTGAGTTTGGTGGGGTCCACTGATGGTTTCTTCAGTAGAGCGCTGAGTTCGGCGTGCTTCCAGCTCTCCGGGAAGGTGGCGGTGTCAAAGGAGGTGTTGATGATGTCCCGCAGATGGGGTGCGATGACAGCGTTGGCCTTGTTGAAGACGTGGTGAGGGCAGGGGACGGTTGGAGATCCGGAGTGGATGGAGTTCATCGTACGGATGGTGTCTTCGGTGGTGATCGGGGTCCAGGTGCGGACGGTGGTGGTGGGGGGCGTTGGTGCGGTCGTGGGGTGCGTCGGTTGTGTGCTGAAGCTGTTGTGTATGTCTGCGATCTTGTTGTGGAAGTAGGAGGCGAGGGAGTTACAGAGGTCTTGAGATGGGGTGATGTCGTTGGTACCGGCGTTGGGGTTGGAGAGCTCTTTGACGATGTTGAAGAGTTCCTTGCTGTTGTGTGCGTTGTTGTCCAGTCATTGCCTTGAATGCAGTTTTCATGGTGGCGTGGATCAGTTGGTGGTGTTTTCGGGTGGTGAGCTTGAGGGTGGTCATGTTGTCTGGTGCTGGGTCTCTGCGCCATGCTTTCTTGAGGGCTCGGCAAATCTTCTTGGAGCTCTTGAGTTCGTCGGTGAACCAGGATGCTTTCTTGCTGCCGGGTCTGCTATGCGGGGTCCTCAGTGGGGCGAGGTCGTCTGCGCAGTTTCTGATCCACTTCGTGAGGTTGTTGGTGGCCTGGCTGGGGTTCGGTGAGCTGGTGGGTGGGTGCTGGCTCAGGGATGCGGTGAGCTGGTCGGCTGTGATCTTGTTCCAGCTTCTGCGTGCCACCTGTTGCTGGTGGTGGTGGATCGTGGTTCTTCTGAAGCTGAAGTGGATGCAGTTGTGGTCCGTCCAGTGGAGTCCGGTGGCGTGGCTGAAGACGATGTCCTTGCTGGATGAGAAGACGGCGTCGAGTGTGTGTCCGGCGTAGTGGGTGGGGGTGGTCACCAGCTGCTTGAGACCGAGGTTGGCGAGGTGGTGTTGCGGTCGTTGTTGTTCTCCAGGTGGAAGTTGAGGTCCCCGAGGAGGATGTAGTCAGCGGAGGGGAGGGCGTGCAGGCTGATGAAGTCGGCGATGTCTTCGCTGAATTGTGTGCGTGGTCCCGGGGGTCTGTAGATGAGGGTGCCTCTGAGGGTGGTCTTGGGGTCGGTGTGGATCTGGAAGTGCAGGTGTTCGGCGGTTGTGAGGGTGTCGTCGGTGTTGGTCGTGATGCGGATGGTGTTCCTGTGGATGATGGCGATGCCTCCTCCCGTCTGGTTGGCGCGGTCCCTCCGGGTGATCTTGTATTCGTCCGGGATGGTGATGGCGATGTCAGGCGCTGAGGAGGCGTTCATCCAGGTTTCCGTGAGGAAGGCAACGTCTGGAGATGTGGTGTCGAGGAGGTTCCAGAGTTCGATGGCGTGTCTGTGGACGGAGCGAGTGTTGAGCAGGATGCACTTCAGGTGGTTGCTGCTGGTGTTCGGCTTGGTGGGTGCTGGTGTAGTGCAGGTCCTGTTGCAGGTGAACTTGCAGGAGTGGCAGCTGAAGGGTCCGTGGGTGCGTCTCGGGGTGGCTCGGTAGCATCCCGGGAATCGGCCGGTGTTGAGTGCGTTGAGTTCGGTGGAGTCGTAGGTCCGGCGTGTGGGCTGGTGTGTGCGGGGCCAGGGGTCCTGGCATTGGGCGCGGTCCAGGCACGGACGGGCGCAGACGGGCTTACCTTTGGCGCGCCTTCTGCGCACAATCGGCGCTCCCGCTGCGCGTCAACACTGCGCGTCCGCACGGTCGCCATATATGGCCAAGTGCGAGGGAGGGAGGAGCAGCTGGGAGGCGGGAGCGGGGAGGGCCCAGAAGGCAAAGGGGGCATGGCCGCGAGCACGTTGGCAGGAAGCGGGGAGCGGGGCGGGGGACACAGGGGCAGAGCAAGGTGATCGGCGCAGGGGGACAGTACAATAATACAGTCACAGAGAGAGAGGCAACAGGTACAATAACAGTAACAATGCGGCAAGGCATCAAAGGAAAACTACAGTGAAAATGCAGCAAGGGGACAAGAGGACGAAGATGCAGCAGGGGGCGGGGTCGCCGGGGCAGGCTCAGAGAGGCTGAAGGCGGCAGCGGGAGGGAGTAGCCCACGCTACAGCTGGTGGCCGTGCGGCGCAGGAGTGTCCTGGGAGCAGGTCACGCTCACCTGCGCCTGCGGTCGCCATATATGGCCAAGTGCGAGGGAGGGAAGAGCAGCTGGGAGGCGGGAGCGGGGAGGGCACAGAAGGCAAAGGGGGCGTGGCCGCGAGCACGGCGGCGGGAAGCGGGGAGCGGGGCGGGGGGCACAGGAGCAGAGCGAGGTGATCGGCGCAGGGGGACAGTACAATAATACAGTCACAGAGAGAGAGGCAAAAGGTACAATAACAGTAACAATGCGGCAAGGCAACAAAGGAAAACTACAGTGAAAATGCAGCAAGGGGACAAGAGGACGAAGATGCCGCAGGGGGGGCGGGGTCGCCGGGGCGGGCTCAGCGAGGCTGAAGGCGGCAGCGGGAGGGAGTAGCACACGCTACAGCTGGTGGCCGTGCGGCGCGGGAGTGTCCTGGGAGCAGGTCACGCTCACCTGCGCCGTGCGGTCGCCATATATGGCCAAGTGCAAGGGAGGGAGGAGCAGCTGGGAGGCGGGAGTGAGGAGGGCACAGAAGGCAAAGGGGGCGTGGCCGCGAGCACAGCGGCGGGAAGCGGGGAGCGGGGCGGGGGGCACAGGGGCAGAGCGAGGTGATCGGCGCAGGGGGACAGTACAATAATACAGTCACAGAGAGAGAGGCAACAGGTACAATAACAGTAACAATGCGGCAAGGCAACAAAGGAAAACTACAGTGAAAATGCAGCAAGGAGACAAGAGGACGAAGATGCAGCGGGGGGCGGGGTTGCTGGGGCGGGCTCAGCGAGGCTGAAGGCGGCAGCGGGAGGGAGTAGCACACGCTACAGCTGGTGGCCGTGCGGCGCGTGAGTGTCCTGGCTGTAGATCATAACTACTGATCCTTTTCAAGAAACATATAATTAAGAGCATGGCTTAATAATTAGGTCTGAAAATGTTTCAATTATGAAAATATAACACTGTGAATTAAGCATTATTAAGGTCTGGTGAAGGGGTAGTTATCTTCAGAGTATCTCAATTTTATGTCAAGACCGGAGGCTCCTATTATGCTTACTTTTCTTGCTTTATTCTCAGTAGCAGCAAGATAAACTACCACTCCCAGAAGGCTTGGTGAAAGAACTACCAGCCAATGGGTAACAAAGAAACAAATATTGCCCAATCACAACCAAGGTAGTAATATAAGGTCTATCGTGACTGCGAACAGCCCTCTTTTCTTGCTGCTCGCAGTCAAGATAAGTACCTTTTTGACTGTTACGTTGTTTTTATGACTAATGTTTATTGAATTATGCTCTTTCTATAATATTTTTGGGCTTTTCAGCGAAGCTTCGCTGCTTCTGTTTCCCTCGCGCTCCTAAGCGCGTACATGAAATTTCTCTTTTCCGCTCCCCCCGTGCTCTGCACGCTTCGTGTGTTCCGCGCGCGCCTCTCTCACTGGTCGCTGGCTTCTTCAACCGGTGGCGCAGCGCTTCACACCTTCTTACAGGTTTTCGACGTCTCCGCTTGTGTCTTCTCCACACGCTTTGTTGCCTCAGCCCTCGTGTGCTACCGTCCTCTGCTTTACACGCCCCTAGAGGGAGGGGTTTCCTCCTTTTACACGCCCACACTCCTTTCTGCTCAATTAACCCTTTCTAGTCTGGTTTGTGGCACATTTCCCAGCTTTCTTTCACCATGCAGGTTTCAGACGGGCAAAATGATAATGAGGGTGAAGAATTTAAAGAGGACTTGAGTTCATTTATTAATTCCTCAGTAGAAACTGCTGTTGAAGCTTCAATGAAGCGTTTTTCAAAGACTATGGAGAATTCCCTCTTAAGTTTAATGACCAAAGCAATGGCCCAATCTGCGGGGGATAGCAGAAAGCTTACAGTGGTACACTCCAAGGTTTCTTCTTTGGTGTCAAAAGTGGTTGGTGAGTCTTCCTCACATATGACAGAGGACGTGGTTTCTCCCAGGCCTCCTACTCAGGAGGGGTTAAAAAGTTTAGCTGGCAAACGTACCCGGAGGTACCACAGAAATTGGTCATTTCTACCATTTATGATACGGATGACGATATGGGTGACGCCACTGACCTTGATGATATCTTTGATATCGTAAACCCATCGTCTCCTCCTAAGAAATTGAAATTAGATGCTTTTGCATCAGAGCCGGTGCTTGATCCCGAGGGTACCCCTCTTTTTGACCCTGCTTCTATCAGACACCCTAACTCTACAGAATGGTTCCCCATTGACCACGTGGGAGAGTATATCACCACAAGACTTCGTCTTCCTTTAGACAAAACTGTCAGGGCTCAACTAAAGTCCGAGTGCCCGAAGCCCTCTCTCCCTTCCCATATCACTTCTACTCCAGCTCTTGATCAACCTCTTCTCACTTTCTTTTCCAAATTTGGCAAGGATCCGCGTAAAGGGGTGGACAGGGCTTGGTCTTCCTGCCAAGACAAATTGCTTGATTTGGTGGGGCCTCTGGCCCGCATTTTTGATTTGGCTGAGACAGCTCGCCTTGATGGCGCGGATCTTAATCCAGAAGATATTTCATTGTGGGTCCAGCGCTCTTTTTGTCTCTTAGGCAACGCTAATGCGGCCTTGACTCACGAGCGCCGCAAGGGCCTCTTAATAAAGCTAGATCCCAAGCTTGCCAACCTTGCCCCCCTTGATCCTGGTTTCAAGGCTGACGGTCTTCTTTTGGAGATTCATTGGTGAGAGATTTAAGTAAGTTCGTCACCACCTTTGCCTCCTTGGATAAAGCGCAGCAATCCATCAAGAAGGTCTTCCCTTCTCGGGTTTTTGGCAGGGCCGGAAGAGGCAGGAGCCGCTCTACCGGCCGTGGTTTCCAGTCCCAAGGCTCCCGTGGTTCCTTCAATTCCAACCAACAGGATTTTAAGCCCCAATTTTACCCCCAAAGAGGTCGGGGTTACAGAGGCAGGGGCCAACGTGGTTTCCGCCACAACAACTCTCAACAAGGTGAGTGCAGTTATTCCTGTAGGGGGGCGTTTATCCCTTTTCCTTCACAGATGGCAGACCCTCACTGCAGACCCTTGGGTTCTCAACACCGTCCAAGGTTATCGTATCGAGTTTTACGCTCCACCTTTTCAAGACACACTTCCTCCGCCTCTGGTGTTCTCCACAGAAATGTCCCTTCTGGTCACCTCAGAAATACAGGCCCTTCTATCCAAAAGAGCTATTCTCGTTTCTCCCTTCGATCCCTCAGGTTTCCTCAGCACCCTTTTTCTTGTTCAAAAGAAGAACAAAAAGATGAGACTGGTGATCAATCTCATATTTTTCAATCAGCTCGTGGTTTATCGCCACTTCAAAATGGAAACAATTCTACATTTACGAGAAACGATTGGGTGGTTCGCATCGATCTCCAAGACGCTTATCTTTCTATTCCTATTCACGAATCGCACACAAAATTCCTCCAATTTCAATGGCAAAACGTCACTTATCGTTTTCGATCTCTGCCTTTCGGTCTTTCTTCAGCACCCTGGTTCTTCACAAAAGTAATGAGACCCGTCGTAGCTTATCTCAGATCTCTGGGGATCAGACTCATCATTTATCTCAACGATATCCTCCTCATGAACCTAGACAAATTGGCATTATTGAACGATCTCAACACCACTCGTTCTCTACTACTCGAATTAGGCTTCCTCCTCAATTTAGAGAAGTCCTCTCTCATCCCGACTCAGAGTATGGAGTTTCTGGGGTTCCGCATAGATTCCCCCTTGGCTTCTCTGTTTCTTCCTCAGTCCAAGATCTCCACGATTCAAACGGAGATTTCCCAGGTTCTGCGTCGTCCCTTCATTTCTCTCAGAACCCTTGCAAGAATAGTCGGCCTTCTTTCGGCTTCTATTCAGGCAATCTTCCCAGGTCCCCTCCATTATCGCGCTCTTCAACGCCTAAAGATCAGACATCTTCGACAAGGTCTCGCGTATTTCGATCAAATAGAATTAGATCTCGAATCTCGCCTGGAGCTGCAATGGTGGTTGAACCATTTGGAAGCCTGGAACGGTCGAACCATCTTCGCTTCCGCCCCCGATCTTGTATTAGAATCCGATGCAAGCCTGATGGGTTGGGGCGCCCGTTGTGGACCAATATCGACTGGCGGTACATGGTCAAAAGAGGAGTCCAAATTACACACCAACTGTTTAGAGATGCTGGCAGGCTCCTTTGCAATCCAGAGTCTGGCAAAAGACAAAGTAAGTTGTACCATCCTCCTACGCATGGACAATGTTTCTGCGGTTCGCTATATAAACCATCTCGGTGGCACAAAATCAAAGGCTCTAGCGGAACTGGCAAAAAGTCTTTGGGAATTTTGCCTTTCCAACAAACTCTCGCTGTCTGCGGAATACCTCCCAGGAGATCTCAACGCCGTTGCCGATTGGCATTCTCGCTTTCTCCGGGATTCCAGCGATTGGAAGCTTCTTCCCTCCGTGTTTCTCTCCCTCTCTCAGTTGTGGGGTCCTTTCTCAATAGACCTCTTTGCTTCCCGCCTCAATTCGCAGTTACCTCACTTCTTCAGCTGGCGTCCGGATCCTTTGGCTCTGGCGACCGATGCCTTCCTCCAAGATTGGTCCCTTCACCTCAATTATGCCTTTCCTCCTTTCCTGTTGATCAACAGAGTCCTGTCGCAGGTGCGTCGTCAAATGACGTCTCTGGTAATAGTAACTCCTTTCTGGCAGTCCCAGATTTGGTTCCCATCTCTCCTAGAGTTGGCGGTGGACTTTCCCGTCCTTCTTTCTCCTTCCCCCAATCTTCTCTCGGATCCTCAGGGCAACCCCCATCCTTTAATGGTCAACCAATCACTGATGTTGTCCGCCTGGAAAATTTCCAGCCTTCCTCTTCTGATCTCGTCATTTCACAGGAAGCTTCAGTCTTCATTAGTCGGGCATGGGCCCCAGGCACCTCCAAGGCTTACAAGTCCGCCTGGTCTCTTTGGTCAAGCTGGTGTCTGCAGAAATCTGTCGATCCCGTTTCAGCCTCTCTGAATTTTATAGTTAATTTCCTAGCCTCAGAGGCTAGCTCGGGCAAATCCTATCGTACCATCAACCTGTACAGATCGGCCATTTCTCTCAATCATGCCCACATTGATGGAAAACCTGCGGGAGCTCACCCCTTGGTATGCAGATTGCTCAGAGGAATTCGTTTTTCAAAACCTCCATTGGCTAAGTATTCTAGTTTATGGGATGTCAATTTGGTTTTACAGTTGTTTTCTAATTGGCCTGACAATTCTGCTCTTTCTTTGAAAATGATTTCAGCTAAACTTACTATGTTATTATGTTTAATTTCCATTAAACGTGTATCTGATGTGAAAGCCTTAGATGTTTCTTCTAGACAGTTTACTCCTACTGGGGTGATGTTTCATATTCATAAACGTACCAAGACTAAATTACATGCTGTGTTTTATCCCTATTTTCCCTCTAATCCCAAATTGTGTGTAGGTCAATGCTTAAAAGTTTATGAAAGTAAGACCTCTGATCTCAGGACTTCCTCCAGTTCCCAACTCCTTATTTCCTTTCGTAAACCCTTTCATCCTGTTTCTGCTGCTACTCTGGCCCGTTGGGTTCGTTGGGTCATGTCCCTGGCCGGTATTGACGTCTCCATTTTCGGAGCTCATTCCACTAGAGGAGCCATGGCTTCTAAAGCCTTTTGGGCTGGCTCCCGTCTGGAGGACATCCTGAAATCAGCAGATTGGTCTAATGATACAGTGTTCCGTACATTTTACTGCAAACCTGTTGTTACTGCTTCTTCTCTGGTAGTGGATATGCTTTGAACAAGCATAATAGGAGCCTCCGGTCTTGACATAAAATGTGGATTTTCCTAATAAATTATGACGGAAAGTCTTAATTTTATTAAAGACACGGAGGCGAGTATTATCCCGCCACAACACTTATAACTGGTGTTCTCCCTCCCCACAGGCACTCCAGCGCTGCCACCGGCATCATCCTGAGATCATCCTGGATTCTGCCAAGATCGTTCCTTCTGATCCATCAATTTCCGTTCCTGGATTTGACCTTCTCTCCGAGTCTCCTCTGGTGGTCTTTGGAAAAGAATTTTTCACATGGACTTTGACTTTATGCATTTTGTTATCTGTTTCTCCTTTATTTTTGCATTCTTTGTAATTGCTCGCATAAGAAAAGAGGGCTGTTCGCAGTCACAATAGACCTTATATTACTACCTTGGTTGTGATTGGGCAATATTTGTTTCTTTGTTTCCCATTGGCTGGTAGTTCTTTCACCAAGCCTTCTGGGAGTGGTAGTTTATCTTGCTGCTATTGAGAATAAAGCAAGAAAAGTAAGCATAATACTCGCCTCCGTGTCTTTAATAAAATTAAGACTTTCCGTCATAATTTATTAAGAAAATCTACATTATTCATGTTCTCCCCTGTACAATACATTTCTCTGCAATCCCTCACTCTATTAGACACGTGCAGGTTTTTTCTACCCAGATCTGTTAAAAGTCACTCAGCTGCAAAACTCACACATCATCGCTTTTCTCTTCAGCACTATATTTTCACTCTCTCTTTCTTTCATACATTAAAAATTATTATTACCTGCCGCCCAAGTTCTTCTTATAGCTTCGGGGGCAGAAATAGTGTGAATTGTCACACTTGTAGGAGTGTGATGGTTAGCAGTTGTGTTGTTATTTTCTATTATTGGCAGCATGGCAGGGGCAATATGTGGAGCAAGCTGCAGTGGCTTCCTGACAAGAGGCCTGGCTCTTATTGCTTTACACACTAAACACTATTTTACTTTCATGTCTTCCAATTTGCCATCCCCCTTGCACAGAACCCATTCATTCACTTGTTGACACTGCATTTTCTTTTCCTTTGGCGTTATTCATATTTACACACGTTCCCACATTTACAATTAGCACATCAAGAAAGCAAGCTGGTACATCCCTGCACTTCAAGAATCCAGACGCTCTTGCTGACAACTCAAAAAGACATGGAGGAACAACAAAACCCTACGCCGCCTACAAAGCAGCCACCACCTCCCATCACCTACTCATCAAATTCACAAGGAAGACAGAATACTCACCAACGCACACAACACCAAAGAGCGCTCTCCATCATCAAGGAATTTGACAAACCCTGCCACGAAACAACAGACGTCTCAACCTCCCAAGACCTCTGCAACAGACTCTGCACTTTCTTCCACCACAAGATTAAGATGATCTACGACAACTTCAACAATCAAGACCACCTCATCACTCCAGTTACCCCCTCATGTGACACCACCCAACAGAACCTCCTCAAATGGATCCCTCTCATGACAGAAAATACTTTAAAGACCATGAAAAGCATCCACTCCGGAGAGCCCTCAACCCCTGCCCACAGCACATCTTCATTCGAGACCGCCACCTTCCTCGACAACTAGAAACACGCCGAAGTCAACTCCCTCCTGAAGAAACCCTCCGCAGACCTGACAGACCTCAAGAACTTCAGACCCATCTCCCTACTTCCATTCGCAGCCAATGTCATTGAAAAGGCCATCAACACCCAGCTAGCAAACTTAATTGAAGCTAATAATGTCCTGTACATCTCCCAATATGGATTCCAAAGCAACCACAGCACCGAGACTGCCCCACTCCCTGCCACCTATGACATCCACTCCCTCCTCGACCAGGGCAAAATGGCAGCCCTCATCCTCCTGAAGCTCTTGGCTGCATTTGATACCGTCTCCCACCGCACACTAGCCACCAGACCAGATACGCTCCTTCCTCACAGGCAGAACTCAATGGGTGAGTCTCCCTCCCTACCTCTCGGAACTGACAGAGACTAATTATGGAGAAGCCCAGGGCTCGTTCCTCAGCCCCACCCTCTTCAATGTCTACATGGCCCTCCTCACAACCATCGTCAGGAACAATGGGCTCAACATCATCCCATACACCGATGATCATCTCCCTCACCAAAGAACCCAATATCACCAAACACAACTTCCAAGAAAGGATTAAAGCCGACCCCACATGGATGAAGAACAACTGCCTGAAACTCAACTCAGAAAAAACAGAAATCCTCATCCCTGTCTCCACCCACTCCGCATGGAATGACTCCTGGTGCCCCTCCACCCTTGGAAATCCCCCACCCCGATGGACGACACACAAAATCTCAGTATCATACTAGATTCATCGCTCACAATGAACCGCCAGATCAACGCGTATCCTTGATCTGCTTCAACACCCTTCGCATGCTTCGAAAAACCTTCAGATGGATCCCAACCAAATCCAGAAAAAAATGTACGTACTCATTCTCAGCAGACTGGACTACAGCAACGCTCTCCATGCCAGAACCAACAAGAAACTCCTTTGTAAACTCCAGACTGACCAGAACATTATGCGAGAGAGGGAGAAAGAATGGGATTAGGTCAAATAGGTAGAAAAGAGAAGAAAAGGAGGGAAGGAAAGAGAAACAAAGTGACTGGAAGGAATACCTGATGCAAGGAAGGACATAAGGCGGTGGAGAATCGATGCAGTGGAGAAGAATGAAAGACAAAAGAGGACTAGAGGATGGAGTCAGAGAAAAGCAGGAAGAGAGGGGATGCAGAAGGAGCCCAGTCATATTGTTCTGAGTGAAGTATGTGCCTGTTAATTCCATGGGCTCAGGTGCAGAGAATGGGCTAGCAACTTATGGGTTCCCTCGATTTTACATAGGGTTGGCATTTGAAGCTGGATACGTCCTGGGTGCAGTCCGAGAGGCGTGGCGACAGGAGTGAAACAAAGAGAAATACTCCACGTAAAAGAAGCAGTTCATGTTACTTGCAGCACCTGGGCCCGGAGCAAGAGATGCTGCAGCCCAGCGGCACTGGAGCAGGCAGAGCCATGGCCTAAAAACAGAAACAGTCCTCACAATCTGAATAGAAGCAGATGTCGGTATGGGTCTCTGCACCCTCTGCAATGACAGAAGTCATGACTGTCCAGCACTCCCTAAAACTAATTAAAAGTCTGCGAGGTAAATAAACAAGCCATTGTAAAGGATTTCAAAGTCTGCATGCATTCCTTTAAATAGACTCCTCAATACTAAACATGCTACTCAAAATCTTTGCGGAATGAATCAGTACAAAAAGCTGAAAGTCTCATGCAGAGATGTGTTGGTTTTGCTTGCAGACGGTGTATACAGCATAGTCATGTTGTGTAATATCTAGGCAAATGTGAAGGCTCTGTTAAAAACGGAACGTATTTGAAACATCTGGTTTGTAATATTTACCACGTGAGACTTCACAAGCAGTCTCTCTGAAGTACATGGGTTCTTTTTCCTTGTTCTGTGGTGCGAGGTCACAACTTCTTCACAAGAGAAATTGCCTCAGTTTGCATAAACACAAGTCACCCTAAACGGCTGTTCATTGTGAGCAGGTTTCATTTTGAGAAGAGCTTCAGGCTACGTGGTACCTGCAGAACAGAAGAGGGGTGGGTGGGCGCTGCAGCGGAGCTCACAGCGCTGCAGCTGTCTGGAGCCCCCTGCTTCCTCTGCACAGACTCTTAATGATTCCCTTGTGGGCGTTAGACGGGTCACTCAAGCCATTGCTCAACCACTGAGCACTTTTTAAAATCCATATATCCAGTTGATATTTTTCTTACAAGTGCGTTTAAAAGAAACTGCCCTGCATCATGACTTGGTCTTGAGCCGCCACCCCTCACCCAGCAGGCCCTGCATGGCAGCCGGGGTGAAATCTTTCCGTTGTGGTGCAGTTTGGTGCCGCAGTCAGTAGCTCTCACCAACATGCTGCATTCTCTTCACTGTGTAAGCCATTGCAAGCTCCCATCATAACAAGCATTTGCAATGCAATAGGTCTCGCAGTTACACGAGTTAAAGCTATTGGCATTGTAAATGACAATGCCAATAGGCATTGTTATTTGCAATGTCAATAGCTCAAACTCGCGTAAATGCGAGACCTAATGCATTGCAAATGCTTGTTTGGAACATGGTCCTTCCATCCCGTCAGTGGGTGCATCGATGTAGTTCTGTAAACAAAAGTATGCAAATATTACAAATCTATTTCACTTTCTACTGAAGGTCGCACTCTCGCTCCGGCCAAGGGTTTGGATTGTTATGTGTGATTATCTATATTTACTTGCGACCCCCAGCACGAGGGCAAGAAGCAGAGGTGAGCTTTAAAAATAAAATCTCCCTTTGTAGTGAATTTGATTTGTCTTCAACATTTTTGGGTGGTGACACAAACTGCAACGACTGGAATAATAACCCTGTGTGTTATACCATAATTTGCAAAACCGACAACTCCGTGCCCCGCGCTGATGTGTAAAACAGAATAATTGATATAACATGCACGTTGTTATAAACACGCCCCTTTTCCACATAAAGGTGTGGCTTATTATAGCACGGATATTTCCAGCTAATTGTAATTGCATATGCCGGTAACATGGAAACGGATGGGGTAATGTACGCCTGATATATGAAGATAAAAGTATAAATATTTCAGCAATTGTTCGCACCTGTAACAGTCGGACAGCATCATCGATATGTATCCGTTTGGGAGCAGATATATGCGCGGCCGCTACTGGTGTTACCGCCAACGTGATGCGCAATTAGAGAGGCGCTAATAAATTAATATTATGTATTCATGTATGCCGGAATCTGCACGAACTTTGACCTGGGAAGGATTGCAGGAATTAGCAACAAAATCAGGTACTTTTTGATGGTCAGTTTGAATTTGCGTCTAATAACGCAGGTTCGAGTAATGAACTCTGAGACTCAAAATTAAGTTCGACGTATTATAGCAGTGGGCTTTCCATGTTGGCCCCGTTCTGGAGGCAGGAGGCGCGGGGCGGCTGTTCAGTTTATAGTTGGGTGAGCGCGATGATGGGATGCTGGTGACTATAATACTGGGGATGTATAGTAATGCAGTGAACCATGTTATCAGGTGGAAAAACATCTTGTATGGTCGCGTTTGGGCTGTTTCGCGGGATTAGTATTTAGTCCAGTGGTGTTTCCCGGGAGTCATGCCAAGGGTGCGGCCAGTGCGGAGGGCATGCAGGGATGGCTGTTTCACATGGGCATCGAGTGCAGCGATTCCCGAGTCAGACGTTTCAAGGGGGGAGTGGGGGCGGGCACAGTGGTGCGGCCGCAGTTGTAAAAGGCAGGGAGAGGGTGAGATTGAGAAAGGGAAAGATAGGGATCAAAGGAAACAATAACAAACAGGAAGGGGGTGGCAAATGGTGTGCACTTTGATGTCCTCAGTGGCCGCGCGGCTCACTGAGGACATCAAAGGGGCCGCGAAGTGATCAGGCAGTGCTTTTCAGGCTGCCAAATGGTGCGCGCGCCCAGCGCACATGCACTGTATTTGGAGGCCTGAAAAGCACTGTTTGCACTTCCAGTTCCCCCTTTTACAAAAGCTCTCGCGAGAGCAGCGCTAAAGCGCTGTCTCAGGCGAGACCTAAAAAGCGAGAGACATTTGTTCTCAAGACTGTAGTGAAGAGTCTTTATTTTTCTCCTGCGTGGTGACTTCCTCGAGCTTGCAATGTGGCCACAGCTCCTTAACCAGCCGCATTGCTCCTTCTCGACTTGCCTCCTCCTAGGCACGTCGGAGAGCCGGGTGGGGTGTGAATGTGATGGGACAAACAAAAGAAAACATGCAGCAGACAAGCACGTTTGAAATGCATGCAGCCACGGGAAGATGAAGTGAAGGGCGGCAGACGAACAAAACAAGCCCAGCACAGTGCAAGTGCTGTGCAGGTGAAACCTAAAATGGTATATGTTGCTTGAAAAGTACAGAAACATAGCAGCCAAAAAAAGCAAAAACGTTTAGGGAATACAAGTGAAGTAAAATGTCGAAAGAGACATGTCTGACATTATTTCCCTTAAGGGTTGAGAAATAATTGAAATCATGCTTTTACCTTTAAAGTTAATGATAAGAAAATAGGAAAGGGACTCATTTGAAAATCGTCCCGATTAAAGTCCTGCTAGCAGAAATCATGCTCTGTATTAAGGGATGTCATACAGCAAACCATCTTCCTCACTTTCACTTCTAGGCCTCAGTTGCTATGTAAAGCATGATCCCTGATTCTGAACAGAGGCAGACACATGTTTAGGTGAAAGGGGCTGCTTTTTGTATGCATGCTCGAACATTCCTTTTAAAAGCAGCATGCCAACACGTGCTTCAAAATTAAGGGATTTGGCATGAATTAAATCATTTTGGCCCACATGCATCAAGCTGATTTTCAACCGAAAACATTGCGAATCGGTAAAAAATGCCGTTTCCGATCGCAAAATAGCCAGTTCTGATGCATGAAGCAAATCCGTACAAAATAGTATTTTTCGCAATTTTAGCGCTTCATAAAATACAGAATCGGTAATACTGATTCTGTATTTTAGGAAGCGCAATTAAGAAATCGCAAAATGGGATGCATCAAGTTTTCGCAAATACAGAACTAGCCAAAAATCGCTATTTGCATTCCTTGAACTAGAAGAAATCATATCATGTGTTAAAAATTACACCTAAGCAAAAACAGCTGGAAATCATCAGCAAACAACTTAAACAGTCCCAGAATGCATCACAATGACCCACTATGGCAGCGCTCTACGTCGTGGCGAGGAGAATGAGGCTGAGAGCGGCAGCAGCACAGAGGAGAAGGAGGATCCAAGAGAGAATCTTTAGAGTGCGCGTCCCATTGCTAGGGCAAACGGAGGAGGAGATCTATGATAAATATAGGCTGAATGCTGCAGCTATGTTCCCTGCATCTCCTAGCTTCAGGGACCTTCCAGGGAGTAATTGCAACAGCTGGAGGGGTCTCCCAAAGTGCCATATCACACTTTTTTAACAGTTTCCTAAATGCCATGATGTTGCAGAGGATACACCACCACATCAGGCTCCCCACGCCACCACAGGAATTGATGCAAACCAAATTAGATTTTTATCAGGTAGGACAGTTCCCACATGTGATTGGTTGTATCGATGGGACGCATGTACCCATATGTCCCCCTGCAGTGAGTGAGTATATCTACCGCAACCAGAAATCTTACCATTCACTCAACATACAGGTAACATGCAACTCCAAAACACTAATCACTGACATAGTGGCAAATTACCCTGGCAGTGCACATGACGCCTACATCTTCTGGCACAGTGGTATACACAGACGTCTACTTGCGGGGGATTTTGGAGAAGGATATCTTCTGGGTAAATCTATGTAATACTGTATTTCAAAACTGTTCGCCATGGTGACACATAGCAGTGACTAATGTATGTTCATCTCTCACATCCTGTAGGTGATAGCACATACCCTGTGAGGTCTTACATACTCACCCCATACCAAAATCCTGCCACATAAAGGGAGCAACGTTACAATCGTGCACACATAGCAATGAGCAATGTGATAGAAAGGACATTTGGGGTACTGAAATCATGATTCCGCATCCTACACAAGACCTCTAGGGCATCACAGTATAGTTCGGAGAAATGCTGTAAGATTGTGGCAACGTGTGCTATGTTGCACAACATAGCCACTAATAGAGGCATACCCTTGGTTGACTCTGACAGCGAGCCAGAACAGGACATACAGCCGACACAACCACCCCATGCAGCAGGTGGACCAAATGCAGCAGAGGGCAGACAAAGAAGAGCAGAAATCACGCAACATTACTTCTAAGGTGAGTAAGCACATGACAACACAGTATTTGCTTAAAGGTTTAATGTGACAGTTGTGTGGTTGTGGTAATGCACACATACCATGTACAGACAACTACTTTCCATTGCCTTGGGACTGCAACTACAGTGTGAAGAAGTAACGCATATCTGATTACCTCACCAGATTGTTTAAATATCCAAATGTCTAACTCTTCCTGTGACGCCCTCTTGTGCCCTTGTAGTGAGCCCAGCTTCATCTGACATGGTGCCTTCTGTGCCTGCCTGATTCCTGCTACTGCACCTCCTTCTATGTGCCACAGGCTCCAGTAGGCTGCTAAGGTTGGAGGCCTCCTCACTGTCCCCCCTCCATGCATGAGGTACCCACTGGCTGCTGCTGTCTGTAGCCCTTCCACAGCAGTGGTGTCCTGGATTAGGTCCCTGGCCACATCCCCACAGCAGTGGGTCATCTCAACCTGCATGTCGACTGCACGCCTGTAAAGCTGAGCTGTTGTAGTACTCATCCTGTTGATGGGCCTGGTGTATCCGCACATGCGAACCATATAATGGTGTTGCCTCCTGGCATTAGAGACATGCTCAGCCTGGATATCCCTGCACATCTGTACAATGGCTGTTGCTACACGGTCAAGTTTCTCACTGTGTGCTCCGAGCCCCTCAACGACTGCAGTTGTCTGCTCCTTCATGCAGTCACGTATACCACCCATGTGTGTGACCATTGTTCCTAGTTGCTCCTGCATAGTACACATGTTCTTTTGTTGCAGGCACTGGACCCTCAGCATCTTGGACACCGGCACACTTCAGGCAGCTTCACCATCGTCCCCAGCAGACCTCAGAAATACACTTGGCCTTCGCCTGCGGAATGGACTGTGACGTTGCGGGATTGTTCCTTCTGGTGGTGGGAGTGGTGGTGTATGGGCAGTGCCCTGTGGGTGCACCCCTGTTTGGATGTCCTCTTCACTATCCAAATTGGGCAATGGTTGGACTCCTGCGATGAGTGGGAACAGGGAGGAGCGAGGATGCTGGCATCTCTTGTTTTTCATCTGGCTGTTTTGTATGTCCCTCAGAATTGTGGACGTCTGCCACGTCACTCTCCTGTGATGCATCTGTGAGGGAAACAGTACAAGATCATTTTTTTTTTTTTTAAATGAAATATAATTTTTTTTGCACATTTTTGTGTCATTGCGCTTACAGAGGTCTTATAAATTGAATTCTGTGATGTAGAAAGTCTACTGTTGTCACTGCCTTGCTGTACTCTGATGAAGTTGCACTGTGCTATTCCCTCCATGCTTTGCCATTACATTTGTATGCATACAACTCCCATAATGCATTAGGGGGTTGCAAGTTAGAGGTGGACTGGACTCATGTCTGCTATTCTACACAGGGTATGCATTTGTGGCAGTTTGGGTTACATTTCTATGGGAATATGTTTGGTTGTGCTCTTACCTTGGGAGGTCCCCGCATGTCCTGAGGTGTCAATCTGCGTGATCCCGACAACTGCCTCTAGCTGCAGAGTGGATTCCACCAAGTCGTCCAGTGGGGTGTTTGCAGACTGAGTTGATGTTCCCCCTTCTGTTTTTCTTGCAAAGGCCAGCCTTTGAGCCACTCTTTCTTTTGCCCGGCTGCAAAGGTCATACCATCTCTTCTGTAGGTTGATGTCACGGTGTGCTACCCCCACAGAATTGACCCTGGCTTGTATCCCAAGACAGATCTTCCTCTTCACTGACTCAGCAACATGGAGGGATAGTTTCCCAAACAGCTGGTCATGTTTTTGAAGAACTTCCTCAGTTCTCTCTCACTGAATTTAATCTTCCTCTTCCTGCCTTCTCTTTTTTGCTGATTTTTTCCAGTGTCCATGGTGTTTGTCTCAACGTCTGCAGGAAAAAGTGTTTTCCAGGCTGAGCACCAACAGTCTTCCTCCTCCTCAGTCTCTCCCTGTGCACAGGTGTGTGAAATCTGAAAATCACTTCCTGCTTGTGATGTCATCTCCATGAGACGATTGACGCTTGAGCAATTACCGATTCTGTAATTGCGAATTCGCAAATACAGATTCGGTAAATAAGTAATTGGTAAATATTTTAGCGATTTTTAAGGAATCGCAAATATTTACCGATTTTTTTGGTGCATTCGGTTTAACGAATCAATAATTGCGATTCCTTATTTCTCGCTATTTTTGAATCGCTAAATCTTTATTTGATGCATGTGAGCCTATATTAGGTACATTTGATAGGTACTAGGATTAGATGAACAGTGTGTCCACTGCTAGACTACCACATGCCCGCCGTTCCAGCAAGGACAGATGCCCATCTCATGGTTGGAGGTGTAAAGTAATGTCACTGGGTTTTTACTGATATTCATAGTGTTTGGTCTTTGTTCACCTTAATGGGATAACACTCTTATAGGCCTCTCACATGACCTGTCAGTTTGTGGGCATAGGTTGACAGGCATGTATGTGCAACTGAAAAGGTACCTTCAGCCAGGCTGTATATAGAACCCTGCAAACATTGGTAAAATATACTACATACATTACTGAGATGATCAGAAACGTGCACAACCTTGAAACCTTGATACTACCACAAATGAGTTACACAATCTCTAAGTGGGTGAAACCTACATTGTACATTGGATTAGATTAAATAATTCAAACTGAAGTCTGAGACAACCTTACTGTTTTAAAATATAAATGCACAGATATGGAATTTAATCATGTATAAGTATAAGCACAAGACAGAAATGTAAGGATTTTACTTTTGATTTTTTTTGCAGAGTTTTATATAGCGCAAACTTGACCCCAATTGGGTATCAGAGCGCTTTACATAGCTCGAGTTACGTTACATGAGGACACACATTCATTTATGTTAGGCACGGGAGATTACGTGATTTGCCCAGAATCACAGGATGTTCAGCCGAGACGCGAGCCCAGTTCCTCATATTCGAGGTGGACTGCCCTAGACGTTAGGACAACTCCTCTCCCCTAATGGACATGATTTGTAATTTGTAATTAGTAATTAATAAGCCCCTGAAACACGGGGCACAATTCATTAACAGCAAGTAATTTTTCTTATTCCATTTGACTGTAAAGATTGTTTCTGCAAATTCTGCTGATATACTCAATTGTTATTGAAATATTTTTAGAAATTGTAAAAAATGTAAATCATTTAGGAAATGAATCTGCCTGTGGAAGAACCATGACTTTACCTCCATGTTCAAGAGCTCCAGAGCATCCAGTATGTATATCAATCTATATCCAACTATTACAACAATGTTAGCTATATGGATGGAAATGTTTATCACTTTTGTGTACTCTAACTTTACAGGTCCTATTGTGTATGTTTATTAAAGTCAAATGGCTTACATTGTGGCATCTTTGAGCTACAGTTTGATATATAGCATTTTCAGTTTATAAGGAACTGACACCTATACATATGTTTCATGTAGCACACAAAATATATGTCACATATACCTACAGATATGGAATACAGGAAAAGAGAACTAATGCATGAAAGTCTTTATTACCAAGCACATGATTTGGGTTAGGGGGCACATGCATCATTCTAAATACCAGTAGCAAAGGGGCAGATTCTGCAAATCTGCCCCTTTGCGACCGGTATTTTTGTATTTGGGATGCATCAACCTAAATGCAAATTTGCAATTTAAGTAATCACAATATTTGTTATTATTTAAATTGTGAATGCATTTAGAGGATCGCAAATTGCAATTTCCTAAATTCAATGCATGATGCAATTTCAAATTGTGATTTTGCAATTAGGGATCGCAAATTGCCATCAATTTAAACTTGATGGTAATTTGCGAAAACTTTGGAAAATGCACTAAATTGCATTTTTCAAAGTTCCATGGTACACACACATATGCCCTTGGGGCATGTGTATGCGCAACATGTGGTCACATGGCAATTTCAGAGGTGCATCACGGTGTCCTTTTGGCACCCTTGCACCCTTGAAATTGCATACGTAACTTGCGAGCACCTATTTGGTACTCGCAAATTGCCCATGAAATTCCCATTCATTCCTATGGGCCTTTAGGCCCATCGGAATGAATAGGAAGCTATCCCTTAATTGTGATTCGCAATTTGTGAGTCACAATTAAGGAATGTGTAGGAATCGCAATTTGTTTTGTGATTCCTACATGCATAAGTAATTGCGATTCCTAAATTGCGATTTCTTAAAAATTGCTATTTAGGAATCGCAATTACTTACTTTGATGCATGTGGCCCATAGTGCTTTAGTTGTACAAGGTTTGTCTACTAATGTCATTAAGATTTCCAGTTATTTTCAGAAGTGATCCTTTATGTTAATTTCAAAATTATAGACTTTCTTAAAATAGGAACTAAAGTCAGAAAACATGACTTTGTTGGAGTTAACAAGAAGGCAGCAGTATCTAGGACAGTATAGAAGTGTATGAAAGAAGACAAATTAAATGAACTTTTGTATGGTCTATCTGTAGTATGATAAATTATACAAAATGTGCAATTGGGGAAAGCAAATTGAACTGACACAAAGTTATAGACCCCTTTCAACCAAAGATGATGTTCAAAGCAACCAAACAAAAGTTTATCAAAACTCAAACATAGTGATATAAAAAATCTCATGTCTGCATCTGATTAGCATGGGGCGAGATACAATTTCAAAGGCCACCATAAGGTCCAGTAGGATGAGGACCACAGTGTCTCCTTTGGTCAGGATTATTCATCTGTTGTCTGTGATAGTGATGAATGCTGTTTCCGTGCTGTGGTTTGGTATGAATCAGGACTGTGTGGCATCGAGTAGTTGGAGATGGATGAGGTGGCTGGTAAGATGTCTATTAATGTGATTTGCTAAAACCCTAGCTGGGTATGGTAGGAGAGAGGTTGGTCTGTAGTTGGAGAGCTTTATTAGGAATGCAGAGGGTTTCTTGGGCAGGGCGGTGACAGCAGTGGTGGAAACATTGAGGATCAGAGTCAGGGTTTCGCTGATGGGTATGAGTCCCTTGTTGAAGGCATGGTGGGGCAGGGGTCTGGCTGGGTTCCAGAGTAGATGACCTTCACAGTAGCTGCAGTCCCATCTGTGATGATGGTAAGCCCATCAGTCAGGGTCCGTTCTCCGTCCGAGACAGGGAGACTAGCCACATGGTCAAAGGGGTCCAGTTGTGGGTCAAAGTTGCTATATATGGAAGTGATCTTGTTGCCGAAGAATTTAGAGAGATTGTTGTAGAGGTCCAGAGGAGGTTCTGTTATTGATGCTAGCAGGTGTAGTGAAATACTTGACCATGGTAAATATTTCCTTGCTCCTTCTTTTACCAATGTGTATGTGGTCTGTGAGGGCCATTCAAGTGGGCTTCCTGATTTGTTGGTTGGGGCATCTCAGGGCAGATGTGAAGATGTGCTTGTCCCAGAGTCTTGGCTAATTCTCCACTAGTGCTCTAGTTGCTTATTGTGCTGCTTCATCAGCCTGAATTCTTCTGAGTACCCGCCGGTTTTTGTTTGTATGTTTGCTGGTTTGCTGCAGGTGAGGAGGACCAGGGTGCCAACACAAGAGGGAATCACATTAGTGAAGTTCTTGATGTCTTCTGCCACACTGCTGGTGGGTTTGGGTCAGTGCTCAGAGAGGGCAGAAGCTCAGTCAATCTCTGGGATGTTTTTCCTGCAACAGTGGGCAGGTCTAGTTGTGGTGGGTCTACTGTGGTTCAGGACGAGGATACAGAACCTGAAATGCATGTGATATGTCAAGTTGATAGGCGATAGTTTGTTGACAGTGATGTTGTTGAAGAAGCAAACAATTGGGCTCAGGAGATGTCTGCCAGCATGGGTGGGAAATGGTGACGTACTGGGTGAGGCAGAGGTTTCTGGGAGTGTCAAAGAGGGTAATTGAGTTGTGGTCAGGGCAGTGTTCCAGGTGAACGTTCAAGTCTCCTAGGTGGATGAAAGTGCTGTAGTTGATGATGGGGGAGCACAATGAAGTCCATGTTATCACTGGTGTAGTTGGTGCAGAGTCCTGGTGGTCTGTTATTTGAGGTTTTCAAAACAGGTAAGGTATGTAACTTGAAGACGCGATGCTCCATGTAGCTGGTTGCGGTCTCTGTAGGTTTGGTACAGCCGGTAGAGTTCTTGAATATAATGACAACTCCATCTCCAGGCTCACCACTGTGTTTATGCTGGTGAACTTGGCTGGCAATCCTGTTGCCAACAGTGATGCTAGTGGTGATATCCAATGAAAAGACTGGATTCAGCATTATTTCTGGGAGGAAGAGTATGTCTGTGACCTGATTTTGCAGTAGGTTTTCTATATCTCTGTGATGTATTTTTGAAGTGAGTGGTTTTGGAGGAGCATGGATGTGAGTGTGGAGTGGTGTGCAGGTGGTGGCTGGTTGGCATTCTTGTGAGTGGGTGGGGTGCTGGGTACATTTGGTGCTGGAGTGGTGAGTGTTGAGTGGACGAGTATGAATAAGAACAAGCAGGAGGAGTAGTTGAAGGCTCCTTCCATGTAGTCTGTGGTGCGTAGCGGGTTGTGGTAGGGGTTGAGAGCAGGATAGAGTGTGGTAGGTTAGCAGCCATTAGGTTGAGTAATTTAAACTTATCTTACCTGTTCCTGTGCTTTTTAGCAGAGTGTTTATAGGTTGTAGGCCATTGTGTAGGTTTCCTGGTTCGCTTAGGGCTATTTGTTGGATAACTCAGAAAGCTTATCCTTACCGAACATTTCACATGCCTTGCTGACCCTTCCCTTAGTTTTGCATTTTCCTCTGGCTTCAGTGTTGTGTGGCAAAAGAAACACAATATTTGGAAAGTGTGATTGTGTTCATTTATTGAAAATGCAATTACTACATTCAGATATAAGTACACTTTTGGGAAAAAAAATGACAATTTCCAGTTTGGTTAGCCCTGTTGAATCACAGATATTCTGTAGTTACTTAAGAAGAATACAAAAGACCTCTTTCCCAAAACCGCTGATGTGTGTAAGTTTGCATTAGATATGTAGACAACCTTCTTAAGTGTGCCAAATAAGATTTTGAATTTACAAAGTTGGTTTCACATTTGGAAAATAATCTATTTGTGCAAAGATAGGTGTGTGCGTGTGAGTGTGTGTGTGTGTCTGTGTGTGTGTGTGTGTACGTGCGTGCGTGTGAGTGAGAATTTCAGGATGGGAACAGTCTATATCCAGGCTGGTAAGCAAAAGTGAACACCTTTAAAATTGGTGTGGATGTACATGGTGGAGATTCTCCACATGGAAACATACTTTGCCCATGAAGAGATAAAGAAATATAATAACTGGAAAGTGCATTTCCATTCTGCTTAGGCAAATTAGCAGTATATATGCTTGTAGGATCTTTTCATTCACAAATGTTTACTGTTTACCAGGAGTTTTCCTGGAATCTATGTCTGCCTCAAGGAAACGTGAATTCCTAAAAGTCATTAATCTGCATCCATAAAAAGTCACAGACTTGCAAGTGCAGATTTATGACCTTTAGTTTAGAATATAACCCTAAGCGATTACCCTAAATGAAAGAAACTATATGAAATTAAACAAATAGTTATCTGTGGAGACTAGATACAGATATCCAGGAAAAAGCAATATTTAATTGAGAGCTTTAATTGATTTTACTAAATACGATAAAATATGTTATAGGTCTTGACTGAGTTGATCCTCTAATGTATGATACAAATACTGTAATTGTTCTTTATATAGTGAACCATGCCACCCCATAGTACAGCTTTGTGGCGTGCTACAAACAGTACAAACATCAGTTATAAAACCACAAAATGCAAAAGACAGTAACAATAGGCCAGGATATATTGTCACCCCCCCCCCCCCAACCACTCCGATTGTATTAACGTAGACAAGTCTAAAATAATAAAAAATGATGATTCATGAGCATATTTTAGACGTCTCTAACTTCTACAAATCACAGGATCCTATTAACCAGCTGAATGTTTAACTGTACTCAGTGGACAATCCTCAACCTGATGGAAGGTTGAGTAGGTTTTGCAAGGACTATAAATGATGATGACATATCTCAGCAGATGTCTGCAGCACCATTTTATATCACTGGCCTACCCTGCAGGCAGGCGTGATGTACAGTACATATGCAGAGAAAGTAATTAACTGTCTTCAAACAAGCATTGGCAATGACATAAGGCATATGAATGAAAGGGCTGTTGTGGCATTGAGGGGTTTAGGCACTCAGTCACGTTTCATACATGCACACTGTCAATCATCTTTGCACTCATGTATTCAATTTACATTCTTTCATTCACCCTCTGACACAACCACAATAAAGCACACACAAACTCAATAGCACAAGCAAGATAAAGTAAACAAATACAAATAGAATACAAAAACATACTGCCATCTAAACAGAGTGAGTATATGATTGCAATAACCAAACTAAACATAGCTGTGGGTGTCAGTCTTGCAGTGGTATAAAGCAAAGTTTATAATTGCTTCAAAGTTCTAAACAGTGAAACACTATGTGCAACAGCATTCCATAATGCTAGCCTGGTTCAGAGGAAGTGGCCATGCGGGATGTGGTGCATTGCAGATAAAATAAGAGGCAAGCTAACAATTGGCAGCACTGCCTGGGGTTCTGTAGTATCCTTTTATAAAAAAATTAAATAAAAAGAGGAGAAACAAAAAACATTAAAGTGAAACTATAAAAGGAGAAAATCCTAAACTAAAGTACTGGCAACAAGCCCTGACACTGAGCCATGCTCATTTTCAAATGGATGTGCACAAGTGATCAGAAAATGCCATCACTCTCAGGGAAAGAGAGCCAATGCCTGGTGTCAAGTGAACCACTACCCCATACCCCATGTATTTTTCTGTCACCAATAGAAGTACAGGATAAATGACACTCAGACAGACCAACCGGAGAAGAAGCCTGACAAAAGGTCCAATATGTATTCACATAGATATAAATGTATATATATATGGATGTATGCATTTTGATTGATTTTTCTTTATTACAGGATCCTGGCAGACAGCCGATCAAGCTCTCTGAAGAGTTTCTAGCAAGATTTATTGCAGAGCAAATCTGCTACCTTAGGGTTTGTTGAAAGGGGCAACCAATGACATAATCCTTCCCACAAAGGCAATCTGTGGGATTACATGTAGCAAAATACCTGACTGCAGGTTTTAACATGTGATCGAGCAATACACCACTAAAGGCCTATTCACCTTAACATATATGTTACATAGTAAATAAATCAGGCCTACTGTCTTTGCCATAGCTTTTCATAATGGACTGATCAGACCTATGGCATCTGAAATGCCTTTTCCTCGTGAACCAATCAGACCAATATCTGTTATCATTGACTTGTCACCAAAACCAACTCAGGCCTACTGTGCTGAGCATATGCTTTCCCACCAGGCAACCATCAGGTATGCTGTCATAAAATCACAAAGTAACAGTGTAATAACAATCCACACTTTAAAGCCTATTGCCTTAAATACATGCGTTTCACAATAAATAAGCTAGGTCTACTAGCTTTGTCATAATGTTTTATAATAAACAGAATAAACCTATGGAATCTGACATAAGATTGAACAGTGAACTGATAAGGCGTATTACCTAACCATTGGCTTGACACAGTAAGTAACACAGGCTGATACAAGTCAACATACACTGGAGACCATAATGCATACAGTTGTAAAATTACAACTACGAAGAAAAATGAATTGAAAACCCTCACGTTTTGAGTCGCAGGTTAACAATGAAATCCTTGCCTATGATGGTAGTGTGAGATTATGTAGCAAAATACCTGTCCATAGTCTGTAACACAATGTGATAATGTTATAAATTGTGTTACTGGTTCACTAGGGTGTGAGCCCTGGTCAAGCAGCAACAACAATCATAGTCAGGGTAAGGCACAAGCCAACCCCAGATTAACCTGTGTTTAACCCCCTGGTTACTTAGCACAGAGCAGTCAGGCTTAACTTAGAGGCGATGTGTAAAGTAGTTGTGAAATATGTCAAACCGTAAAGCAGCACACATACCACACCAGATAAGGAAAATAGAGCTAAATGACGGTTCACTGACAGAATATCGACCTCAAAAATATAGATTAATAAAATATCGAGGCAAAATAGAGAATGCAAAAATATTGACTCCCTATAATTAAAAAGGTAAATACAAAATATCGAGAGAAAAGAATATCGATGTCAAAAATATAGTTGTACAAAATATCGATTTGTATGTATATAAAATAAAATAATACATATTAAGTATATTAAATAATAAAAATAATTTTTAAAAAATTGATTTAATATACGTTTTAACAAATATAGCAAATAAACTTAATTTAAAAACATACATAATAATTAATATATAAATATTTACTTTAAAACAATTAATAAACTTCATTTTTATTTATTTTATAATTTTAAAATTATATATATATCCCGCTCACACTTGCTCCGCTGCATTGAGAAGCACTCGAAAACCAACTAAGAGTTGCAAGCATAACTCTCAATCAAAGGTACGGGAGTCGTCAGACTGCTGGTCCTTTCACAGCTCCTACTCCACTGCCGACGCGTTTTGAATTGTATCTTCTTCATGGGCTTGTGGTAAGTGAAGGGCACGATGAGGCTACAGCTTCTCTTAATTACTCCAAAATGACACGCCCCTGAATGGGTTGTTCTGAATGAAATGCGCAAGGAATTATGGGAGTTGCGGTGCCAAATCATTTTATTTACAATGTGCCAATGTTCTGTTGGAATTAAAGGGCCCATAGATGAGCCCCCACAGGCGGACACCCCCTCAATCCTAAGTTGATGCTCCACATAACGGAGGCGGCAAATGTCACCCCCTGCGGCCAACCAGTGTCCCGGAGTGGTGCATTCTCGACGGCGCGGCTCGCCGCCAATATATCCCACTCACACTTGCTCCGCTGCATTGAGAAGCACTCGAACACCAACTAAGAGTTGCAAGCACAACTCTCAATCAAAGGTACGGGAGTCGTCAGACTGCTGGTCCTTTCACAGCTCCTACTCCACTACAGACGCGTTTTGAATTGTAACTTCTTCATGGGCTTGTGGTAAGTGAAGGGCACGATGAGGCCACAGCTTCTCTTAATTACTCCAAAATGACACGCCCCTGAATGGGTTGTTCTGAATGAAATGCGCAAGGAATTATGGGAGTTGCGGTGCCAAATAATTTTATCATCTTAGTTGATGCTCGAGTGCTTCTCAATGCAGCGGAGCAAGTGTGAGCGGGATATATTGGCGGCAAGCCGCGCCGTCGAGAATGCACCACTCCGGGACACTGGTTGGCCACAGGGGGTGACATTTGCCGCCTCCGTTATGTGGAGCCTCAACTTAGCATTGAGGGGGCGTCCGCCTGTGGGGGCTCATCTATGGGCCCTTTAATTCCAACAGAACATTGGCACATTGTAAATAAAATGATTTGGCACCACAACTCCCATAATTCCTTGCGCATTTCATTCAGAACAACCCATTCAGGCGCGTGTCATTTTGGAGTAATTAAGAGAAGCTGTGGCCTAATCGTGCCCTTCACTTACCACAAGCCCATGAAGAAGATACAATTCAAAACGCGTCTGCAGTGGAGTAGGAGCTGTGAAAGGACCAGCAGTCTGACAACTCCCGTACCTTTGATTGAGAGTTATGCTTGCAACTCTTAGTTGATGTTCGAGTGCTTCTCAATGCAGCGGAGCAAGTGTGAGCGGGATATATACACATATATATAAATATATTACCCACTGGTGGTCGCCAGTAGGTAGTTATAGTTAGGACCTATTTTCCATAGGAAATCCACAACAGTCTATTCCCAATAAGTGTGGCGCCGGTTGACGAATCCTCACTTAATTTTCCAAACTTTTGGCCAGCTCTGCTCCGCTCCTACCCTGAAAGTTTTGTGGTGATCCGTCAAGTGGGGGCCGAGAAAAAAGGGGGTCCCAAAACGCGTTTTCCCCATGCATAGGATCTGTTGTCGCAGCTACAGCTCGAACCGCTGAACAGAATGACACCAAATTTGGCAAAGAGGTAGTCCCCAGTTCGGACTCGTGCCTTTTGCATATATGGTGTGAATCCGTTCAGTAGTTCCTGAGAAAATTAGAGTTAAAAGTACATATATATCTATGGCCTCGAAGGATCTGCGCACCCTACCCGCACCGTAAGCGCACCCTCCCCGAACCAAGCGTGCACCCTCCCTATCGCGCGCTGAATGCTAATTGGCTGTCGAGTGTCTCTCTACATTCGAAATCAGGAACTGTTGGCGGCCATTTTCTGCCTCGGTAGTAGCGAGGCTGAAGAAGCAAGGGGAAAAAGTGTGTAAAACATACAAAGGGGACAGAGTGGAAATACTCTAACCCTCTAGAGGTGCTTAGGGGGTCCCAGAAGGACCCCCTGGGGCCCCTTTTTAAAAAACAAATACGGCGAAATGCGGGCATGGTGCGTGCATCCTATCACGTTGGATGCCCGGATCCTCTCGCGGTGGGTTCGCGGATCCAAGGGAAAAAAAATGAAATTGTTGGGAGATAAAGATTACCATGCGCGGACGCTATCGCGTAGGAATCATGAACGGTACACTTAGGGTGCGCGTATCCAAAAACATTTAAAAAAATATATATAAAATAAAGTTTTGCACATATAGTTCAAATACTATTTTGAAAAATATAAAAAAAATATGTTTGAAAAAGCAATTACCTTCAAATAATATTTTTTAATTTTTAAAAGAATTAAATGAAAAAATAAGTTTAAAAATGGTGATAAAAATGTCTATAAAAAAAACAAAACTAATGAATTTGACACACTGAATTTGAAAAATATACAAATCCAATCAAAATCATTAAACATGACATCTTCAGAGATAAGTTAAAGATAGGAATTAGCATTTAAGAAACCTTTGATACTCACTGAAAAAGCCATAGGTTTCATGCACGTTATAGTTAGGAATTGGCATATAAAAAACCTTTGAATTTCACTGAAAAAACCAAAGGTTTCAGGCACGTTATAGTTAGGAATGGCATTTAAAAAACCTTAGAAATTCACTGACAAAAACATAGGTTTCAGGGGCGTTATAGTTAGCTAGACATTTCCCTCATACAAAACCCTAGAAATTCCCCTGTTATAGTTAGTTCAGCTAACTATAACTCGCGCCCCCGCAATGCACTGCTGATGACGTCACAGAGAGACTGACTGGCTAATGGAGAGAGACTGACTGACTGACTGAGGGAGAGAGAGACTGACTGACTATAGGAGAGAGAGACTGACTGAGAGAGAGAGAGAGAGACTGACAGAGAGAGACTGACTGACTGAGAGAGAGAGACTGACAGTAAGAGACTGACAGAGAGGGAGAGAGAGAGAGACTGACTGACTGAGAGGCTGACTGAGAGAGAGATACTGACTGACAAAGACTGACTGACTGACAGAGACTGACTGACAGAGAGAGAGACTGTCTGAGAGAGAGAGAGAGAGAGAGAGAGAGAGAGAGAGAGAGACTGACTGACAAAGAAAGAGAGAGAGACTGTGATGGAATTGGGGTCAAAGTATGAATGAAGCTGTGCAATGCCTCTTAAGGTTGCTATTGTCTGCTAACAAAAATGTATTTTTAAAATGTGCTCTTTGTAGTTACATCTGCTTTTGAAATACAGCATTGTCGCATTGTCTTATGTTTTGAAATGGGGTTGATTTTTTTTACTCTAGCCCTGCCTCCCCACTGACCCCCGCCCCACAAACCCCACCCACACTGTAATTTTGGCCCACAATAGAAAGTTTGTGAGTACCCATGATATAACACAACACAATTCACAACCCCACATCTGAATTTAAACAAAAATGTACTTCTATAATTAACATAACTAATTACCAATTAAAGAAATCTTATTAATAAAAAAACAAATAAACTCATAAAATTAACTTCCCACACTTTACCCATATAATCCCCACAACTAAAATTAAACCATAAAAAAATTACACAATTACAACTTATTTTCAATTTAAAAACCATTAGCATTTAACAACTAATTATAAAGTAAATAAAATTAATTTACTCCCCACCCTTTACCCCTATAAAAGTAAAACCCACACACACAAAAATAAACAATTACCCTAATTAAATATCAGTTAACTCATTAAGATTAGTAATCAACTTATTATTAATTAAATAAACATAAATTACTTCCCAGCCTTTACCCCAATAAACCCCACAACCCAAACCTAAACCTAATTACACAATTACCATAATTAATTGTCAATTAATCCAAAAATGTAAATTACCAACTAATTATTAATTAATTAGAAATAAATTAGGTCCTCTGCGGACAATCAATGCTTGCTGTTTGAAAAGACAGTCTGGCAGCGGCTTGCACTGAACTTTGGCACAAGCGGAGCAATTCTGGTGTGAACTGACCCATTCCAGTTCTTGAAGAGTCTAAAAGCTTAATTTCCATAGCTTGTGAACCACACCAATAGTCCAAGACCTGGGAGGCACCACTAGGTGGTCAGGAACTCGCTGCAGCTGGATCTAGGAGCTGGTTGAGGAATCTTTTACGTCCCTGAGGCTCAAATCCTGAGGTCAGCAGACTAGCCCTTTGAGTCTCCCCGAGGGACTGGGTTCAAGATGAAGTTGCAGGTCCAGTTTTTCTTCTCTAGGCAAAAGGGCAGCAGCACAGCAGGATCTCAGTCAAACCAGGTGACGATTGCCACAAAAAGAGGCCAGAAGCAGGTATATGTCCTGGCATCACATCTTTTTAACCACTTGTTCATGGCAGACTTTTTGCCAAGGCTAGATCAGGTAAATGTGCACCCACCACACTTGGAACCGCTAAGCATATCACACCTTGCGTATGTGGATGATGTTATTGTACTCAGTTTAACCAAAGTTGGCCTACAAAGATTAGTGTCTGAACTGACCTATTACACGAATTATAATAATCCTGAATATCAACACAACCAAAACAAAAACATTGATTATTGTGAACTAGCCAGGGCCTCAGCTTAAGATCCGGCTGGATGCAATGACATTATAGGAGGTCAATACCTATAAGTATCTTGGTGTCCATATTGACACTAGAATAAAACATAAGGACCAGATTTAACATATGACATGAAAAGGGTGCGCCCTGAATGTCCATTCTGCACTCTTGCTAAAAAGCTAGACTAACAGTTACACCGGCCAAACTGCTATCTAACATGGCTCACACAAGTGTCTCCCTGAATAGAAAAGATGCTCCCTTTTGAATAGTCTGCAAGCGAGGCCTTCAAGTGGGAGTTTGGCATCCAGCAAAATGCTTCTTTGGCACAAATTCCTTTGGAATTTGGGGTCATTAATGATGTTTTTGGGAGAATGTACATCACAATAAAAAGCTGGTATAAAATAAGATCAAACAAAGAAACCTCAATGTTAAACAAAGTATTATGGATTGACATGGAAAATGATCCACAATCAAGGTACCATAAATATCTCTGGCAAGCACTAAATTTGACGAACACGGTCGAGCTTCAGAATAAGCACTTGCCTTTCTCCAGCTTCAGGCACGTGATAAACAAAGTAGTGAGAATGCATTCATACGGGGTTGATAAAAACATCTTCAGTTGTCGCTCGCAAGCATGGATAGAGCTTATATATTATGACTTCTAAAAATCAGCTCTATATTTAAATCTAACCTATATGGTGCACCTGAGGAGAAAGATGATGGCAATTCGCCCTGGCTAACACCCTTCACCAGCAGACTAACCGCCTTGGAAAAACAGTGTCTCAATAGCATGTAGACTTTGAGGTTTAACAAAGTAGGACCTAATCCACGTGGTTTGCATATGCCCCTACCTGCAAGAAGCGCATGTCATTTTGCTAAAAAGCACTACAACAGAGAAGGCATACGCACTTGGAGAGCAGCAGTAATAAAAATACCCTCAATTGAACTGCAAATTGTTCAAATATCTACTGCTATATGAAAAAGTGATATAAACTACTAAGAACTGAGAAATGAAGGGTAATCAGGGACAATTCGCTGTGCAGAGATATAACCCCTTGGCACAATTACATTCGGCATCTGACTCTATTCTGTATATTTGTTTCTGCAAATCTCTTAGCAATGACACATTATTCAGATGGGCCTTTGACAAAGCCTTGAACACACACCTGTGATATAGGTTTTATGAAGATGCACAATTGCACTCAATGGTTGAGTCCAATCTTAACAAAATTATTTTTTTATAGCTGATGATAATAATACCATCACCACCCTGCCCTTGTACTCTTGACAATGAATGTATACTTATCCTTACCAGTTACTTAGTAACATCGCACAAATTTGATCCCTTTGTGATGATGATTTAATTGAATCTATATTGTGAATTTTACTTTTTTTAATATGCCACACATCGCTTTACAGAATCAATGTCTTGGTCCACCCGGGTCTGCATTGTTATGGTATCTCGGTCTTAAATATACCATGTGTCTTATTGATTGTTAGCATTATTTTGTATTAGTAACATTATTACCGTTTTGATTACTAAACAATAAACTTTAACATGAACTATTAGAGCATTCCACCTACTGAGGGTAGAATGTTCTACCTTGAACAGGGAGAAACAGAAAGACAAATATTGGAATGTTGGAGCAAAAAGCTTATTCCAGCCATTATAAGCCCTGAGCCACTTTATTGTCTTTAACAGTGCTCACAACATTCCAACGTTCTAACACAAGTTATAGCAGGGGCCTATTAGGATGGTGGTCGGAAAAACGCCATGGAAGCGGAAAACAACCGCCCGCCGGCACCATGGAAAAACCGGCGGCCAAATCAGGATCAGCTGCCAAAAAACACAGACCACAGTGGAACAGGGCCAAGAAAAACCACCCGTGGCGGGCGGTGATTGCCAAAATCCGTCCGTGGCGGTCAGATTCGCAATGGAAAAACACCAGGATATCCCCGGGTACTACGTACCGCTGTTTCAGACTGCCGCGGTCACACACTGGGATGAATGGGAGAGCCAGCAGAAGAGCTGCAGCACAGCCACCGCTGGGGACGATCCGTGAAAAATATGGCGGACGAAGCAAAAAACCCACAATAAGGCTAAAAATTGCACACAGCAAACTAGCCATGGCCCCCAAATACACAAAACACACCCCAATGACACACCCACATGGCAAAACGAAAAATACATTTCCCAGGACAAAACACAGACAACACCTGACAGCAATACCCCATTTGGACACACCCACATAGCTGAGTATAAAACCAGCCCCTTCCCTGACCACAATCCTTTGCAATACTCCAGGAGAGAAGGGACACGTACCTCAGCTTAAAGGAGAGGCAAAGAAAACAACATCACTAGCCACACCACACACAGCACCACCACCACTTCCACACATGCACCACTAACCCCCTGCACATCACACACCATACACATCACAACCACACCCACCACTAACACCCCTGCACCCACAACCACTTTGCACACCACACACCATGTCAACACATGAAATGCCCAAATTCACTGAGAGTGAGTTGACAGTCATGGTAAATGAGATAGTCAGAGTGGAACCACAACTGTTTGTTAGCCTGGTCCAACAGACACCATTAGCCACAAGGACACAAATGTGGGCAAGGATAGTCCAAAGGGTCAATGTAGTAGGGACCTCCCCAAGATCCAAAAAGGACATAATGAAGCGTTGGCATGATCTGAAGAGGGTTGTCAAAGAGAGGAGAAGCAAGAACCGTGAGCTGGCTGAGAGGACTGGCGGTGGCCTTCCCATTCCACCAAAACTATTCACACCATGGGAGAAGAAGGTGCTTGCCATACTGCATCCAGAGAGTCTCACAGGAGTAGCCGGGGGAGTGGAGGCTGGTAAGTACAAACAAATGACTACCACCACACTGCCATGTACTGCCTCGTATAACTACAAAGCAACACCACCTAGGACAAATTCCATCCATCTGCACCACACACTCACAAAAACATGTCTCACAGATCCAACATTTACCCACTCCCATTCACCACAAATGTAGCTACCAACATCACCATGGGGGCATGTGTACAGGCAGACAGCATTGCAACTCCCACTAGGCGCCCTTGTCCCACAGCATCAGCAAGATGGAGCCCTCCCCTCACCCCACCCAGAAGCATGTGTCAGCCATTACATTACCCTCATCAAACTTACAGGTAGTTAGCCATCCTCCCTGGGAGGATGTCTGTGGGTGGGAGGCCTGTACCACTACTCCCACCATGCCCCCTGGACCACACCTGAGCAGGATTGAGCAACCCCCCCACCCAGAAGCAGTTTGAAGCCATTGCAGTATATCAAACAAACTTACAGGTAGGTAGCCATCTTCCCTGGGAGGGTGTCTGTGGGTGGGAGGCCTGCACTACCACTCCCACCATGCCCCCTGTCCCATACCTAAGCAGGATGGAGCCCTCCCTCCACCCCACCCAGAAGCAGTTGGACGCCTTTGCAGTACATCAAACAAACTTACAGGTAGGTAGCCATCTTCCCTGGGAGGGTGTTTGTGGGTGGGAGGCCTGTACCAGTACTCCCACCATGCTCCCTGGCCCACACCTCAGCAGGATGGAGCCCTCCCCCCAACCCACCCAGAAGCAAGTGTCAGCCATTACATTACCCCCATCAAACTTACAGGTAGGTAGCCAACTTCACAGTGAGGGTGGTTGTGGGTGGGAGGCCGGTACCACTACTCCCACCATGCCCCCTGTCCCACACCTGAACAGGATGGAGCCCTCCTCCCACCCCACCCAGAAGCAGTTGGAAGCCAGTGCAGTACACCAAACAAACTTACAGGTAGGTAGCCATCTTCCCTGGGAGGGTGTCTGTGGGTGGGAGGCCTGTACCACTACTCCCACCATGCCCCCTGTCCCACACCTGAGCAGGATCGAGCCCTCCCTCCACCCCACCCAGAAGCAGTTGGAAGCCATTGCAGTACACCAAACAAACTTACAAGTAGGTAGCCATCTTCCCTGGGAGGGTGTTTGTGGGTGGAAGGCCTGTACCACTACTCCCACCATGCACCCTGGCCCACACCTCAGCAGGATGGAGCACTCCCCCACCCAGAAGCAGTTGGAAGCCATTGCAGTACGTCAAACAAGCTTACAGGTAGGTAGCCATCTTCCCTGGGAGGGTGTTTGTGGTTGGGAGGCCTGTACCACTACTCCCACCATGCCCCCTGGCCCACACCTAAGCAAGATGGAGCACTCCCCCACCCAACCCAGAAGCAGTTGGAAGCCATTACAGTACACCAAACAAACTTACTATGTAGGTAGACATATTATTCTGTCTTGTGACCCCACTGAGCAGGATGTAAGCCTCCACCACGCACACACAGCTGTGTCACATAAGAAAGCCAAATGTGAGAACATTACTGGGAAGTAGCCAGTACGTGCACCCACACATTCGTCACAAAAGAAATGGTGCCATATGACAACACCAGCCCTCTCATTGCACAAATATGCACACCTACCCCATTGCCACGCACAGTGTGCACACAGGTAAGCTAAGGAAACTGTCACAGCTACCAAAGTGTGACACACCAATGCACATGTAGAAGAAAGACTGGGCACAATCTTGCACAGCACCTATTGACATGTGCATCACCATGGGGCAAGTGCAACAAGGACCATTCAAAAAATATGAAAGCATGTGTGGTGGTACAAATCAAGATATGCACATGACAGGACAAAGGTATGCAGGAGATGACAATGGCCAGTCCATGGCCAGATGTGAAGCCTGCCAGGTCAGACATCTCAACAAAAAGTCCTCAATGAAAAACATGTTGTGCCAGTCCCTAGATGGCACCAGGTCCCTGTTATCATGAATTATGCACGGCTCGCATGGTATGCCTTGACACCTCACACCATGGACAAGTAATGCATGTACCACAGCATCATGTCAGGAAGCACAATAGTGCACGTAGTAAACAATGTGATGATCAGTCAATTGTGCAGTGTACAAAAAGTGAATGACACACAGCTGACACAAAGCTTGCGGGGTGCACTACAATGATCATTTCCCATCTGTTTCACAGGTGACCAAGAACTCACTGCAGAGGACAACACCAGAAACCTGCAAAGCCAGTCTCCCCCCGGTACATGGACTCTCAGATGTTGACTCCCAGGATTCCCTGGACGATGAGCTCGAAGCCGGCCCATCTGGTGTGCCAGGGAGCAACAGGTCCTAGGACCCCATCGTCCCCCCACCACATCTGCGGCAATACCAACTTCACTACAGACCCCTGCTGTTACGGCCTGTGCGGCCACCGCCACTGCCACCACCATCACCACCACCACCAGCACCAGTGCTGCCTGCAACACCCTCCCTGTCCCAGAGGATGACCACCCCACACCACCGACAGAGGAGGGCCGGTAAAGGATGCGGGTGCCCACAAGGTTGAGGCAACAGGTCCATGGCAGCAGGGTAGGTTGGAGGGGCAGGGTCACCAACAGACTCTAGGAGGCTGGGACCCAATCCCTGGAACACATCACCAGAGTCCTTGGCGCATATGAACAGGTCCAGGGACGAACGGGCCGGTCGGATGAACTTTTGCACGAGCTCATCCTGCTGATGAGGTCCATCGACACACGCATGGGACAAATCGTAGACCTCTTGGGCCAGCAAGTGGTGGTACTGAGGAACAGGCCTGCACCACAAACAACACCTCCACCTCCCTGGTGGGTCGCAGGATGACAGTTCACCATCCTCCCCTGTACCAACAGAGAGGGGTGAGTCCTCAGACCCCACTGGCCCTGCTGCAGGGCCCACCGCCAAACAACGAAGGGGCCATCCTAACAAGAGCCTGGGAGTATCTGGAGGCAAATCACCTGCCAGACGCCAGTCACGGAGCCTGCCATGATGGCAACCCTCTTCACCATTGCATTTACTTTTTGGACTGTCCTTCCCCACACTGCCTTGTGAAGGGCATCTGTCTGTTGGACTGGGTCACCACATCAACGTGGTGACTACTCGATTATCTCATTTACCATAACTATCAACTCACTGCTCCACCACCACCTCAATGGAAATGTACACCCCCCTCATATGTCACCATTGAAAATAAAATATCCTTACAAACATGTTGTCATGTCTGCTCCGTCTCTATTGCAGGATGTACAGTCTTCAACATGATCACAATGTAACAGGAGTATGGGCTGTATGTAGGCAAGGAGAAGTTGAAGACACCTAGGGAAACACAACAGAACAACATTCACTGGTCTGGGTGTGGCATCACAGACATCACACAACACCTACCATCAGGATAACCCAACATGCGCACGTCACAATGGGCAACAAGTGTCAACATACACGTCCTGTAGATGTTCCCAAATGATCTGTCCCAGAAACATTGCCAACTACTGCTGAGTCTACAACTGGCTGCTGTCACAATTCTCACATACCCCTTCACGACAACAGCAATAACAGCAGACAATGGGTATGTTGTACATTGTGAACCCTCCTTCAAGTGAAGTAGCGGGTGATGAGCTGTTCACGCAGGTCAACACTTTCCTCCTCTCCACTGTCCTCATCACTGGACACGGGTTGGTTTGCAGGCTGGGTCCTTGGGTCCTCACCATCATCCAGGAGCTGGGGAATCTCCTTTTGAATGACTACGTTGTGGAGCATTCAGCATGCCACTACAATCTGACACACCTTTCCGGGCGAGTATGCCAGTGCACCTCCGGTCTTGTCCAGGCAGCGGAAACGTGACTTGAGCAAACCAAAAGTACGCTCCACCACACGACGTGTCCTCCCATGTGCCTCATTGTTGCGGACGTCAGACGGGGTCCTGGGATTCCGCAGTGGGCTCAGCAACCAGGGTCTGTTGGGATATGCAGAGTCACCTAGGTATGACAAACACAAATAGACATTGCAATGTCGCTGAGGCAGAGGGCAGCAGGTCACACACCCAGCACGCCATACAACTAAGCAAACTCACCCACAATCCATGCACATGTGGGAAGCAGATTAGCCATCAGCTGGGGCACAATGCTGTTCTGCAGGATGTAGGAGTCATGGGCCAAGCCCGGGAATTTGGCACACACGTGGGAGATGATCATATCTGCCAGGAACACCACTTGCACATTTATGGAGTGGTAATGTTTGCGATTCCTGTAAATGTGCTCACTTGCCTGTAGTGGCATAAGCCCGACATGGGTGCAATCAATGGCACCAACAACATTGGGGATGTGTCCAAGGGGACAGAAATCTCCCTTCACAGCTGGCAATTCACCCCCCCTGGGGAAATGGATGTATCTGTCCTTGTATATCAACATGGTGGACAGTACATCACGCACCACCATGCTGAACATCAGTTGTGACATCCCACCAGCGCTGGCCACTGTCTCTTGGAACGATCCAGTGGCAAAAAAATGCAGGGCCACCATCACCTTATAAGTAGGGGTGAAAGCTGTTGGATATATCCGGCGAGGCTGCAGGTGGGGCTCCAACAGATCACAAAGGGTTTTTAGGGTGGCTCGATCCATACGGCATGTCCGGATGATCGCCACATCCTCCATGTACTCCAACACCGTCAAGTGACGAATCAGATTTGTCCTCCTTCTATTTGAGATGAAAGTGGACACATGTCAATGCAATATACCATGATATGGGCACAGCATCTCACGTTCTAGATGACACAACGACAACAATGACTGCCATCAATATTGAGTAACAGACCAGCTTACATGTAGGGACACCTTCAGCTACACAAAGGGCACACCTGTCAACTTACACAAAACAAGTACCTGAAACACCACGCTGGTCAATATGAATGCACAGAGGGATGTGGCCACATTTCACATGGGCACGCCTTGGAAAATAGCATCCAGCACATGTGTGGCAAATCAACCCTACTGACTCCTACCTAGCTGCTGTACCTGTCACACCTTCATGCGTCATTTCAACCTGGCACACATACACCACACAATGACCACAGTCGGCGCAGGAATGACGAATGTGTGCATGAGCAGACATGAGAGGCTATGCAAAATAGATCATTATTCATTGAGACTAGCATTGCTGTGATTGTCACTGCACCTCAACACATTGACATGTGTACACATTGTAGAGTCCAGAATAACAATGTCCTGCCTACACGACCATCAAATTCATAAGTAACATGTGAGTGAGTACAGGCCAGTCTACGAAATCACACACACAAACATGGCATGTGTAGTCACCAATGGAGTAAATGGAACATTGGCATCGTGTGCACAATGATGTGCCATTGACCATGTGGGTACTGTGCACTGTTGATGTTTGCCAGATGGCCATTGCCATTGTATGGCACCCATATCGCGGTAGCTACCGCCTGGCCCCAGCGGTGTGTCACCAGCACCTCCATTCACACAAGAGCAGTAGTGATAGGCATGGAGACATGGGGAAATGGCGGTTGGCATGCTCCGCCACCTGAATCATGGTGCCTCGTGTCAATGTATGGCACCCATATTACAGTAGCTACTGCCTGGCCCCAGCGGTGTGCCACCAGCACCCCCATTCACACATGTGCAGTAGTGATAGGCATAAAGACATGGGGAAAAGACGGTTGGCATGTTCCGCCATCCAAATCGCGGTAGCTACTGCCTGGCCCCGGCGGTGTGTCACCAGCACCCCCATTCACACAAGTGAAATGAAATGAAAAGTAAATTTATATAGCGCGGTTGCTGCCCAGAGGCGTCCAAGCGCTAGAGGCCAGAGTGAGTTGCTTGCCAGAGGAAAAAATAGCGGGAAGTTAATGAGGGGCATTAAACAAAAAAGTCTTCAGCTGTTTTCGAAAAGAGGAGAGGTTGGAGTTGGACCTAAGATGAAGAGGAAGTTAATTCCATGTTTTGGCGGCATTGTAGGCGAACGTCCTGCCGCCAGCTCTTACCTTTTTTATTCTGGGGACTATGGCCATACATGCCTGGCTAGAGCGGAGGTTTCTGCTGGGTTGGTACTGTTTTACTAGGTCCCGGACAATCATCGGTCCTGTGTCCCAAAAGGCCTGGTGAGAAATACACATGGCCTTAAAGGTGATTTTTTGTCGCACTAGTAGCCAATGCAGCCTGCTCAGTCCAGGTTTGGCTGACTGTCTGCGCGGCAGCTGGAGCAGTGTGCGAGCCTCAAATTCTGAACTATCTGTAGTTTGCGCAAGGTGTATTCCGGGGCACCGAGATAAAGGACATTGTTGAAGTCTAAACGGGACTGAATCAAGCCTTGAATGGCCACCTGCTTTGCCTCCACAGGTAAAAGAGGGAGGACTTTCTTCAACATCCTAAGAAGTCCGAAGCAGGTAGCCGAGAGTTTAGTAGCCTGGGTGTTAAATGAGAGGGTTTTATCAAGCCAAACCCCAAGGCTCGTAATATTGTCCTTGGGTATAGGGGGAGCACCTAAACAAGAGGGCCACAAGGAGATGAAGAAGGTGGGATTTGTGGGACCCAGGAGCATCAGCTCAGTTTTGTCCCCATTGAGCTTGAGGGAGGAGGAAGTCATCCATCCCTTTACCTCCTCTAAGCATTTTATTAGCCCACCTGAAGATGACAGACCAGCCTCCTGCGCCAAAGAGACCACTAGCTGGGTGTCGTCCACGTAAGAAATTATTTTAACCCCAAACGGACAGACAACCTCAGCCAGTGGTCTCATGTAGATGTTAAAAAGCGCGGGGCTTAAGGAGGAGCCCTGTGGGACTCCACACCTCAAAGGTCTGCTTGTGGATACTGTATCTCCATCAAAAACTTGGAAGGATCTGTCAGTCAAAAAGGATTTGAGCCATAGCCATGCTCCATCAACTATTCTGACACTCGAGAGGCGGCTCAGCAGGGTGTTGTGGCTGACCGTATCGAATGCCGCACTTAGATCAAGGAGGATCACTGCCACTGATCCCCCTTGATCTAAGATTTTTCTGGTTTCCTCAGTGACTGGCAGTAGGGCAGTCTCTGTTCCATGTCTGGGTCTGAAACCCGTCTGGGTGGCGTCTAACAGCTGCTTGTTCTCGAGAAAATTCACCAGATGGAGGTTGATGTATCTCTCGAGAATTTTGCTCACCCATGGAAGTAGAGAAATCGGCCGGTAGTTACTGAAATCAGTGGGGTCCAGATTAGGTTTTTTTAGCAGAGCCCAAACCATGGCCCGCTTCCAGGCAGGAGGAACAGTACCAGAGATGATGGAGGCATTCAGGAGGCCCGTGATGGTCGGTAGGATAACCTGAGATGCCAACATCATGACTTCTGGAGGTGCTGGATCACACGGAGACCCAGATTTTACCTTGCGGGCTATAGAATCCAAAGATTCAGGGTCTAGTGAAGGAAAGTGATTCAATGTTATCAAGGATTGAGATGGAGTATCCCCCAAATTTGTCTGACCCTGGGCTATGGGAACCATTGCTATAGAGGGGAAAGATGAATAGATGTTATTAACTTTCTGGTGGAAAAATTCTGCCAAGTCATTGCAGTGGGCTGTTGTTATGTCCTGATGCATACTAGAAGAGGGAAGTTTAGTAAGATTTTTCAATATTTGAAAAATTTCCTTAGTCTTGGACTTGGCTTGTATGATTTTATCAGAAAAGTATACAGATTGGGCAAATTTAACCTCGGTTTTATAGATTTTAATTGCCTCTCTATATCGGGCTTTTTCCTCCAAAGAGTAGTCTAAACGCCACCGTCTTTCTATTTTCCTGCAGTGGCGTTTCTTTTCCCTAAGCGCCTCTGAATACCAGGGGGCCGTTTTATGAGAACGTTTCAACGTGATTTTACCCAAGGGGAGAGTGGCTTCAAGGGATTGTGCGATCCAGTCTTCATATTCCTGATTGGCCAAACATGGGTCCTCATTGTAGGAGACTGGTTAATCGCTAGTCTACTTGACCAGGCATCGACAGGTAGCCGCGCCCAAGATCTGGCATTCCTTACAGTGGGTCTACAGGGGAGTGGCTTTAGTGTGGTCCAGGTGAAAGGCACAAGTAGATGGTCAGTCCAAGGGAGGGAAATAGGCAGCCCGGCCACAAGGTCTGTACAGTTACTGAACACAGGGTCCAGTAAGTGGCCCTTAATGTGAGTAGGTGCTTTCACTCGTTGGACTAATTGTAGTGCAGTTAGATCATCTACAAGTGTCATAGCAGTGCGGTCCAGAGCAGTATCAAAATGAAAATTAAGGTCCCCTAGCAGAGTATAATTAGAGGCAGTGCTAACCCGTTCAGCCACAATCGACGGAAGAAGATTGTGAAACTGTTTAGAGGGTCCCGGGGGGCGATATATGACCGTACCTGAGAAGCAGTTGTTAGGGGAGAATTCCAGACTGAATGCTAAGCTCTCGCATTCTGGAATTACTTCAGAAATTACAAGTGCGGTAGTGATAGGCATGGAGACATGGGGAAATGGTGGTTGGCATGCTCCACCATCCATATCGCTGTAGCTACCGCCTGGCCCAGGCGGTGTGTCACCAGCACCCCCATTCACACATGTGCGGTTGTAATAGGCATGGAGACATGGAGAAATGGCGGTTGGCATGCTCCGCCGCCTGAACCGTGGTGCTTCGTGTCAATGTATGGCACCCATATCGCGGTAGCTACTGCCTGGACCTAGCGGCGTGTCACCAGCACCCCCATTCACACATGTGCGGTAGTGATAGGCATAGAGACATGGGGAAATGGCGGTTGGCATGCTCCGCCATCAATATCGCGGTAGCTACCGCCTGGCCCCGGTGGTGTGTCACCAGTACCCCCATTCACACAAGTGCGGTAGTGATAGGCATGGAGACATGGGGAAATGGCGGTTGGCATGCTCCGCCATCCATATCGTGGTAGCTACTGCATGGCCCCGGCGGTGTGTCACCAGCACCCCCATTCACATATGTGCGGTAATGATAGGCATTGAGACATGGGGAAATGGTGGTTGGCATTCTCTGCCACCTGAATCGCAGTGCCTCGTATCAATGTATAAAGCAAAACCAAAGGGGATGATGGACGGAGTGTTGAACATTGTGAGCACTCACCCACAGTCAACTGATCTGAGTTTAATCCATCATCATTCTTTAGCTCACTCCGCCACCCCAGTTCAGACATGGCCATATGCAAATCAGTCTGACCCTGTGCCTCATGGAAACAGTCCAGCCAGAACTGCCAAGCCATGTCTTCCCTGGACCGGAAACAAGCATCCTGGGACCGGTTTCGGGTTCATAACCCTCATCAGCCAGGCTATCTTGAATCCAGTGGCAAAGTGAGCAAGGGACCCACGTCTGGGCATACCCTGCCAACTTAGGGCGAACAAAGCAAAACCAAAGGGGATGATGGATGGAGTGTTGAACATTGCAAGCACTCACCCCAGTCAACTGATCTGGGTTTAATGCATCATCATTCTTTAGCTCACTCTACCACCCCAGTTCAGACATGGCCATGGGCAAATCAGTCTGACTCTGTGCCTCATGGGAGCAGTCCAGCCCGAACTGCCAAGCCATGTCTTCCCTGGACCGGAAACAAGCATCCTGGGACCGGTTTCAGGTTCATAACCCTCATCAGCCAGGTTATCTTGAATCCAGTGGCAAAGAGAGCAAGGGACCCACGTCTGGGCATACCCTGCCAACTTAGGGCGAACAAAGCAAAACCAAAGGGGTTGATGGACGGAGTGTTGAACATTGCAAGCACTCACCCCCAGTCAACTGATCTGGGTTTAATCCATCATCATTCTTTAGCTCACTCCGCCACCCCTGTTCAGACATGGCCATATGCAAATCAGTCTGACCCTGTGCCTCATGGGAACAGTCCAGCATGAACTGCCAAGCCATGTCTTCCCTGGTCTGGAAACAAGCATCCAGGGACCGATTTCGGGGTCATAACCCTCATCAGCCAGGCTATCTTGAATCAAGTGGCAAAGTGAGCAAGGGACCCACGTCTGGGCATACCCTACCAACTTAGGGCAAACAAAGCAAAACCAAAGGGGATGATGGACGAGTGTTGAACATTGCAAGCACTCACCCCCAGTCAACTGATCTGGGTTTAATCCATCATCATTCTTTAGCTCACTCCGCCACCCCAGTTCAGACATGGCCATATGCAAATCAGTCTGACCCTATGCCTCATGGGAACAGTCCAGTCCGAACTGCCAAGCCATGTCTTCCCTGGACCAAAAATAAGCATCCTGGGTCCAGTTTCGGGTTCATAACCCTCATCAGCCAGGCTATTTTGAATCCAGTGGCAAAGTGAGCAAAGTGAGCAAGGGGCCCACCCATGCCACTGGAATCAAGGTATCCTGGCTGAAGAGGGGTGATACCCCGAAACCGGTCCTAGGATGCTTGTTTCCAGTCCAGGGAGGACCTGGCTTAGCAGTTCGAGCTGGACTGTTCCCATGAGGCACTGGGTCAAGACTGATTTGCATATGGCTGGGTTCAAACTGGAAGGCATGGTGAGCAAAAAAATGATGGATTTAGGCCCAGATCTCTGTACTGGGGTGAATGTATGACATTGTTCTGCATTCTGTGCATCAACTGTTGTTTTTGCATCATGTCAATGTAGGGCACCCATACTGCAGTAGCTACCGCCTGACCCCGGCGGTGTGTCACCAGCACCCCTATTCACACATGTGCGGTAGTGATAGGCCTTGTGTCAATGTATGGCACCAATATCGCTGTAGCTACCGGCAGTCCCCGGCGCTGTGTCACCAGCACCCCCATTCACACAAGTGCGGTAGTGATAGGCATGAAGACATGGGGAAATGGTGGTTGGCATGCTCCACCATCCATATTGCGGTAGCTACTGCCTGGACCTGGCGGTGTGTCACCGGCACCCCTATTCACACAAGTGCGGTAGTGTTAGGCATGGAGACATGGGGAAATGGTGGTTGGCATGCTCCGCTGCCAAAATTGCGGTTGCACACACCTGGCCCCTGCGGTGTGTCACCGCCATGGAGCTTGCCCTAGAGCCAATGGGAACCTTGATAGTGGTGGCATGATGCAATATTGAAGATCGCGGTAGGCTTGCTCCGCCACCGCAGAGGCAGTCATTGGATGCATTTGAAAGCACCATCACGCTAGCGCACACTGGGCCCCTGCGGTGTGTCACCATCACGGAGCTTGCCCTGGAGCCAATGGGAACCTTGATTGCGGTGGCATGATGCAATTTTGAAGATCGAGGTAGGCGTGCTTCCCCACCGTGGTAGGCGTGCTCTGCCACCGCGGAGGCAGTCATTGGATGCATTTGAAAGAAGCAGACCAAGACCACCAATTGCTGCAGCTTGGCACCTTTGAAATGACCCTAGCGGGCTATATATGTGTGGGAGTGAGCCTCACATTTCCACTGCTCCCAGAGCCTGCTGCCAGACACCCCTCACCTGCTGCTGCCTCCAGGGACTGCTGCCTGAGACCCCTCACCTGCTGCTGCCTCCAGTGACAGCTGCCTGAGACCCCTCACCTGCTGCTTCCTCCAGGGACTGCTGCCAGAGGCCCCTCACCTGCTGTGGCCTCCAGGTACTGCTGCCAGAGACGCCTCACCAGCTGCTGCCTCCAGGGACTGCTGCCTGTGACCCCTCACCTGTTGCTGCCTCCAGGGACTGCTGCCAGAGACCCCTCACCTGCTGCTGCCTCCAGGGACTGCTGTCTGAGACCCCTCACCTGCTGCTGCCTCCAGGGACTGCTGCCTGAGACCCCTCACCTGCTGCTACCTCCTGGGACTGCTGTCAGAGACCCCTCACCTGCTGCTGCCTACAGGGACTGACCACCCAATTCCGCCGCTGTTGTCTCATGTCCACAGTGATGGCAAGGACAGAGAAGATCCGTGCCAGTCCCTTCATGAGCGAGGAGCTGTAAGTCCTGGTGGACGAGGTGCTCACACAGTACCCAAGGCTATATGTTTCCCCAAAGGTCGTGGTAAGTCCTCAACAGAGGGGGCAGGGCAGGGGGGGCACACATGTAGTTGAACTGATGCAGTATGTGCCTGGGAGTGTGGGGTTGTGTCATGCACTGTCTGACATGCTGTCTCCAGGGGGAAGGTGTGTTTACCCATTGCCACAGGTTTGCCTGCCTGCACATGTATGTATGAGTGACCTGTGTTGTGTTGTCAACCATACAGTGATGCAGAAGGTTGTTCATGCAGGAGTCAGGACAGTGATTGCTTGGCTGAATGGCTGTGTGTGCCCCTGTAGTCCATCTCAGTGTGATCCCAGATGGCCAGCACAGTCCCCGCCCACAAAGACAAGGACACAGCACTTCACTTACAGAGTATTACATCAGTCTTTTCACATTTCACTCCATCTATGGGACATCTCAGCACTGTAGATTGCACACGACCGGCCCTGTGAAGAGTATTTTGTATTTGTGAGATCATGTCCTTCAATGTGACATCCATGACACAGTCATCTATTCACAGGGCAGGGACCTTGAGGGATGCGCAGTCTTGGACACAGTGAGGACCTAACCCCCAAACACAGGTTGATATGCGATGTTTGTGTTGCTCAACCCAACAATGGACTGGAGGTGTGGGCAGGCTACATAGGTGTTTCAGTGCTGGCATCCTGCATGTGTGTGAGATGTGCAGGGACTGTGTTCCCCCTCACTCCTGCATGCATTTACATCAGCTTTTACCATGCAGATGTACCATGTGAGATGTACTCTAGTCTCTGATAGACATATCGTTGGATATGTGAGTTTGTATCTTGCTGCTATACTGATAGATGTCGGTACATAACACTGTGTCACTGATCATTTCCCTCTCTTGTCTCCCATGCCCGCAGCTCAAGGTACACCAGTGTAAGGCCGCGTGGAGGGCCATTGCAGCAAAGGTGCGAGCTCTGGGGGTCTCAAACCGATGGCGCACCCACTGCCACAAGAGATGGGACGACATCAGCTGGCTGGCAAAGAACGTGGCGGAGATGACCTTGGGGCTGCTTCCTCGCACTGGGCGTTTGGCACGGCGCAGCATGACACCAATAATGGGGCGCATCTTGGCGGTGACACAGCCTGAGCTGGATGCACATTTGAAGGAGCATCAGCAGCAAGCCAGGGGTGAGCATTTGGGGAGGGTGACTTTGGTTGGGAGTAGCTGCATGTGTACAGAGCCTGTGCCAGCACTGGCCTATGTGATGTTGGTAGTGTGATGCAGTGGCATGTAAGTGGCTGCTGGGCTGGGTGCCGGTGTCATGCATTTGCCCTACCTGTACTTACAAAGGTGATTTGGCTGCTGTGCATTCCCATTGCATTCTGAGCTGTGCTCTTCAGGTTTCTTCTGCATTGGGGTAGTCTTGGGAATCCCATGGGAGGGAACGGCAGAGTGCCTGATCTGACTGTGCCTTCATCAATGCGTATATTGCATGCACCCATATTGGGGAGGCCTAGACAACAATGTGCACCAGTCTTTTCTCCCCAAAGTACAACATGATGGGTGGCATGGGCTAATGGCCATTGTGGACTGTCATGTTGTAGTCTGTGTCTGTGTTGTCCCCCCCTGTTCCATCCAGATCTGTCAGTGGCAACAAGTATTGTGCCCCCATCATGTCCCTAGCTGTGCTCAGAGCAAGTTGTGTGTCTGGTTGAACAGAGCCACAAGCAGGGTGTTGTGCTGTGTGGACATCACATGGCTCACTCATGCCTGAGTTTCCAGTTTTCACGCACTGTTTGAGTCTATATAGTGAGTTGGCACAATGTGATTGCACAGGGTGGTGAGCAACATGTAGATTTGGACATCTTTTGTTATGCATTGCTTGCATATGTTTGTTCTGCTGCTGCCACTGACCTGACCCTACATCTCTCTCTCTAATGCAGCATCTCCTGTGGTCACGGATGGACAGGAGACGGACACCAGTGGGGGTGAAACTAGCACAACAGCTGCACAGGATCCCAGTGACACAGATGTCACCAGCGCCTCAGAGGGGGACAGGAGTCTGCTGGAGGAATCCCAGCCTGAGACGCAAAGCACAACATCATCTTATGCCAGCGGGGATGCATCCATGTTGGCGGGCACAGGTAACGGGGACTCTGCATTGTCTTCCACCACACAGCGGCTAGTGCCCACCCTCCCAGCCACTTCCTCTCGTGCTGCCCGTGTCCATCTCAGTAAGAGGGGAAGAGTGTCCTTCACCCCTGGCACCACTGCCCCTGCCCCTGTCCCCCCTGCTGCCATCAGTGCTGAGTCTGTGGACCTTTTGCACCCGCTGTCTGTAGGCCAGACAGCTCTCCTCAATGCCTTCATTGACCACAACAAAAAATTGCCCCGGGTGGTTGCTTTCATGGAGGGCATACATTCAGACGTGGGTGGGCTGCACCGGACTCTCCAGGCTTTGTTCTCAACAGTGACATCTGCCCTTCAACAGGCACATACTCACAGTCCTGCTCCGGTCCCTCTGTCCACCCCCCTGGCAGTGGCCACGTCTGATGATAGTGACCATGGTCCACATACATCAAAGTCACGACACGGCACATGAAGCACACAGCAGCAGCAACCCAAGCGGTCCCGGGCGCAGACACCATCCACACAGAAGACCAAAGCCACCTCAGAGCGCAGAGAGAAAAGCCCGTCAGGCGACACCAGGGGATAAAAAGCAAAGCAGCAGACCTCAGGCACACATGCCTCAGAGGCATCCCCATCCAAGGACTCTCCTGCCCCTAAAGCATCTTGCAAAGAGAAGCATACAGTGTATGTGCCCACCAAGGAGGTGGTACATGCCAAGGGTACACCTAGGAAGGGCTCCAAGGCAGATTCATCCACCACCTCGACTCCCATTCCAAGCCCAGTAAAGCAGAGGAAGGAGGGCACTGTAGGGGTGACACCTAGTAAACAGGGGAAGGGGGCAAAGGTGAAGCCAGGCAAAGCGCTCTTCTGGGTCCAGCACATCACCAGAGGGGGTGCCAGCGTCTGCACCTGATGCAACTTTGGTGGTGACAGTTCCTGTTGTGTCCACACCACTTCCCATTGATCCAGAGTCAGTCAACCCATTTAGGATCCCCAAGAAGTGGAAAGGCACCCCTCCACAATCTCCCAGCCACACCGTGCCTCCCGTCTACATGACTCTGCCTCCACGTGCCAATACACCACCTGGTCCAAGGAGCCCTCCGGCTTGCCAAGCCTCTGATAGCTCTACCTCAGCTGTTGCGCTCTGTCCCCGGTCAAGTGCCCCGACAGTCGCCGAGACATAGCCTGCTCCCAGTCCACCTGACAGCCAAGTCTGAGTGTTAGTCACCCTCACACACCTGTCTCTCACACACATAGGCCTGTACTGCACATTGTTACCCACTGACTGTGTTGCTGACGATGGAAAGGTACAGTCGCACAGATTCCCTGTGCAGCTTCTCACGGACATGCTCTGCACTTTGCCCTGGCCACTGGACTTGCTGTTCACTGCTGTTTCGCCCTTGCCTGTGCAGCTTCTCATGGACATAGTCTGCACTCTGCCCTGGCCACTGACCTTGTTGTTCACTGCTGTTTTGCCCTTGCCTGTGCAGCTTCTTATGGACCTAATCTGCACTTTGCCCTGGCCACTGGCCTTGTTGTTCACTGCTGTTTTGCCCTTGCCTGTGCAGCTTCTCATGAACATACTCTGCACTTTGCCCTGGCCACTGGACTTGCTGTTTTGCCCTTGCCTGTGTAGCTTCTCATGGACCTACTCTGCACTTTGCCCTGGCCACTGGCCTTGTTGTTCACTGCTGTTTTGCCCTTGCCTGTGCAGCTTCTCCTGGACATGCTCTGCACTTTGCCCTGGCTACTGGACTTGCTGTTTTGGCCTTGCCTGTGCAGCTTCCCATGGACCTACTCTACACTTTGCACTGGCCACTGGCCTTGTTGTTCACTGCTGTTTTGCCCTTGCCTGTGCAGCTTCTCATGGAAAAACTTTGCACTCTGCCCTGGCCACTGGCCTTGTTGTTCACTGCTGTTTTGCCCTTGCCTGTGCAGCTTCTCATAGACATACTCTGCACTCTGCCCTGGCCACTGGCCTTGATGTTCACTGCTCTTTTGTCCTTGCCTGTGCAGCTTCTCATGGACATGCTCTGCATTTTTTGCCTTGCTCTTCTCTTCTCATGGTGCCTATCTGTACAATATGTGAATAAAGACAGTTGCTCCTGTTGTCTATTTTGTCAGTGTCCTTACTGAATAAAGTTATTTTGCTGTGTGTATATGGTTTACTGTGCTACATTGTGAGACCGGCCTCGTGGCGTGGGCCCTCCCGACCAGCAAGCCACCCTGCAACCGCACCGATCCCCGATGTCACAGACTTCCGGCCACCATGGCCCAACATCCCGATGGCCGGCCAGACCCCAACACGCATGCCCGGCCGAGGGAGAGAGAAACCCCCCAAGCCAGACCGGGAGGCGCCGTCCCTGTCACACCTCTGGTCTCTTCCCCAAGGAAGGTTTCGATCGGCCACCAGGCCCCAGGTGAGCGGGCGGCTCGCCTGCTGGGTGTCTGGAGTCCCTCCCGGACCCACCTGAACAGATCAAAGGGCCGAGCAACAGGAAGTCCCGACACACCGCCCCCAGGCACCAAGACCCCTCTCGGCGAGGACTCCGGACTTCAAAGAGGAGGGGGAGTATAACAAGGGGTGCTGAAGGGACGGGAGGCAGAGAAGACCTGGACTAACGAGAGCCTGCTGACCTGGTCGCGGCTCGATCGCTCCCCGAACCGAAGAACGCTACCCGAACTCTGAACCATCTGAGCCCTGCTGACGCTGTCGCGGCTCCCCGAACTCTGAACCATCTGAGCCCTGCTGACGCTGTCGCGGCTCCCCGAACTCTGAACCATCTGAGCCCTGCTGACGCTGTCGCGGCTCCCCGAACTCTGAACCATCTGAGCCCTGCTGACGCTGTCGCGGCTCCCCGAACTCTGAACCATCTGAGCCCTGCTGAGGCTGTCGCGGCTCCCCGAACTCTGAACCATCTGAGCCCTGCTGACGCTGTCGCGGCTCCCCGAACTCCGAACCACCTGTGCCTGCTGAGTGACTCGCGGCACTCTCCTCCAAGGGAATCGGCAGAGATTGCCGAGAGAAGCAACATCCCCCCAGCTCGAGGATTGAGAGCTGTGCGCAGGATACTCCGCAGAGACACTGACTCAAAGACTGTCCCGCTACCCCCATACCCCCATCACGAGATCGCCGCTGATTGTGGCACTGTACCTGCATTTCGGATCATAAAGATCCCTTACGTCTACGATAAAGTATACTGTCTTACAAAGAACTACTGTGTGGTGTCCCTCTGTCAGAGAGTGCAAGCGCAGTGTGTGCGATCCTAGGTACGAGACCCTTCTAGGAAGGGCCTCCCCGCCCTTGCTCGGCCTAACTCTGGGAGAGATGGGTCAACGGGTGGTCAGGATCGTATTCCGAAGCCCCCCCGGAGAACGCCTTCCAACATTTGGTGGCAGACGACGGGATCCAAGCCGACACCTAGAGATCGTGCAGTAAACGACTAACGCACTACCGGAAAGAAATGGAAGGAGAAACCTCCCTAGGTGCCGCAGGTACCAACACAAGCACGACATTCCGAGAGGACCAGTTGGAATATTATGCGCACCGAGAACTAAAACAATTCTGCAAAGACCTTGGAATCGCTACCACCGGATTAAGCACGAAAGAGGATTTCCAGGGAGCATTGAAGACCTGGGTCGAGGCCGGAGCTTCCCGGGCACAAACAGAAGGAGAGCCGCCAAACGAACCACGAAGCATCCCGGGGAGGAGCAGCGCCCCAGAGGGGGGCCTATCCCCGGAGGAGCTAGCGGACCGAGAAAGGGGCCGCAACCACGAACTAGAGCTAGCAAAACTAAAAATCGAGGGAGAACTAAAACTGGCCGAGAAGAAACTGGCAGTAGAACAATTACGCCTACAAGGAGAACTCGAGGAAAAGAAGCGACAGAGAGAGCACGAAGTAAGAAAACTCCAACTAGAACACGAACACAGCCTGAAAGAGATCGAGCTTAAGGCTAAAAGTGAGGAGGCCAGACCCTCGGGAACTCAACCCCTCTCCTCCGTCGTGGAACCAAAGGTCCACATCCCCAAGGATGTGGTGAAAGAATATTACAAGAACGACGACATCCAGCAATGCTTCAAGGCCTACAAAGTTGCCATGACCTCCCACCGAGTCCCGCAGAAAGACTGGGGGGCTGGGTTGTGGGGCCGGTTCCTGAGCGAGGGGAGAGATACCCTGCTAGACCTGCCCTCCACGGTGCTGAACTCCTACAGTCACATGAAAGAGGCCCTAGTAGCCAGATATGGGCTCACCCCCGAAATGTACCGGCAACGGTTTCGAGACTGCAAAAAGATATCCGGTACCACATGGGTGGAGTACGTGAACTTTTACAGCCGGGCCTTGGACGGGTGGATCAAGGGCAGCAAGGAGCTGTTCGACCTAATCGCGTGGGAACACTTGTCTGCCAATTGCTTTGTGGAGTTACGCCAGCACCTCCTGGACAGCAAGCTCACTGACCCTCGAAAACTGGCCGTCAAGGCTGACCGATGGGTGAACACCCGGGCCTCACGAGGTCCCGTGGGAGACTACGGTCACCACAGTCAGGGACCCCCCCGCTAGAGGGTCGGAGGGAATCAAGGCCAACCAAGAGAATTCCCGGGGGGCTCCCAGCACAGTCCCCCCAGAGGACAACCTCCGCACTTTCCAGCCCCACCTCCGGCCAGCACCGGGCCACCGGGGAGGTCGGGACCCCGAGTGAGGATCACCTGTTTCCGCTGCCAACAGACCGGACACTATGTCAGTGACCCTCAGTGTCCCATGTACCAACGACCCGCCACGACAACCCCTCCGGCTCGACAAATGGCCTCCGTAGCCCTGGGAGAAGAGATGGAAGACTCCGAAGAATGGGAGCCAGCCGCCATGGCCCTGGTCTCCCTAGGCGACTGAGAGATGGTCCCCGGAACACCCCTGCCCACCAACACGAAGAAGTACCGACAGCAGGTGACGGTCAATGGTGACCGCGTCGAGGGCCTCCACGACACTGGGGCGAGTGTCACAGCGGTCCACTGCCACCTGGTCTCCGAAGACCAGATCCTGCCTGACGCCTTTTGTCCAGTCATATCGTCGGACAATTCCGAGAGCCTATGCCGGATGGCCCTGGTCCCCTTCGAATGGGGGGGAGTCACCGGCAAGTTGAGGGTGGCAGTCCGAACCTCCCAGCCCGTAGACTGCCTCCTGGGCAACGACCTTGAGAGTTCCCCATGGGGACAAGTGGAACGAAGAGCCCATCTAGAAATGATGGGCCTACCCGAATGGGTATGCGCCACCACGCGCTCTATGACTCTCAGATTGCCTTCCTCCGAGGGAGGTGAGGCCATTCCGCTGAACACAGTCGCCGTCCCCGAGGTCCGGGACGCACTACCCGAGCCCGACGACACTCCTCCGGAAGAAGCAACCATTCCCGATGACGGGTCGGTGCATCCAGATCCCGAACCACTGACCGAGCTCGGGGACCTGCCCGAGATGGCCCAGTGGCACTGCGAGGGAGGTCCCTCCAGAGAAGAATTCTGCCAGGAACAAGCCACCTGCCCTTCCCTCATTGGACCCCGACAGCAGGCTGAGGCCCAAGCAGCAGGCGACCAGTCCGGAACCCACTGGGTATACTGGGAAAACGGCCTCCTGTACAGCGAACAGAAGTCGGCCGAGTTGGGATCGGCCCGAGTACTGGTGGTACCCCTGCGCTTCCGAAGTCTCCTCCTGGGCCTGGCCCATGATGTACCCCTGGCCGGACACTTAGGCCAAGATAAGACCTACCAGCGACTCGTTACCCACTTCTATTGGCCCAAGATGCGAGCGAATGTGGAGGCCCACTGCAAGTCATGCCTCACGTGCCAGGCCAGCGGAAAGAGTGGGGGGAAGCGCAAGGCTCCGCTACAACCCTTCCCCGTTGTTAGTACCCCTTTTGAGCGGGTGGGAATCGACATCGTGGGACCCCTGGATCCCAATACCGCCCAGGGCCACCGGTTCATCCTCGTCCTGGTGGACCATGCCACCCGCTACCCCGAAGCCTTGATGGGGATCTTCTCCCGCGTGGGGTTCCCTCGTGAAGTCGTGAGTGATCGTGGCACGAACTTTATCTCCAAATACATGAGGTCCCTATGGCAGCAGTGCGGGGTATCATACAAGTTCACCACCCCATACCACCCCCAAGGGAATGGCCTAGTCGAGCGATTTAACAGGACCCTGAAAGGGATGATCATGGGCCTCGAAGAACCCCTATGCCGGAGATGGGACGTCCTCCTCCCTTGCCTCCTGTTCGCCTACCGAGAGGTTCCCCAAAAATCTCTGGGGTTCAGCCCGTTCGAACTACTGTATGGACACCCCGTCCGGGGACCCCTGAGCCTGGTCAAGGAGGGTTGGGAAACGACTCTCCGGGGGACCCCTCCTGATGTGTTCCGATACATCCTGGCGCTCCGCAACCAGACCCGGAAATTCCGAGAACTCGCAGAGACAAACCTCGAGGCTAGCCAGGAAGAGATGAAGCGCTGGTATGACCAGAATGCCACGCTGGTCGAGTTTCAGCCAGGCCAACAAGTCTGGGTCATGGCCCCGGTAAAACCCTGCGCCCTCCAAGACAAAGATGGAAGAGCCAAGTCACCTATCTAGTCGATGTGCAGTCCCCGCGGAACCCCCTCCGGGTCCTCCACGTGAACCGCCTCAAACCCCACTTTGTGAGGACGGAGTTGAGTTTGCTCCAGGCCACCGATGATGGGACTGAAGAAGACACCGAGCCCCTTCCAGACCCCCTGGGTGCTAAAGAGACCGATGGCTCCGTGGAGGGGGTGAGACTGTCAACCACCCTCACCTCCCAACAGTCCGACGACTGTCGCCAGCTACTAAGGCAGTTCACGGACCTCTTCTCCCTAACCCCTGGGGTCACCGACTGGTGTGTCCACGACGTAAACACCGGCAACAGCCCGCCAGTGAGACACCGAGCCTACCGGGTCCCTGATCGGGTCCGAACCTGCATCCAGACCGAGGTAGCTAAGATGTTGGAACTCGGGGTGATTGAACCCTCCGACAGCCCCTGGGCCAGCCCGGTAGTCCTGGTCCCGAAAGCGGCTGCCCCTGGTGTCGCCCCCGAGCTGAGATTTTGTTTGGACTACCGACGTCTCAATGCGGTCACCCGAGCGGACGCTCACCCTATCCCCCGTGCCGACGAGCTCATCGACCGCCTCGGGACGCTCGCTACCTCAGCACCTTCGACCTAACCTGCGGATACTGGCAGATTGCACTCACTGAGGGAGCCAAGGAGCGCTCCGCCTTCTCCACCCGGGATGGGCACTACCGCTTTAGGGTGATGCCGTTTGGAATGAAGAATGCCCCGGCCACCTTCCAGCGACTGGTGAACAGGGTCCTGTCCGGACTAGAGGGGTTCAGCGCAGCGTACCTCGACGATATAGCAGTATTCAGCTCCCAATGGACCGAGCACCTCCAGCACCTCCGGCAAGTCCTGCTGGCTCTGTGCCAGGCCGGCCTCACCATCAAAGCCAGCAAATGTCAAATTGGACAAGGCTCCGTAATCTATCTGGGGCACCAGGTGGGAAGCGGGCAGGTCACCCCCCTCCAGCTGAAGATCGACGCCATCCTGTCCTGGGAACCCCCAATGACCCAAACGGAAGTCTGGGCCTTCCTGGGCCTCACCGGTTACTACCGGAGGTTTACTAAGAACTATGGCAGCCTCGCAGGCCCCCTCACAGAGCTAACCTCCGAGAAACACCTGAGGAAAATACAATGGACTCCCCCGTGCCAAAAAGCGTTAGACGCTGTGGAAATATGGATTTTTCTGGTCAGTTATGTCCCCTATCTTGGACCCCAACGGTTCTATTCGCATGTTACAAGTACATGTATGTTCCCTCCAGTTCCAGTTATGAAGACGCAAATACATGTGCGTCCACCGTTAACATGTCCTCTTTCAGACCTGCCATGAATGGGCCGGATATTCCATTCCTAAGTACGAAAGGCCACCGCCTTTATATGGTTCACTTATGCCATTTTACAGTCCAGGCAAGTAGGCCCTGATTCTGTCATCAAGCTTTTCTGCTTTCTGCCTCTGAAAGCTCCAGTCTGAGCCTGCATCTGTGACCATGAACTTTGTCTCATCCTCTGCGCGGCTCACAGTGCCTGACATCAGCTTGCTGCCTGCCAAGAACTGTATTTCACCTTCGAAATTATCTGCTCCGTTCCCTGCCCAATGCATTCCTGTCTAGTAGTTTAAGTAAACATTCTGCCAGCTACCGAGCAGAGGCCTGGCTTCTCTGTCTTTATACAAGTAATTCATAGCCCTATTACCATGGAAGACTTCTGCCCTCGCATCTAGTGTAGACACTTAGACGCTTGTACACGCACTAACAGTCAGTATAGTCAGTATAGAATAAGATTCTACTCCAAGAAGGCCTCTCTTTTGGATAACATAGTTCTTTAAACATAGGATGTTAGATATGATTTGGGATTAGGTTGACTTGACCCTCCAGACATCTGTCGCCACATGTAGAGCTAAATGTCAAGTCCCCTTCACTCCCTAGCTGCACGTCAATCACACGTCATGCTGCTGTGCGCGCATTTCTGCCAAGTATTTCTGCTGACATTGCGAAATTCTTTCATGGGACCACCCTATTATGACATCACATCTGATGACGTACTTTAGCCACACCCAGTTACACCTACTTTTGCTACGTATGTATGTTTTATCTTCCTTATCAATTGTTACGCCTCTTGCATTTGCTTCACTGTAATGCCTATTGTATAAAAGTGATTAATTATCAATAATGTATGTACTTCACTTCCTGAACCTCCGTGGTGATGGAACCTGGAGTCCACGATTTCGAAATCGTCCATTGGAATAAAGCCCGTTCCTAACCTCTAATACCACGGATTCTGCCTCTTATTTATTGAGCTATTTTTATTATGTTCTGTATCAAATTAAGTCCCGGTAATTAAATTATTTACCACATAAATGGCGCCCGAACAGGGACACTTTCTCATCTCACGCGCCGGCGGTGCGTTGCAGGCCCGGTCTCCTGCCACAGCTGGACGGACAACAACGCGTACCAGCAGGATTTCCTGTATCTCCCTCCGGTCAAGCGGGGGCGACTGAGGCTGCGATCAACACCCAGACGAGGCGGTGAGAAGTGCGAAGTATCCCGACCAGAGCCTAGCTGAGAGAGCAAGATCCGAGGTATACAGAGGCCCACCAGATTTCCGATGTCCTGAAGTGTCCGAAGTTGTCGAGTCGAGTCCAGTCCGGTCCAGTTCAGTTCAGTTCCGTTCCGAGGCCTTCCGTTCCGAGCTACCCGGTGAGTACCATTACTGGGGAGGCGTTCTGGCGTGCACATAAGTTGTGCCGGTCCAGACGGGTTTGGGTACACAAATCCGGTCTGCACTGTTTTAGCAGTGTATCTGTACTGTTTAGCAGTATATCTAGTATATCAAGTATATAAGTTCAGAATAATTTCCGTTAATGTCGAGAATTATGTTTTAGGATTAAGTTTTCTTAGATCATCATCATCATCGCTGCTCATTTAAATGTTAAATGTTAAATGTATTAATACGTCCTGCATATTGTGGTGTGAATGACTGTCCATTATCGTGGTTTATTGTATTAAGTTTGTTCAAGATCAAGTATCAGATCAGTTCTCAATATGCCGCTCTTTTCGAAGTTAAGACAGATCACAACTAGAAAAGGGGTACTCGAAGAAGCTGTTCCCATCCCTCCTAGGGACACTCCAGGGTATTTCATGTATCATAAACACGGCTTAGACGCTATATTATTTCTTGACCTATGGGTAGACTACACTAAGGAATTACCAGAAAGTCAGAGGTGGCCCGCAGCTGGGACCTGGGATGCAGATTGCATCGTTAAAGTAGAGGAGGAGTTATGGAAAAGGAAAGCCAGACAGTCACAGAAAGACGCCATTGAATTATGGCGTAAAGAAACGTATAGACGAACAGAAAAAGCACGTAGACAGGAAGAGAAGAGTAAAGAGAATTCAAATAAAGTTCGAGAAAATCTATTAATTGAAGAAGGTACACGAGTGAAATCAGAACAAGTAGACAGACAAAGAAATGCCCTTATGAAGGGTATGTATCCCCTTCTGGCCGAGGGATTACCTAAGGCTACTCCGGGGATACCAAAAGACTTGCCACCCCCATTATTTCCAATAAAAGTACATCCTAAGGGGCATCCTAGAACCGCAGAAGATGTTTTTCTTTCCTCATATTTAGATGACGCAGCTCCCGAGTATGCTAACCCCGCCCCACATAGACCGTCGGCCGGGGAGGTTCAACGCCAAGATCCTGTATCTGTATCTCTACAACAACAAAACCTGACACAAAATCCGGCAAGCACGTCCGTTTCCACATCTGTTCCTACAGCTACTTCTATAACTGTGTCCACACCTATAGTTGCTGTATCGCGTTCCACGAATCCTTTCACGCCCGATACTCCAGACGGGGCTACTGGAGGTGCTACCAACATTTTTTCTACGCCACCCAGAGTAAATAAACTTACTTTTCAAGAGTCAGCACATCCACGTACCCCCAAACTCATAAATTCCCGCATGCTTAAGGAACTTCTTATAGATTGTAGATATGACCCTGTGCCCGGCAAAGAGGACGAAATGATCATGGCATCATTACGTATCAGACGAGCCGCGGTGTATTTGGGGAAGTTACCAGGAATGACTGTGCATCTAGATAATATATATCATTATGTCCAAACAGGGCGAGATTCTGAATGTATTAACAGAGCTATGGAATACCAGAAAGTGGAGGTACAGGGGGAACTGCTACGTTTCCTCATAAATTGTGTGATCAGAAATCAACACCGACCGGGGGTAGATCCGGAAATAATGCAAACTCTTACCAGATGGAGCCAGAATATATCAGAGGGGAGACATGATAGGCAAAAATGTATAATAGCCATGTGCAGAAAGATCCGTAAAGAAATAGAACGCCTACACGAAGAAAGATTAGCGGTAGACCAGTTTGAACAAAACGAGGAGGAAGAAGGATCAGGACCGTCCACAGGACAGTCAGAAACTATAGCCTATGTAGGTAGAGGAAGATCTTGTAATAGTACTAGACGTTTTACTGATCCGATACGTCCGATATGTCCAGATAATAACAGGAATTTCCAAACACCTATAATAAATATGAGGTCCCCCGAGCATTCGTTCCAAGCCGCGGACAAATTACTGCGAGAACGAAGGGGTTATCATTTACTCGATTCTATGGATGAACAAGAAATAGCCAGGTCAGCCGTTCATTGGGTTGACAGTCCCGGAAAATATGGTGATGATACAGTAGCACACACATTCTTGAACCTCACCCCAGATGAACAGCGTTTAGCTGGGATTTATATGATTCAACAACTTCTTATACTATACAAAAGCCAACATTCAGATCCTGGTCCCTTACCTGATATATTGACGGAATTACTCACGAATAGATGGAGAGGTTCAGGTACTAAGTTAATTAAGGAAATACTAGAATCCAGAAAGCAGTACATTCTTTTTGTATGTCCAGAACATGTTTCACTGCCCATCAAGGAAAGACCGATGTATTACATGGACAGACAGAATCCCTTACGAGAAGTGCACCCAATAAAGGGCGAGGACAATCAGTTTAAACGTGTATATGTATATACGCCCATATCGAAAATAGAATTGTTAGAAATAAAGAAAGTGGTACCCAGTCATGACAAAGACCCAGCGGGTTTCCACCGAGAAATTAAAGACATGTTACTCATGGGAGAGTATACCTATCCCGACATTATGACAATATTAAAGGTATTAATGCCTGCTGGCATTTATGAAAAACTCAAGGAAAAAGAGTGGGAGGTAGGAGACCAAAAGATAGATTGGACAGCATTAGAAAATGAAGAAAAGGCCCGAGGTCCAGGTTCGGGGCTTGGGGACAAAACTAAAGCACTACCAGGTTTACTAGTACAGGTACTGCCACGTTTATTAACTACGAAAAAGGAAGACTGGGGTGCAATCTCAGCCTGTAAACAAAAGCAAGATGAAGACACTAGTGATTTCTATGCCCGATTCGAAAAATGTTTTGGTATAAATAGTGGTATAAAAGCAAGTAGCGAGTCATACCCACATTTGTTTGTGACAAAATTAGTTGAAAATTCCTTGCCCCAAGTGAAGAATAGAGTATTAAAATTCGAGAGTACCTGGCAAGGGAATACCCCATCACAAATGTTACAAATGTTACAGTATCATTACAATAGAATTAGAGAAGAACAAGAACATGAACAAAGACGCATGAAAGACACAAAAATGAAAATGCTAGTCTCCCAGACAGTTCCAGCTGAAGGTCATAAAAAGGGTACGACACAGTCCGGTGATTCAGCAGGACCTGTAAAAGGGACATGCAACTATTGTAAACAACCAGGTCATTACATACACGACTGCCCAGTCCTGAAGCGTAATATCGCCATAGGTATTACAAAAGAAAGACCACGGCCACCTAGACAGGATCAGAATGAACAAGGAGCACCGCAGCATGCACAGGCCATGCCAGCTCCACAACAGTCTATACAGTTTGTGCCAGCCGCACCAGCGCTGCCGGTTGCTGCCACACAAACCACGACACGACAGCTGTACCAGACCGCACAGTATGACTATCCTGATTATCAACGATACGCATGAACCAGCCTAGAGAGGGAATTTGACTTACCCCTTATCGAGGTCCCTGTAGACCAAGAAGGACCTTATGTACATAGTGAATTATTAGGCCAAGATAGAAAATTTTTACTTGATACAGGGGCAAGTCGAACAACTATAAAACGTAGTGAAGTTCCAGGGGCACCCCTCTCAGGCTCACAGAATATTTCCCTTGGTTTTTCAGGAAAACCTATTGTTAATGAAGTATCACAGCCTCTTCCACTTACGATAGGACCCTTGACCAGAACTACAGATTTATTGCTTACTAAATCATGTCCAGAAAACTTGTTAGGTATAAAAACACTGAAAGCTCTAGGAGCTATAATATGTTGTTCTCCGGAAGGAGTAAGATTGTTTTTGCGTGATTTCAAAGGTCACTATGTGTCTCGAGATATGGATTCCCGACTGCAGACTTTACCCACACATTTATGGGCACAAGGCCCTACAGATGTTGGTTGCATGAACATTACACCCTATCGAGTCACACTAAAGGCAGGAGTGGTACTACCACGAATGCGACAATATAAGTTACCCCCAGATGCTGTAATGGCTTTACTGCAAATCATTGACGAGCTTATTGGCCAAGGAGTGGTTGCGGAGACCGACTCCAATATATGTAATTCACCGATAATTCCGATTCTTAAACGAACTGATCCAAAGGCTCCCCCAGTATATCGATTGGTTATTGATCTGCGCGAATTAAATAAATGTATTGTACCACAATACCCCGTAGTTCCAGACATCTCTTCATTACTGACAGCCATTGATTCCGAAGCAACATTCTTTACTGTAATTGATCTCAAGAATGCCTTTTTCAGCGTCCCAATAGATCCAGAAAGTCAATACTTGTTCGGATTCAGTTTAAATGGACGTAGCTTTAAATTCACACGCGCACCTCAAGGATTTACAGAAAGCCCCAGCATCTATAGCCAAGCACTGAAACGAGAACTTGACAGTATACACATGCCAGTCAACACTGCTCTGCTTCAATATGTCGATGATCTGCTGATCACCGCCCGAAGCGAACCTGAATGTGAAAAAGCATCACTGACGGTTTTACAAGTTCTAGCCGCAAAGGGACACAAGGTGTCCCCTTCTAAGCTGCAATTCTGTGTCCAGCGAGTTATTTACCTTGGTCACTCGCTGTCCAAGGAGGGAAGGCAGCTTACATCAGATCGCATCCAGCTAATTGCAAATATGCCAATACCCAAGACACAAAAGGAGGTGCGGGCTTTTATAGGCCTCACTTCATATTGTAGGCAGTGGATCCCTCAGTATGCATTTCTAGCAAAACCACTCATTCAATTAACAACACAGGAGGCAGCCACATCGACTGTCCTCCCTTGGACTCAGGAACACACACTAGCTTTTGAAAGCTTAAAGAAAGCTCTATGCCAAGCACCTGTTTTAGCAACACCATGTTACAGAAAACATTTTACACTCTTTGTTACAGAACGAGAAGGTACTGCCTTGTCAGTACTCACACAGGAACAAGCAGGATCACACAAACCGTGTGCTTATTTTTCTAGTACATTAGATCCCGTAGCTCAGGCTCTGCCTGCGTGCCTGAAATCAGTGGCAGCGACAGCTTTAGCAATCAGACAAAGCGATGCCATAGTGTTAGGACATCCATTGACAGTACAAGTACCACATGCAGTAGAGGTTCTTGTGAATCGAACGCAAACACAACACTTGACTATAGCGCGACTTACAGGTTACGAATTAACATTGTTTCAGCCACATATAGAAATCAGACGTTGTAACACATTGAATCCTGCCACACTTTTACCTGTAAACGGTACAGACCCATTAGCTCATGACTGTATTGAAGTTATTACAATAACGACGAAACCCAGACAAGACTTGACAGATGTCCCATTGTCAGATCCAGACCTGACGTTGTATGTAGATGGTTCATGTATGAGAACAGGTACAGGAGAGTTAGTGTCCGCTTATGCAGTCACAACAGACACTGAAATTATTGAAACAAAGTGTATAAATACCTTGTCCGCTCAAGCAGCAGAGCTCATCGCTCTGACACAAGCCTGTATTCAAGCCACAAATAAAAGAGTCAACATATACACTGATTCACGTTATGCATTCGGAGTTGTACATGACTTCGACGTGCTGTGGCGAGAGAGAGGTTATTTAACTTCTCACGGTGCCCACATTCAGCACGGATCCCTTATTCATGCCTTATTAGATGCAATACATTTACCCACTGCAATATCGATTATGAAATGCAAAGCTCATACGAAAGTTACTGATATCATTTCTCAAGGCAATGATCTAGCTGACAGAACAGCTAAACAGACTGCTCAAACTCAAACCTCCGACATGACAAAGACAATAGTCCAGACACCAACACATTGCATGATGGTTAAGGATCCCGCTCTTGATGTAATGGACATACAGACACATGCTACTCCAGACGAAATAAGGAAATGGACTGAATTAGGAGGGATCCAAACGGATCAAGGATGGATGACGAAGGAAAAATCTGTGTGGTTCCTTCCTGATTCAATGGTCCAAGTCATTATTAACACTGTCCATAGTCCAGCACATCTAGGAGAAAAAGCTATGCTAGACAGCATTCAACACATTTGGTTCAACAAACATTTACGAGCAGCAGCCAAACAAAAAGTTCGTACCTGTATGATCTGTTGTCAGTTCAACCCAGGAAAAAGCATTCCCGTAGAGCAGGGTGGATTTCAGCCTCCTGATCACCCTTTTGAAATTCTCCAGATGGATTATATCCAGATGGAACGATGTCGAGGATTCAAATATGTTCTCGTAGTTGTCTGTGCTCTTTCCCGTTGGACAGAGGCATACCCGGTTTCAGATTACACTGCCCCGACTACTGCCAAACAGTTAGTTCGAGAATTCTTCCCACGATACGGTTTACCACGTGCTGTCTACTCAGATAACGGCCAGCCGTTCTCATCCGAACTAATGAAACACGTTTCACTTTTGTTAGGCTATCAGTGGAAATTCCACTGTGTCCGACACCCCGAGGCAGCAGGTCTCGTGGAAAGACATAATCAGACCCTGAAAATTAGATTGTCCAAAATATGCAGGGAGAAAGGTGTCGACTGGGTAGTAGCATTACCAGTTGCACTCTTTTACATGAGAATGGTAGCACACTCTCGAACAGGGCTATCCCCGTATGAGGTGATCTTTGGCAGACCACCAAATATGTGGGGGACGCCTATACCACGTAAAATAACTGATATTGACTGTAATATGCTGACAGATTATTTGGCTTCCTTGATGTCTGCACTACAATCTTGTCGTTCACAGGTAGCTGCAGCTTTTCCTGACAACACTGAGGTGAAACCCCACGACGTAATTCCGGGGGATCTCGTTTTAGTGAGGAACTTTGATCGAAAGACTCAGCTGGATCCTAGGTGGAGGTCGCCGCAATTGGTCTTGCTCACCACAAGGACAGCCGTGAAGATCGAAGGCAGAAAAGGCTGTGTACATTCAAGTCATATCAAGAAATTTTATGGACTACCATCGGATGTGAAAACCACACCTTGCGTGTCTTCACCCATTGACTCAAAACTTCCTTTGGTTGACTCGAGTAGTCACGAACAATATAAACTAAAACTTAGATCTAACCAGTCGGGCAATTTGATTGTTTAAGTCCTCTCCAAGGTGAAGCGGTTGAATTTGTCTCTGACATGTATCCCTTAGATCTGAATAGAGAAAGAACCCGAAAAATGTTGAAACGACATGCATACTGTAAATCACTGCGTAGTCATTGCACAGTGACGTTATTGATTTTGCTTTTCCTAAGTCTTTTAATAATTACTGCAAGTATATTGTTGCACATATGTTATCCTATTTTTAGACATGTTTATAATGTTACTGCTGAACATTCTTTTAGTGAATTACCTCCGCATGAATTGTCATACAGATTTGCGCTGCACAATAACACTTTTATTAGTATGTTACATCATTCCCATCAGGTTAGCAATGCTACAAATTGTTGGATATGTGGCCGACTCCCTCCCTATCAGAACTATAAAGGAATTCTACCTCTTTTTCCATACCCGTTCACACACAACGGCTCCTGTGGAGCATGGTTTAGTTTACTTAATTCCCAAGATTCGAACTCCGCAGTTTATCAAGACAACGGGGTATGGGGAAATCTGAACTTAGTTTTACTTAAAGTCTGCCACCCCAACAAGGAGGGACTTCCCAAAAGAACAGGAACTGATCTAGAAAATGAAGTATATGGATTAGGTAATTTTACGCTTAATCTCCTGATCTTGAATGTCGAATCCGAAGCTAATCCAAGTTTGCCCGCCATGTCAGTATTTCCAGTAAAAGGTGAATTATGTGTAAGAAAGAATGGTTCCATACATATGGGCCATAGTAGATGCACCACTGTAATAAAATTCAGTGATCAAGGCAAGTCTACATTTAGAGCTTCCCGCCATTCCTATTTTATATGTGGTCAGACGGCATATGTACGTTTGCCTCTAGATTGGGATGGTACCTGCTACATTGGATTCCTTTTGCCACCTGTTTTTCTAGCTCCTCCTGATTATCACAGAAATACTCATTTAGTACACAATAGAGAAAGGAGAGATCTCCCAATAGTCGATTACACTGAAACAGCATGGGAAAAATACACAGATTTCAATAAAGGTCTCTTTCCCTATATAGGTACCGTTACTAATAGTAAGCTGATACGTAGATTAACTAGAACCCTTGAAGCAGTAGTGAACGAAACTATTTCCGCCTTAGGCAATTTAACAGAAGAGCAGTCTGCTATGCGGATTGTTGTGCTTCAAAATCGTCTTGTCCTTGACGTCATCCTGGCCGATAGGGGCGGAGCTTGTAGGGTCATCGGATCAAGCTGTTGCATTTTTATACCAGAAAATTCGCCATCTGTATATAAAGCTATAACCCGTCTTCATAAGATTGTGAGCCAGATACACCAGAATCCAGGCACTTGGACTTGGTCCGGGTGGTTTTGGAGCGTGTTATCAGCCTGGGGATGGAGAGTTCTATCCTTCCTAGGTATTGGCCTTCTCATACTATTCAGTTGCTGCTTATGCCTACAATGTGGACCAGCGATTTGTGGTCTGTGTGCCACATCGTGTATTCCACATCAAGATTTTCGTTCAAGATCCCGGAAGAAGAAAGAAGAACAAATGATGCTATATGAACAGATCAATGGATTGATGAAGATTGATATCTCTTGACGGGCAAGTAGGGGACAAGGAGGGAATGTGGAAATATGGATTTTTCTGGTCAGTTATGTCCCCTATCTTGGACCCCAACGGTTCTATTCGCATGTTACAAGTACATGTATGTTCCCTCCAGTTCCAGTTATGAAGACGCAAATACATGTGCGTCCACCGTTAACATGTCCTCTTTCAGACCTGCCATGAATGGGCCGGATATTCCATTCCTAAGTACGAAAGGCCACCGCCTTTATATGGTTCACTTATGCCATTTTACAGTCCAGGCAAGTAGGCCCTGATTCTGTCATCAAGCTTTTCTGCTTTCTGCCTCTGAAAGCTCCAGTCTGAGCCTGCATCTGTGACCATGAACTTTGTCTCATCCTCTGCGCGGCTCACAGTGCCTGACATCAGCTTGCTGCCTGCCAAGAACTGTATTTCACCTTCGAAATTATCTGCTCCGTTCCCTGCCCAATGCATTCCTGTCTAGTAGTTTAAGTAAACATTCTGCCAGCTACCGAGCAGAGGCCTGGCTTCTCTGTCTTTATACAAGTAATTCATAGCCCTATTACCATGGAAGACTTCTGCCCTCGCATCTAGTGTAGACACTTAGACGCTTGTACACGCACTAACAGTCAGTATAGTCAGTATAGAATAAGATTCTACTCCAAGAAGGCCTCTCTTTTGGATAACATAGTTCTTTAAACATAGGATGTTAGATATGATTTGGGATTAGGTTGACTTGACCCTCCAGACATCTGTCGCCACATGTAGAGCTAAATGTCAAGTCCCCTTCACTCCCTAGCTGCACGTCAATCACACGTCATGCTGCTGTGCGCGCATTTCTGCCAAGTATTTCTGCTGACATTGCGAAATTCTTTCATGGGACCACCCTATTATGACATCACATCTGATGACGTACTTTAGCCACACCCAGTTACACCTACTTTTGCTACGTATGTATGTTTTATCTTCCTTATCAATTGTTACGCCTCTTGCATTTGCTTCACTGTAATGCCTATTGTATAAAAGTGATTAATTATCAATAATGTATGTACTTCACTTCCTGAACCTCCGTGGTGATGGAACCTGGAGTCCACGATTTCGAAATCGTCCATTGGAATAAAGCCCGTTCCTAACCTCTAATACCACGGATTCTGCCTCTTATTTATTGAGCTATTTTTATTATGTTCTGTATCAAATTAAGTCCCGGTAATTAAATTATTTACCACAACGCCTTGAAAGTACTGCTCCGGTACACAAGGCCCCCGACTACTCTCAGGAGTTTGTGGTCCAAACGGACGCCTCGGAACACGGCATCGGGGCAGTCCTCTCACAGTTCAACGACAAAGGCGTAGATCAGCCCATAGCCTTCATCAGCCGAAGGTTGCTACCTCAAGAACAGCGGTGGAGCACCATTGAAAGAGAGACCTTCGCAGTAGTCTGGGCCCTCAAAATGCTACGGCCCTACTTGTTCCGAACACACTTCCGAGTTCAAACAGATCACCGACCCTTGCGGTGGTTGATGCAGATGCGAGGAGAAAACCCCAAGCTGCTACGCTGGTCAATCTCCCTCCAGGGGATGGATTTCACTGTGGAGCATCGCCCCGGGACAGACCACGCCTACGCGGACGGCCTGTCCCGATTCTTCCGCTTCAGCGAGGAGAACCCCCACGTGGATGGGTAGTTCTCCCCGCCTTTCAGCTGGGGAGGGCACGTGTGAGACCGGCCTCGTGGCGTGGGCCCTCCCGACCAGCAAGCCACCCTGCAACCGCACCGATCCCCGATGTCACAGACTTCCGGCCACCATGGCCCAACATCCCGATGGCCGGCCAGACCCCAACACGCATGCCCGGCCGAGGGAGAGAGAAACCCCCCAAGCCAGACCGGGAGGCGCCGTCCCTGTCACACCTCTGGTCTCTTCCCCAAGGAAGGTTTCGATCGGCCACCAGGCCCCCGGTGAGCGGGCGCCTCGCCTGCTGGGTGTCTGGAGTCCCTCCCGGACCCACCTGAACAGAGCAAAGGGCCGAGCGACAGGAAGTCCCGACACACCGCCCCCAGGTACCAAGACCCCTCTCGGCGAGGACTCCGGACTTCAAAGAGGAGGGGGAGTATAACAAGGGGTGCTGAAGGGACGGGAGGCAGAGAAGACCTGGACTGACGAGAGCCTGCTGACCTGGTCGCGGCTCGATCGCTCCCCGAACCGAAGAACGCTACCCGAACTCTGCACCATCTGAGCCCTGCTGACGCTGTCGCTACTCCCCGAACTCTGAACCATCTGAGCCCTGCTGACGCTGTCGCGGCTCCCCGAACTCTGAACCATCTGAGCCCTGCTGACGCTGTCGCGGCTCCCCGAACTCTGAACCATCTGAGCCCTGCTGACGCTGTCGCGGCTCCCCGTACTCCGAACCACCTGTGCCTGCTGAGTGACTCGCGGCACTCTCCTCCAAGGGAATTGGCAGAGATTGCCGAGAGAAGCAACATCCCCCCAGCTCGAGGATTGAGAGCTGTGCGCAGGATACTCCGCAGAGACACTGACTCAAATACTGTCCCTCTGCCCCCATACCCCCATCACGAGATCGCCGCTGATTGTGGCACTGTACCTGCATTTCGGATCATAAAGATCCCTTACGTCTACGATAAAGTATACTGTCTTACGAAGAACTATTGTGTGGTGTCCCTCTGTCAGAGAGTGCAAGCGCAGTGTGTGCGATCCTAGGTACGAGACCCTTCCAGGAAGGGCCTCCCCGCCCTTGCTCGGCCTAACTCTGGGAGAGGTGGGTCAACGGATGGTCAGGAACGTATTCTGAAGCACCCCCGGAGAACGCCTTCCAACACACATGGTCTGTGTGCCACTTCAACATAGTAAATGTTTGGCCTCACTTACTAAATTTATTTCAGGGGTGACAGGGTCTTCAGTTCTTCCTGACCCGGATTCTTGTGGGGGCAATGGTGACATTTTTCAATGGGAGGCAGTTGTCATTTACTTAATTTGTTCATGTTGGCTATATTGTACACATGTCAGGTTGTGGGGCACTGCCAGCACAAAGTGGGTTTCTGCACACAGTATTGCAGGCAGGCTGTCCAGGGTCATCATGTATGTGTATTCTTCCTTTATGTGTGCCCAGTGGTGTATGTGTGTGGTCATCTTGTGATAGCCAGTCATCCTAGTCCCATGGCTTACTTTCCATGTGTGCTCTTGGATGGTCAGGTAGTGTGCAGTGTGGAGAGGGTGAGTTTGTGGGGAGTGTTGATGTGTGCATGTCCCTGCATTGTCAACTACACACATGTGTCACCCAGGATTTGTGTGCCTATTGTTTTGATTGTTCAGCCCTGTGGATGTGGTCGTATGCAGATGTGTGAGTTGTATGTTGTGCACTGTGCAGTGTGAAGGTGTGGCCTTGCAGTTCTGGCTGACTCCTACTTGTGAGTATGCAGAGTGTGTGACTGGCAAGTCAGTGTTGTGTTTTGTTGCACACCCATGTGTCTTGTTGCTGTTTGTGGGGACTGTGCAGACCTGCTGTTCCACACTGCCATTGAGGTTGTGTTTTCTTATGCATTGCTGTCACATGGTGCCTTCTTGCCTCCAGTGTGGCATGTTGTGTGTGTTGTCATACCATCCCTTATCTGTGCTTCATATGCCTACCCACTGTGGGTCTGCACTCGCTCTCTTTGTGTATGGTACACTCCTGCCATGTGCCCTACTGACATGCAGTGCACTTCACTTTGGTGTCAGCTGTCCCCTTGGTTTACATGTGTGTGTGCCTCCCCATCACTTCATTTGTGATACTGTGCTTTGTGGTGCAGTTCCTTGGCCAGGGTCAATGTGTCACTCCGGCCATTTCACCAATGGATTCTATGTGATGTTCTGGTGTTGTTTGTCAGTCATTGTTGCTCCTATGCAGTTCAACTGTGTGTGCTGCCCAGTCGTCTGGTCAAGTTGTTTCCACCTTTGTGTCCTAGACTTGTGCATCTGTTGGTGTTGTGTTGGATGTATGTGTGTTGGCTGTGTTATTGGGTGTGCTGTTGCCTTGGTGCTGTGCTGTATGGTGTTGTGTGGGTTGCTGTTCTGTCACTGATGTCTGTGTGTGGCTGGTATGCTTGGTGTGCACACACTGCTAGTTGTGCATGCAGTGCTGTGTGTGTATGTTGCCTTGTCATTGCCTGGTGTGCATCCCCTGATGTCCTGCTGTGTTTGCTATGTGATTGTGTTGCCTGTGCATCTGTTGTTTGTTTGATGTGGCTGTGTTGTTCTGTGATGGTGCACTTCTTGTGTGTTTTGTGGTATGTTGTCTGTGCATTGTTCCTAAGTGATGATCTTGTGCACTCCTGTTGTGTCTGTGCTCCCATTGCCTTTCCACAATTTAGCTGCACAGGGCATGTGTGGTCTTGTTGTGGTTCTGTGTGTGTTTCTATTGAGTTATGTGTTTTTGTGTTGTTTTTGTGCAGACATTTGTTGTTGCATCCCTCTGTGTGTGTGTGTGATGTTTATGGCTACCTCCAGGGTGTGCTATTGTTTGTGTGTGTATTGCCTGGCAAGTATTGCCAGCCTTCAGTGTGTTTGACACTGATGTTGTGTGCTGCTGGTGTGAGGCGGGGTATGTGTGTAGATTCCTACTGGTGTTTGTCAGTCATGGAGTGTGTCAATGGGCCCTGTGTGTAGTGCTGCTGGTGTACTCCTGTGTAGTAAGTGTATAGATGTGTGGCTGTTCACAGTTTGACTTCAGAGCCTTCCTTTCGTCCTTGTGCCTATACATGGTTTGCCTTGCTGTCTCCCTGTGTTGTTGCACTGTAATGTCTGTGATTTGACCTCACTGACTGTACCAGCCATGTGTGCTTTGATGGTCTGAGGGTGTTGTTCTCTGTTCCTGGTCTTGTTGTGTGTCTACATGGCCTTCCATTTGTGTGCAGCCCACTTTTGTTTTCCTATTTGTTGCTCTCCATTGCTGTTGGCAAGTGGGGTGTGTATGTGTCTGTGTGTCAGTCTGTAGTATGTATGTGTGACTATGCAGGCTGTGTTTCCATTTGGATGTTTGTTCCTTGTATGTGTTCATTTGGTGATTGTCCTCATTTTGTGTGGTGGTGTGTGTGTTTCCCTGGCCCTGTGATATTGTGCTGTCTGTTCCTGTGCAGCCACTCCTGCAGTGTCTGTCTCCCAGGTTGTTTGTTGTGTGGTGCAGGGTGTGTATTGACCTGGCTTCTTGTTGTGCATGGGGTGCACAGGAGAGACACATGGCATGTGCCTTCATGGGGTGTGCTAGTGTGGTGGGAGGGGGTGTGGCCCTGTGGTCTTTGTGCCCTGCCCATGCCTGGCACTGGCCCTGCCTTCTGCATTGTGCACATGTATTTCCTTGTTTTCATCACTGCGGTGACGTGACCGGAACACTGCTGCATGGTGGTGGTAGCTGTGTGTCCAGGATGCAGAGGGGTGACTTGGTGGCAGGTGGGTGATGTGTGTGTGCCCTTGAGGATGTGTCCCTGTCCCCACCAGGGTGTCTGATGTGGATTTGGACCCTGTGTTAGCCCATGTGTTGTGTGTTGTGTTATTGCGTACCTGCGGCAGCGTCCGCGGCGGTCCATGAGTTGCTGGTGATGTAGCAGGTATAGCACCGGAAAAATGTGTAGAGCTGGATCCATGGCGGTCGTGACCGGTTGGTGCGGACCGGGACTCTGGTTTTGCGCTCCGCTGTCGAGCTTCCGCCGTCTCCAGTTGGGCGGTTTCTCTGCAGTGGTGCGTCTGCTTGTTTGGGGCATCCTAATTTGTGGAGTGGGGCAGGCATCATTCCGCACGGTGGGCGCACTTTGATGGCGGTGCGCGTCGCACCGTGGCGGTCAGGTAATGGGCTATGTTTGGCCATGCTAATATGGCGGACGTGAGGACCGCTGCTCGCGGGCGGAAAAATTGATTTTTCCGCACCGCCAACACCACCGTGGTGACACCGCCTAACATCCTAATGGACCCTTAGGTGTGGACATAAACACATTAAAAAAAACATTAGAAGGTCATTAAGGTATATGAGGACATGATATACTAACGAGGGGAGAGATTCTATATTGTGTACAGTAGAGCACAAACTTTATAATGCAATCTGATTCAAAGACAGAAAGGAAGAAGAATCATAATGGATGAAGACAAATAAGTTAGCTCTGTTGATGCTCCAGTTGTAAGGTGTGTGAAGACACAACTGAATGGTAATGGATGAATACCATAAAATATAAAGAAGCATTCAGTATGGATTATGTAGTATACACATTTGAGTGTCAAAAAAGGGCAACAAGGTGAACAAACATAAACTGTGAATTTAAAAACATATTAGTGCCATAAAAATATGGATTGTGTATATATCACATTGCAATGTATTTTTATCAATATCACAAAAGAGTCTGGCATTGCACATTGTATGTTACGGAAAATTTACCCAAGCATATAAGAAAAGGAGACAAAACCAATACATTGCAACAGATGGAGTCAAGATATACAATTGATTTGGAGAGTCTTCACTTGATAGTTTATAATGTTGATGAAGAGTTATATTTATGTCTAGTTTGAAAAAGAAAGTATAACTAGCGATAAATAAATATTAACTCATGTAATATGATGAGAAGATGAAAATGCTTATCTACATCTGAGGGTAAATGTTAAGATACAATTCAAATGAAGATTGAAATATAGGCCTCTCACTGGAGGACTTGAAAATAGAGGCAAATTGAGGTGGAGGTCAGTGGAATCTCTTTGTAAAAGAAATTCGAGAAAAGTGTAGGTAAAAGGAGAATGAAGTAAAGGGCTCTTATATTAGACCAATATAATTTGTTATGTTTTAAGTATTAGCGCTGGAATTTTGATTACCTAGCTCCTTCAACCGAACTGCAGTCCATGAGTAATCATTCTATTAAGATTTAGTGGTAAGGTGTGCAGGTGTGGGTCTCCCTTTTGATGAATGAGTTTGCCTCCTATGTGCTAACGGCATTCAAGATTACAATTAAGCGGTTCTTGTTGTCCATGTTTTAAAATACAGTGTAGAATCGTTTTAAGATGTTTAGGTTTAAAATGTAATAACAGATCATCAAATGAGGATTTTAACTTGCATGCAGGCTCCATTGAATGACCGTGTTTGTTAAAGTATTTTGAAATATTGAAAAAGTTGTGTTAGCAGAACCTTTTGCATTTACTGTGATATCAATTTCAGTTAAGTAATAAAACAATAAAGAGTGTGTACCTTTGTACCTTGCAAAAAAGAAATGTGCCTGCCAATTAAATATTAGGATTCATAACGTCCCTGTACATATTACAATATTAGATATACATTGTAAGAAATTTGGTTTTAGTTAAAGGGGTGAGAACCCTTCTCAAGCAACAACGACAATCCTTGTTAGGGTGAACCACAAAAGTCAATACAATTAACCAGTGCACAACCCTCTGGTAGCTTGACACTAAAGGAATCAAGCTTAACTTAGAGTCAGTGTGTAAAACCTCTATGCGGCAAACAAAGAGTAATAAAGTGAAAACACAGCATATGAAAAGTCCCAAACCAATTTAGAAAAATAGAGAACATTTGGATAAATCCGATAATTCGATACCAGAACCATAAAAATCCAATCCGTATAACTGGAGATACGCAGTTTCAAAGTTTTAGGTAAGTATAGTGCCTAAAAGCCCAAACCATCACTCGCAGTCACCTGGTCGTGCTAGTTTATTTTTATCATAATGATTTCTCTTAGACTTATATTAATTTATTTTATGAGTTAACTGACTTTACAGCAGCTTTAAAACCTCTGGGGGTAATTAATGCATCTTCCCAAAGGATCCTATTATGTGGGGATTTTAATGCTAAATTTGAGAAGGAATATGTTGATAAGAGTATTCAATGTATCAGCACGGATATTGCAATTTGAGGTTCCAGGGGCTCATCTTTGAAAGACCTAATAGGCCGATTGGACCCTGTAGACGTAGTTGACTATTTTCAGCTGGGCTGCCCCACCAATCCAACTTATAGTGGTGGGGGCAGGCATCAGTCACCGCTCCGATATTTGCCTCAAAATGCTTTCTGCAGTGGTGTCTACGCAGATCAGTAATTGAAGCTTAGTGAGGTGACCACAATGTTTTACTTGTCCAAGGAGTTTTCCCTTTCGATAGGAAAAGAGCCCCCTTTTTCATCCGATGGCATTAACATTCACTCCAAAGATGGTTTAAGGATGGTTTGACACCTTAAAGAACCCTCAGCAGCATTAAATGATTTAGTAAAGAAGCATCTTCCAGTTTTTTTGGGTTGTCTGTCTGATGGAACCATGAATGAGCTATTTGAACATCATCAGCACTTGCATTGCATTATTAGGAACTCTCTACTGAAACTTTTTAAACCTGCAAAAACCCACCCACGGTGGTTTAATAAGCATTGCTCTGCAGCTAACCGCCATCTTAGAAAGTTGCTAGCAGATTCCTCTAGAGATGGAATTCTGATCCGTGATGCTAGGAAGCTTTACACGACAACCATTAAGGAAAGGGTGCATATTCTGTTCCGAAAAGACTGGAAGGCCCTAGAGCAGGCTGCTAAGCACAACTGTAGCAAGATGTTCTGTGAAACTGCCTGTATGATTTCCCTGCGTGATACCCTCGCAAACCCTCTTTTTTTTTTTAAGTTTAAGTTTATTGAGAAAAAGTCATTTAAACATAAGAGAAACTTCATATGTTATACACTATAACAGTATATGCTTATAATCTAGCAAATCAATTTAAGAAAAAGGGGGATATCTGAGGGAAGCAGGTGGGAAAGATCAGGAAGGGAAGGGGAAAGAAGGAGGGGGAGAGGTCAAAAATTTAGAAATAACACCAAAGTTCAAACTTTAGCAACCTGAAAAAGAGGATTCTTAAGATATACAGAGTAAAAGAAATTAACAATACAACAAAAGGAGTAATCATAAAACCTTATTCAGTTGTAAAAGAAAAGACTAACGGTTACCTCAGGGAGGTTTCTGGACATCATCAGAAGAGTTAGCTGGTGTAGAGTTGGTAGCTGCAGTGAGTGTAATATAAGAGGATAAAGGTAGCCATAAACGATCTCTTTTAATGGAAAGCAATATAGGAGTAACATAACTAGTGTCTAGTCTATGGTGAAAACAAACAGCATTCCACCAAGCTTTAAAAGAGACGTTATCTGCCTGTTTCCAATTGGAGGTTATTAGGTGGAACGCAATTGCTATTAATAAGTCAACCAACTTGGAGTTAGGGGATGTAGCAGACCATAAGGGTGATAGGGATCCTAAGAAAATATTGGTAAAAGAAAAAGGAATTTGAGTATGAAAGATTTTGTTAATTTGAGACCAGATTAAAAACCATAAGCGAGATATGGGAGGACACTGAAAAAGCATATGTTTTAAATCAGCCACTAAACAAGGGCAGGACCAACAAGCAGAGGGAATATCAGGAGAAATAGAAGCTAGCTTAGCAGGAGTGAATAAAATACGTTTATAAATAAAATAAAGGGTTTGAGAAGTGTTAGCAGCTCTGGAAGTCTTGTGTATCTTTACCAAAGTTTATCCCAAAGGGGGATAGGCCAACTATCCTCCTCCAAATCCTTTTCCCAAGCCAATTCTGCCTTCTCCTTGCTTCTAATGGAAGAGAAATATAAACACTTATACAAAGAAGATGCTGAAGCGGTGGATGAGAGTAAAGGAAAAACGGCAGAACATTTAGATGGAGGAGTAGAAAGAGATGGTAGCAAACCCTCTTTTAATACATAATATTTCCGGGCAGGATTGAGTGAAACCTTTAACTGACATTTACTCTTTGCACAGCGCCAGGGAGCAAGAGTTTGTGTGGAAGCAGTTATTATCCAACCTATTCCTTTTTAGTTCACTGTTCAGGAACTAGACGCCGCCATCCGAGCGAGCACCGGTGATAAGGCGCCGGGTCCTGATGGGATCCCCATGGGCCTGCTTAAAGGCAATCCAGATTTCTGGGGTGACCTCTTGGTGAATATTTTTAACAACTCTCTGTGTTATAATATCCTCGAGTCTTGGGCCAAGTCTATATTAGTGCTAACTTTTAAGAAAAGGGACAGTGCATCCCCAAAATGCTACGGACCAATTTCGCTGGTTGATAGCACAGTAAAGATTTTGGGAAGAGCAATTTTTAACCGTCTATAAACATGGGCCTTGGATAATACGATTTTACCTGCACACCAATACGACTTTCATTATGGGCTAGGCACAGTGGATCAGTGCCTCAATTTATATCTGATAGTATACTGTCGCCAGGCACTGTCCACTGTACCTGGCCTTTATGGACCTTTCTACCACATTCGATTGTGTAAACAGAACTAAATTATGGCAGATGCTGAGCAATCTGGGAGTGAACATTGCATTAGTGAATTTTTTGCATGACCTCCATGAAAACCTGAGTGCCAGGGTTAGATATGGCCAATCTGGAGAAGTCTCCAATTTGCTTCCTTTCGCTAGAAAATCTACATCAAGGGTGTGTGTTGGCATCATTGCTTTTCATCTTGTACATAAACAATTTGGGGGCGTATTTATCAGGGTCAACTAATGATGTGCTGAAAATTGATAACTTTCCCGTCCTGGCTCTGTTACATGCAGACGATTCAGTATTGATGGCTAAGCACTGCGTGCCCTTCGTAATTTTGTTGGTTCATTTGTCATTTTCATGACCACATTAGACATGAAAACCTATCTCAAAAAATCTCATATGATGGCATGCGGTCCTAGAAAGAAAGCTTTATCAGTATTAAACCTGGGAGATAAACAACTAAGTGGAGTGACAAGTTTTTGTTATGTAGATATGGGGTTTGACGCTAGTAATTCACGACAGACGCAATTAATCACCGCATGTCAGAACTTAGGTAGGGCAGCCGGATCTCTTTTTTATTTGGCTAAGAGGGATGTTAACCAATAGAAGGGGGGCCCCTGTACGTAGGATGGGTAGGCAGAGGGAATAGGGGACAACTAGAACCAATTGTAGAAAAAGAAGCCGACTGCCTACACAAAAGGAATATAGGTAAGCCCAACTTAGGGTCTAGGTTATAAAGAAAAACCACAGGCCAAGACTGACTCAGGAAGGCAATGAGTGAGAGAAGGTTATCAACACATGATTTATTTAAATAACAAAAATCAGGATAATGATCTTTGCAGAAAGAGTAGACAATGGGTAATAAATTCCAAAATTCAAATATGTGAAAGTCCCACACTCTACAGTCATACACACAATCATTCATACAACATACTCATTTATTCAACAAGGGGCATGCTTGCACAAAAATCACATACTTTAACAATTAGATTAAAAATAATTGACATCAAAAGAATGTATAATTTGTCACAATAGAGATTCAAAAGAACTCGTGCACTCCCAGATTTTAAAGAACAGGCGGAGTCTTCAGGTAGGCACGAAAAGGTGAGAGCCAACGCACGTTTCGGTGTTTGCCCACAAAGGGGCTGCACCTTCATCAGGGCAACGACGATGATGAACGTGTGGGACACACAAAAGAGACCTTTAGACCAAATGTATATTTAGAAATGGCTCTTCTTAGTAATATTCAAAAAACAATCCGGCCACATCCCCTTTTGGAATGTAAACTTTAATCATCTCCGCCAGAGCGACCTGTATACTGATGACTCCGCTATATCCTACTGGATTTGACCTGCACCTAAACATCGATCGTTTGAACTAACCACTGCGGAGAACCGTTCTTTTGATGTCAATTATTTTTAATCTAGAATTGTTTAGCATTCCCGGTTTGAATACTAAAGATAGTAAAAATATAGTGAAACAGAGATTCGCTGATCATGCTTTTACCAAGTGGTTTCAAGACATTGCATTCAAGCACACTATCAGTTATTACTCTATGCTTTTATGATCTTTTTTAATGAATTATTGAATTGAATTGAATAGTCCAGCTACAAAAAGTTACCTTCTCAAAGTCTGGCACAAATTATCCAGTTTGCAGTGAAAGGAGGCTGTGAGGAGCAGGAAGAACATCATGGATGGTCATCAGTGTAGCGAGAAGAGCAGGCCTGGATTAATGGACGGTCATTGCTTCACTGCAAAGATCCATCTAGGCATCGCCTACAGTCATTGCTGGAGCTTCAAGTTGGTGGCCACCATGGGCTGGTATTGCTGTAACACGAAGTGCAGATCTCACATTGCTGGTCATCGATTGTGGTTGCTGGAGTCGGGTTCACCGAAGCTTCAAGTTGACATCATCACAAGAGGCAGAGTCTTGATGCTTATGGGCCCATTCCTGGTCACAGAGAGTCCAAAATCCCAGGATTTATCCTTTCTTCATAGAGGAGAGGAATACACTCTGATGCTAGCCAAGGATCCAGGACCCAGGAAGGCAACTCTTGGAGATAAGCGACTCACTCTAGCAGAGGCCGTCACTGCTCAGGCAGACCCAGTTGCAGGTCCAGGCAGATCCAGTTGCAGCAAGTGAGCTGGAGAGTTGCAGGGGTGGTCTCTGCTACTTGCTGTGTCCCAAAAGTTCAAAACAGGAGGTTAGCAAACTGACCCTTGGAGTCACTCAGGTTAGCCTGGGTTAAAGGGAGCAGGTGCAGTTTCAAGGAGCAGGGCAGGCCACAAGCAGCAGGGAAATCCTCTGGAGAACACAGCAGTCATCTGTTAGCAACAGGGCAGTTCTCCGGTAGCAGCAGAGAGGTCCTCTGAAGAACAAGGCAGGCCTCAAGAAGTAGGGCATTCTTCTCGGGAGCAAGACAGTCCTTCTTCTGAAGTCCACAGGTCCAGGAGTGTGCTGCAGAGGTGGTTCAGGAGGTCCAATATTCATACATGGTCCATCCTTTGAAGTGGGTGTGAATTTCTTGCTATCCCCATATCTGGTTCTGGAAAGTTCTCCCCTTCCCCTTTCAAGTCTCCAAGTAGTCTGGGGTGACTAATGACAGGTGTCTGAACGCAAGCCCTTTGAAATGCAAGGGGGCAGGGAACAGATCCACCCCACCCATCCGGGCATGATGGCCAATACTGCCAACATCTAATCCTCCTTTGTCCCACTATCTGGGAAGAATACAGAAAGGACCAACTGACATGTTATTTACAGTCATGTGACCCAGCACACGGGCAGCAGGCACAAGATAGTTAAAAAAACTTTCTGAAAGTGGTGTTTTCAGAACTGAGACTTATAATCCGACTTCACCATTGAAGATGATTTTACATTGCAATTCATTAGAGTACAAACTTAAAATCCTTATCTGTTACCAGTCAAATGTTAGCACTTATGAAATGCAATAAGGTAACCCAATGTCATTCAATAGAAGAGATATGCCGTACAGTAATGTAAACCTTAAAATCACATGGCCTACTTTTTTTTAATACAATGCACCCTGCCGCAATGGCTGTTTTGGGTCTATATAAAGGTTAACTTTAATGTTTTAAAAAGTAGGGTTTAAGATAGGTAAAGGGGTTATTTTGCCAGGTCAACTGCTCTACAGGCTGTGGTGGCAGGCCTGAGACATGTTTTGTGCTACATAAGTGGTTGGCACAATGGATACTGCAAGACCTCTGGTAGCATTCTATTTACAGACACTGGCTACATCCAGTACTATATATGAGTAAATTGATTATGCCTATCAGATGTAAGACAATTGTACCATGTTTTTAAGTAGAGAGGACAAGCACATTATCACTGGTTAGAAGTGATAAAGTGCACTTAAAGTCTTAATGCAAACACAAATGATATTCAGAAAACTAGAGGGGTGAATTCAACAATTTTGGGGGTGAACATGCAGAGAGGCCCAGGTCCAAAAGACATTTAAAAGGCATTTGACACGGTGGAATGGTATTTTCTTTTTGCCATTCTGCAGAATCTAAAGTTCATTTTTATGCAATCCTTGGGATAGGTTAATGTCTTATATGGTCCACTGATGGCAAGGGTCTGAATAAACAGAGCACTATCAAAACAGTTCCCCATTGCTATTGGCATCAGGCTGATTGCCCACTGTCCTCATTATTGTTTGCTGTGGCCACATAGAGTCTATATTAATTTAGATTCAAATTAATTTTAGCTTGCTAGGTTACATCTGGACCATAGTCTTTGAATGCTGAACGTTCCTGTACACAAAGGACCAGTTGCTTTCTTTGGGTCATGCTGAACTTTCTAGTCCATCAGTGATCCAGTTCCTAGACCAATATGTGGAGGATCTTGTGTGAAAACATAGTATACAGAAATATCACTGTGGCAATGACAATATGGTGCCACGCTTCACTGTCTATTCCAGACTCTGTGGTAGCTGATCCAAATCAATATTTTTCCAGTACAGAGGGCTATAGATGGCTCAAACTGGCAGAGTTGTGTGAAAATAGAAACTGTTAGCTTAAAGAACTTGGGCATCTAGATTGCTAGGAAGAAACATGATGTTGGGCACTGACTACGACACATATGCTAGAATCCCTTACATGTGACTTGAGCACATGACAATCTCAATCTAGGTTAGTCTTGGGGTGAGTAGAAATATTTGAAGTAGTGCCTATCTTGAAGTTGCTCAATCAATTCCAAAACTATCTCTCCAAGATCCCAAAGCCAAGCTTGTGAAAGCCACTGCCTGGATTTACTCCTATCTGTGACAAAAGGGAGCACTCCTGGTTTCTGTGGTCAAGTGTTGTAAGTCTACATATGATGGTAGATTGCGCATGGCTGGATAAACACATTTTTATTAGGTTTCATGCTTCATTAATGACTGGGTTTGTAGTACCATCGTACCATCTCAAATGCAACAGCTTTTTGGAACTATGGGTGTTTGATGTCAAGTACATGCAAGGAATTAATAGCTGTATGATACTTGAGACTCCAATTTTTGCAGTCAGGACTTTCTCACAGAAACATAACATACGAAACAATTGGAAGCTATGTTACAATTTGAATTCACCTGTTTACGCTAGAAAAACCTACAGGGGCAAAAAAATGAGATATTGCTTGAATTACAACAATCCCCTTTATATGATGTTTGGACCTGGTAAAACAACAACCTGTGTTACTATTTCTATGCCGAGATGGCATTTTGAATTGTGTGTATCACAAAATGCCAATAAAGTTGTGGAAATAAATTCTTAACTTCTTTCCACAATATTGGTCCTTTTTTAAAGCACTGGATCCTGAGATTTAATCTGAGTGAGAGAATAATGCTAGGAATCGATGCCAGCAACACAGTATGGACATGCACAAGGCTTCATCTCACTCTTCCTCTGCCACTCAACAATGGTAAAACTGGTATATTACATGCTGTGCATCTCTATAGAAGCTATATGTTACTGCACAGTGAGAAAAAACAACTATGGGCCTAATTACGATGGTGGTCAGACAAGCGTCCAACTGACACCATAGCTGAAACAGGACCACACGACAAGGATTTGGCGGTTTTGCTGCCACCATTACGATATGACTGCCCTCACGGTGGTTGTAAAGTGTCTATGTTGGCTTGTGCTGCAGGCTGCAGCACAACCACAATAGAAAAAATACACTTTCAAAACATCCATGTACCTTGTGGCAGGCACCATGTGGTGCCAGCCTCAAGATGCAAAGATGTTTGGGGGGCACCATAGGTGCCTACAAGGCTCCATAGTAGATGTCCAGAGGAAAAAGGAGCCCTGATAGGGGCCCCTAAAGTCGCTTTCTGCCTGCCTTTTCACGGCTGCGGACCGCCATCAAAGGGCAGGAGGAAACCAACATCGTAATCCCGAAGGCAGAACCAAGACTGGCTCTGCTGAAAATTTGGGATTGCTATTCCACCCACTGTCCACACAGGCTCTGTGAGCCCGTCAGAAGTGGAGCGGAATTCCCCCGTGGGTTTTCCTCTGACTGCCTGTATCGCAATCAGACAGTTGGACAGAAACCTATGATGTCGGGCAGAAAGCCTTCGATTGGTTGTCGGATGACTTTCCCCCTGACATCATAATCAAGCCCTATGTAATTTCCATTGGAAAACAATTTATGGTTTGCTTAAAGCTGTGACACACATGGTAAAGGATTTCCACTCAAATACCTTAAGATTCAAAATTTCATCTTCTCAAGGTTTTTGCAGATCTCTCCGAAAGATTCATTAAAGAAGGGAGTCCAAAAACGTTTTGTTTTAGAATTTCATTCTGTAAAACTCTTTGCTTTCTACTAGAGCAAAAACTGACATAGGAGGTCATTACGATGGCGGCAAGACCGCCACCAACAGGCTGTTGGTGGCGGTCTCCCCATCATCGGGACCACCTCCAGCGCCTGCCACATTAGTATGGCGGGCAGTGTGATGGCGGTCAGAAACACCAACCGCCATGCATCTGACAGGCTCCTTGAGCCCGCTGATGCGGCAGAGGGCCCCACAATCCCTGCATTGGTGGCCGCCATAGGGATTGAGATCTCCCTCCCTGACAGCCTTTCTATGGCGGTTCAACAGCCATGGAAAAGCTGGCGGAAAGGGAAATTGAGGGCACATGGCGGGCCCCCCTTATCCCCTGGCTCTATGTGTCACTGCACCATGTGACAGGCACTGCATGGTGTTTGCCACGTAGGTCAGGGATATGTACGGTGACCCCATTTTGTCTTGTGGTGTGTGCTGCAGCCAGCAGCACACGCCGCAATACAAAAATAGGCAATGAGGCCACCTCAATGGTGGTCGCATCATAATGCCTACTGTGGGACTGCCACCTTCTTGGTGGGTGGTCCCAAATAGAAAACAATGGCGGATGGACTGAAGTCTGTCCACCATCGTAATCAAACCCATAGTTGCACTGAGCTGTTCATAAATTAGAACTTTACTCCTACAGTGCATTTTCATTGCTTAGTGTAAGTATATTTAGTAGTATTTGAAGTATCTGCTTTGCACAATACTACTGGGCGGGCTTTGAATAGTCAGTATTTGTATATCCAGCTGTAGGCCAGGCATGTTGACAAAACTCTACTGTGTGTGGCCAAAGGTTATGAATGTTTGGGATTGGCCTCATGGTAACGTGGGTACAAGTTTTTCGAGGAAGCAGAGCTGGTGTAGGTCTCACGGCAGACACCTTTTTGCATCTGAGATAATAACAGGCGTTTCGTCTGTACCACCACATACTGTTTGACCTGTTGTGTGACTTATTACTCTAACACAATGCATCATCTATTGAATCAGTCAGAATGTAGTGTAGTTTGTTTACCCTAGGTCTTGAAGAATCACCACATGATCGTTTTTTGACATAAATAGATGAGAAACATGTTCACCTTGTTTTAGATCAACTTTCTCACCATGCTAACTAGGACAATTATATCCTAAATTAGTGCTGTATTTTCAATTAGGCTAGTGAGTTCAATAATGAAATATTATGACCCTGAGCATCATCATACTTATTTTAACTCACTCTTTAATACCACTCTACACACAACACTTGATCCCACACACTCCCACTTCACCCGATGGCTAAAAATAGATCTCTGGCAAAGAGTCCCCTAGTGAGTCCCCGTTGGGTATTTCAGCGCCAGTCCGATGAGGTGCTAGCCCAATGATGAAGCATGACACCCATCTGGGCGTGTGAGGGCCCGTGCTCCTACTGGTGCATATTACTTCCCCTGTAACTCTAGTCTGCTTCGTGTTTCTTGTTTTGAGAAACTGCACACCCCTTTACCTATAGAACATGGTTGCAAGGCAACAAGCCAGGCCCTGCAGACAACCTTTGCTGTGCACGGACAAAAGTTGTCTGCTGCAGACATTGGACGTACAAGATGTTGGGTAGAAAGCCTCTCTGAAGGCCAGGCCTTACAGTCAACCCACACTGTGGAAGGCCAAAGGTTGTGCAAAGAGGGTATTGGTTTAAGGGGTGTGAGATACCATCCACAAAAAAACTTTAAATTCATACCATAGCCTCTGACCACGCCATGCACTGTTCAATGCTTCGCACAAGACATCACTCATGATGCCTCAAATGACATTATTGATGACAACACTGATGAGATCTTAAATCATATCTTTGATAATACCCCTGTATGAACAATTATATTGTGTGATGCAGACTAACGGCATGTCAAGCCAGTACTAGAAATAATTGAATCCCACAATGTATACTTCTGAGAAAGGAAAAAAATAACTTAACAGTCTTTGCATTTAATACTCGGTAGAAGGGTTCAAATCTTAGAGTGTGCTTGAAAAATGTTGCACTTGTACAACATGTGCTAAGCACAAGTGGACTCCTCCGGAGTACAGTAAGATGCCCATCTTCACTGATAGTTGTGGCACTCATTACAGGATAAAAGGGGTGAGACCTCGGAGCATAATAAAAAAATTTACAGTTTGCACCACACACAAATATACTCTATCTTTACAAGATGAGGGCACATTGTCTCAATGAAACTATGTATTACAATTTGCCTGTGTTACATACCTAGCACAAGTAGAAAAATAATGGTTTCCTAGAAATAATATGATTAGGATAGTTTATATGATCGAGCCATTTGAACATGTCTTATGAGCCATACCCAGTGTTCCTAGTTCCTGGAGCTATAAATGCCTGCACATAGTGTTATCTGAAGCTGTTGTAGAGAGAATAGCATACCAATTTTGGCTTAGGATTATGACTACGCCTTGTTTAGAGTCTTCAAACTTGTGCAAGATATTCTCAAAGGCTGCTGGCTCTAGTAACCATGGAGTTGGAAGTTTGTGTGTGAGAGCAAAACCTGAAACGTATGCCATCAATGTAGATCATTTTGTGTGCTTTTAACAACATAGTTTATGCATATGATAGTACTTGCACGACTTGTGTCAGAAGAAAGACTCAGACCTGTGCCTTAAAAATGTGTTTCTCATGTATGTACTAATGTCATAGTGGTACAATTTCGAGAATTCATAGATGTCTATAAGAGTGATGCCATTGAAGTTGTCACTGGTGATGCCATATGTGATCTCCTCTATGATAAGAGTTAAGAGCGTTATCCCACCGGGGAACGTCCCCTTGTTGCACTGCTGAACTCCCTAAAGGGAGGTTGATCCAATGATTGATCAACAATGAGGGAGTATTATAAACACTGAGGCATTACTCGGGGGGCTTGTTATTCACCATGAGGAGCACTGCTTGCCATTTCACTAACTTGCCATTGTTTTGTTGCCGTTTATTTGTTTGAATACTCACCTTAGTCACTATCACCGTGAACATTAGGTAAATTCACCAACGGTGTTCCAGTTACGTTTACACAATTCATGTTTCTACGCATTCACTTTCTCGTTGCTAATTCACTGGTGAAGCTTTTGTTTTGGGGCACACTTTCTAGATCTTTTTTTAGCGTATTTCCTTCTCACTGTGGTCTAATCTTTCCATGCATGGTACTCACTTGATTATCTCAGACCGATGCCACATTTCACAGAGTTTTACTACTGTCCTGATTGACTTTCGGGACACTCCATTTACTCTTGTGCTTTCTGCTTCATTATCCATAGATGTAATTTCCCCTGACGAAGGGCTTGCCTGAAATGCATTGGGCCTAGAAGATTTTGACTCACCATTTTCATGACGATGTAGTATCCTGAAAGAAACCATATGTGTTTATAACTTCTTTTCGCTAAAACATCATTAAATACTATCATACATCATCACAACCTTGTTGATAAATCTTTGGATCAAACTCTCGCTTGGGAGTTCAGCAGTACAACCGGGGGATGATTCCTGGTAGGATTAAACTCTTTACTCTTATTTTCCTTAGGCTGGTGGATCAGTCAGCGATACCCAGGCTGCACGCAGAACATTACTACGACTCCAATATCGCTTAAACTTGATGTGCTTATATCACTACTTCCTCATCTCCTCTGCGATGCCATCCATTATGTCACTTGCGATGTGATGTAATGTTTGAAATCATTAGCAGCGCATGGCGGTTTTGAATTGTGGTTTGTATAGTTAACACTAAGTGACACATTTTAGGGGCTTTTAATTTTTTTTGTCATTATACTTTCTCTTTAACTGCATTGCTTTAAGTGGATTTCTGAGGTTTTTCTCAACATAAGTTAATTGGTTATCAGAAGAAGCCATAACACGTCTTCAACAAGGTTCAGCAGTAAAAAATATATATATATTACCTGCTGGCGGTCGCCAGTAGGTAGTTATAGTTAAGATCATGTTTCCATAAGAAAAGCGTTTCTTGACTTGCCTATATCTTTGGTGAGTTTGATGAATCTTCACAAAATGCTCCCAAAAAGTGCACCTGTGATTCTGGCTGTGCATGGAAAGTTTCTGACAATCTGTCAAGTGGAGGGGCGAGAAAAATGGGAGGGTTAAAAAGAATTGGGCTTCCCGTGTTAATTCCCATGGGAATTTTGAACATGACTACAGCTCAAACCGCTGGACGGAATTACACCAAATTTGTCAGAAAGCCAGCTCTTGGTCCAGAAAGAGTGCTTTTTGTTAGCTGGTGTAAATATGTTCAAGAGTGTTTCAGAAATTAATTGAGATCCAAATTAACATGTATATGGATGCAGATCCTTCAAGGATCCGACAGTCCCTGTGCTGATACGCGATTGGCTGCTAACACTTCAACCAGGAACTGTTGGCTGCCATCTTTGGACTCGGATTGAATCGGGTCCCCCCAAAAAAATTTAAAAAGAAAAGGGGGGATACCCTTCCCCACTAACCCTGGTCCTGTGGTCCTCCTGTCACCCCACCTGGGCAAAAAAGTACATAAAAAAAACAATTTAGAGCGTAAAAGTAATGAGTTACGAATCCACTGTGAAGTAAAAAAAAAAACAAGTACAGTCTCCCATGCTTGTTTAATGTATAGCCCCAAGGCGGGCCAGGTCCCGGGGCATAGAAAAGAAACAGAGGCGGGCCAGTGCGCCCCCTTATCAAACATTGCCATCTTGCAGATACTGAATTTTTTTAAGCAAAAAAGATTTACTCATGTGTTCCTAACCAGCCAAAAAAAAAAGGTGACCTTTTTGCACACTTCCAATTATTGAGACTTTGGTACAACTTTCGCCATAACAGTTACTGATATTAAGAAACTACAAGAAAAAAGCAAAAGAACTCCGAGACAGAAAACAACGTGAGCATTCTTGGGTTAGAGGAAAATTTGTAACATTGAATGAAAATCCATCTATAATTCTTACAAAAATATTTCTCTGAAACATGAAGTGGATTTACTGCACTGCTGGGACCTACATTTTCTTTATTTACCATTATAGGTAAAGGTTCTTTATGTGGGAAGAAAAATGACAAATACATTATAGCCCAAATGATCACATAAATGTAAGTTAGTTAACCTGAATACTGCATTCTTATCCAGGTCCAGCAGCTGCAATAGTCCTCCACACTCTGCTCCTGGTAGCTGTGCTATTCCCTCATTACAGGGATGTTATTTTAGGAATTAACATTAAAAAACCTTAGAAATTCACTGAAAAAACAAATGTTATAGGGACATTATTGTTAAGGAAACAATTTTTTTTAAACTTAGAATTTCACTGAAAAAAAACAAACGATACAGGGGCATTATAGATAGGCTCAGATTTTTCTCATACAAAATAGAGAAATTCAGCAGTTATAGTTAGCTGGGCTACCTACACCTTACGCCCCAGCAATGCACTCCTTATGACCTCACATATTACATCACTCAAGACATCACTGATGACATCTCAAATAAGATTGCTGATTACATCATCTGCAGGACCTCTCATGCATCCACTCACAGACCCACACTACCACTCATATACACACTCACACATCCATACAACCGTTCACACATCCTCTTACTCATCCATAGAGCTACTCACATACTAACTCACTCCTCCATACAGCCCCTTTTACAGCCACTCACACACTCAGTCATACAGCCACTCACATGTCCACTCAAACACCCATACAGCCACAGACGTAACCATCATTCATCTCTACAGGAATTGAGACACACTACTCACACATCCACTCACACACCCACTCAACCACTCACACACTCACTCATGCACCCACACAACCGCTCACACATTCATGTAACCACTCACACACCCACATACATGCCCACTCACACACCCATACCACCAATCACACACCCACTGACACATCCATACAAACACTCACACCCCACAACCACTCACACACCCGCTGATACATCCAAACAACCACTCACCCAGTCACACACAGAGACACACAGTCACCCGGCCACTCACACAATATATGTTAGAAGTAGTATCACTCATTAGTAGGATGCCTACTAAACAAATTTAAGTTTTGTAGTTGCTTAGTATATATGTTTAACACATAGATATTTAGAAAACACTGACACTTACTGGATGATGTCGTTTGAGATTTCATCAGTGATGTCACTGACCATGTCATGAGTGATGTAATAGGGGATGTCATAAAAAGCAAATTGCAGGAGGGAAAGTTATTGCTAGCTCAGCTAACTATAACTGCTGAAGTTCGCTGGTTTTGAACAAGTGAAATCTGAGCCTAACTATAACTTCCCTGTAACCTTTGTGTTTTTCAGTGAATTTCTAAGGTTTTTTTTCTATTTCCTAACTATAACGTTCCCTGTAACCTTTGTTTTTTTTCGGTAAATATAAATATATATGTGTGTGTGTGTGTGTGTGCGTGTGCGTGTGTGTGTGTGAGAGGGTGTGTGTGTGTATAAATATGCACATGTATATGTGTGTGTGTGTGTGTGTATGTATAGGGAGGTCTGTGTGTCTATGTAAAGGGAGAACTGGAGTATGAGAATGTAAATTAGCATTTGATGGAGGCTAACATAAGGTAAAGGCAGATTTATAGACTTTGTAAAAAAAAAAATCTTCCTCTGTAAAGTTCTGGGAGGCTGCTCCAAGCAAATCCTCTTGTTTAGTTCAGAGCCAGACCTATTGAGGAATATTCAATATGGGTTTCGAATTTAAATTCATATAATGTAGAAAACATTTTCCAGAAATCTCAGACCAGGATTAATGCACTACTAGATCAATTAACATGGAATTAGAGGAGTTTTTTTCAAGTATCCTGTTGCAAATGTAGTGAATCGAGTCCTGTGATGTTTGTATTACACTACCATCGCCTCATTTGTCTTGCCTCGTGAACGCGGATACATTCATGGAAAATGTTAATCTAAATAGTCTTCTACTTTAGAGCTGATGGTGCATAATTACGTCCGTAAACAGTAACATCTGCACATCGCCTTGTGAGTGTGAAACTGTATGGTGTTAACCGTGCAATGAACTACTCTCAAACAATATTTATTTTTCAAACGAGCAAAAATACACCAAGACGCAGCAGGTGCGAATCACACCGCTCCTATAAGCCTCATCTCGATGTGTGCTTCCACCGTGGGGTTGTATATTGCATGGCTCGCTCAAGTGCTCATAAAAGGCACGGGGCGAGCCTGCGGTTTATGTCCATAGGTGAATTGCTGCTGCGAAGCCGCTGCAATTTGACTTGTGCAGAAAGGGTCACTGGCCAGAAGGTCAGGCAGCTGGCCATTTTCATTTCGAAGATGCTATCAAAAGGCCAATAGGCAGTTGATCCAGGAGCCCTTTGGCAAACAAGATTGTGTTCCTGCACATTTAAGATTTGTCCCGGATAAAATGCTGTGCAAGAAGATTGGGCATGCTTTGTGTTTCGGAACAGAAGCCACCTAAAAGGAGTTTCCAAGGGCGTTAATTGAGAGATCAGAGAAAATTAACAATAAAAAGGACCTTCGCAGCTCACTTATCATTACCCGGCCAGCATGCCCATGAGTCAATGTAAGGGCCGTGCTTCTCATGGGAGATATGGAAAGAGAGTGCCGCCTTTTACTAATATTCCTATTTTAACTGTAAGGCTGGGCTCGGCTCGGTATTCTGCTGTGTTTATCAGAATACTTACATTAAATGGCAGATCCTTACATAAAGGCCCGGGCTCTCTAAAAAAGTACACTCGCAAAAATTCTAAAAGGTGCTATTCGCCTTCTCCGAACATATACGAATATTATCCCAACGTGTTGTATTCTATAAAAGAATGAATATTGGGTTTGGTACATTTGAAACCTTATAACCAGTATAAATTCAGCTCAGTTCGTTTTTTACAATTAATTGGTCGTCCAGGCTCTCAATCCACTGACCTGAAGGACTCAAAGGACCTCTTGCAGTGACACAACTGAGCTCCAGAAGGCTTGCATCGGAGCTCCTGCATTCATGCATTCATGCATTCATGCAATGGAGCTTCCAGGGGCACCCAGTGGAGCTCCTGCAGATTCTCAGCTGCAAGAACCCCACATTTGCCACCTGTACAGGTGCAGGGCCACAAAGCAGCTCTTGCAGGCATGCATCCGAGTTCTTTCAAACACTCAATGACGCTCTTTCATAGACAGAGGTGAACACTTACCTACAGGCACTGACCTTCTGCCGGCACCCAACATATCTGTCTATCCACCTGCCTACAGGCACTCACCTCCTGCCAGCACCAAACAGAACTGTTTAGCCACCTGCCTACAGGCATTGACCTCCTGCCGGCACCCAAAAGAGCTGTCTAGCCACCTGCCTACAGGCACTGACCTCCTGCCAGCACCAAACAGATCTGTTTAGCCACCTGCCTACAGGCATTGACCTCCTGCTGGCACCAAACAGAACTGTTTAGCCACCTGCCTACAGGCACTGACCTCCTGCCGGCACCCAACAGAGATGTCTAGCCACCTGCCTACAGTCACTGACCTCCTGCCAGCACCAAACAGAGCTATCTAGCAACCTACCTACAGGCACTGACCTCCTGCCAGCACCAAACAGAGCTATCTAGCCACCTACCTACAGGCACTGACCTCCTGCCAGCACCGAACAGAGCTGTCTAGACAACAAAGGATTGCCTCCAGATAGCAATGGAACCTGTGCAGTCACACAGTGCAGCCCCAGCAGGGCCTCACAGTATGGCACCAGATTACAGTGGACTAAATATTGTCTGACAAAAATATCATGTCCAAAATAATAATCGTGCCATTGAACTTGGTAAATCATCTACACCCTATTAGACGATATTTTATAAACGCTGGTTAGAACATCTTTATGTCAAGGAATACTTTTGTCACCTATCAGCACACACTGGAGCTCCTGCAAGCACCCAATGGAGCTCCTGCAGGCACTCAATGGAGCGCCTAGAGGCACAAAGGTTGGCTCCTCCAGGCTCCCAGTGGAGCTCCTGGAGGCACAAAGGTTGGCTCCTCCGGGCTCCCAGTGGAGCTCCTGAAGGCACCAAGATGAGCTCCTCCAGGCACCCAGTGGAGCTCCTGGAGGCACCAAGGTGAGCTCCTCCAGGCACCCAGTGGAGCTCCTGAAGGCACCAAGGTGAGCTCCTCCAGGCACTGAATGGAGCACCTACAGCGCCCAATGCAAGCATCTAACAGCTCCCGCAGGTACACAGTGACACTCCTGCAGGCACACAATGGAGCTCCTGCAGGCACTCAATGGAGCTCCTGCAGGCACTCAATGGAGCTCCTGGAGGCACAAAGGTTGGCTCCTCCAGGCTCCCAGTGGAGCTCCTGAAGGCACCAAGATGAGCTCCTCCAGGCACCCAGTGGAGCTCCTGGAGGCACCAAGGTGAGCTCCTTCAGGCACCCAGTGGAGCTCCTGAAGGCACCAAGGTGAGCTCCTCCAGGCACTCAATGGAGCACCTACAGCACCCAATGCAAGCATCTAACAGCTCCCGCAGGTACACAGTGAAGCTCCTGCAGGCACACAATGGCGCTTCTGCGGGCACACAGTGGAACTCCTGCGGGCACACAGTGGAGATCCTGCAAACACACAGTGGAGCCCTTGCGGGCACACAGTAAAGCTTCTGCAGGCACACAGTGGAGCTCCTGTGGACAAACACACTAGCTCCTGTGAGCATGCAATGGGATACCTGCATAGACTCAGACGAAAAACATACTCCGTAAGGTGCAGAACCTTACAGAGCAACAAGTTGGTCTCCTAGAGGCACTGAATTAAAACTGAGCAGGTGCACAAAGGAGTTCCTGAGGTAAATTAGTAGCTTTTGGGAAGACCCAGCTGAACACCCACATGCACAGCATTGGGCTCCAGCCCTAACTTTACGGGAATAAAAAAGTTGCGCTTTTGCAGACACAAAATGAAGCATGAATGCGCCCTCCACTAAGCTCCTGCAGTCTCCAGCCTGGATTGGGCACTCTGCCACGCACGCAGCAGGTATATTTCTCTATAACTACATTCACCCTTCTATCTTTCTCTTCCCAGTCGTTTCCTTCTGTATCATTCACCAACATAAAGCAGTCCCACCTTGCATACTCTACCTTGCTATTCACAAACCTCTTGTCTGATATCCCCACCTTGGATTCTCCTATCTTTCTGTATGGAATTTTCACCCAGTGGCAGAGATCTCCCAACACTTAAGTATTGTATTTAGTCATAAATGTGTGAGAGACAAGTGTAAGTGGTGGGAAAATCGGAAATAACTACTCCAAAATTGGCAGGGTTAATCGCAACTAAAAGAATGGTTTAGGGAGGGGCATGCTAATACAAAACACACACCCAAGTAAGACTAATTAAATTGCAAGTCTCAGAATACACTTTACGAACTACTACAGTACTGCTAATAATAGTCCTAAATGTGCGCCAGCACCAGACATGGCACACCACTTTAATTGCAACATGCATAGAGTTCAATGAATGCAGGGAATATAATTAAAACATGGAAAACATTGGAAATATATTAAATAAAACTTTAAAATAAACTTTGTTCAAATGAATTTTAGTTTATTAAATGTTTTAAAAATTAAAAATGTAAATGTTAGAGCGTAATATGCTTAAACTATGATTTTTTTTTGTGTAAATTATAATTTAGATTTTAAAAACATTTCAACTAAAATAATACCTAATTTGCATCCAAGACTGTGGAACATTCAAAGCAACATGCTACTGTAAGGGTAGGGAATGGGGAAATGTTGTTTTAATTAATTTAGTTTAATTGAGATTACAAAAGTATTAATTTAAAATTATAAATATGTTACATTTTAGTGTAGGTTTGTTGTCCCTTGCGACTGACTGTCTTCAGTGATATCTACCCCATTGGCCTGGACCAACACGAACAACCTGAAAGTTAGTAAAAGTTACTGTATACTCATAAATACCATTATAGGAGTCAACACCTTTCCATGTTATTCAGTTTATTTGTCTCTTGCTATGAGTCTCTACTCACTTGTCTTGCTTTATCCTCTGTAAGGTGTGCAGTTCCCTTTTCCATCCTTTCTTCTTCCTCTATAACTGCTTTGCCTCTGCTGCTCTATCTCACTCTCTCCTTCCTCCTCTGTCCCACATTTTGTCCCACCTTTGGTATTGCTTTTGCCAGTCTGTCACTTGTAGTATACATTTAACTCCCAGCTAGCCCCAGATACATGCTCCATTCTCTTCTCAAGCTGCCTGCCTCTTTCATCACCCATCATGTCATGGTCTCTTCTCTCTGGGCCTGATTGACAAAGGTAACTTACACTTTTGAGAAATGTACTCTTTTGAGTAAGTTTACTACTTTTGTCACTTCACAAAATGTGTGTAAGTTACCACAAATAAAAACAAAAAGTCCAGTCACCACATATGGCCAACCACTGATACTGAAAAACCATCCCATGGCAAATTAAAGAAGTATGTAGTTAAGATAAAGCCCCATAGTAAATAACGGTAAAATAAAATAAATTAAAGTATATTATTTAAAATAGTTGAAAAGTGTTTAAAATAGTTCGAAATGTAAATAAAAATAATGTAATGTTAGAAAAGAATAGAAAAATAGTACATATTTATTATGCAATTCTAACATATTTTAATACCCTATTTTGAAAAACGAAATAATGTAACAATAATTTTTATTAAAATATAAATACATGTATCTTAGTTAAGGAAATCTATGGTAAATACGGCAGTAATGGGCTACAGTGGGCTTCAGTGAACTGAAGTGATGGTGGGAAGCACCAGTTCCGGTAGTAATAATTTTACTGCCAGCCATTTCTAACACATAAAGCTATTCAATAGTTTGGATGACTAATAACTATATATAATGAGGGTAACATCAGCCCTTAGTTATCCATTTTGTAAAAAAGGACATCTTCAAAAATTGGCTAATGTCCTGACTGCTCTCCTCTTGCCTCCTTAGCCTTATATAGATATAGGTGGTAACACAGACCCAACATCACCTGGAATAGCATTGAAAGAGATGCTCATAAGGTAAGAGTTATGAAAAGAGATGCAGTGCTCCAAATGCACTGATAAAATAGAAAAGTGATGGGTGGAATATCAGAAATAATCTCAGCCACTGGTAAGTACCCAGGGCTGCATTCCAATCCATTGTTTTTTTGCTCACTTTACCACTCTAGATAGGGGCCAGCCTAATGCAAATCAGCCTTGGCCCTACTCCAAAAGGAACAGTCCAGTCTAAATTGCCAGGCTAGGTCCTCTCCAAATGAGAACACAAGCAACCCCAGTCAGGTTTTGGTTTTTTATACATAATCAGTGAGATGCAGCTTTAGTCCAGGGGAACAGTGCGTTGAGGGTGTAATGTGTGAATCCATCTCAAATCTCCATATTTTTAATTTCTACTTGTACCTACGTTTACATAGCCTACTTGTACCTAGGCCCTCAAATGTGCCTTCCACAGTGTAAACCACTATGAAGAACAAGCATTGACAAAGCTAAAATGTTTCACCTATGAGACCTATTGACTTTGGCAATCATTTTTATGAGCCATGCCTTGCGTGCAGCATGATTAAATTTAGTGACCAAAAAACAGCACTATGACATACTTGTTGCGTCATTTTGTAGGTGCATGCCAACCCAGATGAGCTTCTACAAAATGAGGCAAGCCTTTTTTCTTTTATTTACCAATCAAAGATAGATTAGTAAAAAAAATCTAAACAAAATGCTCTTTTTTAATGAGATGCCAATGCACTGGAGTGGAAATAGTAAATGTAATCCCTCTGAAGTCCAACACTTTCTCTACTGTTGCATAGACTTGAGTGGTAATAGTAAATCTTGTTTCTCCGAAGTCCAGCACTTTCTGTACTGTTGCACAGACTGGAGTGGGAAAATTAAATCTTACCCTTCTGAAGTCCAATGTTTTCCCTACTGTTGCACAATCTGGAGTGACAATAGTAAATCTTACTCCTCCGAAGTCCAACATTTTCCCCACTGTTGCACATATTAGCATGGAGCTAGCAATCTTACCCCTCCAAAGTCCACCACTTCCCTTCTGTTTTACAGACTGGAGTGGGGATAGTAAATCATACCACCTCCCAAAGTGCAATGCTTTCCCTACTGCTGCACAGACTGGAGTGGGAATAGTCAAATGTAATACCTCCAGCTGTTTCCTTACTGTTCAACAGACTGGAGTGGGAAAAGTAAATCTTACCCCTCCAAAGTGCTTTTTTTATAGTAGGAAATATAAAAAAAATAACTCAAATAATTTAAATATGTAAAAAAATGTGGGTGCATTTATATGTCTATATGTACATATAGCATTAAAAATAATGTAAATGTATTTCATTTAGTTCATATTAAGGTTATATATTAAAATCTTAAAGATTTAATATTTTAAACTATATATTACCTACTGGCGGTCATCAGTAGGTAGTTATATGTTTTGTTTCAAAAAGCATTTTTTGTTTTCGCAATAACTTTGGCGCCAGTTGATGAATCTTCATGAAAGTTTCAAAACTTATGGCCCCATTATGGTCAGCTCCGACCTTGAAAGTTTCAGGGTGATTTGCCAAGTGGGGGCCGAGAAAAAAAGGGGTCCCAAAACGCGTTTTCTCCATGTTATTTCCCATGGGAAACTTTAGACACGCCTACAGCCCGAACTGCTGAACGGAATTACACCAAAGTTTGCAAAAAGGTAGCCCTTGGTTCAGAAAGAGACCTTTTTTAAATGGTGTTAATCCGTTCAGTAGTTCCTGTGAAATTAAAAAAATAGAGGTCAAAAAATCAATTTCCCATAGGAAACTTTAGACACGGTTATAGCCAAAACTGCTGAACGGAATTACACCAAATTTGGCAAAAAGGTTACCCTTTGCTAAGAAAGAGACCTTTTTTTAAATGGTGTAAATCCGCTCAGTAGTTGCGGAGAAAATCAAAATATAAAACTTTCGAGTATCTATGGCCGGGGTGGATCCACGCACCCTGCCGATCACAAGCTGCATTCTAATTGGCTGTCAACACTTGAAACCAGGAAGTGTTGGTAGCCATCTTGTGCCTCGGTAAAACCGAGGCACAAGAAAATAGAAAAACAAAGGCGCAAAACAAGAAAAAGGGGCAGGGTAGAAACACCCTGACCCCCTAGGCCTGCTCAGGGGGTCCCACAAGGACACCCTGGGTCAATAAAAACTTAAAAAAAAAAAAAAAAATCAGCCGAATTCGCGCTGGGTGCGTGTATCAGGCCGCGAAAAAAAAAAGAAATGAAGCGCTTCGTTATTATTTGCCCTGGGTGGGCCAAGTCCCGGGGGCAATGTTTATAATGGACTGCCACCCCCAGGGCTTGCGGGGGGCACATGGCCCCCCACGCCCCGGGGACCGCCACCTTCCCGGGGCTTTGCTAATGTTCGGAGGGGGGCCCCAAGGCCCCCCTCCTGGAGCCAGTGATGGCTCTGGGAACCGCCACCCCCCAGGGCCGGCTCCTGCAGTGTCCTGGGGTGCCCACACCCGGGACACTGCTGTTTACAATGACAGGGCGGGAGCCTCACGGCTCCAGCGCTGTCATTGCAAACTCTGGTTAGGGTTTTGAAAGCGAGAGCAGGAAACCTGCTCTCACTTTCAAAATCCAAACCACATTGCTTTTCCATACGGGGAGCTACATCATAGTAGCTCCCCGTGTGGAAAAGCAATGTCGGCTCCCGCAGGAGTCGGGGAGCCGGCGGGACCGTGGGGGAATTGGGGACCCCCCACATTCCCCAACGAGAGGCCAGGCCCCGGGGGATGGGGTTCCGGGGGCCAAATATGGCCTCGGGAGGAGGGCCACACGGCCCCCTTCCAATTTTTTTTAAATAAAAAAAGAGGTCAGTCCCTGGGGGATGGGGTCCGCAGGGCCAATAAAATAGGAAAGGAAGGGGGGACACCCAGCCCCCCTTAAAAAAATAAAATAATAAAAAGACCTGCATCGCTCCAGAGTCCCCACCCCCTCCCTGCAGCACTCTGCAAATGTGCCCCCAGGCGAGTTGTAAGATGGGGAACTAATTCCCCTTGAATACTGGGGGTCTCTGGGGGCCAACTAGCCCACCAGGAGTCTCCAGTATGCGGCAGGGAGCTGCGTTGCTGAGAGGTGGGTCAGGTCACGCCCCTTTTTACACCTCTCTGCAACGCAGCTCTGTGGCGCTTACTGGAGGTACCTGGTTGGCTAGTTGGACCCCAGGGACCGTCAGGATTCAAGGGGACTTAATCTCCCAACTTAAAATGGCCACAGGGTGTATTTGCACACATATCACATCAGGGCCCCCCTCCCTTCACCACTATGCAAACGCGCCCCGTAGCGCGTTTTAAGAGGTAGTTTTAATCCCCCTGCCCTATTATGTACTAGGGTCTTACAGAAGAGGTCATGCTAATCACAGGGGTACCCAAATGCATAGTGTTCCCTAGTATATGTATGTGTTTTAACTGTATTCTAAGTGCCTTTTAGCATAGCACAGGCTCTAGGCCTGGTTAGTCAGAGTCAGTTACTACCAGTACCCATCTGAAAAAGTTGTGGGCACAGGATGATTTTGGAACAAGGCCTCTTTCTGCTCCTCTGTTGGTTCTTTCTGCACACGTTTTGCTTCTTCCTGCACTTTTCTTCATCTTTGTGGACTTCTTTTGCTTCTTTCTGCATTTCTATTGCTTCTTTCTGTATGTTTTTTCTTCTTTCTTCACATGTTCTACCTCTGTAGGTATAGTTAGAAACTAGCATTTGAAAAACCTTTGAAATTCACTGAAAAAACCTTAGGTTTCAGACACGTTATAGTTAGAAATTAGCATTTAAAAAACCTTTGAAATTCACTGAAAAAAACATAGGTTTCAGGCATGTTATTGTTAGAAATTAGCATTTAAAAAACCTTTCAAATTCACTGAAATAACCATAAGTTTCAGGCACGTTATAGTTAGAAATTAGCATTTAAAAAACCTTAGAAATTCAATGAAAAAACCATAGGTTTTAGGGAAAGTTATAGTTAGTTGGACATTTCACTCGTACGAAACCCGTGAAATTCCCCCATTATAGTTAGTTCAGCTAACTATAACTCGCGCCCCCGCAATGCACTGCTGAACGAGTGATATGTCCAACTAACTATAACTTTCCCTAAAACCTATGGCTTTTTCAGAGAATTTCTAAGGTTTTTTAAATTCCAATTTCTAACTATAACGTGCCTGAAACCTATGGTTTTTTTCAGTGAATGTATATATATATAGAAAATATTTTTTCCTCTTTTCTTTGACGAATTCTTGATAAGAGGATACAACTCATTCGTATTACCTCGATGTTACAAGAGGTTGCTGAGAAGAGTTGTTTGGTACCCCAGATGATGACACTGGGCACTTTCAGAGTGTAATGATGGGATGCTGATTATCCTTAGATCAAGCTCTTTTTCTTACCTCTTGTTTGTCTTCATTTTTTTGTATCTGTTTCTCACATGCTTACCTATTCTAATTCACTGTTGGAGCAAATTGCTAAGAGTCAACTGTCTTGAATTTATATCAAGGGTTGCGTCATAGACCTCGGATCCCTTTTTTGTATTGAATATTTAGAAAGGGGGATTAGGAATCCTTGAAGGTCTCTAAAGATTTTCCCTCAGACCCTACCTGTTTTGTAAGTTAAGTAACCCACCTGTCCCCACATCCTATCTCCAATAAATAAAAACCAATAAAACTAGAAGACTAGTAAAATCAGTAACCACTCAATAAAAACCAGACATGGAAAAACACAGACAATAAAAGAGCATAGAATTAATCGATAGCAGCAAAGTGGATCATAGTCTGGCTAAGGTAAAAATTATCAACATAAAGAGATAATGGGACAAGCCTGCCCCATAAAAAAGATCATTAATGCAAATAAACCCTATAAATATAAATAAAAACACTTTATCTAAAAAATATTTTTATAAAAATAGTTATAGGAGATTATAAAAAATTATAACGATCTTCCCCTGTATTGAGGCCATTTGTTATCTTAGTGTCCAGAAGCAAAATATATATATATCTTCCGTGCAAACTCCGCTCGCATTCTTCTGCCACCTATATTAGTGACGAAGCACGGACCATGTTTTTAGTGCAAATAGAAGTCTTTATTTAAACTCCTCCAACACCAGCCATCATGACGCGTTTCGAGCTCCAAGGCCCTTGATCACATGACGCGCTCTCAGGTAACTGGTAAGTTTAAATACATTTTTTTCTGTTTTTTCTTAAAGTGACAGTGCAATGGGTAGTTTTGTATAGTTGACATAGTAGACAGACTTTTGGCATTTTAAAGTGCAAGTTGTGTGTAAACATCATGTAGTTAGCAGCATATGTTTGAATAAATACATAAATATTCACAATTAATTACATATTTAGGTTAAAACAGTTCTAAATGTATAAAACCATTATTATAAAAACCATATATCTAACAGCTTGCTAGATCCCAGCAGTAGTGCTTAAGTCAGACTATACCAAATTATAGAATTTGTTTTAAAATTAGTTGGCAGGGAACACAATTTGTAAACATCCTGATTTTAATCTCTTTGGTATCAGCCACGAGTTTATCACTCTAGTTCCTGCTGCTTTATTTATTTAGATGTATTACATGCCTCCATAGTTGCCGTGTGCCACTATTGTGTCTGCAGAATCTACCTGTGTTCCCCATTTGGGGTCTTGATTGGCGTTCAGGTCTAAATACCTGAAATTGCCACCTTCGTCTAGTTGTTCCTATGCTATATTGCCATATAGCTGTTTTATCATCATGTAGAGTCATGTTAATTAGAATTTGAAGATAAAACCTTGCAAATAAAATCTTTCCCATTGCATGTAGTGCAAATACAAAAAATTCTTAAATTACTAAAAGTGTAAAGTGCTAATGTGCTGTTATCTTACAATAAACACCCTGTCTAAAAACTGTGAATAAATGTGTTAGTGAGTAGGTTTGTTTAGGAGTTGGGCGGTTTTCATCTTTGATTCTATTAACCTTACTTCATATGAGTCGATGTAATATGACAGGTTTTCTCAGCTAAATTCAGTGCAATTGATTCGCTAGAGGCATGCGTAGAGCTCCTCCGTTGCATTCAGGCCATATATATATCTGTATACACACACACACACATATATATATATATATATATATATATATATATATATATATATATATATATATATATATATATATATATATATATATATCAAGCTCACAGTCCTGACAGCAAGATGTTTTTTCAGCAAACAAGCAGTAACGGACCACCACGCAGTAAAGATTCTTCATTGCTTTTTTATGTCCCCTTCAGCAACATGACGCGTTTCGACCAGGTTTCCCCAGTCTTGATCACATGACATGTCGAGACCAATCGTGATTTAAATACAGTTGCACTAGGAATAATCTCCGCCCAATTCATTCATAGGGCTAAACAACAGACTTCCTGGTTCATGTTGGTAGTACACGAAAAACCTATAATCAAATACAATGTCCATCATAAAAACTTTTCCCAACGGGTTAATCATTTTTATAAAATAAAACTTGACAAATATAGGTTATGTCTCGTATAAAACAATTTCTAAGTGCCATATGCATATCGGTAATAAAGGGCAAGTGCCCAATTACTGTTTGGAAATACATTTACCAATCATCTAAAATTTCAAGATCCCATATGTCTTTTGTTATATTAAAGAGCATAGTGCAAATTCCTGTGTCATAAACTTAGATAAAAGTGCATAATAACCCACTAGTGATAAGAATGCAAGTCTACTATTAAAAGCATAGGAAACTCGCTAATTACTATTGAATAAAATTAATAGAATGGATAGAATAGACGCTAAGAATTTCAATGTCATCAGTATAAAGTGCTAATGCAAAAACATGTCTATGTGCCAGAAAACTTAATGCCAATATACTATGGACTGAAAGAGCTAATGCATGAAAACTACCTGTGCAAAAATGAGCCTAGATTGTGCAAAAACAATTATACATTGAATATGTGTAAAAAACGCTGAGCTCATCACTGTAAAATTCAATAGCAAATCTCCATGTAAGAAATATATATCCTAACTACAAGTATGAACCATATGATACTTATATATACTATTGTCTGCAATTGACCAACAATTGTCGGATCCCACTACACCACAAACACCGAATAGTGGATCATAGTATGGCTAAGGTAAAAATTATCAACATAAAGAGATAATGGTACAAGCCTGCCCCATTAAAAAGATCATTAATGCAAATAAACCCTATAAATATAAATAAAAACACTTTATATAAAAAATATTTTTATAAAAATAGTTATAGGAGATTATAAAAAATTATAACGATCTTCCCCTGTATTGAGGCCATTTGGTATCTTAGTGTCCAGAAGCAAAATATATATATATCTTCCATGCAAACTCCGCTCGCATTCTTCTGCCACCTATATTAGTGACGAAGCACGGACCATGTTTTTAGTGCAAATAGAAGTCTTTATTTAAACTCCTCCAACACCAGCCATCCTGACGCGTTTCGAGCTCCAAGGCCCTTGATCACATGACGTGCTCTCAGGTAACTGGTAAGTTTAAATACATTTTTTTCTGTTTTTTCTTAAAGTGACAGTGCAATGGGTAGTTTTGTATAGTTGACATAGTAGACAGACTTTTGGCATTTTAAAGTGCAAGTTGTGTGTAAACATCATGTAGTTAGCAGCATATGTTTGAATAAATACATAAATATTCACAATTAATTACATATTTAGGTTAAAACAGTTCTAAATGTATAAAACCATTATTATAAAAAACATATATCTAACAGCTTGCTAGACCCCAGCAGTAGTGCTTAAGTCAGACTATACCAAATTATAGAATTTGTTTTAAAATTAGTTGGCAGGGAACACAATTTGTAAACATCCTGATTTTAATCTCTTTGGTATCAGCCACGAGTTTATCACTCTAGTTCCTGCTGCTTTATTTATTTAGATGTATTACATGCCTCCATAGTTGCCGTGTGCCACTATTGTGTCTGCAGAATCTACCGGTGTTTCCCATTTGGGGTCTTGACTGGCGTTCAGGTCTAAATACCTGAAATTGCCACCTTCGTCTAGTTGTTCCTATGCTATATTGCCATATAGCTGTTTTATCATCATGTAGAGTCATGTTAATAAAAAAACAGTAAAACCAGAAATCTAGTAAAACGAGTTAAAATCCAATAAAAGTAAGGCCTGAAATCCCAACAAAAATTTGTCTTGAATAAAAAGTATATGTATATAAAAGGAAATCCCTGTTACCTGTATAGCAGCTCAGAGTCTCCAGTCTAAAGAAAATTGTATAGATCTTCCCCGCTGTTCAGTCCATTCGGCATTTTGTTGTCTAACTGTAAAATGTATTGACTCTCTAATTGAAGCAATTTTTCCTCTCTATTTCCTCCCCTTCTTGATCTCGGAACTGCGTCAATTACAAAATAACTAAGGTCTTTTAAGTTATTCTGATGCACTAATTTGAAATGACGTGCAACCGGATAAGTAGAATCCAAATTGACAATTGCACGTAGATGCTGCAGGATACGGTTAAAAACCTGAAGCTTGATACTTCCTATTTACTGTAGATGACACGTACATTCCAGTACATAAATAGCATGGTCTGTCTTACATGGCTTTTGATTTTGCAAGGAGGTGGGGAGAAAGCATTAAAAAAAATCCTGTTTATTTACCCCAAATTTGTATGCCCTACAGAAACTACACTTAAAAAATCCTGTTCTGTTAGATAGCCAATATCCAGTTTCAATGACTTCCGGACTAGTTTTTACAAGAGCATCCCTCATAGAGGGTGCCCTTCTGAAAGTGATAGCAGGCAATACATCTAACCCCGGGGGCAAGTGTGATGTCAGACTTTAAAATAGACCAATTCCTATTTATAATCTTTCTGACCTGCTTCTCTTGACAACTCAAAGTAGATATAAGCCTGACCACTGATTTTTTGGTTTCTGATTCCTTTATTCTCTCTGATGCTGTACAATCCTCATTATGTTACCTCAATGGTTCATTATCTTTGCTATGTATTTTAGAAAGAGCAATCTGTAAATCGCCCAATCTGTAATCTCGTGCCACAAACCTCTGCACTGAGTCATTCAAGCAAATAGCTAGGTCACTATCATTGCTGCAAATTTTCTTAATTCTTAAAAACTCCCCATAGGGGATGCTTTTGATGAGGTGTCTGGGGTTGTTGCTGATTGCATGTAGAGTCGAATTCCCAGCTGTAGCCTTTCTATGTAATTTAGTGTGTATGGTATTGTATTTAACATATATCTCAACATCCAGGAATTTAACTTTTTGATTGCTGATAGTAGCAGTGAATTCAAGATTCAGATTATTGTTATTGATTTCCTTAACAAAACTTTGTGCTGACTCTTTGGATCCCTGCCAAATTACACATACGTCGTCTATAAAACGCCACCACTTAATAACGTTTTTAGCAAGTGGGTCCCATGTGTGTGCCCGAGGACATTTTTCTCCCACCAACCAACGTGCAAACACGCGTAGCTGGGGGAGAAACATGCCCCCATAGCCACACCCCGCAATTGCTGGTGCACTTCATTATTGAACTAAAAGAAGTTATTCGTCAAACACATTTCAATCATTTTTAACAACATTTTGTTATGCTGATTATAGCTCACATTTCTGTTTGAAAGAAACTGTCGTATAGCATTTAACCCATCATGATGATTAATACTCGTGTATAATGAGCATATATCCATGACTATGAAATAGCAATCATTGTTCCAAATTACTTCTCTTAACTTGCTCAGAAAGTGGCCAGTGTCTTTAATATAGGACGGAAGGCTCTCTACGTATTCATGAAGAAAGAAATTCACATACTTGGACATGGATTCTAGTAACCCACGTTGTGCTGAGATTATAGGTCGACCTGGCACAGGAATTACTTGTTTGTGCACCTTGGGAATAAAATACAACGTTGGGGTTATAGGATGATCTGTCTTTATAAAGTTATATTCATCTTTACTGATTAAGCCTTCTCTCTTCCATTGTGCCAACTCCTTGAACATTTGATCCTTTACCAATTTCAATTCATGGAACCAAGCTTTCCTGTAGCACATGGGATCGCTCAAGTGCCTCATAGCTTCCTTCAGATAGGCATCACGGGGCCGTAACACTATATAGCCTCCCTTATCGGCCTTGTTCACTATTATGTTATTGTTGTCACTGATCTTTCGCATAAGTTTAGAGTATTGTTGTTCAGGATAACTCCTGTGTTTGGTCTTTTGAGCAATAGTTCTATTGAGCACCTTCAGATCTTCAATGACACATTCCCCAAAGATGTCAATGGCATCTTTTGGCATCATGGGGATAAACGTAGATGGTGGGTGAAAAGGACTTTGTGCTGCACTCGCACTAGCAATGCCCATTTACTGGAGCTCATCCTGCATGCTAGGAGTGAATTCATCAGTGTCCTGCCAATGTGTACATGGTTTTTAAAGTAGGAACATCAGAAGCCTGAAATTGTATGCTCAGTTGGTTCTCGGCAATGATCGAGGTAGCAGTATCACTCGCTTTGTTCAATTTGTAGAATTTAATTAATTTTAGCTTTCTTATAAACTTGAACACATCAATGCGTGATTGCACACATTTAAAACCATTCTTCGGACAAAATGAAAGTCCCAAAGCCAAAAGTTGAGTTTCAGCAGCTTTGAGATAAATATTGGTCAAATTAAATACTGTGTTGGTAGTGGTGTTAGTAGTGGTGTCACTACTGGGGTTTAATGGTCTGGGCGTTGGTTCCCCTTCCCTCTTTTTTCTCTCTTGATGCCGCCTCCACTTGCGCCTCTGTTTGCGAAGCTCGTTCCGCTTATGGCATTTGCTTTCTGAGGTAGCCTCGGCCTCAGCGTGTGTCTGCGGTCCTCTATTATAAACCCCAATTCCTCAGATGGGATAAAGTTGATTTGGGGTTGTGATCGCTGGACTAACGAACTGCCTTCATCTGAATCCAGACTACTGACTGCTGAACTTAGCTCTGTATCCGACGTGACCACGTCATCTTGATCTTGTGCACGGAGCGCTGGCATTTTACTAACCAATGCTTGTCTTTTAACTGACTCGAATTTTTGGGAGAAAGTAAAGATTCTTTCGGTTTCGTAATCTTGTTTGTCTCGTGCAAACTTAAACACTTTACGCAATTTTATGGTTTCTTCATGTTTGTCCAGTCGTTTTTTTATATCAACTTTTCCCTTCTGTACTGACTCTTGTTCATCCAGGGCATCCAATTCAAGGTTCAGTAAATCGATTTGTTTAACAATCTCAGCCCTGTTTATTTCTGCGTATTTTATTAAAATACAGACCATGTTCATGGAGGCATCAAGGTTGTTTGTTGCCCATTCCTACAGCATTAGGGGTTTGAGATTCTCAAAAGATGGAGCAATGAGGACCCGCAACCCCCTTGGGACTCTACCCACTTCCTTATACTTTTCGAGAGATTTCTTCTCCCACCATTTTGTCAGTTCAATGCGTTGTAGCTTCTCTAACTTTTGTAATAACGTTTTAACATCATTTTTGTACTTTATGTTACCATTAGCATCATTCTTGCTTTCATTAGTATCTGGCAAATTTAGAAACAGAGCGTCCGCCACCGCTTCTCGGTCCCGAAGCACGTCCACTGCTGCCACCATTACGGCTTCAAATTCGGGGAATCGTTATGCACTTATCGATTGGAGCCCGAAATCAAGTAAATGTCTTATTTGGGCTCGTAGTTTTACTGCAATTTCTGCACCCACAAATGTCAATAGGCGCTTTGGCTGCAAACACGGCTCACCATCCACTCCGGATCTCCGACCGACCCATGCCCCCACCATGTCTTCAACAAGGCCGCCTCTACCATCGCACCCCACCTCCGAGACATCATCAACGCCTCCTTCGACACAGCCACCTTCCCGGAGAGCTGGAAGCACGCCGAGCTCAGCGCACTACTGACGAAACCAACAGCGGACCCGACCGACCTCAAGAACTTCCGCCCAATCTCGCTCCTTCCATTCCCTGCCAAAGTCATCGAGAAGGTCGTCAACAAGCAGCTGGCCGCCTTCCTCGAGACGAACGGATCCCTCGACCCATCGCAATCCGGATTCAGAGCCAACCACAGCACCGAGACCGCCCTCATCGCAGCCACCGACGACATCCGAGCCCTGCTCGACAAAGGTGAAACAGCGGCACTCATCCTCCTTGACCTCTCCGCAGCATTTGACACTGTCTGCCACCGCACCCTAGTCCAATGCCTCAACGACACCGGCATCCAGGGGAATGCTCTGGAATGGATCATCTCATACCTCTCCGGCAGAACACAGAGAGTACGCCTCCCTCCGTACCGCTCTGAGGCCACCGAAGTCATCTGCGGCGTCCCGCAAGGATCGTCGCTCAGCCCTACTCTCTTCAACATCTACATGAAACCCCTCGCTGCCATCGCACGCCAACACAACCTCAACATCATTTCCTATGCCGATGACACCCAGCTGATTCTCTCCCTCATCAGAGACCCCGACACCGCCAAAGCCGACCTACACGAAGGGATTAAAGATGTCGCTGTATGGATGAACATCAGCCGCCTGAAGTTGAACACGGACAAGACAGAAGTCCTCATCCTGGGACCGTCGCCCTCCGCATGGGACGACTCCTGGGGGCCCCCGGCCCTGGGCACCGCACCCAAGCCAACGGACCACGCACGCAACTTGGGCGTCATCCTGGACTCCTCCCTATCGATGACCAGACAAGTCAACGCCGTCTCCTCATCTTGCTTCCACAACCTCCGCATGCTCCGCAAGATCTTCCGATGGATCCCGACCGAGACCAGGAAGACTGTCACCCAGGCCCTCGTCACCAGCAGACTAGACTATGGAAACACCCTCTACGCCGGTACAACAGCCAAGCTTCAGAAAAGACTTCAGCGTATCCAGAACGCCTCCGCCCGTCTCATCCTGGACGCCCCCCGACACAGCCACATCTCGAGCCACCTGAGAGACCTGCACTGGCTCCCTGTCAACAAGAGGATCACGTTCAGACTCCTCACCCACGCACACAAATCTCTCCATGACCTGGGCCCAAGGTACCTCAATAACCGCCTGACCTTCTACACGCCCACCCGACAGCTATGATCCGCGAACCTCGCCCTCGCCGTCGTCCCTCGCATCCAGAGAGCCACCGCCGGAGGAAGATCCTTCTCCTACCTGGCGGCTAAGACATGGAACTCCCTGCCCGTCCACCTGCGGCTGACCCAGGACCACCTCGCCTTCAGGAAACAGCTCAAGACCTGGCTGTTCGAGCAGTAGCAGACCCTCTCCCCCAAGCGCCTTGAGACCCTTCCGGGTGAGTAGTGCGCGATATAAATTCCATGATTGATTGATTGATTGATAGACCTGGCCGCTCTCGGCATCCTCCGACTCCTCGAACTCCTCCAAGCCGCAACTTCTGGTTCCGCCAATTTACAGAGGCCGCTGTTAGCTTCCTCCTCGTGTGACTGCGGGGGGCTGGCCCCAAGTACTCCTTCCGGGTAAACCATGAATCGCTGTAGCGATGTCTGCTGCCAACAGCCAGCCACTTGCATATATTAAAAACAATATTTTTGGATGATTTTTAACAATATTAGTGGGAAATGAAATGAAATTTTTGATATTATTGTGCTTATCATTATAAGTATAGTGAAAAAATATTTTTGTAAACAATATTTTTGACATAAAAAATTTGTAACGCAATATTGTTGTTTTCAATGTTCTGCCAGTGATCCAATAGCAACTGAGGGAGAGAGAGCAGGTGAAGAAACACACAGGTGAAAAATAGGAACATGAAGTACACAAGGGAGGCCGTTGGAAAACACACATACCGTTCTAAAGTGCTGAAACTAAAAGAAAAGATTAGCATACAAAAAGGAAGCAGTGGGAGTGTGGTAAATAATTTTCCTTTACCGGGACTTAATTTGATACGGAAACATAATAAAACAGCTCAGTAAAATGAGAGGCAGAATCCGTGGTATTAGAGGTTCGGAATGGGCTTTATTCCAATGAACGATTATAATCGGTTGCTCCAAGTTCCATCACCACGGAGGTTCAGGAAGTGAAGTACATACATTATTGACAAGAAATGACTTTTATAGTACATACATTACAATGAAGCGAACACAGTAGGCGTAACAATTGATAAGGAAAATGACGATTCATATGCGTAACCGAAAATGGGTGTAATAAGGAGTAAAAAGGAACATAATTGGTTATGATGTCATATATAGGTGGATCTATAAGATAATACTTGGCATAGATGCGCGCGCAGCAGCATGACGTGTGATTGACGTGCAACTAGGGGGTGAAGGGGACTTGACGTTTAGCTCTACATGTGGAGACGAAAAGTCTGGGGGGTCAAGTCAACCTAATCCCGAATCATATCTAACATCCTATGTTTAAAGAACTATGTTATCCACAAAAGAAGGACTCTCGGACAGAATCTATTCTATACTGACTGTGCGTGCGTGTACAAGCGTCTAAGTGTCTACACTAGATGCGAGGGCGGAATCTTCCATAGTAACAAGGCTATGAATTACTTGTATAAAGACAGAGAAGCCGGGCCTTTTGCTCGGTAGCTGGAAGAATGTTTACTTAAACTACTAGACAGGAATGCATCGGCTGAGGGGGGGAAGCAGATAACTCGAAGGTGAAATACAGTTCTTGGCAGAGAATAGGCTGATGTCAGGCTTCGTGAGCCGCGCAGAGAATGAGACAAAGTTCATGGTCACAGATGCAGGCTCAGACTGGAGGTTTCAGAGGCAGAAGGCAAGAAAAGCTTGATGACAGAATCAGGGCCTACTTGCCTGGACTGTAAAATGGCATAAGTGAACCATATAAAGCCGGTGGCTTTTCATACTTAGGAATGGAATATCCGGCCTATTCATGGCGGATCTAAAAGAGGACATGTTGATGGTGGACGCACATGTGTTTGCGTCTTCATAACTGGAACTGGAGGGAGGATACATGTACTTGTAACATGCACATAGAACCGTTGGGGTCCAAGATAGGGGACATAACTGACCAGAAGAATCCATATTTCCACATTCCCTCCTTGTCCCCTACTTGCCCGTCAAGAGATATCAATCTTCATTAATCCATTGATCTGTTCATATAGCATCATTTGTTCTTCTTTCTTCTTCCGGGATCTTGAATGAAAATCTTGATGTGGAGTGCACGATGTGGCACACAGACCACAGATCGCTGGTCCACATTGTAGACATAGACAGCAACTGAATAGTATGAGAAGGCCAATACCTAGGAAGGATAGAACTCTCCATCCCCAGGCTGATATCACACTCCAAAACCAACCGGACCAAGTCCAGGTGCCTGGGTTCTGGTGTATCTGGCTTACAATCTTGTGAAGGCGAGTTATAGCTTTATATACAGATGGCGAATTTTCTGGTATGAATACGCAGCAGCTTGATCCGATGACCCTACAAGCTCCGCCCCTATCAGCCAGGATGACGTCAAGGACAAGACGATTTTGAAGCACAACAATCCGCATAGCAGATTGCTCTTCTGTTAAATTGCCTAAGGCGGAAATAGTTTCATTCACTACTGCTTCAAGGGTTCTAGTTAATCTACGTATCAGCTTACTATTAGTAACAGTACCTATATAGGGAAAGATGCCTTTATTGAAATCTGTGTATTTTTCCCATGCTGTTTCAGTGTAATCGACAATTGGGAGATCTCTCCGCTCTCTGTTGTGTACTAAATGAATATTTCTATAATAATCAGGAGGAGCTAGGAAAACAGGTGGCAAAAGGAATGCAATGTAGCAGGTACCATCCCAATCTAGAGGTAGACGCATATATGCAGTCTGACCACATATAAAGTAGGAGTGGCGATAAGCTCTAAATGAAGATTTGCCTTGATCACTGAATTCTACTGTAGTAGTGCATTTACTATGGCCCATATGTATGGAACCAACTTTTCTTACACACAATTCACCTTTCGCTGGGAATACTGACATGGTTGGTAAAACTAGTTCAACTTTGGATTCGACATTTAGAACCATGGGATTAGGAGTAAAGTTACCTAATCCATATACTTCATTTTCTAGATCAGTTCCTGTTCCTTTGGGGCGACCCTCCTTATCAGGGTAACAGACTTTGAATAAAACTAGGTTCAGATTTCCCCATACCCACTGGTCTTGGTAAACTGCTGTGTCTGAGTCTATGGAATTGATTAAACTAAACCATGCTCCACAGGAGCCATTATGTGTAAACGGATGTGGAAAGAAAGGCAAGACTCCTTCATAATTCTGATAGGGAGGGAGCCGGCCACACACCCAACAATTAGTTGCATTACTAATCTGATGGGAATGATGTAACATACTAATGAAAGTGTTATTGCGCAGCGCAAGTCTATAAGACAATTCATGCGGAGGTAAGTCACTAAAAGAATGTTCAGCAGTAACATTGTAAACATTTCTGGCAATAGGGTAATATATGTGCAACAATATACTTGCAGTAATTATTAAAAGACTCAAAAAAAACAAGATTAATAATGTCACTATGCAATGGCTACGCAGTGATTTACAATACGCCTGTCGTTTCATTATCTTTCGCGACTGTCCATGATTCAGGTCTAGGCGATACATGTCGTAGACAGATTCAACCGCTTCACCTAGGAGAGGACTTAAACAATCAAATCGTCCGACGGTCTAGGCCTTAATTTTAGTTTATAAAGTTCTTTACTGTCGGTCTCAGCCAGAGGTAGTTTTGAGTCAATTGGTGAGGACACACGAGGTGGGCTGTTTACATCTGAAGGAAGTCCATGAAATTTCTTGATATGACTTGAATGAATCCATCCTTTCCTGCCTTCGATCTTTACGGCTGTCCTTGTGGTCAGCAAGACCAACTTGGGTGTCTTCCACCTGGGCTCCAGCTGAGTCTTTCGGTCGAAATTCCTCACAAGGACGAGGTCCCCCGGAATTACGTCATGGGGTTTCACCTCAGTGTTGTCGGGAAAGGCTGCAGCTACCTGTGAACGACAAGATTGTAGTGCAGACATCAAGGAAGCCAAGTAATCTGTCAGCATATTACAGTCAATATCAGTTATTTTGCGTGGTATAGGCGTCCCCCACATATTTGGTGGTCTGCCGAAGATCACCTCATACGGGGATAGCCCTGTTCGAGAGTGTGCGACCATTCTTGTGAAAAAGAGTGCAACTGGTAGTGCTACTACCCAGTCGACACCTTTCTCCCTACATATTTTGGACAATCTAATTTTCAGTGTCTGATTATGTCTTTCTACGAGACCTGCTGCCTCAGGGTGTCGGACACAGTGGAATTTCCACTGATAACCTAACAAAAGTGAAACATGTTTCATTAATTCGGATGAGAACGGCTGGCCGTTATCTGAGTGAACAACACGTGGTAAACCGTATCGTGGGAAGAATTCTCGAACCAACTGTTTGGCAGTAGTCGGGGCAGTGTAATCTGAAACCGGGTATGCCTCCGTCCAGCGGGACAGAGCGCAGACAACTACGAGAACATATTTGAATCCTCGACATCGTTCCATCTGGATATAATCCATCTGGAGGACTTCAAAAGGGTGATTAGGAGGATGAAATCCACCTTGTTCTACGGGAACACTTTTTCCTGGGTTGAACTGGCAACAGATCATACAGGTACGGACCTTTTGTTTGGCTGCTGCTCGTAAATGTTTATTGAACCAAATGTGTTGAATGCTATCTAGCATAGCTTTTTCTCCTAGATGCGCTGGACTATGGATAGTGTTAATAATGACTTGGACCATTGAATCAGGGAGGAACCACACAGACTTTTCCTTCATCATCCATCCTTGGTCCGTTTGGATCCCTCCTAATTCAGTCCATTTCTTTATTTCGTCTGGTGTAGCATGTGTCTGTATGTCAATTACGTCAAGGGTAGGATCTTTAACTGTCATACAATGTGTCGGCATCGGGACTATTGTCTTTGTCATGTCGGATGTTTGGGTTTGAGCAGTCTGTTTAGCTGTTCTGTCGGCTAGATCATTGCCTTGAGAAATGATATCAGTAACTTTCGTATGAGCTTTACATTTCATAATTGATATTGCAGTCGGTAGATGTATTGCATCTAATAAGGCATGAATGAGGGGTCCGTGCTGAATGTGGGCACCGTGGGAAGTTAAATAACCTCTCTCTCGCCACAGCACGCCGAAGTCATGTACAACTCCGAATGCATAACGTGAATCAGTGTATATGTTGTCTTTTTTATTTGTAGCTTGAATACAGGCTTGTGTCAGAGCGATGAGCTCTGCGGCTTGAGCTGACAAAGTATTTATACGATTAGTTTCAATGATTTCAGTATCTGTTGTGACTGCGTAAGCAGCCACTAATTCTCCTGTATTTGTTCTCATACATGAACCATCTACATACAATGTCAGGTCTGGGTCTGACAATGGGACATCGGTTAAGTCTTGTCTGGGTTTCGTCGTTATAGTAATAACTTCAATACAGTCATGGGCTAGTGGGTCTGTTCCGGTTACTGGCAAAAGTGTGGCAGGATTCAATGTGTTACAGCGTCTGATTTCTATATGTGGCTGAAACAATGTAAGCTCGTACCCTGTAAGTCGTGCTATAGTCAAGTGTTGTGTTTGCGTTCTATTTACAAGAACCTCTACTGCATGTGGTACTTGAACTGTCAATGGATGTCCTAACACTATGGCATCGCTTTGTCTGATTGCTAAAGCTGTCGCTGCCACTGATTTTAGGCATGCAGGCAAAGCCTGGGCTACGGGATCTAATGTACTAGAAAAATAAGCACATGGTTTGTGTGCTCCTGCTTGTTCCTGTGTGAGTACTGACAAGGCAGTACCTTCGCGTTCTGTAACAAAGAGTGTAAACTGTTTTCTGTAACATGGTGTTGCTAAAACAGGTGCTTGACATAAAGGTTTCTTTAGGCTTTCAAAAGCTTGTGTATGTTCCTGGGTCCAAGGGAGAACAGTCGATGTGGCTGCCTCCTGTGTTGTCAACTGAATGAGTGGTATTGCTAAAAATGCGTATTGCGGGATCCACTGTCTACAGTATGAAGTGAGGCCTATGAAAGCCCGCACCTCCTTTTGTGTCTTGGGTATTTGCATGTTAGCTATTAACTGAATGCGGTCGGGTGTAAGCTGCCTTCCCTCCTTGGACAGCGAGTGTCCAAGATAAATAACTCGCTGGACACAGAATTGCAGCTTAGAAGGGGACACCTTGTGCCCCTTTTCGGCTAGAAATTGTAAAACTGTCAGTGATGCTTTCTCACATTCCGGTTCACTTCTCGCGGTGATCAACAGATCATCGACGTATTGAAGCAGAGCAGTGTTAACTGGCATGTGGATACTGTCAAGTTCTCGTTTCAGTGCTTGGCTATAGATGCTGGGGCTTTCTGTAAATCCTTGAGGTGCGCGTGAGAATTTAAAGCTACGTCCATTTAAACTAAATCCGAACAAATATTGGCTTTCCGGATCTATTGGGACGCTGAAAAAGGCATTCTTGAGATCGATTACAGTAAAGAATGTCGCTTCGGAATCAATAGCTGTCAGTAATGACGAGATATCTGGGACCACAGGAAATTGTGGCACAATGCATTTGTTTAACTCGCGCAGATCAATAACCAATCGATAGACTGGCGGGGCCTTTGGATCTGTTCGTTTAAGAATCGGAATTATCGGTGAATTACATACATTGGAGTCTGTTTCCACAACCACTCCTTGGGCAATGAGCTCGTCAATGATTTGTAGTAAAGCCACTACAGCATCTGGTGGTAACTTGTATTGTCGCATTCGTGGTAGTACCACTCCTGCCTTTAATGTGACTCGATATGGTGTAATATTCATGCAACCAACATCAGTAGGGCCTTGTGCCCATAGATGTGTGGGTAAAGTCTGTAGTCGGGGATCCATGTCTCTAGACACATAATGACCTTTAAAATCACGTAAAAACAATCTTACTCCTTCCGGAGAACAACATATTATGGCTCCTAGAGCTTTCAGTGTTTTTATTCCTAACAGATTTTCTGGACATGATTTAGTAAGCAATAAATCGGTAGTTCGGGTCAAAGGTCCTATCGTAAGTGGGAGAGGCTGTGACACTTCATTAACAATAGGCTTTCCTGAAAAACCAAGGGAAATATTCTGTGAGCCTGAGAGGGGTGCCCCTGGAACTTCACTACGTTTTATGGTCGTTCGACTTGCCCCTGTATCGAGTAAAAATTTTCTTTCTTGACCTAATAATTCACTATGTATATAAGGTCCTTCTTGATCTACAGGGATCTCGATAAGGGGTAAGTCAACTTCCCTCTATAGGCTTGTTCATGCGTATCGTTGATAATCAGGATAGTCGTACTGTGCGGTCTGGTACAGTTGTCGTGTCGTGGTTTGTGTGGCAGCAACAGGCAGCGCTGGTGCAGCTGGCACAAACTGCACAGACTGTGGTGGAGCTGGCATGGACTGTGCCTGCTGCGGAGCTCCTTGTTCATTCTGGTCCTGTCTAGGTGGCCGTGATCTTTCTTGTGTTTTACCTATGGCGATATTATGTTTCAAAACTGGACAATCGTGTACGTAATGACCTGGCTTTTTACAATAATTGCATGTCCCTTTTACAGGTCCTGCTGAATCACCGGAATGTGTCATACCCTTCTTATGTCCTTCAGCTGGAACTGTCTGAGAAACTAGCATTTTCATTTTCGTGTCTTTCATGCGTCTGTGTTCATGTTCTTGTTCCTCTCTAATTCTATTGTGATGGTATTGTAACATTTGTAACATTTGTGATGGAGTGTTACCTTGCCAGGTACTCTCGAATTTTAATACTCTATTCTTTACCTGGGGTAGAGCATTTTCTACTAATTTTGTTACAAACAGATGTGGGTATGATTCGCTACTTGCTTTTAGGCCACTATTTATACCAAAACATTTTTCAAATCGGGCATAGTAATCACTAGTGTCTTCATCTTGCTTCTGTTTACAGGCTGAAATTGCACCCCAATCTTCCTTTTTCGTAGTTAATAAACGTGGCAGTACCTGTACTAATAAACCTGGTAGTGCTTTAGTTTTATCCCCAAGTCCTGCTCCTGCAGTTCGGGCCTTTTCTTCTGCTTCTAATACTGACCATTCTATCTTTTGGTCTCCTACCTCCCACTCTTTTTCCCTGAGTTTCTCATAAATGCCAGCAGGCATCAATACCTTTAATATTGTCATAATGTCGGGATAGGTATACTCTCCCATTAGTAACATGTCTTTAATTTCTCGGTGAAAACCCGCTGGGTCTTTGTCATGACTGGGTACCACTTTCTTCATTTCTAACAATTCTATTTTTGATATGGGCGTATATACAAATACGCGCTTAAACTCGTTGTCCTCGCCCTTTATTGGGTGCACTTCTCGTAAGGGATTCTGTCTATCCATGTAATACGTGGTTCTTTCCTTGACGGGTAATGAGACACGGTCTGAACATACAAAAAGAATATACTGCTTTCTTGATTCTAGAATTTCTTTAATTAATTTAGTACCTGAACCTCTCCATTTATTCATAAGCAATTCAGTCAATATGTCAGGTAAGGGACCAGGGTCCGAATGCTGACTCCGATATAGTATAATGAGTTGTTGAATCATATAAATCCCAGCTAACCTCTGTTCATCTGGGGTGAGATTCAAAAACGTGCGTGCTACTGTATCATCACCATATTTTCCGGGACTGTCAACCCAATGGACAGCTGCCCTAGCTAAATCTTGTTCATCCATAGAATCGAGGAAATGATAACCCCTTCGTTCTCGGAGTAGTTTGTCGGCGACTTGGAACGAATGCTCGTTAGACCTCATATGGACTACGGGTGTTGGGAAACTCCTGTTATTGTCTGGACATATCGGACGTATCGGGTCAATAGGACATCTATTATTATTACAAGATCTTCCTCTACCTACATAGGCTATAGTGTCTGACTGTCCTGTGGGCAGTCCTGATCCTTCCTCCTCGTTTTGTTCGAACTCATCTACCGCTAATCTTTCTTCGTGTATGCGTCCTATTTCTTTACGGATCTTTCGGCACATGGCTATTATACAATTTTGTTTATCATGTCTACCTTCTGATATATTCTGGCTCCATCTGGTAAGAATTTGCATTGCTTCCGGGTCTACCCCCGGTCGGTCTTCATTTCTGATCACACAATTTATGAGGAAACGTAACAGTTCCCCCTGTATCTCCACTTTCTGGTATTCCATAGCTCTGTTAATACATTCTGGATCTCGCCCTGTTTGGACAAAATGGTATATTTTATCTAGATGCGCAGTCATTCCTGGTAACTTCCCTAAGTACACTGCGGCTCGTCTGATACGTAATGATGCTAGGGTCATTTCGTCCTCTTTTCCGGGCACAGGGTCATATCTACAATCTATCAGAAGTTCCTTAAGCGTACGGGCATTTATGAGTTTGGGTGTACGTGAATGTGCTGACTCTTGAAAAGTAAGTTTATTTATTCTGGGTGGCGTAGAAAAATATTGGTAGCACCTCCCGTAGCACCATCTGGGGTGTCGGGTGTGAAAGGATTCGTTGAACGTGATACAGCAACTATAGGTGTGGACACAGCTATAGAAGCAGCTGTGGGAACAGATGTAGAAACGGATGTGCTTGCCGGAACTCGTTGCTGTAGAGATACGGGTACCGGATCTTGGCGTTGAACCTCCCTGATAGGTGGTCTATGTGGGGCGGAATTAGCATACTCGGGAGCTGCGTCATCTAAATATGAGGAAAGAAAAACATCTTCTGCGGTTCTAGGATGCCCCTTAGGATGTACCTTTATTGGGAATAATGGGGGCGGCAAGTCTTTCGGTATTTCTGGAGTAGCTTTAGGTAATCCTTCGGCCAGAAGGGGATACATACCATTCATAAGGGCATTCCTTTGTCTATCTACTTGTTCTGATTTCACTCGGATACCTTCCTCAATTAATAGATTTTCTCGGACTTCATTAGAATTCTCTTTACTCTTCTCTTCCTGTCTACGTGCTTTTTCTGTTCGTCTATGTGATTCTTTACGCCATAATTCAATGGCATCTTTCTGTGACTGTCTGACTTTCCTTTTCCATAACTCTTCTTCTACTTTCATGATGCACTCTGCATCCCAGGTTCCCGCTGTGGGCCACCTCTGACTTTCTGGTAATTCCTTGGTGTAGTCTACCCATAAATCAAGAAATAATATAGCGTCTAAGCCATGTTTATGATACATGAAGTACCCTGGAGTGTCCCTAGGAGGAATAGGGACGGCTTCTTCGAGTACCCCTTTTCTTGTAGTGATCTGTCTTAGTTTCGAAAAGAGCGGCATATTGAGAACTGATCTGATACTTAATCTTGAACACACTTAGTACAAAAGCACAATAATGAACAACCATTCATACCACAATATGCAGGACGTTTAACACATTAAACATTAAACATTAAACATTCTTAACCTTTAAAGTAACCAACAATGATGATCGTCTGCATAACTAATCACCAAGCATAATTCTTGACAATAACTAGATACTTCGGAATACTTGATATACTGCTAAACAGTACATATACACTGCTAAAACAGTGCAGACCGGATTTGTGTACCCAAACCCGTCTTGACCGGCACAACCTATGTGCACGTCAGAAATGCCTCCCCAGCAATGGTACTCACCGGGTAGCTTCGGAAACGGAAGGCCTCGGAAACTGGACTTGGACCGGACTGGACTCGACTCGACTCGTCGGAAACTGGACTCGACTTGGGATTTCGGAAACTGGTGGGCCTCTGTATACCTCGGATCTTGCTCTCTCAGCTAGGCTCTGGTCGGGATACTTCGCACTTCTCACCGCCTCGTCTGGGTGTTGATCGCAGCCTCAGTCGCCCCCGCTTGACCGGAGGGAGATACAGGAAATCCTGCTGGTACGCGTTATTGTCCGTCCAGCTGTGGCAGGAAACCGGGCCTGCAACTCACCGCCGGCGCGTGAGATGAGAAAGTGTCCCTATTCGGGCGCCATTCATGTGGTAAATAATTTTCCTTTACCGGGACTTAATTTGATACGGAAACATAATAAAACAGCTCAGTAAAATGAGAGGCAGAATCCGTGGTATTAGAGGTTCGGAATGGGCTTTATTCCAATGAACGATTATAATCGGTTGCTCCAAGTTCCATCACCACGGAGGTTCAGGAAGTGAAGTACATACATTATTGACAAGAAATGACTTTTATAGTACATACATTACAATGAAGCGAACACAGTAGGCGTAACAATTGATAAGGAAAATGACGATTCATATGCGTAACCGAAAATGGGTGTAATAAGGAGTAAAAAGGAACATAATTGGTTATGATGTCATATATAGGTGGATCTATAAGATAATACTTGGCATAGATGCGCGCGCAGCAGCATGACGTGTGATTGACGTGCAACTAGGGGGTGAAGGGGACTTGACGTTTAGCTCTACATGTGGAGACGAAAAGTCTGGGGGGTCAAGTCAACCTAATCCCGAATCATATCTAACATCCTATGTTTAAAGAACTATGTTATCCACAAAAGAAGGACTCTCGGACAGAATCTATTCTATACTGACTGTGCGTGCGTGTACAAGCGTCTAAGTGTCTACACTAGATGCGAGGGCGGAATCTTCCATAGTAACAAGGCTATGAATTACTTGTATAAAGACAGAGAAGCCGGGCCTTTTGCTCGGTAGCTGGAAGAATGTTTACTTAAACTACTAGACAGGAATGCATCGGCTGAGGGGGGGAAGCAGATAACTCGAAGGTGAAATACAGTTCTTGGCAGAGAATAGGCTGATGTCAGGCTTCGTGAGCCGCGCAGAGAATGAGACAAAGTTCATGGTCACAGATGCAGGCTCAGACTGGAGGTTTCAGAGGCAGAAGGCAAGAAAAGCTTGATGACAGAATCAGGGCCTACTTGCCTGGACTGTAAAATGGCATAAGTGAACCATATAAAGCCGGTGGCTTTTCATACTTAGGAATGGAATATCCGGCCTATTCATGGCGGATCTAAAAGAGGACATGTTGACGGTGGACGCACATGTGTTTGCGTCTTCATAACTGGAACTGGAGGGAGGATACATGTACTTGTAACATGCACATAGAACCGTTGGGGTCCAAGATAGGGGACATAACTGACCAGAAGAATCCATATTTCCACAGGAGGACACAAGGAATGGGTCCATGCTCTGCCGGAGGGACAAATATCAGAAGTGGAAGTGTAGCCCACAGAAGAATACAAATAAGAAGCAAAAACATTTAGTGAGGATAAAGCCAATCAGTGGTAAGCAATGGGTGGGCTCTGAACCCACTGTTAGTTAGCAATATAGCGTGCAACAGGCAGCGCATGCGCTATCTGAGACGAGATCTAAAAATGCCTAAGGCTGAAATATTTTTTCTACATTTGTGTGCATTACATTTCTCGATGAACTTCAAGTTGAAATTGAATTGCTTTCATGTACAGAAAAGCAATCTTTCTATCGCTTTGCTCTCTAATCTACACATGCTTTACAAATGCCATTTTAGTTTTGTATTCGTGGTTTCAGCTTTTTAAGTCAGCCCCTTTTTGAAAGAGAGGTGTCGTGAAATTGCCTGCTCCTGCAGCAATATCTCTAGATAGTTATTCCCCTTCCTAGAAGTACAGTTCTACAAAATACTGCGGTGTGTTGGCAGCAGCCCAGCAGATAATACTAATGACTGCTTTGTTTGAAGCCATCCATTTTGCTGTAACTGATCTAATTTAAAATGCACCTGACCAAGAGTGCCATAAAATGTGCTGAGAAGATATACTGTTAATTAGTACATTGCAACAGTGCCAAATACAGACAGGCTGGATGGTCTTCATTTTGACCCAGAAATAATATTTCGCATGTGTTAAATACCAGCCAATGTGCTGAATATGGGAGAGTGCAGAGGGGCAGGCACAGGACAAGGAGATTTATCAAGCAGCATAAAAGGGTTGCAGTTATGCAATAAAAGCCCGCACCTGCTAAATGACCCCAGGTCTTATGTGTGAATGTCATAGAGTACTGATTTCACTATCAGTTAGCACCGCTTTCTGAGGATTCCAAGTTCGGGATTTCTAACAGGAAAGCCAATATACATGGTGGGACTAAACAAGCAGTATTGGGGTAGGTCCTGCTTAGCCACAAAAACAGCATAACACCATAGCAGATAGAAAGTAAGTAGCATCAACAATCAGAACATCAGTGCATTACGAAAAGATTGCCTGCAAAAACAAAATCCAGAGCCATTCTGCAACACCAAAATCTGGTGGCACAAGCACAAAACCCCACTGTTCATCCGTCACACATTTAAAGAACAGTGGCACAACCAAAATGTAGTATTGCCTCAGATTAACTCAGCTGAGACATGCTGGCAAAAATAGGGCAGGTGGAGGGGCTCAAGTTATCACCAAAGGTAGACAGCTTCAACACCTGCAGGAGAGCCCATCAGCAAGCCAAGGAGTAACACAGGCCTGGATCAGAGAATGTATCAGGCGAAGGGCCTTATTTAATGTTTGGTGGATGGGACACTCCATCACAAACGTGGCAGATGTCCCATCCACTGTATTACAGGTGCATTATGGTCAATCACAATTGTAATATGGCAGGCAGGATATCTGCTGCATTTTGACGAGCCCATATTATGAGCATTCTGGATTACAGGGCCTGCAGTACACAGGGTGTAGCTTAGTCTGTACGATTCGGGGGGGGCGGGGAGGGGAGGGGGTTGAATCTCAAATTATCTTACTAAAAGGCAGTGAGCTGCAGGGTGGAGGGATGAGATGACCACAGCTCGGGATGGACTGTTTCCTTAGGGAACAGGGTCAGTCCTGATTTGCATTAGGTGAGCCTGTGTCTTGAGTGGCACTGTGGGTGAAAAGCCATGGGCTGGAATGCTACCCCGAGCGATTGCTACTGGTTACACTATTTGCAAGCATTCATCGCATCACCTTTTGGGTGCTTGATTGACAGTAGTATGACTGGAAATCTGGGACTGCACAGCTTTCCAAGCCTACTACTGCCAATGCTCTGAATTCTAAAAAACAGTAAACTTGTATGGGTGTAGATTCACTAATATTTTGGTAAACCACTCACTATATATATTAAAGTTTCTGCTCCAAAAAATTAACATGTTAAAAGCTATTAGCAAAATAAAAATGGCATGAAAAACAGACAGAAGTATGGCTAATACAGCTCAGGGTCCTCAGACCTAACTTCCAAGCCAAGAATGTATTCAGGGAGTGTCGCATCCCATACATCCCCATGAACCAAGTTCCTTGCCCGTCGCACCTGGACCTGATAGTTCTCCCTGGGAACTCATGACTATAGTCATGTACAACACAATGCCCTAGAATCACTTTTTTAAATGTATTTTCATTAGACACACTCTTTTTTCATCTCTGCTCCAAGAAGCCTTGATGGTAGCATTGGCAAACTGGTGCACGCAGGCAGGGCTCCACATTTCCGGTCTTCACTTTTTGAAAACCATTTCATCACGTGACTGATGGCCCGTGTACTATGTCCAAGTTGCAAAAACAAGTGGGTGCTCTAACAAATTAACAGGGTGAGCCAAGCAAGAGCCGAACCGTGGGACTGGCTTGGCTCTAAGAGTCCACTTACAAGCCAAGCCAAGCCATGAAAATGTTTGGCATGGAATTGTGCTACAAACATAATGTAAAAATATGAAATAGTCTCTTCAAAATTCATTTTTTTATTTCTTTAACATACAGAAAAGTTTCACCTTAGTATATCAGGTTACATCACTGCATAGACAGACATTCTTAAAAGTGATAGTTTTTAAACAAGAACTTAGAAACATTAATGGTTCACTCCCCACCGACAATGCCATTAGTGAACTAGTAGGCAAGTCAGTAGTGATGTAAACCCTAAAAGTGGCCTAGATTCTTATTAAAGATGAAGCAACATTATAGTTTATTAAATCAATGATAGGAGGTGCTTGTACAGTGTACAGCCTGAAATCAAGTATATAAATGTGCTCTCATATGTGATGATAATAAAGAAAAAGGAGACTCTATGAAATTAAGGACCAGATTTACTATGATTTTGCATCATAGTTGCATCACTTTTGTGGCGCAGTCCCGACATAAAATAATATTTAGTATTTGCTAAGCCCTGCAAATCCACTTTTTTGGCTTTAAGGGGATTACTAAATACATAGTAATGCAATGCAGGGCATTGCACTGCCTTGCATTAGTTTGTTTGCATAGGTGTTAAATGGGTGTAGCATGGACATTCCCATGCATCCACCTATGTATTTTGCCGCCAACCCAAATTTACAAAGACTTGTAAACTTGGGTTTGTGCCAAAATGATGCACCTACTCAACAGAGGCATTACGAGGAGAAGCTTTACCTCACATTTAATGTAAATTTTGACGAAAAGTTAAATGTCAACTAAAGTAGTTCCTTACCACTAAAAGAGCTAGTTGCCGGTCTGAGAGTGACACCAACTCAGTACTGGGTCCAATGGGACTGATACTTAGTTGATCCTCTCAACACTCCCACCATTGATCACATAAATAAAAACATAATGGCCAGTGGTAGAACAGGGATAGGAGAATACAACAAGAGCGAAAACAGAAACACAAGACTTCACCACAGGTAGGAAATTACTTTTAAAATGCAGGCTGAACCACGCACGCCGTTTCCCCGCAAGTGGAACCACGCTTGCCTTTACCACGCTGAAATGTGCCTAAGGCAGTGTGGGGTCTAGATGTGTGGCTGGGCAGGGAGAGAAACAGGTAGGATCAGAAGAGGTATCTCCAGGACACGGTCTGGTAAATGGGGCTGGGGACAGATTTTGTGGGGTGGGGGGTTAGTTTTTATGGTTGGTGGCTGTTTTTAGGGCTTGGGTGGGATCATTTTTAGGACTGGGGGCCGGGTTTTACGGCTTAGGGCTGGGAAGGACGGGGTCGTTTTCAGGAATGGGGTCAGTTTTTAGGGCTCAGGGCGGGGGAGCTGGGGTTTGGTAATTTATAGAGCTGTGGGATGAGATTTAGGGCTCAGGGCAAGGGCATGGGGTCAGGGTAGTTTTTAGGACGTAGGGGCAGAGATTTAGGGCTCAGGGCGGGGAGGTGGAAGGACAGTTCTCAGGGCTGGGACAGTTTTGGGCTCAGAGAGGGGGGGCTGAGGTCGGGGTCATTTTTAAGATGTAGGGGCAAGTTTTAGGGCACATGGTGGGGCGAGAGCCAGTTTCAGATTTTAGGGCTGGGGACTATTTTAGGGTGAATGCATCTTAACCTCGCATTCCTTTACCAATTATGCCTTTACAACAAAATTGCATGGTAAAGGCATGTGTGGGAAAGGAATGAGTTGTTAAGACACATTTGTTGTTGGGAGTGCGTTGTTGAGGCATGAAAGGTATAGCCATGCGTGCTTCTGTCATACAACCCTAGTGCCTTGTCACTCGGCTAGTCAAGTCTACAGAATGTTTATAGTTCCTACAAAACAAAGAAATATCTTAAGTGTTCCCTCTTTCAGAGAAATAAAAGCAATTACAAGTGTGAATTTAGCTGATCTCCGTCTCTTCTAAACCATCTCTTTGTTGCTCAGCATGAAATTGAAAGTTTGTGAAAACTGATCATACAAATAATAGGCATTTCAAAAGATTCACAAATATATCTATTGGCAGCGATCCACCCAGGTAAGCGCTGCGGGGGAGATGTCGACGGAATAGGATTTATTTACTTATTTTTCCTTATTCTGTCTTCTGTCGACTACCTTCCCTCTCATCCCACGTCAACAGAAAAGTGGATCATGAATGGTCTGAAAGCGCACCCTCCAGGATGGTGGCCTCACGCACTATGAAGAGCATGTGCTGGGAAACTAGGAAGAAGTCCAGCCTCCATTGGGTGCCTTGAACTGGCGAAAGACAGGTGTACTTTTTGCCTGTGGGATGAAAAAGGCATCACACGTCCAGGAGGCCATGGTCCACCTGAAGGCTGTCCAGAAGGGCATCGATCCAGAATATTACATGCATCAACCATGCTGGTGAGGTCATACATTGCATCCCAAGCCAGGTTTCAGTAGCCCCCTAACAGAAGATGGGTGGTATCAATCTCTGTCAATAAGCAGTTCAGCCGTAAAAGAAACAGGCATTAAGGACCCGTTGTAGCGTTAATTGCACCCACACAGAATAACCTGCCATGGGCCAGCAGTTTGACAAGCATGCACCAAGCCTCCGGGTCTATCCACAACTTGAGCACCATATGCAAAGAGCCTTGTGGAGAAGTAAAGCCACGCCACACTTCCAAGACACTGCCAGTCCAGCATCCTACTACAGAGGGCAGCTACTATGGATCACCTTACCCAAACAATTCCGACATAGCTTCTCAGCCTCCGCACTCGTAAGGTGTGTCTTCTGAAGCATTCTACGTCAAAATGTTTAGAATTAAGGTATACAAACACCTTCATGTGTTTGATATAGTGTGTAAGGCTGTTCACATTCCAAGAGATGGCATTCATTGCACCCGGCAGGGATATCATACAGTTCTGTGTTAAAAGGGTGGACAAGTGGGAGAAAGGTGCAGGGGTGGCTCTATGTGCTATGCACTACATGCAGGTCTATGCCAAAGCAGGGCAGGGGAGGAATGCAGGGCGCACTTAGTGGATGATACAGTGTAATTGAGATGGGAGGAAGGAGAAGCGGACTAGAGCTAGGAGGATCAAAAGGGGGGGAGGAGAAGATTGAGGGAGGGGGAGCCAGACAAGGAGTGTGGGGCAGATGCGGAACCAAGATAGGTGGAGGAAGTAAAACAGGGAGAAGAACAACAACAAGCAAAGCTGTCAGCAATTGCTATGGTTTAGGGCAAACACACTCGAACTGTAATTTGTTCCTCAAAACCTGTGGATCCACCAAGCCTGGGGAGGTCCAATGAAAGGGGAAAAGAGCAACCAGCTGGGAGCATGAGATTGATTCTGAAACTTTACAGTGGGAATGAGGAAATTAATTACAGAATGGATAAATGATGGCGATCGGAGTGGGCAGGAGTGACAACGTGCTCTTGGAGTGTGTCATGTGATGTGGAAAAAGGGGATGGGGAGTAGCCACTGTAGGGTCAATATGGCCAGAGAGAAGAGGGTAGCTCTTGCCAGGTACCAGTGCCTTAGGGTCAGGCGTGCACACAAAGAGGCAAGACAAAATGTGGGGTGCCTTGGAGAGACAATGGTGGCTCTGGAAGGACTGTGAGGAGGGGAAGGGGTGGAGAGGCCCAACAATAAGTGGCAGGTGACACTGAGCTTCCTACGCGAGAGAGGACACTGGGGCAAAAGTCACAACCCTGTGTTGAGGAGCCCCAAACAGAAGGTCCATAGCCAGATGGAAGGTAGGGAAGGGGGAGGAGAAGGCCTAGCCCTCTTCAGGCCATCATGGCTCCAACACCAGCCAGTCGCACCCACTTCAAAGGGGCTACATGCAGACCAACCAGCCAGGTAGATAGCAGGGGAGAGGCAGAGAGAAGAAAGTGCAAATAGGAATGAATTCATGAGAAACATTCCATGAACATGCAATGAACAGTAAACAGATATGTCATACTCAGATCAGCTGTCAGTTCCAAAGACATAAAAACTCAAGGATACAGCATCTGCAGACTCTGGGTCAGTCGATCATTGGGTGGACAAGCCTTCAGTGGCAAGCATGACTTGTTACGATCCCTGTCCTGTGTCAGCTCTGCCACATCTATATTCACCTTCTCATTGCAAGTCTGCAGTCAGTGCAACATGTCCTGATATCTGGCTCTATGGGGCAGTGAGTCGTCAAAAGATTGCAGTTCCTCCGGATTGTGGAAGTTCTTGCATTTGCCATCCATGGTGATCCGTATCTGCACTGGCTTAAAGAGACCAAACTTTATGTCCCACTTACGCAGGAAAGCCCTACACTTCTCATGCATCTCCATGAAGAAGTCAGACGAAATTTGGATTTTGTGGCCTTCATTGCCATAGGGCCCATGCAATCACGCTGGTGTGAGTATCTGCCAGGTCTGTTCATGGCGGAGGAAACAAGCTATGATGAGCCTCACCCCATTGATGCTAGGGGCCAGTGCATCCAGATTCTGTTGGCAATCTACACCTCCAGCGGGGTGAGAAGGTAAGCTCCAGGAGGGTGGGGACCACGTCTGGAAGGAAGTCATGGATGTCTGCCCCCTCTGCCTTTTCTGGAAGTCCAAAGAATCAGACATTGTCCCATTGGCTCCTATATTCGAGGTTGGTAATCTTGCAACACAAACCCAGAGTACATGATCCCTGTCTGGGATGTGATAGATTGTTGCTTTCAGTGTGGACAGGCATAGGCCTATCTCTTCCAACTTGTCATGGAAGCCGGTGGTGTTTCCAGAGATGTCTCCGCCCTGAGGTCCACCAACTTCACATCTATGACTTCCAATCTGTGCCCCACCACTGTGATTTCCTTTCAGATCAGGTCACTTGTGTGTTCCGAGGAGCCCAGAGAGGAGGTGGGCATTGTTGGGGGACAACTTCCATTAAAAGGAGCTACCTGGTAGGATTACCGGAAGCCATAGTGGACAGCGATGGGGACCAAGGATGGAGAACAGGCATATAACCATGACAATTGACTGGTCAGAGTAGCACCCCACCGGACAGGTATGTAGAAGACAGAAAACTGAAGGTGAACTGAGGAAACAAACTGAGGCTAGGGAGGGAGGGCAATAGAGGCTGCTGCAAACACAGGAAACACAGGCACCACACATACGGTCCGGATAGAGGGTGGAGGGGCCATCCTGTGCACCTGTCTGCCCCTGGTGAGCAGCAATGATGGTGGAAGTGAGGGCACAGAGGGTGGCAGAGTTGGCAGGAAAGTGATGAGGCAAGCAAGAGGCAAGTGCTGAGTGTCCTCCATAGGGCCAGGCTTTCATCAGTCCATGTCCCACTGATCACTGCTTGGAGAGGCAAGTAGTACGATGCTCTCAAATGGGAGAGGGGCTGCACCAGCTCCACACCACCGCCCCCCTGCCCGGTGCAGTTGTTACGAAGGTGGCCTCGAAACCAGAAGCCCACCGGGTAGAAGGACCCCAAAATAGATAGAGGGGTGACAAAAGGGCCCCTTTACAGCTGGGGCTATAAGCACTTCTGAGTCCCAGGAGGTTGACAAGGCCATCAGAAAAGCAGGCTGCAAGTAGGCCGCCTTACGTAGTATATAGTACAGGTGGCATTTCCATCTTCCCGCTTCTCTCCTTGCTGGGAAGTGGAATATATGAGGTGGGGGAGGTAGGTGCAATATGCCCAGGGAACCCCCAATCCCATGAAGCCAGCCATGTAGGGCATGTGATCATCTCCACTGGCCCGGCACATTACTCTGAACCCCAGGGGTTGCTGCGGTGCACAGGCCCATGCTGGCTGGCCTTGAGCTCTGGCCTCCTGCTATCAGCTGTCATCATAGAAGGAGGTTTTGTGGGGCCATCCATCCATTTCACTGGTGCCAAGAAGGAGGGGGAGTTTGACAGGCTCATAGCACCCCATCCCCATGTTGCCAGCCGGGTAGGGCGTGCTGCTCTTTTCGCTGTTCCAGTGCACTGCCTAGGTCCCACAGGACTGCTACTATGTACTGGGCAGCGCAGACTGGCTGAGAACTAAGGATGACTCCCGCTAAGGGCAATTGCTTCGGAACCATCCATCCTGGCTGCTGATGCCTCCAGAGCCCCCGCTCTCATTAGAGCCACTGAACACTTCCTGATACCACAGCTGTGCCTCCTGGTGCTCACGCGTCAGGCACCCATCACCGGCGGCTGCCAGACTCTGCCCCTTTTTACAATATTTTAATGTTGCTGTCAAAATACTTTATTCCTTCTGTATAATTTGCTTGCAACTAGATTGGGAGAAGTCATTCAAAAGTTAGCACATGAAGATCAATGTGGCTTTATGCCGGTGTGCAGTACTGTGTTCTATTTATGAAGGCTCACTCTTGTGCTCCACAAGACCATCAATGACCATCCGGAACTGGCCCTGGTATCCCTAGACTTAGAAGAAGCCTTTGATACAGTGGAGTGGGCTTACTTAATGGCAGTTCAGCAGGGTAAGGAATCGGGGCTTGTGTTCCACAGCTGGGTGCGACTTCTGCACACTGGCTCTATGGTCCATATGACAGTTGGAGGTGACCACTTGGAGCTGTGGGCAGTGGAGAGAGGGACTAGACAGGGTTGCCCTCTGTCACCCCTGCCATTCTGCCATTCGCTCTCGCAGTTTAACTCCTACTCTTAATGTTATGTAAGGAGTTGGAGCAGTCTGGAATCTGTGTAGGGAGCATCTTGCATGTTATCTCCATATACGGGGATGACGCACTAATTTATTTCCACACCTCGGAATGATCACGCCAGTCTTGATGCGCTAGCATTCTTCTTTCAGACAGGTGTCCGGCTTTTGGGTTAATGCCCATAAGTTGCTGTTGTTTCCACTCGGGAACTTGATTCAGATGGCTTCGGCCTGTTGCCGGATCTGGGCCTCAGATGGGAGACTGATGGGTTTCAGTACCTCGGGGTTAAGATCGCACACACTGAAGTTGCATTTAATCACCTCAATGTAGACAACCTCCTGGAGAGGCTGGAACCCTTTAGAGCTTTCTGGACTAGACTCCCTTTATTGGTGATGATCAGGGCAAAGATGGTCTTCCTTCCTTGATGTCTTTATTTAGTTCAAAACTTGTTGTTTGCTCTTAGGTTGCAATTCTTTTGTAAATTGGATTGCCCACTCATGAAGCTGGTGTGGGCGGGGAGCCGCAGTAGAGTGGCATTATCAGTTCTTCCAGGAGGCTTTATTCTTCAATAACCCATTCTACTGAGGGGAGAATTCTGCCCAAGGGCCCATACAGTAGCCCACGGCTCCCCAGACTCTAACACTCTTGGAGCTGCCCACACTACTCGTATTAGCATGTGATTCAAACCTCCTTGCTGATCAACCAACGATCTCCACATCACCTAAGTAAGTTCATTTGGTTTCCCTCACACAACACCTTCCGCCAGTGTGCCTATAATTAATAATAGTTAATACATTAAAGTGAGACACTATTCGTGTGTCCACGGCAGTATTTGTAACCAGCAACGCGTTCATCAACTAATTAGATGAAACTCATGCGATCATAACTGTCGCTTAAGTAAGTTCACCCTTTTGTGTCCATCCTCACACTAATACTGTTCCTAATTGGTCACTTAGATGATGTCTACCACACTAGAATTATACCTAGCATCCAATTGAAAGCTTAAACCCATTACTTGGTTTTCCATATTCTTGTAGACATCCTTGCATCTAATTAACCTTGATGTTCCCACCTCAGGACTGCTGGCCTTGAGGTGCCAGACCTCCGTTCCGTTTCGCTGTCCTTTTCCGGTCGGGCCATTCCTTGACAGGCAACTCTGCCATGCCTTTCCTGAATCTTCATTGACAACCGTTGTTATCATTCCTGATCCATAGGTAAGTAACCTTCTTGGTCTCCATATACGTTGCTATTACACAGTGTCTATTCTATATTCTTATATCCTTTTTCCGATCATTTCTTTAGATTCAGAGCCCTCTTGCTCAGTCCTGATGATGACCTAAGAAAAATGAAGATCAAAACATTATCAACAACAAGACTTATATAAACAACTTTTGTTTAAATTAATCATGACTGGAGTCATATGTCTTTTTAATAGTGATGCACTGTTTTCCACTTCTTTTATCACACCTCACTGCACCTTCCCTTAACTGATAAGCATGAGCGGTATTTCATGATTCCAATATATATAATTTAGGGATATTTTGTGCAATAAATTACATTTTTTGCCTTACAAACGTCTGTCTGTAACCCTGTGTATACAATTTGTCTAAACATACAGTTGCATATGTATTTTGAGCTTCCCAGATGGTGAAACTCCAAAGTAAGTTTTAATTCCTTGTGAACCATTGTTCTTATAAACATTTCAATTTTTAAACGCTACATGGAAGAGGGTGGACTTGCCCTCCCAGACCTATGTGTTTATTATTACACAGCCACTGTGCAGCACGCAGATAGGTGGATGACTGACACTGATGACTGGGAAAAGTCACTGCATGCGGGAATGCTGAGGGGGGATACCCTGTACATTTATTGATGAGACAGGGTTGCTCTGAACATCCAGTTCCCTACTTTGTAGTGCAACAAACAGTGATGGGGTGGGAGAATGTAGTCATGAGGTTGTTGGTAGAGCCTTCTTTGACAGGGAGCTCAACTTGTGGGGTTTGTCACCCATCAGTGTGATCGACAAAGATATGTTTGTGGAACAATGGAGCCTGGGAGGATGCACAGTAGCTGGTGACATGTACCCAGGGGAGGTTTACCTCATCTTTCAGGAAGTACACAAGACATTTGGGGTGGGTCCAGGCTACTTTCTCCATTATGTCGAATTGGAAAATACTGCAAGAGAGATATGGGCCAGGTTCCCAGCGGTACCTCGGTCCTACTGAGTGCTCAGTGGAGTACTCCAATGGGGAGATATGTGAGACCTAATTGCCCTGTTTCTTGGCACAGTGTGGGCATATGCAGAGTGTGTTACCTGTGCAGTGCGTAGGGCCTGGGCCAGGGAGTTGGGGGAGCCCATCACAGATTCCGACTGATCCCACGCTTGTGAGTTGGTGAGGCAGATGTCCTGTAACCACAAGTTCAAGTTACTGCATTATAATTTCCTGCACCACACCTATGTGACCCTTAAGCAGATGAACAGAATTGACCCCATGAAAGGAACTAGGTTTGTGTGTTGTGGGAATATAGAGCTTCTTTCTTACATTTAGCCTGGTCCTACGCTGGAATACAGGGTTTCTGGAGAGATGTGGAGCCTAACATAGTAAGGGCAACAGATATTGAAATCCCCCTCACCCAGATGGCTTGCCTCCTAGCAGTGGTGGCGAGACCAAAGGGTTTCAAGATCCCCTACAAGCTTGTACCGCTTGCATTACTATTAGCGAAGAGGACACTAACCATTGGCTAGATGGGTAGCAGGCTGCCAACGACAAGGCTTAGGTACCTCTGTGAATGGGGTGCAGGGGAAGAGGCTCATATGCACTTTGCCCGTATGGACGAGAGGGCTGTGGATGCGATCATGACTTGGGGGCTAGTTCTAAATCCATGTAACGAAGAAGGCAAATGCTAGTTTGGGCGATGACACGTAAAATGAGATGTCAGGACTCTGCTCCTTCTTTGCTACCTAGTACTATATATATATCGACCAAGTGTGATGGCATCTGTGTACTTCTTGAGTAAATGGTATTATGTCTTGGGCTCATCATTCTGTTATTGCCGATGGATGTCTTTTGCCTACTGTGACCTACATGACATAGCAATATTTTATTATTCGTGACCCTGCCTGGATTTACGGTAATGATATTTAAATTAATTTGTATCCTGTCTCTTGCACTGCACTGCTTGGTGTTTTTTTGTGAGCAACTCAATAAAACAAAGTTTGAAAAAAAGCTTTCTTCCATCCCAGTGCAGCACAAAGCCTCAACTCAACATGTTTCGGCTAGAAAAGCCTTACTCATAGGTAGACAAACGTGAAATCACAGAGCATGTATTTACACTGTGTTACATTAAGTGACTGACATAGAAAGTGGACTTGCACAGAGTCACACCCATGGAACATCACTCCTAGGTGACACCATATTCTAATATACATAACATGAAAACAAGTATACATCTGTACAATACATGGTGAAATAACTCATGAATATGAACAGTTTCTACACGTGCACTTATATATCTGTACGGTGAAATAACTCATGAATATGAACAGTTTCCACACGTGCACTTGAAGTGTGCCTGTAACTGTTCTTTTTATCTCAAAAAACTGTGGAGCGTAATCTATCTATACAGATCTTCACTGAAAAAATCAAAGGTTAAAGTAGTGTCATAGAATTTCGGTAACAATGGAATGTTTTTTTTTTGTTCTAAGAAATTTTATTGATTTTCTTTACAACACAAAATACATAAACGACAGGGCAAATTATTGTAGATACATCAAGTCAAACATGTCGCCATTACTAGAAGCCTACAAGAGGTGGATCAGACGGTACATTACAATCGGATCAATGCATAGGGGCACTAGTTAGTCAGTGTACAACCTTGGACTGCAGTAGGTCTAAGTGAACAAGTCATCGAAGAGACGGCATACACGCTAGTTTCTTGGTAGATCCGTGTCCGGTCAATACGCTTGAGTTATGCCTTCCTCTGTAATGGACCGTAAGGAACAAACTGATTGAAGCTGGTAGTCATGAACAATATATTATCCTTGAAGTTACTGATAATCCTATTTCTAGCATGGGACGAGTTATGAAAAGTCCAATGCCCGCAGAGAAAGAGATGAGGATAAGAAAGCAGAGACTGAAAGAGGTACAGTAGGAGGAAGGGTAAGAGGAGAGAAGCTAGAGCTCGGCGTCAAAGGGGTAAGACTAGTAGTGGTATACACTAAATTCAAAAGGGAACTTCATTTAATCCCAGTGGGAGATCTCCATAAGCAGTGAGGGCCGAGAGGTGCTATGGTGCATGACCATCTGGGCCTAGTAACTCTGGGGGGTTTAAAAACCTTAGGACTAGCGTCAAGCGCCTTCCATAGTTTCCTGTGTCTGGGTTTCCAAGGAGAGGTGTTTAAGACAATATTGTCTGCTCATCTTAAAAAAATTAACCATTCTTGTCATTTTTTTAATGTGATTTTCCCAAAGCTCTTCCAATTACACAGGACTATTTTACACGCTATTGTTAACATTAAGTCAAGCAGAATGGAATGTTTTAAATGTACACAACCACTGATATTCACCAGTTAAAGTTAGCTCTGGTAGCTATAACTCATGCCCTAAGTAACTATAATGCACCTTAGCCATACACAGTTTTCTCATCAATGACTCCATTCCAAATATTGAAGTGATATTATCAATTATGTCATAGAAGATGTCATGAGTGATGTAATATTTATGGTAATTAGCAGTGCAAACCAGGGCACCCACCAAGCAACACATATTAAGGGGAGGGAGTGCATGGGACCCCCTTCTCCGAGCCTCACAAGGCCCCCGGGGACCCCATTCACTGGGGCTAAAGTCATTGAAAAAGGAGAGGGGGTGGAAGTCTGCACCCAGCCAGCGAGAGTATGTTTAAATATCCTGCCTGGTGGGCACAGACTTTCATTCCCTGCCCGCACTCCTCCAGGAATGGAAGGCATGTTTGCTCTTGTCTGGAGGAAGAATTTAAAATGCTCCTGAAAGCCAGGTGAAAACATATGTTTCCCTGCCCATGGTAGTGCGGGCAGAGGAACTACTGTGCCCCGGGTTTGGGCTCCCCGGGACACTGTAATTGAGCAGGCCATGGAGGGATGAGTTCCCAGGGGCCCTTAAAGGCTCAGGGAGGCGAATCATGTGGCCCCCCTCCCTTTTAATTACTGTTACAGCCCTGGGGGAGGTTGTCCCTGGGGACATTATAGGGCTAAAAGAGGGAGGCAGAGTGCTCCCTCCACTGGGGCCAGGCATTTTTAGAATGTGTAGGGGGCTGTGTGGCCCCCTCTTCATGCCGAATTAAGTCCCCGGAACCCCATCACCCGGGGCACGGCATTTCTTTTATTTTTTTACTTTTTATTTATTTAAAGGGAGGGATGCTGCATCCACCCCTCCCCACCCCCCCTCCAGGCCTATTTCTGCCCAGGGGACCAAATACCCCAGGGCCTGCCACTTCTGTATTTATTTTTATTTTTTAAAGAAGGGAGGGGGGGCTGTATGGCCCCCATCGTGGGCTGATTTCAGACCCTTGGACCACATCCAACAGGGCCAGGCCTCTACTGGGGTTGCCCTGGTCCCATCCAGGGCAGCCTCTCATCTGTTGGAGACTGCGGGGGGAGTCTGAAGGCTCTGTGTTCCCTGCTGGCCCGCCTCATCCTGCAGGAGCCGGCATTGCTTTTGGACAGAGGGAGCTGCTAAAAATGCAGTACCCTCTGTCCAAAAGCAATTCTGCTCTGCTTAAGTAAGCAAGAGCATTTTACATGCTCTCCCTTACTCGAAGCGGAGTAGTGTTTGCCATAGCTTGGCGGGAGGCATGAAGCTCCCGCCAAGACTCAGTAAACCGCAATGTCCCTAGTGTGGGCACCCCGGGAAATTGCAGGAGCCACCCTCAAATGCTAATTTAGCCTTGGGGAGGTGGTGGTCCCCCTGCTCTAATTACATTTTCGACACAGGAAGGCAGTATTCCCTGTGGCTGCGGGGGGCATGTGCCCCCCCACATTAATGTTTTATTTTACCTTGGGGAAGTAGCGGTCCCTGGGGCTGTGGAGGGGCCGTGTGGGCCCCCCATTAACAGTCCCAAAGGCACAGGGTTGTCAAACAGGCAAACCCCATCTTTCAAATAAAATAAGCCCAGGAGAGGTGTAATCCCCAGGTCATATTAAGCACCAGATGGGGGACTCATGCACACCCTCCTTTATTTGTACACTGCCCCCAGGACATTGCCCACCCAGGGGCCAATCAATCACGATGGGTGGGTGCCTGCGCTTCATTGTTAAAAATAAGTTCTTTGAGATTCACAGATCCAGCAAGACTCCCGCCAATTTTTTTCTCACAAAAATGCTTTTTTACCCCTGGGGGTGTACATGTGGGACCCCTCCAAGAGACCTAGGGGGTCAGGGTGTTTCTATCCTGCCCCGTTTTCTTTTTGTAATTTTTTTTCTGTGACTCAGTTCGTCCCAAGATGGGTGCCAACACTTCCTGGTTTGAAGTGTTGGCAGCCAATCAGATCTCAGCATGAGAACAGGAGGGGTCGCGGATCCACAGCATCCCTATATTTACAACTGGAAATGTATTTAAATAACTCAGCAACTACTGAACTTATTTACAGCATTTAACCAAAAAGTTGCTTTCTGCACCAACAGCTACCTCTCTTGCAAATTTGATGTAATTCTGTTCAGCAGATCAGGCCGTAGCCTTGTTTAAAATTTCCTATAGCAATTAACATGGGGAAAACGGTTTTGGTTCAGAAAGTGTGCTCTTTTAAAAATGGTGTAAATCCATTCCGCAGTTGCTGAGAAATGAAAAAAATATTGATATTTGAATGCTGAGGAAGATTCGCGAACCCTCTCGAGCATGAGCTTCATTCTGATTGGCTGCCAACACTTCAAACCAGGAAGTGTTGACAGCCATCTTGTGACACATTAAAACCAAGTCACAAGAAATCAGTTAAAAAAAGATTTAAAAAAAGAAAAGGGGGCAGGGTAGGATTGCTTACAGGGTCCCACAAGGACCCCCAGGGTGAAAAAAAGAAAATTTTCAAAAGAACAAAACAGCAGAATTCGCGTGTGCGTGGGTGTGCGAATCCAGCTGAGTTTCTTTTTAAAAAACGAATCGCGGGTTCCCGCGTTTCATTTCTTTAAGCCCCGGCAATGTCCAATAAATCGGTGTGGCCCACGGGGACCCGGCATCCTCAGGGACCACCACCTCCCAAGGGCTTATTTATAAAAAAAAATGTGGGGGGGATCTTCCCCCCACGCTGCCCTGGGGACCGCCATCTCCCCGGGGCTTTATTTTAATAAGAGTGGGAGAGCCTCACAGGCCCCCCAAACCCCAGGGACCACTCCCTCCACTGGGCTCAAGTTATATTAAAGAAGTGTGGGGGGCTCCTGCCCCTCCCTACACTTCCCAGGGGATCACAACCTCTGGGTCTTAAATCAGATGGGAGGGCCCTTGATGGCCCTGGGACCATCACCCTCCAGGGCCGACTCCTGCAGTGTCCCGGAGTGCCTACCCCCGGGACATTGCCATTTGCTATGGCAGGGAGGGAGCATGGCTCCTGCCCTGTCAAACACTGCTTTGCTTCTTGGTAGCGAGAGCAGTAAACCTGCTCTCTCTTCCAAGAAGCAAAACAGAATTGCTTTTGAACAAGGGGAGCTGCATGTTAGCAGCTCTGCTTGTCCAAAAGCAATGCCAGCTCCCGCAGGAGGCGAGGAGCTGGGTGGGACCCCGGGGCAATGGGGCTCCCCCCATGGTCCCCATCGTAAGGCCAGGCCCTGGGGTATGGGGTCCCCAGGGCCAATAGTGGCCCAGGGAAGGGAGGCCACACGGCCCCCTTCCAGTGTTTTTTTAAAAGAAAAAATGCTCAGGCCCTGGGGGATGGGGTCCCAAGGGCACAAAAAATACTAAAAGAAGGGGGGCCATGCAGCCCCCTTCTAAATTTTTTTTAAAAAAGACGGAATATTGCCAGAGGCCCCGCCCCCTCTTTGCACCCCACTGCAAACGCGCCTCCATGCGCATCCTAAGTTGGGGGATTAAGTCCCCTTGAATACTGAGGGTCCCTGGGGGCCAACTAGCCCATCAGGTATGTCCAGTAAGCCCCACGCAGTGGGATTGCTGAGAGGTGGTCCGAGGCCCCTTCCCTTTTTACACCACTCTGAAAACGCGTCCCTTGGGGCAATGAGGTCCTCTTGTGTCCTGAGGACATCAGGACTAACGTGGACTTCATCCCCCGAGCAGCAGTGTGCCAGGAGGCGCACTTGCAGAGTGGTGTAAAAAGGGAGCCTGGCCTCTGACCACTCTCAGCAATCCAGCTGTGTGGGGCTTATTAGAGATAGCAGGAGGGCTAGTTGGCCCCCAGGCACCCTCAGGAGGCAAGGGTACTTCATCCCCTAACAAAGTGCATGCCAGGAGGCGTGTTTGCAGAGTGGTGTAGAAAAGGTTCATGGCCTGGTTCCACCTCGCCCTAATACCACTATCTGGGGCTTACTGGAGGTATCAGGTAGGCTAGCTGGCCCCTAGGACTCCCAGCAGCGAAGGGGACTTTAATCCCCATCAAAGGGAGCACCAGGGAGCACGTTTGCAGACTGGTGGTCAAAGGGGGCGTGGCCTGCTGTGAGTACTTATCAATGCTGCTGTGTGGGACTTACTGGAAGTGATAGGAGGGATATTTGGCCCACCAAGGCTGTCCTTGGAGGCCAACTACCCCTCCTGTTATCTCCAGTAAGTCCCACACAGTGGGATTGCTAAGAGGTGTTCGGAGGCCACGCCCTCCATTTCTCCACCACATTGCAAATGCACCTCCTTGCACATTACGGGTTGGGGGATGAAGTCCACTTTACTCCTAAGGGACGTTGGGGGCCAAGAAGCCCTCCTGGCACCTCCTGTAAGTCCTCCGCAGTGGAATTCCTGAGCGTTGGTTGGAGGGCCAGCCCCCTATCTCCACCACTCTGCAAACGTGACTACCAGTTGAAGAAGCATTTGCAGTGCAATAGGTTTCACATTTGCGAGAGTTAGAGCTATTGGTGTTGTAAATGTAAAAGTGTGTTATCAATGTTTCTTGGAGTGGAGTGGATGTAGGTTGTGTGTAGTGGAATTATGTGGTATATTGTGCAGCGCAATTATATGGATAGAAAGTATGTGGTATTTAGTGTATAGGAATTATGTAGAGTGGGATTATGTTTTATGGAGAGTAATTGTGTGGTGTGATAGTCTGTGTTGTGGAGTTGTAACCTCAGGTTTAGTCTTCCTCGTTTCCATACAAGCTAAACTATAAACTCAATGAGACAAGAAAAGAAGGAACCACAGAGGAGCACTTCTGGACCTAGTCATAGTTACTGGAATTATGTGACTGTTTGGCTGCGCCAACTTTTGCACAATTATGCATTTTCCGCATTTGCCACATAATCCATCATCTGCTGCATATTCTGCAGATTTGAATAAAAAAAAACCTTGTTTCTAGCTCAAACGTTACTAAAAATGCAGCAACAAGTGTTACAGCGTGATGGAAGACCCTTTGCAAACCTAGAATGGTCACCTGTTACTTATTGCTAAATGTGGGTATTAAATTGGTGCTAACGGTGTGTAAACCACTCTTGCTTCTTTCTGCACCTCTCTTGCCTCTTTCTGTATTTCTGTTGCTTCTTTCTGCACCTTTATTTTTCTGTACTTATTTTGCCTCATTCTGCTCATCTCTTGCACTTTCTGCACCTCTGTTGCCTCTTTCTGTACCACACTTGCTTCTTTCTTTACCACTCTTGCCTCTTTCTACACCCTTCTTCCCTCTTTCTGTACCTCTTTTGCCTCTTTCTCTACCCCTGTTCCCTCTTTCTGCACCTCTCCTGCCTTTTTCTGCACCTCTCTTGCCTCTATCTGTACTTCTCTTGCCTCTTTCTACACCTATGTTGCTTCTTTCTGCACCCCTCTTGCCTCTTTCTAAACCTCTCTTCCCTCTTTCTGCATCCCTCTTGCCTCTTTGTGTACCTCTGTTGGTTCTTTTGCACTGCTCTTGCTTCTTTCTGCACCTCTCTTGCAAATTTCTGCACCCCTCTTGCCTTTTTCTGCATCCCTCTTCCCACTTTCTGTACCCCTCTGCCTCTGTATGCACCCCTGTTCCCTCTTTCTACACCTCTTTTACCTGTTTTCCCAACTTTCTTGCCTCTTCCTGCAGGTCTCTTGCCTCCTTCTGCACCTCTGTTGCTCTTTTTGTACTTCTTTTGCATCTTTCTGTACCTCTCTTGCTTCTTTCTGCACCCCTGTTGTCTCCTTCTGCACTCTTCTTCCCTCTTTCTGCACCTCTCTTGCTTCATTCTGCACCCTTCTTCCATTTTTTGTATCCATCTTGCTGCAGTTCTCTTGTCATTTTCTGCACCTCTCTTGCCTCTTTCTGCACCTCACTTGCCTCATTCTGCACTTCTCTTGCTTCTTTCTACACCTCTGTTGCGTCTTTCAGAAATTATCTAGCCTCTTTCTGCACTTATCTTGCTTTTTTCTTCACCTCTCTTGCATCCTTCTGTACCTGTTGCCTCTTTCTGCACTTCACTTGCTTCCTTCTGTACCCCTCTTGCCTCTTTCTGCTCCCCTCTTCCCTCTTTCTGCACCTCTCTTGCCTCTTTCTGCACCCCTGTTCCCTCTTTATGCACCTTTCCTGCCTCTTTCTGCACCTCTCTTGCCTCTTTCTGTACTTATATAGCCTCGTTCTGCATCCTTCGCGCCTCTTATTCTTCTTTATGCACTTCACTTCCTTCTTTCTGCACCCTCCTGTCTCTTTCTGTACCCCTCTTGCCTCTTTGTTCACCTCTCCTACCTCTTTCTGCACTCCTCTTGCCTGTTTTTGTACCTCTGTTGGTTTCTTTCTGCACTGCTCTAGCTTCTTTCTGTACCTCTTTTGCAAATGTCTATATCCCACTTGCCTCTTTCTGCAACCCTCTTCCCTATTTCTCCACCTCTCTTGCTTCTTTCTGCACTACTCTTGCTTCCTTCTGCACTGCTCTTGCTTCTTACTGTACCCTTGTTCCTTCTTTCTGTACCCTTCTTCCCTCTTTCTGCACCTCTCTTGCCTCTGTCTGCACTCCGGTTCCCTCTTTCTGCACCTCTCTTGTATTTTTCTGCAATTCTCTTGCTCCTTTCTGTACTTCTCCTGCCTGTTTCTATATTCAAATGGGGAGTGCAATCTATCAAATTTAAAGGTCTACGTGCTCCCGTGACTGAGGTATATGTCAACTTGCACATGTATTCTCACACGTGTTATGCATCTGAAGATGGTAGCTCACAAAGCGGTTAGCTTCTCTTATAGGTGGTCAAATATTGTTAGTTCTGCTCTGTCATTCGGTTGCACAGGCAGACATGTCTTATGTATATATGTGTTATAGAGCCCCTCAAATATACTATTGAATACCCATATGCCCTGTATTGTGAGCAGAAAGAAATGCATACACCTTTTTTTCCACAAATTTACAGAGTATGCTGTTTGAAACACAGGTAGTGTTTGTATGTTTATTTTCATTTAATATGTCACTAGGTAAAAACATAGACACGCATGCATACCTTCACAAACTTGGTCAGACTTACAAAAGTGATATGCTTACGATTGCTGTTTTATATTTGGTTGGACTAACATTCTGAGCAGTCGATTAATAGTGAACCTTCAAGAGAAAAGTCAGGTTTAAGACATCTTTGGTGAAGAATTAGTGATTATGGTAGATTATATGAGTCTGTTGTAAGGTACAGTCAAAGTAGGCCTCTTTCTGCACCTCTGTTGGTTTTTCTGCACATCTCTTGCTTCTTTCTTCCCCTTTCTTTCTCTTTCTGGACTTCTGTTGTCTCTTTCTGCATTTGTTTTGCTTCTTTCTGCACCTTTCTTCCTCTTTCTGTACCTCTCTTGCCTCTTTATGTACTTCTCTTGCTTCTTTCTGTGCCTTTCTTCCTCTTTCTGCACATGTCCTACTTATGTAGGCATCGTTAGAAATTAGCATTTGCAAAACCTTAGAAATTCACCGAAAAACACATTGTTCCAGGGACGTTAGAGTTAGAAATTAGCATTTAAAAAAAACATAGAAATTCACTGAAAAAAACTACAGGTTTCAGGGATGTTATAGTTAGTTGGACATTTCACTTGTACAAAACCAGAGATATTCAGCTGTTATAGCTAGTTGAACTAAGCATAACTCGCACCCCCGCAATGCCTGCTGATAACATCACATATTACATCACTCATGACATGGTCAGTAACATCACTGATGACATCTCAAATAACATCACTGATTACATCATCCACGTGATTATCTGATGCACCTCCTCACACCCTAACAACACCTTTGATACATCCACTCTAAAATACAGACTGCCATTCTCAAAACCATAGAAACACCAATTACTACCACTCACTGAGTCCTAGGTCTACACACACACCCACTCACTCACCCATACACTCACTCATACATGCAGTCACTCATCAATACAGCCACTATCATATGCACTCATATACCCATACAGACACTCACACACCACCACTCACACATAGAGTTACTCACACAACTAGTCAGTCATGCACAGAATCAATCACACTCGCATTTACTCACCTATACAGTTATACACATACCACCTCACTTATTCATACAGATACTAATACATACTTACTCTCTTACACCATCACTGACACAAGCACATACTCATCCAGACAGCCACTCTCACAATCACTCACTCTCACATATTGTCATTTATATTCTCCAACACTCACATATACTTCCTTTCACAGATGTAGTTACTCACACATGTACCACTGAGACATCAATTTACTCACCAACACAGCCTTACACGCAATCACCCACACATACAGCCCCTCACAGATGCACTCTTGAACCCATAAACCCAGTGACTCACCCACTCACACATCCATGCAGGGAGTCACACACACCCCACCCACCCACACAGACACTCAGGCACCCATCACTCACTTATTCAGTCAGTCGCACACCTACTAAATCATGCATTCAGACAGTCATACACCCACTCATTCTTCAATACACTTTGGCCTATATATCTATAAAATATATTTCAACTTTATAGAAACACACAGTCAATGTCATCAGTTATGTCATCTGCAATGTCATTTGAGATGTAATCAGTGATGTCACTGACAATGTCATGAGTTATGTAATATGTGATGTCATCAGCAGTGCATTACGGAGGCGTGAGTTATACTTAGCTCAAATAACTATAATGGCCGAATTTCTCTGGCTTTGTATGAGTGAAATGTCCAACTAACTATAACATCCCCAAAACCTATGGTTATTCAGTGAATAAATATATATATGTGATCAAGGGCACAGGGTGCTCGAAACGCGTTGCAGAGGGAGAGAATAAAACAACGTTTACTGCCTTACCTGTCTGGGTCCGTCTCTCTCTGTTCGCCGAAAGGAAGTACGAGGAGTCTGGAAGAATATATATATATATATATAATTCACTTAAAAAACCATAGGTTTCACACATGTTATAGTTAGCTGGACATTTCACTCCTAAAAAACCAATGAAATTTCCCCGTTATAGTTAGTGCAGGCAACTATAACTCAAGCGACCGCAATCCTCTGCTGATGACGTCAGATATTACATCACTGTATTTAGACACTTATTTACCCATGTCTTTTTCCATTAATCTTTAGCTATACATATATTACAAATATTTATTTTTCATAAAGACACATGTCATCAGTGATGTAATATCTGACGTCATCAGCAGAGGATTGCGGTCGCGTGAGTTATAGTTGCCTGCACTAACTATAACGGGGGAATTTCATTGGTTTTTTATGAGTGAAATGTCCAGCTAACTATAACATGTGTGAAACCTATGGTTTTTTAAGTGAATTTGCAAGGTTTTTTAAATGCTAAATTATGTATTTATGAATTTTTTTTTTCAGGTTTTTCACCGTGTGCGCACCGGTGAAATCCGGCGCAGCAGATTATGTCGAGCCCACACGATCAATTTCTGCAGGTAAGTTTTTGATTAGAATGCAGACAAGGACGACGCGTTTCGACCACGTCCGTGGTCTTGGTCACTATATATATATATATAAGGCATTTCTTCTCATTTCGCCAAGTTAAGACCAGGTTTTTCATGATCTTAATTCTGGTGCTGTCTCCTATTTAAGCTGACCTTGTAAATAGAGGGCAGCGTCAAAATCAATGGGTGTTGGAGTGAAACGCCCACTGCAACTCCCACTGCCCACCTTTTTCACGCCAAGCATTGCGTGAAAGGGGTCCTTATTTACAATGCAGCGTTAAGCCACAATAAGTGGTTTAATTGTGCCTTGTAAGTAAGGCAAAGCCCCTATTGCCACAGGAACATTGCAAAAAGTGACATTCCTATGGCGATAGGGACTTGAAAATATGCCCCTAAAATCCTTAGTAATTTGAGTATTTGTTTTGTGTGCACTCGTTTGTTTATTTTTTTCTAATTACTGTTTTATTGTTTGAAATTTAAATCCTACAAATTGCTTGGGGGTCCCCAGCTTCCAGTGGTGACTCAATGGGGTCCTCAGGAGTCAAAAGTTTGGGAACCTCTGCTCTAAAAGACTAAAATAAGGACATATTTTCTGATTTTTCAAATAGCGACAAAGCACTTTTAAATTATTTGTTATCTTTATGTTTTTTTATCCAGTTGACCACTTGATTAAATATTGCACTTAGGGGAGAGGATGTGGTGTTACTTCCAGAACTGCAGACTTTGCAACTGGGGAACCAGGTTGAAGTTTCTGCTTCAGCTCGACATTCTCTGCTGATGACGTCAGATATTACATCACTGATGACATATGTGTCTTTATGAAAAATAAATATTTGTAATATATGTATAGCTAAAGATTAATGGAAGAAGACATGGGTAAATAAGTGTCTAAATACAGTGATGTAATATCTGACGTCATCAGCAGAGGATTGCAGTCGCGTGAGTTATAGTTGCCTGCACTAACTATAACGGGGGAATTTCATTGTTTTTTTACGAGTGAAATGTCCAGCTAACTATAACATGTGTGAAACCTATGGTTTTTTAAGTGAATTTGCAAGGTTTTTTAAATGCTAATTCGTAACTATAACGTGTGTGAAACCTATGGTTTTTTCAGTGAATATATAAACATATAAATATAATCTGCATATCTATATAAATATAAATTCATGCAAACATATACATATGCATGGTATGTACATGAAAGTTTGAAAAACTCTAATACAAGCAAAGCTAAAAAGCCACCTAATTACAAACAGAATTGCTTTAACTTAAACGAGGGCAAGACCTATTGCATTTTCAATGCTTGTTTACTTTGATTCCATCAAGAAGGCATTCAGATGTGTCCCACATTTTCCATAAATTCTGAATGGTAGCACTCTAGTTGCTCATTAGATCACTGTAGTAAAGCTACTGCTCACCAGGGAAGTCTGCTGCTGGTATTGAAAGTGCATGTTTCAGTCTGCATGTCAGAATTTTTTAATGAAATAGAAGAGGATTTGATAAGTCACTCAAAATGTGCCCTAATTTTTCTTTTTTCCTCACTAATCATAATTTATATGGCAAAATGAACCTCCTCATTGTGTTCCTTTTAAATTAAACCACTCACTCTCTACTACTCACTCGCTACTACTTTCTACTACTCACTCTCTACTACTCACTTTCTACTACTCTCTACTACTCTACTACTCTCTACTACTCACTCTCTACTACTCACTCTCTACTACTCTCTACTACTCTACTACTCACTCTCTACTACTCTCTACTACTCTCTCTCTACTACTCTCTCTCTCTACTACTACCTCTCTACTACTCTCTCTACTACTCACTCTCTACTACTCATTCTCTACTACTCTCTACTACTCTCTACTACTCACTCTCAACTACTCACTCTACTACTCTCTCTACTACTCACTCTACTACTCACTCTACTACTCTCTACCACTCACTCTCTACTACTCTCTCTCTCTACTACTCACTCTCTACTACTCACTCTACTACTCTCTACTACTCTCTACTACTCTCTCTGCTACTCACTTTCTACTACTCTCTACTACTCACTCTCTACTTCTCACTCTCTACTACTCACTCTCTACTACTCTACTACTCTCTACTACTCTCTCTACTACTCACTCTCTACTACTCACCCTCTACTACTCTCTACTACTCTGTCTCTACTACACACTCTCTACGACTTGCTCTCTACTACTCACTCTACTATTCACTCTACTACTCACTCTCTACTACTCCTTACTACTCCCTACTACTCACTCTACTACTCACTCTCTACTAATCTCTACTACTCACTCTCTACTTCTCCACTACTCTCTACTAATCACTCTCTACTACTCACTCTGTACTACTCTCTACTACTCACTCTCTCTACTACTCTCTCTCTACTACTCACTCTCTACTACTCACTCTCTACTACTCTCTTTCTACTACTCTCTACTACTCTCTACTACTCACTCTCTACTACTCACTCTCTACTACTCTCTACTACTCACTCTCTACTACTCTCTACTACTCACTCTACTACTCATTCTCTACTACTCATTCTCTACTACTCTCTCTCTGCTACTCAGTCTCCACTACTCACTCTCTACTACTCTCTACTACTCACTCTCTAATACTCACTCTCTACTACTCCCTCTACTACTCACTCTCTACTACTCTCTACTACTCCCTCTACTACCCACTCTCTACTACTCTCTACTACTCTCTACTTCTCACTCGCTACAACTCTCTACTACTCACTCTCTCCTACTCACTACTACTCTCTCCTACTCACTCTCTGCTACTCTCTCTACTACTCTCTACCTCTCTACCTTTCTCTACCTCTCTCTCTACTACTCTCTACCTCTCTACCTCTACCTCTCTACCTCTACCTCTCTACCTCTACCTCTCTACCTCTACGTCTCTACCTCTACATCTCTACCTCTCTACCTCTCTCTACCTCTCTCTACACGCACACATATGCACATATATGCATTTATATATATGTATGTGTATATATATGTATATACATACATATATAAACATATATCTAATCTGCATATATATATAAATACAAATATAAATGCATGCATACATATACAGATATGCATTTTATTTACATGAAATTTTGAAAAACACTAATAAAAGCAAAGCTAAAAAGCCACCTAATTACAAACAGAATTGCTTTAACTTAAACGAGGGCGAGACCTATTGCATTTTCAATGCTTATTTACTTTGGTTCCATCAAGAAGGCATTCAGATGTGACACATTTGCCATAAATTCTGAATGGTAGCACTCTAGTTCCTCATTAGATCACTGTAGTAAAGCTACTGCTCACCAGGGAAGTCTGCTGCTGGTATTCAAAGTGTATGTTTCAGTCTGCATGTCAGAACTTTTTAATGAAATAGAAGAGGATTTGAGAAGTCAAAATGTGCCCTAAGTTTTCTTTCTGCAGCACTAGTCATAATTTCTATGGCAAAATGAACCCCCTCATTTTGTTCCTTTGCAAATTAAATGTTTTAAATGTTACCACTTTATTCCAATCAAGATGGCTGCAGGTGTGCCATACTTTTGTCATAAGTAAGACTGTTAGCGCTCTAGTTGTTCTTTAAAACACTCTGGGATTTCTGTCATTGGGCTATACTTGGGCTACATCTCGGTGATATTTGTGCTACATTTGGGCTCTTTTGTCTCTGGTGGCCATCTTGGGAGACTTGTTATGAAGTTTCCTAATTTCCTCATTTACTGCAGTCTCCTCAGTAGGCATACTGTCAGTTTTTTACTTTGATTAAATGAAGAAAGCATTCAGATGTGTCACACATTTGCCATAAATTCAGAATGTTAGCACTCTAGTTGCTCATTAGATCACTGTAGTAAAGCTACTGCTCACCAGGGAAGTCTGCTGCTGGTATTGAAAGTGCATGTTTCAGTCTGCATGTCAAAATTCTTTAATGAAATAGAAGAGGATTTGAGAAGTCACTCAAAATGTGCCCTAATTTTTCTTTCTGCAGCACTAATCATACATTCTATGGCAAAATGAACCCTCTCATTTTGTTCCTTTTTAAATTAAATGTTTTAAATGTTACCACTTTATTCCAATCAAGATGGCTTCAGGTGTGCCATACCTTTGTCATAAGTAAGACTGTTAGCGCTCTAGTTGTTCTTTGGAACACTCTGGGAAGCTGCAGTAGAACACAAAGGAATCAACTGACAGTCTCTGCCCTTGTTGGATGTACATGTTTTACTGAGAATGTCAGACTTCATTCTCACATGACTGAGAAAGATAATGTGAATTTACAGAAAATATGCTCTCAGTTTAGCTTATAGATCACCTTCCAAACCTCTGTGGGAAAAGCATGTGAAAATAGCTTTCTCTCAAACATGATTCATGATATCCCAGCAGAAGGCTTTTTCACATGGTAAAATCACCTTAGAACATACTACAATTCCTAAAATGAGTATGGTACCATCAACAAATGGTCGGTGGTGGGGGGAGGGTGGGAAGGGGGGGGGGGCACTTGGCGGGTGTTGGGAGGGGGCTTCAGGGGGTGATCCAGGGGGGAAAAATTGAAAATAATACATGAGTCTAGTATAGATATTTGTTTTCCGTTAGGTTTCTTTTCTAAAGTTAATCTGGTCTTTATGACTAGTGATAGAAGTACAGGCCTATTTTATGGCAGATAGGGGTCTTAGGATTGGTACATTGAATGTTAGGGGCCTAAATTCCTTAGATAAAAGACGTTGAGTGGCACAGGAGCTGAGGCTGCTATGCTGTGATATAATATGTCTCCAGGAGACCCACATTGTATGGGCAAAGCGGCGATTGTTGGAAGAGCTGGGATTTGCTTTAATCGCTTGTACTAAATACACCTGTACAGTGAGGGGGGTTGCAATACTGGCCAAAAATCATATAAGTCAGTCAGTCAAAGTATGCTTTGTTCGAAATTCATTCATAAAAGCAAGTACAAATATACAATAAAAACAATTCATACAACATTTAAAAAAAGAATTAAATTCCAATCAATGATATCAGAATACGAGACATACTTCTTGAAAATTTCAAACTTAATTACTAATCCTTTTTATGTAACATACTGTTCTATTAACAAAAGGAAATTTAGGAAAAAATAGTAAGAATAGATTAATACAGGGGTAGTTTTAAAATGTATATAAGTTAAGATAAGATGCAGACGAAATGACATAGCAGAGAATAGTCAGATGACTAGCAATCTCTATCTAAACAAGAGAATAGTCAAATAACTAGCAGTCTCTTTCTAAACAAGAGAATAGTCAAGTGACTAGCAGTCTCTGTCTTATCGACCATGCCCACCCTAGGTACTTTGCAGTGGCTACTGAAATCCAAGTCAAAGTGCTGGTGCATATAATACGCAAAGCGACAATACTACTGGTGGTCCCCAGATTTTTACACATCGGGGACAGCCAGATGCGCCTTGGAGCAGCGTAAGCTTTGCACGAAAATAAAAAGTGGCCGATTGATTCTTTAGTAATACCACAAACAGGGCAGCTGTCACAGGATCCACCTTCCCACTTAGCTGACAGATATCTGAGGGGAAGAGCGCCTGCTCTAAGTTGGAAAAGGAGCTTTCCTTCTCCTGGCTTGGTTATAATGTCCCAGTAGGGTTCTAAACAGGGATACATCTTGGCCTCTAAGAATTCTCCAGTCATAGATCCAGCACTGGAGCTACTCCAATGCCGGGAGGCAACCATCTCCCAGTAAATGTCTTTTAGAGTGCTTTTAGATGGAAAAATTGCTCTCTCCGGATCTTCCCAAAGTGAACATAAACCAAGCTCAGTCAAAGTTGTCTTAAGTGATTTTAACCACCCAATTTTGTGGAATACATCAGATCTTATAATGTCTAAAAAGCCCTCGGCATAGTGAGAGAGCACAGGAGTCGTCCATAACCTGCGCCAATATAAGTTGGGACGGAGCTTAACCAAATCTGAAACTGCTCTTCTGCCCAAATCATATTTGAGGGGCAACATGGGGGTGCTTTTAGGGACACCCGTTATAGCCCTGAAAAATTATTTTCAGAGGATTAAAGCACAACCACTTTCTCAAAGCCCCAGAGCTCAGCACCATAAAGGGCAGAGCCTAGAGCCTTTGCTTCATAAACCTGAAGGGCAGGTTTTACAGGTTTGGTTAAGGATTTTCTATGCTCTGCACAAATAGCACCAGACAATTGCCTATGTCTAAGTGTGGCAATATCAATATGGTGCCGCCAACTCTTATCGCTAGAAATATGTAAGCCTAAGTATGTGAAAGTATTCACTACTTCTAGCGGGCGGTCATTCAAAGTAATTTTAGATTTAAAATTACTATGGGGATTAAAAATCATAAGTTTTGTTTTGGCTGAATTAACTTCTAAGCCATACTCCCCACAAAATTGATCAAAAATAGACAAGGCACGCTGCAAGCCAATAGGGGTTTTAGATAAAATGAGCGTATCGTCTGCAAACATTAAAATAGGGATTTTGATCCCAGCTAAAAAGGGAGCATCAACTTGGGCAGAGAGCATGCGGGCAACAACATCATTGATGTACAAAGTGAAAAGAACGGGAGCCATTGAACATCCTTGTCGAACTCCTCTCTCAACTGGGAAGTCCACAGTTACCGAACCTAATCCCCCCCACTGGATTCTTGCAAAATTGAATTCGTGGAGTCTCATTATCAAAGATAATAAGTCACTAGGTAGTCCCTGTTTCTTAAGGACCAACCATAGCTTAGACCGGGGGACAAGGTCGAAGGCAGCCCGCAAGTCTACAAAAGCCGCATACAAGCTGCCCTCACCTAGTACGACGGTCCTCCATTGCAACAGGGTGAAACGAAAAACCTGGTTCACCGTACTTGTGGACCTTCGAAATCCTGCCTGGAAGGGTGAGAGGGCATTAGTCTCCTCCGCCCAGTCCAAAAGCCTATTGACAATGCACACGCCCCACAATCTTTTGAATAGTGTCAATGAGGCTTATCGGTCTATAATTGCCCGGCTGGGACCGGTCATCTTTCTTGAAGACAGGTATAATTACAGCACCCTGCCAGGAAGTTGGTACCGCTGCACCCAATGCAATAGCATTCATAAGAAGATGAATGTACTTACACCAGCGCTCTTTATCATTTATAAATACATCAGCTGGGACACCATCGAGACCAGGAGCACGTCCCGAAGTTACTGAGCTAAGGGCCTTCATAATTTCATCAGCACCAAAGAGGTTGTCTTGGAACTGATTTACACTAATATCTGGCCCTGACACAACGTTATTTGGCTCAGCGTACTGGTTTTTAAAGAATTTTACCCATTCTTCTTCTGGGACGTTGTTGCTTGGGGGACCGGGTAAACCTGAACTTCCCCATTTGACAATGTGCCAGAATAACCGAGAATCCTTCCTATCACTAGCTGCCTTTAACTCAGACCAGTGATGCTCATCCCAGGCTTTCTTTGCCATGGATATACTAGTTTTGTAATCTTTTCTGGCAGATTTGATTACAGTAGATTGCCCACCCTTGATGGCATTACCTAAAGCCAGTCGTGCATCCCTACACTGGTCATTATACCATTTTGCAGGTTTTGGGGCTCTAGCTCCTTTGTTTTTAACAGGTTTAAGAAAATAAGCTTTGATTGTACAAAAAAGGGTGTTATGAATTCCTATTATCTTGTCCAAGCCAGTGCTAAGTGATTTAGAGTACTCTATGGCCAATATTGCTTTATCAACCTGGTCGCTAATATTAGCGATGGCCTGTTGGTTAGTCACTATATTTTCCCACCTTAATCTACGCATGTCGTTGGTGGAAACGGTCAGGGGAGGGACCATCTCAGTGTGGCCAATGGGCTGATTGATATGGGACCACCATTTATGGACTGCGCACAGGGGGTTATGATCACTCTCTATCCGCCAGACAACTTCCATGTCACAGATCAAGGGCCATAGTTTAAGACTACATAAAACGTAGTCGATCCTGCTGTTATATCGCCCGTTGTCAAATGTACTGGTCCCATTTTTGTCACTACGGGTTCTTCCATTTAGGGCTCTTAGACCCTTTTCATAACAAAGGGCGTTTAGACTAATCACATCATCAGTCCAACGCACAACCGGGGTGAGCTCCAATTTAGGAACTCCCCATTGCCGGTCCTCTTCGTCCCCAAAAAGATCATCGTCATTAACTAAGGGTTCGAATGTTCTGTTGAAGTCACCCGCTATAACAATGTTATTGTTTAAAGAATGGGTATCAAGGAGACAACCCAAGGCTGTTAAGACCTCAGTTCTCCCTCCCCTGTTACTCCTAACATAGACATTATAAATATCCAACATTCCTAATTTATCTAACTTTATCTTAATGAGTTGAATATGTCTATGGCTGGTATCAATAACTTTGATGACTAACTTTAAACTCTGGCGGACCCAAATAGTTAATCCCCCCATAGGTCTCCCCTTTAAGCCCTTTAATGCAGGAACAAAATAATTCAAGTATCCCTGCACAAAAGATGGTTCACATGAACAAGTTTCCTGGAATATGCATAGATCAAAATTGTTGACAAAACGTATCCAATCTTCAGATTCCAGTTTAGAAGTCAACCCTGCAATATTCCAGGAAAATAACTTCCCAGTTGTATCCTCAGTGTCAGCCAAAAGGCTGGCAGAAGGCAGAGAATCAGGGACAATGAAATGATTGATACAAGTGTCTACACTACCTTCAGGTACTTGGATTCTCAACTCATTAAGAGTTGAAAATGTATCAGAAGATGGTTCGACGGGGGCTGGTGACGAACCCTTGGGATGATTAAGTCAGTCTACATCTTCAAGGTTTGCTAGTGCCTCATATTGGTTTCTAAGCGGTATGAAAGGGTTGAGCTGGCTGCAAAGTAAGGCCCCTGAGTTAAAAGTGGGAACTGATTGAGGACGAGGATAAAATTAAGTCAGTTCCCAGGTGGTAATGAGAGACTTCGCATGATTTGTGTGCCAGTTAAGAATGTAGCTCACAGCTCTAGGATCTCTAAAGTTAACTATAACGATGTCCCCGTTTATATTCTTTGGAGTGTTACCTAGCCAGGATAGACGCCAAACATGTAAAATTTCCCCGTTTATATATGAGGGAAGAGGGCGATTCTGCCCAAGCCAGTGAATCACTTTATTTTTTAACTGGAAATGGCCCTCAGCTACACCATCCTTTAAAGTTGGAACACCCGCAAGAACAACTACCAAGGGGACAGCTTCTGGTGGAAATTCAATAGAAAAAGACCTGCGCATCTTTGTAATAGAGATTGGAGTATTAGCTTTGCTATCGCATGTTATGCCTTTTTGTGTTGCATTATTCCCTCCCAATGTAACTCTTTCTTCATTTAAAATGGTGGGTTTCATTAACTTCAGGAGATTGGTTCTTCCTGCATTGTTGTGAATTACATTATTAGTGTTTGAGTGATTTTGGGAAATGGACTTTGGTGGTACTACAATGGGGGGTAATGCGACAGAAGCTGAAACAATAGGGGGCGCTATGATTGGCTTAGCAAGATTCCTGATTAATTCCCTATTATTATCTATTAACAGCTCGACTTTATCAAGCCTTTTGTCAATGGATTTTAAACTCTCAACAATAGGTGACATAAGGGATTTCAATAGCTGTTCTATATGACCCAATAACTCTTTAGTAGTTGTATCTTTTACAGAACAAGATGCAAACGTAACTTGGGGCGATGGGTTGACAGCAGAAAATGTAGGACCTTTGTCAGTAGAAAGCAGGTCGGAGTTACGAGTAGGTTTTTTTTTATTCTTTAGCAGCTCAGAATCTACCTTTCTCTTTTTTCTAGGAATTGGGCCTGAATTTTTGGCTTGCCTTGATAAATTAGCCTTTTGAGGTGAAGGCTCAGTACCTTGAGAAGGTGACCCGTTTAGTAACCCGTTTAGTGCAGCTGATTCAGGGGATAAATTAAGGGGTATAAGTGAAGCAATTGCAGACATTTCCTTAGGTGACTCAATTATGGAGATTAAATTTCGAGATGGTATTGGGGAGTCAGCATTACTAGAAATACATAAAACTTCTTTGTGGGAGGATCCACTCCCAACTGTGGAAGTGTCTAAGTGAAAGGGGGCCACGGGGAGAGGCGTATTTTTAATAAGCTCAATAGAGCTACGACGCTTCGCCCTTAATTCCGCAAGAGTGGCATCCCGTTCGTTTCCCGAGATGACTTTAAATAAATAACCATCAAGGGTCCCCTTGCTTACACCATCAGCCATATTAATAGTGCTAAAGCAATAACCCGCTACAAATGATACATACAACCAGACCCACAAAAACAAAACAAACCAATGTATGATTTACATATACTAAATAATCATTCCAAGAAACAAAAGTAACGAAATAGGAACAGTACAATCCAAAGGTTAGAGAGTAGGCCCGGTCCGGCCTCCCTCGGCTCCGGAGGGCTACAGAGGGCCCGCCTTTTGCCCGGCGCTTCCCGCGACGCGGGGGCTGAGTGCAAATTTATGCGCCTCCGTGCGCGATTATGACGAAGGCGGACTTCCACCTCTAAGACTCCTGGGGGCTGTAATCCCTCTGCGGCCGAGATGGAGTAAGGCTACGGCGGCAGCAGGAGGGCTGAGAAGGTGACCAACAACAGCTCCGGGACCAAGTACGAGGTAAGGCACGGGTAGTAGCAGGATACCAGTAAGTTCTGAGGACGCCCCTTGTCACATTTGGAGCTTCACAGGCAAAGGTCAAACGTCAGGCTGTGTCTTCTGACAAATTGCTCCTATTCCATTAACTTGTGATTGGTGTTTATATTCTTTCTCTGGATATTGGGTATGGAGCGTACAGCCGCTTCTGCCTTTTAGTTCAACGCCCCTATATTTCACCGGTCCCCGCTTTTCTCCCGTCCGTCGCCTCTTCTTCTACGACATCAGCAAGCGGAGAAACGGCCAAGTGCGCTCTATCAACCCTTAATGATGTATACTTCAAAGGGTTTCACCCTGCGATGCACACCTTTCCACCTGTTTTTTTGCCTCTGCGCGCTGTACCTTATTTGGAAACTGCCAACTCCGACCACTGCTGCTTCCCCGCCGATGTATCGCCACCGGCCCTCACTGGAAAACCGGAGCAGGGACAACACCTCAGAAATCCGTAAGGCAGATCCACGTACATGCGCATCCACTTCGGGCGCACAGGGGGCTTCCATATAAGTACTACTGGCAGGATTCTAACTGATACAATGGGTCGATGGGCAATAGTAGAATGCATTATAGGTGGTATGACCTGTACAATTTGTGGACTATATGGCTCTAATAGTGATGAGGAGTCTGTTCTAGACTATTTGAATGTTGAGCTATCGACTTGGTCTTTTGTGGGGATTTTAACATAAATCTGATTTCAAAGAGACTACTCAGTATAGGGGTAGAAAACCTTGTGTCTTTAAAGCTATACAATCAGTAATGCAGTTACATGGCTTAGTAGATGCCTGGTCCTTTCTGTTGGGGGCAGAGCCAGGATATACTTTTTACTCATCTTCTCATCAAAAGTTAGTTAGACTGGATTATTTCTTGGTTCCTCAATCTATCTTGCATCAAGCATCTATCCAGGTATATCCACGAATTACATCTGATCATGGCCCAGTTGTTATATCTATAAAATGTTCTTTATCAGTTAGGAAGCCTAGGCCGTTTTCTTTTGATCGAAAGCTATTATTTGACCAGTTATTTGTAGAACAAATGAAGGAATGGATCACCAATTTTTTCAGAGTGAATCGAGAAAGCACCCAACCTGCTTTTGTTTGTTTTGTTTTAAGGCTGCTTTTAGGGGAGAAGTCTTGAGCTACGGGTTATACAATCAAAAGCAACAGGCGGCGAAATTTCAAGCCCTTTAAAAGGCCTTGATTGGAGCTGAGGAATCGCTAATGCAGGGGGTCCGTACTGGGAGTGATATAAGTCAATTTACAGCAGAGGTAGCTCGTTATAAAGCAAAAATCAATCTCCAGTGGTCTCAGGAAGCTGCGAAAAAGTTTATGATTAAACGACAATTGCAATATGAGTATGGGGAGGCAAGTGGCAGGTGCCTCGCCCTAAAACTTAGAGCAAGAATAGCCGCCCAAAAAATTGATAATATCATAGATCAGAATGGAATCTTGATTGAAGATGCAAGTGGTATTTTAGAAGTGTTTAGACAATTTTATAGTAACCTTTACCAAGGCAAGGCTCATGATGATGACAAAGCGAATAACCTTCTTCGACAATACTGCATATCAGAGCTTTCTCATGAAGAGGCAGCAAGATTAGACGCTCCAATCACACTCGAGGAATTAGAAACAGCGGTGAATGGGTTGGCTAATGGAAAAGCGGCAGGTCCAGATAAAATACCACTGGAAGTATATAAAAGTTTTTTTTGTGTACTGAAATTTGATTTCCTTGCTACAATTATAGCCGCCCAGAAGCAGGGTGCCCCTAAGTCTTGGGACGAAGCCGGAATTGTTGTGTTTCATAAAAAGGATAAGCCGAAAAATTTCCCTGGCTCGTACCACCCAATATCACTTTTAAATGTAGATGGGAAAATCTATTCAAAGATATTGGCCGCTCTGCTATCATCAGTCATTACCCCATTAGTCTCTAATATTCAACATGGATTTATTCCACACCGGGGTACGACTAATCATGTTAATCGAGTAATTACACTCTTTGACTATACTAATGTATGAAGAGAACCGCTATCTTTAATTTTGCTAGATGCCGAGAAGGCCTTCGACAGAGTCTCATGGAATTTTTTATGGGAACTATTGAAGCTACGGGGTTTTGGCCAGGAGTTCATAGCTTCGATACAGACTTTATATCGCCAACCTGTGGCCCGAATTAGCACCATGGGACTCGAGTCGGAGGTTGTACAGATTCAACGCGGTACTAGGCAGGGGTGCCCATGCTCTCCTTTACTTTTTTCTTTATATATTGATCCGTTTTTGAAGATGCTTGATTTAAGTGTCAAGATACAGCCAGTAAATATTCAAAATTATCAGTTTAAAGTCCTAGCATATGCGGACGATGTAGCTATTGTTTCCCCTAGACCGCTGGCCGCAATGCAGGAAATTGAATACTTAGCTTCGGAATTCGGCGCAGGCTCCGGATATAAGTTGAATACAGCCAAAACTCAGATCTTGTGCACTAACTTACCGGATTACTCTGACTCGAGGGTTTATGAAGAGGTTAATTATTTCGGTGTCAAGATCAGAGCTTCATCGACAGATCTTGTTAAGGCAAATTGGGATGGTATTATAGTCGGTGTACAGAAACAATTAGATAGAGCCGAATGTTTACACCTCTCCCTTGTAGGGAGATGTAATTTACTTAAAATGATGATTCTCCCTAAAATGTTATACCTGTTTAGATGCTTATCTTTAGAAATCTCCCATATAAGTTTAATGCAATTACAATCTATCTGTATGCGTTTTTTATGGTCTAGGGGAAAGGCCCGGCGGGCTATGAGATATATGGTTTTGCCACGGTCGGTAGGAGGGTGGTCTTTACCGGATTTTACCTTGTACTATTATGCATGTACGCTACAAAGAATGAATATACTTCTCGTAGGGGTGGGATCCTTAGATATGGTGGAGTGTCCTTCTATTTATGAGATGCTCTTGGGTGTTAAAGCAAAAAATTGTCTCTTTTTAAATTTGGATTGGAGCTATTACAAGCGTACTAGATTTAAGGTCCTAGGGGCAGCCTATAAAGTGTGGAAAGCCGTTAGGAAAATGTATCATTTTGGGAAAATTTCTTGGAATACACCACTAGCTGCTACAACTTTTTTCCCAACGGTGTTTTGGGACCGGGTGGTTTATAATTGGAGAATAAAAGGTATACGTTTGGTGGGCGATTTACATTCTACAGAGGGGCTGAAGTCATTCGATCAATTGTGTGAGCATTATCACTTGCCTAGGGCAGATTTTTACAAGTATTTACAAATCAGACAGTATTTAATGCAGCTGCCTGGTAATATAATGATTAATCCTTTGGTGGAAGCAAATCGGAAATCGGCAAGAATAGGCACTTTATATAGCATAATGCTTAGCACTAAGTTGGATGATTTAGAAGAGCAAAATCAAAAATGGGGGATCAGATTGGGAAGATCCGACATAAATTTAGAGGTCTCTATTAATTTGGCAATACAACTATTTTTATCTGCTAAATTGTCGGCTCAACACTTCAAATCACTCTTTAATTTATACTATACTCCAGATAAAACCTCAAAATGGAGTGGGGCTCATACAGGGGAATGCTTCTGATGTGGGCATTCTCCCGCAGATGATATACATATTTTTTTTTCTTGTTCTTCTTTAGCTAGACTTTTACATCAGGTGAAGCAGCTTTTAATAAAAATTGTTGGTGCTCCTATACAATTAACAGCTGTGCAGATTTTGTTGGGGGTGGAAATGGGAACGGAGGTAGAAGGGATACCAAAGAAGCAGATATATTTAATATTTCTTGCTACTGCAGTTCTTAGGTTAAGTATAGCTTCGTACTGGCTCCAGTAAGAACCGCCCACATTCGAGGCATTGCGGGCTCAGTTCTATCAGGTTTATAATATGGAGTATAGTTTATATGCTATTAAAGGCCAGCGTAAGAGGAAACTGGGATGTCAAATTTGGGCTCAGTTGAGCAATATTTGTCTTCAGATCTCTGAATATAAATTCTATTTAGTGTTTATAACCACGATGTTTTTTTTTTGTTTTGTTTTTTTTTGGTGTATGAAGTGGTGACATTTTCTGTAATTGTATATTATTCTGCCATTGTATATGCTATTTGTTTTTTAAAAGGACCATATACGTACGGTTTGTATGTACATTATGTTCTATATTGACTATCTCGAATGTGCTGACTCATGTATTCTCAATAAAAAAAAATAAAAAAAAACAAAAAAAAACAAATGATTTATAATGTAACTGAGGTCTTAAAACCTTCTATTAACTGCAATGCTTTTTAATGAGGTGCTATCATGTATATTGATCCCAAGATGGCTGCCAACACTTCTTGGATGAAGTGCTGACAGCCAATCAGATCTCACAATGAGATATGTGGTTAGGCTCCGCCCAGATATGTATATGATTTTACTTTTGATTTTCTCAGGAACTACTGAACGGATTTACACCATATATGCAAAAGGCACATGCCTGACCTGAGGACTACCTCTTTGCCAAATTTCAAGTAATTCTGTTCAGCCGTTCTGGCTGTAGCTGTGTCTAAAGGTCCTATGGAAAAATGCATGGGGAAAACGTGTTTTGGGACCCCCCTTTTTTCTCGGCCCCTGCTTGACGAATCACCCCGAGACTTTCAGGGTAGGAGCTGAACGGAGCGCCCCATTAGTTTTGAAAATTTCGCGAGGATTCGTCAACCGGCGCCAAAGTTATTCAAAATAGAATTTTGAGATTTCCTATGGAAACTAGGTTGTAACTATAACTATCTACTGGCGACCGCCAGTAGATAATATATATATATATATATATATATATATATATATATATATATATATATATATATAAATATATATATATATATATATATATATATATTCCATACGCTGTCCTCCTGCGCCGTAAACCCAAGGAAACAGCCACACCAACGCAGTAATGACTTCACGGGTATTATATATATAAATATATATCCTACCGTAGGGGAACCAGTAGGTAGTTATAGCTTGGATACAGTTTCCATAGGAAGAGCGTTTTTTCATTTGCCAATAACTTTGGTGTTGTTTGATGAATATTTGTGAGATTTTCAAAACTATCATGGCAGTCACTTCAGCTGCTGTCTTGAAAGTTTTGGGATGATTTTTGAAGCGGGGTCCGAGAAAAAGGAGGGGGCCCAAAACACTTTCTTTCCATTTTTTTTGCATAGGAACATTTAGACACGTCTACAGCCTGATCTGCTGAACCAAATCACACCAAATTTGGCAGAAAGGTAGCTCTTGGTCCAGAAAGCACCCTTTTAGTTAAATGGTGTAAATCTGTTTAGTAGTTAGTGAGAAATGTAAAGATTTCTCATATATACAAAGGTGGTCACGGTGAATCCACGACCCCTCCCGATCTCGTGCCTGGGATCTGATGGGCTGCCATCACCTCAAACCAGGAAGTGTTGGCAGCCATCCTGTGACTCGGTTGAACTGAGTCACAAGAATAAACATTAAAAGAAATAAAAGAGGGCAGGGTAGAAACACCCTGACCCCCTAGGCCTCTTTTAGGGGTCCCACAGGCACCACGCAGGGCCCAAAAAAGCATTTTTGGAAAGAATTTCTGCAGGAATCGTGGTGGATCCCCGAATGCTGCTGAAAATTTTAAAAAACCAAAGCGCAGCTTCCTGCACTTTTTTATTTAATTTGGCCCCCGGGTGGGCCAGGTCCCTGGTCCAATTTAAAATAATGATGGGGGGCCCACCACAGCCCCGGGGACAGCCAACTCCCCAGGTGTAATTTTTGTTGGAGTGAGGCTGCATGCCCACACTCGTGGAGCCGTAGATGGCCTTGAGGACTGCCTCCCACCTGGGGTGCCCACCCCCGGGACATTGCAGTTTGCTATGGCTTGGCGGGAGCAAACTCAGGCATGCTTGAAAATGCTCTCACTTCCATAAAGCGGAGCAGAATTGCTTTTGGAAAGAGGGAGCTTTATGTTTGCAGCTCCCTTTGTCCAAAAGAAATGCTGGCACCAGCAGGAGGGGGGAGCTACCAGGGACTGCAGGGGACTTGAGTCTCTCCCTGTGGTCCCGAGAGGCCATGCCCCAGGGGATGGGGTACCCAGGGCACTATAAGCCCGGAAAGGGGGGCCGCGCAGGCTCCCCTCCTCATTTTTTCCAAAAGGTGAAGGCCTGGCCCCAGGGGATGGGCTCCTAGGGGCCGAAATAGGCCTGGGGAGGGGGGCCATGTGGCCCCCCTCCCTTTCTTAAAAAAACATAACATAAACATAAATAATGGCCTGGCCCATGGGTTGGGTCTCCTGGGCTGAAATTGGCCTCAGGAAGGGGTCCGCGTGGCCCCTCTCCAGAAACAAAAATTTAAATGCTTGGCACGCCCCGGTGGATGGGGTCCACAGGGCCAATATTGGGCCAGGAAAGGGTACCACTCAGTTCTCTTCCTTTATTTTAAAAAATGTAATAAAAAAGGAAAAGGCCGGGCCCCAGGAGATGGGGTCCCCGGTGCCATAATCAGCTGGGGATGGAGGTGCATGGCCCTCCTCTCCACTTCCAAAAAATAAAGACTGGCCCTGGTGGATGGGGTCCCCAGGGCTAAAATCGGCCAAGGAAAGGGGGGCTATGCAGTCCCTTCCCTACCCGAATATGATTCGTCACTACGCGAGTCATTACATCGCGTGCCTTCACAAAGCGATCGTTACAATGACCGCGTTGTTACCACGCAATTCCAGCACTTGCAGTAGATGGCACGCTAACATTAGGAATGTATCATTTACAATTCCAACTCCATCCTACGCAACAGTAGGGAAGGTGTGGGAATAGTAAACTATACTATTCCTTATGGTAGCGCGCCATCAAATGCAAGTCGATTTAATGACTTGCGTAGTAATGGCATTGCGTGGTAACAACGTGGTTGTTGTAATGACCACATTGTAATGGCATCGCGGTGCAATCACCGGTTGTTTCCCTCCCTACTCCTTCATTAAAAATAAAAATGTAATAGAAAAATCTCCAGTGAGTCGACGGAGGCCACCCCCCCCCCCCCTCACCACCACTCTGCAACACACCTCCTGGCGCAATGGTGTTTGGGAAATGAAATCCCCTTGAAAGCTGAGTGTCTTTGGGTCAACAAGCCCTCTCGGTACCTCCAGTAAGTCCCAGAGAGGGGGATTGCTGAGAGCATTTCAAGGCCACACATCCCTTTCTCCACTACTCTGCAAACGCGCCTCCTGGTGCGCTTCTGGTTGAGGGTATAAATTCCACTTTACTCCTGAGGGCCTCAGGACTAAAGTGGACTACTTCCCTCAACTAATAGTGCATCAGAAGGCATGTCTACAGAGTGGAGGAGATAGGGGCATGGCCTATGACAGCCTCTCAGCAATCAAGCTGTGTGGGTGTTACTGGAGGTGGAAGGAGGGATTGTTGGCCCTAACGAGCCAAGGGGACTTCATCCCCCAAATAGTAGGGTGCCAGGAGGGGCATTTGCAGAGTGGTAGAGAAAGGGGGCATGGCCACTGAACAACTCTCACCAAACCCACTAGGTGGGACTAACTGCAGTTAACAGGAGGGGTAGGTTGCCCCCAAGGATCCTCTGGAATCAAGGGGACTTGATCCCCCTACTAGTAGGGTGCCAAGAGCTGTGTTTGCACAGTGGTGGAGAAAGGGGTGCATGGCGTCCGACAACCTCTCAGCAATCCTGCTGTGTGGGCCTTACTGGAGGCAACAGGAGGGGTAGTTGACCCAAAGGACGTCCTTGAGGGCCCACTACCTATCCTGTTACCTCCAGTAGCTACCACACAACAGGATTGCTAAGAGGTCTTTGGAGGCCACGCCCCCTTTCTCCACCACTCTGTAAATGCGGGTATGCTTGTTTTGCACTACTGATTGGGAGATGATGTCCACTTTACTCCTGAGGGAACTTAGGGCCCAAGAAGCCCTTCTGCTACCTCCTGAGAGTCCTACATAGTGAGATTCCTGAGGGCTTGTCAGAGGCCCAGCCCCCCTTCTCCACCACTCTGCAAAAATGATTACTACTTAAAGAAACATAGAAATTCACTGAAAAAACAAAGGTTACAAGGAATTGGTAGTTAGGAATTAGCTTTGAAAAAACCTTAGAAATTCACTGTAAAAAACAAACGTTACAGGGATTGTATAGTTAGCAAATAGATTTTAAAAAACCTTAGAAATTCACTGATAAAAACAAAGTTTACAGGGATGTTATAGTTAGGGTCAGATTTCACTTGTACAAAACCAGAGAAAATCAGCTGTGATAGTTAGCTGCACTACTTATGACCTCACATATAGAGTCACTGATGATATGGTCATTAACATCACTGATGAAATCACTGCTGACATCTCAAATGACATCATGCACAAAACCACTTACACACCCACTTATACCCTGATACAGCATGTCACACACCCACTCCCACACAACCACTGACACACCCATTCACAGATACATACCAACACTCAGACACCTAATTGCTGAGCCATACAGCCACTCACACATCAACTCATCCATACAGACACTAATGCAATCTCTAATTCATATATACAGCCATTCAGGCACCCACTCACTGACCAATACAGCCACTTACACTCCCAGTCATACAGACATACAGACACTTACATATGCACTCATACAACCATAAAGCCACTCACACACTAAACCAGTCACCCATACAGCTATTGACACACGTACCCACTCACCCATGTAGTCAATCAAACATCCACTCACTCACCAATGCAGTTGCCCACATATCCAGTTACTTACTCATACATATACTAACACAGGTTCTCACTCACCTATACAGTCGCTGAAACAAGTAGATACTCTCCCATACAATCTGTCACACTCACTCATAGAGCCACTCACATACCCATTCACTCACCCACACAGCCACTCACGCACCCAGTTATTCACTCACCCATACACCCAGTCACTAACCCATACAGACACTTATGTACCTGCTTAGTCACTCATTCAGGCACTCATACACCCTCTAATCCACCATTTACAGCCAATGACACATCCACATACTCACGAATACAGCCATTCATTAATCCTCCTATTCACCATTACAGCCACTTTTACACCCACTCACTCACACATACAGATGCTCACACAGCCAGTAACTTAATCATACACCCACTGACACACCCACTCCCTTACCCATGCAAACACACACCCACTCACTCATGTACATAGTCTCTCACATACCCACTCACTCTGGTATACACCACAGACACACCCATTCACTCAGCCATACAGGCACTCACACAGCCATTTACCTTAGTATGTATGTTTACACTCAGTAACTTTTAGAAAACACACACTATCAGTGGATGATGTGATCAGTGATGTCATTTGAGATGTAATCAGTGATGTCACTTGAGATGTCATCAGTGATGTCATGAGTGATGTCACTGATCATGTTATGAGTGATTTAATATGTGATGTCATAAGTAGTGCATTGCAGAGGCATAAGTTATAGTTAGCTCAGCTCATAAAAACTGCTGAATTTGTTTGGTTTTGAACGAGTGAACCAAAGAACAAAAATATTGTTCCACTACAATTCTTTGGCTTCCACCTTCCTCAGGTAGTGAGAGATTGTTGTCTCAGTGGCTGCACAGCTGACACTGCTGGCTTTTCAAAAAGCCTCATGATTGAAGATTCCATTTGAAATTCGGATTCAGTGCAGTCCTGAAATCTCTTGAGATATTCAGTAATCAGGTGGCATTGTCAGTGATGTTCAGTATATTTGGATGCAATTATGTTAAATGGTACATCTAGAAGTTATCTTTGGAGTCCCGTAGTTCTTCCATTAAGACATGCTCCACAGATAAATCTTCAAATCTGATAGCAAATAGTCCACTAGGGTAAAATGATTGACTAAAGGCTGGTCACATTTCTTATTAATTATTGCTGATTTGTGGTTTCTGAATCATGTACGGAGGTCATTCACTGTTTGACCTACATATTGTTTTTTTACAGCTTTGGCATTGACACAGAATCACATAAATAAATTTTAAAAGGTGTATCACATCTGAACATCTTCTACAAACATCATCAGTAATTAGCTCAGTTACCAGGAAGACCTATGGAATAAAACAGCATTCAGTGGCAAAGCTCAAACAACTATATCCCTATGTCACTTCCTTTGTGTAAATATATATATATATACATATATACATATATATATATATATATATATATATATATATATATATATATATATATATATATATATATATATATATATATGCAAAAAAGAAAAGCAGAGAACTCTGGGTAGTTCTCAAGTTTAGGTGGAAAGCAGCTCGTGTATGGAGCACTCTCAACACCAGCGACACTCTAGATCTGCTCACCTCAAATGTCTGTTTTTCTATCAAAGTTTTTAAGCATGGGATTAGCACAGTGCCATCCACGCCGAGATAGAAAAGGACAAAGTCTTTTGCCATTTGTACAGCAAAGTCTTTAAGCATAGGACTAGCACAGTACTGTCCTTGCCGAGCTGTAAAATGACAAAAGCCAATTACCACTTCAGGCACAGAATTACAGCTTTGAATCGGTAAAATACCAACCAAGCCAACCTGAAATGAGTAAAAGCAACCCCTGACACTGTGTTTCGCTCTAATTAGAGCTCTTCAGAGAGGTATAGCTTTGTCCAGACACAAGGGAGCACCCAGTATAAGTCAAAGAAATACCCTTTCAGGCATAGAGTGACGAATAAATTATGCAAAAAAGAAAAGCAGAGAACTCTGGGTAGTTCTCAAGTTTAGGTGGAAAGCAGCTCCTGTATGGAGCACTCTCAACACCAGCGACACTCTAGATCTGCTCACCTCAAATGTCTGGTTTTCTATCAAAGTTTTTAAGCATGGGATTAGCACAGTGCCATGCACGCCGAGATAGAAAAGGACAAAGTCTTTTGCCATTTGTACAGCAAAGTCTTTAAGCATAGGACTGTATGAGTGCATATGTAAGTGTCTGTATGTCTGTATGACTGGGAGTGTAAGTGGCTGTATTGGTCAGTGAGTGGGTGCCTGAATGGCTGTATATATATATATATATATATATATATATATATATATTATCTACTGGCGGTCGCCAGTAGATAGTTATAGTTACGACCTATTTTCCATAGGAAATCCGCAACATTCTATTCCCATTAAGTCTGGCGCCGGTTGACGAATCTTCGCGAAATTTTCCAAACTTTTGGCCAGCTCGGCTCCGCTCCTACCCTGTAAGATTCGTGGTGATTCGTCAAGCGGGGCCAGAGAAAAAAAGGGGGTCCCAAAACGCATTTTCCCCATGCAATTTCCCATAGGATCTGTTGTTGCAGCTACAGCCCGAACTACTGAACGGAATTACACCAAATTTGGCAAAGAGGTAGTCCTCAGTTCAGACTCATGCCTTTTGCATAAATGGTGTGAATCTGTTCAGCAGTTCCTGAGAAAATTAGGGGAAAAAAGTTAGTGATATCTATGGCCGGGGAGGATCCGCGCACCCTACCCACACCGTAAGCACACCCTCCCCGAACCAAGCGTGCACTCTGACGATCACGCGCTGAATGCTAATTGGCTGTCTACATTTGAAACCAGGAACTGTTGGCGGCCATTTTCTGCCTCGGTAGAAGCGAGGCTGAAGAAGCAAGGGGAATAAGTGTGTAAAACATATAAAGGGGGCAGAGTGGAAATACCCTGACCCTCTAGATCTGCTTAGGGGGTCCCAGAAGGACCCCCTGGGGCCCCCTTTTATTTTTTTAACGGCGAAATGTGCGCAGTGTGCGCGCATCCTATCACGTTGGGTGCACGGATTCTCTCGCGTTGGGTGAGCGGTTCCTAACGCGTTGGGTGCGCGGATCCAAGTAAAAACAAATTGACATTTTTGGGAGATAAACATCAAGCTCAAGTGTTTTGTTCTTGAATGGCTCTAAAAAGAGCCGTTGTGTTCGTTGAGAGTTTTTGGTACTTATAAGTAAGTACCTATACAGAGTCTAAAGTTGTTGAGGAAGACTCTGTTTCCTTCATCAGTAAAGTGGACTCCATCTCTCCTATACATCTCTTGCATATGAAAGCGCAGATTGTTATTGAAAATGGACCCCATTCTGCAGTCGCGGAGAAAAGCAGAAACATATTTATTCACATGTTTCCTAGCTTTCTCAATTTGTGGACAAAAATGATCGGACCAGTTCCATTTCTGCCTTTGGCATATGTTAGAATACACAAAGGCAGTTTTGGGGAAAAGTGAAATCAGTTCTGCAAAGGTGTCCTTCATGAGCATTTCCAACCTACCCCAGTCAAAGTGCCTAGGTCATTGCCACCACAGTGCGGTCAGGGTGTTGGATATGCATGAAGGATTTGACCAATGGCATCAATTGGTGCCACTTTAACCCTCTCTGTCCAATCCATTTAATGTCTACGTTAGGCAAACCTAGGTTTTTGAGAATGCATTTGTTTTCTGCATACCTTTGGCTCCAGAAAATATAGCTGTGTCTCACAATCCACACTCTAAGCATCTCAAAAGGAGGTCTGGATGCACTCAGATGGTCTCTGTAAATGAAATGGCAGTTTGGAAAGTAAGATTTTTCTAAAATGGTGGCTAAGATGCAGTTTTGAAAAAAGACAAGAAATCATTGGTTGTTTGTCAACCTTCTACACTGAAAGGTAGGGTGTATGTTTCTGTTTTTTTAACGCATGATTCTTACTGGTTAACAAAAAGTGCGTGAAAGGAACATTATATATGATAAGCTGATATGTTGAAAAGTCAAGCACACTTGCTGTTTTGATTAGCAACATTGTGTGCTGAACTTGTGACCTGTGTGCTCAGTTAAGTGTTCCATGACCTGTTTGTATGGCAACAGGCAGAAGGCAGATTGGGGTAAGGGTTCAAATTTATGTCATTTGGAAAGGGTTGAAATGTTTAACCAATAGAAATGTGTGTTTGCTTTTGAATTTATGTGGGAAGAAATGTGATTTGATGTTTACATGTATATGTGTGGAAAATGAGAGGGAAACTTTGCCATTCTTTGGTTTTGCTGAGAGGTGCACAGTGCAGAGATTCTGTATAAGAAAATCTGGTGTGTGACTGATATCTGGTGTGTGACTGATATACTTCTTAATCTACAAAACAACTTGAAAGGTGAGTTATTTAATTGTGAGGAGATGTATGTGGTCTATTTTGATTTTAATCAAACTAATGTATTTCTCCTGCTAAAGTGTAGGGAGTACTTTTTTTGTCTACAATCTTATTGACAGTGTGTGTGCATGTAGAAACCATTCTGTGATAAGCATTTGTGTTTTTCATGTGTTTGCAGACAGATAACTGTGCTGTTTTTATATTTTGGTAGAATTAGAAACCAGTCATTGTTTATGAATTTGTGAAATTAGTTATGTTTCTACACTAAAATGTAGTACTCCTTCTAGATAAAGAAATGAGTTTTGGTAAGCTGCTAGGGATAGTGTTGCTTGTCTAGAATCACACTGTGAGTCTGTGTGCATTTGGGAACCACTGTGAGAGAAGCATTTGGTAACATTATGTATTTGCTGACAGATAACTGTTTTTAAACCTGTCATGTTGTCAAGTTTCAGTAGCATTAGAAGGCAGTTGTTGCTTATGCTTTGATTAAATGAGTCAGGCTTGGACACTAAAGTGCAGTTCTGAAATATGTAGTTTGTGTGCAGTCCCCTTACCTTTCCACTGTAGTGAATGAGTTTTGGTAAGCTCCTAGGGATAGTGTTGCTTGTCTAGAATCACACTGTGAGTCTGTGTGCTATTGGGAAGCACTGTGAGAGAAGCATTTGGTAACATCATGTATTTTCTGACAGATAACTCTTTTAAAACCTGTCATGTTGTGAAGTTTTAGTAGCATTAGAAGCCAGTCTTTGCTTATGCTTTGATTAAATGAGGCAGGCTTTGATACTAAAGTGCAGTTCTGAAATATGTAGATTGTGTGCAGTTCCCTTACCACTTCCACAGTAGTGAATGAGTTTTGGTAAACTCCTAGGAATAGTGGTTGTTGTCTAGAATTACACTGTGAGTCTGTGTGCATTTGGGAACCACTGTGAGAGAAGCATTTGGTAACATTGTGTATTTGTTGACAGATAACTGTTTTAAAACCTGTCTTGTTGTCAAGTTTTAGTAGCAGTAGAAGGCAGTTTTTGCTTATGCTTTGATTAAATGAGTCAGACGTTGACACAAAAGTGCAGTCCTGAAAAATTTAGATTGTGTGCAGTTCCCTTACCACTTCCACACTAGTGAATGAGTTTTGGTAAACTCCTAGGGATAGTGATTGTTGTCTAGAATCACACTGTGAGTCTGTGTACATTTGTGTAACCACTGTGAGAGAAGCATTTGAGTAGTTCATTTCTTTGAATATGCATAACTGCTTAAAAAATTTCCTGTTCTCAAGTTTAGGTAGAATTAAAAGGTAGTCATTCCTTATGTATTCACCGAGGAATTGTCCTTGCAATACTGTAAACATTCAGTTAATGTTCAAGTAGTAATGGAGTGAGGCAGGCTTTTGCACATGCATTGATTCAAATGCGTATCTACTATGCATGCAGTTCTCTAACCATCTACATAGTTCTCTTTCATACCTTTAATTCCACAGTCAGTATCCATACACTTCAAGCAAACACCCTGTCACTCCCCATGTACTCCTCTAGTGACCCGTTCAGCACCATGTACTAATCCATTCACTGCGCAAAAACCCAAACACGTATAAATTCTCCCACACACTCTCTTTGCAGTACTTTAATCATTCAGTCAGTGTCTAAGTACTCATGGTGTGAGCCAGGCCTTTAAACATGGACTGCTTTAAACCCTATACAGTATGCATACAGGCTTCTAGTCACCTACACACTTGTCTTTCACTTCTTTAATTAACTAGTCAGTATCTATATATTTCAATAAACATCTTGTCAGTCATCTTGCACTCATCCAGTGACTGATTCAGTACCATGTACTATTCTCTACACTGCGCTAGAACTGAAAATTTTAAAGTTTTACTCAGGCACTGTCCTAGCAGTAGCCTGATGATTTAGTTAGTTTCCAAGTACTCATGTTGTGAACCATGCATTACCACATAGACCGCTTCAAATGTCTGTGCAGTATGCATGCAGTCTTGTAACATACTATACACTTGTCTTTAACAGCTTCAATACCCCAGTCAGTATCCATGTACTTCCAGCAAACATTTTGTCACTCCCCTTGCACTGTTCCAGTGACCCATTCAGCACCATGTAGTAATGCATTCAGTGCGCCAAAACTGAAATACTTATAAATTCACCCAGGCACTCTTCTTGCAATAGTATAATCATTCAGTCAGTACCCAAGTATTAATGGAGTGAGACAGGCCTTTGCACATAGATTGATTCAAACGTGTTTCCACTATGCATGGAGGCCTCTAACTACCAACACAATTGTCTTTCACACCTTCAATTCCCCAGTCAGTATATATACACTCCAGCAAACACCCTGTCACTCCACTTGCACTTCTCTAGTGACCCATTCAGTACCATGTACTAATCCATTCACTGCGCCAAAACCCAAACACTTATAAATTCACCCATGCACTCTCCTTGCAGTACTGTAATCATTCAGTCACTACCCAAATACTCATTCAGCGACCCAGGCCTTAGTACATGGACTGCTTCAAACCCCTATCCACTATGCATGCAGTCCTCTAACCACTCACACACTTGTCTTTCACACCTTCAATTCCCTAGTCAGTATCCATACAGTCTAGCACACATCCTGTCACTCCCTATGCACTCCTCTAGTGACCCATTCAGTACCAAGTACTAATCCATTCACTGTGCCAAAAGCCAACCACTTATAAATTCACTCAGGCACTCTCCTTGCAGTACTCTAATCTTTCAGTCAGTATCCAAGTAGTCATGCAGCGACACAGGCATTAGCACATAGACTGCTTCAAACACCTATTCACTATGCATGCAGTCCTTTAACCACCTACACAGTTGTTTTTCACATCTTAAATTCCCCAGTCAGTATTCATTCACTTCCAGCCATCACCCTGTCACTCCTTTTGTACTCCTCTAGTGACCCATTCAGCACCATGTACTAATCCATTCACTGTGCCAAAACCCAAACACTTATAAATTCACCAAGGCACTCTCCTTGCAGTACTCGAATCATTCAGTCAGTTCCCATGTATTCATGCACTGAGCCATGTCTTAGTATATGGACTGCTTCAAATGCCTATCCAGTATACATGCAGTCTTCTAACCACCTACATACTTGTCTTTCACACCTTCAATTCCCCAATCAGTATATATACACTCCAGAAAACACCCTGTCACTCCCCTTGCACTTCTCTAGTGATCCATTCACTGCGCCAAAACCCAAACACTTATAAATTCACCCATGCACTCACCTTGCAGTACTGTAATCATTCAGTCAGTACCCAAGTACTCATTCAGGCCTTCGCACATGGTCTGCTTCAAACCTCTATCCACTATGCATGCAGTCCTCTAACCACCTACACACTTGTCTTTCACACCTTCAATTCCCTATTCAGTATCCATACAGTCCAGCAAACATCCTGTCACTCACCCAGTGTGTCTCCTTATAGTACTGTAATCATTCAGTCAGTTAGCATGTAGTCTTTTAGTGAGGCAGGCTTTAGGGCATGAACTGCTTCAAAGTAGTATGCACTATGCATGTGGTGTTTTAACCATTGTCACACTTGTGCTTCAGGGCTACAGTTTCTTAGTCAGTTTTTATATACAATGTGTTTCTACAGTAATAGAATCGTGTAAATTTGAAAGTTATTAATATACATTTATTTGTGATTCTTTTTTACAGATACTGTTTTTCAACAATAAAATAGAGAAATCATGCCAGAAAAAAAAGAAAAAGAAAACAACAGAGACTGAAGGATTACTTGAAGAAACATCAACCACAAGTATTGAATATACAAGATAATGTGGCTAAAAGGAAAAAATCTTCTGGTAAGATCACAAAGCAATTTATTAAAAATGTTTGTAGGACCAAACAGAATGTACATTTAGAATCTCAGTTGATTATTCTGATGGCATGTCAGCGTGTGACTAATGAATATTGGTACCGTCGACATAGAGAACTGAAATGTATGCTACGGAACTTGTGAACTCCTACATGGTTTGTTACACTAAGCTGTGCTGAGTATGCTTGGGATGATTTACTTGAATTTCTTCGAGAGGCAAATTCCAATATAAAAAATATTGAATACAAGACAACTGGAGAATTGTGCTCTTTGGATTCTGTCAATGTATGCAGATATTTCAATCATAGATTTGAAGCTATGATGTCTTTGATCTGCAATAAAAAGAATCCTCCTCTTGGATAAATTGTGGATTTCTTTTGGAGAAAGGAGTATCAAGCAAGAGGTGCTCCTCACATACATATGTTGTTATGGATCAAGGACGACCCAAAATTTGGAACAGATTTAGATGAAACTGTTTTGTCGTTCATTGAAGATTATGCTACATGTGCTCTTCCCAATAGCAGAGAAGATAAAAACTTATAACAAGTCTTACGATTTCAAAGCCACAGGTGTGGAAAAAACTGTCGACGAAAGTACAAGTCAAAGGATAAGTTCTATACCAAATGTCGTTTTGGATTTCCACGTCCTGTATTATCCAAAGGAAGAGTGAACAGCTTTATGTCAGCTATGCGACATACCATCACAAGAAAGTCTCCGAAAAACACCTTCAACTTAAGAAGAAGTGAAGTATCGAAATACATAAATGACTACAATCCAGTTATTTTATCCATGTGGAACGCTAACATGGATATTCAGTATGTTGCGGACAATTCCATTGCTGTTGCTCGATATGTAACGTCTTACATTACTAAATCAGAAAAGACTGAATTGAAAGAAATGTGGGAAGAGATTTCTCACGAGAAGACTCTAAGTAAGAAATTATACAGTTTCAGTTTGAAGATGTTATCGCATCGTGAAATTGGAGCATATAAATGTTCAGATTGGTTATCATCCGCAAGTCTATATTCCAAAAGTAGAAGAATCATTTGGGTGAGTCTAGGTCTTTCAGGAATGCGAAATCGGGTACTGAAATCTGTTCAAGAAATTGAATATTTAGCAGAAAATGAACCAGAAAGTACAGATATTTTGAAAACGAATATGTTGGACACATACTACCGAAATAGAAGTCATCATCTTGAGAACATGTGTCTCTATGAAGTGCTGCAAAACTACACTTTTAAACAGAATACTACAGAGAACATCAACAATGGGAAATATGCAGTGATTGGTTCCGAAGGATGTCTGGTGAAACAAAGGAAAGGAAATTTAATTAATCACAGGAAACTGAGTTGCGACACTGCTGACAAAAGGGAATTTTACTACTTAGCCCTTTTGCAAATGTTCAAACCATGGCGTTCAGACCTGGAATTACTTGGAGATTTTCCCAGCTATGAAGATTCCTTTAATGCTTCTAAATATAGCATACAATGCAGTGCTTTCGCAAATTATGTCAAAATGTTGAATGATGAAATTGATAAAGAAGCTACAATTGCAGCTGAGATTGCTAAAGACAGTTCTCAAGACAGTAAAAGTTCTGCTGCACTGAGTCAAGATCCACTAGGACAACCAATTGTTGAAAATGAAGCAGCGATTGCAATGAATGAGGTGGAAACAGCAATGTATCAAGCTCAAGAAGATGCAATACAGATAGGAAACTTGGAAGAACAAAATGTTGAACAGAAACAAATATATCAGCAAGTGAAAGAGCAGATTGACCATGGATTACTTCATGAAAAGAGAGGGTGCTCATGTACATCATTTCAACCTATCCGAATGTATGTGAGTGGTCAAGCTGGAACAGGAAAAAGTTTCTTAATTAAAGTAATTACAAGTTATCTGCAGAAAACAACTGATTCGCATTTGTCTTGTGTTGTCACTGCTCCAACTGGGTTGGCAGTACATAACATTAAAGGAATTACTTTACATCGTTTACTAATGCTGCAAGTAGAGCATGAGAACAAATTGGAATACCACAAACTATCTGGAGAAGCTTGTTGTGAAGTTACAAGAGTCCTGAAGAAAATGAAACTTCTCATTATTGATGAGGTGAGCATGGTCTCAAACTTGATGCTTGCCTTTGTACATTTTAGAATGCAGCAAATTCTAAAAACAGAGTATGACGTGTTATTTGGAGGAAAACACGTCATAGTTTTTGGAGCTCTACTGCAACTGTCTCCGGTAAAAGGACAACCGGTATTTAAAACACTAGCCCATGAAGATAGCAGAAAGTCTCTTGGCAGTGTTGGTAATGTGAACATTTGGACTCATTTTGAATACAAAGAACTGACAACAAATATGCGACAGGAAAATGATGCTGAATATGGAAGTATTCTTCAAGATATAAGAATTGGAATTCTTTCAAAACAAGTCAAACAAGCTTTGGAGAGTCGATTACTTTGCAATGTCTTTCCAAATGAAAATGCAGTTCCTGCAAAAGTGTACGTGGAAATTGCTAAAAATAAATCAGTGATTTGCTTAATGCCAACACTGCACGAGTGTTCCATATTCAACGAAGAACTATTGAAACTGGAAAATGAAGAAATTGTAAAAATGGAAGCCATCCATAAAATACAGCATGAAGGAATCACTATTATTTTGACGGGACAGTTGAGATCAAAACTGGATTGTTTAGAAAAAAAAATATCTAAAACTGCTGGTTCAGAAAAGACACTATATGCGTGTGTAAACTGTCGGGTAATTTTAAGGCGTAATTTGGATGTAGAGAAAGGTTTAGTTAATGGTGCAATGGGTAAAGTGGTGGATTTTGTGAATTATCAGAAAAAAGAAGGAATTGAATATTTAAAAATTAAATTTGATTAGATTGATGAAGTTAAAGAAATTGGTCGTTGTTCAGTTCGTTTTTTGCTTGTTAAAGATTTATATGTCCGTAGGAAACAATTTCCCATTTTCTCTGGCATACGCAGTGACTATTCATAAATGTCAAGGATTAATTGTAGACAGTGCATTGGTGAACATTGGATCTACCGTATTTAAAGAGGGTATGGCATATGTTGCTTTGTCACGAGTCAGAACATTATCTGGTTTGTTTTTGATTGATTTTGATGAGACGAAGGTTATTGCAGATGCAAACTGTGTAAAAAAGTATAATAGGTTAAGAAGGGTGTATGCTCCCAATTTAGGTCAATGTCCTGTATTTAAAAGCATGTGGTTGGTCAAAAAAGAAGGTTTGAGAATATCTGTACTGAAGATGTCAAGAAGGGAAAAGAACAAGATAATGTTGTGATTGCAGGTAAAAAGAAATTGGACACTGTTGAAGAGATTGTTGGTTATCAGTTTGAAAATAGTTCAGGTGTCAACTGCTATGCTAATGTAGTGGTCAATGTTGTTTTTTATCTGGAAGGTTTGCGAGAACAAATTATGCAGAATCGGCAAAAAAGATTTGGTCTCTGTTGCATTCTGTTTATGAAAAATTGACAACAGATACAAGTAAAATACAATCTGTTTCAGATGTTCGTAGTGTTTTGGATGTGTGTTCTGGTTCTACACAATTTTTACAAAATATCCAACAAGATGCTCAGGAATATTTAATGTATTTGCTTACCATTTTTGAAAATGAAGGTGTAGAAATAGAAAATATTTTTGGCCTTTCTTACAAATGGGAACATGATTGTGAAAATTGCATGTATACATGTAGCACCAATGTAGACACTGAGAGAGTTCTGTATTTAACATTACCAGACTGTAAATCAGTGTCTTTCAATAACTTAGTTAAAGGTGCAAATCAAAACATGGAGTGTAGCCAATATAAATCAGAAATGTTATCCACATTATTCTTAACAAAATATGGAAAATACATAATTTTAATGATGCAACGTTATACAGCTGATGGAAGAAAATTGGATACTTTAATAAAGCAATTTGTAGCAGCACAACTATCAATATCAGGAAGGACTTTTGTAGCAATTGCTATAATTTTCCATGATGGTCCTTCCACCACATCTGGACATTACACTGCCTATCTAAAATGTGACAAAGGTTGGACTCTTTGTAATGATTCTCAGTTTGTTTTTAAACAACGTTTGCCTAGGGTATTACAAAATTCCAACCTAATATTTTTAAAGTCAAAGTTTTAGGAAAATAGTTCATTCTCTTAGGAATTTATTATTATAATGTAATAGGACTACCATTGGACAATTTACATAAAGAAGGAGCAAAAATACCATTTGGTCTCAAGGTAAGGTATATTTTTTAATTATGGACTTTTTGGTGGTCATTGATTCGGTGAATATTTTAAAGTGGCAACATTTACAGTTTTTAGAAGTTAAAGTTATAAAATTTTGTAAGCCGTAAGCATTTCATATATGTGTGATTTGTATTTTCTGGTATTTCACTGAGAATATCATGTTGTTTGTTTTTTTTTAACAATCTTTCTGATTGTTTTTTTTTTTGCCCGCTGTTAAGTGATGAGTACGATTGAAATCACTATTTCTAGTGAAATTCAATATATTCTGAGAACAGCAAAAAAGGCAAACAAATTATTTTGTGGAAATTATGCTGTGTTGTAAAAATTGTATTATTACATGTTATATTTTTTTTTTCTTTTCTTTTCTTTCACAGATCCAAATTTTAAAATAAGCAATTTATATTCAATTTAGATTTGCAATGAATTTCTGGAAAAAATGTATACCAATTTTTATTCCTATCACTGTGAAGGTAAGTTTAACTAAGTCTCAATATGCAGACTGAGGAGGTCTGCAAGAAGCTACAAAGTTGAGACACATTTCTAAAAACACTTTGTTTATGTAGTTTTAAAATCTGACCATAATCGGATATCGTGACCTGCAAAAAAAGAGATTTGAGGGTTTCATAATATTTCCCATTGTACCTATTGAAGTACCGCAATCATTTCAATCATTCTTCTTTGAACATCTTTGCAGACAAAACTCTGTGCTTACCTTCTATCATTCGCAAGCAATTTTAAAAACAGAAATATGTCACTTTTTGTAACATAGTTATTGCGCAAGACAGTCTTTCATATTTACAAAGAAAGGTAAAGGCACTCTGTGCACTTTTTCGACTCCATGTAAATACAACGTCATCATACACACCACTTTGCGTTGAAAGGGGGTTCTATAAGTGTTGTTGTGCATGATTGCAATGAATACTCATAGAACAAGACACATCTCTAGATTCATCAGAAATCATAAATCTCAATATGTGTGTGAATGCTGCAACATTCTAAAATTGGTATAGGAAAGCACAACAAGGAGAATTATTTTCATTTCTCCACTTTTTTACATCTTCAATGCATGCTAAAATGTTCAGCATACATTGAAGGATAAAAATGCATTATCTCATTGTTTTTGTGCAGAAAGGTGTGTCTTCCTGCAGAAAAACAAACAGCACATGACACAGATATCCTTGCACTATGGTGCAAGGGGGCCTGTGTCACCACATGGCTGCAGTTTAAGCAGCCGTGCAGAGAGAGGCATAGATTTGCAACATATTTATGTACATATGTTGCATCCCTGTGCTTCGGAAGTACTACAGCACACTGCAGTTAAAGAGGTTACTGTGTGATGCTGCAGCACTTCCTCATAGTTCTGCACTTATACATTCACCATACGCTACTAATGCATTCATTCAGTCAATTACCTACTACACATACATTCATCTAAACTTTCACACACTAACAAAGAAATTAAGCTCTTTTTTTAAACCAGGAAAGTTAGTTCTTAGAAGAACTTTTTTTTTCCTACTTTCTTCTTTTATATTTTTTTTCTTTTTTCCAACAATTTTGTGATTTGTTTGGTTTTTCTGGAAAAAAAAACAAAAAACAAAGCAGGAGGAACCAAACAATGAACTTGAGAGAACAAAAAAAACACAAACAAACTAGCAATTGTGACTTTCTTGCCGGCGGCAGATCAGATCGATCGACTGCTCACCGTAGCACAAAGCCGCATTGCACTTTTAAAAATTGAAATTGAGGACGGATGTCCAAGTTTTGGGCTGACGGATGCACCCTTGAAGTGCTCTGCTGCGATGAGGTGGAAGGTGCAGGAGCAGGAGTGTCTCTCATCCATCAGCATTCTTCACGTGCAAGATTGTTAGGATGAAGGGTCCTTAGGTGCTTCATCATATTAGCCGTCCCGCACGAGTATTTCTTGTTAGGATCCCCTCGAGACAGCACTCTTTTGCAAATCTTGCACGTGACCAAGGTGGCATTGGTCTTTGCCCCTCGGGAAAAGTTAAAAAATTTCCACACCACTACGGAAAAACGTGGTGTGCGTGGTGTCTCCTCCAAAAATTCATCCTCAGATGTATGAGGAGATGCAAGTGATGCCTGCTGCCCTGAAGCCATTTTTAGTAGAAAAAAGTTAGAGCTAAGTGTAAACTTACTCTAAAAAATCTTCTTCTCTGCAAAGAGATGCTCTTCCAAAGAAGGTCAAAGAAGAATGATTGAATTGGGTGGGGTCTTTCAATAGTTAGAACAGGAAGTGTAATGAACCAATCAAATCTCTTTTTTTGCAGGTCACATGGGATCCGCGCACCCTGCGCATAGGCAGCACGCACCCAGCGCGCATCCGTGAAATTGAATTAAAAAGAAATATAGGATTAGATGTAAAAATATATTACTTTTAAGACTAGTTTAGAGTTTGTCTTCAATTAATATTCACATGAAATACATATATATGTTTTTGTAAATGTTAAATATTTTGCGGGATCCGCGCACCTACCGCGTCATAGATGCATATGACGCATCGCGGAAGCACGTAAACGTCGCGTTACGTACATTGTACGTGTCGCGTATAGGTTTGGAGTCGCGTACCGGTCGCATTGGAATCGCGCATCAAACACGTACCCAACGCATACCGTGTGCGGATGCTTTCGCGTAGGGATCGAGAACGGCGCGCATAGGGTGCGCGGATCCAAAAAACATGGGGAAAAAATATATAAAATAAAGTTTTGAACATATGCATATGACGCATCGCGGAAGCACGTAAACGTCGCGTTACGTACATTGTACGTGTCGCGTATAGGTTTGGAGTCGTGTACCGGTCGCATTGGAATCGCGCATCAAACACGTACCCAACGCATACCGTGTGCGGATGCTTTCGCGTAGGGATCGAGAACGGCGCATAGGGTGCGCGGATCCAAAAAACATGGGGAAAAAATATATAAAATAAAGTTTTGAACATATAGTTAAAAAAATATTTTTACAAATATATATAAATATGTTTGAAAAACCCAATAAAAACGAATAATATTTTTTAATTTTGAAAAGATTTAAATGAAAAAATAGGTTAAAAAATAGTGTTAAAAATGAATTTCAAAAAAACATCATTAATGAAATTGACACACTGAAATTGAAAAATATAGAATTCCAATGAAAATCATTAAACATAATATCTTTAAAGATAAGTTATAGATAGGAATTAGCATTTAAAAAAAACTTTGAAATTCACTGAAAAAACCATAGGTTTCATGCACGTTATAGTTAGGAATTGGCATTTAAAAAACCTTTGAAATTCACTGAAAAAAACAAAGGTTTCAGGGGTGTTATAGTTCTTATTATTATTAAAGTTTATTGTTTGATTAATATAAACCTTACAATATACACGCAAAAATTCATAACAATAAAATAATTATAAAATCAAGTATAAAAACATTTAAACTTCAAGTTTGTTACATTATTGACATATTATGTACTTCCGTCATTACATTCTTTCAACTTTTGGTATTCTAACTTGATTCTCAATCTCATTAAAAATTTTACAAAGGCCGAGTTTAAAATTATATCATCTGTATGGAGGCATCTTATGCTTGTCTACAACTCCTTATTCCACGAACATTAAAATGTCTCTTAAGAATAGATATTCTTTCAACTTTCAGTTCTGGACAAACACAAAGTAGATGCATGATGTTTTCTTCTCCAAATTTGCATAAACTGTAAGTCGTAGGACCCATTGTACTCAACCATGGCATTAGATGACATGTGCCTGGAAATGCTCCAAAACGGGCTTTTATAAAAATTTGTTTAAATTTCTCAGACCAAGGAATTTCAAGGTACGGTTGCACTTTAACCTTGGTATAGCCATTCAGGAGCAGCCACGCATGTTTTCTTTTTGAGAGGGTGTCTTTATCCAGAAGTAATGATAAATGCTTTGTTGAACTATTAATTAGTTTTTTAAAAGAGTTCAAAGTAATTGGCATTTCCCAGACCGAGTTTGCTGAATATTCCTCTAATGATGTAAATAGGTATTTCCATGCCTCAGCTTTCCGATTTAAATTTATTTCCTGCCACAATAGTTTGGACAATTGATTAACAGTATCCGTTTTCATCCTTTTCCACACTTTAATGAATTGGCCTTTTCGCGCAAGGACCTGATTGGTCATCCCAAATTCCATTCGTATCTGCGCAGGTGATGCATTATGTAGAATTAAAAAGAGAGCTTTATAGATCTTCGCGACTGCGTTATTAATTATGACCGAGTCTTTACCACACAATGCTTCGCTACCATATGTCAAAGTTGGTAAAAGTTTTGCTGATCATACTTTCAACAAAGGACCATAACTCTGCACTCCTATGGATTTCTATATAATTCTAAATGCCACTAACAATATTTTTGCTTTCCGTTGAATATGCATCTTGTGTAGTTGATATGATCCTCGTTCGTCAAATAATACTCCTAAATATCTATATGTATTTACTTGCTCTAATTGTGAGTTATCAAGAAACCATTTATACTTATGTTTTGACCTTGAATATTTATTAATTTCCATGATTTTTGTCTTTGATTCATTTATCACCATTCGATTTTCTTTGGAGTAGGTAGATATCCTATTTAGCAGGCGTTGTAATCCAACCTTCGTTTGGCTAAGTAGAATAACATCATCTGCATATAGCAGGTTTGATATCCTGGTGTTGGCAAGTTTGGGTGGACAAGCGTTCACCCCATCCAAGGCTTGCGTTAGGTCCGCTAAAAATAAATTAAAAAGCAACGGGGCCAGGACACATCCTTGTTTCAAACCTGATGCTGTTGGAATTTTTTCTGTTACTGTTAGGCCATCTCCCATCCGAACACTAACCCATGTGTCTGAGTAAAGAAGTTGAATTAATTTTAAAAGAGAGAGAGGTATACCTAGATCTATTAACTTCTGCCACAAAAGGTCTCTCTGCACACAGTCAAAAGCTGCCTTAAAATCTACAAAACACAAGTATAATGATTGTTTCTTAGTAATATATTTATCCATTAGAACAGATAACACAAGGATATTTGTTGTAGTACCTAATCCCTGTGTAAATCCAGTTTGATTCGGAGGGATTATCTGATTTTCTCTTACCCAATCAGTTAGATTAGATAGCCGTACACCCGCAAATAATTTGGCATCCGTTTCCTGGAGTGTAATAAGTTGGTAATTTTCCGGCAAAGACCAAGCTCCTTGGAGCTATCAGTGATCCCTTCCAAGTTTCAGGTATCAATGATGACCGAACAATTTCATTAAAAACCTTTGACAGGTATCCTGACCATAGTCTGGGGTCATTCTTATAAAGTGCAAACGGTATACCATTTGGGCCAGGGGCACCATTTTTTTGTTTCTGGATTAATTTACAAATTTTATTTTCTGTTATATAAATGTCTTGTATTTTGTCCTTTCTCATTGGCTCAGACATATAAACCCTAGGTTTCAATTTTATTGTGTCCACGGCAGGATTTAAATGTATAGACAGAAACCTGATCCACTCATTCTCAGTTAAAGATGATGTTACAACTGTTCTATTTGATCGTGCTAAGCCGTTTATCAACATCCAGAATTTTCTGAAGTTTGTTTGTTTGCTACAGAAGAATACTTTGGCCCAAAAATCATGTTTCTTTTTATTCTTTTCATCCCACAATAACTTCTGTAGGTTACGATTGACCCTTTTTCATTTTATACCCAAATCCATATCATTAGGATTCATCTTTTTCTGTCTCCTCAGTTGATTACGAGATCTTTTCAAAATCCTAGTTGTTACAGTTAGAGTAAATTTGTTCTCTCTTTCTGTTTGCACATTTTCTTTTTTAAAGATTTTTTGCTTAAAGGTATTAACAAGTTTTTGTATAAAATTAACCCATTGTTCAATTGAAATTAAGGTGTTCTCTTCAAAACATGTTTCTACAAATTTAAGGGCCGTCTTGTTAGTATCTTCTTTACTATGCTCCTTCCATATTAATTTCTTATAGTTTACTGAGCCTATCTGACCTGGCAATGTTCTATATTCAGAATGTTTATTAACAGACAAATTAGTAATAAGTATTTGTTGGCTGTGTTCACTGTCAGATGCTTTTACAATTGAAAAAGAGATCACATTAATAAAAATATTCAAAGATACCATTATAGTTAGGAATTGGCATTTAAAAAACCTTAGAAATTCACTGAAAAAAACATAGGTTTCAGGGTCGTTATAGTTAGCTGGACATTTCCCTCGTACAAAACCCTAGAAATTCCCCCGCTATAGTTAGTTCAGCTAACTATAACTTGCGCTCCCGCAATGCACTGCTGATGACGTCACATATTACATCACTCATGACATGGTCAGTGACATCACTGATGACATCTGAAATGACATCACTGATGACATCACTGATGATGTCATCCATGTGATAAATTAGTGCATCTTCTCACACGCTTTGATATACTCAATCAAAAGTTTTCCCAATATCCAATGAAAGAAAGCATGCGCACTCCCAGCAGGTAAATTGTGGGTAGTGATTTAGTGAGCAGCACGCTCTACGCATTTTGACACCAGAACTAAAACAAAGCATAATGAATAAGATACAGTAATCTAAAATTCAAAAGGTATCAATGCCAGTTTGACCAAACAAGAACACAATGGGACCAAAATTATTATGGCCAAGTGTGTGTCACCACCCAAGTGGGCAAATTGCAAAGTCAGTCAATGCCCAAGTGGGCAGCAAGACTGATAGTATGCATAGTATAGAAAACTTGGTATTGAGCCGGAATTATAAACATAAAAGAAAATCACAATATTGCAAGATCAAGAACAGACACTGCCCAAGTGGGCATATTGGGCCGCATAATCATAAAACTAATTACATAAATACTGTAAAACTCTTTGCAAATAATACAAATTGAAATTGAATATTTCATCACAGATATATATATACACATACAGACATATATATATTTATATATATATATATATGTGTGTGTGGGTATATATCTATACACACACACATATATCTTATGAACGTCCCAGATCCTCTCAAAAAAGGCAAAGCGGGACTACGATCCCACAGAGCTCTCCAAATTTGTATTTCACTTTATTCTCCAACAGTGGAAAAATCACATATATGTATAGCCACTGAAAAAAGCAAAGGTTGCAGGGACATTATAACTAGGCTCAGATTTCACTTGTACAAAACCATAGAATTCTGCATTCATAGTTACCCGAGCTTCCTATAATTACACCCCCGCAGTGCACTGCTTATAACCTCATATACCAAATCAATTGCATTTCTGGTCATTTTTTTGCCTTCTGTTTTGCCTTTTTCTGCTTGTTTTCCTGCCCTCGTGTTGCCTTTTCTGCTTGTTTTTCTGCCATCTGTTTTGCTCTCTTCTCCTCTGTTTTGCTTTTCTTCTCATTTTTCTGCCCTCTGTTTTAGCTTTTCTGCAAAGGAGGAGCCTGGCCACAATTTAATGGGGAAAGGGGCCATGCAGCCCCCCATCCCTGGGCTCATTTTGGCACGGGAACCCCACTGCCCAACCCCCTGGACCCAGCCACGTCTCCCTGGGTAACTTGGCCCCATCCAGGGCACCCAGTGTGCTTTGATGGGGACTGCAGGGAAAGCTTTAATGCCTCCGCATTCCCAACCAGTTCCACAATTCCAGCGAGAGCCGGCATTGCTCCTGCATGCAGGTAGCTGCTAAATATGCAGTTTGCTGCATGTAGGAGCAATCTTTTATCTGCTTCCCCATCCTTATTACAGTGGGCAGGAAAGCAGATGAAATCTATGCTCCCAGCAAGGAGGAGCAGTTTGATGCTCCTGCTTGCTGGGAGTGGAGATAATGTTTGCTCTCGCTTAGTGGAAGCTGTCACAGATCCTGCCGAGCAAAGGTTGGACACCTCAGGAGATAACAGGAGCCGGCCCTTTGGGGTGGTAGTCCCCAGGGCCAACATGTGGCTCCGTAAGGGGCCCCCCATTCATTAGTATTCAAGGACCGGCTCCGGAGAGGTGGTGGTGCATTGGGGCCGTATATGGCCTGGGAGGGGGGTGGGGCTGGATCCCTTTCATCCTGTAAAATGCATTTGGCCCTGGGGAGGTAATGGTCCTCGGGTGTTTGAGGGGGTCTGTGGGGGCCTCCATTAGTATTTATTTAGCACCCGGGAGGTGGTGGTCGCCAGGGCATATGTAAGCACCAAGAGGGGGGTCCATATGGCCCCGTTCCTTCCTTTTAAATTAAGTCCCAGGGAGGTGGCGGCCCCCGGGGCTCTAAGAGCTGAATGGAGGAGGGTGCCGGAGGCCCACCTCCTTCATTTCAGTAAAGCTCCAGGAAGGTGGTGGTCCCTGGTGCTCCTAAGGGTCTCAGGAGGGGGACCCTGTAATATCCCTTCCTTTATCTTTTTTTAATATAAGTTCATGGCCTGGGACCAGGATCATTCAGGGGCTTTTTTCAAAAGCGCATATTCGCTAATCCATCATGATTTTGCTGCAAATTGTTTTTTTTTAAATGCTTTTTTGCCTTGGTGGGGTCCCTATTTCTACACTGACCCCTTTTCTTTATTTTTATGTTTTTATTTTTCACTTTTTGACCGCCCCTTTTCCTTAGCCTCTTTCAAGATCGTAGCTAAAGTGGGAGTTGTAGTAATTTTGAAAAGCTCATGAAGGTTTGTCAACAACCCCAAAGTTATTGGCAAAACAAAAAAAGCTTTTTCAATGGAAACTAGGTGCTAACTATAACTACATACGGGCGCCTACCAGTAGGTAATATATATATTTGTAGTCAAGGGGTGGGCAAAACTTGACTTATTTGCTGTAGCATATCTATACAAAATGACAGCAAAGTTACACAAGACTGAGCAGAAATGCGTGATGAGTGTAACCCTGCATGCATTTAATGCTATGTATCCTCGCATCTAAAATGGGTCAGAGGATTCATTTTGTGCTAGGAAAATAGTGCTAAATGCAAACACGAAGAGCAGCAGCCAGTATCTGGCTGTGCTGTGTTCCTGTGCTCTTGTGGTAGGTACATTTGTCCAAAATTAGTCTATATTTCAAGAGCAGGCATAGTACAAAACAGTGCAATTACATAATTGGTATTTTGCATCACAAGAGTAATATACAATTACCAAAATTACTCAGATTACTCTGGCGTGAATAAAATTGCACCTAGGCCTAGAAGGCAGAGATAGGTGCAGTGAGGTACAGAAAACCTATAGTTATCTTTCGATATCAAAGTTTGTATATTTTTTTCTTGATATTTCCATACCACGATTTTCTTTCTTCGATATTCACAGACGATGGTCTTCAAAACTATTGGAGTCATTCAGCAGCTGTTCCAGCTGCAAAAGATAAATGTAACAAGGCCATCATAATCAGGCTTGATCGATTGTTATGTACAACATGTACCCAGAAAGTCCAACATACGGGTAATTGGCCTTTTCTAGCAAAAGAGCTGAATTTATTGTACCTCAAGAGTTAAATCACAAGGCTCTCCACTTCACCTGAAGGTAAAGCAATCTATATACCAATCACCAAAGTCATTTCAGGATTGCCTGTTGCTGACAAATGTGGTTGGACAGACATGTAAAGATGATGCGTCATGAAGCCGCAGAGTTCACTGCAGAGACCGCCTGTATTCACATCAGATGTGTCAAAGGGTGACAGAAGTACATCACACAAAGTCTGGCAGTTTAATTTGGTGTCAGCTATTAGTGTTGACTTTCAGCACGATTGCCATTACGTGTTCCAGCCATCAGGGTGACATGCTGCAGCCTCACAAATTGCAAAATTTCTTTGTTGTAGGAAAGAGGAAATTAGCTCTTCGGCGCAGCTTTCGGATAATAGACATTTCAGCTCTGTATGAATGAAATATGATTTTTTTTTTCTTTCAAAGAACTTTTCATGAGCTGAAATGTGAAAAGCACTCTGCATTTGGAAAATATTTTACAAGTGCATGACAATTTCATTTTACAATTTACCATCCAAAATAGTCGCAATTTCCTTTAAAAAGCGCTGTCATTTCGGGGCTTGCACTAGTGGCAAAAAAAGCACTAAAGGAAAAAACATGATAACAACTGGTGTAAACTGAGAGAAGAAATTGTTTGAAGTGTTCATACCCCTTTTTGCCCGTAAGTGGTAAATCAGAAACGAAACCTCAGAGATGGCATAGTACAAATATTAATTGTGGTGTATGGTTTCAGCATACAATTTTGCCCCCACTATAAAATATACCCTTATAACTAGGGCTCCTGGTTTTATAGTATTTATATTTTTTTCATTTTCTGTATTTATCCATATTTATTTTTTGTAAATTTTACCTGCATTTATCCATATTTATTTTAGGTTTTGTGAAAAAAAAATAGATGAAATGTGTATATTTCTGCATTTATTTAACCAGTTAATGTGCACTCTTGCCTCAACGCCTGACAGGTTTCAATGATATATACACACGCAGGTGGCAAATTATGCATGTGCAAGAAAATATGTAAATTTTAGTATCATGGTTGTGCAAATCTACTGCTGTTTAAGGCTTTTTACTAAAATCCCTATATTTTTTAACCCCCTTGCCTGTCAATCCACACAGCTATTGGCCTGGCAGTCATGATTGACAGCATTTAGAATCACTCAAAAACAACCCAATTTCCGTTTTTATCCACATTTAAAAAATAAATACAGACAGGAAAATGAATTGTTTTCTGTCTGTATTTATCTGTAAAAATCAGTAAAAACGGAAAACAGGGAGCCTTACTTATAATATACTGTTGCTATAGATGCGACTACATCGTTTTTCCTCCATAAAAATGGTACGCATACTAGTTTTTTCAGTTTTATATAGCACAAAATCAGCCCAAGGCCATTGGAGCGCTGCAGGATAACCAATTCACTTTTTTCCCATTAGAAACGAGAGATGAAGGAATGTGCTCAGAATCACTGGATGCTGAGCCAACGCCGGGTATCCAAACTGGCTCTCCACAGTCGGCAGCTCTAGCCCTAACGCCACTTCCTCTCATGATTGATACTGTGTGCATTGACGTACATGCCCGCAACCCTTTGTTGGCCCTTGACTGTAAACGACGATCCCATTAGATCCCCAGGATTCAGCCTGCAAGAGTGGGAGGAAGGCCTCTAGCTTACCTGGGTTCGATAGCCTGGAATCAGCTTCCTCTGGAGCTGCGGGAGTTGAGTGATGGGGCAATGTTTTTAAGAGGACATTCCTTGGAATAGCTGTGTGCGCTGTAAATTGCAATCATCTTCATCATTAAGTCAATCCTGTCAAATCACAGTCATAAATTTCGAAACAGTAAATCCGAAGAGCAGTATTGGAGTTTAATAGTACACATATTTACAGTGGAGAAAGGGCAAAACATGATCAGCTGTCCATAAAAAGCAAATAGGTTTCCACGGAGGACGTCATGAGTGACATAACAAGTACAACAGAGCTAATATCAAGGTATCTGTCACCTGGGATGATGAGTGATTTTTAGTTAAACTATTTTGTTATGTTAATGTGATATTTTTCATGTATTATTTGACTGTGTTCATGACATTTTTTAAGTTTTGCATTTGGTTAGCGGCAGCGAGTAGGGTTTGTAGGTGAAAAGGATGGAGTGTGTTTTAAAGAGTAATTTTATCTTATTTTACATTTTAATTGAAACATATTTGAATTTTAAAAAAATAAGATTTTACATATATTTTTAATCAAATCGCTATAACTATTTTTTTACATTTTTGATATTTGTATTGTAAAATAAATTACATAAAATAATAAGGAAGGAGGGTGGCAGGGTATAGCATGCGCTGAATTGTGCGAAGTCACAGCTGACAAATTAGGATACTCAAAGGATATAAGTCACGGCCACCCACCGTTACCAGTCATCTAGACAACAGGCCACACATTTAACAAAAAAGAGTGTTAATATCCTGAGCAATAAATGTCCACAGTATTAAGAACAGTCCTCAATTGTAGTAGTCACAGAATTCTTCTTCTGTTCTTTATTTTCATTTGATACAGTTCAACAAAGATGTGGATTCCAGCCAACACGTGTTTCGTCTATTTGGTGTAAACCATAGACTTCTTCAGTGCAAAATCAGGTAAGCTTTGTCAGGTACGTAGTATGCGAAGGAACAAAATCCATATGAATTGATCCAATTATGTTTGGAATGCACAAAAAAAAACACAATTGTATCAACCTCAAGTAAACTTCATCAGGTCCATAGAATAAGAGACGGAGAGGCAATTTCCCTATGAGGTCATCCAATTATATATAGAAGTGTGCCACAAAAAACGCAATTGTATATCAAGGAAGTAAGAAGGCTCTACCAGCAAGACGCTGGGCTTTCAATTTTTTACCACAGGTCACCAAAAAATATCTGATATGGGTTACAGTCGTCCTGGGCTTGACTGTCATCAAGTGAACTCTACCAAACCCAGACATTTCTGAAAACTAGACACCTGGGAAGTCCAGGGAGGTGTGACTTGTGTGGATCCCCCAGTGTATTCCTACCCTGAATCCCTTGCAAACCTCAGATTTAGCTGAAAAAATCAAATTTTTCTCACATTTCTGTCTGGGATCACGGCGCCGGCACAAATGTTCTACCACGCAGAATTCCCCTCAGTCTCCTGAGACTGGAAAGGGCCAAAAACATAGGGATTGAGGGGATGGCACAGTAAACTTTAAGCGCTATATTTATTTCAAAATACGTTTTTAGGCAATTATGCATTGGACACCCAAACAAGTGAGGTATCATTGTTATCGGGAGAACATGGGGAATGCCGGGTGGTAGGACATTTGTGCCAGTGCAGTGATCCCACACAGAAATGTAAGGAAAATGTGATCTTGTTTTAGCAAAATTTGAGGTTTGCAGGGGATTCTGGGTAGGAAAACCGTTGGGGGATGCAAGCAAGCTACACCTCGCAGCATTTCCCGTGTGTCTAGTTTTCAGAAATGTGTGGGTTTGGTAGGGTTCCCTAGATGGCTGCCGGGCCAGGGACCAAAAACCCATGTGCCCCCCTTGAAAAAACCAGGTGGTTTTGAGATAGATCATTTTTATGTCTCCACAATACGTTTTGGGCCCTTGCCTGTCACGGGTGCTTGACGCACTCACACAAGTGAGGTTCCATTTACATCGGGAGACCTAGGGGAATGCTGGGAAGGTGGAAGTTTGTGGATCCACGATGATTCCAGATCTTTCCATCACAGAAATGTGAGCAAAATGTGTTTTTTTACAGAGTTTGAGGTCTACAAGGGATTCTGGGTAACAGAACCTGGTGTTAGCCACACAGGTCACTGCAGTTTTCATAAATTTACAGGTTTACTAGGTTTCCGTACATTCCAGCTGAACTAGGGTCCTAAATCCACAGCTAGGCACATTGCAAAAAAAGGGCCCGTTTTCTGTGGAAAAATGTGATGTGTCCATGTTGCGTTTTGGGGTGTTTCCTGCTGCGGGCATTAGGCCTACCGACCTCACAAACCACAGACCCATCTCCCTGCTCCCGTTCCCAGCGAAAGTAATCAAGGAAGCCATCAACAGCCAACTCGCCACCTTCATCGAAGAGCACAACATCTTCGACCCGTCCCAATCCGGCTTCAGAAAAAACCACAGCACAGAAACCGCCCTCCTCGCCGCAACAGACGACATCCGCTCCCTACTGGACAAAGGAGAAACAGTAGCCCCCATCCTCCTCATCCTCTCAGCAGCCTTGGACATGGTATCCCATCGCACCCTAATATGCAGACTCCAAGATGCAGGGATCCGGGACAAGGTCCTCGACTGGATCTACTCTTTCCTCTCTGGCAGAACGCAGCGGGTCAGACTCCCCCTTTTTTCTCGGACCCTACACCAACCTCCTGCAGAGTCCACCAGGGGTCCTCCCTCACCCCAACGTTCTTCAATGTCTACATGACTCCACTCGCCCCCATCATCAGAACCTACGGACTAAACATTGTTTCAAACGCAGGCGACACCCAGCTCATCCTCTCCCTATCCAACAAAACAACGCAGCCAAACACAACTTCCAAGAAGGCATGGAAGCTGTCGCCAAATGAATGAAAAGCAGCTGCCTTCAACTCAACACCGACAAAACAGAAGTACTCATCATGAGCCCACACCTCGACACCTGAAACGACACCTTGTGCCCCCTCACCCATGGAAGCCCACGGCCACGCACTCAACCTTAGAATCATCCTACACTCTGAGCTCAAAATGGACTGCCAGATCAACTCCGTTGCATGCTTCCACACCCTCCGCCTTCTATGTAATACCTTCAAATGGATTCCCCTCGAGCACAGAAAAACCGTCACCCATGCCCTCGTCACCAGCAGACTCTACTACGGCAACGCACTCCATGCTGGAATAAACAATAATCTCACCCGCAAGCTACAAAACATCCAGAACGCCGCCGCAAGACTGGTCCTCAACCTACCAAGACACTGCCACATTTCCTAGCACATGTGCAGACTCCACTGGCTCCCCCCCTAGGCTAGAATCACCTTCAAGATCCTCACCCACGCACACAAAGCCCTCCACAACACCAGACCAGCATACCTCAACAGCCGACTCAACTTCCAAGCACCCCAAAGAACACTACGATCATCCTAGCTCTCCTACGCCATGGTTCCCCGCACCAGAAAGACCAGATCGGGATGCCGTTCCTTCTCCTTCCTCGTGGCCAGATACTAGAATGCCCTACCGCTCCACCTCAGACAGACCACATCACTCCACATCATCATGAGAAACCTCAAAACTTGGCTCTTCGACAAACCCCCTCCTTGATGGACTGGAACCTACACCTCCCGAGCGCCTTGAGACCCTTACGGGTGAGAAGTCGTGCACAACAAACACGTGATTTATTGAAGTGAGGTACCATTTTTATTTGTTGACTTTCAGAAAAGCTGGGTGTGTCTAATGTTGTGGATCCAAGGAGATTCAAGAACTTTCTATCACAGAAATGTGAGGAAAATTAGTTTTTTTGACTGTGCAAGTAATTCTGGGTAACACAATCTGGTGAGAGTCACACAAGTCACCCCATACTGGATTCCCTTGGATGTCCAGTTTTAAAAAATGTGTAGGCTTTCTTGATTTTCGTAGGTGCCAGCAGAGCTAGGGTCCAAAATCCACACGTAGGCACATTGCGAAAAAAGGGTCCTGTTAAATAAAGCACTTGATGCAGGGAAAAGGTTTAAGCCTTTATTAGCTAAGGAGCACAGTAAGGTACCTCCTGCTCCGCCGGTGTCCTTCCAACAGTCCACCAACAACTCCTTTACTTTGAACACAAACATTCCAGGAATGCTTGCTACCCAAGCATTACTGGTAGCTAAGCAACAATACAACACATCCCCTTCCTTTAACAAAAGAAACAACAAAACAAAAACATAACAAGAAGGAGAACACAAAAGGATGATAAAAGAGTCATAGAGGAATGGAGAAACAAGAATACAATGCAATGAAATTACAATATTAATAGTGAAGTTACAATTATGACTTGAAAGAAGAAACAAGAATACAATGCAATGAAATTACAATGTGGTTAGTGAAGTTACAATTATGAATTGCTCTCCACATAATCTTTCAACCAACCAGGAACCTTCTTTCCTCTTACAATTTTTTGAGTTAACTCCTGGTTGGCACAAGGAATGGTTTCATTAACATCGGAGGCAAGAGGTACATTAGCACATCCTGAACTATTTGTCTCTGCAATTCCTTCCATACCCAAGGAATTTGATGGAGTAGTCATATCTTGACTTTGACTCCTTCTAGGCCCATTAAATATACCATCATCCAACACAAAATCACAGTTTGAATTCCTAGCTCCCTTCTCACTGCCACATTTTGCCACTCTTTTTAAATCCCAAACTTTCCCAGTCTTGAGTCGAACTGCATTCTACAAAATATCCACAACTTCCTCTGCATCAAAAAATATGCTTTCTCCCTTTGGTACAAATCCAGGGTTTTTAATGCGCACCCAATCACCAATTTCAATTTGCGCTGGTTTCACACCATGCTTGCCATCAAAGTATTTCTTGCATTCTTTCATGCATACTTTCCATCCTATTCCTTAGTTCCTCACTTGACTTTTGCTCTACACGAGATGCACACAACCACTCAGGGTTAAACTTGGACCTGGGTTTACGCCCCTGCATTATCACAAAAGGAGGTAAACCTGTAGATTGCGAATTAGTGACACGATATGCCCAAACCATCTCCCCAACTTGAGTGACCCAGTCTTCACCTCCATTCATGGCTAACTGAATGGTGCCCTTTAAAAGTCGGTTAAATCATTCCACCATTCCATTTCCACTGGAATTGTACAGAGATGTGGTCTTATGTCTTAGCCTCTCAAAGTAAGTCATGGCCTTTTTAGATAGGAATTGGACTCCATTATCACTTACTAGGCATGCAGGAATGCCTTCAGAAATAAAAATGTCATCTAAAAACTTCAACACAACATCCATTTCCGTACTATCAACCACTTTTACAACAGGCCAACAAGAGAATAACTCCATTAAAACCATCACAAATGTTTGCGAACCTTGGAGCTGATCATAAACTGGCCCCATGATGTCGATGGCAACAGTCTCCCATGGTTCCTTAGGAAGCAACATATCACACATAGGTGGGTGTGGAGTTTGTGAAGATTTGTCAGCTCTGCAACATGTATTACATTCTCTTAAGACTCTCAGTAACCTTGTTCACATCAAGCCACCAAAATAAGCTTTTCCAAAGTGACTTGGGGGCATATTATTAAGGGCCGGTGATAAATATTGCAAACCACGCTTAGCGCTTGCATATTTATCGACGGCTATCTCTGGAATGTATCGCCCGGTTAGCGCGTTATCAACCACGCGCATCGCCGAGGCAATAAAAACTTCCAGAGATAGTTGGGATATCGCCGTTTTCCATGGTGGAAAACGGTGATATCCTAGATGATAGGGCCTGTGGTCTTAGCCACACAATCCACCCCCCATGTTAGGTATGCCTTAGTCAGGAATTTAACAGACATTAAATTCCTGCGTTAAGGCATACTTAAAGCGATTTATATATCGCTGACCCTCCTTGATAATATCGTGAAGCTGCCTTCGCGATATTATCCCATGTTGTTTTCACAGCCACGCCTCCTTTGCATCTCATTATCGATGCGAGGCGTGTGAAAAAGGGGTGATAAGTCAAGGAATCACGCGCTAGCGTGCCCTTGATGATAATGCGATAATATTATTGCCGCTTTTCGCCCGAAAACGGGCTCTAAAGCGGCGATAATATCGTCGCCTCTTGATGATATGCCCCTTGGTTCTGCAAATACCTGAATGAACTTCATAACACAACTCCACAATTATTACACATAAACTATCTGCTGGAACAATTTTTTCCCTGTAATAAAAACCCTTTATTAAAGAAAAGTTCTGACAAAAAGGTCTTGCTATTTCAATGAGTACATTCTTACGAGGCCAATCATTTATTACATAAGGAATCACTTCTTGCAAAACGACTTCCTTATTGAACTCTGGCTCCCATTAGTCTTTGTTAAAGTCAGAGTGACCTTGGTCATGAATGAATACCACTGGGAAAATGTTCCACTTATTGTCTTCACATTTTTCCAACATTACAGGCATTCTAGATAAAAAGTCTGACACAACATTACCTTTACAAAGGGTATAAAAATTTTGTATGTAAAGTTTTGCATATGCATCGATATCCTTGCAAGTCTGGATGAAATATTGTTTGACCCTACCATGGTCAAAATTGTATTTAAAGGCTTGTGATCACATCGTAAGGTGCATACTTTTGCCCAAATAAAAGACTCAAAATGGTCCAAGGCCCAAGCACAAGATAATGCTTCTTTCTCAATAATGGGATACTTATCTTCACATGGGGATGGTGATCTAGATGCGTAAGCAATTATATGTTCTTTACCCTTGTCTAACCCTGGGCGGACAACTACGCTACGCTTGCGAAGTTTGCATACATAGTGCTACGCAAAATCCACGTAGCACAGTGCAAAATCGTGTAGCGTAGTTGTCATTTTTGCTCACTCACAGGCCTCAACGTCAAGTTGGCAACCGCGAGTGAGCAAAATGACATCCCGGCGAGTATTTTTCCTCGTTCACGATCAGCAACATCAAGTTGTCGATCGCGAGCGTGGAAAATAAACCTCCCGGCGAGATTCTCAACGCGGGGAGGTCAGGTTTCTCATTGCGAGTGGTCGCGTATGCTCGCGACCGCTCGCGATGAGAAACTACCAGTCCGCGTTGAGAAAGCTGCCACTCAAGTAATAATCTACTCGAGCGGCAGAAAACGAAAGCTCGCACTGTGCAAGATGCTATTTCAATGATTGCACAGTGCCGGATGCTTGTCGCGTAGTGCTTTGCGTATCTTGCGTGATGCAAAGTGCACTTCGCGTAGCTACGCGTAGCGCTACTACGCGAACTACGCCCATGGTTACCCTTGTCATCCATTTGGGACAATACTGCCTCCAGACCCTTGTTACTGGCATCCGTGGTGACCATTCTGTCCGCCATGGGGTCAAAGCAGCTTAAGGAGGTGGCTTAAGCAATCGCAGTTTTGATACACCTAAAATCCTTCTCACATTCTGAAAATGAAGACCAGAGAAATGTACAATCCTTTTTAAACAGTTGGCGAATGTTAAAACATTTGTCTGCAAAATTAGGCACATATTTAGCACAAAATTCAGCCATTCCCAAAAAGGACCTTACATGAAAATCTCACCAGATGACTTCATCTCCCTCAACGCCATTCTTCATAATACCCAAAGTTGGCTCAATGGCAACCACCTCATGCTCAACACCAAGAAAACTGAATTCCTCCTCATCTCCCCTCCCAATCATATACCCAAGATAGACTTATGGCTGAAGCATCTAACTTCCTTTGATTGCGCCCCACACATCATTGACGCAAAATCCCTGGGAGTCACCCTGGACAAACATTTAAACATGCAGAGGCACATCTACAATGCCAGCAAGGGAGCCAATTATCAGTTGAGTATCCTAAGGAAACTTAAACCCTTTCTCCCACAGACTGATCTAAAAATGGTGGTACGAGCTCTAGTACTACCAAGACTGGACTATGGAAGCACCACTCTATGCGGTCTTCCAAAATACAAGCTAGCACCGCTCAGGGCGTTGCTTAACGCTGTGGCCAGGCTGGTCACCGGAATAAAAAGAAATAACCACATCACCCCGGCCTTAAAAGGCTCTGAATTGCTACCCTACGAGGCGAGAATACAACTAAAGATCGCCTGCATGACACATAAAGCCCTACATAGCAACACCCCCAGCTATTTAGCACAAAAGCTAGAGCGGTCGGGAGGATGCAGACATTCACAAAGTTCGAGCTCACTACTACTAAAACCTCAATCCTTCCACAAAAAGAGAACTGGAAGGAGAGCTTTCTCAGGTATCACACCGAAGATTTGGAACAACCTTCCCCCGGATGTACGCAGCATCTCCTCCTTTACCGCCTTCAAAAAAGAAGCAAAAATGTTTCTAATGAACAAACTAACATCCTAAAACTTTAACTCTCTGATGACTATTTGCCACTGATTATATCCAAACACCAATGTCTACCTCTTTTGTATTGTATGCGATTTCCGATTGTATGTATAATTGTGTGATAAGAGTACTGTAAAGCGCTCTGATACCCCCGTGGCTCATGTTCGCGCTATATAAAACTTTATAAATAAAAATAAATAAACATCATCCTTCATGAGCGGTGTAGAAGCATTTTCAATGGCTGACACCAGAGAGGGGTTAGGTCTGACACCACTTTCATCAATGACATGACTCAGATAGGTAACACTGTTACTGGCAAAGCTGCACTTTGAATGTTCCACTGTGAGACCCTTACTCTGCAAGATCCCTAGAACCGTAAGAAACCTGGACTCGTGTTCCTTTTTATCTGCACCAAACACAAGGATATCATCCTGAAAAAAGGTGACACCTACTACTTTGCTAAATAATTGAAACATGAGACGCTGAAAAACGGCTGCCACAGAGGCTAAACCAAAGGGCATACGCTTGAATTGATAGCAGCAAAACGGAGTTATAAAAGATGTATATTTCTTTGATTCAGGTGACAATGAAATCTGGTGGTAAGCTGCTGAAAGGTCAATGGTGGAGAACCATTTGGCCCTTTCAAACAGGTGACCATTTCATTGATTTTAGGCAGTGGGAATCTGTCCACAACGATGTTATTGTTTAAGTGGCATAAGTCCACACAAAGCCTAATTTTACCATTGCTCTGTCTAGCGTTAACAACCGGAGAAATCCAATCAGAAGCTTAATTGGCTTCAATTACATCAGAAACAAGTAACTTTCAAGCTCTTTCTCAACTTGACCTCTTACTAACAAAGGAACATTGCGACATTTATGGACTTTGGGAACAGCAACATCCTTACGTCGAATCATATGTTCAAATCCTAATAAATTCCCCAACCTTTCACTGAAAATATCCGGAAACTGCTCACCCATTCTTTCCCCCACTGTGCTGCTTTCATCCACTATTAATACTTGTTCCTTACTGTAATTCTTTTTGATCTAGCCAGCGGACCAGTTTTTTCTACATTCAGTTTTCTCGGTTCTGTCTATTTTTTAATTCAAAACTTGACATTTTTGCGCTCTCCGCGGAGCGCGAAAATGTCAAATTATCGCTATTTCCGCGAGCGGAACGGATTTTTAGCCCAGGCCTAGAATTTAGTTTATATAAATTTATAAATGAAGATGTGAGTGAAGGGACCCCTCACCTTAGAAGAACCTAGTACTGGTAGTTGTTGCATCATTCAGAAGCTCTGCAAAGCTCTGGTTTGTAGAAGGGAATCTTCCGTCTGTAATGCAAAAAATGAAATGATGCGCGTTAGTATATTGCAACTTGCAAGCATTTCTCAGCCGTGCCAAAAAGTGTAGCATTAATTGATAAGCAATATGGACTAACAGTACACCAGTACTTCCTAAAAAAGTGGCTTGTTAATGTTTTTGTTGACCGCTTGTACGCAGCGCGTAGACTAGACAGTAGCAGTGTGAGGCAGGTCATGTGGGCTCAAAGGTGTCTTATACAAAAAGCTGCAAGGTAACGTCACATGTGCAAAAATAAAAGAGACAAAGGTAAAATGGTTGCATGGCTCGGGCTAACTAAGCAAAGGCTAGAATGACCATATATAACTATTAGTGTCTACTCTACTGCTACCTGATTTGTACTAGTGATGTATGTTAGTATTAACTCATTTTTCAACCTTGCTACTGATCAATAGGGGGGAGGTGTATATGACGCCTAATAAATGTATAATGTTTTCTAGGCGCACTACCGACCACCATTGCCGGGGCCAGCCAAGGTGACGCGGAGGGAGAAGATGCAGCAGTTGCTGCAGATACCAACGGAGCGGAAGGGGGAGTGGCAGCACCAGTGGCGGGCGGTGGTAAGTTAGATTCATAATCCTTAACTATTGTTGAACTTGACAGTACACTCACTGCAAGGGTGTACTGTATGTTTATGTATACTGTACTGTTGAGTCTTAAGGCCCCGCCGAAACCGCAGGGGCAAACCTCCCGCCATCCCTGTAGAAAAGAATCAGACCCCCACATGTCGACCAGGCGGAAAAGGGTTCAATATGGCGGTGGTGTCTCTCTGAACACACCGCCAGCCATATAATCTCCATTTCGAATGCCTTTGCGTGGCGGCATTGCCGTCCGCCAAGGAAAGGCATGCAGACATTGCAGAGTATGCTTGGGGGCCCCCATGGAGGGTACCTACCTATGCTATGGTACCCCCCTGCCTTTCAAAGCAAAATGTGACAGGCTCCGTGCGGGCCCGTCATGTTGTGCTTGGAAAAGCAGCGCAACATGTATTTTTAGCATTGCTTTCGGCACCGCCAACCAGAATGTAAAAAAAACAGGATGCGCCCGCCACTGTGCCGGGCGCATCATCCTAATTAATTGTCCCCACGCCCGCCATCCGAAGTCGTAAGTAAGTATGAGTTGTTGTGAACGTTTGAAGAGTGAACTAGAAGACTAGAATCCCTTTAATTGGCATAGGAGCGGAGTATTGAGTAACCAATGGCCTCATCTATCTGATTTCAACTCAGCTTTGAAAGTTTTATGGAGAAGAGCACCTGGTGCACTGTTCAACTAAAAAGTGAAAGACGGGTGGAAGGAAGAAGGACGGTCGAGATTTAAAATGTTATGTACTACTGTGCTTTATAGTGCTACTCTACCATGCCACTATGTGTATAAATAATTAACTTGTCTTACTGTTTTTCTAAGAGTATATTTTACAATTGTCTTGTTTTTTTCTTTTTGATACACAGCTACTCCTAAACTCAACCGAAAGGAGTTGGCCGCCAAGGCACGGTGCCGGAAGCTGGAGGCAATCCAGCGGGAATACTGGTGGCTGGTGGTCTTAGCAGAGGAGGAGGAGGAGACTGCGGCAGCAATTGAAGCCTCCTCAAGTGCCCCGGGCCCCAGCCACCGCCCTCCAGCGGTACGGCGCCACCATCTGGCGGCTGCCCGCCGCCACCGTAGTGCCATCTCTCGTGCCCCCCCCACTGTGGCTGCAACTGCCGCGCCCTCAGACGCCGCGTCGCCCGTTTAGAGGAGCAGGTGCGTGTCCTCCTTGAGTCCCGCCCCACACCTTAGTCCTTGTCATCAAGTTCTGCCCCTTTTTTTATTCTTTTTTGGGTGGGTGGGAACTGGTTTGGGCGTTGGGTTTGGGTTTTTGCTTTACGGACTTTTTCTCCTGGACTTTCCTATGGACATTGGTTGGAGTTAGGGAGGGGGGTGGGTCAGCTTTTGTGGGTTTAGTTTATTTTTGTTAGGGTAAATTAAATGTATTTTTCTATGTTACATGCAATGTTGTTAATGTTTTGTAGGTGGGGTAACTGTTTTACATCACACTGTTTCCTTGCTGGTGCAGGGCCGTCCATAGCCTGTGTTTGATTTAAATAATTGGCTGACTGTGTAAGACACAAACAGATAGATGCGACACACCTCACTGATTGACTTCTCCTTCTAGTACTTTCAGTCTGTCCTCTAGTCTATGCATTCTTTATCTGGACTGGTGTGTGAAATTGAAATCATTGACAACATGTCCATTATTAATTTTGCCTCCCCCAAACTTCTCTCTTACCTGTGCTTGATGTTTATGTTTAACTTTGGCACAGCAATGGCTGCATGGTGAAGATGGTTTCCTTTTTCTAACATGCCATGATTGGGGTGGTGGTGGTGGTAGTATAGTAGTAGTAGTATACACTGGCAGGGCAGCAGCATTTGCAAAAAAAGAAAAGGAGACAGTCAATCGCCTTTGAGAGACTGTTAGAGGAGTAGTAGAATGAAGTACAGTACAGAACTTACCGAGCAACAATAATATGCTAAAATATTTTACAACAAAACATAATGGTGGTTGGGATAGCCTACTAGACAGAGTTACAAACTATAGTTGTGTCGACTCGAGTCACTTGACTAGGCCTACAGCCTAACAGTTAGTGCTGTGTATGAGGAATGACAACAAACAAATCCAATCAATGCCGGCAATTAATGCTGAGGTATACGTTCCTTTGTTAAATAAAATAACCTCTAAAATATCCTACTCATGGGTGGGCAAGCAGAAGAAGATCATCGCTCTGCATTGAAATTGAAGTACTGTTGCTTTCGCCACATCCGCCCCAGCAAGTGTGTGATTAAGTATTGGTGTACATTTAATTTAGTCACACCTCGACAATAAGTCACACAGCCCAGGGGAAGAGGGTTAGGGTTTGTTGAATGGATAGGAAGGGGGGTTTTGGGAAAGGTTTGACATAGAAAAACAGTATGCATGGACAAACAAACGACAATCATTGAAGACTATCATATCCATATGTTAAGGGAGAAAACGGAAATGCATGCATGATGATAAGAGACCCGTATTACATACACTTCTAGTTCTTGTTCTGTTGTTCTGGCCTTAATACTTTTACAGATAGCAAATAGAAATTTTAAATATTGGTAGGGAAGAATCGTAAACAGAGAGCAAACCCAATGATGATAATAACAACTCCAAGAACACACTGTTGTAAAGACTGTATACAAAATATGAATCAAATTATTTAAAAGAAGATAAAAGTGGATACTGTTACTGTGTTATCCTGGTACAAAATGTGGACTGGATTGTAGATTGATAACCAAAGGGGATGTTGAGAAACAAAGTTGAAACAAATGCACAAGTTATGGTGTAGGGCAACAAGAACACTTTCTGAGGTGGCATGTATGCATCATCTCTACTCTAGTCTGTTTCCAGCATTGACCTTCAACAATAACAGGCGAGAGCAGGCCCACAGTGCTTAGCAGTAGCACATCCTACGTTAAGACTTTAGAGTACTTTTTTTTTTCTAAAATGTATAACATCACCCACATACCACTCATTAGAACACACACCAATTCCAACAAAACACATTCAAATAATACTTATCAACACACTCTCTGCAGTCATACACGCTCTAGACATCATTGACATCAGCACTCAATACAACGTCGATGCAACCTAATGAACTCTTCATTATTGAAAACTGATTCACACCCTCATTCACCATAGTTATAGCATCCAGCACATAGACCGCACACTCAAAACAGGAGGGGGACATGTAATGATACACAGAACATCATGGCCTTGCACTCTTGTCAACAGCACCACACCAGTCTTTCAAGCTCCTCCCCTGCCACTTCCATCACTCAATCTTCAAAAAAGCCTAGTATCATCTAATCCACAGATCTCTCAGATGAAACAAGCCCTTCCTAGAAGAAATCTCAGACTTCATCATCTCTGCCACCACCCCAAACACGTCCAACCTACATTCCTCTGAGGCCTCCACCTCTCAGGCAACTCTAACTGGAAATGCATAAAGGAGGCCTTCTGGATACTACTCAACACACTGGAAATAAAACAGCTCATCAATAATCCAACCCACCCTAAAAGAGGGACACTGGAGCTCATCTTTTTAGCATCCCCTAATTTTCACTGTCAGACATGTATAGCCCTGGACTGGACCGACCACTTTGCCTCTCCCTTTACCTATATATATACACCACACCTCTGCATCAAGAACAACCAAAAAGATGAAAAATAACCTTCCACTCTATCAAAGACTTCCATCTGGAAAAACGGAATAATCTGTCAGAACACTTCCAGCCAGCAATAGATGTCATTACTCTCCAGAACAAATACAAAACTACTATGAGAATTCATGTTGGACGCTATGCTCCACTAAAAACCCAAGCCATAGACCTCAGCATCCTGGTAAACTCAAACCTTTTACAGAAATAAACATTCCATTAAAAAAAGGAAAATAAATGCAGAAGATCAAATTTCCTAACCTAGGTAAAATTCTAGACATCTTTAAACAGGTAAGATCCTTCTCCTTTTAAATAAACCATACATGTATCCAACCTTCCTCACCAACCTATCTCCTTTTATCCAACTTCTATTCCTATTGAAAATTGAGAAAGCAGCTGCCCCCCAGATACAGGAGCATATCAGCAAGAATAATCTCCGACAGGACCACCAATGAGGTCTCATTCCAAGCTTAAACACCAAGATGGCCGACAACGTCCTTATTTTTAAAGACAGGAATCTTCGACACAGTTAACCATCCAGCTTTTATAAACACCCTAAAATCACAAATGGGATTTTCATGCACATATTGAAATGGCTCCTGTTCTACCTCATCAACCAGTACCAGCTAATGCAAATAGAGTCTAGAAGAGAATAGCCATCCCTGTCCCCAAATACAGTCTAAAGAGCTTGGTCACACTCAGTATCCTATAGTGTACCCTAGTGCTCCATCTTTTCTCCCATCATCTTTGCCCTCTACATGGAACAATTTTGGATCCATTCTTGCAGACAGCAGAATCAAGATCCACCAATACAGAGATGATTCTCAAATCTACCTAAAAATATCTTCACCTAACAATATACAGAGATTCAAAATCTGCCTCAAGCCCATTCAGTCTTGGATGTCAACTAACTTGTGAAGTTAAACCCCACAAATACTGGTTTCTTCCAATTTTCCAATATCACCAAACCACTTCATATTCAAGTCTGGCTCTAAAAACTTAAACCTACCAGACTTCACTTCCCCTAGCTGACAGATCATACAAAATCTCTCAAATTCATCCTCCATACACACCTCTCATTCAAGCAACATATTGCAAGGAAAACCAAGACAACTTAGTTCATATTCAAGACGAGCCACATCACTTATATAGCCCTCAACAAGACCCCTGCTTACATGGCAAACACACTAGCCATGTCTGAGGAACACCACCAGACCAGGTTACTACATATCACCAGACTGGAGACAAAACCCTGCACGAAAGAAAGGAAATAGAAGACAAGCCTTTTATGTGTATTCACTTAAGATCTGGATCAGCATCATCTCTCCTACAATTAGTAAAGAGCTAAAGACACACCTCTTCAAGGAGCACTAATCCTGGACCAACATTGACCTTCCCTCAATAGTTGGATCCTACTAAGGGCCATGCCCCGTACAGCTTTAGATACCAAAACATACATTCTTGTGATTCTTCTCTATCCTACTAACCATTGACACCATCATGGAGTCTATGTTCTGCGCTGGATCTCCCAATTGATGAGAAAGCTGTGGTTGTGGAGTAAATAAATCATCTAAACAGGAATGGAGTCCCCTCCCTGGGAATCATCTCTACTAGAGATGCCAGTGTCCTGGTAAATAATCTAGGTTCTGATTTCGCCCACGAACAATCTGGATACTGGCACACTGAAAAATGCAAATAAGCATACTAAAGATTCAATGTACCTAGAAACTCCCCTGGATGAATAAATGGAATGATCTTCTGCAGAGAAGTGAACCATCTTGACTCAGGAATTTACTCTTTTTAAATCCAGCTCTGGGCAGAAACCTCCATCGGCTTTTACCACCAGTAACAGAATAAAGTACACTCCATGACATTGCTCTTTAAGTGGTAACAGAACCACTACCCTCTTCTGAATCTGGGCTGCAATCCCAAAGGTTATTACTCACATTTGCCTTCTTAAAGGCAGTCTTAACCCACTGTGTACCCAGGAAGCTTGCCTCATGCTCTCTGCCCTTCACCAGCTGGTGTCCAGCATGCCTGAAGATGAGGACTGCTCCCACCTACTCACCACCGATGATCCATACACAAACTGTGCTCTAAGCTTCATATATTTAATAAATTCAAACCCCGCACAGTAAACCTGTCTCACAGTCCTCACAGTGTGGTGAAGAGGGCGGGCTCCACCGAACTGCAGCCAGCAAAGAAAACTCCACCCGACTCTGCTCACATTTTCCACCCAAGCCCTGCAGAAGACAAGGGGATACCAGCACCATGGAACTCGATGCAACTCATGCTCTACTCTAAGCTATGCCCACCAAAATAAACTAAGACAGATAAAAATATTAGGGGCCTCATTTATGAAAAGTGATGCATCGCTGTGTGAAAACAGTGATGCGTCACTTTTCATTGCGCCCTCCTTGCGACATGCTGGATGCTTCATATTTACAATATGACGCATCATGTCGCAAGAAGCTACAGATACATCAGTATTTCTGACGTATCTGTAGGCACAAAAATGACGCATTGCTGGAGCGTGTCACAAAAGTGACGCAACTTTAGAAATGGGTCATTTAACATGGGTAAGTCCCATTTCAATGTACCTGCGTCAGTCTTACGCCGGCTGTGAGGCAGGCGTAAGATATTGACGCATTTGTGCCCTAGGAGTGGCGCAGTGAAATCTCATAGCCCTGCATACATTATACCTGGCGCAGGTATAATGTGGCCCAGGGGTTTATAAAGTGACGCATCTACCTAGATGCGTCACTGTGTAAATATGACGCAACATGGTGCATTTTTTTTCACCGCTGATGCGTCACAAAGAGTGACGCACCAGCGGCGCAAAAGTGACGCAAGGGCTCATAAATAAGCCCCTGTGTGTTTACTGTGGGTATCCCTTTTATTCAGTTAAGGAAAGGTGGAGGAAGAGATTAAGGTTAGAGATGTAAATGTGGCAGGAGGAGGCGTGTCTGTGGAGGCAAACCCACCTCCTTGTGGGAATGACTGGAACGAGGGAGTGGACGAGAAGGTAACGACTTACCGAGAGACAACCCGGCATATTCTAACAGGAAGGAGTTCCTGAAAGACCATTATGGCTTGAAGAGAGGTAGTCATACGTGCAAGACTTGGCCATTGTTTGCCACCTGGCAGGCAGAGTTTGACTCCAGGAGCCAGCCTCACTGTGTCTGCCTTTCAGAGGCAAAGGTGTAACTGGAAATGACTCGAGTTGCCGTTGATTCAAGAGACTTTGGTGTACGAATGCAGTATATCTATTTAAAATGTATATTAAATGTATGAAGACCACATCGAAAAGTCATACTATAGTTTATTACGGATGGGAATGAATCAGCTTTGAGAGATAAGGGACTGTGGGGCTCCACTTCATAAACTGCATATGTCCACTAAATTGAAATCTTAACATTAATGTCACATGATACCAAAGATGCATTCAATTTTACTTTGAGATTAATCCAAACCACATCATACTAACGATTTCCGACTGATGATTGTAAGAAGAATAGGAAAACACGAATTACCAAATGGAGGGGTGTGTGTGTGTGTGTGTGCTCACAACATCTGTTTCTAGAGCCTGCCGTGTGTGCAGCCGCCCATCAGTCTATAGGTGTTTTCAGTTCATCCCCTGTGCATCCATACCTCTGTTCATCACCGGCCCTGTGCTCTTGAGTATCAGAAGGCACTGTCTGTCAATAGTTCACACAACACAGCTTTCGTCAATTCTTCACATGACTGACATGTTACCTCCCCTGCTAGCTCGAGGCTGCCGAACGCTGACATTAAACACAGCCCTCCATCGCCACCGCTCCCGCTCCAGCCCTGCTGACATTCACTCCACCTTCACCGTGCTCTGGTGACCCGCCAGCCTCAGCCTGTGGTAACTCGTCACATCCTGCTGGTACCCTGAACCCGCGCCCTATTGATTAGCTCAATGATTAATGCTCCGTAATAGTGTTCCTTATCTGCTCCCAGACAGAAGAGAGGGAAGGTGTGTGAATTAATATATAATATGGCTATAAAAGAACCCTTAACGTAGTCCAGCATCAGACAGGATTGCGTCACTGGAATCTGTGGACACATTTGAAGTACTTGGGGGCATATTATCAAGAACGGTGTTAAAATTATCGCCACTTTAGCGGCAGAAAACTGCTGCTAATGCGGCGATAATGGGCTTGATAATATGCCCTGGAGAATTCCAATAGAAGCCCATGTTGACACCATATAAGTTTAACGCCGTTTCTTGATAATATGCCCCTTATTCTTTTCTCTTTGTTTTCAGGGGGCCTTTTAATGTCAAGACATAATGCTATTTCAAAGGGGAGCTGTTGGTGTGGAAAAGCAGACCACTGTAGGCCAATATTATGGTTAACTGTAAGCGTTTGCTTTCAGATGCATTAGATTCCATGTGGGGAGCAAAGGCTTTCCGATACATCCATTCAGAAAATTCCGAAAGATGGAAAACCTAGGATTGTGTCAAAATGGTGTACCTATCACAGAGAGGGGTATCAAGGACAAATATATGTATTTCTCCTCGCTACTTTCTCTTTCTATGTGTGATGCATTTTGCGTCATACATAGAAAGAGGAAATTGCATTTTAGGGTTGTTTCTGTGTAGGAAGTGGTCCCTCTCTACACAAAAACAATGCTGCCTGTGCACCACTCAAGTGCGTCAGAGCAGGCAGAGAGCTAAAGAGCGCCATATCCAGGGATGTAACACAGGCCCCCGCTTCCCCTGCAGTGCCGGAGCCCCCAGCTGTAGGGGACCCCCTCAGCACAGTACTCAGGTCTGAGCGCTCCTGATAACATCCGGGGCGGGCACGGGTGCCCCTCCGTGTACATTGGGGGGGGCCCTTAAGCTTTTGTTATGCCACTGGCCATATCTTAGTAGGGCTGGCACTCTTCAGCTCTCTCCTCTCCACAAAACACAGGGCAACAACTCTGCCTGCGGCACCGGGTTGAGAAAACATTTAGTATATATTGGGACCATGAATCCAATGTCCAGTTATCCTTATTAACACAGATAAGAAGCACTGCCGCTATTGAGTTTCACAAATGCTATTAGATCCACTCACACATGATAGTATTAAAGTATCATAACACTCTGGCAGCAGCACAATAAGCAGGCTCAGGACCCTATTAAGAGATTAACGGATGGGATTCTAACAGGGTATGTCTGTCCGCCATCTTACAAGACCATTAAATCTAGGGCAACTGGAATTTTACGGCAGTGGAGGACGAATAATGTGGCAAGGTGACTAATTTATGCTGCAAGAAAAGCAAATGCTGCAGCATAATGTGGCGCATTTTTGCGACAGTATTACCTCATTTTGTAATTTGTACACATTGTGAGTGAAGGTTTCATGTCTTTGTTACTAGTTTGACACAAATATATCAATGAGCAACAGAAAGGTGGCCAGTCAAACTTCACAAAGGGCTTTCCAATGAATGGTAACACTTGTCACTGCGCTTTTAGTAACGTTTGATCTGTTTGAGTCAGAAACATTTGTTTCTGTTAAAATCTGCTGATTATGCAGTAGATGATAGATTATGTGGCAAATATGGCAAATCCATAATTATGCGGAATATGCCTCAGCCGCAATATCGCATCATTTCAGTGGCCCTGATCATAGCGCATGGCACTTGTGATACAACGAACGGGATATCTGCCATGTCTGCGACAGAGTATCCCATCCACAAAACTCTAAATAAGGCCTTTAATCCCCAAAAATGTCTGAGTCATCTGCAAAAGAAACCAAACGTAAGCCGAGACAAGCAAAACAATCTGTACCTTTAAGAGAAAGAATCCTCACTTGCATTAAACCTCCCTTAAAAGCAGCCTGGCGTTTCCACTAAGGGCCTCTCACATCTCTTCCTATTAAGATACGCCCAGACTATGCTATATAAATGAGCCTGCAGCAGCCATTGTGTCCTTAGTTCACCTACAATTAACATTGCGCCATTATATGTCTATGGGAAGGATACTTGGATCCAATCGTGAAACACGCTAAATCACTCTTCCTGCTAATGCCACTTGTTAACATGTAAATCTGTAAACCTGACAAAGAAATAGGCAATATGATTTGTATCAGCCCCTTTCTAAATCAAATGTTTCATACAAATCCTTTTCTGCCTTCAGAGCTGCTAGAGGCCTCCTGCAGAAAGATTTAAACGCTAATTTTGGGAACATGAACACACCTATCAGATGAAAAATAAATGTATCCTTCAATGAATAAGTAAGTGGAGGTTTTAACATATTTTATTTGTGGAAGAACAGCAGTGAGCAGATCACTGAGCACATTAATTTAAGAGGCTATGAAAGTACATCATTCATGCTCATGTAACACGGAAGCCAAACTATTGTGACAACCATGTAGGCGACCTGATTTTCATTTCAATTTTTTTTGTTGGTGACTGCCACCATCAGAAAGAGAGGAGGCAGGCGGGGCAATTTTTCCCATGCCCGCTTCTTGAAGAGACTGTGCCCTATAGGTGAGGCTGCCACCAGATAGCAGGTCATGGCATGTTTCGCAGCGCTAGTCGTTGTAATCCTTGCCCTCATCATAAATGATGCTGCCACCACGCTGTGAGAGCTCGACAAGCCACGTTTACAGCTGATTGGGTGTGGGGGTGCGTAGGCTGTGCCTGCACGCTACACACCCAACATTGTCCCACCTCACTACCAGCGCCAATAGAGCGGTGAAGGGGATGGCGTTGACGGGACCCATAATTTTGTACACTGGCCTCGCATGTGTTCCATTATGTGGCAGGAAACCTGGCTGCAAGAACAGAGCAGTGGAGTCTAAGGAGCCAAGAGTTGATTTAATTTATTTATTATTTCATTTTTGCAATTTTATATGGCGTGGACATGGCCCGAAGACATCAGAGCGCTTTACAAAAGTGGCATGATACAAGGATACAGCAAGTTACAGTTTCAATAATTATGTTCAGACATATTGCATCAATAGCTGCGACCAGGACAAAAGCAGCCGTTGGACAGGGAGGTACATGGTTGAAGAATTGATTAAGATGGTGGGTGGTCACAATGAAGGTAGATCGTCTCCTGGATGGAGTACTTAGAGATGGTCGAGAGTGATTAACCCAGGTGTCTGTCAAATAGGAGGAGCTTGAGGTCCTTTTTGAAGGTGGCTATGCAGGTTGTTAGGTGAAGGGAGGGAGGTAAGGAGTTCCAGATTCTTGTGGCACTACCAGAGTCATGTACCATTCTCGTCTGAAGTTGGGGAATTTCAGGTGCAGGGATTTGGCATTTCTGAAACCCCGATTTGCTCCAGAGATTTTCAGTTTATCACTTAGGTGGGGAAAGAGGAGTGCAGTTTTCTGTGGATAATGCAGGTTGTTTTGAATTGGGCCCGTGCTTCAATGGGAAGCCATTGGAGGATTAGCAGGGCCAGGGAAATGTGGTCACATTTCTTGAGACCTAATACGAAGCGTGCTGCTGCATGTAGAGTTGCCCTCAGTGGGACTAGATGAACTTTGGGAATGCCTGAGAGAAGGGCAATTCCATAGTCTAGCCGGAGATGACAAGAGACTGCATCACTGTTTTGACGTCTTGTTCTGGGATCATTTGTCTCACGTCCCATAGCTGCCTGAGTTGGTGTCGTGCACTTTAGGCAATGGCTCTGGGCAATGGCAGGACAACCATCCAGTACGGGAAAGTTGGCCATCCATTCCTGAACTGGGGTTTTTGCTTTCAAAGGTGAGATCAAAAGAAATTCTGTTTTAGTTGGGTTGAGTTTTAGGTTAGACATCTAGTTCTGCATCTTTAGGAGCGAGATTGAAAGGAGGGCAAGGTTTTCAGGGGAAGTGACTTTCGTGTATATTTGAGTGCAGTAAGCGTCGAGGCAGAAGAGAATCCCCGCATTTCTGAGAATCACACACAGTGGTTCTAGGTACAGGTTAAAGAGGGTTGGGGGGAGGATCAAGCCTTGAGGGACCCCCTGATGTATATTGACCAGTTTCGAGAAGCGGTTGCCTATTTTCACAATTTGGGAGCTGTTGGTTAGGTAAGAGGAGACCCAATTGAGGACTGTGCCTCCAAAGCCCATGCTTTGTTCAAAAGTGTGAAGTAGGTCCAGTTGGCTGACAGCGTTGAAGGCAGCGGATAGGTCCAGGTCCATTAGGACCAACAGGCAGAAGTTCCAGGAGTCGAGGATTCTAAGGGAGTCATTGACTGTTTGTAGGATCACAGTTTCTGTGCTGTGGCACTGGTGGAAACCAGATTGGAGAGAGTCTAGGAGGTTGTTTGTTCGAAAGTGTGAAGTGAGCTGGGTAGCAACGCAACTTTCAATCACTTTGCCTAAAAATAAAAGTGTGGAGACTTGGCAGTATTTGTTCATGTTCTCTGGGTCAAGATATTGTTTTTTCAAGAGAGGAGAGGATTGGCCCACTTTTAGTCTTTCTAGAAATAGGCCCTGTTAAAGAGAGGAGTTGGCCATGTTGGTCCATAGGGGGAGTAGGACTGTGGCAAGAGATTTGCTGATAGATGCTGGAAGGGCATCCTGAAGGTGGTTCAATGGTTTAACTTTGCAGATTGTTCACTGTAGGCCTCGTTCGGAAATGGGTGAGAAAGAGGACCATGAGTGGATTGCTGTGCACTATAGAGTCTCAGTTTCTGGAGGACCATTAGTGTGTAATGAGGTATGGATGTCTCTGACTTTTCTGTCAATGAAATCAACAAAGTTGTTACAGTGGCCCTTGGTGGCTAAGAGCTGAAGTTGTGGACGGGTGTCAGAAGTTCCGGAATCACCACAGAAGCATAATTGATGAATATTTCCCAATGCCTACTCACCGGTGCCATCATCACATGAATAGGTAACCTCACCAGCAGAGGGGGAAAGGGGAGTTGGACAGAGAAGAGAAAACTCCGGATGGGCAATTGCTCCCTAGCTGCCAGGATCTCTTCGGTACCTCTTCTGTTCTTTAGCTACCCAAAATTATCGCAGGTGGAATCAAGCACCTAATGCACACAATTGGGAGACAGCAATGTAACCGCACTTCCTCAAATGATCTTCTATTCAAGCTATCTTTTGACTAAACTCTTACCCAATATTGTCTGGAGTTTTGCCTCTCTTCTAATAGTTGATATGATGTCTTACTGTATTTGTTGCTACCAGCATACCTCTCTGACGGGTCTGAATGACCTAATACACACAATAGGAGACACTATGAAATTGCACCTCCACTAATTCCTTCTATATTTACCAATTCTAATCCGTTCTTACCCTGGTTATCAGGAGCTCAACTTTTAAACTTTAGATGATGCGCCAAACCTTTTTACTTTACATTATTTACACAGTCTTGCCATACAATTAAATTACATTAAAGTGTCAGTGCCAGGACTTCTGTCTGTGCCTCCTGTAGACTTTTCCTGAGAAGAAGTTCTTGGTCTACCGCCAAGCGCTGACTCACTGGCAGATGATGCGCGCAAGAAGGAACGAGGGAGGGAAAGAAAGGTAGGATAAGACAGGGAAAAAATGCCCAAAAGGGGGAGCCTGAAAAGGACAGTTCAACAGAATCTTTCCGAAATAATAGTCAAGGCCTTACTGACTTTTCCAAATGTAGTTGCTTCAAACCTCTCTGCTTGAGAATGCGGAGAAGGCACTCGTCGGTACTTTAGGTGATGAGCTTGCAGCCTTACACAAGAGTGAGACACTGCTCACCGCCAGAATGCTCCAAAATTTCAAGGCAGAGCGTTCGCTTGTAACGGAAATTACCGAACTTCCACGAAAGTCCGCCGCTGCACCAAAGTGCTGTGAAGGGGATGCGTCTTCAAAAACAACCTTCCCTCATGGAATTCAAATTCAAGTGCGCCGCATAGAACGCACGCACGCCACTAGAGTTCCCCAAATATCGCGAGAGTGTTCCTTAACGAAAATGGCTGCGGATAACAAGAGAACACGGCAGCCATCTTGCAATGTACATCCATTAACAGTTTTACAGCAACTTTCAGTGATTGTTCACTGAGAGCTTCCTCACCAGTCTTCTCTTTCTCTTCCACCGTCTCTTCAATCTGCTCTGGACCAGAGATATCACATTAATCTGATTCCAGACAGTACCCCTCCCAAAGGCCGATTCATCAGCCCAGGCTTGAGAGGGTGTTGAATGTGAAATTTACGTATGAGTTGTGGAGCATGAACATCAACTGCTGACTCCCAAGATATATCTTCTGGCCTATAACCTTTCCAATCAACAAGATAGAGAAGTTTTCCTTTGGCTCTTTTAGAATCTAAGATCTCTTTCACTTCATACTCAATATGCCCTTCCAGTAACAGAGGTGCTGGTCGTTTGACAATTCTGGTGCTGGGAGAACTTTTCTTAAAGCAAGGATACATGAAAGATTGGATGAATTCCGGAATTATAGGGTAATTTCAACTGAACAGTGACTGGACCTAGAATTCTTTCAATGGGATAGGGCCTTACAAAACGGGGTTGGAATTTTCGATTCCCTTTTAGATGAAGACGCTTAGTAGACAACCAGACCATGTCTCCCACCTTATAATCAGGTGCCTCTTTCCTATGTTTGTCTGCCTGTATCTTATAACCCTCTTTGGCCTTTACTAAATCGGATTCAGCAGATTTGCGAATAAGGACCAAGTCTTGCATTAAGTCTTTGACCGCCGGAACCCCCATATCTCCCTGACCAAGGAAAGGATTCGGGTGTCTGCCATAATTCCAGAAAAAGAGGGAGTACCCTTTGGAAACACTTTTAGCGTTATTAAATGCAAACTCGGCCATCCAAAGTAACTCTGACCATTCACCGTCCTGATCCAACAGAAACAGCCAAAGGTATTGTTCCAATTCTTGATTTACTCTTTCCGTCTGACCATCGGTCTCAGGATGGTAACTGGTGAGTGTCGGAGTTCTGCCCCCAACCCCTGCATGAACGCCCTACAGAAATGGGATACACACTGGGAGCCTCTGTATGAAATCAGAATCTTTGGAACCCCATGAATCTTGACGATCTGTTCACTAAATAATGTAGTTAACTCTTTGGCAGTGGGAATTCCTTTCACAGGAACAAAATGGCCCATTTTCATGAATGTGTCTACAAACACTAATACAATGTTGTACCCATGACTAGGGGGTAGGTCCACAATCAAATCCAAAGTGACAGTATGCCAAGGATGAGGAGGTGTGGGCAAGGGTTGTAGAAGACCAGAAGGAGCTTGACTCAGAGATTTTCCACAAGCACAGATTTCACAAGTGTCTATATATTCTTTAACATTAGAGAAAATCACTGGCCACCAAAAATGACATTGAACCAGATCTAGAGTCTTCAACAATCATTTGTGACCCGCCAAGGGTTGATCATGGCACGCATGCAGAGCTTTTTACTGAAGTTCTCTTGTGGGCAAGTACAAATCACCATGATAATAAGGCAATTGGTTGAATATTTCTCTTTCTGAATCTTGCTGGGACCAAAGTAATATTTCATCTGGTGTCAGATTCCTTTTAACCTCTTCTTGAAAATCTACCAAAGAGATAGTGCAGATAATTTTAGACTCAGGAATTATAGTCTGTTGAGTCTGTGGAGATTCTGGTATTTCTGTGTGAATCCTGGACAAGGCGTCCGCCTTGCCATTTTTATTCCCAGGACGGTAGGTAATCACAAAATCAAAATCAGCAAAGTAGAGGGACCATCGTAACTGCCAAGGGGTTAAGGTATTTGCAGTCTTTAAGAACTGGAGATTCTTTTGATCAGAGTATACTGTTACCTTGTGTCTTGCTCCTAATAGATGGTGCCTCCATTCCTCAAACGCATCCTTCACTGCCAATAATTCTTTCTCCGCAATTGTATAGTGGGTTTCTGCTGTAGAGTGCTTTCTAGATCGAAATGCTACTGGATGCAGTTGTCCCATCGTCTTATGCCGTTGAGATAGCACCCCACATATGGCCAAATCAGATGTATCAGCCTCCACATAGAAGGGTTCAGCCAGATCTGCATGAAGCAAAATGAGAGCGGATGTAAAACTTTCCTTCAGGAACACAAAAGCCTGATCGGCCTCCTCCGACCACTGAAATTTTGTACCTTTTTTAAGGAGCTTAGTGATTGGGACAATCTTTTGCGAAAAACCTTGAATGAAGTGTCTATAAAAGTTTGCGAAGCCTAGGAATCGTTGAACTTCTGTGACATCTTTTGGAGAGGGCCAATTAACTACAGATTGAACTTTCTTTTGGTCCATAGTCACTCAATCAGAACAAATCCCAAAAACTCCACTGATTGTACTGCAAACACACATTTCTCTAGTTTGACAAATAGCTGATGAAGACGTATTCTTTCTAATACCATTCTGACGTCTGATGAATGCTCCTGTGGGTCCTTAGAAAAGATCAAGATATCATCTAGCTAGGCAACAGCGATCTTGTCCAACAAATCCCACATGATCTCATTGATAAATTGCTGAAATGCCGCTGGGGCATTGCAGAGCCCGAATGGCATGACCTAGTATTCGAACAAGCCGTATTTCTTTCGAAATGCGGTTTTCCATTTGTGACCCTCCTGGACCCGAATAAGATGGTATGCTCGCCTGAGGTCTAGTTTGGTAAAAATCTTAGCTTCTTTAACCTGATCAAGGAGGACTGAGATCAAGGGCAATAGATAATGATTTTTGATGGTCACTCTATTTAAAGGACGATAGTCGATGCCGCCACTTAGGGAGCCATCCTTCTTAGGAATGAAAAATTAAGGAGAGGACACTGGTGACTGGAATGGTCTAATAAATCCACTGGCCAAATAGCGATCCAAATAGTCTTTTAAGTAGTGATTCTCATCTTCTGTCAATGCATATACTCGGGAACAGGAAGAAGAGCTCCAGGTTCTATATCGATGGTGCATTCGTAGGGGCGATGGGGAGGTAATTTCTCTACTTCCTTCTCACTGAGGAAAATAAAATATCATGAGGGCTATGTGTCCCCGTGTGTTCCCCCACACTCATGTGCACATACATGTCACCTACGTATTTCCCCTCCATGGCCTGTCTATCATGATGCTTATGCTATAACGTGGCCTGCCATAATCCAGTCTCCCATGAGAGAAACGACAAATCTGCTCTGAGGCCTACACGTTTTGCATCATGTTTTCCCGCATTTCCATTATTGTGGCCCAGCCAGAGCCGAAAAGAGGCTTCAGGCCTCAGAACGCTCTGAAAGCTGTAGCTGCGTATCCTTGGCCTTGCACACTTGGGCCTCAGCCAAAGGGCCCTGTCCGAGACAGTATTGAGCACGGTTATCTGCTTACTCCTACCGAAACCACATTCCTGCCTGGAGAAGGAGGGATAAACATGACCCATCTGCAAAGGAGAAGCCTAGCCTTTCTGTCTCTTTTTGTGTGATTACAAAGCTCACGTCAGTGAAAAGCCCATAGCCCCCGTGCAAGACTTCAGCAGTAAACGAAGAAATAAATGCCACATTGGCCCTTGGTGATGGGCAACCTATGTCACGAATCAGTCCCTGCTCCAAACTTTAGATATCAAATAATACGAGATGTGCTGGTCACCCTGACACTGAAGGCCTCACTTCTAGACTCCAGACTCCCGGTTGCATAGCAACCCTTTCACACGTCAGTTACACGTCATGCTCAAGTTGAGCACAAGTAAGGCAAAGTTCCAGTAAAGTTCCAGCTGATCACGCAACCCCCTCCAGGCATCCACCCACCTATGACACTTACCTATTATCATCAAGTGGACGCCCACCTTCACGCCTACTTACACGCCCACATGCTCTTATCTCATTCTCTCTTGCTCCGCCTGAAGCGCTCTTGCTTACGTATATTATTACAAACATATATATACTGTACTCTGTGAATAAAGTTTGAGAATACCTTTTTGAGAACCCTGGTCCTGATCCCTTGTGGTGATGGAACTATTCTCCCTATAACTCGAGTTATTTGAATAAAGCCCTTTTGAACCTGATACCACGGACTCAGCCTTTTGCTTCATGTATAATTGTATTGATATCTAGAAATTCTGAAACTCGTAATAATTTATTTACGACATAATGGCTCCCGAATAGGGACGAATCTCCTTCCCCATGCGCCGGAGATGAAGGTCCAGTTTTGCCCCCTTCCACAGCCGTGACGGACTTCGAGTGTACACGACGCGGGTTTTCCCGCCAACTCCCTCAGGCCAACGAAGGAGACGGACTGTGACCAGGCATCCATACGAGGCGGTGAGGATTGCGGATCGTCCCGACCCAGAGCCCACCTGCGAGAGAGCTGTGTCCGAGGTTTCAAGAGATCCACCTAAGATACGCCATTCCCCGCGCAGCGTCAAGTTTCCGAGGCCTTCAAGTTCAAGTTCAAGTTCTGCTTCCCGGTGAGTTTCTCATGGGGGTTGCAATCATGACGGGTTCATTTAATGAACACGGTAAAGACGTGTCTCACTTGTGAGACCTGTATGTTCAAGAGCATGCATTCAAGAATTAATGTTTCAAGATTTAGAGGTCAAGTTTTCAGGTGCACCGATATAGCTGTATGAATGTTATCGTCTTAAGTTAGGTTCAGTTAGGTTTAAATGTGTCAGGTTTGTGTGTAAGTGTGCTGCATTGTGATTTTTGGGTCTATTTTTTGTTCATTGTGATTTTTGTTTTCGGTTACATTCCAACATGCCGTTATTTTCGAAACTGCGTAAGATAGGTACCAGGAAAGGTGTACTAGAGGAACCAGTTAACATTCCGCCTAGAGACACACCTGGACATTTCATGTACTGTAAGCATGGTTTAGATGCCGTGTTGTTTTTAGGACTTTGGGTGGATTACACGAAGGATTTAGAGACAAAGTATAAATGGCCCATTACGGGAACATGGGATGCGGAATGCATCATGAAGGTAGAGGAAGAGATACGGAAGAGAAAATCTAGACCTGCTCAGAAGGATGCCATTGAGTTATGGCGCAAGGAATCTCATAGAAGAACAGAGAAAGAGTTCCACAAAGCAGAGAGAAGTAGACAGGAGTCCGAAAAAGCAAAAGAAGAAAAATTACAGGAAGAAGGGGAGCGGGTAAAAAGAGAGCAGGCTGAAAGAGAAAGAAATACTGCCGTTGCTGGTATTTATCCCGTCCTTTCAGAGGAACTAGCAAAAGTGGCCCCAGTAGAAAAATTAGTTAGAGTGCAACCGCCAGTACCCCGAAAAATAAAACAAACAGCATCCTACACGTTCATTAACAACTACCTAGAGGAACCCCCACCATCATACGTGGACGGAATTTTCCCTGCACCCCCAACGCAAGAACAGCTCCAGGAGCTCGAGGACGGCGGGGAGGGGGGATCCGGGGCAACATCAGGAGGGGGACCGACAGTAAAAGTAGCAATCTCCGAATGTATATATGACCCGGATCCAGGAAAGGGCAGAATGCTCGTGTTTTCATTACGGCTTAGGCGAGCAGTCGCAGATTTGGAAAAATTACCAGATATGGATAAACATCTAAAGAAAATTTACACATTCATAAGAACAGGGGAAGGTCCTGAGTGTATAGCAGAAGCCGTACAAAATAGAAAGGTAATTATTAAGAACTATATCCTTCGCTTCCTAATTAATTGTCTGATCAGAGAAAAAGACGAAGGTGATGGTGATGTAGACCGGTGTTATACTGGTTGGAGTGATCGCATAGATGCCGGTCAGCATGATAAATCAGGCCAAACAGACAACATGTTGACCAAAATCCGGAAGGCAATAATAGCATCACATGAAGGAAGCCCGAACGAAACACCTGAGTTATCATCTGATGACGAAGCAGGGGACAAAGACAGAATACATTATGTGGGCCGTGCCCGGCGATTCGAAAGGCCCAAGGGCCTCAATCACCGTAAACAGGGAACTGCCATAAAGGAAAGATATTCCCTAGAAAGTTTGTTCCAGATCACCGAAAAAGCGGTGAATAAATGGCTGGGTAACGATCAGCCCCTCACCCCGACCGAAAATGAATTAGCACGATCAGCTACCCTGTGGATATCCCAATATGATACATATAATAATGATATCGTAGCCCAAACGTTCTTGAGCCTCCCACCAAACGAACAGCGCATAGCTGGTGTTTACATGGTCCAACATTTGATCACGCTATATGAGAGTCAATATTCTGGTCCTGGTCTGTTGTATAAGTTGCTGGACGACATAATACTAGACAGGTGGATGAACATGGGTACTGAACTGATTAATGTCATTCTGGATCAGCGACACAAGTATATAGTATACGAGACTAGATCCCTGCTTCCCGCTCCACCTCAGGTTAAGGAACAGTCGTACGACAAGCTGAACCCCCTACGAGAGGTTCATCCTGTAAAGGATGCAAACAATGACCTGCAACGGGTGTATGTCTACACCCCCTTGTCAAAATTAGAGATACTGGAAATAAAGAAAATGTTACCATCCCATGATAAAGACCCGGGGGGTTTTCACCGAGAACTAAAGGACATTCTTCGCTTAGGAGAATATACATATGCTGACATTCTAAAGTTATTAAAAGTACTATTGCCCGCTGGTATTTACGAGAAATTGAAAGGACAGGACTGGGAGGTGGGAGACAAAAGACTCAGTTGGGATATACTGGAAAGAGAGGAGGTAGGAAGAGGCCCGGGGGTTGGTCTGGGTCCTCGAGCTAAAGACCTACCTGAACTCCTTGTACAAGTTTTGCCCAGATTACTAATCACCAAGAAGGAAGACTGGGATGCTATTTCGGCCTGTAAACAGAAACCAGACGAAGACACTAGCGATTTTTACTCTAGGTTCGAGAAATGTTTTACTATCAATAGTAGTCTTAAGCCCGGTAGTGATTCATATCCCCATCTTTTCGTGAGCAAACTAGTAGAAAATTCCCTACCAGAAGTGAAGTATAGGGTACTAAAGGTTGAGAGTACTTGGCAAGCAAACAGCCCTTCACAAATGTTACAGATGTTACAATACCACCAGAACAGAATTAGAGAGGAACACGAACAGGATAAGAGACGCATGAGAGACACAAAGATGAAGATGCTGGTGGCCCAATCAACACCGGAAAACACAAACACGAACAAGAATAGCACGAAACAAAATACTGGGACCTGTAATTATTGCAAGAAACCAGGTCACTTCGTAAATGAATGTGCGGTCCTGAAACACAATATAGCTATAGGTAAAACAAAGCCACGATCTTATCCTCCCAAAGAAAATAACACACATCAGACATCAGACACCTTTCCACCGCCGCCGCCGCCTGTCCATGTACCTTTACCAGCCCACGCCACAGCACAAATGTATGAGCACACTCAGACTAACTATCCAGAATATCAAGCATATTCGTGAAAAAGCCAAGAGAGGGAATTCGACTTGCCCCTTATTCCAGTTCCTGTGGACCAAGCGGGTCCCTATGTGCATGCACGTTTACTAGGACAGAATAAAAAGTTTTTGATTGACACCGGGGCAAGTAGAACTACCATCAGTCATTCTGAGGTTCCAGGGGCACCCCTCTCGGGCTCAAAGAGTATATCCCTGGGCTTTTCAGGAAGGCCTATTATCAATGAGGTTTCAGAACCAGTCTCTTTAGGAGTCGGTCCACTAATACATACAACAGACTTACTGCTTACTAAATCATGTCCAGAAAACTTACTTGGCATAAAAACATTAAAGGAACTGGGAGCAGTTATCTGTTGCTCGCCAGAAGGAGTGCGACTGTATTTACTTGATTTCAAGGGACATTTTGTTATGAAAGATGTTGACATCAGGCTTCAAAATGTACCGCAGCACCTATGGGCACAAGGCCCGACTGACGTAGGTTTCATGAACATTACACCATACCAGGTCACCCTCAAGGAAGGAGTGGTGCTGCCACGGATTCGACAATATAAAATTCCACCTGAAGCTGAAGTAGGGTTGCTGAAAATTATCAATGAATTGATTGCACAAGGGGTGGTGATAGAGACAGAGTCAAACATATGCAATTCACCTGTTCTTCCTATCCTTAAAAGAACTGATCCCAATGCATCACCTGTCTATAGATTAGTTGTGGACCTGCGAGAATTAAACAAATGTGTGGTGCCACAGTACCCTGTGGTCCCGGACATTTCTTCATTATTGACTGCCATTGATGCGAAGGCTACGTTCTTTACAGTTATTGATCTAAAGAACGCCTTTTTCAGTATCCCAATACATCCAGACAGCCAATATCTTTTCAGTTTCAGTTTAAGAGGTCGCAGCTTCAGATTCACAAGAGCACCACAGGGCTTCACGGAAAGTCCTAGCATCTACAGTCAGGCGCTCAAATGACAACTAAACAGTATTCATATGCCTACCACTACAGCGCTGATACAGTATGTAGATGACATTCTCATTACTGCACGATCGGAAACTGACTGTGAAAATGCATCACTCACTGTTTTACATTTCCTGGCTGACAAGGGGCACAAGGTGTCCCCTTCGAAGTTACAATTCTGTGAACAGCAAGTGGCGTACCTTGGGCACTTGCTATCCAAGGAGGGCAGGCGACTGACACCAGAACGTATTCAATTGATTTCTGGCCTTTCACAGCCCAAGACACAAAAGGAAGTACGTGCATTCATTGGCCTCACTTCATATTGCAGGCAGTGGATTCCCCAGTATGCTCACATAGCCAAGCCCCTAATACAGTTGACGACACAGGAGGTAGCTTCTACTAAAGTCCTCCCTTGGACACAAGAACACACTGTGGCATTTGAGGAATTAAAAAGAGCTTTATGTCAAGCACCAGTTTTAGCGATCCCTGATTACAACAAATCTTTTATGCTTTTTGTGACAGAGCGGGATGGAACAGCACTATCTGTCCTCACACAAGATCATGCAGGAAAACACAAGCCCTGTGCTTATTTCTCTAGTACATTGGACCCAGTAGCACAGGCTTTGCCTGCGTGCCTAAAATCTGTTGCAGCAACAGCCTTAGCCATAAGACAAAGTGACTCGATAGTGCTGGGCCACCCCCTGACAGTACAAGTACCACACGCAGTAGAGGTTCTCTTGAACCGAACACAAACACAACACCTGACTGTAGCGAGACTGACAGGTTATGAGCTGACGCTATTTCAACCACACATAGAGATCAGACGATGCAACATACTGAATCCTGCTACTCTTTTGCCCTCCAGTACAGAAAACGTTTCCCCACATGACTGTGTTGAAGTAATACATACCGTGACTAAACCAAGACAAGACTTGACAGATGTAGCACTCCCAGACCCTGACCTAACACTCTATGTTGACGGCTCATGCATGAGGACGGGGGCGGGAGAATTAGTGGCAGCATATGCAGTGACCACTGCTACTGAAATCATAGAGACTAAAAGAATAGACATACTGTCAGCACAAGCAGCAGAGCTCATCGCTCTGACTCAAGCGTGTATAAGAGCTAAGCACCTGAGAGTAAATATTTACACTGATTCACAATACGCATATGGGGTAGTGCATGACTTCGGGGTCCTATGGAGGGAAAGAGGTTTCTTGACTTCTCACGGGGCCAAGATACAGCATGGCCCCCTTATTCATGCCCTTCTGGAAGCGATACATTTACCAACAGCCATACCTATCCTGAAATGCAAAGCACATACTAAAGCCACAGATACCATTTCTCAAGGCAATGATCTGGCAGACCGAACAGCTAAACAGACAGCTCAGACCCCACTAGACATGACGAAATCACAGGTACCATTAAGGTCCAAAGCCATGACAGTTAGGGATCCTTCCAAGGATGTACAAGACATACAGACACATGCTACTCTAGACGAATTAAAGAAATGGTCGGAACAAGGAGGGGTACTGACTGATCAGGGTTGGATGACTAAGGGCAAAGAAACATGGTTTCTTCCTGATTCAATGGTACAAGTGATCATAAATACCGCACATAGTCCTGCACACTTAGGAGAGAGAGCAATGCTAGACAGCTTACAGAATATATGGTTCAACAAGCACCTGCGTGCAGCAGCGAAACAAAAAGTCAGAACATGTATGATCTGTTGCCAATTCAATCCAGGTAAAGGCATTCCGATGGAACAAGGTGGTTTCCATCCACCTGACCATCCTTTTGAAGTCCTTCAAATGGATTATATCCAAATGGACAGATGCAGAGGTTACAAATATGTCCTAGTAGTAGTATGTTCCCTATCAAGATGGACAGAGGCCTATCCAGTCCCTGATTATACTGCTGTAACTACCGCCAGACAACTGGTGCGAGAGTTTTTCCCACGTTATGGATTACCGCGTGTCGTATATTCCGACAACGGTCAGCCTTTCTCTTCTGAACTCATGAAACAAGTGTCCCTTCTGTTAGGGTATACCTGGAAGTTCCATTGTGTACGACATCCTGAGGCAGCAGGCCTTGTAGAAAGACATAATCAGACCTCAAAAATAAAACTAGCAAAGATTTGCGCAGACAAAGGTGTGGATTGGATGGTAGCCCTGCCGGTTGCCCTTCTTTTACATGCGAATGGTAGCCCATTCTAGAACAGGTTTATCTCCCTATGAAGTGGTCTTTGGTAGACCACCGAATATGTGGGGCACTCCAATGCCTAAAAAGATCACTGATGTTGATAGTAACATGCTGACAGATTACCTGGCTTCCTTGATGTCTGCACTACTCTCTTGTCGTTCGCAGGTTGCTGCCGCCTTCCCTGACAACACCCAGGTCAAGGAACATTCCCTCGCTCCTGGGGACTTTGTTCTCATAAGGAACTTTGACAGAACGAGCCCTCTTGAGCCAAGGTGGAAGACGCCTAAACTAATATTATTAACTACGAGGACCGCTGTTAAAGTCGAAGGACGAAAAGGATGGGTTCATCTACATCATTGTAAACGCTACTTTGGGAATAACGATTCGTTTAAAAGAGACATAAAGACTTCAGACTTTGAGCCCCCTTTATTAGAGGAGACTCCCCAGCAGAATTACAAAACCAAACTTAGATCTAACAAGTCAGAACCCGTTTGATCAATTAAGTCCACTAGGTGGTGAAGCGGTTGAACATGTATTCTGGCTCGCATAAGATCTTGGATATCGCAGATGAGAAAAAGAGCAAGATGAAAACCAAATACTGTAAAATATTACGTGGTAGATGTATAGTGACTCTGATATTTTTATTTCTTCTGTGCATCACGATGATATGTATCAGCTTAATACTACATGCTATTTTTCCTCCTATTGCCTCACTCTTACACTCTACCAATGATACCATAAAGCACACATTTAGTGATCTGCCATCCCATGAGCTATCGTATCGACTTGCCTTACGCAACAATACTTTTATCCAGATGCTGCACCATTCACATCAGACTAGCAATGCTACAGACTGCTGGGTCTGTGGCCGACTTCCCCCGTATCAGAAGGTGAAGGGAGTGTTGCCTCTTTTCCCTTTTCCATTCTCCCATAATGGTTCTTGCGGAGCATGGTTTGCCTTAATGACATCCATCAACGGTGATGCCAAAGAATGTCAAGATAAGGAATGTAGGGGCGACTGGGTATGGGGTAACTTGAACAAAGTCATGAATAAAGCATGTTTCCCAGATGAAGAAGGTCTTCCCCAAATGAAAGGTACCGATCTAGAAAATGAAGAGTATCTGCAAGGAAATGCGACCCTTGACTTTATAGTGTTGAATGTCAAGCCCATACACAATTTAGGTCCATCCACAATCACAGTCCTGCCAGTAAAGGGGAACTTGTGTGTCAGAAAAGAAGGCTCTGTACAGTTGGGGCACAGCGAGTGTAACACTATACTAGTGTTCAAAGACAAAGGAAAGTCTTACTTCAGAGCATCACGACACACCTACTTTATTTGTGGCCAGACAGCCTATGTACAACTGCCCTTAGACTGGGGTGGGACGTGCTATATATCATTTCTCCTACCACCCGTTTTCTTGGCCCCATCGAACTATCATCAAAATCTTCAACTAGCACTTATCAGGCACAGACGAGGGCTCGATGCCTCTGGCATTGACCAGACTGAAACAGCTTGGGAGCAATATACAGATTTCAACAAAGGATTCTTTTTCTTCATAGGTCCCGTCCAGAATAGTAAACTTATCCGCAGACTAACAAGGATTCTAGAAACAGTTGCTAATGAGACTGCATCAGCCCTGGGAACTTGACCCAGGAACAGACTGCTATGAGAATGGTCGTTCTTCAGAATCGTCTTGTTCTTGACGTCATCCTAGCGGATAGGGGCGGGGCCTGTAGGGTCATCGGTTCCAGCTGCTGCGTTTTCATACCTAATAACGCACCGTCTGTATACAAAGCAATAACAAGACTCCACAAGATTGCCCAAAGCATACACCAAGACCCAGGCACGTGGACTTGGTCCAGTTGGCTCTGGGAAATAATATCAGCTTGGGGATGGAAAGTGTTGACGGTCTGTGGACTAATACTACTGATGATATTCAGTTGTTGCCTATGTCTGCAGTGTGGCCCGGCCATTTGCGGCCTGTGTGCTACTGCATGTGTCCCACATCCCCATTTACAAAGCATTGAAAATGGAAAAATAATGCTGCAAGAACAGATTGACTGTCTAATGAGAATAGATATGACGTAAGGGTCCACTAGGGGACAAGGAGGGAATGAGGAAAATAAAATATCATGAGGCCTATGTGTCCCCGTGTGTTCCCCCACACTCATGTGCACATACATGTCACCTACGTATTTCCCCTCCATGGCCTGTCTATCATGATGCTTATGCTATAACGTGGCCTGCCATAATCCAGTCTCCCATGAGAGAAACGACAAATCTGCTCTGAGGCCTACACGTTTTGCATCATGTTTTCCCGCATTTCCATTATTGTTGCCAAGCCAGAGCCGAAAAGAGGCTTCAGGCCTCAGAACGCTCTGAAAGCTGTAGCTGCGTATCCTTGGCCTTGCACACTTGGGCCTCAGCCAAAGGGGCCCTGTCCGAGACAGTATTGAGCACGGTTATCTGCTTACTCCTACCGAAACCACATTCCTGCCTGGAGAAGGAGGGATAAACAGGACCCATCTGCAAATGAGAAGCCTAGCCTTTCTGTCTCTTTTTGTGTGATTACAAAGCTCACGTCAGTGAAAAGCCCATAGCCCCCGTGCAAGACTTCAGCAGTAAACAAAGAAATAAATGCCACATTGGCCCTTGGTGATGGGCAACCTATGTCACGAATCAGTCCCTGCTCCAAACTTTAGATATCAAATAATACGAGATGTGCTGGTCACCCTGACACTGAAGGCCTCACTTCTAGACTCCAGACTCCCGGTTGCATAGCAACACTTTCACACGTCAGTTACACGTCATGCTCGAGTTGAGCACAAGTAAGGCAAAGTTCCAGTAAAGTTCCAGCTGATCACGCAACCCCCTCCAGGCATCCACCCACCTATGACACTTACCTATTATCATCAAGTGGACGCCCACCTTCACGCCTACTTACACGCCCACATGCTCTTATCTCATTCTCTCTTGCTCCGCCTGAAGCGCTCTTGCTTACGTATATTATTACAAACATATATATACTGTACTCTGTGAATAAAGTTTGAGAATACCTTTTTGAGAACCCTGATCCTGATCCCTTGTGGTGATGGAACTATTCTCCCTATAACTCGAGTTATTTGAATAAAGCCCTTTTGAACCTGATACCACGGACTCAGCCTTTTGCTTCATGTATAATTGTATTGATATCTAGAAATTCTGAAACTCGTAATAATTTATTTACGACAAAAATCTTAAATACTCAGCGGAGATTTCAGTCGAATCAATGACATAAATGAACTTCCCACCCTCCGACAACAAGACTGCTTGAGATGGCTCCAGATGTGTTCCTTGATCATTGTTGCAATCTTCCAGACAAAATACTGAGGTCATTTCAACCGTACGATTCTCTCAATCAATTGTGGGGCTATGCATTGTGAGCCATGGTAACCCTAGGATCATCTGAAATTGAGGAGCATCGATGAGGGTGAACTGAATAATTTCTCGATGACCATCAGCCTGAATTAATTCTAATGGTTCGGTATGTTCTCTGATGGGTCCAGGAGAAAGATTAGCTCCATCCACTGCTCGAACCAACTCAAACTTTTCCTTGAGCAGCGCTCTGATCCCAATCTTTTGTGCGTACTTTATGTTGCAAAAGTGTCCGGTAGCCCCAGAATCAATTATAATTGTAAAACATGCAATTTCTTGTCCTCGAAATGTAATAGTCAGGTGTAGAATTAAATGAGGAGCCAAAGTTTGTAGAGTATTCATAACGTGATGGGATTCTGAGGTCGTCTGGTCCTTTTGCGCCATCAGAGCGACCCCGCCTACTGATGGTTTTGCTCGTTGCCCTTCAACAGAATCTTCGGGCTCTTTGAGCATACCTTGACAAAATGCCCAGCAACTCCACAGTACATACACAATTTTTTCTGTCTTCGTAATTCTTTTTCTTCTTTGCTTAAAATACCCCAAATTGCTCCAATCTGCATGGGTTCTACATCAGAAAAAACTGTATTGGCCTTTCCAGCTTCAGGTCGAGCTCGATCGAACCTTGGAGGTGAGAAACAGAAATCCTTCTTCTGTTCTTCAGCTACCTAAAACTATCTCAGGTGGAATCATGCACCTAGTTCACAGAATTGGGAGACAGCAATGTAACCACACTTCCTCAATTGATCTTCTATTCAAGCTATCTTTTGACTAAACTCTTACCCACTATTGTCTGGAGTTTTGCCTCTCTTCTAATAATTGATATGATGTCTTACTGTATTTGTTGCTACCAGCATACCTCTCTGAAGGGTCTGAATTAGCTAATGGACACAATAGGAGACACTATGGAATTGTACCCCCACTAATTTCTTCTATATTTACCAATTCAAATCCGCTTTTACACTGGTTATCTGGAGCTCAACTTCTAAACTTTAGATGATGTGCTAAACCTTTTTTCTTTACATTATTTACACAGTATTGCCGAACAATTAAAGTACATTACAGTGCCAGTGCCAGGACTTCTGTCTGTGCCTCCTGTGGACTTTTCCTGAGAAGAAGTTCTTGGTCTACCTCCAAGCGCTGACTCACTGGCAGATGATGCTTGCAAAAAGGAATGGGGGAGGGAAAGAAAGGTAGGATAAGACACGGAAAAAACACCCAAAAGGGGGAGCCTGGAAAGGACCGTTCCACAGAATCTTTCCGAAAGAATAGTCAAGGCCTTACTGACTTTTCCAAATGTAGTTGCTTCAAACCTCTATGCTTGAGAATGCGGAGACGGCACTCGTTGGTACTTCAGGTGACGAGCTTGCAGCCTTCCACAAGAGTGAGACACCACTCACTGCCAGAATGCTCCGAAATATCAAGGCAGAGCGTTCACTTATAACGGAAGTTACCGAACTTCCATGAACGTCCGCCCATGCGCCGAAGTGCTGTGAAGGGGAAGCGTCTTCAAAAACAACCTTCCCTCATGGAATTCAAATTGAAGTGCGCCACGTTGAACGCGCGCATGCCACTAGAATTCACCAAATATCGTGAGAGTGTTCCTTAACAAAAAATGGCTGCGAATAACAAGAGAACACGGCAGCTATCTTGCAGTGTACATCCTTTAATAGTTCTAAAGCAACTTTCAGTGATTGTTTACTGAGAGCTTCCTCACCAGTCTTCTCTTTCTATTCCACCGTCTCTTCAACCTGCTGTGGACCAGAGATATCAAATTAATATGATTCTTGACAAGGGGTTTGTAGCGTGTGCTAGAACCTCAAAACAGGCACTTTGGTATGTTCTTTGCAGAATTCACAAGTGCTCTGAAGAGAGAGGATTTGGTTCTAAAGATTTAGTCTTTGTACTGTTTACTAGCTAAGCATAGCTTATTCATACTCGGGTGAGAGGGTGCTGATCTCCATACTTTCTCGCTCTTTCTGATAAGCTTTCTTTCTTCATGGAGTACTTTTGAGAACCAGGGGTTGGAGGGTTTTGGTCTAGATAATTTGCACTTCAGCAGTGCAAATTTGTCGATCAGGGATTCCATGCAGGAGTTGCATTTGTCGGTGACCTCATTAATATTAAGGTGAGGTGTAATCAAGATTATGATAGGAAATGCTATGGTGGCCATGGCTTCAGTGTCAAGGTTGGATGTGTCCAATGACCATATTTTCTCTTTCTTGGGTTGCTCGGCAGTTTTGGTGTAAGAGTTGGAGAGGGAGATTAGGATCTTCATGTGATCAGACCAGTCTTTTAGAATGGAGTGGTCTCTATCCAGCTGCCGCTCTTGTCACGAAGGAAGTACGTTGGGTATTCCCTCTTCTGCCACTTCGCCCCTGGTTGCCTGAAGCTGTGTGTCTCCCCTGCAGCCGCTGGTCGACATCGCGCGGCCGTCGCAGGGGGAGACTACAGCTCCCAGAGGGCTCAGCGTTTCACCAGCTGCCTGCAATCTTCGCGCCCGGAGGCACTTAAGTGAAGGTTCATCCCTCGGTGGAGCGGGTCTCTATCCAGCTGCCGCTCTTGTCACGAAGGAAGTACGTTGGGTATTCCCTCTTCTGCCACTTCGCCCCTGGTTGCCTGAAGCTGTGTGTCTCCCCTGCAGCCGCTGGTCGACATCGCGCGGCCGTCGCAGGGGGAGACTACAGCTCCCAGAGGGCTCAGCGTTTCACCAGCTGCCTGCAATCTTCGCGCCCGGAGGCGCTTAAGTGAAGGTTCATCCCTCCGCGTCGCGGGACGCGCGCGGGCGGTGCCGGGCTAAGCCCGGGCAAAGGGCGGGCCGTCTGTGGCCGTCAGGGGCCAAAGGAGGCCGGGCCGGGCCATACCTCTTTCTTCTGAAACACAACCAGCCCAGGAGGATGCCCTCACCAGGACTTTGCAAATTTACTGCCAGGGAAGGGGGCTGCAACGCAGGGACGTTGGACAAGTACTTCAAACCTACCAAAGAAGATGTAGGTAAGGAAAACTCTTTGGAGAAACGCAGGGCCGAGCGGCGGCGCTCCATTGATTCCATGAAGAATACGCCCCTACCAGAAATCATCCCGTATCCCATTACCCAAGAGGATGGCACGCCCCCACTTAGTCTAAAACCTCTGACCCCTGAGGACTTCCCTCTCTTATTGCGGGACATCCCCACTTCCCCTGAGTTGGCCCCTGGAAAACATCTAGATACAACCCCTTCTGGGACTTCTACTACCCCTGTCAACCTGGTTACTCAAACCCCACCTCCGCATGCAGCTAAGAAAAGCAAGCCTAAACAAAGAGTTGAGGTAGAGTTGCACAGGCCCCCACCGAGTAAACGCAGTAAAAAGTCAATGGGGGGCAGGGGGAAAGCCACACCGTCACATCTAGATTTTGGCAAAAAACACACACTTGTACCCCAACCTGGGAGGGATAATAAGACCGTCCCTACTGCTCCTCTCTCAAAGGCCCCTAGTCCCATTAGAGCTACTATCCCAAACGTCTCAGTGGCTGACACACTTAACCCTTTTACATCTATAGGGAGCCTAGAATCGCTACTGCGTTCTCTTCTGCAGCCCATTAGCGATAGTTTGATAAAAGTGGAGAGCAGGCTCACTTCATTGGAAACATCTCTTACTAATCTGAACACCTTAGTTAGTAAGCAATCCTATAACATGGGACCTTATCCCCCCGCAGGAAACCTTACTAAAAAAGGAAGTACGAAGGGCAATAACAAAGTTTCCCCCCAGAGTGCGACTACTGCCCCTCCTTTGCAACCATTAATGGCTGTCTTAGACCAGGCACCGCGCTGCAATGCATCTAATAGGCCCATACAGACAATGCACTCTGCCCCCCAAAGTTCCCATTCTGCCCCCCAAAGTTCCCATTCGGGGACTATTGACGGCAACCTAGAAGTTGGTGGTATCCCTCTACCTTCCCCGGGTCGGCCGGCTCCAAGTCCACGGAGACCAGACTTGCCGCCAGAGGCTAATAGTCTAACGGTGGTCCTAGCAGGCGTCCCCCGCTTAAGACTAGGGGAGAACGAAGATTACCAATCACTAAAATACAAGGTCATTAAATGGCTAAATTGGAATCGACCCTTACCGTCTCATTTTAACAATGAGATTATTATGGTAAGAAGGGTCCCCTGGTTAGGTAAAACTAGGAAATCAATTATAGGGGACTGTATCCTGACAAGCTTTAAGGACCCGGGCACTGTGCGGCACATTTGCAAAGGAATAAATAGGTCACTGGATTCTACTATCCAGACCATGCCAGTATCCTTTTTTTTCCCCCCTACCCATATGCATTACACTCCGACACAAGATGAGTGGGTGAGGGTGGAACAGAGACATAGACAAAAGGATCATGTACAACGTCCAAGTTTTCAAGTGCAGGACAGGCCCTACTTCCATTTTAATCGCTTTAATTGCCTGAACAGTTTGGATGGGGTTGACTGACTTTCTAGTCACAAGCCAATGGCTTTGGATTGCGGTGTTTGCAGTTCCCCCAAGCTACCTACCTTGACTGCTGTTAAATTGCATGGGCCACTGAACAATCTGGCGGTCTTGGACAATTTATTGGCCCATAATGTTCCCAATGCCTTTGGAACTCCGATCAACCCATCACTGGTGGAGAATGTCTACAATAGACCTTTTGATTTACCGGCCCCCACTGTTAGTAGTACGTTAGAACCCCCGATTTCAGTGGAGCCCGGAATTTCATTTCTTAATTCTCCTGGTCCGGCACCTAACACCACTGGATTTTTGAGGCTAATCTGTTGGAATATCGCTGGCCTCGCTAACAAACTGGAGGACTCGGACTGGGCAAATTACATCGAGTCGGGGGACATATGTATGTTCCAGGAGACTTGGGCCAGAGAGGAACATGGCCATCAAGGCTACATGTCATTCTCCATTCCAGCGAGATGGGAGGGCAAAGGCCGGCCGTCAGGAGGGCTCACGACTTGGGTTGCATCCCATCTGGGTTGTGTGGCAACTCGGATGCCGACCAACTCTGAGGATATCCTTGCAATTTCTCTATTATGGCCCAACCAAGTTAAACTGATGTTTATTAACATTTATTCCAGGCCAATGGGGAATGTAAAGGAATCGCCGACCATAGATGAACTCTCCAATTTTCTAACTGACCTATCGAGTGACTCATATTATGTTGTGGTTTTAATTCTCACTTTGAGCCACTCCCTGGTCTATTGGATGGGTTATCATCTGATGAAGAAGTTAAATGGGCAGTCCCTATGGTGGAAGCCCCACCTCCAAAGGCGTGGACCCCTTTAGCGGTGCAAATCACAGCCCTCACCCTGAAGTTTGGACTCAGAGCTTGTAATGGGCGAATAAAATCTGACATACCCAGTAAAACCACCTTCAACAGGCTGGGAAGAGAGTCCCGCCTGGATTATGTCTTGGCTCAAATAGTGAAGTGGCCGACAATCCAGGACTTCAGGGTGATGGAAAGGTCTGATAGTGACCATAATGCACTTGAGCTCGACTTTGTCCATCCCGGCCCCCAAGCTCCTCTGAATAATGTGGTAGAAAATACCCCTGTACTTCTCCTTGACAACAACCGCAGAAGGATCAGGTGGGAGCACTTGGCCACGAGCAAGAATAAACTCCCTAGGCTCTATGATGGGATAATTCCCATTTTGGAAACTGTGGGTTGCTTGGACGCCGAACCATACAATAAAGACTCCCAGGGTAAATTATTCAAAGCCCATGAGGAACTTAAAAAAAGCTGCGGCACCCCATCTCATTTGTAGCCCGCGAAAGGCAAAAGGGGGGCGTCCAGGAAAAACACTATGGTACAACCTGGCCTGCAGAAGGGCAAAAACAGAGCTCCTCAAACTAATCAAGGAGGGTCTTGGTGGAGATACTCTAAAACAAAGCAGGCGAGTATATAAGAAACTCACTGCCCATGCTAAGGCAGAATGGGAGGAAGAACAGTGGGAAAAACTCACTAAGGCACTAGCAACCCAAGACCATCGGTTGTTCTGGAGGATTGTGAATGGGGGATCGGGGAACTTAAAATCGGCACTAGAGCCCAATATTGCTCCTGGGGTATGGCAGGCCCACTTTCAGACTCTATATAGCCCTGACTCGGAAGAATCCCCTGTTGCTGAAGCGGTAGGCCTCCCGGACTATCAAGGGGAGCTGATAACGCTCGGTGAAGTGATTGCTGCCATTTCAGGACTTGCCCCTGGAAAGGCGCCGGGACTGGACGGACTACCAGGGGATATGTTTAAGCAGGAACCTGTTGTATGGGCCCCTTATCTTACCGCCCTCTTCAATGGAGTTATCGGTGGTATGGAGATCCCTAGCACTTGGCTGGGGGCTGAGGTGGTCCCCATCTTTAAAAAGGGCTCACCTCTCCTCCCAGCCAACTATAGACCAATCAGCTTGATAGACGTGACGCAGAAGCTGTTTGGGAGGGTGATGTTGAATAGGCTACAGGACTGGATTGAGGAGGTGGGAGCCCTTAGCCCCTACCAGGCGGGATTCAGGAGGGGGGTATCCACAGTGGACCAGGTTTTTAGATTGAATCTGGTCTACTGGCGGGTAGCGACAATCGAGGGCGGTAGTTTGTACACAATTTTTGTGGACCTACGGGCCGCTTTTGATTTGGTGCCCAGGGGGAAACTTTGGAGCATCTTGGCAGAGATGGGCGTCCCCCCGGACATCCTCTTGATCCTACAGAGATTGCATCACAATAACTATGCCCGAGTGAGGTGTGGGAGGGCGGGGGAACTGACCGATAGATTCCCCGTTGACAGGGGGGTAAGGCAGGGCTGTGTATTGGCACCGACCCTGTTCTGCCTCTTTGTCAACGGGGTAATCGCCCATTTGAATGCCACTGAATACACTGACGCCCCGAAATTGAATGGCAGCAGGGTGCCCGCAATTATGTTTGCGGACGACACCCTGCTGCTATCCAAAACCCCCATGGGTATTCAGAGGATTCTTGACTCCTTCGTGGCCTTCTGTAACGATAGGGGTCTCGAAATTAATGCGGCAAAAACCAAATATATGGTTCTGAACCCGAGGCAAAAACTCCGCCCAAATCCGCAATTGGGAGCTGGACGGCTGGAGAGAGTGACTACCTTTGAATACCTTGGTGTGACTATCAACGAGACCATGACTTGGGGATCCCACCAGAGCAGGGCAAGCCTCAAACTCACGCAGATCACTGGGGGTATTGCTCGTATGATGAATGGTTCATCATATCGTCCATTGGGGGCATTGATCCAGATATATAAAGCACAGGCTCGGGGAGCAATAATGTATGGGGCGGAAATTTGGGGCCACACGTCTTGTAAGAGTCTGTCATTGGTGGAAAACAAGTTTATTAGACAGATAGCCGCACTCCCTCCCAGTACTCCGCTCCTCCCCCTGAGGCTAGATCTGGGCCTACGACCATTAGCTGACGAAATAAGCCTGAGACCTCTAGCACTCTGGCGTAGGCTGTGGAGCAGTATTGATCTCGTAGAATATAGGGCGGAATTGGCTGAACTTTTGAAAGAACCAATGGCGCTCAGTATTCCCTGGGTCAAAAACATCCAAGCCATTTGTGTGGGAATAGGGCTCCCCGACCTATGGAATGACCCGGCGAGAGCCGCACCGAAAATATCCAAAAGGTCCCTGGCTAAGGTTTACCATGAATATAAACTAGACAGGACTCAAGCTACCCAGGCAGAAGGGTCCCTAGCTTCTGTGTTCATGCAGAGCAAGGATGTCTACAGACTGGAGAGGGTGCTGGATTCCATCTCCCCCGTACTCACCAGGAAGCTGTTTCTCCAATGGAGATACGGCACATTGCCGTTCAGATTTTTCACAAGTACCTGGTCATCGGGTCCCACCCTAAAGCAGTGTCCGGCTTGTGACGCCATGGAAGAAACTGATTTGCACGTGGTTTTCTTCTGCCCTGCCTATAAAATAGCACGAAAATACTGGCTCCTCCAGTTGATAAGGAATATGGGTTGTAGGGAATACGCACCAATGTACAGAATCTTAAAAACTGATCTCTCTGGCCCAATTGTTTTCGCACTAGCAAAATTTTTGACCAATGTTTGGCACACGCGCAACCGGATCTTAAAGACGTTAGGACCCCTATAAATGTTTTTACCTCTCACCAGAGATTGAATATGTATATTCTTCTCTTGATCGTTTTCACTTTGATAACTGCTGTTTAATAACTTTTTATCTTAAATTCTGAATTATTTATGTATTTTATGCTTGTATATATTTTACCTGTGCTTTTATGGTCATCTGACCGAAATAAAGCTATCAAAGTAAAGAATGGAGTTGTATGACTGTAGATTGGGGGATTTGGAGATTATCAGGTCAAGAATGGCACCTTTGAGGTGTGTGGATTAAAGGCAGTGTTGTTGGAGATCGTTGTCTTTCATGCTGTCAATCCATCCTGAACCGCTTTCCCTGCAAGTGTTGGTGGCGACCACTGAGCCCTTAGTATGATTGTTTAAATTAACAACAGGTATATTCTTTAATGGATGATTTCACTTTAGCATGTTATATTATTTCACTCTACTGAGTGGCTATTATTAGAATTCATAGTCAACAACCTCCCTTCTACCCTGATGACAATTTTATAAGTGACTAAAGAGGCAAGTCAATTGTGGTGTGCCCCCTACATACACCTTTGCTGTTGTTTGAGATGGAGCAACATTATGGTCCATTAAGCCACATACAAGCAATATTTTGTACAATGCACATCTTGTACTGAATTACTTCAAGGTGCTCACAGGCACAGTGAATAAAAGGAATTGGCCAGGGTAACATAAATCGGTCAAGGTGGGTAACTGAGATTGAAATTTTAGTGAACTATATATTTTGAGAGGGCATAGCCAGGTAGATCTCCTAAGCCGCAAGAGAAATAATATGTAGTGTATCCTTTTCGGGAAAAAAGGCAAACTCGCAGGTGTCTCTCAGTCCTCACTGTAATGAGTTATGACCATTAAGATAAGGAGTTCTGGGAGTCAGACAACTCTTGTCAAAGTACATTAACAAAGTAGGTCGCACACTGCTCGTCATACCCGCAAATAGCCCCATAGAACTCTTATCAAAGTAACTCTTGTCTGCATGGAGACTATTTAATATAGCTATGGGTTCCCACCCTAGCACTAGAAACAGTAGACATACACACTTGTCGGAATTTTGCAACAGATATTTCTTTAAGATTCTATGCATTTTGTGTATCATGATGATGCCAATTCTATGTCAGGACTGGAGATGAGGATTATGCCTTCTCTCTTCACTTTTATTAACAGTAGCCAATTTTAACAAACATGACTACTTTTCTTATGAACCCTTGGGAAAATTGTAGCAAAAAGAAAAAGTATTCAATCAGGAAGAGTCCTGAGGCCTCCAATCAGGGACACTCCAGCTCCAATATAGTCTATCTTCACTGGCCCTTCATCCTCTTTCTTTGCTGCTGCGCAGCCAAGATAAGTGCCTTTCTTAATCTGTGGGAATTTCATCTCTAAAATTGTGGTTATTTGCTGTTTTTCTCTTGTTGTTTAATGACTGTTGTTTAATTATTGTGTGCATGATTTGCATATGCTGACGCGGCTCTGCCACCTTTATTTTCGATATCACGCTTAGTTTGTTGATCAGCAATTTTGTGCTCACATTGCTCGTTGGTATGCTGTTTATATTTAAACTTGTATATGCTTCCGAAGTTGCTGATTGAATGTTTTCCGAATGCTGAAATAAGTGCCTGCGTTCATTTTTACAAGCTGCGGGAGCGTTTTCGCTCCTACGCAGCTTTACCCTGGTGAGCTTGTCGCTGACTTCCCGCCGCCAGGGGCCGTTGGAGGCAGCGGGACACGGAGCACGTTCAAATTCAGGAGGGGATTTAACGGCACGCCGTAGTCCCCGCAAACAATCCAGCCTGAGGGAGATGCCTCTGTGGTGGTATCGATCGTGCCGTGTCAATTACCATCGGCCAATCTTGTTATTTACGCTCTGCTGCCTCAGGCACTGTACAATTTCAGGCAGCTGAATCTGTATATATGTAAAATAAACGCCCTTTGTTGGTCTGTATTGCTCAGGCACCTGACGCCTGCTTGGCACAAACCCAGGCCAGATTATTGTGACAGAAAAGCGCTTTTGCACCAGGCATTACTGTGCCCAAGGCTTGAACCCTTTGAATCAGTAAGAACCTTGCATCTCAGGTTAGGCTCACACCTAGCCCCATAAGGTAAAGCCTCCTACACATGGCATCCCAGTCTGCCACCCAGACCCCCATTAATAGATCTCATCTACCCTCACCTTGCCCAACAGTAATGGAAATGGACTATGAGGAAGTCTCCCAAGGAGGGGAAAACACCCTGGCAGACCTCCCTTGGGACGATGAGTGGTAGGCAAAGCTATGTCGCCCCTAGAAGAGAGGTTATCACAAAAGATTGATCAGGCCTTAGCAAGACTGTCTGCCCTCCCCATGGTTCCCGCCCCGCAGTCTGGGTTCCCAGGGATTCCCCTGACATCAGACCCCATTCCTTCCCCTGCTGAGTGTGCCTGCAACACAGGGGTGGATCTTAGCGCCTTTGACAGGCTCAAACAAGCCTTTCTTGACACCCAACCAAACTTTTCACCTGCAGGAGACGGTTTGTCAACCCCACAAGACGCTGTTCCCACCGATGACGCTGGGGATGCTGACGCTGAGCCCGTCTCTTCCAGACTCTGGCTCCCTTCCTGACCCTCCCAGGACATCTCTGACATGGTTGATCCCGATGAGTTCATCCACCCTCCCTCATCGGATTGGGCCCCAGCCGACAAGGTTGCCAGCTGTGTGGTGATGCATATTGAGAAGCCTTTAGAAAAAGAGGCCTGTAACAGCCTCCAAGCAAAATGCCCTCAACCTTCCCTGGAGGGTAAAGTAGCCCTCACACCGGAAATTGACACCCGCATGGACACCTTCTTGCAGAAATTTATGAAAGATCCTAAAAAAGAGATTGACAGGTCCTGGCAAGTGTGCAAGGACAAGCTCTTGGACAATTTAGGGCCCCTCACAGAGGTCTAGGACATATCCGAGGAGGCCAAGACATCAGGTTCCCTGATCTCCCCTGAGTCTCTTTCGGGGTGGGCACAAAGAGCAATTGTGTTTTTGGGCCACGCCAACTGTGCTCTTTCCACGGAGCGTTGTCACTCCCTCCTTATCAAAGTAGACCCCAAGCTCGGGGACCTCGCTGATTCAGAGGCAGAGGCAGGAGCAGTGGTGCAAGGAGGGCTCTTTCGGGAGCCATTTGTCAAGGAGCTTGGTAAATTTCTTTACACCTTCACCTCCCTTGACAAGGCGCAGTTTTCTATTAAGAAGGTATTTCCCCGGGTTGTCCACATTGCCGGTTGAGGTAGGGGCCGCTCGACCGGCCACCCTTCCAACCAATCCCCAAAGGGGCAGGGCTCCAGACAAAGTTAATACCAAGACCAGTCCCACTTTGGGAACTTCTACCCTGCAAGAGGCCGGCAAGGCAAGGGCAGAGGATATCAAGGAGCTGCATCCTCAAACAGTCCTGGTGAGTGTTCTCCCTTCTTTCTGTTTAAAAGTAGGGGGGAGGCTGGGAATTTTTTTCCAGGCCTGGACTTCCATCACAGGGGACTTATGGGTGTTACAAATGGTTCGGGGTTTCCACATAGACTACATGGGGGAACCCTTCCAACGGTGCAGACCCTGACCCATCCAGTTCTCCCACCAGGAAACCGCCTTGGTAGTCGCGGAGGTCACATCCCTCCTAGCCAAAGGAGCTATTGTTCCCTCTGCTCCTCACCCCCGTGGATTCCTCTGCAGCATCTTTTTGGTGGACAAAACAGATGGGGGCAAACAACCTGTGATCAACCTCAACTGGTTCAACAAATAGCTGGTCTACCGCCACTTCAAAATGGAAGGAATTCATCTCCTCAGAGATGTCCTGCGGCCTTCAGACTGGATGATGCATCTGGACTTAAAAGACACCTACCTAGTTATTCCGGTCTTTCCTTCCCACCGGTGGTTCCCCCAGTTCATCTGGCAACGGCAGACGTACGACTTTGCAGCTCTCCCCTTCGACTTATCCTCGGCTCCTTGGTGCTTCACCAAGGTCCTCAAGCCAGTGGTGGAGTGCTTGAGAGCTCGGGTGTACGAATGTTCGGTTATCTGGACAATCTTCTCCTGATGGATGTGTTCCCTCTACAAATTCTGTGTCATCTTCATTTGGCTGTGGATCTTCTCCAGGGTCTGGGGTTTGAAGTGAACGAGATGAAGTCCATTCTCACATCTTCCCAATTGCTAACGTTTCTTGACTTTGTAATAGACTCCACTTCCTCCACTCTCAGTCTACTGACCAGGAAGGTCTCAAAGATCCGACACGAACTGAGAAGGTCCCTCTCCAAGCGTCAAGTGTCACTCAGGGATTTTTGTCCGAATAGTGGGTCTCCTCTCCACCTCCTTTGAGGCCACCTTCCTGGGGCCTCTCCACTATCTAGCCCTGCAGCACCTCAAAATGATGTATTTGCATAGAGGATGTCCTTACTCCCTCCCACAAGTGGTTCTTTCCGAAAAGGCTCGAGAGGAGATCAGGTGGTGGTTAGAGAACATGGAAGCCTGGAACAGCCAAGCAATCTTCGGGTCCACACCAGATTTGGTGATAGAATCCGACGCCAGCAAAATAGGCTGGGGAGGCAGATGTGGCGAGTTTTCTTCAAGAGGGTTGCGGTCTCCAGAAGAACAGAGATTACATATAAACTGCTTAGAGCTCCTAGCAGGCTCCTCTGCCATCCGCTGTTGGACGAGAGATTCTATCCAGTCTGCAGTCCTCCTAAAAATGGACAACATACCTGCAGTTCGCTATATCAAACATTTAGTGCTTAGAGACCTGAAGGTGATAACGCGCTTTATAAATGCCAATTAACAATAACAATAACAAGGGGGCACGAGATCCAAGACCCTCTCTGATCTGGCTGCTGGCTTTTGGCAATACTGTCTGGACCACCAACTGTCAGTCACGGCGGAGTACCTACCCGGTCAGGAGAATCAAGTGGCTTATTTCCAATCCCGCAACTCAAGGGACTTCCATCTCTGGAAGCTAGACCCAGAGGTCTTTCTGTGTCAGGAATAACGGAGGTCAGCACCTTATGTGGTCCTGAATTCGAGACAAAAGACTATAGTTCCCATGAGCCCTAGGCACAGAGGCTCATAGGATAAAAGGACACGTTGCACTCCAGGCTGCGTGAGTAATTCCAGTTAGTTTCCAGATTGACCAGCGATACGTGGTTTCCTGGGTCGCTGTTCGAGGCACTCTTTTGTGTGCTCCATCGAGGTGAGGCAATTGGTGTCTCACAGATTCTAGAGGCCGTTTTTCCTGGGTTTGCTCTCCCCCTCGTCTGGACGGAAGGAGGGGTTTCCCATCATAAGGTCAGAGGTCAGATTACCCTGATGATACTTTCAAACCGGCTTCATTAGGTAGGGGAAGCTGACGTTCGTGTTGCTTTAGCGCAAGTTAAATTACGAAGTGATTGGATTCTGTGTGTTCAGGGACAAAGAAAACTAAGAAGAATGTCAACTGTAAAGGACTACAAACAGCTTCCAGGTAGGAAGTATTGTGACAGTCATTTCAGCATTTTGTTCCACTATATCTTTTTGGCTATCTGCCTGTACAACGTTTGGATTAGTGTTCCATTGGGAGCACGAAGAATCGTTTCTCTGACAATGGAAAGTACATTGTGTTAAAGACATTTTACAGGAAGTTTCCTTTTTTGGGTGATCTGGGTTCAGGGAGTAATCATGATATGTGACTGAAACATTTCATTCCAAGACTCTCCCGTTCTATTGTTATTTTTCCCTTTTATTTTTTATGAGGTATGTAGAAAGTCTAGTTAATAACTGGTGAATGATCTTGTTTGGAACTGACTGTGCTTTCAAAGAAAGACAGAGAAGCACGGGAGTAGATTTGTTTTGCTTTGAAATTGCAGGCTTCGGCAGGGAATACGTCTTTGATTGTTTTCACATATGTTATGAAACTTATGAAAGATTGATCGTTTTGTTATAAAATATGCCTTTGTGTTTAGCGCAAAATAATTGAGAGTAGACATCTCTGAGCAACGTTTAATGAGTATCCTCTTGTCTCCTACAGGTTCTTAATCCCTGCTGTTCCCTCTCCCAATACCCTTTCCCTCGCCTGCTCACCCTTCTGCTCTCTGTGTTATTAATATCAGAGCTGGGGATAACAGGATGTGGACCCCTTATGCATCATTCCATTTCTGAAGAGCCTCGATCTGACATTCTGATGTTGAACGACCATTGGTGTCCCTTTTCGGTGGACGTATTTGCCTCGAGACTGGATCGTCAACTCCCACGGTTCTACAGCTGGAGACTGGATATGTTGGCAGGGGGAACAACCTTTACAACGCAACTTTTACAACGCACTACCATTACAACGCATTTTTTACAACGCATAATCCATTACAACGCATGACATTACAACGCATGACACTACAACGCATTTTTAAAAACTACCTTTACAACGCATTCCATTACAACGCATACTACCATTACAACTCATACCATTACAACGTATAATATTACACTATACTATCCAACACTTACCCTACTGATGCACCCCCTGGAGTTAGAATAGTAATTTTTACCCCTATACTATCCAACACTTACCCTACTGATGCACCCCCTGGAGTTAGAATAGTAATTTTTACCCCTATACTATCCAACACTTACCCTACTGATGCACCCCCTGGAGTTAGAATAGTAATTTTTACCCCTATACTATCCAACACTTACCCTACTGATGCACCCCCTGGAGTTAGAATAGTAATTTTTACCCCTATACTATCCAACACTTACCCTACTGATGCACCCCCTGGAGTTAGAATAGTAATTTTTACCCCTATACTATCCAACACTTACCCTACTGATGCACCCCCTGGAGTTAGAATAGTAATTTTTACCCCTATACTATCCAACACTTACCCTACTGATGCACCCCCTGGAGTTAGAATAGTAATTTTTACCCCTATACTATCCAACACTTACCCTACTGATGCACCCCCTGGAGTTAGAATAGTAATTTTTACCCCTATACTATCCAACACTTACCCTACTGTTGCACCCCCTGGAGTTAGAATAGTAATTTTTACCCCTATACTATCCAACACTTACCCTACTGATGCACCCCCTGGAGTTAGAATAGTAATTTTTACCCCTATACTATCCAACACTTACCCTACTGTTGCACCCCCTGGAGTTAGAATAGTAATTTTTACCCCTATAGTATCCAACACTTACCCTACTGATGCACCCCCTGGAGTTAGAATAGTAATTTGTACCCCTATACTATCCAACACTTACCCTACTGTTGCACCCCCTGGAGTTAGAATAGTAATTGTTACCCCTATACTATCCAACACTTACCCTACTGTTGCACCCCCTGGAGTTAGAATAGTAATTTTTACCCCTACACTATCCAACACTTACCCTACTGTTGCACCCCCTGGAGTTAGAATAGTAATTTTTACCCCTACACTATCCAACACTTACCCTACTGTTGCACCCCCTGGAGTTAGAATAGTAATTTTTACCCCTATACTATCCAACACTTACCCTACTGTTGCACCCCCTGGAGTTAGAATAGTAATTTTTACCCCTATACTATCTAATACTTACCTTAAATGTAATTTAATATTATGCGTTGTAATGGTATGCGTTGTAAAGGTAGTATGCGTTGTAATGGTAATGCGTTGTAAAGGTATTTTTTAAAAATGCGTTGTAGTGTCATGCGTTGTAATGTCATGCGTTGTAATGGATTATGCGTTGTAAAAAATGCGTTGTAAGTGCATGCGTTGTAAAAGTGTGCGTTGTAACGTCATACATCCTGTTGGCAGTGGCCACAGATGCCTTCCTCCAGGACTGGAGTCAAGAAAAGGGATACGCTTTTTCCTCCTGCGCAATGATCACAAGAGTGACGGCTCAGATCAGGAGGCCGCGAAGGGAGGTAGTGATAGTCACTCCCTTCTGGAGATCTCAATTCTGGTTTCCGGTTCTTCTGGAACTTTCCTGGGATTCTCCAATCCTACTCCCCCATTTGCCAACTCTCCTTCTGAACCTTGGCCAAGTTCCCCATCCACTGATTCAGGGGAAGTCATTGTGGCTCATGGCATAGAAGATTACAGGAAACAATGGGAAGTCCCAGGCCTTTCGAAAAAGGCTGAAGGGTTCATGTACAAGGCTTGGGTGGACAGTACAGTCAAACGATACAGATCCCATTGGTGTGTGCGGTGGAGTCTCAATCCCTTGGATGCAGATATAGTTCACATCCTCATTTTCCTGGCTCACCTAGTCTCTAGTGGTCTGGCTTACAGGTCAATAGACACCTTTTGGTCAGTCATTTCTGTGGGCCATGTGCCGCTTAACAATGTAGCAGGCTTCTCCAGGGCATCAGACTGTCTTTGCCACAGGAGCCTCGTTATTCGGCCCTTTGGGATGTGAATCAGGTCCTCAACTTGTTCTTATCTTGGCAACTTGACCAGTTTCTGTCACGGAAGGAGTTGTCAGCTAAGTTGGCTATGCTGCTCTGTCTCATTTCCTGCTGTCGTGTATCTGGCGTGAAAGCTCTGGATATCACAGCCAGGATTTTAACTCCGAATGGAGTGACCTTTACTCTGCATAGAAGGACGAAGTGTCACACAAGGATAATCACATATCCGGATTGTGATGTGGTCTGCTGCTTGAAAGCATATGAGGAGATGACCGGGGAGTACCGCCCTCCAGGGGAGTGGCAACTCCTTTTGGCGTTACGCAAACCGTTTAAGGCTGTGTCTTCTCTCACCATAGCCAGATGTGTTAGGTGGGTTATGCAAGAGGCAGGTATCAGTCTTAAGGACTTTGGATCTCACTCGGCACAAGAGGCAATGGCCTCAAAAGCATTTTGCTTAGGTGCCTGTTTGGTTTATATCCTCAAAGCGGCAGATTGGTATCGGACTCTACCTTTAAAAGGTTCTACTTCAAGCCAGTGCTGGACATGGCTCACCTCATGTGAGCAAGCTTTAAACTAGCATAATCCTTGCCTCCAGTCCTGGCATAGAATGAAAAATGTCCTAGCTATCGTAACGGAAAGTTTCAATTTTATTAAGGACTCAGAGGTGAGGATTATCCCGCCCTAGGGTTTTGTATGCAAATTACCGGCCCCGTATTTGAGTTAGTAATTTGGTTTTCGACTTCTAGACTGTCTGAGACAAATGATCTTGTTGCGATTTCTTGAACAATCTGTCTCACTGTTATTCGTCCACAGGCTTTACGAATACCTGTTCGTTGAGTGACAATGTCCCTTTGTCCTTGTAGGATTTGATGCGATTAAACAAGACTTATGAAAGGGATCCAAAGGCTGACTTTGGGCGCCAAAATAGGATGATGGGCCAGTGAGGATAGACTATGTTGGAGCTGGAGTGTCCCTGATTGGAGGCCACATAACTGTTCTTGATTGGACACTTTTTGTTTTTACTACAATTTTCCCAAGGGTTCATGGGAAATGTAATCATGTTTGTTAAAATTGGCTGGTGTTAATAAAAGTGAAGAGAGAAGGCATAATCCTCACTACGGAGTCCTTAATAGAGTTGAAACTTTCCGTTACGATAGCTAGGAAATGTTTCATTATCATAGTAATTTCAGCAGTGATAATATAAAACAAAATGTACTTTAGAAAAACCTCTAGCATATTTCATCTGTGAGAAACTGGGACTTGGATTGAGGGAATGAAGACCCTTCTCAAGCAACAACCACAATGTTGGGTGAAACACACAAGTTAATAAATTATCCTGTGCTTACCCTTTGGTAGCTTGGCACGAAAGCAGTCAGGCTTAACGTAGAGGTAATGTGTAATGCTTTTATGCAGCACACAAGCAGAAGTAAAGTGAAAACACAACATGAGAAAAATCCTGCTCCAATTTCGACAAGTAGAGTAAAGTGTAATAAATAAAATGAGACCAAAACAACAAAACTACAATCAGTAGAACCATAGATATCCAATTTTAGAAGAAAAGGAGCGTGTAAAAGTCAATCCTTGATTTGTCTTTCCAAAATTAAAAGAATAATACTGTTCATTCCTTAATTATCATCAGTCCATTACAGAAATAATCACTTGGGAGTCTGGTGTTTCTTAATGGATCCAAAAATGTCATTCAATCAATGCTTTTCATCAAAAACAGTCGACGCAGCCCAGCCACCGAGTTTCGTCACTACGGCCACCATCAGAGCTCAATATCACAATTCAGTCAGAAGACTCCGTTAATTCCTCTGTTGTGTCTATCAAGGTACATCACAATTTTGAATGGACTGATGATAATTAAGGAATGAACAGTATTATTCTTTACATTTTGGAAAGACAAATCAAGGATGGCGATTTACACGCTCCTTTTCTTTTAAAATTGGATTTTGCATGAACGTGGCCCTGGGGCAGTGGGAGCACTTAAAGTTGAGCCTGAGAGTATGCTAATGGAATTGTCCTGATATCACACCAGCGCACCCTTGTTCTTAGCCCACACTGCCATTTGCAGAATTTTGGATAGAACCAGAGATATGCATTTTCAAAGATTTAGGTATGTATAGTGCCTAAAACCACAAAGTGCCACTCACGTTTATTTGGTCATGTTAAGCGGGGTGAAAGTCACAAGTTCATTCTGACCTCAATGGACCTTCACCCGCAAACAGACACCAGGTTAGTCCCACTGAAAAAGTTACCTTATCAAAGGCAGGCATGTAGAGTCTATTTTGCAGTGATGGGGGCGCAGGGAGCAGGGAAGCCATCATTGGATGGTTGTCTCTTTACCATGAAGAAGAGGCCGGACATCACGGATGGTCGTTGATGTACTACAAAGACCCTGTCAGGCGTCATGGACGTCCGTTGCTGGGGGTTTGCATTGGTGGTCACAGAGGGCTGTCGATGCTGTAGCACAAAGTTCAGATTTTGCTTTTCCGGTTGTTGTTGTAGCAGGAAGAGTTGGGTCCGTCAGTGGTAAGTGTTGGCGGTCGTCGCAGGCTGTGACATCTCCGTGCCAATGGGCCAGTTTGCAGTTGCATAGATTATATAACTTCATGTTTTCTCCTTCCTCTTCTTCAAAGGAGTGCACTCTCATGACAACCAATGGCCCAGGACCTCAGAAGGCACCTCTTGGGGATCGAGGACTAACTCTAGCATAGGTCAGTGTTAGAACTGGGGTTCTCTAGTTGGCTGAGGTAGGCACCTAGTCCAAATAGGGACCTTTGTTTCTAGCCAGGGTAAGGAGGGACACACCCTTAGATAACCCCTGCTAACCCCCTGGTAGCTTGGCACGAGCAGCCAGGCTTATCTCCAAGGCAATGTGTAAAGTATTTGCAACCACACTCCCAGTAACACAGTGATAACACCACAAATGGACACCACACTGGTTTCATACAAATAGCTGTATCTTTATAAAAAGGAATAAAATGAGACAAAACGATAGAAAACCAATATCTGTGTATTCGTAATGATTCACTTGGTCAGTTATTAGGCTAGCAATCACATGTAGGTTCTTCCTGTATTAATGAGCAATTCACGATTTCTAATGCAGTCCTAATGCAATGCTATGCAGTTTGTAATGCAGTTCGTAATGTAGTAATAAGACAGTCCTTAATGCAAGAATCAGGCAGTTCGTAATGCAATAATAATGTGGTTCGTAATGCAAGAATCAGGCAGTTCGTAATGCAATAATAATGTGGCTCGTAATGCAAGAATCAGGCAGTTCTTAATGCAATAATAATGCGGTTCGTAATGCAGAAATCAGTCAGTTCGTAATGTAATAATAATGCGGTAAGCTAATCTGCACGGTTAATTCTGGCACCACTAGGCCCCAACACCAGAGACAATGGTCATAGGCTTGAGGGGCGGCCTCGGTTCTGCTGGGCCGGTACGGGCCGCTCAGGGACTGAGCGCGTCTAATGCGGTGCAGCGGGAGAGAGCTCGGATCACTCCTGTACTCCTCCTGCATGCCTCGCCAGGCCACACACGCTTGCAGCTCCTGACCGGAGTCCAAGCCTTACCTGGGGGGGTGCGCAGCCTCGCTCTCTCTCTCTCCCTGCTCGTCTGACGTCCTGCTGGGCGGCCCCGATCTCATTGCGGCTCTGTTACTAGGCGACGCTGTAGCCAGACGGGTTACGGTGCTGCCTTCTCCTTCGTTGATGATCTTGGGCAGATTCTTTTTGACGAAAAACAATCACGATCCCTTTCACCTTGTAGCTTCCTTAGCTTCAAGAAATGCTTTAGCAAGTTGCGGCTCGTGCCAGCGGCGGTGATCCTTACTTACAGCCTCAGTTACGATGACGGCTTGGGCCACAAACAGCAATACAGCAGCATGGACAATCTTTCATGCTGCGGGGGCAATGTGATCACGAGGCACCCCATTAACAGTTCCACGGACCACACAACAGTCTCAGGGGTGCAAAAGTACCATGCACACAGCATCGCTGAGACACAGTCCTTAGTTTCAATTAAGCCTTTGGCACGTTGCGACTTGGGCCGGCGGCGTCGATCTTTACTCACAGCCTCAGTTACAATGACGGCTCGGACCACAAACAGCAGGGCAGCAGCGTGGACGATGTTTCACACTGCGGGGGCAATGCGATCACGGGGCACCTCGTAAATAGTACCACGGACCACAAGGCAGTCTCAGGCGTGCAAAAGCACCACGCACACAGCATCGCTGAGATACGATTAGAAACTTTTATTTTCCTCGGTTTCCACACAGGGGACCAGCTCTCCTCAGGCCCTTGGAGACACGCTACGTCAGGACACAGCACACCGCAAAGTCCTCACAAGCAAGGGGACACAGTACACAGCAAAGTCACTTGTCTTCTCCTTAGTCAAACTGCAGGCCAACCCCAGGACACACAGCAAGGGCAGTCCTTATCTTCAGTCTCTTCAGCTGTTCTTTTTTGGCAGAGTCTCTTCTTGATCACAAAGTAGGTTCAATCCTTTTTCAGTAGGGATTTCAGTCTTTAGTTCAGGGGTTTTAGCTCTTACATTTATACCCCTAAATGCCTTTGAAGTCTTTGTGTTCAGGGGGCTCTGACCTCGGTCTAAACCAGACCTGTGTGTCTTCCTGCCAGTGCACACCCTTCTCCTTTGATAGCCAGAGTCTGGGGCCCAGACGCTCAGCAGGAGGTGGAGCCATCCTTTTGTGGCAGCAACACAGCCCTCCTCACATACACCCACATCAAATGCAGGACAGCCTGTTGCTGTCTCATGTTCTTCTCCCTGGGGCCAGGACACTTCCCAGACCCTGTCACATCTAAACCCAGGCAGGCAATATACAACCAGGCAGAGGCACACAGGATGGTTTAAGACAAGAAACCAGCCACTTTTAAAAGCATGGTTTCTAAACATACAATTTAAAAACCATCTTCACAAAAAGATGGGTTATTACATTCTGAGTTCAGGCACACTAAACTCCATTTCTCCATCTTATGCCTATGGAAAGATATGCTGGAAACATGGGACAGCATTCCTCATTCTGTCCTATGGGTGAGATGGCCTTGCAAAAGTGAAAAACGAATTTGGAAGTATTTCACTGTCAGGACATGGTATACACCTCAGTACATGTCCGTACCTTTCACATACACTGCACCCTACTCAGGGTGCAGTGTATGGGCCTACTATAAGGGTGTCTGATGTGCATAAAAAGGGAAGGTAAGGCCTGGCAAGTGGGTGCACTTGTCAGGACTACAGGTCAGTTAACAAACTGTGCGCAGGTACTGCAGTGGCAGGCCTGAGATCTCTTTTTAGGGCTACTTGTGTGGGTGGCACAATTAGTGCTGCAGGCCCACAAGTAGCATTTGCATTACCAGCCCTGGAACACATAGTGCACTTTACTAGGGACTTCACTAGTAAGGCAAACATACCAATTATTGACAACCAATTACCATAACACTTTATACAGGGAGCACTTGTACTTTGACACTGATCAGCAGTGGCAAAGTGCCCAAAGCATCTAAGTCGGCAACATTATGTCAGAAAAAGGTCTAGGAGGAAGGCAAAAAGTTTAAGGAACTTCAGCCAAAAAGGGCCAAGTCCAACAGTCAGCAGGGCTTAGGCAGGCCCAGTTGCCACAGGTGAGCTGGACAGTTGTAGGTAAGCTTCTGGAGCTTGTTGAGTCCCTGTAGCACCAAACAAGAGGTCAGCCACCTGACCCTTGAAGTCAATCTGCCTTGGATGAAGGAAACAGGTTTAGTCTTCTTTCTCAGAGGACGGCATGGTGGTCCTCTGGGAGAAGGCCAGTCCTTCTTTTGTAGTATCCACAGGTCCAGTAGTGTAATGAAGAGTGGGTCTGAAGGTACTATATTTATACTTGGTGTCAGTTTTGAAATGGAAGAAACGTATAGAGGTTCCCCCTCACAGAGGGTTCCTTGAATTTCCTTACCTCCTTCCCTGGTCCCAGGATGTCTGGGATGACAAAAAGCTATTGTGAAGTCCTCTGTAGTGTGCCGAGGTAGCTCCTTTGAAATGTAAGTGGGGCTGTGCACAGTGCTGCCCTGCCCATCCTGGCAGGATGGGCCAGCCTGCCAACACCTAGTCCCCTTTTGTATCATTGTCTGGGGGGAAAACCAATGGCCAATTGCCCACCACACCTATTCATGTGACCCACGATACAGGTTGCAGGCACCAAATGGCCAGGACACGAAACTGTCAACTTTCTAAAAGTAGCATTTTCAGAATTGTGCCTTAAAATCTGACTTTTGTAAACATGACATTTCTACCTACCCAAACTAATGGTATTACTTATTAAGTATAACAAGGTATCCCCAAGATTATCCTATGGGAAAGGTGGGCCTTGCAATACTGAAAAATAAAAAAAGAGTTTTTCCCTACAAGGACATGTAAAACTTAAAAGTACATATCCAACTTTTTTCAAAACAGTGCACCCTGCCCACGGCGCTGTTTAGGGCCTACACTAGACATGAATTGTATGTATTAAAAAAGAAGGATTGGGCCTGGTGAAAAGTTTATTTTGCCAAGTCAAAATGGCAGACCAGAGTCATTTTTAAAAGGGGTGTCATACTAAGTGCCCCAGGCCCAATTATAGCATTTGATTTACAGTTCCTGTGTACATGTTATCAACCCTGAATGCACCCTACGAAAGGCCGCCCCTTCTCAGGAATTATGTGATTCCCTGAATGACTATTTCATTGACAAGATTTCCCTAATAAAAAGCAGTATACCGTCTCACCCCCCCCCCCCAGCAGGATGCCCCGGTCCATCATTGTAATAACAGCACCCTCAACAGTTTCCCTCTGATTAGCGAAGAGACCATCCAGTCTCTTTTAATGGAATCTAAGTCAGGTGCACCCTCGGACTGCTGCCCACCTCATATTCTTAAAGAGTGCCTTGCTATCCATCCTGGCCCGGCCCTTGCCCTATTGAACAAATTTATTACATCTGGCATAGTTAAAAAGCCACAGTGGTCCCCCTCTTGAAAAAGTTGGGAGCCGATCCGGCGCTTCTCGCCAATTATCGTGCCATATCCCTGCTACCTTTCTTGGCCAAAGTCTTGGAGGGTTATGTAGCTAAATGCCTTTCCAACTTTCTGGAGTTGTACAAACATCTGGACTCCCATCAGGCCGGTTTCCGTCCCGCGCATTTTACTGAAGCCGTGATCCTGTCAGCTATGGACAGCCTACATAATTTCGCTGATATAGGTTGTCCCCGAGCCCTGGTTTTGCTGGATCTGTCTGCGGCTTTCGACATCCTGGTCGACCGTGTCAGGGGGGCCGGAGTCTCAGGAACTGCGGCACGTTGGATTTTCTCTTTTTTGGAGGACCGCTCTCAAGTGGTGCGGCTCGGCCAATTCTCATCTAACTCTCACATTACCACTTGCGGGGTGCCTCAGGGCTCGGCCCTCTCTCCACACTTATTTAACATCTATATGTCCCCTTTGATTAAATCACTGAAAAAGAGAAAGGTACTGGTCCTCAACTATGCTGATGATCTGCAGCTCCTTCTCAGGGTTGATGGTTCTAATGATTCCGTCATGGAATTCCAGGATACTATGCTGTTTATGCAAACCTGGATGGATCTTAACCATCTGAAACTAAATCCTGGGAAAACGGAAATAGTCCTTACTGGGGACAGCCTTAAGCATTGGGGCCCCCAATTTTGGCCTCCTGCACTCGGTCCACCTCCCATTCCCTCTAGCTCCGCCAAGACTCTGGGGGCACTTCTGGATAGTGGGCTATCTTTAAAAGCCCAGGTAGGAGCAGTGGTGTCCAAATGCTTTTACCAACTGCGAAAAATCAGGAAAATTCATCGCTTTCTTGCTCATGAAGCTCTGGTCCAAGCTATGATTTCTACTGTATTATCTCACCTAGACTACTCCAACTCGGTCTACTTGGGAATGCCCCATTATCTGTTCAAACGACTTCAGCTGGTCCAAAACCAGGCAGCCCGACTGATTTACCATCAACCTAAATGGCAACCTGCCTCTCCTTTGTTGAGGAAACTACACTGGCTCCCGGTGTCACGACGTTGTGTTTCTAAAACCGGCTGCCTTATTTTTAAGGCTCTACACGGTACCAGCCCGGAATTTATTAACAACATCATACTTAGGTACTCCCCCACTCGCCACCTAAGATCCACCCACCTTTCTCTTCTTACTAGTCCTAACTTCAAGAGGGCTCATCTCGGAAGTCGCAGGTTTGCCACTCTTGCTCCCAAGTTGTGGAATTCCTTCCCTCTTGAGATTCGAACGTGCACCGACCTCCTTCCATTTAGGAAACTTCTGAAAACCTGGTTGTTTACTCAAGATTAGGTTCCGCTGCCTTGTCAAGCTGTTTGCTAGCGCCATGAAGCCAATTCGGCGTACGTGCGCTTTATAAATCCCCACTAACATTAACATTAACATGTAATGTAGTAACACTTTTCTAGGGCCTAATAAGTAAATTAAATGGGCCAATTGATTTAAGCAAATTTGACCATATTTAAAGGAGTGAGCAGAAACACTTTAGCATCAGTCAGCAGAGATACAGTGCCCAGAGTCCTAAGGCCAAAAAAACCTGCACAGTTTTTCGTATCATTGCTCTGGAGCACCAGTTATGCCTTTTTTACAGAAGCACTCAAAAAGTAGGCAACTATAACCATTTCTATTTCATTCCATTCCTCATTTGTACATTGCAGGATGGACTTGAAACTCTAGTAACTGTACGTAGCACTGCAGCTTTCAAAGAGCAGGTTTCAGTTCTCTGTTTTGGTCACACTATTATAATAATACATGGCAATAATATGGTGACCTCACACCTCACAAACATTGTTAGCATGACCATATTAGTTGATTTGGCTCAAACATGTGTCAAAATTGTCGTCCTCATTCTGACTGTGTTACTTAGTCTGGAAAACAATCATCAGCTGATTATTTTCAATTACTCCTTCAGGTATATAACATATTAAAAAAAGTTTTTAAGATTTTAAAAAGATTACTTTAAGGCTTTCTTTTAAGGCCCCTATAAAGTCAACCTAAAATGTGCTCTCTTTTTTGTAACTGATAAGAAGCATGACTCTCTAGAATTTACCCTTCTTGATTTCCTCCTATGCATTTAATTTGTGACTTGTTTGGTATTCATGAAGGCCCTGAATCACAAAGGTAAATATACACATCCATATTTACTCATAGGTGTATTTAATAGTTCACCTAGGTGAAAATTATAAATAATTTCTATCACATAAAAATATATATATAATTTAGCATTTATAATTAATTTAATTAATTTAACATTAGTTTGCATGGGGTCTTTTTTAAATTACCTGCCTCCATTGATTTCTATCGTAGTGTGTTGCAGTACCAGAGACTGGCCATATGTTTTGCTTGACTTATTCCATGGCTGGCATAGCTGCCAGATTTCCCAGGTCCATTCATCATATGCTGCTCCAGTCCAGGTGTTTCTTTGAATTTTGGGAATTGAAGTCCTGCTTTATAACGTAAAACACATGACTGCAAGTCCAATAATTCAAAAAAGCAGCACTTCATGCATGGATCTGGGAAACTTGACAGGGCTGGGCTGGAGTGCATTTACACTTGGTTTGGCACCTTTAGGTCTGTAGTAACGTTAGAAGCTAATTGTGTAAATTCCATGTGTCTATGTGTGTATGTGTGTGTTTTGTATTTGCATGTCCCTTCAAAACCCCTCCTTAATTTTCTCTAAACTTCTTCCATTTAATAGTAAGCCTCCTCCATTGTCTAACCACTGTCTATTATCCTTCCCACATTTACTTTAAAAAAAATTGTGGCTAGGTGTGCGCAGATCAGCACACTCTAGGTGGGGACCAACAAACAGAAACATAATTAGCATATTGTAGAATTGCTGTAGTACGACTTTAAATACTACAAAAGGCACTTTGAAAATTGTGCCCTTAGTTTTGCCACAGTATACCTAGGAACAGTTTCTGAATTCCAATTTGTGACTATCTGAAGGCATGCATGCATAAGTAAACATTTACATACTTGAAAATGGACAGATGTGATTTAATTGCAGTTTGAAACTTAAAATATGTTTCCCTGTAGAGATCCCCACACTCTGACAATTCCACCAATGTTTGGGCTATTACCTTCCTATTCCCAACCTAGAAACATCTGCTGTTGACAGGAGTAATTCTGATTTCTAGTGTGGAAATAGGATGTGGGAAAGTTAGTGAACATTCACGCTCATACACAATAGCTGTTTCCATACCTTCCACAACATTGCTGCTCTGGAATACCCATCATTTACGTATGAGTAAATATCTTTACAAGTATAAATTCACATTTTTGAATCACAAAGGTAGTTTTAGACTCATACAAATGCCATGTGCAATTGTAAGTCGAATTTAGAGGCACAGCTAGCTTTGTGAATGTGGTGATTGAATTTTACTCAGAATTTGTAACTAGGCCAGCATCTGTAGAGGACGTTAGGGCTGTTCAGGCAACCTTTGGCTGCCAGCGTGATGTGACAGAACTCGTTCATTGATTTTTCAGTTCTAAAAACTCTTGAGAGTAGTAATCTCCCTGCATGCTGTCTCAAAAGCTTACATACATTTTTGGTCAGTAATAATGACCCCTTTCTTGTACATTGTTCGAAAACTAACTCAGTGCCTGACAGCTGGTGGGGTTCACTTCCGTCCCATTACTTAAAAGTTGTCCTGTTGGATGTGGAAGGCAAATGCTTTGGTAAATTACTCTCCTATCAATTAGAAGGGTGGGTTCATAAAAGAGAACTATTACCCTTCTGTCAAACTAGTTTCCAGGTAAGCTGTGGCATAGGGGATAAATTGTTTACATTGTGTGTGAGCGCAACTCACATAATTGCTGTAGTATAATTAGGCAAAACTACAGAGAAATAAAGCAAAATTACACAGAATTACCAGAGGAGCGAAACCGAGGATTTAGCACTATTTTCCTAGCATAAAATGCACTCTCACATTCAAAATGAACCCAAGAATGCATTTTACACTAATAAAATAGCACTAAATGTAAGAGAACACAAACAGTAGCTGCTCACACTCGCTAAGGGGCATATTATCAATCACGGCGTTAAAATTATTGCCGCTTTAGCGGCTGTTTTCTGCCGCTAAAGCGGCGATAATTTTAACGCTGACAATTCCAATAGAAGCCCATGTTGACACCAGAACATGGGCTTCTATGGGAATTCTCAAGGGCATATTATCAAGCCCATTATCGCCGCTTTAATTTTAATGCCGTTTCTTGATAATATGCCCCAAAGTTTGTTGTTTCTGTGCACCTGTGGTACGTTTTTTGTGCCAAATTACTCAAGCGGGATTGATAGCATGATTTTCTGTAGCTTTGAATCAAAAGAGTAATGCGAAATTATTCGATTTTCACCGATTAATTTGGGGTGATTAAAATTTCAACAAGACCTAATTAACATTATTTATTTTGATACAAAGAAGGTCTAATACAACAGATAGTCGCTTTATGCAGAATTCATCCATTTTCAAATGGGCTCTGCCTGTGTTGATCGTGATGAACTGTAGGCCAAATTAATACGCTGAAGTACAGCTGCACTACCACGAGTTATCATTTACTCTCAAACATGGAGAAAAATTATGATTTATTCACAACAAGAAACTCACAAACAAAGGCTTAATGCAAGGCTGTTTCTTTTACCCCTATATTATTTAACCTATTTACATCTGAGCTCGGGGAGAAACTTTGTAATGGAAAGCATTTGGTCCTAAAATATGTGCCTATAAATAAAATATTCAGCAATATACAGTGATTTAAGGTAGTACAGCTATTAGGTTTCAAAGAGGGCTGAATAAATTCAATGGATATTGCACAAAAAACAACTCAACTATTAACACATAAAAAACAAAAGTGGTACTATTTCGCTAAAAGGTTAACAACAAAAGGCTTTGGCATCTGGATAGCATCAAAACTGATGTACTTACTGTCAGGGGGAGTGTGATGTGTTGCTAATTTCTCCAATGCTTCTTTCATGTTCACACAAGAGTTATACAACTGTTAAAGATGTTTTTGCCTATTTATGGGATTTTTCTCCTAGCTATGTCCCTCTCAAAGAGACATTTGACTAATTTCACATATAATATTCTGCACATCGTCGCACTGTGGGTACTGAGAGGAGTTGCCCTTTCATCAGGCAATCTAGACGGGTACTCAAAAGACCTTGTCAGTGTCCTGTCCTTGACAGGGGACAAAACCACCAACCCTTTAATACAGCTCTGGATCTGGTACGTGAGTTACAACAACTACACTTTGATAAATCAGGACTTAAATATGCCTTAGTGTACTGTTATGATAGATATGTTAGGTTATTTTATGCTATGCATATTTGTGAAAAACACACTCATCTGTGAAATTATCCGGGCCCTGAGCAGGTGTGAGTCTAGCCACACCTAGGGTCTAGGGACACTACTCAAAAAGCCAGGTCTTCAGCTTCTTGCAAAATTCATGAAGTGAGAAAGAGGCTCAAATGTCCAGAAGCAAGTCATTCCATGCTGTAGGAGAGACATTAGAGAAGGCCGGATGAGCTGAGATGTCTGGAAGGTTTGTGAAAGCAGATGCTAATATTGGAGTACACTGGGCCAGTGTTATGTGGTGCCTTGAAAGTGTGGGTGAGGAGTTTGAATTGTGCTCGTTTGTGAATGGAGAGCCAATGGAGCTCCATAAGGTACGGTGTGAGGTGAGTACATCATGGGAGTTTGGGAGTGATTCTGGTCATGGTGTCCTGAATGGTCTGCAGCCTTCACGTGAGTGTTTTTTTTTATTGATCCCAGCATAGAGAGTGTTCCTATAATCCAACTTGCTTCTGACCAGGTCATGTGTGACTTTTCGAGTGCTGATTATGAGCCATTTAAAAAAATCTTCCTCTGCATCTTCAGGTTATGGAAGCATGAGGTGGTGATGGCATTGACTTGTATGGTCATGTTGAGTTTGCTGCCAATGATGATCCTGATGTTCTATCCCAGTAGTACATTTAAGTACACTTAGTTTTTCTGGTTGGAGTCTTGGATTCTCTTATTGTGCATTTTGCTTTTTGCCCTGCACATCAAGATCAAGTTAGGTAGGTTACTAGATTAGTTGTCCTACTAGTTCAGCATCGGATTGTTTTAAAGAACCCGCATGACATTGTTTCAACATGGTTTGAAGGAGAAAATTAAGAATGAATTCTGACCAAACACAGTGCCTTACTACTTTTTCTGAACTTATTGATTTAGCAATTGTCATTGAACATAGACTACAAGAGAGATAAAAGGAAGAAAGGAAGTTCTGAGGATGTCATGACAAGAGTTCCTTCATCTGGTCGATCTGAGAATTCAGGGCACCCTTTGTCTCAAGAAGAGCCTTTGTAGGATAGAGAAATGAGAAGTTATTTGACTGAATGTGAGAGAGAGCACTGGCATAAGGCTAGTTCATTTCTACATTGAGGGGATGCTGAACATATGATTCAGGTTTGTCCTAAATAGGGCATTATGAAAGTTTTCAATCTTCTTGTGAGAAGAAGACAGGAGTGGACTGAGTCCATTATATAGGCTATTGGCACTTATATTATTAATGGTGATAATCATTTGTCCTCTTACTGATTGTAATGAGAACACAAGAAGGAAGGATGTTCATACCTCGGCTTGCAGATAGTCGTGCCTGTGTCGTATGCATTGATCAAGACTGGGCTACAAAGAATAATATTCCTAAAAGACTTAAGAAGGTTCCTGATGGGATTATATCTTTTAAAGACTCATAAATTTCTTTTAAATGATTTTTCAAGTCTGTCTTACAATCATGCTAACCTGTTATCCTTCGACAAATTGCCTTTCCTGATTATGCTGTGATATTTGGAATTCCTTTGTTAAAGAGGAACAATCCAAAATCCATATGTCAACTGGTATAGTCAAACAATATACTTGTCTTGACAGTTTTATCAGGACTATTGATAAATCTCTGAAAGTTATTAGTCACTGGCTGATGAAATGCCACATGTAAATTAATAGTGGTTATTACATTTTCAGTGCCATGCTTTTTCTCCAGTTTTTGCTAACCCTGAAGCCTGCACACTTACTCCTCACAAGAATATGACTGCATCATAACAAATGAACCAGAAGCCATTGCTGCTTTTGGATGTATTTGTTTAAAAAAAAAAGAAAAAAGAAGAAAGAGAAGAAAATTCTGAAGGAGAAGTCACATAATGGGTTAATTGTGGCATCTTCTGTTAGGGCGCCTTTATTTTCTGTACCCAAGAAAGACCAAAATCTTTAACCTAGTATTGATTATATGGGCTAAAATAAAACTACAATCCAGGATAGATATCACTGAAATGAATGAAGTGAAAAGAAATGAATTGAAAAATGAAATTAAAAGAACATTTCTAAAGTGAGACTATACCCAAAGGTGTCATGGAGCTAAAGCCACCTAAAACATAAGCACCAAACAAGGAAATAGGAAAACAGCCTGCACAGCACGAAGGGCTAAGATGGGAAAAACCAGGTTTTCAGATGTTTACAAAAAATAGAGATCTTTTCGGATCCCGTAATATGCAGAAGGAAAGTGTTCCACAGTTTAGCCATAGCAGAAGAGAAAGAGTATCCGTCCCATTTGGATCTGCGAATCTTGGAAGCTACCATCTTCCTTCTATGGTATTTGAACATAATATCGGATTGTTAATATCGAGCTACACATCATTTAGTCTTTATTCGATTAAAAATCATAAAAGACACAGCATCAACAAATGTATAAGCCACATCAATAAATTACATAAAACAAGTATTAAATACACCAAGACTAGTATAATAACAAGTCAATAAAACAGTATTCACACGAAAAACCCAATAATAGCTTTAAATTTGCAGATATTTCCTTCTTATAGCCCAACACGTGGACCAGAACTTTGCCACAGCAACAACAATGACCTCCTTAGTATCACACTTGAGGATACGCAGAGCTGTTTGCGCTGAACTTATGCCTAACTGTTTGCACAGGGGCTTGATCCACTTCATACGAGGTGCTCTGTATGCTGGGCAGACGAATAGCACATGTGGAATAGTCTCAGGGATCCCTGGGCAACAGTGACAGTAAGTATCCGTGTTTAAACCCTGATTTTTGCCCCAATTTTTAGTAAAAAATTTTAAGGGTAAACTTCCAACTCTGAATTGATGGTACAACTTCCTATCACTGTTTCCAATAATAATACCCCAATAGGGTTCCAATGAATAATCAACCTTATGGTCCATAAAGAGATCAGTTAATGAATCCCTGGTAATCTGGGCGTGAGACTTAGATTGAAACATCTCAACATATAGTCTCTTAAGCTCACTCTTCGATGGGAAGGGAGTCCCTTCTGGATCTAACCAAAGATGACCTAGATTCATAGCCATAAGGACTGCTCTAATGTTATACAACCAAGGGATTTTACGGCACTTGTCCACCCCTATAAGATATTTAAGAGCCAAAGCGTAAGGTGCTAACTCTGGGGTGGTCCACAAGCGTCTCCAGTACGCCAATGGTCTAAACCCTGCTGTCTCTTCAAAAGACACACACCCCAAATCCTGCAGCAATGGTTTTAGGGGTGTAGAATGGGGTAAACCAGTAAGAGATCGCAAAAACTTATTTTGGGCAAGTACCAGGGGTCGCAAGTTTTCAAAACCCCAGAGTTCCGCACCGTAAAGTATTGACGCTCTAACCTTCCCATGATACAACTTCATTACTGGAGCTATGGGTTTAGTTAGGGAGGATCTGTGTTCTTTTAGAAGGACTCCCACTAATTGATTATGTTTAATTACAGAGAGATCCAACTGATGATTCCAATTAAGTCTCCGTCCCAGAGTCACCCCTAGGTATACAAAAAAATCAGTTTCATCAATAGGGGCATTATTCATTGTAAATGTAGTACTGATTTTTTTCCTCTTGTGTAGGACCATAAATTTTGTCTTCCCAACGTTAACCTCCAACTCATTATCGCTACAAAAGAGTTGGAAGCGATCCAGAGCACGTTGGAGGCCAGATTTAGGTTTGGACAATAAAAGGGTATCGTCAGCAAACATTAAAATCGGAATTCTTAACCCATCAAGTTTGGGGGCGTCCGTGGGGTAATCAGTAAAATAGGGGATGACATTGTTAATAAAAAGGGAGAATAAGGTGGGGGCTAGCACGCACCCCTGCCGCACACCTTTAGCCACTTTAAAACTATTAGTAGTCTCCCCTTGCCCTCCCCATCTCACACAAGCAGAGTTATTTCCATGGAGCCTTACAATAAACTATAAAATCTCTAATGGCATCCCAGCCCTTTCCAGGGATTCCCAGAGCTTATTTCGTGGAACCAGGTCAAAGGCGGATTTAAGATCCACAAAAGCTGCATATAGGACACCACCACCATCACTACTGTATTCCAATACAACATCATGAATCTAAAGACCTGGTCAATAGTGCTAACATGGCTCCGGAAACCCTCCTGGAAATTAGATAGTATGTCATTTTCATCTATCCACTCTATTACCCGATTAAGTACAATTTTGGCCACCAGCTTCTGAGTTGTGTCGATCAGGCTGATGGGCCTGTAATTAGATGGCAGGGCCCGATCACCCTTCTTATAAATAGGGATGATTTCGGCCCGAGCCATGAATCGGGTAAAGGAGCGCCTCCTGCGATACAATTAATCAGTATTTGAATATACTTAACCCAGTTTACAAGTTCAATTTTAAATATATCAGAAGGGATCCCGTCCGGGCCTGGTGCTTTCCCGGTCGGTAGACCATCCAATACATGCTCCACCTCTGCATAAGAAAATTATAATGTCCCCACTCTAGAGTCAGACAAGGGGGAAAACTGAATCATTGAATTGGGACAGGCGAACTGGGTTTCAAAGAAGATAACCCAGTCTTCCGGGGATACATGGTTTACCGGATTTGGATTATCAATACCACTTCCTCATTTAATTAGATGCCAGAATTTACTCCAGTTCCTATCCCTACAAGATAACAACAAATCCCTCCAACGAGACTCATCAAACATCCGCTTTGCTAAATATTGGGTTTGCTTATATGCCGCACGGCATCTCCTTATTTCAGGGATTAACCCCGCTTTAATTGCACAAGATAGGGCTCTAAAAGCCCTCTTACAGTCGCCGTTGTACCATTTGGCCGACTTGTATTTTTTATTATTAGTACAATTTTGACTTGGGCCTGATTTAAAAAGGATTGACCTCAACTTCTTAACCAATGCTAAGTGATGTGCTGTTACCTCTTGAACGTTAACTCCGGCACCATCTAAGTTTAACTGGGTGACAATGGTGCAGATTGGGGTGTACAAATTCTCCCTACTTCCACGGATAGAGTAAATTCACAGATACACGCACATACACTCATCATACGCTTGGGCCCATTTCACTAACATACACTCAGATTACTCCATTAGCACTGAACCTGTGGAAAGAAACCTTCTAAACACCCTGCATCTACACTTATGGTCGATAAGACCTAATTGACACTGTCTTGAGTCATGATTTAACCAATAATAATCAACAATAATCAAAATAGAGTACTCAATAATTGACAAGAAATAACCACCAACACAGTATCTCAAATAATGGTAATTTATATAAAATTAGTTTAAAGAAAATCAATTCAAAAGCAAAATCATTATTCTCATAATTACCTATTCTAGCTAGATGTCAAAAAGGGGTCAGGACAGGTCTCTCAATAGTAGTCTCTTAGGTCACCGTCCTCACAGCATCAATCCTCACCAACGCAAGTTCGGAAAGAAGTGGCCTCAGAATCCAAAATGCAACGAACAAACCCTCTCTAAGCTAACAATATTTATAATGAATTAAACAATAGAAGGCAACATAAAATGTTTTCGATATCCGCTGAACCGCTGAGCAAAGCGAGCAGGAAAGGATGTAGCATCGCTACATTTGGAAAATCTCCGCTCAGAAAAAATCACAAAAATAAAAAAACGGAAGACGGAACTAAATCTTGAAATGTTTCTTTTCCATATTCATATTTCCTCGGAACCAGCATGGTGATCATAATGTTCATTGAGGCTCCTTTGTCTTCCAAGGACATTTGGATGTCCGCCCAGAGCTGCTGTCCTCACGGAAAACTTTTAACCAGGCGAAGACTGTGGTCAGATGACTCTCGACCATGTTCAGCAAGGCCTTCTCATCAAAATCTCAGCACTCAAATGTAGGCTTTAAACGGTAGCCATTTTTTACTAGGCCAGAACGTATCATCTTAATTAAAAGAGACAAAAACAACGTTACCACAGCATAGTGATTAAACAGTGTTAACCCCACTAATACCCTTATGTGTATGTAATTATCTAGCCTTTGCAACACAAGAAAAGCATTAATACATGACATTTAAAAAGCGTTTTCGTGCTTTAAAATAAACAGCACTCAGCAACATTTATTAATAAAACATGCACATTATTAGTAAACGACACAAATGCTTCCCCACGTGTAGTTTTCTCTTGTTATTTCTTATTGGTTAATTAGAACATTTACACAAAACAAATAATTAGTAATTATGAATTAATAATTTTTAATTATTTCGACAATAGACAAACCAGAGCTTTAAAAACCCAATAGATTTTCAACAGAAAACTCTGCTCCAGCAATCCCCCCTTTGGTGATATTATCACCAAATAAACAACCCAAAAAAAAAAAAATTGTAAAATTTAAGTCCCAATTTTTAGGAGAAACTGGAAATGTCTTTTTCTTTTTCACAACACTAGACACCAGACTCCCTTTCATCATCCCTCTTTGTCTCCAAATAAACACTCTCCCTTAATTCTTCTAATATTATTTCTTGTGGATCTCTTTTTCTTTTATTTCTCCTTTCAATATTTCTTTTAATTAATTTCTTTTTCCCTCCCCTGTTTTTACAACACAAACACACCAATCTTAGTATCAATAAAGCAACAATTATACAAGTCAAAGGAAACAATATCTTACCTATAATAGTACTACCTATTTTTGCAATAAAATTCTTAACAGCAACTATTTTATTAGCTATTTTAGTCCAAATACTCTCAACTTCTAGTGGTACTAATTCTTCATGCAAATCAGTAATATTTTTGATATAGACCTTCAGGTCTTTGCTTTCGTCTGGAATGTAAGTGCAACAATGTTGAACTTTCAATATTCCACAGACCCCACCCTCCTTGGCTAATAGAATATCAAGGGCAAGTCGATTTTGCATAGACATGGCACGTACGGCAATCAATTCCGTATTCACCAAAACAAACCCTCCAGCGGTATTTGTCGATAAGCGATCCACCACTGTTGACAGTTTCCAAATCCCATAAGCATTCAAAGAAATTCCCACTGCTGGAATTAAAGCTCCAAAAATGTCACCCACTATTTCTGACCAAGTTTCTCTCTTAAAACGTGTTAGTAAATTAATATGTTCTACATCTTCTATTCTATCTATATGAAAAATCTTTGGAAAGACCAGGCCCACATAACACGTGCCATAGCAATGGTCAGGCAACTTGTAATAAGCCTTGTTCCCACAAACATAATACACTCCTGGGAAAACTGGATCCTCTCCTCCTCTAAAACCCCATCCTGTCGCAATGAAGTATGTATCATGACACTCACTAGTCCCAACAAAGTATGTATCATATTGAGATTTCTTTCTTGTAATGCACAGCTTACCCTTCTGTGGTGCATCTAAAGCTAAAGTTGGACTAGCTCCATTTCTCAATTCTTTTCCCATCTCAATGTCCCAAATTGTCTCACTCACTTTGTATTTCCCTGCCTTTTCATGCATGCTCAATCTCCTTTCCTCCACCATGTTTAGGAAAGCTTTCTCCTCTTCTTTCAGACTGCAAGTTAAATTATTCTTAAAAATGTAATCTAATGTTAATTCTTCTTTCTCAATAAAAATCTCACCAAAAATGTTAGCTTCTTTAGCTGGATTCAGCTTTTCATTCATAGGCAATTGCCCAAAAATACTATCTTTGTTAGACATCTTATAATCTATTTTCCCTAGCAAATAAAAAACACTACTTAACACACTACAAGAAATTCCATACGTAGCTGGTAAATGGTGATAAGTAACACCCTCTGAAACGGATGCAGGTAATTGCATACAAACGTAGCAATCCCTTACTTCCATTGTCTTCACATATTCATACAACAATTTCGAAAAAACATTGCTAGAAAAATCATTAATTGACCTATCTTTATGCATGTAAGTATTACTAATTCTAGTTGGAACTACTTTTTGTGAACTTTTCTCTACATTAGTCTCATTCTCAGTATGTATTTCAAATGTACCTATTGTAACTCTAAATGTAACTAATAAAGCTAAAACACCCCATAGTAGCATTAATAATCCAGTACAGCAACAGCACATTCTACACCATCTTTTCAAGAAGGCACATCTACTTTGATCATTCTCTATGTTAGCCATTTTTTACTACTTTGACCGTGTCTTTTGACTTAGCCTCTACTACTCCACTACTGTATTATTCTTTATTTCTGGATTACTTCAAACAGCTGAATTTCAGACTTTCTCCTTTTCACTTTTCTCCAAGTGATTTCTTCAGTTCACTCAATTTGGATATTCATCACTTTTCACTCCTTCTTCTTCAGCAACATCAAATTGTATCAGATCATCAACAACATCCTGTGCATCCGACTCTTCTCCAATGTCAGTCAGGATAACTTTTAAGATTCCAACAGATTTTTCCTTTTCCTCAACCACTTTTCTCAAGATCCCCTCCGGATTGTCTCGATTCACTGTTTCTTCTTCTTCTCCTCCTTCAGACAGTGCCACATAAGACCATTCCGGTGATCTGTACTTTTGGTTGGGTTTTCTAATTCTCTTTATCTCCTCCGGTTCTCTTGACTCCTTTTGCTCCTTTCTCTTCACTTCGTTTTGACTCGATACTTCATTCACTTGTTCAGCTTTCGATGTATTTGCTCTTATCAGTCTGTATCTCAGCCTCTTTACTCTGTTGTTAGGCCAAAAATCTCCTCTTACAACCTTTTTCGGTTTTGTTTCTGTATTATTTCTTTCTCCAATCCAAGTTCTCTTTCTCAGAACTCGACCTTCTGATTTTTCATTCTCACTTTCATCCGATTCTGTTTCGAATGCCTCTTGTTCTTCAGCAGTTTTCTTTCGCTCCACAGTCTTTTTCACCACTGTTTGAGACTTCCCTACTTCTTTCCCTCCTCGAGTCTCCAACACGCAATCTTCTTGCTGTCTACTTGTCCCTTCACCTAGCTTATCAGGAATGTTCCCTACACCTCCTCGGGGGTCTTCCGCAATCTGTCCCTCTCTATCTTCTTCTGACCCTACTTCTTCAGGTATAATCTCAAGTGGTTCTTCAATCTCCTCTTCTTCTGATTCAGGAGTAATTTCTGTGGAACTGCTCTTTGTGGAACTGCTCTTTTCTCTTCTTTTTCCTCCACTGCTTTTTGGAACTTCAGACTCTCTTACAGAATCTGATCTCCCTTCTGAGACTCTCAATGGTTCTCTTGAAGTCTTTTCTGCTTCTTTTCCTGAACTTTGATTTTTTCTCACTGGTTCTGGGTCTTCATCATCACTGGAATCTGCTTCTTCAAAATACTCCTTGCCAGTCCCATCCTTTGGGTTTGGAACTCTCAGAGTATGACTCGCATGTACCCAGTTTTTCACACCAGCACACTTCACTGCAGTTGTCGTAGTCAAAATAACTTGTCTTGGTCTTCCCCACCTTGGAACCAAGCAATTTCTTCTTCTGTGTACTTTAATCCTCACCCAGTCCCCTGGACTCAGATCATGAGCTTGCTTCTTCTCAAGTGGGGTAGCTTCTTCTCCAACCTGGTGAAGCACAGAATGAACTGCGTCAGCCAGGCCTTTACAGTAATCCAAAATCATGTCATCAGTTATTGTCATCAACTTATTGACAGGCACATATGCATTTCGCATTGCGCGTCCCATCAAAATCTCGTGCGGACTCAACCCAGTAGTTCTATCTGGAGTAGATCTAATAGTCATTAGCACGAGAGGCAAGACATCAGGCCATTTCATTCCAGTGGCTAAACACATCTTACCAATCCTGTTCTTGATTGTGCCATTTATCTGCTCAACCACACCAGAAGCCTCTGGCCTATATGCACAATGTAGCTTTTGCTGTATGCCCAATGCTTCACAAATCAAACTCATGAGCTCATTATAGAAGTGTCCACCTCTATCAGACTCAATCGTTACTGGAAACCCGTACCTAGGAATCAACTCTCTTAACAGTAACTTTGCCACTGTTATTCCATCATTTCTCCTAGTCGGATAGGCCTCCACCCATCTTGAGAACAAACAGACTACCACTAGAACATACCTCAATCTGTTTACTTGGGGCATTTCAATGAAATCTACCTGCATTCTCGTGAAAGGACCACCTTCTCTACCTATCGTTCCCAGACTCACCACTGTCTTTTTCCCAGTGTTAAATTGCTGGCAAATTAAACATCTCTGACAGATACTCTCTGCAATTGTCCTGAATTTTGCATTGTACCAAGTCTGTTTAAAAGACCTGATCATCGCATCCCTTCCCAAATGTCCCTGGCCATGATACATCCTTGCCATTGTCGACAACATGGAATTAGGCATGACTGGTCTGCCATCTCTATAGACCCAAACATGGTCTGTTTCTCTTGGGGCACAACCTGCCTTGATCCAGTCTTTCTTTTCTTCCTTTCCTGCCTCATCCTGCAACTGTTTCACTTCATCCCACGTTTCTAGGACATTAGTAAACATCACAGAACAAAAAGACATTTCTCCTTCTCGTTCCCTATTAATCGAGTGATTGTTCTTAGCACAATATTGTGCAATGTCGTTAGCAAATCTGTTGCCAACAGTCACAAAATCATCTCCTTGTCCATGAGCAGCACATTTCACCACTGCTAATTCTTTAGGCAGCTGTATCGCCTCAAGCAATTTCCCAATCACTTCAGCATTCTTTATTGGAGTCCCACTCGACGTCAAGAAACCTCTCTGTAGCCAAAGTTGGCCAAAATCATGCACAACTCCAAATCCATACTGACTATCAGTCATCACAGTCACTCTCAGATCTTTCCCAATTTCACAAGCTTTCGTCAATGCCACCAATTCTGCAACTTGTGCAGATTTCACTCCTTTCAATGGTGATGCTTCCATCACTTCTGAAACCTTGCACACTGCATGTGCTGCACTCAACACACCCTCATCATTCCTCAGGCATTATCCATCTACAAACAGCACATGATCACTCTCAAGCAAGGGAAGAACCCTTATGTCTGGTCTCGGTTTTGTACAGTAATCCAGCACATCCAAACAATTGTGATCATCTTCTGTCTTCACACCCACATTTTCAATATCCGGCAACAATGTCGCTGGATTCACATTCACACATCTCTCCAAAGTCACATTTGATGCTCCCAGAATGACTTTCTCATATTTAGTCAGCCGACTATGTGACATGTACTGAGTTCTGCTTCTTGTCAAAAGAATTGCCACATTATGAGATACGAATACCCTTACAGGATATCCCATTATGATTCCCTCACTCTGTTCCAGACTTCTGCATGTTGCAGCCACAGATTTCAGACAACCTGGTAAACCCACAGCTACAGGGTCAAGTGTCGATGAGAAGTACGCAATAGGCCTTCTCAGTAATCCATGCTTCTGGATTAACACTGAAAGTGCACATCCATTTCTCTCACTGCAGTACAATTCAAACTCTTTCTCATAGTCTGGCATACCCAAAGCAGGGGCTTCACACATTCTGCTCTTCAGCTCCTCAAATGCTGCCATTTGTTCTCCATCTAGTTCCAATGGATCTGTCATATCACTTTTTGTCAGCTTAATCAGTGGCTTTGCTATCAGCGAGAAATTAATTATCCACTGACGACAATAACCCACCATTCCCAGGAACATTCTCACTTCCCTCTGGGTCTTTGGGGCTTTCATTTCTCTGATAATTCTAATCCTGTCATCAGTCACTTTTCTCAGACCTTTTTCAATATTGTGTCCAAGATAATGCACCTCTTTCTTGCAAAATTGCAATTTAGCTGGAGATACCTTTAACCCTCCATCTGCCAGATGATTCAGTAAAGCTATGGTATCCACTTCACAAGCTTCACGTGTCTTTGATGCCGTCTTTGATGCCACAAGTAAGTCATCAATATATTGCACTAGTACTGAGTTTTCAGGCATGATCAAATTCTCCAATGACTTTTTCAATAACTGATTGAATATCGAAGGACTCTCCGTATACCCCTGTGGGATACGACACCATGCTAAAATACGCTGGCCAAACCTAAATGCAAAAATCAGCTGGCTGTCATGATGCAATGGAATTGAAAAGAAAGCATGACACAAATCAATCACTGTGTACCACTCAGCATCCTGTGGAATCTGATACAAAATCACTGACGGATTTGGCACAATAGGACAACATGCCACCACAATTTGATTAACTTTTCTCAAATCCTGTACAATCCTGAACTTCCCATTAGGTTTCTTTAGCCCCATTATCGGTGAGTTACGCGGGCTACTCAATAGTTCTCTTAAAACTCCTTGCTGAATCATTTTCTCAATTATAGGAGTTATTCCTTCAATTATTTCTGGTGTCATTTTGTACTGAGGAATGTTAGGATAAGTAATTCCTTCTTTCACTGCAATTTTCACAGGATCTACGTTATTCATCAATCCCACATCCTCTCCAGTAAAATCCCAAACTGTCCTTTTCACTGTGTCTCTCAGCTCTTGAGGCAAATCCTCCGGATCAAACACAGCATATGCACCAATTAACTCACTCTCTCTATTTTCTAGAGTCACTCGGTACAAAACATCCTCATCTGGTGTTTCAAAAGCTATTCCATCCGGTGTACAAAAAATTGTACAGTTCATCTTACAAAGTAGATCCCTACCTAACAGGTTCACTGGATTAGTGTCACAGACAATAAATCTGTGCATGTCTGAAAATTTCCCTATTTGTACTCTTACTGGTTCAGTAAGACGTGTCTTGATTTGTGTATTGGCTACACCAACTACTTGGATTGCTTCATCTGAGAGAGGAAGATTTCTAATATCTGTTGACCTGACAGTTGATCTTGTTGCACCTGTGTCTACTAAAAAAGTAACACCTTCTTCATTTATTTTTCCATCCACAAATGGTCCTGCCTTGTCTATTTCTAGAGTTGCACCAAGTATGCACTCTTCCTCCTCTCTTCGGCACCGTCAATAATCACCTTCAGACTCACTCCCTTCATTCTTTAGCAAGTACTGCTGTACCTGGTTAGAACGCCTTGGTTTGTTTACCTGCTCATCATTGTAGAATCCCGAATCCTTATTATACTTTTGTGATCCTCTATTCTGCGGCAAGGGCGGTTTTGGCTCTTGACTCTGCTGTTTCACAACAGAAGTTTGTTGCTGCTGTCGATTATTCCCTTCGTTCTGCACCTGTTGATTTAAGGATTTACTCTCATTATTCGCTAATGGTGGATTGGTACATTCAGATCTCCAATGTCCCAGTTGGCCACAGTTGTGACACGGGAACTTTTTCTTGGCTTCCTCAAGATTCCCCTTTCCTTTCCCTGCATATCTAGGTCTATTCCCTGGATTATTTCCTGCATTATTCGCCTGTTCCACTAACTGTGCTTCCTGTCTTTCCGCATCTTTCACTTGTGCCCACATTGCTTTCTCTTTCAGCTTTCTCTGTTTTGCTTCAATTTCATCACTGAAGTATTTTGCATGTCTCAAAATCTCATCTATTTTCTTACTCTGCCAGTCCACTGTATGCTCACGAATTCTCTCACTAATCTCAGGTCTCAGGCCATATACAAATCTGTATACAAAATGACTCAAATCTTTGTCACCCAGGTGTTCATCCCCACTGAATTGTTTAAAAGCCAGTATCAGCCTCTCATAAAAAGCATGAACTGATTCTTTTGCTTCCTGATGTGTTCGATCTATTTTAACCCAGTCTGTCTCTTTTGGAGGTACTTTATTTTTCAGGTATACGATCACCTGCTCATACTTTCTCATTACCTCTGGATCTGGTGGTCCTGTTCTTTGATCTCTTGGATATTCCTCAGTAGGCCAACTTACAACTATTTTACACTCAGCCCACAAGTCTGCTGGAACAATTATATCAAACAGACTATTCAGGTCAATCCACAGCACTTTTGACAATTTCACAAACCTGTCTACCTGCCTATACCACTCGACGGGCTTTTCTCTCAGTCGAGGGAAATCATTCGTAAATGATAAAATATCCTGTCTGGTCCATGGAACATGTACATATCCTCCTCCAGGTATTTCTCTCATAGGATAAGCATCCACTGTTTTCTCTTTTTCTCTCACAGGAAATGCTGAATAAGTCCTATCCCCTGATTCTTCTCTTTTCTTGTACCACCTATCCTTCCACTTCTCAACATCACCCCATTTTCGCAATAAAGCGATCATCTCTTTAATCTGTCCTGTTCTACCAGCACCATTCAGATTCTCAATGTCTTTATCTGTGAAATCCATCCTGTAAGACTTCTGCAAAGCTTTCACTTTATCAATGTCAACTCCATGCTCATTCGCTATTGCTCTTAATCTGTCATGTGTATTTTTAGCTCTCCAGGTGATATTTTTACACATAAATAACAATTCACCATCATGATGATTTTTTAGAATTTCTGTAGGAACTGTCCCTGCAACAAGCTCTTCTAATTCTACACGTAACCTAGCCACATCAATTGCCTGTGAATCTTTATCTCTCTTTTGAAGAACTTTCATCCATTCATTCAAATCTTCAGCTGTTATTTCAGTAGATTTTCTCACTGGAACCACTTTCTTCTGCGGTTCTAAAATCGGCATCCCTGAACAACTAGCTTCACCAGCATTCAATCCTGAATTAGACTGTATCTCTAATCCTTCACTACATGTCTCATGTCTGGATTGTCTCAAATCATCATTTTCTGTCCTTTTTCCTGAATCTCCTGAAGGACCAGCCAAACTTGTCAATCTATTCCCAACATATGGAATCACCAAATTATTTTCACCTGTCCTCTGCTTATCAAAAACAGGCATAATCGGACCTATGGTTACGGGCACCGTAACAGCGTCTAGATTCTTTGTCAGCTCTTTAATCTTTTCAGTCAACTCCGATGTAGTTCTGGCTAATTCTCTCGTTTTAACATCTTTATCCTTGTCGAACCAATTTTTAATCTTTCTGAACAAAGATTTTTTCTTTTTCTCTTCTTGGTAATACATTTTAGCTTTTACCAAACTTTTCTAATCCCTTCCGTAATACAACTCAATAGTACGATGTTTTATCCAATAACAGTGCGACTCACACTAACGCACCAATCCTGGAGTGTCTACGTCACAAGAATACAAGGTGACTCTTTCCAATCCTTGCGCGGCTCACACCAACGCACCAATCTCAGCGCGAGCACTGTTCTGATCTAATATCCAATCAGAGCGCGGTCTGTTTTACGTCAGCAGTCGCTGCAGTCTCTCCTGTTCCTGTCTCCTGTCAGTCGTCTACCCCTCCTTTACAAAACTTCTCAGTAGACTTCGTGTCAGATTCTACAAAATCTATTAGTTACAACATATAAACATCTCCATTGTCTGCTTCGCTAACCAAAGAATAGTAAAGAAAATCTATTTCACAAGAATCCCGTTGACACAGTAGCACATCCCTCTACTCTGCCCTTCTAACATGCATTCATTAACTGTTTCCTCTAGGACTGCTCCAAAGAGTATTACAATTAACTAAATATATGAGCATTCACGCACATTCATACAAGAAAATGTAGTACATACACACAGAATCCTGCTTTTCCCGAGAACAGCGAACAATCTGCTCCACTACAGAATTATAACATGCGTTAACCAAGCAGTGTTTTCTCCTGCCCAGTCCTTCAAACAAGCTCAGAGAATACCTATTACTCCTCCCGCAATAAGCTTTAACGGTGAACCTTACGGATCCCTGGGACTTAAGACCAGAGTTTCACAGATAACATTCGCTACCATAGACACTCCTTTTATACCAGAAATATTTCTAATAGTAACACACAACGATGTCACTAATTCCGAACACAGACAATGTGACGCGCAACTTCAATTGTCACACGTTATTTTTCCCTGCATACATACAGGACCAACAATCCCGTCTTTCCCGAGAGCAGCATATACTTCCCTCTGCCCTACTACGGAACTGCTACCAGCTCCCAAATTCCAGAAGCACTACATAAAACTCAACATGACGACTTCAACATTTAGTATTAGTACATATACCAACATCAATCAATAATCAATAAATCAAAAGCCAATGTACAAGCAATCTAATCAGATCAAGACAATCATCAATAACCATCAAATTCTGCTACCAGAAAATTGGTGCAGATTGGGGTGTACAAATTCTCCCTACTTCCACGGATAGAGTAAATTCACAGATACACGCACATACACTCATCATACGCTTGGGCCCATTTCACTAACATACACTCAGATTACTCCATTAGCACTGAACCTGTGGAAAGAAACCTTCTAAACACCCTGCATCTACACTTATGGTCGATAAGACCTAATTGACACTGTCTTGAGTCATGATTTAACCAATAATAATCAACAATAATCAAAATAGAGTACTCAATAATTGACAAGAAATAACCACCAACACAGTATCTCAAATAATGGTAATTTATATAAAATTAGTTCAAAAGCAAAATCATTATTCTCATAATTACCTATTCTAGCTAGATGTCAAAAATGGGTCAGGACAGGTCTCTCAATAGTAGTCTCTTAGGTCACCGTCCTCACAGCATCAATCCTCACCAACGCAAGTTCGGAAAGAAGTGGCCTCAGAATCCAAAATGCAACGAACAAACCCTCTCTAAGCTAACAATATTTATAATGAATTAAACAATAGAAGGCAACATAAAATGTTTTCGATATCCGCTGAACCGCTGAGCAAAGCGAGCAGGAAAGGATGTAGCATCGCTACATTTGGAAAATCTCCGCTCAGAAAAAATCACAAAAATAAAAAAACGGAAGACGGAACTAAATCTTGAAATGTTTCTTTTCCATATTCATATTTCCTCGGAACCAGCATGGTGATCATAATGTTCATTGAGGCTCCTTTGTCTTCCAAGGACATTTGGATGTCCGCCCAGAGCTGCTGTCCTCACGGAAAACTTTTAACCAGGCGAAGACTGTGGTCAGATGACTCTCGACCATGTTCAGCAAGGCCTTCTCATCAAAATCTCAGCACTCAAATGTAGGCTTTAAACGGTAGCCATTTTTTACTAGGCCAGAACGTATCATCTTAATTAAAAGAGACAAAAACAACGTTACCACAGCATAGTGATTAAACAGTGTTAACCCCACTAATACCCTTATGTGTATGTAATTATCTAGCCTTTGCAACACAAGAAAAGCATTAATACATGACATTTAAAAAGCGTTTTCATGCTTTAAAATAAACAGCACTCAGCAACATTTATTAATAAAACATGCACATTATTAGTAAACGACACAAATGCTTCCCCACGTGTAGTTTTCTCTTGTTATTTCTTATTGGTTAATTAGAACATTTACACAAAACAAATAATTAGTAATTATGAATTAATAATTTTTAATTATTTCGACAATAGACAAACCAGAGCTTTAAAAACCCAATAGATTTTCAACAGAAAACTCTGCTCCAGCAACAACAGCTAGGGTATCTAATAAAATTTGCCTAATCATAGAGCATTTAGCTTCGTCATTTATAATCTGATCCCACTTAACTCTACGACTATTGTTGGTAACTAAAATAGAGGATGGAACACCAGCTTTCTCAGTGTCTACTCTCTCTTTCGTGAAGACTTCCAACTGTACTAGAAGAGGGTCGTGATCACTCTCTGTCCTAGATCGTACCTCCATGTCGATCAATTTGGGCCACAATTCAACATTTAAAATGAAATAATCTATCCTGCTATGTTTACTACCCATGTTATACGTGGATTTGCCCTGAGGATCTGATTTAGACCTACCATTGACTGCCCGGAGCCCATACTCCATTGTGAGTGCTTTTAGCTGGAGTGCGTCTGCCGTCCAATTTTTGACAGGATCTAATGTCAAAGACGTGATACCCCAAACTGAATCCTCATCACACGTGAGATTACCATCTTCAAAACCAAGAGGTTCGAAGGTACAATTAAAATCTCCAGCAATAATTAGATTCCCAGAATTTTTGGGGGACTGCAAAAAGGTGTCAAGAGCAATCACTGTTGGGGATATTCTTCCACCCACCTGACATCTATCATAGACAATCACTAAGGTGCACTTGAGGCCATTATCAACCGAAATAGAGAGAGCCAGGATATCCAAATCTTCTATTTCCATCTCCTTAACTATAATATCTGCCCGTTGTCGGACCAAAATTAGGAGACCTCCCATAGATCTACCCCTATTTCTAGGTGCAGGGGTGGCCAGTTTCCCAAAGGACAGGAAACCTGGCCTAAAGTGCATTTCTCTTGCCCAAGTTTCTTGTAACATTATAATATCAGCCTCTTCTATAAAGGAAGACCAATCCTCTGAGTCAACTTTGGATCCTAAGCCCGCTATGTTCCATGAAAGTATTTTAAATATACTGGACACAAATAGACTAGGTGAACCCGAGTTGTCAGTTCTCTCGGCGACAGAAATAACCACAGGGAACTCAGTAGAATCTTCCAAGGTGATGGATGGCAGCTTGGGGTTCACAGCTCCCCCGCCCCTCCTGCAAGTGTCAGTCGCACTCTTCAAGCCCTGATAGCGGAGCAAACCGGTTAAAGGTAGGGACCGCCTGGGATCCTACCTGTGACACCCCTCTATCTCTTGTAGAGACACCCTGCCTTCTATAACTTAGCGTGAGATGACTGGGGGGATTGTAAAATGAGCTTAAGGGGCAAACAAAGATGTTGGATGGATAGCAACCCCCATTGTTTAAACTTAGGTAATTCAATATCATACTGGCTACTTTAGAATTATTAAAATTAGCCACAACACAGTCTCCACTCTCTGTTTTTGCTGTCGAGCCCAACCAAGAGCAACGCCTCGCCATTATAAGATACCCACTGATATCCCACTCCAGGCTTACTCTTTTTTTCAATTGGGTGTTGAGCCAATGCATCACCTTCAGCATCAGCTGATCAGTCATTTCGCTTTGTCCCTCTTGCACTGGGGGCACTTGTCTAAGTATTACCACTAGCGGGGCTGCTGCCGGGGGCAAATCAAGAACTCCCGGCGCACGCCCGTAAACTGATCTAGCTTGGCCCAAATTATTAGACAAGCTTGCTTGGGCAGTGTTTCCCAGTATCCGGGTATGCCTGGTCTCAAAATCTGTAATTGGCCCTCTTGAACATTTGTCTACAATTTTGTGGGGGAGCTAGAAATAAACAACGGTGATTCCCCTGACAAATAGCCCTTAACTTGAGTACAATGAGTCAAAGGACACAAATTAAAACCCTCCGCTAAGTGACTCGAAGATGAAGAAGCAATAGAAGGGAACGGAACAGAAGGATTAGGCAAGGCAGTTCCACTAGATGAACTGGAATTAGAAGCAAGGGGAGCCTCAGAAGTAGTTTGAAGGCTCACAGATTTAACAGCCCCTGATGCTATCTTAGCCTTAGCACAATGGTCGCAAAGCAAGAATTTCTGCTCAATCTGGGCCAATTTATCCAAAACCGGATTCAGCATGAGGGTTAGCATTTCCTTTAATTTCGGTAAGAGGTACTCCTCGTAACCGCTAGGCAGATTGGAGCTCAACAAAGGAGGGTCTAAGTCAATAGTGGTCACAGGGGGACTATCAGTTACCAAAAGAGAAGGGGAAGGCAATGTATTAACATCGGCAATTTTTGCGGACCTAGACATTTTTGCGGGTTTTCCAGGATGTAGCTTCCCACCTCGCTTTCTTTTGGTATTAACAGGGTCCTTGCATGAAATTTGTGGCACTGGCTTTTTTATTGACTTAGAACTCGGGGGCAACATATGGGCAGATGATAAATCAAAATTTATAGGTATTGGTAATCTTCCATTCGGGCTGGGAATAATATCCACGTCCCCCGCACCAGGGCGAGGAGAGTGCATCAAGGTAGGATCACTGGCTCCTAGGGAATGGGAAGCTGGTTCTTCGTTTATAACAGACACCCTATCGGGGGTTATAACGGTCGCTAAGGAGCCCAGGGACGATCTTCTATTCCCTTGGGGATCCAAGGACAGCCGCCTCTCAGTTAGTGTAATTTCCCGTTCTAATAGGGAAGCAGCCCTAACGATAAAATTATCCGAAGTCCCTGTAATACTCCCTCCCGAATGGCATTTTGTGGATCTTCCATCCCTCAAATTCATGGTAAGATGAAATTGAATGGCCAAGACTGGATTAACAACACAGTAAATGGGACAAGAGATAAACCTGTTAACAGATCAATTTTGCAATCCAATGTAGCGGGATCAAACGAAGTGCACTCTGACCATGCACATGTACGGGGGGCCCAGCCCAGCCTCTACCTGTCTCGAACGGGCTCAAACGGGCACGCCCTTGGCCCGGGCTTCGCCCGGCGCCCGCCCACGCGTGTCCCGCGCAGCGGAAGCGGCAAGGAGTTTTTAAAGCCCTTGCTCCACGTCAGCTGCGGCCAATTAGCAGCCTCGCTGAGCCTCCTGGGCAACGAAGTCCACACCAGCAGGGATTGCAGAGTAGCAGGTCCAACAAGCAACGAAGCAGCTCCCGCGCAGCGGGAGCGGCGAGGAGTTTTGAAAGCCCTTGCCCCGCGTCAGCTGTGGCCAATTAGCAGCCTCGCTGAGCCTCCTGGGCAACGAAGTCCACACCAGCAGGGATTGCAGAGTAGCAGGTCCAACAAGTAACGAAGCGAGCTACACAAATATCGAGTTTTTTATATTGTGACACATTAATATTGTGATGCAGAAATATCATGGACACAAATATTGATTTTTAGGTAAGTAACATCGTTAGCAAGAATATCTGTGTTTTTAATATCTTTTTCAATAATATAGTTGGTAAAAATATTGCTTTTTAACTATGTTTTAATTCATATTTTAATTGCATATGTTAAATATTGTTTGCATAATTGTAGTTAATATTTTCAAATGGCGTTTTTAATTTTAAGTTATTTACAATTTTTGATTAGCATTGTAATGGGTTATGAGGTTTGCAGGGGTACAGGGTGTGAAGTTAATTAAGTATAGTTAATAATGCACTTTTAATTCATATTCATTATTTAAATTATAATTAATTATGTAAATTGTGTCATTATTGTATTTTTTAAGTTAGATTTTAGGTGCAGGTTGTTAGGATTGTAGGAGTATAGGGTGAAAGTTAATTTAAGCAATAATTGAATTAATAAATATGTATTAAATAATTATTAATTACTTAATTGATAACTAATCATATAAACTGTCTAATTATTATATTGTTACCGTTATATTTTGGGTGCATATTTTTGGGGCTTGTAGGGGTATAGGGTGGGAAGTTATATAGGTAATAATTGGTTTCTAAATAATTATTCATTTATTATTAAATATGTAATTGATAATTAACTATGTAAACTGTGCAATTCTTCATTTTATTTAAGTTAGGTGGTTGTTATGTTGTAAGAGTATAGGGATTATTAAGTAATAACCAATTACCAATTAATTATTAATTTTTATTGAAATATTTTATTTGTTTGTAATTATGTAAATGTTTAAATAAAATTCTATTGATTACTTAATATGTTAATCGTGTTATACTTTTTTGTTTTAATTATATTGTAATTGTGTTTTGCTAGGTTTGTGTAAGTATACTGTGAGAATTTAATTAAATGATCAATTCATTAAAAGAAATTTAGTTTGATATTAATTATTAAAAATGATAATTATTACTTGAATTGTTTAACTGTTTTTCAAATTTATGTTCACGGGAAAAAACAAAGGTTACAGGGATGTTATAGTTATGCTCAGATTTCACTTGTACAAAACTAGTGAGATTCACCAGTTATGCTTACAGGAGCTAACTTTAACGTGTGCTCTCGCAATTCACTGCTTATGACCTCACCTATTACATCACTCATGACATGGCAAGTGACATCACTGATGACATCTCAAATGACATCACTGATGAGATGTCATCAGTAATGTCATCAGTGATGTCACTGACCGTGTCATTAATGATATAATATGTGAGATCATAAGCAGTGCATTGTGGGGGCGTATATTATAGTTAGCTAGGGTAACTATAACTGCTGAATTTCACAGGTTTTGTACAAGCAAAATCTGTGCCTAAATATAACATCCCTGCAATCTTTGGGTTTTTTTCAGTGAATTTCCAAGGGTTTTTAATTTTATTTCTAAACTAAAACGTCCCTGTAACATTTGTTTTTTTGTGAATTTCTAAGGTTTTTGAATTGTTATTTTCCAACTATAATGTCACTGTAACCTTAGTTTTTTTGTGTGAATTTCCACACTTTACTAATGTAATTTCCTAACTTTAACATCCCTGTAACCTTTGCTTTTTTAAAGTGAATTTATAAGGTTTTTTAAAAAAAAATCTCTAACTGTAACCTGTAACCTTTGACAGTGTATGAGTGAGTGCATAAGTGTCTCATTGGGTGTGGGAGTGAGTGAGTGTCTCAATGGGTGTGTGAGTGGGTGTGTGAGTGTCTGAGTGTGTTGCAGGGATTCTGCTTATACACAGAACTATGCGTAGAACCCCAGGACCTCAGTGAATTGTGGTGTACCAGAAACTCACCTCAGAACCCAGAACCCAGTATCCGGCTAGCATAAGTGTCCCATTCGTTATCCGAGATTTGGCTCGGCGATCCCAATGAAAAGACAACCCTGAACAAGCTACTCAGTGTACTCAGGAATGGTGGGAATCGGAAATACCTGTTCGTATATTATTCTCACATCAGTCCACAACAAGAATCAACAGAGACACGGTGAAAATAAAAAGAGTTTATTTTTATAGACCACGTGTCCTAAGATGCAGTACTTTGGCTAATACAAGCAGACAAATGATTAGAATCAAAACCATCAGCATCGTTACAATACCATAGAATATAAAAGGGGTGATCATGTTATAATGACAGTGGATACTACCACCTTCCCTTTACTAAGAAGCTAATATTATTATTATGCTAATAGAAGGTCTCTTAGGCTTGAAGGGGGGACCCCATACCTCAAAGATCAGCTTAGTGAAATCACATCACAGGAGCATCAGAAGTCTTCTCGCAGGAAGGCTCGTCTTCGGTCTGAATATTAAACATGATGTCTGCAATATTAAAAGCACCAACTTTCAGGTATTTGCAGCTGCCTATGTGTTATGGCTAAATAGTGGGTCGATCAACCTAGAGTGGAAAACATGCATTGTCTAACAACCCAGACTGTTTGTCACATCATGTACAGACCAAGGTCGCTGCGCAGAGCTCGGGATGGTAACAACAGATTGCTTTTGTGTGAGGCAAAGCTCGAGTCAGCAGTTTGTTTAAGCAATAACATGTAGATGCAGTGTCGTGCGCAAAAGCAGCAAGATGGCTTTCTAACGTGGTTATGCTAACTTAACAATGTATGTACGTATTTAAGGGAATCCTTACTACATGCCCCCTTGATCGAAGCACTATCCAGTAGGCAAGAAAATAGAGAACGCAGAGTTCAAGTGCGACAGAGCAGAACAAGGCGTATCCAATTTAAAAAGCAAGTTTCAGTTCAGGCAAAGTCCGAGAATGAAAAAACCAAAAGTGGAGAGAAAAAACAAAAAACCTCAAACGTGCAGCGGGGGGTGAAAAAAAAATGAAAAAACGCCTCACCGGGCAGAAATGCAGAGGCACAGGTACTGTTCAAGACACGTGAGGAAAAACACAGTGGACGACAGTTCACTCAATCCATGAACGTATATGCAGCATACGTGGCCACTGCTTCCAGCAGAAAATCGTTGGCACGGCCACTGAAGGTTTCAGCCATCCAGTTAATCAAAGAATAGGAACATACATGTTCTTCCCTTAGCGGAGCCTCTAGCACCATCAGAGGGCAACCAGCGTGTACTTCCAAATAACTCATATCCAAGAAGTCATATGCCGCCCTTGCGATGTCCCAATTACCCAGGATTCCATGCGCCGCACCACAGGCCATAATCCGAACACCAGAACAGGCGAACTCGTGAGACACTAAGGGCCTCATCAGTCGATCATAATCCGGGTCCGGAGACACCGTGTTGGTTAAGCACAAATCCAGAGGCCATTCAAAGGGACAATCTAGGCAGTGAAAGACAGGTTGCACGCAGGTGAAGTAGGAATACCGGAAAGATAATCCATATGCCAGGCTCAAAGTCGCCAATGGCAGGACGCCATAGTATTCAAGCATCCTGTCACGAAGAAGCTGCAGACGGGACAGGCTGTCGTGTGGCACAGAAAGAGCAGCCATTCCGTAGTATGAAAAGTAAAAGTTGCACACTTGCCACTAGCGCCAGAATCAACGGGACACCTCCAAAGACGCTCGAGAAAATGGAATGAAAAAATGCCAGAATCGCACCAAAAATAGTTTGGAAAGAGGTCACGAGGCCTGAGCCCACAAGTTTAAAAAAATTAGCCAGGCCGGTTGTGGACGAGGCATTGAAAATTGTTTGGATCAAAGCTCCAAAATGCAGGGGGAGGTCAGTATTTAAAAGCGCCTGTACCTCAGTGCGCGTATTTGCTACGTGAAGGACAAATGTTTCTCGGGAGGAAGTCAACGGCACCTCCTTTTGGGACAATAGAGCTCTTATTCTGCTCATCTTGTTGAACTCTGCTTTCAAGGTCGGAATCGAAGGCCAGATGGAAACATCCAGCCGCCCATGCGGGGGTGGAAAGAGAACATTATTGCAGCAGACCACTCTCTGCGATACAGTTACTATATATGGGATTCCCACTAACATCCCGCAGCAAGCTTCATTATTCAAAATCAAATAACTACAGTTTGCAAGCAGCCTGAAAGATGGTGTAATCACTGGCACCGGGATACCTTTGAGGACGCAGGCCAAATTCGGGGCGTGTACATTACAAGCACCGTGCAACTGAATGTGCCTACATACTACAGAATGATCAGGTGTCGTTGTACATTCCTCACCTTTCAGATAAACCTCAGTACCGTCTCTTGTACATCTATACGTAAAAGGGAGCGACCAAACCTCATGTATGAAGGCGGTACCCAGCTGTTCATATCTACCCAGAGCATAGTGTTTCATACAGGACGTAAACTTAAAAAGCGCGAACGGGAGAGTGATCAACCCATGTAATAACCACACTGCGAAATCCAATTCCGCCACAGAGAAGGGTAACGGCTCCAATTTTTCAATATGTAACAAGGAATATGTAGCATCTTTCATGGACATGAACTGCTGTTTGTCAGTAAGGTTAAAGGGAAGAAATAATGATGTTGTATTCAGATAGTCCCAGGGGACCTTCCCTGCCTTTAACGTTTGTAATGTCCATGCAAACTGCATAACAGAACGCAACTGGTTTTGACCATGATACAATACCGACATATCATCATGTACAATATCAACAATTGAAGAAACAATATTATCTAATGTATAAATTCGAGAAGAAAGAGTGCTAATGCTGTTATCAATAACTGCTAATACCTTTTCCATATTAGCCTGATCAATAGCTCTCAATCGTGAAGCTGCCTCAATTTGCGACAATTTCCATACTTCCTTTGTAAATAGCATACGCCCACCTTTTGGATCTGCCACCCACAGGACCTTTAACAAAATCATTCAAATCTATTTTGTCATGTAATTTTGATAAATGAACTTTGACAGATGCCAAGGTGGAATGTCGCAGCCAGGACTGACATAATTTCCCTACAGAGTATGTAGTTACTGTATGTGACGACTCAAACCTAGGGTCTACGCGTTCCTGAGTATACCCTGGTTTCAGCCCTAGAAATCGACGTTGACAGGTATCAGAACTGCTTTGCCAAATTAACCATCCCTCACTACTAAATTTCGAAATATTGAAAGATGTATTAGAAACCAATGACTGCAAAGCAGGAAGGGACAGATCTGTGTGGTTATCCCAATTGGGGTAAGCGCCCAGATCCGGCACAGAAGGTGAATTTAGTTTTTTAGAAGTGGCCAATCCGAAACAGGTGGTTTGGAAGATGGTTGAATTTAAAAACAACATATGATTTGGTACGAGACAGGCACGGTGTAAAGCTTCAGTTCCCTGAACCTGCCACGGTTTGGAACCCCAAACCGACTTAAGATCAATAGTAGCCTTCCATAGATCATAACCTTTGATTGACAACTCATCCATAAAGGATTTAGAATAAAGTAATTTGGTGTGTGTCAGTCTAACCTTCGAGGCAGACTCAGGCATAACCTTAAAATAAAAGGATGCCGGGTCGGAAACACTGAAATCAGTAAAATAAGTATACTTATCAACTAATGTAGGTGAACTGCCAAAAGAGGGGGTGGGACAGTGTTCCCATTGGGTAAAATTTACAAAATTTCTAAATGTATTCGCTTTATGCAGGAAGTGAGTTCCATAATGCTGAAAACAATACTGTTCCGCATAGTTAGCCGCATTTTCATACAAATCTTCAGCATCAACAGCGGCATAATATTTCAAATCGAAAACAGTGCTTCAATGGCGTGTACATCCCAATCATCAGAACGTATGTTCTGTTTAACTACATCACCCATAGAAACACGAAACACATTAGGTACATTGATGACCTCTGTGGGTCCATGAATTTGGAATTTAACAGCATCCCACGCGATTCCATCCAAAACTGGCCAGGCAGTAATATTCACAAAAGTCTGGTCTCTTTTCATGATGTGGGACGAGGAGTGGGGGGCCAAAGTTCCATTGATAAGGCTAATCGTTGATCTCTCTTTGAGATAGTGGCCATCCACCAGATGGAAAAACACTATTACAAATCCAATGGACATAAACAAAAAAATACTGAAAAGCAATAGCCAGATGTATGTCCAAGGGGTAACCAAAAAATGTCTTTTAAACCAACTAGCAAAAACAGCAATGTTCGAAGGGGGAGTGGAGGGCAATAAGTTAGTGTCAATGGAGAAACGGGACTGGTCAAGCGCCGTAGATTGTAAAACAGGCGAGTGACCATTTGTAGGATAAGCATACTCAGTCTCGTCGGGCAGACCACCAGCCGGTGGTATTAACAGGGGATCAGTAACTGACTGCATCTCGATGGCAACATCAGACAAGGTGGTAGAAGCAGGCACCAACATTGAATTTCTTTGCATCGTCTGGCATGAAACTGCTGGAGTCAGACTAAGAAGTATCGGCCACTCGCTGAAGTTTGACATTGTCAACAGAGATGTACCTGTTTTCTTTTTGACCAGGAAGTGGAGGTAAAATGACTGTTCTTGTACCCTGCACTCCACGCACTGGAACCGGTGCACGGTAAGAGGGGCCAAACTCCTTCTTGTTCTCCACCTTCTCACGGACCAGGTCTCCAACTCGGGGTAGCCAGCCGACTACCGGAATCTGAACCTCACCTTCAGACGTGGAGGGCAAGTGTTCCTTCGAAAGAGTGTCTCTGGCTTCTTGTAGAGTCTGCAAAACAGCACAGTGATCATCTACGTCAAAGGGTGCGGTCGACGCCGCCATGTCTAGACCATCAAGGTCTGGAACAAACATTCTGATTCCGAAGAGCATCATGTATGGGGTCCGCCCACCCAGAGACCTTCTAGGGAGATTATTAACTGCACGTTGGACGTTATACAAATGGGCTAGCCAGTTCCGGCCTGTGCCTAAAACACGTGCTGTCAATGATTGCTTTAAGTCACGGTTCATTCGCTCCACCACACTATTACCCTCAGGTCGGTAGGGGGACGAAAATTTGACTAGGACCCCCAAATTTCTCATAGCCTCCTTGTAAGCCTTAGAGGCGAACGCAGGGCCCTGATCAGAATGGAAGGTCCACACGCAAAAGTTCCCACAAAGACACGCAAATCCCTGATGACAGTCCGCGAATCAGCACTCCTTTGTGGCCATACCCAAAAAAAACGTGTGCACGAATCCACTGCAACCAAGATATACTTGTACGCAGTATCAGAAGAAAAAGGGCCGCAGTGATCTAAATAAACACAACCAAATGGCTTATTTGATATGTACAACTGTGTTTGTGGTGGGCGCGCAGCAGTAGAAGGTTTAATCTGTTGGCAAATGTCACAATCAAGAACATAAGCGCGCGCTTGTTTATATAAACCAAACCACCAGTAACGTTGTTGTAACAGAGATATAGTAGCGGACACGCCGGCGTGGGCTGACGCCAACCCCTCATGCGCTGCTAGCATCAGAGCTGGTCTGCAGTCCGTGTTGGGAATAATTCTGTCACCAACGTCGTTAATCCTCACTAACGGGACGTTATCAGGACTTAAATGATAAAAATAACGAGAAGGAAAACCCTTCGGGTAATCACTTCCCTTCTCTGTAGCAGCAATAGCTGCCAAGATGTCATCATCAATCTTACTTTTGGATCTTGTAACTGCTGCCACTAAGTATGTAGCCACTGCGGTTTTTGCTGCCTCGTCATCCAAACTGTTACCGACAGCATGGACACCAAGTCTTTGGTGACCAAGAGTGTGAATAACATTCACAAGAGGGAGACGTTCTTTAAAGTCTGCCACTCGAACCCAAAGCAATTTATGCTTAATTGTGCTACCTTTTGTATCTCGATAATCATTTTGAGACCAGAAGTGTAAGTTGTCATTGTAGGACTGGACACAATAAAAAGAGTCACTTACTATTAAAGTCGTGACACGGGGATCAGCAAACTCCAGTGCAAGCACCAGAGCTCGAAGCTCCGCCAATTGCGCGGTACAATCACCCAATGACTGCGTATGCACTGCATCAGATTGGAATTCACCATTTACGAATGTACCTACGACAATTGCGCAAGCCGCAGAATAAGCGTGCTTTGATCCAATCGCGGGCTGCGCCGAGCCGTCAGTGTATATGACACAATGGTATTCTTCGAGCGGGCGCAAAGACAGAGGAGCCGGATGAAAGAATTCATACTGCAAGTACTCTTGAGTCTGTAATGAGGCGTCAAAGATATAAGTGACATCCGGCGACGTCAGAGTTGTGGCCCATTGTATCCACCGTGGATGCAAAGCTTTAGAATTTGGTACACTTGCTTTAGTCACTGCCTCTAGGGCAGGATACGGTGTTACAACCAGAATCTGTTTCCCATGCGACAGTGCGCGTTCTTTAAGGATCGCCATCTGTACAGCAGTCAGAACTTTCTCGACCGTGGAAAAACGTAATTCAGCAGAGGTGTACAAGTGTGATTTATACGCAATGGGGACTGTATCGCCCTCATTAAACGTCAAATACGTGAAACCCACGGCGCCTGGTACTATTCTTATTACCAGGTTAGTGCGGTTATCACGCGTCAGCAAATATTGTGAAGCAAGAAGATCAGCCTGTAAAGACTGTAGAATTGCAGAGTGTTCTAGCTGCCAGCTAGACTTCGAAAAGGAAGGTTGTACCAAGGCATAAAGCGGCTTGATACGCTGAGCATAATCAGGAATATACGTACGTCCGAAATTCAGAAAGCCCAGGAGAGATTGTAATTTTTTCAGCGTTGTAGGAGCGCGCAAGCATGCGCACTTCTCCAGAAAGTGGGGAGCCAGTCCCTTACCTTCATTGTTGAGCTCGTAGCCCAAAAACAACACTGTATATTCCGCGATGTGAGACTTCGCAAAATTGAATTTGTAGCCGTAGTCAGCAAAACTCACTATAATATTGTCGACTCGAGACAGATGTGGCATCAGCTCATCATCCGTAAGGTAGATATCGTCAACATAGGAGTATGCGTCGGGGTCTATTCTTTCTAAGAGAGAAACCACGCGAGCGGAGAAGACGCCAGGGCTATTTTTGTAGCCCATGGCCAATCTCGTAAACTGTTTTTGTTTGCCGCCCGAAGTAAACGCCGTCCACTGGCTACTCAGTGTGGACAGGTTGTGGCTAAAAAAGCCATTGGAAATGTCAAGTTTTGTCTTAAATCTTTTATGCACGAGACTGTCGACAAGAGCCGAGCTGTGTGTATTTTGTACCGCGCAGGTCCGGCAATGGGAATTTAGGTGCCGGTAATCCAAAACTAAACGGTACGAGCCGTCAGGCTTCATTACAGTGAATAAAGGGTTATTCATAGGGGACACACAAGTTTCAATAACACCCTGATATTCCAATTGTTCAAGGATCGCCGCGACGTGTGGCCTTGCTTCACGACGCATGGGATATTGGGGTTGAGGCTGGGGCATAGACCGCAATGGAATCTCATGGCAGGGGGACAACCGGTCCCATCCCACCTGAGTACGATATACCGCCGGCGCAAGCGCCAGCGCCCACTCCTCAGCGTACACTTCAGCCTGGTCCTTAGGCACCGTGTGCGCAAAGGACGGGAGGATGACCTCCTCCCCTCTAGGAGCTTCTAAAATGAAAGCTGGGGGCCAATCTGCCTCCGCTAGGAGGATATCATAGGTGGTAGTCAGATTATCCCAAAAAATCCTCTTTATTGTACGTTGTACGTCACCCTCAATTAATAAGACTATTTCATAAAGTCTGTCAGGGGGAGCCACTCTGGTGTCAGCTGTCTCAACAGTAACGAATATATCAGTTGCTGTCGCCGCCAGAAATGGACGCAGAGCTTGACGGACTATGGTAATTTCCGCTGCGCTGTCCAGTAGCATCAGCGCCCATGTCCGGTTCCGAAGCCGTGTCCGCACTATCTGAGGCATACCTTGCCGTCAGAGCCGCCACTTTCTTCTTCTGAAACGGGGGTCTTTGTCGTGCAAATTCGTCCTGCTTGCCTTTACCCTAAGTCTGTCGGGGCTGGTCACTATTGGTACCATTAGTTTAGGCAAACTAATGGTAAGGATCCTGTGTTTCTCCACAGGAGATGTGTTCGGGTATACCGCTTCTATTTGGTCAAATTTTTCAGCAAGCCAAAAGAGGAAATAATCCCTAGTTTGGGGGCGCTTGCCCATAACAGAATTAACCATAACAGGACTTATGACTACCGCGTGGTGGTCAGTAGGCTGCCCCGCAACAGCAGGTGCCCCCTCCTGCACATTGCGGGACACGTACTGCACTAACGCCCTATATACCGTAATAAGGGCAGTGTGTAGTACACGCAACTCAGCCACCGGCACCGTTAGGTAACGGGGATGAGGCGTAAATCCGGCTAGTACCGGCCAAGTGGCCCCTGCTATTGATAAAGGGCCCATTCTTGGCGGTATAACCACATGGGGAAGGGCGCCATTAAACCAAATAAGATGCTGCCAAGCAGATATTGGTATTTCTTGTGTCCTATACGGTGTATAGTTCGCTGGCACGGCAGTGGCTGTGTAAGAATGAAAGGTATTATCATCCTCACTCACCGTCGGAATCGTCACCCAAGAGTAGAACAACTCATAGGGATGAGCCGCATCGGCTCCTACCACAAAAATGACGTTCATACCAGTGTCCGGCACTCCATACTGCGTCAAATGACGTTTCAGAGCTGCACGGCTATGCGCCGCAATATCTACCGCCATAAGGACAAGCTACACTCGAAGTATTCAGTAGCACAAGGGTTCAATAACCTTTTTTAATGATCAAGCTTGAAGAAACCTATATCAACAGAGATAGGTAGGTTTTAAATCCGTCAGACTTGTTATCCGGAAACAAGAATGAGGGTGCTGTGGACTAATAGAAGCACTACTAAGGCGTTTCAACTCATAGACCAAACGTTAGGTGCGCCATGTTGCAGGGATTCTGCTTATACACAGAACTATGCGTAGAACCCCAGGACCTCAGTGAATTGTGGTGTACCAGAAACTCACCTCAGAACCCAGAACCCAGTATCCGGCTAGCATAAGTGTCCCATTCGTTATCCGAGATTTGGCTCGGCGATCCCAATGAAAAGACAACCCAGAACAAGCTACTCAGTGTACTCTCAGGAATGGTGGGAATCGGAAATACCTGTTCGTATATTATTCTCACATCAGTCCACAACAAGAATCAACAGAGACACGGTGAAAATAAAAAGAGTTTATTTTTATAGACCACGTGTCCTAAGATGCAGTACTTTGGCTAATACAAGCAGACAAATGATTAGAATCAAAACCATCAGCATCGTTACAATACCATAGAATATAAAAGGGGTGATCATGTTATAATGACAGTGGATACTACCACCTTCCCTTTACTAAGAAGCTAATATTATTATTATGCTAATAGAAGGTCTCTTAGGCTTGAAGGGGGGACCCCATACCTCAAAGATCAGCTTAGTGAAATCACATCACAGGAGCATCAGGAGTCTTCTCGCAGGAAGGCTCGTCTTCGGTCTGAATATTAAACATGATGTCTGCAATATTAAAAGCACCAACTTTCAGGTATTTGCAGCTGCCTATGTGTTATGGCTAAATAGTGGGTCGATCAACCTAGAGTGGAAAACATGCATTGTCTAACAACCCAGACTGTTTGTCACATCATGTACAGACCAAGGTTGCTGCGCAGAGCTCGGGATGGTAACAACAGATTGCTTTCGTGTGAGGCAAAGCTCGAGTCAGCAGTTTGTTTAAGCAATAACATGTAGATGCAGTGTCGTGCGCAAAAGCAGCAAGATGGCTTTCTAACATCTAACGTGGTTATGCTAACTTAACAATGTATGTACGTATTTAAGGGAATCCTTACTACAAGTGGGTGTGTGAGTAGGCACGTGAGTATCTGAATGAAGGTCTGAGTGGGTCTACAAGTAGATGTGAGAGTGTCTCAGTGGGTATGTAAGTGCCTCCATGAGTAAATGAGTCAGTCTGTGAGTGAGTGCATGAGTGTCTGAGTGGGTCTGTGAGTGGGTGTGTGAGTCTCTGAGTGGGTCTGTGAGTGGGTGCAAGAGTCTGAGTATGTCTGTGAGTTGATGTGAGAGATTAGGACTGGTTCTGTGAGTTGGTGTATGAGTGGCTGAGTGGGTCTGTGAGTGGGTGTACATGTTAGAGTGGTTCTGTGAGTGCGTGCATGAGTGTCAAAGTGGGTCTATGAGTGTGTGTGAGAGTGTCTGAGTAGGTCTGTAAGTGGGTGTATGAATGTCTGAGTGGGTCAGCATCTGAGTGGGTCTCTCAGTGGGTTTGTGAGTGCCTAAGTGTGGGAGTTGGTATCTAATTGGCTGTGTGGGTGTGTCAGTAGCTGTGTCAGCGACTGGGACACAACAGAACCGCATCTGCCTCTTTATCCAAATTGAGTCCACAGTTTTGCGCAAAATATCCACCCAAGTGGAGTATTTTCTACTGGTTAATTACAAAGTGCTACCTGCTTGGGTAAACGATCAGCATTTATTCTGCACTACAGCTGCATATTGGAGCACGTGGAAATGTCACCAGTGAACTTGTGTGTGTTTATGGCAATATGATTATTCCTCATGTATCTTTATCCAGAAATTTGTGACAACATGAATCTTCCTATAGAGAAGGCGGCGAGTACATAGAGGTAAATTTGCACCAGACAAGGGTCCTTCCTCTTTACTATATGAAGTAAGTGCTTTTTGTTTCATGGAGATGTCCTCATATTCCTCAGCATCAACAAAATCAGTAGGAAAAGCATTGGGGGGTCTTCTGGTAAGATACCCCTCATCCTGGCAAAAGGTGAGACGACCCCCGCATACCACTAAGGTGGACACGGTAGGGCCAAAGGGCGGAGCTTCAGGTGATTCTACACATTTGTATACTCATAGTCATTTAAAGGGAGAACCATGGAATTTGTTCTCACTAGGTTAGGACAAGTCTGAACCCACCCTTCATAGTTACTACATATTGCTCTCCAATATGTATTACGATGCATACACCTCCACAAAGCATTTCAAATCGTCTTTCAATGTGTAATTGCCAACAAAACACACTTGCCTTGCCTTTGTCAAGCTCAGGAGGTCAGAATCATGTATTCTTTACTGACGTGGGGCTTTAATTGGGGCATCTGTTATGTTTATACATGTAAGTTTTTCCTGTTGAGGTTTAATTTATATAAAAACTAAGCAGGTCCTCGTGGCAGCTCCCCCTCTGGCAGTTCTCCTGTCTAACTTGCCTGCAGTCCTGCTGCCCTCTGTTTGTGCCTCCTCTGCTCTTTTCTTGCCCTGCTTAGCCTTTTCTACTAATTTTTCTGCCCTCTGTTTTGCCTTTTGTCTGTTCATTTTTATGCCCTTTGTCTTGCATTTCCTGCTCGTTTTTCTGCCCTATGTTTTTCCTTTCCGGCCCCCTGTTTTGTCTTTTCTGCTTGTTTTTCTGCCCTCTGTTTTTCCTTATGCTACCTGTATTTCTGCCCTCAGTTTTGCCTTTTCTGCTCATTTTTCTGCCCTCAAAAACTTAATGGGGAATAGGGCTGATTTTGGCCCCGGGAACCCCGTCCCGCAAAAATCATTAGGGGTGGGGGCGTGCGGCCCACTCACCGGGCCGATTTGAACCCTTGGGACCCCATCCCCCAGGACCAGCTTCGTCTACCTAGATTCTTTGGCCCCACCCAGGGCACCCAGTGTGCTTTGATGGAGACCTGGGAAAGCCTTTATGCCCGCATCCTCCCATCAACCGCCCCACCTCCAGCGAGAGCCAACATTACACCCGCATGTAGAAGCTGCTAAGTATGCAGCTCCCTGCGTGCAGGAGCAATCTTTCATCTGTTTACTTGCCTGTCTGACATCAGGCAGGGAAACAGATTAAAACTCTGCTCCCAGCAAGTGGGAGCAGTTGGACAGCTCCTGCTTGCTGTGAGCGGAGTTATAGTTTGCTCTTGCTTGGTGGGAGCTGTCACAGTTCCTGCCAAGTGAGAGCAAACAGCTATATCCCAGCGGTGGGATCCCTGGAACGTAGGGAGATGGTCATGGGGTGTGGTGGTCCCCAGGTCAATTATTGGCTCCAGAAGAGTAGACGCACAGGCCAGTCTCAGAAAGGTGGTTGGCCCCGGGGCCTTACATATTCCTGAAATGTAATTCTGAAACTTATCTGCAACCAAAGGCACACTGTGTTATTGACACAATAATTTGGGAGTCATCAGTGCAGGCCAAAACGTGAAAGCCAAAGAAACAGGCCATATTTGCCAGCGGTGAAACATAGAGCTTACAAAGGGTGGGGCTAAATGAGGAGCCCTCTAGGACCCCACAGAGAAGACTAAACACCCTAGCCCTAAACTTACTTCTGATACAATCTGCCGCCATCACTAGTGCAGTCTCTGTGTTATGGTCACTCCTGCGTCCAGTCTGAGATGGATGGAGAAGATCATAAGAATCAGTATATGTTATCAATTCCTGATTTAAATGTTTCTCCAAACTTTTGGCAGGGGCAGGTAGTAATGAGATTGGGCAAAAGGTTTTAAAATCCTAATGGTCAAAGTTAGGTTTCTTCAGCAGAAGGATGACAATGGCTTCTTTCCAGAGGCTGGAAAAGATACCAGTTCCAAGATCTTAAGTCATAGCCAAATGTTCTTCAACTATACCTGGGGCAAGTTGTAGGATTTTGGGAGCAAACAGACCCAGAGGGGGCCAGATTTAATACCCATCAGGACTTTTTTAACCTGTAGTACTGTGACAAGAGAAAAGGAAGGCAGCACCGGCAAATGCTTTTTGAGGGAGGATATAGGAGGTCATGGACGAGAACTCCTGAATGCTGGAGGAATCAAACTCTGAATAAATGTTTAAAATGTTGTCCTTGAAGTAGTTTGCCTATTTATCACAGAAAACTTGAGAGGTGCTAGAGAACTGCAGGAAAGGCAGATCAGAAAGAAAAAAAAAGCTCATTGGAGTAATTTATTTTCTTCCATAAAGAATACAGATTTCCAAAGATGGAACACTTATAGTTCATGATACCTCTTTATGCTTACTCTTCTCCTAAGGGTCCAGATTTAAGCACCATTTGCGCTTCTGTCTGCAGCATGACTGCCTAAGTCCTTTAAGCTGTTCCGAGAATCAGAGAGCAGAGGGCTTACTTCTAGAGAACCTCTTTAGCTTTGGCCTCTGAGACCCAGCTGGCAAAATCCTCAGCAGGGAAGCCCAAGAAAATGCCCTGACAGGAGTAAGTTGTTTGCCTCTTACAAATGACATTTTGGAGTCAATCCATAGACATATGCCTAAACTTATGAGTATCTTATTGTGACAAGTGGCAAGCTCCGAGATACGGCTCAGGACTGCAAGTTCCACATGATAGAAATGTTTCTTGACATTTCTCCCTGGTAAGTGCTCTTGAGGTTTATACAAATCCATTTTTTAGAGGTAAGCCACTCCCAGGGTTACTGATTTTGTCAAGTGCACCCCTTGTTTTATTATATATCTAACCTTTTTTTGACCCTCTAAAAATCACATGTGATCCAACATTTAATAAACGTCTACATAGATATGTTTCACCTCACTAGGTGATTCAACTAATGCAAGCTTCATTTTTACATAGCATGGGTGCACTGCTATAATTGAGGAACAGCAAATAATGTATACCAGCCCCCGTCCTGAGGAGACCCTCAAGCAACTAGAGATCAAAATGCATTGAGACACCCCCTTCAAGGCAAAAAAGGACCCCAATGGATTTTGCCAATTAACCTCCACATGGTCACCGACTACACACAACGAGCAGGGATAACCACCACTTATGATTCATTGGTCCATAATCGTTGACTGAAAGCATTAATAGTGGATCCAAAAAACTTGAACTTTGACTGTATTCAAACCTAATTTCCACTTTCTACTTGAATTGTTGGACTGGTGTCCAAACCCACTGAATATATCATTAACCATGCCTGCCAGGTAGCATTCTTTACTGTTTTTTAGTCTCTTACATTTTCACAGGCTTTGATCACACTCACTGGTGAAGGGTATAACAATAAGGTTCTCACTTTGTTTTTTCCAGTATGACGATCCCTATTGTTGATGAACAAAAATACTATGAGAAAAAATGTATGATGTTTACTAAATGCTTGAAAGATTAATAGCATGCTCCACGAAGTACTGAATGTTAAGATCTAACAACGTAAATTCATTAAGGTATTTTGGATTTATCCACATCAGACAATGAAAATTAAAACTGGTTGCATAGTCTTTGTAGTATTGTTGAAAGTCATAGCAGTGTTATAAGTGAGTGTAGTAGTTGATAAGGTTGCAGTGAACTCTGGGCTATATGTCTCTCACCTGTGTCTTAATACTTTTTTTAATGTATTTTATGAAGTATATTGAATTTTACTTTGCCGTATTATGTCATCAGTGAATTATTTTACCACTTCCCTACCTTGAACTCTAAAAATACCATTGCCTGACCTTTACCTCTATCCACTCCTAAACCCTAAAGTTAACGTTAACTTCTTTACCTCTGCCAAACCCTAAACCCTAAAATTACCATTACGTCTCTTTACCTCTAGCCACCGCAACCCTAAAAGCAACCTTAACTTCCTTTATCTCTACCCACCCCAAAACACTAAAATTACCCTTAGTTGCTTTTACCTCTACCAACCCCTAAACTCTAAAGAAAATACTGTTACCTCCATTTACCTTTACCCACCCCTAAACCTCAGAATTATATATTCCCCCATTTGCCTCTACCACAACTAAACCATAATATCACCCTTTACTTCAACCCGCATCTTAACCCTTTATTTTGTTTTTAAATAACATGAAATAATTTTATGATAAAACATTTTTTTTTTATCTGTGTGGCAAAGTACCACGGCGTAAAGAATGCATGGGAAAGGTTAACACCAAAACTATATACTTACCTGTGAGGTGAAGGCTGTTTCCCAGTACATTATTTTGCTACTCTATTGTCGTTTTCCCTCTAATATTTCCATTTTGAGTATACTTTCTCTTTTCAGTCTTTACTTTAAAAGAATAGAACACTTCACAACGACAACAATGATATACCATTGTTTTTATTATATTATGCACTGTACCATGCTCTACGGAGCAATAAACCTAGCTGTAAAAACATGACTATCAATACTGTCACTGCTAATAATATTATCTTCAGAAAAAGATGTCTAACTGCGAATGGTTATAGTGTGGCTTGTAAGTGGTCACATTCACTACCCGAGCCTTCCTTCCAGAAGAGGCCTCCATTGTGCTCATATTTACCTGCCCTAGAAGAGCACTGATAAGCTAACTTCATGAACATGAGTTCCATTCAGAGGTGATTAGGAGTTATCTGGCCTCTGAATTCTTGCCGAGCTGTCCAAACAGTGGAATCTTGCCATGTCACAAGGCAATCACCCAATCTACTCGCAGAGTCAGAACACATGCAGCCACGCAGCACATCGATGCCCATCTGTAAACTGCTCCGTGCATCGCCAGAACCCCACAGCACATCGACAGAGAAAGAGACAGCCAGGGTAAGAAGGAAGAAGACTCATGAAGGAAAACCTCTGGAATCGGCAGACTCTTGTCAAATGCTATTTCGAGGAGGCGTCTACGGTCTTGAGCATGGAAGTCCTTGTTCTACCAGCTAGCTCTGACGTTCACAAGAACTCAAAGTTTCGGGAAATGAATGAGCAGTGCTCTTGAATATTTTGCTGGCTTTTTTCTTTAATCTAGTATCGAAGGTGTGATATGACTGTGATCTACAGAATAAAAGCGTGGGGAGCACAGAATGAGCCCCAAAGGTTGTTATTGTAGTACACTGATATCAGTCACCCGCCATTCAAATATTTCAAATAGTTTTGACAGTGTCAAACACGAAATGAGGATGAGGTTTGCCCTTCAGAATTCTCTTTCCCACCGCTCTCCACTGAAGTTATTATGCATCCCGTCTAAATTACACAGTCCAGGGTTCTTGACCAGGTTTACACTGCATTCGCTTTCCTTTTCTCTGGAAGTTGTTCCCAATGGCATGCATTTTTCTTTAACTTTCTATAATTTTGGATAAGCTTCTGCTCTTCGTGTACGGAAAAACCTTAATAATTTGCAAACACAACTTAAAATTTGGAGCAGGAAAGCTCGACTTTTAATTTGATCAAGTAGCATTTACTGTTGATGCATTTCCTTTCAAACGACAACATACATAACCAACATTCCCAGGGTGGAGGTATTCTGCAATTTGCCTCGGGCAACTCCTGGGCCTGCCTCTCAAAAAGGCCTTCTTACGCCCTCAACCCAGCGCAAATCTCTACTGCTGAGAGCTCCCGATGTGGGCAGACCCTGCTACTCCTCCTGAGCTCCTGTTGCCCACTGTGAGTGCCCCTGAACCACAGAATGGACAATGGACCCGGGGGAGCGTGGCATTGCTCCTCAGGCTTAGTGTCCCTGGCACCTGCTAAGATGCGGCCTCCTGTGGTGGCTGAAACTCTGTGGCGCTCTCAAGCCCGCAGAGTTCCGTCATACTCCTCCGTGATTCCTGCAAGACCCACTCGAGAGCTGCTGGTGCTACTGTGATGCCATAAATGGTAAGCCGCCTCTCAGGAAGACCTACCCTACTGCCACACCTCCACCTGCCATTGCTCTAGCACGCAGGGCAGCTCGTGACTGTGGGGAAGTCTCCGAAGTACCTGCCTCAAACCTTGGTAAGCCCCCTGCACTGCCTGCTCATTAGGGGGCCAGACATTTCAGAAGGGTCCCAGTACAGCCACCATATTGAATTGGGCAGCTCTTTGATGGCAGCTTGCCAATATCATCCTTGCTCAGAATAGTTTGAACCCTTCTTCTGATGACTTCAGTGGCCTACTAGCTGATCGTGCTTGCAGGACCATGGCACCACTGCATACCATTTCCCTCTACCTGTGGCACCAATGTCTCCAGGCAAGGTGACCCAACAACTAACTTTTGCTAAAACCATACAAAAAACAAAAATCTCTACTGCAACCTCCACAATGGCTACTTCAGGTGTTACTCTGGACTCCATCATAGTTGCTCTGAAAGCCATTCCAACCTCGATAGCTACGGTGGAGAACTCCACATTTGAGACGAATGCAGAACTCGAGCTGCTGAAAGGAGACCTGTCTCAACTAAGTCAGCGTATGGACTTTCCAGATCGGAGAGTTGATATCCTGGATATGCAAGTGATGAAAACCATGATGTGGAGTACTGAACTGTGGAACACTGTGGAAACAGATTTGGAGGAAAGCAGTTGCAGGAATAATATCTGTATTTCTGGCATCCCAGAGACAGACAACACCTGGTATGTCTCACTGTTCCTCCAGACCTTCATTCCAAAGCTTCTGGCCCTGGCCTTCCCAATTCCCCTGAAATTTGAGCAGGCCCATCAGACAGTAGGGTCATATTTACGAGGACGTGGCGGAGCAATGCATTAGCCTGCTTGGCTTAACGCCACACACTGCCACTTCTGAAATTGCATTTCCCCCTGCACTTGCACTATTTAGCTGCCTAGCACCAATGCAGACACCCTTGTACCATAGTGCAAGGGTGCCTGCGTTGCATGGGAAGATTCTTTATGTGCAGGAAGGTGTCCCTTCCTTCACATAAACAATCTGAAATGGCGTTTTGTAACTTCTATGTGTGCTGCTTGATGCAGCACGTACAAGTTACAAAACATAATTTTTTCTTAATGATTGTTTATGTGTAGGAAGGGACACCTTCCAGCACATTATCAATCAATGGACTTTTGCTAATTCTTCGTGTGCTGCACAATGGAAACAGCATAAATGAGGAGAAATGAAACATTTTTCCTCATTACGATAGGGTAAGACCAGCTTTTCCTAGTCTTCATTTTGGATCTGCCCCATATTTACGCCACCCTTGTAAATATGGGACAGCATCAAAATTAATGGATGTTGCGGTGGAACGCACACCACAACACTCATTGCCCTCCCCTTTTAAGCTAAGTATGGTGTGAAAGGGTGCCTTATTTACAAGACAGCATTCAGCCACATTAAGTGTTAATGCATCCTTGTAAATAAGGCAAAGCCCCCATTGCCACCACAACATCGTGAAAATTGACACGCCTGATCACTGCCTGTCTCTTACAACATCAGCAGGGGAGGGCTATCCTCTGTGAGGCCAGGAAAATGGTCCTTACCAATTTAATAGCTGCAAGATTACTTTCTCTGCTGACTTTTCCTACAAGACACACATTCTCTGAATAAAGTTTCTGGCCCTACGCCCGACACTTAGGAAAGAAGATTTCTGGTTTGGACTGTTGGAACCGGCGATCATGTTGGTCACCATCAATGACTAGACCAAGGAGTTCTGTGATCCAACTGAATTGGAACTTTGGCTGAAAAAAGCTGAGGCATGACAACAACAAATAGATGCTACCTTGCTGACCCTATGCCCCCCAAATGCTATGCTCTGAGGCTTCTAACAGGAGTATAGACTCTGACAGAGATCTCAGACAAGAGCATCGACCACCTGATAGTGATAAATCGAGGTCCCCCCACAAACCATGACCAGTGATTGACGGATGCACTCTTAGGCCTGATTATGACTTTTGGCAGTGCAGGAGTGGGTGGCACGCCACCACCATGCTCCCGCACTGCCAAGAGTCGCCGCCGCCCACCTGCCAGATTGCAAGTATTTTGTTGGTCTGACAGGCGGTCAGCATGGCGGCCCAGCAGCAGTGTTGTGTTAAGGCTCATTGTGAGCCTTAAATAGCACCGCCGTGGGACCACCAGTGCACGTTACTGCACGGGAGGGAATGCACTATGTCGTGCATTCCTTCCCATGTAGGAACTGGGGGTGTGAAACTACAGGTGGCACCACATGGACCCCCCCTGTATTCACCCCCATGCACAGGGGTAAGAAGGTGACCTGTAGGGCCCCCTTTCTTTCCTCACCTCCAGCAGTTACATGGATATCAAGTTTGGACTCAAAGAATTTGAGATTTAAAATCCTCTTTACTGTTAAAGTCAGATTTTGAATCAGAATCTGAAAATGTCACTTCAAAAAGTTGGCATTTTCTTGTCCCAACTATTTAGTGCCTGCTGCCTGAGTTCTGGGTCACATGATTGTGAATAGCATGGTAGTTCGCCTTTGTGTATTTCTCCCAGGCCATGAGACAAAGGATCGGCCACCCTGCCAAGATGGGTGGGGTGGAGCTGTTCCCTGCCCCACTTACACTTCAAAGGGCTGCCTCCAGCAAAAACACAAAGGAACCTGACGCTAGTCTTTTGTCACCACAGCCTACTTAGAGCCTTGGCAGAAGAAGGGAAGAACTTTCCAGAGAGAGATGTAGGGATAGTCAAAATGTCACCACCACTTCAAAGGCTGGCACCAACTGTAAATATTGGACCTCCCGAAGCATCTCTTCAGTACACTCCTGGGCCTGTGGAAAACCTCAGAGGTGCTGCCTCGTTCTTCAGAGGACTGCCTGATTCTTGAGGCCTGCCCTGCTGCTTGAAAGAGAGAAGACCATCTCCTTGAACCCAGGACCATCAGAGTGACTCCAAGGGCTAGTTGGCTGGCCTCCTATGTAAGCTACAGGGACATAACAAGTTCCAAAGACCTTGAACCATGCTCCTGGCCTCTGCTGTAGTGAGTCCTAGCCCCAAGTGGTGTTTGTTAGTCCTGGACCCTTGGAAGTAGTGCTTGAGCTTCTGTTCATGCCTAACCCTCAAAGATGAACTTGGGAAAGTTTTCAACAAATAGTACCAGAAGAACTGACAGAAGACTGGGACCTACCTGCCAGCCGATTCGCACAAAGTGCATCGCTGGTTAGTCTGACGTCATGGAAGCTCCTGCTATGTACTCCACAGCTGCAAATCCTGTTCAGCAGGACCTCTCAGCGAAGGTATCTAGCCTTGTGAAGCCCTCTTCGATTACAGCTTGCAACTTTGTCCCACTGGAGATTTTCAGCTAACAAAAAGTTACGTTGGAATGGAAAATCTTCAACAGACTCGATAGCAACAGATGACAACCTTCTTGGCATGGAATTCTGGCTTCTCCCACTCTTACTTTATTTCCACCATTATCAGCGGCCTCATCAAGATCTCGTCATTCACTCGCCGGTGATGACGACTCCTCTGACACAGCTTGCTGCATTCCACCACTGGCCTCTACCTTCTCCAGGACTTTTCCACAAAATTTCTTCTAAGCGCTTGATTACGAGTTTGGCGGTCCACCAGACTGCCGAACCCATGGTGGAGGTGCGGTCTGACTGCCATATTGGTATACGGTGGTCGGAGCGCTTTGGGACTGCCGCAACCACCAGGGATTGCAGATCCCTGGTGGTGGCGCGGCAGTCTGAGGAAGCAATATGCATGGTGGTGCCGCTGCAGCACCACCATGCATATTTAGAGTTTCCCCACTGCCAGCCTTTTTATTGCAGTGAGCCCGCCATGAAAAGGCTGGCTGTGGGGAAACAAAGGGGACCTGCACCTGTGCATGGGGATCCATGCAGGGGGGCACATGCTGTGCCACCTGTCTGCATGCACCCCCTTTCTTGCATGTCGTGGACTACACAGTCTGGCAGGAATGGCCTTAGGTGCTCCCACTGCGGTGCCTTTTCAATAAGCATCACAATGGAACCGCCACGCCGCCCACCCACCAGACAACGAGGAAACTAGAAATCTGGCTGGTGTGTGGCAGTCAGCTTAGGCAGTCTAAGAGCAGGGTGCTGGCATTCCGGCCAGCTTCCAGACTGCCAAAGTCGTAATTAGGTCGTCAGTCCTTAACTCGTTCTGAAGCAGCCAAATACCTGTGGATGACACTTTTATCTTTTAGGTGCTAAATTTAACTAAAAACTTTAAAAAATGTATAACTCTGGTTCAACTGATTGACTTTATTTCGTTTTGGTGTCATTTTATTTTGTAACATTTTCTCTATTTTTCTATATTGGTAGAGGTTTTTTCTTCTGTTGTGTTTTCACTTTATTACTGTTTGCAGCCTGCATAAATACTTAACACAGTGCCTCTAAATTAAGCCTGAATGCTTTTACATCAAGCTACCAGAGAGTTAAGCACTAGTTCATTTAGTGACTTTTGTGGTTCACCCTGACATGGATTGTGGTTGTTGCGTGAGTTGGGCTTTAACTACCCTCAACTAAGTACCCAATTTCATACAAGTTTCAATAGTATTTGTTAAGTAAACAACACATGGTATTATATGAATATTTCTATAATGTTGAATTGATATTATATTTAATTTACTTTTTATGTCAATGTACATGTTTTAGTCAGTGTGAGAACGTATTTGTTGTTTTTTTCAGGACAGAGAAAAACTTCAATCAAGGAAAACTTCTTCCTACATCCCCATATCTATATTTGGTTTTTTAAAAAGGCAGTATGTTGGAAATATTATTTTATCTAACATATTTTTTTATTTTGTGGTGTGAAGTGTTTTTTAATCATATTTTGGATTTTTGAGGGTAACTTGGATCTTCCTGATGGATTTTTGGTTCTTGAAACATTGTTTAACTTTTTTTAAACTGTTTGAATTGTTGCATTTATGGGGGGTTTCTGTGTTGTTTAATAGCTGTATAGGATTATTGATGCTCTACTGCTAGAAGATTATAATCATTTTTAAATTTATAAACTATGTTTGGGAGGAATTTCTGGCTTATGTTATGTAAAAAGGCTATATAATTTGAATTTTGATTCAACTGTCATTGTGGCGTTATTTATATGTACTGTAAATAAGTAGAGTTAAATATTTATAGTTTTTCATTTGCATTTGTAGTATGTGTATTTTTCGAGATATGTTTCTTTTTCACAGTTTATTTATTCTGTGGTTTATATAAATGAGCTATTAGCATTTTCTTTTTTGAAGTATTTGTTTTTTAATGTTTTTCTTTATATGGATTGTGTTTTTTTATGGTTATGTTTCATTGATACGTATTGAATGCAGAAAAAAACATATATATTCAGCAGGTATTAATTACATAGAACTTCATGCAGGTTTTCTTTTTCTTTGAATTGTTTAGGTTTTAAGGTTTGGGCTAACAATTGTGTTATCCTTAGATCTTGATAATGGTGTGGACCAGATGTACTAACATTCAGAATAGTAATTTCCAAATTGCAAATTTTACCAAATCGAAATTTAGAAATCTCCTATATTAATGTATCATAGTGGACCTTCCTCAATTTGCAAATGTGCATGATTTAGCGACTTCCTAATACCGATTCGGTAAATAGCGAATCAGTAGCAAAAGTCCCATTCTGGGGCAACTTGTTGGCATCCCACTGAGGAAGTGCTTTCACACATGCTCTCTATGCTACTCTCAATGAGAGAGGAAGGTAGGCTGTGACAGCTCAGTATCATGGTTAGAGTTTTGAACTGTTTGGAGCAATTTTTTATCACCACGTTCAGAGAGGAGAGTGAAAAGGAAGCTGGTGACTACAAAAGGAAGCTGAAATTCAGTGAGAAAAGGTGGGAAGTGCTCATTAATTAATGTGTTTGCTTTTGGGAAAAAGAACATTTCAGGATTCTGACAGCCAGAAAACAACTGTGGAAAGCCATTCAAGACAAAATTAATGCTGTGAAAGTCACACGGCATACCGTAGAGGAAATCTGAAATCTGGTGTTCTATCTTCATTTACGCACAAAAGAAAACGTGGGAAATCGATTTACTGAGGCCTGAGGAACAGGTGGAGTCCCTCAACCCAGGCACGCCCAACGCCTCTGGAAAAACTGATCAAAAGCACATTTGACCAGAAAAGTATAGTTGGGCTTTAAAAAAATAGATAGTACTGACCCATCCATTACATCCAAGTTAAGTGTGAAACTATGAAATTATTTCTTGTAAATTGTAATAGTTTTAAAAATAATAGTTTGTCAGTAGTATTTCAAAACAAATTCTCTATCAATGAATTTTAAAGTATCTGATGCATTTTGGGAGTTTATAGTAGTGCAGTTCGGAAATAAGGATTGGGAGTTTTTCTTAACAGGGGTTTGGCAATGGTGATTTATTTAAATTTAACAAAAATAGAAAAAAACTTTCAATTATGTATCCTGTCATGGCAGTTTTTTTGTTGTTCAAGAAATCATGATACTGACTGTCATACTGGTATAGATGGTAGTCCGTTTTCCGGTCACCATTTATTTTTATTTTTTTCTCTTTTTCTTTTCTGTAGGTATTATTCCTTGTTAGAACCTCAGTCGATGTATGATGGAGTTTCCACAGCCCTCAAAGACTGAGGCACACTTTGAAACGTCCATCGAAAGGTTCCACCAGTCTTCCTACTGGACTTCCTCCTGGTTTTACTCTCCTTCAGCATCAAAATCGTCTTCACTTTCTGCCCCGTCTTCTCCCCCTTGGTCACTCCTGGTTGAGCCTCCCCCTGTGTTGTCTTGTCTCTGTGCTCTCCTCTGGTTAGCCTCCTCCCCTCGCAAGATGCCCTGTTCGGAAATTAAGCAGTTTTAACTATTGGTACATGGAACCATTCCTCTTATTTTGCCGCACCTTCTGTCTTGTGTCCTTTTTCCATTTTTAGGTCTCGCCTGGCGTTAGCAGCGCACAGCGCTGCCCTCGCCATGCGAGGGCTTTTTGTAATCGATTCACAATGAAAAGCTAGTAGTGCACACGTACGGTGGGAGAAAAAAATGCACGAGCTCGGACTGACGCATGCACATGTGCAAACAAGCTCACATGGACAACCCGACGCCATCTTGGTTTACCAAAAAATGCACGTGCACGAACAGACACATACACATGTGCACAGGCGCTCACCTGGACAACACAACACCATCTTGGTTTAATTCAAATGGACTTACGCACTCTTGTCCACTTTTCCGACAGCTCTGAATTCTGACTGTTACTGATTGTGGAATTCTGTGTAAGGATAACGAGTGTCCTTATAGTGCTTAGAATCAAAACATTTTAGGACCTTTCCTTATAACCGGTGACAAGCATTGGGATGCAAATTAGAAAGCAGACAGCTGGAGTTCGCTGCCATTATGACGTGGAGAGGGGCACTGGTGCTGTGTGTGGTGGCATCGCGCCCATAGGACAGACTGTTTGTAGTCTGGTGATGGCTGGAGTTTGTGAGCACGGGTGACATTGGAGTGGCTGCAGGGGATCATGCACGCGCACAATCAAACACATGTGCATGCGCACTCGCCTGGACAACCCAATGCCATCTTGGTTTACTTTAAATGGACTTGCGCGCTCTCGACCACTTTTCCAACGGCCCTGAATTCCAACTGTTACTGATTGTGGGGGTGAACAGAGTTGCCACATTTAAAACCCATTCTTGCACGCTCTCGTCCACTTTTCCGACGACCCTGAATGCCGACTGTTACTGAGTGTGGGGGTGAACAGAGTTGCCACATTTAAAACTCAGTCTTGCACGCTCTCGTCCACTTTTCTGACGGCCCTGAATTTCAAGTATTACTTATTGTGGAATTCTGTGTAAGGATAACTAGTGTCCTTATTATGCTTAAAATCACAATTTTTCAGGACCTTTCCTTATAAACGGTGACAAGCACTGGGATGCAAATTAGAAAGCAGACAACTGGGGTTCGCTGACATTCTGATGTTCAGAGGGGCACCGGTGCTGTGTGTGGTGGCATCGCGCCCATAGGACAGACTGCTTGTAGTCTGGTGATGGCTAGAATTGGTGAGCATGGGTGGCATTGGGGTGGCAGCAGGGAATCACTGTGGGCACTTGAAACACTCAGCTGTGCTGCTCTCACATCCCATGATGCCCCTCCGGCCTCGGCACAAAGCAGCAAACATACATATATAAACATAGATACAACTGCATATCCATATAAATGCACATATCTATGCATATATATATATATATATATATATATATGCATATATACTTGTATAAATATCCATAAATATATATGTACATATATATACATATACATGTATATATATATACATATATATTCACAGAAAAAAACATAGGTTTCAGGGGTGTTATAGATAGCTGGACATTTCACTCGTACAAAACCATAGAAATTCCTCTGTTATAGTTAGTTCTGCTAACTATAACTCGCGCGCCTGCAATGCACTGCTGCTGATGTCACATATTACATCATTCATGACATGGTCAGTGACATCACTGATGACATCTCAAATGACATCACTGATGACATCACTGATGACATCATCCAGTGAATGTGGTTTAGTTTGAAATTTAAATATCTATTATATATATACCAATCTGTATTGAAGATTGAGTGGATATATAACTGTCTGGATGGAGGATTTAGTAGCTGTCTGACTGTCTGTTTAACCCCTTCCATGCTCATGACGGAACGATTCCGTCATGAGCATCGGTTGAGCTGTGCTCATGACGGAACCGTTCCGTCATGGCCCCGCCCGCGCTCGAACCCTTCAGCACCGCGGGGGAATCCGCACAGCGCTGAAGGGGTTAAGTGAGTAATTAAAAGTGTCTCACTTCATACATGGATTAGTAACTAAACTATGTGAATGTGTGCATCACTGTCTCTATTCTTGTATAACATGCTGCATCAGTTGGTCACTAACTACATGAGTGTGTATATTAGTTATTGATTAATTGGGTGAGTATTTGTATGGGACACTGAGTTTGTGTTGTTGGATGGGGTGTGTGTAACTCTATGCATAGATGTGTGAATGGTTGATTGACTAGGTGTATAGGTTTAAGAGTGCATGTGGAAACAGTTGTTTGGGTGACTGAGTGTATTTATTCGTGTGTTGGTGAGCGAATATATGTTTTAGTTTTACATCTTCAACAAAATAATTAATAAAAGGCATTTTATGTGAGAGGTGGTGTATATAAATAAGTATATATAAGAGTCAGTGATTGGGAGAGTAACTATATGAATGAGTGTATAATTGTAATGGTGATTTTTTAACATATTACCTATGAGTTACTATGTGTTTGAATAAATGAGGTGTTGTGTGTTTAATTGTGTAAGTGAGTGATTAGGATGACTGCATAACCGACTAAGATGACAGCTGATGTTTCAATGTCTATATGTGTATAAGTTCATTTGATGGTGTTCTATTAATTAGTGACTGCATGTATAAGTGATTCTGTTGTTGAATGGGTAGTTGTGTGTGTAGACTTAGAAATCAGTGAGTGGGTATGTAGTAACTGCTATTGGTGTGTCAATGGTTTCAAGTATGGTACTCTGTATTTAACAGTGAGTGATGAAAGGTTATACTAGTGTATGATGAGGTGTATCAGATTGTCACGTGGATGATGTAATCAGTGATGTCATCAGTGATGTAATTTGAGATGTCATCAGTGATGACATCAATGATCTCACTGACCATGTCATGAATGATGTAATATGTGACATCATCAGCAGTGCAATGCGGGTGCGCGAGTTATAGTTAGCAGAACTAACTATAACTGAGGAATTTCTATGGTTTTGTACAATTGTACACATCACAGTGGGTGCACGGATTCTAGCCAACATTTTAGAAACGTCGTGAAGGATCTGCGTACAGTGTGCGACGGCTGCGTGTTTTCCAGTTACATCATATACATTTAATATTACGTGATGTGCGCAATTGGTATGTGTTGGACTTGGCCCTTCTGGCAAGTTCACCCCTAGAACTTTTTGCAGTATCCTAGCCTTTTTCCTGTGTTGTACTAGTGGTTTTAGGCCTCTAGGCGCTTTCACACTGTGTCCCAGTGGAAAGCGCGTGCGCTCTGTGTGGTTGAGTGAGACTGACCTGCCCTCCCATAGGAATGCATGGGGGAATGTATGTGCCCCTGGTAGTTCCTGATGCGTGGGGAGTGCAGGTGCGAGTTTGGTATGTACGGACTCGTGTGATGAAATGCTGCGCGATGATGTGTGCGGCATCCATGTAGCTAGTGTAGAAGTGCCACTTCTAGATGCTGGCATAAATGTGCAGTGACTGCCTGGCGTGTGATTGGCTGGTGAGCCTGGCTCCAGGAGTCAGGGTGGGTCTGCCCCAGTGGTGGGTGGAGAGAGCTGCATGTTGATGAGTGGGAGGAGTATACCTGGGACCTGAATAGGGCTGGGCTTTCCCCACACAATGCTGGCTCCGCCCCCTGTGGTGCGGCTGATGACCCTGGCCTGCTCTGTGAATAGGGAGAGGGGCTGAGCAAAACAAAGTGCTCAAGAACCAGTTGTATCTGGTTCGCCCCTTCCCTACACCTTGAGACAAAGGATTTGGTGTATAAAAGAGGGGCTGTGACCCCATGAAAATGTTCTTGCTCTGACTCGAATCTACCAGGGGCGTGCTGCTGCTGGAGCCCAGGGGAAGGCTTGCCTCCCTGGGCCCTGCCCAGCCCCTGGAGGCCTTGCACTGCCCCTTCATTCCTGAAGACCTCTTTGCTGGGAGCTTTTTGCTCCATTACTTTTTAAGGACTTTCAATCTAGCGCCCTGAGGGCGCTATATCGCTTTACTGGGCACCATAGGAGTGCTGGAGCTCCGCAGCGCTGGGCTGCCGTCTGTGTGAGGGAAACCCCATCGTAGGAATTCCCCTGTCCTGCCTTTAGCGGGAGCCCACCCCGTGCTTGTGCCTCTTTAATCGATTAATGCTGAATGCGGGTGCCCACACCGCTCATTGCCTTCCAATGCGGGTGCCCACCCTGCATGACCGCTGTGGTTATTTGTATTTTGCGCGGGTGCCCACCCCGCTTGTGGACCGTGTTTCTCCACCGAGGGAGCCTACCCCTCATTTGCTGCCGTTGAAGAGTCACTGCCGCGACCCGCAGCAAAACCGGATGTCAGGCAGGCTCTCCCGGGACATGGGCGGGGCCTGAAATCCGACCGGAAGAAGGAAGTGCGGCCCAGAACCTCGGCGGCTCCGTGACTGAGCCCCGGGTCCCAGGAGGGGGCCCAGGTGAAGCAAGAAGTGGCGGCAGAGGCCGCCGATGCCGGACGGGGCTCCCGTAGGGAAGAGGGAGCCCCGGGTGCAGAGCGACGCCAGGAGATCACCGCCGTCTTGAGAGCCCGGTAAGTGTGGGCCTCTCTGTTGGGTGGTGCCGGGAAGGCACAGAGTCAGAGCGGCCCCGTCTGATAGCGGGCCGCTCCAAGACTAGGCAGGTGTGCTTTCAAGCCCATGGGGCTCCAACGAGGTGGGCGTGATTATTTCAGAGCCTACTAGGCTCCAACGGGGGCATAATGCATTTTTGAGCCTTCGTGGCTCCAACGAAGGGCACATGTCTGTCTGCAGAGCCCCGTGTGGCTCCAACTTGGGGACATGTGTATACTTAGAGCCTAGAGGGCTCCAGCGTTTGGGGACACATTCCATTTCGCCACCAGTGTGCTCCACAGTACTTTGGGGCAAGTTCATATTCTATATTGGCGCACAGTTATTTCAGGAGCCAGTGCGCTCCATGGGGACATGTTACTTTCTGAGCCAGATGGCTCCCACGTTTTGGCCTATTGTTTCAGGGGCTATTGAGAGCCCCTGCCTCATGTGACTTCCACAGCTGCGCAGCACTTAGTGCCAACTGCAGTGTTTAGGCCCTGTTCTTGTCCCCAGCTGCCCAGCAATTAGTGGGCAGCTGCTACGTTTAGGTTTTGGCGCGACCTGGACCCTAATGTGATTGAGGTGTCATTGTGATTCATGCTAATGTGATTGGGTGCTAGGAAATGTACTGTGTATAGCATGTTTTGCGCACCCTGTGTTTTATACCTCTAAATGTGGTCATTTCTGCCTAGGAGGTTGTTTTACCTGTTTAGGTTGATGTTAGGGAGATTGTACTTCCCTGTGCGATATACGCCCCTAGTGTAGGTATACGTAGGTGGCTAGGTCTAATGCGTTAGACCAATGAGAAATTGCATAATGTGTTTATGCCCCTGTGATGGATACAGGATAGGTTTTATACCTGATGCTAGTGTGATGATGCTGAGGTCATTATTGCGCCAGTAGTTACTGGTTGTGCTCTACCGTGCTAATTTGTGTTACAGTTAGTATATGTCCTATATGTACAAATTGGTGATTTGTGCTTATTCTGACAGTGGCTCATGTGGCCCTGTCCCGTGTAAATAGTCCCTTGTAAAATTCTGCCCAGTGCCAGTTGGCACAGTGTAAATTGTGTGAATATTATCTAATGTGTTTTGGTATAATACAAAGGCTATTTTTATATAATACCTTGTGTGGAGTTTCTTTTGTGGTGGGCCTTGGGTGTTGTTGCTGGGTGCGCGCGCAAACGCTTTACACATTGCCTCCGGGATAAGCCTGACTGCTCGTGCCAAGCTACCAAGGGGGTGAGCAGGGGTTATCTTTGCCGTGTAACTCCCCAGCCCTGACTAGAGTGGTGGTTTCTGCCTGGCTTTGGCGCAAGCCCTAGCCAACCAGAAATCCCATTTCTAACAGTATGCGACCAGTTCACGACACAAGCCCACTACGGTACGCGACGCACAATCAATCAATCAATCAATCAATCAATCAAATAATTTGTAAAGCGCACTACATACCCGCAAGGGTTTCAAGGTGCTGAGGGTGGGGGGGGGGGGGGGTGGGGTGATGTTGCTACTGGTCGAACAGCCAGGTCTTGAGTTGTCTCCTGAAGGTTAGAAGGTCTTCGGTTTGTCATAGGATGAGGAGGAGGGTGTTCAAGGTCTTGGGGGCACGGTGGGGGAAGGATTTGCCTCCGGCTGTGGTTCTACGGATGCGTGGGATGGTAGCCAGGGAGAGGTCTGCGGTGCGGAGTTTCCTGTTGGGTACGTAGAAGGAGAGTCGACTGTTGAGATACGCTGGGCCGGTCTTGTGGAGTGCCTTGTGTGCGTGGATCAGGAGCTTGAAGGAGATTCTTTTGTCGACAGGGAGCCAGTGCAGGTTCCTCAGGTGGGGGGTGATGTGGTCGCGGCACGGGACATCAAGGATCAGGCGTGCAGAGGCATTCTGGATTCTTTGAAGTCTGTTGATGAGCTTGGTCGGGGTCCGGTGTAGAGGGCGCTTCCGTAGTCGAGTCTGCCGTTGACTAGGGCCTGGGTGACTGTTTTCCTTGTGTCTGTCGGGATCCATCTGTAGATCTTGAGGAGCATACGAAGGGTGTTGAAGCAGGTGGAGTAGACAGCGTTGACTTGTTTGGTCATGGTGAGTTTCGAGTCGAGGATGACTCCCAGGTTGCATGCGTGGTTGGTGGGTTCGGGGGGAGTCCCCAGTGATGCGGACCACCAGGAGTCGTCCCATGCAGAGGGGTTGGGCTTGAGGATGAAGATCTCCGTCTTGTCTGTGTTCAGCTTAAGGTGGCTATCCTCCATCCAGTCGGCGACGGCCTTAATTCCCTGGTGGAGGTTGGATTTGGCAGTGTAGGGGTCCTTGGTGAGGGAGAGGATCAGTTGCATGTCGTCAGCATAGGAGACCCGTCGGGCTGAGGGTGGATCCCTGCGGTGCGCCGCAGATGATCTCGGAGGCTTCGGATCGAAACGGGGGGAGGCGGACTCTCTCTGGGTTCTGCCGGAGAGGAAGGAGGATGTCCAGTCCAGGGCCTTGTCTCGGATCCCTGGGTCGTGGAGTCATGTGCGTAGTGTGCGGTGGCAGACAGTGTCGAAGGCAGCGGAGAGGTCCAGGAGGATGAGGGCCGCCGTCTCGCCGTTGTCCAGTAGGATCCTGATGTTGTCTGTGGCGGCGATGAGGACGGTCTCGGTGCTGTGGTTGCTGCGGAATCCTGACTGGGAGGGGTCCAAGATGCTGTTGTCTTCGAGGTAGCGGGTGAGCTGGATGTTGACTATCTTCTCGATGACCTCAGCTGGGAACGGAAGCAGGGAGATGGGTCGGACGTTTTTCAGTTCGCTCGGGTCCGCCTTGGGTTTCTTCAGTAGGGCGTTGATCTCGGCGTGTTTCCAGCTCTCAGGGAAGGTCGCGGTCTCAAAGGAGAGGTTGATGATGTTGCGTAGGTGGGGTGCAATGGAGCTGCAGGCTTTGTTGAAGATGTGGTGTGGAAAAGGGTCGGACGGCGAGCCGGAGTGGATTGTGCCCATGGTCTTGATTGTGTCTTCAATGCTCACGTTGGCCCAGGTTTTCAGGGGGTTGTAGTCGGTGGGGTGTGGTGGTTCCGGCGTGTTGGGGTCTGTTAGGGTCGTACGGGGTTTGAAGCTATCGTGCATGTTGGCGATCTTGCAGTGGAAGAAGGTGGCGAGGGAGTCACAGAGGGGTTGCGATGGCGGGATGTCGTTGACATTGGAGCTGGGGTTGGAGAGTTCCTTCACGACGTTGAAGAGCTCCTTGCTGTTGTGTGCATTGTTGTCGAGGCGGTCTTTGAAGGAGGTCCTCTTGGCGGTCCTGATGAGATGGTGGTGGTTGCTGATGGCGTCTTTGTGGGCTGCGAGGCTGCCTGGCGACTTCTCGCTGTGCCATATGTTCTCCAACTTCCGGCAGGTGCGCTTTGACGCTAGGAGTTCCAGGGTAACCCAGTTGGCTCTCTTGCTGGTGTCTTTGAGGGTTTGTATTTTCAGCGGGCTAAGGTGTTGGCGCAGTCGTCCATCCATAGTCTGAGGGTGCGCGCACCATCGTCGGGGTTGGAGGGGTTGGTCGGTGGCTTGAGTGCGAGGTTTGTCTGTAGTTGATGTACTTTGGTGATTTTGCCCCAGCAGCGACGGGGGATCTGTAGGGTGGGGTGATGTGCGATGGGTTTCCGGAAGGTGAAGTGGATGCAGTGGTGGTCGGTCCAGGTGGGTTCAGAGACGTGGCTGAAGGAGACGTGTGGGCCTGAGGAGAAGATGGCGTCAAGCTTATGTCCGGCGATGTGGGTCGGCATCGTGACAAGCTATTTCAGTCCGAGGTTGGCGAGATTTTCTATCAGGGTTGAGGAGTTGCTGTTGTTGTTCTTCTCCAGATGGAAGTTCAGGTCCCCGAGGAGGATGTAGTCCATGGAGGCAAGGGCGTGTGTGCTGATGAAGTCGGCGATGGCGTCGCTGAACTGTGGTCGGGGTCCGGGTGGTCTGTAGACGAGGGTGCCTCTTAGGGTGGTCTTGGGGTCCGTGTGGATCTGGAAGTGCATGTGTTCGGCGGTGCTGAGAGTGTCGTCGGTGTTTGTTGAGATCCTGATGGTCTTCTTGTGGACGATGGTGATTCCTCCTCCGACTCTGTTGGTGCGGTCTCTGCAGGCGAACTTGTATCCGTCGGGGATGGCTATGGTGATGTCTGGAGAGGAGGCTTCGTACATCCAGGTCTCGGTCAAGCAGGCGACGTCTGGAGATGCGGTCTCAAGTAGGTCCCAGAGCTTGACGGGGTGTTTGCATGCGGAGCGGGTGTTGATCAGGATGCATCGGAGCTGGTTGTGTTTTGTCGTGGCGGGTGTCTCTGCATCCGTGATGCAGGAGAAGCTGCAGTTCTGGCAGGCGAAGGGGCTGTGGGTGTGCTTCGGGGTGGCCCTGTAGCGGGTGGAGGTTCATCCTGGGTTGAGAGCGATGAGGGTGCTGGCATTGTATCGGAGGTGGTCTTCATGGCTGGTGCGGAGGTCAGGGGTTCTGGCGCTGGGCGCGGTCCAGGCACGGACGGGCGCAGATGGGCTTTCCTTAGGCGCTTGCACGGTGGCGGGTCCCGCGTGACATCATATACGTGCTGGGGCGTGCTGGGTACGCGACTCCCGCGAAAGTTTTTTATGTTCTAAAATTAAATGTATGTGTGTTGAATATACATATTAGGGCAAGAGACTATCTAAGATATTCATAAAAATAATATATTTGTACTTATAATAAACATATTATTTTTAAATATATTTTCGCAAAGTCGCGTCGAGTGCATGCTTCGTGAGCGCAGAGTGCGCGGATCGCATGTGACCACAAAAAAAAAGATTTCATTGGTTCATAACATTTCCCACTGTAACTATTGAAGGACCCCACCCATTTTAATCATTCTTGTTGGAGCATCTTTAGAGAGACATCTCTTTTCCTACAAGAACCCTTTTTGCTTGTTTTTTTGGGTGTTATCAAATATCAAACAAAATGGCATCTGGACAGCAGCAGCAGCAGGAGGAAGTGTCTTCTGAAGAAGAATTCTTGCAGGAGGCACCACGTCCACAGAGGCCGGAATCTGTTGTGTGGAAATTCATCACTTTTCCACCTGGAGAGAAGAAAGTAAATGCGAGAAAGGTGACGTGCAAAATTTGTGACCGAGTCCTGTCAAGTGGCAGTGAACAAAATACTCTTGTGGCACTGCTTCTACAAGCATCTCCGGACCACACATCCTCTCAATCTTGCTCAGGAGGAAATGAGACGAGCAGCTTTGAACCCCTCACCTGCTGTGGCAAGTACATCTGGAGCGTCCTCAGGAACACCTGCAATGGACATTAGGCCTGAATTCGCCTTTCTCGAGCAACACTGCATGAAGTGTAAGAAACTTATATGCTTCTGTGAGCAGTCGGTGGATGCAGTTTGTGCTGCGCAACACAACCATCGTTGTTCATTTTTTAGTTTTTTAGTTTTTGGAATGATAAGTAATTCCAAATGTTTCCTGTTTTATTCGTTCATTTTTTTGTTCATTTTTTGAAAAAAAAAAAAAAAATACAATTTTTTTTTATTTAAAAAAAAAAAAATACAATAGAAAAAAGAAGAAAAAAAAAGTTCTTATCAGAACTACCTTATCTGGTTAAAGAAAGAACTATAATTGCAAGGTAATGTGTGAAAGTTTGGTTGAATATATGTATACAGCGTGATTGACTGAAAGAATGCATTAGTAGTGTATGGTGAATTTATAGGTGAAGATTTATGAGGAAGTACTGCAGCGTGACACTGCAAGCTCTTTAGCTGCACTGCACTGTGGCACTTCCGAAGCACAGGGATGTGACATATGTACATGAATATGTTGCAACTCTGTGCTTCCCTCTGCACTGCTGCACAAACTGCAGCCATGCGGTGACACAGACACCCTTGCAAAATGGTGCAAGGATGTCTGTGTCGTGTGGAGATTGTTTTTGTGCAGGAAGGGAAACCTTCCTGCACAAAAACAATCAGTAAAGGCATTTTCCTCTTTCAATGTATGCCTTGGAATGCAGCATGCATTGAAAGAGGAAAAAATGAGGAGAAATGAAAACAATTCTCCTTGTTGCGCCTTGCTACACCAACTCTAGGATGGCGCAGCATTCACACACATCTCCAGATTTACGATTTCTCATAAATCTGGAGATATGTCTTGTTCTATGGGTGTTGCGTGGGAACACCCACAGCAACACCTATGGGCCGCCCCTTCAATGCAAAGTTCTGTGTATGAAGGGGTCATATTTACAAGGAGAGGAAAAACCACGCAGGGTGGCTTTTCCTCTCCTTGTAAATATGAAGGAGTGCCTGGCGCCATCACTACGTTACAAAAAGTGACGTACTGGTGGCCAGGGTGTTTGTAAATCTGCCCCATAAGTGTTAGGTATTGGCAGACTGATACAATAAAACATAGTGCTGGATGGGTGATTGAAGAATTGCATGAGACTGACAGGAGGTATGGGTACTACTTCAGTATTTAATGGAGTGGACTAATAGTATGTATCTGCTTAGAGATTTGTAGGGATTATGCACAGAATTTTTTATGTATACTTGTGTTGGTGCCTAGGTCATTTTATAAAAATACCACTAGTAACTGGAATGATGACAGTGCTGCAAACAGAGTGAACACTTAATTTATAAGTGCGTATGTATTGGTGGAGTGATAGGATAAGTAGACAGTGGTAGATAAGTGATTAAAGAAGTGCATGGAACAGACTGGACGATTCCTACACAGCATGAGTACTAACTGGGTATTTAGAAGAGTGTATCAATCGTATGTAGCTAGTTAGAGGTCTGCTTGGATAGTGCACACAATATTATAGATGTACTTGTGTTAGTAGCTAGGCCATTCCATAAGTTCATGACTAGTAACTAGAATAATTACAGTATTATAAACAGAGTGTATAGTGAATTTATAAGTGCTTAGGTATTGGTAGAGTAATAGGATAAGTAGATAGCGGTGGATGGGTGATTGGAGAAATGCATGGGACAGACAGGAGGATTCCTACACTGCATAGGTACTAACTGGGTATTTAGAAGAGTGTATCAATAGTTTGTAGCTGGTTAGAGGTGTGCATGCATAGTGTAGAAAGTATTGTACCTGCACTTGTGTTTTTGACTACGCCATTCCTTAAGTATACGACTAATAACTGGAGTAATTTCAGTGTTGCAAAGAAAGTGCGTGCTGAATTTATAAGTGCTTAGGTATTGGTGGAGTGATAGAATAAGTAGATAGTGCTGGATGGGTGAATAGAGAAGTGCATGGTACAGACAGATGGATTCCTAGACTGCATAGGTACTAACTGGGTATTTAGAAGAGCGTATCAATAGTATGTATCTGGTTAGAGGTCTGCATGCATAGTGTACAAAATATTGTACCTGCACTTGCGTTAGTGGCTAGGCCATTCCTTAAGTATATGACTAATAACTGGAGTAATTTCAGTGCTGCAAAGAGAGCGCATGCTAAATTTATTAGTGCTTAGGTATTGGCAGAGTGATAGAATACGTAGATAGTGCTGGATGGTTGAATGGGGAAGTGCATGGGACCGACAGAAGGATTCCTACACTGCATAGGTACTAACTGAGTATTTAAAAGACTGTATCAAAGCTATGTAGCTGATTAGAGGTCTGCACGCATAGTTCACAGAATATTGTAGCTGTACTAGTATTGATGTGTCTATGGTTTCGAGAATGGTAGTCTGTATTTTAGGGTGTGAAGAGGTGCATCAGATGATCACGTAGAAGATGTCATCAGGGATGTCATTTGAGATGTCATCAGTGATGTCATCAGTGATGTCACTGACCATGTCATGAGTGATGTAATATGTGACGTCATCAACAGTGCATTACTTTAATCCAAAAAGCTAGTGGCCATATTGGCCTGGTCACGATGTGAAAATTCAGGAATTGATACAGTAAAGAAAAGAAAACAAGTTTTAATATGCACACAATGTCATTTCAGCATATCTTGCCCCGTGACCGCCATACCTGTATGTTCGTCAACGTGACTTATTCATAATAAACTTACTTAGAATTGCAAACATCAACATAAATCATGGACTACACATTACTTTAGAGTGAAAGGCTATCGGCCATACTAATCTGGGCACGTTGCGTATTATAATGGAAAGAAAAGGAAAAAAGGGGTGTTAATATACACACACTATCCCTAAATAAAGTTCTAGCGATTATAGTTCCATTCCATTCACAGTTCATTAGAGATGTCATGAGTGATGTCATGAGTGATGTAACTGACCATGTCATGAATAATGTAATGTCTGAGGTCATTAGCAGTACATTGCGGGGGCGTAAGTTATAGTTAGCTCAGATAATTATAACTGCTGAATTTCACTGGTTGTGTATGTGTGAAATCTGAGTCTAACTAGACCGTCCCTGTAATGTTTGTTTTTTTCAGCAAATTTCAAGTTTTTTTTAACGTTAAGTAAGATGCATATCACAATGGATGGTGGGTGGTTGGAAGCAGGGCCTGGCATTGTGCTGCCCCCACCCAAGCTTGCTGCTCCTGCATTCTCTCCTCCTATTCATCCATTGTCCAAGTCCATGTCCCTGCTCCCTTATTACAGCCCTGTTTGGCCGATGTTCTGCCAATGGCCTTCCCGCCTTCTCTAAACAGTTAGCTTGCTGCCCCATCCACCTCCTCCCTATCCTCCGTTGTCTGAATCCATGGACTAGCCTCCTCCCTCCTGCCATGCATGGTCTGATGTGCTGCCACTGCCCTCCATTTATCATGATGTACCAGTCCACTCCTCCTGCCCTCCATTGCCCAATTCTATGCCCCATCATTGACCTCCTGCTTAGCCTCTGTGCTTAGCTTGCTGCCCCTATTCTCCTTCCCCCTGCCCTAGGATGTCTTTGTGCATGCCCCTGCTCCATCCTTTTTGCCCACCATGTCCCATGGACCTGCCACTCCTATCTACTCTGAGTGTTCTGTTGAGATGCCACTCCCCTCCCACCTGCCTAGCATTGTCAGATGACTGTAACCTGTCCCTGCCACCTCCACCCTGCCTGTCCACATTCCATGTCCCTATCCCCTTCCTTCTGTCCTCCATGGTCCATTTTACTGCCACACCCTTCTGCGCTCCCTGGTCTGTTGTGCTGCAACTGCTCCTCCTGCCTGCCCCGCATGGTCTGTTATGAGGCCCCTTTCCCTGAACTCTCTTGTCTGTTCCCAGGTCCTAACCCTCCCTTCTATACTCCATTAGCCTTTGTGCATGCCCCTACACCCTCCTTATTGCCCATCATAGCCATTGTGCTGCTACTAACTCTCCCGCTTGCCATGCATGGTCTTCTGTGCTGCCACGGCCCCTCCCACCTTCCCTGTGTGGTCAGCTAGCTGCCCCTGACCCCCTCCCACCTTCCCTCCATGGTCTGTGTGTATGCCATCATAGTCTCACTGTTGCTCTCTATGGTGTGTCTTGCTTCTAGTGCCCATCCTGCATGACCTCCATGGTCATCTTGCTGCTCCCTGCCCTGCCCCCTTGCCCCCAGCCCTCTGTTTCCATGTGCAGACCCCTATTCCCTCCCTCCTGGCTTGTTTGGTTCCCTTGTAATGCCCCTGATCCGTCCCTCCTGCCCTTTATGGTCTGTTATGCTGCAGCTTTCTCTCCTGTCTGTCCACTATGGTCAGCTGGCTACCATTGCGTTTTCCCCCTCTGTTCTCTGTTGTCCATGTGCATGGTTCTGTCCCCTCCCTATTGCTTTCTATGGATTGTTGTACTGCACTCCCATCCCGCATGTCCTGTGTGGTGTATTGTGCTGCTGCAAACTCTGATGCCTGCCCTGTAGGTTCAGTTTGGTGCACCTCTCCATGTCCCTTCTGTCCTCTGTTATCCAATTCCATGTCCCTACCCCAATTCCTCCTGCCTTTTGAAAAAAAACTGGGGTATTGATTTTCCCCATTGAATTACATTGAAAAAGAGGAGATTGTAGACAGGAGACAGATCAAATAAAGCCCATTTGAGCTTAAAAACATTGGACGTTTCCTGGCTGAATCGGGTCTGTTGGCATGTATGGTTGTACTAACACTGCCTCTTCCTACTGCCCACAATGGTCTATGATATTGCCACAGCCTCTCTTGCCAGTCCTGTATTCTTGGTTTGTTGCCCCTGCCCCCCTTTCCACTGCCCTCCATAGTCTGTTGTGATGCCACTGCCCTTCCTGCCTGCCCAGTGTGGTCAAATTGTTGCCTCTGCACCCTCCTACCTGCCTTCAATTTTCAGAGTCCGTGCCCCTGGCCTCTGCTTCTCAACAGTATCCTAATGAACAACTAGATTGCTAACATTCTATATTAATTGCAAAAGTGTGGAACGCCTGACCTCATCTTGATGTAATCAAAACTGTAATACCTAGAGCATTTCCTTTAGAAATTACATATATGAGAGGGTCTTATTTGCATCAAAATTATGGTTAGTGCTCTAAAAAACTAAAATGAGGACATATTTTCTGAGTTTTCAAATAGCGACAAAGCACTTTTAAATTATTTGTTATCCTTATGTTTTTTTATCCAGTTGAACACTTGATTAAATGTTGCACTTACGGGAGAGGATGTGGTGTTACTTCCAGAGCTGCAGACTTTGCAACTAGGGAACCAGGTTGGAGTTTCTGCTTCAGCTCGACATTCTGTGATTCTGGTCAAATCACTTAATCTCCCCATGTCTGCAACCAAAATGAATTTGTTCTTGTGTGATGTAACCAATGCTCATGTAAAGCACTCCAATACCTGAAAAGTCTGCACTATATAAAACTGCATAAACACAAAAAATAAAAAGTGTTTTGTACACTTCTGTCATTGGGCTACATGTGGGCTACATTTGGTGATATGTGTGCTGCATTTGGTCTCTTTTGTCTCTGGTGGCCATCTTGGGAGATTTATTTGTTATGAAGTTTCCTAATTTCCTCATTTACTGCAGTCTCATCAGTAGGAAATGCTTTCAGTTTTTTACTTTAATTCCATCAAGAAGGTATTCAGATATGTCACACATTTGCCATCAATTCCGAATGTTAGCACTCTAATTGATCATTAGATCACTGTGCTAAAGCTACTGCTCACCTTGGAAGTCTGCAGCAGGTATTAAAAGTGCATGTTTCTGTCTGCATGTCAGAATTTTTTAATGAAATAGAAGAGGATTTGAGAAGTCACTCAAAATGTGCCCTAATTTTTCTTTCTTCAGCACTAATCATAATTTCTATGGTAAAATGAACCCCCTCACTGTGTTCCTTTTTAAATTAAATGTTTTAAGTGTTACCACTTTATTCCAATCAAGATGGCTGCAGGTGTGCCATACTTTTGTCATAAGTAAGACTGTTAGTGCTCTAGTTGTTCTTTAGAACACTCTGGGACATTCTGTCATTGGGCTATACTTGGGCTACATCTGGGTGATATTTGTGCTACATTTGGGCTCGTTTGTCTCTGGTGGCCATCTTGGGAGACTTATTTATTATGAAGTTTCCTAATTTCCTCACTTACTACAGTCTCCTCAGTAGGAAATACTTTCAGTTTTTTACTTTGATTCCATTAAGAAGGCATTCAGATGTGTGACACATTTGCCATAAATTCAGAATTTTAGCACTCTAGTTGCTCATTAGATCACTGTAGTAAAGCTACTGCTCACCAGGGAAGTCTGCTGCTGGTATTCAAAGTGCATGTTTCAGTCTGCATGTCAGAATGTTTTTATGAAATAGAAGAGGATTTGAGAAGTCACTCAAAATGTGCCCTAATTTTTCTTTCTGCAGCACTAATCATACTTTCTATGGCAAAATGAACCCCCTCATTTTGTTCCTTTTTAAATTAAATGTTTTAAGAGTTACCACTTTATTCCAACCAAGATGGCTTCAGGTGTGCCATACGTTTGTTATAAGTAGGACTGTTAGCGCTCTAGTTGTTCTTTAGAACACTCTGGGAAGCTGCAGTAGAACACAAAGGAATCAACTGACAGTCTCTGCCCTTGTTGGATGTGCATGTTTTACTGAGAATGTCAGACTTCATTCTCACATGACTGAGAAAGATAATGTAAATTTACAGAAAATATGCTCTCAGTTTAACTCATAGATCACCTTCCAAACCTCTGTGGGAAAAGCATGAGAAAATAGTTTTCTCTCAAACATGATTCATGATATCCCAGCAGAAGGCTTTTTCACATGGTAAAATCACCTCAGAACACACCACAATTCCTAAAATGAGTATGGTACCATCAACAAATGATTTATAATGTATCTAAAGTCTTAAAACCTTCTATTAACTGCAATGCTTTTTAATGAGGTGATATCATGTATATTGGTCCCAAGATGGCTGCCAACACTTCTTAGATGAAGTGCTGACAGCCAATCAGATCTCACGATGAGATGTGTGGTTAGGCTCCGCCCAGATATATATGTGATTTTACTTTTGATTTTCTCAGGAACTACTGAACGGATTTACACCATTTAACCAAAAGGCACGACTCTGAACCAAGGGCTACCTTTCTGCCATATTTGGTGTAATTCCGTTCAGCAGTTTGGGCTGTAGCTGCGACTAAAGATTTCTATGGAAACTTGCATGGGAAAACACGTTTGGGACCCCCCTTTTTTCTCAGCCCCCACTTGATGAATCACCCCGAGACTTTCAGGATAGGAGCGGACCGGAGCTGGCCAAAAGTTTTGAAAAGTTTGCGAAGAATCATCAACCGGCGCCAAAGTTATTGGGAATGGAATGTTGCAGATTTCCTATGGAAAATAGGTCCTAATTATAACTACCTACTGGCGACCGCCAGTAGGTAATATATATATATATATATTCACTGAAAAAACCATAGGTTTCAGGCCTGATATAGTTAGGAATTAGCATTTAAAAAACCTTAGAAATTCACTGAAAAAACAATAGGTTTTAGGGGTGTTATAGTTAGCTGGACATTTCACTCGAACAAAACCATTGAAATTCCTCCGATATAGTTAGTTGTACTAACTACATCTCGCGCGCCCGCAATCCACTGCTGATGATGTCACATATTACATCATTCATGACGTGGTCAGTGACATCAGTGATGACATCTCAAATGACATCACTGATGACATAACTGATGACATCATCCAGTGAATGTGGTTTGGTTAGTTATTTAAATATGTATTATATATATATAGCAATTTTCATTGAAGAATGAGTGGATATATAAATATAAATATCTGGATGGAGGATTTAGTAGCAGTGTGATTGTCTGTTTACTTGACTAATTTATAGTGTCTCACTAAATATATTGGTTCATGACTAAACTGTGTGAATATCTGTATCACTGTGTAAGTTGTTGTGTAAACTGCTGCACCAGTTGGTTACTAGCTACGTGAAAGTCTATATTATTTATTGATTAGTTATCTGAGTATTTGTATGGGAGAGTGAATGTGTGTGTGGTTCGGTGGGGGGTGTGTGACTGCCCAAAGATGTGTGAATAGTTGATTCAGTAGGTATATGAAGTTAAAACTACATGTTATAACAGTTGTTTGGGTGAGTGAATATCTTTATGGGTGTGGTGATGAGCCAATATATGTCTCAATGGTACATGTCCAACAAACTAGGAAAATAAAAGCTAGTGTATGTGTCAGTTGTTGTATATAAATAAGTATAAATATGACTCAGTGATTGTATGAGTGAATGTATGGATAACTGTATACTTGTAATAGTGTTTTTATAACACACTAAGTATGATTTATTATCTATATGAATAGATGAAGTGGTGTTTTTATAAGTGTATAGCTAAGTAAAAGTAAGTATGATCCATTGTTTGCATAAGTGATTAGGATGACTTCATAAGTGATTAGGATGTGTGCTGGTGTGTAATGTCGATATAGGTGTATAAGTGATAGTGTTCTATTGATCATTGACAGCATGTATAAGTGAATCTATAGGTAAGTGATTAGATGTGTGTACAGATCTAGGAATCACTGAGTGGGTGTTTAGAAACTTGTATTGGTGTGTCAATGGTTTTAAATCTGGCCCTCTGTATTTTACAGTGAGTGATGAAAGGTTATACTAGTGTATGATGAGGTGTATTTGATTGTCACGTGGATGATGCCATCAGTGATGTCATCAGTGATATTATTTGAGATGTCATCAGTGATGTCACTGACCATGTCATGAATGATGTAATATGTGACATCATCAGTAGTGGATTGCGGGGGCGCGAGATGTAGTTAGTACAACTAACTATATCAGACAAATTTCAATGGTTTTGTTCGAGTGAAATGTCCAGCTAACTATAACACCTCTAAAATCTATTGTTTTTCAGTGAATTTCTAAGGTTTTTTAAATGCTAATTCCTAACTATATCAGGCCTGAAACCTATGTTTTTTTCTGTGAATTTCAAGGTTTTTTAAATGCGAATTCCTACCTATATCAGGCCTGAAACCTATGTTTTTTTCAGTGAATTTCAAAGGTTTTTTCAATGCTAATTCCTAACTATATCAGGCCTGAAACCTATGGTTTTTTCAGTGAATTTCAAAGGTTTTGTAAATGACAATTTTTAATGTATTAATTGTTATACTGATTTTTTTTATACTGATTTACTACGTGTTTTAAACTATTTATTTTTAGATATATTTTTTAATTACATTATAATTACATTATACATTACAATACAAAATATACATTCTCAGAATGAATTACTTTAGTTTAAATACTTGGCAAATAGGCAACAGACTTTTAAGGACAGTAGTTACAGTTGTTGCAATGGGTAACACAATTTCAAACACAAAGCAACATTGAGCTCAATGTGAACTTCTAGTTAAATGCAATTAGTTACTTTATGGATTACTTTTCTAACCACAGGACTGGATCCTAGATTCAGTCCTTGGACATCTCCTGTAAACAGTTGAGTAAAAACGTTTTGGTTACAGTAGTTATTTTTAAGGAATATTATTGTATTTTAAAAGTCGACAGAAATTTTTTCACATAGAATCACCAATGTTATCCCATGGCAGAAAATTCACTTAGAAGGTAAGTAGTGTTATCCTTACTTTTTCTTACTCAGTGGTGGATCCTGGATCCAGCACTGGCCAACCTCCTGTAAACAGTTGAAAGAATGTGTTTAAGTCATACAGATGATTTTTTAGGAATATTTTTAGTTTGTGAAAATAGACACTTAGAAACTTTTCTGCTGAAAACCACACAATGGATTCCTATGGAAGGAAATACAAGTTACTGTTAAGTACGCTTAGAATTACTTTTCAGAGACAGTGCTGGGCTAAAAGATGCAGCCCTAGGTTCTCTCCTCATAACAGGTGAGTAAATCGGAATTCATAGTTCGGCTAATTTTAGAGGAATATTTGTACGTTTCAAAATTGGACACAGAAGATTTTCTGGTGAAAACCACACAATGGATTTATATGGAAGGAAATACAAGTTACTGGTAAGTCCGCTTAGAATTACTTTTCAGGGTCAGTGCTGGGCTAAAAGATGCAGCCCTGGGTTCTCTCCTGATCACAGGTGGATAAATCGGAATTCATAGTTCGGCTGATTTTAGAGGAATATTTGTACGTTTCAAAATTGGACACAGAAAATTTTCTGGTGAAAACCACACAATGGATTCCTATGGAAGTAAATACAAGTTACTGGTAAGTATGCTTAGAATTACTTTTCAGAGTCAGTGCTGGGCTAAAAGATGCAGCCCTGGGTTCTCTCCTGATAACAGGTGAGTATATCGGAATTCGTAGTTCGGCTGATTTTAGAGGAATATTTGTACGTTTCAAAAATCGACACAGAAACTTTTCTGGTGAAAACCACACCATGGATTCCTATGGAAGGAAATACAAGTTACTGGTAAGTATCCTTAGAATTACTTTTCCTAGTAAGTGCTGGGCTAAAAGATGCAGCCCTGGGTTCTCTCCTGATAACAGGTGAGTAAACCGGAATTCGTAGTTCGGCTGATTTTAGAGGAATATTTGTACGTTTCAAAAATGGACACAGAAAATTTGCTGGTGAAAACCACACAATGGATTCCTATGGAAGGAAATACAAGTTACTGGTAAGTCCGCTTAGAATTACTTTTCAGGATCAGTGCTGGGCTAAAAGATGCAGCCCTGGGTTCTCTCCTGATAACAGGTGAGTTAATCGGAATTCATAGTTCGGCTGATTTTAGAGGAATATTTGTACGTTTCAAAATTGGACACAGAAAATTTGCTGGTGAAAACCACACAATGGATTCCTATGGAAGGAAATACAAGTTACTGGTAGGGGTGGGCGGAATTTGCGTAATCGCGTTACGCAAATCTCCGCGAAACGGTAAAAAATCTCCGCGAACACGCAGAAATTCCGCGAACACGCGGAATTGCTTGCTCGCGATGCTTTTTTCCTGTTCACAATCGCTGTTTGCGTGCTCGAGGAGAAATATCTCGCGAACACGCATTTTGAGAACGCGAACAAGCAAAAAATTTTGCGAAGTCGCGGAAAGCAGGTTTTTGGGTAATTTCGCGATCTCCGCGGAACGCGAAATTACCCAAATTCCGCAAATTCCGCGAACGGAACGGAACTTACTGCCCAGGCCTAGTTACTGGTAAGTATGCTTAGAATTACTTTTCAGAGTCAGTGCTGGGCTAAAAGATGCAGCCCTGGGTTCTCTCCTGATAACAGGTGAGGAAATCGGAATTCGTAGTTCGGCTGATTTTAGAGGAATATTTGTACGTTTCAAAATTGGACACAGAAAACTTTCTGGTGGAAACCACACAATGGATTCCTATGGAAGGAAATACAAGTTACTGGTAAGTATGCTTAGAATTACTTTTCAGAGTCAGTGCTGGGCTAAAAGATGCAGCCCTGGGTTCTCTCCTGATAACAGGTGAGTATATCGGAATTCGTAGTTCGGCTGATTTTAGAGGAATATTTGTACGTTTCAAAAATGGACACAGAAACTTTTCTGGTGAAAACCACACAATGGATTCCTATGGAAGGAAATACAAGTTACTGGTAAGTACGCTTAGAATTACTTTTCAGGGTCACTGCTGGTCTAAAAGATGCAGCCCTGGGTTCTCTCCTGATAACAGGTGAGTAAATCGGAATTCGTAGTTCGGCTGATTTTAGAGGAATATTTGTACAATTGTGAAGGAAGGGGGCGGGCCTGAGGTGACGTGTGCAAACACGCCCTGTGGCGCCTTTTAAGTTGGGGAATTAATTCCTCTTCAATCCTGAGGTTCCCTGGGGGCCAACTAGCCCACCAGGTACCTCCAGTATGCGCCAGTGAACTGCATTGCAGAGAGGTGTTCAGAGGCCACACCCCTTTTTACAACACTCTGCGACGCAGCTCTGTGGCGCTTACTGGAGGTGCCTGGTGGGCTAGTTGGTCCCCAGGGACCCTCAGGATTGAAGAGGAATTAATTCCCCAACTTAAAACGTGCCACAGGGCGTGTTTGCACACATATCACCTCAGGCCCCGCCCCTTACCTTCACCACTGTGCAAACGCACCCCGTGGGGAGTTTTAAGTTGGGGATTAAGTCCCCTTGAATCCTGAGGTCCCCTGGCGGCCAACCAGCCCACCAGGTACCTCCAGTATGCACCAGGGAGCTGCGTTGCAGAGAGGCGTTCAGAGGCCACGCCCATTTTACAACACTCTGCAACATGCTCCGTGGCGCTTAGTGGAGGTACCTGGTGGGCTAGTTGTCCCCTAGGGGACCTCTGGATTGAAGAGGAATGAATTCCCCAATTTAAAACGCGCCACAGGGCGTGTTTGCACACATATCACCTCAGGCCCCGCCCCTTACCTTCACCACTGTGCAAACGCACCCCGTGGGGAGTTTTAAGTTGGGAGATTAAGTCCCATTGAATCCTGAGGTCCCCTGGCGGCCAACTAGCCCACCAGGTACCTCCAGTAAGCGCCACGGAGCTGCGTTGCAGAGAGGTGTAAAAAGGGGCATGGCCTCATTACACCTCTCTGCAACGCAGCCCCCTGGTGCATACTGGAGGTTCCTGGTGGGCTAGTTGGCCCCCAGGGATGCCATCAGTGATGTAATATGTGACGTCATCAGCAGTGCACTGCGGGGGCGCGAGTTATAGTTAGCTGAACTAACTAAAACGGGGGAATTTCAATGGTTTTTTACGAGTGAAAAGTCCAGCTAACTATAACACCCCTGAAACCTATGGTTTCTTCAGTGAATTTCTAAGGTTTTTTAAATGCTAATTCCTAACTATAACGTGCCTGAAACTCATGTTTTTTCAGTGAATTTCAAAGGTTTTTTAAATGCTAATTTCTAACTATGCCTACAGAGATAGGACATGTAAAGAAAGAAGAAAAAACGCACAGAAAGAAAAAAAAGAAATGCAGAAAGAAGCAACAGAAGTCCTCAAAGACGAAGAAAAGTGCAGGAAGAAGGATAACGTGCAGAAAGAACAAACAGAAGAGCAGAAAGAAGCCTTGTTGCAAAATTATCCTGTGCCCTCAACTTTTTCAGATGGATACTGGTGGTAACCGAGTCTGACTAACCAGTCCTAGAGCGAGTGCTATGTTAAAAGACACTCAGAATACAGTGAAAACACCTACATACACTAGGGAACACTATGCGTTGGGGTCCCCCTGTGATTAGCATGACCTCCTCTGTAAGCCCCTAGTATATAATAGGGCAGGGGATTAAAACTACCTCTTAAAACACGCCACAGGGCGTGTTTGCACAGGTCACCTTAGGCCCCGTCCCCTCCCTTCCCCACTGTGCAAACACGCCCTGTGGCCGTTTTAAGTTGGGAGATTAAGTCCCATTGAATCCTGAGGGTCCCTAGGGTCCAACTAGACCACTAGGTACCTCCAGTAAGCGCCACAGAGCTGCGTTGCAGAGAGATGTAAAAAGGGGCACGGCCTAGACCACCTCTCTGCAACGCAGCGCAGTGGCGCTGAATGGAAGCACCTGGTGGGCTAGTTGGCCCCCAGGGTCCCTCAGGATTGAAGGGGAATTATTTCCCCAACTTAAAACGTGCCACAGGGCGTGTTTGCACATGTTAACTCAGGCCCCATCCCCTCCCTTCACCACTGTGAAAACACGCCCTGTGGCCGTTTTTAGTTGGGAGATTAAGTTCATTTGAATCCCGAGGGTCCCTAGGGTCCAACTAGCCCACTAGGTACCTCCAGTAAGTGCCACAGAGCTGTGTTTCAGAGAGGTGTAAAAAGAGGCACGGCCTGGACCACCTCCCTGCAACGCAGCGCTTACTGGAAGCACCTGGTGGGCTAGTTAGCCCCCAGGGGCCCTCAGGATTGAAGGGGAATTATTTCCCCAACTTAAAACGCGCCATAGGGCGTGTTTGCACACGTCACCTCAGGCCCCGTCCCCACCCTTCCCCACTGTGTAAACACGCCCTATGGCCATTTTAAGTTGGGAGATTAAGTCCCCTTGAATCCTGAGGGTCCCTAGGGGCAAAATAGCCCACTAGGTACGTTTAGTAAGCGTCATTGCAGAGAAGTGTAAAAAGGGGCACGGCCTGCACCACCTCTCTGCAACGCAGAGCAGTGGCGCTTACTGGAAGCACCTGGTGGGCTAGTTGGCCCCCAGGGTCCCTCAGGATTGAAAGGGAATTATTTCCCCAACTTAAAACGCGCCACAGGGCATGTTTGCACACGTCACCTCAGTCCCCGTCCCCTACCTTCACCACTGTGTAAATGCGCCCTGTGGCCGTTCTAAGTTGAGAGATTAAGTCCCCTTGAATCCTAAGGGTCCCTAGGGTCAAACTAGCCTACTAGGTACCTTCAGTAAAAAGGGGCGTGGCCTCAGAACACCTGTCTGCAACGCAGCTCCCTGGCGCATACTGGAGATACCTGTTGGGCTAGTTGGCCCTCAGGGACCCTTAGTATTGAAGGGGAATTAATTCCCCAACTTACAACTGGACAGGGGGCGCGTTTGCAGAGTGCTGCAAGGAGGGGGCATGGTCTTTTATTTATTTTATGTTTTTAAGAAGGAGGGCTGTGTGGCCCTCTTCTTTTTCTAATTTATCGGCCCCAGGGACTCCAACCCCCAGGTCATGGCTTTTTAAAAAAAAAAAAATCTTTAGGAGGGGGGCTGCGTTGCCACCCTCCTCATGTCACTTAAGGCTCCGGGGACCCCATCCTCCGGGGCCGGCCTTTGTTTTTTATTATTTAAAAAAAAAATATATTCATAGAAGCACCTAGGACATGCTGGACAAACCGTATGTACCTATCACCATGACGATTTGTGTGATATTCGTTAAAAGGTGACTATGCATACAATGAATCCACGTGGAGTGTATTTACACCGCTAGTGATGTGTCTGACGCCCTACCATGCCTAATCCCGGCGCCCCCGCCGGTGGGTACTCTCCAAGTAGACACCCTTGTCGTTTATTTATACAAACATGGGTAGCTATTGACGGGCACAATTAATACACACGCACACCAAGCCATTCAAAGGGGATTCGACAAAACTATGCAAGAAACCCCCCTCACGGTTCATGAAACACACATCCACTGCCGGATGTGTAATACTTTTTATTTTACTCTCTGGAAAGGAGACAAACCTCACTTGAGAGTCACAGCGTGCTCCTGGCTGAGCCCAATGCTGTGTTACACCCACCAGTGCCCGCTGAGTGCCACACACCTCTGTGTTGTATTCCACCAGCTAGTGAGTATGCTATTACACTCTCTAGCCCGTGTGCACTGTAACACCACCCCGTGAATATGTCATGCCACACTTGCCTTCGCACGGGTTATATTGCCCCATCTAAAGGGCCTTCCTCGATGCCTATGTTATAACACACAGCGCTATGCCATTCATATTACAATCTGGGATCCATATTTTTGTCACAGTGCATATGCAATGTTACACTCCCCAGCACATATTTTATATTACAACTTTAGAGACTAGTTCGGTTACACAACACTGCCCTGTGCATATTACACTCCAAGGCGCATTATCGCATAGCACGCGCTAGTGCCTGTGCTATCTCGCGCTCTCCAATGAATCTGTCATTGCGCACAATGTATTGCATATTATCTTTCACGCCCCGGTTCCTCTTATATCATACTTTTTGGTGCATTGCTTATACCATATACTATATCTAGTTTTCATTTTCAATCGTGCTCTCAGGACTATGTTCTATATAACACTGCGTCCACCTACCCTTTTCACGGGCATTACATTTTGCGATGGGGGTGGAGGGTTAGGGGGTGTTTCTGCCAAGTGAGTCCGGAGTCACAGTCACAAACGTCCTCTTCTTCCTGAATAAAAGTGAGATTATGCTGCATACTTGTTCATATTTTAAGTAGTTCGCACAGACACACATTTTAAAAACAATAAAGTTCCGAATACCCACCTTCTCTGAACTGTTAGCTTGCTGCCCCATCCACCTACTCCCTATCCTCTGTTGTCTGAATCCATGGACTAGCCTCCTCCCTCCTGCCATGCATGATCTGATGTGCTGCCACTGCCCTCCATTTAGCATGATGTACCAGTCCACTCCTCCTGCCCTCCATTGCCCAATTCTGTGGCCCATCATTGACCTCCTGCTTAGCCTCTGTGCTTAGCTTGCTGTCCCTATTCTCCTTCCCCCTGCCCTCCGATGTCTTTGTGCATGCCCCTGCTCCATCCTTTTTGCCCACCATGTTCCATGGACCTGCCACTCCTATCTACTATGAGTGTTCTGTTCAGCCACCACTCCCCTCCCACCTGCCTAGCATTGTCAGATAACTGCAACCTGTCCCTGGCACCTCCACCCTGCCCATCCACAAGCCATGCCCCTATCCCCTTCCTCCTGTCCTCCATGGTCCATTTTACTGCCACACCCTTCTACCCTCTCTGGTCTGTTGTGCTGCAACTGCTCCTCCTGCCTACCCCGCATGGTCTGTTGTGAGGCGCCTTGCCCTGAACTCTCTTGTCTGTGCCCATGTCCTGACCCTCCCTTCTATCCTCCATGGTCCTTTGTGAATGCCTGCACACTCCTTCTTGCCCATCAAAGCCATTGTGCTGCCACTAACCCGCCCGCTTGCCATGCATGGTCTTCTGTGCTGCCGTGGTCCCTCCCACCTTCCCTGTGTGGTCAGCTAGCTGCCCCTGACCCCCTCCCACCTTCCCTCCATTGTCTGTGTGCATGCCATCATAGTCTCACCGTTGCTCTCCATGGTGTGTCTTGTTTCTAGTGCCCATCCTGCCTGACCTCCATGGTCATCTTACTGCTCTTGCCCTGCCCCCTTGCCCCCAGCCCTCTGTTTCCATGTGCAGACCCCTATTCCCTCCCTCCTGGCTTGTCTGTTCCACTGTAATGCCACTGATCCATCCCTCCTGCCCTTTATGGTCTGTTATGCTGCAGCTTTCTCTCCTGTCTGTCCATTATGGTCAGCTAGATACCATTGCCTATTTCCCCTCTGTTCTCTGTTGTCCATGTGCATGGTCCTGTCCCCTCTCTATTGCTTTCTATGGATTGTTGTGCTGCACTCCCGTCCCGCATGCCCTGTGTGATGTATTGTGCTGCTGCAAACCCTGATGCCTGCCCTGTAGGGTCAGTTTGGTGCACCTTTCTATGTCCCTCCTGTCCTCTGTTGTCCGAGTCCATGTCCCTACCCCAATTCCTCCTGCCTACCATGATCCAATGTACCATACTTGCGAACATTTTGAACTTGGTAAAAGGGAGATTTTGAAAAAACAACTGTGGTATTGATTTTTCCCTTTAAGTTACATTGAAAAAGAGGAGATTGTAGACAGGAGACAGATCAAATAAAGCCCATTTGAGCTTAAAAACATTGGACGTTTCCTGGCTGAAACGGGTCTGTTGGCATGTATGGTTGTACTACTACTGCCTCTTCCTACTGCCCACAATGGTCTATTATATTGCCACAGCCTCTCTTGCCAGTCCTGTATTGTTGGTTTGTTGCCCCTGCCCCCCTTTCCACTGCCCTCCATAGTCTGTTGTGCTGCCACTGCCCTTCCTGCCTGCCCAGTGTGGTAAAATTGTTGCCTCTGCATTCTCCTACCTGCCTTCAATTTTCAGAGTCCGTGCCCCTGGCCTCTGCCTCTCAACAGCATCCCAATGAACAACTTGATTGCTAACATTCTATATTTATTACAAATGTGTGAAATGCCTGACATCATCTTGATGTAATCAAAACTGTAATACCTAGAGCAATTCCTTTAGAAATTGCATATATGAGAGGGTCTTATTTGCATCAAAATTATGGTTGGTGCTCTAAAAAACTAAAATGAGGACATATTTTCTGAGTTTCCAAATAGCGACAAAGAACTTTTAAATTATTTGTAATCTTTATGTTTTTTTATCCAGTTGACCGCTTGATTAAATGTTGCACTTAGGGGAGAGGATGTGGTGTTACTTCTAGAGCTGCAGACTTTGCAATTGGGATCCAGGTTGGAGTTTCTGCTTCAGCTCAACATTCTGTGATTCTGGTCAAAGCACTTAATCTCCCATGTCTACAACCAAAATGAATTTGATCTTGTATGATGTAACCAATGCTCATGTAAACCACTCCAATACCTGACAAGTCTGCACTATATAAAACTGCAAATACACAAAAAATAAGTGTTTTGCACACTTCTGTCGTTGGGCTACATGTGGGCTACATCTGGGTGATATTTGGGCTACATTTGGGCTCTTTTGTCTCTGGTGGCCATCTTGAGAGACTTATTTGTTATGAAGTTTCCTAATTTCCTCATTTACTGCAGTCTCCTTAGTAGGAAATACTTTCAGTTTTTTTACTTTGATTCCATCAAGAAGGCATTCAGATGTGTCACACATTTGCCATAAATTCTGAATGTTAGCACTCTAGTTGCTCATTAGATCACTGTAGTAAAGCTACTGCTCACCAGGGAAGTCTGCTGCTGGTATTCAAAGTGCATGTTTCAGTCTGCATGTCAGAATCTTTTTATGAAATAGAAGAGGATTTGAGAAGTCAAAATGTGCCCTAATTTTTCTTTCTGCAGCACTAATCATAATTTCTATGGCAAAATGAACCCCCTCATTTTATTCCTTTGTAAATTAAATGTTTTAAGTGTTACCACTTTATTCCAATCAAGATGGCTTCATGTGTGCCATACTTTTGTCATAGTAAGACTGTTAGTGCTCTAGTTGTTCGTTAGAACACTCTGGGACATTCTGTCATTGGGCTATACTTGGGCTACAACTGGGTGATATTTGTGCTACATTTGGGCTCTTTTGTCTCTGGTGGCCATTTTGGGAGATTTATTTGTTATGAAGTTTCCTAATTTCCTCATTTACTACAGTCTCCTCAGTAGGAAATACTTTCAGTTTTTTACTTTGTTTCCATCAAGAAGGCATTCAGATGTGTCACACATTTGCCATAAATTCTGAATGTTAGCACTCTAGTTGCTCATTAGATCACTGTAGTAAAGCTACTGCTCACCAGGGAAGTCTGCTGCTGGTATTGAAAGTGCATGTTTCAGTCTGCATGTCAGAAGATTTTAATGAAATAGAAGAGGATTTAATAAGTCACTCAAAAAGTGCCCTAATTTTTCTTTCTGCAGCACTAATCATACTTTCTATGGCAAAATGAACCCCCTCATGTTGTTCCTTTTTAAATTACATGCTTTAAGAGTTACCACTTTATTCCAATCAAGATGGCTTCAGGTGTGCAATACGTTTGTCATAAGTAGGACTGTTAGCGCTCTAGTTGTTCTTTAGAACACTCTGGGAAGCTGCAATAGAACACAAAGGAATCAACTGACAGTCTCTGCCCTTTTTGGATGTACATGTTTTACTGAGAATGTCAGACTTCATTCTCACATGACTGAGAAAGATAATGTGAATTTACAGAAAATATGCTCTCAGTTTAGCTTATAGATCACCTTCCAAACCTCTGTGGGAAAAGCATGAGAAAATAGTTTTCTCTCAAACATGTTTCATGATATCACAGCAGAAGGCTTTTTTACATGGTAAAATCACCTTAGAACACACCACAATTCCTAAAATGAGTATGGTACCATCAACAAATGATTTATAATGTAACTAATGTCTTAAAACCTTCTATTAACTGCAATGCTTTTTAATGAGGGGCTATCATGTATATTGGTCCCAAGATGGCTGCCAATGCTTGGATGAAGTACTGACAGCCAATCAGATCTGACGATGAGATGTGTGGTTAGGCTCCGCCCAGATATATCTATCTTTTTAGCTCTAATTTTCTCAGGAACTGCTGAACGGATTTACACCATTTAAGCAAAAGGCATGAGTCTGAACTGAGGACTACCTCTTTGCCAAATTTGGTGTCATTCCGTTCAGCAGTTCGGGCTGTAGCTGCGTCAACAGGTCCTATGGGAAAATGCATAGGGAAAACGCGTTTTGGGACCCCCCTTTTTTCTCAGCCCCTGCTTGACGAATCACCGTGAAATTTTCAGGATAGGAGCGGACCAGAGCTGGCCAAAAGTTTGGAAAATTTTGCGAAGATTCGTCAATCGGCGCCAACGTTATTCCAAATAGAATGTTGCGGATTTCCTATGGAAAATAGGTCCTAACTATAAACTACCTACTGGCGATTGCCAGTAGATAATATATATACATATATATATATACGGAGTGGGAACCAGCCTGTTAATAATAAAAGTGATGTCACTGACCTGTGGAGGAGTGCGGCCTCATCTCTGGGGGAAACTTTGGGAAATATGAAATCACGGCGCTTCCAGGCCGTGGAGGCGACGCACCACCCTGGAGCCAAGTTGGGTCTGTGCAGGAACTTTTCTTTGCAATCGGCGAAGCAGGTACTTTAATTGAACAGACTGTGTCTCACTCGGGGGCTTAATGGAGAGCTAGGAAGTGGCCCCTTTAAAATAACTCGAGCACCAAACCCACTGCAGAGAGTTAAAAGTGCATTGATGGACTGCAGGTCCCAGGAAGCAATGTGAGAGCAGCACACCGGAGGCTAATTAAAAGCATTTAATGACTTTACATGGGACAGTGCAGACGCATGTAAATGTGGCTTGCTCGTGTTCTGGCCTCTGAGGAAGAGGATTGTGTCCTTGAAACGCGTAAGGCCAGGGAGGCACCATTACGGAGTGGGAACCAGCCTGTTAATAATAAAAGTGATGTCACTGACCTGTGGAGAGTGCGGCCTCATCTCTGGGGGAAACTTTTGGAAATATGAAATCACGGCGCTTCCAAGCCGTGGAGGCGACGCACCACCCTGGAGCCAAGTTGGGTCTGTGCAGGAACTTTTCCTTGCAATCGGCGAAGCAGGTACTTTAATTGAACAGACTGTGTCTCACTCGGGGGCTTAATGGAGAGCTATGAAGTGGCCCCTTTAAAATAACTCGAGCACCAAACCCACTGGAGGGAGTTAAAAGTGCATTGATGGACTGCAGGTCCCAGGAAGCAATGTGAGAGCAGCACACCGGAGGGTAATTAAAAGCATTTAATGACTTTACATGGGACAGTGCAGACGCACGTAAATGTGGCTTGCTCGTGTTCTGGCCTCTGAGGAAGAGGATTGTGTCCTTGAAACGCGTAAGGCCAGGGGGGCACCATTACGGAGTGGGAACTAGCCTGTTAATAATAAAAGTGATGTCACTGACCTATATATATATATATATATATATACCCACTCATATATACATATATATACGTATATACATATCTACATCTACATATATCTACATCTACATATACATATACATCTACATATACATCTGCATATCTATATAAATGCAGATATAAATGCATACATACATATGCATATGTATATGCTACCGGGACTCACCAACTCCGCTGTGACGACACTGACGGGGACTCCCTAGTCCACGCCCACTACGGTGGGCCACGCCCCCCACCTACGCCTACTTAAGTGCTGACTACCAGCGCGACGGTAAAGATATAGCTCTCCTGAGGCGCAGCCGGGAGATAGATCGTTCGACAACTTTATTTTAATATTGTGTACTCTGTTGTATTTCTAACTGCTTTGCTCCCTTGGGCATTTTGAATCTGCAATTGTTTTTTTTTAATTTGTTTCCCGCCTAGCGGTGTTCTCGCTACCGGGACTCACCAACTCCGCTGTGACGACACTGACGGGGACTCCCTAGGCTACGCCCACTACGGTCGGCCACGCCCCCCCACCTACGCCTACTTAAGTGCTGACTACCAGCACGACGGTAAAGATATAGCTCTCCTGAGGCGCAGCCGGGAGATAGATCGTTCGACAACTTTATTTTAATATTGTGTACTCTGTTGTATTTCTAACTGCTTTGCTCCCTTGGGCATTTTGAATCTGCAATTGTTTTTTTAAATTTGTTTCCCGCCTAGCGGTGTTCTCGCTACCGGGACTCACCAACTCCGCTGTGACGACACTGACGGGGACTCCCTAGGCCACGCCCACTATGGTCGGCCACGCCCCCCACCTACGCCTTACCTCCCTATAAGACATGTGCACTCACCGGACGCGCAGCAGACGAGCGCAGCGGGCGCGCCTAAGGCAAGCCCGTCTGCGCCCGTCCGCGCCGGACCCGCGCCTAGTGCCAAAAACCCTGTCTGTTTTGCTGGCCTTCGATACTCTAAATCTGAGCTATGTAGCTTTGACCGCCTCTGCTGCAAACACCCGACTAAAACTGATTTTGGGGAAACCGATGTTACCCCCACTTGTCCCTCCTGCGGCTCTCATGTGCCAATTATCCCACTGACTGTCACACCTAACTTGGCCAACTTACCTTCAGATAAAAAGGCGCAGCCTGCCTCAACTAACCAACTACAGGCTACCGTCCCAGATAACCGTTTTCATACAGTGCCACATAGGAATAGATCTCTCAAATGTTTACTACTTAATGTAAGATCTATGCCGAAGCATAAACATGAGATTGAAGCTTTACTTATCGACCACAGCGCTGATCTCATGTTCCTCACAGAAACCTGGGCATCTTCTGCCTCTGGCCCTGACTGGAACATCGCTACGCCCGCAGGTTACTCTGTCGAATGCATGAACCGTACAGGCTTCATAGGTGGAGGTATTGGGATAATTTATAGATCACATCTTAAAATAATTGCCTGCCCTCAACCAGACTTAGAGGCTGAAGCTATGACTTTTAAGATCAAAGAGAACAACCATTTGATCTTCGAGGGACTATTAGTGTATCGTCCCCCTGGCCCTAGAAGTCCCTTCACCAAGGCTTTACTCACTTTTTTAGAAACAACGTTTGACGCAGTCACCTACACTATTCTAGGTGATTTTAATTATCACTTAGAACTAAATAACGACCCCGACTCAGCTACCCTTCTTGACAATCTCCTTAGCTTCGATATGAAGCAGCTGATTGACAAACCTACTCACTCGGCAGGGCATACCCTTGATGGGATCTTTTCCAACAGCAACTCCATTGCAATTAGGTCTATCGCCCCGGTACCTTGGTCGGACCATAATGCCATCTTTTTTAACCTACAAATGAAAAATCCGACAACTCAGCGCAGAAGCTACCTACCTCCTGAAAAAACCCGCCCCTGGAAAAAACTCGAATCCAATCTACTCGCTGAGACACTGCATAGAAATCAGCCCGACTTTGAATGTGGTAACAGCGAGGATTGGGCCCTCAATTTCAATAAATGGATCACCGAGGCTATCAATAAATTGGTTCCAACTGAACCAAAGAAATCCAGGAGACGGCTTGTTACCGCTCAATGGTACACAGCCGAGGTGAAAGCAGCTAAGATTAAGTGCCGACGCATAGAGCGGATCTGGCGCTCTGACTACAGCCACGGAAAAAAATTGGAATATCTAAAAACTCTACAGGAGTATAAAAACACAATAGTTCAAGCAAAATCTGCCTACTTTACAGAGAAAATTCTAAACTCCGCAAACTCCTCTTTCCACAGTCTTTAGCCCTGATCAATGTTTTGTCGATGGAATGGCCACTTTCTTTCAAAAGAAAGTGCAAACAGTATACGATGATCTTTGTACCATGGTATCCACCATATCCATGAACGAAACTGAACATATCACTATAACCCCTCCCTATTTCTCCAGCTTCTCCGCACTCGAGAAGCAACAAGTGCACGATCTTATCACCCAGATGAAATCTGGTTCTCTGCTGGACCCCTGCCCCCCCCTATGTACTGCATCTAATCCCTGAGACCATCGCTAATATCTTGACCCCCCTGCTCAATAAAATAATCTCTCAAGGAGAATTCCCAAAAAATTGGAAAATGGCCTGCATCAGACCCATTCTTAAAAAGGACACCCTTGACCCTCTGAGCCCAAACACTATCGTCCCATTTCCTGTCTGCCGCTGCCCGCAAAGATCTTGGAAAAAGCCATGAACCAGGAAATAATGCGGCATGTGGAGGAAAAGAAGCTACTTGATTCATCACAACACGGCTTCAGACCCCTACACTCCACTGAATCAGCCCTTATCATGGCTACCGAAAAAATTCGTAAAACCATGGACGAAGGCGGGAGATCGGCCCTGATACTGTTAGATCTTACAGCGGCCTTCGATACCGTAAATCACTCCGTCCTATTAACAAGACTTACTTCCCTAGGCTTCACCGGTCCTGCCCTGGCCCTTATCACCTCTTTTCTTACTACCCGCACTAACCAAGTGATTTGGAACGGACTACAATCTGTTGAATTCTCCCTTCCAGGTGGGGTCCCACAAGGCTCGGCTCTGTCACCGACACTTTTCAATCTATACGTCACCCCCCCTGGCTGCCCTGATTAGATCCCATGGCCTACAACTGGTGTCTTACGCCGACGACACACAAATTATTGTGTCCATCTCACAAGCTATTGATGCCACGGCGGAGTGTTTTAGGAGCTGCCTCACTCAGATTAAGAACTGGATGAGTAGTAACTTTCTCAGACTGAACACAGATAAAACTGAAGTCATCGAGTTCGGTCATAAACCTTCCATCTGGAATGAACTATGGTGGCCCCCTGAAGCAGGAGCCTGCCCTCTCCCCGTAGACAAGGTCAGAAACCTTGGCTTCTTGTTAGACAAAGAACTCTCTTGCAAAGCCCAGGTGAATCAGGTAACTTCCGCCTGTTTCCATAACATCAAGATACTTAGGAAAATCCTACCCTACATCCCGGACATGTTAAGGAAGACGGTGATGGGAGCCCTTGTAATGTCCCGAATAGACTACTGTAACTCCCTCTATTTAGGAGCAGGAGAAAAACAACTGTCTAAACTACAGGCAATTCAGAATGCGGCGGCCAGAGCCTTATTGAACCTCCCCAGACACCACCCTACGTCCAAAGCCATCCGGGAGCTGCACTGGCTCCCGGTCAGATGCCGCATTCAGTTCAAAGCTCTTTGCCTGGTACATAGATCGGTACATGGCAAGGGACCTGACGACCTCAACAATCTACTACCACGATATGTTCCCTCACGCACACTGAGGTCAGCCTCCCACGACCTAGTATGCCAACCCATAATAAACAGAGCACGTTGGGGGGGAAAGTCCTTTTCCTACCAGGCAGCTAAAATTTGGAACCTGCTACCCCCAGCACTTCGTGCACAAAAATGTAAAACCAGCTTCAGGAAAGACCTAAAGACCTGGCTTTTTACCTAGATCGCTCTGCCTCCCGCCTTCCACTCCGTTCTATATCTTCAGCGCCAAGACGCCGCGGCATTCGTGCGCTCTACAAATATTTCAGTCAGTCAGTCAGTCAGTCAGTCATATGCGTACATATGCATATGTGTACATACAAGTTTGAAAAAACAATAATAAATGCCTAGTGAAAAGCAAACCCCATTCACAGACAAAATTGCTTTAACTTAAACAAAGGCGAGACCTGTTGCATTTTCAATACTTGCTCTATTTCTCCTCTCCTTTTCCCATAATGCTGTCCTTATTATGTTTTCAAGGATGGCTAAAAGCGAGAGAGTTGAGGGAGTTGTCCTGCATAGACCACCTCGCCAAGGTAAGTGTCGGTTTTCTCTCATCCCACTCACAGAAATGTTGCCTTTAGATTTTGGACTTGTTCTAAAAGTAAATATATAACTCTTTAAAAAAAATATATGACATTTATGAGCATTAAAAAGAAGTTCTAAATGCACTCTTAACAAATACATGTATTTTTAAATAAATAAGAATTAAAAAAGCTTTTAGATTCAGCACATTTAAAACGTGTTCTATATCACAGATGTCCCATTCACAAGAGGCAATGATTCACAGTGTGAGGCACCTCAAGGCACTCCCTCAGACATGGAAGAAGATGATGCAACAACGGCAACAGCACCAGCGCCTTCCAGGCGCAGCGCAGCAGTTTTTCTACTACCAGGTTTTCTTCAGGACATGGATATAACACAATCTGTTAGAAGCTGTATATACATGCATAGGAGGCTTTCCCCATGGTGATACATTTCTTTCAGGTCGATGGGTTCAGGCAGTGTTTGTCCTACAGATTTTGGTGACATTACAGCTATTGCTATTTATGGTGGTATGGATGGCAAAATGTTGGCAGTGCAGCACCTTCAAAATAAGAACATTAAATAACCTAATCCACAGTCTCAACGAATGCTAGTATTGGAAACATTAAAGATGGCTTAGATAAACTTAGTAACACCATTTAGGAGTGTCAGAAAGTGATTGCTGATAATTTCAAGCAGTTTTAAAACAAGATAACTTAAATCATAGGGTCTGCCATCATCAGTTTATGTGCCAATTAGATGGATCTACAAGGTCTGTTCACCGGAAGACTTACATTATTGCCACTTTATCAAGGTGCAAGGTCAGGTGGAGGTGAAGGTAGAGATGGGTCACTACAGTGGCGATAATGCACATGGCCTTGTTCAGGTTATGAGTTCTTCAGAAATTATCCAAACATCACACATTTCTGTGACTGATGAATTAGGTGGTGGTGAAAATGAAAAGTCTTCAAGCCTTAGTAGCATGTCCGTGCCAGAAGCCATGATCTATGTTGCACTCAAAGACAGACTACTGATAGTGATGAATCAGGAAGTCATAATGTTGAGACCACAGCAAGTACAAGTGTTACCAGAAGGAGAAAAAAGCATTAGATCAATATTTCTTCTTTTACTTTTTTTTCTTATTGTTACAATACGCTTTGACAGGTATTTGCCATAATGTGTGTTTTGTTTGACAGTTGACAATATAACTAAACCTGAAGGAAAGGTAATACAACATTAAGGTTAAAGTAACATTGTTGCGTCAAATTTCTATATCACATAGATTTTGATACTTACTTTAGAAATAACTCCTAGTGATCTCTGCATGTTGTTCTCTTCCTTCTCCCGCCTTAGACCCATCCTGAGGGTGACGCTGTATTATCAGGTCATCTTCTTCTGGCTCGTGCTCAGACAAGATGACAGGTATTCCTCTTTGTGTTGCTATGTTGTGCAATATACACATGTTGCTACTATCTTGCAGCTTGTCCGTGGTGGATACTCGAGTGCTTCACCACTTTTATAGAAACAACTAACACAACTTTTCAGCAATCCACGTGGACCCTCTATCACACTTCATGTACAGTTATGGGCATCATTGTAGCGTGGTCCACTTGGTGTTGCAGGATTAAGATGCAGTGTTAAAATCCAGAAGCACAAATATGAAATATTCTAGAAATAAAATGAATGACCATATTCAGGATAGACCAACTTAATAAATTACCAAGTAAATATTGTCTCCAAATTCTCTTCTAAGAAGGCATACGCAAATCCCGACATGCCTGAATATAAATAAATTGTGGGTTCTTTCAGTGAATCTTCCCACTATATCTTTAATTAAGTTTGATGCATCAATACATCCAGTGACATGGGGATATTGTGCCATATGAAAACTAATTTTGCTTGGTTAACTGCAATTTCTGTGCAGTTGTAGGAAATTTAGTATGAAACTTAATTTTCAGCAGCCTTGCCTCAAGAAAAGCTCTAAAAAAAACAGGAGAGTGCACTTTGTGATACTCCACCTACTGCAGCAATCACACCTTTGTAGTTTCCAGAGGTCAGGACGCAGAGTGAGCATTACATCTGCACATGGATGGGGCTTGAGTTGCTCCTGAGAGTGTTTCTCTCTAGCTGAGGCTTATTTCCATCTATTAGATATAAATTTCACTACTTTAAAAAAAGAGTACCTCTGACTCTAAATATGTGCTCCTGTCTCATTTTCCTCCTCTGTAAACCAGCCCGAATCCTCATTCTCCTCCCCATCACATACAAGCAGTCATTATGGGAAATGCTGAGGCATTCTGGGGCTGTTCATATACATTGTGCCCGGTTACCAGCTGTTTTAATTTGGTGGTAAATTGCAAATGCACAATGAGCATTCTGCGACTGCTTGATAGATACAAATTGTGAATTGCTATTTGGAAATACCTAATAGCTATTTGGTATTTGGATTCGCAAAAATACTCATTCTGTATTTATTTGCTTGGCTATGCTCGCGAACCAAATGCCTTTCATACATCACAAACAGTCCTATTTCCTGACTCTGACCTATTCTAAATGCAAAAGGCTTTCGTATATTTGGCCCTGTGTTCCTTTTGTAGGATGTAGAGTAGGGTGATGTCTCCCTATGGTAGCTTGAACTAAATTATCACATCTTTCTGTAGTATTATTAGTTCTTACTTCTTTGTTAGAATAGTGTGGTAAATGTTTTACCACTCTATGAGGAACCTGCCTTCTGGATTGGCATCAGTGTCCTGAGTGGTAGAGAAGGCCAAGCTAGTGTTTTCGAAATAGGAGGAATGGGGTTAGTTTCTCCTAATTGTATTTTTAAAAGACAGATTACATTAGCAAATTATAACACCTAGTTACTTTGTTTTCTGATATGAAAGCATGGGTCAAAGGTTTCTTAATTTCGAATAAGGAAGGTGCTGTTGGTTGAGTGTTCATGAAGAGCTTATATAAAAGAAGGTGAAATCTACACAAGCCAAGTTTTACTATGACCATATAGAAAGAACTTCAATGAAGTAAACAGATTTAAGAACCTTCCTCTCTGAATGTCCCCCATTAAACTTTCTTTGTCTTTGTATAAAGATCTTATGTACTGTTTCTCAGACAAAAATAAATCTTATTCAAACTTCAATCATGTCAATTTGATGACAATTGTCTGCTGTATACTGCATTCTCTTGGAGTTTCTGCAACATTTAGTACATGTATTCCTATTTCAATTGAATACATTCCCCCTGTATTCTGGTGAGTAAAAATCAGTCTCCTTGCGATCCCTCCCCCACAAGAGTGATAAATCAGGATGCTTTATTATAAGTTTGTCTGTCCTGTCGTCATAGGACCACATCCGCCCCCACCAGCAGCCCTCTGTGCTAGCGGTCCAAAGACTGGCATACTACGAGTCGACCACCGGGCGGGCGTTGTGGATCTTACATTAGTGCTGAGTACTATTACAAAATATATCGATTCCTGTGTGTTCAATTCGACTGCATATGTGTCAGAATTACATGATATATGTGGGACAATACCAAATACCCATTACTGGGGTTCGGCCCATATGTGCGCAGTCCTGGCAGTGGGTATATGGTGCAAAAAGGACTCACATGTAAATCGCCGCACACATGGTCATAATCCTTGAGGTGAGATCCTGCTGTGAAGGGGAGACCTGGGGAAAGGGATCCATGTTGGAATCTGCCCAGGAGAAGAAGAAAGGGGTGAGTATGCACCTCAAATCCTTCACCACTGCCACCTTGAAGCAGGCGGTCAGACCGTTGTGGTCCTCTCGTGGAACAGCCAACTCATAAGACACACAGCAGTGCAGATCTTCTCTACCACCTTGTGGTGGCTGCCTTTCCCTGATCACGAACCCGGCAGTCGGTGGTCTGCTGGTGGTCTCGGCGGTCCAGCAGCAGTCTTCTCAAAATAGATCCACCCAACTCGGATTACTGATGGTCGGACTGCCAAGCTCACTGCACTTTGACTGCTACTTCTGATACTGCAGTCAACGGGACAGCCAAACTCGTAATAAGTATTTATAAAGTATTTATAAAGGAAGAGTAAAGAATCCTGTAACCAAGAAATACCTTTTAAGTGAAAAATTGATTTTTAGACACAAGTACTAGGTTGGTAGTCCCACCTGTTTAGTTAAGAGTGGGTCCTTACTTGTTTTTATTTCTGCACCTAACACAGAAACGGTATAATAAATGGTCACAGAATTTTAATTGCAGTGCAGCTGTTTGGTGATTATGAGAGTCTGCTGCACATGTCAAACTATTGCTATATTGGAAAATGTTTACAAACAAGCAAATGGGCATGCATGAAAATATTGGATCCCATAACTCAGTCTCAACAATTTGTGTATATGTACTGAACACTCGCAAGAATTTTCCTCCCAATATTGCAGACATCGGGCGTAAATTAAAAGAAAAGAGTACAAGTGAAAAATAATAAAGCAGCACAGGCAGAGAAAATTGTTTCTTTACAAATATTAAGTGGATGGATAAGCCCATTCACTTAGATTATTAGTTCCTAGCTTTTTAGACAGACTGGCCAAACATATAAAATATGTGAATCCACGGCTCTACCACACTGCTGATGGCCAGAGGAATACATGTCAACACTCCTCTATGACAAAGTATGAGAGAAATCACATGCTCAACCCCCCCACGTTGCCAATGGACAAGGACGTCTTCAGAAAATAACCTTGGAATGAGGCTCCTCTTTGAACCCCACTCACCTTGTACAAGGGTGAGAGGGAAATAGTCCCTTACACAAACCCATAACATTGCCAAATACAGGTAGGGGCATATACTTAAATCACCCTCATCCCATGGGAAAGGGTGAAAAATTAGTGTTACCCATGGCTGTGACCAACGTTTTCCCACTCGACTCCATACCCAATGCTCTCCTGATGCAGATGAAACATTCATGCAGTGTTGTTGTACAGTCCAGTCATCGAGCTAGCTGTGTGTGCCGTATGCATGGCCAGAACAAATTAGACATAGAGCGCATCTGATCAGATCACTATGATTTGGGCTAACAGCCAGGATGGGTCCACTTGATCAGGTCAGGTACCTCATTGCAGCACAGACACACTGATTCAATGCATCATATATCATTATGTTTGCCCATGATAGAGTGTAGGGAACGTTTCCCTCCATTTAATATATGGAGAATCAGGCAACACTTTTGGCTGAAGTGATAAATGACATGTGCATGATGCACTGGTCTAGTAGCTGTACTGACCACTGGAGCATCCAGCTGATCTGTACATGCAAATAATTCTTGCTGTCCACCATCTTGGAGCTGGATATTTTTTATAAAGCTAAGCTGCATGTGGTGTGTCACAGCAAGGCATAGTCTCCTCATAAGTAAAAGCAAATAAAAGTGAAGCATCTCCTTTTCTTTAGAAGAACATTCTGAGAATGGAACCCATGCATCTTATCTCCAGTAAGAATTTGTTTCACATGACTGTTTGAAAATAATATTCTGTGTTGGCTCCTGGGAATACCTTGTGCATGGTACAAGTGACATATTTATTACATTTTCCCCACAACTAACATACTTTTTCAACAAAGAATTTAAAGTGAATTTAGTACATGAACAAAATAGAGGGTGTTACTTCTCTTCAAACATTTTAATGGCTCCTGGTATTCCTCCTTTGGATTAGATTGGAAAAAATGAAAAGAGGTTTTTGAGGCCTATTTGAGGCCATCGAGGGAGCTATATTTACCTACAAAAAAGAAAGCACTTTTTGTTCACAGTTTAGGGCCCGAAGGAAGATCTGTTGTGAAAGCACTGCCATTACCGGAAGTAAAAGTCCAACTAAATATAGAAGGTGAATGAGGTGGGCTTGTGGCTACTGGAGTGCTCGAAGAATATGCTATAATAATCAAAATGATGGGCAAATGTTTTTCTCCAAGTTGGAAAATAGTATCTCAAAGACATACCTTTTTACAAATGATCCAGTAGCTTTTATGACTTTGGGCCTGAGTTATGTATTGGAGGAGTTCCCTTCCTGTCAATATATTGGTCCTCCCGCCAAATTTAATTGCGGGCAGACCTTAGGTTTGGCCATGGTGGAGATTAGTCTGTGTCCACCGTTGCCAAACTTCTCTGACGGCCCTGGGGAGTAAGTGCCTTTGGAGAAATGGCTACATGTCCACCCGTCCAATTTAGATAGGCGGGTATGTAGTCATCTTTTACTTTTTATTACTGCCTGGCGGTATGGAACAGTAGAAAAATTGTAATGCTCCCCCACCATGGGTGAAGACTCCAATAGCCAGCGGAGTATTACTTTTTTTCTTTTTGAAAAGAATACTTTTTGCTACAGGGCTGTTTCCTTCCAACACAGCCCCAGAGCACACTGTAAAATGCATTTGTAGAAACCTCCGTGACGGCGGTTTCTGCCAGTGCCTAAATGAGGTCAGTGGCCTCTTCACCATGTTGGCGGAGTCATTTGCTTTTGCTTTTGCCTTTTTTAAATAATTTAAATAAATGTAACATTAATTCTCATCATTTTAAGTACCTATCTCTATTGATTTATATGGAAGGGTGTTGCAGTACCAGTGGTTGGCAATATGTGGGGCTGGACTTACTCTAGTTATGAGCTGAAGTAATTTACTACTGTTTTTGCTGGAAGTAACTTTAGAAGGGCAGTTTGTAAATAGCACTTGGCTTACTCTTTAGTGGGTGTGTATACATCCCTTCCCAAACCCCTCCTTAACTCCTTGAGTGCTCATGACGGCTCCCGGCCTTCATGAGTCACAGTAGGCATGTGCTCATGATGGCCGGGAGCTGTCCGAGCGTTGCCGTTCTGCCCACGTGGTATTAATTCCCCGCCTGTGCAAGAGAATTAATTAGTGGGCGGAGTTCGGATGGCTCCCGGCCGTCATGAGCACACGCCCACCGTGATTTATGACGGCCGGGGGCCGTCCTGAGTACGGGACTACCAGGCCTACCCCCTCTCGCACCACGGCGGAACTTGCCCTGCGGCGAAGGGGTTAAAAACCTCACTTAACCCCTCCTTACTGCTCCCTAAACACCTCCCATTTACTAGTAAGTATTCACCAAAGAGAAACCACTCCTCTCTATGTCCCCCTGCTAAAAGAAACACTTACATGTACATAGTCGGGGTGGACATCTACGCACAGAAAAAGATAGGAGAGGGGTAGGCAGAGACTCCAGAATTAGGTTAGTGAATACCATTTTTTAGAACTTTTGCAGTAGTATTGCAAAACACATACTACAAAATAAAATTTTTGAATTGGCCCCTAGGTGGGAGCTGTTTGAATGTTGTTGTATCTAGGAACTGTTGGGTGAGAGGATTTCCTGATATTTTGTCGGAACGGTTGGGTAGGTTGAAAGAGTTATGTTATGTTATGTTATGTTAAAGTTTGTTTTATATAGCGCTCAGCTACTCTAAAAGAGTGTCCCGGCGCTTTTACTCATAACCACTTACCACAGAAAACACAACACAGAGCAGAGAAACAGGGCCCAAACAATGGGTAAACAAAAGAGACTAAAGAGCAAAAAGCCAGGTTTTGAGGCCCTTCCTGAAAGCCAACAGATTGGAGGTGCTTCGCAACGCCAGAGGCAAAGTGTTCCAGCACTGCGATACTAGCAGTGTAAACGAGCGACCTCCAATACGAGCTTTTTTGACACGGGGGACCACGGCCAAAAACAAAGATTCGGACCTCAGAACACGGGCAGGATGGTAAAAAGAGAGTCTCCTTTGGAGATATTTGGCACCCGAGGCATGGAGGGCCTTATACGCCAACGTCAAGGCTTTGAAAACTATCCGTTTCCGGATCGGAAGCCAATGGAGTGATTGTAAGAGACTAGAGACACTAGCACGCCTGTGCAGACCAAAAATTGCTCGCGCGGCCGAATTCTGGACCACCTGCAACCGTTGCAACAGATATTCCGGAAGGCCAAAGTATAAAACTTTGGAATAATCCAATCTTGAGCTAATCAAGGCCTGCACCGTCGTCTTCCTATGCTCCTCAGAGAGAAAAGGAAGAAACTTTCGCAGCATTTTGAGAAGGCTGAAACATAATCCGGTAAGGCCAGAGATCTGGGATCGTAATGACAGGCCATTGTCAATCTTGATCCCCAGATTCTTAGCCATCAAAGAAGAACTCGCTGGAGGGAACATATTAGCAGGCCACCATTCCTGCCAAGGGGGATCAGATGGACAACCGAAACAAAGTACCTCCGATTTGTCTGAGTTGCACTTGAGGCTGTTATGCTGGAACCATTTAAACACAGCCCCAAGGCACTCACGTATACTCTCCCCATCAAAGTCTTCGCCCTTCCTGCACGTAAAGAGGAGCTGAGTGTCGTCAGCGTAAGATATGATCTGGGCCCCCCCAGACTCCGCCAATGCCGCCAAAGGGGTCATGAAGATATTAAAGAGAGTCGGGCTCAACACAGAACCCTCTGGAACTCCAACTCCCAAAGGTGGCATCATGGCAGAGCTGGGCGGGACCAAGACCGTTTGCTGACGGTCCTCCAGGAATGATCTAAACCAACTGAGCACCGTTCCCCTAAGACCGATGTCATAAAGTCCTCATGGGGGACGGTGTCAAAGGCCGCAGATAAATCCAGCATAACAAGCATAGCCTTTCCCCCTGCATCCAGTACCTCTTTGATGGCTTCAGAGACTTCCAAAAACGCTGTCTCAGTGCCTAAATTAGGGCGAAAACCCGATTGAGAAGAGTGCAACAGGTCATGAGTTTCCAAGAAACTGGAAAGCACGGAATGCACATGCTTCTCCAAGATCTTTGCCAACGCCGGGAGAAGAGAGATAGGCCTATAGTTGGCCTGAGCTTCCGGATCTAGGCCCGGTTTTTTAAGAAGAGGAATAACCATGGCCTGCTTCCAGACCTGCGGCACCATCCCCCGACTCAAAGAAAGATTCAAAAGGGGATTTGCCAGAGGATTGACCACTTCGACCATCTTAGCCAAAAATTTGTTCCAGCACAATATCATTTAAAAAGAAATCTGTGCCTGTAGTTCTCAAGGTACAGAGAGTGCCCCTATGTTTGAGGAATGAATTGAACCAAGAGCTGGCAAATTGTGTGATCAGGACATCATAGAGCCCATTGAAGGGTCAGAATTGTTTACTCATATTGTTCTGGCACTCAAGGGAAAGAATTCATTGCATTTATGTGTAGACTTGCTCAACCCAAACAATACTATTTGGGTTGAGTACGAACCATGTTTAATACTAGGTACCCTGAAAAGAGTGGTTGTATTTACCACTCTTGATATTTCTACAGCTTAGCATCAGCTAGTCCTGAGTAAAGATCTAAAACATTTCACTTCCTTTTTTTATGCCAGGGGGACTATGATTTGACAAATGGGAGTTTGAGGAGGAAGGCACAAACTATTTAAGCCACCATATCTGCAATAAAGAATCTAGAAAGAGACTGATGAACATTCTGCTCCAGTGAACGGAGAGCAGTTGAAGTCTTTCTTTGTATTAATTGAATTTTACTCAAAATCTATGCACCTTTTTGCTGATAAAACTGAAGAGATGGCAAAATGTATGTGAGGCAATGTATCAATATGGGTTTGATAGTGTTCAAATGAACGTCTTGAATGTAGCGTCATTAACAATGATTTCAGATCATCATTACAGATACCAGCAATGTTGTTTTCGGGCAAGTATATTCTACTTAAGCAAGCTGTTAGTATGGAATCAACCATCAAAAAAGAAGCTTTGGAGTTGTGGTGAGGCACAACATTTTAGGGCATATATATGGGATGTCCTGTTTAACCTCTGGACGGCCCACAAGTCTTTGTGCGACTGGTTCATTATACAGAGCAGAGAAATAGCCACACCTCGAATACAAAAGTGGCAAGGTAATTTGCAAAGAAATAATTACAATATAGAATATGCTGATTTACTGTCAAGAATGCCAATTGTTGACTTGTACAGGTGTGCATGACCAATCATTTTCAGACAGTGTTGAATCGAGCCCCATCTGAGGAAGTGGGGAGAAATGGCATGAGTGAGGCTCTGGCACTCAAACAGCTCATGCCAGGGGCTGTGAATGGTTGGCCTAAGGTTAAAAGAATGAGGCCTGAAATGGTGCTATATGCAAAGGTGGACCAAAGATTAACCAGAATGAAAGTTTGCTTCTCCATATTGCGCAGTTATTGATTCTTAAAAATGTAAAGAAAAAAAGTACTAGAATTAGCCCACTGCGGTCACATGGGAAATTGGAAAATGAAATGCAGAATAAGTGAGCTTTTGGTGGCCTGCTGTGGACAAGACTGTTGTATGTTTTGTAAGGGATTGTGAGGCATGCATTGTGAGTGATAGTCACAAGTTTTTGCAGGGATTCTGCTCATGCACAGAACTATGCGCAGGAAACCAGGACCTCAGTAAATTGTGGTGTACCAAAAAACTCACCTCAGTACCCAGAACCCTTATCCGATCAGTGTCCCATTCGTTATCCGTATTATCTGGGAGGTCCCAATGTATAGACAACCCAGAACAAGCGACTTAGAGTATTCTCAGGAATGGTGGGAATCAGAAATACCTGTTCGCTATTATTCATATTTCAATCCACAACAAAGTAATCAGAGACACGGTAAAGTTTAAAAGGTTTATTTTATAAACTACGTGTCCTAAGATGCAGTAATTTGGCTAACATAAGCAGACAAATGATTATAATTAAAACCATCAGCATTGTTACAATACCATAGAAAATGAAAGGAGAAATCATAGTATAAATGACAGTGGAATACAGCCACCTTCCTTTCGCTAGTAAACTAATATTATTAGACTAGTAGAAGGTCTCTAGGCTTGAATGGGGAACCCCATACCGTAAAGATCAGGTTTATGTGGATCACATCACAAGATCAGCTTTGCTCTGCGCCTGGAAATGTTCTTCTCCAGAATGTGTTTCAAACGCATGCAAACTGAAATATTAAAGGCTCTCGACATTCAGGTGTTTTGCAGCTGTGTGCATATTATGACTAGAGAGTGGGCCGATCAACTTGGATTCAAAAACATACATTGTCTAGCGGCTCAGAGTGTTTTGCACATTATGTTCAGACCAAGGTCGCAGCGCACGTCTAGGGAGGTGAACAACAGACAGTTCTCATGTGAAGAAAAAGCAAGCAAGCAGTTCTCAAATAATAACATGTCTCTGAAGTGTTGTGTGCAAAAGCAGCAAAAGTGGCAAGATGGCTTTCTAAAAGCTAACGCGCTTATGCTAACATAGCAATGTATGTATCTAAATCGCTACCTTCACTACACCCCCCCTTGATCGGACTACTAACAAACAGGGATACAAAAAGGAACGCAGAGTTCAAGTTCGACAGAGCAGAACCAAGTGCATGTATTGGAACTCCAAAAAGAGCAGTGAAAGTTCGAAAAAAACTTTCAAAAAAACAAAATGAAGGGAAAAAAGAAAAAAGTCAATACATCATGGAAATGCTCAACGAGCCCAGATGTTGGAATACACAATAAAATTTTTGTTTGTGCTAGGGAAGCTGGACGATAATCAAGTTAATCCATAAATGTGTAAGCACAGTACGTAGCAACAGCTTCCAAAAGGAAGTCATTGGAACGAGTTGCAAAAGATTCCGCCATCCAGTTAAGCAAGGTAAACTTAATGTCGTAAATAAAATATTACGCGTTCGGAATTTCTATATATCAATGTGATCATGCATGAAGCAAGAGGCTGAGTCCGTGGTATCAGGTTCAAAAGGGCTTTATTCACATAACTCGAGTTATAGGGAGAATAGTTCCATCACCACAAGGGATCAGGAAGGGTCTAATTCTCAGAGTATTCTCAAAATATTCTCATACTTTATTCACAGAGTACAGTATATATACATTGTAATAATATACGTAAGCAGGAATGCTTCAGGCAGAGCAAGAGAGAATGAGATAAGAGCATGTGGGTGTGTAAGTAGGCGTGAAGGTGGGCGTCCACTTGATGATAATAGGTAAGTGTCATAGGTGGGTGGATGCCTGGAGGGGGTTGCGTGATCAGCTGGAACTTTACTGGAACTTTGCCTTACTTGTGCTCAACTCGAGCATGACGTGTAACTGACGTGTGAAAGGGTTGCTATGCAACCAGGGAGTCTGGAGTCTGGAAGTGAGGCCTTCAGTGTCAGGGCGACCAGCACATCTTGTATCATCTGATATCTAAAGTCTGGAGCAGGGACTGATTTGTGACATAGGTTGCCCATCACCAAGAGCCAATGTGGCATCTATTTCTTCATCTACTGCTAAAGTCTTACATGGGGGCTATGGGCTTTTCACTGACGTGAGCTTTGTAATCACATGAAAAGAGACAGAAAGGCTAGGCTTTCTCCTTTGCAAACGTGTCGTGTTTATTCCTCCTTCCCCAGGCAGGAATGTGGTTTCGGTAGGAGTAAGCAGATAACCGTGCTCAATACTGTCTCGGCACCTCGGTCAGGGCCCCTTTGGCTGAGGCCCAAGTGTGCAAGGCCAAGGATACGCAGCTGCAGCTTTCAGAGTGTTCTGAGGCCTGACACCTCTTTTCGGCTCTGGCTGAGCCACAATAATGGAAATGCGGGAAAACATGATGCAAAACGTGTAGGCCTCAGAGCAGATTTGTCGTTTCTCTCATTGGAGACTGGATGATGGCAGGCCACGTTATAGCATAAGCATCATGATAGACAGGCCATGGAGGGGAAATACATAGGTTACATGTATGTGCACATGAGTGACGGGGAACACACGGGGACACATAGGCCTCATGATATTTTAATTTCCTCATTCCCTCCTTGTCCCCTAGTGGACCCTCATGTCACATCTATTCTCATGAGACAGTCGATCTGTTCTTGCAGCATTATTTTACCATTTTCAATGCTTTGTAAATGGGGATGTGGAACACATGCAGTAGCACACAGGCCGCAAATGGCCGGGCCACACTGCAGACATAGGCAACAACTGAATATCATCAGTAGTATTAGTCCACAGACGGTCAACACTTTCCATCCCCATGCCGATATTACTCCCCAGAGCCAACCGGACCAAGTCCACGTGCCTGGGTCTTGGTGTATGCTTTGGGCAATCTTGTGGAGTCTTGTTATTGCTTTGTATACAGACGGTGCGTTATTAGGAATGAAAACGCAACAGCTGGAACCGATGACCCTACAGGCCCCGCCCCTATCCGCCAGGATGACGTCAAGAACAAGACGATTCTGAAGAACGACCATTCTCATAGCAGACTGTTCCTGGGTCAAGTTCCCCAGGGCTGATGCAGTCTCATTAGCAACTGTTTCTAGAATCCTTGTTAGCCTGCGGATAAGTTTACTATTCTGGACGGGACCTATGAAGAAAAAGAATCCTTTGTTGAAATCTGTATATTGTTCCCAAGCTGTTTCAGTCTGGTCAATGCCAGAGGCATCGAGCCCTCGTCTGTGTCTGATAAGTGCTAGTTGGAGATTTTGATGATAGTTCGATGGGGCCAAGAAAACGGGTGGTAAAAGAAATGATATATAGCACGTCCCACCCCAGTCTAAGGGCAGTTGCACATAGGCTGTCTGGCCACAAATAAAGTAGGTGTGTCGTGATGCTCTGAAGTAAGACTTTCCTTTGTCTTTAAACACTATTATAGTGTTACACTCGCTGTGCCCCAAATGTACTGAGCCTTCTTTTCTAACACACAAGTTCCCTTTTACTGGCAGGACTGTAATTGAGGATGGACCTAAATTGCGTATGGGCTTGACATTCAACACTATAAAGTCGAGGGTCGCATTTCCTTGCAGATACTCTTCATTTTCTAGATCTGTACCTTTCCTTTGGGGAAGACCTTCTTCATCTGGGAAACATGCTTTATTCATGACTTTATTCAAGTTACCCCATACCCAGTCGCCCCTACACTCCTTGTCTTGACATTCTTTAGCATCACCGTTGATGGATGTCATTAAGGCAAACCATGCTCCGCAAGAACCATTATGGGAGAATGGAAAAGGGAAAAGAGGCAACACTCCCTTCACCTTCTGATACGGGGGAAGTCGGCCACAGACCCAGCAGTCTGTAGCATTGCTAGTCTGATGTGAATGGTGCAGCATCTAAATAAAGGTATTGTTGCGTAAGGCAAGTCGATATGATAGCTCATGGGATGGCAGATCACTAAATGTGTGCAATATAGTAACATTAGTGGAAGAGTGTAAGAGTGAGGCAATAGGAGGAAAAATAGCATGTAGTATTAAGCTGATACATATTATCGTGATGCACAGAAGAAATAGAAAAATCAAAGTCACTATACATCTACCACGTAATATTTTACAGTATTTGCTTTTCATCTTGCTCTTTTTCTCATCAGTAGTATCCATGATCTTATGCAAGCCAGAATACATGTTCAACCGCTTCACCACCTAGTGGACTTAATTGATCAAACGGGTTCTGACTTTTTAGATCTAAGTTTAGCTTTGTACTCCTGCTGGGGAGTCTTCTCTAGTAAAGGGGGCTCAAAGTCTGAAAAGTTTGTGTCCTTTTTAAAAGAATCGTTATTTCCAAAGTAGCGTTTACAATGATGTAGATGAACCCATCCTTTCCGTCCTTCGACTTTAACAGCGGTCCTCGTGGTTAATAATACCAACTTGGGCGTCTTCCACCTCGGCTCAAGAGGGCTTGTTCTATCAAAGTTCCGTATTAATATGTAATCCCCAGGAGCGAGGGAATGTTCCTTGACCTGGGTGTTGTCAGGGAAGGCGGCAGCAACCTGCGAACGACAAGAGAGTAGTGCAGACATCAAGGAAGCCATGTAATCTGTCAGCATGTTACTATCAACATCAGTGATCTTTTTAGGCATTGGAGTGCCCCACATATTCGGTGGTCTACCAAAGACCACTTCATAGGGAGATAAACCTGTTCTAGAATGGGCTACCATTCGCATGTAAAAGAGGGCAACCGGCAGGGCTACCATCCAATCTACACCTTTGTCTGCGCAAATCTTTGCTAGTTTTATCTTTAAGGTCTGGTTGTGTCTTTCTACAAGGCCTGCTGCCTCAGGATGTCGTACACAATGGAACTTCCAGGTATACCCTAACAGAAGGGACACCTGTTTCATGAGTTCAGAGGAGAAAGGCTGACCGTTGTCGGAATATACGACACGCGGTAATCCATAACGTGGGAAAAACTCTCGCACCAATTGTCTGGCGGTAGTTACAGCAGTATAATCAGGAACTGGATAGGCCTCTGTCCATCTTGATAGTGAACATACTACTACCAGGACATATTTGTAACCTCTACATCTGTCCATTTGGATATAATCCATTTGGAGGACTTCAAAAGGATGGTCAGGTGGATGGAATCCACCTTGTTCCATTGGAATGCCTTTACCTGGATTGAATTGGCAACAGATCATACATGTTCTGACCTTTTGTTTCGCTGCTGCACGCAGGTGCTTGTTGAACCATATATTCTGTAAGCTGTCTAGCATTGCTTTCTCTCCTAGATGTGCAGGACTATGTGCGGTATTTATGATCACTTGTACCATCGAATCAGGAAGAAACCATGTTTCTTTGCCCTTAGTCATCCAACCCTGATCAGTCAGTACCCCTCCTTGTTCCGACCATTTCTTTAATTCGTCTAGAGTAGCATGTGTCTGTATGTCTTGTACATCCTTGGAAGGATCCCTGACTGTCATGGCTTTGGTCATTGATGGTATCTGTGATTTCGTCATGTCTAGTGGGGTCTGAGCTGTCTGTTTGGCTGTTCGGTCTGCCAGATCATTGCCTTGAGAAATGGTATCTGTAGCTTTAGTATGTGCTTTGCATTTCAGGATAGCTATGGCTGTAGGTAAATGTATAGCTTCCAGAAGGGCTTGAATAAGGGGGCCATGCTGTATCTTGGCCCCGTGAGAGGTCAAGAAACCTCTTTCCCTCCATAGTACTCCGAAGTCATGGACTACCCCATATGCGTATTGTGAGTCAGTGTAAATGTTTACTCTCAGGTGCTTAGCTCTTATGCACGCTTGTGTCAGAGCGATGAGCTCTGCTGCTTGTGCTGACAGTATGTCTATTCTTTTAGTATCTATGATTTCAGTAGCAGTGGTCACTGCATATGCTGCCACTAATTCTCCCGCCCCCGTCCTCATACATGAACCGTCAACATAGAGTGTTAGGTCAGGGTCTGGGAGTGCAACATCTGTCAAGTCTTGTCTTGGTTTAATCACGGTATGTATCACTTCAACACAGTCATGTGGGGAAACGTTTTCTGTACTGGAGGGCAAAAGAGTAGCAGGATTCAGTATGTTGCATCGTCTGATCTCTATGTGTGGTTGAAATAACGTCAGCTCATAACCTGTCAGTCTCGCTACAGTCAGGTGTAGTGTTTGTGTTCGGTTCAAGAGAACCTCTACTGCGTGTGGTACTTGTACTGTCAGGGGGTGGCCCAGCACTATCGAGTCACTTTGTCTTATGGCTAAGGCTGTTGCTGCAACAGATTTTAGGCACGCAGGCAAAGCCTGTGCTACTGGGTCCAATGTACTAGAAAAATAAGCAAAGGGCTTGTGTTTTCCTGCATGATCTTGTGTGAGGACAGATAGTGCTGTTCCATCCCGCTCTGTCACAAAAAGCATAAAAGATTTGTTGTAATCAGGGATCGCTAAAACTGGTGCTTGACATAAAGCTCTTTTTAATTCTTCAAATGCCACAGTGTGTTCTTGTGTCCAAGGGAGGACTTTAGTAGAAGCTACCTCCTGTGTCGTCAACTGTATTAGGGGCTTGGCTATGTAAGCGTACTGCGGAATCCACTGCCTGCAATATGAAGTGAGGCCAATGAATGCACGTACCTCCTTTTGTGTCTTGGGCCGTGAAAGGCCAGAAATCAATTGAATACGTTCTGGTGTCAGTCGCCTACCCTCCTTGGATAGCAAGTGCCCAAGCTACGCCACTTGCTGTTCACAGAATTGTAACTTCGAAGGGGACACTTTGTGCCCCTTGTCAGCTAGGAAGTGTAAAACAGTGAGTGATGCAGTTTCACAGTCAGTTTCTGATCGTGCAGTGATGAGAATGTCATCTACATACTGTATCAGTGCTGTAGTGGTAGGCATGTGAATACCGTCTAGTTGTCTTTTGAGTGCCTGACTGTAGATGCTAGGACTTTCCGTGAAGCCCTGTGGTGCTCTTGTGAATCTGAAGCTACGGCCTTTTAAACTGAAACCGAAAAGATATTGGCTGTCCGGATGTATTGGGATACTGAAAAAGGCGTTCTTCAGATCGATAACTGTAAAGAACGTAGCCTTCGCATCAATGGCAGTCAATAATGAAGAAATGTCCGGGACCACAGGGTACTGTGGCACCACACATTTGTTTAATTCTCGCAGGTCCACAACTAATCTATAGACAGGTGATGCATTGGGATCAGTTCTTTTAAGAATAGGAAGAACAGGTGAATTGCATATGTTTGAATCTGTCTCTATCACCACCCCTTGTGCGATGAGTTCATTGATTATTTTCAGCAACCCTACTTCAGCTTCAGGTGGAATTTTGTATTGTCTAATCCCTGGCAGCACCACTCCTTCCTTGAGGGTGACCTGGTATGGTGTAATGTTCATGAAACCTACGTCAGTCGGGCCTTGTGCCCATAGGTGCTGTGGTACATTTTGAAGCCTGATGTCAACGTCTTTCATTACAAAATGGCCATTGAAATCACGTAAATACAGTCGCACTCCTTCTGGCGAGCAACAGATAATTGCTCCCAGTTCCTTTAATGTTTTTATGCCAAGTAAGTTTTCTGGACATGATTTAGTAAGCAGTAAGTCTGTTGTATGTATTAGTGGAACAACTCCTAAAGAAACTGGTTCTGAAACCTCATTGATAATAGGCTTTCCTGAAAAGCCCAGGGATATACTCTTTGAGCCCGAGAGGGGTGCCCCTGGAACCTCGGAATGACTGATGGTAGTTCTACTCGCCCCAGTGTCAATCAAAAACTTTTTATTTTGTCCTAGTAAACGTGCATGCACATAGGGACCCGCTTGGTCCACAGGAACCGGAATAAGGGGCAAGTCGAATTCCCTCTTTGGGCTGCTTCATGAATATGCTTGGTATTCTGGATAGTCAGTCTGAGCGTGCTCATACATTTGTGTTGTGGCGTGGGCTGGTGCAGGTGCATGGACAGGCGGCGGCGGCGGAGGAAACGTATCTGATGTCTGATGTGTGTTATTTTCTTTGGGAGGATAAGGACGTGGCTTTGTTTTACCTATAGCTATATTGTGTTTCAGGACTGCACATTCATTTACGAAGTGGCCTGGCTTCTTGCAATAATTACAGGTCCCATTACTTTGTTTCGTGCTATTCTTGTTCGTGTTTGTGTTTGCCGGTGTCGATTGGGCCACCAGCATCTTCATCTTTGTGTCTTTCATGCGTCTCTTTTCCTGGTCGTGTTCTTCTCTAATTCTGTTCTGGTGGTATTGTAACATCTGTAACATTTTGGAAGGGCTGTTTGCTTGCCAAGTACTCTCAACCTTCAGTACCCTATACTTCCCCTCTGGTAGGGAATTTTCTACTAGTTTGCTCACGAAAAGATGGGGATATGAATCGCTACCGGGCTTAAGACCACTATTGATAGTGAAACACTTCTCAAACCTAGAGTAAAAATCGCTAGTGTCCTCGTCTGGTTTCTGTTTACAAGCTGAAATAGCATCCCAGTCTTCTTTCTTGGTAATTAATAATCTGGGCAAAACTTGTACAAGGAGTTCAGGTAGGTCTTTAGCTCGGGGACCCAGACCAACCCCCGGGCCTCTTCCCTCTTCCTCTCTTTCCAACAGATCCCAGCTGAGCCTTTTCTCTCCCATTTCTGTCCTTTCAGCTTCTCGTAAATACCAGCAGGCAATAGTACTTTTAATAACTTTAGAATGTCAGCATATGTATATTCTCCTAAGCGAAGAATGTCTTTTAGTTCTCGGTGAAAACCCCCCGGGTCTTTATCATGAGATGGTAACATTTTTTTCATTTCTAGTATCTCTAATTTTGACAAGGGGGTGTAGACATACACCCGTTGTAGTTCATTATTTGCATCCTTTACAGGATGAACCTCTCGTAGGGGGTTCAGCTTGTCGTATGTCTGTCCCTTAACCTGTGGTGGAGCGGGAAGCAGGGACCTAGTCACGTATACTATATACTTGTGTCGCTGGTCCAGGATGACATTAATCAGTTCAGTACCCATGTTCATCCACCTGTCTAGTATTATGTCGTCCAGCAACTTATACAATAGACCAGGACCAGAATATTGACTCTCATATAACGTGATCAAATGTTGGACCATGTAAACACCGGCTATGCGCTGTTCGTTTGGTGGGAGGCTCAAGAACGTTTGTGCTACGATATCATTATTATATATATCATATTGGGATATCCACAGGGTGGCTGACCGTGCTAATTCATTTTCGGTCGGGGTGAGGGGCTGATCGTTACCTAACCATTTATTCACCGCTTTTTCGGTGATTTGGAACAAACTTTCAAGGGAATATCTTTCTTTTATGGCAGTTCCCTGTTTACGGTGATTGAGGCCCTTGGGCCTTTCGAATCGCCGGGCATGGCCCACATAATGTATTCTGTCTTTGTCCCCTGCGTCGTCATCAGATGATAACTCAGCCTTTTCGTTCGGGCCTCCTTCGTGTGACGCTATTATTGCCTTTCGGATTTTGGTCAACATGTTGTCTGTCTGGCCTGATTTATCATGCTGACCGGCATCTATGCGATCACTCCAACCAATATAACAACGGTCTACGTCCCCGTCGCCTTCGTCTTTTTCCCTGATCAGACAATTAATTAGGAAGCGAAGGATATAGTTCTTAATAATTACTTTTCTATTTTGTACAGCTTCTGCTATGCACTCAGAACCTTCCCCTGTTCTTATGAATGTGTACATTTTCTTTAGATGTTTATCCATATCTGGTAATTTTTCCAAATCTGCGACTGCTCGTCTAAGCCGTAGTGAAAACACGAGCATTCGGCCCTTTCCTGGATCTGGGTCATATATACATTCGGAGATGTCTACTTTTACTGTCGGCCCTCCTCCTGAGGTTGCCCCGGATCCTCCCTCCCCGCTGTCCTCGAGCTCCTGAAGCTGTTCTTGCGTTGGGGGTGCAGGGAAAAATCCATCCACGTATGCTGGTGGGGATTCCTCTAGGTAGGTGTTAATGAACGTTTCGGATGCTGTTTGTTTTATTTTTCGGGGTACTTGCGGTGGCACTCTAACTGGTCTTTCTACTGGGGCCACTTTTGCTAGTTCCTCTGAAAGGACGGGGTAAATACCAGCAACGACAGTATTTCTTTTTCTTTCAGTCTGCTCTCTTTTTACCCGTTCCCCTTCCTCCTGTAATTTCTCTTCTTTGGCTTTTTCGGACTCCTGTCTACTTCTCTCTGCTTTGTGGAACTCTTTCTCTGTTCTTCTATGGGACTCCTTGCGCCATAACTCAATGGCGTCCTTCTGAGCAGGTCTAGATTTTCTCTTCCATATCTCTTCCTCTACCTTCATAATGCATTCCGCATCCCACGTTCCCGTAATGGGCCATTTATACTTTGTCTCTAAATCCTTCGTGTAATCCACCCATAGTTCTAAAAACAACACGGCATCTAAACCATGCTTACAGTACATAAAATGTCCAGGTGTGTCTCTAGGCGGAATGTTAACTGGTTCTTCTAGTACACCTTTTCTGGTACATATCTTACGCAGTTTTGAAAATAACGGCATGTTGGAATGTAACCGAAAACAAAAATCACAATGAACAAAAACCCAAAAATCACAATGAAACAAACTTACACAAAAACCTGACACATTCAAACCTAACTGAACCTTACTAAGACAATAACATTCATACAGTTATATCGGTGCACCTGAAAACTTGGACTTTAATTCTTGAAAACATTAATTCTTGAATGCATGCTCTTGAACATACCGGTCTCACAAGTGAGACACGTCTTTACCGTGTTCATTAAATGAACCCGTCATTATTGCAACCCCCATGAGAAACTCACCGGGAAGCAGAACTTGAACTTGAGCTTGAAGGCCTCGGACACTTGACGCTGCGCAGGGAATGGCGTATCTTAGGTGGATCTCTAGAAACCTCGGACACAGCTCTCTCGCAGGGTGGGCTCTGGGTCGGGACGATCCGCAATCCTCACCGCCTCGTATGGATGCCTGGTCGCAGTCCGTCTCCTTCGGTGGCCTGAGGGAGTTGGCGGGAAAACCCGCGGCGTGTACACTCGAAGTCCGTCACGGCTATGGAAGGGGCAAAACTGGACCTTCATCTCCGGCGCATGGGGAAGGAGATTTGTCCCTATTCGGGCGCCATTAATGTCGTAAATAAAATATTACGCGTTCGGAATTTCTATATATCAATGTGATCATGCATGAAGCAAGAGGCTGAGTCCGTGGTATCAGGTTCAAAAGGGCTTTATTCACATAACTCGAGTTATAGGGAGAATAGTTCCATCACCACAAGGGATCAGGAAGGGTCTAATTCTCAGAGTATTCTCAAAATATTCTCATACTTTATTCACAGAGTACAGTATATCTACATTGTAATAATATACGTAAGCAGGGATGCTTCAGGCGGAGCAAGAGAGAATGAGATAAGAGCATGTGGGTGTGTAAGTAGGCGTGAAGGTGGGCGTCCACTTGATGATAATAGGTAAGTGTCATAGGTGGGTGGATGCCTGGAGGGGGTTGCGTGATCAGCTGGAACTTTACTGGAACTTTGCCTTACTTGTGCTCAACTCGAGCATGACGTGTAACTGACGTGTGAAAGGGTTGCTATGCAACCAGGGAGTCTGGAGTCTGGAAGTGAGGCCTTCAGTGTCAGGGCGACCAGCACATCTTGTATCATCTGATATCTAAAGTCTGGAGCAGGGACTGATTTGTGACATAGGTTGCCCATCACCAAGAGCCAATGTGGCATCTATTTCTTCATCTACTGCTAAAGTCTTACATGGGGGCTATGGGCTTTTCACTGACGTGAGCTTTGTAATCACATGAAAAGAGACAGAAAGGCTAGGCTTTCTCCTTTGCAAACGTGTCGTGTTTATTCCTCCTTCCCCAGGCAGGAATGTGGTTTCGGTAGGAGTAAGCAGATAACCGTGCTCAATACTGTCTCGGCACCTCGGTCAGGGCCCCTTTGGCTGAGGCCCAAGTGTGCAAGGCCAAGGATACGCAGCTGCAGCTTTCAGAGTGTTCTGAGGCCTGACACCTCTTTTCGGCTCTGGCTGAGCCACAATAATGGAAATGCGGGAAAACATGATGCAAAACGTGTAGGCCTCAGAGCAGATTTGTCGTTTCTCTCATGGGAGACTGGATGATGGCAGGCCACGTTATAGCATAAGCATCATGATAGACAGGCCATGGAGGGGAAATACATAGGTTACATGTATGTGCACATGAGTGACGGGGAACACACGGGGACACATAGGCCTCATGATATTTTAATTTCCTCAGAACATACATGTTCTTCGACCACTGGAGCCTCTAGTACGTTCAGAGGACAACCGGCGTGTTCTTCTAAATAACTTCGTGCCAAGAAGTCATACGCTGCCGTTCTGATGTCCCAATTACCAAGGACTCCATGTGTCGCTCCACAGGCCATAATCCTAACACCAGAACAGTCCAACTCATGAGCCACTAATGGACTCATTAGTCGATCATAATCCGGGGCAGGAGACACACCGAGTTTGACAAGCACAAATCCAGAGCCCATTCGAAAGGACAATCTAGGCAATGAAAAACAGGTTGTTCGCATGTAAAGTAGGCAAACCGGAAGGATAATCCATACGCTATGCTCAGGGTTGCCAGTGGTAAAGTTCCATAGTATTCAAGCATCCGGTTACGAAGATGGAGCAGCCTGGACAGGCTGTTGCATGACACACAGTGTGCAGCCATTGCGCAGTATGCAGATCAACAGCAGTAGGCCAGCCACGAGGGCGAGAATCAATGGAAGTCCTCCAAAGACGCTGGAAAAAATAGAATGAAAAAATGCCGGTATCACACCAAAAATAGTTTGGAAGGAGGTCACGAGGCCAGAGCCCACAATTTTGAAAAAATGCACCAAGCCAGTTGTTGATGAGGCGTTAAAGATAGTTTGAATCAGGGCGCCAAAATGAAGTGGGAGATCAGTATTCAAAAGAGCCTGCACCTCGGTACGGGTGTTAGGTACATGAAGGACAAATGTTTCATGGGACGAAGTCAGAGCGACCTCTTTTTGAGACAATAGAGCCCTTATTCTGCTCATCTTGTTGAACTCTGCCTTCAAGGTTAAAATGGAAGGCCAGATGGATACATCCAGCCGCCCATGCGGGGGTGGGAAAAGGACATTTTTACAGCAGACTACTCTCTGTGATACAGTTACAATGTAGGGAATTCCCACTAGCATTCCGCAGCAAGCCTCGTTATTCAAAAGCAAATAACTACCGTTAGCTAGCAACGTAAAAGAATTTGTAATAGCTGGCACTGGAATCCCTTTCAGGGCACATGCTAAATTAGGCGCTTGCACATTGCACGCGCCATGCAATTGGATGTGCCTACAGACTACAGAATGATCAGGTGTGGAAGAGCATTCCTCACCCTTCAAATAAACTTCTATACCTTCTCTCATACACCTGTATTTAAATGGAAGTGACCATACTTCATGCAGGAAAGCAGAACCCAATGGTTCATATCTGCCTAGGGCATAATGTTTCCTGCATGATATCAACAACAGATGAAACAATATTATCTAATGTGTAAATTCTGGAAGAAAGGGTGTTAATGCTATTATCTATAACTGCTAGCACTGTTTCCATGTTGGCTTGATCAATAGCCCTCAATCTGTAAGCAGCTTCAATTTGTGATAACTTCCAAACCTCGTTATAAATAGCATACACCCCATCTCTTGGACCTGCCACCCACAGGACCCTTAACAAAATCATTCAAATCTATTTTGTCATGTAATTTAGATAAATGAACTTTAACAGATGCCAAGGTGGAGTGTTGCAGCCAAGACTGGCATAACTTCCCAACGGAGTAGGAAGTAACCGAATGAGAAGATTCAATGCGGGGGTCTACACGATCCTGCGTATACCCAGGCGTCAGACCCAAAAAACGATGTTGACAAGAATCTGAACTCGTCTGCCAAGTCAACCATCCTTCAGAGTGGAACTTAGAAATATTGAAGGATGAATTAGTAATGTACGACTCCAACGCATCAAGGGACAGATCTGTATGATTAGCCCAATTTGGGTAAGCACCCAGATCTGGAATAGACGGGGAATTCAGTTTTTTAGAAGTAGCCAATCCAAAGCAGGTGGTCTGAAAAATAGTAGAATTCAAAAACAACATGTGGTTCAGGATGAGGCAGGCACGATGCAAAGCTTCTGTTCCTTGTACCTGCTATGGTTTAGAACCCCAGACAGATTTAAGATCAATAGTATCTTTCGACAGATCATAACCCCTGACCGCTAAATCATCCATAAAGGATTTGGAATATAATAATTTAGTGTGTGTCAGCCTAACCTTCGAGGCAGACTCTGCTGCCATTTTAAAATAAAAGGCGGCAGGTTTTGAAACACTAAAATCAGTAAAATAGGCAAATTTGTTCACCAATGTGCTTTAGCTGCCTAACATTGGTGTTGGACAATGTTCCCATTATGTATAATTTACAAAATTATGAAACGTATTGGCTTTATGTAAGAAATGATTGCCATAATGCTGATATCAAAACAACGCTCCGTAATTAGCAGTGTCTAAATACAAATCTTCAGCATCAAAAGCGGCATAATATTTCAAATTAGAAAACAGTGCTTCTATGGCCTGAACGTCCCAATCATCAAAGCGGATGTTTTGTTTGACCACATCTCCCATAGAAACACGAAATACATTTGGTACATTGATAACCTCAGTCGGACCATGAATCTGAAATTTAACAGCATCCCACGCAATCCCATCTAACACAGGCCAGGCAGTAATGTTCACAAAAGTCTGGTCTCTTTTCATGATGTGTGATGAGGAGTGAGGGGCCAAAGTTCCATCAATTAGTCTAATTGTAGATCTTTCTTTTAGGTAATGTCCATTCACAAGACGAAAAAATACCACCACAAATCCGATGGACATAAATAAAAAAATACATATGAGCATCAGCCAAATGTAAGTCCAAGGGGGAATCAAAAAATGTCTTTTAAACCAAACAACAAAAATAGAAACTTTTGATGGGGCTCTGGAAGTCATAGAGTTAGTATCAAAGGAGAAACGTGACTGTGTAACTGCGGTTGATTGTAAAACGGGTAATGCTACATCTGCAGGATAAGCATACTCAGTATCTTCAGGTAGACCACCAGCCGGTGGTAGCAATAAAGGATCAGTAACTGTATGCATCTCGATGGCAACATCAGGCATGGTGTTAGGAGCCGGAGCCAAAACAGAATTTCTCAGCATCGCAGGGCAAGAAACCGCTGGAGTCATACTAAGAAGAATCGGCCACTCGCTGTAGTTTGACATTGTCAACGGAGATGTACCTGTTATCCTTTCGACCATGAAGTGGAGGTAAAATGACTGTTCTTGTACCCTGCACGCCAAGCACTGAAACCGGGGCACGATAAGAGGGGCCGAACTCCTTCTTGTTCTCCACCTTCTCACGGACCAGGTCACCAACTCGAGGTAGCCAGCCGACTACCGGAATCTGAAGTGCAGCATCAGATGTGGAGGGCATGTGTTCCTTTAGCGGGACTATCTCTAGCCTCTTGTAGAGTATGTAACACAGCACAGTGATCATCTACATCAAAGGGTGCGGCAGACGCCACCATGTCTAGACCATCAAGGTCCGGAACAAACATTTTTATGCCAAAGAGCATCATGTATGGGATCCACCCACCCAGAGACCTTCTAGGGAGATTATTAAGCGCACGTTGGACGTTATACAAATGGGCTAGCCAGTTCCGACCAGTGCATAAAACCCTAGCTGTCAAGGATTGCTTTAAGTCACGGTTCATACGCTCCACTACACTATTACCCTCAGGTCGGTATGGAGACGAAAATTTGGACCCCCAAATTTTTCATGGCTTCTTTGTACGCCTTAGAGGCGAACGCACGGCTTTGATGAAAGGTACCACACGCAAAAATTCCCACAAAGACACGCAAATCCCTGATGACAGTACGGGCATCAGCACTCCTTTGTGGCCATACCCAGAGACAACATGTGCATGAAACCACTGCAACTAAGATATACTTGTACGCAGTATCAGAGGAGAAAGGACCGCAGTGAACCAGATAAACACACCCAAGTGGTTTATTGGATATGTACAACTGAGTTTGTGGTGGATGGTTTAATCTGCTGGCAAATGTCACAATCAAGAACATAAGTGCGAGCTTGTTTATATAATCCGCGCCACCAGTAACGTTGTTGTAACAGAGAAACAGTTGCTGCAACGCCGGCATGGGCAGACGTCATACCCCCGCGAGCTGCTGATATCAGAGATGTACTGCAGTCCGCGTTGGGAATCAATCTGTCACCAACATCGTTAATTCTCACTAATGGGACTTTATTAGGACTTAAGTGATAATGGTAACAAGAAGGGAACCCTCTTGGGAAATTACCTCCCTTCTCCGTAGCAGCAATAGCTGCCAAGATGTCATCATCGATCTTACTTTTGATCTTGTAACTGCTGCTACTAAATATGTCGCCACTGCTGTTTTCGCTGCTTCGTCAGCTAAGCTGTTTCCGACAGCGTGGACACCAACTCGCTGGTGCCCAAGAGCGTGAATTACATTCACGAGAGGCAGATGTTCTTTAAGTTCTGCCACTCGAACCTAAAGCATTTTATGCTTAATTGTGCTACCCTTGGAATCACGATATTCATTTTGAGACCAAAAGAAAAGATTGTCGTTAAATGAACGAACACAGTAAAACGAGTCACTTACTATAAGAGTAGTGACTCGAGGATCAGCAAACTCCAGTGCAAGCACCAGAGCACGTAGCTCCGCCAATTGTGCTGTACAATCACCCAATGACTGCTTATGCACGACATCAGATTGGAATTCACCATTTACGAAAGTACCTGCCACAATTGCGCAAGCTGCTGAATAGGCGTGCTTCGATCCCGTCGCCGGTTGCGCCGAACCGTCAGTATAAATGACACAATGGTAATCTTCGAGAGGCCGCAAAGACAGAGGAGCCGGATGAACAAATTCATATTGCAAGTACTCCTGAGTCTGTAAGGAGTCATCAAAGATGTAAGTGACATCTGGCGATGTCAGAGAAGTGGCCCATTGTATCCAACGTGGATGCAAAGCTTTTGAATTGGGTACACTGGCTTTCGTAACCGCCTCTAGGGCAGGATACGGTGTGACCACCAACATGCGTTTTCCTTGCGATAGCGCTCGTTCTTTAAGAATCGCCATCTGCACAGCAGTCAAAACTTTTTCGACTGAGGAAATGCGCAGTTCAGCCGAAGTGTACAGGTGTGATTTGTATGCAATGGGGACTGTATCGCCCTCATTGAACGTTAAGTACGTGAAACCCACTGCGCCTGGCACAATTCTTATCACCAGGTTTGTGTGGTTATCACGCGTCAGTAAGTATTTCGAAGCAAGAAGATCAGCCTGTAATGATTGAAAAATGGCTGAATGCTCTGGCAGGCAGCTCGATTTGGAAAAAGTAGGTTGTACCAAGGCATATAGCGGCTTGATACGCTGGGCATAATCAGGAATTTACGTATGACCAAAATTCAGAAAGCCCAGTAACGACTGTAATTTTTTCAGTGTTATCAGAGCACGCATGCATGCGCACTTTTCCAGAAAGTGAGGAGCTAAACCTCGACCCTCATTGTTGAGCTCGTTGCCCAAAAACAACACTGTATACTCTGCGATGTGAGACTTCGCGAAGTTGAATTTGTAACCGAAGTCTGCAAACATAACAATAATGCGATCAACGCGACACAGATGCGGCCACAACTCGTCATCTGTGAGATAGATATCATCAACATACGAGAGCGCATCCGGGTCAATGCTCTCTAACAGAGAGACCACACGTGCGGCAAAGACACCAGGGCTATTTTTATAGCCCATGGCCAATCTTTTAAATTGTTTTTGCTTGCCGCCCGATGTAAATGCTGTCCACTGACTACTAATAGAGGACAGGTTATGGCTGTAAAAGCCATTTGATATGTCAAGTGTGGTTTTAAACCTTTTACGCACATGACTATCAACTAGGTCATAACTGTGGGTATTCTGTACCGTGCACATCCGGCAATGAGAGTTTAGGTGCCGGTAATCCAAAACTAGGCGGTACGACCCATCAGGCTTTGTTACAGTGAATAAAGGATTATTCATTGGTGACACACATGTTTCAATAACACCCTGATATTCCAATTGATCAAAGATTTCCGCGACGTGAGATCTAGCTTTGCGGCGCATGGGATATTGGGGTTGTGGTTGAGGCATAGACCGTAAGGGAATCTCATGGCTGGGGGACAATTTATCACAGCCTACCTGAGTACGATACAAAGCCGGTGCAAGCACCTGAGCCCACTCCACGGCAAACCTTTCAGCATGCTCCTTTGGCACATTATGCGCAAAGGAAGGGAGGATAACCTCCTCCCCTCTAGGAGCATCTAAAATGAAAGTCGCGGGCCAGTCCTCCTCCGCCAAGAGAATGTCATAGGAAGAGGTCAGATTATCCCAAAAAATCCCTTGTATTGTGCGTTGTATGTCACCTTCAATTAAGAGGACTATGTCATATAGTCTGTCAGGGGGAGCCACTCTAGTATCCGGTGTTTCTACAGTAATGAACGTGTCAGTTGCTGTTGTGTCCAGATATGGACGTAGTGCTTGCCGCACTACTGTAACCTCCGCTGTGCTGTCGAGCAGCGTTATTGCCCATGTCAGGTTCCGAAGCTGCGTCCGTACTATCTGTGGCATACCTCGCTGTTAGCGCAGCAACTTTCTTCTTTTGAAACGGGGGACGTTGATGTGCAAACTCGTCTTGCTTGCCTCTACCTTCAGCCTGACGGGGTTGCTCACGACCTTGCTGGGAACCCCGACCTTTGCCATGTTCTCCTCCACCGGACTGCGAGGCCAATGTTTCCTGTGAAGAACGAGGTGAATGTTCAGTAACCTGAAATCTATCAGGTGACTTAATACTAGTGCGATCGCGCAAATCGTATGTGCAAATCGTATGTGCACTCACTGTGTGGGAGACGCAGGACGAGACCCCTGTTTCTGCTGCTGCTTTCCCTGTTTCTTTTGTCGCTGAGCTCACCTTAGTTTGTTGTATCAGGTCAGGAATCACTATAGTTGGTTTAACCCCTAAACTACTGCGGCCAATTGTTCTGTACGCCTCCGCAATAATTTTAGGCAACTCTTTTGGCTTATCGAGTTCATCGACGTGGGCTAAGCCATTAGCCACTTGGAATTGTACCGCATCTCCCTTGAGGTTACCAAGGACGAGAGAGGCAACTACGTCAAACACTCCGACAAGTCGCATTCCCAACTCAACCGCCGCCTCCGGACACGTTTAATAACGGAGGGGAGCACGGCCATTGACGGAGTGCCAAAGCACTTCGAGTAGACCGCGGCAAAAACTTTACCCCAGGTGTCACAATCGGACACTTCTGGGACCAAATCTTTCGGCAAACTTATGGTTAGGATTCTGTGTTTCTCCACTGTTGCAGAGTGTGGAAACACTGCTTCCAGTTGGTCAAATTTCTCGGCAAGCCAATAAGGCAAATCGTCCTAATTCTGGGGGCGCTTGCCCATCACCGAATTAACTATGACTGGGCTAATAACAACCGCAGGATGACCAGCTGGTAGACCCGCAACATCAGGTGCCCCCACCTGCACATTGCGCAAAACGTATTGCACCAAAGCCCTATATACTGAAATTAGGGCTGTATGGAGTGTACGGAATTCATCCACCACAATAGTCAAATAGCGGGGGTGAGGCGTAAATCCGGCCAGCACCGGCCACGTGGCCCCTGGAATTGACAAAGGGCCGAGTCTAGCCGGTGCAACCGCATGGGGAAGGGCGCCATTAAACCAAATGCTATGCTGCCAGGTTGAAAGTGGAATCTCCAGTGTCCTGTATGGCGTATAATTTGCTGGGACCCGTGTGTGAGTATACGAGTGAAACGTATTATCATCCGCATTCACAGCCGGCAGCGTCACCCAAGAGTAAAATAACTCGTAAGGGTGTGACGCGTCCGCACTCACCACATAAATTATGGCCATCCCATTGTCCGGTACCCCATACTGCGTCAAATGACACCGCAAAGGCGTACGACTATGTGCTGCAATTTCGACCGCCATAAGGACACAGAGAAGAACAACAATGGATTTTACAGTAGCACTAGGGTTCAGAAACATGAAACACCTTTTTAGTTTACAAGCTTGTATGAACCTATTAGGTTACTAACAGGTAGGTGAAATCCGTCACTCCCGTTATCCGGAAACAAGAGTGAGGGTGTTGTGGACTAATATAAGCACTACTAAGGCGTTTCAAAACAAAAGACCAAATGTTAGGTGCGCCATGTTGCAGGGATTCTGCTCATGCACAGAACTATGCGCAGGAAACCAGGACCTCAGTGAATTGTGGTGTACCAAAAAACTCACCTCAGTACCCAGAACCCCTATCCGACCAGCATCAGTGTCCCATTCGTTATTCGTATTATCTCGGAGGTCCCAATGTATAGACAAACCAGAACAAGCGACTTAGAGTATTCTCAGGAATGGTGGGAATCAGAAATACCTGCTATTATTCATATATCAATCCACAACAGAGTAATCAGAGACACGGTAAAGTTTAAAAGGTTTATTTTATAAACTACGTGTCCTAAGATGCAGTACTTTGACTAACATAAGCTGACAAATGAATATAATTAAAACCATCAGCATTGTTACAATACCATAGAAAATGAAAGGAGAAATCATAGTATAAATGACAGTGGAATACAGCCACCTACCTTTCGCTGGTAAACTAATATTATTAGACTAGTAGAAGGTCTCTAGGCTTGAATGGGGAACCCCATACCGTAAAGATCAGCTTTATGTGGATCACATCACAGGATCAGCTTTGCTCTGTGCCTGGAAATGTTCTTCTCCAAAATGTGTTTCAAACGCATGCAAACTGTAATATTAAAGGCTCTCGACATTCAGGTATTTTGCAGCTGTGTGCATATTATGACTAGAGAGTGGGCCGATCAACCTGGATTCAAAAACATACATTGTCTAGCGGCTGAGAGTGTTTTGCACATTATGTTCAGACCAAGGTTGCAGCGCACGTCTAGGGAGGTGAACAACAGACAGTTTTCATGTGAAGAAAAGGCAAGCAAGCATTTCTCAAATAATAACATGTCTCTGCAGTGTTTTGTGCAAAAGCAGCAAAAGTGGCAAGATGGCTTTCTAAAAGCTAACGCGCTTATGCTAACATAGCAATGTATGTATCTAAATCGCTACCTTCAATACAAAGTGACCTATACCCTTCCCGTAATTCCTGTCACAACATTCATGGTACCATGGAAAGAAATGGTTCTCAATATCTCAGGTCCATTCAAAGTATTGGGAGAGAACTCTAAGTACGCCATAGTGCTCATTGATTATTTGCCAACATGGCCTGAAGTTGGTTTTGTGAACAGTGTAAACAGGCAAGCAGTGATACAGTTTTTACAGGATGTATTTATTAGAGAGGGTTGTCTGAGTGAATTTGTCTGGGACAATGGTATATGTTAGCCCTGACAGCCTTGGGGTGGACTTCCCTCAACCTTTTGGCTTCCTCCTCCACTTTTCTGACCTTGTTTTTGTTGGTATTAGGACTCTGCGCACTTTACCACTGCTAACCAGTGCTAAAGTGCTTGTGCTCTCTCCCCTAAACATAGTAATATTGGTTCATCACAATTGGCATATTTAATTTACTTATAAGTCCCTAGTAAATTGGTAATACACGTACCCAGGCACGTAATTTAAATGTCACTAGTGGGCCTGTAGCCTCACCAAAATAATCATCTGCACCTGTTCCTTGCTATAAGCAGTTTGAACGAGACCTTTATGAACATTCTAAAACACTTCCTAGAAGACAGCCTCATCAAATTAATTATCTGCACCTGTTCCTTGTTACAAACAATTAGAATGTGACCTCTATGAACGTTCTAAAGCAGTCTTATTTAAAGACCGTTCATACTCCTCCCCTTTACTTAGCCTCTTCGCCTGCCACTTACCTGTTTCCTGGCTTCCAGGACTCTGTATTGCCAGCTCAATTTATCCCTTCTGCTTCTACCTCACCACAAAGAACATCACACATTAGTCTCGCACCTGGATGGAAAAAGGAACAAAAAAAAAGGAGAGACGCATTAATAGACTTGGTTTTACTTCGCGCTGAGCTCAGTCACAACATTGTGCTGCAAACTAAGGTAGTCAGTGGTTTTGTTCAACTTGTACATACTGTTGGCAGGGCTCTGCCAGAGAGGGCTTCGGTAAAGCTAACCCCCTTCAAATTTGCTTGTGGGGTTGATGCTGAAATCATACTTACTACAGTTTCAAGATCTTTGATGAAGGGGTCTCTGCGGACAATCTAAATGAAAACAAAATAACAACAAAACAAAAGGTTGGTTTTGATTTAAAAAGATTTTGTGAGGTGATAACTTAAGAGATAAAGTTTATTCTAGACTAGAGCCTTATTATTTGTTTGGCAATTGGTACTATATCTGCCGGTACCCTTCATCAGACTGGTGTGAATGCCTGCAGCAGTGTTGCTGTTGAGCAGTCGAGCCACAGCATCTTTGACTCTACATGCTCTCTCCATCCCAACCTCTTACCCCTGGGATTTGCCACGAGAGCAGTGTCTCCTCCTGTACACCGAGTGCAAGTCTCAGGAGGATTAGGGAACTAGCGCCACGCCCCATTGGAATTATCTGGGACCCAGGTAGGTGGCTTATGACAACAGAAAGCCTTATATCTCTCGGAGGATAACATCAGGATTACCTTATTAAATTTTATAAGTCTAATTTTCAAATAGCGGCACATCCCCAAGCAGAACTGAGGCATCATTGCTCCTGCATAGATTGGACCCGTCCCAAAGACTTGCATCACCCCCGCCTCCCACATCTTGGGACCGGCGAAAAGCGCCTCGCATCCCTCAGCGACGTCAGAGACAATGATGATGCCGGGATTTAAGGTACTCTGTTGAGTGTGCCGAACTGGACCCCTGAAGCCGGCCCACGCATTATCGCAGTCGGCCTGAACTTGTGACTTTGTCCCAGTCCGGAGAAACCAGATATCCCCAATAGCGCTTCCTGCTTTTAGGCGCTATTTTTCACTATAAACTTTCAAAATCAATATCTCTGTTTCTACTAATAGGATTGTTGTTGTGATTTTATTTTATTTATTAAAGTTGGATCTACTTGTCTAACTTGGAGTGAGATCTTTTTGTGTGGTGTTTTCACTCTTTTACTGTTTGAAGTGTTGCACAAATTCTTTAAAGACAGCTTCGAAGTTAAGCCTGATTGCTCTCTGTAGAGCTACCACTGTGTGAGCACGTTACTTTAGGGGTTGCCAACTTGCCTGTCCCCTGCCTCTTGCCCTGGCTAAGATTGTGGTTGCTGCTTGACCATGCTTTACCAGGGCTTACACCCCTGTCGACTAACAAAAAATTTCTAACGATACACAGTTGGCCTCAGACGAGATTAGAAGATTTTTAGAATTGCATGGTATTAAACATATGTACAGCTCTATAGCATTCCAGGAGCAACGGTCAAGTTGAGCATTTTAAATCTTACATTGAAAGATCAGTTACTGTTGTCATAGTCAACAACTTCAATTGGAAATGTGTGGTAGATGAAAGGCCGTGGGCAATGAGAACAATACCCAATATTAGCATTGGTGTGTCGCCATTTGTCTTTTTGAAGTGAGGAGTCCCATAACCCAAGCTGACAGGGAATGGACGGGGCACTTTTCAGATGATCTTTCATGTATGTATAAAGTGATGGATGGATGGGAGGAAGTGCATGGAAAAGAGTAATGAGGGCAGCTGTAAAGTTATAAAGAAGGATGAAGGCTGGAAGCCGGGTCAGAATAGGAAAACAAGACAAAACTAATGTTTAAAACCAAAGCAAATCCCTGAATTCACCAGTTATAATTTACTGGGTAACTATAACTTGCAGTCACGCAATGCAGTTTATTGACTCACATATTACACGACTCACCAACACCATAGTCATAGACAGCACAGAATTATTGAGTGTACAAGTGTGGGTCCACTGCATGTTAATACAAGAAGTCCTGGAAGTAAGTGTGATTGTGCAGATTGAATTTATATGGTGCATAGTTTACAAAATCACTAACGTTTTGGCGGCAAGTAAAACAGTGCACCTGATGTGGGTCAAAGAGTTAAGTAGGTTGAGACTTAATGCCAAAGCCTGTTCCAAAACATATTAGAAGTGCCAAAGGGTCTGCTGACAAAAGTTTTCAACCATATGCACATGTTAAATAGTTGTAAAACAGTGCCATAAGCAAATTCTATGTAGCAAGAATGTTTATAAAGTACTGGATGTTTAACTCCAAAACATCCCTGTAGATTTGGAGGCATTGCAGATTGTTGAATAATGTAGAACGTAGGGGTGTTCTAGATAGAGGGGTTATATCCCACAGTAGTGTGCTAAGCATGGCTCTAAGATTTTATGCCATTGTGCCACTCTCAGGAATGCGTGTAGTGTACTTTACTAAACTATGGAGGGTAGTCCATAGAGCTTGATAAAAGGTATCATTATGTGACAAATGAATACCTTCCAACATCTTAACGTAAAACTGAAGATCATATGAAATCTTTAAGAAGGTTATCACATTACAGTGAATAGAAAAATATTCACAGTGTAGCTTGTTGAATTACTTCAAGTCCAAAACCCAGTAGTACGGTATCAAAATGATTTCATGATGTCATCATTGATGTCATTTCAGATGTCATAAGTGATGTCATCAATGACATCATTTAACATGCCAGGAGTGATATCATATGTGACATTGTAAGCACCGTATGGCAGCGGTTCAAGTTATGGTTAGCTCACTAAACTATAATTGGCATAGTTCGGTGTAAACAAATATAATTGCTTTATTGATTACATAGGCATGAAAAAACTAAAAACCCACTCCTGGTCTTCATCATGGCTGATTAACCCTATACTTATTTCCACACTTATACATTGCCCTTTGGCCTCTAAGTGGCACCTTGGGTAATGTAATTTAAGTCTTTACAAACGATGTGTGCCAATATTATTTTCGAAGTCATCTGTGGCCTTGCGGTTTCAGTTATGTTCTCATCTCTTTCTTCCCAATTAGCATTCTTTTATCTTTCATTGTTCTAATTTGGACAAGATCACCTTTACAAAGCATTTTGGTCTTAGTAGTTTCATAACGCGTGCTTCCATTTAATAATTTGCTTTGTTCTCAAATCTCCTTGCACTCCTCTCACCAATATTGACCTATTGTATATAGAAGCAAGCAATATCCTTTTTGCATCCAAGTTGTTATGCTCCAATTTCGTTTTCAAAATATAATTCCTTAATAGTATTTCTTTCTTGTTATTTGTTATGTCCTTGTGTTGGTGTTTTTTGGAGACATTTTCTTATTGGCCCTCATTGTTATCTTATAGTGCTCTCCAAGCGGTACAAACGCTTCTTGGAGTGCCATGTCCTTGGTATTCTATATGAATAACAGGCAATGGTATGTCCTGAGCGAGAAACCAGCAACAATCAGGTGACACCAGAGGAAACCATATATACTTGACAACACTCTACGATGGTTACATGTCGGGCTGGCTGATTAAGTAAGGTGCCGCCAAATAGGTGTCTCCATCTCACTTAATAATACCAGCAAACAAACACAAAAGAGGGTTATGTTTTCTGTGTTTACGCTATGATATCATCATGTTTGTATCTCATTTAGGCCAAAACGCATAGGTGAGCTTTTGCCCAATAAAGCCAAAATTTCACCTTTCAGCTAAATGAGTACGTTTCTTTATGAAAGTGGAATACGCTGTGTTTGCATGCTATTATTATATATATGGAGAGATAGATAGATAGATAGATAGACAGACAGACAGACAGACAGACAGACAGACAGACAGACAGACAGACAGACAGACAGACAGACAGACAGACAGATAGATAGATAGATAGATAGATAGATAGATAGATAGATAGATAGATAGATAGATAGATAGATAGATAGATAGATAGATAGATAGATAGATAGATAGATAGATAGATAGATAGATAGATAGATAGATAGATAGATAGATAATTTAGGTATATAAAATATATATATATATATTTATATGCTTTAAAAATTAATTGCACTAAGCGTAGCCCACTGGGGGCGTATATATAAACAAAGCATGCAATTAATTGGAACCTTTGTGCCGTAGATTAAAGCTGCCTGTGAAGAAGAGGCTGGAGTCTCGAAACACGTTGGCAAATAAAGACTTTTAACCTGAAATACAGATGCTGGTTTCCAAATTTGAATTAATACCAGAAGGTGTTCATTGGCTGTCAAGTGCATTCTCAAGCTTTTGGGCGTTTGTTGAATATATATATATATATATATATATCATGAGTATTCCTCCGCTGAATTTCAACGAGCGGTTCTTCCGAAAGATGGACACAGACCCGGAACTTTGTGCAAAGTATCTCCTTTATTCCTCTGTCGCCATTACGCGTTTCGGCTCGCCTGATATAGATATATATATATATATATATATACATATATATATATATATATATATCTATATCAAATCGAACAGTTGCCTGCAAATGAGGAAGCCCACGAAGGTTAGTGTTCATATGCCTTTGATTTAATGTAGAAACAGCATAAAGGACAGCAGCAGCATTTCAAAAGCAAAGTTCCACCCGACGCGTTTCATGCTGGTAAGCACTTTGTCAAGGGTCACGGGCATTTGCAGAGTGATCGGCGCGGCTTTGGTTTGCACTAACAGTTTTTATGATAGAGTGCCCGCCCATGTGGGCGTGGCCACCCCAGTGGCCTGTGGTCACTGTAGTGCGTGTTCTCCTCAGGTGAGGTGCCGTGCTCAAGCTCCAATAATTGAAAATAAAATTACCAAGTGGCAATGACCATCTGCCTCAGTCCATCGTATGATTTAGTCTCTCACATTTGGCAACCTTCCCCTACGTCGCAGCGTCGTTTGGCGCTGCCACAGGACTGCATTCACATGCAGCGGTGCTCCCTCGCGTCCCAGACGGTGCCGCTAACATCAAATCGAACAGTTGCCTGCAAATGAGGAAGCCCACGAAGGTTAGTGTTCATATGCCTTTGATTTAATGTAGAAACAGCATAAAGGACAGCAGCAGCATTTCAAAAGCAAAGTTCCACCCGACGCGTTTCATGCTGGTAAGCACTTTGTCAAAGGTCACGGGCATTTGCAGAGTGATCGGCGCGGCTTTGGTTTGCACTAACAGTTTTTATGATAGACTTCCCGCCCATGTGGGCGTGGCCACCCCAGGGGCCTGTGGTCACTGTAGTGCGTGTTCTCCTCAGGTGAGGTGCCGTGCTCAAGCTCCAATAATTGAAAATAAAATTACCAAGTGGCAATGACCATCTGCCTCAGTCCATCGTATGATTTAGTCTCTCACATTTGGCAACCTTCCCCTACGTCGCAGCGTCGTTTGGCGCTGCCACAGGACTGCATTCACATGCAGCGGTGCTCCCTCGCGGCCCAGACGGTGCCGCTAACATCAAATCGAACAGTTGCCTGCAAATGAGGAAGCCCACGAAGGTTAGTGTTCATATGCCTTTGATTTAATGTAGAAACAGCATAAAGCAGTGTTTCCCAAACTGGGGTCCGAGGACCCCCAGGGGTCCGTGGCACATTCCCAGGGGGTCCGCAGGCAGCAGTTTAAAAGCACTGCAAAGTTCCTTGTAAAATTAGCAGTTGTCGAGCAACTATAAAAGTGTCAAGAAAATGCCAGTGATTAATGTACCTGCTGGAGAGAGATGAGAGTTTTGTCTAGTGGCAGCTATGACTTATCTAATGTGACACAGAGGGTTAATATGCCTACTGCAAAGAACGTGTACAATGCATTTTAAAAAAAGTATGTGCATAGGTCAGTGGGCTACTGATTTTGTCACAGAGATTCTTTTGTCACAGTGCAATTCATAAGGGACAATTGTAATCTAGCACAGTGTCCTATAAACTGTCAAAGAGCTGCTTGCAAACTGCATGGTAAAAGTTAGCAACATATGTTTATTCCCAGTCTATCATTATCCTGATGCTGCTATGTTCCCACTTCCTGCACATGAACAATTTTGTAATGCCTTTTTGTCACTTCTATGTGTGCTGCCTAATGCAGCACACATGGAAGTTACAAAACGAAATTTTTATTAAAGATTGTTTATGTGCAGGAAGGTTCACCATCCTGCACATAAATAATCAAAGGTGTTTTGCTTTTTCCGTTGGAAAAAGCAAAAACGAGGAGAAATAAGGCATTTCTCCTAATTTCTCCAAGTTAAGACCAGGTTTTTCATGGTCTTAATTCTGGTGCTGTCTCCTATTTAAGTTGACCTTGTAAATAGAGGGCAGCGTCAAAATCAATGGGTGTTGGAGTGAAACGCCCACTGCAACTCCCACTGCCCACTTTTTTCACGCTAAGCATTGCGTGAAAGGGGTCCTTATTTACAAAGCAGCGTTAAGCCACAATAAGTGGCTTAACGCTGCCTTGTAAATAAGGCAAAGCCCCTATTGCCACAGGAACATCACAAAAAGTGACGTTCCCATGGCGATAGGGACTTGTAAATATGCCCATAAAATCCTTAGTAATTTGAGTATTTGTTTTGTGTGCACACGTTTGTTTATTTTTTCGAATTACTGTTTTAATGTTTGAAATTTAAATCCTACAAATTGCTTGGGGGTCCCCGGCTTCCAGTGGTGACTCAATGGGGGTCCTCAGGAGTCAAAAGTTTGGGAACCACTGGCATAAAGGACAGCAGAAGCATTTCAAAAGCAAAATTCCACCCGACGCGTTTCATGCTGGTAAGCACTTTGTCAAGGGTCACGGGCATTTGCAGAGTGATCGGCGCGGCTTTGGTTTGCACTAACAGTTTTTATGATAGAGTTCCCGCTTATGTGGGCGTGGCCACCCCAGTGGCCTGTGGTCACTGTAGTGCGTGTTCTCCTCAGGTGAGGTGCCGTGCTCAAGCTCCAATAATTGAAAATAAAATTACCAAGTGGCAATGACCATCTGCCTCAGTCCATCGTATGATTTAGTCTCTCACATTTGGCAACCTTCCCCTACGTCGCAGCGTCGTTTGGCGCTGCCACAGGACTGCATTCACATGCAGCGGTGCTCCCTCGCGGCCCAGACGGTGCCGCTAACATCAAATCGAACAGTTGCCTGCAAATGAGGAAGCCCACGAAGGTTAGTGTTCATATGCCTTTGATTTAATGTAGAAACAGCATAAAGGGCAGCAGAAGCATTTCAAAAGCAAAGTTCCACCCGACGCGTTTCATGCTGGTAAGCACTTTGTCAAGGGTCACGGGCATTTGCAGAGTGATCGGCGCGGCTTTGGTTTGCACTAACAGTTTTTATGATAGAGTTCCCGCCCATGTGGGCGTGGCCACCCCAGTGGCCTGTGGTCACTGTAGTGCGTGTTCTCCTCAGCTGAGGTGCCGTGCTCAAGCTCCAATAATTGAAAATAAAATTACCAAGTGGCAATGACCATCTGCCTCAGTCCATCGTATGATTTAGTCTCTCACATTTGGCAACCTTCCCCTACGTCGCAGCGTCGTTTGGCGCTGCCACAGGACTGCATTCATATGCAGCGGTGCTCCCTCGCGGCCCAGACGGTGCCGCTAACATCAAATCGAACAGTTGCCTGCAAATGAGGAAGCCCGCGAAGGTTAGTGTTCATATGCCTTTGATTTAATGTAGAAACAGCATAAAGGACAGCAGCAGCATTTCAAAAGCAAAGTTCCACCCGACGCGTTTCATGCTGGTAAGCACTTTGTCAAGGGTCACGGGCATTTGCAGAGTGATCGGCGCGGCTTTGGTTTGCACTAACAGTTTTTATGATAGAGTTCCCGCCCATGTGGGCGTGGCCACCTCAGTAGGGGAAGGTTGCCAAATGTGAGAGACTAAATCATACGATGGACTGAGGCAGATGGTCATTGCCACTTGGTAATTTTATTTTCAATTATTGGAGCTTGAGCACGGCACCTCACCTGAGGAGAACACGCACTACAGTGACCACAGGCCACTGGAGTGGCCACGCCCACATGGGCGGGAACTCTATCATAAAAACTGTTAGTGCAAACCAAAGCCGCGCCGATCACTCTGCAAATGCCCGTGACCCTTGACAAAGTGCTTACCAGCATGAAACGCGTCGGGTGGAACTTTGCTTTTGAAATGCTGCTGCTGTCCTGTATGCTGTTTCTACATTAAATCAAAGGCATATGAACACTAACCTTCGTGGGCTTCCTCATTTGCAGGCAACTGTTCGATTTGATGTTAGCGGCACCGTCTGGGCCGCGAGGGAGCACCGCTGCATGTGAATGCAGTCCTGTGGCAGCGCCAAACGACGCTGCGACGTAGGGGAAGGTTGCCAAATGTGAGAGACTAAATCATACGATGGACTGAGGCAGAAGGTCATTGCCACTTGGTAATTTTATTTTCAATTATTGGAGCTTGAGCACGGCACCTCACCTGAGGAGAACACGCACTACAGTGACCACAGGCCACTGGGGTGGCCACGCCCACATGGGCGGGAACTCTATCATAAAAACTGTTAGTGCAAACCAAAGCCGCGCCGATCACTCTGCAAATGCCCGTGACCCTTGACAAAGTGCTTACCAGCATGAAACGCGTCGGGTGGAACTTTGCTTTTGAAATGCTGCTGCTGTCCTTTATGCTGTTTCTACATTAAATCAAAGGCATATGAACACTAACCTTCGTGGGCTTCCTCATTTGCAGGCAACTGTTCGATTTGATATATATATATATATATATATATATATATATATATATATATATATATATATATATATATATATATATGAAAAGAAAAGGTTGCCCCCAGGTGAGCCGCACTCACAGCAGGTAAGTGAAGATTAGAGAGAGACAGGTCGTTCTGACAGCGTCTTCAAGCAGTCCTGACGCGTGTCGAGCATGCGCTCTTTTTCAAAGGTGCCCCGCACATAACCACCAGCATTAGGGATTTCCAGATTCTTCCCGCTTTATTGACAACACAAACACGCTCAGGTGAGCACATCCATGAAAGGTATTATGGGACTGGAAGTCCATTAACATTTAAAACCCCAGTGGGTTGCTGCCAGACTGCAGGGGTTTTGCAAAAAAAAACGTTCCAGTTGACAAACCGGGTCTCCCCCCAGTTGCCAACAATCTCCTCCTGTTCCTTGTAGCGCCGTGAAATCACCAGCGACGGAACCGCATTCTCAGCGGCGGTGCAGCTCGCGACCGGGCAGGCCGCAATATTTGAAAAGAAAAGGTTGCCCCCAGGTGAGCCGCACTCACAGCAGGTAAGTGAAGATTAGAGAGAGACAGGTCGTGCTGACAGCATCTTCAAGCAGTCCTGACGCGTTTAGAGCATGCGCTCTTTTTCAAAGGTGCCCCGCACATAACCACCAGCATTTAGGATTTCCAGATTCTTCCCGCTTTATTGACAACACAAACACGCTCAAGTGAGCACATCCATGAAAGGTATTATGGGACTGGAAGTCCATTAACATTTAAAACCCCAGTGGGTTGTTGCCAGAATGCAGGGTTTTGCAAAAAAAAAACGTTCCAGTTCACAAACCGGGTCTCCCCCCAGTTGCCAACAATCTCCTCCTGTTCCTTGTAGCGCCGTGAAATCACCAGCGACGGAACCGCATTCTCAGCGGTGGTGCAGCTCGCGACCGGGCAGGCTGCAATATTTGAAAAGAAAAGGTTGCCCCCAGGTGAGTCGCACTCACAGCAGGTAAGTGAAGATTAGAGAGAGACAGGTCGTGCTGACAGCGTCTTCAAGCAGTCCTGACGCGTTTCGAGCATTCGCTCTTTTTCAAAGGTGCCCCGCACATAACCACCAGCATTTAGGATTTCCAGATTCTTCCTGCTTTATTGACAACACAAACACGCTCAGGTGAGCACATCCATGAAAGGTATTATGGGACTGGAAGTCCATTAACATTTAAAACCCCAGTGGGTTGCTGCCAGAATGCAGGGTTTTGCAAAAAAAAACGTTCCAGTTCACAAACCGGGTCTCCCCCCAGTTGCCAACAATCGCCTCCTGTTCCTTGTAGCGCCGTGAAATCACCAGCCACGGAACCGCATTCTCAGCGGCGGTGCAGCTCGCGACCGGGCAGGCCGCAATATTTGAAAAGAAAAGGTTGCCCCCAGGTGAGCCGCACTCACAGCAGGTAAGTGAAGATTAGAGAGAGACAGGTCGTGCTGACAGCGTCTTCAAGCAGTCCTGACGCGTTTCGGGCATGCGCTCTTTTTCAAAGGTGCCCCGCACATAACCACCAGCATTTAGGATTTCCAGATTCTTCCCGCTTTATTGACAACACAAACACGCTCAGGTGAGCACATCCATGAAAGGTATTATGGGACTGGAAGTCCATTAACATTTAAAACCCCAGTGGGTTGCTGCCAGAATGCAGGGTTTTGCAAAAAAAAAACGTTCCAAAAGGTTGCCCCCAGGTGAGCTCACCTGGGGGCAACCTTTTCTTTTCAAATATTGCGGCCTGCCCGGTCACGAGCTGCACCACCGCTGAGAATTCGGTTCCGTCGCTGGTGATTTCATGGCGCTACAAGGAACAGGAGGAGATTGTTGGCAACTGGGGGGAGACCCGGTTTGTGAACTGGAACGTTTTTTGCAAAACCCTGCATTCTGGCAGCAACCCACTGGGGTTTTAAATGTTAATGGACTTCCAGTCCCATAATACCTTTCATGGATGTGCTCACCTGAGCGTGTTTGTGTTGTCAATAAAGCGGGAAGAATCTGGAAATCCTAAATGCTGGTGGTTATGTGCGGGGCACCTTTGAAAAAGAGCGCATGCTCGAAACGCGTCAGGACTGCTTGACGACGCTGTCAGCATGACCTGTCTCTCTCTAATCTTCACTTACCTGCTGTGAGTGCGGCTCACCTGGGGGCAACCTTTTCTTTTCATATATATATATATATATATATATATATATATATATATATATATATATATATATATATATATATATATATATATACTATCTACTGGCGGTCGCCAGTAGATAGTTATAGTTAGGACCGAGTTCCCATAGGAAATCTGAAAATTCTATTTTGAATAACTTTGGCGCCGGTTGACTTATCTTCGTGAAATTTTCAAAACTAATGGGGTGCTCTGCTCAGCTCCTACCCTGAAAGTCTGGGGGTGATTCGTCAAGCGGGTGCTGGGAAAAAAGAGGGGTCCCAAAACGCATTTTCCCCATGCATTTTCCCATAGGACCTTTAGTCGTAGGTACAGCCCGAACGGCTGAACAGAATTACTTGAAATTTGGCAAAGAGGTAGTCCTCAGGTCAGGCATGTGCCTTTGCTTAAATGGTGTAAACCCGTTCAGTAGTTCCTGAGAAAATCAAAAGTAAAATCACATATATATCTGGGCGGAGCCTAACCACACATCTCATCGTGAGATCTGATTGGCTGTCAGCACTTCATCCAAGAAGTATTGGCAGCTATCTTGGGACCAATATACATGATAGCACCTCATTAAAAAGCATTGCAGTTAATAGAGGGTTTTAAGACTTTAGTTACATCATAAATCATTTGTTGATGGTACCATACTCATTTTAGGAATTGTGGTGTGTTCTAAGGTGATTTTACCATGTGAAAAAGCCTTCTGCTGTGATATCATGAATCATGTTTGAGAGAAAACTATTTTCTCATGCTTCTCCCACAGAGGTTTGGAAGGTGATCTATAAGCTAACTGAGAGCATATTTTCTGTAAATTCACATTATCTTTCTCAGTCATGTGAGAATGAAGTCTGACATTCTCAGTAAAACATGTACATCCAACAAGGGCAGAGACTGTCAGTTTTTATTTCTTTGTGTTCTACTGCAGCTTCCCAGAGTGTTCTAAAGAACAACTAGAGCGCTAACAGTCCTACTTATGACAAACGTATGGCACACCTGAAGCCATCTTGGTTGGAATAAATTGGTAATTCTTAAAACATTTAATTTAAAAAGGAACAAAATGAGGGGGTTCATTTTGCCATAGAAAGTATGATTAGTGCTGCAGAAAGAAAAATTAAGGCACATTTTGAGTGACTTCTCAAATCCTCTTCTATTTCATTAAAAAATTCTGACATGCAGACTGAAACATGCACTTTCAATACCAGCAGCAGACTTCCCTGGTGAGCAGTAGCTTTACTACAGTGATCTAATAAGCAACTAGAGTGCTAACATTCTGAATTTAGGGCAAATTTGTGACACATCTGAATGCCTTAATGATGGAATCAAAGTAAAAAACTGACAGTATTTCCTACTGAGGAGACTGTAGTAAATGAGGAAATTAGGAAACATCATAATAAATAAGTCTCCCAAAATGGCCACCAGAGACAAAAGAGCCCAAATGTAGCCCAAATATCACCCAGATGTAGCCCAAGTATAGCCCAATGACAGAATGTCCCAGAGTGTTCTAACTAACAACTAGAACGCTAACAGTCTTACTTATGACAGAAGTATGGCACACCTGAAGCCATCTTGATTGGAATAAAGTGGTAAAACTTAAAACATTTAATTTACAAAGGAACACAATGAGGGGATTCATTTTGCCATAGAAATTATGATTAGTGCTGCAGAAAGAAAAATTAGGGCACATTTTGACTTCTCAAATCCTCTTCTATGTCATAAACAAATTCTGACATGCAGACTGAAACATGCACTTTGAATACCAGCAGCAGACTTCCCTGGTGAGCAGTAGCTTTACTACAGTGATCTAATGAGCAACTAGAGTGCTAACATTCAGAATTTATGGAAAATGTGTGACACATCTGAATGCCTTCTTGATGGAACCAAGTAAAAAACTGAAAGTATTTCCTACTGAGGAGACTGCAGTAAATGAGGAAATTAGGAAACTTCATAACAAATAAATCTCTCAAGATGGCCACCAGAGACAAAAGAGCCCAAATATCACCCAGATGAAGCCCAAGTATAGCCCAATGACAGAATGTCCCAGAGTGTTCTAACGAACAACTAGAGCGCTAACAGTCTTATTTATGACAGAAGTATGGCACACCTGAAGCCATCTTGATTGGAATAAAGTGGTAACACTTAAAACATTTAATTTACAAAGGAACACAATGAGGGGATTCATTTTGCCATAGAAATTACGATTAGTGCTGCAGAAAGAAAAATTAAGGCACATTTTGACTTCTCAAATCCTCTTCTATGTCATAAACAAATTCTGACATGCAGACTGAAACATGCACTTTGAATACCAGCAGCAGTCTTCCCTGGTGAGCAGTAGCTTTACTACAGTGATCTAATGAGCAACTAGAGTGCTAACATTCAGAATTTATGGCAAATGTGTGACACATCTGAATGCCTTCTAGATGGAACCAAGTGAAAACCTGAAAGTATTTCCTACTGAGGAGACTGCAGTAAATGAGGAAATTAGGAAACTTCATAACAAATAAATCTCCCAAGATGGCCACCAGAGACAAAAGAGCCCAAAGTTCACCCAGATGAAGCCCAAGTATAGCCCAATGACAGAATGTCCCAGAGTGTTCTAACGAACAACTAGAGCGCTAACAGTCTTACTTATGACCAAAGTATGGCACACCTGAAGCCATCTTGATTGGAATAAAGTGGTAACACTTAAAACATTTAATTTACAAAGGAACAAAATGAGGGGGTTCATTTTGCCATAGAAATTATGATTAGTTCTGCAGAAAGAAAAATTAGGGCACATTTTGACTTCTCAAATCCTCTTCTATTTCATAAACAAATTCTGACATGCAGACTGAAACATGCACTTTGAATACCAGCAGCAGACTTCCCTGGTGAGCAGTAGTTTTACTACAGTGATCTAATGAGCAACTAGAGTGCTAACATTCAGAATTTATGGCAAATGTGTGACACATCTGAATTCCTTCTTGATGGAACCAAAATAAAAAACTGAAAGTATTCCCACTGAGGAGACTGCAGTAAATGAGGAAATTAGGAAACTTCATAACAAATAAATCTCCCAAGATGGCCACCAGAGACAAAAGAGCCCAAATGTAGCCCAAATATCACCCAGATGAAGCCCAAGTATAGCCTAATGACAGAATGTCCCAGAGTGTTCTTAAGAACAACTAGAGCGCTTACTGTCTTACTTATGACAAAAGTATGGCACACCTGAAGCCATCTTGATTGGAAGAAACTGGTAACACTCAAAACATTTAATTTAAAAAGGAACACAATGAGGGGGTTCATTTTGCCATAGAAATTATGATTAGTGCTGAAGAAAGAAAAATTAGGGCACATTTTGAGTGACTTCTCAAATCCTCTTCTATTTCATAAAAAAAATTCTGATATGCAGACTGAAACATGCACTTTTAATACCAGCAGCAGACTTCCGTGGTGAGCAGTAGCTTTTCATGCAGTGATCTAATGAGCAACTAGAGTGCTAACATTCAGAATTTATGGCAAATGTGTGACATATCTGAATACCTTCTTGATGGACTCAAAGTTAAAAAACTGTAAGCATTTCCGACTGAGGAGACTGCAGAAAATGAGGAAATTAGGAAACTTCATAACATATAAATCTCCCAAGATGGCCACCAGACACAAAAGAGCCTAAATGCAGCACAAATATCACCCAGATGTAGCCCACATGTAGCCCAATGACAGAAGGGTGCAAAACACTTATTTTTTGTGTATTTGCAGTTTTATATAGTGCAGACTTGTCGGATATTGGAATGCTTTACATGAGCATTGGTTACATCACACAAGATCAAATTCATTTTGGTTGTAGACATGGGGAGATTAAGTGATTTGACCACAATCACAGAATGTTGAGCTGAAGCAGAAACTCCAACCTGGTTCCCCAGTTGCAAAGTCTGCAGCTCTGGAAGTAACACCACACCCTCTCGTCAAGGTGCAACATTTATTCAAGTGGTCAACTGGATAAAAAAACATAAAGATTACAAATAATTTAAAAGTTCTTTGTCGCTATTTGAAAACTCACAAAATATGTCCTCAATTTAGTTTTTTAGAGCACTAACCATAATTTTGATGCAAATAAGACCCTCTCATATATGTAATTTCTAAAGGAAATACTCTTGGTATTACAGTTTTGATTACATCAAGATGACGTCAAGCATTCCACACTTTTGTAATAAATATAGAATGTTAGCAATCTAGTTGTTCATTAGGATACTGTTGAGAGGCAGAGGCCAGGGGCAAGGACTCTGAAAATTGAAGGCAGGTAGGAGGGTGCAGAGGCAACAATTTGACCACACTGGGCAGGCAGGAAGGGCAGTGGCAGCACAACAGACTATGGAGGGTAGTGGAAAGGGGGGCAGGGGCAACAAACCAACAATACAGGACTGGCAAGAGAGGCTGTGGCAATATAATAGACCATTGTGGGCAGAAGGAAGAGGCAGTGGTAGTACAACCATACATGCCAACAGACCCGTTTCAGCCAGGAAACGTCCAATGTTTTTAAGCTCAAATGGGCTTTATTTGATCTGTCTCCTGTCTACAATCTCCTCTTTTTCAATGTAACTCAAAGGGGAAAATCAATACCCCAGTTTTTTTTCAAAATCTCCCTCTTACCAAGTTCAAAATGTTCGCAAGTATGGTACATTGAATTATGGTAGGCAGGAGGAATTGGGGTAGGGACATGGACTCGGATAACAGAGGACAGGAGGGACATGGAGAGGTGCACCAAACTGACCCTACATGGCAGGCATCAGGGTTTGCAGCAGCACAATACACCACACAGCGCATGCGGGAAGGGAGTGCAGCACAACAATCCATAGAAAGCAATAGGGAGGGGACAGGACCATGCACATGGACAACAGAGAACAGATGGGAAAGAGGCAATGGTAGCTAGCTGACCATAATGGACAGACAGAAGAGAAAGCTGCAGCATAACAGACCATAAAGGGCAGGAGGGACAGATCAGGGGCATTACAATGGAACAGACAAGCCAGGAGGGAGGGAATAGGGGGTCTGCACATGGAAACAGAGGGCTGGGGGCAAGGTGGCAGGGCAGGAGCAGCAATATGACCATGGAGGTCAGGCAGGATGCGCACTAGAAACAAGACACACCATGGAGAGCAACAATGAGACTATGGTGGCATACACACAGACCATGGAGGGAAGGTGGGAGGGGTCAGGGGCAGCAAGCTGACCACACAGGGAAGGTGGGAGGGGCCATGGCAGCACAGAAGACCATGCATGTCAAGCGGGAGGGTTAGTGGCAGCACAATGGCTATGATGGGCAAGAAGGAGGGTGCAGGGGCATGCACAAAGGACCATGGAGGATAGAAGGGAGGGTCAGGACCTGGGCACAGACAAGAGAGTTCAGGGGAAGAGGCCTCACAACAGACCGCATGGGGCAGGCAGGAGGAGCAGTTGCAGCACAACAGATCAGGGAGGGCAGAAAGGTGTGGCAGTAAAATGGACCATGGAGGACAGGAGGAAGGGGATAGGGGCATGGCATGTGGACAGGCAGGGTGGAGGTGGCAGGGACAGGTTACAGTCATCTGACAATGCTAGGCAGGTCTGAGGGGAGTGGCAGCTCAACAGAACACTCAGAGTAGATAGGAGTGGCAGGTCCATGGAACATAGTGGGCAAAGAGGATGGAGCAGGGGCATACACAAAGACATCGGAGGGCAGGGGGAAGGAGAATAGGGGCAGCAAGCTAAGCACAGAGGCTAAGCAGGAGGTCAATGATGGGCCATAGAATTGGGCAATGGAGGGCAGGACGAGTGGACTGGTACATCATGCTAAATGGAGGGCAGTGGCAGCACATCAGACCATGCATGGCAGGAGGGAGGAGGCTAGTCCATGGATTCAGACAACAGAGGATAGGGAGGAGATGGATGGGGCAGCAAGCTAACTGTTCAGAGAAGGTGGGTATTAGGAACTTTATTGTTTTTAAAATGTGTGTCTGTGCGAACTATTTAAAATATGAACAAGTATGCAGCAATTAATACCCACGGCCAGTAGGCAAACCAGGACAATGAACAACTAAGTAATGATATGAATAGATTTATTGATCTTTTCATTATTTTTTATTATATCATTTTTTATATGTATAAACAGTGATTTTTTGCGTGTATTGGTCAACATCAAAAACCAAAGGTGGATATCAAAACATTACAAGATTCATATACATAAAGTTGCTAACAATCCCACACAGCTCCTTCAAAACAACACGATCATACTAGCACTCACTCAACAGCGACATCATGCACCACATCACATCAGTACATAGAGATAAAAACATATACATGATTAAATAGCAATTCTGCTGTACATGTTTAATTGCCCAAATACTGTTAAGGGTCAAACAGCAAATAAATGATACAAGGTAAAAATGTCTTCTACAGTATATGGCTATAGTTCATAGTCTGTCAGTGAGGCATGCCAAAAAGATCAATAGAGCCTATATATTATAGATTAATTGTCACGGGAGGTTTGCCATCGGTCAAAAGGGTTAAATATGAGAGTTTGAGGATAACATCTAAAAATTGGAATAAAGTGCAGAAACAAAGGAAGAACCAAAAACATATATATGTGTGTTTTAAATATATACACATATATATGGGTAGACGTGCAACTAATCAGTAAGGGTTGAGAAAGCTTCTCCCATAATCAAAGCAATTGCGAAGGTACAGAGTGCAAGAAACTAGGTGGACACAGATCGAAGACTAATCAAGGCCTGGACGGCAGACACAAAAATTAACCGTTAACAGTGCAACCTTATAGCCCATCAGGGAAAAAAAGATAACATATTCAGTATATATAGGTTACGATATGCTCTCAAAATAATGGGACCATAGGGTACCTAGCGGTCAGAAGGTTCTCCGCAAATCGGCAAATACGGTAGTCCTCAACTCGAAGACTGGCTTCAGGAAAAGGATGAGGGCCTGGAGTGTTTATATATCTGGAAAGTTACAAAGACGACATTCAAGAGCTAGACCCGACATTCATCTATTGTCCAATTACGATAGCCGCAAGTGGACGAAGGACACTGCCAGCTACCCACCCGTCAGCCGTCTGAAGATCAGTCCTTGTTCAAACGGGGGCGGTGAATGATTCGTAACCAATAGGTCAAAGCGAGGGAAGGTTTATCTCGTCGGGTAGAAAATCAGGGAACGGCAGCCTCCCAGTCGATTATGCGAGGTAGGAGAATGTGGAGGAGAGTAATGGATGCGTCGAAGCCTACGGAGACAAAAGGGGATAAATATCACACGCACTGTCAGCGCATAGAAGGAAGAAAGTGAGAATAAGGTGGTCCAGATAGAGTCAGGGCCGCTTACCTATATTCACCGGCAGGAACAACAAACAAACACGGAGCATAGGTCTCGCTGATACGCGGCGGATGCAGAGCTTCCGTGCATGGGAGGATCAAGGGAGACAAGATCTCCTCATAAGTCGATGCAGGATGTCGGCTAGCCAATAGGCGGCCAGGAATAATTAACGCGAGGATCTGTGATGAAAATAAAAAGGGGACTGAGGGGAAAGGTAGTAAAGAACATGCACAGTGGCCATGTTGAGCGAGTAAAGTGCACCCGATTCAGATAGAGGGTGTCCAGCTAATCTCAAACGCAAAAGGGGAGATAATGGATAACAGGGATGATCAAGATGGGCGAAAAATAAGAAAGAAATAAAAGGAGAACTAAGCAACAGGCACAGCGTCCATCTTAAATGGGTAAGATCAGCTTAAATCAAAAATGGGGGAGGGGGGGCCAAATACACTCATTCGCAAAAAAGAAAGAAAGGGTCAGGAACCACAATGAGGACTCCTGAAAAACAAAAATTCAGAGCAATTAAAAGGGTCCCAGGGTGTAAATGGGAGAAGGCAGATGTGAACATTGGCCAGAGGGGTTAAGTTATAGCATTCTCCCAGGGGCAATGTTCATTTAGGCCTTTATTCACTGCGTTAAGGAGGTAGATCCAAAATACCTCTTTTTTTTGCGGATCTGTACAGGGTCTTTTCCGGGATGGGTCACAATTCTCTCCAGGATCGACCACTTGAGATCCTGTGCAGTGTGGTTCTTTTCAAGCCAATGCGGAACCAGTGGGGCAGATAGTTTCTTTGTTCGGATATTAGACTTATGTTCCCCAATTCTGGTCCTGCATTCCCGTCCAGTCTCTCCAACATAAACCATGCGACATGAACACAAGATCACATACACAATGTTGGAGGTACGACAGTTAGTCATTTTAGATAGTTTGACCAGGCGTTCCGGGGTATCAATGGTATCTCCTGTAAGGGCATTGGGGCAGGCCTGACAGTTGCTGCACCGGTGGTTGCCCAAAATAGGTCCAGGGCCAATGATAGCTTTTTGATAAGGGGAAGGAGGTTCCTGTAGTTTGCCTTTGACCACATAGTTCTTAAGGTTCTTGTTCCTTTTGAATGCAAAGATGGGTTTCGGGAGTGTGTAATCCTCATTGCCCGTGTTAAGGAGATACCAGCAAGAATTTATAGTCTGTCTCAGTTTGTGGTCAATGTTGGAGTGTTTGGTCACAGAGACCAGTTTATCAGCAAGTTGCTTTTCCTTAGGTAGGAACATAGAGACTCGGTTGAAATATCTAGCCCTTTTAAGGGAGTCCTTGATAAGTTTCTGGGGATAGCCTCGATGGATAAGTTTTCTCCTAAGTACATCAGCTTGGTCAAGGAAGTCCTTGATGTTGGAACAATTTCTTTGAATTCGAAGAAACTGACTGAATGGGATGCTGTCCCTTTGGCAGCGAGGGTGGTAACTGCCATACTGCAGAAGCGTGTTCCTTGCAGTAGGTTTGGTAAATAGGGATACATAGAGTTTGTTTTGATTGCGTTTAATCCAAACGTCAAGGAACTCCAATTGGAGGTTGCTGGAATGGGCAGTGAATTTAAGATTAATATCGGCCGTGTTAATCCACAGTAGGAAAACATCCAATGAGGTTTGGTCACCCTCCCAGATGAAGAAGATATCATCAATGAATCGGACCCATGTACGAACATTCTCATGAAAGGGGGCCATTTCATTGTATATATTCGTATGTTTCCTATGTTCAAAATGTCCCCTATAGAGACAAGCAATACTTGGAGCACAGGAGGCCCCCATACTGACTCCTTGTATCTGTTGAAAGAAGCAGTGGTTAAATTCAAAATAGTTTTCATAGAGAACTATTTTGAGGCATTGAATGATGAAGGGAGCGTTAGTAATCTCAGGCTCGGACGCCAGGATTTCTTGTATGACCAATAGGGCTCCCTCCTGGGGAATGTTGGTGTATAAGGATTCAAGATCCAGTGTTACCAACAATTCACTATCAGCAGAAAAAGGCGCTCCCTCAATTCTGGAGATAAAATGGCTAGTGTCTTTGACAAAGGACTCCAGTTTATTGACCAACGGTTGAAGAAAACGGTCAATAAATATGGAGAGGGGTTCCGTGGCTGATCCGATAGTAGATACTATCGGTCTCAGGGGGGGATCAAGAGTGTTTTTGTGGGTCTTAGGGACTCCATAAATAATGGGCATGCGGGTGTAGCTAGGTGTTAAGAAAGCCGCTTCTTTGGAACATATATATCCTTTGTCAACAGCCTCCTCCACCAGGGTGAGGATACGTTTTTTCAGAATAGTTTCAGGATTCTTGCCAATTTGTTTGTAGTGTCTATCAGCAGCCAAAAGGGTGTTCATTTTGTCAATATATGTGGGGGTGTCAAAAATCACAATACCCCCACCCTTATCGCAGGGTTTGATGGTGAGGTTTTGGTTGGATTTAAGAGCTAGCAAAGTGTTAGTTTCCTCACTGGAGAGGTTGCTAGGGGGTTTGGGTACATATTTGATGATTTTACATATCTTTTTTGTAACGACCTTCTCAAAGATGCCAACCTCCAGGCCAACTACTTCCAGCGAGGGAGTGAAGTTGGACAGGGGCTTAAGGCCAGATGGATTTTCCTCAGTTTCAAGGGAGGGTCTATTGAAAAAATATTTTTTTAATCTAATTTTACGAAAAAATTGATAGAGGTCTTTCAAAAGTTCAAATTTGCTGAAGTTGTTAGTAGGGACAAAGGAAAGGCCCCTGGATAAAAGAGTCAGAGATTCAGGGCCCACACAGGTATTGGACAGATTGAACACAGGAATGCTTTTTACGTTTGTTGGCGTGTCTGGATGTACATTTGTGGCTGGGTTTGATCCTGACGGTAATTCCTTTGATGTGGGTTTCGCGTTCTGGGGCGAAAATTCCCCCTGAATTTGCCTAAAAAACGATTAGGCATGGTTGGTCTTTCAAAGGTGTCTTGTCTGTGTTGGTAGTTAGGATCATAGTTACTAGTGCCCTCACCTTCAGAGTCTGTGGTGTCTGAGAAGGTGGTAACCCGTCTATTACCCCATCTAGGGGTGTTGCTGCCAGGGGTGGGATCTTCTGAGATGTTATAGAAGTTGGTAGTTAGATAAGGGTATGTGCGTTCTTGAGTGAATGCGCGAATGTCTTTCCTAAGCTTATCTGTTTTTCTCTTTAAGAGATAATCTGTGAAGGAGTCGAGTTCTAAACAGATTTCCTCTAGTTTCTTCTTCCCCATTTCAACTGGATTGTCTTTTTTCAGTTTTTCTTCCAGTTCTTCTATCTCTCTGTTGAGGATAGCTATAACTTCTCTGGCAGTTTCCACAATCAACATCATCCAATCTCTGGAACATCTGTTTGATATTAGAGCCCATTTTTCTAAAAATTGTCTGATCTCTATAAAGAGGCCAGGTATATTTCTGACCCTCAGTCCGATGGGGATCGTTCCCGCTTTCAGGTATTCCAGCATGAATTTGGCATGGAATTCAGTACGTTTACTCTTTTTCTTCAGGTTTAAGAGTTTAGTCCATTCCCTCTCCAACCCTTTATTTAAGGTGAATTGTTGATCATTACCAGCGACTAAGCCTATCATTTTGGCAAAGTCTTCATCTGAAAATCCGAAAGTCTTGATACTTTCCATGGTGGAAGGGTGCTGGGGTCACAACCAGATTATGGGGTCCCAGGCAAACTAGTAACCAAAAACAGTGATTTATGAAAGGAAATGGTAAGACAAAAAGAAAAGGACAAAGGGGTGAAAAACAATTGAAGCACAATTATTCCAAAGGAAGGACCAAATAGCCCCCACAGCACAGGGCTGTGACTTAACATCCACTAAGAAGGGGGACCCCTTAGATTGGATAAGGGCAGGTAAAACAGGGGAACTAAGAATTACCGAAAAGAAAGGAAAATACCTGCCACAAATTGATAAAAGAACAAGGCCCTATACAGGGTCCAAGCAATTAATACCCACGGCCAGTAGGCAAACCAGGACAATGAACAACTAAGTAATGATATGAATAGATTTATTGATCTTTTAATTATTTTTTATTATATCATTTTTTATATGTATATACAGTGATTTTTTGCGTGTATTGGTCAACATCAAAAACCAAAGGTGGATATCAAAACATTACAAGATTCATATACATAAAGTTGCTAACAATCCCACACAGCTCTTTCAAAACAACACGATCATACTAGTACTCACTCAACAGCGACATCATGCACCACATCACATCAGTACACAAAAATAAAAACATATACATGATTAAATAGCAATTCTGCTGTTCAGATTCAATGAATAAAGTTTCAACAGCCCGGTGGGCTAAAAAGCACCAATGAGCACAATTTCAACAGCCAGGTAGGCTTAAAAACGCCAACGCGCGTTTCGGTGTCAAGCCCCCACAGGGGCTACACCTTCATCAGGGCGAAGGAGGGCAGGTGGGGTGGGACAGACACACCTGTAGACAGAGAAAAAATAGAGAAAATACAAATTTATATATATATGTTCAATTGCCCAAATACTGTTAAGGGTCAAACAGCAAATAAATGATACAAGGTAAAAATGTCTTCTACACTATATGGCTATAGTTCATAGTCTGTCAGTGAGACATGCCAAAAAGATCAATAGAGCCTATATATTATAGATTAATTGTCACGGGAGGTTTGCCATCGGTCAAAAGGGTTAAATATGAGAGTTTGAGGATAACATCTAAAAATTGGAATAAAGTGCAGAAACAAAGGAAGAACCAAAAACATATATATGTGTGTTTTAAATATATACACATATATATGGGTAGACGTGCAACTAATCAGTAAGGGTTGAGAAAGCTTCTCCCAGAATCAAAGCAATTGCGAAGGTACAGAGTGCAAGAAACTAGGTGGACACAGATCGAAGACTAATCAAGGCCTGGACGGCAGACACAAAAATTAACCGTTAACAGTGCAACCTTATAGCCCATCAGGGAAAAAAAGATAACATATTCAGTATATATAGGTTACGATATGCTCTCAAAATAATGGGACCATAGGGTACCTAGCGGTCAGAAGGTTCTCCGAAAATCAGCAAATACGGTAGTTCTCAACTCGAAGACTGGCTTCTGGAAAAGGATGAGGGCCTGGAGTGTTTATATATCTGGAAAGTTACAAAGACGACATTCAAGAGCTAGACCCGACATTCATCTATTGTTCAATTACGATAGCCGCAAGTGGGCGAAGGACACTGCCAGCTACCCACCCGTCAGCCGTCTGAAGATCAGTCCTTGTTCAAACGGGGGCGGTGAATGATTCGTAACCAATAGGTCAAAGCGAGGGAAGGTTTATCTCGTCGGGTAGAAAATCAGGGAACGGCCGCCTCCCAGTTGATTATGCGAGGTAGGAGAATGTGGAGGAGAGTAATGGATGCGTCGAAGCCTACGGAGGCAAAAGGGGATAAATATCACACGCACTGTCAGCGCATAGAAGGAAGAAAGTGAGAATAAGGGGGTCCAGATAGATTCAGGGCCGCTTACCTATATTCACAGGCAGGAACAACAAACAAACACGGAGCATAGGTCTCGCTGATTCGCAGCGGATGCAGAGCTTCCGTGCATGGGAGGATCAAGGGAGACAAGATCTCCTCATAAGTCGATGCAGGATGTCGGCTAGCCAATAGGCGGCCAGGAATAATTAACGCGAGGATCTGTGATGAAAATAAAAAGGGGACTGAGGGGAAAGGTAGTAAAGAACATGCAGAGCGGCCATGTTGAGCGAGTAAAGTGCACCCGATTCAGATAGAGGGTGTCCAGCTAATCTCAAACGCAAAAGGGGAGATAATGGATAACAGGGATGATCAAGATGGGCGAAAAATAAGAAATAAATAAAAGGAGAACTAAGCAACAGGCACAGCGTCCATCTTAAATGGGTAAGCTCAGCTTAAATCAAAAATGGGGGAGGGGGGGCCAAATACACTCATTCGCAAAAAAGAAAGAAAGGGTCAGGAACCACAATGAGGACTCATGAAAAACAAAAATTCAGAGCAACTAAAAGGGTCCCAGGGTGTAAATGGGAGAAGGCAGATGTGAACATTGGCCAGAGGGGTTAAGTTATAGCATTCTCCCAGGGGCAATGTTCATTTAGGCCTTTATTCACTGCGTTAAGGAGGTAGATCCAAAATACCTCTCTTTTTTTGCGGATCTGTACAGGGTCTTTTCCGGGATGGGTCACAATTCTCTCCAGGATCGACCACTTGAGATCCTGTTCAGTGTGGTTCTTTTCAAGCCAATGCGGAACCAGTGGGGCAGATAGTTTCTTGGTTCGGATATTAGACTTATGTTCCCCAATTCTGGTCCTGCATTCCCGTCCAGTCTCTCCAACATAAACCATGCGACATGAACACAAGATCACATACACAATGTTGGAGGTACGACAGTTAGTTATTTTAGATAGTTTGACCAGGCGTTCCGGGGTATCAATGGTATCTCCTGTAAGGGCATTGGGGCAGGCCTGACAGTTGCCGCACCGGTGGTTGCCCAAAATAGGTCCAGGGCCAATGATAGCTTTTTGATAAGGGGAAGGAGGTTCCTGTAGTTTGCCTTTGACCAGATAGTTCTTAAGGTTCTTGTTCCTTTTGAATGCAAAGATGGGTTTCGGGAGTGTGTAATCCTCATTGCCGGTGTTAAGGAGATACCAGCAAGAATTTATAGTCTGTCTCAGTTTGTGGTCAATGTTGGAGTGTTTGGTCACACAGACCAGTTTATCAGCAAGTTGCTTTTCCTTAGGTAGGAACATAGAGACTCGGTTGAAATATCTAGCCCTTTTAAGGGAGTCCTTGATAAGTTTCTGGGGATAGCCTCGATGGATAAGTTTTCTCCTAAGTACATCAGCTTGGTCAAGGAAGTCCTTGATGTTGGAACAATTTCTTCGAATTCGAAGAAACTGACTGAATGGGTTGCTGTCCCTTTGGCAGCGAGGGTGGTAACTGCCATACTGCAGAAGCGTGTTCCTTGCAGTAGGTTTGGTAAATAGGGATACATAGAGTTTGTTTTGATTGTGTTTAATCCAAACGTCAAGGAACTCCAATTGGAGGTTGCTGGAATGGGCCGTGAACTTAAGATTAATATCGGCCGTGTTAATCCACAGTAGGAAAACATCCAATGAGGTTTGGTCGCCCTCCCAGATGAAGAAGATATCATCAATGAATCGGACCCATGTACGAACATTCTCATGAAAGGGGGCCATTTCATTGTATATATTCCTATGTTCAAAATGTCCCATATAGAGACAAGCAATACTTGGAGCACAGGAGGCCCCCATACTGACTCCTTGTATCTGTTGAAAGAAGCAGTGGTTAAATTCAAAATAGTTTTCATAGAGAACTATTTTGAGGCATTGAATGATGAAGGGAGCGTTAGTAATCTCAGGCTCGGACGCCAGGATCTCTTGTATGACCAATAGGGCTCCCTCCTGGGGAATGTTGGTGTATAAGGATTCAAGATCCAGTGTTACCAACAATTCACTATCAGCAGAAAAAGGCGCTACCTCAATTCTGGAGATAAAATGGCCAGTGTCTTTGACAAAGGACTCCAGTTTATTGACCAACAGTTGAAGAAAACGGTCAATAAATTTGGAGAGGGGTTCCGTGGCTGATCCGATAGTAGATACTATCGGTCTCAGGGGGGGATCAAGAGTGTTTTTGTGGGTCTTAGGGACTCCATAAATAATGGGCATGCGGGTGTAGCTAGGTGTTAAGAACGCCGCGTCTTTGGAATATATATATCCTTTGTCAACAGCCTCCTCCACCAGGGCGAGGATACGTTTTTTCAGAATAGATTCAGGATTCTTGCCAATTTGTTTGTAGTGTCTATCAGCATCCAAAAGGGTGTTCATTTTGTCAATATATGTGGGGGTGTCAAAAATCACAATACCCCCACCCTTATCGCAGGGTTTGATGGTGAGGTTTTGGTTGGATTTAAGAGCTAGCAAAGTGTTAGTTTCCTCACTGGAGAGGTTGCTAGGGGGTTTGGGTACATATTTGATGATTTTACATATCTTTTTTGTAACGACCTTCTCAAAGATGCCAACCTCCGGGCCAACTACTTCCAGCGAGGGAGTGAAGTTGGACGGGGGCTTAAGGCCAGATGGATTTTCCTCAGTTTCAAGGGAGGGTCTATTGAAAAAATATTTTTTTAATCTAATTTTACGAAAAAATAGATAGAGGTCTTTCAAAAGTTCAAATTTGCTGAAGTTGTTAGTAGGGACAAAGGAAAGGCCCCTGGATAAAAGAGTCAGAGATTCAGGGCCCACACAGGTATTGGACAGATTGAACACAGGAATGCTTTTTACGTTTGTTGGCGTGTCTGGATGTACATTTGTGGCTGGGTTTGATCCTGACGGTAATTCCTTTGATGTGGGTTTCGCGTTCTGGGGCGAAAATTCCCCCTGAATTTGCCTAAAAAACGATTAGGCATGGTTGGTCTTTCAAAGGTGTCTTGTCTGTGTTGGTAGTTAGGATCATAGTTACTAGTGCCCTCACCTTCAGAGTCTGTGGTGTCTGAGAAGGTGGTAACCCGTCTATTACCCCATCTAGGGGTTTTGCTGCCAGGGGTGGGATCTTCTGAGATGTTATAGAAGTTGGTAGTTAGATAAGGGTATGCGCGTTCTTGAGTGAATGCGCGAATGTCTTTCCTAAGCTTATCTGTTTTTCTCTTTAAGAGATAATCTGTGAAGGAGTCGATTTCTAAACAGATTTCCTCTAGTTTCTTCTTCCCCATTTCAACTGGATTGTCTTTTTTCAGTTTTTCTTCCAGTTCTTCTATCTCTCTGTTGAGGATAGCTATAACTTCTCTGGCAGTTTCCACAATCAACATCATCCAATCTCTGGAACATCTGTTTGATATTAGAGCCCATTATTCTAAAAATTGTCTGATCTCTATAAAGAGGCCAGGTATATTTCTGACCCTCAGTCCGATGGGGATCGTTCCCGCTTTCAGGTATTCCAGCATGAATTTGGCATGGAATTCAGTACGTTTACTCTTTTTCTTCAGGTTTAAGAGTTTAGTCCATTCCCTCTCCAACCCTTTATTTAAGGTGAATTGTTGATCATTACCAGCGACTAAGCCTATCATTTTGGCAAAGTCTTCATCTGAAAATCCGAAAGTCTTGATACTTTCCATGGTGGAAGGGTGCTGGGGTCACAACCAGATTATGGGGTCCCAGGCAAACTAGTAACCAAAAACAGTGATTTATGAAAGGAAATGGTAAGACAAAAAGAAAAGGACAAAGGGGTGAAAAACAATTGAAGCACAATTATTCCAAAGGAAGGACCAAATAGCCCCTACAGCACAGGGCTGTGACTTAACATCCACTAAGAAGGGGGACCCCTGAGATTGGATAAGGGCAGGTAAAACAGGGGAACTAAGAATTACCGAAAAGAAAGGAAAATACCTGCCACAAATTGATAAAAGAACAAGGCCCTATACAGGGTCCAAGCAATTAATACCCATGGCCAGTAGGCAAACCAGGACAATGAACAACTAAGTAATGATATGAATAGATGTATTGATCTTTTAATTATTTTTTATTATATCATTTTTTATATGTATATACAGTGATTTTTTGCGTGTATTGGTCAACATCAAAAACCAAAGGTGGATATCAAAACATTACAAGATTCATATACATAAAGTTGCTAACAATCCCACACAGCTCCTTCAAAACAACACGATCATACTAGCACTCACTCAACAGCGACATCATGCACCACATCACATCAGTACACAGAAATAAAAACATATACATGATTAAATAGCAAGTCTGCTGTTCAGATTCAAAGAATAAAGTTTCAACAGCCCGGTGGGCTAAAAAGCACCAATGAGCACAATTTCAACAGCCAGGTAGGCTTAAAAACGCCAACGCGCGTTTCGGTGTCAAGCCCCCACAGGGGCTGCACCTTCATCAGGGCGAAGGAGGGCAGGTGGGGTGGGACAGACACACCTGTAGACAGAGAAAAAATAGAGAAAATACAAATGTATATATATACATGTTCAATTGCCCAAATACTGTTAAGGGTCAAACAGCAAATAAATGATACAAGGTAAAAATTTCTTCTACAGTATATGGCTATAGTTCATAGTCTGTCAGTGAGGCATGCCAAAAAGATCAATAGAGCCTATATATTATAGATTAATTGTCACGGGAGGTTTGCCATCGGTCAAAAGGGTTAAATATGAGAGTTTGAGGATAACATCTAAAAATTGGAATAAAGTGCAGAAACAAAGGAAGAAGCAAAAACATATATATGTGTGTTTTAAATATATACACATATATATGGGTAGACGTGCAACTAATCAGTAAGGGTTGAGAAAGCTTCTCCCAGAATCAAAGCAATTGCGAAGGTACAGAGTGCAAGAAACTAGGTGGACACAGATCGAAGACTAATCAAGGCCTGGACGGCAGACACAAAAATTAACCGTTAACAGTGCAACCTTATAGCCCATCAGGGAAAAAAAGATAACATATTCAGTATATATAGGTTACGATATGCTCTCAAAATATTGGGACCATAGGGTACCTAGCGGTCAGAAGGTTCTCCGCAAATCGGCAAATACGGTAGTTCTCAACTCGAAGACTGGCTTCTGGAAAAGGATGAGGGCCTAGAGTGTTTATATATCTGGAAAGTTACAAAGACGACATTCAAGAGCTAGACCCGACATTCATCTATTGTCCAATTACGATAGCCGCAAGTGGGCGAAGGACACTGCCAGCTACCCACCCGTCAGCCGTCTGAAGATCAGTCCTTGTTCAAACGGGGGCGGTGAATGATTCGTAACCAATAGGTCAAAGCGAGGGAAGGTTTATCTCGTCGGGTAGAAAATCAGGGAACGGCAGCCTCCTAGTCGATTATGCGAGGTAGGAGAATGTGGAGGAGAGTAATGAATGCGTCGAAGCCTACGGAGGCAAAAGGGGATAAATATCACACGCACTGTCAGCGCATAGAAGGAAGAAAGTGAGAATAAGGGGGTCCAGATAGATTCAGGGCCGCTTACCTATATTCACCGGCAGGAACAACAAACAAACACGGAGCATAGGTCTCGCTGATACGCGGCGGATGCAGAGCTTCCGTGCATGGGAGGATCAAGGGAGATAAGATCTCCTCATAAGTCGATGCAGGATGTTGGCTAGCCAATAGGCGGCCAGGAATAATTAACGCGAGGATCTGTGATGAAAACAAAAAGGGGACTGAGGGGAAAGGTAGTAAAGAACATGCAGAGCGGCCATGTTGAGCGAGTAAAGTGCACCCGATTCAGATAGAGGGTGTCCAGCTAATCTCAAATGCAAAAGGGGAGATAATGGATAACAGGGATGATCAAGATGGGCGAAAAATAAGAAATAAATAAAAGGAGAACTAAGCAACAGGCACAGCGTCCATCTTAAATGGATAAGATCAGCTTAAATCAAAAATGGGGGAGGGGGGGCCAAATACACTCATTCGCAAAAAAGAAAGAAAGGGTCAGGAACCACAATGAGGACTCATGAAAAACAAAAATTCAGAGCAATTAAAAGGGTCCCAGGGTGTAAATGGGAGAAGGCAGATGTGAACATTGGCCAGAGGGGTTAAGTTATAGCATTCTCCCAGGGGCAATGTTCATTTAGGCCTTTATTCACTGCGTTAAGGAGGTAGATCCAAAATACCTCTCTTTTTTTGCGGATCTGTACAGGGTCTTTTCCGGGATGGGTCACAATTCTCTCCAGGATCGACCACTTGAGATCCTGTTCAGTGTGGTTCTTTTCAAGCCAATGCGGAACCAGTGGGGCAGATAGTTTCTTGGTTCGGATATTAGACTAATGTTCCCCAATTCTGGTCCTGCATTCCCGTCCAGTCTCTCCAACATAAACCATGCGACATGGACACAAGATCACATACACAATGTTGGAGGTACGACAGCTAGTCATTTTAGATAGTTTGACCATGCGTTCTGGGGTATCAATGGTATCTCCTGTAAGGGCATTGGGGCAGGCCTGACAGTTGCCGCACCGGTTGTTGCCCAAAATAGGTCCAGGGCCAATGATAGCTTTTTGATAAGGGGAAGGAGGTTCCTGTAGTTTGCCTTTGACCAGATAGTTCATAAGGTTCTTGTTCCTTTTGAATGCAAAGATGGGTTTCGGGAGTGTGTAATCCTCATTGCCCGTGTTAAGGAGATACCAGCAAGAATTTATAGTCTGTCTCAGTTTGTGGTCAATGTTGGAGTGTTTGGTCACACAGACCAGTTTATCAGCAAGTTGCTTTTCCTTAGGTAGGAACATAGAGTCTCAGTTGAAATATCCAGCCCTTTTAAGGGAGTCCTTGATAAGTTTCTGGGGATAGCCTCGATGGATAAGTTTTCTCCTAAGTACATCAGCTTGGTCAAGGAAGTCCTTGATGTTGGAACAATTTCTTCGAATTCGAAGAAACTGACTGAATGGGATGCTGTCCCTTTGGCAGCGAGGGTGGTAACTGCCATACTGCAGAAGCGTGTTCCTTGCAGTAGGTTTGGTAAATAGGGATACATAGAGTTTGTTTTGATTGTGTTTAATCCAAACGTCAAGGAACTCCAATTGGAGGTTGCTTTAAAATGTGTGTCTGTGCGAACTACTTAAAATATGAACAAGTATGCAGCATAATCTCACTTTTATTCAGGAAGAAGAGGACGTTTGTGACTGTGACTCTGGGCTCACTTGGCAGAAACACCCCCTGACCCTCCACCCCCATCGCAAAATGTAATGCCCGTGAAAAGGGTAGGTGGACGCAGTTTTATATAAAACATAGTCCTGAGAGCACTATTGAAAATGAAAACTTGATGTAGTATATGGTATAAACTATGCACCAAAAAGTGTGATATAAGATGAACCGGGGCGTGAAATATAATATGCAATACATTGTGCGCAGTGACAGATTCATTGGAGAGCGCGAGATAGCACAGGCACTAGCGCGTGCTATGCGATATGCGCCTTGGAGTGTAATATGCACAGGGCAGTGTTGAGTAACATAACTAGTCTCTAAAGTTGTAATATAAAATATGTGCTGGGGAGTGTAACGTTGCATATGCACTGTGACAAAGATATGGATCCCAGATTGTAATATGTATGGCATAGCGCTGTGCGTTATAACATACACATCGAGGAAGGCACGTTAGATGGGGCAATATAACCCGTGCGAAGGCAAGTGTGGCATGACATATTCATGGGGTGGTGTTACAGTGCACATGGGCTAGAGAGTGTCATAGCATACGCACTAGCTGGTGGAATACAACACAGAGGTGTGAGGCAATCGGCGGGCACTGGTGGGTGTAACACAGCACTGGGCTCAGCCAGGAGCACGCTGTGACTCTCAAGTGAGGTTCGTCTCCTTTCCAGAGAGTAAAATAAAAAGTATTACACATCCGGCGGTGGATGTGTTTTTTATTAACCGTGAGGGGGGTTTCTTGCATAGTTTGGTCGAATTTTTGTCGAATCCCCTTTGAATGGGTTGGTGTGCGTGTATATTAAATGTGCCCGTCAATAGCTACCCATGTTTGTATAAATAAACGACAAGGGTGTCTACTTGGAGAGTACCCACCGGCGGGGCCCCGGGATTAGGCACGGTTGGGCGTCAGACACGTCAGAGCTTCACTAGCGGTGTAAATACATTCCATGTGGATTCATTCTATGCATGGTCGCCTTTTAATGAATATCACGCAAATCGTCATGGTGATAGGTACATACGGTTTGTCCAGCATGTCCTAGGTGTTTCTATAAATATATATATTTTTAAAATAATAAAAAACAGAGGCCGGCCCCGGGGGATGGGGTCCCTGGAGCCATAAGTGGCCTGAGGAGAGGGGCAACGCAGCCCCCTTCTAAAGAATTTAAATTAAAAAAAGGCCATGACCCGGGGGTTGGGGTCCCTGGGGCCGATTAAGTCCTTGGGAGGGCCAAATTAAATTTTTTCAACAAAAAAATTAGGGTGCAGGCCCTGGGGGATGGGGTCCCCAGGGCCAGTAAATTAGAAAAAGAAGGGGGGCCACACAGCCCTCCTTCTTAAATAAATAAAAGACCGGCATCGCGCTGGAGGCCACGCCCCCTCCTTGCAGCACTCTGCAAACGCGCCCCCTGGCCAGTTGTAAGTTGGGGAATTAATTCCCCTTCAATACTGAGTGTCCCTGAGGGCCAACTAGCCCAACAGGTATCCCCAGTGTGCGCAAGGGAGCTGCGTTGCAGACAGGTGTTCTGAGGCCACGCCCCTTTTTACACCTCTATGCAACGCAGCTCTTTGGCGCTTACTGGAGGTACCTAGTGGGCTAGTTTGACCCTAGGGACCCTTAGGATTCAAGGGGACTTAATCTCTCAACTTAGAACGGCCACAGGGCGCATTTACACAGTGGTGAAGGTAGGGCCTGAGGTGACGTGTGCAAACACGCCCTGTGGCGCGTTTTAAGTTGGGGAAATAATTCCTTTTCAATCCTGAGGGAACCTGGGGGCCAACTAGCCCACCAGGTGCTTCCAGTAAGTGCCACTGCTCTGCGTTGCAGAGAGGTGGTGCAGGCCGTGCCCCTTTTTACACGTCTCTGCAATGGCGCTTACTGGACGTACCTAGTGGGCTATTTTACCCCTAGGGATCCTCAGGATTCAAGGGGACTTAATCTCCCAACTTAAAAAACGGCCACAGGGCATGTTTATTACAGTGGGGAAGGAAGGGGACGGGGCCTGAGGTGCCGTGTGCAAACACGCCCTATTGCGCGTTTTAAGTTTGGGAAATAATTCCCCTTCAATCCTGAGGGCCCTGGGGGCTAACTAGCCCACCAGGTGCTTCCAGTAAGCGCCACTGAGCTGTGTTGCAGAGAGGTGGTCCAGACCGTGCCACTTTTTACACCTCTCTGCAACGCAGCTCTGTGGCGCATACTGGAGGTACCTAGTTGGCTAGTTGGACCCTAGGGACCCTCAGGATTCAAATTAACTTAATCTCCCAACTAAAAACGGCCACAGGGCGTGTTTACACAGTGGTGAAGGGAGGGGACAGGGCCTGAGTTAACGTGTGCAAACAAGCCCTGTAGCGCGTTTTAAGTTGGGGAAATAATTCCCCTTCAATCCTGAGGGCCCCTGGGGGCTAACTAGCCCACCAGGTGCTTCCAGTAAGCGCAATTAAGAAAACAACAGCTGACCAAGGTCAAGCACCTCAATTCCAATAATAGCGTATATCAAAAGTCAAGTGCAACTCCCCGCATCCGCTGTTGGGAGATGCCAATCAATGAATCAGTCCAAACAAAAAATGGAAGGTGCACTCTAATGGAAGTCAAACAGGAAATATACTTGAAGTCCAAAATGATTCTTCTTTTATTCACAGTTGTTTTACTAAAAACGGCACACAGCCAACGCGTTTCGTTCCCTAGTGCCACGGGAACTTCGTCAGGGCTTACTAAGAATATCAAAAACACTTTCAGAGTGAGCATCAAGATTCAGGTTCAGTGCTTATAGTGTATGCAAACACTACTATGGATAATACAATTCAACCAATCCAAGTATTCCTGAAGAAAGAACCTGTAAAAACGGAATATTTAACTCATATCAAGTAAGCGTTCCTAATAGTCAAAGAAGGCGGATGTGTGTAATACCTGAAAAGATCCCTTAATGAAGGGGGAATACGGTACAAAATGAGTCGCCAATGCAGGAGCAGTAATTAATTTCACACAGGTAATAATGATAGAGAACCATTAGATCCCGCTATCAGCTTTCTCGTCAGCAGTAAAGGAAATCAGACAGCCTGATAACTGTGGACGGCACGAATCGGTCTACAGGAGAGAAGGAAGGGGCCCCTTCACATGTATTCACCGGCACGGGCATCCTACCCTTTTCCTCTGATTTATTTTGCACATCTTCACACGGTATTGCTAAAGTATCCACTCACCAGCAGTTCACCTTGAAGTGCACCTGCCACGTTGTTGATATTTCTTTTTTCTGAATTAGACCCGGTGGTTGTTAGCTCATAAGTAGAGGCACTTGCCCTGTCTGGCCCCTTTATGCCTGTAGATCATATTGGTTGGCACTTCACCTGAGACCCTTTAATTGCACTGTTGAAGATATGCGCATTAGCATTCTTGCCTTCGAGTTGGGTATAGGCACTCACCCCAACCTGACAGCACCTTTGCAATTTTAATGTAACGCTTTGGGCAGAAGGCGCATTACTCATAGCTGGATTGTTCTTATATTGCGCTCACTTGCCAATTGCCGGTGTAGCGCTCCGCTTCCATGATGGGTCCACTTGGACACTTACTTTTTGTTATCTTTAATTAGGCTACCATCTTCATTTATTATGTTATGCTTGCGTATTTGATGCATCAAGAACTTTAGCCTTAGCACAGTATTACAGTGGGGCGCAGCGCATTTACGTTGTCACACTACAATTGCGCAACTCTATTGTTATATTCATTTTGGATTTCATTAATGAGCATTCATCACAAATGGGCAATATTATGAGAAGTATTATACTTTGTACCGTGTATTAAGTGTGTTTTTTCTATTTATGTTTACCACCTTAAGATGGCCGCCGAGATCATTGTAGTTTTGATCTCATGTGTAATTGTTAAGATGCGCTCTAGACTTACTGCAATATATTTGCTGGACTCAGCATTGTAATTAAGACATGAGATTGCATGAATTAATATGTTATAAGAATTCTTAACATGAACCTCTAACTCATTTGGGTCATATTGTGGGATATATTTTATATCATTGTTTAACCATGCACAATATCCTGCTTTTCTCTCATTTGGTTCACCTTTCTAAGATGGCCGCTCAGATTTTTGTTGAATTTATTTTTAGTCCTATGTCTATTTTGTTGTGTTCATGGTCATGGTGAAAACTTTATTTAGTGACTGCTGTATAGTGCACTTTTACACGTGATCAAGGCTTTTGCCGAAATGCGTTGTGTGAATTAAATACTTGGACTTCCATACTTGGTGATTGCCTTGTCTTCCTGAGAGCGTACGTTATTGTGTTTTGGAATTGGGATATTTGAATTACCGGCACGCTCCGCCGGCGTGTACGCCACCCTTCGCGGGTCCCAGCATCTCGGAAGGAGCAACCTTGGCTTTTTTGTTTTTGATATATATATATATATATATATATATATATATAAACAGCAGAGAGTTGTCCCCTTAGTAGAAGCCACACAGCAAAAGGTAAGTTTTCAGGGGTTTATTTGGGGAGAGCTGACGATGCAAAGTGAAGACAAACATCAGGAATCAATGTCAATTCTGCCGACGCGTTTCGTGCGCTGTGCGCACTTCTTCATGGCTTGACGAAGTGAGAACGGCAAGTAAGTTCAGGACACCTGTATTTAATTACGATACAAGCCCATGTGGGCGGGGACAGTCCAACTGCCTGATGGTTATTGTGGTGCCTGCTGATGTATTCACAGTGGAATCTTTGCCGATAATCACAAGTAACATATAATAAAATCCCCAATGGGTCGATGAAGGTTTCCATCAGGGCAGCGACACCATCTGACTCTCCTCCCCGCACCTTCTGCTTCCTATGCTGACGTCGGTTGGTGCCATCACACGGACCACGAAACCATGGCAGGGCTTCCACCGTGGCAGGACTGGCCGCATCAAATAAACATTAGAGAGTTGTCCACTTACTAGAAGCCACACAGCAAAAGGTAAGTTTTCAGCGGTTTATTTGGGGAGAGCGAAATTTTCAAAAATAATGGGGCGCTCCGCTCAGCTCCTACCCTGAAAGTCTCGGGGTGATTCGTCAAGCGGGGACTCAGAAAAAAGGGGGGTCCCAAAGCGCGTTTACCCCATGCATTTTCCCATAGGACCTTTAGTCGAAGGTACAGCCTGAACGGCTGAACAGAATTACTTGAAATTTGACAAAGAGGTAGTCCTCAGGTCAGGCATGTGCCTTTTGCATATATGGTGTCAATCTGTTCAGTAGTTCCTGAGAAAATTGCAGTTAAAAGTACATAAATATCTATATGTGCGCACGGTGCGCGCACGGTGCTCGCACAGTGAGCGCACCAAATGTGCGCGAGCGTAATTCTGTTTGGTGGTTAGATATCAGTCAACATTCGAATCGGTCGAAATCAGGAAGTGTCGGACGCCATTTTGTGTGTCGCAGTGAAAAAGAAAGGTGGAGAACGTGAAAAGGGGGCAGGGTAGAGAGTTCCTGACCCCCTAGCCTTCAGGACCCCGAAGGGTGAAAAAAAAAATGTTTTCTTTTTTTTTTTTGTTTTTAAATCGCGGGGTGCGCGCTCCATGCGCGCACGATGAAAAACCCTTAAAAATAAAAAAAATTTTTTAAACTGTTTATAAGTTTATAGAAGATATTAACTATGCTGTTCAACTTTATCCAAATAAAAAAAAAAAAGAGCTGAGCCATTCCATATTACAGGATACAGTCAATCTATAACTATATACATAGGTAGTTTATTGTAAAATAAATATATAAAAAAATATAATAATACATACATAAATTGGCATTTAAAAAACCTTGCAAATTCACTAAAAAAACCATAGGTTTCACACACATTATAGTTAGAAATTAGCATTTAAAAAACCTTGCAAATTCACTTAAAAAACCATAGGTTTCACACACGTTATAGTTAGGAATTAGCATTTAAAAAACCTTGCAAATTCACTGAAAAAACAATAGGTTTCACACATGTTATAGTTAGCTGGACATTTCACTCGTAAAAAAACATTGAAATTCCCCCGTTATAGTTAGTTCAGCTAACTATAACTCGCGCGACCGCAATCCACTGCTGATGACGTCACATATTACATCACTCATGACATGGTCAGTGACATCACTCATGACATCACTGATGACATCTCAAATGACATCACTGATGACATCCCTGATGACATCATCCAGTGAATATGTGTCTTTCTGAAAAATAAATATTTTTTATATATGTATATCTAAAGCTTAATGGAAGAATAAATGGGTAAATAAGTGTCTAAATGGATGTTTTTTTTTGTAAAATTAATTGCATAACTGACTTATTAACAGTATCTTAGTGAATACAGTGATGTAATATGTGACGTCATCAGCAGTGGATTGTGGTCCCGCGAGTTATAGTTAGCTGAACTAACTATAACGGGGGAATTTCAATGTTTTTTTACGAGTGAAATGTCCAGCTAACTATAACATGTGTGAAACCTGTGTTTTTTTCAGTGAATATATATATATATATATATATATTTCAATATTTCACCGTATATCGCATGAGTCTTTCAAACAACGGATCCGGACCACGGTATGGTGCAATTACAATACTTTATTCAGTGCAGGACGGTATCACGCGTATCAGCTCTCACAGGAGCCTTGATCACATGACAAAGTTCAGTATTATCATTGGTGTATTTAAAGCGATTTGTGCAAGCGTGACAACATTCACCTGTGCAAATTGCGCTATAGACATAGAAAAGTTACTGTTACAAATTCGATAATACATTGGTATCGGCATCTATATACACAAAGGTAAAATTGATAAGACCTGATAAAAGTAATCCCTTATTAATTCAAAGTTTAATAGTAACAAAACTCTAATTTGATTTTGGTTAATATCCGATTTGGTTTTGTTTACAATACAATCCTATAACTTTATTGATCACATTGTGTCCCTTGGTGTATTACTGCTTAATGCTGTCCTTGCGTATATCCGCAAATATTTTTAACTAAAGCACTTGGTGTGTTTAAAGTGCTTTGTGCTACATCACCAAATTCCCTGAGTGTAAAATTATTATACAGGTTAACACATTGATTCTTGGTTTCCTCATTCTATTTAGTTTTTCTTGAGGGCGAGCTTTTGTTGCTTTATTTCCGTCTAGATACTGGAGCCCCAGTATAAGTCCGGTAATGTGTGTGCTATCGGTGGAAAAATTGTTTGTTAGCAAACGGCAGATTCTGACCCAAATGGGGCATTTAATTTAGCTTAGCTTAATTTTGTAAGTCAAACTACTTTATGTCGGTGTAAATACCCATAAAGCCCTTTGTCTGTCTGGTGTATGCGGGTCAAGTCACTGTTCTTTATGTGTGCTATCATTTAATTTACGTGCAAATGCGCAACAATTAAAGTGCAAGTGCTATTTTTCTATTTATGTCACATGCATGACGTGCAAATTGGCATCAATGTATTGTTAATAGGATCTTTTTGACAGTACTCAATGTATATAGATAAAATCATAAAAATCACAGTAAAATTCCTTGATTGCATTATCATTATACATGGAAAAACGTCAATAGAGCATATAAAATACATATAAAAACCACCAGCTATAAACCCGCGCATTTAAAATTTCCAGATAAATAACAATTTGATGTTCAATTAAATTTTTTTAAAAAGGATTCATATGTTAAGAATTGTCATTCAGTATTTTACAAACACGTATGTAGATCTTCTGTAACATTCAGCCCCATAGGATGTTTAGAATTTAGCTCCAAAATGTATCTGGTCTCTAAGTGGCGCAGACGTTGTTCCCTGTCCCCAGCTCTTCTACTTGGTGGGACTGAATCAATCACAAAGTATTTGAGGTCCTGACTCCTTGATCCATGAACACTTTAAAAATGGCGTGCCACTGGGTAGGTAGTGTCTTGGTTATTTATCGCCCTGTGGTGCTGTAAAATTCATTTGAGCACCTGTACCTTGGTGCTGCCTACATACTGTAGGTTGCACGGGCAAATTAAAATATGTACAGCCTATTCAGTTTTACATGTCAGAAGTTTGGATATTTTAATACTTCTGGCACTGAATGGTGTTGTATACACTGTCTGATTTTCCCCTTGTTGGCATGCCTTACAGGTTTTACATCTGTAAAAACCCTTATTATTATTATTAAGATAACATTTGTTAAGCGCTACTGTTACCCGTAGGTGTCCTTGCGCTGTGTGAAATCTTGCCCAAGGTTCAGAGCCGAGGTCCAACTAACCTGTAAACAGCCAAGTTTTTAAAGCTTTTCGAAAAACCATTAAGCTGGTCATACCTCTGAGGTATAGAGGAAGCTTATTCCAAGCCTTGGCTGCATTGACTACAAAGCTTCTTCCACCCCAGGTGGCCTTTTTTACAAATGGCACATAGACCAGCTTGGCATCAGATGAGCCTAATAATCTGATTGGAGTATACCAATACAGCCGCTCTTTTAAATAAGCCGGACCAGATCCATGATGTGCCTTGTGAACCAGACACAAAGCTTTGAACTGGGTACACTTCCTAACTGGCAACCAGTGAAGTTTCCGTATCTCCTTCGAGATTGGTGCGTATTTTTGTATGCCCGACACCAATCTAGCAGCTCCATTCTGCAGGAGTTGCAACTTCTGCATTAATCCTTTCTGGATGTTAAAATACAGACTATTACAATAATCAAGACTAGACATAGTAAGAGCTGTGATGACTGTTTGACGTTATTCTTTAGGTAAAAGCGGCAGAATTTTCTTGCAGGACCTGAGAGCAAAGGACGTAGCAGAGGCCACTGAATTTACTTTGTCTCTGAAACTGAGCTAATGGTCCACCCACACTACTAGGTCTTTTACCTTCCTGTTGGGTGAGGGAAGAGGACCCAAGGTGTCTGGCCACCATTCCGGAGTCCAGAAATTAGGATCATTGCCAAAACATACCACCTCCGCCTTACCGGAGTTCAGTTTAAGGCAGTTTTGGGTCATCCATATCCTTACGGCCTTCATACAGTCCTTAAAATGGACCGCTGTACTCCTCCACTCGGCTGGTAGAAGTGACACCACGATTTGAGTATCATCCGCATAGGAGGTCAGACTAAACCCAAATGACTGAATAAGGGGCGCTAAAGAGGACGCATATATGTTAAATAATGTCGGACTCAATGAGGATCCCTGCGGGACCCCACATGGCAATGAAAAAGGCTCGGATGAGAATTCCCCCAGAGACACCAACTGACTCCGGTTTGACAGAAAAGATCTTAGAAGTCTCCAAGCTGAGCCCTGTACTCCAATCTCCTGCAGACAGTCCATCAGCAGATCGTGATGGACCGTATCAAATGCTGCAGAAAGATCTAGCATGATCAAAGCAGCCTTGACCCCTTGATCTAAAATAGTCCGGATCTCTTCAGTAGATTTCAGGAGAGCAGATTCGGTGCTATGACCCCCTCGAAAGCCATACTGGGTTGGGTCCAATGCTTGCATAAATGCCAGAAATTGACTAAGTTGCATATTTAAATTTCTCTCAACAATTTTTGCATGTACAAGGAGTCTGGATATAGGCCTGAAATTGTTGGGATCTTTTGCGTCAAGATTCGGTTTCTTTAGTAGAGGCAGAATAGAGGTTTTTTTCCATTCTAATGGAAAATACCCCTCTGAGTACATAGTATTAAAAATGGGGGTCAAGACTCGGGAGACCGGTTCTGCCACTAACTTTAATAATGTTATCGGGCAAGGGTCAGAAGGGGAGCCAGATTTAACCAGCATAAGAAGGTTAAATGTTTCTGTAACTGTAAGCTGGGCAAATTTTTCCAGTAGAGCTTTCTTTTCTATATTTAGGTCATCCATTTGGCCCAGGCTAGTCTTAGGTGTTACATTAACAAAAGTGGAGAAGATAGCATCCACTTTCCCATAGAAGAATCTGGCCAGTTTTTCACAGAGTTCCTGACTAGGCGTAGATGTAATGGCCACTGGATTGGCCAAACTGGTGACTGTGTTAAATAGTTCCCTTGCTGCGTTATTTGCATTATTAATCATAGTGGAAAAGAATAAAAGCTTTGCATGATGAATCTGCTGTTTGTACTTGGCAAGGCCCCATTTATAATCCTCCTTATCACTATCCTTATACTCCTTTCTCCAAATTTTCTCCAGATGTTTGCAAATCAGTTTTTGTTCCCTAAGTTCCTGAGAGTACCAAGGGGCGGAGGGCAGCCGTCTTGTGGGATAGCACATTTTTCTAGGAGCTAGTTTATTTCCTTCTGCTTCTAGCCAGCTAGTGTAGGATCGCGTTGCCTCTTCTAGATTTGAAGGGGGCGTAACTAGGGTCTTATTGAGGATATCACACAAATCCTCAGCCCCTACTTCGTTCCACGCTCTTTTCAACAGTTTTTTTTACTGGCTTCTGAGTGTGGCGATCGGGGATAGTGAGGTTAAATAAAACAGCCTTATGGTCAGACCAGAGTAACAGAATGATATTGGTAACTTGCAACTGTGGATTATTAGAAAAAATATCATTGAGTATATGTCCTGCCTGATGAGTCGCATCAGTCACCAGTTGCTCTAAGTTACTACACTTCTTTAAATCTAACAATTTGGCTGTGTCCGGGTCTGAGAAGGCTTCCAAATGGAAATTAAAATTGCCTAAGATAGTGTAAGAGCTGGCCATAATACCAGATTCCATGAGTCTGCCCGCCTGCTCAATGAAACGGCCTCTAGGGCCTGGTGGTCTGTGGATGAGAGAGCCTTTTAAGGTATAATGAGGAGATAGGCGGAAGGAGAAGTCTAACACCTTGCAGCTTTCCACCTCTCCGGGACTAAATGTAGAGATAAGAGCGGAATGGTAGATAACCACTAATCCGCCTCCTCTTCTGATAAGCCTATGCATAGTATAACATTCATAGTTAGGAGGCGTCGCCTTAACCAGGCCTGGGCCTGAAGCATTATCAGTCCAGGATTCTGTGATGAAAAGCAATCTTAATGTTTTCATCCTCTATGAATAAAGCACACTCTGTACTGTTTTTAATCAATGATCTCACATTCATGAGGGCACATTTCCAAGTGGAGGTACCTATCTCCCTCTCTATCGTTGCTGCATAGGTTCTAGAAATATCTAAGGTGTGAAACAGCAGCTCTGGAATTATAATCCCACACCCTGGACAAACCTTAAGAGGCTCCTGGAGCTGAAGATCAGGGCTGATACAAAGGCATGAGTGGACCCTGGTATTAGCATTACGACTTTAAAAAAAAATACAATCAGTATGTGTCTGTAACCAATTATATTGTCTATAACCTCCGGGCTGGTTTTCACCAGTTCATTCCGCATTGAGGGGCCCCTACTAAATGTAATGGAGGGTCGAGTCGGCAACCTCCCACCAATAACCGGATCACTCAGTATCATAGGCTAATTCTTTGTGATGATTGATTGGAGCTGTCTGTGCTGTTGGCTGTACTGTACAATGAATCTAAATTCATCTACTGTTTCGGTGTTTGCCTTTCTATTTTCTTGTTGTGAGGCTGGGGTTCCTGAGGCTTCATTTTTGGATAATAGCAATTGATATCTATAGTAGTGCATAGATTTTAAGATAGCGTTGTCTATTACCCTTCTTGAGTAACCTCTCTCAAGGAACCTAACTTTGCTTTTTGCCTGCGCTTCCCTTAGATCATTATCGTTAAGATTGATCCGCCTCAGACGAAGCATCTCCCCATAGGGGATGCTATTTATCAAATGTCTGGCTTGGGAACTGCTCGCGTGTAACACAGGGTTTCCTGCGGTCTCCCATGCGGAATAGCTTCGATTCAATTTTGTTATCAGCCACATAGATCATAGTGTCTAAAAAGCTCACTTCAGTAGCACTTATGTTCGCTGTAAATTGTAAATTGAAATCATTAATGTTCAAAGCAGTGACAAAATCATTGCCGTCATTTACATCACCCTCCCAAATCACAAACAAGTCGTCGATAAATCGCAACCACATTTTGACATTTTTTGTCATCGTCTGTCTGTGTTAGGTATTGAGGACCAGCTCCTCCCACCAGCCCATGTGCAAACATGCATAGCTGGGGGAGAAGCTGTCCCCCATAGCTACACCTCTGGTCTGTCGATACATTAGGTTATTGAACATAAATATATTGTTCTTTAAACAAAAATCCACCATGTCCATTATCATGTCCCTTTGTATGGACCTTCATTGCATCTCTTCTCCAAGTAAAATCTTAATGCCCTCAATCCATCTGGATTTTGAATGCTGGTATACAGCGAACACACATCCAGTGCTATGAACATATATTCCGGTTTCCATGGGAAATCTTCGAGTTTTCTTAAAAAGTCCCCTGTATCACGCACATATGAAGGCAGGGTTTTGACCGCATCTTGAAGAAAAAAGTCAACATACAGAGATGTGTGCTCCAGTAGGCTATTTGTGGCTGATATTATTGGCCTGCCTGGTGGTTTTTGTTGATCTTTGTGGATCTTAGGGATAAAATAGATTGTGGGTACCACCGGATGATCGTTTTTTAAGGAATTTATATCCTTGAGCAGTTATTATTTCCTTGTTTTTCCATGTCAGTAATTTTGAATGGTAGGTTGAATACATTGATTTAACTTCAATAATATTGCTTTTGGAATAACAGGAATTGTCCCTTAGCTGTTTGTATGCCTCATATGTGTAGTCCTCTTTAGCCATCAGGACAATATTTCCACCTTTGTCCGAGTTACGAATGATGATGCTGTTATTTTCCTTTAAACGTTTCATGATTGAGTCATAATCTTCATTTCATTTGTTGTATATCCATTTTTTGTTTTTTGTCATAAAATGTAGTTGTTTTACTTGATCAATCACACTTTCATGAAAGATATATATGGAATGGGGTTGAAAGTTGATTTCACTTTGAATGGTGTCTTTATCCTCTCACTTGCTCTAGTTGGTCTGCTGCTGGATTCCATTGTCTGGGGTTCAATGTTAGAGTCCTCAGTAGTTAATTCAATATTCAGCCAAAGGTCTTGCATCTATATATATTTATATGTGTGTGTAAATAAATATTGATTTCATAAGATCATTACTTTAGAACATGCTAAAATCTCTGGAGACGCATTTTGGCATTCGCCTTTCACTGGGCCTATCATAGAGTGGCTCCACACTTAACAGTGAGTAGGCCTTATTCCAGTTTGACCATATTCCAAGCACTAGACCAAATTACTATATTATGTGTTAGGGGAAAAAATCACTATTTTAACCTTCCACTGTACTTTTCTTTGCAAGAATTTTCTATATGCAGTCCATGAGTAAATGCAAATTAAATCAAATTAAATTCTCCAAATCAGGCGTGGTAAACTATTCTTCAGTACTTGCAAAATATCATCTGTGAATATTTTCTCTCCATGCGTATTTTATGTATAAGTTAAGTTTTTAAAATGTATTCATCTAATCATTTTCATAACTTCATATTTGAACAGTCAACAAGACAAATTAAAAATATAAATACAAATATATGTACGGTGCCACTCCAATGCATATCATTCCAGTGAAATTATCATAAATTGTAATTCGTCAAAAGAACCCTCGTACAAGGAATAATCAATCTGCTATTCAAAAGAAAATTCAAATTTCCATATTTCATATATCTCAGGAAGTCAATTTGCTGTGGAATACTATAAAATATAAATAAGGGGCATGAAGTTCACGTGATATACCCACTTAGAGTGCAAAACGCATTCTCAAACTACAGAACTATAACTTCTTTGCATCTCCAATTAACTCCTATCATTCCTAAAATACATGTCCGATTTCTTACCATAAACTACATGCAAGATTGAAGAACCTGAAAAATAAAGTTTTCTGGTGTGCTGGAATGTGTTAAGTATTATTCAATCTTCTGAAGGTAAGTGCTAAGGAGCTAAAGTGACTTCCATATTGAACTGCAATTCATACAAATTTCTCTTCTGATGAAAGGACCATCAGTTACAATTCAGAATATAAATTTACAAAATCATACTCATATGGATAGGATCTATATACTTTTCAAACACAATCTACACAAGGGAAGTCATGACGGGGTAAAACAATCAATGTCACTAAAGGTTCCAGTCACAAAGATGCATATGAAGTCCAGCATCTACATTGTGCCCCCATAGAATCTCGGTACCAAGCAATAATATCAGTTTAGATTTACACAGTGGCGGCTGGTGACATTTGAAAGTGGTGTGGCGTAAAATTAGGGGTGGAGCACACCGTGCCCGAACTGCCTCCCCTCAAACTATCATCAGTTCCCCCCCCTCATGTGCTTTACACAATGGGACATAACCTGTGCTGTGAAACATGCATGATCAAAGTCACACATAAGCATGCACGCGCGCCTGGAATCTGCAGCCTGTAAGAATTTGTAGCCTAAGAACCTAGATAGGTTTCCCCACTGCATGACACTGCCAAGCACCAAACTCGTTATTACTTAGTTCTTTTTTTTAATTATAAAGCTTTATTGAAAATAATATTTCATACAATAAGTCAGCCTAGCGTGCAGATACAAAATTTAGAGTCTGAATTAATCCAAATGTATAATACATTAGAAAAAAAATCCTTTTAAAACCTTAAAACGAACATTCCCATGGTACAAAACCTTAATGTTATAGAGAAACATGCAGCACTTTCTTTTGAACTTTTATGAGAAAATATTAAACAAAATGAGGAATAGAATAAACCAAAGAAGGATCATTATGTTCTATGTGACAAACCGGTGACAACAAAAGAATACCATGTAAATAATATTAACGAAAAAGGAATTCAATATCAATAAAGAGACTTTAATAGCACATCCAACACATGCAGAAAACATGCAGTTCATGATGATATAGGAATTGTGAAATTCAGGTGAATACATGGAAGGATGTTTTAGAACCTCACCATTCCCAAATATGTCCAATAAAGATTTTGACAGGGAAGAAGTCAGGGGTAACCACTGCATCTCCTTTTTACTGCAAATTGGGCTGATGTATGTTGTATTTTATCAAGTCTATGATAGTGCTAGCGAATATTCCACCATGCCTCAAATAAAATATTGACAACACTTTTTCAGTTAAATGCCATCGCATGAAAAGCAATGACTTAATACATCAAAAAAAGCTATAAATCATTGGACAATCTGGCCAGTCATCATGAATATATCCCCGAAAATACAATGGCTGATCTCTTAATACAATATTTGGGAACTTAGTTTAACGTGCACATGCTTACAGCTAACCATGGACTGAGGCACGCGCACACACACCATACATTGTGTACGTCATGGTCTAAAGTTCCGTCTCTTTAGCTATTTTTTTCATAAAAAAGGGAGTTTGGGTAAATGAGTTCTGTGAATCGAAGCTGCAAAATAATTACACACACGCCATTTTAGCATTTTAACAACGCATTAACCCTTAACATCACTGTATCATTAACGCTTCATCGGAACAAAGATCGATTAATGTTTACGAAAACCGCACAGTGTAGCATTAACATTTCAGGTTTAACTATTCAGTTAATCTGAGTATTAACCCTGCAGAGAAAATCATCGCGCATAGTCAGTGCATCTGGGCCTGCACAGCAAACAGAAACGTTTTGACTTTAGCTTAACACGCGCCCTGGGTTGCAATACAAAGAAAGCTCGCATGAATAAATACGTTCACTCAACAGCCTAAGTGAGCAATGTCAACTGTGATAGAAAATATTGGCAAATAAGAAAAACGCATATCACGGGTCGAAATTGTCTTGGTTTCACTTTTTATGTAAAAGTTCGAAGTAAAGTCCTTCCTGGCAAAGTTCGACATAACACACAGGGGGAACTTAGTGGGGGAGGGTGGATTGCATCATTAGCTTAGTGTTAAAGGCGCGGCTCATGGGGGGGAGGGTGTCGCGCGGGGGTGGGGGGTTTTAAATAACGTAATAAAATGATTTGATTAAAATCAATCCTACCTGAGCAGGTCCGCGCCGCCTCGGGTCCGTTCTGAAATCTGGCGCCTACACTGGAACAGCCCATCACTGCTGACAAGACCCCTCTCAGCCAATCCTGGCGCTGGAGCAGCGCCAGGATTGGCTTAGAGCAGGCATATGCTCCACCCGCCTGCCCATTAGGAGACCGAGGTTTAAGCCTTGGCTCAACCATCGCTCTCCTAATGGGCATGCGCCAGCCTGTGGAAACACTAGTGCGCATGACTGGGCACGGCGCAAAATTTCTCCCTCCGTCCCCACTCATGCGCACTTGTGTGCTGCTGCCTGTTGCCCCAGACAATGCCTGTCAGTCAACATGACGCCAGACCGCCTACCCCCTTCAGACTCTGAAGGGGGTGGGCGGTCCGACATCATACTGACTGACATGATTGTCAGTTCTCCCTCGGCGTCTCTGAACTTAAGTTTACTTAAGTTCAGAGATGCCGAGGGAACTGCGGGTAAGGGCAGGGGGGGGCAATGCCCAAACGACCCCAATGGATGCACTGCCACTGGATTTACATCTACTCAATTCAAGTACTTGGTCTCCACCCCTGGGGTACAATCTCACCAGTTTTATTCCATATTATTTCAGTCTTTCTAACAAGCCTTCATGTTTGTCTATGAAGTGCTTAGCAATTGAGTAATATTTATCACAGTTCCTAATGGCTCCTCAGGGCTGCAGAACCCTGACCCTCAATATTTTTGTTGTGCTCCCCACATAGAGGGGCATATTTACAAGGGCATTCTGCCACTGGAACGTTACATTTTCAGATGCTCGCGTGGCCCAATGCCTTGCTCCATATTTACAAATAAACATTGTTATTGTAATATGTAAATATTGTCCTCTTACATGCAGGTATCTGCGTGAAAGGGGCGTGCAATGGGTGTAGCTGTGGACATTCAACCGCAACACCCATTGCTTTTTGGCGCTGCCCCAGATTCACAAGGATCTGTAAAATATGAGGCAGGCCCAAAACCGAACGGCACTGAAAAGCAGGCATTACATTGGTGCAACTAGGAGAAGTTCTTATATTGCTCCTCGTTTTTGTAGCACACATAGAAAGAGCAAATCACCTTTAAAAATTGTGGTGTTCCTTCCTGTACATAAACATCATCCCTGCAACACAGACACCCTTGCAACATGGTACAAGAGTGTCTGTGTTGGCAACAGGCAGCTTTTTGAGCACCAGCACAAGGGAAACACATGGGTGTGCCATATTCTTGCAAATACTGCTCATCCCTGCATTTTTTAAATGACACAGCACAGCGCTGCTAAATTGCTTCCCGCGGCGTGTCATTTCCTAGTAAATGTACTCCACAGTCTTCTGCAATCACTTTTGATGACATAGACCATAGTATTACACATGATTATTTCTTGTATTGTGATCTTTCACCCCTCCAGACCCAAATCTACAATCATTACAAGAGCTACATTTCACAAATCATTGCTGTCAATTCCCAACCATGTGATGAGTTATTTTGTAGAATTGTATAAACTGTCAGAATATCCCTCAGCGTATCTGTCCTTAAATAAGTGATGCTTGGGTTGGGGGTGGGGCCCACAACATTCTTTAAGTGCTCATCATGTGTTAATGAGTGCCAGTTCCTATGAAAGATCTATTGTTTGTCTGGTTCAGCTAAGTTATACTCCATCAAGAACCTGCATTTTGCGTCTTGCGGTTCAGCTGTTGCCTCCCCCACCCCCTTTGAATACATAACTCTTCTATTCAGAAGAGATTCCCTGTCCTTGTTGTTATGTCACGTGTATTTGTAAAGCGCATTATCAACCAGAAGGCTATCTTGGCGCTGTGTGTGCCTAGCTCTGCTTATGGTAGGTTAGTTAATGGTTTTCAGCTTATTGTTGTGTTGAAGAAGAAAATCGGAAGCTCTGGATGTGGAGTGGAAGGCCGATCAATGCTTTAGGAGCAATCTAAGACGACACCCGTCCTCCAGATCTTGCCCTTTAGCTTAACTCTGATTAAGTCATCAACGAGAAATCCTGAAGGGTAACCACGGAGAGTGGAGCATATTCACCTCAATCTCAAAATTTGAATCGGAGGGGGCGTGGCCAAGGAGGCAATGGAGTAGGACGTGACTTCCTCGCGCTCCGACCTCCCGGGGCCTGCAGTGCTGCAACTTACTGCACCGGTGCGTCAGCATGCTCTTTAAGGCTGTTGGAGCTTTGTGAATGAGTGTCGCACACCCATCAGCCTGATCTTCTGAGGCTATCGCAGCCGGAGCACCGGAGTGCTGGGACTGGTGGTGGTGGTTGGCTGCCACCATCTTGGCTCCGTAGGCCGTGACACACCCACTGCACCTGCGACATGCCCACTGCACCCTGTGGCATGGGGAAACCCGTCTGCACCCGACTGGCGCACCTGGTGGGAGCCCATTATCTCCCAGGGGCCCCCGCTGCTTAGGGAGATGACTGGGGTGGCTCCTAATCCATCAGCAGCTGATTGTGGTGGAGTGAGGCAGTGACTGCTCCACTCCATGGGTAGGGTGGGCCGGGCCCTGACGCAGCTGCCTCCTGCTGGGTGTAGCCCGGGATGCCCTCCCCCTCCTCGCTGACAGACAGACCGGATTGGAGGAGCAGTGGGTGCCCCACAGCGCGTTGGCCCACACTGGCATCCTGGGCCTTAGAGGAGTGACTCGGCACACCAGCACTGCAGAGGCCTGCACAGTGGAACGGAGACAGACCTACTTCATCCAAGACCACATCCGCACTGGTAAGCGAGCAGCGCTAGCTGGAGACTGGGACACCGACTGGCGGGCCGCACACGGAGGCTGTCTGGAGACCCTTGACCATTGATGGGCACCTGCAGGGGCAGGTAGAGTGGCGAGCCCCTTCGCCTGGTGTGCGACAGCCCCCAGACCTCTCAACCTGGTGCACGACGGCCCCTGCAGCAATCTTCTACTTCACCTTTGAAACAGACTGACTTGGTCGGGCAAACCTGTGATTGGGAGGCTACCCCAGGGGTGTGGCCCCTAGCTGGGACTGGACAGGGAGGGTGTGGATGGTGGTGGCCGCCGCCGGTGGCATCTGCCTGGCACTGACCCCAGATGCTCTTGGAGGCCCCTGACCACCAGCGTTGGCTTGCTCATTGGTGGGGTGACTTGGAGCGGTGCACAACTTGTTGGGGGAGCTAGCTGGTGTGGACCTGCCAGCTCGTGAACTGAGTGGAGGGTTGGCACCCCGCAGGAAATCCAGTGAACCCCTGCTTGCCATGCCCCGCTCCAAAGCGACTAAAGACACCTCAGTGATGTCCCTTTGGGGAAAACCTCACAACAGGAAGCGGCATCACGCCCCCCCAATGCTTCTGGGGGTGCCTGCGGGGGAGAGCCCTCAGCCCCAATCACCCAAGTATATATGAACCGCTTTCTACAGGAGAAAAGAGCTGATATCTCTTCGCTCAAAGCGGGCCTCCCGGACATCCGAAAAGAGGTGTCAGAAATCGGCGACAGGGTGGATGACCTGGAGCAGACGATCGATGCACAAGCTGAGGACCATGAGATGCTGTGGAGGTGTATCAATGCACTGGAAGACCACCATATCGAGCTGCAGACCAAGCAGGGAGATTTAGAAAATTGGAGTCGCCGTAACAACATCCGCATCCGGGGTGTCCCATTGAGTGCAGAGGGCAGGTACATTATCGCTTTTACGGCTGAGCTCCTGCAGGATGTTCGGGGAGATGAAGACGTATCCCCTCCTACCCTAGATCGGGCCAATCGAGTCTCTCTGAGAACGGGGAGAGCTTACAGCCGACCTGACTTCTTAACCAGGGTACACTTCTTCACCGAAAAAGAGGCGATCATGCAAGCGGCTGGGCGCAAGACTGAGCTTACTTTCCAAGGCCACACGATCCAACTCTACCAAGATCTCTCCCCAGTCACTCTCCGGAAACACCGTGACTTCAAGCCTGTTCCAGACAAGCTAGGTGCCCAGGGAATACGCTATCAGTGGGGCCATTCCTCCTTGCTCTCTTGTTCCTGTGGGAGGGCAGACCCCACTCGCAACATTCATTGGCTGAGGCCAAGGCACTACTGGGGCTGCCAGAAGAATCTTCGGCCAGCGATGGCCTGCCCCGACCCGGTTCGCTGGGGCATGATCTTCAACCCAAATGGGCTGTGGTCCCCCAAAGTCACACCAGCAAGCAGCACGCTGGTCACTCCTCTCAAGATCCCAAGCAGGACATAATTAACCACCACAGAGCACTCAGCAGAGAGGCATCTCCTGAGCATTCGAACTCTGGCTCCGTGTGAACGCATGGTAGTCCAAAGACATACTCAAACTTACCTCTTAGTCGTGCCTTCTGCGTGTTGCTCTGCCGCCGCTGGAGGAGTGCCCCGGGGAACCAGGGAGATCTGAGGATTGTTCCCTTTGAGTTGTTGATGGCTGCCACCCACGAACTAACTCTTCCAGAGGGTGACTCCTCTAGCGGGATTGGAGCACCTTGGTGACAGTCTCCACATGTAGAAGAAGTCATATTTGGGCCTGGTTGGTCTCTTGTTGTCACCAGTTCTTCTTTGTTTTTCCCTGCAGGTTGGACATTAGGTAACACAGACACACAGTGAAGAGTTATTTGTGGCTGCATGTGGTGGGGGTGGTGCTGCGGGGCATGGCTGATGGTGCATGGTTTGGGACGGATGTGGGGTTCCACACAGGTGGGATATTGGCACAGGGGCTGAAAATGATAGGGTCATTAGGTACGGGAGACAGGGATGGCCTCTATTTCTCAAAAAAATATGAGTGTCCCAGTTTTGCTCCCGGTGCAGTTCAACTCCTCTCCTGGTAAACCCACTGACCCCCATTGGCCCTGAGTGACCTCAAACTGCTTTCTTTAAACGTTCGATGTCTGAACTCCCCGAACAAACAAAAGCAAATTTGGAACTATGGGAGGCAGCATGACCCAGATGTCTTAATGCTCCAAAAGACCCACCTGATTAGGGCTGATCTACATCGCATGACACATCCCAAGTACCCCAGGGGGCACTGGGCCTCTTATGCAAAGCCACCTTTAAACCACTGTGATCTAATAGGGAGGGTCGCTTTTTATCTCTTCAGTTGCTCCGGGGGCAACAGTCACTCTGCTCAACATATACACTCCCAACACCTCCCAAGACGCCTTTCTTAGTTTTGTCTTACAGGAACAACTGGGGGAGATAGAAGGATACATAATCAGGTGTTTGTTTGTTAAGCGCGACTACTCACCAGTAAGGGTCTCAAGGCGCTGGGGGGTGGGGAGGGAGGGTCGCAGGTTGTAGGGATTTTAACCTGGTCTGGGACCCCTCTCTGGACAGAAGTGCCACAAAATTCCAAAATGCAGGCGTGATGTCTGTGAATCTTAAACTGGATATCGAAGGCTATGGCTGATAGATGTGTGGCAATATAGGCACCCTGGTCAGAGGGAATACTCCTTCTAATCACATGTCCACAGCTCCTGTTCCCGCATTGATTATGCTTTTGTCATATATACCATTCTGCGCTGCCTTCATACAGCAGAGCTCTCAGATATCTCTATATCCGATCACGTCCATGTAGCCCTCACCTGGGGTGCCGGTACCCGTCATGACCACACCCTGCACTGGCGCCTGCCCCCACACCTGCCCTCAGACATATTGCACGACCCAGTGGACGTAGTAGAGATATGCAAGGGCATAGTAGAATGATTTCATCTTAACGCTCTGCCTGAAATCTCCCTACACACACTTTGGTATGGCTTTAAAGCTACTATCAGGGGCACGATCATGACCATAGCCATAGCGTAAGGACAGGAGGCACAGTTGGTAAACTTACAGCAGAGATTAAGCCATTGGAGCGCCTGGATATGGCAGCCCCCACACACCGAACCAAGAGAAAGCTGACCCTATTAAGTGGCCAATGCATGGGTAGAGCTGAGCTCGCCCTTTTGTCCCTACGCCAAAGATACTAAGACGGGGGCAATAAAACGGGGAAGCTTTTGGCACATAAACTACGTCTCATATTACTAAACTGCAAGTGGGTGACGCAGATTAGGTAACAGCAGAGAGAGATAAACTGTAAGCTTTACAAGCCTACTACCAGCAACTATATTCCTGTGAGGACCCCTCCCCTAAGCAGCTTCACACATACCTTACTGAATGCGACTGGGAACCCTTATCCTAACAACATGCAGTCCTCCTGGACACCCCCATCACTGCAGATGAATTGTGCAATGCAGTCTGAGCCCTTCCTCTTGGCAAGGGCCCCGGGCCCGATGGGCTTCTAGTGCTCTTTTACCACGTGTTCCCTCCAGCTACAGGAACACCTCTTGACCCTATTCAACTCCTTTTTGCAAGACACTGGACTCACCCCGACAATGGCAATAGCAGAGATCTCGCTTATCCCCAAAGCCGGAAAGGACCCTGCACAATGCTCCTCAAATTGTCCAATAGCCCTCCTTAACACGGATGCCAAACTTTTTACTAAAATCCTTGCAACAGACTTCGACCCGTATTTACCAGGCCTCATCAACCCGGACCAAGTGAGGTTTATCTGCCAGCGACATGGGGGCGATAACGTACGGTGTATTGCAAAGTTTGCAGACTTGAAATACCCACCTGTCTTCTCACACTTGACGCGGAGAAAGCATTTCACAGGGTGAACTGGACATATCTCCATGCAGTGCTCCACAAGATTGGATTAGGACAGACCTTTATCTCCAAAATCATGTTGTCTTATGTAGGTCCGACCGCTCGCGTTTGAGTGAATGGGAGGACTACGAGCCTGATCCCCTGCTCCTTGCCTTGGCAGTAGAGCCATTGGCAATCCGCGTTCAGGCTTCAGAAAGGGATTAAGGGCATCTCCTTTAGGGGGCAGTAGCATAACATCAATCTATTCGCTGATCACCTCCTTCTCATCGGTGCCCAGCCCGCGGTCTCGCACCCCAACGTCATTGACAACCTACAGTCCTTTAGAGCTAGCTCTGGCTTCAAAGTCAATATGACTAAGTCATTTGTTTTCCACCTTACCCTTCGACCACGGAGGCCAAGGCACTACAAGACGTCACTCCCTTCCAATGGTCATCTGACTCTATCAAGTATTTGGGTATTCATATTACCCCTTATCTCGCCACATGGTCTCGAGCTAATTGGTCTCCCCTCTTTCACTCGATTCTGATGAACCTGCAGCAGTGGAAACCCCTCAATATCCCCTGGTTGGGGTGTATTAACGCTATCAAAATGAATATACTCCCACAGGTTCTATACGTCTCTCCGACACTGTCCATGTCGATACCGCAGGAGGACATTTAACGTCTCCAGAAAGATCTACGCACTTTCATATGGAATGGGAAGCCTTCCCACATAGCTCACTCACTAATGATGTGGCCATGTGACAGGGGTGGACTTGAGTGTCCAAACCTGTAGGAGTACTACTGGGTGGCACATTTGAGGTACATCGCCGAGTGGGTGGTGCGCGAAAGCACTGGTTCTACATTGACCGGGTGGTAGCGTGCCAACCCCTGTAGGACCTAGCCTGGCTGCCCAACCGAGCTTGCCCGCCCAGTGCTTATGTTGCAGCACCGACCAGGATGGTATTAGACATCTGGGACAGAATTGCACTGAAAAGTGGACTAATTTCCTTTCCATCACGCAACACACCCATAACACGTAATCTGGCCTTTCTACCGGGCCTGCCGACACTCGATTTCCGCCACTGTGTGGAGGGGGACTGCCAGACACTCAGTAACTTTGAGTGAGACACCAGCAAGTCCTTGAGAACTGTAGGGCGGAGTTTGCTCTCCCGTAAACGACCTGCCACCAATACCTCCAGCTGTGACATTGGGCAACACATACTGTGAATTACGCAGCAGCAATGTGCTCCCTCACCCATTTGAAGAAGCCAGTGTGTGCCTTTTATTCCTCTAAAGGGCTAATCTCCAGAACATATCAGGTGCTCCAACATTCAACCTCAGGCCTTACACATAACTACCAGAATGCGTGACAAGATGATACCCCTGGGGGGATAAACACTAAACAATGGGAAATACTAGAGCACAATATCCCTAAAACCTATCACAGCAATGCGCGAAACTGCGTGTAAATTGATGTTCCGATGGTATCATACGCCCACCCGTCTTGCAACTACTGCAAGGCCCCTAACATCTGTTGGTGCTGCGGGCAGGTGGGTGGTACTCTTTGCCACATTTGGTGGACCTGCAAGGTGATTTCAATCTTTTGGAAGGATGTCTTAGGCCACATTAAGGGTATTTTGGGCTTCCCACTCCCATGCATGTCCTGCACAATGGTCTTAGGCTTACGCCCGCCTGGCATTACTGCTATGACCCATGCCGACTGGGCGCTAGCGAGTCATCTGCTACTGGCCATGCAGCAGCTCATCACATGTGCTTGGAGACAAAAGTCGCCCCCTCAGTGGCACAGTGGTTCGTTAGGACATGGCACCTTCTGGCGATGGAACGGCTGTCACACAGCCTAGCTAACACTGATAGGACGTTTCAGCGGATATGGCAGCCCCTATCTCACACGCATAGAATTCACATGCTTCAACCCTCCCACACTTAGAGCACTCCAGCTTTTCCGGCCCGAGTTACCTGCAGCCTCCCTCAGTTGCCCTGCGACCTCATGCGAGTCCTGCAGGGGCCTGGGCCCCATCCCCCCTGCCCACTGTGTGATCCTGCGCCTCGCCACTATCGAAAAGATGGAACTCTCTAAGACCTATAGGATGCTACTTTGTTAGATGTTTTTCCTTAGTTCACAAGCCTCACCAGGCTTCTAGATGCCTCTACATATCAGGCTGTACAGCCACTAGTAACGCAATACCAATCACGCTCCCATAGTTGGGCAACGGGCAGTGACATAGCTTCTAGGACCTAGCACCAATACTCCCAAGGGGTTTAGGGCGGCTCTTATACATTTCATTACAGTTATAGCGAGGGAATATTGCATGTGCCATATATACTGATATCCCCTAGCGAATTGTTTTTAATGCTGCATTTGACATAGCAACGCGGCCAGCCCAATGTGGTTGTAGGCGATTTGCTGTGAGTCACTTGTACTGCTTTCTTTGATCTTCTATTCTTGGACATGCAGCCGGCCCGACTGGGGTTGTAGGCAACGCAATGTATTTCACACTGCTTGTCTCAATGTTAACAATAAAAACTTTATAAAAAACAAAAATCCTAATCAGTGGAACAAATCCAAAGTAATTGTCCATATGGAATTGTCCAATTTAGAGCCATGCGATAGCCACTATTTCATTGTAGAATAGAATTTGCCTCAGTTGATTTTCTGAATGTTCTTGTCCAAAGCTCATTCTTCTCAACATTCAAGCTGACATCCAGAAATTCTATGTGGCTTCTGCTATGGAAGTCATTGAATCTAATGTTAAGCTCATCAGTATTAAGAGGATGTATGTATTGTTTTAAGAGCATTTCATCTCCATCCAACAAAATAAGCAATTCATCTATGAACCTCATCCAGATGACCTCATGTTCCAAGAAATGATGATTTGCCTCTGCTCAAGCAGCCTCCTTCTCCCACCACCCCACCAACCCATAAATAGGTTTTCTAAAAGTGAGTACTGCAGTACTGTGAAGTACTGTGAAATAAACTGTCGGGTGGGGCCTTGGGCACTGCAAATCTGTTGGAGTCAGCCAGAGCTACACACCCACTCATAGACCCATGCATCCACTCACACACCCACTCAAAAACTATACAGCCACTCACACATCCATGTAGTTACCCACACACCAATTGACAGGACACACAGCCACTCTTATACCCACTCAAAGATCCACAAACCCACAATCACACACCCATTCACAAACCTACACAGTCACTCATACATACCCACTCTCATACCCACACACATGCTCACACACCTACTCACACACCCACACAGCCACTCAAATACCCATTCACAGACCTACACACCCACTCACACACCCATTCACAAACCCACACAACCACACACAAACCTACTCACACACCAATGCAGGCTCTCACATATTCACTCACTCACACCCATTCACAAACTCCCACACATACTCACACACTCACATATCCACTTACACACCCACACAACTGCTCACACACTCACTCACACACCCATAAAGCCATTCCCAGACCCCAAAAAGCACTCACACAGCCACTCACATACCCACTCACAGACCCATACATCAACACTCACACAAATTCACAATCCCACATAGCCACTCACACAACAACACAGTTACTCACATACCCACTGACATACCCATAAGACCACTCACTCACCCACTCACAAATGTATATAGCTACTCACACACCCACTGACAGAGCCACAGAGCTGCTCACACACCCACTCACAGACCAACAAATACACTCACTCAACAACTCATACTGCCACTCACATGCCGAGACAGTCACTTACACACCAACTGACAGAGCCACACAGCCACTCACATACCCATTGACAAACCCAGACAGCGACTCACATATCTACTCACACACCCACACACACACACACATTAACAAACTGATTTACAAACCCACACAGTCACTCACTCAGACACACACTCTCTCACACACCCATAAAGCCACTCACTCGCTCAACATATTAACTGTGTTGTTGTTTAGAGTGAGTGCTTTGGGTTGGGAACAGATCTGCTGGTCCATCACAGAGTCAGAGGGGCACATGCATCAAGCTAGGCAATTGTGATTCCTTAATAGCGATTATTAAGGAATCACTATAAAGGAATTGCAATTTCCTATGCTTGTAGGTTTCTTTAAAATATTAGGGATTCCTACACATTCCTTAATTGCGTATCGCAAATTGCGACTGGGAATTAAGGAATGGCTTAGGATTAATTCCTATGGGCCTAGATGGGATTGCGCATGCAATTTGCAAGGGTGATAGGGGGCAAAAAGGTCACCCTGATGCACCCCAATACAGGTAAGTGTGCACATGTGGTGCACATACATGCCCTACGGTCATGTGTATGCACCACATGGCACTTAAAAAAATGCAAAAAAGTGTATTTTTCTAAGGATTCACGAATTTCCACCAACTTGGTAATATGCGAATCCTTAATGCAGGGTAGCAATTTTTTCACATTTCCTGCATTGCATTTAGGGAATCGCAAGATGCGATTCCCTAAATGCATTCCCAAAATAGGTAATCGCATAAATTGCAATTCTCTATTTTGCGATTTGCTTTGGGCTTGATGCATCCTAAATAGCTCATGCATGTGCCCCAGAATGTGTTGCTGTTCTGTATTAAATATGTGCTCTTGGTCGCTGCTCAGCGACGGATCCGCAGATCCGAGTGAGAAATTAAAAAAAGGATATGTGAAAAAAACAAACCAGTGTTTGGGAAAAGGGTTGGCTCTTAAAAGAGCTTTTGTGTTCATGGAGTGTAGATGTTAATGACACATAGAACAGGATGCAGTCTTTTCAGTTGCTCAGGTACACTTTGTTGCCTCCGTCTGTGAAAAGAGCTCCATTGTTTCGATATATTCCCTCCATATTGAAGCATTAGTTGTTTTGGTATATAGAGCCCATCTTCAGGTCTCTGAGGAATGCAGAAACAGTTTTATTGACATATTTCCTGGATTTCTTTACTTGTGGACAAAATCTGTTTGACCACACCTACTTCTGAAAATAACAAATGTTAGAGAATACCAAGGTGGAACTAATTTACCAAAGGTATCCTTCATTAGAATTTTCAGTCCTACCTTAAAATTGTGCGTAGGGCATTGCCTCCACAGTGGTCAGTCATGAGCTCTGGATGCTGCCAATCCACAATGCTTTAAAAAAATGCAGCAATAGATGCCACTTTAACCCTCCCTGGCCAACCCAAGTAATATCTACATTAGGTAAACCTAGGTCAATGCCACTCTAACTAGCACTCTCTCTGTCCCAATACACAAAACTATGGTACACAATCTAGACTCTAATCATTTTGGAGACAAGCAGGAGAAACACACAGGAAAAGGTTGCAGGAGAATGAGGTCGGTTGAAGATGAAAGGAAGTTGAAATGAAGGACAGCACCTAAAATAAAAATATTTGATTGGATGCCGGAGAAGGAATTTTATTTGGTAGTTACTTAAAAAAAAAAGTAACTACCTCTGTGATTGGCTTTGGAAAAAACAATTATGGGATTTTGGATATGCTTGGAATTGTAGTCAACCACTCCTGTTACAGTTAATGTGAAGCTAGTATGCTGCAGAAAGAAAGTCTTGTGAACTTTTGACCTATTGGTAGCCAGAGACTGTTGGAAACTTGGTTACCATGGATACAGAGCTAAAAGAGTGTGGGTGGAAGGGAACAAAAGAGACAGTACTGTGAAACTCAAATGTAGAGTGATGTACAAACATTGCTCATACAGGAGTGTTTGGCTTGACATTTACTATTTTTTACAAAGTAATATATATATATATATAAATGGAAAGGATTAACACATATTGTTAAATGTTTGTAAGGTGTTTCTTGTGGATCTACCTCAGATTTACACGAGGGTGCGCTGAGTGCTGCGGTGGATCACAGATCCACCTTCAGCATTTACCAAATTGGACTTTTTTACAAAAATCATGGAAAGGGGTAAAAACAGTGACTATTTAGATGTGGTATAACAAAATTAAAAGATGAAAGAAAGGCTGGGATTTGCTAAGGAGAGGAGTGAAAAGCACAGTGGATAGGGCAGCCATTATTGGTACTTTGGTACTGTGAGTGGAAGAGCATTGCTATATTTATATCTTGTGATTTGCATTGAAATTAGATATTAAGTGATATTAACAGAAAAGTTAGACAAAAGAAACCATTTTTTACAGGTATGTGAATTAAGTTGTACTGTAAAAAATAATTTAGTAATGTATATAAGCAGAAAGCAAATCTGCAGATTCTAGACAGAATAGTAAAAAGCAAAATAGATTGGAGATTACATGAGGACATTAAACGAAAACATAGGGCCTGATTATGATGCAGGTCGGACCACATTCCACGGCCCTGTCGGGTGAGGTTGGACCGCCCAAGATATCGTCGGAAGCGATAGGTCAGACCTCTGGATTACGATGCATCCAGTCTGTACTCAGAATGACCGCTGATAGACTGTCAACTCCGACAGCCTTCCTCCACCCGCCGAGTTGATGGACGGAGAAGAACAGCAGCCCTAGGGCAGTACAGACATATCTGACCGTTGTCCGGATTATGATGTGGGTTTCTGAGGACACAACTGTGGTGTTCCGTACGACTGCCTCGAGTGGTCAGAAACGAAGGAAAATGGTAAATACTCAGTAGATTCCCATTCTCCACAGCTGACTCTGGCTTGGATCCCTTCCTTCAGGTACCCCCTATATCTCAGCAGCTGCACCGTGAAGTGGACGGTCTCTGGGTGGCAGAATCCAAGTAAGTCCTCATGTGGCATATATCCTCATTGGCTGACTGTGCTCATATTGCCACACTCCAGCAATGGGGTGCATGGTACACAAGGTATGTACCCACATGTTTCATGCAGGTGTGTCCCACTGCACATGTTTTCTATGTATTTGTACCCACTTGCACATGTCCGGGGAGTGGAGCACCACCAACAATGAGACCTCCACAGTAGCAACATAATACAGTGGGCAGAGCTTACCTGGCCTCGGCAGTCAGAATCAGACCATAGCTGCTGCAGTCGGATAGGCGGTTCGACCGGCATTGTAATCAGGCCCAAAGTGAGTAGCAAACAAGGAAGACAAATTGCTATACTGAAAGTATACTTATTTTATTAAGCCAGTATGAATGAATGTGTTTGAAATTAGTGGATGCTTGGTTATAGTATGTAATTTAATAGTATGTGATTTGTACCTACTCACACAGTCAGTCAGGCACTTACACACCCAGTAACACTCCCACAAAAGCATGTCTGTACCAACTACTTATATAGCAAGACAGTTATTAATACACTCTGTCACATACCGATAAAATCATTCACGCACCCATTTACCCACCTAAACATTCACTTACATAATCATTCACACATGTATATAGGCACTGTCACACCCAGTCACACACTGATACAGCTATTCATGTACCTAGCAGTTAGACAGTGAGTCACTTACATACCCATACACCCAGTCATCCATCCATACATCCAGTTACATACCTATTTTGAAAGCCATAGAATTAGTCACACACTGTTAGACAGTGAAGGAAGAACTTACATATCCACTGACACACCAACACAACATTTATGTACCCACTGGTAATAGAGCCACTTGCACAAACAGCTTCCACATCCAAACACTCATTAGCGCAGTCAGTTACCAATCCATAGAGCCAGTTATATACCCATTTAGACACCCATACGGTTACTAACACACCCAGTCGCAAACCCAGACAGCTACGTACACATCCAGTGACACATCCACAGAGGCACATATAGCCAGACAGTGATTGATACACTCAGTTGCACATCCATAAAAGCATTCACACACCCATTTACTCACCTATACATACACGTATGTAGTGAATCACACACCTATACATGGGCTGTTAAAACCAGTCACACACCAATATAACTATTCATGTACCAGCACTGAGACAGTGAGTTGCACATGCTCTTGCAGACCCCTACACCCAGTTATACACCCCGTCAGATACCTAGTTAGAAAATGATACAGTCACTTATAAACCGAGTCAGACAGAGGCACTTACACATCCACCCACACACCCACACAGCACCTATAAATCTACCAGTAACAGAGCCACATGCACAAGCAATTGCACACCCAAACACCTATTAACACAGACAGTTATCAATCCATAGAACCACTTATATACCCATTTAGACACCTACAATCGCATACCCAGACAGTTACTTACACATCCAGTGACACACACACAGAGATAACGAAACAGTCACTCACATATGCACTCGACCCCTCACACCCCTAATCAACCTCCCATACTGCTACTTATATTCCCACTTATACACCTATATTGAGACACTTACACAGTGTCTTATACACTGACATAACCACTTATCTAGCTACTCACTTGCTTATAGTATGCAATGTAATAGTATGTATTGTAAAGTTAAATGTGTTCTATTTTTGCTTTTCCGATATCTACTTGTGTTTTAAGAGGAGGATTTATAATGACAAAAAAGATAGAAAGGAGAAGAAAACAGTTCTATCGGCTTGAAAGTGAGAGTAAGAAAGCAAATGTGGTGGAAACGTACCGGGGAAAAAGAGCTCCTTGAAAGCAAACTAAGAAGTCTATTGAAACTTTAGATAGGAAAATGCAAAATGTTAACAATTGATTCAGAATGGTGAAGGAGTACTTCAGATTAAAAGCAAATCGTGTTTAAAAAAATCACCAAATTTGACAAGGAGGCAGAAACAATTTATAGAAATACAAACTAGAATTTTTAGAAGTATGGTAATAAAGCATTTGGTACAAAAATTGAAGCAGTATAAGAGGAGAAGGGCAACATTGAAACAAAAACAATGTATTGAGAGTGTGGTCGTGAAAGTGTTTGTTCTGAAGCACAAACTATTTATTTTGATACTAAACAAAATGAGAACATGGGCTAAAACAGTGTTGTCTATGAAGAAAAGAAGCCAAGAAAGGCCTATTAGTAACAGTAATTTTTGCAATCTTTTCGAAGTAGAATGGAAGCATCAGTAGCGGCTGCTACCAGGCAGTAGTGGCGAGCGGGGAGAGAGGGGCCAGGGTTTAAAAAAAAGAAAAAATATAAGGGGCAAAGGGGCAAAGAAAAAAACCACTTACCTTCCCAGCAGCCACTTTCCTCAGTCCTCGTCCTCTTCAGGTCAACAAACCAGGAAGCACCCAGGCTCCCGACTCCCCTGACCAGTCACAACGCTGCAGTGCAGCGTTGTGATTGGTCTGAGCACCGTGGTTCTGCACTAAGTCAGGGAATGGAAGGCTGGGCATGTTCTCCATTAGGCTGGAAAACACAGCCCGGTTTAGAACATGCTAAGTGTGAATGACGGTTTGGTCGTCCCAATAACATTGTTATTACCATTTTATTTTTTCCTGTGGGACAACCCTCCTCCGACTTTGAGGAGGAACCACCACTGAGTCTAGTACTGAGACTTTCTTTAATGAAGAAAGCTACTTACAACAGAATAAATCAGTGCATGCAGTTGAAACAACAGGCCAATGCTATGAGGTAAAAGAAGGTGCTCCAATTGGAAAAGAGGAGCTGATTCTTCCTAGAAATGTAGAAGAAGAGATAGGCGAAGAAGTACAAAGAAGGCGTAGACAGGCTCTTGTATATAAATAGGACTGCAGTAGTATTTGTAGTATTCACCTGGAATCAATTGATACATTAAAAATATTTCTACAACAATTTCCAGATAGAAGTGCGAAGCAGAAAATTGCAATGTTGCAAGCATTAGATCCATGCAAAGTGAGAAAAGACACAAATTTACAAGGACACTCATTAACATGTTGTAAGAATGTTGGTTCTCTATATAGTGCACTAAAATGAAGTACACTGTGCAGAGAATCCAGTGGATCACCAATAGATGTGCAGAGGTAAAAGCAGATCATTCTAATGCTCTTTTTGTGGTAGTGTGGGCGAGTAGTTAGGCTTATCGGAGGGTAGTGCTAAGCATTTGTTGTCTCACACACAGAGACAATAAATGAGACACACAGTCAGGAATAAATTAGGAAAAGTAAAATCATATCTTTATATATATTTCTAGAAACCAAGAACTTCATTCAACAGTTAATAAAGGCTGTGATTGTCGATTTATAACCAAATACAGCTCAAGACAAATGCTTACAGGTTTTAAGCAACAGCGGTCAATACCGACATAGGGTTAGATAGCAGAGTGCCGCTAACACATTTACCGTCATGGTGGATGTAAGCAACACACCTCCACAGAGTTTTGGGGGACAATGGTCACGCTGGGCCCGATTCACAGAACTAACTTAAGACAAAATCCTAAACTTACTACCATTTTCGTATTCACAGAATGCACTTACTCATTTTGGTATTCACAGAAGACACTTACTCATTTCGGTATTCACAGAAGTTAGGAGTCCTAACTTTAGGACTCCTAAATGCCTTCTGTGAATACCGAAAGTCTTAAAGTTAGGATTTTTCTCAGTTTAGGAGTAGTAAAGTGAGGACTCCTAACTTTAGGACTCCTAAATGCCTTCTGTGAATACCTAAAGTCTTAAAATTAGGATTTTTCTCATTTTAGTAGTAGTAAAGTTAGGACTCCTAACTTTCGGACTCCTAAATACCTTCTGTGAATACTGAAAGTCTTAAAATTCGAATTTTTCTCAGTTTAGGAGTCCTAAAGTTAGGACTCCTTACTTTACTACTACTAAACTGAGAAAAATCTTAATTTTAAGACTTTCGGTATTCACAGAAGGCATTTAGGAGTCCTAAAGTTAGGATTCCTAACTTTACTACTACGTGCGCATCCAAACTCCTGGGCCTCTTGTTCCAATGCTAAAATGGCGCTCTCGGGATCCAGGGTTGCCACGGCCAGATCATCGGCATAAGCCTCTGATTTTAGTGTCCCAGCCAGATCTACTCACTGCCCGGATTGCTTGGTTGTTTTCTATGTTTTTTGATAAAGGGATCTATATATAGAGCGAAGAGCAGAGGTGAGCAAGAACAACCTTGTCGGGTACCCCCATGAAATTTCGAACTGCTCAGTTAACTTCCCATTGATTGATACGCTGGCTGTGAGGTTAATGTAAAGAGCTTGAATACCTTGAATTTTCTTAGGCCCAAAACACATCCTTCTCATGACGCCCCAGAGAAACTGCCATGAGACCCGGTCAAATGCCGTTTCAGCATCAACTAAAATTAGCGACATCGGGTCTCCTGATACCTGAGCCGCGTCAAATAATGTGAAAATACAGGATTTCTTAAGGAAAGTCCTCTCTCAGGATAATGAGTTAACCCCCACAACTATTTTGTTAGGGACACAAGACAAGGTTAACAGAAAGAGCGGTGGCGCACTTATCTTCGTAGCCATGACAATATTGCGGATCTGCATAGCCTCTTCATGGACAGGTTCAAATCCTCCATTGTTCTCCCAATGGCTGGCCCGACTAGTTACGACACCTTGAGAAGGCTATTTACGCTAAAAAAGGCTTCCGGGGAAAAAGGAAGGGCTTAATTATCTGGGAACCTTTAAAGGCATGGCTTAATCAGACACACTACTAGGGCCCTTGAAAGCCAACTTCCCCTCCTTCTTTTTCATTTCTCTATTTTCCAGCCAGCGACCGTCGATCAATTTTGTTTGCCTTGGTTGCATGCGTTGTTAGTCTATTTAAAGGTTTTCCCTTACTGATTTTTTTTTCTTTTAAAGACTTATGGCAGGGATATAGGTATGTTTATGGTGATTACACATCTTATTGTTTATAGCTCACTATGGTTGTTAAAAAACCCTTTACTCTTATTTGATTATACTCCATTCTATAAAAAGTCAGGAGCTAGTGGATGTGAATACGGTGAGAAAAGCTACGTTCTACCTAAAAGAGAATAATGTGTACTGACAAGGTTTCCTCTCACTTGCCACGTTTTAGATCTTTTATAAACAGATTTATTTTTATGCTGGGGGGGATCTGGTTTTTGCTGTTGGGAATTGTAAAGTGCAAAGTGTAACGTTTTATTGTGCTGTTGGGGAAGTGCTCATTACTTAGTGGGGGAAGTAATTTTATAAACAAACGCTGCTATTTTTGTATCTAATCGGAGCCTCCTCAACTCCGGTCTTTAAACCAAATCGCTGGCTCTATTATTTCATGCTTTTTGGTGGTGTGTGCAACTCCGCTTTTTCGCCATCTTCATTACTTTCATATAGGACTTAGCGGCCATTTTACTTGTGCCATTTGCCATTTGCGAGTAGCGTTCTAGCTCTTGCACGCTGCACGTGCCCACTCTAACCCTACTTAATGGGCGAGGCTCGGACGCTCAGCACCTGACAAGGTTTCCTCTCACTTGCCACGTTTTAGATCTTTTATAAACAGATTTATTTTTATGCTGGGGGGGTTCTGGTTTTTGCTGTTGGCAATTGTAAAGTGCAAAGTGTAACGTTTTATTTTGCTGTTGGGGAAGCACTCATTACTGAGGGGGGAAGTCATTTTATACACAAACGCTGCTATTTTTTCATCTAATCGGAGCCTCCTCAACTCCGGTCTTTAAACCAAATCACTGGCTCTATTATTTCATGCTTTTTGGTGGTGTGTGCAACTCCGCTTTTTTGCCCTCTTCATTACTTTCATATAGGACTTAGCGGCCATTTTACTTGTGCCATTTGCCATTTGCGAGTAGCGTTCTAGCTCTCGCACGCTGCACGCGCCCACTCGAACCCTACTTAATTGGCGATGCTCGGACGCGCAGGTGATGCACGCAGCGGGCATGCCGCTGTCGAGCCAAAGGCGCGCCCAAGGCAAGCCCGTCTGCGCCCGTCCGCGCCAAGTCAACGGCAGAGGCCAGTCATGCTGCCCGTTTTGTACTTACTGTCGGAGCAAATTTCCAGCTGTCAAGTGAGTCCCTTAAATCATTTCAGCCGCCCCCCTGCCCTTGTCTTGGATACAGGCCCCCACCCTTTAGAGCCTATTTCTTGTGTGTCGACTGTGGCTTTGCCTTCAATCCTGAGCTCCTCTCGGCTCTCACTAACGCTCCGAAAAGGCAGTGTATGAAAGCCGCCTTGATAAATGCCAGGTCAGTGAGGAAACATCACTCTGAGGTCTCTGAATTACTGACGGACAATGCCCTTGACTTATTGTTTATTACAGAGACCTGGCTTGAAGCTGGTTCCAACCCCATTATTGCACTGGTCACCCCTGTTGGTTTTATATTCTGTAGGGTTGGAGGTGGGGTAGCAATTCTCTACAGAGAGAATTTAATATTGAATAGCGAAGTTTCTACCGTATGGGATGGGTGCGAGGTCTTGGATTTTAGCATTCACCTTTCAGATCATTTTACATTAGGCGGTTCTCTTATCTATCATCCCCCTGGCTTAGCCAATGCATTTTTGAATTCTTGTGGGGATGTGTTAGCTGAACGTTCACTACGCCTTTCCCACTATGTGGTTCTAGGGGATGTTAATCCACACCTTGACCAACAAGATACAAACGAGTCGGTGGCTTTCCTTGACTTTCTTCAACTTGCTCACCTTACCCAGTGGATTTCTTCACCCACGCATCAGGGTGGCCACATTCTCGACCCTATCTGCTCTAATTTTCCATTGGTAGTGGACGATCCTGTGCCGGTCCCTTGGTCGGACCATTTTTTCATCGTTTTTTCCTGGGACACTAGTTGGCCAGTTCAGTCTTTGCGCTCTCTCTGTCCTCCGACGTTTACTAAAATTGATCCTTCGCAATTTAAGATCTCCCTGGCTGCTTCTAGGCCCCCTTGCCAACAAAATCTTACAGGGTGTGTGGTCGGGTTCACGAGGTGGATTGTTGACACAGTATCCTCTCTTTCATCACCCCGCCCATCCAAGCTTACCAGGGAATCGCCCTCTAAACCATGGTTCCTGCCGGAGCTGAAAGTCCGGAAGCATGAGTGCAAAGTGTTAGAGAGGGCCTGGCTCTCTAGTGGCTACTGCCCCTTGGCAAAGCTTACGTTGAGATCTAAACAAAAGAGCTCTTACGCAGCGATTGCGGGGGCTAAAAGTCAATACTTTACAACGTGGATTGACCAGGCGAATAATAACTCAAAAGAAATCTTCTCAATAGTAAAAAGCTTTATGTCTCCGATAGCTCTGGTGCGTCCCGCTCTTGTTACAGAGGATTGGTGTAACATACTGGCCAGGTTTTTTCAGGACAAAATTCTGGACATTCAATCTACCTTTCCCACTAACACATCTGCCCGAGGTATTTCTGTCTCTCGGCCATCTGAATCTTCCCACAATTTCTCCTCTTTCTCTGTGGTGGATCTCCCTACTTCTCTTAAAATTTTGATGACCTTAAAATCAGGCTCGCCCACAGATCCCTGTGCGGCCACACTTTTGGCTTCCATTGCAGACTGTGTTAATCCGGAGGTCAATCAGATTATCAACATGTCATTGCGGGAGGCCTGCGTTCCATCTTCTTGGAAGCAAGCTAAAATTCTTTCCCCCCTCAAGAAAACCATCTTTGGACCCTCTCTATCCAGGAAATTATCGTCCCATTTCTTTGCTTCCTAGCTTGGCCAAGGTTTGCGAAAAGTTGGTCACCAATCAGCTCACGGATTATGTGGAGGCCTCTGGCCTGCTCCATCGGCGCAATCAGGGTTTTCTGGTGGCTTTTAGTACTGAGTCTGCCTTACTGGAGGTGTCGGAGGCAATTAGAGAGTGCCTTGACGCCGGGGGGAGGGCAGCACTGGTTATGCTGGACCTCTCGGTGGCATTTGATACGGTGCCCCATGCCTTGCTTCTCGATCGCCTCCACGAGATTGGAATCTCTGGGTCGGTGTGGGGTTGGGTTAGGTCCTTATTAGAGGGCCGTTCTCAGCAGGTATGGCTTCCTCCGTGCGCCTCAAAGCAAAACCAAAGGAAATGATCGACGGAGTGTTGAACATTGCAAGCACTCACCCCCAGTCAACTGATCTGGGTTTAATCCATCACCATTCTTTAGCCCACTCTGCCACCCCAGTTCAGACATAGCCATATGCAAATCAGTCTGACCCTGTGCCTCATGGGAACAGTCCAGCCTGAACTGCCAAGCCATGTCTTCCCTGGACCGGAAACAAGCTTCCTAGGACCGGTTTCTGGCATTTCAGCCGTCTTCAGCCAGGCTTGCTTGAATCCAGTGGCAAAGTTAGCAAGGGACTCATGTCTGAGCATACCCTGCCAACTTATGGCTAACAAAGCAAAACCAAAGGAAATGATGGATGGAGTGTTGAACATTGCAAGCACTCACCCCCAGTCAACTGATCTGGGTTTAATCCATCACCATTCTTTAGCCCACTCTGCCACCCCAGTTCAGACATGGCCATATGCAAATCAGTCTGACCCTGTGCCTCATGGGAACAGTCCAGCCCGAACTGCCAAGCCATGTCTTCCCTGGACCGGAAACAAGCTTCCTAGGACCGGTTTCTGGTATTTCAGCCGTCTTCAGCCAGGCTTGCTTGAATCCAGAGGCAAAGTGAGCAAGGGACTCACGTCTGAGCATACCCTGCTAACTTATGGCGAACAAAGCAAAACCAAAGGAAATGATGGACGGAGTGTTGAACATTGCAAGCACTCACCCCCAGTCAACTGATCTGGGTTTAATCCATCACCATTCTTTAGCCCACTCTGCCACCCCAGTTCAGACATGGCCATATGCAAATCAGTCTGACCCTGTGCCTCATGGGAACAGTCCAGCCCGAACTGCCAAGCCATGTCTTCCCTGGACCAGAAACAAGCTTCCTAGGACATCACAGATAGTGGCTACTGGCGTTCCTCAGGGGTCATCCCTTAGTCCCCTCCTTTTTAACATCTATGTTACTCCGCTTATTTTTCTGGCCGAAACCTTGGGGGCTAAGGTGATGGCCTATGCGGACGTTACTCAACTGCTGTTTTCCTGGGGTCGAGACGAGGTCTCTGTCCTCCCTGCTCAACAGTGTCTTTCCTCGGTTTTTCGCTGGCTTGCTCAAGCTCAGCTTAAATGTACCGAGGAGAAATCGGAGATCCTCTTGTATGGCTCCTTCCCGGACGACTTCAGAAGGAAACTATGGCCTCCTGGGTTTCCACTTCCTTGATCTAAGGGTGACTCTGTCAAGAACCTTGGGATTTGGTTTAGCGAGAACCTAATTTTTTCCTCGCAGGTAAAGAAGTTAACAGGCTCCTGTTTTAGCATCCTCAGGTCTCTGAGGAAGTTTCTTCCTCTTTTGCCCAGAGCTGCAAAGGAAACTGTTGTTCGGGTGCTAATCCTCTCGCGCCTTGACTATGCCAATGCATTGTATGCTGGCATTCTGGTTTACCTGTTGAACAAACTGCAGGTGATTCAAAATGCGGCGGCTCGTCTTCTGCTGGGCCTTTCTAGCAGATGTAGTGTGCGTTCACACTTGCGATTGTTGCATTGGCTTCCCGTCAAGGCTTGCATAAAATTCAAAATTGTATCCATCGCTCATAAAGCCTTGTATGGTTTGGGCCCTACCTATTTACAGAACAGGCTGGCCTTTTATGCCCCGGTACGACAGCTGCGGTCGTCTTCCAAACTTTTGGCAAAGACTCCTCGTTTTAAGCGCTTAAGACTGGGCGGGTGCTCTTTCACACGGCTGGTGGCTCAGGCTTGGAATGCTCTGCCATTGACTCTGAGGGATATTAAAGACCCTGTGATTTTTAAAAAGCATTTGAAAACCCCCTTGTTTTAGCCCTCTTATCTTTGGCTGTGTTATCCTTGTCTGGTTCGCGCCGGGACACTCTTCGTAGTATCTGTGCACGCTACAAGTGTATATAACATAACATAAAGATGTAGATGTTGTCGCAAATGGAATGTATGGTGGAAAGAATGTTGCCTTCAAGTGGACAGTTTGAAAAGGTGAATTGAAGTAGAACTGAAGAAATATATGAGCGCTACAGTATCTATCCACTGTATTCAAAAGAGTTTATGGGGATGTTATTGAACTGTATCATGCTAAAGGAGCACCAATGAGTGTGTAAGAGAAAAATTTAGAAGCTCAATGGTTTCCTCAACTATTTCCAACTGGAGTAAGTGGACGGTATGATGTCCGCCTTGTGGAAGTACCTGCAGCTGAGTATAGATCAACAAGATTCTATTCAGAGGATCCCAGATTTTGACAAAGCTTTCCATATGTATTCCATCTGTTATTTGAAAATGGTTTGTTTGGGCTGTCATATGCTGTTAACCATATCCTAAAGAGAGGCGTTAATATACAAAATATGTCTGTAAAAGACTTGACAAAATTCATGGAAAAGATGAGAAGCTGAAGTATAATTTGATAAATTTGATGACATGCCAATATGGGACCAATGAGTATTGGTATCGTCGTAATAGTGAGCTGAAGTGTATGTTGTGAAATATAGGTGCACCAACTTGGTTTGAAACCCTGAGTGGTGCAGAGTATGCATGGGATGATTTAAATTACTTTTTGAGAGAAGTAACATTAAAGGCATCAAATTGAGGACACCAAGATAACTTTGCTCTTTGGATCCTGCAAATGTTTGCAGGAATTTTAACCTCAGATTCCAAGCATGGCTTTCCTTCATCTGGAACAAAAGAAATCCACCTCTTGGAGAAGTTACTGATTTCTTTTGGTAAAAAGAGTACCAAGCAAGAGGTGCTCCTCATATCCACATGCCTTTGTGTGTAAAATATGCACCTAAATTTGGAACAGACACATATGAGTGTCCAATATTTGTTTTTTAAGCATGCACGTTGTACTGCTGATGTATTTTTTGCCGCATGCACATTGTATTTCATACACTACAATTTGTGTTGTGCACATAAATTTGTGATTTATTTTTATGATTTTCCCATCTGGATCTATTATCTCCTTTTGGTTTGTGGCAATTTTGCACGCTTTGCAATAGGAACATTTTTTGAATCCCATTTGTTGTTGTACATCGGTAGTACAACATGCATGCTTAAAAAACGAATATTGGAACATATTAGAGACGTGAAGAACAGAGATACCAACTGTGCAACATCAGAACATCTTGCTAAGTGTAAAAACAATGATTGGAGAAGGATGGAATATTTTGGGCCGGACACAATCCCGCCAAATGAAATAGCAGGGGATATAAAAAAGAAACTGCGACAATTGGAGTCAAAGTATATTATACGACTGCGAACAAAGACTCCTAAAGATCATAATAAGGACGAGGAAATGTACATTCACTTGTGAAGCACAAACTGAAACAATCTGAACAAGAACTTCAACTTCAATTGGGAAGGAAAAGCGCAAATTTCTCACTACAAAAGTATCAACTACACTATGTATATTTTATGGACATGACTAAATGGATACTAATCCGAAATTAGCAGATAAAAGGAACAATCGGTATATGAAGAACAAAATCATGTACTAAACATATAAAATGACTGTGGAAATGACAACTCCAAAAGGCAGAATTAGGAACTAAAATGATCCCTTTTCTCTGTACTATGTACAGGATAAATTGAAGATGTTTTGATAATAATCAAATAATGGAAGTCAAACATATACAAACTGTTCTACATATGTGCAAAAATACAAACACGTCCAGTACTAGGTCAAAGTACTATACATTTGATCTTGTCATGAAAGTATACATATAGAATGCAATGTCATATTAATGTTGTAATGTAACTAAAATGTGTTTTCTGTCATTGGGATACAATGTTGAAAATTACTACAACTCCCATAATGCAATGGGGTTGTTTTTAAACAGGACATACTATAAAACGGATGGTGATAGTAGTGCCTCCCAGTCGTGACAAAGGCCGCCAGGCCGAAACGCGTCGGTTGACAGACTGGCTCTGTTTTTTAAATAAAACTTGTGAACAAGAAGGATTGGTGTGTGCGACTAAATTTTGCAGAAAAAAAATTATATATATATAACCTACTGGCGGTCGCCAGTAGGTAGATATAGTTAGTACCTATTTTCCATAGGAAATCCACAACATTCTATTTGGAATAACGTTGGCGCCGATTGACAAATCTTCGCAAAATTTTCCACACTTTTGGCCAGCTCCGGTCCGCTCCTATTCTGAAAATTTCACAGTGATTTTCAAGCGGGGCCGAGAAAAAAGGGGGGTCCCAAAACGTGTTTTCCCCATGCATTTTCCCATAGGACCGGTTGACGCAGCTACAGCCCGAACTGATGAACAGAATTACACCAAATTTGGCAAAGAGGTAGTCCTCAGTTCAGACTCGTGCCTTTTGCTTAAATGGTGTAAATCCGTTCAGTAGTTCCTGAGAAAATTAGGGTAAAAAAGTTAGTGATATCTATAGCCTCGGAGGATCCGTGCACCCTCCCCGCACCCAGCGCACACCCTGCCGTGCACGAGCTGTATTCTAATTGGCTGTCAACACTCCAGACCTGAAAAACAAAGGCGAAAAACGCGTCAAGGGGGCAGGGTAGAAACACCCTGACCCCCTAGGCCTGCTCAGGGGGTCCCACAAGGACCCCAGGGCCAAAAAAAGAAAAAAAATTAAAAACAATCAGCGTGATTCGCGCACCCAGCCCGAATTTCGGCCGAAAAAAAAAAAAAATTCAGCACGGGCTCCCGTGCTGAATATTCTAATTTGCCCCTGGGGGCCAAATCCCGGGGGCATAATTAAAAAAAAAAGTTTGGGTGGGTCCCAGTCCCCCCACACTGCCCCGGGGACCACCACCCTCAGGGCTTTATTTCAATGTATGCGGGGGGCTCATGGCCCCCCCGCAGCCCCGGGGACAGCAACCCCCCGGGGCTTGTTTTAAAAAAAAACTTTAAAAAACCCTGTGTGGGGGGGGCTCGGGCCCCCCACACGCCCCAGGGACCGCCGCCTTCCTGGGGCACTAAATATTTAAAATAGGGGGTCCGTTACGGACACCCAAGCCCCGGGCACCACCACCCCCCGGGGCTTTAAATTAACTGGGAGGGGGGCGTGCCAATGATGGCCCTGGGGACCTTGTGGGACCCCCTGAGCAGGCCTAGGGGGTCAGGGTGTTTCTACGGGCTCCTGCAGTGTCCCGGGGTGCCCACCCCCGGGACACTGCCATTGCAAACTGCTTTGCTTCATTGAAGCCAGAGCAGATTTCTTTTCCACATGGGAAGCAGCATGTTAACTGCTTCCAATGTGGAAAAGCAATGCCGGCTCCCGCAGAAGGCGGGGAGCCGGCGGGTCTGTGGGGGGATTGGGACCCCCACGGTCCTCACTGAGGTGGCCAGGCCCCGGGGGATGGGGTCCCCGGGGTCAGTAGTGGCCTGGGAGGGGGGCCACACGGCCCCCCCTCCTAAAAATAAAAGATTAAAAAATGGGCCACAGGAGAGGGGCAAGGCAGCCCCCCTCCAAAAAACAAAAATGAAAAAAAGAAAGGGCCATGCCCTGGAGGATGGGGTCCCCGGGGCAAATTATGGCCTCGGGAGGGGGGCCACGTAGCCCCCCTCCCGATTATTTTTTTTTTAGTAAAAAAAAGAAATTGGGGGCAGGCCCTGGGGGATGGGGTCCCCAGGGCCAAAAAATTAGAAAAAGAAGGGGGGCTACACAGCCCCCCTCCTAAAAAAAGGAAAAAAAAGAGGGATTGGGCCAGAGGCCACGCCCCCTCCGTGCACCCCACTGCAAACGCACCCCCTGGCGTGTTTGCAGAGGGGGATCTAATTCCCCTTGAATACTGGGGGTCCCTGGGGGCCAACTAGCCCACCAGGAACCTCCAGTATGCACCAGGGGCTGAGTGCCAGAGAGGTGTAATGAGGCCACGCCCCTTTTTACACCTCTCTGCAAGGCAGCTCCGTGGCGCTTACCTGGTGGGATAGTTGGCCGCCAGGGGGCCTCAGGAATTTAAGGGGACTTAATCTCCCAACTTAAAATGTGCCACGGGGTGCATTTGCACAGTGGTGAAGGTAGGGGGCGGGGCCTGAGGTGATACTGTGCAAACACGCCCTGTGGTGCGTTTTAAGTTGGGGAATTCATTCCTCTTCAATCCAGAGGTCCCCTAGGGGCCAACTAGCCCACCAGGTACCTCCTCTAAGCGCCACGGAGCTGCATTGCAGAGTGTTGTAAAAAGGGGCATGGCCTCTGAACACCTCTCTGCAATGCAGTTCCCTGGCGCATACTGGAGGTACCTGGTGAGCTAGTTGGCCGCCAGGGGACCTCAGGATTCAAGGGGACTTAATCCCCCAACTTAAAACACCCCACGGGGTGTGTTTGCACAGTGGTGAAGGTAGGGGGCAGGGCCTGAGTGATATGTGTGCAAACACGCCCTGTGGCACATTTTAAGTTGGGGATTAATTCCTCTTCAATCCTGAGGGTCCCTGGGGACCAACTAGCCCACCAGGTACCTCCTGTAAGCGCCACTGAGCTGCGTTGCAGAGTGTTGTAAAAAGGGGCGTGGCCTCTGAACACCTCTCTGGAATGCAGCTCACTGGCGCATACTGGAGGTACCTGGTGGACTAGTTGGCCCCCAGGGGACCTCAGGATTGAAGAGGAATTAATTCCCCAACTTAAAACGCAACACAGAGCGTGCTTGCACACGTCACCACAGGCACCGCCCCCTGCCTTTACCATTGTACAAATATTCCTCTAAAATCAGCCGAACTACGAATTCGATTTACTCACCTGTTATCAGGAGAGATCCCAGGGTTGCATCTTTTAGCCTAGCACTGACCCTGAAAATTAATTCTAAGCGTACTTATCAGTAACTTGTATTTCCTTCCATAGGAATCCCTTGTGTGGTTTTCAGGAGAAATTTTTTTGTGTCCATTTTTGAAATGTACAAATATTCCTCTAAAATCAGCCGAACTACGAATTCCGATTTACTCACCTGTTATCAGGAGAGAACCCAGGGCTGCATCTTTTAGCCCAGCACTGACTCTGAAAAGTAATTCAAAGTGTACTTACCAGTAAATTGTATTTCCCTCCATAGGAATCCATTGTGTGGTTTTCACCAGAAAAGTTTCTGTGTCTATTTTCACAAACTAAAAATATTCCTAAAAAATCGTCTGTATGACTTAAACACATTCTTTCAACTGTTTACAGGAGGTTGGCCAGTGCTGGATCCAGGATCCACCACTGAGTAAGAAAAAGTAACGATAACACTACTTACCTGCTAAGTGAATTTTCTGCCATGGGATAACATTGGTGATTCTATGTGAAAAATCTTCTGTGTCAACTTTTAAAATACAATAATATTCCTTAAAAATAACTACTGTAACCAAAACGCTTTTACTCAACTGTTTACAGGCGATGTCCAAGGACTGAATCTAGGATCCAGTCCTGTGGTTAGAAAAGTAACCCATAACGTAACTAATTGCATTTAACTAGAAATTCCCATTGAGCTCAACGTTGCTTTGTGTTTGAAATTGTGTTGCCCATTGTAACAACTGCAACTACTGTACTTAAAAGTCTGTTGCCTATTTGCCAAGTATTTAAACTAAAGTAATTAATTCTGAGAAACTATATTTTGTATTGTAATGTATAATGTATTTATAATGTAATTAAAATGTAGTAAATCAGTATTAAAAAAATCAGTATAACAATTAATACATTAAAAATTGTCATTTACAAAACCTTTGAAATTCAGTGAAAAAAACATAGGTTTCAGGCCTGATATAGTTAGGAATTAGCATTTAAAAAACCTTTGAAATTCACTGAAAAAACCATAGGTTTCAGGCCTGATATAGTTAGCAATTAGCATTTAAAAAACCTTAGTAATTCACTGAAAAAACAATAGGTTTTAGGGGTGTTATAGTTAGCTGGACATTTCACTCGAACAAACCATTGAAATTCCTCTGATATAGTTAGTTGTACTAACTACATCTCGCTCGCCCGCAATCCGCTGCTGATGATGTCACATATTACATCATTCATGACATGGTCAGTGACATCACTGATGACATCTCAAATGACATCACTGATGACATCACTGATGGCATCATCCACGTGACAATCAGATACACCTCATCATACACTAGTATAACCTTTCATCACTCACTGTAGTGCCAGATTTAAAACCATTGACACACCAATACAAGTTTCTAAACACCCACTCAGTGATTCCTAGATCTATACACACATCTAATCACTTACCTATAGATTCACTCACATGCTGTCAATGATCAATAGAACACTATCACTTATACACCTATATTGACATTACACACCAGCACACATCCTAATCACTTATGAAGTCATCCTACTCACTTATGCAAACAATGGATCATACTTACTTTTACTTAGCTATACACTTATATAAACACCACTTCATCTATTCATATAGATAATAAATCATACTTAGTGTGTTATAAAAACACTATTACATGTATACAGTTATCCATACAGTCACTCATACAATCACTGAGTCATATATATACTTATTTATATACAATAACTGACACATACACTGGCTTTTATTTTCCTAGTTTGTTGGACATGTACCATTGAGACATATATTGGCTCATCACCACACCCATACAGATATTCACTCACCCAAACAACTGTTATAACATGTAGTTTTAACTTCATATACCTACTGAATCAACTATTCACACATCTTTGGGCAGTTACACACCCCCACCGAACCACACACACATTCACTCTCCCATACAAATACTCAGTTAACTAATCAATAAATAATATAGACTTTCACATAGCTAGTAACCGACTGGTGCAGCAGTTTACACAACAACTTACACAGTGATACAGATATTCACACAGTTTAGTCACTATCCAATATATTTAGAGAGACACTATAAATTGGTCAAGTAAACAGTCAATCACACTGCTACTAAATCCTCCATCCAGATATTTATATTTATATATCCACTCATTCTTCAATGCAAATTGCTATATATATATAATACATATTTAAATAACGAACCAAACCACATTCACTGGATGATTTCATCAGTGACATCATTAGTGATGTCATTTGAGATGTCATCAGTGATGTCACTGACCATGTCATGAATGATGTCATATGTGACATCATCAGCAGTGGATTGCAGGCGCGCGAGATGTAGTTAGTACAACTAACTATATCGGAGAAATTTCAATGGTTTTGTTCGAGTGAAATGTCCAGCTAATTATAATACCCCTTAAACCTGTTGGGCCCGATTCACAGAACTAACTTAAGACAAAATCCTAAACTTACTACTTTTGGTATTCACAGAAGTTAGGATTTTGTCTTAAGTTTGTCTTAAGACAAACTTAAGACAGACTTAAGACAGACTTAAGGCAGACTTAAGACAGACTTAAGACAAACTTAAGATTGACTTAAGACAGACTTAAGACAAACTTAAGACTGACTTAAGACAGACTTAAGACAGACTTAAGTTAGGATTTTGTCTTAAGTTTGTCTTAAGTCTGTCTTAAGTCTGTCTTAAGTCTGTCTTAAGTTTGTCTTAAGTCTGTCTTAAGTCTGTCTTAAGTCTGTCCTAAGTTTGTCTTAAGACAAACTTAAGACAAAATCCTAACTTCTGTGAATACCAAAAGTAGTAAGTTTAGGATTTTGTCTTAAGTTAGTTCTGTGAATCGGCCCCATTGTTTTTTCAGTGAATTTCTGAGGTTTTTTAAATGCTAATTCCTAACTATATCAGGCCTGAAACCTATGGTTTTTTCAGTGAATATATATATATATACTCTCAAACGCTTTTTTTTTCCGATGCTTAGTCAAAAGTTTTTACTCTCAATTTTCAAATGTTATGCGTTTTGACAGAAATTCTCTTGATCACACGATGAGTTTGTCAAAAGAGATGTGCATAAATAAACAATAAACATAGTGATAGGACTTCTAGATACAGGAAACTCATATCACTTGGTAACAGCAGCGGCTATTTTGTAACATACAATACTCATTGTGAGAAATGCCAGTATAAACTCTGTTTTGCACATTTCTGAGCGAAGATAAAAGAATTCCGTGACTGGTATGTGTGACATAACAGGAATTCTCCACAATTTATGTGTGAGAGTGCTAATGTCAGTTAATAAAGACGCTGTGCTTTCGGACTAGTGCTAGTAAATCAAAACACACCAAATATAATAAACGGAATTACAGATATGTGCAATTAATGTTTTGTGCGTGTTAGTGCCCGAATAATAGAACAAAACATGTATTCTGGTGTAGAGCAAGTGCTAAGGTCTAGGTCACTAGAAACCTTTAGGAGTTTATTTTAAGGAGTTTATAACCCAAAATTGCCAGACCAATGCGAGATAAGAAAATATATGCCAAGTGGCTGTTCTCTAAGAGTCCTTACTAATCCTAATAAAAGTGAAAATCAAACAGTAAAAAGCTACAAAATCAAATCAAGTTGCTAAGATAGAATTAAAATTCCTCTTATCTGGTGCTCAGTGCAGTAACCTGTCCCGGCGAAGAAAAGGGTAGGGAACCCGTGACATGACCATGCTAGGTGGTGGGTCCCTTCCTTTCCTCCTGTGAAAAGAGCAAGACAAGATAAACAATTAAGAACAATATAAATCTCATACAGCTAATTACTTAGAATTACTGCAACAAAAGTGACTAAAACAGTTATAAAAATGAGAAATATAAGGCATTAGATAATAACATGGAAAAAATTATCAACCTTATACAGTGACAAATCTTCATGTAAGTGTGTTGCTAGCTCTTCATCAAGGTTGTGTCCCCCAGGGAATCTTGTCTCAAGTTCTAATATCCAATGGATTCTTTTTTCCTAAAGGCTAGTTCTCTCTTACCTCCTCGATTGCCTAGGTTAACTTGCTTAATGGCAAAAAATCGAAGGGGAGAGATTTTTGATTGGTGCATTTCTTGGAAATATCTTGCTATGGGGTAATGTAGGTCAGTGATGTTGATGGCCCTCAGGTGTTCTTGGATATGTTTTTTAACCATGAAGGTTGTGCTTCCGACGTATCTGAGTCTACTTGGACACTCTAAAACGTAGATGGCAAAATTGCTGCTGCAGGTTAAGAATTGCGTTATAGACTTATTTTTACTTGTTCCTGGTATGTAAAATTCTTTAACTACGTGGCTAGATTTACAGGCTTTGCAATGCCCGCAAGGATAAAAACCTGTAAGGTTATGTATGTTAGTTTTGCACGATTCTGTGATGTCACCTCTAACTAAACTATCCCTTAGACTTCTATCTTTTCTGTAGGTGATCATGGGTCTATCACCCAGTTTGGGACCTATGATGTTATCTGTTTTGAGAATGTTCCAGTTATCAGCTAAAGTTTTTGGGACTTTCTTAGATTGGTGATTGAATGTAGTAATCACTCTAGTGCTTGGTTCATTGGTATCTCTTTTTTCAGTGTACTCAAGGGATTTCTTTCTGCTGATGTCACTTATTTTTTTGACTGCTTTATTAAGTACCCATTCTGGATATCCTCGTTCTCTGAATCTTTTTCACATGGTTTCCTGTTCTTTTTTATATATATATCATCCATGCTGCAATTCCTCCGTGCCCTCAGTATTTCCCCATAGGGTATGCTCCATTAAAGGGCATCTGGGTGTCCACTGAGGGCACGGAGGAGACTATTACCAGCCGTTTATTTTCAGCATAAGCTGGTGACTATTTAATCCTCCTTGGTTTGGATCTTTGTATCCAGGAACTCAATACAATTATTGTTAATATTGTGTGTCAAGGCAATATTATAATCATTGATGTTCAGTTTGTTAACGAAGTTAGTAGCTTCAAGTTCACTCCCCTTCCACACAATAAACATATCATCGATGTATCGCATCCAAACTACCACATTTTCAAAATCTGAACTGAGTGCATCATCCCTCTGAATTTCTTCCTCCCATTTGCCTAGAAAGAGATTTGCAAAGCTAGGTGTGAAGCACGTACCCATCGCCGTGCCTTGCACCTGCTTATAGAGTTCCCCATTAAACATAAAGATGTTATTGGTAAGACACATCATTATCATGTCGGCTAACATGTGGGTATGTTCAAGAAAACTAATGTTTCTCTCCTCAAGGAAGTACATACAGGCATCAATACCCTGGACGTGATCAATGATAGTATACAATGAATTCACGCCCAGGGTTATGAGGGTGAATTCTTTTTCCCAAGTGATGTCCTCTATCTTGTTAAGAAAGTCCTTGGTATCCCTTTTGTAGGATGGTAATCGGATGACATACTCTCTAAGGAAATGGTCTACATACTTTGAAATATTTTCATTTACATTGCCTATAGTTGATACTATCGGCCTACCCGGGGGAACCGTAGGGTGTTTGTGAATTTTAGAGAGGAGATACAGTATAGGCAATTTGGGATAATCCTTCTTCATAAAACAATATTCCTGCCATGTGATTAATCCAGACATTTGCCACTCTAAGAGTTTATCCCATGTAGTGGTGATACTCGCATTATATATTGTAGTACTACAAGGATAGTAGGATCTAACATCGTTAAGTTGTTTTTTAGCCTCATCAATATACATTTGTTTACTCCACAAAACTATATTACCTCCTTTGGCAGATGGACGTATAACAATGTTCTTATCTTGAGACAATGATACAATTATTTCTCGTTGTTGACTTGTTAAATTAAAACAAACATTATTTGTAACAGTTTTGCTGTGGTTTTTTTCATAAGTTCTTTTGCAACCAGTTCATGGAACATATCGATTGAATCATGTGGAAGATTTGGATAGAATATAGACTTGGCTCTAAAGGTAGTACATGCCGCTTTATCGGTGACCATATTGTTCAAATCACTCAAAGGTGTTTCTTCATTGTCATCTAATGCTCGTTGTTCCAATTCAGACAAAATTTGTAACTTGTTTGCTTCCCCAACAGTCATGTATGGTGGTGCTACATTATCAGGAGCTTGAACATTGGCTTCTGGGGGCCTACTGTTCTTCAGAGTATGCCATTTTTTCAGTTTAAGTTTCCTGATAAATTGGAAAATGTCAACACGGGTATTAGCATAGTTGAACAGTTCTGTTGGACAAAAGGTTAATCCTAAACAAAGTATGTTTTTTTCAAGTTGGGACAGTGTACGTGATGCGAGATTAACAATTGTTTTGTTTACCATTGTACTATCCATTGTTATTGTGTTTTCTTGGAGTCACCTCTTCTGGTTCCCATTGGCTCTGCATTTGTTCCGCTCTTGTTTTCGTTTGAGTCGCCTTTGTTTGATGCACCCCTGCCTCTTCCTCTCCCTCGTCCTCGACCTCGTCCTCTCTGTGGTGTTGTCGATGCAGCCATTGTCTTCCCTGTTTGTCGACCTTTTCTCATCACCTGGAACTCATCTAAAAAAGTCGCTGGTTTAGTTATCATCTCTATTTCAGAAAAAGTACTTGCTGTGTTAACTGAGATATCAGTATCGGAGTCACTTGCATTTGTAGTGTGCGGTAGATCCTCGGTTACAGCAGTCGCACCTACTTTTGCCTCATATGTTGTCTGTTGATTGTATAAATGATCGTATTTATGGCTATATGTTAAAATGTGGCCATTTTCATAGTCAATGCAATCTCTGTGCAGTTTCCTCTGTTTGCGGAGCTTGATATCTTCTTCGTGTTTTATGAGTCTTCCTTTCAACTCATCCTTGAATTTCTTGATAATTTCTTGTTCTTTGCTGTTTTTAAAATCATTTTCCATCTCACTAATATCTTTGATGATTCTCTCCCTGTCCTCCCATGCATATTTGATCAATATACAAGGCATATTTTTAAAGCTTGACGCTAAATTTGCCGCCCATTCCTCAAGCATGCATGGATTAGAGGATTTGTGTGATGGGGGATGTAGATTCTAAGTTCCCGGGGTACCATTTGTTTGTCCACTTAGTCCTGGAGGGAGATAGCCTCCCACCATTTAGATGTTTCTTGTTTTTTCAGTTTTTCATATTGTTTCAATTTAGTATTTAATGTATTGTCATTCTCATTGTTGCGTGATGATCCCGCAGACATTCCTTTTCCAGGTGCGCGAGCAAATAAGGTTTGCGCCGCTATGCGTCTCTCAATCTCGTCTTCCATGTTATTATTTGCGATGTAGTTGTTTTAGATATGCACGTCTGATTGGGGATATATTACCGATTCTGAAAATTTCCCCAAGAGCACTTGCCAGAGCACTGAGTCCTTCCCACCTACAGATAGGCAGTTCCTAATGCCACTGATCTTACAAATGCTCGAAGGATACGAGGAAACAGTTTTGCAAGTGCATACAGCCAAATGCCACTCTACGGTAATATACGATAATATACCTAAAGTATTTTTCCTAGCCGGTAAACAGAGACGGAAGTACCCGACTCCCCCGGCGCTAACAACGCGAGGGAGCCCAAGTGCACGCACTCCCCCTCCTGAAGAACGCCATATCTATATATATATATATGCATACCAATCCCCAAACCCTCTTCTGATGGCAGAGTGGGGGGAATGCAATTTGGAATCATCTAGACGGCTTGTTCAAGTTCTAGTGAAGTATGCAGATATCGATAGAGGGGCGCTTCAGGAAAAAATAGAGCTGCTTGAAAAAGAAATTGAACTACAAGGGGATCCACAGTTCAAACAGAAAATGGTGGAGGAGATGAATGTGCGCCTCAAGAAAGAAGAGGAAAAAATAAAGAACCGTAAAACATATAAGTTCAGACGTGACCGGGATGATTATGCAAATGGACAGATATCTACGTTCGCAAAAAGGTATGACTCAATGCGGGTGGACACGGCAAAAAAACGTATGGGCAATGTGGAGGACAGAAGAAATTGCCAAGTCAATGCATCCCCCTCAGCCTCTGATCTAAGTTCAGCCGTGGAAAGCGGGTCGGAGTCAGATAATTTGGGAACAAGATCAGAGGCTAGCAATATTAAATTAACGTTGGGGGAAGAGTTAGAGATTTTGAAACGCAGTCGGAGAGAAACATTAAGACCACACATCCAGGGACCCGGCAAAACAGGGCAACCCGAAGGAGAAGGGGGCGTAGGCAAGCAAGGAGAAGGCGCCAGGAGGCGCGGGAGAGGCAGAGCGCGACGATAGGAGATTCAGCAATGGGAAATGAAATGGCTGGCCCCGTTGCCTCAGAAAACAGCAATACTATTGTTAACCTTGCGGGAATTGACCTCTCCGCTGCAGAAAAACAACTTCTATCATTGGGACTTTCTTACTGTCCGGAATCCAATTTTAATTATACCCAGACCCGTGCAGACATCTACAAGTTCAAACGTAAACTAAAATTGAAAAAGTTTCACCATCAGCATAACATCAGGGGTGGATTGGAGGAAGCCAAAAGGACAACTCAAACCTCGGAGATGCAAGGTCTGCTGGGGTCAGATTACGAATTGCTAAACGATCTGCGAAGCTTGGAAAGAGAAGACACAGTGGCAACATGTATCCCCAATCAGTCCCAAGGGGCAATAAGGCCAATGAACATTCAAGCATCCCAAATTCAAGGGACAGATGTTAAACCACGGACTCCATTCAAACAAAAATCTAAATTTGTTCCCATTATGGCAAGAGACTCTATAGATGTTTTCAACGAACAGATTGTGGCACAAATTAAGAGACTGAATATTGCTATCAACAATATCAATAAAAAGAAATTCACCAATCATGAGAGGAGATATTGGCAACTTATCAAAAAATTTAAAGAAAACCATCAGATTATTATACGTAACTCGGATAAAGGGGGCAATCTGGTGCTATGGCCCCTAAAGGAATACTTGGAAGAGGCATACAGTCAACTAAATAACACAGAATGCTACAAAAGGTCTCACCTACTAAGCTTAAGGATACACAGGAGACTTTGTTTTCTCAACTTATAGCTTGGAGGAGTATGGGGTTACTCAGTTGGGATGAATTTAAATATCTTAAGAAGCATGCCATTAGTCCTGTGATTTATTTCATACCCAAACTGCATAAAGATATGAACAAACCCCCAGGACGCCCCATTATTGCTGCTTGCGATGGCCTGTTAGTGAACCTGTCTAGATATATTGATTTTTTCCTGCAGGAATTTGTAAGGAATTTAAAGTCATTTGTGCAGGATACAAGTGATTTCCTGAGAAAGGTGCAGAATATCACATGGAAATCTACTTATTTAATGATAGCACTCGATGTGTCCTCATTATATACCTGTATTAGGAATAACGATGGCTTGAGGGCGGTTGAATATTTTTTGATGAATAGACTGATTGAACTCTTCCAGCACAACAACATGCTCCTTAAAATTTTATCATTCTGCCTGGAAAACAATCTGTTTCTGTTTAACGGAAATATGTATCAACAGATCCAGGGAGTTGCTATGGGGGCCAGCTTCTCTCCTAGCTACGCCTGTTTATTTATGGGGTGGTGGGAGGAGTTGGTCCTCATGCAGCAACATGAGCAGATGTTTCATAAAAGTGTTGTTATTTGGCTCCGCTATATTGATGATGTGTTTATAGTGTGGGATGGTGACTTTGAAAGTGCTACAACCTTCATTGAGGTATTAAATGACAATTCACTCAATTTGAAATTTACATTTGATATAAGCAAGGAAATGGTCACATTTCTGGACGTACAAATCCAGATATTAAACAATAGGTTATCCACTACCCTCTTTAGGAAACCTACGGCGGGCAATACATTGCTTCATGCCTCTAGTGCTCATCCTCTGCACCTTAATCGGAGAATCTCCTATGGGGAGATGCTCCGCATTAGACGATATGCAGCGAGGAGGAAGAATGCAATAGAAAACACAAGGAAAGCCGAATTAGGTTTCTGGATAGGGGTTATAGCTCAGATGTAATTGAATCTGCAATCATTAAGTCTAAGTCCCTGGCCAGACATGATTTGTTAAAGTACAAAAATACACTAGCTGGCCATAAAGAAGGAGAAGAACCCATCAGGTTGATTCTAGGATTCTCACGCCAAAAAAAACTAATAAGGACTATAGTGAGAAAAAACTGGCCCATTGTAAAGGATGACCCAATAATTGGGGGATTATTACCTAATAATCCTTCAGTCACCTTTAGGAAAACAAACAGCATGGGCATGGCACTAGTAAAACGCAACCTTGAGGTGGGGGGAAAAAGCTCATGGCTTACGACAAGGAAGGGGTTCTTCAAATGTTCATCATGCAAGGCATGCCAATACGGAATTAACACTAAGACCTATATAACAGCATTTGGGTCTAAAACATGTGAAATCGGACATTTTCTCACATGCAAGTCTGATTTTGCAGTTTACGTGCTAACCTGCAGTTGTAATTTGAAATATGTAGGCAGCACTAAGCTGCCTGTGCATAAAAGAATCCTTCAACACATAAGGGCTATCTGCAACAATGATGATAATTATCCAGTTGCAAGGCATTTTAAGACCAACCATAATAGTGACCCGAAACATCTGAAATATTATGTTATAGATACTATTATCCCTCAAAGAAGAGGAGGAGATAGGGAATCTAAATTGAGAAGGTTGGAAACAACCTATATTCTGAAGTTTGATTCCAAACACCCGAGGGGTTTAAACAACAGTGAAGACTTATACACAATTCTATAACATTTGGGCAATTAACAAGTAATACCTCTTAGGGACTCAGGTACACCATATTGGACAAATGATTTTTCCTCAATTGTTAGAATTCCTTTTAGAGGTGCACGTCAGTAATTTCCACTAGTCAAGAATTTTTTAAAGCAAATTTTTAGGATGATATTTATTTATTTATAATGTTTTAGGATTGATTTTAGAAATCAGGAAGGGAAAGCATATTGTATGCCTCCATTTATTTGGAATGATTTCAAATTGGATCTACCTAATATATTTAAGATATGTATTTATTATTATCCTGAAGCTGTTTGCACTTTATAATACTCTTGCTATTTGCACAACCTTTCAACTCACAGCAGAGATACATGATGTACTATGTGAGGATGAAAAGGTATTGAGACTTAGATCGGTCACCTTGGCGCAACCTGAAACAGTGTAGTGTTTACATATATATTTTTTCTGTTTTTTAAACTTTATTATAATTAGCACTTTATTATATTTTGGTAAGCACTTTGATGGATGAGACACAGTGAAACATAGAATGAAATTATGCATTTATGCTGATATTGGTACCTGTGTATTTTAAACAAGGATATGAAGAAGAAACATAGGAAGATATTTTCTTCTTTTGTAATCCTGGGGTATATGTATTTTTATTATAAAAGAGTAATCTGAACTTTTACATTATGTAAGTATGTTGGATCCTGTTTTAGTACCTCTTCGATATATTACAGTGTTTTCTCTGTGTCCATTAATTTAGCCATTGCACTTGCACTTTAAATAATGTGGTTTGGAGCTAATGAGATGTCATGTGATCAAGGGTGGGATCACCCGAAACGCGTAATGGCGGAATTGGCTGAATAAACAAAACAGCACAAGAATTACTGGGTCTATGCTCGTTTGTTTCTTCAAGAAGGAAAGTGAGGGCGAGTTGCTGCATATATATATGTATATTTATATATATATTCACTGAAAAAACGATAGGTTTCACACACGTTATAGTTAGGAATTAGCATTTAAAAAACCTTGCAAATTCACTGAAAAAACCAGAGGTTTCCCACATGTTATAGTTAGCTGGACATTTCACTCGTACAAAACCATTGAAATTTCCCCGTTATAGTTAGTGCAGCTAACTATAACTCGCGCGCCCTCAATCCACTGCTGATGACGTCACATATTACATCACTCATGACATGGTCAGTGACATCACTCATGACATCACTGATGACATCTTACTGAGTGAATTTGCAAGGTTTTTTAAATACTAATTCCTAACTATAACGTGTGTGAAACCTATGGTTTTTTAAGTGAATTTGTAAGGTTTGTTTAAATCTTTTTTTTTTTTTTTTTTCTTTTGATTTTTTTTTTAAACAATATGCTACCTATGTATATAATCATTGATTTACTGTATCCTGCAATATAGAAAGGTTCACCTTTTTTAAATAAATGGTTAGATATAGTTGAATAACATAGTTAATACCTTCTACAAACCTTTATTTTTTTTAGGATTTTTTTTTAGGATTTTTTTCTGTGCGCGTACGGTAAGCTTACGGTACGCGCACGGTACGCTTTATGTACGGTGCGCGTACGTAATATTTATGCTCCGTGTGCGCATGCGTACACGATTTACGTACGCGTCCGTACTTCCTGTGCGACCCGTAAGCGCTTGCTCCCTACACGCATGCGCGCGCGCACGTTACGCGGAACCGCGGGACGTGCGTGCGCACGTGCGCGCGTGCCTCTAATGCGCATGCGCGCGTGTCTTATGTACGCGCATGCGTACTTTTACCGTGCGCGTACGGTAAGCGTACGGAGCGCGCACGGTAGGTCATGTGATCCAGAAACAAAACTTTTCATTGGTTTAAACTTGTTTCATATCCAGAAACTTCCAACACCACACCCATTCCCCTCATTACTGCTTGTGATTCCCTAGGAGAAGGAGCTGAATTGTCTTTGGGATACAATGGCAGAGCAGCAGTCCTCTTCTGGGAGTGAGCAGGGCAGCAGCATCATCAGACAGAGAAGGAGGAAACAGAAGAATTATTTTGTCTGGGAATATTTCACATTTCCAGAGGGGCAGAAAAAGGTCAATGCTCCATTAGTCACCTGCTCACTTTGTGAGCGTGTCTTATCTAGAGGTAATCCAAGGAAGAAGTATTCCTTTGGAAATTTCTCTATGTTTAGACACATTAGGGATGTACATCCCAGGACTTTTGCTCGACATACTGAAGCAAACCCTCCAGTAAGTCACCCGAGCACATCCGCAGAAGCTCAGCCGAGTACATCTTCGGCAGCTCAGCCGAGCACTTCCTCTGCGGTGGGAGCATCACCCTCTTCTGCTCCTCTGGACATCTACCATCGGTTTCAGAGAGTACATATAAGGTGCAACACTTGTTACTCTCTTATTGCTATGGGGGAATCTAGTATTCCTATAATCGACAATAAGATTGAGCAGCACAAGTGCGGTCCCTTTTAATATTCCCATTCTTTCTTTCCTCTGTCCCTGTATTAACACAAGGGCTCTTTTAAGAGCCACCCTACCTCACAATTTTTTATTTTTTATTTTATCAGTTTTTTTTTTAAATTTACCGTACACGCACCTTTTTTTTTTTTTAAATAAAATATTTATTTCACCCAAGCAGAGTGAGGAGAAGTGAAAACAAGGGACTACGAAAGTAAATGTGTGATAAATACAGATATTTCAAACTTACCTGACCAACTTAATTATCATTAAATGGGTTTTTTTAATTGCTAGAAAAAAGGATTAATTTTCCTAAAATTTCTTTCTCAATCTGTAACAAAAGAAAAAAAGTATTAATATTTAACAATACATTTTAGAATACAGTACACATATTTTCATATTTAACAAAGACATGTTTTGCCCTTTTTTTGCTGTTTTCAGAATATATTGAATTTCACTGCAAATTGTGAAACCAATTGCATTCATCACTTAACAGCGGGCAAAAAAAATTTCAATCGGAAAGATTGTTTAAAAAAAGCCCTGAATCTCTTCTCAGTAAAACATACCTTGATAGAAATATAATATATATAATAAAAATATCATCTAACAACAATAAGTATTTGCAATAAATAACGTCTGTAAATCTTGTTGCTTAAGCTCATACACCCAAATAATATCTGTCAAAGAAGTCCACAAGAGACATTTTTACCTTTCCATGAGGCCAAATGGTAATTTTTGGATGAAATACCCAAAGGTAATCCAATAAAATCGCAAAAAATGATTTGTTCAGATGTTGCAATTTGTATCTAAAATTTAGGTTTTAGAAAAAATAAATAGGAATTTGGTAATTCTGCAGGCAAACGTTGCTTGAAAATCAATTGAGAATCATTACACAGTGTCCAGCCTTTTTCACATTTAAGATAAACTGTGTAATGACCAGAAGTTATCGAAGGTCCATCATGGAAAATTATTGCAACTGCAACAAAAGTTTTTCCTGATATTGATAATTGTTTTCCTACCAACTTCTTTATAGAAGTGTCCAATTTTGTTCCATCAGCTCTACAACGTTGCATCATTAAAATTACATACTGTCCATATTTCTTTAAAAATAACGTTGAAAACATGTCTGATTTACATTTAGAACATTCCATGCTGTGATTGGCATCTTTAACTAATTTACTAAAAGTGACTGATTGACTCTCTGGTAATGTTAAATATATGAACCTTTCAGAATCAACATTAGAGCTGCATGTGTTGAAACATTTTTCACAACTATGTTCCCATTTATAAGAGAGACCAAACATATTTTCTATTTCTACCCCTTCTTCTTCCAGTACCATAAGAATATACATCAAGAATTCCTGTGCATCTTGCTGGACATTTTGAGTAAACTGTGTACTTCCTGAACATACATCTAAAAGTTTTCTAACATCAGAAGCATTTTCTATTTTAGTTTTATCATTACTCAGCTTCTCAAAAAGAAAACTCAGGAGAGAACAGAATCTTTATTCATGATTTAGTATTATCTGCTCTTGCAAACTTTCAAGATAAAATACAACATTCAGCACTACATTAGCGTAGCAGTTGAAACCAGAGCTATTTTCAAAATGACAACTCTTCAGCATTGTCCTTTTTCTTTTTGCTTGCAATCACATCACTCTCCTTTTGTTTTCTCTTCTGTACATCCTCATTACAGATATTCTCAATTCTCCTTTTCCGACAAACAACACGTTTTTCAAACACAGGATACTGACCTAAATGAGGAGCATAGCTTCTTCTTAATCTATTATATACCTTTACACAGTTTGCATCAGCACTAACTTTTGAGTCATCAAAGTCTATCATGAATAGACCAGATAATGTTTTCACTCGTGACAAAGCAACATATGCCATACCTTCTTTGAACACAGTTGAACCAATGTTTACAAAAGCACTATCTACAGTTAATCCTTGAGATTTGTGAATAGTTACAGCATATGCTAGAGAAAACGGAAACTGCTTCCTACGTACATATAAGTCTTTCACAACCAAGAAACGAACTGAACAACGACAAATGTCTTTAACCTCTTCAATCTGATCAAATTTTATTTTTAAAAATTCAATTCCATCTTTTTTCTGGTATTTCACAAAACCCACAACTTTACCCATAGCTCCGTTCACTAAACCTTTTTCTACATCCAAATTTCTTCTTAAAAATACTCGACAGTTCATACAAACATAAAGATTTTTTTCTAATCCAGCTGTTTTCTAAATGTTCTTCTCTAGAGAATCCAATTTATTTTTCAGTTTGCCTGTTAATGTAATAGTAATTCCTTCATGTTGAATTTTGTCCACTGCTTCCATTTTCTTAATCTCTTCCTTTTCCAATTTCAAAAGTTCCTCATTGAATATCGAGCATTCACGTAGTGTTGGCATTAAGCAGATTACAGTATTTTTTTCTGCAATGTTCTGGTATATTTTCTCTGCAACTATTGCTTCATTTGGAAATAAATTATGTAGCATCCGACTCTGTAATGCTTCTCTGCCAACTTCTGTAAGTAGTCCAATTCTGATATCTTTCAGAATACTTGCATAATCTTCATCGTTTGCTTGCCTCATATTGGTAGTGAGTTCCTTGTACTCAAAGAATGACCAAATATTTGCATCACCAATACTTCCTAATGACTTCTTTGTGTCTTCATGTGTCACAGTATTAAACACTGGTTGTCCTTTAACTGGAGTGAGCTGCAGAAGATCCCCAAAAACTATAACATGTTTTCCTCCAAATAACACGTCATAGTCTCTCTTTAGAATTTGCTGCATTCTTAAATGCACAAAGGCAAGCATTAAATTTGATACCATGCTTACCTCATCAATAATGAGAACTTGCATCTTCTTCAACACTCTTGAAACTTCGAAGCATGCTTCTCCTGTTAACTTGTGATATTCTATTTTGTTCTCATGCTCCACTGGTAACATTAGCAAGCGATGTAAGGTAATTATGTCATATGCTGCTAACCCAGTTGGAGCAGTAACAACACAAGACAAAGTTGAATCTGTTTTTTACTGTAGGTAGCTTCGGATGACTTTAATTAAGAAACTTTTTCCAGTTCCAGCTTGTCCACTCACATACATCCTGATTGGTTCAAATGATGCACATGAGCACTCTTTCTTTTCATGTAGTAATCCATGATCAATTTTTTTTGTGACTTCTTCATAAATGTGTTTTTGTTCTTCATTCAGTTGCTGTTCCAAATATGTTAAGTCTACTAAATCTTCCTGAGCTTGATTCATAGATGTTTCCACTTCAGTCATTGCTATTGCAGCTTCATTTTCTACGATTGGTTATCCTAGGGGATCTTGACTGAGTGTTCCAGAACTTTGGCTGTCTTGAGAACTGTCTCTAGCTACTTCAGCTGCAATTGTAGCTTCCTGTTCAATTTCTTCATTTAACATTTGCACATAATTTGTGAAAGTACTGCATTCAATCGTATCTTTACATGCACTAAAGGAATCTTCATAGCTGTGAAAATCTCCAAGTAATTCATCCTCTGAATGCCATGGTTTAAACAGCTGTAAAAGTGCTAAGTAGTAAAATTCCTTTTTGTCAGGAGTGTCGCAACTCAGCTTCCTGTGATTAATCAAGCTTCCTTTTGTTTGCTTCACCAAACATCCTTCCTCACCAATGACTTTATATTTTCCATTGTTGATGTCTTCTGTGGCTTTCCGTGTAAAAATGTAGTTCTGCAGCACTACATAGAGACACATGTTCTCAAGATGACGACTTCTTTTTGGGTAATATGTGTCCAACAAGTTTGATTTCAAAATATCTGTACTTTCCAGGTCATTCTCTGCCAAATATTCAATTTCTCCAACAGATTTCAGTACCCGATTTCGCATTCCTGCAAGGCCTAAACTTACCCAAATTATTCTTCTGGATTTGGAGTACAGACTTGCAGATGATAACCTATCTGAGCATTCGTAGGATCCAATTTCTCGATGCGATAACATCTTTAAACTGAAACTGTATAGCTTTTTACTGACAGTCTTCTTGTGAGAAATCACTTCCCACATTTCCTTCAATTCCGTTTTCTCAGATTTAGTGATGTAAGATGTGACATACCGAGCAACAGCAATAGAATTGTCAGCTACATACTGAATATCCATGTTAGCATTCCACATGGATAAAATGACTGGGTTGTAGTCATTTATATATTTTGACTCTTCTTTTCTTCTTAGGTTGTAAGTAATTTTAGGCGATTTTCTTGTAATAGTATGTCGCACAGCATACTGTTGACTCTTCCTTTTGAAAGAACAGGTCGTGGAAATCCAAATCGACATTTTGTGTAGAATTTTTCTTTACTCTTGTACTTTCGTCGACAGTATTTTCCACACCGATGACTTTGGAAACGTAAAACTTGCTCTTTTAAGTGTTTCTCTTCTGTGCTTTTAGGTATAGCACATGTTGCATATCCTTCGATGAAACTTAAAACTGCATCATCAGAATCTGTTCCAAATTTTGGGGCATCCTTGATCCACAACAGCATATGAATATGAGGAGCACCTCTTGCTTGGTACTCTTTTCTCCAAAAGAAATCCACAACTTCTTCAAGAGGTGGATTTTTTTTATTGCAGATGAAGGATATCATAGCCTCAAATCTATGATTGAAATATCTGCAAACATTAACCGGATCCAATGAGCACAATTCTCCTGCTGTCTTGTATTGGATGTTTTCAATATTTGAATTTGCCTCTCGAAGAAAATCCAGAAGATCATCCCAAGCGTACTCAGTACAGCTTAGGGTGAGAAACCATGTAGGAGTTCCTTAATTCCGTAACATACACTTCAATTCTCCATGGCGTCGGTACCAATATTCATTTGTCCCACGCTGACAAGCCATTAGATTAATCAATTGAGATTCCAAATGATCATCTCGCTGTTGCACTTTGTTCATAAAATCCTTTGCAGACACATTACGTAGATGTACTCCAGTTTTCAAAATGTGATTTACTGCATAAGATAGTGCTGACAAGTCACTTTCAAATAAAAGATGGAACAATTAAGGAATACTTTGATGAAATCTGGGATCTTCTGCATATAATCTTGTAGTCCGATACTCAGAAGCAGGAATCTGTACTGGACGTTCATCATATCATCCACCTTTTCCTGTAGGAAACAGCTGGGGAAAACAACAAGCTTCCAAGCTCTCCTCCCATACACTCACGGGAGTTCCTTGTGCTTTTTTCATCTGAAACAGATCAATAGTGTTTGCCATAACTTCTTTTGAATGAAGAGGATGTATGCTGAAATGTTCATAAATTTCTACTTCTTTTGACTTATCCACTTTTTCAATTTGCCCAGCTGGTATTCCTGAGTCTGGTAGTAAAACTTCTTCATCTTCATCCATATAAATTGTTTCATACCATTTAACATTTCTTTTCAAATATAAATTAGCTTTTTGTACTTTTCGTACATCTACCAGCTCCTTCCAAATTTTCTTGTTCTTTGTTGGTACTCCATGAACCAAAATAACTTATGGTTCAGTTTCCAATCTATCTGTATCAATAGTTTCCATATTTTTTTTCATATCAAATGGCAAATAGACAACTCTTCCTTTTAAACCTCTTTGTAAATCCGAAGGAGGTAATTTGCCTGTTTTGGGCTCCAATACGAACTATAGTCTGAAAAGGATGGACACATTGAATGAGTATAGACTCCTACGTATTTAAATCACTAAGTTCTGCAGGAATTTCAACCAATTCTAAATTATTATGTACAGCTCTTGCTGGTATTTTATTTTCTTCTAAATTGTTATAACAGTATTTACAAATACGGTGATATTCACCCAAATCAAAACAATTTTCCAGAAACAAATATGTAGCAAAATCCAACCACTTAGTATTATTTTCTTTTTCACTTTTTTTATAGAGATCAACATACCTTGTCTGATTTTTATAATGGCTTCTCTGGCAACAAATGCAAGTAATATTTGGTCTTTCATTAGAGATGATAGTAAATTTTGTCATTTGATCTTCAAAATGTTTACTAGTAGTAGGTTCTACATTCTCTTCCACATTTTCTTCAATTACTGTGTCATTATCTGCACTTTCTTGTTCCGGGCCAAAGTAACAAAACTGAATTTCATCAGTAACCTTCTCTACATCTGATACAGATCCACGGAACAGAGCCCTATTCAACTCATTTAACTTTAGTGCTGGACTTTTAGCAAAATACAATCTTCTCACAAACTTTCCCATTTCAGTATGATGAACTGCCAGCATCCTAAAATGGTGAAAAACACTGTGGCAAACTTTCCTAGAAAGACAAGCCAAAGAATGTCCTTGCAAACCAGTATTCTCTCTCACTCTACATGGATCTAGTCTTTGAAGCACCTTAATCTTCTGTTTAACACTTTTTTTACTATATTCTCTTAGAAATTCACGTAATTTATCAATAGATTCCTGTCGTACAGTACAAATACTACTACAATTCCAAGTGTACACTGGGGCTTTAGGACGTCTCCCCATAACCTCATCAGCTATCACTTCTTCCTCATTTCTTGGAACCATTTTCTCCTTTTCCATTATACAACCATCTTTCACTTCATAAGCACGACCTCTGGTGTCAACTGCATGCAGCAAACTATTACTTTGAAGATAACTCTCTTCATTAAAAAATGGTTCAGTACTTGAATTATGCATCCATTCTCCTAAAAACACTTTACAAAAGTTATTTCTTTTCACTACTCTTTTCGTTTTGCTTTGTGACTTCATTACATTGACCATTTTATCTAATGTACGGATCCTGTTCAAAATTAAAATGAATAGTTTTCTTTTTAAATCTAAAGCCTTAGCTACAATTGATTCAATATTTTTTTTCGCTTATAAAATTTCGCTTTCTTCTTATATTTTTTCACATCCTTTAGCAAATTGGACATCACTCTTCTCTGAAACATTTTTCTACGAATGTCTTTAAATGCTGTTTTTCTTTTTAAGTCAATCTTTATTGCTTATAATTGTACATTAGCATTTTGTAATTTCTCACTTTTGTCCTGTTGTTTTCTACTTGAAACTCTATTTGCAGTGGGGACATTTTTCAAATTTGTTCTTTTTTTGAAGATATTTTTTAAAAAATCCTTGGTTTGCTTACCAGAAGACTTTTTCTTTTTTCCAACATGAGGATCTTCAACTAATTTGGGTCCTCCAGTTGTCTTCAAATATAAATGTTTTTTCTGTTCTTTTCTCTTCCTTGATTTTATAGGCATCTTTAACTTATTTCACTGTTGTTCAGCAATACCTGAAAGAAACTAAAAAAAAAAACCTTTATGTAATTTAAATTTATTACTATATTTGTTTTGTGCTTTTCAAATCTTATAAAACTACCTACCCCTTTCCTACAAGTGAAAAACACAATAAAACCATCACAAATTAAAGCTTCCCCTTTCCTACGAATGTAATTCTAAAAGAACCAGAATACCACAAATTAAAACTCAGAAAACAATTCCTGTGTGCGCACAGACTCATGTTGTGATTCTAGGCAGAAAATGAAATTTGATTTGCAATTTGAAAGCACACTTACTATTGTGGTAGAGCAAGTGATAATTACTGTAACAGTCTGACACATTTTCATTATTTCTTTCAGAAACAGAAAACAGCACTTGCCCAAACAGCTATTTGAGACCATGAACATGTGTAACCTGAATGACATACTACACTCTACCAAAGGAAATGTGCCTTGGTGATGTTCAATGTATTAGCGTTACTCACTGCTATCTGAAACATTACACAGTGCTGAATAGTAAGCATGACTGTACATGAGAAACAGCTTACTCTCTTCTAAGATTGTGCTTCTGGAGACTGTCTACTGTCAAGTGCAAAAGAGATCTGCATGGACGCTTGCACAACTGCATAAACATTGGAGACATGTATGTAACACTACATGTGTGGTAAAAATTAATTGAACTTTTGAACATGTACAAACTACATGACCCATTGCAGGAGTGGAAGGAAAATCTACCATGTTGATGTCAAATGTGTTTGCATTGCCCTCTCATTTCTGACATATTAATTTGGGCTCAATGCTAGCCATCACAGTTCAATAAAACAAGATGCCCCTTTCCTACGAATGCAATTCTGAAAGAACCAGAGTAACACGAATTGAATCTCTGAGAACAATTCCTGTGTGCGCACAGACTCATGGTGTGATTCTAGGCAGAAAATGAAATTTAATTTGCAATTTGAAAGCACACTTACGACTGTGGTAGAGCAAGTGATAATTACTCTAACAGTCTGACACATTTTCATTTTATTTTTCAGAAACAGAAAATAGCACATGCCCAAACAGCTTTTTTATGCTGAATACAAACCATCACAGTTCCAAAAAACAAGCTGCCCCTTTACTGCAAGTGCAAGGCTAACAGAGCAAGAGCAACACGAGTTAAATCTCTGATAACAATTCCTGTGTGCACACTGTCTCATGGTGTGATTCTAGGCAGAAAACAGTATTCCTGGGTGATTCCACTACACCTTAACTTATGGTGAAGACATACTCTATAATATCTAACATGTTCAAGGCACTTAAATATCTTCCTTAACATAAAATGTAAAACACAACTTTTAAAGTGGTAGGAAAATGTACCATGCTATTTTCAAATGTGTTTGCATTTGCCTCTCATTTGTGAGAAAGTGATTTCTACTGAATGCTAACCATCGCACTTCAAGAAAACAAACTGCCCCTTTCCTGCGAGTGCAAGGCTAACAGAGCAAGAGCAACACAAATTAAATCTCTGATAACAATTCCTGTGTGCACACAGACTCATGGTGTGATTCTAGGCAGAAAACATTATTCCTGGGTGATACCAGTACACCTTAACTTATGGTGAAGACATACTCAATAATATCTCACAACTTCAAGACAGTTAAATATCTCCCAAAACACAAAATGTGAAAAACAACTTTAAAAGAAGAATCACATTTCTATTATTTATATCAAAATGCTCCACATACATTCCCTCTCAAATTCATAACTCACCTTTAAAAGTAGTTAGTTCAGAAATAAATGTGGCACTCAAACAGCAGATTATCATAGCCAGAATCTCTGAGCTGTACATCTCTCTCCTCTCACCAGGACCAGTTAATGGCAATGTTTCCCTCTCTTTTTCCACACATATACATGTTAACTCCAAATCACAGTGCTTCCCACAATTTTTTCAAATGGAAACACACATTTCTATTGGTTGCAAATTTCAACCCTTTCCAAATGATCCCTTCCGCCAACATGACTTCTGACTGCTACCATATCAACAGATCATGGAACACTGGTGTGAGCAGAGAGGTCAGAAGTTCAGCACACAATGTTTCTAATCCAAATAGCAAGATTGCTTGACTTTTCAAACCTAACAGCAAATCCAAAGTAATGTTCTGTGGGTACGCATTTTTCTGAGCCAATACAAAACATGCTTGTAAAAATCTAAACATACAGCCTAGTTTTAACTGTAAAATGGTTTGAATCAGCCAATCAGTTCTTTTTTTTTTTAAAGTATGTTAGCCTCCATTTTACAACTATCTTTCTTTTCATATTGCCATTCTACTGAAAGACACCTTCTGAGTGCATCCAGATCTCCTTGAAAGATGTTCACAGCGTGGATTGTAGGTCACAGCTATGTCTTCTGGAGTGAAAAGTTTGCAGAAAAAAGAGGTATTGTGAAAGACCTTGCTTTGCTAAATGTAGATATTAAATGGATTGGTCAGAGAGGGTTAAAGTGGCACCAATTAATGCCTTTGGTGAAAACTGTTATATCCTGAGTTTTACTTAATTGTAATTAGCCTAGGTCTTCCTAGCTGCTCAGCCAGAGTGAGAGATGGTTACGGAATGTTGGTGTGACTGTGATGAATGGAATGCCTGGGTGCCTGTGTGGGTGAGTGTTGACAGTTGGAGATGGGCTGAGCAGCTAGGCAGGCTGCTCCTGGTGGGGCTGTGATATGGGCTGTTACATGGGCTGTGATATGGGCTGTTACATGGGCTGACATAGAGGTTGTAACAAGGGCCTAAGATAGGCTAATGATGAAGCTGGTACGTGGCTGAACCTTGTCTGAAGTGATCTGGAACTGGAACTAATAAAGAAGGCTTTGAAACCTACAACATGGCTACAAGTGTCATCTTGTACAGATCACAACATATTAATTTTGGCGACGAGCGGACCTGGACCCAAGCGTACTTAAGGACTGAACAGAAACCAAGGAACCACAAAGAAACTGTGAGAACCAGCGCAACTACAAAGAAACTGTGAGAACCAGCGCAACTACAAAGTAAAAAAGAAGAAATGTACATGTAACAGTATGGAGTAAAAGGCAAGCTGGCCCCACCAGTGTCCAGTCATCGGACGGCCCCAATCTGTGTTCTGCCTGATCTTACTCCATGGACTTGACCAAAGGTATGGTCTGTATGTTAGGGTGTGAAATGACTGCTTGTCACCCTACCACTTCCTTTTAAATCTGCCGTATGGATGTATCCGGTGGCTGTTCAAGATGTGAGTTGTGGTCCAACTCAGTGAAGTAAAGGAGAGTGGCAGTTCTAAGATGTGAGTTGTGGTCCAACTCAGTGAAGTAAATTCACAGGTGCCACACAGGAGCGGTGTGGTTCTGCTAAGATTGGTACTTTTATGGCACTTAGAAAGTACAAGCAGCGTCAGTGAACAAGGTGGAAATATTGCCTGGAAGTTATTTTACAAAGCAACATTTTCCAATCATCTGCATATGCTGCCTTCTGAACGTTTTCTCTATCTGGAAGTAAAATTTACAAGGAGTGAATGCAAGCTATTTTCTTTGTGTTGTGTGTTCTCTAACACAAATGTGCCTGTGTAATTCTCAAGCGCAGCGTAAGGTTTGCTCTTTGACACATGAACTGAGGTGCTAATTTGACAGGACAGAACTATTTTACTCGTACTACTTGCACATAATGAACTTTTCTGAGGAGAGTTTGGAGACTTGTCTACATGGTATGTTATCTGCCTCGTATTTAATCTGCGTGTAAACAGAAGGAAAATAGTACAAGACTTTGACTTTGAAATTGACCGTTGGACTGTAGTTCAAGTTTAAAAATCTGGCACGAGTCAAGCAACTCGCGCGCCTACCTTCTTTCGGTTGGTTTGGCGCATGCAGCCTCTCCTGCGATGTGTCCTGCGTCATCTGCACTCTGATGTGCAGGGCGGCCTCGGCTTCGGCGATGTTGATTCATTTTGGTGCATGAACGCACCTTAAGCCACTCGGCATTCACGTAATAAAATGTGTCACCATCTTGTGTTTGGGGGACTGCAGTTTTGTCTCTCATAGAAGCGCTGATGTCACGAAGGTAGCTTTGTTTTTTGCCAACCACGTTTTTTTGTTTATTTTCTTGTCGCAATAAAGTTCAACATGGACGGATGGAGGCTGGAGACTACGTGATTATAGGGTTTTCAAGGCTGTTTAGAGGGTGATGGATTGTGCAGTGGACACCGTTCCTTTGTCACGAGTAAGTAGAAGATTCGTCTAAGAGGGATTCTTTTGGAGTTGTAAAGATACATCCCTCCTCTATGCATGTTGCGACAGAGTTCTCTTTTTCAAGACGGTGGGGCATAAGTTTTCTCCAGCGAAGTAAAGGTACATTCTACTGTTAACCTTTTGGATGTTGTTCCAGAATCCAGCTGGTGGGGTGTCCGGTATGGCTCATGCTGTATGATGAGCCAAGGGGAAAATAACGCGGGAGATATGTTTACTGTATACTTATTTAATCACTCATGCTCAGTGAAGGTCTACATTTACAACATCTTGATGATGGCTTTACTGTCTGTTGTATTTAAAGTGACGAATTCTTTACATTTTCTGTTTAACTAGCTTCAGTTTATGTACAAGGGCTACACTAAATGTAACATTTACAGTAATTTTATGTCGTGATGTCACAGTTGTTTCATGATGTTGTTAGATGGGACACCTTAGTCTCATGGTGGGTGGTCATCACAGTTTATCCCTTAGGAATAGGGGTGAGGTTGGGTTTTAGTCCCAGTTAGTGTCCTCTACATGGGGTTAGGTATATGGATTATCATCTTTATACCAGTGGGTTTTATTCCAGATGTATGTACAAGGGTACATTGTTTGTGTATGCCACAGTGTCTCTTATGTGAGGGTGGTTATGGTCTTTGTGGGTGGTTTCCCACTTCTTTGTGTTGTGTGTAAGTCGTCCTGCGCTTCACGTGTTGTTCTGTGTAAGTCGCCCTGCGCTTCAGATGTTGTATGTGTGTAAGTCGCCCTGCGCGTCACATGTTGTCCTGTGTAAGTCGCCCTGCGCTTCAGATGTTGTTGTGTGTGTAAGTCGCCTTGTGCATCACGTGTTGTCCTGTGTAAGTCGCCTTGCGCTTCAGTTGTGGTCGTGTGTAAGTCGCCCTGCGCCTCACTGTGTGTACCCTCTATGTGGTCCATATTGTGGTACACGTGTATTTGTAGTGTCGGTTCACCCTTGTTGTCTGTTTATGGCCTCGGGTGTTTGTCGTGGTGTGTTCATCTTTCACTACGTGTATTTAGTATGTGTTCATCTTTCACTACGTGTATTTAGTATGTTCAGGGGAAAGAAGGAGGGGGTCACTGCTAGTTAGACAGTGTTATGTCTTCCCCAAAGTACGCAGTGTTAGGTGCGTTGTAATTTGGTATAATACTCTTCATGAGGGAGGATGGGTAATGTTGATGCATGTTATATTCTGATATGTCGTTTTTTCCTATCTTCTCTTTAATTTGCTTTGTTCTTGCTTTAGTGATGTTTTACTTTTGGTTGCATCCTTGAGTTATGGACATTACGGTTTATTTTGTGTATAGTTCTTTGCTGTAGTAATGTAAACTTTGTTTTCATTTTAAAAGGAAAGGGATAATGTTATATCCTGAGTTTTACTTAATTGTAATTAGCCTAGGTCTTCCTAGCTGCTCAGCCAGAGTGAGAGATGGTTACGGAATGTTGGTGTGACTGTGATGAATGGAATGCCTGGGTGCCTGTGTGGGTGAGTGTTGACAGTTGGAGATGGGCTGAGCAGCTAGGCAGGCTGCTCCTGGTGGGGCTGTGATATGGGCTGTTACATGGGCTGTGATATGGGCTGTTACATGGGCTGACATAGAGGTTGTAACAAGGGCCTAAGATAGGCTAATGATGAAGCTGGTACGTGGCTGAACCTTGTCTGAAGTGATCTGGAACTGGAACTAATAAAGAAGGCTTTGAAACCTACAACATGGCTACAAGTGTCATCTTGTACAGATCACAACATATTAATTTTGGCGACGAGCGGACCTGGACCCAAGCGTACTTAAGGACTGAACAGAAACCAAGGAACCACAAAGAAACTGTGAGAACCAGCGCAACTACAAAGAAACTGTGAGAACCAGCGCAACTACAAAGTAAAAAAGAAGAAATGTACATGTAACAGTATGGAGTAAAAGGCAAGCTGGCCCCACCAGTGTCCAGTCATCGGACGGCCCCAATCTGTGTTCTGCCTGATCTTACTCCATGGACTTGACCAAAGGTATGGTCTGTATGTTAGGGTGTGAAATGACTGCTTGTCACCCTACCACTTCCTTTTAAATCTGCCGTATGGATGTATCCGGTGGCTGTTCAAGATGTGAGTTGTGGTCCAACTCAGTGAAGTAAAGGAGAGTGGCAGTTCTAAGATGTGAGTTGTGGTCCAACTCAGTGAAGTAAATTCACAGGTGCCACACAGGAGCGGTGTGGTTCTGCTAAGATTGGTACTTTTATGGCACTTAGAAAGTACAAGCAGCGTCAGTGAACAAGGTGGAAATATTGCCTGGAAGTTATTTTACAAAGCAACATTTTCCAATCATCTGCATATGCTGCCTTCTGAACGTTTTCTCTATCTGGAAGTAAAATTTACAAGGAGTGAATGCAAGCTATTTTCTTTGTGTTGTGTGTTCTCTAACACAAATGTGCCTGTGTAATTCTCAAGCGCAGCGTAAGGTTTGCTCTTTGACACATGAACTGAGGTGCTAATTTGACAGGACAGAACTATTTTACTCGTACTACTTGCACATAATGAGCTTTTCTGAGGAGAGTTTGGAGACTTGTCTACATGGTATGTTATCTGCCTCGTATTTAATCTGCGTGTAAACAGAAGGAAAATAGTACAAGACTTTGACTTTGAAATTGACCGTTGGACTGTAGTTCAAGTTTAAAAATCTGGCACGAGTCAAGCAACTCGCGCGCCTACCTTCTTTCGGTTGGTTTGGCGCATGCAGCCTCTCCTGCGATGTGTCCTGCGTCATCTGCACTCTGATGTGCAGGGCGGCCTCGGCTTCGGCGATGTTGATTCATTTTGGTGCATGAACGCACCTTAAGCCACTCGGCATTCACGTAATAAAATGTGTCACCATCTTGTGTTTGGGGGACTGCAGTTTTGTCTCTCATAGAAGCGCTGATGTCACGAAGGTAGCTTTGTTTTTTGCCAACCACGTTTTTTTGTTTATTTTCTTGTCGCAATAAAGTTCAACATGGACGGATGGAGGCTGGAGACTACGTGATTATAGGGTTTTCAAGGCTGTTTAGAGGGTGATGGATTGTGCAGTGGACACCGTTCCTTTGTCACGAGTAAGTAGAAGATTCGTCTAAGAGGGATTCTTTTGGAGTTGTAAAGATACATCCCTCCTCTATGCATGTTGCGACAGAGTTCTCTTTTTCAAGACGGTGGGGCATAAGTTTTCTCCAGCGAAGTAAAGGTACATTCTACTGTTAACCTTTTGGATGTTGTTCCAGAATCCAGCTGGTGGGGTGTCCGGTATGGCTCATGCTGTATGATGAGCCAAGGGGAAAATAACGCGGGAGATATGTTTACTGTATACTTATTTAAGCACTCATGCTCAGTGAAGGTCTACATTTACAACATCTTGATGATGGCTTTACTGTCTGTTGTATTTAAAGTGACGAATTCTTTACATTTTCTGTTTAACTAGCTTCAGTTTATGTACAAGGGCTACACTAAATGTAACATTTACAGTAATTTTATGTCGTGATGTCACAGTTGTTTCATGATGTTGTTAGATGGGACACCTTAGTCTCATGGTGGGTGGTCATCACAGTTTATCCCTTAGGAATAGGGGTGAGGTTGGGTTTTAGTCCCAGTTAGTGTCCTCTACATGGGGTTAGGTATATGGATTATCATCTTTATACCAGTGGGTTTTATTCCAGATGTATGTACAAGGGTACATTGTTTGTGTATGCCACAGTGTCTCTTATGTGAGGGTGGTTATGGTCTTTGTGGGTGGTTTCCCACTTCTTTGTGTTGTGTGTAAGTCGTCCTGCGCTTCACGTGTTGTTCTGTGTAAGTCGCCCTGCGCTTCAGATGTTGTATGTGTGTAAGTCGCCCTGCGCGTCACATGTTGTCCTGTGTAAGTCGCCCTGCGCTTCAGATGTTGTTGTGTGTGTAAGTCGCCTTGTGCATCACGTGTTGTCCTGTGTAAGTCACCTTGCGCTTCAGTTGTGGTCGTGTGTAAGTCGCCCTGCGCCTCACTGTGTGTACCCTCTATGTGGTCCATATTGTGGTACACGTGTATTTGTAGTGTCGGTTCACCCTTGTTGTCTGTTTATGGCCTCGGGTGTTTGTCGTGGTGTGTTCATCTTTCACTACGTGTATTTAGTATGTGTTCATCTTTCACTACGTGTATTTAGTATGTTCAGGGGAAAGAAGGAGGGGGTCACTGCTAGTTAGACAGTGTTATGTCTTCCCCAAAGTACGCAGTGTTAGGTGCGTTGTAATTTGGTATAATACTCTTCATGAGGGAGGATGGGTAATGTTGATGCATGTTATATTCTGATATGTCGTTTTTTCCTATCTTCTCTTTAATTTGCTTTGTTCTTGCTTTAGTGATGTTTTACTTTTGGTTGCATCCTTGAGTTATGGACATTACGGTTTATTTTGTGTATAGTTCTTTGCTGTAGTAATGTAAACTTTGTTTTCATTTTAAAAGGAAAGGGATAATGTTATATCCTGAGTTTTACTTAATTGTAATTAGCCTAGGTCTTCCTAGCTGCTCAGCCAGAGTGAGAGATGGTTACGGAATGTTGGTGTGACTGTGATGAATGGAATGCCTGGGTGCCTGTGTGGGTGAGTGTTGACAGTTGGAGATGGGCTGAGCAGCTAGGCAGGCTGCTCCTGGTGGGGCTGTGATATGGGCTGTTACATGGGCTGTGATATGGGCTGTTACATGGGCTGACATAGAGGTTGTAACAAGGGCCTAAGATAGGCTAATGATGAAGCTGGTACGTGGCTGAACCTTGTCTGAAGTGATCTGGAACTGGAACTAATAAAGAAGGCTTTGAAACCTACAACATGGCTACAAGTGTCATCTTGTACAGATCACAACATATTAATTTTGGGTGAAAGCCAGCCAGTCAATATAACAAAAACCTTTCTACATCTTCCACAGCCTAACCTTATTATTGTGCACTGTGGTGGAAATGACCTAGGCACTTTAACTGGGGTAGATCTGGAAATGCTTATTAAGGACACCTTTGTGCAATTGATGTCACTTTTTCCACAAACTGCCTTTGTATATTCTAATATATGCCAAAGGCAAAAGTGGAACTGGTCCAACCAATTTTGTCCGCAGATTGACAAAGCAAGAAAGCACGTCAATAAGTCTGTTTCTGCTTTCCTCAGAGACTATGGTATGGGTTCTATATACCACAACAACTTGCGTTACAACATGCAAGACATTTATAGAGGAGACGGTGTACATTTCAATGATGAAGGGAACAGAGTCTTCCTCTTGAACTTTAGACTCTGCATTGTTACTTACTTGTAGGTACAAAAAAACACTCAATTAACACAACGGCTCTTTTTAGAGCCAACCAACATCCAAACATTTCATTTTGATTTTTAATTCTATTTTTTTTATTTTTTTTTTACTGCCGTACGCGTACGCTGCGATTTAAAAAAAAAATGTATTTTTCACACTTCTGGGTCCTTTTTGGACCCCCTGACAAAGGCTAGGGGATCTGCAACTCTCTACCTTGCCCCCTTTTCACGTTCTCTACCTTTGTTTTTTAGTGTGAGACACACAAAATGGCGGCCGACACTTCCTGATTTCGACCGACTGGAATGTTTACTGTCATGTAACCACCAATCAGAATTGCGCTCGCGCACGGCAGCGTGCGCGTACGGTATGCTTACCGTACGCGCACGGTGCTCGCCTATAGATATATATGTACTTTTAACTGAAATTTTCTCAGGAACTACTGAACAGATTGACTCCAGATATTCAAAAGGCACATCCCTGACCGGAGGACTACCTCTTTCCCAAATTTCAAATAATTCTGTTCAGCTGTTCGAGCTGTACCTTGGACTAAAGGTCCAATTGGAAAAATGCATGGGGAAAACGCGTTTTGGGACCCCCCTTTTTTCTCGGCCCCCGCTTGACTAATCACCCTGAGACTTTCAGGGTAGGAGCGGAGCGCCCCATCTATTTTGAAAAATTCGCGAGGATTCGTCAACCGGCGCCAAAGTTATTCAAAATAGAATTTTCAGATTTCCTATGGAAACACGGTCCTAACTATATCTATCTACTGGCGACCGCCAGTAGATAATATATATATATATATATATATATGTATATATATATATATATATATATATATATATATATATATAAATTCACAGAAAAAAACATAGGTTTCAGGGGTGTTATAGTTAGCTGCCCATTTCACTCGTACAAAACCATAGAAATTCCTCCGTTATAGTTAGTTCTGCTAACTATAACTCACGCGCCCGCAATGCACTGCTGATGATGTCACATATTGCATCATTCATGACATGGTCAGTGACATCACTGATGACATCACTGATGACATCTCAAATGACATCACTGATGACATCACTGATGACATCATCCACTGAATGTGGTTTAGTTTGAAATTTAAATATGTATTATATATATACCAATCTGTATTGAAGATTGAGTGGATATATAACTGTCTGGATGGAGGATTTAGTAGCTGTCTGACTGTCTTTTTAAGTGAGTAATTAAAAGTGTCTCACTTAATACATGGATTAGTAACTAAACTATGTGAATGTGTGCAGCACTGTCTCTGTTGTTGTATCACATGCTGCCTCAGTTGGTCACTAACTACATGAGTGTGTATATTAGTTATTGATTAGTTGGGTGAGTATTTGTATGGGACACTGAGTTTGTTTGTGGTTGGATGGGGTGTGTGTAACTCTATGCATAGATGTGTGAATGGTTGATTGGCTAGGTGTATGGGTTTAAGAGTGCATGTGGAAACAGTTGTTTGGTTGACTGATTGTATTTATTTGTGTGTTGGTGAGCGAATATATGTTTTAGTTGTACATCTTCAACAAAGTAAAAAAATAAAAGGCATTGTATGTGAGAGTTGGTGTATATAAATAAGTTTGTGTAAGAGTCAGTGATTGTGAGAGTAAATATATGAATGAGTGTATAATTGTAATGGTGCTTTTTTAACATATTAACGATGAGTTACTATGTGTTTGAATAAATGAGGTTTCGTTGGATAATTGTGTAAGTGACTAAATTTAAGTGCGATATATTTTTTTCATGAGTGAGTAGGATGACTGCATAATCGACTAAGATGACTGCTGATGTGTCAATGTCTATATATGTGTATAAGTGCATTTGATAGTGTTCTATTAATTAATGACTGCATGTATAGATTATTCTGTTGTTGAATGGGTAGTTGTGTGTGTCGACTTAGGAATCAGTAAGTGGGTATGTAGTAACTGGTATTGGTGTGTCAATGGTTTCAAATATGGTACTCTGTATTTTACAGTGAGTGATAAAAGGTTATACTAGTGTATGATGTGGTGTATCGGATTGTCAAGTGGATGATGTCATCAGTGATGTCATCAGTGATGTAATTTGAGATGTCATCAGTGATGTCATCAGTGATGTCACTGACCATGTCATGAATGATGCAATATGTGACATCATCAGCAGTGCATTGCGGGCGCGTGAGTTATAGTTAGCAGAACTAACTATAACAGAGGAATTTCTATGGTTTTGTATGAGTGAAATGGGCAGCTAACTATAACACCCCTGAAACCTACGTTTTTTTTCTGTGAATTTCTAAGGTTTTTTAAATGCTAATTTCTAACTATAACGTCTCTGAAACCTATGTTTTTTTCAGTGAATTTCAAAGGTTTTGTGAATGCTAACTTTTAAGTGTGATAGTAGTTATATCTATTTTTTGTACTGATTTTCTACAGTTTTTTAACTGTTTATTTATAAATATTTTATTCATTAAATAACATTATATATTCTGAAAATTGCAAAAAAACATTTTTTAATTAAAACTAAAATATTGATTAATTTTCTTGTTTTCATTTTTTATTTTAATATATTTATATCATTTTCTTTAAAAAAAATCACATTTTTTTCGCAGTCGCGCACTCAAAGTGTACACATCACGGTGGGTGCGCGCATTCTAGCCGCCATTTTAGAAAAGTCATGAAGGATCCGTGTATGGTGTGCGACGGCTGCGTGTTTTTCAGTTACATCATATACATTTAATATCACGTGATATGCACGATTGGTATGCGACCAGTCTGCTCACGTGCATTCGCGACACATGCGCATTACAGTACGAGATGTTTGCACGCTTGCGGGTCCCGCGTGACATCATATACGTGCTGGGGCGCGCTGGGTGAGCGACTGCCGCAAAAAAAATTATGTTCCAAAATGATATGTATGTGTCTTTAATATACATATTAAGGCAAGAGATTATGTAAGATATTCATCAAAATAATATATTTGTACTTATAAGAAACTTATATTATTTTTAAATATATTTTCGCAAAGTCGGGTGCGTGCGTCGTGAGTGCAGAAAACCAGGTCAGGAGAGCTGCTGTAGAGCCAGAGAACCAGGTCAGCAGAGCTGCTCTAGAGCCTAAGAACTAGGTCAGCAGAGCTGCTCTAGAGTCAGAGAACCAGGTAAGCAGAGCTGCTGTAGAGCCAGAGAAACCAGGTCAGCAGAGCTGCTTTAGAGGGAGAGAACCAGGTCAGCAGAGCTGCTTTAGAGCCAGAGAACCAGGCCAGCAGAGCTGCTTTAGAGCCAGAGAACCAGGTTAGCAGAGCTGCTTTAGAGCCAGAGAACCAGGTCAGCAGAGCTACTCTAGAGCCAGAGAACCAAATCAGCAGAGCTGCTTTAGAGCCATAGAACCAGGTCAGCAGAGCTGCTTTAGAGCCAGAGAACCAGGTCAGTAGAGCTGGTCTAGAGCCTAAGAACCAGGTCAACAGAGCTGCTTTAGAGCTAGAGAACCAGGTCAGCAGAGCTGCTGCAGAGCCAGAGAAACCAGGTCAGTAGAGCTGCTTTAGAGGGAGAGAACGAGGTCAGCAGAGCTTCTATAGAGCCAGTGAACCATGTCAGCAGAACTACTTCAGAGCCATAGAACTGGGTCAACGGAGCTGCTTTAGAGCCAGAGAACCAGGTCTGCAGAGCTGTTGTAGAGCCAGAGAACTAGATCAGCAGAGCTGCTCTGTAGCATAAGAACTAGGTCAGCAGAGCTGCTCTAGAGCCAGAGAACCAGGTCAGCAGACCTGCTGTAGAGCCAGAGAAACCAGGTCAGCAGAGCTGCTTTAGAGAGAGAGAACCAGGTCAGCAGAGCTGCTTTAGAGCCAGAGAACCAGGTCAGCAGAGCTGCTCTAGCTGACACTGACTGACTGACACTGACTGACTGACACTGACTGACTGACTCTGACTGACTAACACTGACTGACACTGACTGACACTGATTGACTGACACTGATTGACTGACACTGACTGACTGACACTGACTGACTGACACTGATTGACTGACACTGACTGACACTGATTGACTGACACTGACAGACTGACTGACACTGACTGACTGACACTGACTGACTGACACTGACTGACTGACACTGACTGACTGACACTGATTGACTGACACTTATTGACTGACACTGACTGACTGACACTGATTGACTGACACTGACTGACACTGATTGACTGACATTGACAGACTGACTGACACTGACTGACTGACATTGACTGACATTGACTGACACTGACTGACTGACTGACATTGACTGACATTGACTGACACTGACTGACTACTCTCTACTACTCTACTACTGAATCTCTACTACTCTACTACTCTCTCCCTACTACTCACTCTCTACTACTCACTCGCTACTCACTCTCTACTACTCTACTACTCTCTACTACTCACTCTCTACTACTCACTCTCAACTACTCACTCTCTACTACTCACTCTCTACTACTCACTCACTACTCACTCTCTACTACTCACTCTCTACTACTCACTCTCTACTACTCACGCTCTACTACTCTCTACTACTCACTCTCTACTACTCTCTACTATTCACTCTCTACTACTCACTCTCTACTACTCACTCTACTACTTTCTACTACTCTCTACCACTCACTCTCTACTACTCTACTACTCACTCGCTACTACTCTCTACTACTCACTCTCTACTACACTCTCTACTACTCACTCTCTACTACTCACTCTCTACTACTCACTCTCTACTATTCACTCTCTACTACTCACTCTCTACTACTCACTCTACTACTCTCTGCTGCTCTCTAGCACTCACTCTCTACTACTCTACTACTCTCTCTCTACTACTCACTCTCTACTACTCTCTCTACTACTCTCTACTACTCTCTACTACTCACTCTCTACTACTCACTCTACTACTCTCTACTACTCACTCTCTACTACTCACTCTCTACTATTTGCTCTCTACTACTCACTCTCTACTATTCGCTCTCCACTACTCGCTCTCTGCTACTCACTCTCTACTACTCTCTACTACTCACTCTCTACTACTCACTCTCTACTACTCTCTACTACTCTCTCTGCTTCTCACTCTCTACTACTCACTCTCTACTACTCTACTACTCTCTACTACTCGCTCTACTACTCACTCTCTACTATTCTCTACTACTCACTCTACTACTTTCTCCTACTCTCTACCACTCACTCTCTACTACTCTACTACTCACTCTCTACTACTCTCTCTACTACTCATTCTACTACTCTCTACTACTCACTCTCTACTACTCTCTATTGCTCACTCTCCACTACTGATTCTCTACTACTTGCTCTCAACTACTCTCTACTACTCACTCTACTACTCACTCTCTACTACTCTCTCTACTTCTCACTCTCTACTACGCTCTCTACTACTCACTCTCTACTACTCACTCTCTACTACACACTCTCTACTACTTGCTCTCTACTACTCGCTCTCTACTACTCGCTAGTACTCACTCTAATACTCACTCTCTACTACTCTCTACTACTCACTCTCCACTACTCTCTACTACGCACTCTCTACTACTCACGCTCTATTACTCTCTCTCTACTACTCTCTCTCTACTACTCTCTCTCTCTACTACTCTCTCTCTACTACTCACTCTCTACTACTCACTCTCTACTACTCTCTCTACCACTCTCTACTACTCCCTCTCTACTACTCTCTACTACTCACTCTGCTACTCACTCTCTACTACTCTCTACTACTCACTCTCTACTACTCTCTACTACTCACTCTCTACTACTCACTCTACTACTCTCTACTACTCACTCTCTGATACTTTCTCTACTACTCTCTTCTACTCTCTACTACTCACTCTCTACTCTCTATTACTCGCTCTCTACTCTCTACCTCTCTACCTCTCTCTCTACTACTCTCTACCTCTACCCATCTACCTCCCTACCTTTACACTTCTACCTATACACCTCTACCTCTCTACCTCTCTGTACATGCACACATATACACATATATATATATGCATATATATGCATATGCATTTATATATATGTATGTGTATATATTACCTACTGGCGGTCGCCTTTTCCATAGGAAATCCGCAACATTCTATTTTGAATAACTTTGGCGCCGGTCGACGAATCCTCGCGAATTTCTCAAAATAGGTGGGGCGCTACGCTCCGCTCCTACCCTGAAAGTCTCGGGGGGATTCGTCAAGCGGGGGCTGAGATAAAAGGGGGGTCCCAAAACGCGTTTTTCCCATGCATTTTTCCATAGGACCTTTAGACAGGGCTACAGCCCGAACGGCTGAACAGAATTACTAGAAATTTGGCAGAGAGGTAGTCCTCAGGTCAAGGAAGTGCCTTTTGTAGGTTTGGTGTAAATCTGTTTAGTAGATTCTGAGAAAATAGCCTTTAAATCAATATATATATCTGAGCCAGCTTACGGTACGCTTACCGTAAGCTTACCGTACGCGTACGGTGGCGTGCGCGAGCGCGATTCTGATTGGCTCTTAGATCTTAGTAAACATTCCAAACAGCCGAAACCAGGAAGCGGCGGCCGCCATTTTCTCTCTCGCACTGAGAGCTAGGTTGTTAAATAAAACCAATAAACATGTAAAGGGGCTGTTTAGACAGCTCCCACACACATAGCCATGTTGAGGGAGTCCCCAAAGACCCCCCAAGGCCAAAAATGCAATTTTTATTTTTTCGCTAATTTCGCCGATTACGCTTACCGTACGCGTACGGTAAAATATGTTAAAAAAAAACACTATCCACACTCACCCCACCCCCTGTGCATGGATTATTAAAGGTGTGAAAAACCACAATATTTTAAACAAAAATAATAAAAGAAAAAATTAACAACACTCTCTCCACCCCACTTATAAAAATTACGAAAAATTAAAATATTACCTTTCAAAACGAAGTGCATCATATGTCCTCCATGTGCGCACGGTGCGCGAAGCGCATCGTGCGTACATGGCCCATCTAGCGTAACGTGGGCACGCGGTGCGCGTAGCGCACCGCGTGCCCACCGTGCGTGCACGGCACTAACTGCGAAGCGCACCGCGTGCTTACTGTGCGCGCACGGTGCGCAAAGCGCACCGTGCGCGCACGGAACGAACTGCGTTAAGTGGGCGCGCACGCCACGAATGGCGTAAAGTAACTTAGCATTTAAAAAAACGTACAAATTCACTGAAAAAACCATAGGTTTCACACACGTTATAGTTAGGAATTAGCATTTAAAAAACCTTGCAAATTCACTGAAAAAACCATAGGTTTCACACATGTTATAGTTAGCGGAAATTTTACTGATAAAAAACCAGTGAAATTCCCCCGTTATAGTTAGTGTAGGCAACTATAACTCACGCGACCGCAATCTTCTGCTGATGACATATGTGTCTTTATGAAAAAAAAAATATTTGAAATATATGTATAGCTAAAAATGTATGGAAGAAGACATGGGCAAATAAGTGTCTAAATACAGTATTAGCATCAGCAGAGGATTGCGGTCGCGTGAGTTATAGTTGCCTACACTAACTATAACGGGGGAATTTCACTGGTTTTTTATCAGTAAAATTTCCGCTAACTATAACATGTGTGAAACCTATGGTTTTTTCAGTGAATTTGCAAGGTTTTTTAAATGCTAATTCCTAACTATAACGTGTGTGAAACCTATGGTTTTTTCAGTGAATATATATATATATACATATATAAACATATAAATATAATCTGCATATCTATATAAATATAAATTCATGCAAATATATACATATATGCATACATATGCATGGTATGTATATGAAAGTTTGAAAAACTCTATTACAAGCAAAGCTAAAAAGCCACCTAATTACAAACAGAATTGCTTTAACTTAAACGAGGGCGAGACCTATTGCATTTTCAATGCTTGTTTACATTGATTCCATCAAGAAGGCATTCAGGTGTGTCACACATTTTCCATACATTCTGTAGCACTCAGGTTGCTCATTAGATCACTGTAGTAAAGCTACTGCTCACCAGGGAACTCTGCTGCTGGTATTGAAAGTGCATGTTTCAGTCTGCATGGCAGAATTTTTTAATGAAATAGAAGAGGATTTGAGAAGTCACTCAAAACGTGCCCTAATTTTTCTTTTTTCCTCACTAATCGTAATTTCTATAGCAAAATGAACCTCTCTACTACTCACTCTCTACTACTCCACTACTCTCTACTATTCACTCTCTACTACTCACTCTCTACTACTCACTCTCTACTACTCACTCTACTACTCTCTCTACTACTCACTCTCTACTACTCTCCACTACTCACTCTACTACTCTCTACCACTCACTCTCTACTACTCTATCTCTACTACTCACTCTCTACTACTCACTCTACTACTCTCTACTACTCTCTACTACTCTCTCTGTTACTCACTCTCTACTACTCTCTACTACTCACTCTCTACTACTCACTCTCTACTACTCTACTACTCTCTACTACTCTCTCTACTACTCACTCTCTACTACTCACTCTCTACTACTCTCTACTACTCTCTCTCTACTACACACTCTCTACTACACACTCTCTACTACTTGCTCTCTACTACTCACTCTACTACTCACTCTCTACTACTCCCTACTACTCACTCTAATACTCACTCTCTACTACTCTCTACTACACACTCTCTACTACTCCACTGCTCTCTACTAATCACTCTCTACTACTCACTCTGTACTACTCTCTACTACTCACTCTCTACTACTCTCTACTACTCTCTCTACTACTCACTCTCTACTACTCACTCTCTACTACTCACTCTCTACTACTCTCTCTCTACTACTCTCTATTACTCTATACTACTCACTCTCTACTACTCTCTATTACTCACTCTCTACTACTCTCCCTACTACTCTCTACTACTCACTCTACTACTCATTCTCTACTAAACATTCTCTACTACTCTCTCTCTGCTACTCAGTCTCCACTACTCACTCTCTACTACTCACTCTCTAATACTCACTCTCTACTACTCTCTACTACTCACTCTCTACTACTCTCTACTACTCCCTCTACTACTCACTCTCTACTACTCTCTACTACTCTCTACTTCTCACTCTCTACTACTCTCTACTACTCACACTCTACTACTCACTATACTACTCTCTCCTACTCACTCTCTGCTACTCTCTCTACTACTCTCTACTACTCTCTCTCTACTCTCTATTACTCATCCTCTACTCTCTACCTCTCTACCTTTCTCTACCTCTCTCTCTACTACTCTCTACCTCTACCTCTCTACCTCTACCTCTCTACCTCTACGTCTCTACCTCTACACCTCTACCTCTCTACCTCTCTCTACCTTTCTCTACACGCACACATATGCACATATATGCATATGCATTTATATATATGTATGTGTATATATATATATATACATACATATATAAACATATATATAATCTGCATATCTATATAAATATAAATGCATGCATACATATACATATATGCATGTTATGTACATGAAATTTGGAAAAACACTAATAAAAGCAAAGCTAAAAAGCCACCTAATTACAAACAGAATTGCTTTAACTTAAACGAGGGCGAGACCTATTGCATTTTCAATGCTTGTTTACTTTGGTTCCATCAAGAAGGCATTCAGATGTGAAACATTTGCCATAAATTCTGAGTGGTAGCACTCTAGTTCCTCATTAGATCACTGTAGCAAAGCTACTGCTCACCAGGGAAGTCTGCTGCTGGTATTCAAAGAGCATGTTTCAGTCTGCATGTCAGAACTTTTTAATGAAATAGAAGAGGATTTGAGAAGTCAAAATGTGCCCTAAGTTTTCTTTCTTCAGCACTAATCATAATTTCTATGGCAAAATGAACCCCCTCATTTTGTTCCTTTGCAAATTAAATGTTTTAAATGTTACCACTTTATTCCAATCAAGATGGCTTCAGGTGTGCCATACCTTTGTCATAAGTAAGACTGTTAGCGCTCTAGTTGTTCTTTAAAACACTCTGGGATTTCTGTCATTGGGCTATACTTGGGCTACATCTCGGTGATATTTGTGCTACATTTGGGCTCTTTTGTCTCTGGTGGCCATCTTGGGAGACTTGTTATGAAGTTTCCTAATTTCCTCATTTACTGCAGTCTCCTCAGTAGGCATACTGTTAGTTTTTTACTTTGATTCAATGACGAAGGCATTCAGATGTGTCACACATTTGCCATAAATTCAGAATGTTAGCACTCTAGTTGCTCATTAGATCACTGTAGTAAAGCTACTGCTCACCAGGGAAGTCTGCTGCTGGTATTGAAAGTGCATGTTTCAGTCTGCATGTCAGAATTCTTTAATGAAATAGAAGAGGATTTGAGAAGTCACTCAAAATGTGCCCTCATTTTTCTTTCTGCAGCACTAATCATACATTCTATGGCAAAATGAACCCTCTCATTTTGTTCCTTTTTAAATTAAATGTTTTAAATGTTACCACTTTATTCCAATCAAGATGGCTTCAGGTGTGCCATACCTTTGTTATAAGTAAGACTGTTAGTGCTCTAGCTGTTCTTTGGAACACTCTGGGAAGCTGCAGTAGAACACAAAGGAATCAACTGACAGTCTCTACCCTTGTTGGATGTACATGTTTTACTGAGAATGTCAGACTTCATTCTCACATGACTGAGAAAGATAATGTGAATTTACAGAAAATATGCTCTCAGTTTAGCTTATAGATCACCTTCCAAACCTCTGTGGGAAAAGCATGTGAAAATAGTTTTCTCTCAAAGATGATTCATGATATCCCTGCAGAAGGCTTTTTCACAAGGGAAAATCACCTTAGAACATACCACCATTCCTAAAATGAGTATGGTACCATCAACAAATGATTTATAATGTAACTAAAGTCTTAAAACCTTCTATTAACTGCAATGCTTTTTAATGAGGTGCTATCATGTATATTGGTCCCAAGATGGCTGCCAACACTTCTTGGATGAAGTGCTGACAGCCAATCAGATCTCACAATGAGATGTGTGGTCAGGCTCCGCCCAGATATGTATATGATTTTACTTTTGATTTTCTCAGGAACTACTGAACGGATTTACACCATATATGCAAAAGGCACATGCCTGACCTGAGGACTACCTCTTTGCCAAATTTCAAGTAATTCTGTTTAGCCGTTCGGGCTGTACCTTCGACTAAAGGTCCTACGGGAAAATGCATTGGGAAAAAGCGTTTTGGGACCCCCCTTTTTTCTCAGCCCCCCCTTGACGAATCACCCCGAGACTTTCAGGGTAGGAGCTGAGCGGAGCGCCCCATTAGTTTTGAAAATTTCACGAACATAAGTCAACCGGCGCCAAAGTTATTCAAAATAGAATTTTCAGATTTCCTATGGGAACTCGGTCCTAACTATAACTATCTACTGGCGACCGCCAGTAGATAATATATATATATATATATATATATATATATATATATATATATATATATATATATATATGTATATATATATATATATATATATAAAATTCACTTTGTAGACTTATGTATATATATGTATCTATATACACATACATATGTATATAGGTACATATATATACGCATATCATCTACAGAGAGAAAGAGACTATCTCTCTCTCTCTCGCTCTCTCTCTCTATATATATATATATATATATATATATATATATATATTTATATATATATATATATCTATATACAAAAAAGACCTGAGTTGCTGGGTGTTGATCCAGGAATTAACAGGTACGGTCCACCATAGTCTTTAGAAATTCAATTAAATAGCATTCACGGAAACAGGTTGCGGCTTCTTTATGAATTTATTAGCATGTCAAAGTAAGCAGACAAGTGGAGAAGTGTGGCTCAATGATTAGGGCGGCAGACCCTGATGCAGAGGTCTAGCCCGGGACCAGGGTTCAATTCCCCGTCCACGGACCTGATAATTCTCGCCTCGGTGCCATTCCAATCATGGAGTCCCACTCTGCAACTCTGGGCAATAGCTTGCTTAATCTCCACAACGGCCCCCACAATGCTAAGGATGCCTGGCCTCCACCTTGGGGGTGCCCAGGAGTGGACGCCTCACAGGGAAAGCCAGGATGGGTTCCACAGCGGTATTCGTACAAGCGCCTTGAGACCCTTGCGGGTGAGTAGTGCGCTATACAAGTATCAATTAACATTTACAGTGTCCGCCCCGGACGCGTTTCGATCGTGAAAACGATCTTGTTCATATATATATAGATAGATAAAGAAAAAGATCTCTCTCTATCTCTATTTTTTTTATAGATATGGCTTCCCTGGGGGCTGATTGTGGCCCCCACGGAAAGCAAATGGCTTTAAAAATAAAATTTGCCCCCACAGGGGGTCGGCCACTGACCTTTTTTTTATTTTTATAATTTTGTTTTTTTTACATTTTTGGGAGGCGATCGCGCCCCCCAAGGAAAGCCAACATTCTTTGATAATAAAATATGCCCCCGGGAGGGCCGACCATCACCACGAGGGCCGACCTCCCCTAAGACATCTCTGGTGGGGATTCCTGGCCTTGAATCGCAGGGCTGCCGCGATCCACGGCCAGGAAACCCTTTCAGGAAGGTCTTGTTTGAAAGGGGAGTCTCTTCCCTTTCAATCGAGGCCTCCCTGAAAGCTTGGGAGGCCGTTTTCGGACTGATTTGGGGGACTGCAGTTTTGTCTCTCATAGAAGCGCTGATGTCACGAAGGTAGCTTTGTTTTTTGCCAACCACGTTTTTTTGTTTATTTTCTTGTCGCAATAAAGTTCAACATGGACGGATGGAGGCTGGAGACTACGTGATTATAGGGTTTTCAAGGCTGTTTAGAGGGTGATGGATTGTGCAGTGGACACCGTTCCTTTGTCACGAGTAAGTAGAAGATTCGTCTAAGAGGGATTCTTTTGGAGTTGTAAAGATACATCCCTCCTCTATGCATGTTGCGACAGAGTTCTCTTTTTCAAGACGGTGGGGCATAAGTTTTCTCCAGCGAAGTAAAGGTACATTCTACTGTTAACCTTTTGGATGTTGTTCCAGAATCCAGCTGGTGGGGTGTCCGGTATGGCTCATGCTGTATGATGAGCCAAGGGGAAAATAACGCGGGAGATATGTTTACTGTATACTTATTTAAGCACTCATGCTCAGTGAAGGTCTACATTTACAACATCTTGATGATGGCTTTACTGTCTGTTGTATTTAAAGTGACGAATTCTTTACATTTTCTGTTTAACTAGCTTCAGTTTATGTACAAGGGCTACACTAAATGTAACATTTACAGTAATTTTATGTCGTGATGTCACAGTTGTTTCATGATGTTGTTAGATGGGACACCTTAGTCTCATGGTGGGTGGTCATCACAGTTTATCCCTTAGGAATAGGGGTGAGGTTGGGTTTTAGTCCCAGTTAGTGTCCTCTACATGGGGTTAGGTATATGGATTATCATCTTTATACCAGTGGGTTTTATTCCAGATGTATGTACAAGGGTACATTGTTTGTGTATGCCACAGTGTCTCTTATGTGAGGGTGGTTATGGTCTTTGTGGGTGGTTTCCCACTTCTTTGTGTTGTGTGTAAGTCGTCCTGCGCTTCACGTGTTGTTCTGTGTAAGTCGCCCTGCGCTTCAGATGTTGTATGTGTGTAAGTCGCCCTGCGCGTCACATGTTGTCCTGTGTAAGTCGCCCTGCGCTTCAGATGTTGTTGTGTGTGTAAGTCGCCTTGTGCATCACGTGTTGTCCTGTGTAAGTCGCCTTGCGCTTCAGTTGTGGTCGTGTGTAAGTCGCCCTGCGCCTCACTGTGTGTACCCTCTATGTGGTCCATATTGTGGTACACGTGTATTTGTAGTGTCGGTTCACCCTTGTTGTCTGTTTATGGCCTCGGGTGTTTGTCGTGGTGTGTTCATCTTTCACTACGTGTATTTAGTATGTGTTCATCTTTCACTACGTGTATTTAGTATGTTCAGGGGAAAGAAGGAGGGGGTCACTGCTAGTTAGACAGTGTTATGTCTTCCCCAAAGTACGCAGTGTTAGGTGCGTTGTAATTTGGTATAATACTCTTCATGAGGGAGGATGGGTAATGTTGATGCATGTTATATTCTGATATGTCGTTTTTTCCTATCTTCTCTTTAATTTGCTTTGTTCTTGCTTTAGTGATGTTTTACTTTTGGTTGCATCCTTGAGTTATGGACATTACGGTTTATTTTGTGTATAGTTCTTTGCTGTAGTAATGTAAACTTTGTTTTCATTTTAAAAGGAAAGGGATAATGTTATATCCTGAGTTTTACTTAATTGTAATTAGCCTAGGTCTTCCTAGCTGCTCAGCCAGAGTGAGAGATGGTTACGGAATGTTGGTGTGACTGTGATGAATGGAATGCCTGGGTGCCTGTGTGGGTGAGTGTTGACAGTTGGAGATGGGCTGAGCAGCTAGGCAGGCTGCTCCTGGTGGGGCTGTGATATGGGCTGTTACATGGGCTGTGATATGGGCTGTTACATGGGCTGACATAGAGGTTGTAACAAGGGCCTAAGATAGGCTAATGATGAAGCTGGTACGTGGCTGAACCTTGTCTGAAGTGATCTGGAACTGGAACTAATAAAGAAGGCTTTGAAACCTACAACATGGCTACAAGTGTCATCTTGTACAGATCACAACATATTAATTTTGGCGACGAGCGGACCTGGACCCAAGCGTACTTAAGGACTGAACAGAAACCAAGGAACCACAAAGAAACTGTGAGAACCAGCGCAACTACAAAGAAACTGTGAGAACCAGCGCAACTACAAAGTAAAAAAGAAGAAATGTACATGTAACAGTATGGAGTAAAAGGCAAGCTGGCCCCACCAGTGTCCAGTCATCGGACGGCCCCAATCTGTGTTCTGCCTGATCTTACTCCATGGACTTGACCAAAGGTATGGTCTGTATGTTAGGGTGTGAAATGACTGCTTGTCACCCTACCACTTCCTTTTAAATCTGCCGTATGGATGTATCCGGTGGCTGTTCAAGATGTGAGTTGTGGTCCAACTCAGTGAAGTAAAGGAGAGTGGCAGTTCTAAGATGTGAGTTGTGGTCCAACTCAGTGAAGTAAATTCACAGGTGCCACACAGGAGCGGTGTGGTTCTGCTAAGATTGGTACTTTTATGGCACTTAGAAAGTACAAGCAGCGTCAGTGAACAAGGTGGAAATATTGCCTGGAAGTTATTTTACAAAGCAACATTTTCCAATCATCTGCATATGCTGCCTTCTGAACGTTTTCTCTATCTGGAAGTAAAATTTACAAGGAGTGAATGCAAGCTATTTTCTTTGTGTTGTGTGTTCTCTAACACAAATGTGCCTGTGTAATTCTCAAGCGCAGCGTAAGGTTTGCTCTTTGACACATGAACTGAGGTGCTAATTTGACAGGACAGAACTATTTTACTCGTACTACTTGCACATAATGAGCTTTTCTGAGGAGAGTTTGGAGACTTGTCTACATGGTATGTTATCTGCCTCGTATTTAATCTGCGTGTAAACAGAAGGAAAATAGTACAAGACTTTGACTTTGAAATTGACCGTTGGACTGTAGTTCAAGTTTAAAAATCTGGCACGAGTCAAGCAACTCGCGCGCCTACCTTCTTTCGGTTGGTTTGGCGCATGCAGCCTCTCCTGCGATGTGCCCTGCGTCATCTGCACTCTGATGTGCAGGGCGGCCTCGGCTTCGGCGATGTTGATTCATTTTGGTGCATGAACGCACCTTAAGCCACTCGGCATTCACGTAATAAAATGTGTCACCATCTTGTGTTTGGGGGACTGCAGTTTTGTCTCTCATAGAAGCGCTGATGTCACGAAGGTAGCTTTGTTTTTTGCCAACCACGTTTTTTTGTTTATTTTCTTGTCGCAATAAAGTTCAACATGGACGGATGGAGGCTGGAGACTACGTGATTATAGGGTTTTCAAGGCTGTTTAGAGGGTGATGGATTGTGCAGTGGACACCGTTCCTTTGTCACGAGTAAGTAGAAGATTCGTCTAAGAGGGATTCTTTTGGAGTTGTAAAGATACATCCCTCCTCTATGCATGTTGCGACAGAGTTCTCTTTTTCAAGACGGTGGGGCATAAGTTTTCTCCAGCGAAGTAAAGGTACATTCTACTGTTAACCTTTTGGATGTTGTTCCAGAATCCAGCTGGTGGGGTGTCCGGTATGGCTCATGCTGTATGATGAGCCAAGGGGAAAATAACGCGGGAGATATGTTTACTGTATACTTATTTAAGCACTCATGCTCAGTGAAGGTCTACATTTACAACATCTTGATGATGGCTTTACTGTCTGTTGTATTTAAAGTGACGAATTCTTTACATTTTCTGTTTAACTAGCTTCAGTTTATGTACAAGGGCTACACTAAATGTAACATTTACAGTAATTTTATGTCGTGATGTCACAGTTGTTTCATGATGTTGTTAGATGGGACACCTTAGTCTCATGGTGGGTGGTCATCACAGTTTATCCCTTAGGAATAGGGGTGAGGTTGGGTTTTAGTCCCAGTTAGTGTCCTCTACATGGGGTTAGGTATATGGATTATCATCTTTATACCAGTGGGTTTTATTCCAGATGTATGTACAAGGGTACATTGTTTGTGTATGCCACAGTGTCTCTTATGTGAGGGTGGTTATGGTCTTTGTGGGTGGTTTCCCACTTCTTTGTGTTGTGTGTAAGTCGTCCTGCGCTTCACGTGTTGTTCTGTGTAAGTCGCCCTGCGCTTCAGATGTTGTATGTGTGTAAGTCGCCCTGCGCGTCACATGTTGTCCTGTGTAAGTCGCCCTGCGCTTCAGATGTTGTTGTGTGTGTAAGTCGCCTTGTGCATCACGTGTTGTCCTGTGTAAGTCGCCTTGCGCTTCAGTTGTGGTCGTGTGTAAGTCGCCCTGCGCCTCACTGTGTGTACCCTCTATGTGGTCCATATTGTGGTACACGTGTATTTGTAGTGTCGGTTCACCCTTGTTGTCTGTTTATGGCCTCGGGTGTTTGTCGTGGTGTGTTCATCTTTCACTACGTGTATTTAGTATGTGTTCATCTTTCACTACGTGTATTTAGTATGTTCAGGGGAAAGAAGGAGGGGGTCACTGCTAGTTAGACAGTGTTATGTCTTCCCCAAAGTACGCAGTGTTAGGTGCGTTGTAATTTGGTATAATACTCTTCATGAGGGAGGATGGGTAATGTTGATGCATGTTATATTCTGATATGTCGTTTTTTCCTATCTTCTCTTTAATTTGCTTTGTTCTTGCTTTAGTGATGTTTTACTTTTGGTTGCATCCTTGAGTTATGGACATTACGGTTTATTTTGTGTATAGTTCTTTGCTGTAGTAATGTAAACTTTGTTTTCATTTTAAAAGGAAAGGGATGATGTTATATCCTGAGTTTTACTTAATTGTAATTAGCCTAGGTCTTCCTAGCTGCTCAGCCAGAGTGAGAGATGGTTACGGAATGTTGGTGTGACTGTGATGAATGGAATGCCTGGGTGCCTGTGTGGGTGAGTGTTGACAGTTGGAGATGGGCTGAGCAGCTAGGCAGGCTGCTCCTGGTGGGGCTGTGATATGGGCTGTTACATGGGCTGTGATATGGGCTGTTACATGGGCTGACATAGAGGTTGTAACAAGGGCCTAAGATAGGCTAATGATGAAGCTGGTACGTGGCTGAACCTTGTCTGAAGTGATCTGGAACTGGAACTAATAAAGAAGGCTTTGAAACCTACAACATGGCTACAAGTGTCATCTTGTACAGATCACAACATATTAATTTTGGGTGAAAGCCAGCCAGTCAATATAACAAAAACCTTTCTACATCTTCCACAGCCTAACCTTATTATTGTGCACTGTGGTGGAAATGACCTAGGCACTTTAACTGGGGTAGATCTGGAAATGCTTATTAAGGACACCTTTGTGCAATTGATGTCACTTTTTCCACAAACTGCCTTTGTATATTCTAATATATGCCAAAGGCAAAAGTGGAACTGGTCCAACCAATTTTGTCCGCAGATTGACAAAGCAAGAAAGCACGTCAATAAGTCTGTTTCTGCTTTCCTCAGAGACTATGGTATGGGTTCTATATACCACAACAACTTGCGTTACAACATGCAAGACATTTATAGAGGAGACGGTGTACATTTCAATGATGAAGGGAACAGAGTCTTCCTCTTGAACTTTAGACTCTGCATTGTTACTTACTTGTAGGTACAAAAAAACACTCAATTAACACAACGGCTCTTTTTAGAGCCAACCAACATCCAAACATTTCATTTTGATTTTTAATTCTATTTTTTTTATTTTTTTTTTACTGCCGTACGCGTACGCTGCGATTTTAAAAAAAAATGTATTTTTCACACTTCTGGGTCCTTTTTGGACCCCCTGACAAAGGCTAGGGGATCTGCAACTCTCTACCTTGCCCCCTTTTCACGTTCTCTACCTTTGTTTTTTAGTGTGAGACACACAAAATGGCGGCCGACACTTCCTGATTTCGACCGACTGGAATGTTTACTGTCATGTAACCACCAATCAGAATTGCGCTCGCGCACGGCAGCGTGCGCGTACGGTATGCTTACCGTACGCGCACGGTGCTCGCCTATAGATATATATGTACTTTTAACTGAAATTTTCTCAGGAACTACTGAACAGATTGACTCCAGATATTCAAAAGGCACATCCCTGACCTGAGGACTACCTCTTTCCCAAATTTCAAATAATTCTGTTCAGCTGTTCGAGCTGTACCTTGGACTAAAGGTCCAATTGGAAAAATGCATGGGGAAAACGCGTTTTGGGACCCCCCTTTTTTCTCGGCCCCCGCTTGACTAATCACCCCGAGACTTTCAGGGTAGGAGCGGAGCGCCCCATCTATTTTGAAAAATTCGCGAGGATTCGTCAACCGGCGCCAAAGTTATTCAAAATAGAATTTTCAGATTTCCTATGGAAACACGGTCCTAACTATATCTATCTACTGGCGACCGCCAGTAGATAATATATATATATATATATATATATATATATGTATATATATATATATATATATATATATATATATATATATATATAAATTCACAGAAAAAAACATAGGTTTCAGGGGTGTTATAGTTAGCTGCCCATTTCACTCGTACAAAACCATAGAAATTCCTCCGTTATAGTTAGTTCTGCTAACTATAACTCACGCGCCCGCAATGCACTGCTGATGATGTCACATATTGCATCATTCATGACATGGTCAGTGACATCACTGATGACATCACTGATGACATCTCAAATGACATCACTGATGACATCACTGATGACATCATCCACTGAATGTGGTTTAGTTTGAAATTTAAATATGTATTATATATATACCAATCTGTATTGAAGATTGAGTGGATATATAACTGTCTGGATGGAGGATTTAGTAGCTGTCTGACTGTCTTTTTAAGTGAGTAATTAAAAGTGTCTCACTTAATACATGGATTAGTAACTAAACTATGTGAATGTGTGCAGCACTGTCTCTGTTGTTGTATCACATGCTGCCTCAGTTGGTCACTAACTACATGAGTGTGTATATTAGTTATTGATTAGTTGGGTGAGTATTTGTATGGGACACTGAGTTTGTTTGTGGTTGGATGGGGTGTGTGTAACTCTATGCATAGATGTGTGAATGGTTGATTGGCTAGGTGTATGGGTTTAAGAGTGCATGTGGAAACAGTTGTTTGGTTGACTGATTGTATTTATTTGTGTGTTGGTGAGCGAATATATGTTTTAGTTGTACATCTTCAACAAAGTAAAAAAATAAAAGGCATTGTATGTGAGAGTTGGTGTATATAAATAAGTTTGTGTAAGAGTCAGTGATTGTGAGAGTAAATATATGAATGAGTGTATAATTGTAATGGTGCTTTTTTAACATATTAACGATGAGTTACTATGTGTTTGAATAAATGAGGTTTCGTTGGATAATTGTGTAAGTGACTAAATTTAAGTGCGATATATTTTTTTCATGAGTGAGTAGGATGACTGCATAATCGACTAAGATGACTGCTGATGTGTCAATGTCTATATATGTGTATAAGTGCATTTGATAGTGTTCTATTAATTAATGACTGCATGTATAGATTATTCTGTTGTTGAATGGGTAGTTGTGTGTGTCGACTTAGGAATCAGTAAGTGGGTATGTAGTAACTGGTATTGGTGTGTCAATGGTTTCAAATATGGTACTCTGTATTTTACAGTGAGTGATAAAAGGTTATACTAGTGTATGATGTGGTGTATCGGATTGTCAAGTGGATGATGTCATCAGTGATGTCATCAGTGATGTAATTTGAGATGTCATCAGTGATGTCATCAGTGATGTCACTGACCATGTCATGAATGATGCAATATGTGACATCATCAGCAGTGCATTGCGGGCGCGTGAGTTATAGTTAGCAGAACTAACTATAACAGAGGAATTTCTATGGTTTTGTATGAGTGAAATGGGCAGCTAACTATAACACCCCTGAAACCTACGTTTTTTTTCTGTGAATTTCTAAGGTTTTTTAAATGCTAATTTCTAACTATAACGTCTCTGAAACCTATGTTTTTTTCAGTGAATTTCAAAGGTTTTGTGAATGCTAACTTTTAAGTGTGATAGTAGTTATATCTATTTTTTGTACTGATTTTCTACAGTTTTTTAACTGTTTATTTATAAATATTTTATTCATTAAATAACATTATATATTCTGAAAATTGCAAAAAAACATTTTTTAATTAAAACTAAAATATTGATTAATTTTCTTGTTTTCATTTTTTATTTTAATATATTTATATCATTTTCTTTAAAAAAAAATCACATTTTTTTCGCAGTCGCGCACTCAAAGTGTACACATCACGGTGGGTGCGCGCATTCTAGCCGCCATTTTAGAAAAGTCATGAAGGATCCGTGTATGGTGTGCGACGGCTGCGTGTTTTTCAGTTACATCATATACATTTAATATCACGTGATATGCACGATTGGTATGCGACCAGTCTGCTCACGTGCATTCGCGACACATGCGCATTACAGTACGAGATGTTTGCACGCTTGCGGGTCCCGCGTGACATCATATACGTGCTGGGGCGCGCTGGGTGAGCGACTGCCGCAAAAAAAATTATGTTCCAAAATGATATGTATGTGTCTTTAATATACATATTAAGGCAAGAGATTATGTAAGATATTCATCAAAATAATATATTTGTACTTATAAGAAACTTATATTATTTTTAAATATATTTTCGCAAAGTCGGGTGCGTGCGTCGTGAGTGCAGAAAACCAGGTCAGCAGAGCTGCTGTAGAGCCAGAGAACCAGGTCAGCAGAGCTGCTCTAGAGCCTAAGAACTAGGTCAGCAGAGCTGCTCTAGAGTCAGAGAACCAGGTAAGCAGAGCTGCTGTAGAGCCAGAGAAACCAGGTCAGCAGAGCTGCTTTAGAGGGAGAGAACCAGGTCAGCAGAGCTGCTTTAGAGCCAGAGAACCAGGCCAGCAGAGCTGCTTTAGAGCCAGAGAACCAGGTTAGCAGAGCTGCTTTAGAGCCAGAGAACCAGGTCAGCAGAGCTACTCTAGAGCCAGAGAACCAAATCAGCAGAGCTGCTTTAGAGCCATAGAACCAGGTCAGCAGAGCTGCTTTAGAGCCAGAGAACCAGGTCAGTAGAGCTGGTCTAGAGCCTAAGAACCAGGTCAACAGAGCTGCTTTAGAGCTAGAGAACCAGGTCAGCAGAGCTGCTGCAGAGCCAGAGAAACCAGGTCAGTAGAGCTGCTTTAGAGGGAGAGAACGAGGTCAGCAGAGCTTCTATAGAGCCAGTGAACCATGTCAGCAGAACTACTTCAGAGCCATAGAACTGGGTCAACGGAGCTGCTTTAGAGCCAGAGAACCAGGTCTGCAGAGCTGTTGTAGAGCCAGAGAACTAGATCAGCAGAGCTGCTCTGTAGCATAAGAACTAGGTCAGCAGAGCTGCTCTAGAGCCAGAGAACCAGGTCAGCAGACCTGCTGTAGAGCCAGAGAAACCAGGTCAGCAGAGCTGCTTTAGAGAGAGAGAACCAGGTCAGCAGAGCTGCTTTAGAGCCAGAGAACCAGGTCAGCAGAGCTGCTCTAGCTGACACTGACTGACTGACACTGACTGACTGACACTGACTGACTGACTCTGACTGACTAACACTGACTGACACTGACTGACACTGATTGACTGACACTGATTGACTGACACTGACTGACTGACACTGACTGACTGACACTGATTGACTGACACTGACTGACACTGATTGACTGACACTGACAGACTGACTGACACTGACTGACTGACACTGACTGACTGACACTGACTGACTGACACTGACTGACTGACACTGATTGACTGACACTTATTGACTGACACTGACTGACTGACACTGATTGACTGACACTGACTGACACTGATTGACTGACATTGACAGACTGACTGACACTGACTGACTGACATTGACTGACATTGACTGACACTGACTGACTGACTGACATTGACTGACATTGACTGACACTGACTGACTACTCTCTACTACTCTACTACTGAATCTCTACTACTCTACTACTCTCTCCCTACTACTCACTCTCTACTACTCACTCGCTACTCACTCTCTACTACTCTACTACTCTCTACTACTCACTCTCTACTACTCACTCTCAACTACTCACTCTCTACTACTCACTCTCTACTACTCACTCACTACTCACTCTCTACTACTCACTCTCTACTACTCACTCTCTACTACTCACGCTCTACTACTCTCTACTACTCACTCTCTACTACTCTCTACTATTCACTCTCTACTACTCACTCTCTACTACTCACTCTACTACTTTCTACTACTCTCTACCACTCACTCTCTACTACTCTACTACTCACTCGCTACTACTCTCTACTACTCACTCTCTACTACACTCTCTACTACTCACTCTCTACTACTCACTCTCTACTACTCACTCTCTACTATTCACTCTCTACTACTCACTCTCTACTACTCACTCTACTACTCTCTGCTGCTCTCTAGCACTCACTCTCTACTACTCTACTACTCTCTCTCTACTACTCACTCTCTACTACTCTCTCTACTACTCTCTACTACTCTCTACTACTCACTCTCTACTACTCACTCTACTACTCTCTACTACTCACTCTCTACTACTCACTCTCTACTATTTGCTCTCTACTACTCACTCTCTACTATTCGCTCTCCACTACTCGCTCTCTGCTACTCACTCTCTACTACTCTCTACTACTCACTCTCTACTACTCACTCTCTACTACTCTCTACTACTCTCTCTGCTTCTCACTCTCTACTACTCACTCTCTACTACTCTACTACTCTCTACTACTCGCTCTACTACTCACTCTCTACTATTCTCTACTACTCACTCTACTACTTTCTCCTACTCTCTACCACTCACTCTCTACTACTCTACTACTCACTCTCTACTACTCTCTCTACTACTCATTCTACTACTCTCTACTACTCACTCTCTACTACTCTCTATTGCTCACTCTCCACTACTGATTCTCTACTACTTGCTCTCAACTACTCTCTACTACTCACTCTACTACTCACTCTCTACTACTCTCTCTACTTCTCACTCTCTACTACGCTCTCTACTACTCACTCTCTACTACTCACTCTCTACTACACACTCTCTACTACTTGCTCTCTACTACTCGCTCTCTACTACTCGCTAGTACTCACTCTAATACTCACTCTCTACTACTCTCTACTACTCACTCTCCACTACTCTCTACTACGCACTCTCTACTACTCACGCTCTATTACTCTCTCTCTACTACTCTCTCTCTACTACTCTCTCTCTCTACTACTCTCTCTCTACTACTCACTCTCTACTACTCACTCTCTACTACTCTCTCTACCACTCTCTACTACTCCCTCTCTACTACTCTCTACTACTCACTCTGCTACTCACTCTCTACTACTCTCTACTACTCACTCTCTACTACTCTCTACTACTCACTCTCTACTACTCACTCTACTACTCTCTACTACTCACTCTCTGATACTTTCTCTACTACTCTCTTCTACTCTCTACTACTCACTCTCTACTCTCTATTACTCGCTCTCTACTCTCTACCTCTCTACCTCTCTCTCTACTACTCTCTACCTCTACCCATCTACCTCCCTACCTTTACACTTCTACCTATACACCTCTACCTCTCTACCTCTCTGTACATGCACACATATACACATATATATATATGCATATATATGCATATGCATTTATATATATGTATGTGTATATATTACCTACTGGCGGTCGCCTTTTCCATAGGAAATCCGCAACATTCTATTTTGAATAACTTTGGCGCCGGTCGACGAATCCTCGCGAATTTCTCAAAATAGGTGGGGCGCTACGCTCCGCTCCTACCCTGAAAGTCTCGGGGGGATTCGTCAAGCGGGGGCTGAGATAAAAGGGGGGTCCCAAAACGCGTTTTTCCCATGCATTTTTCCATAGGACCTTTAGACAGGGCTACAGCCCGAACGGCTGAACAGAATTACTAGAAATTTGGCAGAGAGGTAGTCCTCAGGTCAAGGAAGTGCCTTTTGTAGGTTTGGTGTAAATCTGTTTAGTAGATTCTGAGAAAATAGCCTTTAAATCAATATATATATCTGAGCCAGCTTACGGTACGCTTACCGTAAGCTTACCGTACGCGTACGGTGGCGTGCGCGAGCGCGATTCTGATTGGCTCTTAGATCTTAGTAAACATTCCAAACAGCCGAAACCAGGAAGCGGCGGCCGCCATTTTCTCTCTCGCACTGAGAGCTAGGTTGTTAAATAAAACCAATAAACATGTAAAGGGGCTGTTTAGACAGCTCCCACACACATAGCCATGTTGAGGGAGTCCCCAAAGACCCCCCAAGGCCAAAAATGCAATTTTTATTTTTTCGCTAATTTCGCCGATTACGCTTACCGTACGCGTACGGTAAAATATGTTAAAAAAAAACACTATCCACACTCACCCCACCCCCTGTGCATGGATTATTAAAGGTGTGAAAAACCACAATATTTTAAACAAAAATAATAAAAGAAAAAATTAACAACACTCTCTCCACCCCACTTATAAAAATTACGAAAAATTAAAATATTACCTTTCAAAACGAAGTGCATCATATGTCCTCCATGTGCGCACGGTGCGCGAAGCGCATCGTGCGTACATGGCCCATCTAGCGTAACGTGGGCACGCGGTGCGCGTAGCGCACCGCGTGCCCACCGTGCGTGCACGGCACTAACTGCGAAGCGCACCGCGTGCTTACTGTGCGTGCACGGTGCGCAAAGCGCACCGTGCGCGCACGGAACGAACTGCGTTAAGTGGGCGCGCACGCCACGAATGGCGTAAAGTAACTTAGCATTTAAAAAAACGTACAAATTCACTGAAAAAACCATAGGTTTCACACACGTTATAGTTAGGAATTAGCATTTAAAAAACCTTGCAAATTCACTGAAAAAACCATAGGTTTCACACATGTTATAGTTAGCGGAAATTTTACTGATAAAAACCAGTGAAATTCCCCCGTTATAGTTAGTGTAGGCAACTATAACTCACGCGACCGCAATCTTCTGCTGATGACATATGTGTCTTTATGAAAAAAAAAATATTTGAAATATATGTATAGCTAAAAATGTATGGAAGAAGACATGGGCAAATAAGTGTCTAAATACAGTATTAGCATCAGCAGAGGATTGCGGTCGCGTGAGTTATAGTTGCCTACACTAACTATAACGGGGGAATTTCACTGGTTTTTTATCAGTAAAATTTCCGCTAACTATAACATGTGTGAAACCTATGGTTTTTTCAGTGAATTTGCAAGGTTTTTTAAATGCTAATTCCTAACTATAACGTGTGTGAAACCTATGGTTTTTTCAGTGAATATATATATATATACATATATAAACATATAAATATAATCTGCATATCTATATAAATATAAATTCATGCAAATATATACATATATGCATACATATGCATGGTATGTATATGAAAGTTTGAAAAACTCTATTACAAGCAAAGCTAAAAAGCCACCTAATTACAAACAGAATTGCTTTAACTTAAACGAGGGCGAGACCTATTGCATTTTCAATGCTTGTTTACATTGATTCCATCAAGAAGGCATTCAGGTGTGTCACACATTTTCCATACATTCTGTAGCACTCAGGTTGCTCATTAGATCACTGTAGTAAAGCTACTGCTCACCAGGGAACTCTGCTGCTGGTATTGAAAGTGCATGTTTCAGTCTGCATGGCAGAATTTTTTAATGAAATAGAAGAGGATTTGAGAAGTCACTCAAAACGTGCCCTAATTTTTCTTTTTTCCTCACTAATCGTAATTTCTATAGCAAAATGAACCTCTCTACTACTCACTCTCTACTACTCCACTACTCTCTACTATTCACTCTCTACTACTCACTCTCTACTACTCACTCTCTACTACTCACTCTACTACTCTCTCTACTACTCACTCTCTACTACTCTCCACTACTCACTCTACTACTCTCTACCACTCACTCTCTACTACTCTATCTCTACTACTCACTCTCTACTACTCACTCTACTACTCTCTACTACTCTCTACTACTCTCTCTGTTACTCACTCTCTACTACTCTCTACTACTCACTCTCTACTACTCACTCTCTACTACTCTACTACTCTCTACTACTCTCTCTACTACTCACTCTCTACTACTCACTCTCTACTACTCTCTACTACTCTCTCTCTACTACACACTCTCTACTACACACTCTCTACTACTTGCTCTCTACTACTCACTCTACTACTCACTCTCTACTACTCCCTACTACTCACTCTAATACTCACTCTCTACTACTCTCTACTACACACTCTCTACTACTCCACTGCTCTCTACTAATCACTCTCTACTACTCACTCTGTACTACTCTCTACTACTCACTCTCTACTACTCTCTACTACTCTCTCTACTACTCACTCTCTACTACTCACTCTCTACTACTCACTCTCTACTACTCTCTCTCTACTACTCTCTATTACTCTATACTACTCACTCTCTACTACTCTCTATTACTCACTCTCTACTACTCTCCCTACTACTCTCTACTACTCACTCTACTACTCATTCTCTACTAAACATTCTCTACTACTCTCTCTCTGCTACTCAGTCTCCACTACTCACTCTCTACTACTCACTCTCTAATACTCACTCTCTACTACTCTCTACTACTCACTCTCTACTACTCTCTACTACTCCCTCTACTACTCACTCTCTACTACTCTCTACTACTCTCTACTTCTCACTCTCTACTACTCTCTACTACTCACACTCTACTACTCACTATACTACTCTCTCCTACTCACTCTCTGCTACTCTCTCTACTACTCTCTACTACTCTCTCTCTACTCTCTATTACTCATCCTCTACTCTCTACCTCTCTACCTTTCTCTACCTCTCTCTCTACTACTCTCTACCTCTACCTCTCTACCTCTACCTCTCTACCTCTACGTCTCTACCTCTACACCTCTACCTCTCTACCTCTCTCTACCTTTCTCTACACGCACACATATGCACATATATGCATATGCATTTATATATATGTATGTGTATATATATATATATACATACATATATAAACATATATATAATCTGCATATCTATATAAATATAAATGCATGCATACATATACATATATGCATGTTATGTACATGAAATTTGGAAAAACACTAATAAAAGCAAAGCTAAAAAGCCACCTAATTACAAACAGAATTGCTTTAACTTAAACGAGGGCGAGACCTATTGCATTTTCAATGCTTGTTTACTTTGGTTCCATCAAGAAGGCATTCAGATGTGAAACATTTGCCATAAATTCTGAGTGGTAGCACTCTAGTTCCTCATTAGATCACTGTAGCAAAGCTACTGCTCACCAGGGAAGTCTGCTGCTGGTATTCAAAGAGCATGTTTCAGTCTGCATGTCAGAACTTTTTAATGAAATAGAAGAGGATTTGAGAAGTCAAAATGTGCCCTAAGTTTTCTTTCTTCAGCACTAATCATAATTTCTATGGCAAAATGAACCCCCTCATTTTGTTCCTTTGCAAATTAAATGTTTTAAATGTTACCACTTTATTCCAATCAAGATGGCTTCAGGTGTGCCATACCTTTGTCATAAGTAAGACTGTTAGCGCTCTAGTTGTTCTTTAAAACACTCTGGGATTTCTGTCATTGGGCTATACTTGGGCTACATCTCGGTGATATTTGTGCTACATTTGGGCTCTTTTGTCTCTGGTGGCCATCTTGGGAGACTTGTTATGAAGTTTCCTAATTTCCTCATTTACTGCAGTCTCCTCAGTAGGCATACTGTTAGTTTTTTACTTTGATTCAATGACGAAGGCATTCAGATGTGTCACACATTTGCCATAAATTCAGAATGTTAGCACTCTAGTTGCTCATTAGATCACTGTAGTAAAGCTACTGCTCACCAGGGAAGTCTGCTGCTGGTATTGAAAGTGCATGTTTCAGTCTGCATGTCAGAATTCTTTAATGAAATAGAAGAGGATTTGAGAAGTCACTCAAAATGTGCCCTCATTTTTCTTTCTGCAGCACTAATCATACATTCTATGGCAAAATGAACCCTCTCATTTTGTTCCTTTTTAAATTAAATGTTTTAAATGTTACCACTTTATTCCAATCAAGATGGCTTCAGGTGTGCCATACCTTTGTTATAAGTAAGACTGTTAGTGCTCTAGCTGTTCTTTGGAACACTCTGGGAAGCTGCAGTAGAACACAAAGGAATCAACTGACAGTCTCTACCCTTGTTGGATGTACATGTTTTACTGAGAATGTCAGACTTCATTCTCACATGACTGAGAAAGATAATGTGAATTTACAGAAAATATGCTCTCAGTTTAGCTTATAGATCACCTTCCAAACCTCTGTGGGAAAAGCATGTGAAAATAGTTTTCTCTCAAAGATGATTCATGATATCCCTGCAGAAGGCTTTTTCACAAGGGAAAATCACCTTAGAACATACCACCATTCCTAAAATGAGTATGGTACCATCAACAAATGATTTATAATGTAACTAAAGTCTTAAAACCTTCTATTAACTGCAATGCTTTTTAATGAGGTGCTATCATGTATATTGGTCCCAAGATGGCTGCCAACACTTCTTGGATGAAGTGCTGACAGCCAATCAGATCTCACAATGAGATGTGTGGTCAGGCTCCGCCCAGATATGTATATGATTTTACTTTTGATTTTCTCAGGAACTACTGAACGGATTTACACCATATATGCAAAAGGCACATGCCTGACCTGAGGACTACCTCTTTGCCAAATTTCAAGTAATTCTGTTCAGCCGTTCGGGCTGTACCTTCGACTAAAGGTCCTACGGGAAAATGCATTGGGAAAAAGCGTTTTGGGACCCCCCTTTTTTCTCAGCCCCCCCTTGACGAATCACCCCGAGACTTTCAGGGTAGGAGCTGAGCGGAGCGCCCCATTAGTTTTGAAAATTTCACGAACATAAGTCAACCGGCGCCAAAGTTATTCAAAATAGAATTTTCAGATTTCCTATGGGAACTCGGTCCTAACTATAACTATCTACTGGCGACCGCCAGTAGATAATATATATATATATATATATATATATATATATATATATATATATATATATATATATATATATATATATATATATATATATATATATATATATGTATATATATATATATATATATATAAAATTCACTTTGTAGACTTATGTATATATATGTATCTATATACACATACATATGTATATAGGTACATATATATACGCATATCATCTACAGAGAGAAAGAGACTATCTCTCTCTCTCTCGCTCTCTCTCTATATATATATATATATATATATATATATATATATATATTTATATATATATATATATCTATATACAAAAAAGACCTGAGTTGCTGGGTGTTGATCCAGGAATTAACAGGTACGGTCCACCATAGTCTTTAGAAATTCAATTAAATAGCATTCACGGAAACAGGTTGCGGCTTCTTTATGAATTTATTAGCATGTCAAAGTAAGCAGACAAGTGGAGAAGTGTGGCTCAATGATTAGGGCGGCAGACCCTGATGCAGAGGTCTAGCCCGGGACCAGGGTTCAATTCCCCGTCCACGGACCTGATAATTCTCGCCTCGGTGCCATTCCAATCATGGAGTCCCACTCTGCAACTCTGGGCAATAGCTTGCTTAATCTCCACAACGGCCCCCACAATGCTAAGGATGCCTGGCCTCCACCTTGGGGGTGCCCAGGAGTGGACGCCTCACAGGGAAAGCCAGGATGGGTTCCACAGCGGTATTCGTACAAGCGCCTTGAGACCCTTGAGGGTGAGTAGTGCGCTATACAAGTATCAATTAACATTTACAGTGTCCGCCCCGGACGCGTTTCGATCGTGAAAACGATCTTGTTCATATATATATAGATAGATAAAGAAAAAGATCTCTCTCTATCTCTATTTTTTTTATAGATATGGCTTCCCTGGGGGCTGATTGTGGCCCCCACGGAAAGCAAATGGCTTTAAAAATAAAATTTGCCCCCACAGGGGGTCGGCCACTGACCTTTTTTTTATTTTTATAATTTTGTTTTTTTTACATTTTTGGGAGGCGATCGCGCCCCCCAAGGAAAGCCAACATTCTTTGATAATAAAATATGCCCCCGGGAGGGCCGACCATCACCACGAGGGCCGACCTCCCCTAAGACATCTCTGGTGGGGATTCCTGGCCTTGAATCGCAGGGCTGCCGCGATCCACGGCCAGGAAACCCTTTCAGGAAGGTCTTGTTTGAAAGGGGAGTCTCTTCCCTTTCAATCGAGGCCTCCCTGAAAGCTTGGGAGGCCGTTTTCGGACTGATTTCCCTATTGGAGTCGAGCGCGGCCTTACCTGCGGCTGTCCTCAGCTCCGGTGGGGAAATCAGTGACATCAGAGTGCCTCGTGGCACGCTGACGTAACAGATGGGTGGGAGGGGGGTCACGGGATACGCAGAGAGCCTTCCGTGTCTTCCCCAGGGGAATTTTTTTTAAAACAATCTCCGGTGCTTTGCACCGGAGGTTTAAAGGGGGCCTCCCTGGTGACGGCCAATTGACGTGCGCAGCACCAGGGAGGTGGTGCTTGCAAGCACCAAAAGGGTTAATATTGGAAGTACAGTGTTTAAGGAAGGTATGTCATATGTAGCCTTGTCTCCAGTTAGAACATTGTCTGGTTTGTATCTGGTCGCATTTGATGACAGCAGAGTAAATGCAGATTCAAGTTGTGTAATGGAATACAACCAATTCAGAAGTAAAATGAAAGGAAAAGAGTTGGATTTATAAGAGAGCATACAAGTGCACAAGGGTGTCAAGGCACTGAAGAAAAGGGTTAGTTCAGAACAGACAGGCAGTAAAGAAATAGCAGAAAAAGCATCAGGAATGAGTGCAGAATCAATGAAAGAGTGTAGAGCCATGTTTTCAAGGCTTTTCAAAAAGGAGCTTGAGCTTGAAGGCAGGTGACAGGCAATGGAAGAGAATTCCAGAGCTTGGTTGCAGCAACTGAAAAGGCTCTGCCTCCCCACCTTGCCTCCCAGAATTTAGAAACAACCACACTGTTTAGGTTTGCAGAGCAGAGATGTCCAGAAGGGCTATGCCAATGAAACATTTTTTACATTCCTCTCAGTCCCAGTATTGTACACTTTATGAACAATAAATAATGCTTTCAACATATGAGCTGGCTTATTGGTAGGCAATGAAACTTCGATGTTTCACACAAGATGGATTGATGTTTGGGAATGTTGAGAATCAGTCTCTCCACAGCATTCTGTACGAGCTGCAGATTGGTAACAGCAGACTTATTGTTCTCCATATGTAACATGTTACAAGAATCTAACCTAGATGCAATCAAGTCCAGTGTCTTGTGTACGTGCCAAAAGAGGAAAAAGGGAAACACCTTACTGAGAGTCCTGATAATCCAAAAACAGGTTGATACAATACGATTGACCTGAAGGTCAAATGACAAATATATGTCTCCTGGGACTTCCAAGATTTTTGCTGAATCAGTAGGCGTAGAAAGGGTGCCTAACATTTTCAGCCACCAGGAGCTGTCCCTGATGGAGCGCTTTCTACCAAAGATCAAAAACTCAGTCTGGCCTCCATTCAGTCTCAGGTAGTTTTTGTCTATCCAAGTGGCCACAGCCTGCAAACCTTTTTTTGAAATTGGAGGAGATAGCCTGTGTATCTTTGGTAAATGACACAATAATTTGCGTGTCATCGGGATACAATTTGGTCTGCAGCCCAAAGAACCTCATCAATTCTTTCAGTGGGGAGACATACAGGTTGAAAAGTGTAGGGCTCAGGGAAACCTGAGTGACCCCACATGGCAAAGTGATGGACTCAGAGCTGTATTGATTAATGATTACCACCTGTGATCTGTCACTTAGAAAGGAAGTTAGCAATTTTAATGCAGAACCTGTTAGCCACAAATTCTGCAGCCTACAGGACAGCAGGGATGGGGAGAGGGTATCGACAACCGCAGACAATTCCAAAAGGATAAGTGCTGTGGCGTGCCCCGCATCCACCCTGGCTCTACTATTAGCTACTGCAGATATCAATGGCGTTTTCATTCCATGACTACTTATGAACCCCAATTGTGAGGCATCCAACAGTTGTTTTCAGAAATGTCACATCAACTGTGAGTTCAGATGCTTTTCTAAGACTTTGGCTGGGGTGTGCAGCAGAAAAATGGGACAGTAATTTCTAAGGGTCCACATAGTTGTTTCTTTTTGCAGAGGCTTTACTACCGCCGTTTTCTAAAGATGATGGTGACAACCTCAGCTGATAGAAGTATTAATGTTAGGTGTAGGAGGTAAAGTTAAAGTCTTGGTTGCCAGCTGAAGAATCCTAGGAGGGCATGCTTCAAAGGGAGACCCAGATTTCACGCTAAGAAGGGAAATCTCTGTTTGCTCAGGTGTACGATGAGTAAAGCAGGCAATTGCTGCTGTCTGATTCTTAGTAGAACCCACAAGCTCTGACGAAATGTGCTCAGTCTGAGCATACACAAGGGAGATATTCATTGTAGATATTTAGAATTTTGGATTGAAAGAAGTTGCCAATCTGTTGCAAAAATCCTGGGATCCCTCTATACTGGAGGGTGCACAGGATGCAGGCAGCAGATTGACCAATTTGAAGAGTTCCCTTGAGGAGTTAGTGGAATTGAGTCTATTAGTACCAAAGAGTATCTTTAATGGCCATTTTGTAATCCCTAAAAAGAGTCTTATATAGGTTTCTATTCTGCAAATTATAGCTTTTAAACCAAGCATGTTCATGGTGTCAGCAGGCCTGTCTTAATAGTCTGAGCCTTTCTAAAAACCACAGGAAAGTAGACTTCTTCCTCTGCGTGTGAGTATTCATAATAGGGGCAACCTTGTCAATAGCTGGGGTGAGACAAGAGGAGTGCTGTGCTGCTACCAATTCAGCATACTCATGTTTTGTCTAAGTGTTGTTTCTACGCTTATGGCATTAAGCATTAGGGTCTTCCTCAACATAAGGCCCTAGAAGAGAAAAATCCACAGCATAATGGTCAGACCAAATTAGTGGCAGTGTTTCAGTGAACCTAAGGAGAGCATCACTGGAGAAGGTGCCATCTAATGTTTGGCCCACTTCGTGCATAGGTGCATTAACCAACTGCGACAAACCACAGCATGCCATCATGTCCCTAAGTGCTCTGGAATCTTTGCACATATTATCTTCCAAATGGAAGTTAAAATCACCAAAGAGTGTGATATTGTCTTTCCATAGATCAGGTCCCATTAAGTGTGCAAGTTCTAATATAAATGAAGAATAAGGTCCAGGGGTCTATAGACTAGGACCTCTGTAAACAAACTGGTGGGTAATATTTTTAAAGAGAAGTGTATCACTTCACATGGGGTTGAGCTCTCTAAAGAGGTTCTGTGAGGCATGGGTACTTCGTGTTATAGATAAAGAAGTCTTTAAGCTTCTCATTTAGAACAGGATCCAGTTTATGAAAAATGCTCCATCTTTCCAAAGCTGAAACTTTCAAAGCAGTATAGTGATGTTGTTACAAAGAAGGAAATAAAAGAGAAGAAGGAAGTTGTTACGAAAAAAATTAAAAACGAGGGAGATATTTTTTGTTACCAGTTGTCAAACCCCTCTGGGGTGAACTGCTATGCTACTATTTTATTACCTCGTGTTGTGGATGCAATAGAACAGAAACAACAGAAGGCATTATGTTCTGAAAAGTGTGTTTCGTTCCAACGTCTGTGTAGTGACAAAACTAAAACACACTGTGTATCAAACATTTGAGACCTTGTAGATATATGTAGTGGATCTGTACAGTTTACTCCAAATACTCAAGAGGATGCACAGGAGTTTGTAATGGTGATGTTTGCTGTTTTAGAAGAAGAGGAAATACCTATTGATGAGTTATTTGGACTTAGTTCCTCATTGAACCACAATTGTGAAGATTGCTCATACAGATCAACTACAGAAATAGATTTGAGCATTTTATTTATTTAACGTTACCAGATTGCAAAAGTGTGTCTTTTGACAGATTGCAGAGACAAGCTACACAAAACAATGTATGCCCAAATTGTCAAACAGATCTTGTGTCAACTTTGAGTGTAGCAAGAAGTGGCAGGTATGTTATTTTAATGCTACAATGATGCAGAACAGATCGAACTAAATTTGAAACCGAGATTACTAACTTTAAACCAGGACAATTATCGCTATCATTTTTCATGAAGGAGTTAGTATTAGAACTGGTCATTAAACTGCCTATCTAAAAAGCAGAAGTGGGTGGATAGAATGTAATGATAAAAACCTTAAATTCAGGAAAAGATTGCCTTGGAAGTTATCAAATTCCTATCGTTTGTTTCTGGAACCAAAGTTCTAAGGAGGATTACAGTTGTAAAGGTGGAATAGTCTCCTTATTGTAGATACATTATCAGGATTTATGACACCATGTGGCCAATGTCTTTATAAGGTTTTGCCTATGCTGGGGAGCCTCATATATATACTAGTACTTCTAATGATGACACTCTCATTTTCAGCATCAGTTTTTTTGGATTAGTAGGGTAAGTATAGGTCAAAGAGGTTATAATGAGAACAATGTGCAGTGTTGCATATTTGCAGTGACATTCTGTGCAGCACTTTTGTTTTTTTTAGTAAAGCTCATACAATTGTTTTTCCCCACTGTTCAAGGGTGACAGTATATCATTTATCTTGTACAAGTATAAAATCAGAGAACAGTTAAAAATGGAAAATTACATTTTGTATTCTAATTGTAACGTACTACAGCATTGGAAATGTATAGTGAGTTGTTGCTATTTTGAAGCTAAGCATTCTTAAAAATTCTAAATTTATTTTATAATTTTATAAATTCTAATACTGATTCATAATATTTTATATACAGATGAATGTTACAGTTTATTGGAGTGATGTGGTTTACAAATTAGTTCTTCCAGTATTGTTTTAATACTTTATATTGTGAGCGTGCTCCAGAGTACAATTTAAAAACACATACACCCTCTTACATAGTCAGAAAACCACTCACACTCCCATACAGCTACTTATACACCCACTCACATGCTCACACAGACATTGACACACCCGGTCAAACAGTCATGCCCACAATTACACACTCATACAGTGATTTACATTCATACTAACACATCAGTGCATAACTGACACACTCACACAGCCAATGAAATACCCACTCATACTCCCATATAGTCAGTCACACAGCTATATACAGATGGAAACACTTAATCACATAGACCCACCAGCCATATAGATACTCCCACATGAACTCTCACACAAGCAATCACACACCCACTCAAGCACTCTCACACCCACTGATACACTGACAGCCACTCCCACATCCACGCACACACTGATAGTTCAAGAATCACACTCAAAAGATTAGCTACAACTGCAGCCGACACTGTGTCCCTAGGAGCGAAATCCTCCACAGCAGATGTGGCATCTCTCTCAATTTAAGCCCTTGCAAGGTGGCGAGGCTGTATCGTTCTCAGGTGCTTAAGCATAATGATTGTTCCATGGGAATATTCACGATTCATCTCCCTTGACAGCTTCTTGCTGAAAAAGTTGCACTTGACAACCTTTCTGATGACCTTCTTCTCCCCTGAATGAATGGAGAAGAATGTGCATGACTTCTTTTTCTTGGGAGGTTCCTATTTGTCTTCTGAAGGTAGTCCCTCCTGTTTCTCCTGGTCTAATTTTTGCTCAGATGCCATTTTTTCAAGAAAATAAAAAACAAAAGCACCAAGCAAGAAACAAAAGGTTTCATCTCTGTTGGAAAGGTGTGAATTTTGAAATCCATTTGTTGCTGTGTCACATGGAATTAAAGGATCCGTTGCGGTGACGTTGCGACATCACTGCGAATCCAGTATTAAAACAACCTTCTAACCTAGAATTACTTATTGGAATATGAGTTTTATGTAATTTTACTACATCACTTACCACAAACATCAATTTTATAGTCTCTATTTATGTTTTCAAGTGTTGTTAAAAAATCACACCGAATACGCAGATTCACCACAGAACAGAATGTACCCATTGGGAAAGTTCAAGATGGATCCACGCAACAACAAAAAAACATTAAAAAAACATCATATTTTGTTTTCAAAGTAATCAAACATATGTTATTTAATATATATTTTTTTTACCTAAAATGTTTCTAGATTAAAATCGCTTAAAAAATGTAAGGTTAAGGTAATGTAATACTTAGGTGTGTTCTATATATATTTTTTTTTCTCAACTAAATGTAGAAATTTTGTAAAAAAAAATAACAGAGGCTACAGACATATAATAAAGTTAGAAAATATGATAAAAAACAACTGTTAGAATTCACTGGGGAAAAAAGGTTTACATTAACGTTTTAGTTAGAAATACCACTACAAAACCATAGAAATTCATTGAAAAAAACAAAGATTATAGAAATTGTTAGAAATGGGGGTCTCTTGTTGGCAATGGTTTGCACCATTATCCAAGTAGGGACCCTTCTTCCTAGTCAGGGAAAGGGGAATACACTTCTTCAAAAACCCCTGCTCACCCCCTTGGTAGCTTGGCATGAGCAGACAGGCTTTTTCATAGGCAGTGTGTAAAGCATTTGGGCACACATACGTAATACAGTAAAAACACTATAAATGGACACCACACCAGTTTAGAAAGATAAGTAACCTTTATCTATACCAAACAAGACCAAAACAACAAAAATCCACAATACAGTAATCAAAATATGACTTTTAAATGGTAGAAACAGTTCTGTCCATAGCAAATTATAGATGCAACACTTTCAGCACAAAGTACCTTGGATGCGTCAAAATCAAAAGCAGGAACAGGCGCAGGGAAGGCAATACGTCAGTTCCTTACTCTAGAGGAGGTGATGCGTCAGTTCCTTACTGCCACGTAGGAGAGGTGATGCATAGGTTTCTTACTGCGCAGAGAGGTGATGCATCAGTTTCTCACTGCAGCCCTGGGGTCCTTGTAGACTTGGCCCCCCGGTGCGATGTGTGAGAATCAGGGATGCATCGGTTCTCGATGATGCAATGGCGCTGCATTGGTTTCTCCAGCTACAGTCCTACGACGTATTGGTTCTTGCAGCCGCACAGCAGGGCCTGTGTCAGAATCGTTACGGTGATCTCAGACTCTGTAGATCGGTGCACTTGATACGACATGCGGTGATTTCTCAAGTCGCAGGCAGGCGATGCATCCGTTTTTTCAGCAGCACAATGACGATGCGTGGAAACCTTTTAACACACCAGCGATGCATCAGGAACAGGTTAGGATGCATCGTGCTTCTCTTAATTGCATTGCTTTTCAAGCTCCCAGCAGAAGGAACAACCTCCAGAGGCCCAGAACAGCAGCATGCACCTATTCGCAGGTCAGAACTCCCAGCAAGGAAGTTCAGTGGTAAATTCTTTGTATCCTTGAGACTTCAAAACAGGAGGTAAGCCTTGGAGATCTTCCTCAAGCACGGGACACTGCACATAGCAAAGTCCTTGTCCTTTCCTTGGCAGGAACACCCACTGTAGGTCAACTACAGACAGCACACAGCAAAGGGGCAGTACTTCTCCTTCAGTTTCTCCAGCTCTTCTCCTTGGCAAAGGTTCCTCTTGAATTCCAGAAGTAATCTAATGTTCAGGGGTCTGGGCCCTCTTTTTATAGCCCCAAATCATTTGTTCTCTGGTGGCAGAGAAGCCCTTTGCCCAGCCAAAACCAGTTCTGTCCTCTCTGGTGCACCTTCCTGGCAGGAGGTGGAGACAGCATTGTCCAAGGCCGACCAGACCCATTCAGGTGTGAAAGGAATCTCCTCCCCCTACTCTAAATGCAGCCCATGGCCCTATACCCTTTGTCACGTTGTTGTTTTTTCCTTGCAGTAGCTTTGAGGTCCTGATGAAAGCCTAGCCTAGATAGGCGCTATGGCTGAAACATGTCGACCACTTTCCCTCACGTTGCCTCATTGATCAAACCAGATTAGTGTTGCCCCTACTCTTTTTTAATCTAATATCGGTACGGCATTGTTTCACAGAAGTCCTCTGGCCGTCCCGTCATTAGTTTTAATACACTCCCCTTGTTTTTTTCACTACTATCAGCACTGCGATCCCCACTCACTTCAGGCTCATTTGTGGATTTATTCCTCTTTCCTAGTGCATAATACCCATAGAACAAATCACTCACGTCTCATACAAGGGCGCTGCCGCCCCTTGAGATCTTGAGATTTTCTTTGGGATGAAAATCCCATGTGATGGGGTTAGTTACCCACGGTGATTGGATGATCATGGTCTTGGAGCTTTCTCCACTACGTACATTAGGTTTTACCTCCTCACCATACACACCACCTTTCTCTCTTTACTATTAGACCCCAGGATTTCTTTTGTGTTATACCAGCCCAGACTCACCACGGAAAGGCAGGACACACCTTACCCCTTCCCCAAGTAGCTGTCTGAACAGAATGACCATCCCCATCCCCTGTCACTCCAAAGCCAGACACTCAATACACAAACCTAGCAGAGGCACAAAGGAAGCAACAGAATACTTACTTTCTAAAAGTGGTATTTTCAAACACAGAATGTTAAAATAATCCTCACTGAAAGATGCATATTTATATTCTGCGTTCAGGCATACTAAACTTTACCTTCCTATCCGTCCCCAATGGGAGGTTATCTTTATAAGATGTTATACATAAACTCCCATTCTATCCTATGGGACAGATAGCGTTTCAATAGGGAAAAACGAAATTAGCAGTATTTCACAATCAAGACACACATCAGGACATGCCTTTCCTTTCACATACACTGCACACTGCCCACAGGGGTACCTTGGAACTACCTGAGGGGTGACTCACATGTAAGAAAATGGAAGGTTAGGGCCTGGCAATTGGGTGCACTTGCCAGGTCAACATGGCAGTACCAGGAAGCATATACACACTGCAATGGCAGGCCTGAGACCCTTTTGCAAGGCTGCTTGAGTGGGTGGCACAATCAGTGCTGCAAGCCCACTAGCAGCATTTTGTTTACAGACCCTGTGCACACACAGTGCACTGTACCAGGGGCTTAACAGTAAACCAAATAAGCCAATTATGGAAACAACAATCCATGACAATTTACAGAGGAAGCACTTGCACTTTGGCACTGAACAGCAGTGGCAAAGTGACAAAGCATCTAGACCAGAAGAACGAAGTCCAACACAAAGTAAAAACACAGGAGGCAAAGGCAAAAATACAGGGGAAACCCACTCCAAGGATGCCAGGTCTAACAGGAATGTTATAGTTAGGTTCAGATTTTACACACACAAAACCATAGAAATGCAGCTGTTATAGTTACCTGAATTACCTACACCTTACGCCCCTGCAATGTATTTCTTATGACCTCACATGTTACATCACTTATGACCATGCCTAGCATGCACTGGGTAGGAAAAGTAAGGGGTGCACTTGCCAGGTCAACATGGCAGTACCAGGCTGCACAGAGACACTGCAATGGCAGGCCTGGGACCCTTTTGCAAGGCTCCTTGAGTGGGTGGCACAATCAGTGCTGCAAGCCCACTAGCAGTATTTTGTTTACAGGCCCTGTGCACACACAGTGCACTGTACCAGGGGCTTAACAGTAAACCAAATAAGCCAATTATGGAAACACCAATCCATGACAACAATTTACAGAGGGAGTACTTGCACTTTGGCACTGAACAGCAGTGGAAAAGTGCCAAAGCACTAGCTCTAGACCAGCAAAAACGAAGTCCAACACAAAGTAAAAACACAGGAGGCAGAGGCAAAGGCAAAAATACAGGGGAAACCCACTCCAAGGATGCCAGGTCTAACAGGAATGCTATAGTTAGGTTCAGATTTGACATACTCAAAACCATAGAAATGCAGCAGTTATAGTTACCTGATCTACCTACACCTTACGCCCATGCAATGCATTGCTTATGACCTCAAATGTTACATCACTTATGACCATGCCTAGCATGCACTGAGGAGGAAAAGTAAGGACCCTAACAATAACAGAGTAGGAATGCATTTCCTATGGACCCTCTCTGGAACAGTCATGTGGAACAATAGATTGGTATTTGTAGAGAACAGGCAACAAAGTGGAAACTGCTCGCATACAGTTCAACTGTTGTTCGACTCCAAAAATCATCATCTACCTGATGCAAGTATAGCTGGTTTTTGGAGGTGCCAGAGAGCCAGACCACAAGATGGCCGCCACTATGTGAGGCTCCACCGGCCTGGAGAACAATCTCTAATTAATCTCTTACAAAGAGTTATGCTCTGTGGCACTGGGACATGCCTCGGACAACATTGGGCACTCTTTGTGGCCCCCAAGAGCCTTGCTGGTCTGCTTTTTGGAGTATGGGCTGCAGGCAACAATCCAGCAGTACGGAGCCAGGCTGCGGGGCTAGTGCAGAGTGGCTCTCCAGGTGTCTGACTGATGGCACCCCTGCCTTGTTGGAGAGGCTGCAAAATTGGCTTGGCACGGGCCTGAACCCATACCTTGTTGTAGGATCCTCATGCGAGGCAGGTGTGACCGCAGCAGTGCACAGAGGAGACCAATTGGATCCTAGTGAATCTGGGCCTTTCACTTCCTGGTCGCAGTGGCAGGGACGGGGGGGCACATGGCGCTCATGACTGGACTGCTGTGTGGCTGAGACCTTCCTGGATTCTGTGTTATGGGAGGACCTGATATCTGGGTCCACCTATGCCAGCCTACCCTGCCTCCTTGACCTGCAACCTGCTCGTTCCTGCTGGGGGACCACAGACTGGATGGGGTTTAGATTGGAGTTTACTTCCCACCGTGACCGCAGGGGACTGGGCTGTGCTCACCTTAAAGGGGCCCCCCCCCCCCGGGTCAACTGGTCCACTGCGGCCTGCTCGTGCCACCAGGAAGATCCAGGAAGTGTTGGGCCTTGGTCATGACACACTAAGTCTTGATTCATCTTTGACGGCATAGCTGATCACTGCTAGAGAGAGCCCACCAACTCCATATCCCAGGGAGGCCAACCACAATAGAACTTCTGCTCTCACACCTACACAGCCCCCTCATGCCCAAAGGCTATCAAGACAGAAAAGCTGGATAAACTTCAGCCCAAGCTAGTCTTTGGAGGTGCAGAGGAGGATGCTTCTGGGGAGTCCACTCTCAATGAAGCCACTGCGGGCTCGCCTGGGGTGCAATGACCTCATAAGCATTGACTTCAAAGGGATATGCTGACCAGCAGCCTTGATCGGAATGGACACTCACCTTGACAGCCTCAACTAACACCTTTCTCAACTAGAACAACACATCTCTGAGTTGGAGGATGGGGAGACAACACAAGCAAAGAAACTTCTACAAATGGAGAAAGTGCTGTTAGTTATCAAGGCAGAAAATGAGGACCTCGTGGCGCGCTCAAGGTGCAACAACAAGAGAGTACTGGGCATCCCAGAATCCACCATCATGATCATCATGGAGGACTATATAGAGACTCTCCTTTGAGCCCTGTTTGCTGACCACTTGACCACTATGTTTTTAGTGGAGTGCATACATCGTTCCTTGGGACCACGCCCTCCGCTGGGCACACTGGTGCACTCCATTGTAGTGCACCTACTACATTACAGGAACCTGGACACTATCCTACACCTCACACATGAAAAGGGTAGGATCTAATGCCAAGGTAGCAGACTTACCATTTACCTGGACTTTACCCTTCCTGTACAATCTTGCCCCAAAGAACTTCTTACTGTCATCGCCTCCTGATGAAGTCAGGCATCTACTACACCCTCCTCTACTCAGCCAAGCTTCAAGTTACCTTCAATGGCAAAACTTACTTCTTTAATGAGTCCAAATTCTGCAGCAAACAATGCAGCAGGTTCCCGGACATGGCCTGTCAGACGGACCTACACCGACATGGCCATCTCAGTGACAATGACTGAACTCTCACATTGCAGCATTTGATATGCCTTGTCCTGGCTACTTGCCCAAGTGTTGGGACAAGAGACCATCTGCCTCTCTGTCTTGGCCAGGGGATGATTTCTACTATGTTTGTTGTTTGTTTTTTTATTCAAAGGGAAAGAGTTTCACTTCAGTGAGTTGGGAATGATGAAGTGGGTCAGGGCTGAAATGTTGGGACATGCACTTATTTGATGTTAACATGCTCTCTCTCCTGATGCTTTGTTCATTGCATTTGCATTCCACAGGCACCCGAGTGCAATGGGGTGATGCCACTTTGGAGCTGCAGCTGCCCGGCCTAGCAATATTGCTTCTCAAGATGTCTTTACCAATATCATGTTACTGACATTGAACATTTGAGGACTGAATAACCCAAGGAAAGTGAGACAGATGATTGCATACCAGCTGCACAGGGTAGGCACTGCATTATTGCTGGAGGTGCACCATACGAAGGACAACCCAGAGTTTCTCTGCTCTGGGTGGATCAGGGAGGTGCACATTTCTGCATACTCAGTATATGCATGAGGAGTAGATATGATTGTTCAAAGGGGACTCCAGTGACAGACATTAAAGACCCAGGGGGACACAGAGGGTTAATATGTCATACTGAATGGGGTTCTCCTAGGACAGTGTCATGCTTGCTTGCATGTATGGCCATATGGTTGACTCTCTGGCTTCTTTGCGGATGTGTGGGATAAGATAGTTGCCCATGATAATTCAACAGTGATATGTTTTTAATATTATCCTTGACCCTCAGTTAGACAGATCTCCCTCAAGCTGCCGTCCACATCCCAGCGCTGCAGCTCAGATATTTTTTCTCATGGTTGATTGCGACCTGGTGGACATCTGGCAGGCTAGGCATTCTAACGTGGCTGGTGGCACTTGCATGACTGCTGCCAGCGGCGTTTGGTCGTGAATAGACTACTGGCTCATGACCAAAAACATCTGTGGGCATGTTGAGAGCATTGAATGATTAGCCCACACTCTCTCAGATGCGCCAGTGACACTGACATCGGGATACCTCACTGACCGTGCTTTTACCTGGTGACTCCCTCACGGTGCACCCAATGATGCACTCTTACAGGCTGAGATATATAGCGCTATTGCTGACTACTTTACACACAACATCAGCTAAGTCGACTCTTCTGGAGTGCTTTGGGAAGCTTTCAAAGCATAAATTTGCAACATATGCATATCTAAATTAACAGGCATCCTTTGTGATGTACGCACCCTTTTGCAAGCACTACAACAGCTTGAATCATGCTATTTTGAAACGACTGACATGTGTCTCTTGGTACAGTTCAGAGACAAATAAAGTGAATATGAGAACTGCGCTGATAGTGAAGTTAATTTCCTACATAATGAGGCTACTGCACACCGGTGTGGGGAAGATGGCAGGGCAAGCTGGACTCTTGCAGCAAAGCTGAAAAAGCAATGGAGAAATTCTTACAATGTTGAATTACTCAATTCTACTTGAGTGCCCCAAAACTCCTCTGCTGAAATCACCCAGACTATTCTACAATTCTACTTTGGTTTGTACACATCTCAGGGAGACACCTCATCAGATGACCCGTTAGAGTACTTTGATTCTATACACCTACTCTGGCGTGATAGTAACCACAGGCTTTATCTAGATAATCCCTTCACAGTGGAGAATGTAATTCAAACCATCAGGGTATGTACACTGGTACCAATGGCTTGACAGCCAAGTTCTAACAAGCTTATTCAGAGACCTGGCACAACTTCTGCTGCCGATATATCGTTTCAAAAACTTTATTCGATTCAAAACAAAAGAATCATAAAAGTCAAACAATTTCATTTACAAGCATTATTTCAAAAAGGAGTCAGAACTTCGGCCTGCCTCTGAACGTGCACCGCCATCACGGATCAACAAAGACTTTCCCTGCCTCGGAGCAGCTGAGCCACTCACCACTCGAGTCAGAATGTTGAGTTCATCGCCCCCCCTCACTCTGACGTTTTAAGTTGGCAGAGGGTCAAAGGTGAAGCCTGCTAAATGCGGAGCCTGTTTGTTATCTAATGGACCGTGAGGCGTTCTCAGAGACAAGGAGCCGGACACTCCAGCCCATTATGCCACTGAGGAGCTGACACCGAGCTGCATTCAGAGGAGTAAACTCTTGAGGGCAACAATGCCTCTGCCCCCAACTCGTGTGAAGAGGGCTTTGTTTTAATCTCCAGACTCTGGTGACGAAACTGATCCCAGTGGCACTGCACACTGGATGTTCCCTAGATACTGGAAAAGGAACGCTATGCAACACCAATGAAGTCGTCACCATGGGCTTTTCTGCACTCCTCGCTGTGGAACGTTTTGGTCACTAAAGGTCACCTGGCTGCTGCATGTCGCACCACCACTCACAGTGTGACCGGGCGAACCCATTTTGAATTGTTACGGGGGAGGTCAGCTGTAACCAAACTGTACCCATACTGTTCGACAGTATGGAGAGAGTAGGAGAAGCCCAAGAAGCAGGGCATGGAAGAAGAGGCGTGCGGAACAGCGTTAGACAAATATAAATTAATGTAGTGCTATTATGATAAAATGAAGGTGATTGCCAATTTCTGATCAAACAGACTCATAATAAGCTTGGTGGCAACACATATAACAAGCTTCAACTCAGCACTCACCGCAGCATCATGCGATCTAATCCCAAACAGGCCCAGGAACAAATCTCAGAACGATAAATTAAATGTATGTAGAATAATAAATACAGAATGTCAATGGGGAAGAAACAATTAAAAAAGAAACAAGCGCTGCCGCGAAAATGAAAGCGACCGCGCTGTGCAAATGTCTGTAGAATAATAAATACAGAATGTCGACGGGCAGGAAACAATTTTTTTAAAAACAGCGTGGCAGCAAAACTGAAAGCAATTGTGCTGTGTTTAATTAGTAACATGATACACAACAAGTAAGGAATGCAGCTCCCAGCCTGAGCGTGCTGCTCGCTCCCGAGACCGAAACACCGTGGGGGTGAACATTTAGAGAAAAGGTGGGACATGCAATTGCGAGCTTTCATTATTGAAAGCCACACGCAAAGGCCAATGGAATGTGTGGGAGTTGCCAGACCCACACGGAGAAGTATTGGGGAAGTTTGGAGTGCTCACAAGAAGTCTCCCATAGAACAGCGCACGCACGCTGCGCTAGGCTGGACCAAAAAACGTACTTTTATGGGGAAGGTTGGACCTTTTCTAAATTCATTTGCAGCCACTCAGCGTCCATACTATATTTTGTTTGATGCATTTGCACTGCTCCCAGAATCAATTAGAGGATAATAGCTAAATATTTGCCTACAATTTCAAAATTCCTTCATATTTACAGAATGTGTTAACATTTTTAATTTTTAATTTTTCTTCTTTATTTATTTACACTTTATTATTCTGTTAATATTATTTAATTTTCTAAGGAGTTGCGAACCCCCTGAGAAAGCTTCATGGAACACACAGGTTAAGAACCACTGACCTAGACAACAAAATTCTAGCAAAATTGATTGCTGCCTGCATTCTTCCCATTCTCCCCATGACTGTGTGCCCTGATGAATCGGGCTTTATCCCTGGCCGCTCAACTAGCCTTAACCTCCGTATCCTTTTTGCATTGATCAAACTGAATCCACACCTCCACGCAATAGCTGAGTTTCTTGAAGCAACCATGGTCTTTGACTCACTGGAGTGGTCCTACCTATTTACTCTCTTGCACTGCTTAGGTTTTAGCACTAGCTTCTTTCAGTGGATCAGGCTCTTGTATAAGCACCCAACAGTCAGACTCCATGTCAATTGTGAGGTCTCTGGCCCCATTGACATCAATAGGGGCACCAGGCAGGGATGCCCACTCTCCCTAATACGTTATGCTATCGCCATAAAGCACCTAACAGCCCACCTTCAACAACACTGTGCCAAGCGTATCCTCAACCATACGGCCAACCGACTGATAGTCTCCATGGATGCGGATGATGTTACTATTTGTATTAGGTAGTTGGCTGCAAACCTTGCACTGATCCTACGTGAATTCACCCGCTTCCCTTCGCTGACTGAAATAGCTGTTAATTGGTTCAAGTTGACAATTTTCCACCTAACACAGTCTACACTCTACTGATTGCCCCCTTGAGTGGCATGCTACCTTGGGATCCAGATCAGAAGAAACATTACTCAGATATGGCTTGAGAATTATGCTAGGGCTGTGGAGTGGCTAGAGAAGCGAGTCCCCATGTGGAATCGACTGCCACTATCAATTACTGGGTGCGTGGCTACTGCAAAAATGGTGGTGCTGCCTATGCTCCTGTACTTGTTTGTAAACGTTCCCATTCCACTTACTAGAGTTTTTTGTTTACAAGGAATCATTCTCTCCTGATTCAGTTGACATGGGCAGGTGGACAGCCACAACTTTTCTGGGAAACGCTGACCTTACCTTTCGAACATGGAGGACTATGCACCCCAGACAAAGAGCTCTAATATTACTGTGCACAAGCCCACTTCACATTCTACTGGGTACACTCGGTACAATTACAGCCCCACACTGCAATAGAGGCGGACTCAGCTGCCGCATGCCCCTTAGGCATAGTGATTTGCACCACACCAGTGCACCCACGCTGGGAGATTGACAAAGTCCATTGCACCTTGTGGCCATGGCACTTCCTCCGCAGGATAGCACACCTGCACTGCCTATACTCAGCAGACCTTCCACTCGCCAATAACCCTGTGTTGTCCCCAACTAGGGATGCGGAGGCCAAACATCAGCTGCACAGGCTGGACCTGGAGACTTTAGCTGACCTTTTCGCCGCAGGTGAATTCATATCCATGCAGGACCTACAGGCTCATACCCCTGTACGACATTAAGCATGCACCTATACTACCAATTGCACAGCGCCTGTAGGGCATCACAGAGCTCATTTCCCCACGGCCCGTGCCCGTAGCAGACATTGACTGATCACTCGCTTGTACTCTACCATGCAAGATAAGGACTCTGTGATCGCACCCAGGGTGCTGCTGATATGGCATGGGGATCTGGGTGATGATCTCACAGAAGGTAAAGGTAAATGGAGGTACTGCTGTTCCCAAACTAGCACGCTTTCACCAAATTATAGGCTGAGGCTAATACACATAAAATTCCTACATCACACCTTTAACACACCCTCAGGCCTGCAGCAGATGGACTTCAATCAATAAATCAATGCGGATTTGTAGAGTGCAGCTATTCACCCAAGAGGGTATCCAGGCTTAGCCCTGGAGGCGCGATGCGAGTGCTGCGGGGTTGGGGGAGTTGACTTCTTTCACCTTGCATAGAGATGTGCTAGCTGGCCATATACTGGGTTGCGGTTCTCACTTTCATAGACTTGATGATAGAGAACCCAGTGCTCCAAACTCCACTAATGGCCCTCCCATATACGTGAAGGGTATCCGTTGCGCGCGCAGCATCGCCAAATGCGATGCAGCGCGCGCAATAAAATTTGTTTCCTTTATTTTTTTGTAACTTACCTGCAATCGGCCGTATGCCGCATTTTGCAACCCCCCACCCTGCCCCTCCTCTGCCCCACGTCATCGCCCCGGTAACACGCCCTATACGGGCCGTAGCTGTTCAAGATGTATTTGTGGGGTTCACATTTTACTGTTCATGTTGATCACAAGCCCTTAGTACATCTATTTGCTATTAAAGGTATGATTATGCTGTTGAGTATGTTCCAGGTGCTAAAAATGTCTTAGAAGATTGCATGTCTCGTTTGCATAGTTGCAATGGAGTGGATGAAGTTGAGTTACCTGAAAATTAAGATTCTGATTTGGTATGTGCGGTGAAACAGAGGTGCAATGGTGCCATACTAGAAAGTGAATGGCTCATAGCTTGTGATATTGATATCCAGATGTCAGAAGTTAAAAAATGGTATTCTTCAAGGTTGTACAAAAGGGGGTGGTGATGGACGGAGCATCAGAACCAATCAAACACTCACACCCAGTCAACAGATCTGGGTTTGATCCATCACCGTTCTTTAGCCCACTCTGCCACCCCAGTTCAGACATGGCCATATGCAAATGAGTCTGACCCTGTGCCTCATGGGAACAGTCCAGCCCGAACTGCCAAGCCATGCCTTCCCTGGACCGGAAACAAGCTTCCTGGGACCGGTTTCTGGCATTTCAGCCGTCTTCAGCCAGGCTTGCTTGAATCCAGTGGCAAAGTGAGCAAGGGACTCACGTCTGAGCATACCCTGCCAACTTATGGCGAACAAAGTGGTACAAAAGGGGGTGGTGATGGACGGAGCATCAGAACCAATCAAACACTCACACCCAGTCAACCGATCTGGGTTTGATCCATCACCGTTCTTTAGCCCACTCTGCCACCCCAGTTCAGACATGGCCATATGCAAATCAGTCTGACCCTGTGCCTCATGGGAACAGTCCAGCCCGAACTGCCAAGCCATGCCTTCCATGGACCGGAAACAAGCTTCCTAGGACCGGTTTCTGGCATTTCAGCCGTCTTCAGCCAGGCTTGCTTGAATCCAGTGGCAAAGTGAGCAAGGGACTCACGTCTGAGCATACCCTGCCAACTTATGGCGAACAAAGTGGTACAAAAGGGGGTGGTGATGGACGGAGCATCAGAACCAATCAAACACTCACACCCAGTCAAAAGATCTGGGTTTGATCCATCACCGTTCTTTAGCCCACTCTGCCACCCCAGTTCAGACATGGCCATATGCAAATCAGTCTGACCCTGTGCCTCATGGGAACAGTCCAGCCCAAACTGCCAAGCCATGCCTTCCCTGGACCGGAAACAAGCTTCCTAGGACCGGTTTCTGGCATTTCAGCCGTCTTCAGCCAGGTTTGCTTGAATCCAGTGGCAAAGTGAGCAAGGGACTCACGTCTGAGCATACCCTGCCAACTTATGGCGAACAAAGCGGTACAAAAGGGTTGGCCAGAATGGAAGTCTGATGGTGTTAAGAGTGATGTCTACAAGCATGTTTTTGGGAAACTTTCTATCATTGATGGTCTACTTTACCATTCTAGTTTATTAGTTGTGCCAGAAAGCATGAGGACTAGAGTCCTTATCTTAGCCCATGAGGGACACATTGGTATGCGAGCCATGAAGAGGAGGATTAGGGAGCTGTTTTGATGGCCGGGGTTTGATAGAAGTGTTGAGCTTTTTTTAGAGATTGCATCTATTGTGCTGGAAGCAACAAGAGTCAAGTAACTGTTCCCAGTCCTGTTGAGGCTATTGAAGTTCCCAACAAACCATGGAGCAAGATAGCGATTGATATTATTGGTCCCATGGTGTTTTCTGGTGGTTTACAGGAGTATGGTATTGTCGTCGTGGATCTTTACAGTCGTTGGCCTGAGGTTAAGTTTGTTAAATCTCCTGATACCTACAATGTCATTGAATTTTTGGAGTCTATTTTCCTTAGGTCAGTTCACTTCCTCTCAATTTTCTGACTTTGTCACCTTTTTAGGCATTAAGCACACCAGAACTTCGTTATATCATCCCAGGAGTAATGGATTGGTAGAACGTTTTAACAGATTCATCAAGGACAATGTTCAGTTGGCCAAGTCTAGTTGTTTGAACAGTAAGGAGGTGTTGCGCAAGTTGTTGTGGACTGTTCGCACTACCCCTAATGCTGACACTGATCTTTCCCCCTTTTCTCTTTTACGAGGAAGATTACCTGCATCCAAGTTAATTAGAGATAGGATGGGGAGTTCTTCTTCTTCCAGTCAAACAGAGGAGGATGTGATTAAGAAATTATTGTTGCTCAGAATAAGTATGTGAGTGTGGAGGGGAAGGAATCCAAGGTTGCTGTGGGTGATTTTGTTAGAATTAATGTACCTAGAGTCATTGCCATGAAGGATTCCAATTTTTCCGTTCCACAAAAGGTGGTAGTTGTGAAAAAAAATGTGGTCAAGTTACAAAATGGCAAGTGGTGGAACAATGACAAGGTTTCCATCGCTCATGATATTCACAGTAATAATCCTATGGATGGTGGTGGTAAGGAATCTGTGTCCACCCGCATCAGCATTTCATCTTCTATGATGCCTGAATGTGAGAGACGTGTATCTAATAAAACTAAATTTCCTTCTTCTAGACTCTGCGGTTTTATAGCTTAAATTTATATTGTACCTACAAGTATTGTACATATGTATATATTCTCAGTTAAGCAAGGAGGAAGATGTGTTAAGCTTCATGTGTTTTCAAGTGTTTTCATCTTCATCTTTTGTTCTACATTCATTGTACATTTTGTTAATATTTTGTTAACTTCTATTGTTTTTGATTTTATTATTTTGTTTTCATGCATTGTAAATAATTGTATTCAATAGAAAAACCTCTAACAAGACCTATATTTCTTTCAAACAGACCTGTTCAGGTTCTATCCTGCCAACAGTGAGTCTATAACCAGAAATAAATTAAAGTAAATACAAAAAAATATTTTGAACTAATTTATTTTTTATTACAAAGAAGAATGTTTTTTGTTTAACGTTATTTAAATAAGTTGAACAAGAAAACTGTTTGTATATTCATCTTCAATGACATCTGATAGTTTGTGCAAAAACATATATTACATATAATACATAATTACAGACAATATGTTCATAAATTTTAACAACCCCACATCTACCAACACATATACATTCTCACCATACTCACTACTGCATACGTTCACCAGTCATCCTCATACTCATAAAACCGACATGAGATACACTACTATAGGAGGTCCAAAAAACATTTTTTTAGATGGAGAGAAACAGATAATAAGACAGTTTCTCATCACACTGTGTCTCCAAGAACCACTCCTCTGGGAGGATATGGTTTTAGATCTTGGTCTACGCGCGTTTCGGTGGAGAACCACCTTCTTCAGGACCAAATATGGAGGGAGAGGAATCTCAAAACCATTAAAAAGACGGGGGTCGTCTGTAGGGATTTAAGTACATTAATTTAATGATGGCAGGAAATGAATAATTCTGAATAAAATTGTCACTTCATAGTAATGAGGTGGATCCCATGTTCACATGACTAAAGGTAATCTCATCAATAAAGTTGTGCACACCCCATGTGGTTTATTCAAAAAAAGGAAAGATAAGAATATTCAGAGAAACCTTCACCTTCAGCACAGAATAGACCCAAGTCATATGTGTAGAGTCAATAGTGCTAGTAGATCTTTGGATTGGTGAAAGAGAAAAAAAAAAGGAAAGAGATCATTTTTTATTTAAATCCAAAAGTGATATCATGCTAGTTCTTTTAGATGTGCTATCTTAAACTAAGCAGCGGATTGCATAGAGCGAACTTTCTAGTCATCTTCACTATGGGTGAGCCAGGAAAACACGTTTATATTGAGGCCAGCAGGTTTGAATTAGAGAAACCTCATTGTGGTCAATTTATAGTTAGTGTTAACCATTAGGGAGAAAGCTTATACTATTGATATTTGATTGAATTGTGGTTTACTTCAAGGTCAACAATTAAAAGAATGGGCAATTTATGTCAATATCAAGTTGGATGCCCAAAGATAGAAAATCACTCTTTTATGTAGTGTATTTCAGTCAAACTCCCAGCTAGAAAGGAGACATAAAAAGCAACTTGTCATAAAGTTACACTCTGCTGGTAGTTTTGGTGTAAACATACCAAGGGACTAGATATTTTCAAGAAAACAGAAAAGTTTAACTAGAAAGTCACCTCTTTTGAGAATTACTAAGGAATGTCTAGAATAGTAAAGGCGAATACTGTCTTTATAAATCATGGACAAAGAGCCTGTCTATTGCTCTCAGGTAAGCCATCTAGTACAAGGTCATTTGCAACATGGTTTTCAAATATCGAATTTTTAAATATTCAGGGCAAAAAGGTTTACAAAACCATGACAATCCTATTCTGCTGAGAATCGTTACTAACATCGTAGAACAGCAAGACCCGCACTCTTCCTATGTAATGGTATTGACCATGATTAAATGGAAAAGGGGCATCAAAGGCGGTATCGTTCCTATGTTGGAATCTTAATCGTAGAGCGAAAAGAGACTACTAAGCGAGTCTAAGGACAAACTCCCCTACATGGAGTAATTTACTGCCAAGTTTCCCATTCAACGACCCGGTAATATGGGTTAGCTGACAGAAAATGGCTAGTGAACATATCGGGTGCCATATTGGAGTATTATAAACATGATAGAAGACACTTTACTATCTTCAGACCATCACAATAGCTCTCACCAAAAGGGTATTTGAGAGTATACCATTATAGTACCATAATTATTTCGTTAAGGTTAAGCAACTATAGTTTGGTGTGCAGCTGCCGAGTTTTACCAACGTGGAAAAACGTGGTTACAAGAAACCGCGATGCTGAACAGATCTATCCATCGCTAATATAACTTAAAAAAGGATGAGTAAGTACCGCTGTTCCTATGTTAAGATCTGTGACTGAATTGGAATTAAGAAAGGAGTTTGTACGGCAGTCCTGCAAAGTTCTTACCTGCATGCGGCAGTTTTTGGCAAAAGCTCCACACCACAGTCGATGAATGTAGAAAGACAGTCATGAGTATTAGACTTTGGCTGGTTTTTAAGTCTAATACTGTGTGACAATTGGTCAAGAGAAACTCGCGAGATATCAAAAAGCTCATTTGTATGAGAGCTATGAAAGAGTAAATGGATGGCAAAAAGACGCCGCCATGTTGAGATGTGTATAAATAGCGTCACAAACCCTGTTATATTTAGAAAGATGAATAGATGATTGTTCCTATGGCACTTATCTCACAAAATAATATGAGTCTGTTCTGATGTTATATAATTACGCAGTGTGCCCATAACATTTGTTTGATCATTATATTATTTGTAAATAGACAAAGCTTGTGAGATTTCACGAGGCTTGTTAATCTACAATTACTACTACAGTCACCATGTAGTGAGACCACTGCCATATTGGAATATGTAGCAGTAGAATAGAAGGTCCCTATCTATTGCTGCACTTGCCTAGCAGGATGTTTGTGCTGAACAGTTACTGGGCAATATGTCGTATCTTATATATATAAAGTAGTTGCAATCAGCATACCGATTATTAATTAAATGCTAATTACAATTTATATTTTCTAAGAAACTATATAGGAAATTAAATAACCTTCCTATGATGCTAAGGATTACTGGGCAAAAAGGATTAAAAACTAATACCTGTTCATTATGAAAGGCAGGTATGTCTGACGGGCCAACACCAAATAGAATTAAAGGTCTCTATGTCAAAGCCACATAATAAATATGTAACCTCAAAATTCATGCAGCCAAAGTGTATCAGCTTACAATGATATATACTTAGGTGATCCTCTGTGGAAAGATGTAATAAGGTTTCTCAGTTATAGGATCACCTAATAATGTCTGAAATTGTAAGGCTAAAAGATTTTTCTACATGGCAATAATTATGTCACTATCCATGCTATTTCTTCATTGAGACCTCTTCGGGCTGTTTCACAATGGAAGATCCAAAAGGTTTCCCTGTCTTTCCTGATTTTGTCCGTGTCCCATCCCTCTTTGGGGATCATTTTCTCTAAGATAAGCCATTTGAGCTCTTTTTCACTGTGTTAAAAATCCAAAAAATGTCCTACTATAGGTGCTTGTACTTTACCAGTCCTGATTGCTGCTTTATGTTCTGATAATCTCAATCGGAACTCTCTCCCTGTCTCACCTATATAACCCAATCTACATGGACAGAGTATAAGGTATACTATGTTGCTACTTCTACAATTAGTATGGCTTTTCAATTTGCTTGTCTTAGTGCCATAGGTCCATGTCTGAGTGGTAATTGCTAAAGAGCAAGCATGGCAGTTACCACATCTGTGGTTGCCTAAAATGGGGGGGAGTCCATCAATTGTCATTTGATTGTTCTTCTTTGGTGAAACTGATCTACTATGTACCAATTTATCTCTCAAGTTAGGATTTCTCCTAAAGGCCACAATAGGTTGAGTCAAAGTTTCATCTTCTTCGTTGACATTGAGAATTTTCCAATTTCTATGTAGCACTTGTTGGATTTTGTTGTTAAGACTCAAATGATTTACTACACAGGCAATTTTCTCAAGTGGGCGTTTGTCTCTACCACAAATCAATGCATCTCTGTTGTAATATTTGGCGCGTTTCATAGATTGCCGGACCAGCCGTCTAGGATAGCCTCTGAGAAGTAGTCTCTTTTGAAGTTCCTCGGCATGAAGTTTGAACTCTTGCAAGTTGGTACAGTGACGCCGGATTCTCAAAAATTCCCCAAAGGGGATGGAGTCTATTTTGGCAACTCGGATGAAAACTACTATGCTGCAAGATCGTATTTTTAGCCGTAGGTTTTCTATAAAGGCTTACCTCAATGTTGCCTTTTCCATTTTTGATCCAAATGTCTAAGAACTCTACACTGTCTGGTGAATACTTGGCTGTAAATTTAAGATTATTGTCGCTAAGGTTGAGCCACTCAATAAATTGCAAAAGATCTTGTTCATCTCCTGACCAGATAAAAAATATGTCATCTATAAATCTGTGCCAGACTTGTATGTTCTCATAAAAAGGGGCTACCTCGTTAAAAATATGTTTAAATTCGAATTCGCCCATATAGATGTTCGCTACACTAGGAGCACATGAAGCGCATATACTGGTACTTTTAATCTGATGGAAGAGATTATCCTTGAATTCAAAATAGTTGTTATGTAGCACAATATCAAGACACTCAAGAATGAAGTAATTTGGTCTTTCGCCAGGAGTTCTTGCTAGTAGGGTTGCCACTGCCTCTACTGCTTGACCTTGCGGGATGTTCTCATATAGTGATTCTATATGTAGAGTGACCAAATATTGTGCCTCACTATTGAAAGGTATATGCTCTATAGTCAATATCATATGTCCAGTGTCTTTTATATAAGAGGCATAGAGTTTGGTCAATGGGCATAGGAATGAGTCCACATATTGTGAGAGTGGTTCAGTACAGGAGCTAATAGATGAAACAATAGGTTTCATTGATGGATCTGTGACGTTTTTATGTGTCTTGGGGACTCCATATAGGGCAGGAACAACTGTATGATCTTTGTTGAGAAAATCAAATTCTTTTTGGCAAATATACCCATCACTGAAAGCTTTAGCTGTACTAGTTTTAATTAATGCTTTTAAGTCTGCCAGGACTGATCTTTGGGTACCACGATAGTGTTCTGGTACTGCCAGCATGGATTTCATTTTCTCTGTGTAAGTATCACTGTCCATAATGACTATCCCACCTGCCTTGTCACAAGGCTTAATGGTGATACATGTATTGTTTTGCAGATTGTTGAGGGCTTTTCTCTCAGAGACTGTCAAATTGGAAGTTATTCTAGGGACATATTTAGTAATCCTTTCAATTTCCCTTAGAACAGATTTTTCAAAGACTGCCACGTCTGGCCCTACCATGTCTAAAGATGGAGTGAATTTAGAGGGCGGCGTGCATCCAGAATAGTTATTCTCTTGTTCTGATGGATTATTCCCAGACATGTACTTTTTCAACCGAATTTTCCGGAAGAAAGAAAAAAGATCTTTATGAAGTTTGAAAATATCTGGCTGTATGCTAGGGACAAATGACAATCCTCTGCTCAAGATGCTTATTTCTGCTGACGATAGTAAGTAGCTAGAAAGATTAAAAATGGGGATGTTGTCATGTCTGGGGTTATTCCTATCTATGATTTCCAATATTGGTGGTTCCGTGTTCTCATATACGGTTGTGGATGTGCTGGCTCTGTCTGGGGGTAGTGGTTCCTTTCTTGTCTCTAGAACCATACTGGACCTCTGCCCCTCCTTGTCTGTAAAAAAGGCGATTGTCCCTGTGGATGTTGATTATATGATTGGCCTCTATATTGTCTGCGATTATAAGGTGTGCCCTCGCTAGTATTAGGGCCTTCATATTCTGAGTCTAACGAGTTGGTGTCTGAAAAACTCAAAGTTTTCTGTCTTCTATAAGGGCGTGAATTATATGTCCCATTATCAAAATGATCTTCTTGGTAGTACGAGCTTTGCAGATAGGGATATACTTTCTCTTGAGTGAACCAACGAATATCTTGTTTCAGCTTGTCAGTTTTTTTCTTAATCAAATATTCTTCAAACTCCAAGAGCTCTTGATTAATACTATGTAGTTTGTCTTTTGCTTCTTCTACACTAGTGTCCTTTTTCAGTTTTTCTTCCAATTCTGAAATCTCTTGATTAAGGATCTGTATCATTTCCTTAACTGTCTCAATAATGAGGATCATCCAATCCCTGGAGCAGCGGTTCGCAATCTGCGACCACCGCTCCAGGAATTGGCGTACCTCAACAAATAGGGCTGGAATATTTCTAACCCTCAAGCCAGATGGTATAGCCCCTGCTTTCAAGTACTCTAACATAAAATGGGCATGAGATTCCATTCTCTTTGCCTTTTTCCTTAAGTTCTGCAGTTTCATCCATTCACCATTATCACTTATTTTGTCTCTGCTATTACCATTGGTGCCTGATACTTGCCCAATGAGAGTGGAGAAGAGTTCATCTGTGAACCCGAAAATTTTAAAACCTTCCATATTGATGAAAATCAAAATGCAGATAGAAAGTTGAGAGTAAAGAAAGAATTTAAATCCAGAAAACCTGTACCAAGTATGCCACTATGAGAGACTACCAAAAGTCTGGGACGGGAACCGGGATCGCACGAGATGAAGTGAAGTACTGTAATCCTCTAAGTGGTTCTGAAACCTGCGGTAAAAAACGAGTAAAAATACTATATAGAAAGAGGCCCCCCTTGATTATACTTTAAGGTCTAAGAGAAGGGGAGAAAACAAGAAATAATGCAATAGAAAAACCTCTAACAAGACCTATATTTCTTTCAAACAGACCTGTTCAGGTTCTATCCTGCCAGCAGTGGGTCTATACCCAGAAGCAAATTAAAGTAAATACAAAAAAATATTTTGAATTCATTTGATTTTTTATTACAAAGAATAATTTTTTTTGTTTAACATGTTATTTAAATAAGTTGAATGAGAAAACTGTATATTCATCTTCAATGACATCTGATAGTTTGTGCAAAAACATATATTACATATAATACATAATTACAGACAATATGTTCATATATTTTAACACCCCACATCTACCAACACATATACATTCTTACCGTACTCACCACTGCATACGTTCATCAGGCATCCTCATACTCATAAAACCGACATGAGATACACTACTATAGGAGGTCCAAAAAACATTTTTTTAGATGGAGAGAAAACAGATAATAAGACAGTTTCTCATCACACTGTGTCTCCAAGAACCACTCCTCTGGGAGGATATGGTTTTAGATCTTGGTCTACGCGCGTTTCGGTGGAGAACCACCTTCTTCAGGACAAAATATGGAGGGAGAGGAATCTCAAAACCATTAAAAAGACGGGGGTCATCTGTAGGGATTTAAATACATTAATTTAATGATGGCAGGAAATGAATATTTCTGAATAAAATTGTCACTTCATAGTAATGAGGTGGATCCCATGTTCACATGACTAAAGGTAATCTCATCAATAAAGTTGTGCACACCCCATGTGGTTTATTCAAAAAAAGGAAAGATAAGAATATTCAGAGAAACCTTCACCTTCAGCACAGAATAGACCCAAGTCATATGTGTAGAGTCAATAGTGCTAGTAGATCTTTGGATTGGTGAAAGAAAAAAAGAAAAAAGGAAAGAGATCATTTTTTATTTAAATCCAAAAGTGATATCATGCTAGTTCTTTTAGATATGCTACCTTAAACTAAGCAGCGGATTGCATAGAGCGAAGGTTCTAGTCGTCTTCACTATGGGTGAGCCAGGAAAACACGTTTATATTGAGGCCAGCAGATTGCTAAGCAGGTTACTAATAATAAAGACAAACTTTTGAATTAGAGAAACCTCTTTGTGGTCAATTTATAGTTAGTGTTAACCATTAGGGAGAAAGCTTACCCTGTTGATATTTGATTGAATTGTGGTTTACTTCAAGGTCGACAATTAAACGAATGGGCAATTTATGTCAATATCAAATTGGATGCCCAAAGATAGAAAATCACTCTTTTATGTAGTGTATTTCAGTCAAACTCCCAGCTAGAAAGGAGACATAAAAAGCGACTTGTCATAAAGTTACACTCTGCTGCTAATTATGGTGTAAACATACCAAGGGACTAGATATTTTCAAGAAAACAGAAAAGTTTAACTAGAAAGTCACCTCTTTTGAGAATTACTAAGGAATGTCTAGATCTAGTACAAGGCCAATTGCGACATGGTTTTCAAATATCGAATTTTTAAATATTCAGGGCAAAAAGGATTACAAAACCATAACAATCCTATTCTGCTGAGAATCGTTACTAACATCGTAGAACAGCAAGACCCGCACTCTTCCTATGTAACGGTATTGCCCATGATTAAATGGAAAAGGGGGATCAAAGGCGGTATCGTTCCTATGTTGGAATCTTAATCGTAGAGCGAAAAGAGACTACTGAGAGAGTCTAAGGACAAACTCCCCTTTATGGAGTCATTTACTGCCAAGTTTCCCGTTCAACGACCCGGTAATATGGGTTAGCTGACAAAAAAGGGCTATTGAACATATCGGGCGCCATATTGGAGTATTATAAACATAATAGAAGACACTTTACTATATTCAGACCATCACAATAGCTCTCACCAAAAGGGTATTTGAGAGTATAGCATTATAGTACCATAATTATTTCATTAAGGTTGAGCAACTATAGTTTGGTGTGCAGCTTCCGAGTTTTACCAACGTGGAAAAACGTGGTTACAAGAAACCGCGATGCTGAACAGATCTATCCATCGCTAATATAACTTAAAAAAGACTGAGGAAGTACCGCTGTTCCTATGTTAAGATCTGTGACTGAATTGGAATTAAGAAAGGAGTTGGTACGGCGGTCCTGCAAAGTTCTTACATGAATGCAGCAGCTTTTGGCAAAAGCTCCACACCACAGTCGATGAATGTAGAACCACAGTCATGAGTATTAGACTTTGGCTGGTTTTTAAGTCTAATACTGTGTTACAATTGGTCAAGAGAAACTCGCGAGATATCAAAAAGCTAGTTTGTATGAGAGCTATGAAAGAGTAAATGGATGGCAAAAAGACGCCGCCATGTTGAGATGTGTATAAATAGCGTCAGAAACCCTGTTATATTTAGAAAGATGAATAGATGATTGTTCCCATGGCACTTATCTCACAAAATAATATGAGTCTGTTCTGATGTTATATAATTATGCAGTGTGCCCATAACATTTGTTTGATCATTATATTATTTGTAAATAGACAAAGCTTGCGAGATTTCGCGAGGCTTGTTAATCTACAATTACTACTACAGTCACCATGTAGTGAGACCACTGCCATATTGGAATATGTAGCAGTAGAATAGAAGGTCCCTATCTATTGCTGCACTTGCCTAGCAGGATCTTTGTGCTGAACAGTTACTGGGCAATATTTGGTATCTTATATATATATAAAGAGGTTGCAATTAGCATACCGATTATTAATTAAATGCTAATTACAATTTATATTTTCTAAGGAACTATATACAAAATTAAATAACCTTCCTATAATGCTAAGGATTACTGGGCAAAAAAAGATTAAAAACTAATACCTGTTCATTATGAAAGGCAGGTATGTCTGACGGGCCAACACCAAATAGAATTAAAGGTCTCTATGTCAAAGCCACATAATAAATATGTAACCTCAAAATTCATGCAGCCAAAGTGTATCAGCTTACAATGATATAAACTTAGGTGATCCTCTGTGGAAAGATGTAATAAGATTTCTCAGTTATAGGATCACCTAATAATGTCTGAAATTGTAAGGCTAAAAGGTTTTTCTACATGGCAATAATTATGTCACTATCCACGCTATTTCTTCATTGAGACCTCTTCGGACTGTTTCACAATGGAAGATCCAAAAGGTTTCCCTGTCTTTCCTGTTTTTGGCCATGTCCCATCTCTCTTTGGGGATGATTTTCTCTAAGATAAGCCATTTGAGCTCTTGTTCACTGTGTTGAAAATCCCAAAAATGTCCTACCGTAGGTGTTTGTACTTTACCAGTCCTGATTGCTGATTTATGTTCTGATAATCTCAATCTGAACTCTCTCCCTGTCTCACCTATATAACCCAATCCACATGGACAGAGTATAAGGTATACTATGTTGCTACTTCTACAATTAGTATGGCTTTTCAATTTGCCTGTCTTAGTGCCATAGGTCCATGTCTGAGTGGTAATTGCTGAAGAGCAAGCATGGCAGTTACCACATCTGTGGTTGCCTAAAATGGGGGGGAGTCCATCAATTGTCATTTGATTGTTCTTTTTTTGTGAAACTGATCTACTATGTACCAATTTATCTCTCAAGTTAGGATTTCTCCTAAAGGCCACAATAGGTTGAGTCAAAGTGTCATCTTCTTCGTTGACATTGAGAATTTTCCAATTTCTATGTAGCACTTGTTGGATTTTGTTGTTAAGAATCAAATGATTTACTACACAGACAATTTTCTCAAGTGGTTGTTTGTCTCTACTGGAAATCAACTTATCTCTGTTGTAATATTTGGCACGTTTCATAGATTGCCGGACCAGCCATCTGGGATAGCCTCTGAGAAGTAGTCTCTTTTGAAGTTCCTCGGCGTGAAGTTTGAACTCTTGCAAGTTGGTGCAGTTACGCCGGATTCTGAAATATTCCCCAAAGGGGATGGAGTCCTTTTGGCAACTCGGATGAAAACTAATATGCTGCAAGATCGTATTTTTAGCCGTAGGTTTTCTATAAAGGCTTACCTCAATGTTGCCTATTCCATTTTTGATCCAAATGTCTAAGAACTCTACTCTGTCTGGCGAATACTTGGCAGTAAATTTAACATTATTGTCGGTAAGGTTGAGCCACTCAATAAATTGCAAACGATCTTGTTCATCTCCTGACCAGATAAAAAAGATGTCATCTATAAATCTGTGGCAGACTTGTATGTTCTTATAAAAAGGGGCTACTTCATTAAAAATATGTTAAAGTTTAAATTCGCCCATATAGATGTTCGCTACACTAGGAGCACATGAAGCGCCCATACTGGTACTTTTAATCTGATGGAAGAGATTATCCTTGAATTCTAAATAGTTGTTATGTAGCACAATATCAAGACACTCAAGAATGAAGTCATTTGGTCATTCGCCCGGAGTTCTTGCTAGTAGGGTTGCCACTGTCTCTACTGCTTGATCTTGCGGGATGTTCGTATATAGTGATTCTATATCTAGAGTGACCAAATATTGTCCTTCACTATTGAAAGGTATATGCTCTATAGTCGATATCATATGTCCAGTGTCTTTTATATAAGAGGCATAGAGTTTGGTCAATGGGCATAGGAATGAGTCCACATATTGTGAGAGTGGTTTGGTACAGGAGCTAATAGATGAAACAATAGGTCTCATGGGTGGATCTGTGATGTTTTTATGTGTCTTGGGGACTCCATATAGGGCAGGAACAACTGTATGATCTTTGTTGAGAAAATCAACTTCTTTTTGGCAAATATACCCATCGCTGAAAGCGGGTACATTTTATTTTTTATAAATTCATAATAAAAAGATGAAAAAATTCAGAGTAATGTGACATAGTACATGTAACATCATAATAACAAATATATATTACATACAACACAGTGAGTACAATACATGAATATCAAACATGTAACACAAGAACGTATAAAAGTAAATTCATTGTTGCTGATTGAAATAAAATGTGGCTGTTCATAATAATATGTTGTATAAAAAATAAAATGTATATTTTAGTTTAAGAACTCCATGTACACACTGAGTCATTTCATATATCAATGATGTGTTTTTTGGTATTGTCAAACCAGTTGATTGCCTAGGTTTTCACTGTCGTCAGTTACTATTGACCTGCCCTAGGATTTATTATAATTTTCAGGGGGTCCCACTTTTTTTCAATTAGGTAAACCAAACTAGCCAATCATAGAGTCACTAATCCATACATCAATTTAAAATAGGGAGAGCATATGCAATTTAGCACTGATCAGCAATGAAAAAGTGCCCAGAGTCATAAAACCAACAAAAATAGGTCAGAGAAAATACATGAGGTAGGCATAAGGTTCAGGGATGACCCTGCAAAAAGGGCCAAGTCCAACACAACCCCCTTCCAGCCAAAAAGCAGGGGAGACCAATTACTACCCTGATGGGCTTCTCTGCTTTGGGCAATAGAACATGGACCCAGGCCCGCAACAACAGGGGCATATTTCAGTTCTACGCCAATCTGAACCCATTTCAATTCCTCTGTCCATACTCTCAGGGTCCACCAAGCTAACACATGTGGAACCCCTCTCCTCACCTGTGGACACCAGCTGTGCAGCACCTAACCTTAGCTTGCTCACAGGTGTGTCCCAACAGACAGACAGCAAGCCACAGTGGTCACTGACAATAGTCAATGATGAGACCCAGGCCTTATGCTTTCCAGGGCTCTCAGGGCTCTGTTGTGTACAGATTTCGATTACGTATATAGGCTTCCCGATGTATTCCCTTTTATAGGTACAATTCACATTGCCCTTATTTGGACATAGAAATCCGGCCCTTATTTAGACATTGTCCGTACAAACCAAATACAGGCATGGCCACCTACATCCGTCCATCCACGTCACAACTAATTCTTGGAAAACCAGACCCTTAAGCCTTTAGGAATTTCCCTCAGCTTGAATATTGATTTCTCCAAGAACTCATTAAGTATACATGAACATCTATTCCTTAGGGGTTCATTCATGACATTCCTCTGCCCGACTTTTACGTCAATACTGGCATTCCTAGACACCTTCAATGTATGAATATACCAGCACTTGCTCTGCCAAATTGCGGTTCCCGGAGGATTCGATCCAACCCAGACTACGCGGTTTGCCACGGTAAGTTCGGAAGGCGATCGAGTTCCAGCCTGATGCACTGACCTGACGCTGCCATCCTCCTCGCAGAGAATCCAGCTCCAGTGCTCTCTGACTTCCCTTGTTAGACTATCAAGTCCAGAAAAGAGATTCCAACCTCTCTCATTCTCAGGTATGGAGCTGACTAGAACTTAGAGAAACTTTTGGTAACTCTTAGCTAAACTAAAATATAGCTAGCTATACTTTAGAAACAGCACCTACTTCAAACCTCGTATTGCACTTAGGGTAGGTACACTGGGGTAGAACATTTTAGAAGCATCAGATGTGTATCACATTTTAGCATTATGTTATTTATGTATGTATTTTGATTAATATATGTCATAGCTACAAACCATGCTATTGCAATATTATTTTATCTTACTACTAACCTCGTACATATTGTACATCACAGTCTGTCTTACGATTGTAGCAATTCATAGCTCTTCCATGAGAAATAAGACTGTTCAATAAATCCTTTTATTGAAACGCCCATCTCCCTATTTCTGTGCAACTCTGTAGAAACGAAGCATGCACGATTGAGTGAAACTGTTATCTATTGTTTCCACGATTCTGAGATTGTTCCGATTCTAAAGGGAAACAAAGTTGTCATGTTTATGCGGTTGTCAGAGACTAATCCCTTCTTGTATATTCAAGATGTTTCTCGTGACCTCTGAGTTAGCTGGCATACCCAAGTAATTAAGTTTAATATACCCTATAGAGACATACTGACCTTAGTCCTATGTCAAATCTATAATGTATGCTATTCCAATGCGCAGAGCCTATCAGGCATATAGGAACTACATTACATGGTGCCCAACGTTTTGGTAAGGCACTAATTTAACGTTAGATACTGAAGTATTTCAGTTGTGCTTTTCTCAGAGACCCTCTACTCATAAAACTCAATAAGACGTCTGGAGTGGGTAGGGATAATATCTGCCATAGCTGAGTAGGACGAAAGTCCTATGTATTAGCTGTTGTGTTTTGTTCAATGTTGAAAGGATACAGTGTTCCAAAATATTGTTCACCTTATCTTTGTTCCCTTGAAACTTGCTCTGCATTTTTCAATTCAACATGTCCGAAAACGGCACAAACACCGATGCTGGTGGTGCTGTAGTCGACCAAGTTGCAGCAGCTTTTAATCATACAAGTTTTCAAGAAACCAACGAGGATGCTATAGTCATCCATCCAAAGTTAAGGAGAGCCATCACTCTAAAACTTATAAAACATGGCCTAACACCAAGAGGTGGCAGAGCAGTTTTCGTGATAGAGGCACATGAATCTCACCAGACAGAGGTATTCTATTCATGGATAGTATTCCCAGAATCAAATCCAGTAACACACTTATTTCACTTCTACAAAGAAGATGAACCACCAGAGGAATATATTCCTTTTGAGGATATTGAAATACCATTCACATACCAGGAGCATGAGCTCTGGTTTGAAGGCGCCCTAAAACTTTACAATCACATTACCAGGCTCGGTCCACTAGGTAGACCAGGAGCAACATGGACGATTTTAGCCGGCTACACACCTCATCCTGACATTGAAGAAATGTCAGATGTGGATCTACTAGCTCAACTCAAGGAGCTAATCAAAATTTATAGACAATTGGTTCAATATGTCATGCGGACTTTCACAGTACAACCACCATTAACCATTCAAAATCCAGCCCCTCATCAGGGGAATACACTAAAAATCACTCAACAAACTTTACACGCAGTCATGGGTAAAATGTCCACAAAACGTGAACAAATTCCATTCCGGATAGCTCAAAAAATTACTCAAATCGAAGCAGTATTTCCTAATACTAGCCCTTATGAGAAACACAGAATCTGTTTACCAATGGGGATCACACCACATCTGGAAGACTGCACCTCTTGGGGCACAGTCTTTGCTGCAATCTACACAAAAACACATGGTGTTCTGTCTATTGCGGTAATACCTGACATCCTGAAACAGATTCAAAATGAATACACGGCAGAGCCTGCTCAGAATATAGGTATGAAGTTACTTAACAATTTTGAAGAGGTCTCAACGATAATATTATCTAATATTAAAGGAGAAGCAGCATCAGTGGCAATCCGCCAAAAACTAAGGGAATTTGATGCAGCAGAACAACCTCAAGAACTAGCCAGAATAATTGAGAAATCCTATGAAGAATTAGGCAGAGACAGTTTGGGGGGGAAACCAGTAAAACCACAACTGTCTGAAAATCCTGATAAGGTCTTTCCTAAAAACACTCCTACCTCTTCTAAAAAGAAGTGGGAAAATAGCAAACAGAATTCCAAAGAGAAGCGTTCTCATTCCCGAGGCAGGTCTCCTCCACAGAAGGAGCCCTCTGAAAGGAGGTACAACCTCAGGAATAGGGATAATTTGAGAAAACCTGACAGATATCAAGATAATGATACACTTCCCTCTCGTACCTTTCTGATATCTTCACAGACATCCGGAAGCAGAGGACGGTCAGAAAACAAGGAAGAACGCGTGATGTCCAAAGACGATCAACACGTTCAGAAAAATAAAGCAAAACCTCAATTCTCCAGGAAAAAGGTAGCAGGTCTAAAGATCAGACATGCCGAGAATACTGAGAACCCAACTCAGGAACGGAGAGTGGGTCCAGACCAGGATGGACAGTGCAGCAGAAGTTACAATAGCTCGCCAGAACCTGAAGGGACTTCTGGAGACAGTGGACTTGAATGAAGACATACAAGTTGAGACTGTAGACACCAGGGTTAGTTCTCCACATAGGTTATATGAAATACCACTCTGGATGGAGGGAAACATACCAAGAAAAGTGAAAGGACTCTTTTGGGAGCATCTTTCAAAGGGTTATGATATACTTCTAGCAGAACAGGACTGGCCACCAGAGTTTGTCAGGGAGTGCTCACATGGCGAGACCATCAATATGCCTGCCTTCTCCAACCATATTCCAATTCATTTAAAATATACATTAGCCAGGAAATGGGCAGTAGCCCCAGCACTGTATAAAAATCATGTAGGATGGCATGAGGACTCACCTCACCATCCAATCCAATTAAAAAATCAACCGACTGCACAAAGGCAGTACCCAGTTAGGCAAGAAGCTAAAAAACAGGTCAGAGAGATCTTATATCAACTTGAATATCAGGGGATGATTGAAACATGCACCTCATCAATGAACAATCCTTTGTTTCCTGTCTCCAAACCAGACAATACATATCATCTAGTTTTGGATTACAGACACTTAAATTCTTGTTGCAAAACATGTGCAGCGCAAAATGTACATAGTACAGCATCAATGAATAACATTGTGCGTAAAAAATATAAAACCACATTAGACATTTCAAATGGTTTCTTTTGTCAAAATATTGCACCAGAAAGAAGATATTTGACCGCTTTCTCAATAATGGGAACCCAGAGTCGATTTTGTCGACTGCCCCAGGGATTAAAAAACAGCCCGGGGTTATTCTCAGCAAGAGTAACAGAGTTACTACAAACTTATGATGACGAGGAATTGTCATATGTCGATGATATCTATCTGACAGACGATGACCTGGATAGGCACTTGAACAGGGGGAGCACCATAATATTGGGCTTCGCCTCAGAGGGTCACAAATTCAACTTTAAAAAGTCAAGAATTGCCCACTTCAACGTCCTTTTCCTAAAATATGAACTATCAAGTGAAGGCAAAAGCCTGGCAGCCAACTTTTTAGAAAAGTGTGCACTGCTCCAACCTCCAAAAATGCAGAAAAATTTACAGTCGATTCTCGGTTTCCTGAAATTTGGAAGAACTTACATTTTAAATTATGCAGAAAGGGTTAAATCTCTCTACGAATTAATCAAACCTGATTTTAAAATCACACATTGAACACAAAAACATACAGAAATTTTGTGTTCACTGCAAATAGACATTAGCAACGAAACACTTGCAAACATGCGTAAACATAAGCAACTTAGTGATCTGAATAATTCCGGGTCAATGCGGATTCACCTACTTAACTTTTAACGAAGGTGAAAAAGTACCAATTGCATACAAATCCCACTTGTATACACAAGCAGGAATGAAATTCACTTCTACAGAAAAAATTCTGAAAGCAGTTCAAACCGCTGTAGCAAAAGAAAGAGCCCTAGCACAGGGGAAACGCATTATGGTTGTGACTCCTATACCAGCCTTAGAGGCAGTCACAAAGGCTAGCATTCCAAATGCAAAAGCTTTACATCCGAGATGGATACAATGGGTTAATTCACTTGCTGCAACTGATGTTGAATACGTTTTTGATCCATATTTAAAAACACAAGCATTCCTGCAATATGAACACAAATGTCCTCTGCCTACTGAAATTCTCCCTCTTGACCAGTACGAATTTATAATTTATACTGACGGATCTGCACAACTCGCTGCGGGGAGTAAACAAGCTTACAGTGCAGCATGTGCTATCATTAAAGGTTGCATGCGAGATGGCAAATTCAGACCAATGGTCACAAAAATACAATCTCTCGGAGATTGTACAGCTCAGCGAGCTGAACTACAAGCATTCAAGATTGCACTTGAAAATACGGATCGCAAATTCCCAACACTCATAGAGTGCGATTCCTTTTACTGTGTTCAATCTTACAATGAAGAGAATTGGATTCAAAATGGTTTCAAAGATGCAAAAGGTGGCAAAGTCAAGCATAAATTGCTTTGGGAACAAGTAGTTCAGTTGCGAAACGGACTACATAACACTCACGTGGTACACACGCTGAGTCACCAACGTGATGGCGTTCACGTTGAAGGGAATTCATTGGCTGATGAAGCCGCTAAAGGGGCTTTGCAACGGCTTCCTTAGCTGCAATCACTTGTTCAAAAACGAAAATAGACTGCGAAATTACCTAAAAAGTTTCCACTCAAATACTCATATATAATTGATGCGAACAATGTTCTGTTTGCTCGAATCCCTGGAGTGGGGATAGGGTAATTCTAAACATGGAACATAGACTAGGGCTAATCCTAGCAGCACATGAAGGGCTTGCCTCTGCCCATTCAGGTGTTTCCACCACAGTCGCATTATTAAAACAAAGGTACTGGTGGCCCGACATTAGGAAACAGACTTGAAATTATGTTTTGGACTGTGAGATATGCCAGAAGATAAAAGTCTCTACTGTGAAACGTCCTGCGCAGACGCCCCTGTTAATTTCAGATAAACCATTAGCTTGTGTTTACCTGGACCACTGCGGTCCCTTACAAAGGGTTGGGAAGTGTAAATATATCATGGTCGCAGTGGATTCGGGCTCTAGGTTCCTATGGATGTGGCCTCAGCGCTCGGCTGACGCTCGAACTGTTATAAAAGATTTGCGAGTCTTTATCGACACATACGCAATTGGCACAATACATTCTGACCAGGGTCCTGCGTTTAGCTCTAGAGCTTACAAAGAAGCCATGGCCAGTCTGGGCATTGCATTGCTGTATTCTTCTCCGTTTCATCCTGAGGGAAATTCTGTTGTGGAAAGAAAAAACCGGGACATAAAGCAGTCTATAACAGCTAGGGTATTAGGTTCGGTTGATGGGTGGGTCAAACATATATATGGGGTCCAGCGCGCACTTAACAACTTGCCAAGAAGTTCTCTAGGGGGTGTCACTCCATATGAGGTCCTGTTTGGGTCTAGAATGTTGGTTCCGGACTTAGATATGAAAGGCACAGTGGTGGAAAACGAACAATTTGATATCAAAGCTTGCTTGGCTGTTTTACAGGACTTAAATGATTTAAGAAAGCAACAAAGCAACGTGATCCTGATTCGAACCACTACTGAAGAAAATCCGGCCGTCCAGCAAGGCCTGTCTGGATCCCAAAGCTTGGGGATCTAGTCAGAGAAAAGATCGTGGACAAGAAGGAATTTGGGCCTTCTTATAGACAACCAGTACCTGCCCTAGCAATCCACAGATCAAGAACAGTACTTTTGCCGCCCCTTGCTGGTAAAAAGGAGAAAAGATTTGTGTCCATTGACCTGATCAAACCACACTATGTGGCCGATACTGAACGGTAGGCCAAGTGGACTCCGCCAATGTAGCAGACGCACTCCTCTAGCTACAATCCAAGAGTTTCAAACTGAGAGACTCATCACCTTTGAAGATTCAACAGTAAGATATGGAGGACTAAGCAACATTGCTATGGACCTTGTACCTCTTGAAACCCAAATAACAGTTCGTCCAGATACACATGTCTAGAACAAAGTAACAAGTGATCAACTGGTTCCAGTGAATTCAACAAATCCTGATGCAATTCCAACCATTGACATAACTGCTTCTGGCTATTTCATGAACTTTGATATGTTTTCTGAAGATCCCAACGAGCCTGAAACGAAGCCAGTACAAAGAACTTTCAAAGAACAAGCAACAGACTTTTTTCAACTCCTGAAAAAGACTTCTCTGGTTTCACCTTGGATTGAACTATGGATTGTTTTGGGGATATTTTTCTTCCTACTTTGGTTAGCTCTGGTATTCACTCTGGGTATGCTGATTAATGGAAGATATATTCAAATGGACACAGCAAGTAAATCAGTGAACTTACTTCTCCAGCCACACAAATCATCCCATCGTGAAGCAAGAGACTTGTCAGCAGTGAACATCACAGCGATTCCTACTCCTGATGGTATAGTGTGGGATAAAACCGAATATGACATTTTTGGTCCGTCTGAGCTTTTGAAGACTCCACATTTGTTTAAAATGTCATTAAGTGACTTTATTACCTCCAGTACCTTTTCTGATGAGTGGGACTTTGAGACTGTTAATAATATGATGTCTGATCTAGAGATGTCAACTGCATTTACTAATAATGAATATTTACAAGGTTTATCAGACTATGGACAACTGTATTGTTATAACCACTATGATCATCATTTCTTGCATAAATCTGCAACACCTAGAAATGTATTTATGTATAATCAATGGGAACATAGTCCTACGCCACCAAAGGGTAGCTCAAAAACATTTGCAATGAAATTTCCATATTTTTCAGGGTTTAATATCTCGAATCCAGAGACATGTCAATAAGACAGGAATGAAAACTATGTTAACAAATACCAAACAGATTTATTCTGCAGCCTTTATTGTCCAACTGTCTAGACAGGGTTATGACTTTTGGAAAGACAACATTGAGACGAAAACTGTCTGGGGTACTACAGATTGGCAAGTACAGGGAAAAGAAGCTTTGTTTAGAGCCTATATCATCCCTAAGCAAATTATGTTTTTGAACGACACTGTCCAACAAACATCATGCCTTGGAATAGCTAAGATAAAAGACATGAACACTCCGTCTATACCTGCACCTACAAGTGAAAGCACTACAAAGGGGGAGGTCGACGTACATAATATTTTGCTTCACAACAGAACAGATCCTGAATGGAAAAAATGGTTGCTCTGGCCCTTAGACACAAACAACTGTCAAGATAGATTCCTGAACAAAACACAAGGTTTTACCTTTCATAGTCCAGACCCACGTTATGTCCAAAGACAGCATCCGGGGGTAGTAACAACTTACAGTGTAGGGAAACTTTGCCTTGATTGGCTACAGAGAGCTACACTAGAGGATGTAAAACAACACTTAACTTTTACTTCAAGAAGACGCAGACCTTAGGGAATTCTTGCTAGGTCCACGAAAACCGCGTCAAAAACGTTTCATATATACCGGTATCTACGCTGCTTATAACGAAGCATGGAAGGTCACCCAAGCAGAGACTGCAAAACGAATACGAGAAATTGATCGTATTAATTTAGAGAAATCTCTCTCTGTAGTAGACAATGGGTTAATGACTCTGTCGTCCAGGATATATTCTTTGGACAGCATTGTATCCTCTGTCATAGACATCATGGAACAAGACTTAGTCATTTTGCAACATGGTCAGTCACAGCTAAATTCTATCATGCTATTAGGCTGGACGCTTCAAAACCTGCGTTCTGGCTATGTGCCTTGGCGTTTAATCAGTACTACGTCACTGTTTGCAGAATTCAATCTCACTGATAAACAGATCAAAATGGCACAAAGGGGAGAAGACTATACGGTGCTGAGCATTGAAAAACTGGAGAAATTGCCATTCACAGTGGCAGAAAAACCAGCTACTTAGTGGATCATACACGGTAAGATTACTCTGCCTGTAATGACTTTCCATTTTCAGTATTGCCTAAAAAATATACCAGCAGGCAGATATGAAAGGTTGGGTAAAGAATACATCAAGACATCCTGGGATTTACCTTACACACACAGATGTTGGTGTGGGATGTGAACTGTTTCTTAGCGGTGAAAACTGTGAACACGCACTAAGCGGTTCTCTCCTTTGTCAGGGTATTAACTTACATGGGGCCTGTGATGGTTCGACTACAAAATTATCCTGCCACCTGCACGGTTCACCGGCAGCAGTGGTTAATCCAATCTTTCGTCAACTTTCAATTGGGAGTTACATAATGTTGAATGATCACAGCTGCTGTGGCATGCTGCCAGGTATCCCATATCTACTAACGGTTACATCCAGGGTCACTTGCTGTATGCAAGTCTTGTTTCCACAAATAGACATAGTCAGGGAGTCGCCTTTATGGCCTTCACTGAATATCTCTTCTATACAAATTGATACTCTAAGCAGAATGAAAGCCATTCTTTTACAAAAAACTGTGCCTTTGACCTCTGCTAAAGAAACCTATGACCTCCAAGTCACAAGGACTTCTGCAGAGATGCATACCCTTTTGTATACAAACTGCCCTGTGTATTTCGCAGAAATGTTAGGTCGTATCTTAAACATGTCTGATACGAGCGGTATTGTACATGTATATAAGACCGTGTGTGCAGGACTGTTAGCACCTTTTCAAGCAGTCCTCGGAATTTTTCCAAACTTCCTGCACTCGTTGCAGGGATACTCTTTTTTCTCCTACTGCTACGATATGGCAAGCCAAATCACCAGCGACACCCAGTTCACCATGGAAAGAACTCTGTTGGAGATGAAGTGTCGTGAGCGCATCGTCCAAATTCTGGGTTTACCTTGTCTACGAGAATTAAACACCACTTGGTTCCTGTCATTCAGACCAATCTTGCAAGATTGCATCTTACCTGTTCTACGCTGCCTGCTATGCGGTGAAGAATGCGTGCTGGACATTTGTCTGACACTCCCATCACTCATGCCTACGGATATCGATACTCTGCTGGACCTGATAACGGCCCATGCTATGTGTTGTCCCCAGCAGCTACCAATCTGATGGCGGCATTCATTGAGATCTCACAGACGCAACACGCTACTGCTGAGTTACGAGAGGACGGTATCAGACCACAGGAGGTAGCCCATAAACCACGGTGAGACTGAGGCGGTACAATATATCAAACAACAATGTCTCGATGTGGGATTCATTGGGAGGACAAGTTATGTCAAAGCAAACCGTACAATAGAGAACTTATTAGAGGAATAAATCCACATAGGGAAGACACAGGGAGACGGAGGATGTAGAGAAATATATTTGAGAATGTTCAACACATGATGGACATATTACGTCATATGTGCATATCATATGGACGAGAAGCACTGCGTGACAATTAATGGCAATGTAACCAACAAAATACTGTGCACAAGTGCTCGTGAAACGCCATCGACTTCAACAGCGTTACTTTTGGCGCCCTTTTGACCATGGGCATTTGCTCTACTGTTCCTTAAAAATTCCAACATTAATTGTGTGAACGCCCTAACTCCGCCAGATTTAATGTACCATTGTTCTTTCTGTTGCGTCTTTTTCACCGCTGTACATACCACTCATGTGTCACTTGCGCCGTCACAATTTTCACGAGCACTTGTGCACAGTATTTTGTTGGTTACATTGCCATTTTATATTGTATTTGTATTTTTTGGCACAGTGATCTGCTTATAGTAGAACTATTCATAGAGAACAGAATTCTTTGATAAACACTTCCAGGCACAGTATGCCACCTTGTCATGAATAACAATTTGACTTATGTAACCTCATGTGAAATGGTTTTGGCCCTTTTTCTTCTGTATTCACGAGCCATTCATCACATGTATATATTTTGGTTCATTCATTTAGCATTCCAATGTGATCCTATGCTTAGAATGGAACATTGCCTTTAATATGTACAACACTTTATGCATAGCAATGGTTGTGTAATGTATTTTTAGAACATATGTTTTAGATATGTTTTTAGCATTATTTTAGCAAACCTATGCGATACTCTGTTTTAAGATATGTTTAGAACGTTTAGGATTTAGTAACGTCGTTCATACGAAACTGGAGTGGGTGTTGTGTGCAGATTTAGAGTCCGTATATAGGTTTCCCGATTTATGCCCTTATATAGGTACAATTCACATTGCCCTTATTTGGTCATAGAAATCCGACCCTTATTTAGACATTGTCCGTACAAACCAAATACAGGCATAGCCACCTACATCCGTCTATCCACGTCACAACTAATTCTTGGAAAACCAGACCCTTCAGCCTTTAGGAATTTCCCTCAGCTTGAATATTGATTTCTCCAAGAACTCATTAAGTATGCATGAACATCTATTCCTTAGGGGTTCGTTCATGACATTCCTCTGCCCGACTTTTACGTCAATACTGGCATTCCTAGACACCTTCAAGGCATAAATATACCAGCACTTGCTCTGGCAAATTGCGGTTTCCGGAGGATTCGATCCAACCCAGACTACCCGGTTTGCCACGGCAAGTTAGGAAGGAGATCGAGTTCCAGCCTGATGCACTGACCTGACGCTGCCATCCTCCTCACAGAGAATCCAGTTCCAGTGCTCTCTGACTTCCCTTGCGGGGGGTTAGACTATCGAGTCCAGAAAAGAGATTCCAACCTCTCTCATTCTCAGGTATGGAGCTGACTAGAACTTAGAGAAACTTTTGGCAACTCTTGTCTAAACTAAAATATAGCTAGCTATAATTTAGAAACAGCACCTACTTCAAACCTCGTACTGCACTTAGGTTAGGTACACTGGGGTAGAACAATTTAGAAGCATCAGATGGATATCACATTTTAGCATTATGTTATTTATGTATGTATTTTGATTATTATATGTCATAGCTACAAACCATGCTATTGCAGTAATATTTTATCTTACTGCTAACCTCGTACATATTGTACATCGCAGTCTGTCTTACGATTGTAGCAATTCATATCTCTTGCATGAGAAATAAGACTGTTCAATAAATCCTTTTATTGAATCGCCCGTCTCCATATTTCTGTGCAACTCTGTAGAAACGAAGCATGCACGATTGACTAAGTGAAACTGTTATCTATTGTTTTCCACGATTCTGAGATTGTTCCGATTCTAAAGGGAAACAAAGTTGTCATGTTTATGCAGTTGTCAGAGACTAATCCCTTCTTGTATATTCAAGAAGTTTCTAGTGACCTCTGAGTTAGCTGGCACATACAAGTAATTCAGTTTAATATACTCCATAGAGACATACTAACCTTAGTCCTATGTCAAATCTATAGTGTATGTTATTTCAATGCCCAGAGCCTATCAGGGATATAGGAACTACACTACAGCTCTCAAACCTCTGTGGCGTCAGAGTTTGGGGGGCAGTAGCCCCAGGTGCTTGGCACCCTTTGTCCACTCTCCCTCCTGTCAGGTCAGGTATGACATCCTGACACTGACCCACCTGCCCCAGGCCTGTACCCGGCGGCTGGACAAGAGACTGGTGTGGGTTCTCCCACACCCAGTCCTCCTCCTTGGGGCTCTGTACCCTCCCACCTGGAGCGGTACCCCCTTCCAGAATTGTCAGGGTGCCTGTAGCAGGTGTCCTGCACAATTTGCCCACCAGTTCAGGGGTTCTATCCTGCAACTGTGCTTCCAGGTCAGGGGGGACACCCTGAACCTGGCACTCCCACCTAGAGTCTAAACCCTCAGGCTGCACCAGGGTCAGAGGTGAAGACTCCCTCCCTCTGCATCCCCTTCCAGAGCACTGCACCCTCCCAACTGGAGTGGTACCCCTAGAAGCTACATCGGTCAGGACACTGATTACAGTTGCCCCTTCCTCCAGGTCAGACAACACCTGAACCTGGCTTCCCAACCAAAGGACCAACCCCTGCGGTTGAACACTCGCCCGGTGCACCAGTACTTCCTTGGGAGCACCTATGCCCCCCCCCCCAAGGGTGACACACAACTCATGTGTCGTGTGACAGTCTGCCTGGTGCAGATCTCCCGACCCCTGTCCATCTGACAGCGCGTGAAGATCCCCCGGGACAGAAGTGGTGTCACCATGGTCATTCACCGGTGACTTAGCCCTTCTGGCTGGCCCCTGACCCACTGGTTCTTCCACTAGGGACTCTCTCCCCCTCTCACCCCTCACTCTGGATTTCTGCACCCTCCACTTAGGAGTGGCACCGCCAGACACCAGAACTGATGGAGGCCTGCTTACAGACACTCCCAGTTCCCCAGACACTAGGAGATCCTCCTCAACGGGTGGCCAATCAGGACAGCCGAGGCTCCCTACCTGGTGTTTCCTTAAAGAACCATCCGGGCCCTGAGACTGGGTTTCGGGCACCTTGGGACATGCAGCCCCCACTCACTCCTTCTCCACTGAGACAGGGCGTGAGTCCCTACACCCCTCCCACTACTCTGCACCTCTTCCCCCACTCTGGGTTGGAAGATACCTGAACCACTCTCCTTAGGATCACCCCCAAATGCCTCTCCAGACCCTCTGGAATCCACCAAAAGGTCTGCCTCCAATGTGAGCTCCCTGGGGTCAGAGAACTCATTCTCCAACAGGTGTTGGCATAGCTCTGGAAAACGGGGACTTACAATATGCTCTCCCACGATTGGATCACACAATCCCCTAGCAGGGTTAACCAAACTATCCTTCACCTCTCCATCCAGTGCCTTGCACACGTACTCCACACCACTCTCCTGAGATTGGCAAGACAGTATCTGACTGTCTCTGTCATATAACCCACACTCTTCTGGGCGGTCTTCACACTCACACACCAGGATTTCAACCATGGGGGAACCCCTCACCCTGCACCTCTCATCTAGCGTCAGTAGAGTGGCCCTCCCACCACTAGGGCTATGAACCCCTGTGCCAGTTTCCCAATCCACCTCTGGGACACTGCGCACCACTGGATCTACCTCACATCCTAGAACCCCCTGGTGTATGTCAACCCCCTCCTTCAAGTCAGGAGCCACATCTCTGGGTGTGTTTACTACTCCCTCAGCACTGGATAACTCAATTTTGCTGCCACCATCTGAGTTGAACTCCACCTCCAACTCAGCAAAGCTCACTTTCTGAGCTGCCCAAATGTCTTCCTCTTGGGCTAAGGCCCTCTGAGCCTCATAAAGTTCTCTCAGTTCTTCATCAATCTCTCTCAGCCTCTGCTCATAATCCAGAGGACAGCTACCTTTTTCTGTTTCTCCCTCACTTTGAGGGAATTCCTCTTCACAGGCAGCCCCCTTTCCTTGCAAAACACACATAGCTCCTTCATTGTGTAGACAAACATATGCCAGAAGTCGAGTTCCATTTTGCAACAACTAACCATAGTCATAGTATCAAAAATACCTGTAGGAGGACACCATAAAACAGAAAAACAGTATGTGGTTGTGTTTGGTCCGCACTCACTAGTAGTGTTTACCAATCACTGTATATGAGTCACAAATGAAAGTCCAGAATCCCACTGCTGCCACCAATGTTAGATTTGGGGGTCTCTAGTTGGCAGAGGTAGGTACCTTTGTCCAAGTAGGGGCCATTGTGTCTAGTCAGGGTAAGGGGGTACACTTCTAAAATAACCCCTGCTCACCCCCTTGGTAGCTTGGCACGAGCGGAAAGGCTTATCTCAGAGGCAGTGTGTAAAGCATTTGTGAACACATACAGTAACCAAGTGACAACACTAGAGAGGGACACCACACAAGTTTTATATAAAAAATAAGTATTCTTTATATAAAATTATCACAAACGACAAACATCCACAATACTGCACTTAAAATGGTAGAATTAGCTTAGTTCTCTTAAGATGGTAAATGCAACACTCAGAGTTCAATGTACCTTAAGATGCGTAACGCAAGACAACGAAAGTGTTGCAAGGACTGTGATGCGTTGAAGATCTGGTGCAAAGAAACAAAGATGGCACTTCTTGATGCGACATGCTTCCCGGTGATGCGGTGGCATCTGTTGTGACGTCGATCCTCTTCTCCGGCGATGCGAGATGTTTCCACATGATGTGAGTCGCGACAGACCCTGCAACACTCTTCCCAGTGATGCAGCGGCGTCTGCTGCGACGTCAATCCTCTCCCCCGGCGATGCAAGTTGCTTCCACAACAATGCGAACCGCGACAGGCCCTGCGACACTCTTCCCGGTGATGCGGCGGGGTCTGCTGTGACGTCGATCCGCTCTCCTGGCGATGCGAGGTGCTTCATGTTGTGAAGTGGCAGCAAGAGTTCAGCAACAAGCTTCTTGCTCGTGAGTCTCGCGTCCAGCTCCTTGCGACACGCAGTCTCTCAGAAAGGCTCGCAGAACAGCAGGCACTTCCAAAGAACTCTTGGGGAGCTGGTGGGTAAGTCTCTTGTCCCTGAGACTTCAGCAGGAGGCAAGCTCTTTTCTCAAGCCCTTGGAGATCCTTCATGGTTGAATAAAGTACACAAAGTTCCTTTTCTCCACTCTTTGGCAATCAGGCAACCACTGCAGGCCAATCCCTCAAGCTTAGGGATAGTCTCGCTGGTTCCTCTCCTCAGCAAAGGTTTCTTCTTGTTTCCCAAAGTGATCTAAAGTTCTTGAGTTTGGGTCCCAATATTTGTACCAAGTTTCTCTTTGTTCTCTGAAGGCAGAGAGGCCTTTGCCTAGTCCAAACCAGTTCTGGTCAGTCCTGGAGCACTTTGTTGACAAGACTCCTTCTTTCCTTTCACAGGGTAGGCCAGGGACATCAGACTCACCACAGGATTGTGGCGGGAAGGCACAGCCCTATTCAGTTCCCAGGTGCAGCTCCTCCCACCCATCTACATGCAGATCTCTCTATTCAGCCCTGTGCTGACTCACCCTCTCTCCTGGAATCCCCCAGCTCCTGTCACTCACAGAACCAGACACACAATACACAACCTAGCAGAGGCAGACTTGGACAGGCAAGCAAGAAAATACCTACTTTCAAAAAGTGGTATTTTCAAACACAGAATTTTAAAACCAACTTCACTAAAAGATGTATTTTATCATTCTGAGTTCGGGCATACTAAACTCGAATTTCTACCATGTCCTCTGGGTCAGTTAGGATTATAAGATGTAATATTCAAACTGCCCATTCCGGCCTATGGGGAACTGGTAGACTTGCAATAGTGAAAAACGAAAATGGCTGTAATTCACTATTAGGACATGCTACCCACACCAGGGCATGTCCTACCTTATACTTACAATGCACCCTGCTCTTGGGCCTACCATAGGGTAGACTAATATGCAGAAAAGGGATAGTTTAGGGACTGGCAAGTGGGTGCACTTGCCCAGTCAGCATGGTAGTACCAGACTGCACACAGGCTCTGCAATGGCAGACCTGAGACACACTTTTAAAGGCTGCTTCTGTGGGTGGCACAACCAGTGCTGCAAGCCCACCAGCCTTATTTGGTTGACAAGCCTTGGGCACTCCTGGCGCACTGTATTAGGGTCTGACAGTTAAACCAAACTAGCCAATCATGGAGCCACTAATCCATACATCAATTTACAATAGGGAGAGCATAATCACTTTAGCACTGATCAGCAGTGAAAAAGTGCCCAGAGTTATAAAACCAACAAAAATTGGTCAGAGAAAATACAGGAGGAAGGCAAAAAATTCAGGGATGACCCTGCAAAAAGGGCCAAGTCCAACAGTGGAATACATGCATGTATGTCTGGTAAGTGGCACAGGACTACCAACCAGTAGCGGCTGGTCCCTGCGCTGAGTGGCAGGGAGGGGGAGGGGAGGATAGGGACTAAGATTATAACAAAAGAAATAACAAAAAATAAATAAATAGCTTATCTGTCCATCGTGCCACTTTGACGCTCTTCTGTCCACGAGCACAGCCTCCCAGAATCCCCTGGAGCAAATCCTGATGCTGCTCTCATTCATGACAGCAGCATCATGATTGGCCTGAGCGCCAAGTATTTGCGCTCCGAAGGGTAGTGGGAGCCTGTGACTGCTGTCTCCAACCCAGCAATGTAGCTGTGGTTGAAGAGAGCATCAGTGTGCATGACGCTTTGGCCGGCCTGAGACGGGCAGCCAAACTGTAATGCACACTGATTACAGTGCCCATCACTCTCCCTCTGTTACTGCCCCCCACTCCCTGCAATGGCCCCGCCCCCAAGACTCATTCGGTAGAAAAAAAATAAAATGATAATAAAGCTGGTTTACTGACATTTTATTTTTCGATTTTTGCCACTGCTGGGGGGGGGGGGGGAGTCGACGCTCTTACGCCATAGTGGAGGAGCCGCTGCTGCTACCAACTTTGTGAGGGAAGTGAGTAGCCATTGCATGTTAATGCATTTGTATGCATTGCGTGTACTGCACTTAGTCCGAATTGCAAGAAAACTAGAGGATTACAATAAAGGAGTGGTAGTTTCTGAAGGCAGGTGCTTTGGGTTTAAGTCTGTTTGCTATAGGGTCAGACAGTATTGCATGCAAATAAGTGTGTTTTTGTTTCTGAACTTGTTTGGGTTGTGATATTCAGACAGTGTGTACTGTACAAGTCAACCTCTCTGGCTAATGCTGTTGTTAATCTAATTGCCAGTGTAAGGATGTAGTGACAGAGTGCGTGGTTGTAGTTTCTTGTATGTTAATATTTGTACAAACAATGGAAATGTTGAAGAGTCTGGTATGGTCTGGTCTTGTCTCGTCAGCCTCTCCATGCTTTGTGAAGCGATAGAGTGGAATTCTTAGCCAGGACATGAGAATGTGATGATTCTGTGATCCTGGTGTGTGTCAGATGGGTGAGAGAATCCCCGAAATTGACCTTTGCTGAAGTGGATGTGCTTAGGGGCTTGCTATTTGAATTAAAGTTCTACGTTATACACTACAACATTTAATTAAAACCTTAAAATGTGATTGAGTTGGCAGAGCCAAGTATCCCATGATGGCGGGCTTGCTCCAAGTGAGCTCTGTCGGCCCAGAAACTATCCTTCATGATCCTACCTCACACTACGCTTTTCTTGCAGCTGTGGCTATGGCCATGCAGCACTAGATATTGGGTGAACTGAATTGTCCGGTGACCTGGGGAGCGGACCAGGTCGTGTATCGCCGGAGCAGGGCATACCATCATCCACATACCATCGCCCAAAGGCGTGAGCGGCTGCCTGGAGGCCCCGGTAACCAAGATCATCCGACCGGGGCCAGAAGCAATGCTGCCAGACAGGTGGGCACCGCGGCTGGGGCAGTGACGGGAGCCAGATCGGGCCACGGAGAAGCGAGAGGCCCGTGATTGGGACGCAATCGGGACCGGAGCCCCAGAGGTCGCGCCATAGAGATGCCCTGATGATCTGGTATGACGGCGCAGATCTAGGTGCCAATTGGGGAAGTTACTAGTGCTTTGCCCTCCTGATCTAGACTTGGCCTGTGCCTCTCCAAGGGCCAATCCTGGGCTGGCGGCTTGGGCCAAAGGTGGTGCTGGGCCTATGGCACTGATTGCCGGTGGTCATAAAGAGTAGCCATGTCCTTGCTGAGTGGGATCCATCTACAGAATAGACTGGGGCCCGCTGCGGGTGTGTGCCTGTAGATAGAGCCTTGCCAGAGCCTGTGGCACTGTAAGACATTTCGTCGGACGCTACTGTGGCCTGTTCTGGTGGCCCCTGCTTAACTTCTGCTTAGGCGTCTGAGCTGGCCTACTGTTTGGGGCGGTGGCCATGGCTTGCCTGGTGTGAAATTGTACCTATGTCTTATCAAGGCCTACGCGGAGTCGATGATCTGGATCGAGGACTACGATTGGGTTCATTGATACTGTGAGCACCAGTGAGCACTGCCTTGGCCCATCCTGGTGACATTGGTAATAGCCTTTGGTGGAGTCCCCGAGCAGTTAAGGTGTGGTGCCCAATAGGGCCGGGGGGTGCATACCCCCGGTTGCGGAGGTGGCTGAACTACCATTCGATGCATCTTGTGGCCGGGTGGAGGGCCCTTCCCTGGCTGTTGCCGTTGGGGTGAAATACTGTCAAAAAGTGAACGACGAGAGTGTCTACCTCCTGCATTCAGCTGCCAAGTGTTTGCAGAGACCTCTCTGGAGAGAGACCTGGTCAAACTGTGTCCAGCTGGGGTCGCACAACGGGGACTTCCTCAGGCCCATTTGGCCTGACGGGTCATATTGTTGGCCCTCCAGCGGCTGTAGCCTTGCGGTGATCCAAGCGATTTACGGCGGATCCAGCTAGGAGTGCTGGAGTACATTGACTAATAAGTGGGTACTATACAAACCCTCCAGACATTATCGACCGACCATGTCAAAGGATAAAACATTGGCCCAGGCCCGCGGCAGAGCACGCTGTACCTATTCTACTTGACAAGATTTAACGTGGGGCGGTCCTTAGACAAGCTAAACACATTGGTGTGGCTGTCCTCTTACTGCAAGAGACCCATATGCTGGCCACTAAGGCCCCATGTCTCGCCCGGTATGGCTTCTTTCATGTCATTGATGCGGGGTTTACCAGGGGTTCTAGAAGCGTGGCCATTCTGATTCATCGAAGAGTCTCTCGATAATCGGAGGGGATTAGAATGATGTCATGTCCCCAACCATGGATAGATGGCAGCAGGCAGGGGAGGCCACAGAGACCTCCAATACTAAACTGCAGACCCTGGTACGCATGATCGGTTGGATAGATACTTGGCGGGCTCACAACGCCACTGGGGCTAGCTATACTTATTTCTCCCATACACATACTGTAGTGTAGTTCCTATTTCCCTTATAGGCTCTGCGCATTGGAATAATATACACTATAGTTTTTGCATAGGACTAAGGTCAGTATGCTCCTATCGAGTACATTAAACTTAATTATTTGTGTGTGCCAGCTAACTCAGAGGTCACTAGAAACTTCTCGAATGAACAAGAAGGGATTAGTTTCTGACAATCGCATAAACATGACAACTTTGTTTCCCTTAGAATGGGAACGCGTCTCAGAATCGTGGAAACAATAGATGACAGTTTCACTCAGTCAATCGTGCATGCTTAGTTTCTCCAGATTACACAGAAAATAGAAAAGCAGGCGTTTCAATAAAAGGGTTTATTGAACAGTCTTGTTTCTCGTGTAAAAGATATGAGTTGCGATCATTAGACTGTAAGCAATATTTAATACGCACAGCGTAAGCAGTAAGAAGAAATAATACTGCAATAGCATTGTCTTTTAGCTATGACATATATTCATATATACATACATAAATAACACAGGCTAAAATGTGAATACTCGTCTAATGCTTCTAAAAGGTCCTACCCCGGTGTACCTAACCTAAGTGTGGTGCGAGGTAAAAGTAAGTGCTGTTGGTATGCCAAGAGTCCCTATAGGTTCTCTACGCGGAGTCGATGATCTGGATCGAGGACTACTATTGGGTTCATTGATACTGTGAGTTGGCTCCACACCTTTAGAATTAGCGAGGTAGGAATCTCTATACGGGTCTCAAACTCTAACACCGCACGAAGGGAGTCAGAACACTGGAAGCTAGATTCTCTGCAAGCAGGGATGACAGCGTCTGGCCAGTGCATCAGGCCGGGATCTGGTCTCTTCCGAACTTGCCTTGGCGAACCGAGCAGTCAAGCCGTGCAGTGTAATTGCCGTGCCATGCCATTGTTTGCCATGGTAAGGGAAGGTATATTTATACTTGGAAGATATTTAGGAATGCTAGCATTGACGTAAAGTCGGGCAGAGGAAGACGTCATGGATGAACCCCTAAGGAATAGTAGTTCATGCATAATAGATGAGTTCTTGGAGAAATCAATAATCCTAGCTAGGGAAAGTCCCGTTCGGCTTAAAGGTCTGGTTCCTAAGAACTCGTTGTGATGTGGGATGGTCGGATGTAGGTGACCATGCCTGTATTTGGTTAGCATAGCTAACGCCTAAATAAGGGCTGGGATTCTATGCCTAAATAGGGCAAAGCGAGTTGTGCCAATATAAGGACAGGATTCAGGGAAACCTATATACGGGTGTCTAAATCGAAACACAACACCCACTCCAATGACTACTGTTCGATATTACTAAATGCTAAACATGCTAAAACACATAAAATTGAGTATCACATGTTCACTAAAAACATTGGTAAAAGCATACTAAAAGTCTTTGGTAAAAGTTTGCTACACATGAAATGCAGGAGCTGTACATATTAAAGCAATGTCGCATTCTAAGCATATATTTACAGTGAATGCCAAGAGAATGAACACAAATATACATACATATGCAATGAAATGGTCCAGTTTTATAGAAAGGAAAACAAATAGTTTGGAGCCATTTCATGTCACGATTACATACATTTGAAAAAGGTGACACCATGTCCCTGGAGGAGTTTCAAAGAAGTCTGTTCTTTATGAATAGTTCTACTGTAAGCAGAGCTTTTAGCCATAAGAGAAAAAGTCAACATTCACAATAATGCGATCTTAGCAAAGTACCAAATTTAGTAATTTTGTTTTGAAAAAATTAAGGCTAAATTCATAGATTGTATGGTACACCGTGAGCCATATCAAAAGTTATTTGAAGATGCTGGGGAAAAATGAAATCCTCTAATCCTGTAGACAAAAAATTGTCTAACGTTGTCGGTGACAGGTCGATTACCTCGTTTAGAAGACTAACTGCACATAGATGTGATGCATCATCGGTAGCAGTGCTCGTTGATACCTGTGTGCCTGTTGATCCATCTCGTACCTCAGCAGTAGCATGTTCCGTCTGTGAGATCTCAATGAATGCCGTCATCAGGATTGGTAGCCGCTGGGGACAACACAGAGGAGCATGGGCCGTTATTGGGTCCAGCAGAGTATCGATATCCGTTGGCATGACTGATGGGAGTGTTAGACAGATGTCTAGCATGCATTCTTCATCGCAATATAAGGCAGCATAGAACAGGTAAGATGCAATCTTGCCAGATTGGTCTGAATGACAGAAACTATGTGGTATTTAGTTCTCGTAGATGAGGTAACCCCAATAGTTATACTATGCGCTCACTACACTTCCTTTCCTGGAGAGCATCCTCCAAGGTGCTGGGAGTGACGCTGGTGGATTGGCTTGCCATAGCGTAGCAACAGGAATAAAAATAGGATTTGTGCAACGAGTGCTAGACGTAGCGGCAGACCACCAAACACCGAGTGCACGAAGTTTGGAATGATTCCGAGGACTGCCTGAAAAGGTGTTAACAGTCCCGAACATACGGTCTTAAATACATGCACAATACCGCTCATATCAAACATGTTTAAGATACGTCCCAACATTTCTGTGAAATGTGTAGGGCAATTTGTCCTTAACAGAGCCTGTATCTCAGCCGAAGTCCTTGCGACTTGTAGATCATAGTTTTTTTGGCCGAGGTCAAAGGCACGGTTTGTTGTAAAAGAATGGCTTTTATTCTGATTAAACTATCAATTTGTATAGAAGAGATGTTCAGTGAAGGCCATACAGGCAACTCCCTGACTGTGTCTATTTGGGGGAATAAGACTTGCATACAGCAAGTAACCCTGGAAGTAACCGTTACTAGATATGGGATAGCTGGCAACATGCCACAACAGCTCTGATCAGTCAACATGAGGTAACTCCCATTTGAAAGTTGTCCAAATGTTGGATTAATCACAGCGGCTGGTGAACCTTGCAGGTGGCAGGATAGGTTTGCAGTGGAACCGCTACAGGCCCCGTGTAAGCTAATAGCCCGACATATGAGTGAACCGCTCAGTGCAATTTTACCGCTAATAAACACTTCACACCCCCCATTCCAACATCTGTGTGTGTAAGGTAAATCCCAGGATGCCCTGATGTATTCTTTAACCAACCTTTCATATTTGCCTACTGGCATGTGTTTAAGGCAATACTGAAAATGGAAAGTTGTAACAGGCAGAGTTATTTTGCCATGAATTATCCATTCTGTAGCTGGTTTTTCTGCTACCGTAAATGGCAATTTTTCCAGTTTTTCAATGCTCAGCACTGTATGCTTCGCTCCTCTTAGTGCCAGTTTGATCTGTTTGTCAGTGAGATTGTAATCAGAAAACAGAGAAGACGTGTTGATGAAACGCCAAGGCATATAGCCTGCACGCAGGTTTTGTAGCGTCCAGCCTATTGACAGAATAGAACGTACTTGAGACTGGACTTGACGCAGCAGGACCAAATCTTATTCCACAATGTCTATAGCAGAGGATACAATGTTGCCAATGAAAATATCCTGGATGACAGAGTCGTTAACCCATTGTCGACCACAGCAAGAGATTTCTCTAAATTAATATGATCAATTTCTCGTATTCTTTCTGCGGCATCTGCTTGTGTCATCTTCCATATTTCATTATACGCAGCATACATTCCGGCATATATGAAACGTTTTTGATGCGGTTTTCTTGGACCTAGCAAAAATTCCCTAAATTCTGCGTCTTCTTTAAGTAAAGATAAGTGTTGTTTCACATCCTCTAGTGTAGATGTATGTAGCCAGTCAAGGCATAATTTTCCTACACTGTATGTTGTTACTACCCCTTTATGCTGTCTTTGAATATAGCGTGGGTCTGGACTATTGACTGTTAAACCTTGTGTTTTGTTCAGGAATCTTTCTTGACAGATGTTTGTGTCTGTGGGCCAGAGCAACCATTTTTTCCATTCGGAATCTGATCTGTTGTATTGTAAGATAGTATGTACGTGGACCACCCCCTGTGTAGTGCTATTACCTGCAGGTTTTGGTATGGACGGTGTGTTCATGTCTTTGATGTTGGTTAACCCAAGGCAAGATGTTTGTTGGACAGTGTCATTCAAAAACATTATCTGCTGTGGGATTATGCAGGCTCTAAATAAAGCTTCCATCCCCTGGGCTTGCCAATCTTTTGTACCCCAGACAGATTGTGTGTCAATTGTGTCTTTCCAAAAGTCGAAACCCTGTCTAGACAGTTGGGCAATAAAGGCTGCAGAATACATTTGTTTTGTATTAGTTAACATATTTTTCGTTCCTGATTTGTTCACATTTTTAAAGTAAAACTTTCTGGATTGGATGTATTGTACCCTGAAAAATATGGAAACTTCATTTCAAACGTTTTTGAGCTTGGTGGTGTAGGACAATGTTCCCATTGGTTATACATAAATAAATTTCTAGGTGTTGCAGATTTATGCAAGAAATGATGACCATAGTGGCTGTAACAAAAAAGTTGTTCATAGTCTGCTGAACCCTCTAAGTATTCATGGCTAGAGAATGCAGCATACTTTTCTAGATCAGTCTCAAAGTCCCAATCATCAGAATAGGTACTAGAGATAATAAAGTCACTTAATGATATCTTGAATAAGTGTGAATCTTCAAAAGTTCAGATGTACCGAATATATCATAATCCATTTTGTCCCAAACTATACCATCTTGTATAGGAACGGCTGTGATGTTCTCTGCTGACAAGTCTCTTGCTTCACAATGGGATGATTTGTGTGGTCTCAAAAGTAAGTTCACATTTTTACTTCCTTTGTCCAAATGAATATTTCTTCCATCTATCAACATGCTCAGAGTTATTCCTAAAGCTATCCGAAGTAGAAAGAAAAATATTCCAGAAATAATCCATAGTTCAACCCATGGTGAAACCAGATACGTCTTTTTTGCGTGTTGAAAAAATTATTGTGCTTGTTCTTTGAAAGTTCTTTTCGCTGGCGTCGTTTCAGGCTCACTGGGATCCTCAGAAAATGTATCAAAGTTAATAAAGTAGCCAGAGGCATTCTGTCAATGGTTGAAATTGCATCAGGATTCGTTGAATTTGCTGGAACCAGTTGATCACTTGCTACGTTGGTGTAGACTGGTGTATCAGGATGAACTGTTATTTGGGTTTCAAGAGGAATGAGTTCCATAGCATTGTTGCTTAGTCCTTCATTTCTTACTGTTGGATTCTCAATGGTGATGAGTCTTTCAGTTTGAACCTCTTGGATAGTAGCTAGAGGAGTGAATCTGCTACGTGGTTGGAGTCCACTTGGCCTACTGTTCAGTATTGGCCACATAGTGTGGTTTGATGAAGTCGATGGACACAAATCTTTTCTTCTTTTTACCAGCAAGGGGCGGCAGAAGTACTGTTCTTGATCCGTGGATTGCTAGGACAGGTACTGGTTGTCTGTAAGAAGGCCCAAATTCCTTCTTGTCCGTGATCTTTTCTCTGACTAGATCCCCAAGCTTTGGGATCCAGACAGGCCTTGCTGGGACTGCTGGATTATCCCCAGTGGTGGTTGGCTACAGGAACACATTGCTTTGTTTCGTTCTTAGTTCATTTAAGTCCTGTAAAACAGCCAAATGATCTTTGATATCAAATGGTTTATTTTCCACCACTGTGCCTCTACATTCGAGATCTGGAACCCACATTCTTGTCCCAAATAGGACCTCATATGGAGTGACTACTCCTAGAGAACTTCTTGGCAAATTGTTTAATGAGCGTTGGACCCCATAAAGATGTTCGACCCACCCATCACCCGAACCTAATACCCTAGCTGTTATAGACCGCTATATGTTCTGGTTTTTCCTTTTCACAACCGAATTTCCCTTAGGATGGAATGGAGAGGAGTACCGCAATGCAACGCCCAAACTGGCCATGGCTTCTTTGTAAGCCCCAGAGCTAAACGCAGGGCCCTGGTCAGAGTGTAGTGTGCCTATTGCGTATGTGGCGATAAAGACTCGCAAATCTTTTATAACAGTTCGACCGTCAGCCGAGCGCTGAGGCCACATCCATAGGAACCTTAAGCAAGAATCTACTGCGACCATGATATATTCATAGTTACCATTCCTTTGCAAGGGACCGCAGTGATCCAGGTAAACGCAAGCTAATGGTTTATCTGAAATTAAAAGGGGCGTCTGCGCAGGACGTTTCACTGTAGAGACTTTCATCATCTGGCATATTTCACATTGCAAAACATAGTTTTTGGTCTGTTTCCTAATGCTGGGCCACCAATATCTCTGTTTTAATAATGATACTGTGGTGGATACACCTGCATGGGCAGAGGCTATTCCCTCATGTGCTGCTAGGATCAGTTCTAATCTACGTTCCATGTTTGGAATTACCCTATACCCCACTCCAGGGATTTGAGCAAATGGAACGCTGTTCGCATCAATTATATACGAGTATTTGAGTAGAAATTTTTTAGGTAACGCTGCACCACTACCTTTGCATGAAGCATTGACAGCCAACAATATCTCACTCTCTATTTTAATTTCTGAACGAGTGATTGCAGCTACGGAAGCCGTTTGCACAGCCCCCTTTGCAGCTTTGCTAGTCAATTAATTCCCTGCAACTTGAACGCCCTCACAATGATGACTCAGCGTGTGTATCACGTGAGTGTTTTGTAGTCACTTCCGTAACTGAACTACTTGTTCCCAAAGCGTTTTATGCTTGATTGTGCCTCCTTTTGCATCTTTGAAACCATTTTGAAGCCAATTATGTAAATATTCATTGTATGATTGTACACAGTAAAAAGAACCGCACACTATAAGTGTGGGGAATTCGCGATACGTATTTTCAAGTGCCAATTTGAATGCTTGTAGTTCAACTCGCTGAGCTGTGCAATCTCCTAGAGATTGTGTTTTAGTAACCATCGGTCGAAATTTACCATTGTGCATACGACCTTTAACGATCACGCAGGCTGCACTGTAAGCTTGCTTACTTTCCGTAGCGGGTTGTGCCGATCCGTCAGTATAAATTATGAATTCATACTGGTCAAGAGGGAGAATCTCAATAGGTAGAGGACATTCGTGTTCGTATTGCAGGAATGCTTGTGTTTTTGAATAAGGATCAAAAACATATTCAACATCTGTTGCAGCAAGAGAATAAACCCATTGTATCCATCTTGGATGTAAAGCTTTTGCATTCGGAATGCTCGCTTTTGTTACCGCCTCTAAGGCTAGTACTGGAGTCACAATCATAATGCGTTTCCCCTGGGCTAGAGCTCTTTCTTTTGCTACAGCGGTTTGAACTGCTGTCAGAATTTTTTCTATTGAAGTGAAGCGCATTTCCGCTTGTGTATACAAATGTAATTTGTATGCAAATGGTACTTTTTCACCTTCATTAAAAGTTAAGTAGGTGAGTCTGCATTGACCCGGAATTATTCGGATCACTAGATTGCGTGTATTTACGCTTGTTTGTAAGGGATTTGTTGCCAACAAGTCAGCTTGTAGTGAACGCAGGATATTTGTGTGTTCCTGTGTCCAATCTTTGGTTTTGAAATCAGGTTTGATTAGCTTGTAGAGAGGTTTAAACCTTTCTGCGTAATTTAGAATGTAAGTTCTTCCAAAATTCAGGAAACCTAGAATCGACTGTAAATTCTTCAGCATTTTTGGAGGTTGGAGCAGCGCACACTTTTCTACAAAGTTCGCTGCCAGGCTTTTGCCTTCACTTGATAGTTCATATCCTAGGAAAAGGACAATGAGATGGGCAATTCTCAATTTTTTTAAATTAAATTTGTAGCCCTCAGCGGCGAAGCCCAGTATAATGGTGTTCACCCTGTTCAAGTGCCTATCCAGGTCATCGTCGGTCAGATAGATATCATCGACATATGACAATGCTTCGTCATCATAAATTTGTAGTAACTCTGTTACCCTTGCTGAGAATAACCTCAGGCTGTTCTTGAACCCTTGTGGGAGTCGAAAAAAGTGACGCTGGGTCCCCATTATTGAGAAAGCTGTCAAGTACCTACTTTCAGGTGCTATGTTTTGACAAAAGAAACCATTTGAAATATCCAATGTGGTTTTATATTTTTCACGCACAATGTTATTCATTAATGCTGTACTGTGTGCATTTTGTACTGCAGAAGTTTTAGAACAAGTGTTCAGGTGTCTGTAATCCAACACTAGACGATATGTGTTGTCTGGTTTGGAAACAGGAAACAAAGGATTGTTCATTGATGAGGTGCATTTTTCAATCACCCCTTGGTATTCAAGTTGATCTGAGATCTCCCTGAAATTTTTAGCTTCTTGCTTAATTGGGTACTGCCTTTGTGCAGTAGGTAGACATTTTAATTGGATTTTATGGTGAGGTGAGTCCTCATCCCATCCTACATGATTTTTGTATAATGCTGGGGCCTGGGCTACTGCCCATTTCCTGGCATAAGTATATTTTAAATGTATAGGAACATGGTTGGAGAAGGCTGGCATAATGATGTCTTCGCCATGTGGGCACTCCCTGAAAAATTCTGGTGGCCAGTCTTTTTCTGCTAGAAGTATATCATAACCCCTTGAAAGTTTTTCCCAAAAGAGTGCTTTCACTTTTCTTGGTATGTCTCCCTCCATCCGGAGTGTTATTTCATGTGACTTTTGTGGAGAACTAATCCTGGTGTCTACAGTTTCAACAGTTATGTACTCATTCACGTCCACTGTCTCCAGAAGTTCTTTCAGGTTCTGGCGAGCTATTGTTACTTCTGCTGCACTGTCCAGCATTGTCTGAGCCCATTCTATGTTCTTGAGTTGTGTCCTGTCTGATCTTCAGACCTGCTCCCTTTTTCTTAGTGAATTGTAGTTTTGGTTTGTTTTTCTGAACGTGTTGATCATATCTGGACTTCACGCGTTCTTCTTTGTGATCTGACCGTCCTCTTCTTTCGGATGTCTGTGCAGATGTCTGAAAGGTACGAGAGGAACGTGTATCAGTATCTTGATACCTGTCAGGTTTTTTCAAATGATCCCTATTCCTGAGGTTATACTTCCTATCCTTTTGGGGAGACCTACCTCTGGATTGAGAACGTTTCTCTTTTGAAAATAGTTTTTGTTTTCCCACATCTTTTTAGAAGATGTAGGATTGTTTTTAATTGAGTCCTTTTCACGACCTTCAGACAGTTGTGGTTTAACTGTGTAATTCTATTAATTCTTGTATTTGGTTAAGTAATTCCTTATCCGACATTGCCTCAATGTCAGGATGAGGTATGTAGCTGGCTAAAATCGGCCATGTTGCTCCTGGTCCACCTAGTGGACCGAGCCTGGTAATGTGATTGTAATGTTTTAGGGCGCCTTTGAAGCAGAGCTGATGCTCCTGGTATGTGGGATTTCAACATCCTCGAAGGGAATGCATTCCTCTGGTGGATCATCTTCTTTGAAGAAGTGAAACACAGGTATTATTGGATTTGATTCTGGGAATGTAATCCCCTAATAGAATACCTCTGTCTGTAAAGATTCATGTGCCTCTATCACAAAAACTGCTCTACCACCGCTTGGTGTCAGGCCATGTTTTATATGTTTTAGAGTGATGGCTCTCCTTAAATTTGGATGGATGTGTATAACACCCTCATTGGTTTCATTTAAACCTGTAGTATGAAAGCCTGTTATGACTGGGTCAGCCGCAGCCTCTGTATTATCCCCGTTTTGGGACATTGCTTTTTGAAAAATGCAGAACAAGTTTCAAGGAAACAAATATAAGGTGCACAATATTTTGGAACACTGTATTCTTCAACATTGAACAAACCAAACAGCTAATACATAGGATTTTCGTCCTACTCAGCTATGGCGGATACTATCCCTACCCAGTATTATGAGTAGGGGTCTCTGAGAAGAGCACGACTGAGTTACTTCAGTATCTAGTGTTAAATTAGTGCCTTACCAAACGTTGGGTGCCATGTTGTGTAGTTCCTATTTCCCTTATAGGCTCTGTGCATTGGAATAATATACACTATAGTTTTTGCATAGGACTAAGGTCAGTATGCTCCTATCGAGTACATTAAACTTAATTACTTGTGTGTGCCAGCTAACTCAGAGGTCACTAGAAACTTCTCGAACAAACAAGAAGGGATTAGTTTCTGACAATCGCATAAACATGACAACTTTGTTTCCCTTACAATCGGAACGCGTCTCAGAATCGTGAAAACAATAGATAACAGTTTCACTCAGTCAAATATGCATGCTTAGTTTCTCCAGAGTTACACAGAAAATAGAAAGACGGGTGTTTCAATAAAAGGGTTTATTGAACAGTCTTGTTTCTCATGTAAGAGATATGAGCTGTTACGATCATTAGACAAAAAGCAATATATAATACGCACAACGTAAGCAGTAAGAAGAAATAATACTGCAATAGCATTGTCTTTTAGCTATGACATATATTCATATATACATACATAAATAACACAGGCTAAAATGTGAATACTTGTCTGATGCTTCTAAATAGTCCTACCTCGGTGTACCTAACCTAAGTGTGGTGCGAGGCAAAAGTAGGAGCTGTTTAAATCTGGTATGCCAAGAGTCCCTCTAGGTTCTAGTCGGCTTCATTCCTTTAGAATGAGCGAGGTAGGAATCTCTATCTGGGTCTCAAACTCTAACACCCCGCGAAGGGAGTCAGAACATTGGAAGCTGGATTCTCTGCGAGCAGGGATGACAGCGTCTGGTCAGTGTGTCAGGCCGGGATCTGGTCTCTTCCGAACTTGCCATGGCGAACCGTGCAGTCAAGTCGTGCGGTGTAACCGCCGTGCCATGCCGTCATTTGCCATGGTAAGGGAAGGTATATTTATACCTGGAAGGTATTTAGGAATGCTAGCATTGACGTAAAGTTGGGCAGAGGAAGACCTCATGGATGAACCCCTAAGGAATAGTAGTTCATGCATAATAGATGAGTTCTTGGAGAAATCAATAATCCTAGCTAGGGAAAGTCCCGTTCGGCTTAAAGGTCTGGTTCCTAAGAACTCGTTGTGATGTGGGATGGTCGGATGTAGGTGACCATGCCTGTATTTGGTTAGCATGGCTAATGCCTAAATAAGGGCTGGGATTCTATGCCTAAATGAGGGCAAAGCGAGTTGTGCCTATATAAGGACATGATTCAGGGAAACCTACATACGGGTATCTAAATCGAAACACAATACCTCATACTCAAGATTAGATCACATATTTATTCCGGGCAGGTTTTGTAGGAGAGTAGGATCTGCTACTTATGGTTACCGCCACTTTTTGCTGATGTAACACTGTTTTTCGACTTTAGTCTGGCTGGGGCCCCGCTATTCAGGACCCCAGCCTAGCTGCTTCCTCTCTAAATGGATTACTAGTACCTTAGGTACACAACAGATTGGATTCTGAGGTGCCCTTATAAGTCCCTAGTATATGGTATATTATGTACCCAGGGCATAGGTACCCCAGAGGCTTACCAGGGGCTGAAGCATGTATTATGCCACCTCTGAGAAGCCCTCCAAAGTGACACCACATGTCTGCTACTACAGCCTGAGTAAGGTTGTGCATGCACCCCTTACAGAGATATAGGTTCACTATATCTCACCTATCACTGCACATATAAACCTATCAGTCACCCCTATGGCAGGCCTAATCAATCCTGAAGGCAGGATGCTTGGTTTTGTGTGAGAGGGTGCCCCTGCATGAGCAGAGCCCCTCTGCACTCTTCGGAATCTCTTCTCCAGGGTTGTCTGTGATGTAGCCTGACCATATACTCTTAAGTGCATTATAACCAAACGGTAAATGCTAACTTTGGACTGGCTGCTCGGAAACATGTCGTGTTTGATGTCAAACACCTTGGAATCATACCCCCACACCAGTAACTGGTGTGCGAGTATGATCCCCCCCTTCTAGAGGGAGAGTCATGACAGCATCAGTATACCCGGTACCAGCTTAAAAGAGCCCTGGCATCACAAAATGGATGCTGCAGCCACAGACACGGGTCTGGCCTCCTGCTGCTGACCGAAACTCTGACAGGGGAGGCCTGGACAATAGGTTTCCTGTCACAGGGAGGTGTTACCACCTCCCAGACAGTCCTTAGTGGATTAGGGCTGGGTGAGAGCACTCCAGGAGTGCTTTGAAGTCCTGCACTGGGGGCACATTTGGTGTCCCTGTGCATAGTCCAGATCAAACCGGTTGCAGTGTTGTAAATTGGCAGCGATTGGGTTAGCATTAGCGGAATCCATCTTGTATTTAGAGGCTATCTTGTCCATTTTGTGGAATCCATTTTGTATTTCTGGCAGCCATTTTGTTTGCCATGTGCTGCCACGTGCTCACCATGTGCTCTGTCCTCCCTCAGTGTTGACTGCTCTTGTAATCTGCTTAGAAACGAACTATATTTAGCATCTTCCACCTTCGCACATGCCCAGTTGAGTTTGCAGCTGTCCTTGCAGCTGTTAGTAGTATGTAACTAAGCGGTACAAAAGGGGGCGGTGATGGACGGAGCATCAGAACCAATCAAACACTCACACCCAGTCAACAGATCTGGGTTTGATCCATCACCGTTCTTTAGCCCACTCTGCCACCCCAGTTCAGACATGGCCATATGCAAATCAGTCTGACCCTGTGCCTCATGGGAACAGTCCAGCCCGAACAGCTGGGGTGAATGTATGACGTTGTTCTGCATTCTGTCCATCAACTGTTGTTTTTGCATTTGTCACCCCGAGTGGGACGGGTATGCTCAGACGTGAGTCCCGTGCTCTCCATGCCACAGGAATCAAGCTATCCTGGCTGAAGAGGGGTGAAACCCCGAAACCGGTCCTAGGATGCTTGTTTCCAGTCCAGGGAGGGCCTGGCTTGGCAGTTCGGGCTGGACTGTTCCCATGAGGCACAGGGTCAAGACTGATTTGCATATGGCTGGGTTCAAACTGGAATGGCATGGTGAGCAAAAAAACAATGGATTTAGGCCCAGATCTCTGTACTGGGGTGAATGTATGACATTGTTCTGCATTCTGTCCATCAACTGTTGTTTTTGCAGTAGTATGTAACTGTCAGGATGTGTTTACTAGCATTGGCAAACTGTTAACTCCTCCTACTTGTAGACTGTGCATTTCTATATGACCTTATATGTACATAAAACCTTCTCCTGTACTTGTACCGCCCTCTTTTGAGCCCCTGTGTGGGTATAAAAGGACCGTGTTCCTTCTGTTCGGTGTGCTACTTCATTCAATACCGAAGGGTGCGGTGTGAATGTAGTTCCACCTCATGAGGTTTATTAAACTTTGTACACTCACTGCGGCTTTTGTATTTTAGAATTTGTGTTGGCCAACTTGGATTTCTATGTGATTCATATATAAATTGCAATTTATATAGGCAGGTAATGAGGAGAATTTTCTCTAGCTAAATTGATTTGAACGGCACATCGTACTAAAGGTATCTTAAGTGCTACTTTGATTATAATACTGCATATTCTGCACTATTTTTGGCATGCCTGTTTTTAGCACACTTTGTAGGATGTGTTGCTTTTGTAGTGGTACCAATTTGAGACTCGGTGAAGCACAACCGGCCCACCCGGAGGGGACGCCTAATAGGGACATGTATATTAAGTATGGTCTTTCTTCTATAATGTACAGCACATTATGGAATAAATACACTCGTAAGGCTACTGAGTTGGGTTGGCCTATGCATGGGTCATTTGATTTACGAAAGATTGAGTATGTGGAACAATGTATGTTTAAGCGAGAGACTAGGCAAGATATGTTTGACTGTGTACGAATGTGGGAGAAAGAAGTGCGTGAACGAATGAAGCGTGAGCAAGCCTTGATTGAAAAAGAACAGCGAAAGAACATTTAAGCGAAAGCATTAGAGTTGAAAAACAAAGAAATAAAAGAGTTGAAAGAGAGAGAAGATAGGGAGCGCAATTTACAGGTAACTGGCCAATACGCTGTATCGCGGCCCCTTTATCCTATACTTAATAAACCACAAGATGATTTCTTATTATTAGATCATCCTCCACCTCCGTATACTGTTCCTTCTGCCCCTCATGAGTCAGATGAGGACTCCGGTTTGGAGGAACACAAGGCACGAGAAACTCGTTCTATGTTGACCGCTGAGCGTGCGTCCCAGCTTAGATCTGCTGCTCGTAAAGCAGTTCGTGGCACTGCCCCCGCCTCTGAACTTCTAGATAGTATGAAAGGGTGGCAGGAAAGGGAGCAGCTGTATTTTACTGAGGTGTTCGCTGCAGAGGTCCTTGAGCTGTTTAGGAAATATTCTGAGGAGTTAGAGTCCGAAGATGTAGCAGATAATTGTAAGCAAATGCGTGATGGTCTTTTTGTTTTCTCCCAGGTGACTGATACAATCAGGTGTTTGGTTAAACTGCGTGTTTTTTTTTTGTTTTTTTTTATTTTTGTCCTCATTCACCTCAGTAAAAGAGAAAGATGTCCATTTTTTCTGCCCTTATCGTTTGTTTTGGTTACTGGCCTCTTAACGGGCATACTCCAATAAACACCGACCTTTCTGCGGCTGTATCTCATACCCGGTATTATACCGGTACTGCAAGAAAACAAACGTTACCGGCCCTGAAGCAGTGCAGGAGTGTTAGCCGGTGTAATCATTGGACGTGAAATCATACTAATATCGTAAAATATAGCCTCAACCAATACTTCATTCACCCTCCAACCAGACAGTTAATAGATTCCAGAAGGCCTTCTTTTTTGACATTTTCCCAGAGAGATCCATTTGAGACATATATGTTAGGGATTCCAACCAATCCGAATGCTGTGGGTTTATATTGCTTACCCATTTACGACAGATTTCCCTTCTGGCCAATAATACAGCATAAAACAGCAGATCTCTAGAAGTACCTGTTATCTCATCATCCAATCCAAAAATAACCAGAGAGAGGCTTACCTTTATTGGCCGACCCAAAATGCCTGTCATGGTTGTTTCTACTTTGTTCCAGAATCTCTAATTTCTGGACATAAGAGGAACATATGGACATCGGCTGCCTTTTCCAACCCACATTTTGCACAACTGGATTGGGTTCCTTTCCCCATCTTGGAAAGTTTCTCTGGTGATATATAAGCCCTATGAAGTGAAAAGAGATGGTTTCTTCTTAAAAAGGCGGGTTTAACTGTGTTATAAAGAGTGCGCATAGATACTTGCCAAATATTCTGTAACTGGTTGCCAGGCAAGTATTTTCCCCACAGCTTCTCCGCCAAAGTGAATTCTCCATCCATGCTGTCTTGAAGGTGCCAGTACCAAAGAGATATTTCTTTACTTCCCGGTGGCTTACTTATCAGTTGATCTTCCTGGGTGTAATTAGTACCCAATGTCGATGTCTTGCTTTGCGCCCAACTTTTTAATTGTAGATACTTAAATTTTGAGAGGGAGCCCATCATCAATCCATTTAAGTCATACCAAGATAATAATTGTCCATCTCTAAACAGGTCCCCCCAGATGTTTAATTTGGCTTCTCTGATTGATAGTGCCAATTTATCATTAAGACACTCAGGGGTCCCTGGGGAATCCCAGATCGGGGCAAAATAAGAATAATAGTCCATTTTCAACGAGCGTCGTATATGATACCACATTGATGCCATTGAGTGCAGTACCTTCAATTTAACTTTTTTGAAGAATTTAGGATCTCCAAATTTAAAAAGAAAGCCATCAGGTTTAATTTTTTGCTCTTTTAGCATAGCTGTAAACATTGAACCTATTACAGATCTATCGGAGGTCTTCAACAGCACTCTGGAGTTTTTTAATTGGAAGGCCCACGCATATAGTTGAATGTCGGGTAAAGTTAAACCCCCCTTCTCCCTTCTTCTACGTAGCTTCTTCCAAGAAATCCTAATCCCTTTATTAGCCCAAATAAAGGAGTTAATTGCTTGCTGGATACTGTGTATAGTAGCATTGTTAAAATGTAACGGTAATGAGTTAAATATGAAAGTAATTTTTGGCAGGATACACATTTTTACCAGGTTGACTCTCCCTAAAATAGTTAATGGGAGATATATCCAGTTCTTCATTAATTGTGCAATCTCTTTGGACACTCTTCTTAAGTTTGTTTCAGCAATTTGATTAATATCCTGGACTATTCTAAGACCAAGATACCGTATCTCCTTTTTAACTAATGGATTAGAGCTAACCTGGTTCCATATCATAGCTTCGGTCTTAAGTTCGTTTACAGAGTACCCAGATATTGTTCCAAAGTCTGTCGCTATACGCATAATAATAGGCAGGGCGGCATCGAAATTAGATGAGTATATCATGAGGTCATCAGCATAAAGGGCGACTTTTCTAACCCAATTACCCTGACAAAATGGTGGAATGTTGGCTGAATGTCTAATTCTAAAGGCCAAGGGTTCCATATATAAATTAAATAGCAGAGGAGAGAGGGGGCATCCCTGTCTTGTGCCTCTGAAGATCTTGAAGGCAGAAGATAATCTGCAGTTAACTAATACTCTTGCCATCGGATCTTTATATATGTGTTTTATAGCCTGACAGAAATTATCACCCAGATTATAACTTTTTAATACAGAGAACAGGTAAGACCATCGAACCTTATCGAATGCCTTAGAGGCATCCAAAGTTGTTATAGCTAACGGTGTATTAAGGCAAGTTGCAAAATCGATAGCCCCAACAAGCTCATAAGAAAGCTCGTGTAGATATCTTCCTTTCACAAAACCTCTCTGGTCTTCATGGATGATATATCCTGCAATTTTGGCTAGTCTGTCAGCTAACATTTTAGTAAAAAGTTTATAATCTGAATTTAAGAGTGATATCGGCCTATAAGACTCACAAAATACAGGGTTTTTACCCGGTTTCAAAATAAGGGTAATCGTCGCCTCATTCCATGATTTTGGTAATTGTGTTCCTTGATCTAGTATCTCATTTATCACTAATGTTAGGAGTGGGGATATCTCGTCGACTAAGATCTTATACAACTCTGTTGGAATGCCATCTGGCCCTGCCGCCTTGCCTCCTTTACTGGAATGAGGTTAAACTGCGTGTTGATGCAGTCCGTTTGCGGGAGGAGAAAAAGGTTGCAGACGTAGCTGCACAGACATCTCAGACCGGCATGGCACAAGCTTCTATCTTCAGAACAGATAAGACTATGATAGTTCATGCGGAACCTATGCGGGAGGCCACGCCTTTGTATGTTCCTCCTAAAGGACAGGGTACAAGTGATGATAAGGCTTCTATTGATGCAAAGGGTTATTTTATTTATAATTGGGTTTACACTCCTTGGAATGGGATGGATGTCAGCACTTACAACTGCATTGCCTTATCCGCGAAAAAATCCAGCCGCTTTTTATGAGGAGTTTGAGGGTGCTATTAGCTCTTGTACTATGACTTTGCCTGATATTATTTTTCAGATTAATATTCCCGCCTGATATGTGGAGAATTGTTCGTAAAATTGATGATCGTGCAGCTTTTGGGGCGTTATGGAAAGACTTAGAACAAATGGATGTAGAAAGGGAACCCGCACAGAAGCCATGTCGGTTAATTTTAGATCTTCCCGCAGCTATATTAGTTAAGTTAAAAACTATTATTCCCCCTAAAAAGATAGATTGGACTGTTTTAGCGTCTTGTAAGCAAAAGGCAGATGAATCGGTATCTGATTTCTTTACACTCTTTAAAGAAGCATTCCACGATTTTATTGGCCAGTCATTGACAGATGACACGGGCAGACATCTGTTTGTCAATAAATATGTCGCAAACCTGTTGCCAGGAATAGCTAGTCGCCTAAAAGCCAGTGAGAGTTCATGGACTACCTTTTCTCCGGTTTCTCTCTTGACTATGGCTCAGTATTATGAACGCCAGGAATTAGAAGCAAAGGGTAATGAGGATAAGAAGACTAAAGAATTAAAAAGGAAGGTTATGTTGGCTCAGGCTTATTATCCGCATTTTAGAGGTAGTGATAGAGGTGGACGTGGATCTTATGGTTCGTCTTTTCCTTCTTATACTCGTTCGAATTTGTCTGTTGACTAGTGCGTGTACTGAAAGAAATTTGGGCATTGGGCTTCCGATTGTCCAGCACTGCGTGCTCAGCAGTGTCCACGTGGTTGGGGACAAATGAGAAATCGTTTAGGATATTCAGGGCCTAGAGGAAGTACAGGTGATCGTGCTAGGGTTGATGCTAATATACGTGGGAAGGATGGGTTTAACACTTTTGATAGAAGGAACCAATATCAAATGTCCGACTATGTGCCGTCTGATTTACAAGATTATGCTTATGCATAGGATTGCCTAGGATCGGGTAAGGAATCAGTTGAAGTTCCAGTAGATCAGAGGGGTCCCTGTGTCACAGCACATGTTTTTGGTTCTACTGATCAGTTTCTGGTTGATACAGGAGCTACTCTTAGTGCCTTGTCTAAACAATTGGTTCCAAGGGCTCCCCTGACTGGCTTAACGATTACATCGATAGGTTTAGATGGAACCCCTTACCTTAGCCCACTGTCACAACCACTTGCATTCCATGTGGATACATTTACTGCTCCATGTCCATTTTTGCTTTCCCCGAATACACCAGACAATATTGTGGGTCTTGATATGCTCAAGTATTTCAGGGCTACGATACGATGTTCTCCAGAAGGTGTACGTGTTATCTTGAATGACAACCATCCTGTGACGGAGAGAGCTTGTCTTGTTAAAGAGGATATTGCATTAGCTTCACTCCCTAGTACTTTGTGGGCTACTTCAGACACTGATGTAGGGCAAATGGTTATTCCACCAGTACATATTAGTACTTAAGGGCGCTGTGCTGCCACGTTTGCCTCAATACAAAATTTCTCAGGAAGGCGAAGAAGCACTCATACGTATTGTCTATGATCTCATTGAAGTGGGGGTTGTTGAGGAAGTTCCTTACAATGTTTGTAACAGTCCGATTCTTCCTATTCTGAAAAAATATACTGACACTAGGATTTACCGATTCATTATTGATTTGCGAGAAGTTAACAAGATTGTAGTACCACAATACCCTGTGGTTTCTGACATAACGACACTTCTTACTTTGGTTCCTCCGACAGCAACTACATTCTCTGTGATAGACTTGAAAAATACTTTCTTTCCGATCCCTATTCATCCTGATAGCCGATATTTGTTCGGTTTCACTTTGAATAATCGATCGTATAGATTTTGTAGAGTTCCTCAAGGCTATACTGAGAGTCTTAGTATTTACAGTCAAGCATTAAAAAGACAACTTGATTCTTTCGTTTTGCCTGAAGGTGTGGCTCTCATACATTATGTCGATGACATCGTATTGGCAGCCGATACCCCTGAACAGTGTGAAAAATGTACTTTGTCCTTGCTTTCTTTTCTTGCTTCCCATCATCACAAAGTGTCACGAAAGAAATTGCAATATTGTATACCGAAGGTAACCTACTTAGGTCACCTTCTGTCTAAGGAGGGACGTGCACTCACACCAGATCGCATTCAAGCTATTTTAGAAACACCAGTGCACCGTACTCAGAAAGATGTCCATGCATTCATTGGTCTTACTTCTTTTTGTAGGCAATGGATATTAGGGTTTTCACACATTTTTAGACCCTTGCTAGCACTTTTGACTAAAGATACCCCAATGCCCCTCCCATGGACAGATGAATGTGAGACTGCTTTCCGGCAGCTACGACAAGCTCTTTGTTCAGCACCAGTGTTAGGTACTCCAGATTATACCAAGCCTTTTACACTCTATGTACATGAGAAAGATGGATGCACATTGTCAGTTTTAGTGCAGACACACGGTGACAAACAGCGTCCCTGTGCATATTTTTCAGCAGTACTTGATCCTGTTGCTCGTTGGTTACCTGGATACTTCCGTTCAGTTGCATCAACAGCTGTGTCAATACGTCAGAGTGAAGGGATAGTTTTGTCACATAAGCAGTTGCTGCTAGTACCCCATGCGGTTGATGCCCTTTTAAATCAGACGAAGATGCAGCATTTAACTAGTGCTCGTCTGACAGGATACGAATTGACATTGTTGGCCCCTCACATTACACTGAAAAGATGTGCGACACTAAACCCAGACACTTTGTTGCCATACCCGGTGACTCAGTCTCAGTCACAGGAGTCTCATGAGTGTATATTCCTTACTGAGGAACAGACAAAGGGTTGTGTCGATTTGCAAGACACGCCCCTTTCAAGTGTTGATGGGGAACTATGGGTTGATGGGTCCTGTTTGAAGTTACCAGATGGTACAACGTCAGCTGCATATGCAATTACAACACTTCAGACGGTAGTTGAGACAGCTCGTATTCCACAGAAGTCAGCTCAGGCAGCTGAGCTAATAGCTTTCACACGAGCGTGAGAACTTAGTACTGACTTATCTGTGAACATTTATACAGATAGCTGCTATGCTTTCGGAGTGGCTCATGATTTTGGGCTACTCTGGAAGGAGAGGGGCTTTCTTACATCCCACGGGATGCAAATAATGCATGGAGACTTAGTACATAATCCCTTGACTGCTTTAACATACCCGAAGAGAATAGCAATTGTTAAATGTAGCGCACATAAGAAAGTAATTGATAAGATAGCACAAGGCAATGCTTTTGCAGACCAAACAGCCCGTGAAACTGCCATGCAGCAAAGCACCACGGCTATGTACGTAGTGAAGTCACAGGCTGAACGCTGGCATGATACCAGACAGGAAGTGCTAGATATGCAGAGATCTGCTTCTGCAGAAGAAATTGAGCAATGGTCTAAGGAGGGAACATTGGACGATGAGGGCTGTTGGAGGAATAAAGAGATGAGCAAGTGGAGATTGCCTGCGGCCTATTTACAACCTATGATTCATATGGCACATGGGCCGGCACATGTTGGAGCCTCCTCGATAACGAAATTGCTCACGCAAGTTTGGGAGCATCCAGAAATTGCCGGCACAGCTAAAAAGATGGTGCAGTCTTGTCTGATTTGTCTTCAGCATAATCCTGGTAAAGGGACACAAACTCCTACAGGAGGGTTTGCTATGCCAACCGCACCTTTTGAAGTTTTGCAAATGGATTACATCCAGCTTGAGCGCTGTAATAACTTACAGTATGTTTTGGTAGTGGCATGTGCATTCAGTAAATGGATAGAGGCATACCCTACGAAGGACAATACAGCTCTCACTACAGCAAAGGAACTTTTGAAGGAATTCTTCCCTAGATTTGGTGTTTGTAAACTTTTATGGAGTGATACCGGACCCCATTTTATTGGGCAAGTTGTCGAATATGTACTGAAGGGATTAGGGATAAAGCAGAAATGTCATGCTGCTTTCCATCCACAATCAGCAGGGCTAGTGGAAAGGTATAACGCCACACTTAAATTGAAACTGGCGAAAATACTTGGCCAGATGCATTACCTTTGGCACTGTTGTCCATTAGATCAGTGCCACATTCGCGATCTGGTCTTACACCATATGAGGTGGTGTTTGGAAGGCCTATGAACATTTGGGGAATTCCTAAACCACGTCCCATACATGATGTACCATGTGTGTTGATGAGTGACTACCTATCACAATTGACTGACAGTTTGATTTCTATTCATCAACAGGTTCGAGAAGCTCTTCCTGATAGGTCTGCAGGTGAAGGCCATGGACTTCAACCTGGAGACCAGGTGATGATCCGATCATTCCAGAGGTCGAGCAGCTTGGAACCGAGGTGGCGCGGCCCGGAGCAGGTGCTCCTTTCATCGAGAACTGCGGTCCGAGTGATGAACAGGAGGAACTGGGTGCACTCCACCCACTGCAATAAAGTGGCGTCTACCTTAGTAGATCCTGCTGCCTTGATCGACCATCGGGACATCCTGGATACAGAGAGAGGCCAAGCCATATCACCTGACAAACCTGAGGATGTCTTCCCAATACCAACTGAGACAACGGAAAGAGCCTGCTTTGTCGAAATAGACTGGTTGAGCAACCGCCCTGGGTTAGTGAAACGGAATGCCGATGTGGCAAGGGGGGGGATCAGTCTTGTATAGTGTAGCGACACCCGTCTTGACCCTCGGTGGAGAAACCAACAGCTGCCCAGGGATAAGAGCTCCAACGATTGTTTTCCACGACAAACTGATCATGTCCACAATGAGATCACCTGTTGCTAATAGAAAAATTATTTGTGCTATAGGGTTTGTTGTTGCTATGGTGGCTGTAGCAGTAATAACCTGGTTCGTTGAGAAAGTGGCTCCTGCTCGAGAGCTTTTGATCGCCACTACTCCAGTATCAGTTGAACACCACTACTTTACGCTTCCCTACCATGAGCAGAAGCATCGACAATCCTACTTAAATAATACCTTTATCCAGATGTTGCATCATACTCATAATGCCACAAATATTATCAACTGTTGGGTGTGTGGGATGATACCTGCACATCAAAAGAAAGGAGGAACACCTTTTACTCCTCTTCCCTTTTCTCATAATGGTTCTTGTCAATCTTGGTATGCGCTTTTGTTTGCATCTGGAACACGTACAGTAGGCGGGCTTCTTTTTCACCTCAATAAAGTATGCTACCAAGATAAAGATGGTTATCCTCAAGCCAAAGGGACCAAATGGGAATGGAAAGAGTATCAACCGGACAATATTTCAACACCATATGTCTTCACAAATATGAGAACTTTTACCAGTAATGAACAATTTGTGATTTCTGTTACTAGAGCTAAAGCAGATCTATGTATAAGCAGTATTGGGAGAATTCCAGTGGGGAAAAGCGAATGTGCTGTAATTCTGACTATTGAAGGTGTAAATAACAATAGTTTTATAGCCTCACATAATGCCTACTTTATCTGTGGTAGCCACGGATATTATCAAATCCCTGCTGGGTGGTCAGGTGTGTGCTATGTGTCCTTTCTATTGCCCCCTGTGTTTCTGGCATCTGCATCCTACCACCGGGACCTTAAATTATTCGATGATATCTCTAGAAATAGATACAAAAGGACAATAAGTGCTGACGAAGTAGACCAAACTATTACCACTCTGCAACAATATGTCGATTTTAATTTAGGTTTGTTCTTCTTTGTGGGTGCTGCATTAAACAGTAGGAAAATAAGACGATTGACTAGAGTTGTGGAAGCTGTTACCAATCAGACAGCTATGGCACTTGGGAACATTACGGAGGAGCTGCAAATTGCAAGGATTGTAGCTCTCCAGAACCGAATGGTTCTAGATGTGGTTCTGGCTGATCGAGGTGGTGAATGTCGCATCATCGGTAGCAGCTGTTGTGTATTCATACCGGATCACTCACCTTCAGTATATGACGCAATATCAAAACTGCATAAGATTGCTGCAGAAATTCATCCAGAGACTGGTACTTGGACTTTTGCTGGATGGTTTTGGACTCTTGTTTCTGCTTGGGGCCGGAAGCTACTGACTATCCTGTGTGTAATGATTACGATACTTTTTACATGCTGTGTATGTATCCAATGTGGTCCAATGCTTTGCTCCATTTGCATCTCTGTCTGTATACCTGTCAAAAGGAATGTTGCAGAAACAAAGGCCCAACAAATGTTGAATAAAGAGGTGGCTGAAATAATGCTAATAGATGTACCGGATGCATATTTAGATTATCCCAGAGGAACGAATGTCTTCAGCTAATGCTAAAAGGGTCGTCTGTTGTAAATTGACAGCGATTGGGTTAGCATTAGCGGAATCCATCTTGTATTTAGAGGCTATCTTGTCTATTTTGTGGAATACATTTTGTATTTCTGGCAGCCATTTTGTTTGCCATGTGCTTCCACGTGCTCACCATGTGCTCTGTCCTCCCTCAGTGTCGACTGCCCTTTTAATCTGCCTAGAAACAAACTATATTTAGCATCTTCCACCTTCACACATGCCCAGTTGAGTTTGCAGCTGTCCTTGCAGCTGTGAGTAGTATGTAACTGTTAGGATGTGTTTACTAGCATTGGCAAACTGTTAACTCCTCCTACTTGTCGACTCTGCATTTCTATATGACCTTATATGTACATAAAACCTTCTCCTGTACTTGTACCGCCCTCTTTTGAGCCCCTGTGTGGGTATAAAAGGACCATGTTCCTTCTGTTCGGTGTGCTACTTCATTCAATACCGAAGGGTGCTGTGTGAATGTAGTTCCACCTCATGAGGTTTATTAAACTTTGTATTTTCTATTCCATTTTCTGTGCCAACTTCTTCCTATTGGTCTGAGGACTCTGTGCAGAGAAGGGCGGACCCCTTGCACTGGTAGGCCTAGCTGAGGTCCACTTCTACAGCAGGGGATACCAGCCCCTTCTCTGGTGCAAAACTGGACAAATGAAATGGGTATAGCCATCCCTCTTTCCAAAACCCTCCCATAGGTGGGTCCCCTGAGTTAGTCCAACCCCTTCCTTGGGTATAAAGAAGGAACCTCTGTAACCAGAACTTTAGATATTCCTGGACAAAACTCTGAAATTGAATCCTGGACCTTCGACGATCTGTTCAACGCCAGATGACTGAAGAATCTCCCTTGAGGTAAATGAGTTACTCCCCTGCTTGGCAGGCACCAAAGAAGCATCTGTCTGGTCTGCATCTCCGAAGCTCCCGCCAGACGCTGAAGACTTTGCAATGCCAGAGGTGGATTTCCAGACTTCCCAGAGGCCAATTAGAGTCCCCAGCAAAGCAGAGACCCTTAGCCCTTGTGGGTACCGTGGAACCGGATCCTTGGACACCGTGCACATTTGCTAGTGCAATAGCTTCTCGACGCCCCTTAAGGCTGTGCATGGGTTACTTGAAGCCCAGACCCCAAGCAGTGAATCCACTGAAGATTTCTGGTCTACCCATTCCAAGTGACTCGTGGGTCGCCATTTTGTGATTCCTCTTGAGGTCCCTTCGTGATCCATTGTCTGTCAATTTGTGGGTCCCTGAGAAGGGTAACTTTGCTTTAATTGGGCTTCTCTGGTTGCTCCAGATGTGCCCTGACTTTCCATGGCTTGGGGAGTCCCCAGGACCTTGCTGGTCCGCGCCGAAGCATCTTTCTCCTTTTTGTGTGGGTTGCTGTTGTCAAGGCTTGTTGTGTCCACTGATGCTGCAGCACTCGACATCCTTTGTGGTACAGCTTGAATCCAGCTCCTGATCATCCTCGATGCCTCCTGGTCCTCGTGGCTGAAGATTCAAGGTTCACCTCTTCGCACCTGAAACAACCAACATTGGTGGGCATTCGTCTATCATGCCCCTGGTCACTGGCAAGTTACCCAGACTCTGTCCCCTCTGCTTTCAGGTTCTCCACATCTCTGATCTAGGCTTGGATCTCTTTGGACACTTCGCATCTTCCAGGCAGCAGCACTTCTTCTCCAGCTTCCATTGAATACGATGATGCGATGCAACACCTATGCACCTGGCTTCCCTGGTGAGGTATCTCGAGTACTCCAGTGTTCCCATGCGTGTTGACCCTAGAACTTTCTAAGTCCAAGAGGGTTTGGTCCTAGTCCATCTCTAAGTGTCCTTAAACTTTAAAAATCTAATTGCGACTTTCCCCATAGAAGCTAACGGGAGCTCACGCTGTGTTCTCACACTGCAAACGGCCCCCGTGGTTCCCTTGTGTCACTACCTTGGGTGGTTCCTTGGGGTCCCAGTGATTCTACAGGCTCTAGGCCTTGTGTCTAGTTAAGTCGTGGTTCTTATACCACTTTCTTAGTATATGGTTTGGCTCGCCTCCTAGGCCTAACGTGTATTTGTGCAACTTTACTGTAATATTTGAAGTGTAATTTATGTGCTTTTTCCTCTAGCCTCATAAAGAGACTAGAGGGGTATGTTTAGAAATAAATACATATATTTTATATATATATACCTGGTGTGGTCTCCTTTCATTTAGCTACTCAAGAGATTATAGACTGGTAAAACAAGCTGTTTTACATTCCTTCAAGACTTAGCCTGAAGGCTGCTCTCCATAGCTACCACTAGGATAGCTTTCAATAAAGGTTGTCTTTAACCTATCATCAATAAGGGGTTATTTGGACTGGTGCAGGGCGCCCACTATAACTAGTGGACAGCATATACCAGGCCAACTTCTCACACGGTTGGCCATAGAGCACCTACGGCCGCAATCCTGCCATGAGGACTATCGGACCATTCGCCTGTCTCCATTCAGCTTTTAATAGGTCCAGATCAGCCTCCTTTCAGGTTCTGTAAATTCTGTGGAATTTACAGAACTCAACATATTGCATGAAACTTCATTGCTAACTTTCAGAATATTTTTCTCATAACAAAGGAACGTGACCTCGGTATGTATGCTCTGGGAAGCCATGAAACCCACGGTGAGTGGAATTGATATTTGATTTTGCTCGGCCGCACGTAAGCTCCGTAGATGTCGCTTATACAATTAGAAGCACAAATTATAACAACAGAGCGGCAGACCCGGGGTGTGGATGGTACCATGGCGCGCCAACAACTATGCCTGTTTTAGCAACAATATCACATTACGTTGATGGACGAGGCGCGGTCGGCATGGCTCGCTACACAATGCAGAATTTATCGGTGGGGCGACAAATCCGGGATACTCCTCTATAAACTGTGCCAACAGGCACAAACACATGCCCCACTCCCAGGGATCCGGGACTTGGCTGGGGCCCTAGTGACAGACCCAAAGACGCTTGTGGATAGCTTTGCGGGCTATTACCGGTCCCTGTACATGGCACAGGAAATCCTTGATGCCTCCGTTATTGATCAGTTCTTCATAGATCTTCCTCTGCTGGCCCTCTCTGATGAAGCTTGCGACTCCCTTGAAGCACCGCTAACCATAGAGGAACTCACCATGCCTATAGCTGACTTGCACCTGGAAAAAGCACCGGATCCAGGCGGCTTTCCATGTGATTTCTATAAAGCGTACATGACCCCACTAGCCCCACATTGCCTTGCGGCTATACTTGAAGTGGCACAGACCACGGCACCCGCCAGAACTACATGCCTCCTACCGACCCATTTTTGTGTTGAATATTGAGGCAAAACGAGTTGCTAAGATGCTTGATACCGGGCTGTTGGCGCACCTCTCCAAACTTGCTCACCCGGACCGGCCGGATTTATGCCCCGACGGGCCACAAGACATAACATTTGACGAGCTCATACAGCCATAGCTGCCGTGGACCGTCTCGGTCGCCCAGCGGCCCTTCTGCTGGCTGACATAGACCGCGCATTCGACTCAGTCAGCTGGACTATATTTGTATACTATATACTGGATTAACTGCCTCTGTACACATATCCGGCAGGATATCCGCTCCATTTCCCATAACCCAGGGTACCCGACAAGGCTGCCCACTGTCCCCACTCTTGTTTACATTTGCCATCAAGCCACTGGCGGCCTGGGTTCGCATGGATTCCCTCATTAGAATCTTTGAGTGGTCAGCAGAGGTCTCTGATAGAATCGCACTTTATGCGGATGAGGTCTTTTTTTTCCTTTCTGACCCTAGAAGATCAGGCCCCCGCATTTTGCAGATTATGCAAATCTTTGGCAAAACATTGGGTTTATATATGAACATTATTAAATCCATACTGTGACCCCTGCGTGGGTCTGAGTCTGAATATAGCTGGGCCTCAGAGCTCTATCAGACCCAGGGAGGTATTAAATACTTGGGGGCCTTTGTGACCGACCGACAAGAAATATCCAAAGCAAGAAATATCGACACAGTCCTGGCCAAGGTCAAAAAGGCACTTATTTGTTTTTTTTTTAAACATAATTTTATTGATTTTCAAAGTTTGCACGTTTCATACAGTGGCGTAAGACTATATAATAACTCTACGGTACAAAAGGGGGTGGTGATGGACGGAGCGTTACAACCAATCAAACACTCACACCCAGTCAACAGATCTGGGTTTGATCCATCACCGTTCTTTAGCCCACTCTGTCACCCCAGTTCAGACATGGCCATATGCAAATCAGTCTGACCCTGTGCCTCATGGGAACAGTCCAGCCCGAACTGCCAAGCCATGCCTTCCCTGGACCGGAAACAAGCTTCCTAGAACCGGTTTCTGGCATTTCAGCGGTCCTCAGCCAGGCTTGCTTGAATCCAGTGGCAAAGTGAGCAAGGGACTCACGTCTGAGCATACCCTGCCAACTTATGGCGAACAAAGCGGTACAAAAGGGGGTGGTGATGGACGGAGCGTCAGAACCACTCAAACACTCACATCCAGTCAACAGATCTGGGTTTGATCCATCACCGTTCTTTAGCCCACTCTGCCACCCCAGTTCAGACATGGCCATATGCAAATCAGTCTGACCCTGTGCCTCATGGGAACAGTCCAGCCCAAACTGCAAAGCCATGCCTTCCCTGGACCGGAAACAAGCTACCTAGGAAAGGTTTCTGGCATTTCAGCCGTCTTCAGCCAGGCTTGCTTGAATCCAGTGGAAAAGTGAGCAAGGGACTCACGTCTGAGCATACCCTGCCAACTTATGACGAACAAAGCGGTACAAAAGGGGGTGGTGATGGACGGAGCGTCAGAACCAATCAAACACTCACACCCAGTCAACAGATCTGGGTTTGATCCATCACCGTTCTTTAGCCCACTCTGCCACCCCAGTTCAGACATGGCCATATGCAAATCAGTTCTGACGCTCCGTCCATCACCACCCCCTTTTGTACCGCTTTGTTCGCCATAAGTTGGCAGGATATGCTCAGACGTGAGTCCCTTGCTCACTTTGCCACTGGATTCAAGCAAGCCTGGCTGAAGACGGCTGAAATGCCAGAAACCGGTCCTAGGTAGCTTGTTTCCGGTCCAGGGAAGGCATGCCTTGACAGTTCGGGCTGGACTGTTCCCATGAGGGACAGGGTCAGACTGATTTGCATATGGCCATGTCTGAACTGGGGTGGCAGAGTGGGCTAAAGAACGGTGATGGATCAAACCCAGATCTGTTGACTGGGTGTGAGTGTTTGATTGGTTCTGATGCTCCGTCCATCACCACCCCCTTTTGTACCGCTTTGTTCGCCATAAGTTGGCAGGGTATGCTCAGACGTGAGTCCCTTGCTCACTTTGCCACTGGATTCAAGCAAGCCTGGCTGAAGACGGCTGAAATGCCAGAAACCGGTCCTAGGAAGCTTGTTTCCGGTCCAGGGAAGGCATGGCTTGGCAGTTCGTGCTGGACTGTTCCCATGAGGCACAGGGTCAGACTGATTTGCATATGGCCATGTCTGAACTGGGGTGGCAGAGGGGGCTAAAGAATGGTGATGGATCAAACCCAGATCTGTTGACTGGGTGTGAGTGTTTGATTGGTTCTGATGCTCCATCCATCACCACCCCCTTTTGTACCGCTTTGTTCGCCATAAGTTGGCAGGGTTTGCTCAGACGTGAGTCCCTTGCTCACTTTGCCACTGGATTCAAGCAAGCCTGGCTGTAGACTGCTGAAATGCCAGAAACTGGTCCTAGGAAGCTTATTTCCGGTCCAGGGAAGACATGGCTTGGCAGTTCGTGCTGGACTGTTCCCATGAGGAACAGGGTCAGACTGATTTGCATATGGCCATGTCTGAACTGGGGTGGCAGAGTGGGCTAAATAACGGTGATGGATCAAACCCAGACCTGTTGACTGGGTGTGAGTGTTTGATTGGTTCTGATGCTCCGTCCATCACCACCCCCTTTTGTACCACTTTGTTCGCCATAAGTTGGCAGAGTATTCTCAGACGTGAGTCCCTTGCTCACTTTGCCACTGGATTCAAGCAAGCCTGGCTGAAGACGGCTGAAATGCCAGAAACCGGTCCTAGGAAGCTTGTTTCCGGTCCAGGGAAGACATGGCTTGGCAGTTCGTGCTGGACTGTTCCCATGAGGCACAGGGTCAGACTGATTTGCATATGGTCATGTCTGAACTGGGGTGGCAGAGTGGGCTAAAGAACGGTGATGGATCAAACCCAGATCTGTTGACTGGGTGTGAGTGTTTGATTGGTTCTGATGCTCTGTTCATCACCACCCCCTTTTGTACCGCTTTGTTCGCCATAAGTTGGCAGGGTATGCTCAGACATGAGTCCCTTGCTCACTTTGCCACTGGATTCAAGCAAGCCTCGCTGAAGACGGCTGAAATGCCAGAAACCGGTCCTAGGACGCTTGTTTCCGGTCCAGGGAAGACATGGCTTGGCAGTTCGTGCTGGACTGTTCCCATGAGGCACAGGGTCAGACTGATTTGCATATGGCCATGTCTGAACTGGGGTGGCAGAGTGGGCTAAAGAACGGTGATGGATCAAACCCAGATCTGTTGACTGGGTGTGAGTGTTTGATTGGTTCTGGTGCTCCGTCCATCACCACCCCCTTTTGTACCGCTTTGTTCGCCATAAGTTGGCAGGGTTTGCTCAGACGTGAGTCCCTTGCTCACTTTGCCACTGGATTCATGCAAGCCTGGCTGTAGACTGCTGAAATGCCAGAAACTGGTCCTAGGAAGCTTATTTCCGGTCCAGGGAAGACATGGCTTGGCAGTTCGTGCTGGACTGTTCCCATGAGGCACAGGGTCAGACTGATTTGCATATGGCCATGTCTGAACTGGGGTGGCAGAGTGGGCTAAATAACGGTGATGGATCAAACCCAGACCTGTTGACTGGGTGTGAGTGTTTGATTGGTTCTGATGCTCCGTCCATCACCACCCCCTTTTGTACCGCTTTGTTCGCCATAAGTTGGCAGGGTATTCTCAGACGTGAGTCCCTTGCTCACTTTGCCACTGGATTCAAGCAAGCCTGGCTGAAGACGGCTGAAATGCCAGAAACCGGTCCTAGGAAGCTTGTTTCCGGTCCAGGGAAGACATGGCTTGGCAGTTCGTGCTGGACTGTTCCCATGAGGCACAGGGTCAGACTGATTTGCATATGGTCATGTCTGAACTGGGGTGGCAGAGTGGGCTAAAGAACGGTGATGGATCAAACCCAGATCTGTTGACTGGGTGTGAGTGTTTGATTGGTTCTGATGCTCTGTTCATCACCACCCCCTTTTGTACCGCTTTGTTCGCCATAAGTTGGCAGGGTATGCTCAGACATGAGTCCCTTGCTCACTTTGCCACTGGATTCAAGCAAGCCTCGCTGAAGACGGCTGAAATGCCAGAAACCGGTCCTAGGACGCTTGTTTCCGGTCCAGGGAAGACATGGCTTGGCAGTTCGTGCTGGACTGTTCCCATGAGGCACAGGGTCAGACTGATTTGCATATGGCCATGTCTGAACTGGGGTGGCATAGTGGGCTAAAGAACGGTGATGGATCAAACCCAGATCTGTTGACTGGGTGTGAGTGTTTGATTGGTTCTGGTGCTCCGTCCATCACCACCCCCTTTTGTACCGCTTTGTATAATAACTCTAGCATAAGTCTTGCGATATTACTTACAACAGGCTCCAACATTGCCTATTCGCTGTCCTACAGAGACATATTTGAGTTTCCACACTGTTATATATTTTTCTTTTCCGTTATGACGTGACTGTGGACAGTTCAAATCTACCAGGAAATAGCAACATTTTAACTTTCCACAGCTGTTCTACACTCCTGTGATTGCTTATAACATTGCTCATCTTAACAAATAATATATAAACCCACAACAATAATGTTCCCTCCGCCTCCCTTCCTTCCTGGGTCCATACAAATCCCCTAGTGTCAGTCTTCAGCACGTACATGATTGCCTCTCATTTCATACACTTTGCAGACTTCTTACTCCCTTGTACATGTCAGCTCGCATCCCGGCCTCATACACTTCCTTGCGTGTTATTAATACTGGTAACAAAGTCTATATCCAAGGATCTACACGCTTCCAGCATGACATCCCACTCCATCGCAATGGGAGTCTTCCGTAGCCCTCTCGCTTCCTCCCGTCTCAACGCTGCACTCTCTGCTCCCCCCCATCGCACCAATTCAGTATGCCATGCATATATTGTGGGCGGCGTTTTAGATTTCCACCGCATGGTGATCACCCGTACTGCCAACAGGAGTGCTAAGTTTACAAACCTATGCTGCACTTTATATTTAGAAGTTCCTTTCCTTAATCCCAGTATACAGCTCTCGATTGTAGCAGGCATCTCCCTGTGTGTGAACTCCGCAGTATCGCGTCTGACCGAATCCCAATACCCTCCAATCCTTTGACAGGACCATATCGTGTATACTAGGTCTGCTCCCTCTAATCGGCATCTGGGGCAATGGTGTTGTGTGGTTGGGTACATCTTGTCTAGTTTGCGCGGTGTAAGATATGCCCTGTGTAAAATCATAGTTTGAATATACTTGAACCGCGCGTTCCTCGATACCTTTTTGGGATGTTCCACTACCCTCTCCCATTTCTTATCCTCAAGGGCCCTGCCTATGTCACCCTCCCAGGCTGTGTGCAGCGGCGTCAGGTCTATTTGTGTATGGGAACGCAGCCCTACTTGATGAGGTGCCGGCCCCTCCCCATATAATACAGTGTTTTTACCAGATCGTTTGTGGAGGGTTCTTGCCTTTGTGGGACCCAATGTGCTCGGACGTATTGCAACAGTGCTGCATGTAAGAAGTATAGATGGTCCGGCGCTCCAGTTTCTCGCACAAAATTATCGTGATCCAATAATACCCCATCTAAAGAGGTCCGCCACTGTAGTGACCGCCACATCCGACCAAGGCGCCAGTCTACGCGTCGTCAAGCGTCCATCTTGTAAAGGTATACCAAGCAGAGGTATATGCCCGGCATATGCAGGGGATGCTCTAGTGTACTGCAGAGCTGCCCTCCAGCACCGCAATGCCAAGCGCAAAAGGGGGGGGTAGATCCCGCGGGATCCTGCTATGCGGCAGCAAGATGGTGTGTAGAGCCCCTCGTTCTACATCGTGTTCAGTCATCCCTATCTCCTGTAGGTTACGCCCTGCTGTCCAGAAGGACAGCCACTGCAATTGGCAAGCGTAGAAATAAGCTCTGAGGTCAGGCACTCCCAGGCCTCCTCCAGACGTGCTGCGTTGTAACTTCTTTAGGCTAATCCTCCGCCTACCCGTCCCCCAAATAAGTTCAATGAGTAATGTGTTCATTAATTTAAAAGTGGTGCCCGGGAGTATAAGTGGTATGTTTGTAAAAGAATAAAGTAGCCTCGGGAGAACCACCATTTTTGCTATTGCTGCCCTACCTGCAACTGACAGTGGCAGAGCGGTCCAAAAGGTAATGCTAGATCGTAAGGCTCTCAGGGCTCTGTTCAGGTTGCCCTCTAGAATGTCTGGCTGGGTCCGATAAACTTGGATGCCCAAATACTTAAACGTGTGAGGTGCAACCTTGAACTGTAGTGTGCCAAATGAAAAGTCCAGTAAGGGCGCCTGTTCCTTAAAGTAAAATACCGTTGATTTCTTTGGGTTGATAGCTAGACCCGACAGCTGCTCAAAGCGCAGAAACATCGCGGCCATGGTGTCCATAGGGGTGCGGAGGTCGCGCAAGTATAGGATAATACCATCTGCATATGCCAATAGCAAGTGCGTGGTTTCCCACCGTAATCCCCATGTCCACCAGCTCCGCCCTGATCTTCAATGCCAAAGGTTCTAGTGCTAATATAAAAATAAGCGGCGAAAGCGGGCACCCCTTGTCTCGTTCCCCTGCGTATCTGGTATTCTGCCGATATGTGCCCTCCAGTCCGCGCTCTAGCCGTAGGGGCGTTATAAAGGAGGCGGATCCACCTGACATACTCTTCTGGCAATCCAAATCTCCCTAGGGCCCTAAATATATAGTCCCACTTAATGGAGTCGAACGCTTGACGCATATCTAGTGAGATACAACCCGCATAATCATATTGGTTCGGGGCCTCTGCGAGCAGGTGGTGCAATTTCCTCATGTTCAATGATGTACTCGCAGGCAAAAAACCTGTCAGATCTATATGAATCAGTTGATGCAGATTCGGCAGGAGTCTATTTGCCAGGACTTTACTAAGTATTTTATACTCCGTCGTTAACAATGATAATGGACGGTTCCTGGCCATGTCAGTGGGGTCCCTGCCTGGTTTCGGGAGTGACACCACCAGCGCCTGCGTCATAGTGAGGGGCAAACTGCCCTTTTCCAGTGCTTCTTTATATAAAATTTCCAACTGGGGCACAAGTATATCCACGTAGGTAGCATTAAATTCAGCTGTCAGACCATCCATCCGCGGGGTTTTATTTCTGGGAAGACCCTTGATGGCAGCTTTAATTTTTGATTTCGTGATGGGGCCTAGTAACCCTTTCTGTGCATCTGCCGATAGCTGGGGGCATGGTGCCGTGGATAAAAACTCATCTATGTGTGTATCCATTACTTCCCCAGGCTCACTATAGAGTATCGCGTAGTATCGCCTGAAAGCCTCATTGATCTTCCCTTGGGTGGACACTACATCTCCTGCGGTGGTAGTGACCTCATTAATAACAACATTAGGGGGGGGTCGTCCCGCAACAATTTTGCCAGCAGGGTCCCTGCCTTGTCTGCCTCTGTGTGGCTTAATTGCGTGTATCTTTGAGGGTCTATGACACGGAGAGACTCCAGGAGTTCGGAGTGGCTGAATCTAGCCTCCTGCAGGGGTGCCCGCTTGTCGGCGTTCAGCACAGCTAACTATTCCAGCTTATTGAGCCTTTCTTCCACCTCTGTAAGGGACTTATGAACCTCTTGCCGCGCACCCACCGTCACCCCTATTGCCTTCCCGTGGACCACCGTTTTAAAGGCGTCCCACTCGATTAATCTAGTAGATGCTGTGTTGCTATTTTCAGTAAAATAATGCTGAATAGTGTCTGATACAGCGGTACGGAACACTGAGTCTTCTAGCATTTGGGGCCATAACCGCCATGTTGGCACTGGGGTGGGTACCCTGCCCCACCCAATCACTACTTCCAGTGGGTTGTGATCAGAAAAGGATTTCGCCAAATATGTAGTATTCATCACCTGCATCGCAATGTTATTTGAACAGTACATCCTATCAATTCTCGTGTGCAGCATGTGCACTGGTGAATAAAAGGAGTACTCCCTATGTGTTGGGTGTCTCATCCTCCACACGTCACACAACCCCCATCCCTCCACCCATCCACATAGCGCACTCGCCTGTTTGCAGACCCCTGTCCCATGGAGGGGAGGATGCGACCTATCAAGTGCAACATTCATCACAGCGTTACAGTTCCCACCAATTATCCATGGGTGACTTTCCCAACCTGCTAAGGCAACAGACAGTGCACCCAGGAACTTCTCCTGCTCAGAGTTCGGTGCATATATAGAACCCAGGACTACTGGTTGGCCATCCCGGGTACCCCGCACAAAAATGTACCTCCCCTGCTGATCCACTCTTTGCTCCACTGACGTAAAGGGCACTCCATGCCTGATACATATTGTAGCGCCGCGCGCAAATCCCGAACATGTGGTAGAGAAAACCTGTCCCTTCCACATTTTACGAAGTTTCCCAACCTCCAGCTCAACCATATGACACTCTTGCAGGTACACTATCTGCGCCTTGCACCTCAATAGCTGTGCGTGTATCCTATGGCATTTCTGAACTGAGCCTAGGCCCCAGACATTCCTCATTATTATGGTGTATTTATTCTGCATGTGCATCGTGTACCCAGTTTTGGCAGCCATGCGGTCGCCATAGCATGCATAATGCCGTGCCAACCTAAGAGAACGCACAACCCAGGACCATTTCCCACCCCAATAACAACCAATACTCGGTCATGGTCGTGAAACTATACCGGACCACCCAACTAAATAAAAAACAGAAAAACCAAAATAGCATCCAAACAGGGCTTTCGCATATTGGGGTACGTGGCCAAACCTACTCATCCAGCGCACACTCCGACTCAGGGGTACAATGGTAGTCAAACACCCCCCGGGACATGTATTCAATCAATACAATGCCGTTAACACAATTATGATACTAAGGATATAGTAACCGTGTACGTTACAGTTCAGTTCAGGTCCGGGTTCACAGCACAGTCCAACCCGCTAAGGAATCCGCCCATCCGCCGTCTGCGGGGTCACAGAAGGAAACTGGGATACGCTCCCATCTGAGTCCGATCTCTGAGTGTCCACTTCTGAGGTAGTCAAGTCGCCGATCTGTGCCATGTTTCGGAAGGATGAAACCGCAAGGATTGCCGTCTCCTTGTCATTCTGCATCTGTTTGGTCGTCGGGCGAAGCTGCGTATCTCTTCTGCGCAGCCTGCACGAGTTGCGCTGTCATGTCGGCTGACCATCTTGTGCTGTGGAAGTCGAGGTCTGAGAGGCAGTCCTCGATCGTCTTTCCAGCTCCATCACCTCCAGCCATTCCTCCACGTCGCCAGGACTTTCAAAGAAATATGTCTTCTGCTCGTAAATGATCCGTAGTCGCGCCGGGAAGAGAAGGGCGTATTGTAAATTCATATCCCGCAGCTTCTTTTTAACTGCCAGGAAGGAGGAGCGCTGCTTCTGCACCATCATTGTGTAGTCTGGGTACAACGAGAGCTTAGTGTTCTCGAATCTAATTTGGGGCACATCTCTTGATTTCTGCAACAGCACATCTCGGTCCCTGTAATTGAGCAGTTTAATTATGAGTGGTCTTGGTGGGGCCCCCGGTTTTGGACGGCCCGTAGGAATCCTGAGTGCCCGCTCGAACCAGTATTGATCTGAAAGACCCTCAGAAGTGACGTGTTCCTTGAGCCATCCCTCCATGTATCGGGCAGCATCAGCCCCCTCGCTTCTCTCCGGCATACCAATGACGCGGATATTGTTTCTTCGCGCTCTCCCTTCCACATCCACCACTCGCTCCATCAGGGTGGCGACTTGGGTCTGCAGTTGTTTAATATGGGTGGTGTTTTGGGTCTGCTGAGGGGATAGGATACCCTGCTCCGTCGCGTGGTCCTTCACCTTGTCGGTGAGTTTGGCATGATCAGCTCGGAGTAGCGACAGGCCGGTCGTGAGGGCGCCGATTTGAGTTTCTATAGCTTTCCTAGAGTCTCTCACTTTAAGATTAAGTCCAGCTTGTCCATTGTGTCCACTGCATTAGTAGGTGGTATACAGCTGGCCTATTGGGAGGCGTCCATAGATGCCGCCGTATCTGGGACATGGTCAGTGGCAGTACCGCGTTCTTGTTGCTTGCCCTTTACTTGCCCCATCACGAAATTGCCAGGGGCCTTGTCCCTTGTTATAGCAGGGAATCTGCGCACTCTGTCGCCGTCGTGCCAATCACATGTACTGCCAGCCGTTTCTATCAGACCCCTTGCTATGCAGCTGTCCCAGCCAGTCCTTCCGTCAGTCCCTAAAATAATTGGTAGTACTCGCCTGCCATCCCCATCTTGCGAGCCTCTGGCCTTGTCTTCGTTGCCCAATACTGTGCGCCGGACACCCCAACTTCAACCACATGGCACCGTTTAACTTTGTAGGTCTAGGCCCTCCCAGGAAGGCTGGGGGTGAAATCTTCCAGGCTTCCCGTCTGGCGTCCACTCTCTAGGGCATTACCCAGTTTGCCATGTCACCACCAGCTCTGTAGCGTGGCATGCACTATCACCACACTCCCTGTTCAGGTCTGTACACCTCCACCGGCTGCAGTGCTGTCCCATTCACACATCATCAGGCAGTTGATGGCCCATTCCTGCAATCCAGACTGCTCTATCGCCTCTGGGGTCCGTCCACACAGTGCTCCAGCATCCCCTCTCCTGCAGACCCTTGATAGCGTCACCTGTCTACCAACTGCCTCTGCTCTCCAGCTGGATGGCTCCTCTGAACTGCGCCAGATGCAATAGGCCCGTGTAGGCAACGCCGCAGCCCCGGTGCTCGCGTGGCCGAGGCCCTCGCCGTGCTCATCCAGTCTGCCAGCGCTCGTCCTCCAGTTCGTGCTGAATCTCAGGCCTCACTCCAACGTCTGAACGCGACCCCGCCGGGTCCTCACAGATCCGCCCAGGTCTCCCCGTCACGGTTCTTCCGATGACCTCAGAGCCGCAAGCGCTGATCAGCGGCCGTGCGATCACGTCAGCCCGGTCCACCTCGACTCTCCGCCGTCCCGTAGGCCCACCAACAGAGGGTCGCTCCGCTTCGCAGTAGGGGCCTCGCGGGAGCTCAAATGCGGCTCTGATTATCGGCACCAGGTTTGTATTGCAGCGCCCGGTCCCTGTAGACAGCAAACACTTCAGGAAATGGCTAATGGTCAGGATAATTGCTGCCTGGGTCCGGAGCTTCCCTAAGAAGCGACCGCCATGTTCGGCAGTTGGCCACGCCCCCGTCAAAAAGGAACAAAAGTCGTGGGTGGGTTTACCACCATCTCTGTATGGCCGTTCGGCCATTTTTAAAATGATTTCCCTTTCCTCGGCTCCTTTACCAATTGCACAACCACCCCTACCCTATAGCACAGCTCTGGTTCAGGCAGTTGAACACCATGCTTAATGAGTTTCTCTGGGTTGGAGGTACCATTAGATTAGCGCTTCACACATGTTTCCACTCTACCTATTGTAGAGGCATTGCGACGGCTGATAACCAATCATATTATGCTGCTTCCCACCTACAGGTGCTAAATGACTGGTGGTACTCCCCCTGAGACAAACCGGCCTATGTGCAGGAGCGCTGGCTTCTAAATGATCTATCACTTTGCAAATATTTATGTGGCCGGGGAAATATCCAGGGCCATTCTCCAGCCACCAAGGTGGTCCTAGGAGTGTGGCGTCAGTCGCTCCGCCTCCCGGTTGGCTGACCTGCCTTACAGGTGCAGACCCTCTATGGTGCAATCGCCTTCTTCCCCAAATACAATGATTCCAAGGGTTCCAGAGCTGGGACCGAATCGGTATCTCTTCATTGGCCAACGTCCTCTAGGGTCTGACAATAAAATCCTTCTCCGATCTTCAAAAAGAATACTCTATCCCACACTTCCAGTTTTATAAGTATCTTCAGTTCCGTCATGCTTTTACTCCTTACCTTAGGGAGATTTCCGTCCTACCTGAATTTAATCCACTAGAGGGAAAGCTCCTTATGGGCGACCTGATTGACCACAAAATCTCCAAAATATATCAAACATTAGTCACCCACAGCGCGTCAACTCTGGAATCCTACTTTTATTCATAGAGTATGGTCATGCCCGACCCTAGATAGATTCTGGAAGGGTGTACGAGATATTGGGGTGGGTTATACCAAACACACCATGCCTAGCGCTACAGCATGTCACAGAAGACATAGGGGGCAACAGATATAAGCGCTATTTATTGTTTCTCGGCCTGACTATTGCTAGGCATGACATACCCGAGTATGTAAGGCACCGGCCACACCCACATTGGAAGCTTGGAAGCGCTGATTAGATTTCTTCATGGGATTGATGGAACCTGTCTGTAAGACTTGTGGATGCCCACACAAACACATATGCATATGGCAGCGCTGGGCAGACTATAGAGGAATTGTCTTGATACCTCCATCATTGCCCACATCTCCAGTTTTGGAGGTTCTGCCCACAGCTAAATCTGGTGTCTATGCATTGAGATTATATGTCAGAAGTGACTAGACTTGCCAACTTGTTGCTTGAAACCTGGTACTGCTATAGAGATCCTACTCTAATGCCTCGCAATCCAGCCGTTTTCTTATTATGGTTGATTTTGGTTTGTTTCCTTTATTGTAGTTTGTTTACTTTTTTACATTGATTGTATGATGTGTCTCATGATAGTCAAGATTATTTCATGTCATGTACATTTACATTATTGTTCAAGGTTATCATGAGGACAAGGAAATATCAATAAAGTTTGTTTTAAAAAAAAATGTGTTTGAGTTAGTGATCATCTGCTTAGCTGGGGCTGCAGGCTTAGTGGACTAAGGCGCCCACTGTAAGGTGCCAGGGTTTGACCTCATGGTCACAGCTTCAAATACCAGTGGTCTTCTCAGCCTTTCATCCTTCTCAGGTCACTAAAGTGAGTACAATTGAGTTGGGTAACAGTAAACACCTGTTATTCAGCACAAAGATACGATTCTGAGTGAACCTGTGCTTTACAAATACATGTTATGTTGTCACTTAAAACTGTGCTGACTACACGTTGTCACAATAATTAATTTGTATTAAACATTGTGCCTGGCTCCATGCTAATTTAAGTGGTTAGTTCTCCTGTTCCATGCTGATTTAAAACGTGCAGATGCATATGACAAACCATTTGATAAATTACTTGAAATTTAAATCTTGCACATATTTTTAAATAGCGTTTCAAATACTCTGTGTCATTAAATACAGTCTGTTTATTGCACGTAGCAGCAATACAGTTCATCTGACAAAATGAAAAATATGCAATATTCTATGTAAGAATTAACGGTAACACATTACTCGGTCACATGTAACACTAGTTGCCACCAAACATTAACATCTTAATAAACTTACAATAGAACATTTGTGAATTTTAGGACCAATCTATTTGGGATACCTTTTCTGCTAGCACCGTGTAAGGTAAAATAATTGTTAATAAATTGAAAGAAGATCCCCCATCAAATGAAATACTACAGAGATTACTCCTCTTCGACTAAAAGGAATCCTTTTTCCGGTGCAGCTGCTAAAATGGCACTGGACTATTAATGGGAAAAGCATTTACTTTAGATTAAGAAGAGTGTAAAGTACAGAAAAGGGCCATGGCTATTAGGGATGTTAAATATTTATGATGTCTGAATTAGCATAGTGAAAGCTCAATTCATCAATTTGCTCTGGTCTGTTTGCAGGCAGAAAAAAAGCCTTCTGAGTGCCCTGTAGAAATATACTGGTTGGTCAATAGCAGAACGACGGCACAATTTATTAGGAACCTGTGGTAAGGTTTGCGTGTTGAATTTTACTTAAAGATACTTGTTGCACCATTTCACTTTAAAGGCATATCGGCAAGTGTGCTGAATTATGAATTGGCCTCTGATAAACATTTTGTCAAGATGCTTCCTGCAACATTATAGATAGCTAAATATTTAGTGACTGGGAAAAGTACGCATCTTAGAGTCCCACTGAGTCTATATCTAGAGAATACCACATCCCTCCAGGATGGGAGGTACATAATATCTACAATCTGACCGCCATAGCTTTGCTTATTTTTTGTCATTTTGTTAGAATTTTATCCTGAAATATCAAAACTTGGCAGTGTCCTTGGGAACGTTATTCTTTAAGAGATGTTGATGCCTGTTTTTTAATATGCCTGGTACTACTGACAAAGCAAAAAACGGCATTTGAATTAAAAACACCTTTTTCCAAAAAGCTGCCAGTTTTTCATCAGAGGTCAACATGTTTTGAAAGCCCTAGAAATAGTGTTTGCACATCTTAAGCTTTTCATAGTTTAAAAGACATTTGGCACTATTTTGCATTGTCACCTCCACAAGTTCTGACACAAACTCCCACATGCACTGTGCTGTTATGTTTCTTATATATATATATATATATATATATATATATATATATATATATATATATATATATATATATATATATATATATATTATCGCGGTCGCCAGTAGATAGTTTAGTTAGGACCGTGTTTCCATAGGAAATCTGAAAATTCTATTTTGAATAACTTTGGCGCAGGTTGACGAATCCTCGCGAAGTTTTCAAAACTAATGGGGCGCTCCGCTTAGCTCCTACCCTGAAAGTCTCGGGGTGATTCGTCAAGCGGGGGCTGAGAAAAAAGGGGGGTCCCAAAACGTGTTTTCCCCATGCATTTTCCCATAGGACCTTTAGTCGAAGGTACAGCCCGAACGGCTTAACAGAATTACTTGAAATTTGGCAGAGAGGTAGTCCTCAGGTCAGGCATGTGCCTTTTGCATATATGGTGTCAATCTGTTCAGTAGTTTCTGAGAAAATTGCAGTTAAAAGCACATAAATATCTATAAGCGCGCACCGTGCGCGCACGGTGCCGTGCGCGAGCGTAATTCTGATTGGTGGTTACATGTCAGTCAACGTTCGAATCGGTCGAAATCAGGAAGTGTCGGCCGCCATTTTCTGTGTTTTGGTTGTGTGACAGTGAAAAAGAAAGGTGGAGAACATGAAAAGGGGGCAGGGTAGAGAGTTCCTGACCCCCTAGCCTTTGTCAGAGGGTCCCTGAAGAACCCCGAAGGATGAAAAAAACATTTATTTTTTTCAAAAAATCGCGGGGTGCGCGCACCATGCGCGCACGGTGCGCGATCGGTGAAAAACCCTAAAAAACATTTTAAACTGTTTTATTACAGGATACAGTCAATCTATAACTATATACATAGGTAGTTTATTGTAAAATAAATATATGAAAAATATAATGATACATACATAACTTAGCATTTAAAAAACATTACAAATTCACTTAAAAAACCATAGGTTTCACACACGTTATAGTTAGGAATTAGCATTTAAAAAACCTAGCAAATTCACTTAAAAAACCATAGGTTTCACACATGTTATAGTTAGCTGGACATTTCACTCGTAAAAAGCCATTGAAATTCCCCCGTTATAGTTAGTTCAGATAACTATAACTCGTGCGACCGCCACTCTATCACAAGGATGATGTCATAAGTGATGTAATATGTGACGTCATGAGCAGTGGATTGCGGGCGCGCGAGTTATAGTTATCTGAACTAACTATAACGGGGGAATTTCAATGGTTTTTTACGAGTGAAATGTCCAGCTAACTATAACATGTGTGAAACCTATGGTTTTTTAAGTGAGTTTGCAAGGTTTTTTAAATGCTTATTCCTAACTATAACGTGTGTGAAACCTATGGTTTTTTAAGTGAATATATATATATACAAAACCATTGAAATTCCTCCGTTATATTTAGTTCTGCTAACTATAACTCACGCGCCCGCAATCCACTGCTGATGATGTCACATATTACATCATTCATGACCTGGTCAGTGACATCACTGATGGCATCACTGATGACATCTCAAATGACATCACTGATGACATCATCCAGTGAATGTGGTTTGGTTCGGTATTTAAATATATATTATATATATCGCAATCTGCATTGAAGAATGAGTGGATATATAAATATCTGGATGGAGGATTTAGTAGCAGTGTGATTGACTGTTTACTTGACTAATTTATAGTGTCTCACTAAATATATTGGATAGTGATTAAACTGTGTGAATATCTGAATCACTTTGTTTAGTTGTTGTGTAAACTGAGGTGAGGTGCAGAGAGGTGTTCAGAGGCCATGCCACTTTTTACAACACTCAGCAACACAGCTCCGTGGCGCTTACCGGAGGTACCTGATGAGCTAGTTGTCCCCCAGGTACCCTCAGGATTAGAGAGGAATTAATTCCTCAACTTAAAACGTGCCACAGGGCATGTTTGCACACATGTCAGCTCATGCCCCGCCCCCTCCCTTCACCACTGTGCAAACGCACCCTGTGGCGCATTTTAAGTTGGGGGATTAACTCCCCTTGAATCCTGAGGGTTCCTGGGGTGCAACTATCCCACCAGCTACCTCCATTAAGCGCCACAGAGCTGCGTTGTAGAGAGGTGTAAAAAAGGCGTGGCCACAGAACACCTCTCTGCAATGCAGCCCCCTGGCGCATACTGGAGGTTCCTGGTGGGCTAGTTGGCCCCTAGGGACCCCCAGTATTCAACGGGAATTCGTTCCCCATCTGCAAACGCGCCAGGGTGCGCGTTTGCAGAGTGCAGCAAAAAGGGGGCATGGCCTCCATGATCCTGTTTTTTCTTTTTTTTTTAAGAAGGGGGGCTGTGTAGCCCCCCTTCTTTTTCGACTTTATTGGCCCTGGGGACCCCATCTCCCAGGGCCTGCCCCCTAATTTAAAAAAAAAAAAAATTGGAAGGTGGCCGCATTGCCCCCCTTCCGAGGCCTTAATCGGTCCTGGGGACCCCATTCCCTGGGGCACGGCCTTTAATTTTTTTTTCTCTTTTGGAGGGGGGCTGTGTTGCCCCCCTCCTCAGGCCACCTATGGCCCCGGGGACCCCATCCCCCGGGGCCGGCATTTGTCTGTTTTTTTTTTTATATATTCGGGCCTTGGGGGTCCTTGTGGGACCCCTGGGCAGGCCTAGGGGGTCAGGGTGTTTCTTCCCTGCCCCCTTTTTGCGTTTTTTGCATTTTTTTCACTGCTTGCCGAGGCACAAGATGGCTGCCAACACTTCCTGGTTTGAAGTGCTGACAGCCAATTAGCATAAAGCTTGTGCTCGGGAGGATCCGCGGCCCTAGATATATCTATGTTTTTACTTTTGAATTTCTCAGGAACTACTGAACGGATTTACACCATTTAACCAAAAGGCATGAGTGTGAACCAAGGGCTACCTCTTTGCTAAATTTGGTGTAATTTCGTTCAGCAGTTCGGGCTGTAGCTGCGACTAACGGTCCCTATGGAAAATTGCATGAGGAAAACACGTTTTGGGACCCCCTTTTTTCTCAACCCCCGCTTGACGAATCACCCCGAGACTTTCAGGATAGGAGCGGACCGAGCGGGCCACGAGTTTTGAGAATTTCGTGAAGATTCGTCAACCGGCGCCAAAGTTATTCCAAATAGAATGTTGCGGATTTCCTATGGATAATAGGTCCTAACTATAACTACCTACGGGCGACCGCCAGTAGGTTATATATATATTTATATATACATATATATATATATATATATATTACAGATTTCATCTGCTGAGCAAAAGCATATATCCAAGAACGGACACGGACCCAGATTCGGTGCAAAGATGGTTTATTCCTCACCAGTCGCCATTACGCGTTTCGGCTCGCTTGAGCCTTGATCACATCACATATATCTGTGTGTGTGCGTATACACAGACACACATACATATATATAGATATATGGTAACCACAGTCCTTTTGCCGAATCTTCAGCTAAAACAAAGGTGCAGACTTTGTCGTGGAGTTCAAGAAAGGTGCTTTATTGCATTGAACTGTGCATCAAAAGGTAAAAGCAAGTGCCCAGCCTGACGCGTTTCAACCACGTTGCCGCGGTCTTGATCACATGACGGGCTGGACCAACAAACAACTTTAAATAGTAATACAACCCATTACATCCCTGTTAGAACACACCCACAAGTAATAGACATAAACAACATACTTCAATAGCTCCTCTGCTTATAGTAAAACAATAGGAGCTTTACCATTTTTCTTAATTCAAGATATGAAAAAAGAATAAAATATGCAGTGCAATGAAATGGTCCAGTAATATAAATTAACCCCGGGCGTAGCACTACGCTTCGCCCACGTAGTGTACGTAGCGCTGCCTGCTTCGCACTTTCCGAAGTAGGCGAAGCAGGGCAGCGCTACGCACACGCCGAGGGCGAAGCGTAGCTGCTTGCCACCCGCCACCCACCTCCCGCCCGCCCTTCTTTTAAATAATATAAGCATTGAAAAATAAATTAAAATAAGTCGACTTACCCGTAAGCGCGGCGTCTCCGGGGCTCCTTCTTTCTGTTTCTAATTTCTTCTGGCAAATGCGCATGCGCGGACACCCGCGCATGCGCATTTCTCGCGAGAAATGCGCATGCGCGGGCGTCCGCGCATGCGCATTTGCCAGAAGAAATTAGAAACAGAAAGAGGGAGCCCCGGAGACGCCGCGCTTACGGGTAAGTCGACTTATTTTAATTTATTTTTCAATGCTTATATTATTTAAAAGAAGGGCGGGCGGGAGGTGGGTGGCACGTAGTGGGGCTACGCGAAGCGCGTAGTGTGCGTAGATTTGGGCACACTACGTGCTGCTTCACGTAGCCCCACTACGCCCACCCTTAATATAAATACAGAATTAGAAACATTATGTCAAAGTGACCATATCGTATTGTTCTAATATATGTGTTGCCTTGATCAACCATTAAAATTACAGTCAAAGTACAAGTATGCTATCACTAAAATCAGTAAAGTGCTATGAAAGTAACGTGCTAGTGCAAGAAAAGAGATTCAATAGATGTGCAACTGTCAACATTAATTCATGTATGTTGTAGTAAAGTATATAACATTGCCGCTTGCTGAAAGACCTAACATACTATGAATAAAGTGCAAGTGAACAATAAAATTGCTTATAGAAAAGTCAGGTGACCAAAGTTAAATCTGATACCCACTTAATAGTGGCTATATTACACGACTGTCTCATTATTCTAGATAAAGTGCAAGTGCGTAATAGACCAATAAGTGATACATATTCTAGTAAGACAAGATGTTAAAAAGCCTTCTCATTGCGACATGTTAACACTGCATGGGGCTAAAACCAGTTTTAAAACGCTCCTAAACAGAGTAAAACTAGGAACAACCCAGTAAAACCCAGTAAAAACAGAGTTAAAAAAAACTAGTTAAACAACAGCATATAAAACTCAAGATATGGCATCCAACCTAAAAGACTGTACCTTGAAAACCATCCTATAACAAATTATGAAGATCTTCTCCTGTGTTCAAACAATTTGGCATCTTGGTATCAAGCAGCATAATAAATTCTGATTCTAGTTGCCTAAGTCTTTTTTCTCTGTTACCACCCCTAGTGGATTTGGGCACTGAACCAACCACATAGTAACAGAGATCATTGATATTGTTATTGTGGACAAATTTCAAGTGATGAGCTACTGGGTAATTAGAATCAGAATTCACAACTGCCCGTAAATGTTTGAGTATTCTATTAAACACTTGAAGTTTAGTACTTCCAACATATTGCAGATGACATGTGCATTCCAAAATGTAGACTGCAAAATCAGTCCTGCAGGTATAATGACCCTGAATTTTAACGGGTTTGGAATCAAAAGCAGTGCTATATTCAGTGATATTCTTACCAAATTTACAAGCTCGGCACGAGCTACATTTAAAAAATCCTGGCCGTGCCGTTAACCAAGGTCTAGATCGAGTCACCTTTGGACTAGACTTAACTAAAACATCTCTCATCGAAGGTGCCCATCTGAAGGTTAGATTGGGAAGATCCGGTAATATTTTTGACATTGTAATGTCAGACAAAACTATTGGCCAGTTCTTATACAGGATCTTACGTACTTGTCTCTCCTGTTGACTATATGTCATGATAAATCTCACTGCATTCAGTTGTTCGCAACACTGCACGTTGGTGGTAGTTTGAATAGAGGATGCACTGGTGGCTATAGTAGCCAGATATTGTTCCCTATTTTGATTATTGGCTCTATCTAAGGCCGCCTTGAGATCTTTAGTTTTGTAGCCCCTAGTGTTAAAACGTTGGAAGTCTTCTGCCTGGCATTCGACTAAGTCAGCATCTGTGCTACAGATTCGCCGGATCCTTAAAAACTCCCCATAGGGGATACTCTGAATGAGATGTTTGGGGGGGAACTGCTTGCATGGAGTACAGAATTTCCAGCAGTTGTTTTCCTATGGAGTTTAGTTTGAATAGTATTGTCTTCTATGTACGACTCTACATCTAAAAACTGCACTCTCTCATTACTTATGTTAGCTGTAAAATTTAAATTTAAATTGTTGATATTTATGGCATCGATGAATTGACTGGCCGATTCACTAGTTCCTCTCCATATTAAACAAATGTCATCAATAAACCTCCACCAATGGAGTACATGTGCATCATACATATCTTTGTGGACGCTTCTGAGGACATGCTCCTCCCACCAACCAACGTGTAAACACGCATAGCTGGGAGGGAAGCATGCCCCCATCGCCACCCCTCGTAACTGCTGGTAAATGTCTTCATTAAACATAAAGTAATTACTGGTGAGACATATCTCAATCATTCTTAAAATCATCTTGTTCACAATAATGAATACTACGCCTTTCCAGATAGTCTTCTACTGCTTTCATACCGTCTAAATGATGAATACTGGTATACAATGAATATATGTCCATTACTATCAAGAGACTGTCTTCTTCCCATTGTACTGATTGTATTTTAGATAGAAAATGGCCTGTCTCTCTGATAAAAGAAGGGAGATGTTCCACAAATTCATGCAAGAAAAAGTCCACATATGTTGACATGAGTTCTAAAAGACCTTTTTGTGCAGATATTATTGGTCTACCCGGTATCGGTGTTACTTTCTTATGAATCTTAGGTATGAAATACAAAGTAGAAGTCAAAGGAAATTAATTCTTTAAAAAACAGTATTCATTTTTTGTTAGTAGGCCAATACGCTTCCATTGGGCCAATTCTTGGAACACAAGATCTTTATTTTGTCTCAGTTCAGTAAAAGAAGCTTTTCTGTAACAGTCCAATTCATTTAGATGATGAGAGGCTTCTTCCATATACATAGTTTTAGGCCACAAGACTATGTTGACTCCCTTGTCCGCCTTGTTAATATTCAACCCATCATTGGTTTGCCCTTTTTGAATTACATTAGAGTACTGTATCTCCAAATGTTTTCTTTGTCTACTTTTGCGTAAGACATTTCTATTAAGCTTTTTTTAAGTCTTCATTGACACAGTCATTTCATTTCATAAGGCTTTATTCGAACACAAAACGAGTTCATAAAAGCACACATTACTAAACAACAGCATATAAAACTCAAGATATGGCATCCAACCTAAAAGACTGTACCTTGAAAACCATCCTATAACAAATTATGAAGATCTTCTCCTGTGTTCAAACAATTTGGCACCTTGGTATCAAGCAGCATAATAAATTCTGATTCTAGTTGCCTAAGTCTTTTTTCTCTGTTACCACCCCTGGTGGATTTGGGCACTGAACCAACCACATAGTAACAGAGATCATTGATATTGTTATTGTGGACAAATTTCAAGTGATGAGCCACTGGGTAATTAGGATCAGAATTCACAACTGCCCGTAAATGTTTGAGTATTCTATTAAACACTTGAAGTTTAGTACTTCCAACATATTGCAGATGACATGTGCATTCCAAAATGTAGACTGCAAAATCAGTCCTGCAGGTATAATGACCCTGAATTTTAACGGGTTTGGAATCAAAAGAAGTGCTATATTCAGTGATATTCTTACCAAATTTACAAGCTCGGCACGAGCTACATTTAAAAAATCCTGGCCGTGCCGTTAACCAAGGTCTAGATCGAGTCACCTTTGGACTAGACTTAACTAAAACATCTCTCATCGAAGGTGCCCATCTGAAGGTTAGATTGGGAAGATCCGGTAATATTTGTGACATTGTAATGTCAGACAAAACTATTGGCCAGTTCTTATACAGGATCTTACGTACTTGTCTCTCCTGTTGACTATATGTCATGATAAATCTCACTGCATTCAGTTGTTCGCCACACTGCACGTTGGTGGTAGTTTGAATCGAGGATGCACTGGTGGCTATAGTAGCCAGATATTGTTCCCTATTTTGATTATTGGCTCTATCTAAGGCCGCCTTGAGATCTTTAGTTTTGTAGCCCCTAGTGTTAAAACGTTGGAAGTCTTCTGCCTGGCATTCGACTAAGTCAGCATCTGTGCTACAGATTCGCCGGATCCTTAAAAACTCCCCATAGGGGATACTCTGAATGAGATGTTTGGGGGGGGACTGCTTGCATGGAGTACAGAATTTCCAGCAGTTGTTTTCCTATGGAGTTTAGTTTGAATAGTATTGTCTTCTATGTACGACTCTACATCTAAAAACTGCACTCTCTCATTACTTATGTTAGCTGTAAAATTTAAATTTAAATTGTTGATATTTATGGCATCGATGAATTGACTGGCCGATTCACTAGTTCCTCTCCATATTAAACAAATGTCATCAATAAACCTCCACCAATGGAGTACATGTGCATCATACATATCTTTGTGGACGCTTCTGAGGACATGCTCCTCCCACCAACCAACGTGTAAACACGCATAGCTGGGAGGGAAGCATGCCCCCATCGCCACCCCTCGTAACTGCTGGTAAATGTCTTCATTAAACATAAAGTAATTACCGGTGAGACATATCTCAATCATTCTTAAAATCATCTTGTTCACAATAATGAATACTACGCCTTTCCAGATAGTCTTCTATTGCTTTCATACCGTCTAAATGATGGATACTGGTATACAATGAATATATGTCCATTACTATCAAGAGACTGTCTTCTTCCCATTGTACTGATTGTATTTTAGATAGAAAATGGCCTGTCTCTCTGATAAAAGAAGGGAGATGTTCCACAAATTCATGCAAGAAAAAGTCCACATATGTTGACATGAGTTCTAAAAGACCTTTTTGTGCAGATATTATTGGTCTACCCGGTATCGGTGTTACTTTCTTATGAATCTTAGGTATGAAATACAAAGTAGAAGTCAAAGGAAATTAATTCTTTAAAAAACAGTATTCATTTTTTGTTAGTAGACCAATACGCTTCCATTGGGCCAATTCTTGGAACACAAGATCTTTATTTTGTCTCAGTTCAGTAAAAGAAGCTTTTCTGTAACAGTCCAATTCATTTAGATGATGAGAGGCTTCTTCCATATACATAGTTTTAGGCCACAAGACTATGTTGACTCCCTTGTCCGCCTTGTTAATATTCAACCCATCATTGGTTTGCCCTTTTTGAATTACATTAGAGTACTGTATCTCCAAATGTTTTCTTTGTCTACTTTTGCGTAAGACATTTCTATTAAGCTTTTTTTAAGTCTTCATTGACACAGTCATTTCATTTCATAAGGCTTTATTCGAACACAAAACGAGTTCATAAAAGCACACATTACTAAAAACATCAATGGCGTCCTTTGGCATAGTGGGAATGAAGGTTGAAGGCGGACAAAGGCGGATGGAATGGACTGATAGAAGGATTTTTACAAATAATATAGACATATATATATATATACTTTATTTTTTATATGTTTTTAAACTTTAAATTAATTAATTACATTTAACTGTAATCTCTTTTAAACTTTAACTGTACCTAACCTTAAATAACATATATGGAAAAACATAAGTTTATATATCACCCAGTGTTGGTCGCCAATCTGTAGTTAGTTGCCATAGAGTTTCCGTGGGAAGTGGGTTTTTATTTCACTAATAACTTTGTGACGGTTCGCGAACTATAATAAAACTTTCCAAAAAGTAAGTTCATTGTCCACAGCTCCTTCCTGGAAAGCTTCACGCCAATCCGTCATATGGGGGCCAAGAAAAAGGGGAGTTCCCAAAACGCTGACATCCCATGTTAATTTTCATAGAACATTTGGGCAAGCAATATGGAAAAAAATGCTCAACAGAATTACACCAAATTAGGCAGAAAAAGTTAGAACTTTATACGGAAAGCGGGCTTTTTGCTATTTGGTGAACATTTTTTGAGAAATTCACGTTTGAAGAGGTGCTTGGGGTGGTCATTAAAGGATTACAAATGATGGTCCTGTGGAGTCCCATAGGACAATAATTCAAAAAAATAGCACCTTTTGATTGGCCTGGGGACCTTTTTCTCCCCTGGGTATTTGGGTACCATGGGACCAGGACTGATCCTGCTGTATCAGTAGATTTGATTGACTGCCACAGCTCTTCAGAGAATGCAGTGCAGCCATTAGGAGACTCTGCAAATATGTCTCTGAGTACTGAATGTTGGTTATACAAAGACCCATAAGGAGCAATGAGACCAGATGGGAACACCCTTACCACCCTGGGACCATGTTGAGGGGATCCAAAAAGGGGCATAAGTTATGGTTAGCTCGCTGAACAATAACTGATGAATTTGAGTGTTTTTCGTTTTTTAAATATTAGGTTTTAACGCTTTTCGAATCCTAACTATAATGTTACTTTAATGTTTGGTTTTTCAGAGAATATTTGTAGGTGTACATATTGACATAATTTATCCTTTCTGCAGGGTCACCTCAAATTTTTAGGGCCTTTTGGCTGAATCCTATTTTTGCTAACTATAGAACTATGTGCATTCTACCTCTGCTAACCAGTGGTAAAATACTTGTGCTCCTCCTTTCAACAGGATAAAATTAGTATACTCTTGATTGGTCTGGGCGCGGTGACAGGGCGCACATCCAGGGGCTGAAGGGGAGGCATGTGCTCCTTGCAGGCTGTAATGCAGCCTGCATTGAGAAGGGGAAAGTGCCGTTGACTGGTTTGGGCAGCCTCAGAGGGCCGACCAAACAGTCATTGCGCACTTAGGAGTAACAAACCACTCCTCCCCTGCTCTACTCCGTTAGCAGAACAGCTCCGCCCACCTGCCCGCCCGCAAAGGAAACATAAAATGGTAATAACTAAACGCCATTACCATTTTATGTTTTTGCTTCTCGCACTGCGAGAAACAGTGCAGTGCCGCACCTCCGCCGCAGCGGAGGAACTGCCACTGATGTTGACCATCTATAGGGGTATATTTGTTTGAAATCTCCCCCTGCCCCGACCTCGCATTTTAACTCTATCCTATGGGACACCTAAATAAAGTTGATTGGGCCCTCTGTATATAGTTTTAATCAAGTTGGTGTCATACTTTTTTGCACTCTACCCCTCACTTACCCTATGAAATGGCTCATCTCTTTAAAAACACATCACCTCCTCCCTTCGGAGAGTTGTAGTCCACACCTGGTACCTTGTGGTCCAGGTGTGAGGAGGGAACCCAATGATGAAGCATGTCATCCAAGGGTGAATGAGGGTTCTTGTCCTTTGAAAACATTTCTCCAGATACTACACCACCTACACACAAATATACACACATTATACATGTTTTTCTTGTTAGCTCTTCTTATTGTTGGTATTTAAACAGACATACCTTTTAGGGAGATTGACTATAGCTGCACAATGTGCCACAGAATTTTTCCTTTCTGCAATTCAGCAAAATGTTCAGAACTAGTGAAAGTGACATGCACACCCTTAGCCCCTGATGGCTTTACCTGGAGTATGCCTCCTTCCAGTCTAACTCCCTCAACATGCTGCTCTTTCCTGATGAGGGGCAAGAAGAAAGAAGAAAAAGTGGGAACTATAGAAGATACACAGCATTGGCAGCGCCGGAGCAGCAGAGGACAAGTCAGTGTGGTGGTTGCTAGGCATGACTACCCTTCATTGGCACCCATGACCCACAGGCCCCTGCTGCATGATGCAGGGACTACTACAGTCAATGGGGTAACCCGGTGTCCCTCAGAACCTGGGCATGTGTAAAACAATCTACACTCGGTCCTGTCGGGTAAATGATGCAGAGAGGCAGAATAAGATATGAAGTAGAAGAAAGCGAGGGACTGCCATCAATATTGCGAGTTTGGCCACTGCAGATATAAAGGTCACTTTTCCCTCAGTCTGCCAAGAGGATCGTTTGCGTTGCGTGTTCCTGTTTGCACACATGCGTGTTTCCTCTGGTTGTGTGTTTGTAGGTACCGGAGGATGTGTGCCTTCCTGTCTGCATCTTCCAGCGTGCATCCGATGCGCTTCTGCATGGGTAAAACCTAGCATCTGTGGTCAATTCTAAACGCACTGAAGTTGAGGTTGTAATGATTTTCTGGAATCCTTTGTCTCCGCCTCATCCTTCCAGCGCTTGCTTTTTTTATCATGACGCTGCTTATCACACGAGCTGGCTTGCTATTGTCACGCCCTCTGGCATTTCTCTTTCTAAAGCCCTTGGGGCAGATTTACAAGCCCCGTACGCCACATTTGCTCCGCCGTTGCGTCACTTTTGTGACACAGCGGCGGTGCAAAGCCAGCGCCATGCTGAGGGGGAATTTACAACGTGACGCATCTAGGGAGATGCGTCACGTTGTAAAGCCCTGCGCCACATGTGGGCGTTCTGGCGCAGGGGGGGGCGTTCTGGCGCAGGAACGCCTCCTAAAAGTGGCTGAGTGAAATCTACAAGATTTCACTCAGTCACTTTTACTACCATGCTGTGTCAAAACCCTGCGCCTGCTTGAAGCAGGCGTAAGGATTGACGCAGCATGTTAGGCATAGGGACACCCTGAGCCTTGCTGGAGCTGCGACGCGCTTGCGGCGCGACTCCAGCAATGCGTCACCTTTACGGCAGCACTTTCCCCATGGTGCGCCGTATTGTAAATGCGGCGCATCCATGGTGGCGCAAGAGGAGTCTGCCGTGATGCAAAATAACTGGCGCATCCCTGCTGATATGCAGGGATGCGCCAGTTAATGTAAATCTGCCCCCTTGAGTTTTACGAAGACTCACTTTCTTCGAATATTAAAAGTCTTCCTTTAGAGAATACGATTCCAAAAGGTATAGGATGGCCTGCTTGGCGCCATATTTTTACTGGATATCTTGCACAATGGTGGCCGTTTGGCACTGCTGTCTGTGGCTCAGGGGTTAATGCTTTCGGCTTGGGTTCTCCTAACAGAAGGGTGACACGGCTCTTCGGCTGAAATCTAAGTGCTAATGACCGGTGCCCTTCACCCCCGCGCTGCCTCCGAGCTGCCGGGTCCGGAGACAAATGCCCGGGATGGGCCCAGCTTCGGCAAAGTGTGCAGTATTTAACATTTGAACTTCCACTCCTTGTGGGGGCTGTGGGGCGTTTTGTCCTGGGGTCACTGACCCCCTGCTCCTCCATCAGCTGCCTTGAAACCTTAATTGAATGACAGATGGTCAGCTCGGAGAGGCAGGAGCTGGAAAGTGCCACTTGCCTGTAGCAAAATATATATATTCAAGAAACCTGTGCTATCTGTTTACTCCTCAGCAGATCACAAACGATGGAACTGGGGGCCTTCAAGAAACCAGAGCTGCGCCCCAGACACGTACCTTGGGGCAAAATACGGGGAGCTGATTCCGCGCTGGACCACAAAATGGCGCCCTCTCTCTTATTTACCAAAGTGAAAGATAAGAATGCTGGAAATTAGTTCCGAGCACTTTTGAGAGAAGTGCTGTATAATATACCCCGGCGCTCTTTTCGGTGTTCGGTGAATTGGTTTCTGCACACAGCCTAAAGACACAACACACATACGTCATTGTTTTTGTTATGTTGTGTATTTAGGCCTTGGGTCGTTGTGCACGCTCCAAAAATACGATTGGAAACTTTACTTCGACTTGTTTCTAATGTACGTTCAAGCTGGATGCGTAATCGTGACCTCAGATCCAGGGTGCTTGGCTTAAACGGACCCAATTGCATCAATGCAGCTCCCTCCCTAATCCCTTTGCGACAGTATCAGGCCTGTTCTTTTGTGCCCTTTCAATTTACTTAAGCCATTCCCGGCATTGTGCCCAGCACACGCCATTTTCAAGGCTTTGTCCGAGGAGAGAATGGGGCACGGCAGTGGGGCAGGACCTGTATAATGAAGCGTGGACGTCCTCTCGCTGGACGGCTCTTAAAAAAAATAGACGTTTACCAGGAAGCTGAGAGGACCCAAGCCAACGAAAGCACAACCGGAAGAAGAAAGACTGCCCTCTGTCTTTCTTCCAGGGCGGCTGAAACAACATTCCCAGTTTTCGCTACAGGCAATGTGCCAGCTCTCTGCCACCAAGGGTGTGGATAGGGTGTGTGATGTGCATTTTCAAATACCGTTCATGTACATCATCAATAAACGTTATTAGGCTTTATGTTATAAAGTCATAACATCGCAATACAAATAAATTCAGGTACAAAATAATGCTAATGGGAAAGCAGAACAAAGTCACAAGGATAGAACCCAACAATGTCGACTGAGGTTGTCGCTGTGCCTTCCCTGAGAAACTGCCGCTATAGATAGGTTTGTATATTCGCATCCAGTGCTGAGTTACTCAAATGTTCTGGTGGGTGCTTCACACATTCGATAATGGGCCATCCCAAGTCCTTTTGGTGGGGGTGAGACGATTGGTCCCATTCTTTATATACGTCTCACTTCCAGAGATTAACAACATTGTCTTTGGTATGAAAATTCCTAAAAATGGTTGCTTTCCACCTTGGCCTTTGTGTGCGCGTTTTAAAGGAGCGTTGCCCTAGTTGCATTAATTCTAAGAAGCACAGCCCCATGCCGGGTCAGCTGCTCCATTCTATTGAGCCGGCGCTGACATTTGACTTTGGTGGGAGAGAGGTCAGGGGTCATGTAACTGATGACCAGCCGAAGATGCTGATTTCTTTCTTCTTCCTACCGTTTTAGGACATTGTCTTGTCTTTGGGGTGAAGGATGAAGTCAGGCGCAAGGTGATTTAGACGGATTCTTTCGATTTTCCAGGGCCCAGTCACGCCATGAGGAATTAATGCAAACAATGGGCATGTGCAGTGCACAAAAGAACACAACATATGTGCGGATAGAGATGACATGAAAAGGAGCTTACGAGGGCCTGGCAACGCAACACGCTCATGTGTGCAATGCATATGGCTGATGGACTGGCGCTGTGAATTCAGTTGTGTAGTGTCATAACTCCTAACACCAGCGGAGGTTTGAAGTGCTGCTATATTAATACATTAATAAATATCTGATATGTCTGTTTGTGTGTGCGATACGTGTTTGTTGTGTTTTGTGTGTAGGGGGAGTGTGTAAGCGTGCACATTTTGCAGTGGTTGTGTACCTCTGTGCTTGTCTACTTCTGTATGTCCTTTTGGCTGTATATTTCTGATTGTTTACGCCTGCTCGTCTGTGTGTGCCCAACGACGCGCATGTGTCAATATTGATGCTGTGTGTCCGCATATCTGCGATAATGGGGCTCTGTGTGTTTTCTGTCGGGGTGTGCGTTTCTGTAGTTATATCTTGCTTTGTTCCTGTGGGCGTATCGGTTAGTGACTGTCGTAATGCCTGTGTGTGAGGGTGTGAGAAAGAGAGAGCAGAGAGATATATTCAATCTGTATTTGTGTGTGTGTGTGTGTGTGTAAGAGAGGGAAAGCAGAGAGGGACATATTCTGGCGATGGCTTTTTGTGTGTGTGCGAGAGAGAGAGAGAGAGAGAGAGAGAGAGGCTGTGGGTGTGTGTATGTGTGTGAGCAAGAGAGATAGATATGCTATATTTTGTTGTGTTTGTGTGTGTGTGTTTGTTGGTAATAGAGGGAGAGCAGCTAGGGAGGGATTCTGTCTGACTATTTTGAGAGAGAGCTTGTGTGTGTGTGTGTGTGTGTGTGTGTATCAAAAAGAGATATTCTATCTTTTGTTGTGTGTATTTGTGTGTTGGTAAGAGAGGGAGAGCAGATATGGAGGGATTCTCTCTTTGGCTGTTTGTATATTGAGAGAGAGACTGTGATTGTGTGTGAGAGAGATATTCTATCTTTTGTTGTGTATGTTTGTGTTTGTGTGTGTGTGTGTGTGTGTTTGTTGGTAAGGGAGGGAGAGTAGATAGGGAGGGGTGCTGTCTTTGGCTGTATGTTGAGAGAGAGGTTGTGTGTGAGAGAGAGAGCGCACAGAGGGAGAGATTTTGTCTTTGGCTGTTTGAGCGTGAGAGAAAGGCTGTGATTGTGGTTGTGTGTGAAAGAGAGCAGAGAGGGAAAGATTATGTATTTGGATCTGTGAGTGTGAGTGTGAGGGAATAGAGGTTGTGTATTTGTGTTTGTGTGTGTGACAGAGTTAGGGACAGCAGAGAGGGAGAGAATCTGGCTGTGTGTGTATGAGAGAGAGAGGCAGTTGTGGTTGTGTGTGTGTGTGTGTGTGTGTGTGTGAGAGAGAGAGAGAGAGAGATTCTATATTTTGTTGTGTGTGTGTTTGTGTGTGTGAGAGAGATTCTATCTTTTGTTGTTGTGTGTGTGTGTGTGTGTGTGTGTGTGTGTGTGTGTGTGTGTGTGTGTGTGTGTGTGTGTGTGTGTGTGTGTGTGTGTGTTGTTGGTGAGAGAGAGCAGATAGGGAGAGATTCTGTCTTTGGCTGTTTGTATGTTGAGAGAGGTTGTGTGTGAGAGAGAGACAGATTCTGTCTATGGCTGTTTGTGTGTGTAAGAGAGAGACTGTAGTTGTGGTTGTGTGTGTGAGAGAGATAGAGAAATATTCTATCTTTTGTTGTGTGTATTTGTGTGTGTGTGTTTGTTGGTAAGAGAGGGAGAGCAGATAGGGAGGGATTCTGTCTTTAGTTGTTTGTATGTTGAGAGAGATGTTGTGTGTGTGTGAGAGACAGATTCTGTCTATGCCTGTGTGTGAGAGAGAAGCTGTAGTTGTGGTTGTGTGTTTGTGTGTGAGAGAGAGAGATTCTATCTTTTGTGTGTGTGTTTGTTGGTAAGAGAAGGAGATCAGATAGGGAGGGATTCTGTCTTTGGTTGTTTGCATGTTGAGACAGAGGTTGTGTATCAAGGAGAGAGCAGAGAGGGAAAGATGCTGTCTTTTGGCTGTGTGTGTGTGAGGGAGAGAGGTTGTGTATTTGTGTGTGTGTGTGAGAGAGAATCAGGGAGAGCAGAGAGGGAGGGAATCTGTCTGTTTGTGTATGACAGAGAGGCTGTGTTTGTGTGTTAGAGAGAGATGGATATTGAGCAGAGGGAGAGATTCTAGCTTTTGCTGTGTGTATGGAAAGAGTGTGTGTGTGTTTCTGCTCATGTGCGCGGGCGCTAGCCCTTTAAAAGCTGTGATTCGCACAATTACTGGGATTACTGTAAAAGGGTATTGATTTGTAGCCTGTATTGTTTGGTCAGAGGGAGCCAGGCAGCAGCCTCCACCAACTAATTCCAGTGTAAGCACTAAACCATTTATAAATGTTTTATTGCAGTGCACCACCAACACCTGCTGCATAATAATTATCGCAGGATGCGAGGCGTCCACACACAACATAATCATGTGCAGCGGCCCTGTGTGTGTGTGTGTGTGTGTGTGTGTGTTTGCTTCCTAATTACGGGCCGGCCAGCCAGCCAGAAGCAAGAAGGCCCAAATGAAGGAGCGAGATGCAGGCTAATGCAGAGATAGCTGACATCAACTTCCGTTAGGCAGCTCCTGCAGATCGAACCCTTCGATTGTAACTGAAACAATTTGCATACTGATTCCCTCTCGTAGCCCTGCAGATCTATAACCAGCCAGGCAGCTATTCAAATGCAGGGAACATCTCTTAAAAGCAAGGCTGGGCTGGCTAAAATGCGGGTGCTGCGGAGGAGAAAACACCGAGATTTTGGGGGCGAAATGGAGCTGGGGCTCGCTTGTTTGTGCCTTGAACGTGAGGAAGGAGTATCGATCCGTTTTCAGGGCGTCGGGGACGACAGCCGGGGATGCTGGCTCTACCTTGACCTGCACAAAAGGGACGCCGAGGCAGCCTGGGCGCACGGACACTGCTCGGATCTTGGGGCAGAAATCCTGGGCAGCGGCCGTGGGGAGCCCGGGCCCCTCCGCTCCATGTCACACTTGGTCCTGCGTGACAACCCGCCGAGGACGCCTGGACGCTGGTACCCACGCGCGTATATAACAGGCAAATAAATGGTCTCCCCTACCTATTTCTTGACTTTTTCTGTTTTTAACCGGACTTAATTTGCCTGTGACGTCCCGGCTCCTCGACCCCTTTTGAAATTATGCAGATACGTTTTTTTTCCTAGGGCCAAATCCGGGATGCGACCCTTGTGAGGGATGTCAGCGAAAGCAAAGTGCCGTGAAATCTACTAATGCGCTACGGATCAAGGGGGTAAGTATACAAGAGAGGCGCGTGGCGGGAGGGCTGGAGGCCAGAGAGGGGGCGCTGGCAGAGGCTGGGGGCAGTGTGCGTCCTGATGACCGGGTGGACGCGTAAATAGGGCTTAGAGCAGCTCCGCAGAGGTCAACAGCAGATGTGTCAAAGCTTCGACTCCATCTGTCGTGCCAGTGCTACCGAGGGGCTGCGGCTAGGGCAGACACCACTGCAGTATGGCAGCTGGCACGTGCCCTGCGCCCCGGCGCGGGCAGAGTCTGGTGCAGGCAGCTACAGAAGGGGGTGTCGACTCACCACGCCCTGCGCTCGGACACAGGCAGCATCTAAAAAAGGCAGCTTGTGGAACATGGCAACCCGCGCGTGCACAGCACTGCAGCACAAGCATCTGCTTAAATACCAGATACAACAACATGGCAACTCGCACGCGCCCGGGCACACGCGGCAGCTAGAACAGGCACAAAGTACAAAAGATGACAATTAGTACACGCTATGCGCTCGGACACAGGCATCAGCCAAAACACATACAGCAAAATGGTAACTCTATCGCGCACCGCGCCCTGGTACAGGCAAAGATATAACCGGCAGAAATCAAAAGATGGCAACTCGCATGTGTCCTGCCCATGAGTGAATGCCAGCCGTTGGGGCAGGGAAATACTACACAAGATGGAACCCCGAACATGCCCTGCGCCCGGGCACTGGCAGGCGCTAGAACAGGCACATATAACATGAAGCAACTACCACATTCCTTGCGCCTGGCTCACACAACAGCTACAGCAGAGCTGGTGCAGCTCCATTGCCCTCCTCCTGGCACAGTCGGACAGCTGAAATAGACCGCAAGATGGCAGCTCGCACATGGTCTATTCCCGGACACAGGCGTACAGGCCGACCGGGCTCGTGCTTGCCTGCAGAAGGAGTCTGTGCCAAATTACTGAGAAATATAAGAGGATGCGAACAGTATCTCTGGCAGAAATGAAAATATGGACTCAAAGTGCGGTACAAGTGCTGCGGCCAGCAGAGGGGTGGGGGGGGTAGAGGGGGGCTGCATCCCGGGGGTGGGGGGTGGGGGGGCAGGAGGCGCAGCCTTCGGGTGAACTCCATGCCTCCCCGAATAGTTACTTGAAATACACAGAAGCATTACCCCGAAAGCCATTTAGTGAAACCCTGACCTCTCAAAGGTGCGGCAAGGAGGCAGACAAAATGCTCGAATTGTCTTTCTCCAAAATATTACTGTGAGAACAAATAATGTGTGCCGATCGTATGTGTGTTATGGAAGACTGCGGTCATAGGCAGGTGTTACGTGGAAGGTTGGCGGTAGGAAGGTATGTTCCAGTCTGTTCTCTGGCTATTTCTATACAAACAGAGTGGAACGCTTATCGCGCGTGGGTTTCAGTACTGCGTATATATGTGAGAGCCAATGAGGCGGAAATAGCAGAAGAAAACACATATATTAAGAAAACCCCTCTCGTTCAAGGTAGAGCGCGAGGTACTGCAACGCCTCTGCCGCACGGTGCCATACTGCCTGCAACGGCACTGCTCCAAAGCAAACTATATATGTATGTGTGTATCTATGCACACACACATACACTACAGTGCTTCTAAGCACTATATATATAATACACTACATATATGTATATATACACACAGACATACACTACAGTGCTCCAAAGCTATATATATATATATATATATATATATATACACACACAGACATACACTACAGTGCTCCAAAGCTATATATATATATACACACAGACATACACTACAGTGCTCCAAAGCTATATATATATATATCTACACACACAGACATACACTACAGTGCTCCAAAGCTATATATATATATATATATATATATACACACACAGACATACACTACAGTGCTCCAAAGCTATATATATATATACACACACAGACATACACTACAGTGCTCCAAAGCTATATATATATATATACACACACAGACGTACACTACAGTGCTCCAAAGCAATATATATATATATACACACACACAGACATACACTACAGTGCTCCAAAGCTATATATATATATACACACACAGACATACACTACAGTGCTCCAAAGCTATATATATATATATATATATATATATATATATACACACACAGACATACACTACAGTGCTCCAAAGCTATATATATATATACACACACAGACATACACTACAGTGCTCCAAAGCTATATATATATATACACACACAGACGTACACTACAGTGCTCCAAAGCAATATATATATATATATATATATATATATATATATATATATATATATATATATATATATATATATATATATATATATATATATATATACACACACACACACACACAGACATACACTACAGTGCTCCAAAGCAATGGATTGAATCGCTGCAGTGTGATAAAACCATATTGAAGAGACCTGTGTCTATTAGGAAAGTTGTTTCCCTGCGTAAGGCAATAGTTAGATGCTATCTATAAAGCACTAAGAGGCATGTCTCTCATGCCAAATTAGTAATACTGTAGTAATAAATCCAATTTGACATGTGCACCCCATCTATAAAAGTGTGAATTTGAGTTTGGTGGTACAGTCACTTTTATTTATATGTAGGTCTCTAGTGAGTCATGTCCACGCTCAACAATGGTAAAAATCAGCATACTACGCTTGGTATATTTCCAATACTTTATACTGTATAATATGCTTTGTACAACTCCAAATGCTCTCTTGCTCTCTCTCTCTCTCTCTCTCTCTCTCTCTCTCTCTCTCTCTCTCTCTCTCTCTCTCTCTCTCTCTCTCTCTCTCTCTCTCTCTCTCTCTCTCTCTATATATATATATATATATATATATATATATATATATATATATATATATATATATATATATATATATATATATATGTATATAGATGTCCAATGCGTACTATACAATAGACAGCATTGGAGATGTATTATACGTAGTATGCTAACATACAAATATATATCTGAGCACCACAGCCCTTCTATCCCTCTGCACGGCTAGACTTTGATCTGCGGTAGAACACGAGGCCTGTGCAGCCTCCCCTGCTCCCTTCTGCTTCTGACAGGGGACCCCTTGTGCGTGTGTCCCTACAGAGTCTCAGCTCGGCCCGCCTTGTGGTGGGGGGGGGGGCGTTCCCTGTCCTGGGTCCACCTTCCATTGCTCACACTGTCCAACAACACACCTGTAAGATTATTCAGACTTCCCAGTACCGAGTGGTTGGCGTAGGAGTCAGAGTCATACCCAGGTGCTGCTGCACTGACGCAACGTGGGAACCAGGGCGCAGCTCTTTCGTTAAGTATATTGGCCAATTGCTTTGTTCCAACGGAAACGCGCGAGACCTGGGGCCCGGGGGCACGAGGAGCCCATGGCACCGCCATGGCGGCTGACTTTTACCATCTAGCCAGGCTATTATAGAGTGGGCATGTTTAGGTCTGGTCTAGCGAAAGTCTCAGATGTCTTGCAAGCCGAACGTTTTATGAAAAGCAAGTCAAAATAAAAATACACACATATTTATATGTAATATACATACGTATTTGAACCGGTCAGCAGTCTTCATCAATTGGTCTGTTTAAGTACCATTCACATTTAGCGCGCCCACCCGCCACAGCTTACAATATGGGAAAAGCGTTACGTAATTTCAGCCATTGACTCTTCCCCGTGACAGCATTTTAGTTGTGCGCAGGTGCACATTCATCCAAAAAGTTACATACTGTCAGTGTCGTACCTGCTTTTATTTCGCCTCCATTCCTTGCTTGATTTTTAAATGTATTCTTGACATGGGCCATTTGTAAGCGTTTTACGAACATATGTGCTACCTTTGTATGACGACATGCTTACTCTTTATTACGTTTACACTTGCAATGGGTATTACTTGATCCAGTGCCAGGCCGATTGGCTGAACCACTGCTTGTGAGCGCGTGCATGAGGGCCACGGGCCTCTTGCCACGCCCTGCACAAAGCAGTCCTTTGCAAGGAGTAAGTGCAGGAGGCCACGTTATTTATGTTTTATGTGATTTTATATAGCGCACTTTACCCAGCGGTGTCAGAGCGCTTTTCAATTGAGCGACATTACTAGTCTACACTCAATGTGCCACCTCTCGTGCATACCCTGCACCGGAGAACAAATAACCGGAAGTGAAAGCCAACATAGAGACCATCTTTCCGATAGGTGCTTCACTCACGGGTTGGGCTACCAAGGTGGAACTCTGTTTCCTAATCACGTGTCCCTGGCTAACGTGCACTTTAAACGCAGATAATGTCCGGGTGTGTCTTGCACTTACGTGCTGATAACAAAAATATATCTGCTGCTTCTTAAACAGCCCTCCGAGCTCACCACAAAGAATGGCCGGTGTCCGGGCTCTAGGAACAGCACTTTTATTGCCTGGAAGGCGATAATTTATGAGGAGGGCGACACGGGATCGATAAACAGGCTGAAGACCAAAAGGAAGGGGGGGCGGGGGTAGTGCTGCTGCACCAAGAGCTAACGACTGGTCTGACTGTGAGCAAAGGAGACTGGAGGAAGAGGCGTCCATCTTGGAAAACGACACTTTAGGACTCAACCAGACAGGTGTTAAGAGGAGCAATCACCCTAAAGCACTGTTACGTCTGTGACTACCTCCACCCCCCTGAATGCGTGCACAATGCAAGAGTCCGCAGGACGTGGGGTGCTGGGGTTCGTTCTCTCACTCAATAATTTAGGGAGAGCCTCGTTCACCAGAGAGGCGAGTTTCCATGCTATATCTGTACTGTCCGCAGCATGGCCGCGCGAACAATGTGTTGGAACCAAACTGCATTGATATTTCGTGGGCAGAACATTAGAACATCTCTTTGGGTCCAGGAGTTTCTGAGGCGGGGGGTGGTGGTGGGTGTATGTGTGCAATATTGTAATGGAGCCCCTGTAAGGTGGGACGTGCTGTGAAGGTGTGAGGGTGCTTTTGAAAAAACACGTTTATAACAATTCAGAATACGAGTTACAGTGAATGGCAACCCCGGGCATGTTCACTCCAGCGGTACTCCTCGAGAGTGCACGCGGTGCACATTATAACAGTAGACGTGAACACTGACGTACCGGGCCTTTCTTAACGCCATCTAATGCCACCCAGAGCTTTCTGGTAACAAGTATTTGATGAGTTAATGAGCTATTCCAGAAGGCACTACCCTGAGACAATATAATATTTGCTACCAAGGTCGAAGGTCGCCTTATTGGTGACGTCACCAGCGCCCAACGAGATGGCATGAAAGGGCCATGGTAGATATTTTATAAGCGTTTGCAATCTTCCTCGGTGGTTAAACGCTGAATTCATTGCACTCTGTTGGTTACCGTCTTTGGTGTGCATAAAGGGCTCTGTGCAGTTGGAACGTACGTATCCGGTCCGTGTTACGGGCACAGAGCCCAGCATCAGGCACGTGCTGGACACGCAGGCAGCCTGGGCACGCAGGCAGGCAGGCGCACTAGAACGAGGTATATGCAAGAGGCAACTCGGGGTCGTCTGTTGACGAACACATCCAAACAGGCCAGGATTGCGTTCCGCGCACACCCCCTTGATTTTACTTATACACACAGACACATTTGCTCAAACAGCAGAACAACAGTGTTTGTAGAACGGCAATGAAGTGCGCGCATAAAACACAAATGCTTCTACGAAATACTTCGTTATGAAAAGCAGCAGCGTCACCAAATAGATCGTTTACTTTGCAGCCCCCTCACCCCCTCTTACCCCAAGTTTTCTTGCGCAACTGAGCGGTATGCATGTTATATTTCATATAAATAATCTTTAAACAATATTTTAAAACAAGTAAACAGAGAAATCAATAGACCTGCAAAAAACAATGGCACACGCGTGTAAATACATATGTGCGAGTTAGATTATATGTGCTGCTTCGTACACTGTGTGCACACATGCGTACAGAAAGGTTCTACGGTGTTATCGCATGTATATAATATATCCCCGAATCTAATTATAAAACGGGCGAGCATTGTACATTGCGCTCATATGCGTTAAAATGCTCATGACTCTGTATTTAAGTGCGTGCATATTCTTTTATACATGTGCACTACACCTTCATGGATATTGAAAAATACACACGCTTTATTTAATGTCATGGGTACTTTTTTGCATGTGTATGTGTGCAGGGCTCCGTTCTAGCTCTACCCGCGCCCCCCCCCCTCCTGTGTGTATGTGTGCACGTGCGTGTGTGCGCGCTCAGGCCTCGTTCTAACTCCATCTTTGCATGTTTATGTGTCGTCAGGTCCACCCTAGCTTCTCCTGTGGCCCCTCTTTGCATGTTTATGTGTACGCACGCCCAAGCTCCCCTCCCCCCATCAACACCCCCCTCCCAAAGTTTGTTTGTTCCCTGCAGAGCGTGTTGTCGGGCACACCAGGCCTGTGTCTGAATGAGTGACTACATCCGGTAAGGGGCGTTTCCAGGTGGGAGGGGTTCGCTCGGGGTGGGGTGGGTACATCAAGGACCCTCGTCTGCCGATGCTCTGCGGGTGCTAAGGGGGCGCGCAATCTTGAACTCCGTCCTGTATGGACGCGGACAGATGCGTAGCACGTATTCATTATTGGGTTCTGATATGAATGAGTTAGTCGTATACAAAGAAGGCTTCATGCACTTGGCAGGGTACACTGTGGGCTCGGCACGCATGCAGTGTAATGCGGGGAGATGTACACACGCACAGTAAAGAAGGGGTAAAGTTCGCTCTTATAGAGAGAAAAAATATGAACATGAAACCAGTCTATGCTCGCGCGGGTGTATATACACTCATAAATTAAATGCTTCTGCAATCGCGCGTGCATTGACAAAGCACCCATTGGTCCTACGCACGCACATTAAGTGCGTCATATTTAAACATATACAAGAATGAACATTTCCAGGAGTACACAGCATGCCTAAATGTGCCGGTTTCATATACAGTGTATTTACCCATCTGTATTCGTTCAAATATGTCTTCTGGGTACCTGTGGTTAAAGTTGGTGAAACCACTGACAATGGGGAAACATAAAATGCACACGGCATACACAGATATGCAAACGCACAAGATATATTTTATGGTAAATGCGTACAATGCAATACAAGGGTTACAGACAAAGCTGGTGTGCACAAACATGTGCACGGATAAACGCAATCGGTTCAAATGAGGCCCGCGCACACCAGACCCTTGCTGCACAGAGACAGGCAAACGAGGTCTCCAAGTCGATACATTTCGAACCAGTAAACAGGACTACTGTTTATAGCGCCCAGAAACTGCTGTCTGAAGAAAACACATTTATACACGAGATTTGTCCTTAAGTAGGACTAATTACAGCTAAGAATGAACAACATCCTATAAATATAGTCACGATGTACACTTGTACATACATGATGTATTTCCAAATTACCCAGGTATGTAAACGTAAGCACAAGAGGTGTACTGGGTGTATGCCATTACACCTAAACGAGGTGCGTTGTATTTAAAACAGAGGTACACATGAACCTACGGGAGGGAGGGACACTGCGTATATATGCGCAACGTAGGATATGGTACACGGATTTACATACAGGAAGTGAACGCTCATTCAGATATGTGCACAGGCATGAAAATGTGCGCTGTATGAAAACTCAGATATGCACATTTAGCTGATGCACAACGTGCACATCGCATATCGGGAGATGATTTTACGCATTTGTTAACAAATGCACACATGGGGTACACTACGTTGATGCGCGGATATAGACATATGTACACAACAAGCCAGAGTGCGTTTATTCCTGAATATGCACACACATGTAGATAAGATTCACTACGTGCACACGCACATACTCGCAGACCGCGTAAAACGGGTAAGAGTAGAAGGGTCCTATTAGAACACACTAAGCCTGACTGGTTTGTAAAAGCCCGTATGTGGCACGCCACTTTTAGACTTACCGGCGCGCGATGGTGTGTCCGCGAAGTTCACCGTAGGCATATATGAGCACATACAAAACGAAAAGTGCACCACATGCTACTGGGACATTGTCTACGTTCAGGTGCATCCGCACGTGCCGTGCACTGTGTACACTTTGCACACAGCATAAACACACACACACTTGTGTCGAAAACTATCCGACGCCCCTCTCCAACACGGAGCGCCTGCCAGAAGAAAGGGGGAGTTTGGCTAAACGGGCCTACTGTTATCACCGGGGGAACAAAATACAACACGGGTGAAATGTGTGCCCAGACTGTGCCAGCAAAAATTAAATGCACGTACTTTATGACACACACAGCCTTCTTTGACTGGCAGGGGGTGTTGAGGGATGCACTTGTGATCTGTGGTGCAATTTGATGAGTTGATCACAAAACTGTCCTGAGATCGAGGAAGTACGTTCGACAATAAATAAAAGTTTCAGAACTGCAGGGAGCAACTTCTGTGATGTAAACGTGAACTCCGTAGGCGCCAGGCTGCACCTTCTGTTCAATAGACGTGAGGCAGTAAGCGCCAGGCCTCAACCTTTGTGACATATATGTGGGCACAGTGAACGCTGGCTCCACCTTCTGTGGAAGAAATGTGAGGTAGTGGGCACAGGGCTGCAACTTCTCAAACTGCAACTCCTGTGCCATGAATGTGAGCGCGGTAAGCGCCAGGCTGCGCCTTCAATGGAATAAATGTGAACAAAAGTGACCTCGGTTGGCACCAGGATCCAATTTGTGTGGAAGATTGTGAGCGCAGTAAGCGCCAGGCTCCACTTTCTGTGGTATATATGTGAGCGCAGTAAGGGCTGGGCTCCACCTTCTGAGGTATAAACGTGAGCGCAGTAAGCACCAGGCTCCACCTTCTGTGGTATAAACCTGAGCGCAGTAAGCACCAGGCTCCACCTTCTGTGGAATATATGTGAGCGCCGAAAGCGCCAGACTCCACCTTCTGTGGTATATATGTGAGCGCAGTAAGCGCCACGCTCCACCTTCTGTGGGATAAATAGGAGTGCAGTAAGAGCCAGGCTCCACCTTCTGTGGTATAAATGTGAGCGCAGTAAGAGCCAGGCTCCACCTGTGGTATAAATGTGAGCGCAGTAAGCACCAGGCTCCACCTTCTGTGGTATAAATGTGAGCGCAGTAAGCACCAGGCTCCACCTTCTGTAGTATATATGTGAGTGCCGAAAGCGCCAGGCTCCGCTCTTGTGAAATAAATGTGAGCGCAGTAAGGGCCAGGCTCCACCTTCTGTGGTATAAATGTGAGCGCAGTAAGCGCCAGGCTCCGCTCTTGTGACATAAATGTGAGCGCAGTAAGGGCCAGGCTCCACCTTCTGTGGTATATATGTGAGCTCCAAAAGCGCCAGGCTCCACCTTCTGTGGTATAAATGTGAGCGCAGTAAGCGCCAGGCTCCGCTCTTGTGAAATAAATGTGAGCGCAGTAAGGGCCAGGCTCCACCTTCTGTGGTATAAATGTGAGCGCAGTAAGCGCCAGGCTCCACCTTCTGTGGTATCAACGTGAGTGCAGTAAGCGCCAGGCTCCACCTTCTGTGGTATAAATGTGAGTGCTGAAAGCGCCAGGCTCCACCTTCTGTGGTATAAATGTGAGCGCAGTAAGCGCCAGGCTCCACCTTCTGTGGTATAAATGTGAGCGCAGTAAGCGCCAGGCTCCACCTTCTGTGGTATAAATGTGAGCGCAGTAAGTGCCAGGCTCCACCTTCTTTGGTATATATGTGAGCGCAGTAAGCGACAGGCTCCACCTTCTGTGGTATAAATGTGAGCGCAGAAAGCACCAGGCTCCACCTTCTGTAGTATATATGTGAGTGCCGAAAGCGCCAGGCTCCACCCTCTGTGGAATAAATGTGAGCGCAGTAAGTGCCAGGCTCCACCTTCTGTGGTATAAACCTGAGCGCAGTAAGCGCCAGGCTCCACCTTCTGTGGTATAAACCTGAGCGCAGTAAGCACCAGGCTCCACCTTCTGTGGAATAAATATGAGTGCTGAAAGCGCCAGGCTCCACCTTCTGTGGAATAAATGTGAGCACAGAAAGCTCCAGGCTCCACCTTCTGTGGTATATATGTGAGCGCCGAAAGCGCCAGACTCCACCTTCTGTGGTATATATGTGAGCACAGTAAGCGCCACGCTCCACCTTCTGTGGGATAAATATGAGTGCAGTAAGAGCCAGGCTCCACCTTCTGTGGTATAAATGTGAGCGCAGTAAGAGCCAGGCTCCACCTGTGGTATAAATGTGAGCGCAGTAAGCACCAGGCTCCACCTTCTGTGGTATAAATGTGAGCGCAGTAAGCACCAGGCTCCACCTTCTGTAGTATATATGTGAGTGCCGAAAGCGCCAGGCTCCGCTCTTGTGAAATAAATGTGAGCGCAGTAAGGGCCAGGCTCCACCTTCTGTGGTATAAATGTGAGCGCAGTAAGCGCCAGGCTCCGCTCTTGTGACATAAATGTGAGCGCAGTAAGGGCCAGGCTCCACCTTCTGTGGTATATATGTGAGCTCCAAAAGCGCCAGGCTCCACCTTCTGTGGTATAAATGTGAGCGCAGTAAGCGCCAGGCTCTGCTCTTGTGAAATAAATGTGAGCGCAGTAAGGGCCAGGCTCCACCTTCTGTGGTATAAATGTGAGCGCAGTAAGCGCCAGGCTCCACCTTCTGTGGTATCAACGTGAGTGCAGTAAGCGCCAGGCTCCACCTTCTGTGGTATAAATGTGAGTGCTGAAAGCGCCAGGCTCCACCTTCTGTGGTATAAATGTGAGCGCAGTAAGCGCCAGGCTCCACCTTCTGTGGTATAAATGTGAGCGCAGTAAGCGCCAGGCTCCACCTTCTGTGGTATAAATGTGAGCGCAGTAAGTGCCAGGCTCCACCTTCTTTGGTATATATGTGAGGGCAGTAAGTGACAGGCTCCACCTTCTGTGGTATAAATGTGAGCGCAGTAAGCACCAGGCTCCACCTTCTGTAGTATATATGTGAGTGCCGAAAGCGCCAGGCTCCACCCTCTGTGGAATAAATGTGAGCGCAGTAAGTGCCAGGCTCCACCTTCTGTGGTATATATGTGAGCGCAGTAAGCGACAGGCTCCACCTTCTGTGGTATAAATGTGAGCGCAGTAAGCACCAGGCTCCACCTTCTGTAGTATATATGTGAGTGCCGAAAGCACCAGGCTCCGCTCTTGTGAAATAAATGTCAACGCAGTAAGGGCCAGGCTCCACCTTCTGTGGTATAAATGTGAGTGCAGTAAGCGCCAGACTCCACCTTCTGTGGTATATATATGAGCGCCGAAAGCACCAGGCTCCACCTTCTGTGGTATAAATGTGAGCGCCAAAAGCGCCAGGCTACACCTTCTGTGGTATATATGTGAGCGCAGTAAGCGCCAGGCTCCACCTTCTGTGGTATATATGTGAGTGCCGAAAGCGCCAGGCTCCACCTTCTATGGTATATATGTGAGCGCAGTAAGCGCCAGGCTCCACCTTCTGTGGTATAAATGTGAGCGCCGAAAGTGCCAGGCTCCACCTTCTGTGGTATATATGTGAGCGCAGTAAGCGCCAGGCTCCACCGTCTGTGGTATATATGTGAGCGCCGAAAGCGCCAGGCTCCACCTTCTGTGGTATATATGTGAGCGCAGTAAGCGCCAGGCTCCACCTTCTGTGGTATAAATGTGAGCGCCGAAAGTGCCAGGCTCCACCTTCTGTGGTATATATGTGAGCGCAGTAAGCGCCAGGCTCCACCGTCTGTGGTATATATGTGAGCGCCGAAAGCGCCAGGCTCCACCTTCTGTGGTATATATGTGAGCGCAGTAAGCGCCAGGCTCCACCTTCTGTTGTATAAATGTGAGTGCAGAAAGCGCCAGGCTCCACCTTCTGTGGTATATATGTGAGCGCCGAAAGCGCCAGGCTCCACCTTCTGTGGTATATATGTGAGCGCAGGAAGCGCCAGGCTCCACCTTCTGTGGTATATATATGAGCGCCGAAAGCACCAGGCTCCACCTTCTGTGGTATATATGTGAGCACAGTAAGGGCCAGGCTCCACCTTCTGTGGTATAAATGTGAGCGCCGAAAGCGCCAGGCTCCACCTTCTGTGGTATATATGTGAGCGCAGTAAGCGCCAGGCTCCACCTTCTGTGGTATAAATGTGAGCGCCGAAAGTGCCAGGCTCCACCTTCTGTGGTATATATGTGAGCGCAGTAAGCGCCAGGCTCCACCGTCTGTGGTATATATGTGAGCGCCGAAAGCGCCAGGCTCCACCTTCTGTGGTATATATGTGAGCGCAGTAAGCGCCAGGCTCCACCTTCTGTTGTATAAATGTGAGTGCAGAAAGCGCCAGGCTCCACCTTCTGTGGTATATATGTGAGCGCCGAAAGCGCCAGGCTCCACCTTCTGTGGTATATATGTGAGCGCAGTAAGCGCCAGGCTCCACCTTTTGTGGTATATATATGAGCTCCGAAAGCACCAGGCTCCACCTTCTGTGGTATATATGTGAGCGTAGTAAGCGCCAGGTTCCACCTTCTGTGGTATAAATGTGAGCGCAGTAAGGGCCAGGCTCCACCTTCTGTGGTATAAATGTGAGCGCCGAAAGTGCCAGGCTCCACGGTGGCTTCTCTGGTATATATGTGAGCGCCGAAAGCGCCAGGCTCCACCTTCTCTGGTATATATGTGAGCGCAGTAAGCGCCAGGCTCCACCTTCTGTGGTATAAATGTGAGCGCAGTAAGCGCCAGGCTCCACCTTCTGTGGTATAAATGTGAGCGCAGTAAGTGCCAGGCTCCACCTTCTGTGGTATATATGTGAGCGCAGTAAGCGCCAGGCTCGGCTTTTGTGAAATAAGTGTGAGGGCAGTAAGGGCCGGGCTCCACATGATGTAGAATAAATGTGAGCTAAAGTGAACTCGGTTGGCACCAGCATCCAAACTGTGTGGCATAATTGTGAGCGTAGTAAGCAACAAGCTCCACATTATGTGGAATAAATGTGAGGCAGTAAACGCCGGCTCCACCTTTTGTTGAATAAATGTGAGATTCCAACTTCTATGGAATTAATGTGGGAGTAGTATAAACTCCAGGCTTGTCTGGAAGAAATGTGAGGTAGTGGGCACCAGGCTCCACCTTCTGTGGTATATATGTGAGCGCAGTAAGCGCCAGGCTCCACCGTCTGTGGTATATATGTGAGCGCCGAAAGCGCCAGGCTCCACCTTCTGTGGTATATATGTGAGCGCAGTAAGCGCCAGGCTCCACCTTCTGTTGTATAAATGTGAGTGCAGAAAGCGCCATGCTCCACCTTCTGTGGTATATATGTGAGCGCCGAAAGCGCCAGGCTCCACCTTCTGTGGTATATATGTGAGCGCAGTAAGCGCCAGGCTCCACCTTCTGTGGTATATATATGAGCTCCGAAAGCACCAGGCTCCACCTTCTGTGGTATAAATATGAGCGCAGTAAGCGCCAGGCTCCACCTTCTGTTGTATAAATGTGAGTGCAGAAAGCGCCAGGCTCCACCTTCTGTGGTATATATGTGAGCGCCGAAAGCACCAGGCTCCACCTTCTGTGGTATATATGTGAGCGCAGTAAGCGCCAGGCTCCACCTTCTGTGGTATATATATGAGCTCCGAAAGCACCAGGCTCCACCTTCTGTGGTATATATGTGAGCGCAGTAAGCGCCAGGTTCCACCTTCTGTGGTATAAATGTGAGCGCAGTAAGGGCCAGGCTTCACCTTCTGTGGTATAAATGTGAGCGCCGAAAGCGCCAGGCTCCACGGTGGCTTCTCTGGTGTATATGTGAGCGCCGAAAGCGCCAGGCTCCACCTTCTGTGGTATATATGTGAGCGCAGTAAGCGCCAGGCTCCACCTTCTGTGGTATAAATGTGAGCGCAGTAAGCGCCAAGCTCCACCTTCTGTGGTATAAATGTGAGCGCAGTAAGTGCCAGGCTCCACCTTCTGTGGTATATATGTGAGCGCAGTAAGCGCCAGGCTCGGCTTTTGTGAAATAAGTGTGAGGGCAGTAAGGGCCGGGCTCCACATGATGTAGAATAAATGTGAGCTAAAGTGAACTCGGTTGGCACCAGCATCCAAACTGTGTGGCATAATTGTGAGCGTAGTAAGCAACAAGCTCCACATTATGTGGAATAAATGTGAGGCAGTAAACGCCGGCTCCACCTTTTGTTGAATAAATGTGAGATTCCAACTTCTATGGAATTAATGTGGGAGTAGTATAAACTCCAGGCTTGTCTGGAAGAAATGTGAGGTAGTGGGCACCAGGCTCCACCTTCTCAAACTGCAACTCCTGTGCCATGAATGTGTTCGCAGTAAGACCCCACCTTTTGTGAAATAAATGTGAGCTAATGTGAACTCAGTAGGCATCACACTAAAACGTATATGGAATACATTTGAGCTCAGATTCCACCTTCTGTAAGGCAACAAACGCCGGCTCCCTCCCTCCCCCCTATGTGGCATAAATGTGAGGCTAGTAAGTGCCAGGCTCCATCTTCTGTGGCATGAATGTGAGGCTAGTAAGTGCCAGGCTCCACCTTCTGTGGAATACATTTGATCACACTACCATCCAAGCTCCATTAACAAATACACAATTGTCTGAATAAAAATCTCTGCACGCGAGTTTTTCTTCCCTGTCAGGAATGGCGCGTGCTTGATCCGTAATTCGCAGACGTGTCTCTTCTCATCTGCATAAATACATCTACCATTTACAATAAAAAATTGTATTCAATTGCTATATTCCTGACTTTGTTTTATTAAACGGAAAGATAAAACATGGACGTTTTAAGCACGTAAGTGGGCAGTAAATCTAATATCGGCATTGATTTTTGGAGTATTAAGTGGCGAGGCCAGTATCTGTGTCTGCCTCTGTTGAAAAACAAAGTGCGCTTTGCCTCTCCATGCAGACGTGCTTATCAAAGACAGCTACGAAAAATGCGCTATTAATTGCCCATTTTTGTGGTGAGTGCGATGCATCATATTAACATTGTAAAACACGGATTTTGTAAACTTGGCTCGCGTGACAGAATTCGCCAGCTAATTATAACCTCTTAAACTCGAACTGCAGTAGGCGCTAGATGTTGATTAATTGTGATCACGTTGAAGTTGTACCACTGCAAATCAAACTAGAAACAAGCAATGCTCCGTGTCCTGTGTTTGACGATGTTGTTTAAAAACATGTAACTGCTTCGTTCCGTGCTCTCGGCATTAAACCCTCACCCCGCAGCCTAAAGTAGAAATCACAAGCGGTGGCGGATTTATTTCACATTCCTGGCATTAGCAGAGACTTTCATTCAAACCTAGGCGATATTTAGAGATCGATGAATGATTTATCGATTCGTGTGTAAGAACCCTTTTTTTGTAATGACATAAACATCCTTAACGCGAAGCGTGCTATTTCACAGAAAACGTTTCAGTGATGTTAGATTTTTGTTAGTGATTGCTGCCCCCAAAAAAATACCTATTTTGCATTCATAACAATTGCACACAGAATTTCAGACGCCACACTACAAAATCACTGTGAAAGGAAATTAAATCAATAACGGAAGACTAATATCCTACGACCTTTTACTCGCAGAAAGTGTAGCATGAATACAAATGGTGATGTATATAAACGCTATTTTTTCATGTTCAATTTAAAACAACCCTGATGGATATATATATATATATACGTGTATATATAAAGAAATATATATATATATATATATATATATATATATATATATATATATATATAGAGAGAGAGAGAGAGAGAGAGAGAGAGAGAGAGAGAGAGAGAGAGAGAGCTAGATAGAGAGATAGATAGATAGTTAGATAGAGAGTTATACACGCAAACATCAGGATTGATTTACAAATGAAAAATAACTTTTACATGTATATCTATTTAGATAGATAGATACATACATAGATAGACAGAGATTTGCTAGTGTTAAAAATAAAATCGCGGTTGTGAGGGGGATAGGCGATTTCCAAAACTATAATGTAGTTAATGTTCTGGAGGGTTGTAGGAAGCTTCCCCCTTGGAGAAAGTTAAAAGCGCCTGGTTTTGCACATGAGCTGCCTGACAAACAAAATAGAGTTCGTTTATTTTCTACTGTACCAATGTTTCAGCGAGGCTTTAGCACACACAGGTGTTCTATAAAGTAATCTCCTATGCACTAAACACATGAACCTGTCTTAAATAAGACTAGTTGTTTTCCTAAAAGCAAAGTTATCTTAGAAAGGTTTTCTATAGTTATATAAAGTTTAATATGTACACTTGATTATATAGCGTTAGTTTGGTTTCTGAACGTGAGCTGCAGGTGTACGTACACACGTCCCGCTTTGCGTAATGTCGAGATTTTTATGGTCTTTGTAATAGTGTCTTTCTAAGGGACTTATTTACAAGCGCCTTGCGCCGCCGGACCTCACTTTTTCCCATATTAAAAGCGACGCACCGGGGGCCCAAGGGGCTTGTAAATAAGCCCCTTAGTGTATCCAATGTTGGCTCTTAGATAGGTATGAAACTCGGATGAGCCCCGGATCACACCACATAGAAGCCAGACTCACCACATTGAACCCCAGTCATTTCCTTTCTGAGGTGAACATGTATTTATTGTATGGAGAGAAGGTACATTTAGACGCACATGAGGTAGTGTGTCTGATCACGGGTGTCTGTGTGCATATATTGTGCGTGGAAGGAATCCACTCTATCAGACACCTCCTTGCAGGATTCCGAGCCCCCCCCCCTCAACCTCAGCACCTTAGATCTTTTTTTCTTTTTAAAGGGATATCTGTGACAAAGCTATTCTGTTCCGAAAGGCCCCTCCCCCCTCCACGCCCCCTTCAAAGACGCACCCGAGCTAGGACATACACTTCTAGTCTGCCCCCAAACACCGGGCAAGCTAATCTGGACCCTCTTAGCTGCAGGTCACTGCCCGGGAGGGTGTGTGTGTGTCTGGGGGGGGGGGGGGGGGGGTGACCTGTTGAATCAGCCCCTCCCGGGACTCTCGATGAGCAATATTTAACTTGTTTAACTTGTTGCACCAGCGTCCCGCGCGTGCTATCGCTCGGTGCAGGCAGAACAATGCGTCAGATACCGGCCCACGGGACGAGGCCCGGGCTGTGTTTCCAGGCAACTGAGCTTTCGGGAGGACCGGGTCCGGGTTTGCCGAGGCCTGGTTGTCAATGAGTTTAGTATAAGTGCCAAGAGCACAAAGGCTCACGAGGCGCTAGACTACGCTGCGTCTCGACGAGCCGTCACTTCGCGCAGCAGACGCAACAAGTGAGAAAATGTGCTCGAGGAGCTGCACCGCAGAGTCTGACCCTTCAAACACGTGTCAGCATAAACAGTGCAAGCCCTCAGCAAGGGCCGCAGCCCCCGCAACAAACATCCCAAGTCGTGTTTATTAGTATCACACACATTAGTCAGAAGCAGGGCAGTAACCACTGAAGCGCCGTTATTGGACCGGCTGTCGGAAAACAGCCCTCTCTGTGAGGGTAACGTTTAGGGAGGGGCAAAGACAAGGGCCTGTCCTACCCCCCTCCCTGATCTTGAACCGGCCCGGCTGAGGGCCACATTCACTCACCTGGTGATGGATTATACACTGGACCTGCTCCACCCATAAATGCCCAGCTTCCAAGGACACAGAATGGAGTCCGCACTTTGGAACCAATTCCAAGCACCTCTCGGGACAGTGAATGGCGCCCTCCTCTCGCCAGCAGACAGGATTTTGGTGTTTCCCTAGTCATTTTCTATATCATTTGCACATCTCTGATCACGTCATTCTGTTCACCAACAGCTCCAAGAAATCCTTAGAGGTGTAAGAGCACTTTAAGCCTACTAAACAAACAAAATGAGGCATAACAGAATTTAGCAAACAGAGTCTGCGTCAGTCTCTGGAGGACTCTTCAATGCAACTCCCCGCAGCCTGAAATATACCGCAATGTAAAGATGCAAATGGCTAGTGCATGCTGGGATATTGATGTGTCTGATGCCGTCTCTAACCCTCCATCACGCCACTTACACACATCTGGCCCCGCACCGTGCTAGACTGTGCTCTGTAAGAGTCAGGTGCTGTGGAAAGGAACTACAGGAAATAATATGTGTAGACCGAATATACACAATGACGGGACTGCTTGTCATTCACCCAACACGCCTATGTTGTGTTCAGTATCGCTGGTATTTGAGAATGAGAACATATAAAAAGCGCAGTAGAAAGGACAATATATATTTAAAGAACATAGACTGACACATTTACAGTGAATAGAATAATAAATAGTTCTAAACTAAGTATAGAGATAGAGAAAAAAAATCCGCAGCCTTTATAAAAATATTAAGGAATGACTCATCCTCGTTTAAGAATGAGAACACATAAAAAGCGCGTAGAAGTGACAATATATACGTAAGAACATAAAGCAATAAATAGTGGAATAGTTAAACACTAAGTATAGGGCTAGAGAAAAAAAGCAGACATAATTTAAAAAATGAATTAAATCTACACAAAGATGTATAAAACTAAATGCAAACATGTATTCTGCCAGTTTGTCAATAGTGGGCACGATGCGCTGCCTCTCATTGGTGCCCGCGGACTGCGTGTCTGTAAAAGTTTCTGCATTTTTGTGTGCTATATTCTGATTTTATTTTTACACATGTTCTGTCCTTTTGCTGAAGGGCCGGTGAAGACAGAGAGACAGCTCCTGAAAAGACGCTCGTGACCTGAAGCCCGGGGCTGAGGGACGACACCTCTGGAGTGGGACAAACAAGGCGGCGGAAGCGCCGCTTTATTTACATACGGGTCGATTCCTGTTGAGTGAATAATTCACTTTTAAAGATCTTTCAGGGGGTCGCGCGGACAGTCCTGCTCTGCTCGGCGACAGATTCGCGTGGAGCTAGTGTGGAGTGATGGAGGCATCGAAGCACTATGGAAACGTACGAGGGCAACGTGCGAACGGAAAGAAGCGCCGACAACCAAACACATGGCAAGGAAGGAATTGGACTTTATTTATCCGGCCTCAGTTCTTGCCTCGGTGGCCGGCGTCGCTGGCTGGACCTTTTCAAACTCCCCTGGACCTTGTGAAGAAGGTCTCTGGGTGATGTCAGTATGTATAGCGCTACTTTTCTATACATTATCACACCTAATGATGTAAGGAGTGGACGAAGCCACGATTTAAAAATGTGCCCGCAGCATCTGGCATGTTATCCTCTTCGGTTCTGCCTGCATGGTTTACGGGATGGTCTGTTATCCATTTCCAAAGAATGGCATTTAACCAGCAGCGGCGCGCAGGGGGTTAAGTCCCTGTAATTACAAATCCCATTCATTAACACCTCTGCGGGTGCGCCAGTTGTTTTTCCTTTAGAGCGTGTCTGGTACACGCAGTCTGTGAGGAACCAGGCAGTGATGTCTGAAGTTGGCAACACTACTCAGTGGTAATGCAATGGAGGTGACCTTTGCACTGTGATAAGAAACGTGTGGCTGCGCCAATGATAGTGTGGCATCATTATTTAAAATAATACGTTGGAGCAACCTGGATTTCTTTAATTTTCAGGGGCGTGTTGAAGATGATATATAATGTAAATGAAGACGCCACAGTGTAATATGCTATTCATTACCATTGGTGAGTGTGGGGAGGTGACCTTCGTCATGACCCCAGAGCATCTGATAGGTCATGATGTCCCTTCCCTCCCACACAGTCTGCGCATCTGCATACATGCTTCATGCCAGGGCAGTCTTTCATGTGTGTTGGTTTAAAAAAGATCACCAAAACCAGGATGCAAGGCGCTATATCTGAACAATCTGCGAGGCAGTAAACAGTTCTTGTCTCATGTCGCGTTCAGTCCACTGTTGTAATAAAGTTGAATTTGACATCTGCACTCTGCAATAAATGTATGGCTGTATGTTTATTAGTGCGGCTCCTCTAAATATTATGTTATTAGACCACGATGTATTATCCCTGCCATGGTGTTATATACAAAGACGCATTTAACCAAACCCGGGAGACACGGCAAAATGTCGTGCGTTCAGACAAAATCACTTCGAAGAGGCAGTCCCACAATTCAGAGTTGCTTTCTTGTGTAAAGTAATAATAACATGAAATTTGTGAGGCAGTAAACAGTGTTTACGTCGATTCCACTATTCTTTAGTAATAAAGTGCAATTTCACATCTGCACTGCAGTTACGTGCGTATATATATATATATATATATGCATATATATATATATACATATACATATATATATATATATGTGTGTGTGTGTTTGTAATATGTATCTATATATATTTTCTCGTCCGTGGAGATGATCTATTTTGAGAAAATGAATAAATATGTGTGCTATCTGTGAGAGGAGGTGATTTAGCGCGGCCAGAGCCATCAGCCGATTCGACTTTCTGTTTTGTCATTTTTTTGGGCGAGCTCTGTGCTTCTGAAACGTTCCGTGCCTGTTTCTGTTGTTAAAAGGAATGTGAAAGTTTGTAAATGGTTTGGGGTTTGTTTTGCCTCTCCCCGTCCTTATGGTCATTAATGCAAGCTATCAATAACCCTGTCGTTTGCAGCATAGCTTCTGCGTATTGATCCGCCGCGCTATTCATCTCTGCCATGCAAAGACATGGAATAATTTTCGCATTACAGCGGCTTAGATTTGCTTTTAATTCATATTTAAAGCTGCAGCCGGCCCGCAGGAACTCTCGGCGAAAGACTGGAGGCGCCTAATTAATAATAAGTTAGAAAGAGAGGAAGGCACCGGCGGATGAATAATTAATCCGGGCCTCTGTCTCGCGCAGTAGTGCTCTTTCGGGGGAGCTCGTAGGGCCACACTCCGAGGCCGCCATTCGGGCTGTGGGATGAGCGGGCTATTTCTTCTGGAAATACAGAGCTCAATTATTTAAAGTCTCTGCTTCTAAGTTCCTAGATTGGGGCTCGGGGGGCGCGGGGGGCTGCGGAGGGCCGAGGGGCTGAAGAGCTCCGGGCAGGGGGTTAGGGGGGCGGGCTGGTAGCGGGTGGCCCCTCTCCTCTCCTCGGTGCGCAGCGCGCGCACCTTATCGATTTTTATAAACCTCCATTTTTTGTTCTTTGTTGTGGCAGGCACAATGGAGGGAAATGGAGGCAGGAGCTTCTGCGGACCGGGGATGCCTGCTGGGTCCGCAGGTGAGGGGCGGGTGGGACAGCCGCCCTTCGGGGCAGTGCATATTAAACACCAGGCGTGGGGGGGGGGGGGCTTATTAATACAGCCTCTGGCTGCTTGTTCCCCCATACCAGAAAAATACATCTTTAATTGACAGCAGCTCTCCAGCACACCGGCCACGCCTGCGACCCTTAAAACAGATCAGCAAGTGATTGGTGACTGACACCTGAGGAGGGGCGTTCTCCGTCTCACCCTTCAGACGACTCTCATTTAGTTCCAGGTCCACGAATACTAATGAGTTACGGGAGTCTCAGAGCCCCTCACTTGCACATCAAGCCCCATCATTTTGCCTTAAGCCGATGAGACACCGCAGACCCCCCACAGACCCACGCCCAGCTGAGGAGTTGAGAGGGGGCCGGATAGGCCGGGTCCTTACTGCGTGGGAGAGTGCACTCCAGGGGTCTCTGCCCAGATCACCGGGTGTGAGATCACCACAGTGCACTCCAGGGGTCTCTGCCCAGATCACCGGGAGTGAGCTCACCGGAGTTCAACCCAGAGGCATGAACTCACCGGGTTGCATTCCAGAGGCCTCTGCCCAGATCACCGGGTGTGAGCTCACCGAAGTGCACTCCAGGGGTCTCTGCCCAGATCACCGGGTGTGAGCTCACCGGAGTGCACTCCAGGGGTCTCTGCTCAGATCACCAGGTGTGAGCTCACGGGAGTGCAATCCAGAGGCCTGAGCTCACTAGAGTGCAATCCAGAGGCCCCTGACCACATCACCGAGTGTGAGATCACCGGAGCGCACTCCAGAGGCCTCTGCCTAGATCACCGGTTGTGAGATCACCCTAGTGCACTCACGGCTTTGGCACCCTGCTGTCCCACCCTCGGCATCTGGAGGAGACGGGTGTAACTACAGCTCGGATCGAGCATTGCACACTCCAGAGCGATGGGACAACATGGGGTAGGGGCGGCGCAAACACGGCACCCCACGCGCGCGCCAATCCTGTGCTGTCTAGTCACAGGCGAGGGCTGGCAGTACCCCTCCCCTCCGGTACTCGCAGTCACGTGCCCTGGGGCTTCGGGTGCAGAGCAGGTACCTCTCGGGCGAACACACACCAAATCAAGTGACCTAGGTCACAATGTGCTCGCTAACATGCGAACACACACAGGCCATGTGCCTGGGACATCGGGTGCAGGATATCATGCGAACATATACCCAGATCATGCGCCCTGGGTAATTTGGTGCTGGCTATCATGCGAACACACACACACACTCACACACAGATCATGTGCTCTGGACGCCAGGTACCATCACTCGCGCGCACACAAACGGTGCCATGTGCCAGGGACGTCGGGTGCAGGTTATCATGCGAACACATACCCAAATCATGCACCCTGGGAAATTAGGTGCTGGCCATCATACGAACACATGCACTTACTCACACATATATCATGTGCCCTGGACGCCAGGTACCATGGCACATGTACACACACACACAGGGCCATGTGTCTGGGACATCAGGTATTGTCTATCATGCGAACACATACCCAGATCATGTGCCCTGGGGAATTAGGTGCTGGCTATCATGCAAACACACACACTCACTCACACACTCACCATGTGCCCTGGATGCCACGTACCATCTCGCGAACACACACACACACAGGGCCATGTGCCTGGGACGTCGGGTACTGTTTATCATGCGAACACATACCCCTATCATGAGCCCTGGGGAATTAGGTGCTGGCTATCATGCGAACACACGCACTCACTCACACACACATACCCAGATTATGTGCCATAGGCCACCAGGTGCTGGCTATCATGCAAACACATATACAGATCATGTACCCAGGGGCATTAGGTGCTGGCTATCATGCGATCACACACATAAGTAATGTACCCTCAATGTCGAGTACTATAACGTGAACATACACCCAAATCAGGTGTCCGAGGGCATTAGGTGCTGACAATGAGGACACAACCAGTACCGCTTAGGCAAACACATACCCAGAGCTAATGCCCTGAGCCACCAGGTGCTATCATGCGAACACACACCCAGATCGTGTGCCATAGGACACCAGGTGCTATAATGCGAACACACAACCAGAACATGTGCCATAGGACACCAGGTGCTATCATGCAAACACACACCCAGATCATGTGCCATAGGACACCAGGTGCTATCATGCGAACACACACCCAGATCATGTGCCATAGGACAACAGGTGCTATCATGCAAACACACACCCAGATCATGTGCCATAGTACACCAGGTGCTATCATGAAGGCATGGAAGCTGTAACCAATAGGATGAAAAACAGCTGCCTTCAACTAAATACCAACAAGATGGAAATCCTCATCATGGGACCCAACCCCAACACGTGGAATGACACCTGGTGGCCCCCCACCCTCGGAAGCCCACCCATCCCCACGGACCACGCACGCAACCTAGGAATCATCCTGGACTCCGAGCTCAAAATGGACTACCAGGTCAACGCTGTCAGGTCCTCCTGCTTCCACACCCTCCGCCTCCTACGCAAGTCCTTCAAGTGGATCCCCCTTGAACACAGAAAAACAGTAACTCACGCCCTGATCACCAGCAGACTTGACTACGGCAACGCACTCTACAAAGGAATAAACAATAACCTCACTCGCAAGTTACAGAACATCCAGAACGCCGTCGCAAGACTGGTTCTCAACCTGCCAAAACACAGCCGCATCTCCCAGCACCTACACACACTGCACTGGCTCCCCATCGAGGCACAAGTCACCTTCAAGATGCTCACCCACTCACACAAAGCCCTCCATGACACCGGTCCAGCATACCTGAACAGCCGATTCCAAGTCCACGCACCCGAGAGAACCCTGCGATCAGCCCAGCTCTCCTTCGCCATGGTCCCACGCACTAGAAGAACCAGATCGGGAGGCCGCTCCTTCTCCTTCCTTGCGGCCAAGGCCTGGAACGCACTGCCGCTCCACCTCAGACAAACAGCAGAGCTTCCCATCTTCGTAAGAAACCTAAAAAGCTGGCTCTTCAACGGACCCCTTCCCTGATGGACTGGAGCCTGCACCCCCCCTGCCCCCCCACAGCGCCTTGAGACCCTTACGGGTGAGTAGTCGCACTTAATAAACCCATGATTGATTTATCATCGAGCACACACCCAGATCATGTGTTATAGGCCACAGGTGCTATCATGCGAGCACATACCCAAGTCATGTGCCATAGAACCCCAGGTGCTATCATGCGAACACACACCCAGATCATGTGCCATAGGCCCCCAGGTGCTATCATGCGCGCGCACACCCAGATCATGTGCCATAGGACACCAGGTGCCATCATGCGAGCACACACCCAGATCATGTGCCATAGGACACCAGGTGCTATCATACGAACACACACCCAGATTATGTGCCATAGGACACCAGGTGTTATCATGTGAGCATACACCCAGATCATGTGCCATAGGACACCAGGTGCTATCATGCGAACACACACATAGATCATGTTATAGGACACCAGGTGCTATCATGCGAACACACATCCAGATCATGTGTTATAGGACACCAGGTGCTATCATGCGAACATATACCCAAGTCATATGCCTGGGGCATCAGGTACTGGCTATCACACAAACACAAACACAAATAATGCGCCCTGGCGTCAGGTGCTGACTACAAGGAAACAGGACACCGCTCAGACTAAAACACACTAATTCATGCGCCCTTGGTGTCAGCTGCTGACTACCAGGATATGCAGCACCGCTCAGATTAAACACACCAAGTCATGTGCCATGGGCATCAAGCGGTGGCTATCAGATTAAACAGCACCCCTCAGGCCAACACACACCAAATCATGAGCCCAGAGGTACCACGGGCTGGCTATCGGGATAGAAATCCCCGCTCGGGACAACGCACACCAAATCATGAGCCTAGAGAGATCATGGACTGGCTATTGGGATATAAATACCCACTCAGGCCAACACACACCAAATAATGAGCCTAGAGGTGTCACGGGCTGACTATCGGGATACCTGCTCGGGCCAACACGCCGCAAATCATGTGCCTAGAGTTTTACGGGCTGGCTATTGGGATGGAAATGCCTGCTCGGGCCAACACACACCAAATCATGAGCCTAGAAGTGTCACGGGCTGGCTATCTGGATAGACCCTCAGGCCAACACACACCAAATCATGAGCCTGGAAGTGTCACGGGCTGGCTATCTGGATAGACCCTCAGGCCAACACACACCAAATCATATGCCGCGGGCAAGCAGGCGAGCACAATCCGTGCCTGGATGGCAGTGCACTGTGTTGGGGGAACATAGCAGCTGTACACAGTTTTTGTAAAGCCGTGGATGCTTTTCACACTCACACCCAAGTGGTACAATATCCCGCAGCCGACGTTAGCAGCTGAGCGGCAAAGCACACACCGCTGCTGCGAACCAGGCAACATGTGTGTATGTATGTGTGTGTGTGCTCGCAGGGGTACTTGTCTCATCTCGCCTCCATGGCACGTGCACGGCCTTCTCCTCGCCACGCGCACGGCCTGACCGGGTTCAGAGGTGACCCTGTAGCACAGGTAATGCCTATGTGGTGGTCCCAGGATCAGAGGGGCAACCACAATTTGCCCTTTAACCTACGTCCACGATGCATGAGCGGCTCCCAACAAAAGCCGAGCTCGGCCGGCACGCTGCGGATTCGGCCGCGGGAACGAGCAATATCGACCCTCGCCTTGACGAGCAGATGAAGCGCTGTCCGAGAAACGCGGCGCGTTTTATTGTTTTTGTTTTCTCTGCTCCTTGAAGGGCGCCTTTCTCTCGCAGATATCCTGCACTGATTCAGTTGTAAATAAGGTAAAACCAGGGCTCTTTGTCACGAGTCGAGCAGAGGCAAGGGCGGTCTGTTGTCAGCCATTAAAACCCTAATGCACACAAGGTTGCTCGCATTTTACAGAGCAACAGCCATCTTTTCAAAAACACACCCCACACAATTGTACAAGAATGCATTTCGCGTGCATGCTCTTCTGCCCAATTCCGGTGCATCCGTGGCGCAATCCGCACATTTTGAAAACTGCTACCCCCTCAGACTCACATACATGAAACATACACGTTCCGATGGAACAAAATATTGTGAAACTGAGTATTCTTGATATATACATATATATATACACACATAGATGGATAGATAGATAGATAGATAGATAGATAGATAGATAGATAGATAGATAGATAGATAGATAGATAGATAGATAGATAGATAGATAGATAGATAGATAGATAGATAGATAGATAGATAGATAGATAGATAGATAGATAGATAGATAGATAGATAGATAGATAGATAGATAGATAGATAGATAGATAGATAGATGTTCCATCCTATGCCATCTGTCATTATGATATCTCTTCGTTTTCCTATTTTATTTATTTTGTACACGTGTCTACAGTTCCACCTTCTCTTCGGGCCAGTGGTCTCTCATGGTGTGGGAGAATTAGGAGACATGATGACTAAAAATAAAAAATTATTTTAGTTTCAACAACAGCATTACCATTTCTATCTCTGCTGATAAAAGGGGAGGCCGTTTTTTAAATGTACAGTTGGCGAGATTCTCTCTTTAATTGTGGTCTTTGGTGAAAAAAAAACAACTTCCACTTAGGCTTTGGTGGGGGAGGGATCGATTGATCTGTTATTTTTACTACAAGTGGCAGTCTTGAAAACGGTTATTTTCTAAGCGTTGCTCGTGACAGATGTATCTTTTTTTCCAACAGGCAAGTTTCCAAGAGGCACAACGGGGAAAGTCTAAAAAAAAGTTAATCTGCTGAAATGGCAGCTGTTGGCTTTTTGAGACTTGAAGCGTCACCTTTGACATGCTCCCTTTGGAGCCCTCCATCCGCTGACCACTGCAAGCTGTCGCCAGCGCCAGAGGAGCACGGGCCTTTTCACCCTTCACCTCGGCAGAGAATGACCAGCACTCACCCAGAGCAGCCCACGAGGCAGCGACCTCAAAAGCCATAAAACAAGACGAAGACAAGTGCCTCAATCACTGAAACGAAAGAACCTCAAACAGGAGGCAGCCGAAAGAGCCGAATAACATAAAACAACACGGGTAAATAACAGCACGACTATGTCCCCAAAACGACACAGCGAACTCAACAAAACAATGCACGTATCTTATGTCAACAACAGAACGTCCGTATAAACTGCCGTCCCAGCACAAGCATGCCAATGTACAGAAAGCAGCATGACATTAAACACCATCCCCAAACTTCAAATAAAGGCTCAAATAAAACTCAAGCCAAAATGAACTCGAAAGCCCCTGCAAACAGAGACAATCCTAATAAAACTGCACCTTAAAAAGCACGGGGAAACTGACGCACTGGCAGACAAATCACACAAAACCGAGACACAGTGGGACACGAACCCCGTAAATAGACAGGCACAGTTTGGTAAAAAAAAAAAAGCCCAAAAAAAACAGAGACTCGGATTTCCACAAGACATCCTTGATGTTCAAGAAAAAGGTGACAAAAGAAGCAGAAAACCTCAGAAGTATCGCGATAACACTTTCACTGAGCACAAGAAATTCAAGATTTGCAGCCTACAAATCGTGAATACCCTGAACAGGAATGCAAAGTAAAGAGAACGCGAGTGATGGGAGAGAATCTAACTTTACTGCTAGAGCTGCCGACTTTGGATCTGAAGAACCTGGTTCGAGCCTCGACGTCGGCTCAACATCCTGTGATTCTGGGCAAATCGTCACTGGTGCTCATGAAAGCGCCCCATACCTTCGGGTCGAGTTCGCGCTATATAAATCAGCCCCCCCCCCCCCCCCAAAAAAAAAACATTCCACAACAGATGATAACCAAACAGAAGACGCCAAAGCGTAAAGGAACACCACAACGCAAACGTCATAAAACAATGTAAAATCCAAGGCAAGCAAGACTACAGTCATATGCAAAACAGAGGACAGTGCCTTATGCACCTACAGCGCGAAAACGGTAAAAGGCACGCATGGGGTTCAAGGACATAGAAAGCACATGAAAATCCCAGCAACCTTAACAGCAAAAAAGCACGTCTTTGAGACCAATGTAACTGATTCATATACAGCAATGAAGAGGTGGGCACTATATGCCATTGGAGACATGTTAAGCACCAAACACAGGCACAAAGAAGGGAAAACAGCCACCGACAGACGACGGCAAAGCACCGAAGAATAGAGGCACACATACCCACGAGGTATAATCACAAGCAAAGTGCATGAACTGAAGTCAAGAGAAACTCACAGTGCACACGGAAACATACCTAAAGATCACATGGGAAATAGGGTTATGGAAACAAAGCACATGGCAATGTATGGAAGATACAACAGAGCAAGGAATGTGAAATAAGGCACAAACACCCAAAACAGAATCTCAGGTACTTACAGAAATCGGTCCAACAGAAATGTACAAGTTAATAAATCACATAAGAACATGGCCAAAAACACTCACACACCACAGCAGAGCAAGCGTATTGATCCAGAAACACATCGGAAATCAGACAACCATACATAATAAAAGCACAGGCGAACGGGTGTGCAGGTACCACAAAAAGAAAGGGAGAAAGGGTCACTTGCAGCCATTCTCAATTCACATACAAATGAATCTACCAGCCTGATCAGAAATATTGCACATAAGATTGATACCAGTATGTAGGAAGTGAATGTTGGGATGTTTACATAGTTGGCGAAAATCACAGTTTAGGCCTTGGTGAGCTACAACCATGTTTGTATCTGGTTGGTGAAGTCAAACTCACAACAAGGGGCCTAATTCTAGCACTACCCAAAATAACATAAAGGGCTCGAAAGAGTCATACTAACTACGTGTATATATCAGAGTGAGCGAGTTAATATCCATCGCATGTTTAGTGTTGCAATAAAAATATTTTTAGTGCAATTTCGAAATCGTGTCCTGAGTTGGTGGCATGAATGACAAGTGGGAGGGAGTGCCAGTGAATTGAACTTAAGAGGTAGAAGGTTTAGAAACTGGAGGCCACAGAGGGTTGTTTAGGTGGTGTTAGAAGGGTAAGTTTGGTCACGTCGAAGGTTTGACTTGGTGTGTATCATGGTCAGAGAGGCTTTTCAGCTGGTGGCACCTCACGACAATCTTTTTTGGTGCACCAATGACCTCCTCCACGGATTCCCTCACTACCACCCTTCAACAGTTCCCATCAACTCTCCATAGCCCCTCTGGCACATGCATTTAATTTCTTTTGTAGTGCTACTCATACCAGTGTTGGGTGTCGAGCACTTTAGATCACACTGCATCATACAGAGACAATGACTCAAGTGTGTAAATCAGTCTAAAGGAAATGTTACATAAAACAATGAGGATTACAAAGTGTAGGAATCACATGTCATCCAGACTAGTATATTTTAAGAGTGTTTATTTTGGAGAAGCACAAACTATGAATTTAAAACGTACCACTGTGGTTGGGGTTGGTTTTGCTACTAAGACTCTATTTCTAACCTAACTAACCATTTTAGCAGCATCAGGATAATGAAAGCCCGTGGAAAAAACATAAGGTTCCAAACTATACCCTGCCATTTTCATATAGCTCTTTGACAGTTCATAGGTCAGGGTGCTATATTAGGATTGAAACTTATGAACTACAAGTAATAAAAGGATCTATGACAAAGGCAGTAACCAACTGAGCTATCCACATACATTACAGTTCTGTGCTTTGCATGGTACGCTTACTCTGCAGCAGGCATATTAACCCTCTGCGCAGATTTATGTTGAATCAAAACTGGTACAACACAAAACTCTGATCTCTCTCCAGCAGGAATATTACATACCTGATTTATCTTGACATCTTTATTGTTGCTTGAAAACTGCTGGACACAAAAGGAACTCTGCAGCAGGTGCTTTTGAACCCATACATTATTTGCCAACACAGCACCCTGAGGTCAGTGCCAGGTGTAGCTGCACCTGTCGCATTACCCTGAAGCCGGCCCTGAGCATGTTAAGGTTTTGGAGAGATAGCACAGGAGAATAGGACCACTAAGCACAGGAGAGCAGGACCATATACATATAAAAACACAGAAGAATAGGGCTGCAGGCAACTCAAAGCACATGACAGCTGAACGCAGAAGGCCCAGGAGAACTAGACATCAAACACTGATACAAATAAGGAAATAGCTTTATAGCAAAGTCTCCCACAAAACATTGGGAAGCAGGTTAACACGCATCCACAAATGACAGGACAGCAGGACTTCAAACGCACCAAAAGCACATGAGAGCAGAGACCTAGATGATCACAGAGCCAGTGAGCACATTGCTGTATTGGCACATAAAACACTAAGGAAGAAGAATGCCTACATTTAAAAGGATTGGTACATAACCTAGACACTCAGAAAGGAAAGCCCAGAGATTGAGATACACAAAAAGTATAAGAGAACAGGGGCTAGGGACTCTTCCAGTATAGTGTCAAAAACACACTGCACACAGAGAAAGCTTTCCCCAGAACCCACAAAACCCAAGAGGAAAGGATCATTAGCAATCACAACGCACAACCACAGATCACAAGAGAGCAGAGGCAAATACACCAACAGAGAACTTGTCTACAAACTTGCAGAAGTCAAATATGAGCTGGCAGCAAACACTAACTTGGCCCAAGAGAACACAATTCAATTCAATTCAATTCAATATTTATTAAAGATTTGGATCTCCAATGAGGTCCACATAAAATATACATATGATTATTACATAGTAAAATATAATAAAGAATAAGGACAATTCATCTCTCCGTCAATTAATAAATATTGAAACCCTTCATAGCTAGTCTTAGATTTTCCTTTACATAGCACAACAGTACATACATAACATACATACCAATATATTTTCCTGTAACCATAGAACCTAAAAACTAAATGTATTCTAATTTTGTGCAAAAAGTGCATTAAATAGCAGCAACTACATATGGAAATCTCCAAAACATCATACAGCGACGTATAGTAACAGCTTCTTTAGAGAGTCAAGATAAAAAGTAGCAGCGAGAGTGTGGGAGTACAACATACCCCGATTGTGCAAATAACAGTTGAATAGCAGCGAATACATGTGCAAAATACAAACCAAAAGGGGAAAAGGAGTATTAAAAATCTTTCAAATGATACCAAGGCCCAGGAATTAACAACTAAATGAACAAGAGGACCAAGGGGGTCATTAGGATGACGGAAGGACCGCCACCGGCGGCCCGGCGGTGGCGGTCCTTTCTCCATCACACAGGATATTCCCACCGCTGAATTGGGATGGCGGTAGGAATCCCAATCTGACCCCGGCAGACCTAAAGTCCGTCCGCCAAGGTTCCGCCCGCCTTGCGGAACCAATACATCGGCCAGCAGTGCGGCGGTGCCTTGGCACCGCCGTAGGGATTACGAAATCCCTTTCCTCCTGTCTTTTCGCAGCGGTCATCCCACCGTGACAACACAGGCGGAGGCCCCTCTGTGTTGGGGGTGTGCACTGGGGGTACCCATGGAACCCCCTGCATTTCCCTGCACTATGTGACAGGCTCCACGTGGTGCCTACCACGTAGTGCAGGGAAATGCACAACATAGCATTTTAGCATTGCGTACAGTGCTGCAGCCAGCCGCACCGTCTGCAATGTTAAATGCCCTGGATGCACCCGCCAGTATGGCGGGCGCATCCAAATTGCAGTGGTGGGACCACGTCTGGCAGATGTTCCCAGCACCGCAACGATGCCCGCTATTGTAATGAGCCCCCAAGTGTCTAAAAGGAGAACCCGATTAAAAGGGTAAGTAAAAAGTTAGAATATATTAATAAACTCCTTAAAAAATTGAATAGTTTTGCACAGACTGCTTCGTTCTTCAGGCAAAAGAGGAAATCATGGGCAAAAGTTACATTTTTAATACAGTTTTGTAAAAACATCGGATGCAGCCAACGACAACGACTTCAAACTAATGCTCGGCATACAAACAAGACATGATCCAGGTTCTGAAAGCTCGTTTCACAGAAGTTACAGATTTTTCCATTTTTCATGCAATGAGACCAGTTTGCTGTTAGGTCATTTAAAGGTAAAAGGTTCATGCAACATGGGGAAAGTCATCGTCGTATTCCATAATCTAGGTTCCAAGATAAAAATTTCTGATATATTCTCGGTGAATCCGACCTGTTTTTATACATTTTAATCTCTCTTTAGAATTACAAAATTTAATATCTCTATTATAGATGATCTTACCACTTGTATTCTTTAAAAAGCATTTAAAATCTGAAGGAGAGAGGGTGATCACTGATTCTTCTTGTACACAAAAGACTTTTAGTGCTAGGGAAAAATCACAAGAGAGGGAACATTTACCTACTATACCACCAAACATTTCTTGGCACATGAAACCTCCTAATGTGTATGACTCACTATTTTTTAATTGATATTTCCAAAGCAGAATCCGGGTTAAACCTTGGATATAGGAGCTTATCAAGCCAAATTCTAATCTGATAGCAGCTATTGGGACTAAAGTGTTAAAATTGCATAATTTACGTAAAATCTGACCTTCAATCCTATATTAAAAAATACTCCAGTACATTACAGGAACTGATTCAATAGCATAAAGGAAAGTTGGAGGGATTTTTGCTTTAAAAACAGTGAACAGATGTAAAATATGCCTTTAACCCATTGATACAGCTTTAGAGCTGTGTTCGATATGAAGTTTAACCTTCGTATTGCCCGCTATTAATTTCCCTAAATAGGGAAAGGAATTTATCAAGAGAACACACAGAACCACATGACTCGAGGCTGAACTTCATGATTTGAGGCTATATCTTGAGTCGTATTTATTCCCACAACATAGTTATCATAATTTTTAAAGTATATCAGAAAAAATCACCTTCCTTAATCAGAACCACTACTAGAGTTAATTGATAGACCCATCATCAGATGTTACCCAACACCACATAGTCAGTGCAGTGCACAGACCGAATATCGAGTCTGGAATATCGAAGTGCCAGAATATTGAGTTGGAAATATCGGAGTGGCATAATATCGATTACAAGAATAATTTTGACCAGAATATCGACTTGAAGGTAAGAAATATAGGGGCCAATTAGGATGGTGGTACTGGGACCGGCTGCCAGTGGTGCGGCGGTCCTGCACCAGCAATTAGGATGCCACCGTGGCGGTGGCATCCTCCATTCCCAGCATTGTGGTGGGCGGTGCTTACAGCACCGTCCGCCACAATGCTGGGAATGCATTCTGTGCATTGTCATGCACAAGGTGACAGGCACCCCCCTCCCCTTTTTTATCCCCCCTCTTTCTAGCTCTCTTTCCCCGCTTTTTTCTTTGAAAAAAGAACACTTTCTCTCCTTTTGATTATGTTTTGTGGTTTATCTAGTGTACCCACCTTTTATCAATTATCCCTCTGCGTAGGGATCAAGATTTCTATTTATCGCCAGTTGCTTTGTCAACACCTACGACTAATGACTTTTGTTAACATATGTTTTTGACTTGGATAAACAATGTTATTAAAGTACCTAATATAATAATATTATTACTTTTTGATAGGTCCCAGCACATACTTATATTAAGACCTTGGTTCTGTCTGCCCTGAGGAAGGTGGCACCAACATTTCGGTGCTTTCACCGAAACGCGCGTCGGCGTCTACATGTGGCCCACCCAAGTTCCAATTCCTCAAATTTGAACATATGTCGCCTAAAACGATTTTGAATGTTCATATGATTTTGTGTACATATTGAGCTCTGTTCATTAATTGAGTATTCTTTTTATATGTGAATGTGTGTTTTGAGTGCTGATGTTGTGGATTGATCCCGGTATGAATGTGTAAGTCGTTGAGTATTTGAGTACCCCTGGAACCTTGCTTAATACCTTCATTACTATTCTGAAAACTCTTTTGTATTAATTATTCATCAGTTTATGTACTGAATTCATTTGTTCGAAATTGATTTAATTAAAAAAATTAAAAAATATTATTACATTTATTAATTTGTTTTCTGATTATGTTCTGATTTAATAGTTTGTTTCTTCCTTTTGTCTTAGTCCTAGTGTTGATCTATCTAAAAACGATACATTGTACGTTTGGAAAATTATAGGTAGAGACCCTCTCTTTGTATTCATACCGCGAGGTGCCTGCCACCATGTCCATGACAATGCAGGGGGGTACCATAGGTTTTTAAAATAATTAATTATTAATTGGTTATCAAATGTTAATAATTAATTAATTGATAATTATGTAAATTGTGTTATTCTTTTTAGGAGCTGGTTGTGGGTTTATAGGGGAATAGGGTGGGAAGTAATTTAATTTGAAGAAAGTAATTCATAATTTTTATTTATTTGTATCTATTTTTTTTTTGATTTTATAGTGTTTGTGTTAATTTATTTATTATGAATTAATTATTAATTGTTTGTGATTTAAAATTAATCAATTGTTAAATGTGTTAATTGTGTCAATTATGTAGGAGTTGTTTGTGCATTTATAGGGGAATATGGTGTGAAGTAAATAATTTTTTATTCATTAATAATGTGTTTTTGTATTATAATTAATTTATAGTAAATATAGTTATTTGTTTGTAAAATGTTTTTTTAGGCTTCTATAAATTAAGGGTTGTAGTTAATTTTTAGTACTTTTTAACATTAAGGGGCCGATTCCAATCCTGGAAAAAGGCTGTACAAATCGTTGTACGGAGCGTTTTTCCCGTACGACTCGTACCTGGTAAACTTTTCTTACAACCTAGGAAGTACGATTCGTACAGAAAGCCTTTTTCCGTACGAATCGTACAAAAGACCATACGGCTAAAATAAACCAACGATTCTGATCCGGAACAGCTTGTACGCGACATCCGTACGTATTTAAGCAGCGGTTTCCGGGCCAGCAAGTACGATTCGTCCCTACGGCACTCCGTACAGCTCTTTTCTTACGGGAGCCAAAAACAGCTGTAGAAGCAGAGTCCCCAGGGGTACGAGTCGTACAGGCATATACCCCCATGCATTGTGTATGTACGGTGCGTACCCCCAGTGCGCATGTACTGTGCGTACCCCCAACATCGCGTACCCCCAACATTGCGTACCCCAACATCGCATACCCCAACATCACGTACCCCAACATTGCGTACCCCAACATCGTGTATGTACGGTGCATACCCCCAACATCACGTACCCCAACATCGCATACCCCAACATGGGGGTTGGGAGTATGCTATGTTGGGGTACACAATGTTGGGGGTACGCACAGTACATGCGCACTGGGGGTATGCACCGTACATACACAACGCATGGGGGTGTATGCCTGTACGACTCGTACCCCTGTACGACTTGCACCCCGGGAACAACTTTTCCCGGGATACGAGTCATACAAAGTTCGCTTCGTAGCGGGTAATGGCATTCCCGTGTACGGGACGTTTTCCGTACAAATCGGAAATCGGAAATCCGGTCCGGATCGTACTAGTACGGTCGGACTGCATTTTTACGATTTGCACGAAAAAGTGTCCGGGTCTGTCTCGTACAACTTTTCCCGATCCGATTTATATGGATCGGGCCGATCCGTATGTATTTTTCCCGTACGAATCGTACTTCACGGGTCAGACGGGACTTGTACGATTTGTATGGAAAAAGTTACGGATACGAGTCGTACGGGAAAAAAAATACAGGATCGGAATCGGCCCCTAAATATTTTTCTATGTTTTGTAGTTTAATATATTTTTATATGTTTTTTATTTGTGTGTTATTAACAATTTTTGTATTGTAGTTGGTATTTTGTTTCTTTTTTATTTTGATTAAAATTTTTGGGAAATATTAATTTTAACCCTCTGCTAACCAACACTTTCCCTACTTTTGCACTCTCTGGAGTGGGTATTGTATTTTTTACCCCTCCGTTATCCAATACATTTCCTACTGTTGCACTGTCTGTAGTGGGATTAGTGATTTTTACTCCTATGCTATCCATACTTTCTTAACTGTAGCACTCACTGGAGTGAGAATAGTAATTTTTACCCCTCTGCTATCCAACACTTTCCCTACTGTTGCACTCTCTGGAGTGGGAATAGTAATTTTTACCCCTCCGTTATCCAACACTTTCCCTACTGTTGCACTGTCTGGAGTGGGAATAGTAATTTCAACCCCTACGCTATCCAAATACTTTCCCTACTGTTGCACTCACTAGAGTGGGAATAGTAATTTAACCCCTCCGCTATCCAACACATTCCCTACTGTTGCACTCACTGGAGTGGGAATAGTAATTTTTACCCCTACGCTATCCAACACTTTCCCTACTGTTGCACGCTCTGGAGTGTAAATTGTAAATTTTGCCCTTTGCTATCCAACACTTTCCCTACTGTTGCACTCACTGGAGTGGGAATAGTAATTTTTTCCCCTTCGCTAGCCAATACTTTCCCTACCGTTGCACTCTCTGGAATGGGAATAGTAATTTTTTCCCCTCCGCTATCCAACACTTTCTCCAATTTGCACTCTCTGGAGTGGGAATAGTCATTTTTTCCCTTCCGCTATCCAACACTTTCCCTACTGTTGCACTCACTGGAGTGGGAATAGTATTTTTTTTATCTTCGCTATCCAACACTTTCCCTACAGTTGCACTCTCTGGAGTGGGAATAGTAATTTTTACCCCTACGCTATCCAACACTTTCCCTACTGTTGCACTCAGTGGTGTGGGAATAGTAATTTTTACCCCTACGCTATCCAAAACTTTCCGTACTGTTGCAGTAATTGCAGTGGGAATAGTACCTTATGACCCGTATGCTATTCAACATTTTTCCTACTGTTGAACTCAATGAAGTGCAAAATGCAAGTTTAAAAATGTATAAATATTTTGGTATTTTATTTTATAATATAATGTTTTTATTATTATATTTTATGTTATAGGTGTATGTATATATATATATATATATATATATATATATATATATATATATATATATATATATATATATATTCGTCAAGTTACTGCTCCAGCAATCCCCTTGCCTGCGACTCTGGTGCCGTCAGTGGTAGCAGTGGCCACTTAACACGATTAGATTCCTTTACTCCAAACACAAATCCCAGGAATAAGGGGACAGCACACCAGGAAACGGCACAAAATAACTTTATTTGTGCGCTAGCTTTTTCAAGGACGATGCGTTTCGGCGTTAACCTTTGTCAAGTAACTTCTGTCATTGAAATACATAAACGTGATTCATAAACATAAACAAAATACTGTGATCTCCTATTTCATAGCAATTGGATTACACAATGACATAAACAATATTGATAAATGTTAATTGAGCAAAATGAAATGAGTTGAAAATGCATAAAAATAGAACGAATCAATTTAGAGTCCTATTTAAACCGTATTTGAACGTCACTATCATTAATTCGCATGTGTGTGAATCATAGAGATAAATAAAATACCTCAATCGTGTATGGTAATTGCATTTCAAATTGCATTCAATATCAAACAATAAATTCATTGGTAATCATGTTCCCTTTCGTAGAGTAAATCAAATCATCATAAAAATTATATTCGAATGAGAGCTCCTGTGTAGCGCAATTGCGCATCGCTTATGTTGACTACTAAATGAACAATAAAGTTACAATCAATATTCATCCAAAAAGAAAGGAAAGGATATGCATCATTATTATTACCATACTTTGTCAATTTATGGCATGCAATATGAGCTTTTCTAAGTGAAGACTACGAGATGAACATGTCGCTATTCGCAGTTTATAAATCAATTAAATTTATGTTGTTTTTTTGAGATGAGAGAATCACCGAGGAAATACATTACAATACATGCTTAATCTTGGCGCAAATGCGCATTGCTTCTATTACGTACGTGGCAAAAATACAGCCAATGTAAGATAAAGAAAAAATTGTATATATCACTATTATTGCTGATCTTAATTTGTGACGTGAAACAAAAACTTATATTAATAAGAGGCTGCAAGTTGGATATATCTCTTTTAGTAGTGTGCCATTCCATTGAATTAATTGTTACCTTTACAATTACATTGACACTAAGAACATCTATATGGTTGCCGCCTGAACAATCCATCAATTAATCATATAGTCACATAGCAATAGCATTTTTCAGAAATTCTGAACACGAATATATTGCCTATATCACGATATCTGTGATAGGTGTGGGAAGTACCCTTTACTCAGTGCTAGGTATGGGGAGTGATGGGAAAGTGATGTGTAACATTAAGATATATCGCTAAGTGTGAGAAAGAGGAAGGGTATCAGGACACGATTGGACCAATTGGTGAGAGACCCACAAAATTATAAGACTGGATTCCACAATTGTGGTCGACACTTTTGTAGTGACCCAGATGGGGCATGTAATTCCATCCAACGAAATCCTATTTCCCTATCTTGATAAAACGTGAAATTAAAGAAAAAAATATCATAACTATTTAAAATTCCAACCCTGATTTGTCGGAAAAAATCCTTCTTATTTTATTCTCACATTTCAAAGAGAGTATAGCAGAGGACTATAGCCTTATATGGGTTGCGAGTTCTTCTCCACTGTTGAGCCCTTTAGGTACCTTACAATCCAGATCTAAAATGAATTTAGACTCAAGTATTCTTAGGTGTTTTTCACGATCCCCACCCCGTATATGTTTAGGGATTCTCTCAACTCCAAAAAATTGCAAACTGCTATTATCACTCTTATGGGATTCCGAATAGTGGCGTGCCACTGGGTAGTTGTGATCGCAATTCGTGATCGCACGTAAATGCTGGAGAATCCTTAATTTGAGTGGCAATTTAGTACTGCCCACATACTGGCGGCTGCAAGGGCATTCCAGTACGTAGACCGTAAAATCGCTAGTGCAGTTGATCATGTGTTTTATTGGACATTTCTGTCCAGTGCCTGTGATGTACTCTTTGCAGTCTTTACCATTTCGATCTGCCTTGCACATCCCACATGTGGTGAAACCATTGGGAATTTTCAACCATTGCAATTTCGTATCTCCATCGCATTAACTTTGGACTAGTCTATCTTTTAATGATCAGGCCTTCTTATATGTCACCTGTGGTTTTGTTCCTATGCAGTCAACAATGATTGGATCTGCTGTTAATAGATTCCAATGTTTTTTCATGATTTTTTCAAAAGTCCATGCACCCCTGTTAAACTGTGTTATCATTCTTGGTGCATTGGACTCGATTTCCTCATCTTCTTTTCTCTTAGTACTACTCTTAGATGGTTTGAATAGTATATCGTGCTGTTGTAGATCCTTAACCTTATTTTTGGCTATTGTCAGAGTTTCATCTTTATATCCCCTTGATTTGAAACGCATAAGCATAGTCTGTTGCTCTTTCGTGAAATCCTCGTCAGTCCTACAGGCACGACGGGCTCTTAATAATTCCCCATAGGGTATACTTTGTTTCAATGGGGCTGGATGGTGACTTGCAGCATGCAACACTGTGTTGCCTGCAGTTTGTTTGCGGAAAAGGCGAGTTGTAATTTTCTTTTCCCTTATTTCTACTGCTATATCTAAAAATTCACAGTAAGTTGTACTCATAGTGTGCGTGAATTATAGATTCAAATCATTAATTCCTAGTTGTTCAACAAACTCTTTAGCTAGATTTTTTGGGCCATCCCAAATAAGGAACAGATCATCTATGTATCTGATCCACACTAATATGTGATCAGTATACATTTGTAGTTGTTGTGTCCATACTACTTGTTCTTACCACCAACCTAGGTAAAGATTTGCTAGACTGGGGGCAAAACAAGTACCCATTGCAGTACCCGACCGCTGTCGGTACACTGACTTTTCAAATAGGAAGATATTGTTCTGAAGACAGAATAGCATCATTGTCTCTAACATTTTGTTGTGCTCCCAGTGATCTATGTGTCTACTCCTCAAAAAAATACATGCAGGCTGCTACTCCTTTATGTTGGTCAATACACGTGTAGAGAGAGCAAACATCTAGACTAATCATTACATATCCCTCTTCCCATTGTACATCATGAAGCCTGCGCAAAAAATCTGAGCTGTCTTTGCAATATGACATTAGATTCAGCACATACTTAGATAAATATGAGTCAAGGAAAATGGATGTGTTTCTAGTAGCCCCCCATTAGATGACTCAATCGGGGGCCCTGGTGGTATTGTGGCATTTTTATGTATCTTTGGTAGAAAGTACACACAAGGTATACGTGGCTTATCAGTTCTTAGGAAATTGTATTCATCAGTATCGATTAATCCCTGGAAGTACCAGTTACTCAAAAGTTTGTGATAATCATGGATGGTCTGTTTGTATTGACTCCAATCAATGAGTTCATAGCATGTTTCATCCATCAATTGTCTCATTGCTTCTGATCTATAGTTCTCCACATCCATTACAACAACGTTGCCCCCTTTGTCAGAGGGCTTAATTATAATTGTTGGATCTGATTCTAGGATCTTAAGGGCATCCCTTTGCTCCTTTCTTAAGTTATCCCATTTGGAATTCTGGAATGTCTTTCTTGCTTTTTTAAGTTCAATAATGACAGCGGAATTGTAGGCCTCAATATTGTCGTAGGGGACATTGGGATTAAACTTAGATTTCCTTTTTAATCCACTATGCTCTTGATGTTTATTCATAGCCCACATGATTGTAATAATGTGTGATCATTTTCACCATGATTGTCTCCCATTTCCAAGTCATACATGACTTTCAATAATTCCATATCTTGGACTTGTAAATTGGGCATTTCAATATTACACGATGTAGATGGTATCCGTTTTGCCTTTGATTTCTGACATGTCTCAAACATTTTCATTAATTTCAATTTTCGGATATATAGAAATAGATCAATCCTAGTATTCATGTAGTTCAAATTGTTGCTGGGGCAAAAAGACAATACCAATTGCAGCACCGAGATTTCAGCTTTATTTAAGTTCCTAGTTGATAAATTCACAACTGTCTTGTTTGTTGCTTGATCCTCAATACAGGGAATAGATGTATATGAATTCCCATGTTTATTCTTTTTTAATCTCTTTCTTTTGTGGTCCCTCGTCCTCTTCCTCTTTTTTGCCCCTTTCCTCTTGTTTGTCCTCTCGTTTGGGGCTTGTTCACTTGATTTTGTTCCTTTTTCTGCTTTAATATTTGGAACTCGTGAAGAAAAGTGAGAGGACGTGTGACTAAAGGGCCCCCTGCGTTGGGGTCTTCTGAGTGGGTACTTACGCTAGAACTGGAACCTGTCGATAATAATTCAGTTGTGCGTTCAGCAGTTGTAACCTTCAAATTTCTTTGGGCCCAATCGTATTTCTTAGCGTAGGTTAAGATGCGCTCCTCAGCATAATCTCGTTTATCTCTAAGGAATTTTCGCTGTTTTTTCTGTTTTATCGCATCTTCATATTACTTTAATTTTTTGGGGAGTGTTTTCATAAATTCTTCCAGTATGCTGTCGTTCTTATATCTTTCTAGGTCAGCTCTTAGTGTCACCAATTCCTTTCTCGTTGTGTCAAGGAAGTTACTTAGCAAAGGCTAACGCCGAAACGCGTCGTCCTTGAAAAAGCTAGCGCACAAATAAAGTTCTTTTGTGACGTTTCCTGGTGTGCTGTCCCCTTATTCCTGGGATTTGTGTTTGGAGTAAAGGAATCTAATCATATATATATATATATATATATATATATATATATATATATATATATATTTTATAGTACATTTTTATATATTTATAATATTTTAAAATAAATGAAAGTTATTAGTTTATTAATTTTGTAAAAAATAATTATACATGCATATATTTAATTTATATCGATGTTAAAATTTTGTCAAATTAAATTTGTTTATTAAATTTTTTAATGTTTATTCTATCTAAGTAATTATGTTTTAGTTAATTTTATAATATAAGTGTTTCAACATTATTTTTTAAATATTAAATAAAAAGATATTTTGGACTTCGATATTTTTTATATCTATATTTTTTCCCGATATTTTTGACAATTACATTTAAAAAATGGGATGTCGATATTTTGACAATCGATATTTTGACATCGATATTTTGGACATCTATATTTTTGTAATCGATATTATGTCAGTGATTCAGTCAGGGCCACTGGAACTATAGGAGGACCAAATAAAGTGGTATGGTTCACTAAATTATGTGGCAAGAAAAGCCAAATTATATGGCGTAATATGTGACATTTGTAATTAGTATTACCTCAATATTTTGTCATTTGTACTCATAGTATCACTGTCTGGGCAGAGATTTCACCTCTTTAGTACCAGTTTAACAGCCAAATACAGCAATAAGCAACTGAAAGCCGACCAGTTAACATTTGCGAAGGACCTGACACTGTGCTGGAAAACATGTTTCAATGTTTTAGGTATTTTTTGATCCGTTTGACCTAGAAAGAAACATTTGTCTTGTTATAATCTGCAGATCATGCAGTAGATGATGGATTATGAGACAAATGAGGAAAATACATAATCATGCGGAAAACGCCACAGCAGCAGAATCTCATAATTCCAGTGGCCCTGCGTATAGCACAGCACCATGTTCTAAACAAGGGCCATCCTAAAATTATGTAATCACTCCGCTCCCCTACCAACGAGCAAAGCCAGCTCTGAAGCAAACCTGATGTTCATCACAAATGAAACCCTGTTAAGACCCCCTGACACCCTTCAGAGAGATGTGCATGAGCAATTGGGCCATAACGTATAAGTAGTGTCCCTGGTGCAAGCTCATCTCCACCCTCGCCATGGGAAATAAGATGGAGTACACAAGCAAAGGGCTAGTAACAGCTGTGTCTGGACCCCCACCCAGTCTCTGGCACTGATATAGCTCTATGGCCCAGACATGGTGTAAATACAACCAAATTTTAGAATGGAATTTGATGTAGTGTGCCAGTGTGCCTATATGTATCACTGCCAGTCATGAAATGTTCTTCACAACTAGAACACAAAATATGACACAATAAGTGTAAGCACCAAAAAAGCATTAGGAAAAATCTCACCATTGCCAACCGAGAGCTAGGTAGTTGGGCAAATCGACACAATTCACTGCTGGATTACGTGGACAGGAGACAGCTGTTGGTCTCTGGAGACAAATAGGACAAGAGGCTTTTGGCCTCTGAATTCAAACCATCTCTGAAGCCCACCCGGGTCACCTCTGGCCCCAAACTCCTGCTCCTTTGGGTTCTGGCAGAAGTCTACTTTGGCAGGTTCCTGCATCACCCTATTGCATAAGGTAAGGTTTTGGCTTAGTTCTACAAGGTTTGACTTTCTCACCTACAGACCAAGTTGTTGTAGCCACACACAACCCCACTCAACATACTTGTTGATATGATATCAGTGCTTTCTGGGCTACTAATAATATCTTACAGAAGGAGTTAGGGACACAGTGGTAATTCAAACTCAATTCGGTGCTTTAGAATATCACACACAAGTAATGCACTAATAGAGTTCCAAAGTGTTTATTTCAACAGTCGTATCCTGTTGCTTAGCACATGAGTAATAACCACACAGAATATTATTGCAATAGCACTGATGCATGTCACTAACAGCGAGAATAATATGAACATACCTAACATCTTTATTTGCACTAAACTATGAGAGCATGGAATGGCTAACTTGCACCTAGAGTTTCTTGGGATTCAGTGCAATGCATACCTGCTTACAGCAAGGAAACTGTGGTTATCAGGCAACCACGTGGGGATATCCATGTTTCCAACCACCAGATATAATTTGCTGGAGGGATTGAACCTCGAGAAATGTTCTGTTGGAGGTATTGAATACTCCTATGTGTGAGGTACGACATGTGCGTGACCCGCTTACAAATTATCAAGCTGACCATTAGCAATACTGTATAAATCTATTGGGACATATTTTGGTCTCCTTCTCTTTTGTACCTTTACCTTTAGGTTTTTATTGGTTATTTCTCCAATATATCATTTTGAAGCATTGATACTCTGCTCCACCAATTATCACAGATGCGGCGTTAATACGGTTTGAGGCTTCAATACCCAGATTCAATTTTTGCACTAAACAAACAGGTAACGACATATATGTCAGATCGTGCATGTTTAACTAAAAACAAGTTAGGGCCATATGGAGGAAAAATCCCACCCTTGAACGGTGCTTTGTATTTTGTTTTTTCTAGAGATCAAATGAGTACATTTTAATTAATTGAAAATAGCATTGAGAGTGCAAAATACAGGCCATATTTTCGCCCATACAGACCAAGTTATATATCTTTTTAATACGGTGAGTGAATTAGATGAGTGAATCTCAATAAGGTTGTATCCGAATATGAATGTAAGTTGGTTGGAGCATCACTTCTCCACCTTGGGAACTAGGGAAAGGTATGGTCCTGGGTAACACGAATTTAGATGCAGCGCATAGTACTTGTTGTTCAACTATTAATAACCCTGAGGATGACGTATAGATAATTGTAGGTGTGCATAGCGTAATTTTAGATGGTGCAATTTTAGATGCTTAGTTGAAAAATGTGCAACAACAGATGTCTATCATGCTAATACACCATAGTGAATCTGTTAAAAATTAAGAAGATGCAGGGAGATATTATTATGATGCAAATGGTTAGAAATAAGATAATATTTATACTTTGTTGGTAAGCCATTACATCTTATGTATATATATCTCTTTTTTCTTTTGTCCCCTATATTAATGTAGAAAATAGATCTACTGGGTGGAGGAGTAAATCCCATATATGTTGAGTCCTGAAGAAGATGGTTTCTTTTATCTTTGTCCAATAACCATCGAAACGCGTCGACGCCAGTTCCTTTAAGAATCCAACCTGTAGGACGTCTTTGGATAGGAGTAGTACTCCCACCAGGTCTTTCCCTCAAATATACAAGAGTTGGATCCATTTAAACAACAGTTTATAAATCTGTGTCTAATGGGTTTCCTTGTGTAAACGGATTCTGATGTTTTTAATTGCACAATTTTTATGAATTATGAATTGTATGTCACTGATGACTGTAATGTGTTTTTAATTATTTTCTTGAGGATATATTGCAAATTCTATTGTATAGATACATTGTATTTTATTTTTCTGCATTGGTTGTTTTAATAAATGTGCATACTTGTAAGCGCTACATCTGAATTCAAAGGGTTTTATGTTGTTCCCTAAAGTGGTTTAGAGGTGGATCCAAACAATGATATATGTTCCAAAAGTATGATGGGAATGCACATGGACCGGTGATATCAGATTGAGTGTAGATAATTGTATGCGTGTATGTCCTTACCTGCCCAAGGGAAATTTGTGCTTTTCACTGTTATCAGGCATCACCCGGGAGGGTGTGTTACCTCTAATGGAAAACAGATATCAGGTTGTCCAGTGCAAACCACTATGACAAAAATACGTCAATTCAGACTACATTGTTTACATTATATTCTCTGTCGGACCTTGAAATATAGATAAAAGGGAACATGTTTCAGACTTTTGTCACATTAAGCATTTGTCAATGTCATTTTCTGGATGATTTGACACTTTCACAGGTTCTTCGAGAGCCTGCTAGAGCCTGCTCATATATATAGTACTCCACACCAACCCTTCTCATACCCTGTCAATCTCAGGATGGAAGGGGACCCTGAGAGCAGGAAAGGTCTCATAGCAAGGACCACTTAATAACATGACCTGAGACTGAACTTCATGGCTAGAGACTATGGGCCAGATGTAGGAAGCCAAACTGCGATCGCAAATGCTGAAATCGCAGAATTTTAGCGTTTGCTATCGCAATTTGGCTGTGTGCAATGTAGGTAGGCAAATACCCTCTTGCAAACTAAGGAATCGTAAAAATTGTGATTCCTTATTGTGCGCAAGCATTTAGAGAATCGCAATTAGTGATTTCCTAATACTATGCTTGTAAGCATCTCAAATTGCGATATTGTCTTAAGGAATCGAAAATTACCACCAACTTCAAGTTGGTAGTAATTTGCGATTTCCTTTTTTGCTTTTTTCAAAGTGCCATGTGGCGCACATACATGCCCTTAGGGGCATTTATGTGCATGACTTGAGCACACATGCACATTTCAGGGGTGCAACAGGGTGTCCTTTTGGAACCCTTGCACCCATGAAACTGCGCACGCAATTTGCGAGTACTTCTTGGTTACTCGCAAATTGAGTGCACAACTCCCATTCATTCCTATGGGCCTCTTGGCACATAGGAATGAATGGGTAGGTATTCCTTGTTTGCGAATCTTAATTTGCGATTCGCAATTAAGGAATTTTAAGGAATCTCAATTATTTTTGCGATTCCTACATACATTACATTTTGCGAGTCCTTAATAGCGATTCGGTAAAAATCGCTATTAAGGACTCGCAAAATTGACTTTACCTACATCTGGCCCTATATCTCCTATCACAACAACATAGTTATACTTTTTATTTACACATCAGAAAAAACAAGATGAGCATAACATATTTACAGTGCAGTCTAGAAAAGTTCACTGCTAAATCAGAACCATCATTTGAGTTAATTGATAAACTCATAGTTGACACCTCAACAGGTCTTCCCTCAAAGCATAGTCCAGCAACTTCTTCAAAAAAAAGGGCCCTCCCAAAATTATGTAATCACTTCGCTCTTATGGAGAATCAGGCCAGCTCAGATGCGGACCTGATAACCATTCCAGAGACATCCTTGTCTGACACACTCGTGAGAGATCTGCCTGAGAAATAAAGCCATAATATGGTCCCCTCCCCCTGCCAGGGGCGATAAGATGTATTAGAGAACGAAATAGATACAAACAGCAGCATAAGCATCCCTCAGCAAGATAGAGCACTAAAGCCCACATGTGAGGTAAATACTAGGGGTATGTGAAATTTGCCTAAGTTACTTTCACGCAATTACATGAAATATCAGGAAAATTATGTGAAATTATGAGTAATATATGAAAAGCAAATCTGTCATTTATCGATATATTTTAGAGCAAAATGCGCATTTGCACAAATTTTTAACACAACAGAATAGTTCACTGTGAACAAATGGCAAAAAACAGAAGAAGCAGAAGCAACAGAAGCTCAATCTCTGGCCATTCGCATTATCCCGGCATAGCAGAATTTTGCAGTGAATGGCACGTTATACACAATGTACCATAATGTCATAGTTTGAGGAATTTCACATAACAAGCATAATGTAAAATTCCCGAAATTATGCAAACTCTGGGGCTTAATTCAAATGTCAGCCAGGCCATATAAATATAACACGTTTTAGGATAGAATTTGATGCAGGATGCGATGAGCCTACTCCACCTCAGAATGATTATGGTTCACCTACCATTCTGCCTCCCCCACATGAGGGTAGCTGCTTTGTTGCAAAGAAAATGACAGAATCCACAGACAGCCGTTTGCCCAATGGAGATAAATGGACTCCATCACCATGAAAATACCGTTTAACTCTCAAGCAGCCAATGGGGGATAGACTTCAAATGGCAAGTACCTGTTTAAATGCTTTGTAGAACTCTTGAAGACTTTCATAGATGACCCATGCCTCCAAACCCTCCCGAAATAATATGTCACCAAGCCATAATCAACCCTGGAAACTTCTGGACCAACCAAGCAATGCCCACCATCAAAAATTCAAGAAGATTCCTTCTGCCATGTTGTGCCAGATAATTCCCACCCATACACCCCTGCCTGAGAACAATAACAATTTGGAGAGATGGTCCACTCCACCGAATCATTCATATCAAACCCAAAGTGCCAGTTATCGGGATGTCCCATACCCCACAATAGAAAGACATTAAACAATTATAAGTCTGTCTCAACACAAGATTACTTTGCCACCGGTTATCCAGTTTTTACTAAGCAGCAGTTCTTAAGATACCGGCTGGGGTTACTACCGGCCAAAGAACACATGGCACCATGGCAACGCGGTAACTTACCCGTCACTTATCGCCTTTGTGGGAGCTGCAAGGAGGATGTTTTGCATTTGGTTTGCTCCTGTATTACCGTAAGGGAAGAAAGGAAGTTAATGAAGCCTTCAACCAAAGAGGAATACAAACAAGAAGACAGGTTATCTTAGCCTGCTTAGACCCAGGGGACACTTAACTAAATTGCTGTTTTGTCAAATTTCTACTAAAAACACAGAGAATGGCGTGGAGATATGGACACAGCAATGGTGGCAGAAAGGGTAGCATATATCCATCGGGGTGCCTGAAAAAATGGATCGCATATGGGGAAAATGGAACTCTTATAGAGGGAATATATGTCCCCCACCCCCAAGTGAGTCAACAATAGACTCTAGCTGATAGAATACGGAGCGAGAGAATTCTGGGCAGAACACTGTGTTAATAATTGCAGTACTGAAGAAACTAAGTCGGATGTATCAACAGTATGGGGAAGTGTAAATGGAACAACAATGGCTTGTCATATAACCATGTTGTGGAAAGATGAACCTGTATTCAATAAAAAGAATTAAAAAAAAAAATTCTACTAAAAGTGGAGCAAAGACTTAGGGTACAAGAAAATCATCCATTGCTTTTGACATGAAAAGCAATTTAACTTTCATACTAAACCTTTAGAAGCAAAATAGAGTCCCCATAATATTATTAGGGGCTTAACCATCAACTCTAATTGAATCCTCCTAAGGAAAACCAATGAACTAGAATATTTTCCTTGAATGTTCCTTTTCCCTAAATCACGACCTACGCTTGCCTCCTACCATTAGAAATATTTTGATATTAAGATTTTATGTTCAAATTTTGCCTCACCATGAATTTTAGGTTTTAATATGTATATATATAAGTTACTATCAAATGATTACATTAATTGGTAGGCCGTTAGGGGCGGATTGTCATCTATTGGCATATATATTGAATTGAAATGTTTCTGTGTAACAGCATCTTCAATTTTTTAAGTTGAAACTACCAGATATCCTTTTTTAATCTGTTATATTTGAAAAACTGAATCAGAAGATTTTACTATTGAATTTAACTCACTATGTAAATATATATCCTGTATAGTTACTGCAAGGGTTTTAAGTAACCAAGCAATTTTTTAAAATAAACTCAAACACAATAGAAAGAGCTGACTACAAAGTCAAAAGAATGGGAATAGTCTTTGCTATTAATGGTAATTATCAAATGGCAAAGTCTCAACATTATTGACAGCAATACAAAACACCAAAGATACTACATATATATATCCTGCCCACATGGGACAACCAGCAAGCCTTATTATACTGTTCCGGGTCCAAGGAGTGCATACTATGTCAAAGAGACTCCTCTTACTATATCCCTAAAAACAACATGAAAATTCATCTTGACCTACATTCATTGACTGTTTCCTGTCTCCCCTTTTTATTGAATGACCTGCTCCTAACCCCCTATTCTCTGCATGCCTGACATTCTCTCATTGTGTCCTACTCTGTCACATGCCTGCCTACCTTAGTTTCTTTTATTGGATTTTTGCTAACGGCCCACACCTCACCCACAGACCATAAATTCTCTTTTTTTGAAACCATATCCTTGAAATCTAGTAATAACTAAACTCCTTTAGCTAACCATTTGAATGAATCCATGCTATTGAACTAACTCCTATTAACTTAATCTACCACAAATAAACTGGAGTAAATGCAGGGAATAGTTTCTTTGAGAGTAGGCGACAAATCCCAATAACCAGCAATAACCACTGTATAAATATCTATCCTTGGATTCTGGATTAGCATGCTACCTATCAGAAAATGCTTCAATGCTTCAATGCCTCGTCAGGGGTAGTAAGTGATATATAAATGCAATTATAATACATTACAATAAAATATACAAAAACATAAGGACAAGTAGGTGTAAACTCCCTGCCCAAAGTCATCCAGAACACCCTTCTGAAATATACCACCCAGAGGCTGCCAGTGTCATACCACTGCACCCTCTGGATGGGGGACCTGTATGTAATGTAATACTACCTGTCAGACATAAGAATGACCAGAAACACCCAAATTGGCCAAAGTCATAGAACCTAATTCATATATATTGAAAGAAAAGCACGACAGTAATAAGATATGTTATGATATGGGTTCTTGATATTGTGTACAACTCGCTCCCGAAAGAGTATCTCGGTGCTACGCAGAGCAGGAATAGGAAAGACTGTCTAGAACAACCATGTTTTGAGCATCTTCTTAAAATTCATGAAAATGGGGCAAGTACGTACATAGAACAGAAGATTGTTCCAATGATGAGGAGCCCGATATGAGAAAGCTCTAGTGCCAAATCAGGCAGTATGGTTACGTGGAATCTGCAGAAAGGATTTATTAGAAGATCTTATCTGTCTGGAAGGCAAATAATAACTTAGTTTTGAATGGGGGTGCCCGGGCGGAGACTGATACAAGGCCTCCTGAGTCAATCAACATAACTTGAAAGTTGGCTTTTTTTTAATGTAATATTTTTAGTATCGGAGCCGGAGATAACATTGCAGGTGAGTTATAGATCAATTGGGCAGTGGTGCTCTGAGCGACCTGTAGTTTAGCCAGTAAGGTGTAATTTGCTGCAACCAACAATGCATTTCCATAGTCCAGGTGACTAATTATAAGTGCATGAACCAGGGTTATCCTTGAGATGGAAGGTAACGAGTGAAAGACTGTTTTTCAAGAGCCTCATTGTGGCATAGCAGGTGCCACGTGTGGCATTAACCTGGTCTCTCAAAGATAGTGTCAGATCAAGTTTCATTCCTAAGTTTCTCATCACTTGCTTAGGTGTTGGGACTGGTCCAAGATCCAAGGGCCACCAGTCAGCTGACCAAAGCTTGTGGACATTGCTAAACAACACAATCTAAGATTTGTCACAATTTGGTTGGAGACAGCTAATGACCATCCGGTCAGTGATCTTCAAGCAGTGCTAAAATAGTTTTTTCACCCTATCTGGGTCAGCACCGAAACAAATGAGGATTTGAGTGTCATCCGCGCATGACATGATCTTCAAACCGCAGGATCTCACAACATCTGCCATGTTAAAGAAAGTTGGGCTAAGGCAGAAGCCTTGAGGAACTCCCTTGTTAGAAAGTATTTTTCTTGATTTAGACGGACCCAAACAAACCTGATAAAAATAATAATAATAATCTACATTTGTAAAGCGCAAACAATCATCCGTAAGGGTCTCTAGGCTCTGGGGGCCATCGGGAAGATTAAGCAAGCTATTGCCCAGAGTCACATGGTGCTGGGTTAATCTGCCGCCGGCGCCGGGGATCGAACCGTGATCCCCAGATTCCGTCATCAGTCGCCCTGACCGCGGCACCACACCTCTTCACCTATGAGTATGGTTGTTAAGGGAGTCCCTGAGTTGGAGTTAGAGTAGTGCCCTACCATGGATTACTGCTTCATGGTTACCTGCATCATATCTATCACAAAACTGGGTTCATGCTTCATTTTAAATTAAATATGGGCATAGATAATGCCTATAGCAAACAGACCTTCATCTCACAAATGTCGGAATTGCACCCCCAACCCTGCTGCAGACGTGGCATCACCTATCATAAAAGTGAGCAAAGTAAAGTTAGTGGTAGTGATCTCGTTGCCTCTAGGGGCCTTCATGGGGCTTTGTCAAAATGAAATTTGGAAAAGGGATGCCTATTGTCATCTATGAACAGTGTCACTATCCAACAGACTGTCCATAATAGAATAAATGTAGCCAATGACACCAATGGACAACAAGAATAAACTGCCAATTTTCCGAGAACTACATGGTCAACATCCCAAGCTGGTCAGTCTTAAAGAAAGAAAGGGAGACAAATAAGGAGTTGACATAACTCATTGCAGTGCCTAAGTCAAGCCAAATTTCCGACTAGCCCCACTTCACTAAATCTGAATGCACTATAAAAGTCCAGAGAGAATGCTGTCTTAAAAAACAGCAGACTTGTGCCAAGAGGCGAAGACTTTTAGGAGGCAATTGAAAAAATGTGAAACAAGTTGGCAGAGTCGCTGAATCAAAGAAAGCCACTGCTGTAATATGTCTTTTGGTGTAATTTGTGGAGCCCCTCCTCCCACATGCACCTCAAAAAGGTGACCACAGACTTTAGTGAGAATAACCCAGCACTCGTATTCCTGCATTAGAACCCCAAATAGAGAGCTGAAAGTCCTCCTCTTGGGATTTCCTGGTCATTGGAGCTAGATTGGCTGAGCCATGGTATGGTAGTAAAGGGCACTGTGTTTCCAGAGATGACTAAATAATGGGTTCTTCATATGCCTCCTGGGTAAACGCATCTGAAATCCTGAATCTTAAAACATATAAAAACATAGAGAGCAGTTCTCTTTATGGAAGATAGTATTTTTAAGATAGCTCCAAAACCCACACTTTCTGCCGCATTGGTGAACATTCCTGTAAGAAACTAGGTTACTGGTCGAGGGGGTTGAAACCCTACTCAAGGCACAACCACAATCCTTGTCAGGGTGAAAACATATGCAAACCCCAAATTAACCTGTGCTCAAACCTCTTGTTGCTTGGCACAGACCAGTCAGGCTTAATTTAGAGGCAATGTATAAAGTATTTATGCAGTTATTGAAACAGCGATAGAGTAAAAACACAAAACAAGAGAATTCTCACAACATTCCCCTAGAGACTGAAGGGTCCTTCTTGAATAAACTGGACTCTATCTTTATCAACTTCATCTGGAGATACAAGAAAACTCTGTGATCTTTAAAGTTATTAACCCTACTGCAAGATCGCGGAGGATGGGCAGTCCCCAACCTGTTATTCTATTACTATGTGGCCTTCTTACAGCAGATGGCGGAGTTGTTCTCAGCGGACAAGGCTGGTGTGAGTATTACAGACCAGGAGTATAGTACAGCTACCCCCACTATCGATGAGCTGGCCATGGGCTGATCATCAGGTGGTATGCTTCTAAGACAACTCAAGGCTAGCTACTACAAAAAAACATAATTTAAGTGTGTGATATCAGTCTGGAAAGTATGGTCTAAAGTGGTGCAATTTATGCAGATACCTTCCTATAATAGATATTCACCATTGAGGCGATCCCCCCTGTTTCCTGCAATGACTTATGATGTGATGGGTAGGCAATGGGAGCAAAAAGGCACAACTAGAATTGGGGATTTATACATGGTCAATCAAATTCGTTTGTTTTCTGACCTCCGGCAGGGATGTGGAGTAACTGCAGGATCACACTTCAAATATGTTCAAATCACTAGTTTTCTAACGCAAGTCAGGACCGAAAAACTCTCTTTAATCAAAATCCCTCTCCTGGAAGCTGCTATGTGCCACCAATCTAGGAGAATACATATTTCTAAAACCTTACTGGATAAAATCTCTGATGATTTAGAGAAGGTTGAAGTCACCTGGACTAGGAAGTTGGGAGATTGCGACGTTGATTTATATAAATTATTTGCACTAGATTCTGAAACCTTTCTCTAAGTTAACCTACACGCCCAGCGCTATCAAACCATTTTTAACCTTCATTTTACTTCGGCTAAGCTTTTTAGTTGGGGTAGGAGGGAGGATGATAAATGTACCACATGTGCTCATGGGCCAGCTGATTTGATACATATGTTTTTTAATTGTGGGAAATTGTCACTCCTAATAGAAGGTATTGAGGGTTTTTTGTATGTTATGTTATGTTAAATATTGCTTATAAAGCACACGTACACCAGATTGGTTTCATGGCACTGCTCTAAGGAGTGCCGAATCCTGGGATTTTACTCATATGCCTGTCTAAACAGCCAAGGGGTGAACAGGAAGCCTGCAGGAACAATTATGTTTGAACTTACAAGTGCTTCCTGGGCGGGTGCAGGCTTTTTTATTATATACTTAGCAAGTTCCTTCTTTTCCTCTGCTGCCTGTGATGTACAAAAGAACTAGTTTGCCATGACCTCCCTCTTTCTTTAGCATCATTCAGTTCAACAAATCATTCATATCAGTTTAATCACTAAACATATTTGGGTTAGAAGCAAAATTCCTCCTGAGTACCAACAATCTTGTTCTGATAATAGGACATCTGAGGGTCCAAAGACAGCTACTTCTGGAGAACTATTGACTTATGAATTATAAAGCCTTTAATCAAATTATTCAATGTTTCCTCAACTTTTGTTTTTTGCTGCTTGTTTGAACACTCCTTTATAGCCGTATTGTCTTCGGGTATTGGTTTCTATGTAACTTAATCAATTTCCCCTTTACAAATCTTCTCCTTTATGTCCTCACACAAATGTAGCGCCACCTGACATTGAAGTGACTTGACGAAATCTATGACTGGTTTTGCTTGGTGCTTGATCCACAACCCTTTTCTAGATTTCCTTGTCTTCCTTCTTGGATTATGTGGCCGGCAATTTCTGCCACTTTCCTGTTTCACCACCACATGCCCCACCGCTTTCTTTATGCTGTCTAGTCCGTGCTGCACTTTGGCTCCCAGCCTGAGCGGTGGGTGGATATACCTTCTGCTTATGCCCCTCAAGAAAAGCTACAGACTTCCTGGCATTTCACTTGGGCCAGGTTAGAGACTAAATCAGACTGCAGATTTTGGTCACCATTCGGTTCACTTGCTGTTACAGGTGCTGAGCTAATCCAAGTGGAAGCCTAAGTAGCAGGCAAAGGAGGCATGAGGTCAACCCTATATACTACTTGTGGGCCCACAGCAGTCACTGGTACAGAGGGAAACTTGGCTGCCAGTTCTGAACCAGCCTGCCTGGCCATAGTACTTTTGGAAGATATCTTGGGTACAGATTGGAAAGTTGCATTAGGGGAACCCCTACATCCTAGGCCATTATTAATAGGGGTGGGTGTAACTCTTGTAATTTGCCTTAGAGTGATTATGCTGAATTACAACAAAATTACAAATGATTGTTAGAATAGAAAATTAATGTTTGCGCATTGTTTCTATGCAAGTTAGCATTTGCGGTGCCATTTTCTATGTGGGCGCCATTTTGAATTATAATCGAAACTCATACTACGTCATTTCTGAGAAGAGGCCTCAGTTGGGTTTCATTTCCTCAAGGCTGGGATTCACTTCACTAATGAATACACTGTCCTTATTAGTGCATACCTTTCCCACTAGATTGAGGCCCTCTGCGACTTGTCTAGTGGCGGGCACGGGCAGAGCGACCTTAAGTAGTAGATAGTGTGTGCTCGGCCTCAGAACTGAAACTTATCAAATCATTGTTTAGCTGCATCTGTTTGGAAAATTCCATTGTGGGTGTGCCTTCAATGGTTCTGAAATGTACATAATGTATCTCTATGCTTGCTGAAGTCAATCCCTCTGCAGCACTCCTAGCGATTGGGCAGACTGGGCTTCACTCTGAGTGTAACTGAATAAACAGATATTGGTTTGTATTCTCTATTGTCTAACCGACTCTTCATTTGGTATGGAGGGCCGAGAGTTGGTTGTTTCTGATCTGGGTGACCCGAATTGGGCCACTTCCGTCAGTTGGCACCCAAACAGGGACTCCTTCAGGTAATTGATCCATCCCCTTCCGCGGACGGGGCAGAGAGGCCAAGGCTATCGTTTTGTCGGACTGATGGATCAGGGATTCCTGCACAAAGCGTTCCTGGTACTCACAGCTGCCCCTTCTGTCCCGTCGTACGGTGCCTCGCCCAGGAGTCATCCCGACTGGAGTCCTTAACGGTGAAACCCTTGGATCTGACTGTTTGGTCTGAAGAGTCGGCAGTGGTGATGAATACAGGCCCCAGCTAGGCCCGCAAGACACAAGGGTTCGCTCTCCTGTAACGGAATCTATAAGGAAGTTGGCACGGAAACTGCAAAGTACAAAAACAACGTTTATTAACCCTTAAGGGTGGTCCTACAATCCACACAACACTCTTCAGTATTGCATGGAGTAGCACAAAGAACATTCGTACACAGTCCCCTTTTATACACAACAGAGGGGCTCATAAGTGGGTGGATACAACATGAGGCCGAAGAACATTACCATTTATGGTCATTCTCAATACTGAATCAATACATGGGCGGAGCCAACACACTCTTTGAGCCCGCGAAAACACATGGTCAAGCAAGGCTAATTATAACAGATGTGGTCAAGTCTGGGCATGCGCCAGACGGACAAGAGAGCTATTTATAAACTGTTACTAGGCAGATTACAGGAGCAACTAACACAGAGGTCGGACTCTCCTCGTGACGAACACATGGCAGCATGTCAATACAAAATGGAGTCCGGACTTCGGTCAACATAACGAAGAAAACATGATCTAAAGGGAAAGCATTAATGTCTTCAGTAAATGCTTAATCACATTCTGTTTCAATTTACAACAGACGACCCTTTCAGCATTTACTGAAGACATCCGGTTTCCAAAAATAATCATCATATATGTCAATTATCATCATTCCTTTAACCTCTTTAGCTAGACGCTTCTGATGAGCAACATCGGCAATAGCTTTCTTATCTGGAATGCAGAATGAAATGCATACGGAACAGCACAATGGTCCACATTGAATACACATACAGAAAAGGAACAGAACTGCTATAATAATGCAGAGACCAGTTAAGACCTTCCATCCCCAGGCAGTAACCAACGCCCAAAACCATCCAGAAAAGGACCAAGTGCCGTTTTCTGTGTGGATTTCAGCTGCTATTTTATGCAGCTTGTTAATGGCGTTATAAACGGATGGCGTATGATCAGGGATGAACACACAGCAGCTACTTCCAATAATTTTACAGGCTCCTCCTCGATCAGCTAGCATTACATCTAATACCATACGATTCTGCAATGCAACAATCCTAGTTATTTGTAACTCTTCCGTAAGATTCCCAAGAGCAGCAGCAGTCTGATTTGTCACAGCTTCTACCACTCTTGTCAATCTTCGGATCTTCCTACTATTCAAAGCAGCTCCAACAAAGAAAAACAGTCCTAGGTTAAAATCAATATACTGTTGCAAGCTGGTATCGGTTTGATCCACATCATCAATTGATAGAGTACGTTTATACCTATTTACAGTCACATTATTCAACAATTTCAAATCCTTATGATATGACGCAGGTGCTAAGAATACAGGAGGTAATAGGAATGATACATAGCATACCCCAGACCACCCAGCCGGCAAACGGTAATAACCTTTATTTCCACATACAAAATAGGTATTATGGGACGCTAGGAAGGTACTGTTGTTCAGCCCGTCAATGTTCAATACAGTTATGCAATCACTGACACCAACAGGGATAAAACCCACACTCTGGACACACAGGTCCGCTTGGGCTTGGGCCACTTGGATCACAAATTTGTCCTTCCCCCCAGTGTCTCTGGTGTTCGTGAAAATATAGGGAATGGATTCATTGTCCGGTCGGTACTCTTCCCATTCCCAAATTGTCCCATTTGCTTGTGGATATCCATTTTTGTCCTGATGACATTCTTTATTGAGTCTGAAAAGCAATCGTCCCACTGTCGGTTTCCGAGTGGCAAACAGCAAAGTGTACCATGCTCTACACGAGCCATTATGAGAGAAAGGAAGTGGTATGAATGGCGTACCTCCTTTCTTCTGATGGGCTGGCATCATCCCACATATCCAACAGTTCGTAGCGTTCGTAGCAACGTGGGTGTGATGCAGCATCTGAATGAAAGTGTTATTCAAATAGGATTGTCGATGCTTCAACTCTTGATATGGCAATGTATAAAAGTAGTGCTCCGCAGGCACTGGAGTCGTCAACACAAGTGTCTTTCGAGCAGGAGTTGCCTCCTCCACAAACCATGTGGTTATACCAACGATAGCTACGGTTAGCATGAACCCCAACGCACAAAGAATTTTCTTCTTCTCCATGTCAAAGGAAACAATACCCTGATATCTTCCTGAAACTAAAAAGGTCTGTCAGAACTCTTCCCCTTGGGCAGCGGTTGATTTCTTCACCAGCGGGCCAAGACGGGTGTCACTACACTAATGCAGGGCTGATCCCCCCCCCTTGCCTCATCGGCTCTCCGTTTCACTAACCCAAGGGCCGTTCTGACAGTATGTCCCGGTACTGGAAACCTCACTTCCTTGGTCGCAGATGATATCGCCTTCCTCCAGAAGTCGTGTGGTCCGGAAAGAGCTCCTCAGTGTCTCGTGGCTCAGCAGCACGGCCTGTCTCTGCTGCTAGGATTTCTCGTTGATCGGTCAGCACGGCAGACTCCACCAATCCGGGCGGTACCTTTCGACAGTGTAAGGAATGGATCCAATTCTTCCTGTTCGAGACTCGCACTGCCGTCCTTGTTGCAAGGAGGACTTGCTCAGGTCCGACCCATCTCGGCTCCAAACTGTTCGTTCTGTCGAAGACCTTCACCATGACATGATCCCCAGGCCGGAGACCATGTCCTTCGCCGGTAGACCGATCAGGGAGCGCCTCTCGGACCTGTTGATGAATAGAAACCAAATTATCCGTTAACTGTGCCAGATAATCGCTCATCATTACACAAGGTACATCACACACTGCCTTAGGCCTTGGTGGACCCCAAATATTCATTGGGCGTCCAAATACGATTTCATATGGCGTAAGGCCAGTTCGAGAGTGTGGCACCGACCTAATTGACAATAACGCCAGTGGCAGGGCGTCTGGCCAAGTCAAAGATGTTGAAGCTTGGATTTTGGCGATCTTAAGCTTCAGTGTACCATTATACTTCTCGACTAGTCCTGCAGACTGAGGGTGGAACACGGCGTGGAACTTCTGAGTGATGCCTAGGCCCTTCAAGACATACTTTATAACATCCGCTACAAAGTGAGGGCCATTATCACTCCACAGAAGTCTACAGACGCCGTATCGAGGGAAAAACTCTTTCAGCAATAGCTTCGCTGTAGTCATTGCAGTATTGTCTTTCGTAGGGTACGCCTCAACCCATTTACTGAAGGCGCAGACCACTACTAGAACATACTTCAAATTGTTACAGCGCTCAAGCTGGATGTAGTCCATCTGCAGAACCTCAAAGGGTGCAGTGGGCGTCGCAAATCCTCCTGCTGGAGTTCGAGTGCCTTTCCCTGGGTTATACTTCAGACAGATCATACAGGTCTGCACCACCCTCTTTGCTGTGCTAGCAATCTCTGGATGCTCCCAGACTTGGGTAAGCAATTTCACAATTGCGGAAGCTCCAACATGTGCTAGCCCATGTGCCATCTGAACCATAGGTTGTACGAAAGCCGTGGGTAACTTCCATCTATCCATCTGTTTATTTCTCCAACAACCCTCATCATCCAACTCTCCCTCGCTAGCCCATTTCTCCCGCTCTTTATCAGAAGCGGTCCTTTGCATTTCGCACACTTCCTCCTTCGCATCACGCCATCTTTCCACCTGTGACTTTACTACATACATGGCAGTAGCACCGGGCTGCATCGCAGTCTCCCGTGCTACTCGATCCGCTAACGCATTCCCTTCTCCAACTTTATCAACCACTTTCCTATGGGCGCTACACTTAACGATAGCAATTTTCTTTGGGTATGTCAATGCAGTTAAAAGATTATGAACTAACTCTCCATGCATTATCTGTACTCCATGTGACGTTAAGAACCCTCTCTCCTTCCAGAGTAGGCCGAAATCGTGCGCTACTCCGAAGGCATAGCGGCTATCTGTGTAAATATTCACACACAATCCTGTACTGAGCTCACATGCTCGTGTTAAGGCTATCAGTTCCGCTGCTTGAGCTGATTTCTGTGGTATGCGTGCTGTCTCCACTATCGTGTGTAATGTGGTAATTGCATACGCTGCTGAAGTCGTACCATCTGGTAGCTTCAGGCATGATCCGTCTACCCACAACTCTCCATCTACATCTGAAAAGGGCGTATCCTGGAGATCAATACGACCCTTTGTTTGTTCCTCAGTCACAAGAATACAATCATGCGCTTTCTGCGCCTCAGGCTGGGTCTCGGGGTATGGCAACAATGTGGCCGGGTTTAATGTCACGCACCTCTTTAACGTAATATGAGGAGCCAAAAGCGTCAGCTCATATCCCGTTAAACGGGCACTGGTCAAATGCTGCGTTTTTGTTTGATTAAGCAGGGCATCCACAGCATGGGGAACTAACACCAACAATTTATGGGACAACACAATTCCTTCACTTTGGCGTATTGACACAGCTGTCGCCGCTACCGAGCGAAAACACCCTGGTAATGCTCGGGCGACAGGATCAAGCACAGCCGAAAAGTATGCACAAGGGCGCTGCTTGTCGCCGTGCATCTGTACTAAGACTGACAATGCACATCCATCTTTCTCATGCACATACAACGAAAAGGGTTTTGTATAATCAGGGGTCCCTAACACTGGTGCTGAACAAAGGGCCTGTCGCAGTTGCTGAAAAGCAGCATCACACTCATCTGACCAAGGGATTGGGATAGGCGTGTCTCTTGTCAAAAGAGCTAGTAATGGCTTAGCTATGTGCGAAAACCCCAATATCCACTGTCTACAAAAAGAAACAAGGCCCAAAAATGCACGCACATCCTTCTGCGTGGATGGTCTCGGTGTGTCCAAAATTACTTGGATACGATCTGGTGTGAGTGCACGCCCCTCCTTAGACAAAAGGTGACCTAAATAAGTCACCTTTGGTCTACAGAATTGCAATTTCTTCCTAGATACTTTATGATTATGGGAGGCTAAAAAGGAAAGTAAGGATAGCGTGCTTTTCTCACACAACTCCAGGGTGTCAGCCGCCAACAAGATGTCATCGACATATTGAATGAGGGCGACCCCCTCGAGTAAAACAAAGGAATCCAACTGTCGTTTCAAAGCCTGACTGTAAATACTAGGGCTTTCTGTATAGCCTTGGGGAATTCTACAAAAACGATAAGATCTATTGTTTAATGTGAACCCAAAAAGAAATCGGCTATCAGGGTGAATGGGAATGGAAAAGAAGGCATTCTTCAAATCAATCACTGAAAACATGGTTGCCGTAGGCGGGACCAAGGTAAGCAACGTCGTGATATCGGAAACCACCGGGTACTGAGGTATCACGATCTTGTTTACCTCCCTCAAATCAATTATGAACCGATAGACCTTTGCATCCGTGTCCTTTTTCAAAATTGGGAGAATCGGACTGTTACAGATATTATAGGGAACTTCTTCCACTACCCCTACTGCGATCAAATCTTGCACAATCTGTATGAGAGCTTCCTCGCCCTCCTGGGAAATACGATACTGCGGGAGGCGTGGTAACACCGCCCCCTCCTGGACACTAATGTGGACCGGAGGAATCACCATTTGTCCCACATCTGTGTCCGAAGTCGCCCATAAAGCTCGGGGGAGGGTAGCCAACAACGCATCCTCTGATATCGTACACATCCGCCCAGACCTGGGATAGTTGTCATTTAAGATCACCCTCACACCATCAGGGGAGCAGCGGATTGTAGCCCTAAAGTACTTTAACATATCAAGGCCCATAATGTTATCCGGTGTATATGGAGCAAGCAGAAACGGACAGGGCGCAGAAAAAGAATCAACCTTAAATGTAAGGGGCTGTGAAAGAGGGCTTCGGGAGAGTGTACCGTCAAACCCTACCGATGTAACTATTGAGCCGGATGGGGGAGCCCCCGGAACCAAGTACCTAGACAATGCACTACGTGTCACTCCTGTATCCACTAGGAACTGATCAGTAGAACCTAAAACCTCAGCCGATACATAAGGACCCGTCTGATCGACCGGCACCTCAACTGATTCGGACCCCCATCCAACGCATTCCTATGCATGCTGAGAATCATGATATCCCGATTGATCGATGTCCGATACATGATACTGGTGCTGGCGATCAAAAACATTTGAGCCATCTCGGTGCCGCCCGGCAGTATCGAAACGGACATTATCGTTAGAATTCCCTCTAAAGTTCGAGAAGCCCCCTCTACCTCTCGGGCCACCCGGAGTGTGCCCCTGACGCGAAGCACGCAACGCTGGGCAATCCCTGGCCCAATGGCCCAACTGCTTGCAGTACGCACACTGGTTCCTATTCAAATCAGATCGGCCCGAAGGGGGACCATAAGATCCGCCCCTTCCTCTATTATTATTACCCCGTCGGGGCGGGCCATATACTTGTGCTAACATCACCTTGGTTTTGAGATCTTTCGATTTCTTCTCCTCCTGGCCCTTCGCCTCGTGCTCCTGACGCTCATAATACTGAGCGATAGTCAGAAGGGCCGTCGGTGTCGCGGAGGACCAAGAACTTTCACTCGCTTTTAACCGGGCCGCAACTGCCGGTAGCAGATTAGCCACATATTTGTCCGCGAAAAGGTGGCGGCCCGTGTCGTCAGTAAGCGACTGGCCACTAAAATCATGAAACGTCTCCTCAAAGCGCGTAAAGAAGTCCGCAACTGACTCGTCAACTTTCTGTTTACATGCAGCTAACATATTCCAGTCAATCTTTTTAGGGGGGATAATCGTCTTCAACTTAGCCACAATAGCCGCAGGGAGATCTAAAATATTCTGGGGTGGTTTCTGTGCGGGCTTCCGTTCCCTATCCTCATCCTCAAGGTCGGACCACCGGGCCTTGAAGGCAACCGCATCATCTACCTTTCGGACAGAGCGCCACGTATCCGGCGGTAGGATAAGGCCAAAGAACAGGTCTATATCCGCTAAGGTCATAATGCAAGAATTCAAGGCCCCCTCGACTTCTTCATAGAAGGCCGCTGGATTCTTGCGGGGGTCAGGCAATGCATTCTTTAACGCCATAACATCGGCCCTATGCCATGGAGTATAAACCCAATTATATACGAAATATCCCCTTGCATCGGCGGAGTTAATATCCGAGCTAGTCCCTGCTCCCTTAGGAGGAACATACAAAGGCGCCGCCTCTCGCATTGGTTTAGCATGCACTATGTCATCCTTATCTGACTGGGAGGTAGATGGGTAGCCCCCTGCTGCAGACGAATTCGACTGCTTCTCCTCCTCCGTTTGTTGGCGTGCTTTCTCTCTAAGGGCCAGCACCTCGTCCCGCAAAGCGAACAGCCGCCGAGCCGCCTCAGGAGCCTTAGGGGGAGAAAAAACACCATTACGTAATGCTCCGGCATCCGAAGACACTTCGTCAGGCTCAAGGACACTAGAATATTTTCGGAAAGCAGCAATTACTTCATCCGCGAAATGAGACAGAAAATACACCCTCTCTCTATCTTGCCACGACCCCCAAGTATGGAACAACTCCTCCTTAGACACCTTGCCCTTAAGTGCACGGAGGGAAAGTTTCCGAAGCTCAGCCATATGCTCGGCCGATAACATGGACCGTGTGTCTACCTTACCCGAAGCCGGGCCAGAATCTTGCGGCCGCGGAGCGGATGCGCCAACATAAGGGGGCGGAGAGCGATCTAGTAAATAAAAATCATCATCAAGATTATTAAGGACAGGATAAAGTGGCTGACGAACAACATATTGACCCGAAACTTGGAGCCTACGCTCTTTCTCTTGTCTGTCCGTTTGCTCTTTGTCCTCCCGGCGCTTCGCCTCCTGTGCTCGCACATGATCATTCTTTCGTTGCTCCTTATCAAACAGCGCTTTCTCACGTTTCTCTCGCTCACGCACTTCCTTCACCCATAATCGCACACACTCAAACATATCCTGACGAGCACGTCGCTTACACATACACTGTTCCACATACTCAATTTTACGTATATCAAACGATCCATACAAAGGCCATCGCAACTCAGGATCCTTCTTCGTGTATTTCCTCCATAACGTGCTGTACATTATGGAAGAAAGACCATGCTTCACGTACATATCCCTATTAGGAGTCCCCTCTGGGGGAGCTGGAGCAGATTCCTCGAGGTTCAACCGGTTACCAAAACAGCAGCACCACTTACGGAGTGCGCTGAAAGCAGGCATGCTCAGAAATAATGCAAAATATGCAATATTATAAGGAAAAAAATGGCACTTAATCGTTGCGCCGTTCAAAGTTTACACAACTCTGGAGAAATCTCTCCACATTGCCTGCCTATATGTGTTGCAACGCATATATTTTCACAAAGACAAATTCAAAATATGACTAGTCATCATCAATCAAACTCAAATAGCCATCCCAGGCTTCAAAAACTCGGAGCAAGTACCGTACAACGGTTCTTACCAATCAAGAGTCCAGGTTCCAACTGCCAAGCTCCACAATCGCCCAAACGGCTCTCACGGCAGGACCGACAGAAGAGGTCTCAGTCGATGACCGGCGCCACCCAGACGGTCAGCTCGGAAGGGAAGGAAGAAAAACCTCGGGATGCCAGGGCTAAGACGCCGCTGGCAGTGATCACGTCCCCGGCCAAACTCCTCACCTTCGTCGCGACCAGTCCTTCGAGCATCCGAGTCGCCGATGAGCCCCACGTGACGGGCGCCAATTGATGAATACAGGCCCCAGCTAGGCCCGCAAGACACAAGGGTTCGCTCTCCTGTAACGGAATCTATAAGGAAGTTGGCACGGAAACTGCAAAGTACAAAAACAACGTTTATTAACCCTTAAGGGTGGTCCTACAATCCACACAACACTCTTCAGTATTGCATGGAGTAGCACAAAGAACATTCGTACACAGTCCCCTTTTATACACAACAGAGGGGCTCATAAGTGGGTGGATACAACATGAGGCCGAAGAACATTACCATTTATGGTCATTCTCAATACTGAATCAATACATGGGCGGAGCCAACACACTCTTTGAGCCCGCGAAAACACATGGTCAAGCAAGGCTAATTATAACAGATGTGGTCAAGTCTGGGCATGCGCCAGACGGACAAGAGAGCTATTTATAAACTGTTACTAGGCAGATTACAGGAGCAACTAACACAGAGGTCGGACTCTCCTCGTGACGAACACATGGCAGCATGTCAATACAAAATGGAGTCCGGACTTCGGTCAACATAACGAAGAAAACATGATCTAAAGGGAAAGCATTAATGTCTTCAGTAAATGCTTAATCACATTCTGTTTCAATTTACAACAGTGGAGAATACATTTGTTTGTGTTACTCATATCTGGTGAGTTTGTTTTGGTTCTTTGTGGATATGGTCTCATTGCGGTTTGGGTTCGGTACAGTCTGAGGACCGTATTGATAAAAGCATTTGCAATTGCTTTGCCAGGCATAAATATCGAACTTGTTTTCTTTTTGAAAGATACCTGGGATAAGTACATTTTTCTCTTTGTGTTATCGTTGTTGTTCTACAGATGCTCAATGAGAAGAATCCCAGCCGGAGCCTCCAGAAGGCACACCGAATTTTGATATGTATGTGAAGCATGGTCTTGGCCCTATTATGTTTAGTACATTATGGCACAAATATATGAGGGGCAATGCCGAGTTACAGTGGCCATTGACGGGCACTTTTAATGAGCAAAATATTGAGTTTTTACAGGAACAGTTGTTTAAGAGATGAAGTAGGCAGTCAATGTTTGATTCCCTCAGAACATGGCAGAAAGCAGCTAAACAAAGATGATTGAAGATGGAAAAAGATGCACCAAAGGGGAGAATGCAGACATTGACTCAGAAATCTGTAACATATAATAAAGAAAAACAGGAGACAGGAGTTGAAGGTGAAGAGAGGAGGATTCAGTTGCAAATTGACAGGTCTTATTTGGCCCAAGAAGAAAATGATCCTTTTGTGGAAGAATTGCTAGATACTCGACCCCCATCTCCTTATGCCCCACACTGGATATATGTTCCCTCACAGTTATCAAAGCCTGTTACATCTGTTCCCGTATCTACAGTTGTTGCTTTGACAGCTTTTGCCACAGCACCCCCTGTTTCTTCTTTTTCTTTGAAAACTGACATTATTAACACACCTGCAGCTTCGATTCCTGTATCTTCCTCTGTTCTCACTCCTCCGGCACAAGCACCAGTGACGATTATACCTGTTACTTCTGTCACTTCTCCTTCCATGGTTTTTGAGGATAGAGACTGGACAAAATTTAGGGAGCGCCTGGGCCCGTTAGTGCTATCTGAGGTGGATGATGAAGAGAAGAAGGTAGTAGCTGATCAGGCTGCGCAGTGGGGTTGTAATCCCATTTATAGTGTGATGGATGTTTGGACGGTTATGCGAGATTTTGAGCCCTTTGTACAGCAGCATGCTCTTAAGCACATGTCTGCTACGTTGATTGGTCTTTGGCAGCAACATTTTGGGGATGATGCACTGCAAATCCTATTTGATATCAGAGATCGTGTATATGCTAGTGGTTTGGAGAACACCCAAGATTTTGGAAATATTACAACATTAATTGCTTATAGGGGTAGGTTGCATGAGAAGATTTCTACCCCGGTGTCTCAGTTTGCGATGCGAGAGGTTCATCCTATATATTACCCAGAGATACCAGAGTTAATGGATCAGCGTCGTTCTGTCACCAGACCGGGTATGGCGGTGCGTTTTCAAGAACAGTGGGTTGATACTCTGTGGAAAAGAAGTGAGGTTTTATCTCTTAAAACTCATTTGCCTGATCCTCAGAAAAGTCCTACTGCTTATTATAAAGAACTGGCAGAGGCTGCTTCTTCTACTGTAATGACCCTTGCTAATATTGAACTGTCCTTTGGTCTTCTTGTTCCAGTTGATATTTGGAGACAGGTTCATACTCAAGACCATGTTGCGGAGCAGGGTGGTACATGGAATGTTATTAAAGGATGAGATCAGGAAAGAAAGCCAGGTGATGAGCCTCAAGCCGAGATACTTGCCTTGCCAGGTCGTATTATTACATATATGCATTCTCTTATTCCACCAAAGAAAGTAAGTTGGGACAAGTTGACGGCATGTAGACAAAAGAAGGATGAAAGTGTGTCTGATTACTTTACCCGGTTTGAAGATACCTTTTTGGATTATAGTGGGCAGGATATGTCTATTGTGGGAGAACTTTGGTTGTTTGTTGATAGGTTTGTTTCTAATTTGCTTCCTGAAATTGCTACTCATTTGCAGGCATCTGAGAGTACTTGGTCTACCTCTACCACTTCTGTTATTTTGAATATGGCTCAATATTATGAACACCGTGATCAAGAGGAGAAGAAGAGGATAAATAAAAAGCATAAGGATTTAACAACAAAGGTGTTGTTGCAGAAATCGTTTAGAGGCAATGGCCGAGGGTGTGGTGGTCATGCCAGACAGCTTTCACGCACTAGCAGACAGCAGACAGCCGACCACGGCACCTTTAGGGCCGAATCAGTGCGCATATTGTAAGGAGAAGGGCCATTAGCATAGCGAGTGTCCTATGCATTTGCAAAAGGTGGCGGTTCCTAGAGGGCGAGGTCCTAGAGGGCGAGGTCCTCTAGGACGACTTCATGGGACCAATGGAGCTCAAAGTGCGGCGGTCTCACAGGGCCATTCTGATACCAATTATTTGATGACCCTCATGATGGACAGTATTACCATGATGATTATGATATGGATGAAGCGACACGGATGTCTTCTAGCTAGGATAGCCAAGGATAGAGTTAGGGACCAGTTCCGATACTGGTATATCAGCATGGTCCTTATGTCACTGAAGATTTGTATGGCTTGACTAAGGAATTTTTGGTGGATACAGGTGCAACAAAGAGTTCTGTTTCTCGATATTTGGTCCCTGGGGCAGCTGTGACTGGCCATAATAATGTTTCGGTAGGTTTTTCAGGTGTACCGGTTGTAAGCCCCATTTCACAACCCCTTGCATTGAATATTGGTCCTTTTACTGTAGATTATTCTCCATTTTTGTTGACATCTAATTGTGGTGAGAATTTGATGGGATAAAACTTGTTGAAGAAATTGTATGCTTCTATGTATTGTTCCCCAGAAGGTGTTTATATGACGACGGGCCCAAATGTAAGTACTAAACAGTGTCTGTCTCATCTTCTTCCTGTTGAATTTGCTAATGTGCCATCCACTTTATAGGCAACTGGTGATACAGATGTAGGACTATTGCATATACCACCTGTTTCGATTCAAGTCAAAGATAATGCTATTTTGCTGCGTATTCCTCAGTTTAAAATACCACAAGTGGCAGAACGTGCCCTATTGCAAATTATGCAGGATTTAATACAAAAAGGAGTAGTTAAAGAGACGTCTGCCAATATTTATAATAGTCCCATCCTCCCGATTCTTAAACTGGCACCCTCGGGTTCCTCTGATGATCATGAGGATGCTTACTGTTTTGTGATTTCTTTGCATGAAGTTAATAAAATAGTGATTCCGCAGTTTCCAGTGGTTTCAGATATCACCTCACTTTTGACAGTGATTCCTTCCAATGCTAAATTATTTTCTGTCATTGATTTGAAAAATTAGTTTTTTAGTATTCCTATTCATTCGGATAGCAGGTATTTGTTTGGGTTTACACTAGCTGGCAGAAGCTTTAGATTCTGTCGAGCTCTTCAAGACTATACTGATAGTCAGAGTATCTATAGTCAGGCTTTAAAGAGTGAGTTGGATTCCCTTTCGCTTCCCACAGGTAATGTATTAGTGCAGTATGTCGATGACCTCCTCATTGCTTTTGACACCGAACAAGGTTGTAAAGATAATACAGTTAAGGTATTGATGCCTTTAGCTCATCATGGACCGTATTGTCGACAGGAGGTCACCTACTTAGGTCACCTAATGTTGAAGGAGGGTAGTAGGTTGACCCCAGAGCGCATCAGTATCATTGTTCAAATGCCCATTTCCCGAAACTCAAAAAGTTGTGCGTGCTTTTATAGGTATCACTTCTTACTGTCGCCAATGGATACCCAACTATTTTTGCTAATTAAGTTTGTGTTTGCGTTAACAACGAAAGAAGGGCATAAGCCTTTGCCTTGGACGCCTGAATGTCAGCAGTCTTTTGAGCAATTGAAAACTGTGCTTTGTTCGGCTCCAGTACTCGGCACACCTAAATATGGCAAACCGTTTGTGTTGTACATTCATGAGATGGCTGGTTGCACGCTTTCTGTTCTAACACAAAAATTTGGCGCGGCTGTGGCCTCTTCAATTAGACAGTCCGCTGGACTCGTGCTTGATACTGACCTCATGGGTTATGGTACCCCATGCTGTGGACACACTCTTGAATAAGACAAAGACACAGCACCTCACCAGTGCACATCTTACTGGCTATGAATTGACATTGTTAGCTAAACACATTACCATTAAAAGATGTGCTACTCTGAATCTAGTGTAATACAAAGAAATCCTAGGGTCTAGGCAAGTATCAATGGTATACGTAAATCAACCAATATTCCTTGTCTGAAGGATGTATGTGAGCCAATAATAAGTATGTAAAATCATCCACGGGCAGATCCCTTGTTAGGACGTAATCCCTCACTCACCAGAGGTGACATGCTTCATCATGGGGATTCTCCTCCCATAGGAAACTCCTAGTTCCTTAGGGGGCTACAACTCCCTCACTATGAGGGAGGAGCTCTGGGATGTTTTATAGGAATAGATAGGGTATCCTAAACCCTTCAATGATGAGCCAAAAGTGTGAGTGAAGTCGCAGCGCAAAACAAACAACAATGTGTAAACAGTGAAAAAACAGGTGAGATGTAAAACTGGCTAGGAGGCATAAAGCAACAATTTTAACAGAAATATGCCTGCTGTCAGAGTTAAAAATGCAGTACACCGGCGGTATGGATATGAACCGCTATGGTGTGATGATTACTGGTCAACATGTTTCAGCCTATATAAACCATCTTGGATTCAGGCTTTCGTCAGGACCTTACAACATTTACTGCTGCTGCATATAATATGGTGAATAATTAATTCAAAAAAGGATATTAAACCAAGATGTGGTCTTTAGTCTGCAAATACCCCAAAATCATGATACCTGCAGATCAAAACAAAAAAACTTAATCAGAATCTGTCATAACAAAATGAATCCGCATGGGATGAATACATAAAATTTAAAGGCAAAAAAATCTCACCCGCTTGTGCTGGGTATAAAGCCTCACCTCAACCTGGCAAGCCGCTCAGGAGGCGGGCACAGCTCTACAAGGATACAGAAAAAGATATTGTAGAGTGTCAGTGTTATTCATTGCACTGAAAAATAATTGTAATGTGTGTGACAACTCCAAGTCTATCAGTGGAAATCACTATGTGTCTAGACTAGGGATGAACAAATATAATCTGAGTTCAAAAAAACAAAAACGTGTTTCTACAAACAGCTAAGGGATGACATAATTGCTCAGGAGTACAGCCAAGACAAAAGGAGGGGGAGTTATGTAACATAATAGTATAGCAGCCCCTATAGCTCAGCAGACCCAAATATAATGTCCAGCAATCTTAACTGCAAGACCAAATGATCAAATAAACAACCAGTTATGTGATCAATGATGGCTGCTAAAGACTTATGTGTAATCAAAGCCACCCCTAAGGGCAGGGAGCGGCCTAAATGACAATAAATCAGGGACCATATACTGAACCCTGTAGAATGTATATCACCGTGTGAATATGGAGTTTAGTGTGCACCCTAAGCAACACGCTACAACTACCAAGAAAACTACAACACACAGTAAACTCAAAACATACGAATTAGTACAGTAAAATACCAAAAGGTAACCATCTTGACTCAAATGGCAGTATAGAAAACCAAGCACATGACCCATAGAGGACTCACCTATCCGTCGGTACTGCTAGCAGGAAGAGCCTGCTGCCGGAGGTGAGCGTAGGGTGGTGGGTGGGGTCTATTTATATCCGCCAACCCTGAGCTTCAATGAGGAACATGTGCGCTTAATGAGTGTCCAAATAGACGCTCATGCTCCGTCGTGAGCGCGCTCCGAATGGCAACGCGCATGTCTGTTGGTGAGACACTCTCAACTGGGCATGCGTGTGGTCTCGAGTGAAAATGTTGATGTGTGAATCTATTGTTATGCTAGATTAAAGCAAGCATATCTAAACGGCATATGTATAGTATAAGGCCGTAGGCATATTTCGGTAATCCTCAGTGGCGAACGCCGAAATGCATCGGTGGCGCCAAACCGTCTGTTCATCAATAGTGAAGACGGGACCAAAAAGGTATCACGTAATGATGAAACATCAAGCATGAACTCCAAAACATAATCATATGTTTACCTTGGCTTGGCTCATAGGGTCACTAAAATTGTAGCCAAAAGAAAGAGAGGGAGAGGTGCACGCCTTTTAAATCGTGATATTTGAAGAGAGAACCATAATTAGATTCAATAAAGAATGAAGGATAACAAATACGAAAGTTGGAATGGTAACTCAATAAACTCACTCGCTCATCCTTATATGTCAATACAAAGACAGCCTTCACTACCAAACCGCAAAAAAAGACGCACACTAGAGGCTTGACAAACTAGTTCATTAGTCATAAGGTACCCCAATAGTGCCGCTCTACTTCAGAGAGACATCCAAGGGATCTCATCATTGAGACCAAGCTGGGAGGTGTTGAGCTTATGAACCCCTGCGCTGTTCTTTCTAAAATAAAAAAGAAGACGTGTCTGTAATATGAGGGGGAATGAAAGGTTGTTCAAGCACTGTCCATGCCAATTCTTGTGGAGAGTGTTGTGCTGTGACAAAATGTTGGGTCAGTCTTGTTGAGGTCTTCTTACATCGAATCGTGCTCTTATGTTCCAATATTCGAGTTTTCACCTGTCTGGTGGTCATCCCTACGTAACGAAGGGGGCAAGAACAGGTAATCAGATAGATGAGGTTGCTACTGTTGCAATTTGCATGATTCTTCAAAACCCAAGGCCTGGATGTCCCAATGTCAATTTCAGTGGTGTGTTGAGTGTGCGCACAGGCCGCACAACCGTCTGCCGGGGAAATAAGAATATCAAGAAAGGGTAAACATACCTTACTGAACTCACAGGTAAATCTCAAAAAAGTATTCTGATTATTGAGCCAGACCTTGAACTCATTGACAGGTGCGCTACGTGAAGCCTAGCGAACCTGTATGTACACAACTTTGAACAAGTACATATCTTTAGCACTCTTAATCCATACAGGCAACACATAAGTTGTTGGAAACGCTATATTGACGACATCTTTGTGGTATGGACAGGCTCAACATCAACTATCAATGAGTTCAAGGTCTGTCTCAATAATCAGAATGCTTTTTTGAGATTTACCTGTGAGTTCAGTAAGGTATGTTTACCCTTTCTTGATATTCTTACTTCCCCGGCAGACGGTGGATTAAGTACTGAACTTTACAGGAAACCATTGGCTAAGAATTCTTTATTATTGTTTGACAGTTTCCATCCCAAAGCATTACGCCAGAATTTGCCTTTTGGACAATTCTTGCTTATCAAGAGGAATTGTTCTACGCCAATGAAATATTATGATCATGCGAAAGAACTAGCTAACCTGTATGTGCACAACTTTGAACAAGTACATATCTTTAGCACTCTTAATCCATACAGGCAACACATACGTTGTTGGAAACGCTATATTGACGACATCTTTGTGGTATGGACAGGCTCAACATCAACTATCAATGAGTTCAAGGTCTGGCTCAATAATCAGAATACTTTTTTGAGATTTACCTGTGAGTTCAGTAAGGTATGTTTACCCTTTCTTGATATTCTTATTTCCCCGGCAGACGGTGGATTAAGTACTGAACTTTACAGGAAACCATTGGCTAAGGAATCTTTATTATTGTTTGACAGTTTCCATCCCAAAGCATTACACCAGAATTTGCCTTTTGGACAATTCTTGCGTCTCAAGAGGAATTGTTCTACGCCAATGAAATATTATGATCATGCGAAAGAACGAGCCAATCAGTTATTGACAAGGAAGTATCCTAAGAAACTTGTCAAACAGTCATTGAAACGCGCAGCCAACAACAGCAGAGCTGCCCTACTTGTACCGAAATGTGTCAGAGAGTCAGTGAACAGATTGACTTGTGTCCACACTTTTTGTACTTTTTCCAATCAAATCAAAAAAAGTATTCTATCTAATTGGAAAATTCTGAACATTGGGATGGATCCCATCCCTCGTCCTCTTTTTGCCTTTAAACGTAGCTCTAACATTAGAGACAGGCTAGTACACACACGCCCCAGCAGAGTTACCACTATCCAGCAAGACACACTATGGGGGTTGCCGGCAGCACGAGGCCACTTTCCATGTTGGGGTTGTGCGGCCTGTGCGCACACTCAACACACCACTGAAATTGACATTGGGACATCCAGGCCTTGGGTTTTAAAGAATCATACAAATTGCAACAGTAGCAACCTCATCTATCTGATTACCTGTCATTGCCCCCTTCGTTACGTAGGGATGACCACCAAACAGGTGAAAACTCGAATATTGGAACATAAGAGCACGATTTGATGTAAGAAGACCTCAACAAGACTGACCCAACATTTTGTCACAGCACAACACTCTCCACAAGAATTGGCATGGACAGTGCTTGAACAACCTTTCATTCCCCCACATATTACAGACACGTCTTCTTTTTTATTTAAGAAAGAACAGCGCTGGGTTCATAAGCTCAACACCTCCCAGCTAGGTCTCAATGATGAGATCCCTTGGATGTCTCTCTGAAGTAGAGTGGCACTATTGGGGTACCTTATGACTAATGAACTAGTTTGTCAAGCCTCTAGTGTGCATCTTTTGCTGTTTGGTAGTGAAGGCTGTCTTTGTATTGACATATAAGGATGTGCGAGTGAGTTTATTGAGTTACCATCCCAACTTCCGTATTTTGTTATCCTTCATTCTTTATTGAATCTAATTATGGTTCTCTCTTCACATATCACAAATTCAAAGGCGTGCACCTCTCCCTCTCTTTCTTTTGGCTACAATTTTAGTGACCCTATGAGCCAAGCCAAGGTAAACATATGATTATGTTTTGGTGTTCATGCTTGATGTTTCATCATTACGTGATACCTTTTTGGTCCTGTCTTCACTATTGATGAACAGACGGTTTGGCGCCGCCAATGCATTTCGGCGTTCGCCACTGACGATTACCGAAATATGCTACGGCCTTATACTATACATATGCAGTTTAGATAAGCTTGCTTTAATCTAGCACAACAATAGATTCACACGTCAACATTTTCACTCGAGACCACACGCATGCCCAGTTGAGAGTGTCTCACCAACAGACATGCGTGTTGCCATTCGGAGCGCGCTCACGACGGAGCATGTGCGTCTATTTGGACACTCATTAAGCGCACATGTTCCTCATTCAAGCTCAGGGTTGGCGGATATAAATAGACCCCACCCACCACCCTACGCTCACCTCCGGCAGCAGGCTCTTCCTGCTAGCAGTACCGACGGATAGGTGAGTCCTCTATGGTCATGTGCTTGGTTTTCTATACTGCCATTTGAGTCAAGATGGTTACCTTTTGGTATTTTACTGTACTAATTCGTACGTTTTGAGTTTACTGTGTGTTGTAGTTTTCTTGGTAGTTGTAGCGTGTTGCTTAGGGTGCACACTAAACTCCATATTCACACGGTGATATACATTCTACAGGGTTCAGTATATGGTCCCTGATTTATTGTCATTTAGGCCGCTCCCTGCCCTTAGGGGCGGCTTTGATTACACATAAGTCTTTAGCAGCCATCATTGATCACATAACTGGTTGTTTATTTGATCATTTGGTCTTACAGTTAAGATTGCTGGACATTATATTTGGGTCTGCTGAGCTATAGGGGCTGCTATACTATTATGTTACATAACTCCCCCTCCTTTTGTCTTGGCTGTACTCCTGAGCAATTATGTTGTCCCTTAGCCGTTTGTAGAAACCTGTTTTTGATTTTTTGAACTCAGATTATATATGTTCATCCCTAGTCTAGACACATAGTGATTTCCACTGATAGACTTGGAGTTGTCACACACATTACAATTATTTTTCAGTGCAATGAATAACACTGACACTCTACAATATCTTTTTCTGTATCCTTGTAGAGCGGTGCTCGCCTCCTGAGCGGCTTGCCAGGTTGAGGTGAGGCTTTATACCCAGCACAAGCGGGTGAGATTTTTTTGCCTTTAAATTTTATGTATTCATCCCATGCGGATTCATTTTGTTATGACAGATTCTGATTAAGTTTTTTTGTTTTGATCTGCAGGTATCATGATTTTGGGGTATATGCAGACTAAAGACCACATCTTGGTTTAATATCCTTTTTTGAATTAATTATTCACCATATTATATGCAGCAGCAGTAAATGTTGTAAGGTCCTGACGAACGCCTGAATCCAAGATGGTTTATATAGGCTGAAACATGTTGACCAGTAATCATCACACCATAGCGGTTCATATCCATACCGCCGGTGTACTGCATTTTTAACTCTGACAGCAGGCATATTTCTGTTAAAGTTGTTGCTTTATGCCTCCTAGCCAGTTTTACATCTCACCTGTTTTTTCACTGTTTACACATTGTTGTTTGTTTTGCGCTGCGACTTCACTCACACTTTTGGCTCATCATTGAAGGGTTTAGGATACCCTATCTATTCCTATAAAACATCCCAGAGCTCCTCCCTCATAGTGAGGGAGTTGTAGCCCCCTAAGGAACTAGGAGTTTCATATGGGAGGAGAATCCCCATGATGAAGCATGTCACCTCTGGTGAGTGAGGGATTACGTCCTAACAAGGGATCTGCCCGTGGATGATTTTACATACTTATTATTGGCTCACATACATCCTTCAGACAAGGAATATTGGTTGATTTACGTATACCATTGATACTTGCCTAGACCCTAGGATTTCTTTGTATTACACGTGATTTGTTGGGGGAAACAATCCTTTAGAGGTCTTTAAACTCTCTCCCTTAGACCCCCTTACCTCGAACTTTATTGTTTTTCACTACTCTGAATCTAGCCACGTTGCTACCCCTCCCTTTTTATAATGACGAAATTGATAAACATGATTGCATCTTCCGGACAGAAGAAGAGAGGAAAGAATGGGTAGACTTGACTGACTTTCCCTTATCTGACCCACAAGGGGAACTGTATGTTGATGACTCTTGTTTCAAATTAGCAGACGGCGCTACAACTGTAGGTTATGCTATTACCACAATGCGTACAGTAGTAGAGACATCACAGGTCACTTATTAGTCGGCTCAAGCTGCTGAGCTTGCTGCCCTTATTCGAGCTTGTGAATTAAGCGAGGGACTGGTTGTCAATATTTATATTGACAGCCAGTATGCCTTTGGGGTCGTGCACAATTTTGGGCGACTCGGGGCAGAGAGAGGGTTCCTTACTTCGCATGGCACCAAAATCCAACATGGGCACCTCATACCGAGGCTTTTGTCTGCTTTGACGCTCCCCAAGAAGTTGGCAATAGTAAAGTGTAGTGCTCACAGGAAGGTCACCGATGATGTAGGTAAGGGAAATGATTTTGCTGATTAGACAGCTAAGGAAATGGCCCAGATAAAAATGAAAAGAATATTTGTAGCAGGTCCAGCCAGGTGGGTTCCTGAATTTGTTATGTTTGAAGACACTCTTGAAAGTGTAAAGGAGATACAAAGTGAAGCCACGACAGAAGAATTAGCGGTGTGGCAGGAAAGTACAGCACAATTGAATGACGAAGGATGTTGGATTGATTAATCAGGGAAACAGAGAAGGATGTTGCCAGATGCATATGTTCTTCCTGTGGTTACTATGGCCCACGGTCCAGCTCATATTAGTGCTAAAGGCATTTGTAAATTGTTATCTCCCATATGGCAGAATGATAACATCTCTAAGACAGCTGCCCACTTAGTGAAGTACTGTACGGTATGCATGATGCATAATCCTGGGAAAGGTACCCCTACACCCTCTGGTAATTTTGAACCACCCACTTTTCATTTTGAAGTCCTTCAAATGGACTATATAGAGTTGGAGAGATGTAATAATTTGAAGTATGTTTTGGTGGTTGTATGTGCATTCAGTAAATGGGTCGAGGCTTACCCCACTAAAGACAATACGGCCATTACGATTGCAAAGGTACTCCTGAAATAATTCTTTCCTCGTTTTGGCTTGACCCGAGTGATCTGGAGTGAAAATGGACGTAATTTTAATGCAAAAGTGACCCAATTGATTTGTGAGGGTATTCATATTAGGCAAAAATTCCATGCTGCTAATCATCCTCAGTCAGCGGGTTTGGTTGAGAAGTACAATGGTAGTCTCAGACTGAAATTGGCAAAAATTCAGGAGACTACAGGGTTACAGTGACCAGATGCTTTACCGTCATCACTTTTGTCAACAAGAATGACAGCTCAATCTAGAATATGGTTGTCACTGTATGAGGTTGTGTTCGGATGCCCAGCAAATGTCTGGGGCTTCCTGCGTCTTCGACGGTTCACTGAAATTGAGTACTCTATATTGATTGATTATCTTGGCCAGTTAACAGAAAGTTTATGTTCTTTTCACCAACAGGTCCAGGACTCCCTGCCGCCTACGCCAGAGGGACCCGGCATGACATTCAGCCTAGAGATCTTATATTGATTAGAAATTTTCAGCAGACGAAAAGTTTGGAGCCGTGGTGAAAGGGGCCGGGGCAAGTCCTTTTGGTAACACGAACTGCAGTGATGGTTGCTGGCCACAAGAACTGGATCCATGCGACTCATTGTCGCAGGATCCCTTTGACCATGCCCAATGATCAGTGGGTAAAAGATGGCATCAGGGACTCTGAGTGGGAGACGGTGCCTCGGTTTGTCCCATTCAGCGATGCCCAACTGACATGGACGCAAACAGTTAAGTAAAATGATGACATGTTGAATGTAGCGATTCCTCCGGAAATACGAGCTATCCAGGAGCCCTTATTTGTTGATCATTCTGTGCCCGGGCCCAACAGGTACAACTTGCACCCTCGGCTGAGGGACGGTGCACCAAAAGAGAAGAAAGATTAGTCAGGGATGGACTGTGTATGTTAGGGTGCACTTTGTTAAAGTACCAACGGAGGTAGTTCAGGTGGATGGGAGCTTTGTGCACTGCTTGAAGATTGGACAGGATAGATCGAAGTATACCTTGGAGGTATACAATACTGATTGACGTGAGATACGAGCTTAGGACAAGCAAGCTCCAATGCCGGCGCTCAAGAGTGCCTACGTATTGATGGACAATAAAAGCCAGTACCGGTGAGGCTCTGACAGATCCTAGGAACCTGTATATTTCTCTTGCTTTTGTTCCCATTTCATTATTCGTTATGCGTCCCTTTGGTAGGTGAATCAAAGGTTGGTCGCACTCTGCTCGTCACACCAGCAAGTTGCCCCAAGGAACTGTGGTCAATGAAGTGGCGACGGCAAGTACGCCTATGCCACGGTGTATGTAGAAAAGTATGTGTCGCATTAGCCATCCCTGGGCACGTGTTTCGAGGTAGTTGCCTCTCGTCAGCAGGGAGCAGGTCAGTGTAAAGGGGTGTCGCGTGGACTGCCAAAATGTAATTAAAACAGGTAAAGTACCTCTCATGGCGTGCAGGTGCAGGTCCAAGGCTCGTCAGCCCGTTGGCTCAAGGGAGCCGTAATAAATGAATCAAAGGTTGGTCGCACTCTGCTCGTCACACCAGCAAGTTGCCCCAAGGAACTGTGGTCAATGAAGTGGCGACGGCGAGTACGCCTATGCCACGGTGTATGTAGAAAAGTATGTGTCGCATTAGCCATCCCTGGACACGTGTTTCGAGGTAGTTGCCTCTCGTCAGCAGGGAGCAGGTCAGTGTAAAGGGGTGCCGCGTGGACTGCCAAAATGTAATTAAAACAGGTAAAGTACCTCTCATGGCGCGCAGGTGCAGGTCCAAGGCTCGTCAGCCCGTTGGCTCAAGGGAGCCGTAATAAATGAATCAAAGGTTGGTCGCACTCTGCTCGTCACACCAGCAAGTTGCCCCAAGGAACTGTGGTCAATGAAGTGGCGACGGCGAGTACGCCTATGCCACGGTGTATGTAGAAAAGTATGTGTCGCATTAGCCATCCCTGGACACGTGTTTCGAGGTAGTTGCCTCTCGTCAGCAGGGAGCAGGTCAGTGTAAAGGGGTGCCGCGTGGACTGCCAAAATGTGATTAAAACAGGTAAAGTACCTCTCATGGCGCGCAGGTGCAGGTCCAAGGCTCGTCAGCCCGTTGGCTCAAGGGAGCCGTAATAAATGAATCAAAGGTTGGTCGCACTCTGCTCGTCACACCAGCAAGTTGCCCCAAGGAACTGTGGTCAATGAAGTGGCGACGGCGAGTACGCCTATGCCACGGTGTATGTAGAAAAGTATGTGTCGCATTAGCCATCCCTGGACACGTGTTTCGAGGTAGTTGCCTCTCGTCAGCAGGGAGCAGGTCAGTGTAAATGGGTGCCGCGTGGACTGCCAAAATGTAATTAAAACAGGTAAAGTACCTCTCATGGCGCGCAGGTGCAGGTCCAAGGATCGTCAGCCCGTTGGCTCAAGGGAGCCGTAATAAATGAATCAAAGGTTGGTCGCACTCTGCTCGTCACACCAGCAAGTTGCCCCAAGGAACTGTGGTCAATGAAGTTGCGACGGCGAGTACGCCTATGCCACGGTGTATGTAGAAAAGTATGTGTCGCATTAGCCATCCCTGGACACGTGTTTCGAGGTAGTTGCCTCTCGTCAGCAGGGAGCAGGTCAGTGTAAAGGGGTGCCGCGTGGACTGCCAAAATGTAATTAAAACAGGTAAAGTACCTCTCATGGCGCGCAGGTGCAGGTCCAAGGCTCGTCAGCCCGTTGGCTCAAGGGAGCCGTAATAAATGAATCAAAGGTTGGTCGCACTCTGCTCGTCACACCAGCAAGTTGCCCCAAGGAACTGTGGTCAATGAAGTGGCGACGGCGAGTACGCCTATGCCACGGTGTATGTAGAAAAGTATGTGTCGCATTAGCCATCCCTGGACACGTGTTTCGAGGTAGTTGCCTCTCGTCAGCAGGGAGCAGGTCAGTGTAAAGGGGTGCCGCGTGGACTGCCAAAATGTAATTAAAACAGGTAAAGTACCTCTCATGGCGCGCAGGTGCAGGTCCAAGGCTCGTCAGCCCGTTGGCTCAAGGGAGTGTTTGGGTTTGGTTACTCAGGGCCATGCCTTTATTATAGAAAACCATTGGGGAGGGTTATCCTGGTTGCAATGATACGTACTGTGCTCATGTTTATATGGAGAAAGAAAATATATCTTTGGTGGGTTGGCATTATAAGGAATTGACAGTTTCCTGAATAGCTGGTTATTATCCTGCTTGTTGTCCAATTATCAAAAGTACTGATACTTCATTGTACATAAATTGTTCTGGAATTGTGTTGCATAAGACCACATTCCCTTTAGTGAATTCAGGAGACACCAGTACATTTGGGTGGAATTCCCAATATTCTGCAGTGGATTATGATAGACTGATTAAACTAGTGTTTTACTTTTTATCTAATCGGACTTATTCTAATGTCCTAAATGGTACGAACGATGTGGCACTTGGGATGGTACTGCCTTTGGGTGTCTCGTGTAAATGTGCGAAGCCTAAAGTGAGATGGATTAAAAGAGCTCTGACCAAAGAATTTCTGGTAGTGAGTTACTGATATAGTGGTCAATAATGATATTAATAGCATTACCTTTGGATACATCCTTCCTCTATTTTCACTTTGGGTGGTACTTCTATGGCTCAAGGTGAGAAAGCTAGAGAATATTTTGGGTGCAAGCTCCAAATTTGACCTAATACTACAGTGGCTGCTTTACACACCATCACTACTCAGTTGGAGAGTACGCAAATATATGTGGAACAAACCAGATATGCAGTTGATTTCATTTTAACCAAGAGTGGTGGTGTATGCGCAGTAGTAGGAGATCAGTATGCTATCGAGATAACAAATATGGAAAAGAATATTACCCAAAACATTTTAGACATTCTTGACAATGTCAAGGGAATGGAAAGTGGGAACTGGAGTTGGTCTCTTTTTGGCAGCTGGGGCTGGTTTTTTGAAAAAGGGGATTTACTTGATAGTGATATTGGTGTCTTGTTGTGTCCTTATTCAATGCCTTCCCATCTGTTGTTGTTATTGTACCACTCTTCTCACTCCTAAGAGGAAAATATCGCTTCATGATACCAATACTGCAATGATGATAAAGAAAGAGATAGATTACATAATGCAGATAGATGAGGGCATTTTCAAGACTTCTTCACTCCTTACAGTCACACTTCCCTATGCTGACAGTATGGAGTTTTCCTAAGAAGTTTACTGATGATTTTCTATTTTATCGATTTGTATGTTCTTTGCTATTGCTAGAAAATGTTTAGCTCATGCTAATAGGAGGGTCTGTTAGAATAGAAAAATTCATTTTTGCGCATTGTTCTATATATGTTAGCATTTGCGGCACCATTTTCTATGTGGGCACCATTTTGTTTTTATAATCGAAACTAATCCTTTGTAATTTCTGAGAAGAGGCCACAGTTGGGTTTCATTTCCTCAAGGCTGGGATTCTCTTCACTAATGAATACACTGTCCTTATTAGTGCATACCTTTCCCACTAGATAGAGGCCTTCTCCCACTTGAATAGTGGCCGGCACGAGCAGGGCGCCCTTGACTAGCAGATAGTGTGTGCCCAGCCTCAGAATCAAAACTTATCCTCTGTACTTCATTGTTTAGCTGCACCTGCTTGGAAATTTCCATTGTGGGCGTGCCTTCAATGTTTCTGAAATGTGCATAATGTATCTCTATGCTTCCTGAAGTTAGTCCCTCTGTAGCACTCCTTGTGATCAGGCAGACTGGGCTACATTCTGAGTGTACCGAAATAAACAGATATGGGTTTGTATTCTTTATTGTCTAACCGACTCTTCATTTGGTATGGAAGGCAGAGAGGTGGTCGTGAGTGACCCGGGTGACCCAAATTGGGCTACATCCTTCATGATTAAGCAGAATTATGCGAGGAGTGTAATCCTACATTTAGCACTATTTTCTTGTTGCAAAATGCACCCTAGCATCCAAAATGAGCCTAGAATGCATTTTAGCACCAAAAAATTGAGCCAAATGCAACAGAATAGGATCAACAACAGCCGGTCGCATTCTGTTCCAGTGCTCTTGGGTGGGCATTTTTGCCCAAAAGACTTCAAATTATTTGAACTAATGTAATCATGTAATTTTCTGCAATTTCGCATCAAAATTACATAAATTACCAAAATTACTCCATGTAGTCCGGAATAAATACAATTTTTCCCAGGCCTAATTATTATTGTGGGCAATGAGCTTGCTGTCCCAGAAGCACAAGCGACCAGTATTGGATGCAATAATGTCAGCAATTGCTCAATGGAATCTAACCTACCAATCACCTGAGCAATATCAGATTTGCTCCCTCCCTAGGCCGAATTCCTCTTGACTTGCTTTGGCCCAATATTGTGGCAGGGCTCTCCTGGTATTACCTACATCTTAAACACTCAGCAGACCGGATTGCATGTATACATGAGAGCACTAATTCCTGAGAGAGAGTAAGTATGAGTGAGGCTTAGGGCCTAGATATTTTGGGCCATATTCTCAAGGACTTATCACAGAGTTATCTGCACTTTAGCGCAGCCAAAGTGGCGATAAATTTATCGCCCCATTCACAAGCCGGTGCTAACAGCCAATATCACAAGTTTTCCTGCAATAGCAGCCACAAAAAAAATCACTACAGATAACACTGGCAACTAACGCTAATGAGGTGCAGAATAGGCGTTCCCGTTCAAAAAGCCTCGACAACACCACTCCGCAACATTCTCAACAACCAACCAGATCACGATAAGATCCCAAAACAGGCAATAAGGCGCGTTGGCAGCAGGGATTTAACACCTGCTCTTACCTGGTGTAAAGTCGGGCAACAACCTGCACCATGAAAGGGAGCCCAGCCCAGAGCCACACCTGAACAACAACAGATGCCATGGAGCTACTGATCATGCAGCTCGGACACCCAAGAGGGCCACAACACCCATAGTCCCCACCCCCAGACCCCCCCATGGCCCTACCCCGGGCAACACCCCCCCCCCCCGGACAAAGATATTTCACATCAACTTTACAAAATCACGAACAAAACAATTCGCCTGATGTCGCACAATTACAACAATCAACATTCATGTGTGGTCAGAAAAAGGAGAACCATTCATTCATCTTTTAATTTCCAAACAAATAATTTTATTCAAATTAAACTCAAAACAACTATTTGGAAGAGTCATGGCGGGTCTTCTCTGGACAATCTGTAAGTCACAGTCTTCAAGTCAAAATTCAAGATAAGAAGGTGTGTCATGCATCCATCAAAGGACAGAGAGAGAGAGAAAGAGAGAGAGAAAGAGAAAGAGAGAGAGAGAGAGAAAGAAGGAGAGAGAGAAAGAGAAAGAAAGGGAGAGAGAGAAAGAAAGAGAAAGAGAGAGAAATAGAGAGAGAAAGAAAGGGAAAGAGAGAGAGAGTGAAAGGAAGAGAGGGAGAGGGAGAGAGAGTGCCGACACTGCGGCCCCAGGCCTCACTGCTCACCTGCTGCCACCGGTGTGTCTCCAACCACGTGCCGGTATTCACTGCAGTCCACCAGGTCCCTTATCTGAAACAGAGTCCAGATTTATGAATGGCAGAGTTCATATCATTGCACACGCCATCATCGCTTGCCCACCCCTGCACACAAAGGCTGCTGCACCACAGCCCCTCCTACCGCCCAGCGGTGATTGCCCGCCCCTGCACACACAGGCTTCACTGCTCACCTTCTGCAACTGGCGTATCTCCAAGAGGGCCCACCACGTGCAGATGCAAGCTCCAAGCCCGCTGCCCGTGACCTTGGCAGCCTCCACATCATGCAGCCCCGCAGCACTGGCCACAAGGTCACACACATGATTCTGGGTCTTGATTTCGCAATGGCAGAGAACATATCAGCGCACACGGCATCATCGCAGGCTGCACACCCGCTCAGCTCTATACGTGCCACTAACTCTGTGAACCGTGAGGCAACGCCACGTGGCGGTAGGCCCATGCAGCCCGCTGGCTGAGGACTACACTGCGGTCCAGCAGGGCACCCACAAGTCCTTACCAGTCCATCCCGCCAGGACGACGCATCATCGCAGGCTGCACACCCGCTCAGCACTTAAGGTAGCCCTACCTCAGTGCACCGAAAGTCACTGTCCCATGGGGGTAGGCCCGTGCCGGCCGCAGTGTATCCAGTGCCACCAAGTCTGTGCAACGCAAGTCATAGACCCTTTATGATTGAGTCTCGTGCTGCGGATGCCATCCTGTCACCTCCTGCAGTGGGGAATGGGCTGTAGTAGCGCCCTAGGCCCTCATGCATAAATAATAACCACATGGATACACCCAGATAGAGAGTGGAAATGGCATCCAGCACGTGCGCCCAGCCCTTTTTATTGGCAGGGTCACATGTTCTGTGACACGTGTGCTGGATGGGTGTGGTGTGGGTGTAAACCAGCCATGAGGGAGTGGCTGTGGCATGTTGACAACTAGACCTGTGATCAGCCAATCACTACAGGGAAGACCTGGGACATGTAGCGTTGTCCCCTCCCCCTGTGAGCGTAAGCGGAGTGGGCTGGATTGGCGTATGCCAGTCCAGCGTAGGGGTGTGAACAATGACCCCGGGGCTCTAGGCATGCTTCCGTCCTGTGCTGGACAAGGAAGTAACTAATGCGTGTGTCTGCAATCGGTAATGTTGCACCCTGTGACTCAAGTCCCACAACCGGAGCAACATGGACGTAAGGGCGACTCACTGACCCTACATTCATCCATACTTCCACACTTGAATGATCATAGACATGACACATCTGTGTGAAAATGAATGTTTAATGCACATTCAGTGGAGTGTTGTAGCTGGAGCAGTACAGGGCCATGCAAACCCCACTTTACATTGTTGGACCGTGAAGGGCCAGCCAGAGTCCTTTAGGGAATGACAAGTTCATCAGAAGAGGAAGAGTTCAGTCCGCAGTCTGATTGCTGTGTCATTGGTAACCGAACAGAATATGGCAGTCCATGTCGAGGTCCAAGGTGAGTGTCGCAGAGTGTATCGGGGGACAGTGGAAGGTGATGATGCAGAGGGCAGAAACAAGCAGAAACAGGCCATGTGGCGGAGATGAATGCTGCTGCCTTCTTCTTATCACTAAGGCAGAATCATCCGCATCTTCATCCTCTGCTGTTTCATGTGCCTCACATGTGGGTGGTGTTCTGTCTCCAGCACTGTGTGGCAGTGACACCTTAGGGGCCGGAGGTGGAATGTTTGCCACACTGTGTGGCACTGACACTTCAGGGCACAGAGATGTGAATGGAGTGGTAGCTGCAGCATTCATCCGCGCCAGGCCTTGTGGCAGCAATGCCATGAGGAGGGTCTGCAGGGCATTGAGGAACCCAGCTACCTCTCGCTGGTGTGCAGCAATGGCAGCCGCTCTTTCCGCCTGCATCCGCTCCATGTTCTGCATGATCCTGTGCATGTGTCCCAACTCCCGGGTGACATTGCCGAAGCGACTCTGACTAGACAGTTGTTCTTGTCTCAGAGTCAGGACTCCAAAGATGTCAGCCATGGATCGTTGGAGAGCATGGAGCAGACTGTGGGTGTCCGTTAGGGACTGTGAGTGGTCCCTGATGTTACTTAGACACCCATGTATGGCATCTAGTTTGGCTACCATGTGGTCGAACCCCACCCACACCTGTTCAGCCATCTTCTCCTGGCACCCCAACGCACGGCGTTGGAATGCCATGTGTTGTTTGTGAGGGTCCTGGGAGGCAGCCTTGGTGGTGGGTGCTGCCTGCTGTGTGGTCTGTGCAGGGGGTGGGGTCTCATTGTTGCAGCTGGGCTGCCCTGCTCCTGGAGGTGAGTTGACGTAGCTGGCAATGAACTCTTGGAGGGCATCGGTGTTGAAGGTGTGGAGGTCCTCTTCGTCATCAGAGAAGAGAGGTTTGGTCTGCTCAGAAGGAGGTGTTGGTTTTACCTCTGCAACGTGAGGGGAGATGCAATTTAACATTGTGTTCACATGTATGTTGACGCATTGTACATGTTTACATACAGACTGCATGACATGGTACATTGTGACTGGTTGGAAGGAGCTGCCTATTTGATGCGGGACAGTGGACATTTCGACAAGATCACAGATGTGTGTTTGTACTTATACTTTATCAACTCACATTTCCCTGCTATTCCAAATGTGATTGGCTAGTTTCTACAGACAGGCGGTACCAGTTGTGTCCTCTGTTCTGTTGTGGACATGTTGCGGTACAGTGCTGAGATGTTGCATACTTGAGTACATTGGTCTCTTGGTGGGAGTTGGGGGTCTGGGGAATGGTTTGTCCGCAGATGTGTTGTTGTCGTCAGGGGTTGTCTGTGCACATGGATGTGTCAGAGTGTGACCTGCTCCTTTATGGATGTGGTCCACACTCAGCCACCTCAGTGTTGTGGCGTGCAACATTTCATGATATATTGACTGCAGCAATGCTATTCGTCATGCAGTGTCACTTGCATTGTCAGTGTTGCCCACAGACACGCCGCATTGCTGGGTTTCATACATGTGCATGGGTTGGTTGTGAGATTGGTGGTGTGTGGGAAGGGCCCACTCTGGGCACATAGTCGACGGGGGCCTACTTGCAGTTTCTAGGTGTGCTGCAGTGTGCCAAGGGGATCAGAGATATGCTCCAGAGTCATTGTGGGTGTGCACTGTGCTCTACTTAATTGTGCATGTGTGCCCATCTCCCCCGTCCCCCCAGTCCCTGGTCATTACACACCCTGTTGCTGTTGTGTCAGGTCATGTTGAGCAGTGTCCGGTCCCCCATCTCCTGCCACCGTCTCCCCACTGATGACTCTGGACACCATTTCCTCCATCTCAACCAGCTCCTCCTGTGGCGCTGGACTCCCACCTCCAGTCTGCATTGCTGCCTTCTGGTTGTCTGCGAGTTTCTGCTTGGTTTTGCGCTTCACATCATTCCAACGCCTCTTGACCTCTTCCATTGTCCTCCTCAGCACTCCGACTGCATTCACCTTGTCCACGATATACTGCCATATTCCATTTTTTGTTGCCAATGACACAGTGGAGGTGACAAAGAGTAGTTGATGGTGTTCTATCACCTCCGTTATCAGGATCCTGTTTTCCTGCGGACTGAAATGCATCTTCCTCTTCTTCTTGTCCTTGCCTTTCCCTGACTCCGAGGTCCCGGCCTGGGCCTCCAGGGTGCTTGTGGGGTTCTGGTTGTCCTCTGTACTTGCTCCGGCTACCTCCATTGTGCTACGCAGTTGTTTTGCTTTTGTTTTTTTTTCAACTTTTATAGTGATTTTTCGCACCTGACGTGTATGAATTTCAGGCCTGGCTCAGCTCACCACTGATTTTTTTATCGAGGTTGGGCCCATCGCAACATTTTTCACGTTGGGGTTTAGATTTTTATCGCCGTCTCGGTGACTTTATTGCGGACATTTGACGTGTTATCGGGAGACTATCACATGTTACCGCCGTGTTGTGAATAGGACGTTAACACAGAGTTATTTTCCCGCCATAGACGGCGCTATGAGACATTGCGTTAAGCGATATCGGTGATGATTAACACACGTTCTTGAGAATATCCCCCACTGATTGTTAATGTAACAAATGTGTTTGTGCAACATTGTCATATTATTTTCAGACAGTGTTTTCCCACTTGCAAGTTAAAATTAGTCACAGTTAAAAACCATACAACTGAAACTCTGCGTTTTCAGAGAAACTGCAGGACTACGTGCAAAGATTAGAATGGCAAGGACATCTGGCCTCGCACAAATCAGTCATGAAATGAAATCAAAGGACAACATTTGCCTGCCTTCAGTGTGCTTCTGTTACAGTGATGATATGAGTAGCAGCACAGGAATTTCTACTCTCCTGTCCTCTAAAAATCATTGGAGGAGAAGGTATAAGGAGTACGAAGGTTTTAGGTGGGGCAGACACAAGGACTGAATGTTAGAGGGACATGTTTATGTACCACTATCTAACGGCTGACCTTTCTGAGGTATGAGGGGATACTTGCATGGCTTGGAATATACATTGACATTGTTAGGTAATTCTAAAAACCATTCAGTCAATAAAGTAAGCATAACGCCTATAACATATATGTAGATATTTTGCAGGATGTAGACTAATCTAGTGGAGTGAATAGGAAGGTGTGATATCAATTGTTAGAGGTATTTTTTTTAGTTCACCTTGTTTTATTGTACGACTGCTGAGATTGCTGTGGTAATTACCATTGTTCTGATACATAAGATTTATGTGTGAATCATGTATAATAAATTATCTTTTATTGTACAATGCAAATAACTGAGTGTGTGTGTTATTTGAAGGGGCCAAGGAGGGAATCCAAATCTTTATACCATATTCCCCCTCCAAATGAAAGTTATTGACTCGGTTGTCTGACTCCTAACTGTAGTAAATCTCCAGAGTCCAGATTTGTTTAAAACTGGATTTATTCTGAGTAATATAAACCCCAGCAGCAGGAGCGGCATTAACCCTGGACTAGTATAGCCACAAGAATCAATATGAATGCGGGGTTCACATTCCATACACATCATGCTGTTCTAATTCCATTAATGTGCTAAGGAAAACCCAGAGGGACCAACTTTGGTAATCGGCACACTAACCATAATAAATAATACAACATACTAAGGGCAATGCAACACATCTTTACCCTTATAAACAACAAGACAAAATTGCAAAAACAAGAAAAATAAAAGTTAAAAAAAATAAGGCAAATATATTAATGCAGTAATAATAAAAGTTCAATTGCATAAGTAGTCTTGAAACCTCTTTGATTTCTTGATCATGCACCCAGATTTTCCCCTTCTGGCATACCCATGTTCTGACAGGACAGTAGAGGAACTTTGGTCAAGTATTCCACACTGTTGGCGTCGATTGACCCCAGCATCTTCATTTTCACCAACCACACCAGTTACACCAGAACACTCTCCCAATAAAAAATCTATTATTTCTATACTTTTGAGGGCACGCTGCAAAAGTGTCAATATAAATTCTCTTCTCTCTGTTGTATAGAGAAATGCGGCTCAAATGTCACACCTTGCCATCATTCAGCTGGGCTGGGTTACATAAGATCTTAACCACTTGTAAAGGATGAAAGTATCTGCCTTCTTTTTTACTATAAACATCAATTTGATTTTAATCTCACTCAATCATCTATTCACAACTCTACCTGCTTGGAGATATGCTTTTTGTCGTGGTACTTTTTCCTCTTGTCTTGAGTCTTACCAACTTATTCTTTAACCTCATCAGGAGTTCACTGGCTCCTCTTGGAACAATGCATTCATTCTACATTGTCCTTCACAGTTGGCACTCGGCCCCTCATAATTTCAAAAGGAGCACTGCCTGCTGTGACCCACTGTGCGCCATGTTTCCTTAACCCAGGATAATGTGGCCTCTTTAGCTAGATGGATGGTATTTTTGAGCACCCTGCTAAAGTGCTCCACAGAACCATTACCAGCTGGATGGTAAATAGAATTTGTTTTGTGCACTATGGTATTCCTTTTCAGGAAAGAATTAAATGCTTCCGAACAAAATTGGGGTCAATTATCAGTCAAAATAACTGTGGGCAAACCTTCTCTCAAAAATACTTTGCATAAAAATTGTACTATGTATTGGGTATCCACTTTGCTAACTACCTTTATATCAGGCCATTTAGCGAAATGATTAAATGGGACTATAACATACTTGACTACTACTCCCCTCTGCACAGGACCCAAGATGTCCAACCCAATCCTTTCCCATGGCATATTAGGGCACTTTATTGGACATGAAGGTGGTTTGATAGTAACAAGGGATTTTTCAGGACTGTTGCACAACACACAACACACATGTTCTAACCTTTTTCTCGATGGACTGGTCCATGCCAGGCCACCAGTACACATTTTTGACCCTGCACTTTGATTGAGTAATGCCTAAATGGCCTTCATGATACATGTCCAAAATCCTATTCCTCAATGATTCAGGGAGGGCAACCCTTTCAGCTCGTAGCATTTTACGACCTGCAGTAGACAGCTCCTGCTGTAACTCCCAAAGTGCACGCAATTTGTCATTCAGATCTCCCTTGGGAGGAGAACTGTCGCTAATCCATTTACAAATTTTCTGCAACTGCTCACCCTTAATGGAGGATTCTACCCATTCACTCTCAGAAACGCCATCACTGATATCAGCCACACAACAATTTTCAAATTCATCTATAAGATCAGAATTGATTCTCAGTGGCAAAGGCATCCTGCGTAAATAATCCGCCATTTTGTTCTTAACAGCAGGTACATAGCATACACAATAGTTGTAATCCAACAGTTTAATTGACAAACAAGCCAGCCTGGGAGATGCATTAAGTAACCCCTTAGTTGTGAGCACTTTGGTCAAGGGTTTATGATCACTTCTGCTTGTAAAATGCACTCCCCAGATATACGCCCTGAAATGTTCCACTCCCCATACGCATGCTAGAGGCTTTTTTTCAATCACAGAATACTTGTCTTCTGTTGGGGTAATGGAACGTGATGCAAAGGCTATTACACACTCACTACCTCCCTTATCAACTTGAGCGAGTACTGCTTCTAAAGCCTTGCAGCTTGCCTCTGGAGTAACTATACTTTTAAAAGCTGGGTCAAATCCTTGTAAGGCGGGTGTGCCACTAATGTAATTTTAGATGATTTGGAAAGCATATTGACATTCTTCCGACCACACAAATTCAGACTTGGTTTTCAAAAGTTGTCTAATAGAAAAACTTTTGTTTACTAAATTCCTAACATACTTAGCATAGAATTCTACCATTCCTAAAAAAAATGTGATTTCATCTTTGTTGGAAGGTGTGGGGGTATCTTTAATCACCTTCTCCAAAGATGCTTTGGGTTCCAGTCCCTTCTCACTAATTTCATGGCCTAAATATATGAATGAGTTTTTTTGCAAACGTACACTTGGAATATTGCGCAGTTAGAACTTTTTCACAGAGAATTTCCAGGACCTTCCTACGTTTTTCGCCATGCTTCCTCTTTGTCTCACTCACGAACAGAATATACTCCAGGAAAAACACAGCTTTTTTAACTTTTCAGAAAAGTTTTAAAATTACTGGCAGGAACATGGCAGCTGCAGATGCCAACCCAAATGAATCTCTTAAGAACTGAAAGCAGCCAAAGGGTGTAATAAACTCTGTCAATCTCCAGCTGTCAGGCTGCAAAAGGACCTGGTGGTATGCAGACGTGAGATCAATTGTGAAGAACCATTTAGCATCCTTTGTGATAGACAACATTTCGTTAATTTTGGGGAGGGGATATTAATCCACCAGTATGTTTTTTTCAAATCTCTATGGTCTAAAGCCAACCTGAGTTTACCATTGGCTCGTTGTGCAATGACTAAAGGTCCAATCTGAAGCTTCCACCAACTCAATTATACCCGCTTTAAGCAGTTTGTCTAATTCCTTTGAAACATTATCTCTGATGCTCATAGGAATGTTCCTAGCTTGGTGTATGCTTGGCACAGCATTTTCTTTTAAAACGATTCGGTGCTGGAACCCCTTGAGTTCTCCTACTTTATCCGAAAACACATCCGGGTATTCCAGCCAAATATTTGCACTTTAACTTGCTTCACATTGCACCCCTAGAGCAGGTTTCTCTTTATTGGGATCCAAATGATTCCAAGTACTCGTTGGTCCCACCAACATAGAATGAATGGAGCAGCCTTTGAAACATACAATTTGCAATCAACGTCTTGTCCCTTAAATCTGTACTTCATTTTTCTAAAACCAACCAGGGGTATAGGATCTCTAGTGAACCTTTTGGGTGAAATGCCAGGTAACTCCAGTTCTTCACTTACAACCCTTTTGAATTTCTCCTCCCATAGAGTTTCACCTACAATAGCGTTAGGAAAACCAGAATCTGCAGTGACGATTATAGAAATACCACCCATTTCAATACAACACTTAAGTGCTTTTTCTATTGGACAGAATACCCAGCACGTCTGATATTGACTTAACACGCACAAGTTTGTGTCACCTACATCTGAGTCTTAAATGCCTGCGTCTGACTCCTCCTCTAAAAGTTTAACAGCAGAGTATCTGTTACTTTTTTTCTTGCACACCTTTAGAAAATGGTCCATTATACCACACCCAGAACACCTTTGATTCCAGGCTAGGCATTTTTTATCATTGGCCAAATGACCTGAAAACCCACGCCTACAACATCTACCTTTTTGTTATACTCCTGTTGCTTTTTTTGTAGCCTGTATGGAAATTATTTTGTTTTGAGAATACATGTTTCTTACCCGGTTTTATTTTATTTACTAACTCATTAGGTCCCCCTTTATTGTCCAGATCATTTGTAGTTTTTGTATCAGTCAAAACCGCTTTTGCACGTCTGCCAGTAAGCTCCGTTCTTTTTACAATTTCTATAACTTCTTGAAGTGGAGCCTCCCCCTTGGCCCACAGACTATTCTGAATCGAAGAATTAGAAGCATAGATGACTATTTGGGCTCTGATAAGCTCATCGTGTAAAGTGCCGAAGACAAGTCAAGGCTACGTTTTTTAAAGCAGAGACATATTCTTCCACTGTCTCCTACTTTGATTGTTTCCTATGGTAAAACATACCTGTTTATACCAACACATACAGTGGGTGCATAGTAAGCATCTTCCAAAGCAAACAATGCAGCAAGATTTTCTTGTGTTTGTCAGGCGTAAAATTGTCATCTTCATCTAAGGTGGAAATGTAGTTCATTAAGTACTCTTTCCATTCTTGGCACTTAGGCGCATTTTCTCCAGAAGAAGCCACAAAAGGTTGGGGAGGAGTAAGGTTGTAAGCAGTACCAGATACCATACTATGCAGAATAACAGTAGAAGTAAGAGGTTTTAACCAGTGTAAATGCATAGAAGGCAATAGTGATAATGTCTAGATGGCTAATGTAAATAGAAGATAGGTAATTTGCAATACTATTACTGATTACACTCCGCAGATAGAAGAAACACAAAAATGATACTTGTGCACATTACCACATAAGAATTAAAAGTGTTGTGGTACCAGTATGTGTGTATACACAACTCGAATCCCTGCGCTGTGTATACACCATGTGGGAATGCGTGCGTGTCGCAGTAAAGCTTTCTGTGCACACACGTTACAGAATTGTGTGCGTATCAAAGAGGAATTCTGGTTCAAACGAAAAGATGAGGATGGGTAACGGCGCTTGCAGAACAGAATTAGACAAGTCTGAGCAGAGCCCTCTACAAAACAAATCTCACCTCCTACTGGTGTAGAAATTTGCTCCCAAAACGTCGCAGCACATAAGTACAAGGAGTAATTTAGTGAAGAACAACTTCTAAGTAGAATTAAATGGCAAAAGAAGTTGTCAGCATAGGTTCTTCTGCTGCGTTTAAATTGTCACCACAAATATTAGTAAATCTCCAGAGCCTGGATTTGTTTAAAACTGGATTTATTCCAAGAAATATAAACCCCAGCAGCGGGAGCGGCATCATTCGTGTACCAGAAGAGTCACCAGCATCAGTATGAATGCCAGGTTCACATTCCATCCACATCACGCAGTTCTAATTCCATTATTGTGCTAAGGACAACCCAGAGGGGCAAACTATGATAAAAGGCACACTAGCCATAATACATATTACAACATACTAAGGACAATACAACACTAACACTGCTTATTTATATGAGCATAAATTGTTGTGTCAAGGAGTGAGAAAAACCTGCTTGTTCTCCTTTTCTCTGAAGAGGGTACGGTAAGCATCATTTATCTTGGAGCTTGGGAGATCTATCCTGGTGTGCCCCCCAAGAAGTGTGGTTCACAGCATCAAGGTTAACTATGATGTCCACAGTAGGAAACCCACTGCCAACCAACTGTTTACTTGCAAGTAGGCAAGGGCAGCTGGAAGCTGTGGGTCACATGATGTCAAGAGGCCTTTGACTCAAGAGTTAACATCATTTTTGAGGTGACCACTGCCTCCAGCCTCAACCGCCAGCATGCCTGCCTTCCTTACCTTAGCTTATTTTTGTTGGCTCCTGCATCCCTCCGCTTGCTCAATATACCGACAGCAGTGACACACAGATATCGTGATGCACACATATCTTTAACAAGAATGTCGTTGTAAATACTATCAATGTTTTTAATATCGTTAAGAATATTGTATTTAACTATTTAAATATGTAACTATTTAGTTGATATATAAATGTTATGAGTGTTGTTTATATAAATGTTAATTGTTTTCAAAATATAGCTTGCAATTTTAAGTGATTTATAAATATTTAATAGTAATTCATAGTGTCGTAGCAGGTTGTTGGGTTTGTGGGGGGATAGGGTGGGAAGTTAATTAGGTAATAATTAATTAGGAATTATTTATTACATTGTATTTAATTCTATGATTGATATTCATAATGTCATTTATGTAATACTGATTTATGTTTTGTTATATGTTATTTGCAGGCTGTTAGGTTTGTAGGGGTATATGGTGGATAGTTAAGTAATAATTAATTAGCAAATAATTATTCATTACTAATTCGCACTACAAGTACTGCTCACATCACCCACACACCAGCGCCTCATAACTAAGCTCTATTATGCAGCTCAACGGGAACAATTATGATAACATGAACGGGCTCTAGAAAATTGGAAAATACACTAGACAGCCCACTATCTAAAGAAGGCTTGGAACATTGCTGTTCAGTCACGCAGGCACTTACACATAACTGTAATCTCAGGTTTATTAATTTTAAATTTCTGCAACAGATATATTATATACTAGTACAATTATATAAATATGGCCTCTGTGAGGATGATAGATGCCTACGCTGCAGTGCTCCACAAGCAGATTTCATACATGTTGCCTGGGCGTGCCCCCAAATACAAACCGACTGGCAGAAAGTGACAAATGCTTTGGGAATAATTCTTGGAGAACTAATACCCAATACACCGCAAGTCTGCCTTTTAGGTTTAAAGTAAAACAGCCCGTAGGCGTAAATTATTAGATGTAGCTCTACCGTTGGCCAAGAGGCGGGTTGCTATGAAGTGGGGATTCAAACTGTGCCACAACTAGGATATTAGATAACGGATATGACCTATTATAAGGAACAGCTTGAAGTTTATGCAGTGGAGCTACTGGAAGCTTCTCGCCCTAAAGATTTTTGGGATCCGTTCATATAATACTTAAGATCTGAGCAAACAGAGTGATGGACACTTAATGCAGAAAAAGGGGAACTGGATATTTACAACACCCCGTCAAATAATGTAACTGCGTTAGATATCGAGCATCGATACCTCAGCTACATTCAAATGTATACCGATATACCAGCACTATCAAAAGATACCGGTCAGCAAGATTGTGTTGTTTTATGATCTAGAAACAAGTTGTATTGTCTTTCTATATTGTGTTCTTGAAAAGTGATGTGATTTGTGGATTCTGTTATGTGCCTGATCATCAATAAAAACAAAATAAAACAATAAAAAAAATATTAATTGCTAATTAATTATTTAATGGAGTTTTAAATATATAATTAACTAAATATTTATTTTACTTACATTGTAGTTGCAGGCTGGTAGGTTTGTAGAGGTGTAGGGTGGGAAGTTAAGCAATAATTAATTAACAATTTATTAATTATTTTAATTAATTGTTTAATTGAATTTTTAATTATATAAAATATGGAATACAGACTTATTCTACTTCTGTGGGATGCTAGGTTTGTAAGGGTGTTGGGTGGGAAGTCAATTAGGTAATAATTAATTAACTACTATTTATTAATTGTAAATTAACTATTACATTTATTTTTTAATATGTAAATTGTGGAATATTCCTTTAATTTAGTTTTACTTTAGTTGCAGGATACTAGGTCTGTAAGGGTTTACGGTGTGAAGTTAATAAAGTGAACATTAACTAACAATTAAGGGGCTGATTACGATGCCGTTGTCAATGGCCCGACCCTTGGTCGGAGCCGTTCCTACAGCATTGTAATCAGCTGTTCAGATTCATCCTCACCGATGACCCCGTCACCGATGACCCCGGCAAATATTGTGAATGAGATGTAGAGTAGGCGTTCGCGTGCAAAAAGCAGGTCACTTCTAAAGTTTCTCAACCACCAGCAAGATCATCGAAGAGAGTACAAAACAGGCAATAAGGTGTGTTAGTAGCAGGAAGTTTACACCTGCTCTGAGCTGGTGTAAATTCAGACTACAACCTGCAACATGAAAGGGAGCCCAGCCCAGAGCCACACCTGAATGACAACAGATGCAATGGAGCCAACGATCAAGCAGCTCGGACACCCAACACTGCTCCGACACCCCCAGCCACCAGCCCTTTGTCCACCATCCCCACCCCACCACAAACAAATGTGACAGCAACCTTAGGAAATCTGGACCGTAACAAATTGGCTGATGTCGCACAATTATAATTAAGAAGATGCATGTGAAGTTAGACACATAAGAATATCAGTCATCTATGGATTTACATATAAAACATTTTATTTAAACACAATCAAAGTTAGGTACAGGCATGGCATGTCATCCCTCGACAGTTTTTGAAGCACAGCCTGCAAGACAAAAAGAAACATAAGATTGTGCGTCATGCGTCCATCAAAGGAGAGAGAGAGAAAGAAAGAGAGAAAGAGTGAGAGAGAGAGGAAGACAGAGAAAGAGTGAGAGAGAGAGGAAGAGAGAGAGAAGGAGTGAGATACAAGGAAGAGAGAGAGAAAGAGATAAATAGTGTGAAAGAGAGGAAGAGAGAGAGAGAAAGAGTGAGACAGAAAAGGAAAGAAGAATGAGAGAGAGAGGAAGGGACAGAGAAAGAGAGAAAGAGTGTAAGGGAGAGAAAGGAAGAGGTAGAGAGTGAGAGAGAGAGAAAGAGTGTGAGTGACAGAGATGGAGAGGGAGAGTGAGTGTTGACACTGTGGAGAAAATCCTCACAGCTCACCTTTCTGCCACCAGTGTGTCTCCAACCACATGCTGGGACATAGTGCAGCCCTCAAGTTTAGTCATCTGAAATATAGTATAGAATCAGTAATGGCAGAGAACATACAACTGCACACGCGTAATTCTCTGTTACGCCGCTGCGCACCCAGGCTACTGCACCCCATCGACTCCCGCCGCCCAGAGGTGTCTGTCCGCCCTGAGCATTCAGGCTGCTGCACCCCATCGACTCCTGCCGCCCAGAGGTGTCTGCCCACCTCTGCGTACCCAGGCTGCTGTACCCCATCCACTCCCACTGCCCAGAGGTGTCTGCCCGCTGCTGTGCACCCAGGCTGCTGCACCTCATCCACTCCCAGTGCCTGGAGGAGAGAGAGAGAGAGAGAGAAAGCGTGAGAGAGAGGGGAAGAGAGAGAGAAACAGTGAGAGAGAGGAAGAGAGAGAGAAAGAGAGAAACAGTGTGAGAAAGAGGAAGAGAGAAACAGAGGAAGAGTGAGAGAGAGAGAAAGAGAGAGAGAAAGAGTGAGAGAGAGAGGAAGAGAGAGATAAAGAGAGAAAGTGTGAGAGAGAGGAAGAGAGAGAGAAAGAGTGTGAGGGAGAGAAAGGAAGAGATGGAGAGGGACAGTGAGTGCCCACACTGTGGACAAAACCCTCACAGCTCACCTTTCCGTCACCGGTGTGTCTCCACCCACGTGCCGGGACATAGTGGAGCCCTCAAGCTCACTCATCTGAAACATAGTACAGAATCTGAAATGGCAGAGTACATATGACTGCGCATGCCTAAATCGCTGTCCCGCCTTTGTGCATCAAGGCTGCTGCACCCCATCCACTTCCACTGCCCAGAGGTGTCTGCCTGCCGTTGCGCACCCAGGCTGCTGCACCCCATCCACTCCCTCTGCCCAGAGGTGTCTGCCTGCCCCAGCGCACCCAGGCCTCACTGCTCACCTTTCCGCAGACAGGGCACTCTCCACATCATGCAGCCCCGCTCCGCAGGCCACCAGGTCTCACATGTGGTGCTGCGTCTTGATTTTACCATGGCAGAGGACATACCAGTGCACCCCCGATCATCGTAAGTTGCACACCTGCTTAGCCCTTGCGGTGCCACTAACTCTGTGACCAGTGAGGTCACGCCATGTGGCGGTAGGCCCCCGCTGTTCGATGGGTCAGGCCTACACTGCAGTCCAGCAGGGCACACAAAACCTGACCTGTCCGGACCACCGAGACGGGGCATCATCGATGATGACGTCGACGTTTCGGTCTTAGATGGCATCAATCCGTCAGACCATCTTCAGGACAGTAGGTATTGCATATAAAGACCCTTTATTGATTGCAAATAGTAACGGATCTTAATCAGATTACTGGTGGTAAATTCGAGTAAAGGGGATAAACCTTCCTTTTTTATTTTCTGAGTTGCGTAACGACAGATTTTTGCCGCACGATGGGAGAGCTAACGTCAGTCCACACGCAGGGAACAAACGTGAAGATGGTTTGACGGATTGATGCCATCTAAGACCGAAACGTCGACTTCATCATCTATTTCCACAATATTTATTATGTGCAGATGATTATTATTTTTCTCAGTTTGAGACATATCTCTGTTGATTTCACTGGAATAGACGTTTCCTCATGAAATGCGGATAAGACTTAGATTTTCTTTTTTCATGATTTATTGCTGAATCAATCGTTCATTTGTACTCTTTTTTAATTGGATTTGCATATAAAAAATATTTGTGTTTATTTCATAAAAAGATTTCCCGTGTGTGTGCTTTATATATTCAATGATTGGTTCAGTTAATTGACATTTGGGTTGGTGTTTTTTTTAAACTCACCCGCAGAGTAATTTTTCCATAATCAACAACTAGTGAATTTGCTTGAAATAAAATCCCTTGTCGGCATTTTAACCTGTCATTTAGTCTGCCCAAGCCCTCAAGGGTATATTGGGTCTTTGTCCCTACGGTTATTTTGCACTTAGTTTGGGGCATCAGATGTGAAATTATACACAAAAGATTCTATCGTAAAGGGTTCATGACTTGTGGTACACTGAGGTAGGGGTAGCAGATCTGAAATCATACACAAAAGATTCTATCCTAAAGGGTCCATGAGTTGTGGTGCACTGAGGTAAGGGCATCAGAAGCATTCCATGTGTGCACAGCTAGCGATGATGCATGGTCCTGGAGGGCCACACTGGTAGCAATGTCTGTTGCCTACTGTACTGCGCCATCTGCAATTGCAACTCGATCTGAATTGTGAGCCCTGCAGTCCGCAATGTAGATGGAAGGTAGTAGTCAGCACAGACATTTGTCACTTCCTCTTGACAAAATCCGAGGACATAGAGTACAATTCTGTCTGCAATTAATAAATCATGTCTCAATGTAAATTGTAAGCTCTTCTGACCGCAGTGTAGGTAACAAAAGATGAAATATGTATGGAATACATTGTCGCAATGTGTAGGTTTCGTGGACGTTATAGTTAGTTGCCTACTGGACCCTTAAATTAATGAATCAAGACTGAATTTGAATTGTGAGCCCTGCTGACCACAGTGTAGACCGGAGGCAGTGGCCAGGAAGGGCCCACAGCCACGTGGCGTTGACTTGAGCTGTATAGAGTTAGTGGTAGGTGTGGCGCACAGTGTGTGCGCAGCCAGCGATGATGCATGGTGTGGGGGGCCGCACTGGGAGCTATGTGTCTTGCCTACTGGACTGCGTCATCTGCAATCGCGACTCCATCTGAATTGTGAGCCCAGCTGTCTGCAGTGTAGATCGAAGGCAGTAGTCAGCACAGACATCGAGGAATGGTTTTTGTGACTTCCTCTTGAGAAAATCCAATGACATAGTTCAGTTCACTCTGCAATAAATAAATCAAAAACTGAATTCAAACTGTGAACTCTGCTGTCCGCAGTGTAGACTGCCATTCAGTGTTCCGTTGGACTTGCAAGATGAATTTGGTCATTGTACTAAAGCTATAATTGATATCAAAAAAGTTCTTGAAGCAAGGATACTAAAAGGATATTATGCAGGTTTTAGGGACGTTGTAGTTAGTTGCCTACTGGATTCTGTAATGAATTATTCAAGACTCAATTTTAATTGTGAGCCCCGCAGTGTAGGCCAGAGGCAGCGGTCAGCAAGGGCCCACAGCCACATGGCGTTGTTTTGAGCTGCACAGTTAGTGGCATCAGAAGCATTCAGCGTGTGCGGAGCCTGCGATGATGCGTGGTCCGGGCGGGCCACTCTAGTAGCAATGTCTTTTGTCTAATGAATTCTGCCTTAATTAGGGTACGTGGCAATGACTTATGGTGCACTGAGTTAGTGGCACCTGAAGCACTCAGCGTGTGCACACCCTGCGATGATGCGTGGTCCAGGCAGGCCGCACTGGTAGCAATGTCTCTAATGAATTCTGCCTTAATAAGGCCACGTGGCATTGACTTGTGGGGCACTGAGTTAGTGGTACCTCTGGCGCTCAACGTGTACACAGCCTGCGATGATGCGTGGTCCAGGCGGGCCGCACTGGGAGCAATGTGTCTTGCCTACTAGACTCCGTCATCTGCAATCGCGACTCCATCTGAATTGTGATCCCTGCTGTCTGCAGTGTAGATCGAAGGCAGTAGTCTGTACAGACATAACTCTGCAGTGCTGTGCCACTGTGTTTGCAGGGGGCTGTATCGAGGAGGCCCGCGGTCATGGCGGCAGCCACGTGGCAGGGTGAGGGTCACCACTCTGGCAGACGCATTGTCCTTCACACAAGTGAATCACGCCCAGAGCCTCGGCCTATTTATTCACACTTCTATGCTGGAGTGGCTTACGTTGGACTAGCCCACTGCGCTTCCGCTTACAGGGGACGATGACACAAGTACATGACCGAGATCTTCCCCACTGCCTGAGGTAACATGGTTGTATCCACTGTCCACAACACTACAAGCACCAGCAGCATATGTACACATGGGGAGGTTTGTGCTCTGCATAGTGAGGTCTGTCCAGCACATCACCGCTACACTTATTATTGGTGAGTGACTTGCGTCCTTCACACATGTTTGGTTGCCACATCTCGCAACATTCAGCTATTGTGTGGCTGAGGGGCCATGCCATTTTTGGAAGGTCCGCTGTCCTGGATGGTTGTAGGTGGCGTGGTCCGGGGGGAGGTCCTGAGGGAGGAGGCAGTGGGTTTTGTGGCCTTCTTGGGTGTCGGAGGTGCATGATCAGTAGCTCTATGACATGTGTTGGTCTTCAGATGTGATTCTGGGCTGGGCTCCCTTTCTCACTGTAGGTAGTTGTCCTACTTTACACCAGTAAAAGGTAGATTTTACAATCCTACTGCTAACGCAGCTTATCGCCTGTTTTTGGATCGCACCGCAGATTTGGCTGCTCGTTGAAAATATCGGAAAGTGGTGTTTTCGTGTTATTTTTGCACAGGAACGCCTACTCTGCATATTATTAGCATTAGTTGTTGCTCTCATTTGTGGCGATTTTTTTTGTGTGGAAGCGATTGCTGGAAAACTGGCGATACTGTCTGTTTTCACCAGGTTAAGAATGGAATGATAATTTAAAATCACTGAAAAAACTACAGGGTTAATGAACATTATAACTAGAAATTAGCATTTAAAAAACCTTTGAAATTCACTGAAAAAACCATAGGTTTCAAGGACGGTATAGTTAGAAATTAGCATTTGAAAAACCTTAGAAATTCACTGAAAAAACCATAGGTTTCAGGGACGTTATAGTTAATTGGACATTTCACTCGTACAAAAGAGAAATTCGAACATTATAGTTAGTAGAGCTAACTATAACTCGCGCCCCTGCAATGCACTGCTGATGACTTTGCATATTACATCACTCATGACATGGTCAGTGACATCACTGACTATAACGTCCCTGAAACCTATGTTTTTTTCAGTGAGTTTCTAAGGTTTTTTAAATGCTAATTTCTAACTATAACGTCCCTGAAACCTAAGGTTTTTTCAGTGAATATATATATATTTATGTATGGATGTATTTATAGAGAAAGGCAATCGCCAAAACGCGTCTTGTGTGTGTTCTGTGCGAATAAATTCTGGTTCAGAAATCCCCCGCGAGTGTTGTACTCCTTGTAAGCTTACAGCTGGTATATATATATATGCATATATATATACCCATATATATATATATATATATATGTATATATTATCTACTGGCGGTCGCCAGTAGATAGTTATAGTTACAACCTAGTTTCCATAGGAAATCTCAAAATTCTATTTTGAATACCTTTGGCGCCGGTTGACAAATCCTCGCGAAATTTTCAAAACTAATGGGGCGCTCTGCTCAGCTCCTACCCTGAAAGTCTCGGGGTGATTCGTCAAGTGGGGGCAGAGAAAAAAGGGGGGCCCAAAACGCGTTTTCCCCATGCATTTTTCCATAGGACCTTTAGACACAGCTACAGCCCGAACGGCTGAACAGAATTACTTGAAATTTGGCAGAGAGGTAGCCATAAGGTCAAGGAAGTGCCTTTTGCAGGTCTCGTGTAAATCTGTTCAGTATTTTGCTGAGAAAATAGCATTTAAATGCATATCAATATCTATACGCGTGCACCGTGCGCGCACCCTGCCGTGATGCCATGAGTGATGTCATTTGAGATGTCATGAGTGATGTCATGAGTAATGTCACTGACCATGTCATGAGTGATGTAATATGTGACGTCATCAGCAGTGCATTGCGGGCGCGCGAGTTATAGTTAGCTGAACTAACTATAACTGGGGAATTTCAATGGTTTTGTATGAGTGAAAAGTCCAGCTAACTATAACGCCCCTGAAACCTATGGTTTTTTCAGTGAATTTCTAAGGTTTTTTAAATGCTAATTCCTAACTATAACGTGCCTAAAACCTATGGTTTTCAGTGAATTTCAAAGGTTTTCTAAATGCTAATTTCTAACTATGCCTACAGAGATAGGACATGTGAAGAAAGAAGAAAAAGCGCACAGAAAGAAAAAAAAGAAATGAAGAAAGAAGCAACAGAAGTCCTCAAAGACGAAGAAAAGTGCAGGAAGAAGGATAATGTGCAGAAAGAACAAACAGAAGAGCAGAAAGAAGCCTTGTTGCAAAATCATCCTGTATCCTCAACTTTTTCAGACAGATACTGGTGGTAACTGTGTCTGACTAACCAGACCTAGAGCCAGTGCTATATTAAAAGACACTCAGGATACAGTGAAACACCTACATACACAAGGGAACACTATGCGTTGGGGTACCCCTGTGATTAGCATGACCTCCTCTGTAAGCCCCTAATATATAATAGGGCAGGGGATAAAACTACCTCTTAAAACATGCCACAGGTCGTGTTTGCACACGTCACCTCAGGCCCGTCCCCTCTCTTCCCCACTGTGTAAACACGCCCTGTGGCCGTTTTAAGTTGGGAGATTAAGTCCCCTTGAATCCTGAGGGTCCCTAGGGTCCAACTAGACCACTAGGTGCCTCCAGTAAGCGCCACAGAGCTGCGTTGCAGAGAGGTGTAAAAAGTGGCACGGCCTGGACCACCTCTCTGCAACGCAGCTCAGTGGCGCTTACTGGAAGCACCTAGTGGGCTAGTTAGCCCCCAGGGGCCCTCAGGATTGAAGGGGAATTATTTCCGCAACTTAAAACGCGCCATAGGGCGTGTTTGTACACGTCACCTCAGGCCCCGTCTCCTCACTTCCCCACTGTGCAAACACGCCCTGTGGCCATTTTAAGTTGGGAGATTAAGTCCACTTGAATCCTGAGGGTCCCTAGGGGCAAAATAACCCACTAGGTACATCCAGTAAGCGTCATTGCAGAGAGGTGTAAAAAGGGGCACGGCCTGCACCACCTCTCTACAACACAGCGCAGTGGCGCTTACTGGAAGCACCTGGTGGGCTACTTGGCCCTCAGGGTCCATCAGGAGTGAAAGAGAATTATTTCCCCAACTTAAAACGCTCCACAGGGAGTGTTTGCACACGTCACTTCAGGCCCCGTCCCCTCCCTTCACCACTGTGTAAACGCGCCCTGTGGCCATTCTGAGTTGAGAGATTAAGTCCCCTTGAATCCTAAGGGTCCCTAGGGTCAAACTAGCCCACTAGGTACCTCCAGTAAGCGCCACAGAGCTGCGTTGCATAGAGGTGTAAAAAGGGGCGTGGCCTCAGAACACCTGTCTGCAACGCAGCTCCCTGGCGCATACTGGAGATACCTGTTGGGCTAGTTGGCCCTCAGGGACCCTCAGTATTGAAGGGGAATTAATTCCCCAACTTACAACTGGCCAGGGGGTGCCTTTGCAGAGTGCTGCAAGGAGGGGGCGTGGCCTCCAGCGCGATTCCGGTCTTTTATTTATTTTATTTTTTTAAGAAGGAGGGCTTTTTCTAATTTATTGGCCCTGGCGACCCCATCCCCCAGGGCCTGCACCCTAATTTTTTTGTTGAAAAAAATTAATTTTGAAGGGGGCCGGGTGTCCCCCCTCCCAAGGCCTTAATCGGCCCCGGGGACCCCAATCCCCGGGTCATGGCTTTTTTTTTTTTTATTCTTTAGGAGGGGGGCTGCGTTGCCCCCCTCCTCAGGCCACTTATGGCCCCGGGGACTCCATCCCCCGGTGCCGGCCTTTGTTTTTTATTATTTAAAAAATATATATATTTATAGAAACACCTAGGACATGCTGGACAAACCTTATGTACCTATCACCATGACGATTTGCGTGATATTCATTAAAAGGTGACTATGCATACAATGAATCCACGTGGAATGTATTTGCACCGCTAGTGAAGCTCTGACGTGTCTGATGCCCTACCGTGCCTAATCCCGGCGCCCCCGCCAGTGGGTACTCTCCAAGTAGACACCCTTGTCGTTTATTTATACAAACATGGGTAGCTATTGACGGGCACATTTAATACACACGCACAACAAGCCATTCAAAAGGGATTCAACAAAAATTCGACCAAACTATGCAAGAAACCCCCCTCACGGTTAATAAAACATGCATCCACCGCCGGATGTGTAATACTTTTTATTTTACTCTCTGGAAAGGAGACGAACCTCACTTGAGAGTCACAGCGGGCTCCTGGCTGAGCCCAATGCTGTGTTACACCCACCAGTGCCCGCCGAGTGCCACACACCTCTGTGTTGTATTCCACCAGCTAGTGCATATGCTATGACATTCTCTAGCCCATGTGCACTGTAACACCACTCCATGAATATGTCATGCTACACTTGCCTTCGCAAGAGTTATATTGCCCCATCTAACGTGCCTTCCTCGATGCCTATGTTATAACGCAGAGTGCTATGCCATACATATTACAATCTGCGATCCATATCTTTGTTACAGTGCATATGCAACGTTACACTCCCCAGCACATTTTTATATTACAACTTTAGAGACTAGTTAGGTTACACAACACTGCCCTGTGCATATTACACTCCAAGGCGCATATCGCATCGCACGCGCTAGTGCCTGTGCTATCTCGCGCTCTTCAATGAATCTGTCATTGCGCACAATGTATTGCATATTATATTTCATGCCCCGATTCATCTTATATCACACTTTTTGGTGCATAGTTTATACCATATACTATATCTAGTTTTCATTTTCAATCGTGCTCTCAGGACTATGTTCTATATAACACTGCGTCCACCTACCCTTTTCACGGGCATTACATTTTGCGATGGGGGTGGAGGGTCAGGGGGTGTTTCTGCCAAGTGAGCCCGTAGTCACAGTCACAAACGTCCTCTTCTTCCTGAATAAAAGTGAGATTATGCTGCATACTTGTTCATATTATAAGTAGTTCGCACAGACACAAATTTGAAAAACAATAAAGTTCATAATACCCACCTTCTCTGAACAGTTAGCTTGCTGCCCCATCCACCTCCTCCCTATGCTCTGTTGTCTGAATCTATGGACTAGCCTCCTCCCTTCTGCCATGCATGGTCTGATGTGCTGCCACTGCCCTCCATTTAGCATGATGTACCAGTCCACTCCTCCTGCCCTCCATTGCCCAATTCTATGGCCCATCATTGACCTCCTGCTTAGCCTCTGTGCTTAGCTTGCAGCCCCTATTCTCCTTCTCCCCTGCCCTCCGATGTCTTTGTGCATGCCCCTGCTCCATCCTTTTTGCCCACCATGTTCCATGGACCTGCCACTCCTATCTACTCTGAGTGTTCTGTTGAGCTGCCACTCCCCTCCCACTTGCCTAGCATTGTCAGATGACTGTAACCTGTCCCTGCCACCTCCACCCTGCCTTTCCACATACCATGCCCCTATCCCCTTCCTCCTGTCCTCCATGGTCCATTTTACTGCCACACCCTTCTGCCCTCCCTGGTCTATTGTGCTGCAACTGCTCCTCCTGCCTGCCCCGCGTGGTCTGTTGTGAGGCCCCTTCCCCTGAACTCTCTTGTCTGTGCCCAGGTCCTGACCCTCCCTTCTATCCTCCATGGTCCTTTGTGCATGCCCCTGCACCATCCTTCTTGCCCATCATAGCCATTGTGCTGCCACCAACCCTCTCGCTTGCCATGCATGGTCTTCTGTGCTGCCATGGCCCCTCCCACCTTCCCGTGTGGTCAGCTAGCTGCCCCTTACCCCCTCCCACCTTCCCTCCATGGTCTGTGTGTATGCCATCATAGTCTCACTGTTGCCCTCCATGGTTTGTCTTGTTTCTAGTGCCCATCCTACCTGACATCCATGGTCATCTTGCTGCTCCTGCCCTGCCCCGTTGCCCCCAGCCCTCTGTTTCCATATGCAGACCCCTATTCCTTCCCTCCTGGCTTGTCTGTTCCACTGTAATGCCCCTGATCCGTCCCTCCTGCCCTTTATGGTCTGTTATGCTGCAGCTTTCTCTCCTGTCTGTCCATTATGGTCAGCTAGCTACCATTGCCTCTTTTCCCTCTGTTCTCTGTTGTCCATGTGCATGGTCCTGTCCCCTCCCTATTGCTTTCTATGGATTGTTGTGCTGCACTCCCGTCCCACAAGCCCTGTGTGGTGTATTGTGCTGCTGCAAACCCTGATGCCTGCCCTGTAGGGTCAGTTTGGTGCACCTCTCCATGTCCCTCCTGTCCTCTGTTATCCAAGTCCATGTCCCTACCCTAATTCCTCCTGCCTACCATGATCCAATGTACCATACTTGCGAACATTTTAAACTTGGTAAGAGGGAGATTTTAAAAAAAAACTGGGGTATTGATTTTCCACTTTGAGTTACATTTAAAAGAAGAGACTGTAGACAGGAGACAGATCAAATAAAGCCCATTTGAGCTTAAAAACATTGGACGTTTCCTGGCTGAAACGGGTCTGTTGGCATGTATGGTTGTACTACCACTGCCTCTTCCTACTGCCCACAATGGTCTATTATATTTCCACTGCCTCTCTTGCCAAACCTGTATTGTTGGTTTGTTGCCCTGCCCCCCTTTCCACTGCCCTCCATAGTCTGTAGTGCTACCACTGCCCTTCCTGCCTGCCCAGTGTGGTCAAATTGTTTCCTCTGCACTCTCCTACCTGCCTTCAATTTTCAGAGTCCATGCCCCTGGCCTCTGCCTCTCAACAGTATCCCAATGAACAACTAGATTGCTAACATTCTATATTTATTACAAGAGTGTGGAACGCCTGACGTCATCTTGATGTAATCAAAACTGTAATACCTAGAGCATTTCCTTTAGAAATTACATATATGAGAGGGTCTTATTTGCATCAAAATTATAGTTAGTGCTCTAAAAAACTAAAATGAGGACATATATTCTGAGTTTTCAAATAGCGACAAAGAACTTTTAAATTATTTGTAATCTTTATGTTTTTTTATCCAGTTGACCACTTGATTAAATGTTGCACTTAGGGGAGAGGATGTGGTGTTACTTCCAGAGCTGCAGACTTTGCAACTGGGGAACCAGGTTGGAGTTTCTGCTTCAGCTCAACATTCTGTGATTCTGGTCAAATCACTTAATCTCCCCATGTCTACAACCAAAATTAATTTGATCTTGTGTGATCTAACCAATTCTCATGTAAAGCACTCCAATACCTGACAAGTCTGCACTATATAAAACAGCAAATACACAAAAAATAAGTGTTTTGCACACTTCTGTCATTGGGCTAAATGTGGGCTACATCTGGGTGATATTTGTGCTGCATTTGGGCTCTTTTGTCTCTGGTGGCCATCCTGGGAGATTTATTTGTTATGAAGTTTCCTAATTTCCTCATTTACTGCAGTCTCCTCAGTAGGAAATGCTTTCAGTTTTTTACTTTGATCCCATCAAGAAGGTATTCAGATATGTCACACATTTGCCATAAATTCTGAATGTTAGCACTCTAGTTGCTCATTAGATCACTTTTGTAAAGCTACTGCTCACCACGGAAGTCTGCTGCTGGTATTAAAAGTGCATGTTTCAGTCAGCATATCAGAATTTTTTAATGAAATAGAAGAGGATTTGAGAAGTCACTCAAAATGTGCCCTAATTTTTCTTTCTTCAGCACTAATCATAATTTCTATGGCAAAATGAACCGCCTCATTGTGTTCCTTTTTAAATTAAATGTTTTAAGTGTTACCAGTTTATTCCAATCAAGATGGCTTCAGGTGTGTCATACTTTTGTCATAAGTAAGACAGTAAGCGCTCTAGTTGTTCTTAAGAACACTCTGGGACATTCTGTCATTGGGCTATACGTGGGCTACATCTGGGTGATATTTGGGCTACATTTGGGCTCTTTTGTCTCTGGTGGCCATCTTGGGAGATTTATTTGTTATGAAGTTTTCTAATTTCCTCATTTACTGCAGTCTCCTCAGTAGGAAATACTTTCAGTTTTGTACTTTGGTTCCATCAAGAAGGCATTCAGATGTGTCACACATTTGCCATAAATCCTGAATGTTAGCACTCTAGTTGCTCATTAGATCACTGTAGTAAAGCTTCTGCTCACCAGGGAAGTCTGCTGCTGGTATTCAAAGTGCATGTCTCAGTCTGCATGTCAGAATCTTTTATGAAATAGAAGGGGATTTGAGAAGTCAAAATGTGCCCTAATTTTTCTTTCTGCAGCACTAACCATAATTTCTATGGCAAAATGAACCCCCTCATTTTGTTCCTTTGTAAATTAAATGTTTTAAGTGTTACCACTTCATTCCAATCAAGATGGCTTCAGGTGTGCCATACTTTTGTCATAAGTAAGACTGTTAGCACTCTAGTTGTTCGTTAGAACACTCTAGGAAATTCTGTTATTGGGCTATATTTGGGCTACATCTGGGTGATATTTGTGCTACATTTGGTCTCTTTTGTCTCTGGTGGCCATTTTGGGAGACTTATTTGTTATGAAGTTTCCTAATTTCCTCATTTACTACAGTCTCCTCAGTAGGAAATACTTTCAGTTTTTTACTTTGATTCCATCAAGAAGGCATTCAGATGTGTCACACATTTGCCATAAATTCAGAATGTTAGCACTCTAGCTGCTCATTAGATCACTGCAGTAAAGCTACTGCTCACCAGGGAAGTCTGCTGCTGGCATTGAAAGTGCATGTTTCAGTCTGCATGTCAGACTTTTTTCATGAAATAGAAGAGGATTTGAGAAGTCACTCAAAGTGTGCCCTAATTGTTTTTTCTGCAGCACTAATCATACTTTCTATGGCAAATTGAACCCCCTCATTTTGTTCCTTTTTAAATTAGATGTTTTAAGAGTTACCACTTTATTCCAATCAAGATGGCTTCAGGTGTGCAATGCGTTTGTCATAAGTAGGACTGTTAGCGCTCTAGTTGTTCTTAAGAACACTCTGGGAAGCTGCAGTAGAGCACAAAGGAATCAACTGACAGTCTCTGCCCTTGTTGGATGTACATGTTTTACTGAGAATGTCAGACTTCATTTTCACATGACTGAGAAAGATAATTTGAATTTACAGAAAATATGCTCTCAGTTTAGCTTATAGATCACCTTCCAAACCTCTGTGGGAAAAGCATGAGAAAATAGTTTTCTCTCAAACATGATTCATGATATCACAGCAGAAGGCTTTTTCACATGGTAAAATCACCTTAGAACACACCACAATTCCTAAAATGAGTATGGCACCATCAATAAATGATTTATAATGTAACTAAAGTCTTAAAACCTTCTATTAACTGCAATGCTTTTTAATGAGGTGCTATCATGTATATTGGTCCCAAGATGGCTGTCAACACTTCTTGGATGAAGTACTGACAGCCAATCAGATCTCACGATGAGATGTGTGGTTAGGCTCCGCCCAGATATATCTATATTTTTAACTCTAATTTTCTCAAGAACTACTGAACGGATTTACACCATTTAAGCAAAAGGCACGAGTCTGAACTGAGGACTACCTCTTTGCCGAATTTGGTGTAATTCCGTTCAGCAGTTCGGGATGTAGCTGCGTCAACAGGTCCTATGGGAAAATGGATGGGGAAAACGCGTTTTGGGACCCCCCTTTTTTCTCGGCCCCCGCTTGATGAATAACCGTGAAATTTTCAGGATAGGAGCGAACTGGAGATGGCCAAAAGTTTGGAAAATTTTGTGAAGATTCGTCAATCGGCGCCAACGTTATTCCAAATAGAATGTTGCGGATTTCCTATGGAAAATAGGTCCTAACTATAACTACCTACTGGCGACTGCCAGTAGGTAATGTATAATTTTATATATATATATATCTACTCTGCATTCCTCCGTTCCAGTTGGATTCGGTGAAGGGTCACAGCACCACACTCAGAAGGTGTTCAAAAACATGTATTTTTATTCAACCATAGTAAAATTTAAAAACGGTCGAGGACTGTTTACACGTTTCGGCTCCCAGCCTTCTACTGGACCAGAGAGTCCCAGAGCCTAGAATGTCTCATTTAAAGTGCTCAGTGCAATTTCCCACATTTATTTCTATTAGAAGAAAGACTAGGCTTGCGTCAATCCTGACTAAAAAAATGTGCAAATTATTTACAAACAATTTCAGTTCTGGCTGGAACAGTTACATGTAAGTTCATATAGCAATGTGCAAAAAGAGCAACATTTTAAAAAGAGAGTGCAAGTATTTAGAAATTTTAGAACATCGTAAGAAGTTGTTGTCATTTTCATTCTGAAGACACATGACATAAAATGTAAAATATGTCTACATACATTTATATGTAATTAAAACATTTTATTCAAAGTTTCATATTGTTTAACATTTATGGGGTTGCTCATATATATAATGTATTTGAAGTGAAGTATTTTTTCTACTCTTGGGTAGACTACAGTAAGAATAGTAAAATCAACCTCTTTGCAGCTTAAACTTTCCCTACTGTTGCGCTGTTCGGAGTGGGAATAGTCAATTTTACCCCTCCGAAATCCAATGCTTTCCCACTGTTGCATAAAGTGCTGTGGGAATAGTACTATTTACCCCTCCAAAGTTTAATACTTTCCCTACTGCTGCACTGAATGGAGTGGGAATAGTGAATTCCACCCCTCCGAAGTCCAACGCTTTCCTTTTTTTTTAGAGACTGGAGTGAGAATAGTCAATTACACCCCTCCAAAATCCAATGCCTTCTCTTCTGTTGCCGTGTTTGGAAATGTCACCCCTCCGAAGTCTAACACTTTTCCTACTGTTGTGCTGCTTGAAGTGGGAATAGTACATTTTACCCTTTGAAATCCAACGCCTTCCATACTGTTGCGATGTTTGCAGCTGAAATAGTAAATCAAACCCCTTCAAAGTCCAACACGTTCCCTACTGTTATGTAGACTGGAGTGGAAAAGTAAGTTTCAACCCTCCAAAGTCCAAAGCTTTCCCTACTATTGCTTAGACTGGAGTAAAATAGTACATTTCACCCCTCCGAAGCCCAACACTTTCCTTCCTGTTGCACTGACTGGAGTAGGAATAGCAAATCTAAGTCTTCTGAGGGCCAGCATTTTCCCTATTATTGCAGTTCCTATAGTAGGAATAGTAAAGCTAACCCGTCAGAAGTTCACACTTTGCCTATTGTTGCATAAACTAGAGTTTGACTAGTATATTTAATATTCTTAGACTCCAATAGTTTTCCTAATATTGCTTAAATCATTTTTTTTGCATTAATTGTTTTCTTTTTTTAAATGTAATGTTTGTAGTATTACAAAAGATAACATAAAGCCTCCCCTATTATCGACTCTCTGTAACACCCTTCTCTGAACATTGTGGTGCAATCGTGGGCCCACACAAACCTTGAGAATGAGTGGAGATATAGCATCTACAAGTAATACCAGGCATACTTACTGATACCGCTAAGCTATTCAGATTTTCAGCATCCTTCCAGCCATGGAACACTGAATCTAGAGCTTGCAAAGTCAGGCCACATGCATATTGTGTGAACTTTGTTTGTGCTATTTGTTTCTCCCAATACTGATGACATTAAATTATTATTCTTAAGAGCTCATGTTTGGAATCGGGCTCTTGTGTATTAGATAAACTCAGCTTGCACCAAAGGTTAAAATTCAAAACCATGAAGGTTTATTTTGACTTTAGAATAGTTACAGAAAGCATAAAGGTAATTGGTTAATCAATTCAAATTAAAATGTCAATAAATTCTCAAAATAATGGGAATTGGCATAGGGCTCAGTTTCTATTCTAGTTAAACAGTCAGAACCATATATGGCCTACCACATGACAAAATAATGCATTAGCAAGAGAACTTTACATATTGAGTCAAAAAGAGGATGTCTTGGAGTCTGACTCCAAAAAGAGCAAGGAAGAGTCTCTGTGAAATATTCTAAGTACAGAATTAGATAGCAGTTTAACACAGAGACTGCCCAGTATGAAAGAACGTGAAAATCTGTCAAACATCCCAAACAATCACGTTATATACTTTTTCAAACAGACAAATCTCACTATCGACATGGAGTAAAATAAACGATACATGATGATACATCACAATATTCAATGGTAAAACAGAAAACACTACACATGGAAAATCCCTTTTGTTCTAGAACAAATGAATACTCCATTAGTATGCCAAACAAGAGAAAACAAAGGCACATTTAAAATATATACACAACCTCCAAAAGCCAGAGGAAGTGGGCTTGTAAAGGGCTTGTTAAGGCACAGTCGAGCTCTGTTCCTTCCTCAAGGACATCAGGAACATGAAGAAGAATACATTTCAAAGGTGCAACAAAAACAAGACCGTAAAAGTACCTGAAATAATAATTTTTTACAAAGTATTGAAGGATGCATTTTTCAATAGAGCTACAAAGGCAGACAAAACGAGAAAACACATATAAAATGTGCAAAGTACGACAAATGGAAATAAATTTGAGGCCTAGCCATGTCATCTTAAAAAAGATTTTTTATGTTAAATACAGTTCAGTTATATTAGTCACAACATATTCATGTTAACTAACCACGCCTTATTTGTTAATTCAAAATTCACTTTTACAATTCCTCATTTTGATGATATAAATAATCACAATACACACCACATAAAATACTGTTTGATTAATTTTCTGTTTCGTTAGTCCTGAATTTCATTACAGGGGCGGAGGTTGTCATTATACATAAACCTTTATCGCTGCCCTTAATTGCAGATCTTTAAAGAACTTAGACACATCACAAAGTGAAAAGTTCTATTCTGGAATCATAACACGGTTCATGTGTCCATGTCACACAGCTATATTCCTCTTTAATAACTGCTCCTTCTCAGATAGGTACATTCTTTCTTATTGATCATTTCGTAGCTATTTTACTATATAGTTTGACTAAATGTACATGATTTATTTTAAGATGGATAATTCCAGTCGAAGGAGTAACTGTCAGAGCATTATTTAATCTGTTTTTTATTTAAGGAGTACTTAGATGGTTTAATTATTTTTTACCCAGTGCATTTGAGGGAAAGTCTTAAAACACTCTTCCACTTACAATACACCTTTACCAATGTGTAAGAATTGGCACTATTGAAATAAAGCCTTGATAGATTATCTGTCTTTTTTCAGGCAGAATACCTGCAAGTACATCAATCAGAGTGTTTTTAGGCATGTTTTTCGGAATACCTGCAAGTAATTCAGTGCAAAGGCTTACTGGATAGTTGTTATGGTTCAAATGTCAGCAATGTAGCAAGCACCTCGCTTGTGTGGAAGAGCTGGTCAGGGCAGAATTCCTTTGAGATGTACTCTGCTCTAAAATGTGGGCACGAAAGGGGACACAGCTTTGGGGCTTCCCAGGCTCATGCTCTCCCATATTGAATTTATAAGCCTTTACACCATGGTCTATCGCTTCTTATGCACTAGAAGTGCACGGATATACGACTGGGGAGTGAAGGTTGGGAGCTCAGAGGTGGCTGCTCAGAGATGGCCAGGAGTAGAACGTGTCCACCGCCTCCCCTTACAAGTACGAACCTGTCCCACATTGGTGATTTGGGGTGTTTCCCTTTCAGGGTGATCGTGGAGTGGTCACTCCGAATATAAGGGAGAATATGGAAACATAGAAAGAGGACTGACTGAAATCAGCTGCCATTTTGAATTGCTGTGCAAATCAGTACTTGTTACCATGACAACACTATTATTTCGAAGCTGAGTGTCCGTTGGTACATGAACTGACATTATCATACAGTGGTTTTTCACAGCTGGAGGTACCCTTTTTCACCTTGGAATTACTCATTTGCATCATTTATTTCTTTACCTAAGTGGTTCTCTTGTCTATAGGTAATTCTAGATCCTAGTGTTAGGTAAGATAGTAACTAAGTAAGGTAGGTTAAAAAATAAAAAATTAAAATAAATTAAAAGATAAATTAAGATTTCTAGTTTAAAATAATAGTAACAATATTTAATATGTTATATTAAATGGATGTTGGATGAAAGGGAGGTAATACACCAGATAGAAATGAGTGAGGAGATGTTTAAAAGAAGGGGCTAACGACCGCTAATAAGGGAGTGGGAGAGGCTGCTATGACAAACGCAGAGTAGCATTTCTCTACAAAACCCACAAAAATGGTCAGAAAGGCCCTAAAATAGACACGGCATCTGACCAGAAACTTAAATACCTTATCTGATTCAGGCACAAGGAGGGAAGAACCCCTGTACTCTATGTGTGGTAGCCTTTGCGCTATAAAAATTTGAGGTAGCCTTACCACTGCAAAAGATTTCGGTGTCCCTATCGGCACAAAAAGGATTGGTGTCCATAGTGACCCAAGAGATAACCAGGACTCTTTAAGCCTGGATAATAATTATGATGCCAATTATGATCTGGGTTTTGATGAGTTTTTTGAACCTGATGAATGGCTTGATGCTTTTGAAAGTTTGGATGACAATTTACAGTGTCCCTCAACCTCAAAACCCGTCAAGAATCCTCCAGAGTATGATATGCTTAGCTTGAATGCCATAAGACATCCAGGCCATTCAAAATGATGGCCCTTATCACATGTGGCCTAATTTATCAAACAATGAGTGATGAAACCCCTAGAGAGAAGCATCGTAATTTGATGTGGGCCGAATGTCCCAGACCATTTATAGATAAGAAGGTATGTCATTTCCCCAATCTGGACTCTGAGCTGATTACTTTCCTGTTCAAATCAGGTAAAGACCCAAGAAAAAGGCATTGAACGTTGCCTAAAGCAATGCCAGGACATCCTCGTTACACGAGAACACATATTGGATATGGCAAAAGTGGCACATTTGAAGGACACAGAGATAGACATTGAGTTCTTGAGGGGTTAGAGCCAAAGGGCAATTTGTATGTTAGGTAATGACAATGCAGGTCTTATATCTGAGAGGAAAATGGCAATCCTCATGAGAATGAACCATAAACTTGCTGAGTTAGCTAATAAGAAGACAGTAGGAGATTTTGATGGACTCCTATTCGGTCAACAGTTGGCAATAGAACCCAGTGTTTTTCAGGAAAGTACAACTTCTATGGGGCCCAATAGAGGTAGATCTGTTTGCAAGCAGGCTCACATGTTAAGTAGCAAGGTATTTCAGTTTCAGACTGAATCCAGGGGCCACAGCAGGGAATGCCTTTGTACGGGATTGGTTGGTGGAGAAGGCGGCTTAAGCTGTTTACAATGATTCAGAGATTGATGTAGAAGACACGGAAGTAGAAGTGCAGAATTTTCCTACTGACCGCTTTTCAGACTTCACAAGTTTGGTTTCCAGAGGTATTGGGGCTTGCTGTAGAGGAACCGTGTTTTATACCAGAACATCAGGGATTAGTGGTAGGCCCAGAAAGAGAGGAATATCCTCTGGTGGTAGAAGGAAAGTTGAACCTTCTTGTGTGGAAGATATCAGGGGTTCTAGATGCTACTCTGGTCTTTCAGGAAAGGCTAAGCATTTACTGGATGTGTCTTGGGAACAAAGCCCTAGAAAGACATATATAGGAGTTTGGTGTAAATGGAGTAGTTGGTGTTGTGAAAGGAATCTGGATCCTGTGGAGGCTTGTGTGACAGATTTGGCAAACTATTTACCCAAATTATTTTAAGCAGGACCATCAATTGCCATAGACCAGGTGTGACAGACGGTCAAGCTTTGGTTGTCATTAATGAAATCAAGATTCTCTCTGCACGTTATTCATTACAAGTCCGGAGGCTATCATTCTGCATGTTTAAAGCTTTCCGTAATTATATTGCTTACATGCTTCACTGGTCTTAGATAGAAATTTGTAAAAGTCCTAGCATTTGACTAATCTGCCGCTTTAATGATTTAAGAAAGGATTCCAGCAGCCCAAAACACTTTACTAGCCATATGATTCTCTAGCTGAATGTGCCCCAAAGTTGGATAAATCTATACCTGCCTCACTCATCGTTGCTCTAACCCACCTAGATATTGTGGCAGTAGGTACCACGCATATGGTTTATCATAGGATATAAACAATTGGACTGTATTCTAGCATTTGTTTATTTGTATTCTTTAATTCAACTTTCCACACAAAGTTTTGAACAATCCTGAAATGAAGGATAGAAAACATTCCCAGACATAGTTTGTGCTCTCTTCCAAATAGTAAAATGTACACCATTTGATGAGTAAACTCTGTTACAAGTCCCTAGAACTTTAACCTCCAATACCCTTTTGAAAAATGTTAAGCATAGATGGGTTGGTAACATCTGAGATATCTGTTTCAGTGAGAAGTAATTATTACTTGGGCTTGAAACAGACAGTTTGAACACCAAATTAACATCCTATAAGGAAACATAACGAGTCCTAGGTGGTCTTTTAAGACTCCTTTCATCGGTCTACATATTCGAGGGTTGCATCCAATTGTATTGTCACTCACCAAACACCTAACCTATGACAATTATCACACCTAACGCACGCTATGTTTATATGTACTAGGGTCAAATGGAAAAGATTATGATTTGATAGTTGAAATGATCCCTATGAGGAATGTAGTCTTTATTAACTGTGCGATTACTTAAAATCTTTACAGTATAAAACACAAGAACAATACCTCCCTCCCAACCACCCTTCCCCCAGGAGCTACCAGGTATTCAACTTAAAATAGTGCCATGGCTACATGGGCTCTAGTTACTGCTTTACGTCCCTTTAAAACTTCAATTTAAAAATGAATTAAAATATTGGGTCAGCTCCCTTTCACACTTTTACTCCTATAGGGCTCAATGGTAAAATAAAAATCCATCAGGGTCATTCCCTCCAAGATGTCAATTGTCATTGATAAAAGTTCTTGGTGTACCCCTATTGGGCCCCATGTTCTCTTTATGATCCAAGTGTCCGTGTAGAGAGCCCCTGGGTTAAGTGACGACCAGCAGGTTTACGGCACCAGATGGTTTTCATTACAGAATGATTGAGACCCTGAAATTTGCTGCCTATTGGTGGGAATCAAGTGAAATTCTAATTTGGTGGGCAAACTTGCCAGCTCTGGCAAGTAAACAAGTTTTGGTTTCTGAAAAGCACCATTCCGAGGCCTCACTGCAAGTTCTGAGACCCTTGTCCCTTAGGGCCGGGTACAGCAAACGATAAAGATCCCTGGCCAACTCGGGGCAGCAGCATAGAAGATGTAGCCAGGATTCCGTGTGGTAATTGCATAACCGGAAGGAGACAATGCTATCTTTTTGTGCCCATTTTGGGTTGAAATCCGAGATCCTGAGTGCAGTGAGGCGCAAGTACAAGATTTTCTTTCCTGCTTGGGCTGACTGTAGGTCTCGCATGAATGGTTGTACTTTCCCAGGAGTATATGAATTGTCCAGTGCCAGTGTGGGGGAATTGTACCAGAGTGAGGATCGATCCAGTTCGAACAAGATGGTCTGGACTTGGTGGTTCACAGCTTTAGCCCAGGCAGAGTAAGGAATTTCATGAAGGGGCATGCTCTCTGCCACGATTTTCAATTGATCTATTGCTTGATCCAACTTAGAATGCCAAGGGGAACCTTCGGCCTTGAAAATCAGTTCTAGAAAGTATTTAAGATTGTTTTCGGGGGCTTTCAGTACTCTGATATAATATTTTATTAAGTATCCCTGTAGTGCAAGCCCTAGCCAACCTGAAATCCCATTTCAAACAACAGCACACAACACATTCCCTTGTGAGAAGAATATATAAAGAAAGCCCGTTCTGTATTAGCATAGCTCGTATGGAAACCTTCTCTTCATTAAGTTGGTTAGTTCACTAGCAGTATTAGTTGCTAAATTATCAACAAAGAAGGCAACTTTCAACAAATCTTCACATCATACCAGAATTATATATAAACACTTGTCTAAATTAATGTTTCGCTCTTCTAAAACCACTTTTGATCATTTATTTCATATGATACACTCGAGGGACGACTAAAGCTAATTTGTAGTTGCCCACCCAATTGTGTCTTAAAATAAGCTGTCTTTCTACAACTGTAATAAATTCCTCTCTATATATACTCATTAGCCTTTAGTCTAATGCACTTTGAGATGAAACCGTATTCCACAATATTAAATAGAAAATCAAATGAAAGATCGATATTTAAATTTTTTTATCTCCAAGGAATCTTGACCATGAAGAACTGACATGAAGATGCTACACAATAATCCACAGTAGATTGGAAATTGATTTTTGGTTGCCACTTCTGAAACAGAAGTTGGAAAAGATGAACAGACATAGCTTGGTTACATTTATTATATTAAGATTTTAATTTAACAACTTGTATAAGTATTCTCATTAAAATTATCCTTTGAGATAACTCTGTGATCTAAACTTTTATCCTCTGAAGCATTGTAATTAATCTGGGATTCAATTTCTGATTTAGGAGAAGTGTGCCTAACTGAGGAGTGAGGGCTAAGATACTTATCAAAATTATTAATATAAAAAATATCTTAACGATAAAAGACAGCTCTGTTTGATTCTGGCCATACTCCTTCTATAAACAAAATCTTCTTTAGATGTAAGGAAGTCAGACTCTAACTGAGAAAAGAATATAGGCACTTTACATTTTTTTAACAATCTAAGTTTAATTTCAGATTTCATAAAAAAAATATTCAATGTCAATTTTCTCCAGTTTTATTACAGAAGAGGTCCAATGAGGTCTTAAGAATAAACTGATAATCTTTCAGGTTAATGTCTTTTTGCTGTTGTCCAATCTTTGTTAGATATGCCCATTCAGGTACTACATACATGTTGTTTGGTAATCATATTCTTATAGACTCTGTCAGTCAAATTTGTTTCAATTTGTTCTGGCTCTTGTTCTGTCCCTTCTTGTTGGTTCTTATTTTTAAACTTCCTTTGAAGCTCTGTTTCTCCCTCTCATGCTCTCAGGCTATCCACATTTTATCCAGCTTTAATCTTCAGACCCACTTATGATAACTGCTGCATCTTCATCTTCACTTGTCACATGATTTGCACACTCTTTGACTGGAAAAACTTTATTTTGTCTGGGGGGTTTTGAATTTAGAACATTTGCATATGATGTTTTTTTAAAGTTTGAAGTTGTTGTTGTCCTTATTCTTCTTGTTGCGCTATTTTGATTGTCACCCCCTCTGGATCCACATAGCAGACTCAAGTTTGACACTGTGAGTCAGTGGTTTGTGTCTTCATCATCTGCAATCTTCACTCTATTTGTGTGAAAAGTGTAGATCCACTGTGGCAATCCAGCACATTTCACAGCAGTATTCATCACAAGTATAGGTTGATAGGGTCCACGCAACTTTGGCCCCAGGCAGTTCTTTTGAAGAAGCTTCTTCACCACACCCAATCACCAGGCTCTAGGTTGTGGCAGGGTTCTTCACTTACTGAACATGTTTTCAACTTCACCTGGTAAGAGACAGAGCACATCACACCAGTCAGACTTTTACAATAGTCCAGAGCACGATCATCAGAAATGTTCACAAATGTATCTGAAGGAAACCAGGAATCCTCATTACTCTGCCCATGATTACTTCATGAGGTGAGAGTCTACTCACTTTATGAGGTGCACTTCTTACCCTCATCAGTACCGGTGGTAGGGCATCTGGCTATTTCAGATCCAAAAAATGTGCCATATACATTTTCATTCATTTACTTTTAAAGTGCTTGACTCTCTCTGACTCTAAAGAAGTTGGAAAACCATATCTAGGGTCAACTCCCTACAGTTAAGCTATCATACCTTCCAGTTGGGTTAGCCTCTATTCACTTAGATAAAAGACTAGTAATGGCTAGAATCTATTGCAGCCCATTACATGGAGGCATTTTGACAAAGTCAATCTGTGACCTTGTAAAAGGACACTTAGAATGTCCAATTTGAATTAAAGTCATCTGTATCTTTTTATCAACATTTATCTGTTGACAAGTAAAACAACGCTACAGCTCTGAAATGAGGTTTAAACCAAACTATTTGAAAAGCTTCAAAATCCCATCATGTTCAACATGTGTAGGTGTATGCACATATCTTGCCATTTGACACACTTTGGCAAAACACATCTTCCGTCAGCCGGTCTACAAAAATCATTGTCGTCTTTGGTACAAGCTGTTATAACCCATATTTTCTTTTTGTTCTCAGGCACATTATTCTGTAGATTTTTCCGTTCCCCCAAAGTCAGTAATAAGTAGGTAAAACAATCTATACATTCTTTTTCAGAATTACAATACTCATTTGAATATAATACACTAGACATACAAGCAACTTCATTCACATATCAAAGTCTAACCATATCATTTTCACTCTTATGTACAGCACATTTTATAACAGCAATTTCTCTTAGTAGTAGCAATGTATTTTGAAAGTCCAGAGTTCTTGTTCTGTTTTTGATAGTGTGCTAGAGGATGTCAAGAAATCCCTTTGTGACCACAGATGCCCCAAACCGTGGATCACTCCAAATCTATACTATCAGTGTAGATTGTAACACTAAATCTATTGGCCACACAGCAAGCCCTTGTGATGGTAATTAATTCTGCTACTTGTGCTAAAGGTACATTTCACAAGTATGATGCTTCAAAAATGTATGCTATTGTGCAAACCGCATATATTGCTCTCAATGTTCCTTGATGTTCTCTCACACAAGAACCACTCATAAATAAAAGCAAATCAGCCAATGTGAGTGGTACTTCCTGAACATCTGGTCTTGGTTTGTTATACAACTCTGCCAGAGAAAGTGGCCGTGTAAAGATACCGTTGAGCTCTGCTCCTTCCTTCAGGGCATGAGGAACATGAAGAAGAATGCGTTCTAAATGTACAACAAAAACAATACCATACAACTACTTGAATTATTTTTATTTTTTCAATTCTGCGAGACACCTTTTTAGCTATATTTGTGCAAAGAAATAAGAAATCATGTTCACTTTAAAATGTGCAAAGTACAACAAATGGAAAAATATATGAAGCCTGGTCATGTCAACTCACAAAGCATTGTTATAATGAATATAGTTCAATAATATCACTTACAATCTATTCATGTTAACTAAACACACATTATTTGTTAATTCTAAATTCCCTTTGACAATTTCAAGTCATCTGAGCTAGGGTTATTGTTCACTTTTATTTACGTCATACATGTTCTCTTCTATCCAGAAGAAGAAGGTGGCATGAATTCCGGATAGTTGACCTAATGTGGATAGAATCTCTGGTCTCAATATTTATTTCATATAAGTGGTAATAACTCTGTTTAGATATACATATTAATTGTGTATGTATGAAAAGTGTGTTATTCTGTAACATGCTCTAACTTTACATCATGTCCCAGGAGCGATGCCTTTTGGTACTTGGCAAGCTACCCAGAAGAGTTACAGAAGCACTGGAGCCAAACATGACCATCTCAGAGCCAGTAATCAGCATACTGGTAATTGGGGAATGTGCACATTCTCACTTTTATTGTCACTAGGTTGTCCTTACAACATCAGTAATATGAGATAAGGCTGGCATTGTTATGTAGTTGTGCATATGAGAGTCCAGAAGTCTGGAAATATGTTACTACATGTCAACAAAGTTCAGCTTAAAGGGGTAAAGTTGCACCTAATTGTGGAGATCAAATAGTTTGTGCTGACGGAAATTAAAGTAGATACACTGAAGGAGTAATATGTCATCAGACAACGCAAGATAATTAGACTCAAAGATAGTTTCCTTGAGTCCCTGTTACATTGGGGACACAGAGAGAGAAGACACCCCGGGAGAGATATCACCTTCCTGTTGCAGATAATTTAGTGCATTCAATGTGAGCTCTGTGATCCATGTTTTCACAGGAGCCGAGGCATTCAGATAAAACAGATGGAGATGGTGATGAAGATGAAGATGGTCAAGATAGTTGGGAGCGCAAAACAGGGAGATCATCAGAGGAATACATTTAAGATTGGTCTCGCAAAACAGCATTCTCCACAATAGTTCCGGCTGCAGTGACAGTTTCCATGACACCCAACTCACATTTACATCCCAGAGGGCTAGAAAAGAACAAGTCTGTGGGCATGCATGTGTTGACCTGGTTGGCTTCTTGTGAATCAGCATGTAGGGTGCATAAGGTGAGTAAAGAAGGGCACAAGGCTTATTGACCGATTGACTCAGTAACAATGAGATTATAATGGAATTGGATGTACAGTAATTTAGTGACAGAAATATGTCAGCATGAAGGTAGCCCTAGTACAAAGGATCAGACATGCCTAGGCCACAGTCATGAATACATTTAAAGAGAACATCAAAAAATAGCATATGTTTGAAGGTGTGGATGAATGATGACAGAAACAATTGATGGTCTGGGTGAAGGATGGAAAACACATATGGCAACATGCTTTTGGTAAAGGACATTCTGGACATTTATTCATTGGAGATGCTTCATGGTTATTAGATTGTCGACCCAAAGCCTCTTGTTGTTATTTCAGATTAGACCTTAGCCACTACCATGGACCAGAATTGATGGAGTGGGAAACAGCCATGCGGTAGAAGTCTAATCTGAACAGCGAGCCCAGAAGACTTTTCAAGGATCCCTAGGGTCTCGCAGATCCAGGACACAGGTTAAGACAGGTATAGCTGGCCCAGTGGAGGAGTTCCCAGTGTTAAAAAACATTTCCCAATGAATAACAACATGATGCTTATATGAATGTGAGGACAAAACCTACTGGAACATGAGCTTCAATTGTCTCAGAATGATTCAGTGTGCACTTATATCAGTGTCAAACATTGTGGATAATGCAGTAGGAATACAAACTGAGGTGCTCGTGGTGTCCCTCGAAATGTGACCATAAGACTCAAAGGTCCTAACATGGTCCTTAAATATATGGCTATAAGGAGGTTGACTCTCCCAATAGGTACCAGAGCTAGTATAAACATGGCAGATAATGTGCTGATGAGTATATGAAGGGATGATTACGTTACTGTAAATTAATAGTTTATCACAGAATGTGGCAACACATTTCGTACTTACTGACCCTTCAAGATGGCGACGAGACTAAGCTTACAGAAATGGGAGTAAGAGATGTTTGTTTCCAGTTAATATTTTTTGGGTTATCACTTTGTTTAGTTGGGACTGATGGATGCCATTGTAGCTTAGGCATCACAATACAATAATACTAAGGGGGGAACCTCTTCCACATAGGCTCTTCAAGAGAATCAAGACTGCCGGGACATCCATGGGTGAAAGGACTGCAGCTGAGGACCTTCCCGAGCTGACCTGTGTTTGCAGCGGCCTCTGCATTATGCCTGCTAGCCAGATCAGAGGGAACCACCCTTTACAACCGACGCCCCCCCTACTCCCCTTGAGGGTGGCCACTCCACTCAGTCACGTTCCTGATTTAGTGAGTCATGGACCTCTACCCACATTTATCGCAGCGACCTGACACCTCCCCATGTGACTATGCAATGCCCTCTGTCCCAAAAGTCAGGGCTCTCGTAGCACGAGGCCTTCAAACTGGCAACCTGGCTGCCGATGCAGCACAGTAATGGCCCCAACAGGCCCGTACTAGAATGGATCGAGGGTGCAACTCACCCTTGTCTCTCTTTAGACAGAAAATGCCCCCGATGTTGCAACTGCCCACAGTCCGGCGTTGCAGCTGTGAGAACAGTCAGGCACAAGCAGTGTGGCTCGCAGGCCCCACTCACCGGCTTCTTCCTGGTGAGTGGGCTTTTCTCTGAACTCTACTGGGGAGCCCTTCAGCACCATGGCCCGGGTGTGCGAGAAGTACCTGGGCACTCCTGTTGAGAGGGGGAGGGCACGGTGACCTCTCCCGCTCCTCCTCTGACAGCCTCTCTGGTCTCCTCTTGCCTCCTCAATATTTACAGAGCCCGCGAGGCTTCAGCTCTATCTCTGCAATATGTGGGGCTCTCAACTGCAACACAGGAGCTCCACCCACACTCAGGCACAGGCTTGCCTGACTTCAGGCTCTGGCCCTGCTTCGTGGGTTGCTTCTCCTTGTTAGTCAGCCCTGCCCACAATCAGGCAACAGGCGCCTGACTTCCTGTTCACGTTGAATTCCCTGGTGCAACACAGTAGCGGCACACACACTTCATTGACCAGAGAGGAGGAGAGGGCTTCCTCTTCATCAAGCTTTCCCCTTCCCTCACTCGGGAATCACTGGAGAAATGCAACTGTGTGCTGATGCTAGCCTCGGATCTTCCAACAGCGCTCTCTGCGGCATAACTTCAAGTAATGCCAGTAATGAACAACAACACTTTCCATGCGCTGTTGCTGGGAGCCTCGCATAGGGTCAAGACCCCAGTGCTCACCAGGTGCTAATGAACAGCTCACAAAAGAGCAGCGCTCACCACGTGCTGTCCTTGAGGAACCAATGGAGCACAGCATTCCTGCAGACTCTCTTCCTTGTAGCAGAAAATAAAAGTAAGGAACAGTCGAGTTCTTCTCCTGGAGTCTTTTGTGTCCCTAAGACTTCCAACAGGAGGCCAGGACGCAAGGCCTCCCAGCATAGGGCAGTCCCTCTACCCCCTCAGGCAGTAACTGAGTCCCACGGCAGTTCCTCCTGGCAGAGTGCTCTCCCACGCAAGTCAATTCAGAAGACATGGGATCACAGCCCCAATATTTATACGGCAAATATCTTTGTTCTCCCCGTGGCACAGGGCTCGGTGTCCCGCCCATACCAGTTCTGGGGGGTACTTCCATAATCTCTTCATGTGCACCACCACCCTCATTGTTAGTGTAGGCTCAGGCCCTAGACTCACCAAAGGGGGGAGCAAGCATTGTGTAAGGCAGGCACAGGCCTATTCAGGTCCAGGTACTACTGCTCCCACTACTCCAAATGCAGACCAGACGTATTCAGCCTAGCGCTGACTCACCCAGCCCCTCTGGAGCCACTGCTCCTCCCCAGGCTCTGTCACTCCAGAACCAGACATGCAATACACAACAGACAGGCACAAAGACACATAGCACACAGAAATGGCCACTTCTAAAAGTGGAATTTCTAAAATAGTGATAATAAATCTGGGAACACCACTACGCAGCATTTGTTACCACTATTCCAAACATACAAAACTTGATCACGCTACTCCTCTCATGTCAGGAATTACCACTGAAACACATATCAGGGTATCCCCAATGTATTCCTATGAGAGGGCAGCGTCACAGTAGTGAGAAACCAAAATGGCTGCTTGTCACTACCAGGACATGCCACACAGTTAAGGCACATGTCCTACCTTTTACCTACATTGCACCCTGTCCATAGGGCTAGCTAGGGCCTACCTTAGGGGTGCCTGATATGTAGTAAAAGGGTGTTCACAGACGTAGCAACCACTTTATGTGCCAAGTCACAGCGGCAGTAAACTGCGCGCACAGGCCCTTCAATGGCAGAGGCCTGAGACCGGTTTAAAAGGCTACTTTAGTGGGTGGCGCAAGCAGTGCTGAAAGCCCACCAGTAGCATTTAATTTACTGGCCCCGGCTAAATGAGATACCACTTTACAAGGGACTGATAGGTAAATTAAATAAACCAAACAGGTGTAGACCAAAATACCAAGTTTACCATTGAGAGCACATACAGTTTAACACTGAACAGCAGTGATAAAGTGCCCAGAGTCATAAAACCACCAACACCAGGTCAGAAAAGCTACCAGGAGAAAGGCAAACGTTCTGGGATGACCCTGCAGAAAGGGCCAAGTCCAACAGCTGCTGTATGTAGTGTTTGGTCATAGTGTTATATTAAAAACATGTTTGTTTGTCTGTAGCATATTGACATACTTTGCATCTTGTGCATTTAAAGAAGCCTTCAAACCATCCCTTTGTAGGGGCTAGGCATAATGTAAATTGGACATAAGATATTTCTCCATGTAGTGCCTCTTTTGTATGTGACCACGCGGTTAGGAGATATATGTTTCATCGAAGTAGAATCTAATATTAGTATATGCCAGTGCTTGTTAAGGACTTTATACACATTCCGACTATGCGTGAAGTATTTAGTAATCAGAGCCAGTTGCTGATTAGTATTGTGTTTTTTTTATTTGTATTTCTGAAGGAAATCGTGTTCTGTTTTAACCTTGTGCTTTGGTTAGTATCTCATCGGAGTAGCCTCTCTGTCTGGAGCAAAGTTCTAGTTGATCAAAGTCCTTCATAAAAGTCAGATCATCACTGCAATTTCGCCTAAGGTGAGTAATTTAGTCCAAGGTAATAGCGTTTATTTGTGCATAAGGATGTGCACCGGTCTGCATGCAAAATAGAGTTACATGAAGCAGTCTTGAGGCTATTTTGGTCCCGTCTGTGTATAGAATGACATCTAAAAATTCTATCTGCTTAGGATTAACATCATGTTTGAAAGTCAATTTGTAATAGTTGTTGTTCAGATACTCAAACAGTAAGGTCAACTGAGTCGATCTGCCTGTTCAAATGAGAAAAATGTAATCTATATAACTTCCCCAATATATTATGTGGTCTAAGATCTCAAGCAAACAATGTGACCACAGATTTATCTTTTCGAGATTACCCATGTAGAGGTTGGTCTACAAGGAAGAAAATCTAAAACCCATGGCGACTCCCCGGGCCAGCCAAAACCAGTCACTGATGTGTAGGAATATGCTGTTCTCAAGCACTAGTATTTTTAGATAAACAATCATTTCAGTGTGCTCATACAGTGTGGCGTTTCTAACCAAGAAAATGGAGGCAAGAGCTTGTATGCCCTTCTCCAGGGAAATACATGTGTACTAGGAATTAATATCCAATGTTACCAATTTGAAATTGTCCGCCCATTCTTTATCCTCCAGTTTACTGAGAAGGTCCTTGGTATCCTGTATGTAGGATGGTAGATTGTGTAAATATGGTTGCAAAAAACATCTGTGTACTCAGAGATCTGCTTGGTGGGGGAGCCGATACCCTGAACTATGGGTCTACCTGGTGGAAAGTCCCCTGCTTTGTGAATCTTAGGCAATACGCAAAATACATGGGGTCCGTGGTGGGTTGTGCATGTATTTGACTTCTATGTAACTGATAAGACATAGGTCTCGCCAGTATGTCAACCTAGATTTAATCATTTTAGTAATGTCTTTCAGCGGGTTGCTGGTCAGTTTGATATAGGCTAAGCCGTCCGATAGTTGTCTATCACTTTCTTTCATGTAGTCATTATCTTTCATAACCACTATGTTTCCCCTATTTTCCATTTCTTTTATAATAATGTTTGGAGAATGTGTCAATTGCCATGTGTTGCTCATTGCTCAAGCTGTCTCCTTCATATCTAGGTTTCTTATGATATTTGTCTTCTAAAAGGTATAGTTCATTAGTGACAGCCCTATGAAGTGTATCAATCAGGTTGTCAGTTGGTAAGTTAGGAATGAAAGTGGACTTGGGTTTTAGCCCACTATCTATATTAAGATTGGTGGAAATGTCCAACTCTAAAGTAAATCAAGCATTGAGGGTGGTGGTCTGCCTGTGTCATCCAATGATAAGAGTAGGTGAAGAGCTTCTATATCCTTTATAGACCTGTGACATTCCGGCGTATAAGACAATAGAAGGTGGAACTTGAGTTGGTTGCTCATCAAAAAACGTTGAAAATGTAAGGCGCCTTATGAACTTATACAGGTCAACATGTATTTGTGCAATGTCTAGCTTAGATGTAGGAAAAATGTTTAAACTTTTACATAACACTTCATTCTGTTGATTAGACAAAGTATAGTCTGGCAGATTAAAAAGGGACACTTTGTCCGCGACCTCCATACAGACGCCTCACGCCCACAACGGTGTGCATCGCCCATAGACTTCGTTTTCAAGGTACTGTTGTTTGGGGGTCTATGTTATCTGTGCCAGACACCTCGCACCTCGTGGTCGATGCTGTACTTTGGATTTATGCCTGTCACAACGTTGTAATAACTCGAGGTGGAGTTATTTGTTTCTACAAGTGCTATTTCTGCAAGTAACTATTTTTTGATTGCGATTTTGTTTTATGTGTTGGATTTTTGTCATTTTGATCTTGTTTTGTTTAGATAAAGATACTTTATTTTTCTAAACTGGTGTGGTGTCCATTTGTGGTGTTTTCACTGTATTAATGTGTGTTTTGAGTACACATTCTTCACACATTGCATTTCGGACAAGCTTGTCTGTATGTGCCAAACTACCAAGGGGGTGAGGAGGGGTTATCTAAAGTGTGTATCCCCCTTACCCTGACTAGAATCTAGGGTCTCTACTTGGACAAAGGTACATACCTCTGCCAACTAGAGACCCCCATTTCTAACACTCTTACATATAAAGCCCCAGCCCACATCTCCCTGACCTTGAAAGCCCTACTTTGGTTATCAGTTGCCAAGAGATCCACATTCAAACTGCTTTGTGTAACCCACAAAGCTATACATGGAACAGGACCGCTCTTCATTAGAATAAGATCACCAAATACATTCAACAAAGGAACCTCCGCTCTAGATTGGCACCTCACCTGAAATTCTCACCATTCAAGAAAAAAAACTATAGGTGACACATCCTTCTCTGTTCAAGCAGCCACTGTCCTTTTTATCCAAATAACAGATTAGCATATCCACCACTCAAATTAATTTTGAATTTCACTATACTAATTCCCCACTAATTCTGTTTTGGTTCCAGAGTAGGATACTTCCTCCCAAAAAGCACTTTGACACCTCATCAGGGGTAGTAAGCACTATATAAATGCAAACCCTTCCCTCTTCTATCCTACTACTATCCTTTAAAAAAAACCTCTCATGTCCACTGCTCAAATTAATTTCATATTCCCCCTATACTAATTTCCCTACTAATCCTGTTTGGGTTCTGGAGTAATGTGCTACCTGCTGAAAAGAGCTTCAACACCTCATCAGGGGTAGCACGAGCAATATAAATGCAAACCCTTCTCTCTTCTATCCCTCCACTATACTTTTAAATCCAAATAACAGACTAACATATCCACTGCTCAAATAAATTTCAAATTTCTCTATACTAATTGACCACTAATCCTTTTTGAGCTCTGGAGTAGCGTGCTACTCACTGATAAAAGCTTCTCTACACCTCATCAGGGGTAGCAGGCGCTATATAAATGCAATTGCAATTACAATTACAGTATCCATGGCCTTCTATTAACATTAAACTACACTTGTGGCAGTCACTTTGTCTTCATAAATCGTTAACATTTAGATGCAAGAACCCATCCACTGATTAGGGAAATTTGCTTGTGTCACTTATGGAAGTGTGGCAACGTTTTTTTTAAAGTAATTCTACAATGTCTTTTACAGTTTCTCTCATGTTGTGGAGTAACCTATTACATTACTTTTCAAGTTCTGTCTGACTATCAGATTTTGGCTCTCCACACTCTTCCATTTGCCTACTCCTTACCAGGATATTATTACTTATCTAGGTCAGTACCTTCATTTTGTGTTCTTCTTTCTTCATTTGCGCACAATTGGGCATCAGTTACTCTTACTCTTACCAGTGCATCAGATGGGGATTGGTATACATGGTAACTATTTCTTGGGATCATGGGTCTTAAAATGTCAGACTTCATGTTCTTTTCACTTCATTCATGGTTATCTATTGAACTACTCTATCTCTGTCTTTAGCTGCCTTGACACATTTTGTGATGAGGATTTTGTTTACCTTATATTTAGGGCTCCCAGTTTTATGATATTTATTATTTTTACATTTCCATCTGTATTTATCCATATTTATTTTTTGTCAACTTTATCTGTATTTGTCCATATTTATTATTTGTTTTGTGAAAAAATAAAGTTGAAACTGGTATATTTCCCTGTTAGGTTAGCTGACCGGAATACTCTGTCCCACGCCTGCAGTGTTGGCCTCGTGATCGGAGATGAATACAGCCCCCATGCCCTGGAGGCCCTGAACAGCCGAACCTCCCTCCAAATATACTGACCTGCAACTGTCTGGTCCATAAAACCCAATGTTTCTCCATCATCGGATGGTTCCATTCCACTAGGTATCGCAATATAGAGGCCGAAAAATATCGATTAAAATTCGGCAGGGCAAGGCCGCCAAGCTTTTTGGGGCGCTGCAACAGAGTCTTCTGCAACCTAGGGGAAACCGGACCCCAGATGAAGCGCTCGATTTCTCTTTGGATGCTAGGAATCACCCCCGGAGGCGGGAGAAGGGGGAGAGTCTGAAATATGTACAGCGCCCTCAGCAGGACGTTCATTTTAACCGCTGTGAGCCTGCCCAACCACTACAGCGGCAACCTCCGCCACTGTGGCAAGTATTTCCGTATACACGTGAGCAGATTAGAATAGTTAACGTCTAACATTTTTGCCAAATTTTTATTAAGGACCAGTCCCAGGTAAGTCACCTCCTCTGATACCCAATCGAAATTAAACCGGGCACTTAGAACATCAACTGTAAGCTGTTTAGAGGTTAAGTTCAAAATTTGTGATTTTTGCAGATTGATTTTAAAACCTGAAGCCCGACCAAGGGCATGCAGATGCGCGACTATATAGCTGGAAGAGAAGTCAGGGGGTGAGTGATAGAGAATATGGCGTCATCAGCGTAAAGGCTAATCAAGTGCCGGTCAGAACCAAATGGAATATCCTGTGCATTGGGATTATCTCAATGCCATTGCGCAAAAGGCTCCATATAAAGAGTAAAAAGTAGAGGTGAGAGTGGGCAGCCTTGTCTCGTGCCTCTCTTAATTGCAAACCCACCCAATCGAACGCCATTTACCCTAACCGAGGCACTGAGGGAGCTATAAATACTAGCAATCCAGTTGGGGAACCGGATGCCAATCCCAAAATGCTCCAGGGTAGCAAACAGGGGTGGCCAATGTACCCTGTCGAATGCCTTTTCGGCATGGACAGCCAATAGCAAAGCCTCCTCCCGGTACCGATGGACCTTGTCGATCAGATGGCAAACCCGCTTAGTGTTGTCACTGCATTGTCGACCGAGGATAAAGCCTGCCTGGTCTGGATCTACCAGGCCAGGCATCAAGGGATTCAGACGATGGGCAAGAATACTAGAAAATAACTTTGCTTCAACATTTAATAAAGAGATCGGATGATAGGAACTACAGTACGTGGGATCCTTACCGGGCTTGGTTATGACAGTGATCAAGGCTTGCAGCATTGATGGAGTAAGAGAGCCAGAATCAGCGAACAAGTTAAGCAAACAGGTGAGGAGAGAAGCTAACTCGGGGAACAGAAGGTCTTATAAAAGGTTGCGCTAAACCCGTCAGGGCCAGGGGCCTTCAGGAACTTCAGGCGGGCAATGGCAGCTGTCACTTCCTCAATACGTAGTGGGGCATCTAAGTGTTCAGTGCCAGAAGGCGATAGCGGAGACACTGAAGCCCACACCGCATACGCCTGTGAGTCTGAAGGAAGCAAGTTCTCCGCAGATTATAGTTCCGAGTATTAGGCTCGAAACATATCAACAATGCCTAAGTCTGCAGAAACCTTCCTCCCCTGGAAGTTGTGCATGGTTTTCACTGACTGCACATGCTGTTTGCTACGAAGGCAATGTGCTAGCATGCGCCCCCCAATGCTCGTCCCCACAAAGTACTTGTGTTTCAATCGCACCACTGCATGCTCAGCCCTGTCTAGATCCAAAACGCCGGAGGTGTTGCTGCTCCGTTTCAAACTGTTGCAAAGTCCGGGGGTCCCCATAGCACTTGTGATTTGCCTCCAATTCCCTCACCTTCGATTCAAGCTCTACGCTTTTTTCTTTTCAGATTTTATTTTCGTAGGCATCTTTAGCAATTAAGGCCCCACGAGCTACCAGTTTGAGTGCTTCCCAAAGAGAGAACAGTGCAGTGGAGCCGTCATCATTAAGTGCTATAAAGTCTGTCAGTATGGTCCGAATCGCAGCTACCACCTTGGGAGATGCCAAAAAGAGTCCCTCAATCGCCATTGGGGCACAAAAGAAGACGAAGAAGATACCCGCATGGTCAATGTGATGTGTGCGTGATCTGAGAGCGATCGTGCCTCAATAGTAAAGGCTCGAGTACGTTCCCAAACTGGGGAAGTGACAAGAAAATGGTCCAAGAGGGCATAGGACTTGTGAGCTGCAGAGTAATGAGTATATTCCCGATCATTATGATGCAGAGATCTCCAAGCATCCCTGAGCCCACAATCCTTCAACCACTCCCTACCCGTCGAAGACAGTGCTCCTGCTCCCCCCATCCTTGAGGCAGACAGGTATACATTCGGGTCCATCACCAAATTTGAAGATCCGCCCACCACCACGGCAGGGTCTGGTGTGTGGAAAACTTTGGCGATGGCTTCAATCAGGAACTCTTCCTGGTGCTTATTAGGGGAGTAAATGGAAGCTACAGTATAGCGAAAGGAGCCCACTTGAATCTTCGAGGCCAACAGTCGCCCCTTAATCTCCACCACAGGGTCCACTACTTTCCCTCTGAAATGCTTAGAAAACATAATAGCCACTTCTCCCCTCTTACCCCTCCCAGGGGACCAATACTGATAGGGCAATTCCCTGGAATGAATCCTAAGTGTGTCCTTAGAAAGTAAATGTGTCTCCTGAAGGAGGCAAATATCTCCCTCAGATTGTTCAAGCAAGGAAAGTATGGCCTGCTTTAAAGGGTTATTGAGGCCTCTAACATTAAGACTAACTATTTGGTGCTCCATATGCCCGTGGGGAGTAGAAAATCTATGTACGCTCAGATGCGGAGCCGTGTAAGCTTGGCAGGCATGTGGGGAGCTGTCGGACAGGCTCATCAGAGAGGAAGACCCACCCACCCCAAAACTACCAACCTAATGAAAAACCACAAACAAACAAAAGTAGAAAACATGAAATGGCTATCCAAAGGGGGCAAGAAAGCATAGGGCCAGCCAAGAGAGCATCAGACAGCTCTCATCAGGAGACGAACCCCGCCCCGTCCCATCTGAGCCAGGACGTGTGAAAAATCGAGCCCAGCCTATCATACCTCAGTCATTAGAGTCCAAAGAAGCCTCCTCGGCATCAGTGAGCGAGCGAAGCACCGCTGATCATTCTCTGACCATAGTTGCGGGGGTCAAAGCGGAGTTGATCTAATCATAGATCTGAATGCGGGCCACGCTGATGCGGTGCCATTCCCCCAGAACCTGCAGCCGTGGACTGAGTGACCTGATTTTCAAGATCCAGGCGTAACAGTTTGCAGGTCTCTGCCAGGGAGTGAAGCTGATGAAGTTTCCCTTTAAAGCAAAAGATGATGCGGAATGGATGGCCCCAAATATAGGCAATGTCTGCCGCTCTCAGATGATTGGTAACAGGTCGGAAGTCTCTTCTCTTTTGTAGAATGCTGGCGGCAAGGTCTTGGAAGAGTTGTGGAGTATGATCACAAAACTGTAGCGTTTAATTAGAGCAGACCACCTTGAGAATCTCCTCCTTAATCTTGAAATCGTTCACGCACACCAAGATATCTGCCAGAAGGTGATTTGGCTGCCATGGGGGGCACACTCAGTGACAGCGGTCTATCTTAACTGTGGATTCCGACAAGGAGTTCAGGACCGCCTGGAATAGTGGCTGCAGGTCTCCTTCTTGGTCTCCACCTTCTGCACCTGTAGGGACTGAATGGACTCGGACATTATTCTGTCTAGACCTATTCTCCTGGTCTTCGGAATGCACTTGCAAGTCTAGCTGTTGGCCTTGTGCCGTATAACCTCCTGCTGGAGCGCTGCATTTTCTTTGTCCCTGGCCAACGTAGAATCCTCGAAAGATGCCACCCTCTCACCCACCGCGTCAATGTTTCTTAACACTTCCGGAAGATTCCGCTTGCAAGACTGTTTTGATAGACAATATATCCTCACGTGCGATGCAAATAGGGACTCCAGGAACTCTCGGGTGACTGGTCCTTAAACGCCATCCCCCGCCAGCACTGATCCAGCACCAAGCGAATCCCCAGAGGACTTCAACAGGAGGTCCCGCACCGAAAGCTCCATTTTGTCTTTGGCCATCATCATGCTGAGGTCGAGGAGGGGTACCGTGCACAGAAAGGCGCAGCTGCATCAACGGGGAGACAACTGAGCTCGGACACTCCCAATGTGGCCAGACAGGAGGGGAGAATACCACAATCCAAAATCCTTACAATACTGGTGTGACCTTCGGCCAGATCCACCCAGTGTGATAAGCTTCAGTGCCATAGGACAGGAGCGCCCCACCACCTCCCAATGAGTGTACCAAAATGCACCACGCAGGGTCACCGCTGCTGCGCACAAGTTGGGGGCAGATGGGTGAGAGTTGCGCTTCTGCTCTGTGCCCCAACAGAGGTGTTGTAACAGTGAAAGATACCTCTTTGCCTCCAAGCTGCACAAACCGCGCACCCTGTTGTTAAATACCTTAAGTCCTGTGGGTAGGGCTGCCGTGGGCAGAGGCAGAGGGTCCTGCAGCACCTGTGCTCCAGCTCAACACCGATGATCGTGGAAGGGCCCACCGATGCATTGAACCCAGGCACAGGCAGGTCATAGTCCCAGAGAGCTCCTGCCAGGGCTCCCGGGCGTCCCCTTTTCCCCTTGCGATGATCTGGGTGAATTTCCTACTTCTCTGCTAGTGCCAGTGTGAGTATTTGAGGGCTTTGCAGTCCACCACTCCCCACCACAGTGCAAGGCAGCCAGTTGTTCCCTGCTACACACCACACCTCCCCTCCAGACACCGAGGCCACAGGTGATCCCTCTCCATGGCACTGCGTCGATAATCCAGGCCTTAATCACATCTTCCCCACCGGGCCTGGATTCTACAGCGGGGGCTTGGCAAGACTTACAGCCCCTCTCGGGAGGGAAGAGGTACGGCCCCCTCCCTAGTCCTCAGCAACAGTCTACGGGACAGGGGGGCTCTCACCGCGATCGGCGGGTCGGGTCGGGTCGGTCCAGGCATGCCTCAGTGATACAGCTAAATCTGCCAGGGCCCCGGTTCCTCCACGATCGCCGGGTCTGTGGGTCGCACCGCTCCCCGCTCACAGCCTGTGGCAGTCGATGTATGTAATCAGGCGTCGCGATACTGTCGCCGATACAGGGCAAAGACAGGCGACGATCAGGAGCAGCCAAGCACTTCTTCCAGTCCCAGACGCACAGCGTCTCGATCCCGCAGAGAGGGACAGAGCTCCAGGAACCTTACTCTGTGGTGCATAAAGGCCTGGCGAGGACAGGGCACCGACAAAACAAGTCCGCTCACTCTGTCATCTTGGCCACGCTCCCTATATTTCCCTCTTTTGAGGATCTAGATACTGATTTACTTAATGAGTGGGAACATCTTATCTTATCTTTCTCATTTGGGATGATGGATATATTTGTACAGTAATGGTAGAGTTCTTACCTTTGCTGAAAGTTCTATGACATCAAACCATGCACAACAGGTCTAAGCGAGAGACCAAAAACACTGCCAGCTTCTCCTTTGGACAGTAAATCTGACATATCAAGTATCACCAGTGAAACTAGTGATACACATGACTATACTCATGCGACAGCAGGACCATCTACCAACATATCCTCATTGTCTTTTTTAGTGGAAATAGAGCGATTCAGGATTGGTACAAGACTAAGCTACAACAAGTAGAATGCAAACACAGTAAACAAGAAGTGGGAGGCACATGAAACAGTCTGGAAGGGGTAACCAACAGGTCCGTATCCCGCAAGCAGAAGAACCGACAATGATGTCCCAACTCGGGTTTTCGATACAAATGCAGTTCAAACCATAACTGACAATGTGTCAATTGTTAATCTATCAAACTATACTTTGTCTAATCAACAGAATGAAGTGTTATGTAAAGGTTCAAATGTTTGTCCTACAGCTTAGTCAGACTTTGCACAAATACATGCTGACTTGTATAAGTTCATAAAGTGCTTCAAATTAAAAACGTTTTTTAATGAGCAACCAACCTATGTTCCACCTTCTACCACTCATGTGTCAGAATGTCACAGGTCTATAAAGGCTATACAAGATCTTCACCTACTCTTATCATTAGATGACGCAGACAGACCACCATCTATGCTTGATTTGCTCTCGGATTTGGTCATTTTCACCAATCTTAATATAGACAGTGGGTTAAAAACCACGTACCACTTTTTCCTAACTTACCACCTGAAAACCTGATATATACATTTCATAGGGCTGTCAATAATTAACTATATAGTTTAGAGGACAGATATCATAAGAGACCTTGATATGAAGGAGACAACTTGAGCATGGAGAAATGTGTGTACTGGACACACTCACCAAAGTATCAAACCTTATCATAAAGGAAGCGAACAAAGGAGGAAGGATAATATCTACATGAAAGAAATGGATAGACAACTATCAGATGGATTAGCTTATATCAAACTGAGCAGCAACCCGCTAAAAGACATAACTAAAAAGATTGAATCAAGGTTGACTTGCTGGCGAGATCTTTGTCTTATCAGCGACATAGAATTAATATCCATGCATAATGGCCGCTATGTATTTACGTATTGGCAAAGATTCACAAAGCAGGGGACTTTCCGTCCTGATAGACATATAAATTCAGGTATCGGCTCCCCCACCGAGCAGATCTATGAGGATATAGATTTTGTTTGCAACCATATGTACACAATCTGCCATCCCACATACAGGATACCAATGTCCTTCTCAGTAAACTGGAGGATATAGAATGGGTAGACAACTTCAGATTTGTCACGTTGGATGTTAATTCCTTGTACACATGTAGTCCCGTGGAGAAGAGCATACGAGCTCCTGCCTCTACTCTCTTGATTAGAAATGCCACACTGCATTAGCACACTGAAATGATTCTTGATTTAACCAGACTAGTGCTTGAGAACAGCGTATTCCTACACAAGAGTGACTGGTTTTGACAAGCGCAGGGATTCCCCATGTTTTCCAGATTTTCTCCCTCGTATGCAAACCTCTACATTGGCAATTTAGAAAAGATACATTTATGGTCACAAAGCCCACCTAAGATCTTAGAACACATATTATATTTTGGGGACGGTATAAAGATGACATTTTTGTCAGATGGAAAGGCAGTAAAACTCAACTGACCTTACTGTTTAATCATCTGAACAAAAACCCTTAAAACGTGACTATCCCACATGAAGTTAATGCTAAGCAGACAGAATTTTTAGATGTCATCTTATATACAGACAGCACCAAAATAGCCTTAAGACTGGTTAGGAAACCTTCTTCCTGTAACTCTATTTGGTAGGCAGACAGTTCACATCCTTATGCACAAATAAACGCTATTTGCTGGGCAAAGTGACTCGCCTTAGGTGAAATTACAGTGATGACCTGACTTTTATGAAGACATTAGACAAACTAGAGCATCGTTTCAAACAGAGAGGCTTCTCTGACGAGATACTAACCAAAGCATGAGAGAGAATTGTTAAAACAGACGCAATTACCTTCTGAAGCACACATCAAAAAAACACGACACTAATCAGCAACAGGCTCTGATTACTAAATACTGCACACAAAGTCAGAATGTGTATAAAGTCCGTAACAAGCACTGGCATATACTAAAATTGGATTCTAACTTGATGAAACTTATATCTCCCAAACCCATGGTCACATACAAAAGAGGCAATACAATGAGAATTATATTGTGTCCAAGTTACATTACTCCTAGCCCCTATAAAGGGATGGGTACATGGCTCCCTAAAAAACTCAAATGTTTCATTAAATGCACAAGATGCATTGTATGTCAGTATGCCACTGACAAACAAATGTGTTTTCAATATACCACTATGACCAATCTCCACATCCAGTAGTTTATCAACTGCAATACTGAATATGTGATATACTGTATAGTTTGCCATTCTCAAAAACTACATGCGGGAATTACCATTAGACCCTTCAAAGAATGCATACAAGAGCACATATGGGCAATAACAAAACGACAATGCACACATCCTGTGTCATGGTATAGCACACATTGAATGTGACCCCAGAGGTGGTGATAGGAATATGACCCTAAGGAAAGCAGAAACCAAATGGATCACCAGACTTAAGGCAGTTGACCAGGGTCTTAACACCAACAGAGAATTGCATGTATTTCTTACAGACTGAAGCAGTGATATGAGCAAGTCCTCAGTACCCCACTAACAAACAGTATTCTGAACTCAATATGTCATTGATCCAAGAAATGAGGGTCTACATGCCAACAACGTAATTGAATCATCATTCCCTTGTAGAAAGTATGACATTTTTATATAAGTCTATAAATCTTAAGAAAAGAAGGCCAGAGGTGTAATATTTGACTTGTTTTGACCATTATACTGTTTTAATGTAACGTAGGTGAAAATGTGTTATGTATACTAAGTTCTAGGAACCTTTTGTTAACTTGCTCTTTGGCGACAATGGGCAAGGCCCACTCACTTTGTATTCTATGGATTATCTGTTACTTATATTTTATATACATATTAATAAGCATACATCATACTTACTAGAAGCCCTTACAATATGGCAGAATTTAGGTATTCGGTTTACTGTTGGGACCCTGTTTCTTACACCTTGCTTGAGTTTTAAACACTCCACAGAGTTTAGTTGTCTCTTTTGTTTCCTCTACCCTGCATGCTCTACTATTTCTACTGAACCACATATGACAAGATCCCTGTGAACACCTCTACGAATTAGGTGTATTATTGCATATTCTAACTTTTCATTTGTGAACAATCGTTGTTATTATGGAGGCTTGCTTTGCTATTTTCTACTAAATCATTTTTGGCGTGAGCCATGCAAACACCGCCATGGATTTGGCATATGTTTGTTTATTCATACAATTTTTCTAATTGTGGACGATCACTTTACTGTGGATGTGAATCAAAGCAGGGACCATTTTGACTTTTGTTCTTTCGGTCTGACTTTATTTAGTCACCTCATAAGACGTTCATGGACAATGGGGACTCTAATAATGAACTATTGTGCTTAACAGTCACAAGGCTAACATGGCGGATTTTAACTGAAAATATTACAATGGATGCTTTTGTCCTTCTTTAATATCAAAGTCCTTTACTCAAATACTTAGGCCTACCTCAATGCCCCCTCTGGACTTCCAGGACGCCAAGACAGAACATGACGTTTGCTCAACTTCAGGTAACTGACCACAACGGTTTTACTTCATGTTTGTTAGGTTCATAACCATATTTCTACAGACAGAACCCGCAACCTTAAAAACTTGAAAGGAGCTTAGACTGTGTATATTATGTTACCTGCACATTCATATTTTACGTGTTATTACAGCTATTTTCCTATCTTTGAACATGTGCAACTATCGTGCTGCTTTACTGTACGTATGCATTCCATGATCCTATCTATTTAGGACACTTTACTTGTGCATTTGCCTTATGTGCACTACATGTATATTCATATATACTACCAATATCGATTAGGGCAGCAATTTCCTGCTGTTAAAGCCATTCATAATACCCCACTGTCTAGTATAGCTCATCAGACTAGGAAACCGTAACATATGTTTCTTCATCAAACAATCTGCATAGACTCTGGCCCCTCTGGAACATTATCTATATTTCACATGCTATAATTACTATAGTGATGGTCACTTGAACATTTATATGTGGAGGAGACAATGTATATGTTTTATCTCAATAGGCAGGATTTTATGAAGGTGTCCGCCTGCTCTGTTTGATCAATACTCAAGGTTCGACGTCTGCAAACTCCTCATGAGTACATGGGTAAGACCTATGTTACAGTGACACTTAAAGTATAGTATATGCAGCACAAGCCTCTCCTTTTTTCGTTATTAATTTTACCTGCTGTTAGTTTCACTTACTCCAGGAGCAATCTAATTTACGACCAACTACCAATCATATATTTGCCTATATAAACTGCAGTGATATTCGTGGTCATGCATGAATTGTTGGACCATCAATAGATATTCATGGTCCACAGGTGAGATTTTAAAGAATAATATGTGGTATTTTCACATATGTCCAATAGCATATACATATTCCCCCCCTTCTTACTCTTTATTATCATTTGCCTTTGAACTTTAGCGTAATGACTGTAATCTATTCAATCGCTACCTAGGGAATTTCATTTCTGTATTTTTAGACCACAGGCTCGTTTCAATATACATCCAAGATTCTGCTGCATTTCAATTTACAGTATTGTTTAGAAGGACTTTAATTTCTTGTTATTGCTCACTTTCACTACCCAAATATTCATAGCCTTCTATTAACATTAAACTTCGCTCATGGCTGACACTTTGTCTTGACCAATTGTTAACATTTGTACGCAAGAACCCATCCACTGATTTCTAACGGATGGGGAAACTTTTCTTGTGCCACTTCTGTAAGTTTGGCAATGGTTTTACTATAATTCAACAATGCCTTTACCGTTTCTCTCTTGCTGTGGAATAACCTTTCATTACTCTACAGGTTCTGTCTGACTATCATATTTTGGCTCTAGACACTTTTCTGCACTTGTCTACTCCTTACCAGGATATTATTACTTATTTAGGTTGGTACCTTCATCTTGTGTTTTTCTTTCTCCCTTTGCGCACAATTGGGCATCTTTTACAATTACCAGTGCAGCGGATGGGGATTGCTATCTGTGGTTACTATTTCTTGGGATCATGGGTCTTAAAATTCCAGACTTCATGTTCTTTTCAGTTAATATATGGTTATCTATAGGACCACTCCATCGCTAACTGTCTTGACACATTTTTGATAAGGATGTTACTTACCTTATACTTTACATTTCCTACACTTTTTATCTGTTTGGAGCATGAGAACATGAATTTCTTCCTTCTTAGAGCATCTGAACAGGGTCGGAATATTTATATTTTCTGAAACATGTATATATTAAGAACATATGTGAATGATTCAATGCTTGTACACATCCACAGCCTTGAAGAAGTCAGTTTGTGACAAAACATGTGTTTCCTGTTTTCTCCTGTATTCAAAACACATGTACAGATAATAGTTACCTGGCTTTTGTCTTCAATAAATCACATACTTACCTTATCTACAAAAATCCATATTTTATGGACTGACTTTGTGTGGACTTTCTTTGAGTGCTATGGTATCTTACACAGAGGGACTTTTGGACCAACGTGTGTACCATCCTTGGAAGTAGGGTGGTGGATACCTTAACAGCACCAACATTATTGAACTTGTCCTTGTGTAATTGATAGGTACTTCCACTTATGTTTGTTGTAAGAGGTTAAGTCGGAAGACCACTACTACCAACCAAACTGTATATATATATATATATGTTACTGTTCTATTTGCTATTTTCTCAGTAGCTGTTTTAAGATATGCTGTATTCTTTAATTTTTATTGAGAATTCATATGATATGCTATATTGAGGTTTAATCTTGTTGTATATTAATTCAACTATCACTTTCATCATTTACCTCTATGATTTTTTTTATAAGTTGGATCACTTGATTCATTCCTATAATGTGAATTAGGATGGCTGTATTCTTTATGGCAGCACCATTCATCTGGTCCTGTCTCTGTTCAGTAGTAAACTGATGATGATTCTTTAGCACCTCAAACTGTAAACAACCATCTGTCTTAAATGTATGATAAATTGACACACTTTGCCGCAACCTCTCCATGAAGAGTGGATCATTACTGGAACACGCATACACTAGTTGCTATTTGGCTCTTGCTGCACTGTCCTTTTCCCAGCTAGTCTTTCTTTCACTGGACAGGACCCAATTTTGTAGTCAGGGGTTTTAAAAAATGTTTACTTTGCTAATAATTTACAGGATCACCCTAAATTTTACTTGAATTATTCTTTGGGTCATATTTTCCTCATTACAGAAACCATCCTTGGGAGATTTCTTCCACTTTTACTGTACAGCATGAAAGCTACCTTTCTGTGATACTTTTGAAGCTTACTTATTTACGAGCATCCTAGCTGTTTGTATAGAAGCAAGAGGGCAGACTCTTATTGCGGGACTGATCAGCATACTTAGGTGAGATGGGATGCTCTACCTATCAATCCTTCTCATCGCATTTGGGATCTTTTCGCTCACCCCCGAGTTTCTTTTCAAATGATCCTGAAACATTAAGAAGCACTGGTTTCTACATTATCTATGGAATTGTGCTATTTTCAAATATAATTTTTGAGGTAATGTTGAATTAATATTCCACAAATTTTTTGATCTACATGCTGATAATCAGGATAGGTTATCTCGGTATGGCTCTTCTTGTTTTCAATTACCAGATTACTTATTTGCCACATTGGGTGATGGCTCACCTTCTTCACATTCACTTGAATGCACCTATAAAAACTTGTAAACAAATACTGTGATACGTGCCACTGTACAATGTAGATTGGTTGGCATGTGTGATTGTTGAATGATGGTTATGTAACGGGAGGTTCGAGGGATGTCAGTTAGAGCAGGGTGAAGGAGTGGTGAGGGCACTGCTCTGCTCTCCTTATACTTCCTAAATGAACATACTCTTGCAACCTAATTAGAGTATGTAGAAGTCCTTATACGATTCTGGTATCCACTAAGAAGATACAATTTGATGTAGTTAAATAAGTTGTATTGCCATCCTTGGCTACAATGCAGCCTCCACCATTTTTTTAAGCAGGACTAGGGGAGGAGTTATGGTCCGATCTATTTGAGGCTCATGTGACGGTCTTAGAAGCCATGTTCCCCAGAGAGATCTCTGTTAAAACATAGACTGGGAGCAGTTGGATTAAGCGAATTTAAGAATTTACCACCACTAGAGAACCTTGGTGATGCGGATGTGTATCAAATTGTGAAAAAACTGTTATGTGAGCGATAGGGCAGGAAAATAAATGTAGTCTTGCAGATGTTTACATTTTACTCCAGGTTTCAGCAAGAAGAAGAGTCCATTGATCAATTTATGGAGGCACTACAAGGGTTAGCCGTTGCTTGTAATTTTGAACATATTTCATATGACCAAGTGTTGAGAGACTAGGTATTAATGAAGACTAAATCCAAGAAGATACATGAGAAATTCTGGTCTGGTGGCTTAAAAGCAGGTTTAGATTACACATCTGATGGGGAAGCAGCCAGAGCGAGCACTCACCTGAGAGCCACGCCATTGCCCACGCAGTAACGCCGCCACCGCCAAGAGTCTAGCAGGAATAACATCAAGCACCATCCTCCGCGTCGCCGCCCCGGGACTGCAAATCCCGGCAGCCTCAGCGGCGGCGCGTCCAGCTGACGCGGTGCAAGCGCCAGGAGGCGTTATAACCGCAGAGAGACCCGCTTCGCGGGACGCGCGCGGGCGGCGCCGGGCTAAGCCCGGGCAAAGGGCGGGCCCTCTGTGGCCCTCAGTGGTCGGAAGAGGCCGGGCTGAGCCACCCCCCTTGAGTCTACATACGAAACAGGTAACTACTCTAAGCATGGGGAAACGTACTACGAAAACTACATGCACTGTTACCGCCGCCCCTGTTGAGTCGTCCACATCAATAGATGCACTCTTGGCTAATGCTCTCACTATGGTCACAAATGAGATCGCAGACACTGAACGTAGAATGTCTTTTGGAGTCCCCTCCATTACTAATATTACCGCGCCATGTTCACAATCACCTAAGGCTTTATCTAACTCGGACCTCCCCCTCTCCCCCATAGTAACAGTTGTTAAAACAAATAGTAACGTGGACACTTTAAGTATGACCACTGGGAAATCAAGTTTGCGGACTATTGTTGTAACAGATTGCCAAGCGGAGCCAGTACAAGATAAAACATCACGCTCCAACAAACCCGCAAGAGAGAAACGTAAGAGAGGCCCAGTGAAATGTATAGTAAATAAAAAGAAACAACTAGGTCGATGTAGAAATCAACCAACGCCACAGAGTTTGTGGAATAAAGATAAAGCCAAAGATTGCGAAATAGTAACATCAGGTACCATTGAGGATTCACTACTCTCCTCAGCGCCATCGGATGAAGGATCTGAGAGACTTACTACTCCCACACGCAGATTAGAGCCTCCAACTGCGGACAAAAGTATTTGTAGAGTCTCTATGTTATCCAAGGAGAGTAGCGCTAATACAATCAGTACCCAGACTGAGGCCACTGATCAAAACTTTTTACCCAAATTCAATGGTAACCTGATAGAAACTATTGTTGATACTATTTTTAAACAAGTTGAAATTCAAATAGTCAAACAATTTAATACTGTTTTTAAGAGATTGGACAAAATCGAAAACCTTGTCAAAAAAGAGGAAACAAAAAGGAAAGGATCTATTAGCTTAGACGTTGTTCGTGGTGACAAAATTATGAACAAATTAGAAACTTTATGTAAGGATTTGAGGGAGGGGAATCAGAATGCTGCCATTGATCCCAGCCGTGTCAATATGCAAGGTCTTACTGTTGATAAAATTGTGTCATCTAACAGTACCTCTGCTAATATTTTACCTACATTGCCCACGGGCTCTGATCATGACCCCCCTGGTCGAGAAGGAATTGTAACTGGTACTTCAATCCCGGATGCCAAGACCCCGCTAGCCACCCGAATAGATAGGATAGGCATTACCTTGGAAGACACAAGCACTGGTGGAGGCCCATCAGTAAGTAACAGAACTGCTAATAATTTAGGACAGTCCCTCAACTTACCCCCAGAATCTTGCCCATATGTTTTAGTGTTAGCTGGTGTACCTGCTCTAAAAGAAGGCCAAAGTGAGTCATGGGTACAATTACACAATAAATGCATTAATTGGCTGACAAAACATAAAAGGGCAAGATGGAATATATCAAATGAAATCATACTAACTCGTAGGGTAAGTTGGGTGGGGCCACAACAGAAAAATATTAGCGGGGATTGTATAGTGATCAACTTCAGACATCCGAATTTTGTGAAATATTTTATGGATACACGCAACATCTATGCCAGCACATTCACTACAATAAGCCTCCATCCTTTGGGCTATTTTTATAGGCCCCCCCATAGACCAATTCAGACAGCCTCTCACACTATCCCTATAGCTAATAGATTCTCTGCCTTATCGGACTTAGAAAGTTTAGACTGACAACCACTAACATCTCCCATTACAGTGGATGAGGTTGTTAGCACAGTGCCTATTGATATGGTCAACTCTACACGCACCAATAAACCTTGTCCAGATAGATTAGTCGTACCACATGTAGCTTGTTCAGACTGTCCCATTATTCCCACTCCTTCTACCATTAGTCCATCAACTGACACCTTAAGTGTCATTAGTTGGAATATTGCAGGGCTTCCAGGTAAGATGAAAATTAAAGAATGGGTTACCTGGATAAGTAACTTTGATGTGGTAATGTTACAGGAAACATGGTGTACATCTGCCCAATTGTTGGAGGGTTTCTTTTGCCACAATCTTATTGTACCAACTCCTGCTTTGGGACGTCCAAGTGGCGGTCTATCTATCTGGGCAAAAATTTCCAAGGACACGAAAATTGAACCTCTAAATGTGGTTAGTAAAAATCTAGCAGCCGTTAAATATGTTGCAAGGTTAAAGATTTGTTTTATAAATTTTTATAATAATGATTTTGTCAACCATCCTAACCCCACCTTTTTAGAATTGTTTAAGTTTATCGATGATGTTGTGGATGGTGAAAAATACGGTTTATTTGATGGTATTTGTGTTGGCGGAGACTTTAATGCACATATTTATACTACATCTCCACCTTGTAGACGAGGCTTGGAATTATTGGACCTTCTACAAAGTAGAGATCTAGATGATGTCATGGGCCATTTTGGAATTGATGAGGGAAAGACACCGGCTCCCACGTATATTGGTCGTGGTTCTTTAACCACGATTGATTATATGTTTATCTCTTCCCCCCTTAGTGAAGTATTAATTAAATCTAAGGTTGTTAGTAGCCCATACAGTGACCATCTACCACTAGTAATTCATTTTAAATCTATTAAAAAGCCTGTAGGTCGACGTGAGGTTGGAATTCAAAATATCAATGTATCCACCGATAGACTAAGAATCATCTGGAGAGGGATTAATAACAGGGAGATCTTAAACGATGTAATTAAGAACAATCCCCTTTTGATTTCCAACTGCCTAACATTTGGTGGCCCTGATATTACTAGATCCTTTTGTGATCTATGTGCAGCAATAAAAAGGGCTATTTCCAGACCGGTAATAGAACATAATATAAACACTCAAAAATGGTTTGATACCAATTGTTCCAGGGCGAATAGAGAACTAAGGAAAGCTCTTGAAGCTAAACCCCGAGATATTTCCCTTGTCAGTTCACTACGTTTTAAATATAAACAGGTTTTAAAAATTAGAACTGAAGAGCTTCTAATAAGCCACTGGGATAATCTCACTAAAACAACTGCCCTAAAAGATACCACCGGTTTCTGGAAAGAAGTAAAAAGTCTAAGAACCCTGGGTAGTAACATCTCCCCGATAAATTGTAATATCACAGGTGATTCATGGGTCAGCCACTTTTCTAAGCTCTATGCCACAGCTGGGAATTTTTCTGAGGATTCTTTCCCAGATGATACTGTAGTCATTACATTAGAGGAGGTGGAGGAAGCCATCGCAAATAGTGCGGGTAATAAGGCCCCCGGCCCGGATGGTCTGTCCATCGACCAGATAAAATCAAATACATGGTTTTGGGCACCCCTACTTTGTAATCTTTTTAATAATTTAGGTAAGGAATTTATCCCTCCCACATGGTCTTGCAGTACCATTGTGCCTATTTTTAAAAAGGGAAATAGGATGGACCCGGGGTGTTATCGTCCGATATCTTTGATAGATAACACCCTGAAGGTCCTCGGTAGGGTCTTGTTTGATAAAATAAGCGCCTGGGCAGATGAAAACTCCATCATCCACCGTTGCCAGCTTGGGTTTCGGAGCAAGCTTGGGACGGTGGAACAATGCCTAAACCTTAACCTTATAATGGCTAAATACACGAGAGCTAAACGATCTCCTCTGTATTTTGGCTTTATGGACCTAAGTTCAGCGTTTGATTTTGTTAATCGCTCTCGCTTGTGGTCCATTCTTTTAAATTATGGTTTAGACGAACCCCTAGTTCACTTTCTGGCCAATCTTCATCGTAACTTGAAAGCCCGTGTTCGTTTAAATAATGATGGTGAGGTTTCAAATGAGATTTTAATTGGCAAGGGGGTAAGACAGGGCTGTGTCTTGGCCCCCTTGCTTTTTATCTTATACATCAATGAATTAACTCATTCCCTGTGTAATTTGACAAAGGACGTTCCAATTATCAATAAGAAACCTATCCCGGCGCTACTCTACGCTGATGATGCGGTCCTTATGGGCCGCACTCCGAATGCTCTGCGTATTTTAATAACGGGATTCGTTAATTATATGTCCGATCTTGGGCTGTGCACTAATTTTAACAAATCGTTTATCATGACTTGCGGTCCCAAAAATTATAAAATCCCGAAGATCGTGATAGGTCCAAACATTTTAAAAAGCACATGCACTTTCCCCTATCTGGGTCTCTTATTCTCTAATAGTGGCTCGTGGCAACCACACGTGGCGATGGGGAGAAATAAACTTTCAAAATCGATTAATTCTATCACCTCCCTACGCCAACCGCGCCAGGCTGATGTGGTTCCCAGCCTATTACAAATTTATCGAACTCAATGTCTCCCAACTGGCACATATGGTGCGAAAGTTTGGGGGTTCTCAAATTGTAAATCAATACAGAGCGAAGAGAACAGATTTTGTCGGAAAATCCTGGGGGGAGTTATTAGCGCACCGACCTTTGTATGTCACAATGAATTAAAATTAAAATATGTCGAGGATTTCATTAGAGCGAGACCTGCATTATTTTGGCTAAGGATATGGCAAAACTCTGCAGCTTCATTGACTCGAGAGATTATTTTAGACTGTCTGAAAAGTGATAATGTAGCTCTAATCCCATGGATTAATGCGGTAGAGAGTAGCCTTAAGAGCGTCAATTACGGTTACCTGTTCACGCATCCGGATAGAATTGACGCCTCTCACAAAAATTCGGTGAGTAGAGCACTCTATCAGCATTTCCAGAATGAAAGGGAAAGAGCGGTTTTTGTGAAACAATCCACAGTTGATTATTTGTCAATCCAGGAACCCCATATTGAATCCCCGATGACCCCCCAGCTTTATTTATGTAAAAAACTGGGTAGATGGACCAGATGTCTATTATTTAGATTCAGGGACAGGAGCATTATAAACCTCATCTGCTTTCCACTGGGTTATATTAAAAATTTGGAAAAACTACATTGTCCTTGTGACCGCGGTGGAATCCAGAGTATGCCCCATTTTATCTTCGGATGTGGATTTTACATGAAATTCACAAGACATTATCTAATACCATACTGTAAGAAACATGAATTGCTTAGCCATAACCTTGCCTATAGACACTTCTTAATGCTAGGATCGGATGAATTGATTTTTAGAGTTGGCAGCTTTCTTAAAGCCATTGTATGCTCACGCAGGTCGTTGCAAATTGATTAGTTCTGTTTAAATATCCACTTTGCACTTTAAAACATGTCTTGTCGGAATGTAATACATTATTTAGTTTATATTAGAAATTTATGAGTCAATTTCCTTAGTATAACCCCATTTGCTGTTGCACGATGGCTTATTTTGCACAACCCAGCTAGTAGGTTTTTGTGTTTTCATTGCTGTCTTTTTATAAATTATATTCTTATATGTAATGTTTGATGGCCCAAAATTGTAATTTCTGATGTGTATTTTTAAATGTTGTTTATGTGCTTTTATGGATGGTTTGTGAAATCCGAATAAAGTCTATTTGAAATTGAAATTGAAACATCTGATGTGAGTCCTGGAAGTTATATGGGACATAAAATACCTATGGTGGGTTTCACACAAATACAAATTGAATTTGACAAAAGGAAATGTTATAGTAACTTGTAAGTTGTAGGGTAGTGTGAATTGATATTGGGATGATCCCATATTAGTTATTATGGGATCAAATTGGATCCAAACTTGAAACCGTCTGTTTATGTGATGCAGAAGGTTAGTGAGAGTTGTCTGCAATCAGACATACTTAAGAATATGTTTCTGTAAGTATTTATTAAATCCTTGGATACGCTGAAAGGGTTCAAACACCAAATTATTTTATGGAAAATCATGAATCCTCTGAGACAGAAGTTACACATTGTTCCTGTGAACTATAGATCTAAACTTAAATCTATGTTAACCTGTGTGCCAGAAATATCAAACAAATCGAAAGTTCAGTTTTGTGGTGATATCTCTCAAAGCGAATGGTGAATTGAGAATATGTGTAGATTTGAAGTGTCGGAATGAGGCTATCTGGGTTAATATGTTTCCGTTACCAAATTTACAGGAATTGCTAACGTCAATCAGTCATGCTACTGTTTTTTCAACAATCAACCTGTTCAGTGCATACCATCATATTGAATTAGAAGATGGCTTGAAGCATTTTACCACCTTTGTAACACCAGGAGAGGCATTTCAGTACAAAAGATTGCCTTTTGGACTTGTCAGTGCTTCGTCAGTTTTCCAAAGGGAAATTACAAAAATATTTGTACAAGTGAGGGGGGGTAGGTTTTCCAAGATGATATATTGATTTTTTGGAAGGATAAAGTTAACCAGGATGTAATTTTGGAACATGTGTTATTGATTCTCAAGGACAAGGGGTAACTGCGAAGAGTGGAAAATATAATTTTGTCAAAGGTCAAGTAGAATATTTAGGCCATGTAATTTCAAAGGATGGGATTTGTCCTACGGGTAATCATGTAGAAGCGATATTGTATGCTCCAGAATCTGATTATAAGTAGGGCCCCCGTTTTTATGGTATTTTTTTTTTTTACTTTTCCGTCTGTATTTATCCATATTTCTTTTTTATCCATATTTATTTTGGGTTTTGTGGAAAAATGAAGCTGTTTTAATATATTTCCACATTTATTTAACCGGTAAATATGCACTCATGCTTGAATGCCCACTAGGTTTCAATGCTGTAAACACCCGCACAAGATAAATTAATGCACTTTTAAGAAAATATGCAAATTTCAGTATCGACCGTGTGCATATCTACTGCTGTTAAAGCCTCTTTACTAAAATTCCTTTCTTTTTTAGCTCCCTTACCCTTCAATCCACACAGTTATTGGCCTGGCAGTCATAGCAGACACTATTTGGAATTACTCAAAAAGTAACCCAATTTCCGTTTTTATCCACATTTAAAAATAAGAAAGTAAATGTTTTCTGTCTGTATTTATCTGTAAAAATCAGTAAAAACGGAAAACAGGGAGCCTTAATTATAAGGAGCAATTAATTTCGTTTTTATGACTTACAGAATTTTACTCAAGATTCATTGAGAATTATTCTGTGAAGGTGGAGCATTTGAGAAAATTACTTAAGAAGAGTACAACATTTCTACTGGAATGGGATCAATCGTATTGTTTTGGGTCCATCAAGAAGGAAATTTTACAAGCTCCCTGTTTGAAACCTTTGAAATAAATGTTGATTGTGTCATCCCAGTGGATGAGAGCTGTTATGGTATTGGTGTAGTGCTGTCACAGAAGAAGGATAACAATAGGTGAATTGTGACATATGCTTCACGCACATTGACTCAGGCTGATACAATTTATTCAGTCATCGAGAAGGAACTGTTGGCAGCCTCTTGGGCTGTGCAGCAGTGTAAGGTGTACATCTGGGGAAGAAAATTAAGAATGTATACAGATCATAAACACTTGGAGAACATTTTAAAGCCAGGTGGTGGGAAGAAAATTTCCCCTAGATTAGCAAGGCTGGCTTCTAAATGACAAATTTACTATCTTGAAATTGAATTTTTTCCAGGTAGGAATAATGTGATTGCTGATGGGTTGTTGTGTCTTCCGTTAGAAGGTAACGTTGATGAAGATGAGAGTAATACTTCTGAATGTGAAGTTTGTTCACATATGAGGGTGCATTAATGGGTATAGGTGATAACTTGAAACAGAGGGGTAACAATTGTCAAAAAAAGAAATGTGGCAAAAAGTGGAGAAAGATGAAAAGATACAAATGATTAAGATGCATATTACCAAGTGAACGGATAATGAGAGGAGATGGTTCCATATTTTGGAAATTAAAGGAGAAATTGTCCTTAAATAATGGTGTGGTGCTAAGAGGTGACTAAATTATCTCCCCCTTTCCCCAGCGGCATACGTGAAATGGTTGTGAAAATGAATCATGAGGGTTATGGCGGTGTCTAGCACCATAAGGAAAGTGGAAGAAAATGTTTGGTCACCAGGGATTACTGTCATGGTTGATCACTGGGTGAGGAATTGTAATATATGTGTGAGCAGTGATAAAAGTGCTAAGCCGTACAGAGTACCACTAGTGACTGTGGAGTTACTGGATTCTTTTTTTTTTACTCTTTTTATTAAATGTACGACTTATAACAATGGTACATACAGAAATGAAATATAGGTATATATAGTTTACCTTTTCGCACTATCATTGGTTTCACAAGTATCTACTCAAAGTAAAAATACTATTAAATTGTGGAGTTATACAGTACTTGGCACAACACTGTCTTCTAATGAGGGGTCTTCAAGTGGTAACATACAAATATTCCATCTGAATGTATTCCAGCCTCCCCACACCTGCTCCCATTTCTTTGCGGCAACCTCTGTTTGTATATACTGCCTTTTCAGCCACCATAGCCCAGACCATGTAATTGCACCACTCCCCATAGGTTGGTGCATTTTGCTCCCCCCAATGTTTGGCAATGTTGCGTTTGGCTATTGTCATACCGAGTGTCGCCCAGTCTTGAGCCGTGCGATTGAGGTCCGTTGCCTCCCATATGTTCAGGAGACATTGTTTGGGATCTGGTGGCACGGGTGCCCCACTAACTTGCCCCATCGTGCTCATGATTGTCTCCCATTATGTTGAAATCGTTGGGCATTCCCATACCGTGTGATAGAATGTGCCCACTGCACCACAGTTCCGCAGGCAGAGGTGAGTATCAGTCCTCCCTATTTTGAACAAGATGACCCTGGATAGTTATGTTCTGTGGAGTACTTTCAGTTGTTTTGAGGAGATCGCTACCTCCCGTGGATATTCTAGTGCTTCCTGCCAATCAGTCTCATCTAGTTTTCCAATATTGGCCTGCCATTTTTTACGGAGACTATGTGTTGGGTCTGGTAGGTTATTAATAATTTTCCGGTAGGTTAAGGATATGGCTTTTTTATCTATACGTTCCGCTGGAAGCCTATCCTCCAGTGAAGAGGCCTCAGGAAGGACAGTGTCAGGTGGGATGGTGGACTGAAGTGCATGCCTAATTTGTAGATAGCGGAATATTTCCGTGGGTGCCATCTCATAGTGGTCTTGGAGCTGGGCAAATGGAATAACTTCCCCCTTGGTCCATAGGTCACCCACCCTCAAGATTCATATGAAATCCCAATGCTTGAATCCTTTACAGCTGCTCAGTCTGCCCAGTCTCCTGGTCTCCCACAGTGGGGTGGATTGTGTCATTGTGTTTTCCCAGACCAGCCTTCTGAGTACAGTGAACCATATGTGGACCGTATGTGCCGTGGGTCCCATGAGAGTTGTCCTACGAGTCTTGTTATAGTGCCCTCATGAATCCTCCCTTGCCCAAAACATGTCTATCCATACGTAATGCGGGTTCAGTTCGGGGGGTCAGAAGCTATTGGTTGAGCACCACCAGTTGGGAGGCCCAATAGTATATCTGTACATTTGTAAGTGTGATGCCGCCATCATACCAGCCTTTAACTAATTTGTTCATAGCTATTCGGGCCGGTTTTCTGTCCCAGAGGAGGCTGCTCACCTTCGTTTCTATTGTTCTGAAGTATGATGGGGTAACCGGAAATGGGGTATTTTGCAAGGCGTAGAGGAATCTAGGGAGTGCCATCATCTTAAAGAGCGCAGCCCTTCCTAATAGAGTCAATGGCAGGGATAGCCAGTGCTTGGAGTCTCGACGTAGTCTTTTCAGGCCTTCTAGCAGGTTTTTATCCATGAATTCTTCTGAATTATCAGTAATGTGGATTCCCAGGTATTTGAAGCTATCTGCTACCACCCTCAACCCACATCCCTCAGGTAGGACTGGCGGTGGGCCACTCAAAACATATAGGATAGACTTGTTCCAGTTAATTGTGTACCCAGAGTATCTTCCATAAGTCCTGCAGATATCTAGAAGTATAGTTAACAAGCGTCTTGGGGATGCCATGTATAACAGGACATCATCTGCATATAAGGATATACAGTGATCCCATCCCTCCGGCCAATGGAGCCCACGAACAATCGGGTCTCTTCTTATCCAGGCTGCCAGCAGCTCCAGTACAAGGGCGAAAAGGAGCAGCAACAGAGAGCAGCCCTGCTGTGATCCACGCCCCAGGGGGAATTCACCAGAAACTCTTCCATTGGCTACCACTCGTGCAAGCGGATTTGTATATATTAGCCGTACCCAAGAGCAAAATTTGGGCCCAAACCCCATGTGTTCAAGGACGAAGAAGAGGAATGACCACTCGACCGTGTCAAACGCCATGCGTGAGTCGAGAGATAGGATAATGACATTGAATAGTGTGTTTCCGACCTATTACACTGTGTAGGCGTCTCAGATTGAGTGCCGTATTTCTACCCGGCATGAATCCACATTGGTCTGGATGCACTAGTTTTGTGAGATAGGGAGTCAGTATGTTGGCCAGTGCTTTGGCCAAAGTTTTGTTCTCCATGTTTCATAATGATATAGGATGGTAAGATGTGCAATCTTGGGTTGGTTTCCTGGGTTTACAGATGGCAACTATTGTCGCAATGCGCTGGTCTTTTGGAAGCTCCCCTCCCTCCAAACTGGTCTTGTGTATATTCAGTAAATCTGCCTGTTCTCACCTGTCGAGCCAGGCCAGGTGCTTGCCGGCCTTATCACCCACTTCATATACCTTGTGTTGGGTGGCTACTAACCTGGCTTTCGCTTCTTCCCACATATGTTCCTTGTACTCCTGTTTCTTCATAGTTAATCGAGTAATGTTAAAGTCGGAGGGATCTTGGGAGTGTATTGTCTCTAGGTTGCCAACTTCTTGCTCTAGGGCATTTGCCATTTTTGCCGGTTCCTTATTGTGACCTGAGATTAAGGAAATAGCTTGCCCTCTAAGGACTGGATTCTACGCTTCCCATAAAATAAGGGTTACTGACTGTTCGTTTTCTGTGAAGTAATGTTGGGTGGTGGTGAGTAGGCCCTTCCAGATCTTCAGGTTCTTCAGATATCCCGGATATATTGGGAATATGCGGCGCTGAGTTGGGGCATGTAGTGTGTATTTGATAAGGCTAGGGGAGTGATCCGAGATACCTCTGGCCAGATGTCACGCCTCCCCAAACCTCCCCACGCTATCTGCCAGTGTGAGAACGTATTCTATCCTGGAGATGCTTTTATGCGTGCCTGAGTGGAATGTATATTGCCTTATCTGCGGAAATCGGGAGTGCCACACGTCCACCCTGCCCAGCGCTTCCAGAAAGTCCACAAGTCTGGAATGTGCTCGGTGCTGTGGCCTAGAGGGCAGCCGGTCCATAGTGTAATTAAGTGTAGTATTAAAATCGCCCCCCACTATTAGGTCCCCTTCTGGGAGTCTAAGTAGAAATGCGCTGAGTGCTGGGAGCACCAATGAGTGGAGTGCTGGGGGGATATAGACTGTAACCATGTTAATTGTTCGGCCTTCCCATTGGCTCTAGAGAGCTTCGAATCATCCTTGGTCATCTGTTCAGGTTTGTTTGATAATGAGCGGAAATTGTTTTCTGACCAGGATCCCCACCCCTTGCGAGCCTGATGTAAACTCGGAATGTACTGCTAATCAAAAGCCCCATCTATCTAGGGCCTTCCACGTTGGTCCCACCAGGTGAGTCTCCTGAATGAGGGCCACTGCCGGTGCTTGGCGTTTAAGATACTGTAGGATAAGTCCCCTCTTTAATTTGCCCCTGAGGCCATTTACATTCCATGAGATACGTGATAGGTGTGGACCGCCCACAGGAAATACTTGGGAGCAGGCGTGATGAGATCAGCCTCTGCGGACATCTGTGCCATACAAGTGGTCTATCTGGGGGAGCTGGAAAGGATCTCGAAGTTGTGGAATCACTAATTAAACAATAACTACGTAACCCTACCACCCAATCCTCCCTGCCTCCCTGCATGACGGACTTAGAACCACCCAGCTCCCCAACAGTGCGGAGTGCCTATTACCCATAGCCAGTACCTCTGTGTGGGGAGCATCTTCAGTATCCCCACTTGTCCATCCCTTTGTCTGTAGTGTAGAAAATGGTGATAACACAATAAACGATACGGTTAACTAGAGGTGCGGAAACAGCAGACTCAGTGAAACTATACATTAGTCCGATGAGTGTCTCCTGCTGTTTCTGAAACAATTTCTGGCTTCGTGGTCGGCTAAGTGGTGATCGTTAATTTTAGAGTGTGGCATCTAATTCCCAGGCCCGGACCGCCTACATTTGCGGGGAAGACCAGAGTATCAGTTAGTTCTTGCTGCAGTTCGCTGTCTTTTGGAGGGGGGGCATCACTCCGACCCCGTCAGGGCCACCCCCCCCCATTTGCTGATGATGTCTCTACTAGTCCTGATTTTGCCGCCACTGACAAATGTCTGATCTGTTTTTTCCTGACCCTCCCGGGAGTCGTGCCCCGGTGCCATCCTTCAAGCCACTCTTGTGCCTCCTCTGGCATCATGAAGAACAACACCTTTCCCTCTGCTTCCACTTTTGCGGGAAATAACAGAGAGTATTTAAGTTTGCGGTTCCTCAGTTCTTTTTTAATATCAAAGAAGCTGCGCCTTTGTTTCGTTACTGCCGTAGAGGAGTTACTGGATTGACTGTGTCAAAAATTCACTATAGTTTTTTTGAGACAATTTTCCATGTTACCTATTAGAGAATGTTATGCTATTGTTTTAATTGATTATTTTTCAAGTGGCCTGAAGTTGCTGTGATAGGCAAGATCCCTACCGATTTTGTGATGGAATTTTTAGAGGATGTGTTCTAGAGGGAAGGAGTTCTTGAAGTATTATTGTAAGGCAATAGTGTTCAACTTTTTGTTTTTCAAAACACAATTTATTTGTCAAATAGCACATATGAAGCAGAGCTCTGTAACCCAGAAACTTCTGCACAATAAACGAACATCATCCTGACTTTGACTTTTTACAAAAGCAAATCAAGGAAAAATGGAGAGCAATACAGATGAAGAACCATCAAACAAACCATAACCCAACAAGCCCCCCATCGCACTAAAGTCTACCCCATTGCAGCACATTAATAGAAAATGCACCTTCGTCAAAGATTGTAACATACCATCACACATAAGACCATGTCTTGCACCAACAGAATGGAGATTAAGCTGGGCCAAGGGGCACTGCCATAGGGATGGGCTCCAACTGTAAGCCTCGATAGTCCGCCCATCCTTATCAAATTTTAAAATGTTTGTGTGGGCACCCTCTTGCTGTAAAATTGGGGATCTCCAAGCCCATGCAAAAGTTGAGGCCGTTCTTCCATGCGGACACCGAGGGCGCTACTGATGCCCTCCATGCCCTAGCAATATCTCTTTTAGCCAGAGAGAACCCAAGCAGCATAAGGTGGCGTTTGTATATGTTGCCCCCACCCCTTGCATAACATGCAAGCGTACCAGCTTCAGCGAACGGGGAAGATCCCAGCCCAATACCTCTGAGAGACAGGCCATAACTCCCCTCCAGAAGCGTGCCAAGGCAGAGCAGTGCCAAACCGTGTTCATCAGGGTACCCTCCTCCCGTTCGCATCTGAGACATACAGGGAAACCCACCAATCCCGCCCTCCACAATCTAACCCTAGTGAAATGTACAAGATGAAGGTATTTGAACTGCATAAGGTACAGCCGTACTGCTACAGCAGCCCCTGCGGGGAGGCCAGGGCCTCCGTCCAGTTCTCCTCCTCCAGCGGCCCAACATCGCCCTCCCAGGCCTCTCTGAGCTTCTGCAGTGTGAGGGTGCTATGGGTAATCAGGGATTGGTAGATTTTAGAGATCTTATGGTCTTGGAGATCTCCCATGAACACCTTTGTGCTCAATTGGGCTGAACTCATCTAGAGACTCCAAGCCCTCCTAACTAGGGGAGATAGCATGCCGGAATTACAGATATTTATAGAATTGGGTTCTCGGCATATGAAAATCGTTCTGTAGATGCTAAAAGGACTTGAGGACCGGCCCCCGCATTATGTCTCCCAGAGTAGAGATACCAATACTATCCCAGCCAAGAAACCCAGATAGAGTAGCCAATTGTGGCAATCACCCGTTATTCCAAAGGGGAGTATCCCGCGTCAATTGATTCCACCACCCCCTCCTCCGCAATGCTTGCCTCCAGATTTGAAAAACAACCTTCGTAACTGACGGCAATGAGTTACGGAGTGGTGCAGAGTATAGTATAGTGTGTAAAGAGAAATCCCCCATGCACCTCCGTTCCAGAGTATAAGCAGGGTCTGTCCTATCCCCGTACCACAATTCATTTAAGACGAGAATGTGGGAGGCCATGTAGTACGATAAAATGTCACAGGTCGCCAGTCCCCCACAGTATGTAGAGCGGAAGCATGTCCGTAATGCAACTCTCGCCACTCCCCCGGTCCACAAGAACTGTCCCAGAGACGCATTTACCTGTCGGAACCATCTGGGAGGAATTGGGTAGGGGTGATTTTGCAGGTGGTATAATAAGCGGTGGAGCAAGACCATCTTAAAGATAGCTGATCTACCATAAATGGACAGTGGCATATGGGACCAAGTCTTAAGATCCTCCCATACACATTCCCATACTGGAGCCAAATTTCTGTCCCACGACATGGTGGGCGAATCCGACAAGAATACTCCCAGATATTTAATCCCCCCTGTAACCACACAAACCGACAAGGCTCAGGAGCCCAGAACCGCTGTCTCCCCAAGGACCCAGAGAGTGGACTTCCGGGGGTTCATATATAATCCAGATGACTCCCTGAAGGTCTGCATGATGCGAAGCAACCTCGGCCTCGTCCTGTCTACATCGTTAAGAAAAAATAGCACATCGTCAGCGTACAGTGCAATACGGTCCGACAGTCCGTGCACCCATTCAAAGCCAGACACCTGTGCATCAATTCACACCCAGGCGGCCAAGGGTTCCATAGCCAATGCAAACAAGTACGGAGACAAGGGGCAGCCCTGTCTGGTGCCACGTCCAATGGAAAATATGGAGGATGTAGAACCAGCTACGTGCAGCCCCGCGTAAGGTCAGTGTAAAGCAATGTCAGGTAGGACAAGAAGCGTGGTCCGCTATTCAGCCTGCGTAAGAGCGCGAATAGATACACCCAACTAAGGGAATCAAATGCCCTATCCATATCTGTCAGTGACATCGCTGCTTGTGCACCCAACCACTGGATGGCTGCAATAGCAACATGCGCTTGACGAATATTGTGACGTGTCGCTCTCTGAGGCATAAAGCCAGCCTGATCGGGATGCACTATGGTAGTGATGTGATACCGAAGACGATTGGCCAAAGCTCTGGCCAAGATTTTGGCCTCTACGTTAAGTAGAGAGATGGGGCGATATGACGCATGTTGCTCAGGGGTCGACCAGGCTTGTGGAACACCACTACTTCTGCGTGTCTCCAGTCACGAGGGAGACAGCCCCGCTCCTTGGCCTCCTCCAGCACTCTCAGATAGTGGGGCCCTAACTACAAAAAGGCCTCCCCAGAGTGGAGGTCCCCCAGGGCGGCGCCCAGCTCCTGCTCTGTAAGCGGAAGATCTAGCTCCGCACGCGCCTTGCCGTACAAAGCCTTAGGCAGAAGGTCGTCAAGAAAATGGCCTATCACATCCTCGTGCAGACACTCTCTGGGGCATACAACTCCGCATAGTACGTGCAAAACTTTCAGCAATTTTTGAGGAATCCGTAAGGGACTCCCCACCCGGGCCGACGATACCAGGGAGGGCCTGGGGGTATAATACCCCCTGACACAACCTGTGGAGCAGCTTACTGGACTCAACCCCCGCTGGTAGATCCTTCTACGGGTCGCCAGCCAAGCCAGGTGGGCCTCATCTAATAAGAGGTCTGCATATCCCTGTTGTGCTAGCAACAATTGCTGACGGACCTGGCCACACCCGTGACCCCTACTGCGGTTTTCCAGATCGATAATGGTAGCCTCAGACTGTAAAAGGGACTCCTTACATGCTTTGCGGGCTGCCGCACAGAAGGAGATGTCGACACCCCGTATATTGGGCTTCATTGCCTCCCAAGGAGGTTCAGCCCCCGCAACTAATCCTATGTTAAGTGTCAAGTAGCAGTCAATCGCACTTTCTACATACTCCCTGTAGTCTTCCTTCTGTAGATTCCAGACTGAGAGAGGCCATCGGAAGGGTTGTCGAACCCGGCCCACCTGTAAGGTAAGGGCTACCCACGAGTGGTCTGATAGACCCCACGGGAGGATATTGGCCTCCACCACCCTCCAAACGGGAGTAGGAATCGTGCACCACCGGGAGAAGGGTCCACCCAATCAAGCCCTAACACTAGGGAGTGTAGTTTGGTGGGCTGGCGGACATCCATACATCCCCCAGGCCTCCACCGATCTCTGGCCACTTCCATCACATCATTCCAATCTCCCCCGACTATGGACCAGCCCTCTGGTATACCCACCCACAAGGTCATAAGTCACTCCACTAAGACTCAAGAGAGCGGCGGGGGCATAAACCCAGCCCAGTACCATATGCACTTCACAAACCGTGCCCTGAAGGAACAAATACCTCCCCTGGGTGTCAGCCCACGTCTTAACATGTTTGTAGGGAACCTGACGGTGGATCAGTATTGCCACCCCCTGTGACCTGTTTACAAACCCGGCGTGGAACACCTGGATGTAGCCATAACGTTGAAAGCATTGTGCCTTCGTCCCCATAAGATGCGTCTCTTGTAGCATGAGAATGCCAGCATGGGCCCTTTTAGCCTATTGGAGAATAGCCCTACGTTTGATCTTGTCCAACGCCCCCCTGACGTTCCAACTTACTATCCGAAGGGTACCAGAGTGGCACTAATGAGAATCACTGTTGCATAGAAGCATGCTTGGTGTATGCATGATGGCTTTATGCTAGTGTAGACTAGAGCGATCAGAGAACAGGAACAACAACCCAACAACCCCCCACCCCCAACCCCCAACCCTATACCTCAAAACAGCTGAAGTATCTGTTGCGGCAGGAGTGGCCTGCGCTCTCCAACAGGTGTTCCTGGCCCACACCCGCCAATGAATCCCCCCCTTACAGCCCATCTTCAATAGGCGCTCCCTCCGTCGGCTAGGTCCGGCAGAGGTTATGGCCCACTTTCCTGCTTTTCTGGTCTAAGGCCACAGTAACCAAGTCTCTCGGGAGCAACGTTCCCCACAGTACCTATGAGGCTGAGACATGCTGCTGCTGGGCGGATCCGGCCCGGAAGGAGTCTCTGCCTGATCTAAATCGAAGTCTGGACCTGGAGCGATTAGTCCCTTTGGGTTTCGGCTTGGGCGGCTTATGGACCACCTCACTGGACGAGGAGTCGGATTCCAATCTGGGCTGCGTATGTGGACGAAGCTTCACCGTCTCGTCAGTCCACTGAAAGGCCTCCTCCGGCGAGTCGAAAAACAGGGTGCGGGACTGATAGACCACCCGCAGATGGGCTGGATACAACAAGGCATAGGATTATTGGAGAACTTGAAGACGGGCCTTAGCCGCAGGAACGATTGTCTCGGCTGTTGCACCAGTCTCGTATAATCAGGAAATATCAGTATACGTGAGTTGTCATATAGTAACGTTTCCCTGGCCCTGCCTTCTGCTTCCTCCACTCGCGTTGCCAGACCCCGTTTGACGGTCTGCAGTGAAGCAACTCTTTTTTGCAGGGTAGTGACTACATCTTCTACTCCGGAGATTCTAGTCTTGGCCTCCGTGATCCACCCCACTGTGTTGCACAGGTCCTGCCAAAGCAACATAACATCAGAGCCGACTGCCCTAATTTTAGCGTCCAGGGCGTCCCTGGATTGCGTAATGGCTGCCATGAGCGCGGCATTGTCAGGCATGCCTCCCTGCGCTCCAGGCTCAGGTGCAGTGGTCACAGGGCCAGTAAACTTATCAAACGTGCTCTGTTTAGAGGAGCCCCCCGTTTTATCTTTAGTCATGATGTCCTCTGAACACCAGCCTGGCGGACCACCCCACTCCAGGTCACGGTGCAGTTCAGGCGGGACAGTGGGGCCACTTAGGCGCGAAGTTGTGGAGGGGCTCACTACCACATACACCACCAGTTCGCCACAGCAAAATCCAATGGGGCCCGAGCACTCTCAAGTGGACCGGGTCCCGAGATCAGGCCGCTGCTTCATCGTGCAGGATATATCCAGGGCCAGAGGCACGGAGCTCGCCACTGGCCCCACCAATCACGGGCACCACCTCACGTGTACGGGCTTACCAAGCCCCGCAGCAGGGCCACCAAAGGATGTGGTCGCGACCCGGTCTGGCCGCCGAATGCAGGATCCCCCAAGCGATGGGAGGGGGCAGGGGTCCAGGGCCCTTCACTCCATGCCCATGGGCAACCCCACCCCACCGCAGCCACATCGCAGCCCACTGGCGTCTGCACTGGCGGCCTCCAGGACGACCTCCACCCCGTCCAATGCCAGTATTCACCCCCAGAGATCCAGGGGTTATCTAGGCCTTTCTCTGCCCTCTCAGGGGGGTCTTCAACTCTGGTGATGTCAGCAACCCCACTGACCGGGATCTTCTGAGTCCCCACTTGCCCTCTGTTTTCCACTCTCCCCTGGGGGGTGGTGCGACCTGATATGGCCGCCGAGACAGAACTGCACCTCAGGGGGGAGGGGAGGTGCGGGTATCCACTCACCGGGTGTTTTTGAGCTGCAATCTTCGGTGGGCCCCCTACTGCTGCACAGGTCTGAATCGCCGGAGGCCCCATCAGGCCCGCATGTTGAAGCTCTCCCTCAGCCACTCTCGCAGCTCAGCATGGCCGCCCGCCACAACGGCGGGGATCAGGGAGGGGAGGGGCCGCAGGCACGGAGAGGTCCTCCAGCCGGGAGCAGAGTGACGCAACCAGCCGGCCTCTGCTGCACCGGATTCCCCTCAAAGCGCCGACATCTAACAAGCGCTCCGCTACCTGCACCTCACAGCCCGGGGGTCCACAGCGCCACTGACAGTCCTCCTGTGGCACGGCAGGCGAGCGCGAGGACCCGCCTCAGCTCTGCCATATGCAGGCCGCGAACCAGGCCGCCACCCCTACACCACAAAAGGCGACGATCCAAGAGCGCTTCAGGGCACAGATTGTAGCCCCCACCTATACTTGGTCCAGGATATGCTCCGATCCACAACTCCGACCGGAAAAGCAGGCTAATTTACAGGATGCTTGCTTAGGCTGAGTGGAGCTCACCTAGCACACGTCTACCATCTTGGCTTGCTAGGCCACGCCACCCCGGTGTTCAACTTTTATGTGAGAAAATTACATTGTGTTTAAGAAAGTATGGGATTAAGCACTCAAGGGTGGCATTATACCATCCCATTGTGAATGGTCAAGTGGAGAGATTCAACAGAGTTTTTAAGGAAGTGATACAATTGGAATTAAACTCAGGGCTTCCTTGTAGGAAACCTTTACAAAGTATGCTCTAATAATATAGAATAACTCGCATTTGGCAACAGTAAAAATGCCATTTGAACTTTTGAGAGGAAGGAAACCTGCTTCCAGTTTAGTGACATGGTGGCTAATGGTGAAGAAAAGTAAAAACTTGGTGTTGAACATGATGATGAAATGAGGGAAAGGTTGAAGCAGCATCATATGTGAACAGGAGCATGCCGTAATGGTGGAGTAGAATTTCCTAAGGTGATGGTTGGTGCAGTATGTTTGAGTGAAGAAACCTGGAATCATTGATTACGGGAAACACCGGTGGTCAGAGCCACTGAGGTTCAGCAAAGGGTTGGGAAGTGTGGTTCAATTGGAGGATGGTAAAACATGGAATTCACGTACCATCGTGGTGTTTAAGAATGTGATTGAGTGTGACAGGAATAAATTAAAAGCATGAGGATGGATGTGATGGTTACATGATGGGTAATATTGATAGTGAGGAATCAGTGGATCTGGAAAGGTCATTGTGAATGTATGAAGGTGTCCTTGGACAAAGGAACATATGTCCCTAAATTGCAGATGGGTGTAGGAGATGTGAGTAAAGTCTCGGTGACCCAAAGTAAAGCGTTGAGGCGCAGTGAGCAGGAGAAGAAGGTACCGGCCTACCTGGTGTAGGAAACTGGGTTTTTCTTGCAGTAGGGATGACCACGAGGGAAAATTAAATAAATAATTAATTTTCCCTTGTCGCCGTCTGTCGAAATCCGCCCCCATCAGGCCCCACCGATCTTACCTGCCTGGGCCGTGGCTGCATAGACTCCATAACTCTAAATCAAGTTGTTTTTATTTACAATCAAGGTAATTGCCTCTCGTCAGCAGGGAGCAGGTAGGTATGTGGGGTGCCAAGTAGACTGCCAAAATATTAAAGGTAAAATACCTCTACCGGCCTGCAGGTGCGGAACCAAGGCTCGTCAGCCCAAATCGCTCGAGGGAGCTTAAATACATTAACAAAGTAGGTCGCACACTGCTCGTCATACCCGCAAATAGCCCCATAGAACTCTGGATAATGTAGACGAGCCTTGGTTCCGCACCTGCGCGCCGATAGAGGTATTTTACCTTTAATATTTTGGCAGTCTACTTGGCACCCCACATACCTACCTGCTCCCTGCTGACGAGAGGCAATTACCTCAAAACACGTGTCCAGGGATGGCATTATAGTGACATACTCGTGGCATAGGCGTACTCACCGTTGCTACTACATTATCCAGAGTTCTATGGGGCTATTTGCGGGTATGACGAGCAGTGTGCGACCTACTTTGTTAATGTATTTAAGCTCCCTCGAGCGATTTGGGCTGACGAGCCTTGGTTCCGCACCTGCGCGCCGATAGAGGTATTTTACCTTTAATATTTTGGCAGTCTACTTGGCACCCCACATACCTACCTGCTCCCTGCTGACGAGAGGCAATTACCTCGAAACACGTGTCCAGGGATGGCATTATAGTGACATACTCGTGGCATAGGCGTACTCACCGTTGCTACTACATTATCCAGAGTTCTATGGGGCTATTTGCGGGTATGACGAGCAGTGTGCGACCTACTTTGTTAATGTATTTAAGCTCCCTCTAGCGATTTGGGCTGATGAGCCTTGGTTCCGCACCTGCGCGCCGGTAGAGGTATTTTACCTTTAATATTTTGGCAGTCTACTTGGCACCCCACATACCTACCTGCTCCCTGCTGACGAGAGGCAATTACCTCGAAACACGTGTCCAGGGATGGCATTATAGTGACATACTCGTGGCATAGGCGTACTCACCGTTGCTACTACATTATCCAGAGTTCTATGGGGCTATTTGCGGGTATGACGAGCAGTGTGCAACCTACTTTGTTAATGTATTTAAGCTCCCTCGAGCTATTTGGGCTGACGAGCCTTGGTTCCGCACCTGCGCGCCGGTAGAGGTATTTTACCTTTAATATTTTGGCAGTCTACTTGGCACCCCACATACCTACCTGCTCCCTGCTGATGAGAGGCAATTACCTCAAAACACGTGTCCAGGGATGGCATTATAGTGACATACTCGTGGCATAGGCGTACTCACCGTTGCTACTACATTATCCAGAGTTCTATGGGGCTATTTGCGGGTATGACGAGCAGGGTGCGACCTACTTTGTTAATGTATTTAAGCTCCCTCGAGCGATTTGGGCTGATGAGCCTTGGTTCCACACCTGCGCGCCGGTAGAGGTATTTTACCTTTAATATTTTGGCAGTCTACTTGGCACCCCACATACCTACCTGCTCCCTGCTGACGAGAGGCAATTACCTCGAAACACGTGTCCAGGGATGGCATTATAGTGACATACTCGTGGCATAGGCGTACTCACCGTTGCTACTACATTATCCAGAGTTCTATGGGGCTATTTGCAGGTATGACGAGCAGTGTGCGACCTACTTTGTTAATGCTATGGCCAGTTATCTTAACAGCAGGTGGGTTTGTTTGTTTCATCACTGTACTCATTAATGTAGGTAGGTGATTGGCCGGAAGAAAACAATGAGACAGCGCTTACGACCTAGAAGTAGGTGGTAAACCTATCAAAAAAAGGCTTTCCTGAAGGTCCTCCATCTGTGCAAAAGAGACCATAATGTATTGCCATGCTGGATTTGTTCTCATACTTCCCTTCCAAAGACTCAAAGGGGGAGATGTGGGCCTATGATCTCAAAATCATTTGACTGGAAGGAAGAGTGTGCTAATGCTAATCCTCATGCCCATTTTAATCACCAAAGTAACAAAAATGTGGCCTTATCACCCTGGAAGAACTGGAATTGCCAGTTCCTCATGAAGACATGTACTGTTCTGCCATCTATTTAGCAGATACTGCCACACATTTAGCAGCTACTGCCACAGGACAGTTTGGCTAAGAAGGAAATGGCCTTCTGTTAGAATGGCTGTGGAGCTGCGGAATCAGAGGCCTGGTTCTGAAGTGGCTTGCCTCCTTCTTCGAAAACCGCATGTAAGAAATCGCAATACTGGTTGGCTAGGGAATGTGCCTAACCCAGGCAGAAACAGCCACCCTAGTCAGGGCAAGGGAGTTACATGCTGAAGATAACCCCTGCTCACCCCCTTGGTAGCTTGGCATGAGTAGTTAGACTTATCCCAGAGGCAATGTGTAAAGCGTTTGCACAACACAATAACGCAGCAGTGACACACTAGGTACACCACAAAAGAAACTCTTCACAAGGTTATATAAAAAATAGCCTTTGTATTACTCATAAAACACATTAGAGTGTAATCACATATATACACTGTGCCACATGGCACTTGGTATGAGTTTACAGGGATTAGATACACTACAAGGCCAATCGGGCCACTGTCATCATGTCACAACTCACAGGTAGTGAAAACAACCAGTAACTATTGGCAATAGTGTACTTAGCATAAACACATTAGGCAGAAAATATCATAAAGTAATGCACCATCTGAACCACTTGCATCTACGCACATACTACAAGTCCATAGGCATAACATAATTTTCTACCATCATTGTACATATCCTGCAGGTCCATATCTCATAAACCTATCATGCCCCCATTAGACATAGGCAAATCACTGTAGTAACCACTTGTGCCATGTCCAGGTCATGGAAAGAATCTCACAGAACCTAATCACAACAGGGCAAACAACTTCATTCTGTGAGGCAATATTTCTCCGCTCCCTCCCTTCAGAAGTTGTAGAAATGTTGTGGTACATCCCGATCCGGGGGCCCCAACTGGGCTCGCCCGGTGATACCACTGACCAGAATTACCCCCAGCACCAAGCAACTGTGTAACTGCCTGCGGCCATGCGGCGCAGCTGTGCACTGTCGGAAATGCAGGGATAATGTTGATGCTACCTTAGCACGCAAGTGAGGTCTGCCACTGGCCCCTTGGGCCATAAAACAACAGCACGGCCCATGACCATAGGCCCCCTGGCCCCCAAGGCACTCAACCTCTTGCACTGAAGTCGTTTCACGGGGGCCCAAGAGGTTCTTGTGCCTGCACCACACCTCGGCTGCAAGACTTCAAAAGGAGTCCCCGCTGGTCCTGCATACGTGGAGAGTTCCTTCTCCCTGGTGAGCCGCCTCTCCCGCTACCAAGGGGGGGAGGCGGGAAGTCACAAAATTGAGCCCGCGAGGCTCCGGTTCTTCTTCTTTAGAAATCGCAGGTCGAGGAGCCTGCGAGGCGCTGGCTTCACCTGCTGCGGGGCCCCGACCACAACCAGGCAACCTTCACCTGTCTTCCTGCTACTGGATGGTCGTCCTTAAGCTGAGTGAAGTCTCCGTCGGTTGGGCTTCTTTCCTCCATCATGCGAGCCCCGCCTGGAACCAGGCTTTCGACTCTGCCTGACTTCCTGCTCCGGCTCTGCTTCCTCTGGCTAGCCCTGCCCACGGTCAGGCTCTCATTGCCTGACGTCCGGTTCTCAGGCACCGAATACAGAGAAAAGTCTCTGCAACTTCTCGGGCTCCTGGACAAATTTACCGGTGCCCACCAGGCACTTCTGGCTCCAGCGCTTGTTATGAGCACAGTTGATGCCCTCTCCTCAGGCTCTGGGGGCAAGCTGCAAAGCTCCCACCACACACAGCACTGAGCAGGGGGGTGGGGCGCCAACACGCACACCGGCTGCTCCACCTTCTTCAAGGAACTCACCACCCTCACTCGTGCTGGTCCGGGAGCAGAGCAAAAAGTGCTCCTCCCAAGTTTCGGCAGTCTCTGCTCGGAGTCAGAAAGCGCTCACCTGATGCTAAATCCCAGGAATCACTCAGGGCAAAAATGCGTCCAGTTAGGCCAGCTCACAGGGCCCTACAGCAGAGGGACAATCCTTTGTGGTGGTTCCTCCTGGTGCCCTGTGTGAGAAAGTGCCATCTTTCTTGCATGGTGTGCCCCCACGTTTTGCTAAATTGCTGAATGTACTTTTACTGAGTGCACCCTGGACTCCTGCCAACCAGGTGCCCAGGGCCTATGTTCCTTCCTTAAACCACACAAACTCCAAATTGGCAAACCCTGGCCACATGTCAGCCCCTAGTAAATGGTACCCTAGGTACCCAGGGCCTTGTGACCAGAGAAGGCCTCTGAGGGCTGCAGCACTCATTTGTGCCACCCTTAGAGGCCCTGTACCCTTACACACACACACTGCCTTTGCAGGCTGAGTGTCTGGGTGCAGGACAAAATGAAGAGTCGACATGACACACCTCTCTGTGTGCCATGCCCATCACCTACACTGCCATGGCATATATCAGCCACCCCTCTGGCTGGGTGCCTTATGCCCATGGTGTAGGCACAGGAGCAGGAGCCCTGTGCCCCTACAGCACCCAGGTCCACTGTAAGTGCAGTGCTGCCATTTAAGAGTACATGGTGCTGAGAGCTCGTCAAACACGAGCTCCACAGCACCATAATGGCAACACTAAAGACTGGAAAGTTTGGTATCAAACTTCTCAGCACATTAAACCCACCCTGATGCCAGTGTGGGATTTAATGTACCAAGCACCCCAGAGGGCATCTTAGAGATGCCCCCTTACAACTAACCTACAATCTACAATCCACGTCTGCTCTGAGGCTGCCCAGGCTGCCACACAGCAGACACGTTGCTGGACCCCTAGGTGGGGGAGCCCCTGCTCTCCCGGGCCTGCAACAATGCACATCCTGGGTGAGGTGATAAATCTCCTCCCCCAGGATGAGCAAAGGGAAGCTTCAAAGGCATGCCGCCTCTTGGAGCTTCCCCAGGCCACTGCAACCCCCCACTCTGGCGGGAAGCTTGGCTGGAAACCCCATACAAGGACAGGGGATGTGCCAGCCTGCCCACCCCACCCCTCAGGTGAGGGAGGCGAGGTGAAGCACATCTCTGGGCTCTCGCCATCTTGAAGATGGGAGGCCCTACCCTATCAGGATTAGGCTCCTGCTCCCCTCCCACAGGAGAGAGGCAGGATAGGGGGTGTACCCACCCCAGGACAAGGACCCATTGGTCCCTGGCCTTCACCTACCTTTAACGCCCCTAAATCTAGTATTTAGGGGCACCCTGAACCTTCCTTCCCCAGATTCCAGATTCAAAAGACTACAAGAAGAAGCAAGAAGAACAAAGACCTGCCTTGCAGCTGCTAAAAAGGGATGAAGACACCAACTGCTTTGGCCCCAGCCCTACCGGCCTGTCGACTCCCGAACCTGCACCAGCGCGGCATTTCTCGTGGCCAGCAACCTCACCAACCCCGGAGTACCTGGCTACCTTTTGGCTCTAAGCCCCTGGGACTCCCATGAGTAGAGGCTCTACTCAGAAACCTATTTCTAATCCCTGGCAGCAGCCCGGAACCGCGAACCCAGCACACTCTGCACCAGCCAAGCCTGGCCAGTGCCGGAGTGGACAAAGACCCTGAGGACGACCCCACGGCGACTGTGACCCCGAGTCCGGCACCCAAGGACCCCCCTCGACATTCCGGAAGAAACCTGCAGCCTCGGAACAAGGTGCCCCCCCAACCGCGATCATCAGAGGGTAAGATTTCCCGACACCAAAAGGCACCCCTGCACGCGGCCCCCTGTGCCCAATCCCGGGGTACCCACCTAACCTACAACTACCCAACTTACCTCTCGAAGTGGTGGTGGCACCTGAAGCATCCTCGTCCCCGAGCTTGCAGCCTTTTTCCTAACCGGAACATTCCCATTGATTTCCATTGAGCGCCCGACGGCTCAAAAGCACCCTGCACCCAGCCGCCCGAGTGGCCCTGGCAGTGCAATCTCTACACTAGCCTACTTCCCCACTTGCCCTGAGTGAGTGACCAGGAGCCCAGCTCCCACAGCCGCGTGGCCTGCGAGTCAGCAGCCACCAAACCAGGCCCCCCTATTCCTCACAGGCTAACATTGGGCCTAACTCTCTCTGCACCCGGCCGTCCTGAAACCGCTGAGGGTGAACTGACTGTACCTACCTGACACTGGGAGACCCCTGAGTCTATGCCCAGAACTTGAACTCTGCCAGTCGAGAACTTACCCTTAAACCGCTAACTTCATTTTCCTCATAGGGTAACATTGACTGGCTTTTTCTTGGAAATTCTTCTAAGTGTGAACTTTTCAAAACTCAAAATATTCACCAAAAATCAGCCGAGTACCAAAAACGAATTTATTCACCTGCTCTTAGGTGAGCTCCCAGTGCTGGATCTTGGTGCCCAGCACTGCCTCTGAAAAGTACCCACAACTATACTTACCTTTAACTCATTTTTCTTCCATAGGAAACCATTGACTGCTTTTCTATGAAATTTCTTCTAAGTGTTGATTTCTGCAATTTCTAAATATTCCTCAAAAATCGTATAACATCTGAAAACGTAATTACTTACCTGTTTTGGATAAATGTCCCAGTACTGAGTCTAGCCACCCAGTACTGGATTACAAAAGTAACGATAACCTACTGTACCTGTAACCTATATTTCCTTCCATAGGGAATCATTGATTGTTTGCTCTGAAATATTTTCTAAGTGCTCACTTTTGAAATAGCTAAATATTAGTTAAAAATCACTACAGTACCAAAGTCGACTTTCAACAGCTGATTCTGAGAACTGACCCAGGACTGGATCTAGGATTCAAGCCTGGACTTACAAAAGTAATCTAAAAAGTAATCTGTTGCATATAATTTGAATTTAGCATTGAGCTCAATGTATTGTGTTTAGAAATAGAGTTGCTTACTGCAACTATTTGTAACTGTTTACTAAAAAGTCTATTGCATATACAAAAGTATTTTTATGAAACATCTCCTGTCGAGAAAGTATATTTTAATTCCAAGTGTTGGTTCTAAAATAAAACAAGCATATATTTTTTATATACAAACCATTGGCCTAGAGTTCAGTTATTGAGTGTGTGGAACTATTTGCTGACTGAGTGTGTACAACAAATGCTTTACACGTCCTCTGATACTGCCTTACTGCTCGACCAGGCTACCACTTTGGAGAGTAAGGTTATATCTAACTTTAACCTCTGTTAAACCCTTGGGGTCTGTGGACTCTGTACACCCTGTACCTATTAAGGAACAGTATATACAGAGCCACTTTCTCACACCCAGCAGCCCTCTTCATCCTTCAGATCAAAGTAAGCACAAACACATGGGGACACAGCCCCAAGATTTATACCACTTTCAGTCTTTGTTCTGCCCTGGCACAGATCACTGGACCTAGTCCAAACCAGTTCTTGGGGGCACTTAACAAGTGCACAACAGTCTCCATTGTCAGCGTAGACTCAGGCCCAGACACACCACAGGGGGCGGAGCCAGCATTGTGGAATGCAGGTGCAGTCCTATTCAGGGTCAGTTGCTACTCCTCCCACTACTCCAAATGCATATTGGCCTATTCAGCCTAGTGCTGACTCACCCAGCCCCTCTGGAGCAACTGCACCTCCCCAGTCATCCAGAGTCAGACATGCAATACACATCAGGCAGGCACAAAGACACATAGCACACAGAAATGCCCACTTCTAAAAGTGGCATTTCTAAAATAGGGATAATAAATCTGTGAACACCATTACTCAGCATTTATTACCACTATTCCAAACATACCAAAGTTGATCACGCTACTACTCTCATGTCAGGAATTAACAGTGAAACACATATCAGGAAATCCCCAATGCATTCCTATGAGAGGGCAGCCTCACAGTAGTGAAAACCCAAATAGGCTGTTTGTCACTACCAGGACCTGCCACACAGTTAGGGCACATGTCCTACCTTTTACCTACATTATACCCTGCCCATAGGGCTATTTAGGGCCTACTTTAAGAGTGACTGATATGTAGTAAAAGGGGAGTCACAGATGTGGCACCTACTTTATGTGCCATGTCACAGTGGCAGTAAACTGCCAGCACAGGCCCTGCAATAGCAGAGGCCTGAGACAGGTTTGAAAGGCTAATTTGGTGGGTGGCACAAGCAGCACTGCAAGCCCACCAGTAGCATTTAATTTACTAACCCTGGGTAAATGAGATACCACTTTACAAGGGATTGATAGGTAAATTAAATACGTCAAACTGGTGTAGACCAATCTTACCACGTTTACCATAGAGAGCACATGCACTTTAGCACTGGACAGCAGTGATAAAGTGCCGAGAGTCCTAAAGCCACCAACACCAGGTCAGAAAAAATACTAAGAGGAAGGCAAAAGATTCTGGGATGACCCTGCAAAAAGGTCCAAGTCTAACACCATACCTTCCAAGTTACTCAAAGACATTTTTGTTCGGAAAGTTGCCTCTGCATCAGGGGTGCCACAAGGTTCTATCTTAAGCCCTACCCTATTCTATACATGCACCCGGTGGCAGAGATAGTCGAGTGACACCATGTTACAATTGTGCTTATTGTAGATGATACACAACTGATTGTATCTCTTTCCCAGGAAATAGAGGGTGCTGCTGCACAATTTAGGTTGGATGGAGAACTGCCTCAGGCTTAACGCCAATAAAACAGAGTTCCTCATTGTGGGTAAAGCTCCCTCTGTATGGTCTTCGGCCTGGTGGCCAGATGTCCTAGGTGTTGTTCCAGTCCCTAAACAAAAAGTAAAACATCTAAGAGTATAGTTTGACCCTAAGCTGACTTCCGATAGCCAGGTAGGTTATGTTGCCGGGAAGTGCTTTAATACACTAAAAATGCTGAAAAAGATCATGGATCTTCTCCGATTGGCAGCCAGAAAAACCATAGTCCAGGCTCTGGTCACAGCTCAGCTGGACTACTGTAATAGTCTTTATATCGGGGCCACCCAGGGGTGACTTGAAAAATTACAGAGAGTTCAAAACGCAGCTGCACAGTTAGTGCTGAACTTACCTAAACGTGTTCCCTCGGGCCTCGCCCTGGTGGAGCTGCATTGACTTCCTCTAAAAAAGAGACTCTCTTTCAAAGCAAGGTGTCTGTGTCACAGGATCTTTAATGACAGTTGCCCTCAGTTTTTATCCTCTATGGCGAACTATACTTTCTCAATCGTAGATCATAGTCTTAGATCATCTGGAGGCAAGTTAGATGTGGTTCCCTCCTTAAAAAAGCTCAGATTGGTGGCTGTTTTGGGGGTTGTTGCGCTGCCACTTTGTGGAACAACTCACCCATTCATTTTAGGATGGAATCCTTGGCTTGGAAGCAGCTTTGCCTAAAAAGCTTAAGACCTGGTTATTCCAGCTCCCTTAGGGCTTATTGGAGTTGCATTTTTCAGGTTGCTTCAAGGTTCTGTATTCAGGTTGGGTGTAGGATCCTGGACAATCCTAGCATGGGGACATTCCTTTGGGAGTAACCAGGTGCTTTAGAAATCAACGTATTATTAGTATTTATATTGGTACCAGGTAAACAGGCATGCATGCACATCTGAGTGGCCCTATTATTAAACTTGAGAACCCTTTTTCAGCACCTGTAGGCTCTTTAGCTTATGTCAACTGGGGTGTGAGCACAGGGCCCACCAGGCTTGTCCCCCTGTACTACAAAGCTATCCCCAAGCCACATTAATGGTCTCTTCTGGCCTTGTCGGATATGCAGAGGAACAGCAACCAGCCAGCAAATGCACAACAGAACCAGTGCTTGTGAACTTGGTCCAAAAGGTCCATTGTTCCAATTTTTGTCCCTTCATAGTGGCAAATTGAAATCCATGTTTGAGGGAGGAGCCAGTCCAAACTGCTGCAATCCTCAATTGTTTTACCTTTGTGGCTACAACATTTGTGATGAAAGCTACCTACTCCAAACTTCAGAGTTCCTAACCCTAGCAAAAAAACAGATTATTTTCTTTTATTGTGGGCAATGATGAGAAATGGTTTGCAAACCACAGAACAGATCCACATGCTAAACATATTTTTACAATATCTCTTAAGCTGTTGGGGTTAGAATGATATACTATTTGTAGCAGTAGTAGTGGTTTTATAATTATTATTTTCATGATTGTGCTATTCTTTTTATCGATTGGAAAGCTTTTGATATTTTGATACTAACACACCTGTTTACTTAGAAAAACAATATTTCAAAGAAATATTATTGTTGTTGCTTGTTGATATTCCCTTTAATTATGTTTTTATTTTTGTAAGTTCTAAAGGTAACAGGTGTAATATTAAAATATTAAGAAATTTAATGGTATTCAGTGTATCAACTTCGGAAGGATGAAAGATTGAGTTGGTCTTACGTAAAAGTTTTGGGCCTCATAAATTACTTTATTCAATCTAGTTTCTCTTATCTCAGAATAACCGCAGCTACCATACCAAATCTCTAAGGTCCTCCGGTGGATCTTGTTCTGTGCTGAAAGGGACCAGAATACTTAGCGGATAAACAATTATCCTAGGAAGAACTGGAATAAGATAATTGTTAACATTCAATAAATTGATGTAACCTCACAGGTAATTTCTACCTCTTGGTCAGTTGATCATAATCAAATCAATTCTTAGCCACGGCATATAATGAAACAGAATCAGCAGAGTATTTTATCTTGATCTGTATTTTTATCTAATTTGAAATTAATTAGCATACAACCTAAATTTAAATTAGATCAGATTTAATAAGCATTGACAAGCTTGAGAAATCTAGATACGAAGGGACGCTATCTTCCTCAGCCGAGGTAGATTTTATCCTAAAGAACTAAATTTATAGGAATATCAGTTGTTTCTCATACCAACCCTCTTAATGAAAGTTTAGTATATTCCAAAGGACCAGTTCCAGTTTATGGATAGGATTGTCTGCCCCTGTCCGCACTGCAACGTTAATGCCACAGCTGCTCTGCCGTGAACCCTTTCAGCCAAAAAGGTTCCACTACACAAGCATACCAGCCGGTAGCAAACGCAGTATTTTGTCACAGTTCACGTTGCTTCTGGATGTCCCAATCGTCAGTCTCTCTACTTCAAAATGGGTAGAGGGGAGAACCGAACCTTTAGTTTAAAATGTAGGCAATTATACTCCATTGATTTCTGGTTTACACCCTTTGACATCACCAAATTGTCAAACCACTCTGTCCCATTGGTCAAATTCGATAGGAAGAGATGACGTGGTAGGTAAAAGTATACAAATCCCGAAAAATTAAGTAATCCATTTTTTGCATTTTCCTTAGGTCCACTGTACTTTAGTCATATATTTGGTTGTGACGTTTAGTAAGTAGGCAAGTTAATGTTCTCATCCCTTGTCTGTCCTTTCCCCAGCATATGCTCTAGTAAGTAACAATTTTGTTGCAAGTATAGTCAAGCAAGCTACAAGCGTGAAAGAAATTGAGTGTTAGAGCACAAGTGGAAACTTTACGAAAGTTTCCCATAGGCTTCAGACTATTCAATTCATAAGCTCATACTAGGAAAGAAAGCAAGTTTGAAGGTCTTTATTGGGTTAAAATATGAATCTCAAATTATACAAAACAGTACATTAGTTCTTCAATAAGGCAGATTAATATTATCTCAATATGAATTGCAATTCATATAAGTATAAGGTACCCATAGAAATGTTAACCCTTCCCTATTATTTTACATATAATTGTGTGTTTCTTTGCACATTATAGGTCAATACATCATAGAGGATTTAAAAGCACATTTGAAATAAACTGTTACAAGGAACAAAATATAACATCACTTTGTGCAACCTCTATTTTTCTCGTCAATGTCAGTGCGGACATTACACCTTCTAGTGCCATTAACCATTTTTCTAACACATGAGAAATGCTGCGTTATTTATTTACCATATTCATTTATGCATGAGAACATATATCAATATAATTGTTAAACTTCACATCAAACTGTTAAGTGTTATCAGAAACCTGTTTCTAACATTCTGCATACTTTTACGATGCAGTATCTAAGTCACACTTCATTTCTGTGTTTTCTTAAACTTGATAACCTATCACACATTTGCCATTATCGTAAAAACAATGTCACAAATCATTTTCAGTATAATATTGTCATAAATAGATATAAGAAGCATTTGCTATAAAGGAAAACACCAACTCAAATGATGGAAGGCAAATCGCACAAAAACCAGGGAGCAGACACACAGAATCCCATGAAGAACTGAAAAAGTCACCATGGTCAATAGATTATCAGGATAAAGAGAACCAGGGCACAAGTCGGGGGGTACACGTAGGCACACCGCGTCCACCCACTCTTTTCACAGGGTGTACACCGCCCCCCTGCCAAAAAGTTGGGCCCCACAGAAATATGTTCAAATTGTCCCAGTGTAATTTTCAGACACCGGGACACATTCAGCAGGGCTTGCACGTTGTCTGCTTTTGATTCCCAGCAGCAACGTGCAGGCAGTAAGGGAGCTTTTTTTCACTTCTAGCTGGCCCAGAGTTAAGGGGCCATCATACCTCCTTTTGTTTGAATATCCTGACTGGAGGCGATCTGGAACCTCACACTTAAATGTAAATGCCACAGAGGGGTAACAAAGGTACACAGCTTGTTATCTCTTCACAAGTACCTAAGAGAAGCAGCTTTTGCCTTTGTTCAGTCCCTGTATATAATAGATGCATGCACTGTAAGAATGTCAGGTGTTACACAAATAACAATTTCAAAGGCACTATTTTATTTCTTTTATAGCGCTATGCAACCCAATGCAGGGTGTCAGAGCTCTTTATGTAACATACACATTATACATTGATAATAAATCATGTACATGTGTAAATCAATGTACAAGTGGAGTTACATGAGACAGGGTTAGAAGGTGTAGGAGTCACATGTCCTTCATAGCTCACTGTGCTATATTACAAGGATTACAATTTATGAACTGCATGTAACAAAATGATCTGTGTTCAAAGCATAACCCACTTTACTATCTACATAAAATAAAAATCTGTCATCTGCGTGCTGCAGATTGTGCTTTTCAGGAAATACATTAACTTTCTATACTACTTTGATTCAAATCTGGGACTTCACAAAACACTGATCTCTCCAGCAAGTGCATTAACCTCCTAAATTATCTCACCAGCATTATTATTCCTTGCGATTTACTAGGCACTTTTACAGCAGATGCCTTAACCCATAAAATATTTTAAAAAACAGATTTTGCAACCAATTAAACGAAACAGATTTACTGCCATGCTTCTCCTTGTTGTCAATTTCCTTGTGTCAGGCTTTAAAAAAATATATATATATTAGTTGAGGCCCAGATTTTGCTTCGGGATTGTGCCACATTTTTTAGCACAACTCCGACATCAAATCTAATTTGTTAAAAATCTGATAATGTGCTTAAATGTACTCATGTTATACCTGATAAACATTTACGAGGACTTAATATCTGATGCCACTTTCTGTGATGTCACATCCAGTGAGGTCACTTCCTGGTATGTTACGTGCAATGTCACGCATCGTGACATCATGCGTCATGATCTCACTTGCCTACTACCTAACCTGCTTAGTCCCCCCACTTCTTTTTAGGTCAAGCCTAGCGTTGCAGTGCATGCACTGCTCGCTTTGCGAGGCATGCAGTATTCAGTATAGCTTGGAAGCTTTGTGGAAGCTCCGCCCAATCTCCGCCCATCTTTTTTATTGGCTTGGATCCTAAATGCTGTCTTCCAATTGGTTTTAGGCTTGTTAGTCCCTCCTCCTGACGGCCATGTTGTCATTGGTATCCTTCCCTGGCTACTAGCCTCTTTACTCCAACACTATTTTCTTCCCTGTGTCCCCCCGATTCCCCTCCCGCAGTCTGTGACTTCTCAGCTCCCCCCTCACGCCCCACACTCCTGTTCGTGCCTTCTTGCCTACCCACACTCCCATTTCAAATGCAATAGGTCTCACGTAAATGTGAGTCCTATTGCATTGCAAATGCTTGTTTGTCGTGGGATTTGCTGGGTGAATTTGCACTCGTTATTCATTGGGTCCGTGACATTGGCTTCTGAGCCGTGTCTTTTGATTGGTCGGCGAGGCGCTTGATATTAGCTTATTAGCTGTGCCGTGGCTTTTGATAGGTCGGCAAGGCGCTTGCTATTAGCTTATTAGCTGTGCCATGGCTTTCGATAGGTCAGCGTGGCGCTTGCTATTAGCTTATTAGCTGTGAGACCAGGAAAGTACACATGCCCTAGGTACAGTTATTTAGCTTCTGCACAACCCCAACATTCCGTCAGATTACGGGCTTCCTTACGCTTCTCCGAATAAGTTTGCTTATCCATTTACATGAATAAGTGTCTATGACTTAATCAGTCAAGGAAATCGATGAACCACGTGACTGAAATAAAATACACTAGTTCCGACGGAGTTCTCAATGTCACTATCTCCGCCCCTTGGCAGCTTCTTTGGAACCATCCGCTCCCGAGAGCCACGCGGCCTGCATTCATGTTACGAGTACGTCATCTCCTGGGACCCCCCTTTCCCCTCCCTCCCACTGCTCCTGGGCACCGCAGCTCCCCGCGGGCCCAGGATGAGCTGCTTCTGCAAATTGCTCCTTGCTGTACAGGGCTAAGCCTATCCTTCGCGGCTTTTACTTGTACCAGTCCTGTCTGCCCTCCACTATTCCATCTTGGCCCTGACCCGCTACAGTTGCGGTAAGGGCTTATCTGTCGAGAGGTACTATCCTACGCTCCACACTCTTCATTTCACTGGGCTTGATAGCGCTTTCATCCCCACCCACAGAAGGGCTATATCTTGCCCTACACTGGTTCCTCGTGGCTGGACTGCCCCTCCCCACCCACCACGGCGCAGGGCTTGATTTCCTCGCACCCACAGCTGTGCGGGGGCAGGCATGGACTAACCCGTACCCACCTCTAACTCAGAATGGGGCTTGAATGACAGTGATTTTAGTCCATGGAAAGGTCAGGATAGAATCACGCAGGGGCTGACAGCCAAGTTCATACATTATGAAATGTAGTGAAGTAATACTCTGATAGTGTGACTTGACATATGCGTATTGCTAAAACCTTATAGTCTAAAGTATTTTTAAATATATTAGAGACATCATCTTCCATTTTACTTTGAGAGATAAAGGGGATCGACTTTCTGTTGTATCTGTTCTGTATGGTTTTGAACGATTTTCTGAACTCGGTATTTTCGAGGCTTCTTGTTTGCCCATAGCATTCACTGTGTTTTGTGTTATGGCATTTTGCTGAGCGTTTTGCTGCTTTTATGCCACTTGAGCCTTCTAGTTAGTGATTTGCAAATGTTCATCGTCTAGCTTTTGAAAGTCTGTGATTTTCATTTAAAACTGTCTGAAGTAGTCTCTTCTTGTTGCTTTATGCTTGGTGCAGTGAAAACAGGGGGCACCATAAGTAGTTTCATCCACATAATATCCGTGTTGTGTTCCTTGCATGTCTGCTCTTGGGGCTGATGTCTCCCTGCCACTCTATCTCATTTTTCTTTAAACCACGTCATTCTCTCGCTGATTCCTGAGAAACAATATGACTATTTGAAGTGAATACATGCATACATTTACCTGTTTCATTATGCACTATGGGCCTCATGTAGGTAGCTAAATACCGGTCGGTAACGGCCGAAAATCGGTAAATATCCCGTTACTGACCGGTATTTAGCTATTTGGGATGTAGGAGGCATAATTCAGGATTCGGTAAATTACCGAATCGGTAAAATACCGAATCGGTAAATACCGAATCCTGAATGTAGGGAGCACTCTAAAGAGTGCAAATTAGAATTAAGAATTCGTTATTTACCACCAAATACAGGTTGGTGATAAATAACGAATACCTTGCAAAACGCAATATTTTGCAGATGTAAGAGTGCCATGTGGCAGACATACATGCCCTTAGGGCATGTATGTGCTCCACATGTGCACACATGCAAGAATCAGGGGTGCAACAGGGTGTCAATGTGACACCCTGCCACCCTTGCATATGCTCCCCCCATTACCGAATCGGTATTTACCAAATTGGTAATGGTGACTGGCTTCCCATTGATTCCTATGGGCCTCCAGGCCTATAGGAATCAATGGGAAGGTATGCCCCATTACCGAATCGGTAAATACCGATTCATATTTACCGAATTTTTCCGATTCGGAAAAAATTTACCGAATCATTACCTACATCACATTTACCGATTCATATTTACCGAATCGGTAAAATTCGGTATTTATGAATCGGTAAATGTGATGCTACCTACATATGGCCCAGAATGTTTTAATGCAAGGATGTAAAAACATATGTCTTTCTCATATGTGGTTGAAAAATATAAACATCCTCTAGTTGTATGAAATAATTGAATTTGTCTTTCCCACAGGTCTCTTGAAGTGGGAAATATTTCAAAATAACAGACCGTTTTAGGCTAAAGCCTATTGTAGACCATCCTAAAAATGTACAGTGGTCTTAGGACCCTCCCATGGTTTACCGTTGGTTGGCCTTTATGTAACTCTTATTTGCTTGCTTCTTATCTGGCAGTTCACTATCTAGTTGCCCCTCCCGGAGAGTATAACCTCATTACCATTCCTTTAATTGGATTTCTTGTATCCTTCCACTGTGCACATTTAGGAAACAACATTTGTATTTTTATTTTATGCCAGTGCTTTAAACGGGGCTTTACTGTCCTGTACTGAGTACTGACATTTTTTTATTTTGAGAGGGAGAGTACCTGCACTTATCAAGAAAAATGTTAAACTTTTAATTGGAGAGTACCGGCACTTCTCAGAAACAAGCAACTTCTATTTTTCTATTTCAAGCACTCCATGAGAGAGTGAGAGAGTGCATGTTTGGTTGCTCTCTCCCACGTGCAATGCCCTTCCCCCTTACACCCCAAATACTTGTTCCTTGCTCTGTGCTGTGCACACGTAGACAATAATATTTTTTTTAAATCTTGTATTTTCAGGGATATCACCACCAAAGGACCTCATTTTATATTAAAAACAGAGCTTTGGACTATTCCATTTCCCGCTGAAAGCCAATATTTCTCTCCATGTGTTCCCATATGGCGTGTCACGCAGTTTGGTGCTTACTTTCTCTCCATGTTAAAGAACAGAAGATGTTTCAGCACCCAGGCTAGTGCGCTGCATAGCTAAATACATATAGGGTCCCAAAGACGAGACCGATTGCTTTGCGAATGCTTGTTTTAGGACTTGTGCCCTGCAGAGAACCACGCACATAGAAAACAAAGACAACACAGTTGAGTCACTGGAGAACACAGAGAAAGATAAGACATGGCACAGGGAAGCAGTCTCCAACGTCCTCGAATCCCGGGGAAGAAACTTTACATACTCTCAAAATCCAGCACCATATAGAATGTGTTGCAATAAACATGGCTGTTCCAAAGCGGTGTTCTTCGCCTCCCAAATTCTTCAAATTTACAACATGCAGGTTCCCATCCGCTTTCTTCGCAATCTCTAAGGAAGAGGGTATTCTTCCCTTCATTGCCTTTTTAGGTCTCGCCTAGCTATTGCAATAGCAATCGCTATGCGAGACTCTAGTAAGGGGCTCCCAAAAGTGCTCCCAAAAGCGGATTGCATGGCGAGCACGCGCACAATCACGTGCATCGGCCCCCATGCAATCCATTTGGCATCATACTTCAAAGGGTCCGCTCCCCCGCTTGGAATGCGCTCCCCCGCCAAGCGCGCGCACAAATTTGCTTTCACTTTGCGTCCTCCTTTCTCAGCTGTTCTCCTCTGGTTAGTGCACTGATCTCGTCACACAGTGCAAGCTAGATGCTTTGGCTTCGTCAATGGCTGTTTATTTTACCTCTACAATCAAATAAACCGTATTCTGAGTGTTGTCGCTCTATTAGATTTAGATATTCTAGGGCACAGCAGCTTCAAACCTCATTGTGGCCCCAAATCAGTTTAATATTTTTATGTTTAAATACACTTTAACAGTGATGTGTCCAGGGGTTTATCAAATGTTTTTACTGGTTTTGATAGATTTACACCTAGCTTTTGAGTGCAGAGACAGTTCTTGAAGAAACAATTTATAACTGGTATGAATAGTTTTATGGTGTTGCTTGCTGCCCGACTCCTAAACGGAGTGCGTGCACACCACTCCTGGGTGCACCCCACCGCCTCTCTCTCCCGCTGCAGTGCAAGGCACGTGCGCTTGTTTAGCAGAGGTTGCTCTGTAATCCATGTACAATCTCTTTGTCTGTTTCCTATCATGTAACGCAACCAGCTGTTGAAAGGCGAGTCCCTCGCACTGTCAAAGAGCGATAAGCAGCCCTGCAGACAGCTTTTCTCAGCTTGTTGAACTTTCCATCAGTTCGCGTTTTGCTTAAACAACGCGCTCTTCTCCCGACCATTTGTTGACTTTTTTTTTTTTTTTGCATCTTTGATATAGCGCGAACTCGACCCAAAGGTATTGGAGCGCTGTACATGAGCACCGTATTTACATACATATTCAGGCACAGGGAGATTAAGTGATTTGCCCAGAATCACAGGATGTGGACGCGACCTCGAGGCTCGAACCCTGGTTTCCTGCACCAAAGTCGGCAGCGCAGCCGACGGACCACATCCCCTCCCCTTCTCATGTTTACATAAATAAACTAGGGTAAAACCAACTCCTCGAGCCCGGCGTTCCTTGCTTAATGCCATTCTCTGAAGGACAGTCAAGCCTACTCCTGCCCTGACTCTGCCCCTGTAACGCCACAGCAAAAGAGCAGCTGTCCCGAACACTGGCACTTCCACACAAGCACCGACACCCCTCATTAAACACACACACACTCACACACACACACCAAACACACATCACACACACACACACACATCACACACATACACATATCACACACATCACAAACACACACATCACAAACACACACACAGATCAAACACACACACCAAACACACATCAAACACACATACACATACACATATCACACACATCACAAACACACACACAGATCAAACACATCAAACACACACACATCAAACACTCATAACTCTAAACCGTCACAAACAGGCACCCAAAATCATACTCGGACACAAAATAAACTAGCAGACACACACCATGAACAAACACAAAACTTCTTGGAGTAGCAAGTTCGTACATTGATCTCGGAGACGGGCTCGTCTCCAGACCTATAGCAGAAATACACTGGCAGCAATGACACTTTGCAAGGAGAAGAGGCACGCTTGCGCCAACCACCATGACACCATAAACACAAAACAATTACGGCAGCGAAGACAGGCCTCTCAGATTAGCGGGGACACACCCCCACCACCCTACTATGCTAAACATTAATACTTTTATTTATACATATTATTTAATGTTTTAAAAACATGAACCATGATTATATGATTAATAATTGAGTGACTAGCAACTTAAAAATGTTAATTAATAGGAAGGTAGATCTATAGAATCAGAATTCATGTGGCATCTAATTACGAAATTCCGCAGATACTGACAAATGAACAATGTCTAAGCTAAGGCACCTATTAAAAAGTTTAAACATTAAAGTTGCAATAGAACCTGCACAGAGATGCATTTTCATTATGGCCCAACCTGAAGATAATTTCGAGTTTGGCTAATCCCTCCCAGGCTTCCGTGCTTCATTTGCATCAAAAAATAAGCATGGGCAAAGCCAAAATATCTGGCTCTAATGTTCCAACATAAGTAATATACACAGGCATTTGCAAAAGTTGCTTACTTGCATTGCATGGCCAAAATGCAGTTTATTTCATTAAAGCATGTCCCACTGGCTTCTCCTTTACCATGAAACATGTAATGAAACAAGCATTTGCAATGCAATAGGTCTCGCATATGAGAGAGTTTGAGCTATTGGCACTGTAAATGACAGTGCCTTTAATTTATGTTTTTAAAACCTGCAAGCGGTGCCTAAACACTTTGTACTTATAGTTGTTGCTTACGAGAAGCAAGGCGGGCAGTAACTGCGCCTCTTCTACTGCCAGCCTTACTTCTCGTAAGCAATGATTATAAGTACAAAGTGTGTGTTTAGGCACCGCTTGCAGGTTTTCAAAACCTAAATAAAAGGCACTGTAATTTACAATGCCATAGCTCAAACTCTTGCAAATGCGAGACCTATTGCATTGCAAATGTTTGTCTGTATTTGCTTGCTTCTGAAATCGGGGTTACAACCGCGATTTGTTAAATGTTTAAACTGAATATTGAAATTGGTGGCCGCCAACAACCTCATTATTTCCGTTCTAGGGACCCTGCAGCTGAGTGGCGTGACGTCATCGCGCGTCACGTCCAGTATCTGAGATCGTCATGCAGGTGCACCGTTACGCACCGCGCGCCGTCTGCATTTACATAAGCGAATCAAGTTATGAATAACTCAGTTCGGCAGCGCTGACAGAGAGAGTGCGGTAGGTGTTCTGTTCAAAGACCCTTCAGGTAACTACAAGTCCAATAAAGACTTCCCGGAGCTAACGATTATCCTGTTAAATGTGCGCTGCTTAACTACACAAACCAGGATTGATTGCAGCGCCGAAATGATTTGTTTAAACGGCTCTCTCCGCGGCTGTCGACAGCGGGGGTTGAGTCAGTCGGGCCAGCAGCCTGGGTGTTGAGGTGCATGCGTTCTAGCATCCGTGTGTTTTTATTTCACAGTTCCTTAGTATTTACAAACCGTAAGCAGCCAGCATTTCCACTTTCTGTTTCTCTTTCACCGAGCTAATCTTTGGTGGTTTCACGTCATATCCGCAAGCATTAAGAGCTTAAAAGAGATAAGTAGATCGGGGTCACCAACATCCATTCTAGCGTGTTCCAAAAATGATCTTGTGGATACATTTAAAGGATTGGTCTTTGCACTGACTAACAGTGATTACAGATCGATAACTGGATGAGTTTATATTTTTTTACCTTGGTAATTGGTTTTTCGAATATCTTGTTTTTGGCTGCTCACTGGAAAGGCGTGCGCAGTGCTTGCTTTTTGGAATTTGCGTTTTTTTAAACACTAAATGACAAAACGGCCGATGTGTAATGACGTTAACATAAACAAAGCTGTCAAATGAGCGCGAGGGCGACTCGCAGCCTTGGCAAGAATCTAGAGAGGAGGCAATGTTTCCCACTGGTTGCTCTCCCCTGGCTGGAATATGTGGCGACTGCGCCTGTTTTCACTGTGTCTTTCTTCTTGGCTAGAATGGCAGGAAGTGAGGGTTTGCACCGTGTCTGCTTATCATTCGCTAGAATACCTGACGGAGGTAAGGTTTGGAACTGTGTTTGCTTCTTTTCTAAAATTTGTGAAGGAGGTGAGGGTCTACACTGTTTGCTTCTCCCTGGCTAGCCTACATGGAGGAGGCGAGGGTTTGCACTCTTCCCTTCTCCTTGCGTGGTGTATATGGAAGATGTGAGGATTTGTGCTGTGTTTGCTTCTCCTAGTCTAAAATCTGTGAATGAGGCAAGAGTTTACACTGTGTTCTTCTCCCTGGCTAGTCTACATGAAGGAGGCGAGGGTTTACGCTGTGTTTGCTTCTCCCCGGCTAGCCTAGATAGAGTAGGTGAGGGTTTACACTATTTCCTTCTCCATGTATGGAATATATGAGGATTTGCGCTGTGTTTGCGTAGCCTTTTCTAAAAATTGTGAAAGAAGTGAGGGTTTACACTGTGTTTGCTTCTCTGTGGCTAGCCTACATGAAGGAGGCAAGGATTTACGCTGTTTGCTTCTCCATGGCTAGCCGACATAGAGGAGGCGAGATTTTACACTATTTTCTTCTTCTCCTCGCCTGTTATATGTGAAGGAGGTAAAGGTTTGCATTGTGTTTGCTTCTCCTTTTCTATAATGTGTGAAGGATGCAGGGGTTTGCACTGTTTGCTTCTGCTATTTTTAAATGTGTGGAGGATGCAAGGGGAGGCTGAGTGTGCACTGTTTCTTTCACCTTGGATGTGAATATTGATTACACTACGTGGAAGGGCGATGATTTGTCTGGAGTTTGCATCCCCTCTTTTCAAGTAGCCGGGTCGGGTGGCTCAGTGGACTAATGCTTCCACTGCAGGGTCCTATGTTCAACCTCATGGTCATAGGTTCAAATCCTGGCTGGTCCACTCAGCCTTTCATCCATCTGAAAACAACAATGTCATACATTAACCCCCAGTACAGAGATCTGGGCCTAAATCCATCGCTTTTTGCTCACCATGCCATTCCAGTTTGAACCCAGCCATTGCCCGAACTGCCAGGCCAGGTCCTCCCTGGACTGGAAACAAGCCTCCTATGACCTGTTTCAGGGGTTCACCCCTCATCAGCCAGGATAGCTTGACTCCAGTGGCATGGAGAGCAACGGGACCCATGTCTGGGCATACCCGTCCCACTCTGGGTGACAAATGCAAAAGCAACACTTGATTTACAGAATGCAGAACAATGTCATACAGAGAGCTTTAAGTGGGCTGAGTCTCACCGGGTCTGAGCACCTGCAGTTTTTAAAGGGGGCCTCAAACGCATCTCTATCAGGCTCTGGTTTGTGCCCTGGCACAGGCGGTCGTTTTTCCCCAGACTGCAGTGACAGCAAGCACATCGATGTGCGCGTGCTCACACTGCTCACTTCTCACTAGTGGAGAAGATACGGCACAACGTCATGCCAGGTGAGCATTGTAGGGGAAGGGAAATCCGTTAAAGAGAGTCATTTTCTCTCTGCATTTCCCTTCTCTTTTTGAAACTCAGGAGCAGCAACATTGTCGTGGTGTCGCCAGGGCTTTAAGTGAAAGCTTTTTCAATATTATATACAAGCCATAGTCGCTGCCTATTTATCTTATGCAACTGACAACCATTGACAAAGCCAATAGTCCTGGCTTGTTGTAGCTGTAATGTTACTTGTATTATATATCTGGATGCAATGACAGAAACAGCAAAATACAAGTCGGGCGGCATACTATGCTAAACACCGATTTTTAGCTTATGTGTTTTTAAGCCATGCCCTTAATAATGTCGGACACGCCCCTTTGAGAGACCCCCCAGTTTTTTCATCCCACTTAAAGCCCTGGTCATACATTCACCCCAGTACAGAGATCTGGGCCTAAATCCATTATTTTTTGCTCATCATGCCATTCCAGTTTGAACCCAGCCATATGCCAATCAGTCTTGACCCTGTGCCCAATGGGAACAGTTCAGCCCGAACTGCCAGGCCAGGTCCTCCCTGGACTGGAAACAAGCATCCTATGACCGGTTTTGGGGTTTCACACCAAGATAGCTTGACTCCAGTGGCATGGAGAGCATGGGACCCATGTCTGGGCATACCCGTCCCACTCGGGGTGACAAATGCAAAAACAACAATTGATAGACAGAATGCAGAACAATGTCATCCATTCACCCCAGTACCGGGATCTGGCACAGGGTCAAGACTGATTTCCATATGGCCAGGTCTAAACTGGGGTGGCATGGTGAGCAAACGAATGATGGATTTAACCCAGATCTCTTGACTAGGGGTGAATGTTTTGATTTGTTCTGCATTCCATCCATCAATTGTGTGTCTTTTGCTTTCTCGCCCTAAGTGCACCGGGTATGCCCAGACGTGGGTCCCGAACTCACTGTGCTACTGGATTCAAGCTATCCTGACTGATGAGAGGTGAAACACTGAAACCGGTCCTAGGATTCTTGTTTCCGATATACGGAGGACCTGGCTTGGCAGTTCGGGCAGGACTATTCCTATGAGGCACAGGGTCAAGACTGATTTGCATATGGCCAGGTCTAAACTGGGGTGGCGTGGTGAGGAAAAGAATGATGGATTTAACCCAGATCTCTTGACTGGGGTTGAATGTTTTGATTTGTTCTGTATTCCGTCCATCAATTGTGTGTCTTTTGCTTTCATCCATCTAAGGTCGATAAAATGGGTACCATTGAGTTGAGTAACGATAAACATCTGTTATTTAGTGCCAAGATACCTACGGGGGAATGTGCGCTTTACAAATACATGTTATGTTATTTTAGAATATGTAGCGGAGGCAAGGTTTTACATTGCATTTGCTTCTCCTTTTCTGGAATAGGTGAATGAGGCACTGAGTTGTTTTTTTTTTCAGAGCAGTTCGGTCAGTGAGCCTTATCCAGCTCCTTCCACCAGTGAGCAGAAACGAAGCGTTGTCACTGAGCCTGCCCTCAATGGAAAACAGTTTGTGCTCTGGAGCAATATTCACACTTACACCCACCATGGCACTCTGTCAAATAGCATGACGCCACAAGCAATTCCCAACCTGTCCTCTCTGTACCTTCGACACACGGTGCCAGAGTTCTAGACTTGGATATAATGCTGACTCTTTAACCATTCTTCACTGGACTCTCTATCCTGGAGTCTCCAATGGGTAGCTTGGAAGCTACTGGTAGCTCGCCAGACCCTTTGACGCAGCTCCCTGAAGTCGAGTATATAGTTCAAAGAATCTGGCCTAATAAAAGTTGGCCACACTACACATCTCCAGACCTTCAGAGTGGTAGCCAGCCAAATCAATGGCGAGGTCATAGACATGCACACAAACACATACTGTGACAGCCTTGGGGACTTACAACATATCACATGGAGAATTGTAACTTTCCACACCCCAATCTATAAGTCTATTGTAGGTAGAAAAGACAAGATTTTCTTGAAGTTTTTGTATCCATAATATTTGATAGGAAAATGTGTATTTTGATAAAGGGATATCCTGATGCTTGAAAACAAAATGTTTGTAAAATATTTAAAGCTGCTCTTTGAATAATAATTCATGATATGCTTGGGAGATTTGCAGCAATTAGCATTCTCTTTGTGCCAGCTGGCACTTGCTGCTGTGGCTGTTATTTCATTAGTCGTGTGGAGTAATTTTATACTGATAAAGCTGTACCCAAAATTGCAATTGGTAAGCATATACCAAATTTATTTAGTTAATGATTGTATTTACTTTTAAGATAAATATATGTGTCTATATATCTTCAAGAGATTAAGAAATAGAGTCAAGAATAGCATGCCAGTCCTTACCTATGCATGACTACCTTCATGATCTGTCATCAGGATTCTGGATAGAAAATTTTGACTGGTGATATTTTCTCACTTGATATTGTGACATAAATCTAGTTGATCATACTATAATCTTGTATGATATGGTCCCTATTTTGGTCATATCTGATACAATGATCAAAGTCAGTAGCTCTGGACTATTTGTATTGATCAGAAGTAGCTCTCATTATAGAAAAGGTTGGAGACCCTTGCTGTTTACAGTCAGTCCTCCCTCTCTAGACCATCTTTGCAACGTTCTGCCCCTCTCCTCTACATTGTCAAATTCATATCCTCACTTTTCTGAGCCCTGATTACACCTCATGCTAGGCTATGAAGCCCACTCTCCGTTCCTTTAACTTGGGCCACCTGTACTCTGTCCCTCCCTATTCTATTCATATGATCCCTGACCAATCCTCTCTAGGTCTTCTGCACTGTGTCCTTCTACCCACCCCTGGAGTAAAGACCTCTATTCCTGGCCCTTAACCCAATCCTGTCTGTGATATAAAACTCAATCCGCGACCAATGCTCTACTTTCCCTCTGTACAGGGCCCTTCCAGTCCCTCGTTGGTATAAAGCTCACACACACACCCTTATGCTCTGGGTCCTCTGTATGGGCCCCTCCTGTCTCTCTTTGGTATAAAGCTCGCACACCCACCCTTCCACGACTGGGTCCTCTGTATGGGGCCCCTCCAGTCTCTTGTCAGCATGAACCTCACACACCTACCCTTCCACTCTGGGTTCTCTGTATGGGCCCCTCCTGTCTCTCTTCGGTATAAAGATCACACACCCGCCCTTTCGCTCCGTGTCCTCTGTACAGTGCCCTCCAATCTCCCCCTTCCTCTCTGGGCCCTCTGTACAGGGCACCTCCAGTCTCTCTTCCGTATAAAGCTCGCGCACCCACCCTCTGTACGGGGCCCCTCCACTTTCTTGTCAGTATGAACCTCACACACCCACCCTTCCGCTCTGGGTTTTATGTACTGGGTCCCTACAGTCTCTCCTCGGTATAAAGTTCAGACACTCACCGTTCCTCTCTGGGTCCTCTGCATTGCGCCCCTCCAGTCTCTCCTCAGTATAAATCTCACACCCCCACCCTTCTGCTCTGGGTCCTCTATATGGGGTCCCTTCAGTCTCTCATTGGTATAAAGCTTACACACCCACCCTACTGCTCTGGGTCCCCTCCAGTCCCTCGTAACTATAAAGATCACACTCCACCCTTCCTCTCTGGGTTCTCTATGCAGGGCCTCTCCAGTCCCTCGTCACTACAAAGCTCACACACCAGCCCTCCTCTCTGGGTCCTCTGTACAGGGCCCCACCAGCCTCCCTTCCTCTCTGGGTCCTTTGTACTGTCTCTCTCCACAAACCTTAAACCCCGAGTTGTTCCCTCCAAGCCCTCTCTACAATGCCTCCAGTCTCTCGTCAGTATAAAGTTCACTCATCTCTCCTTCTTGGGCCCTCGTTACTGTGCCCACTACCTTCACCTTTGATATAGTGCTCAATCCCTGACCCATAACGAGCCGGGGATGTAAACCTCAGCATTACTACTGTGGGGTTATATGACTGAACATTGACTCCCTAAACAACGCATGCCTTAACAGTCTTAACAGGGACCACATTTTTACCACGCTGCCTTTATCACGCATGCCTTTAGAAAGAATTTAGTTGTAAAGGCATGATTGATAAAGGTATATGCGTGGTAAAGATCACACCCCAGCCCAGAGCCCTGAGGCCTAAAACCCAGCCTCCAGCCCTGCAATCTACCCGCCTGTTGTACCTTTGTATTTTGCCTTTGCTATCTGTAGAGTTGTCATTCATTCTAAAGTGATGTAATTAGAATGCACTAGGTCATTGTCTCCATTGATTCTAGAACCTTTGTGTGCATATGTTATTTACTACCTTGATGCCCACGGGAGCTGGAGTGGGTCCGTACTAATGGAATAAAGTTTTCTTCGAAAACCAACCTGGAGCCTCTGACATTCATTTCAAGAGAACGCTTCTTACATTTATTGGCGACGAGGAAGAGAACACTTCTTACACCGCCCTAAAACCTACTCATACTCTGAGCCCTAAAACCTGGCCCCCAGCCCAAAACACTACCCTGACCCCCCTACCCTGAGCCCTAAAATTGGCCCTAAGCCCTACAAACTACCCCAGACACACCCCCGGGCCCTCCTTACCAAGCCATATTGCAGTATTCTCATGTTATGCCGTAATGTTCCCTTTCACCTTGTCCCTAGCTGCTCAGCCAGTGTGAGTGTTCCTTGTGGAATGTTGGCGTGATTGACATGAGTGGAATGCTTGGGTGCCTGGTGTGTGAGTGTTGTCAGTTGGAAGATGGGCTGAGCTGCTAGCAGGTTGCTCCTGGTGGGGCTTGCTGTAACTTCTACTTATGGACTTAATAAACTACATCAAACTCAGCTTGGCTATGTCTACTATGTCACCTGAACACGTGGCACCAGCCCACTACATTTATCCCAGTCCTTCCTGTTCCGATTCTTCCTGTTTCTCTACCCACCCACCCGCTCTGCATCCAGAGCGCTGACTGCGTAACCGCATATGCTTGGTTAAGGCAAGCCTTGTAACGCTTGAGGGGTAACAGAATGCGTGGTTCTGCCCGAGTTGTAAATGCCTTTTCCCATACTGTAGCCTTCGCACAGTGGTCCTGTACTCTGTACACTCAAATAATCCCTCTCCTGTGACATAAAGTGCAGCCTTACTCCGCCTGGCCTCTGTGCAGCAGCCCACTAGTCTATGATCTCATATAACGCTTTTCCTGCCGCTGATATAAAGGTCGGCCCGTACTTTTATATAATATCTTCCCCATTTGTGACTAACAACTCAATATTACCCCCTCTCACCTGTGTGTAGTGGCCCTGTAGTTTGTGCTCTCATATAACGCCTTTCCTGTGTTCTACAGCTCTGCCTTACTCCCTCTCGCCTGCGTGCAGTGACCCTGCAGTCTGTGCTCTCATATAACACCTTTCCTGTGTTCTACAGCTCAGCCTTACTGTCTCTCGCCTGTGTGCAGTGGCCTTGCAGTCTGTAATCTCTGGTATAATGCATTTCCTGTGCTATAGGTCTGTGTGCATTGGTCCTGCAGTCTGTACTCTTGCAGGTATAACTCCTTTCCTGGGGTATACAGCTCAGCCTTGCTCCCTCTGGTCGGTGTGCAGTGGCCCTGCAGTCTATACTCTCGTATAACGCCTTTCCTGTGTTCTACAGCTCAGCCTTACTCCCTCTCACCTGTGTGCAGTGGGCCTGCAGTCTATACTTTCGTATAACGCCTTTCTTTAGTGTGCTATACAGCTCGGCCATGCTCCCTCTGGTCGGTGTGCAGTGGCCCTGCAGTCTATACTCTCCAATAACGCCTTTCTTTAGTGTGCTAAACAGCTCGGCCATGCTCCCTCTGGTCGCTGTGCAGTGGCCCTACAGTCTGTACTCTCGTATAATGCCTTTCCTGTGTTTTACAGCTCAGTCTTGCTCCCTCTGGTCGGTGTGCAGTGGCCCTGCAGTCTATACTCTCGTATAACGCCTTTCTTTAGTGTGCTATACAGCTCGGCCATGCTCCCTCTGGTCGCTGTGCAGTGGCCCTGCAGTCTGTACTCTCGTATAACGCCGTTCCTGTGTTTTACAGCTCAGTCTTGCTCCCTCTGGTCGGTGTGCAGTGGTCCTTCAGTCTGCACTCTCGTATAACGCCTTTCTTTAGTGTGCTATACAGCTCGGCCATGCTCCCTCTGGTCGGTGTGCAGTGGCCCTGCAGTCTATACTCTCCTATAATGCCTTTCTTTAGTGTGCTACACAGCTCGGCCATGCTCCCTCTGGTCGCTGTGCAGTGGCCCTGCAGTCTATACTCTCGTATAACGCCTTTCCTGTGTTTTACAGCTCAGTCTTGCTCCCTCTGGTCGGTGTGCAGTGGCCCTGCAGTCTATACTCTCGTATAACGCCTTTCTTTAGTGTGCTATACAGCTCGGCCATGCTCCCTCTGGTCGCTGTGCAGTGGCCCTGCAGTCTATACTCTCGTATAACGCCGCTCCTGTGTTCTACAGCTCAGCCTTGCTCCCTCTCGCCTGTGTGCAGTGGGCCTGCAGTCTATACTCTCGTATAACGCCTTTCTTTAGTGTGCTATACAGCTCGGCCATGCTCCCTCTGGTCGCTGTGCAGTGGCCCTGCAGTCTATACTCTCGTATAACGCCGTTCCTGTGTTTTACAGCTCAGTCTTGCTCCCTCTGGTCGGTGTGCAGTGGCCCTGCAGTCTATACTCTCGTATAACGCCTTTCCTGTGTTCTACAGATCAGCCTTGCTCCCTCTGGTCGGTGTGCAGTGGCCCTGCAGTCTATACTCTCGTATAACGCCTTTCCTGTGTTCTACAGCTCAGCCTTGCTCCCTCTGGTCGGTGTGCAGTGGTCCTTCAGTCTGCACTCTCGTATAACGCCTTTCCTGTGTTCTACAGCTCAGCCTTGCTCCCTCTGGTCGGTGTGCAGTGGTCCTTCAGTCTGCATTCTCGTATAACGCCTTTCCTGTGTTCTACAGCTCAGCCTTGCTCCCTCTGGTCGGTGTGCAGTGGCCCTGCAGTCTATACTCTCGTATAACGCCTTTCCTGTGTTCTACAGCTCAGCCTTGCTCCCTCTGGTCGGTGTGCAGTGGCCCTGCAGTCTATACTCTCGTATAACGCCTTTCCTGTGTTCTACAGCTCAGCCTTGCTCCCTCTGGTCGGTGTGCAGTGGCCCTGCAGTCTAAACTCTCGTATAACGCCTTTCTTTAGTGTGCTATACAGCTCGGCCATGCTCCCTCTGGTCGGTGTGCAGTGGCCCTGCAGTCTGCACTCTCGTATAACGCCTTTCTATAGTGTGCTATACAGCTCGGCCATGCTCCCTCTGGTCGGTGTGCAGTGGTCCTTCAGTCTGCACTCTCGTATAACGCCTTTCCTGTCTGTGATTTAGCTCAGACCGCACTCGTACAAGGCGTCCTCCCCTCTCCTGTGCTATAAGGCTCGGCCCGCAGCCTCCAAACAGTGGCCCTGTAGCCGCACTGTCCTTTGACGCCCCCTCCCCGCCCCGCACTGAGTCCCCCAACCCCCACCTGCCCAGCCTCGCGCTCTCGTCCCCTGGCAGGAGGACCCCGTGCCTGCGCGGCCTCTTGTTGTTAATAGTCGAACAATGGGCACATCTGCCCTTTCTTCGGACACAAATCCTCGTCTCGGGGAGCTGCTACCTAGCAGCAGGCGCGGGCTGCGGGCGCGTCCGGCCCCTGCGGACACCAGCAGCACTCGCCCCAGCCCCCCCTCCACCACAGCCGCTCCAGCTGGAGAGGGAGCTGGCGTTTGGAAATGCCATTGTATGCCCCTTTGTCAGGCTCTGCAGCAGGTTCCCCAAGTCAGAAATCTCCTCTGTGGTTTATGTCTGGAGAGTGCGAATCAGTGTTACAAAAACACATGAAGACTCTTTAAGACCCTCCTGCCGACCCCCTACAAAGCTACGCTCAAAATTAAATAACATTTTGATTTTTGCAATGCTCCAAAATGTATAGACGCGAACCGATAAACAAGTGCATGCCTTTCTTTTCCCAATGCCCATTCTCTTTGAGTCCAAATGGCTGGGTGTTTAGAGAGAATGTAGTTTCAGCCCCCACCCCGCACACACACCCTCGCCGCTGTAATGACGGATGGCCCGGCCCAGAGCGCTGCTAATTTCCTACACGTTTGGATTTTGCTGCTCGGCTAAATAGGGGCTGTGATTTTCCTCATTGACGTATTGACTCTAGGAAACCCGGAAGTAAATATTACAATTCAGCTTAAGGAGGCTCCGTGGCTGCACATGTTAAGTGACAAAAGGGGAGGTGTCAGTGGGCTTAATTACTGGCTCTCTGCCTCCCTCACCCGGGGGTCTGTGCTGAAGCTGTGTGTGCAGCTCGCCTCGCAAGCTGCAATTCTTGAGCGTGTTCTTGTTTTAACAGCATCGCCCAAAGACCCTCTGAGCCAGTATTTCACTCTCCAACAGCAAATAGACCACGAGTCAATCAACTTATGTATTCACTGTTTCACATGTGTGCGTTCTGAGGCGCGGTGAGAGGGTGCTGATGGATTGGTGTGTGTGTGCGCCTTTGTACGTGGTTGTCTAGGTACGTGGTTGTGGGCATCCCCACACCCAGCCAGCGAAAATGAAAGTATATGCACGCGCGCGTGTGTTTATGTAGTGTATAAGTGCACCTGTTCACGTGTATGTGTGCGCCCCCCACACTGGGCGTGTGTGTGCATTCGTGTGTATGTGGGCACCTTTGTGTAGGTGTAAAGCTCCTTACAATATAGCAAGCAGTGCGTCTATGTTATCAGTACAGATCACATATAGTGTCATGCATATGTTCTTGTGGATTCCGCTGCGTTGTTTGTGTATCGCAGACTTGCGATTCTGCACTCCACTGAATCCTCACTCCTCTCCTTTTGTTGCTGCTGATATTGTTATTGGTTTTAGTAATCGCTGTGTCTCTGAGAGTGGCCCGAGCCCCGGGTGCTGCTCCTGGAGGCCGCTCTGAGTCCAGGCTCTGCTCAGCCCCTCTGGCCGCAGTCCCTTAATATGCACAGTGCTGATGTCACAGGCAGCGGCGCTGAGTCCACTGCGCATGCGTCGGCTCTCCTCGGCGGTAGCAGCTGCAGAGCGGCAGCCAAAGCCATTGGAAGAGTGAGACATGGCTAGAGATGGCGAGGGACACTATCAGGCTGCAGGAGCGACCCTGAAGGAGCAGGGGGCTTGAGGCGCATGAGAACACCGAGGAACAGTAAGCGTACAGAGCACAGAGGGGAGCTGCCGCCGGACTGCACAGGTGGAGCGGGGGAGCTGCCGGGGGACTACTGGGAATCCCTGGAGCTATCCGGACGCTGCTCCGAGGGGACCTAGTCCTGCTGGGGGAGCTGGGCGGCCGCCTGACCGCTGCCCGGGGGAGCCCCTGAGCGCTGCCCAGGGCAGGAGGGGCGGGCTGGCACATCGCCTCATAGATGTGCGGTCCGGCGGCTGCCCGCCCGGACACCAGCGATGAACGGCCAACTGAGCATGGAAACCCTGGGGGAGCTGCACGGGGTCGGCGGGCATGAGGACGTGATGACCGGCAGCCCCCACCACCGGCACCGCGGCAGCCACCTGTCCGGCCACCACCGCGCCATGGGCATGTCCTCCATCCTGGACGGCAGCGAGTACCACCACCACCACCGTCCCCCTGAGCACCTGTCCGGGCCCCTGCACCCCACCATGACCATGGCGTGCGAGACACCCCCGGGCATGAGCATGAGCAGCACCTACACCACGCTGACCCCCCTGCAGCCGCTCCCTCCCATCTCCACAGTCTCCGACAAGTTCCCGCATCACCACCACCATCACCACCACCACCACCCGCACCATCCGCACCAGCGCCTCCCGGGGGGCAACGTCAGCGGCAGCTTCACCCTGATGAGAGACGAGCGGGCTCTGACGTCCATGAACAACCTGTACACCCCCTACCACAAGGATGTGACCGGCATGGGCCAGAGCCTCTCGCCCCTCTCGGGCTCCGGGCTGGGCAGCCTCCACAACTCCCAGCAGGGGCTGCCACACTATGCCCATCCCGGCGCCACCATGCCCTCGGAGAAGATGCTCACCCCCAATGGATTTGAAGCCCACCACCCGTCCATGCTGTCCAGGCATGGAGAGCAGCACCTCACTCCTCCCACGGCCGGCATGGTGCCCCTCAACGGGCTCCCCCACCACCCGCACGCCCACCTCAACGCCCAGAACCACGGACAGCTCCTGGGCTCCCCCCGGGAGCAAAACCCCTCCCTGGGAGGCTCACAGACCAGCAACGGAAGCAATTCAGGGCAAATGGAAGAGATTAATACCAAAGACGTGGCGCAGAGGATCACCACCGAGCTGAAGCGCTACAGCATCCCCCAGGCCATCTTCGCCCAGAGGGTGCTGTGCCGCTCCCAGGGGACTCTCTCCGACCTGCTCAGGAACCCCAAGCCCTGGAGCAAGCTCAAGTCTGGCCGGGAGACCTTCCGCAGGATGTGGAAGTGGCTGCAAGAGCCCGAGTTCCAGAGGATGTCCGCTCTCAGGCTCGCAGGTGAGCGCCAGGGTGCTTCGAGGAATGTGCCTGCCTGCGCGGGCCAAGCGCGCTCTCCCCACGCGCGGATCAATGAATCCATGCACGCAGCGCGCCCACTCCGAGCCCATAGTCACTGGCAATCGATGCTGCCGTCTCTTTGTTTATCAATTACTCTCAATGGTCGTGTTTACAATACAGGCAGCTTCCAGCACAGCCGGCCGGCCAAAACACCACCCCCTGGAAGGTGTGTGTCGCTCACACGGCCCCGAGCTGAGGAAACAATAGCTCTGAGAGGGAGACGGTGTAAATCCACATCTCACACACAGGCGCGCAGGCACACACACAGACCAGGAAAAAGAGCAAGCAGGCCTATCGCCGAGGCCGGATTGCGCGCCAGTTGTGTATTTAGAATGCAGCTCACACAAAGGCCGCGTATTTGTGAGAACCTGAAGCAAGCATGTTTCTATAGCTCAGTTTTCTTGCACGCCTATTCCGCCTGCGCCTCTTTCTAGCTGCGTGTGCATTTGTACGACCATGTTTCATGCATAGGGTTGCAAGATCGTGGGACACATGCACGTGGACAGAGGGCCATTTTCGGTACTTTTTTTTAACCAATTGTGTCTATCAACATGTTTTTATTTAATTGCATTTTGAATGCGAAAGAAGTCAGCTGGTACAGTAAAATGCATGCATGTATGTTGATATATGGCCGTTCCTTTAAAGCCTGCGCGCCGGTGCCTTTTTATCGGTTGTGATGTGCACATACGTAATGATTAATCATATCTGTATAGGGGATGTATTGGAGGTCAGAGAAAACGTCTTATAAGTGTCTATTGGCAGAGGCCCATTTTCTTTACCTCCGACTCGCCTGTGCCTCTGTGCTGTTGAGTGCACATAGGCTGTGAATTCTGTGAATGGCGAGTGTGTAAGACGGTTCGCTCTGGTGCGGCCTCGGACGCCCCTCTTCAATGACGCAGCCCCGTGGAGAGGCTTCAGATAATCTCACAATCCGTCAAGGACCCCTCTCTTGCCGCGGGGCTCTGGGTCAAGTAGCCCTGACTGTGAGCCGGAGACAGCGCGGCTGCAGTGCTGTACATTGTGCGCTGTTTACCTAAGTTTTGCGGCTGCCTGATGTGGATGGGTGGCGAGGGCGGCTGTGTGTGCCTGTGACAGCCGTACTGTACAGTGTGCACTGTTTACCTTAGTGTTGCGGCTGCCTGGTGTGGGTGGTGGGGCGGCTATAGATAGCCGTGTTGTACATTGTGCGCTGTTTACCTAAGTCGTGCTGGCTGCCTGGTGTGGGTGGGTGGTGAGGGCGGCTGTGTGTGCCTGTGACAGCCGTGTTGTACAGTGTGCGTTGTTTAATCGGGCTAGCAGCGTGGTGTGCATGGAGGTGGGGTGGCTGTGTGTGCCCGTGACGGTGCAGGCGCTGTGTTACTCAATGCGCATTGTTTACCTAGGGCATGCTGGCTTCAGGGAGCTACTCGAGTGATGTAGATGCTGAAGGGTGAGTGGTGAGATCGGGCCGCTTCGGGTGCCACTCACAAACGCTCTTCTCTCTCCTGAAATCTAACAGGAAAGTCGTGTAATCCCCCTGACACTAAAACGTGGCCACCACTAGTGAACCAAACATTGAAAACAGGGCCCATATTTGCAAAATGAGGAATATGTGAACTGGTCTCTACCTGCTGTGCAAGGTGTGTGAGACGTGTTTGTGCTTGCTGCTGCAGGTAGTATTCGTGGTAATATGAGGGAAATAAACAATAAAGAAAATAGGCCCACCTGAACTTAAACAGGCCCACAATCTGCCCAAACCCGGCCATACAGAGTGGTTAGCCCAGCCCTTCGGGCGCTGCCAGATTGCGCGGGCATGGCGCGCTGAATGTAAGCGAAGCACGTCCTCGTGCTTGCACTAGGGAGCCCCAAAGGCCAGTTCCCCCTGCCCGCCCGCCTGCATGAGACAAAAGGCCGGCCAAGGCCAGGCCTGTGAGCTGTGAGCCGCACGCAGACTCTCGACAGTCCACGATTTACTCACGCGCCTATTTATATCCGCATATAGGTAGGATTATGTATGTTTGTGTCACATATTGATCTATCGATTTACTTATCGATCTATCAGCCCTTCCTTCACTCTGACTGTATTTCTATCCCCTCGGCCCCCATGCCAATTACCACATCCGGTGAGTTGCGGGAGACTGCTGTGTGCATCTGCCTTCTGCACAGTGGCTGGAACGTGCGTGCGTGCGTGCTTTGTGTGCGTGCGAAGCTAGCCCTGTAAACTGCTGCTGGAGCTCACACGCTATGATTACAATTGCGGTTCCCTCGGCGAGGGCTTGTTAATTAACTGATAGGTCTCCATTAATTTGTCCCCGGGGGGCGCAGGCGGTCAATCGCGCCAGAGTCAGGGTCACTCGTCCGTTTTATAGACAAAAAGTAAAGGCGAGAACCTGTGTACCTCCTGCACCCTGCGCGGAAGAGGCTTTGTGTTCATTCTCGGAGACGCTTTTAAATACTTTCTCACGTCAATCGTTTCTCCCACTCATACACCTGTTTTTGTTTTTGCACACGTGTTGGAGTAAGCATAATCCCATCTATATTTCGAACAGGAACTGCATTGTTGGATATTGCTGCGCTTTAAGAAATGCATCTGCATTTGGAAACCAGACCCACAGAGTTCTGCACAATTGTAAATGAACTTCTAAAATGAAGTCGGCTGAGGAGTTACCACGTCTTTTCTCCTACAGTGTGTCGGTGCACCACCTAGAGACAAAGGCGCGGGTGCACAGGGCTCCCCAATTATAACCCGAGCCGGGCCGGCTCCTGCTCAGGGCGCACAACGAGGCCGTTTGTCGAGGCAATTTCCATATATTTTGCATAGATCGATAAAGGAAACCACCTCCGGGTTCAGGCGCTGCCGGGGAAGCGCGCGAGCCCAGGGCTGGGTGCAGAGGGGGAGTTAATGAGGGAGCGACAGGAGCAAGCCGCAGAGTGGGCATTAATGAGCGCCAAACGCCGACTGTAACAGGGGGCATTATTGAACGGCCAGTGGTTGCTGAAGAGGGCATTAATACGCGTCAAACGCCGACTGTAACGGGGCATTATTGAACGGCCAGTGCTGGCTGCAGAGGGCATTAGTAGCGAGCGCTCGGAGCAGGCCGCAGAAGGGCATTAACGAGCTCACGGCGCTGGCTGCTGCAGAGGGCATTAATGAGCGGCCTTCTGGTTACAGAGGGCAGAGCCGGTACAAACGAGGGCCCGGTGCTGGCTGCAGCGTGAGCTTTATGAGCGTCCAGGCCTTTTGCAGTAATAAACACGGGTTAAATGTTTTTACGTATGCGACAACGGGCCTCGGCGAAGGACCCCGAATACGACGAAGGAAAACGGGCGACTGCTAACTTCTGTCGCTTTACTTTACTTAATTATTTAGATCGAAGACTTTATAGGAATTGTATACGTTTTAAAAAAAATGTAGGTGTGTTTTATTTTTCGTTTTACATCAAAGCAGTTTTTTAATTATAAACTTTTAGTCGGCTGAGATGGTAAATGGATCCAAATTTCGTAGTTTTGCCACCAACAGACCGCATGGGGTCGTTTTTTTTCCTATTTTATGCCCTGTATTTACCGAACGATACCCCATGGCTTGGTGTGAAACGCACGCGTTCTGAGGTTTACCGCTCATTTATCGGCATTTTTGGGCCCTAATCAGAAAAATCTGCGGAAGAAGGTTTTACAACCTTTGAGTTGTGTCACTTTCGGATCTTCTATTTCACCTGCTCGCCTCCCTGTCCCTAACCCCACTTTAAAGCACAGGCTCACAGAATATCGGACGTGGCCTACAGACCCACTGGAAATAACAGGAGCAAAGAGGGGCGAGGGCACGAGCGAAGTCTCCCTGCAGTCCGGAACGAAATTCGTTTCGGTTTCAATTCCAATTGGTAGGAAGGATTACAATTGAAAATGGGCAAAACCATGATTCGCGTATTTATTGCACTTTTCTGCGCAACAGAATTTTCAAATTTTCCTAGATGCAAATAATGTTGTGGAAAAGAAGGCAGGGCAGGTCTCCAGAGTGGGCGGCTGCAGGCCGAGGTAAATATTGTGTGGGAGCACGTGATTACCTAATCAATGGAGTCTAATCAATAGAACAACACCCCGGGCAGCCTCCGACCGATGCACCTGCGACAGAAACACCACAAACCAACGCGCTCTGCACCTCGGAGAGAAGATGGAGGCGAAACGCGCGTGCTGAGGCGCCGAGACTGAGGCCATCCGAGGCGTACAATATTCCAAAACACTGCCTAAAATATAATACTCTCTGGAAGGCTAACTGGGCTTTAATACACACTGGGTGCGGCAGACAAATGTATAATATAACGCTCAGTGTGAGAGGAAAACTGAGGTACAAAGCGCAGCCCAAAATACGACGCACATTCGGGCTGTGAAACTAAGGTAGAACCCACATTCCGAAAGGCAGGCTGCGACATACGATATGTTTTCAAACAAAAACGGGTTAGTATATAATACCTGTCCGAAAAGGCAGAGCGCGCTCCGGTATACATTCCGAGCGGCAGACTAAGAAATACGATATTCTGAATAAAAAGAGGCTAAATAAAATATTTATAGTAGATATTTTGAAAGGAAGACTGAGATATAATGCACATTTTAAGAGGTAGACTGGGGTGTAGAGCACACTTTGAAAGGCAGGCTGAGGTATAAGCAAGGTGAGGTATAATGCGCATTCTGACAGGCTAGCTAAGGTACTGTGCACATTCCGCGGGGTAGACGGGTATAATGCACACTCTGAGCGGCAGAGTAAGGTTCAATGCACATTACCGGGAATAGATAGTTATAATGCACACTCTGAGCGGCAGACTAAGGTTCAATGCACATTCCCGGGAATAGATAGTTATAATGCACACTCTGAGCAGCAGACTAAGGTTCAATGCACATTCCGAAGGATAGACCGCTATAATACACCTTGTGGGCGCAGGCTTTGACGCAACAACCAGAATGAAAGAAGACCTATATTTAAGAGAAGGGACACGGAGCTGTTCACGGGAGAGCGATGGTTTGTAGTTTGCCTCGTTTGATGACGATGCATGTTTGGGAATATTCTGCACGGGTACAATAGCGGCGCGTTTGACGTGTTTGGGAATGGTCTGCAGGGGTACAAGAATGACGCGCTGCGGCGCTGGGACATCCGCTGAGGGTGTCATCACACCGGGCTTCGAGGCCCGAGGGCTGGTGCTCGCTCGTGTCTCAGGGCCAGGACGGCTCCTCCGCCACCTCCTTGTAAGCCGTTTGCCTCGTGTACCAAGAGGTCTGCTGTCACAGGTACGCCTCAGGTCCACGGTCATGGCAATGTACCATGAGGTGGGCACAACTCCTGTACTCTAAGGTCTGAAACCACAACTGCTGTGCCCAAGATCTGTAGGCATGCCACAGGTACCCTACGGTCCGCTATCACTCCCAATGCCCACTCCGATCCAACGTAGGCAGGCCTGTGACGCATTACACATTGAATATTACAAAAATGGGGCTTGTCAGTCAGTCAGCTGCGCGCGTGCCCGGGTTCATAGCTCCGGCCAGTGCCAGAGGCTCTTGGTGCCGTGTCCGTAAGATGTTATCTGTATTATCGTAGCGGGTTGTTGTGGCAATTCTAAAGGTTAAAAAGATATTTATTTTACTTCTAGGGAGAGAGCAGAACACTTCGCAAAATACGCAACCCTGTCAGTACGTGTATAATTTTTTTTTATGGTCGTACGATTTATATATATATATATATATATATATATATATATATATATATATATATATATATATATATATATACGCACGCGCGCGCACACACACACTAGCATTATAAATCTCTTATTGTTTTATCTATTTTCATTATGTTTGCAATCCGTCATTTATCTGTGAAGGTTCACGGCAACATTCTCTATAAAGCTTCAGGGCAGGAAAAAGTGATGGGCGAGAGACTTGCAGCGCCATCTGGTGGCTACCTGCGTCAAGCCATGTATGAACACTAAATATCGGTTAACGCGAGCTGGCAACTTAATACACCATAATACGGATGTACGATAAATGACAACCTATTTAAGTTGAAAATATGGCACAAACTGCGAATATGTATTTGTTTTCCCTTTAAACACTAGACCACAGTGCAGTGGCGCTAACTTAGTGCATGCTTTGCAAAGCGTGGTCTGTTTGTGCACGTGGTTAAGACTGGAGGGTCCTTGCGCTCCATCCTGCAAGAAATCACTATGCACGAATGGGAGGGCTGGCCCAGCCTCGTTTCATGACGGGGCCCCTCTCTGATTGGCTATGAAGCAGTGCGTGCGTGGGTGCACGCCGCACACCCGTGGTAGTGTTTGCAGGCACTTAGAGGCCGACACTTTCTGTATCTGAAGCAAAATGTTCCCCACGCTTCGATGCCACGGTTTGCCACCCTCCAGACGGCTGAGAGTGGTAGAGGGGCTCTTACACCATCGTAAAGCAAGGCAGCAGGAGTCACTACCAGGGCTGCCCAGCCCTCCACCGCTCATCTTACAGACACCCCAGTTCTGCTTAGAGCACCCTGTCAAACACTGCTAGGAAAACGGGCCTATCCTGGGATATATTTCTTCTAGTTTGACACCGTTGTTTATACTGGATCCAGCTGTGGGTATAATATGTGACTAACAGAAACAGTAAAAAAAAAAAAGAAACTTAAAATAAAAACTTACAACCAAGCAGGTAGTGACAGATCTCACAACTCAATTCCAAAAGGCATCTGGATTTAACTGGAATCCTCTTCCTAGTAGTCCAGCAGTTATTGAAAACTCCAAATGAAGGGCTACTGGAATTATGAGGCAGGTGAGAAGCTAATTATGCGCCAGTGTTCACTAAAATTACGCAGCAAGAAAAGGCAAATTATGCGGCGTAATGAGGCACATTTTCTGATAGTATTTCTTAATTATTTAGCATTTTTTGCACCTTAGCAAGGTCCAGTCAAAGGTGTCACCTCAATAGTACCAATTTAACATCCAAATACAAAGATAAATAACTGAATGGTGACCAGGCAGCCACTGGGAGGCAACACCTATTGCTGTGTTTTAAGTAACTTTTGATCAGTTTGAAATAGAAACATTTTTTTTTGCTAAAATCTGCAGAATATGCAGCGGTTGCTGGATTATGTGGCAAATGCGGTACATCTATAATTATGGGGAAAACACCTCTGCTGTTGTATCACATAATGCTGGTGATCCTGACCATATGGCAGTCGCTGGGGCGTGTGTAACTGTCAGCAGGACTTTCTACCAGCATACCTCACTGAGTCCTGCAACCGAAGGCCCAGACAAACAACTCGATGTTGGTTTCTCATTGACTTTCACACTTGACACCCTTTGCTGAACCTCCACGCCACCACTGTGCAACTCTAGGCCAGGCTCTCGTTTCAGAATTTCAGGCCAATAGCATAAAAGATTTGCATAACCCAAAAGTTGCACATGGATTATGTCACACCGCTAACCCTTGCAACCCTAAGCGTGAAACGCGCGTAATTAATACACTTTAATTTGCATTCTAAGGATTTCGACTGACAATTGTTTTTTTCACCTTACATTAATTATTACAGATCCATTTCAGATCTTGTTTGGGTGTGTAGTCCTGGGCACCATAGTAACGGTGGTGTTGTAGTCACCTGAATTTATCAGCTTTAGAAATGTACCGCTGTCGATGTTATACTGTTATTGATGAATATCGAACGTAAATAAAAACAAACACACGTTGGGATCTGTTATTTACTTTTCATCTGGCACCTCAAAATGTCCAATTTTATTTGCTATCGACTCTGCATTGCTCCAGAATAGAGCCCGATATATGTGATGACTATTTTATATTGCCAATTACAGTGTCATCCATTTGAAAACCGCTGCATAAGTGTGAAATGATATATTTGCAGACTCTGGGTGCGGATCAAATGCACAGCATGCTCATAAGCAGAAAGGTTCCATAGTAATTGATCCTATTGAAATCTTTGCATGTGAGCACCTGTACGTATCACACAGAGCTTGTAGCAACGAGGGCCTATCAGCCACTAGACCCGCCCCATGACCCTTCCCTTCATTGGTTGTGCTTTGTAGGCTCGACGCCATTTTGTTCACTCTAACAGCCTCCCACTGTATGTACACCACCTTAAAGGTGCGTTTATAAAGGTACTTCTGCCCTCCATCTTCCACAGGAAGCGTTTGAAATAGCAGTGGTTATTTTTTATACAATTTTAGATTCAGTTGTGCTCATAACCAACCAAACCATTTAACAAAAATGAATGAATAAAATATCACAGGCTTCCTGTGATCAGTGAATAAAAATTACTTCTGGGGCACACTGATGTGCATACAAGAGAGTCCAAACACACACAACTGCACTATTCACGAAAAGAGGGCAGGGTGGAAACATAATAAACAGGCTGACATAATTAATAAAAAGTGGATAGAGCCCAAACACGAAACACAAACTACACCATTGGAGAATAGAGGACATTGGCCCGACACAGCACACAATGCCACCATCCATGAAAAGAGGCCAGGCTCAGACACCACACACAAGGTGAGACATCTTGTAAAGAAGAGAGCAGAGACTAAACACACAAACAAAGTGCCATTTTACAGAAGAGAATGTACAAATACTACACACAAAAGAATTGGACAAGACCCAAATACAACATGCAAGGTAAAATCTTGTGAGAAGACCGAGCCCAAACAAAACACACAAGTTGCCACATCCTATGAGAAGAAGAAATGATCCAAAATACGTAAAACTGGAGTTCATATGAGAAGAGGACAGAGTAGGAAGGAGGCCAAGCACATCACTTAATTATGGAATCTGTCTTGGGAAGAGGATTCGACCCAAAAAGTTTCTTTTAGGACAGAACTGAAACACAATACTCAGGACAGAATTACTCATGAGGAGAGTAGCTGTATCCAATCACCATCTAGAAGAGGAGGTTCGGAATGATGAGGCATGTATTAATGATGAACAGTTGCAGACTTAAACGGCAATTTAGGTTGTATATAGGTGTACAAATACAGTTCAATTAAGGATTGGTGTATTGTTGGTGTATGAGTACATTTTATGGAATTGATTGGAGACGTGTTACAGGTCTGCAATTAAAAATCGTGTTTATTACAGGTGTACAAACGTACTTCGGGACGCTCTGGGGGAATTTATATACTTACTGGTAGAGGTGTTCATTTGAGAAAGTGTATTGTTGATGTAGAATTACAGATTTGTAGACGGGTTGAGGATGTTGGTGGTACCCATGCAGGTTCGTTGACGAGTTGTGGTGTACAATGAGTCTTTAAATATAGATTCACATGTGATTTGATGCATATTACATGTGGACACATGCACATGCCTGGATGAATTGATGTCTATTGTAGGTGTGCAAGTATTCACCCAGGAAGATTGTCATCTGTTGTAAGTGTAGAAATGCATATTCATTGACAGTCTGGGGTGTATCCTGGACAAATGCAGATTTATTTGGGATTTGAGGCACATTCTGGGTGTACATATATATTTTCACCGATGTTCTGAGGACTATTATAGATCCACAAATGGATAACAGTGGATGATTTGGGGTCTGCTGTAGATTCACAGATAGAGATGCACATATTAGGTGAATCCTGAGAATAGAACATGATACATGCATTGATATGCGTCAATGGTGCACAAAGACACTCAGGGTTGATTCATGCGTGTTGACAACAATTTGGAGAAATATAGTCTGGCACGTAAACTGTCCCTGGTGCTTTCTTTCAGCGACAAAGGAAATGGCAGTTCTAACATTTCTCATGTGTGGACCTTCTCAGGTGCCGCGCTGATCTGACGCCAAAGCACTTTACCTGTTGAAGAGAGGGCTCTGGCACCTGCAAGCCTACTCTTCTAGGATACCCTGACTCTGAAAAGTGTGCCAGTGTTTAGAGATGCCTCCTTCAGAAGGTCTGCACAGTCCTGGCAGTTAGGTCAAGGATCCAGCATATCTGCTTCTTGCTTCCTCGATATATTTTTTGTATTCTCACCCTTGTATAACATTTGCCAAGTTGCTAAAAATCGATTTTAAGTCTGCTAATAATGATAGAATGCATTTGAATGTCAAATTATAGATGATTTAAAATGGAGGACAACTGCATAAGATTGTCAGTGGTACCGGCAGTTACATTTGTTGAGATACATACAGCTGTGGTTAGAGACCAGTGAAATATGTACTGTTTTGTGGAAAAACAAATTTACAAATGTGAGCGAAATTTGAATACAAATAGAGGCGATGAAAAATCTGTGAACTGGGCTTCTTAGGTCTGAGAATTCGGATGCACAGGAGATAGGATCTGTGACAGCTAAGTAGAGCTCTGTGGCAAAAGCGTTGTTGACGTGCAGATACACAGCACACCCTTAAAAGTTGTGACTAATGAAATTGAGGTGTATCACTAGATCTAATTCTTCGTTCGAGGTGTACATTTGCAAAGCACACCCTACAGTCCAAACTGCCTTTTGTGGTTGAACCGAACAACAAGTGTGCCCCAAGAAGTTTATGAAACTTTAAATGGTTGGGGTAAAATTCATGAAAAGGGGTAATGGGTCCCACAGCTTAGCCTGTGATAGGTGTATAACTTCACTTAGTTGGACTGAGAGAGAAAAGGGGAAAGATTCCGAATGATTGCGAAGCAAAGTGAAATGAGTCCAAGAGAAGACCTGGAAGGAACGTGCTGGCAGAGTAATTGAAAACATTCTTATATCGTAAAGACAAATCGGCTGGATTCGTTTTTCTGGATTTCCACAGAGGTTAGTGAGGTCGATAATCTTTTACAGTTTGTGGATGCCACTAGCTTTGTGGTAGACTTTGGTATATTGGATGTTTGCTCTGAAGTTTTACAAGGGAAACTCCAAAGAAATTGGCAGAGCATAGTTATTGACAGGCGTGTCTGATTATAATTCCAGCTTCCTTTTTTTGGTATGCTGAGGAAAAGTCATTTTAACTAACACAAAGGTGCAAATAAGATTCAAGTTCACAGAAAATATTTCCCCAGTTGGGTTATTCATACAGCAAATGCAAATACTATTTCTTGATTTTTGTTTCTGCTGGGTATTTTCCCTGAAAAATGTTAAGATCTTAAATGGACATTTAATTTGTAAGAACCTCCTAGGTACCAATACCATTGCGTCTGGTTTGAAGTCATTCCATTAGAAGGCACATACATTAATTCATACTGTATATGCGAGGATATTCATTAGTAACAGATAATATATTGATGGGAATTCTCACACTATGATAAGACATGTTTATTGCATTGGCACAAGTGTGAATATTTAGCTCAAACCTGGTTCTTTTGGTTAGATTAAAAGGTAGCCATGGGAATGCCACAGTATATGTAGACCAGGGTAAGTTAGTACATGGTCTGTTAGAAATCAGTGAATGCAATTTGAGGTATCATCAGAGATTCCACCACTTAGCAAAACCATTGCAACAATATCCAATCGATTAATACGCAATTAGTAATCATCACTTTGTCCTGCTCTACCTTCGAAGTTTTAAAGTAAATGTTAGCGCTATGGTGCTCACACTCACTACTCAGTGGTAACAAGCAGTTGCACAAGGAATCTTTATCGCACAAAGTTGCACCCACATTCTAATGGAAAAGACAATGTTGCCTATTCCATTGCTACACTTTATTCACATATACAGTTAACCATTTAGATTGAGCTCACACTTTCACTCCTCACGGTTGCACTTTGTTACTATCTTGGTCCAGGGTTGTGTAATGTCCTTTGTAATTTTTCCATTTTCACATAGGAACAATAAATGAACAACTTTGACTTATCAACTTGCAAGTAAGTTGACCCAATTTTGAGTGGTACATAACATCCCCCAGTACTCTTCGATGCTGAAGGCACTAGAAAGATGTTGCAAGTACAGAGACGTGGCCCTCATGTTGGCAATCAGCACATTATCCCAAATGGCGAGAAGGATTATCTTATTCGATGAATATTGATTGTAGGTGTGTGAAACCTATTCACAAATGGCAAGAGAAAATTGATCAATGATTGGTGCTGGGAAAGAGAGGCAAGTACAGATTCACAGATGATCAGAGATATACGACCCATGGTCAGAGGTGTGTGTATACGGTTTCATTATTGATACAATATCAATGCGTAATGACTAAAGATGTGGAAACAGAGATTCATAGATGAACAGACATCACTGGATAATGTTTGGAGTATACCCATTCCCAGATGACCAAAGATATGTCAATGATGCATCTACATGTGCTATGATTGACCCACGTTTAACATTGTCATTAAATATATTGGTAAAATATTCAGTGGAAGGCAGAACCATGCAGAGAGACGCTAAGCACAAACATGGATATTAATTCAATAATATGTGCATGAAGAAGTCTGTACGCTGTTCATAGTAGGCATGAAAGTCATAGTCATTCAATTACAAAGAAAAATGTTGTTTAGTACTCCAGTGGGGCACATTTTCTACCCTACTCATTAATATTCAGGAAAAAAGCCACAGTTTTGAAAAAAATAGCTATTTTATAAGCTACTCACTTTAATGCAAGAAATATAAAATTACTCAGTCTAGTTGTTAACAACACTAAGCAACAATCCATGTGAAGAACACGTAGAAAAATGAATGCTATCTCTCTCTTTCTTTCTCTCTGCTTTATATTAAGATAATAATTTATCAAGAAGACCTATACACAAAGACTGTCTTCTTGGTATTGTGTGGCAATTACCCAATAAAATACTTAACTCATATCTGACAATAGAGTGAAATACTGGCCAGCCATATGAAAATAAAAACAATGGAATTAGGGCCAAAGGGACTATAGGCCAAGAACACAGTATGCATGCATGAATATTATGTTTGAAGATTCAGATTATTAATGGGCATTCAGAATGTATAATATTACCTCTTCTAAAAAAACACTACAAGCTACGTTTCTTAACCACAATATTTTATGTAGAAATCCTTACTGATTGAGGTCCTGCTCATTGGCAATATATGTAAAACAAACACAACATGCCTTATTATAAGTTAAAGGACTGATCATTCCTCATTCCACACTCAGAACTAAACACAAATGAACATTAATATACAGTAGAATTCAAGAAAGAAATGTGTCAGAGGAGCAGAAACCATTGCTAACTCACAGGGAACACACATATTTGCTTAAAGAGTTTTTGCACAATTGTTTTCACATATCACCAGGGTTTGGTAAAGTATTAAGCAGCATTTCACACTCCCTATTATGGACTGGCCATTAGAACATATTTTATACATATGTGAGCATTTTGGAAAAGCAGCTTCAGATTCATACATGCCACTATGGGAGTTGACAAAATAAAGATAACCTTGTACCTCCATGAATATTGTGTAGCATTGCAACATGGCAGAGCCTCTTCTTTCTAAAGCCTTTTTTTTATTTTATCACAGACTGTAGTCTTGGATGCCACTAAACTATACTTTATTTTATTTGCTTATAAAAAACGCTTAACCCAGATATTTTATTATTTGTATTTATTCAATATTGATGGTAAATCGTTTTCAATATTCATTAATTATTCTTTGCAAAGTCACAATGGTACAATTTAGCATACCTGAATTCTCTATCATTAAACACAGTTTACTCGACATTGAAACAACTTTTATAATCATAAATGATGCATCTCTTCATGGCTTCTATAAACTTAACAAAAGTCTTCAATCTGTCTCACAAAGCGTGAGAGGCATTATTGCCTAGACAAAAGTAGGGGAAATACAAGTGGGACTGATATTCTGAATTTTAAATCCACAACTTAAAATGGTGTGCCATGATAGCACAGAACTGAAGGAAGAACTTGTGAAACAGGTTGCATCCAACACCAAGTCTTCCAGAATGTTTATTAGTAATCTGGACAATGGTATTGTAGTAGATACATGAGACGTGGAAGTGTTCTGGATACATACATATCAAACATCCCTTTTGATGCTGAATTTGTTTTCTTGTCAAAACCCACCCACGTCTTACAGGAAAAAAGTTTTATACTACAGACCTAAATTGTTTCAGAATAACGGATTATCAACCTTAAAAAAAAAACAATAATGGAAATCTACTGACACAAAAAACGTGCCTGGAAAAGCACATTTGCTTGAATTTTGGAATTAAATGACCCGACGACTTCTCTTTAAACAACCCTATAAGATCATATAAGAAAATCACAACTGTCAATAAGTTGAATACAATATTTTCCTGAAACTGCAGTGTAAAACATTTGGAATTGTTTGACCTATAGTTCAAATAAAAATGAAAGCTGTTCTGTTGTATGAAATTAAATGACAGAGCTTTAGCTACAATGTTATTGACCTATTTGAAAATACATTTTGGAAGGAAGCACTCAGTATCCCAAAGAAATCACAAAATGCTATTACGGAGCATGGCCACCCTTTCAAATTCATACATAGTGGATAAAATGGTATAGTCCAAATAATCCAATACTTCAGATTGACAATTGCCAAAGACATAATTTAGTTGAGAAGACTAAAACAGAGATTATGAAATCCTCACCATACAAAGAACTATTGATCGCATGTGTACATATTTTATCAGAAGACATGTTGTAAAACCATCGTTATACTCTCAAACTATTTAATCCAGAATTCCTCAAATGTGGATATTTATCAGAGAGCCTAGTTATAAAAATCGCTTCCTCTTACCTTAATTAAAAAATATACGCTGCAATGTCTCTATAATTAATGTTCAAGAGGTCTATACTTTTCTGTGCAGTGCTGAACTATCCTTTGAGTTTCAGCTATTCAGGGCTGCCTATGCTAACATATTTTCTCCTGATTTGTCCTTCTATCAGACACCCAAAGCTAATGAAAATAACTAACAAATTACCGTCTTAAAGACTGAATACTGAACCACTTCAAAAAAGAACAAGGAAATCTTTAGAATTTCTTGCCTAGGCCTGGAAAGAAAGTGAAAATAGACAGTATAAAATACTTTTTAGAGTTTAGAAACCAGTCCTTTCTCACTTTGCTGTTATCATTCTTTGTTCTGGTTTCCAACAGTGCCTTTTTGTGCTGAGACTTTGAGGGAAAAAAAACAATGGCACATTTTGGACATAGGTTTATCTTTTTTGGAGGTATGTGTAATTTGGATGTTGCATAGGCATTACTGGATACCCAGCTAAATGCTCTGTCAAACATGGTTAGAGGATGGGCATCTGAGATAAGGATCTCTATAAAATGGATGCTCATGCTTTGCCAGTAAGTATAAAGCAGGCCAGACTTCTACAGTGTCCTAAAATCCCAGTCTCTTCAATTAGTCTTTTTTCACATTACACTTCCATGATTTATGGTATGTTCAGATTGCTATGAGTGAAGCTAGGTAAATACAGTTAGAGTGGTGCTAGTGATGGTTTAAACCTAAAACCAGTATATGACGACCACTTGGATGCTTTATATTTATGGGTAAAAGCTACATCATGTGTGGAAATTCATAACATGTGTCCTTATCTGCATCCAGTGAAATGTCTCAATGCCACTGGGATCATTGGCAAAAACACAGCACCTTGAGTTATCAACTGGAACCGATTGTGAGTTGAACCATTTGTTAAAGGTAGTAGAGAACTTAAGACAGATATAGATATCTGTACAACCCATATAGCCTGTACACTCGCCGTCATGCAATAATCAATAACCTTAAACAGCCCGCATGTCGTTTGGTCAGATACTCCCATGGCATATTCACCCAAAGGGCATTATCCTTGTGACAGTCATCTGCTCTTCAGACCCAGAGTAAGCTTTATAAAATGTCACATTCCTTGCATTTGGGGAATTTACACATTTTTATGTTTTTCGTGTTCTTCACACAATAACATTCACATTTTCACTCAGTGAAATCTATGTCACAATCATTGTCTTCCCATTTAAACATGTTAATTACACTGATTGACGTGACAATTTTATATCACTTCTGTCATAATAGCTTTTTGATGTAATTTAATTTTTCATTGGACTTATCAGTACAGTCAAGCAAATAGAGAGTTATTCTATGGCGCATTAATATTGTTATTTCCAGAAGGTTGCACCTTTTTTGGGTAGACAAAAATGTTTTAATAAAGTTTTTGGGAGAATCCATCCTATTTACGTACACTCCTCTACAATGTGTAGCATCAGAGACTAATGCCAAGGGGGAGGGCGCTAATATGGTTCTTTGCCTCAGTGTAAGTATGCAAATGCATAGGCATTCAAGACTTATAAACATCAAAAGAGCTATTTTAAAAGCACACCCTCTCAAGCTTTCGGGCCATTATGATATATTTGGTTCTATTGGCAGATATGAATGATTTTATGCTTGGTCTTGCCACTTATAGGTCATATGTGAAAGTAGCATTAAGATACACGGTAAGATATTTTTATAGTATATTTCAAAAATATGATTCTGTCTTGGACCTTTTTAAGATTCTCTGTGTATTTCATCTTTTTTAGATTTCATTTTTGTTTTTGGTTCATCAGTTCTGTTCACGATACCATGATGAGATTTTAGATTTGAATAACTGCAGAGTTCCTTTACATTCTAAGCGAACATGTGTTAACCACCCCATAAGTATGCAAAAAAAAATATTTTGGTTAAAAACTCTTTTGAGTGTAATATTCAGGCAATGGCAGGTGTGTGATTTGTGGTTACGGAGTCTGCAAAGTGCAATTATATTTTTTTGTTTGTTTTGTTACTTCAGTACATAACACACTTTGTAGATTCCCTTAACACACTCCAAAGTCTCTCTGGCAAACAAATGCCAAACGATTTCCAATATCCAACTGTTTCCAATGCTGAGGGTTGGATTGTTCTTATAACAATGATTTGAAATATTTACATATAACCAAATGGCACTAATTTGACACAATCTCATTCAGAAATGTTGCATGTGGATCACAATGTGGCAAATCATTTGCCACAATCTACATGTTACACCACATAAGATTTAACCCTGTGTGCTGTTTGGCATACTTTACCAGACATATCCTATCTGAGCTCATTGGAGACCGTACCCCCTTCACTGATTATTGCTTTGAAAACCACACCAAGGTCTCGTGACGACATTACCATAGCATTTGGTTAATATATGATAGCCCTTGTTCTGTTTCTGTTCCTAGACAAGGAACACACACAATTACATATATGTATCACATAGTAATTTGTCTTTTTTCTTCAGTGTATTACATTTGAGGCACTATATATGTGCTTCAGGGTACTTCACAGGAGGACATACAAGAACAAGAAAAGCATTCAAAGAGAAAGCACACCGAAAGCCTAAAACTCAATGCCAAATGCGAAAGGCAAGCCTTTTTAAGTAGCCATTAGCTGGCGATTGCAGCCCAAATTGTCTCATGTACTTCTAGAGAATCATATGAGCACTCGCAGATGAACATGTTTTTGAAGTTGTATAGCACCGTAATGCTTAGCTGTGGTACCTCTGGGAAAGTCGTTGACTACCTGGACATGAGATAAAAGGCTTCAAACTCCACCCTCTGTGTGCCGTGCAGGAAGCAAGCGGAGGGTCCTGAGGTCTCGGGCTAGAAATGGATGAGAGTAAAATCCATGTCAGATGGTCAGGATAACCACAGGCTGGGGAAGTGTGTTCCATGTAGGTTAACAGTATGACCGTTTATCTGCTGTGGATAGCCTGAAAGTCCGGCATGGATTTATCGCTTCTTTTCTAGGCATCCCTGTGCCCATAATACTTAATATCAAGCTCTATTGCCCAGTCATGCAATTTTAATAGATATATTAGGAAGCTATTAGTAGATGGCATTACAACATACCAGCCTAAAAACAGGTATTACCATAACGTTTGCAGTGATGAAAGAATATGGAGGGTTTGTTTTCACATATTACTGAGTTGAGACTGTACCTTTCGCCAAACGTTTCATGGTCCAAATACACTTTATCGAATTTAAAATCATTCTCAATGTTGAACCTGTCTGATAGGTGGAAAGAAGATGGGAGGAGAGAGGGGTACTCGGGGGGTGGGGTGGCTCTGAAGCGACAATATCCCAGCAACCACCCTATCAACAAACTGTCTGTCTTGGTATTTCGAAAGCTGAGACCGTAAGACATTACCCTATGTGTGAGGTGGTAGCCAGTGTTCCAGAGACTGTTTGTACTCCAAAAATAAACAAATGTGTACAGTTTGTGTGCATCATACATGCTAAAGAATTTCAGTCACTGACTGACTTCTTGGGTTTCTTTTCACTGGAGAATAAGAGGTAGATTGGCAGGCAGATGCTGCAAGGATGAACTCATGTTGACCACTGCATAAACCGAGAGGTAGGCTGGTGGGACTATAGTCAGCGTAGTGGAGCAGGGGAGAAGCGAGTGAGGCGTTCAAGAAAGAGAGAAGACAGACACAAACAGTAAGAAATGGACGAGAGAGAAAGAGGTGTGTAGAGAGGGGGGAGGAAGAGAAAGAGAGAGACCAGCACCCCAATAGAGAGAGACAAGCCTCCACAGACCAAGAGACTTGCAGGCAGAGAGAAAGACGCCAGATACATAGAGAGAGACTTACAGAAAGAGAGTGAGAAACTCATACGAGCGTCGGTGACGACGTTTTCAAAATCCCTGTTGCGCTCTCTGTGTCTGGGTTTTAGACAGCTGCAATATTTAGACAGAATGTCAAATTACCCTCAAAATGTTAAAGCCACGTTGACCCTTACAAACGGATCCCACACACACACATTTTCGGCCTACCTGCTGAGGCAGCCTGTCTTCAAATATATTCAAACATGAAGGCACAAAAATAATCACGTTAGCTTTGTGCAGACACAGAGAATGTGTGACTTTATGTACAATGGTTACGTTTTTTTAAGCAGGGGCCATCGTGTTTCTTAAAATCTCGGCTATACATTTAAATATAAACTTGAATTTTATGAACAAATATGTCGATTGATTTTAACATCGAAGTATCCATATATCAGAACGCTTACCACGTCCGCCCCTGGACCAATACTGGCCGGGATAATTGAGCTGCCCCCCCCCCCCTCACCCCCCACGCCCCACTCACGGGTATAGCAAGCTTCAACCCCTGCAAACACATCTTTGTGCTTTGTGTGGGAGAAACTGCCCGCAAATAGATTTATCAAATCTTTGAATTGCATCAACTCCAGCTCTCCAGCGCCCCCTCCCAGCCCTGAACGTCCCCGCACTGTGACTCAAATCCAAATCACGCGCCAAAGATCTCTGCTTAATCCAGAGGTCGCACTTAGCATTCTGAGGCAGTGGACAATGGACTCGGAAACGAATTGGAAACATCCATGAAAAAAAAAATGTTCAAAAAAAAAAATGCGCATTGGGCCATTCAACATTTTCTTAGCGTCAGTCACTAACAGCACATTTAAATGTACACATTGAATGTCACGCACCAAAGCGCGTGTATTTTGCCTAATGTAGATATTTGGATTCATTCGCGCGTACATTTATTTCTGGCTCCTCATATGCTTTTCGCATGCACGTGTGGAAGTGGGTGTCCAAGTGTGGAGGTAGGCGAGGCTGTGATTGCATTTTTAAGTGGTTTTACAGTGTGCACACAGTATGCACTGAAATTCGCGCCTCAGCCACACTGGTGCATGGAGCTCAGCGGCTCTACGTTTCTCGGAAGGACGAGGTAATCATTTCCGTTAAAAACACACACTCTATAATTCGGAAAATGGCCACGCAGCAGGGCCGACGCGCTATCCCCATTTGTTACTGTGGTGTTTACACGCCGCATGTGCTGGCTGGGCCGGCGTGTGAGAGGTCCGTCATGACTGTAACGAATGCGGAGCTGCGAGCCGCGCCTGCTTAAAATGCATGCACTATCGATTTCCCGGCACGGTTCCGGCCGTGTGATCGGCCTACTAATTGGCGAAAATACGCCCCAGCTGATGCTGATGTGTAAACAGAGGCGGCCACGTCGAAATTAGCCGGGAAATCCCCCACACCCTCCCTCGTGCTGTTTATTTTTAGCCATTCAACGTGGGTTATTTACCAAATTGCATCCACAGCTAAAAGGGCCTTTCTGAGGGATTTACAAGTTCTGGGATGACAGGCCTCAGGTGGAGCTTGTAGTGTGTGGTGCCAAGGGCCCCCCTTACTCCCCAGAGCCGTAGGGAGGGCCTACCAGCTCTCCAGTGGTCGCTGGATGCTTCACCACAGCCCCCACCACTTAGGTTCTTTGTCCCTTCAGTTCAGAGGAAGCAGGCATTGTAGAAGCAGGAGGGGACAATGGGACCACTGGTGGGTCCGCAGAGAGAAAAGAAGCATTGCCAGAGCCAATAGGTCTTGCCTTTGTGACCTATTGACTTTGCCAATGGTTTTTAGGAGCTTCAACCCCTCACCCCCGCGAGAGCAGAAAGCGTGAAATATAAAATGTTAATAAAATCATTTTATTCGCTCTTTATTTTTTACTCGGGCAGCTTGATGCGATAGCAATAGGCCATTGCTGCTGAGTAGCAGCAGGGAGGAGTGACCACTTCAGTGTGATGTGCGCATGTTGGTTTGGCTGGCTGTCCTGGGCACTTCAAACCTCTCCAACCCGAGCCGTCTTAGACAGCTGAGTGGAGAGCAGGCACAGAACTCAAGTGCCAGTAGGAGCTCTGAAACAGCCCGCTCCAACCAATCCAGACTCTTCTCTCATGCCGCTTAACATTATTAACAGCAGGAGAGCAGCATCTGGATTGGTTAAGGGAGTTGGCTGTGAGACCTCGCGCTTGGAGAAACGGACTGGAGAACATCGAGGAAGTGCAGCAGGCTGCTAATGAGTAATTCAACATTTCATTTTTCTTTATAAAATTATGTAAGTTATAAAGTTATTTATACATTTTGTAAATAACGTAATGTATCTGGTGCTCATGTTAAGCTCTCCAATGCCTTCGGGTCGAACTCGCGTAACACGCTATATAAAAAAAACTGCTCATATAGTGCATACTATGAACACTCAGCGCCTCACCCTTTTCATATGTCACCTACCGCAACTGGTTTTTAGCAATGGTACACAGCATCCGCAATGCTGTGCAGCATGGCTAAAGTAAAGAAAAAAATCCCTTTACCATGGGCATCTGTTATTTTCTAGGTGCGTACCTCCAAATTATACCGGAGCTTATTTTCTTTTTTATTTACCAATTTCAGTTGGATCAGTAACTTAACAAAAATAAAATATGCAAAAATATTTCTTTTTAGGGTGGTCAGGAGCAAACCATGTGAGGGTGGGGGGTACAGGGAAATAGCACGGGGAGGGTGGGATGCAACACCAAAGCACGGGAGGGGACATGGGAAGAGACGTAAGAGCAGCAGGGGTCAGGGATGGAGGGCACACAAAAGGAATAGGGGGAGGGTGCAAGTAAAAGCAAAATGGAGTTTGATGGAAAGCAGCATAAGGGTGAGCACAAGACGGGACTGGGTAGGGAGAAACAGTCAGGCAACAGAAAGCAACACAGAGTGCTTTGGGTGAAACATACATCCGGGAAATAGCTCGAACACACACACGCTAATGGTGCACTTCACACAAAATAAAAAAGTTGCTGCTTGAAAAGCAAGCAGTGGAAGCAGCAATGTCAGCCAGCCAAAGAGATTGTAAAGAGACAATGCTCAATGTGAGGGACAAACACAAGACTGACCAGCTGGGACACCAATAAGAAGCAGACAAATGACAGCGATAAGCCAACCATGGGTAGCAATTGTCTAGCTCCAAGCCCCTCTATGTACTTGGTAAGCCACAATATGCCTCGTAACAGATAGCGCATGCCCTGTGGAGTAGATTCGAATTAAAAAACCATAAAAATTACAAACATCTATTGATACTGCCCAGCTCCATAGGGTGAGTCATTGATCCTTGAGCTCCTTCTGGGATCTCTCCGGTGCACCGGAACGCCTCCACCTATCACTGCAGAAAGGTTCTTTGTCACTACCAGACCACTTTCAGGGCAGGGAGGTGGGGTAGAGTTTGGACCATTCATAGTGGGTGTATATGGGCAAAGAAAAGAAAAAAGACACAACCCCCTGGTTCCTAACCAGCACTGAAGGAAAGGTTAAATAACTAGCACTGAAGATTGGGTGTCTAGTCCATTAACCGTTCCAAGGTGCTATGGATGGATCCTGATTAAGTCTGTAAGGTGGGGCTGTCGACCTCCAGGCCTTGGGGACTGCAGATGGATGAACTGTGGTGATTTTGAAGTGTTCTTCAGCTTCAGTCCTTCATGGGGATTCTGGACCAGGGTTCTGAGACTGCATATTCCTGACTTGATCACTACTGTGTGATGGACCTCGTCCTTTCCTGGTTGACACACTGAGACCCATGATTATGGCAAACTCTGTAATGTGTCCCACGGTCCTTCAGCCCTACCCAGGATGGCCATCTCACTCAATCTCCTCAACAACGCTGTTTCCAGCCCTGGACTTTGAACCTACCAATCATTGTTAACCGGTGTGTAAGTCTAATAAGCTCAATGGAAACAAACCAAGACTACAACACCTATTATCAGATGAGAGCTTAGGACTTTAAATACTGTCCAGAGCGATATGGAGTGAGGTGGTTACTCTAACATTACCTGGGGCTATAAAGGGGTACACTGAAACACCACGCGAATACAAGGTGGGACTCTAGACCTTCAGCCCTACTTGGGGTCTATCAAGAGATATGCTGACACCCTATGACCCTGATGAGTTCTTTCCCTCCCAGTGGCTTCGGAGAAGCCTGTTGGTCTGACAGTGGATGGGTCGGAGAAAACGGAGGACTTGTCACTACCAAAGGCTCCCTTCAAAGAGGAATGGAGGTTTTAATTTGCAAAGCGTGCAGACTCCTTTCCACATAGTCTTTCTCACTGTCCTCTTACCAACCATTTGTCCATTTATTCCTACCGAGAAATGAAGGCAGCAAAAGAGACTCTTCAGCATCATTCCTAGTTCTTTGACTGCAGTTAAAGGAGCACAGGTAAATTCTTTTACACGTGTTACTGAAAAAACTGGCAAGACATGGCAATAGGGTGACCACCTTCCTCAAGGTCACTATGCACCCTGGTTCCTGGACTTTTGTGTGCTAGCCTCATGCATTCAGAGTCTTGTAATCTTGTTTTCCTTCCAGTGACCTAATTAGATTAGCACACTTGAAATCAATGATTTGTTGATGAAAAGTTCCGTACTGGAGAAAATATCCATAATGGCCTGGAGTGAGATGGCCACCTTGTTTGACAAGTTGGCCTTCATTAATTTTTCAACTAGTCGTGATGTGATGTATTTTTGAAAACCAAACCAGATGAACAACTCTCTCTTGACATAGGGATACTTTTATATCCTGTTATCCCAGAGCCCAATACAGTCCCCCTTCCACCTAAACAAATTTATATGGTTTATTTAAACTCATGCCATTGATGGGATCAAGTGGTCCCAGATAAGTCTGACACCTTCAGCCAGGTCTGTCTTTTGAATAAAAGCACTGTATTTCAACATTAACTAGCATTCCTTTAGGAAAATGGGTCATTTTACATTTCTGCACCCAGCCTTCATTTAGATACTTCAGCTTTCAGCTAGTTGCCATTGTTATGTGCTGACGAAATAGCTGGGCAACATCACTTTCATTTGTACGACTTGCAGTTCAATTTGGCCCATTGTAGGTGTGGGCCTAAAAAATGTGCTCTTTGCTAAGAGATAGGGATTATCTCAAACTCACCCTTACAGCTTGTGTCATAGCAGGAATCATTTGATCCTTCTCTAGGATGTGTGCTCCAAAAGCGTGATAAATAAATACATCATAGTTTCTAAATGTGCAAAACCAATATAAATACTACTACTGTTTCCAGAAATTCATTACTCCTAATACTGCAGTCCCCCAGGAGTCTGTGCAAAAATGTGTAGGTGTCTGCCCCATTCCATTCTACTGTGACATGGGCAACAGGCTTATTCAATCAGGAGCCATTACTGTGTTTCAGGCCACATACTCCAGGCCAGCATGACCCATCCTGCCCTAAATCACAGAGTAGTGAAATCAGGAGTGGGCATACTCCATAAGGAACCTGGACTTTGTTCCTGCCTTCGATATCATGTTTTCTCTCAGTGCATATCTTGGCATGGGCTTCCTCAACAAAGGGCGGCAGAGAACTAAAAAGAGAAAAATGGACATTCTGCTACTTCAAAACCCTCCCAAGGGTGCAACAAAGTGAACCCCCTCCACCTGTCAATAGACATCCAGACTACTTCTGATGTCAACACACTCCTCTACATCTACAACTCTTAAACACCATGCAGAACTCAATGTTCTGCTGATCCTTCAATGGCAAACCGTAAGCACCATGGCACACCTAAAACCTCTCCTAGAAAGAGCATGCGATACTACGACAGGAAACAAAACTGAGACAGGCCTATGCACCCACAGCCTCAGTGTAATCATGCACTGCTCTCTGCATCCAGAGCCATCATCCCCTCAACCAGGAGCGGCCCGTGCAGGTAAGAGAGGTGGGGGGTGCAGTCAACAGTCTACTGACTTCACCCTCCCTAGCCCCTGCCCACCCTCCCCACCGCTCTTATCTGCACGGGCCGCTCCTGCCCTCAACCAGAGCCACCTCTACATAAATAACATCAACAAAGTGACTAATAGAAGCAGAGCACTGTTTAAGACTGTCAAGCGGAATTCAAACTTCATCAACAACTAAAAATCTATAAATAGACCACACCCCATCTTGCCTGCTTGACATTGTCCCCGTCTTTAACACCTTCGACCATCAAACATGGATTCACGGCCTGGAAACACCTCTCTGACTCATTGTTACAATAGTTCACGTCTTACCTGTCCAACAACTACTAGTATGACTCCCATCATCTTCAGTCTTTACACGAAACTCCTCAAACTCATATTCAACAACAAAAACATCGACACCCATCAATACACTGATAACACTCAACTCTACCTTAAAGTCTCCTCCACTAATTACATTCAGTTGCACAAAACCTTCCTTTGATTAACCCAGAACTGGATGTCAAGTACTTATCTTAAGTTCAGCCCTAAAAACACTAAGTTACTCAATTCACAGGTCGAAGCCAAGCTATTTGACGGGAACCAAGACAGCTTTGCCCTTTTTTTAGGTCGAGCATTCAAGACCTCTTGTATATACTTTAGTATATACTTATATGTGTATGTACTTTGTGGGCTCTGGAGATCAGCCCTAGGACTTGTCTGCTTCCGCTTAGGGACTTTTTGTTCTGTTTAACTGCCTCTATTTAACTGTCTTGATAGAAAACGACCAGTAGAGGTCAGTAAAATACCAGAATTGCTTTCTGCTGTTTCAAATGCCTCCATTTAACTGTCTTGATAGAAAAAGACCAGTAGAGGTCAGTGAAATACCAGAATTGCTTTCTGCTGAGAGACTTTTTTTTGTTTTTATGGCAACTGCTTTTATTTAACTTTCTTGATAGAAAACGACTAGCAGAGGTCAGTAAAATACCAGAATCACTTTATCATTCTCTAGATTCCAGTCAAGAAATGTTCTTCCATGAGCACCCGTAGGCAATAATATTTTTTTCAAATTGTGTATTTTTAGTGATATTACCACCAAAGGCCCTGATTTTACATTAAAAGCAGAGCTTTGGACTCTACCATTTCCCACTGAAAGGCAATATTTCTCTCCATGTGTTCCCATACCTGGCTTGTCACGCAGTTTGGTGCTTACTTTCCCTCCATGTTAAAGAACAGTAGATGTTTCAGCATCCAGGCTAATGTGCTGCATAGCTAAATACATATAAGGTGCCAAAGGAGAGACTGACCGCATTGCAAATGCTTGGTTTTGTAGCTTTCTATAGCAGGATTTCGACCAAAGGTATCATAGCACTTTATATGGGCACCAGTGGCTTTAGAGGGGAACACATTCATTTTGTTAGGCACTGGGAGGTTAAGTGATTTGGCCAGATTCACAGGATGTTGAGCATCTCTGCTGAGGCTCGAAACTGGCTCCCCAGCTTCGAGGTCAAAGCTCCAGCCATTAGGCCACATCTGCCCTTCAGTTGACAGAGAGGGTAAAATTACTTGGATTCAATCTCAACACAGAATTTATCTTCAAAGAGCACACCACCCGGCCTAAGACAGCATGGTACCAGCTTACCTACCTTTAAAAAGGTTAAACAGATTGAGAAACAACACGGCAACCCCTGTTTCTCAGATACTAGCATGTAGGCATCATTTTGCTCAGTGGTCTGCTTGAGAACAGTCTGCTTCCACGTGAAGACACCTACATCCTACAGCACATCTCAACACGGGCTTGAAGAAATTAAATCATATGACACAGTCACCGAAAAATTACATTTACTCCGTCTCCATGCTTTTTTTCTCCTTCAAACCCAGCTACATCCCCTACAAGGAAACGCAAATATACAAGAAAGGAAAAAAACAGAAGGTACTTCCTGTTAGTCTACGCTTCCGGGATATGACATTATATGTCCACTAAACTGTCAGAACTGTTCAAACTCTGCTGCAATAGACAAAAACGCTACCACTCATTTCTTTAGGGAACACCAGGCCCGCTGCATAATAGTAGCTCACCTTTTACCTGCCAGTCTGTTGTGATCAGCCCTCTGTTGCTTCCCAGCTAGGCTTGTGCTATAAAAATACACTTAAGTAAGAATTTGAACCATACATTGAAAGCTTTGCCAGCTATAGATGACCATGTAGTTTGCAACATATTCCATCTCACATAGGAACGCCCTGAGTAGAACTGCTGCTTTCAACTGGGGAGCTGCACTGCAGGAACCAAAGGATAAAATAGTAAAATAAAGGAAATACATGAGAACTGTCATTAAAAACTAGCAGAATGACAAGTCACAAAATGGAGCACTCCATGGCAGATGAAACCCACGCAGGGGCCTCCAACCTTTTCTGTACTGAGAGCTACTTATGATCCATTAAACGCATTGACAGCTACTAATGTTGTTAGTCTTGTGTAATCCCAATTTTGTTTTTAATTCAACCAAGCAATAGCTTTCTAATTTAATAAGTTGAGTTGCACACAGGTGAGCTACTCAGATGTAGCTGGAGAGCTACAGTACCTCACGAGCTACTGGTTGGAGACCCCTTAATGTACTTCCAATGTTAACAGATAACTTATTAATGCACTGCAGATATAAATGAAGATGGTCAAACAATAAAATAATATATTTGTTGAGGGGATTATTTAGGGCATAGCTTCTTACAGAGAAGTGTGCATTTAAACATACGTGGCTTTGATATGGAAACGAGCCAGTGTGAAGTAAAACTCATGTTTTAAATGAATCGTTTGAAAACAATCTATGAAAAGTTGTCATGCATGACTGTCGTTTGAATTCCAGTGCTACTGTTTCTTCATCTGGCCCATTTCGCGTTGGGAGGTTACTGGAGAGCTGGAGAACGCACATATACCAGACCTCTTGTCCTCTATTACTCTGTCCAAACTGTACTAAAAACAACAAAAACACGAAGTTCTCAAACAAAGTTTGGTTCAAATAGGTCATCTGGGGCTAAAACTGTAAGCCTCTCAAAAAGACTATTCCCAAGGAAAAGGAATGTAAGTCATGTGTGAAAAGGACCAAATCATGTGTCTGTAAATGCATGCCAACAAACATGCATGTATGTATGTGCTATAAAAGAACCTCATTTCAGTAGAAAGACGTCACATAATGGCCATTGGGCCAGGTGACTGAATGGAATTCTTTTAGCATTGGAAAGTGATTTCTCACATTTTGTTGCAACTGTCAATTAACTTCTATCAATATATCTATCTACTGTTCTATCTATCCACTGATCCATCTATCTTTCTACCTACCTGGAAAGCATTCATTTAAAGTCATTGACTGATTATTTATCATTCTTGGTACCTCCTCCACCATAATGCACCTGAAATGCATAGTTCTTCCCACTGTAGCGTAGGTCCTTGGATGCCTTGTGGGTCCAATTGTGCTAGCCACTTTCAGTAACTTTTAGAGTCTAATAAATACCCCACTACACGTTTTAAATTATCCTGCACCATGTCTCACCTTGTTACTTATTCAAGAACATACTCCAGGATAATTGATTAGTTGTTTGTTAGACCCTAACATATTCTACTAGCGCCATGCTTCATCATCGGGTCCCTAAAACCAGTGTGAGCTCAATCATATTCCAGGGAGCACTTTCAGCTATAGTCGAGGGGAAGGGATTAGTATCCTTTCCCCTAGAAACACCTACAATTCCTATTTTTAACCTTGCCTGTGATACCCAATAATAAAAGGATACCAGGATATCTCAAGGCATTTTCATCCATATTACTCCCAGTGCCACAATATCTACGAGTGAGTTGGATTAGAACCTGAAGTAACACAAAGCTGCGCAATGCACTGACTTGTATTTCTGTGCATCAAGGGGTATTCCATGGGCGGTGCATGGTCATCCCGATGCACCCAGGGATTTTAAGGCAAATCCTTTTCTACGAAGAATTGTATATATTTGTGCCCAAATCCTGCTGCTCCTTGAGGCAAGCTTAACAACAGGAAATGTTTCTCATTCTTCTGACTTGGCATGTGTGCTGCATTGTACAGCAAACATACAAGGTGGGAAACCCCTTAAAGCATAGTTGTGTACTAGAAGAGACTCTGCCCACAACACAGACACCCTTACGCTATGGCGCAAGGGAGTCTGTAGTGACAAATGGCAGCCAAAGGTGCATAATCACAGGGAGAGAGCTGAACAGCGCCACATCTTAGTAGATGTGGCGCTGTTCTACTTACTCCAATTCAAGCAACACAGTGCAGCAGATTTACCTGTTACCCTGCGTGGCGTCATTTCTATGTCATTCTGAGCCTTTGTCTAAGGGCCAGAGACGCAACTCAGGTGCCTGTGTGCAACCTTTTCTCCAACTCGCAGAAGGAAATTAAACACCCTCCGTGACCATCTAAAGGCACCACAGCTGTGGCCCCCACAGTGACCTCTGTATGATCAAGGACCTCTTTGGCCGCTTTGCAGGGTACAGAAAAAGTGCAATAAGGTATGCTACACTTTAATGTATATTGATACATGTATATTGACAATGCACATTGATGTGTGTTTGTAGAGAGAGAGATAGATAGGCCCAAGGAATTTTCGGCAGCCCTTCTGTTTTTTTTTCTAACCTGCACATATTTTTTATTTTCTTTACTTAGACGCGACCTTTTGATGTTACTAGAGTACGCCCTGCAGTGTCTCAACTATTCTGGCAATTTGCACCTTTTGAGACCAAAATATGTTTTTCCTATTTAGCCATTTCATTTTTTTAGATTGACGAGGGCCCTCTGACTTCACCAACAAAGTTTTACAAAAACCACAAAAACAAACCTTGGCAAAGCCAAATGCATGGCAGCCTACGAAGACCTATCAGCTTTGCAAAGGCTTGTTCAAGATAGCGACACCTTACAATTTCCATTACACACACAGGTGTTGCGACAGAGATAGGAGGGTAATTTCCAATAAAAACAAGTACAGTTTGCTGTAACTAGACCAACTTAATTCTAAGTCGTTGGTGTCATAAAGCAATTAGTCCTCCAGGACATAGCCTTAAGTGATCACTTTGTAATTATTAATTTGCACGAGGGCGCCCTATCTCCCCGTGAGCGATGGCCTCCGGGTCTCCACGGGTTGCAGCGCTCTCGCGCCAGCGCCAGGGGCTCGCTGTGTGCTCAAAGCTCATCCGGGCCCTCTGCACGCGGACGGCGCAGCGCTCCCTAATGGCCGGGGAGTGGCGGGGGCCTTGTTGCAGCCCTATCTGGGGTGCACGTTAGCAGCCTCAGCAGTCTGGGCCTGTGCGCGTGATAAGGCCGATGGGGCGATAGCAGCTCCGCTCCCAGCACCCTGAGAAAGTCCCCCACCCGAGGGCTGCCCGTGTTTGCTGGCGGCGTCCTTGGGCCGGGTGATTTATAACCAGCGAGCACGTAGGTTCATTTGCTTTTTTGTTAATGTTTGTCTAGCTCAGCGACTGCGGTACGGGTTATTTTCGACTCGCATTTCTACGGGTAAAGCGCATTCCTTTGGAGTCAGGTTTTACTCTACACGCAGCAGCATTCGTCGATCACATTTCAAAATATTAATCCTACAAGCAGAATATGAAGCATGACTTGTTCGATGTTAATGTGAAAATTACAGCACCGTGAAAGTGACTTCCAGGCAGTCCCGGCTTTTCAGCCAGCAGAACGGAGCATGCTGGGGCTTGTAGTGAAATTGCTCCACTGAGTTAAAAAAAAGTGGGCATAGAAGTCTCAAATTGCTTAGTTCGGCTAATGGCTAAAGAAAGTGCAAGTCACCTCATGACGTGCCCGTTGACAGCTACAGTGAGTGTTGTGCACTCCATGAACTGCAGCCCTCTAAAGGGCATTCCGTGCAGTGTAGAAACACATCCGGAGGTGTTTTCTACAGCAATAAGGGGTTTGTTAATTCTAAAGAAACCGTCTTTACTTTAACTTTGATGTTCAAATCTTCCTACGATGTGTAGACTTCACTTAGTTTTGCTTCCTAATACTCGTAGTTTCGAATTCCCACTAATAATTTAGGGCTCCATGAACCAAAATGTAAAGAAATTCAGACTCTCACGCCTGACATGGAACAGTATCAGCGTGAAAGCTCTAAAGTCCACTTTTTGATTCAGTCACTGCTGTTGTACACACTGAATTCACGAAATGAGAGAACAATTTGATTGGGTAAAATAATATACCATTAATAGTATATCGAGGAAAGCTGCAACGTGATTCAAAGTCGAGTGACAGCTTTCGAGCTAGCATTTTAAACAACAGCATATTGCATATTGGGACTTGTAAACGCACGACTTTAATGGGAAAATTACATTTATAAAATCCATTATGCTAAGTGTGTGGTTAAAAACATAACTGGTTAACTCTATATAAAGCACTCTAATATCATCTTGGATTATATCTGTGCCATATAAAAATCCAAATAAATAACATATATAAACACTGAAGGTGGCACGTGCTCTGGAGCCCCTCATATGTTATTTTAAGGCCTAGGAGGGCACCACTCTCTCCTTTAGTGCAGGCAGGCCCTGACCTCGTTTGTACATTTGCCTGGTCCTCCCCTCCACCACCTACCTCAATAAGATGTTTTTTGTTTACACCAAACTACAATGGCGCTGGCCAGATTGTGGTGCTGGAGATGGCCCGCTTTTAGTAACCCCCATGGCTTGGACTGAGGGCACCAGCCTTCTAGAGAGGAACATCTTTTTTGGTGGGGACAATCATCTTTTGATCAAAGGTTAGATGCGTAAAAACAAATCTCCTGTACCAGTGGATGCAAGGGGCAAGAGTTGGTATACCGGTTGCATGTGTTAATGGGGTGAGGACAGTGCTTAATTTGAACCTGCGGTTTCCGGTGCTCAGCACCGGCACTTAATTGTCAGCACTGGCTCTAGTGACAATCCACCAGATGGTGACGCTGTCTGTCCAGTATTAAGATGAGCACAACAACAGTGTTTAATAAGTCAATATTTATTTTAAAAAAAGAATAATACCTGCTGCTCATGCCATTATTATATCTATGGGGGCCTGGAATAGTCTGAAATGTCACACTTGTAGAAGTGTGGTGATTGGTAGTTGTGTTTGTACTGTCATTGTCAGTGCTGGCAAGGGCAAGGGCTGGCGTGGGGTGCAATGGGCTCCTGACGAGGACCCTGGCACTATGTTTTTTACAATTTAAGCACCGGGTGAGGAGTTTTATATAGGGTGACATGACTGGGAGCAGTTCATATTACTGTCATCCATTTATATTAGAAGCCTTAACAATGTGAATGGAAATGAAGAACAGGCTATAGCGATGCACAGCATGAAAGGCTGTTTTGCTGGGTGACTTCAACCAGAGTGAGAGATGGGGAAAGGTTTGTAGTTCACACCGCATTACATAAGGCCGGCGTGTCACTTGAGAGCTGTGCTGGATGTCCCGTGTCACACCTTCTGCTTGTCTTCAACAGCACTTAACATGCTGAGGTGTTTGAGCGCCCTCGTGATATTGTACTTGGTGCTGTGCACATGTCACCTGCATTGTGTGGTACTATCCCATTCATACAGTGGCTTCGCTCTCTGACAGGGTAGCAAAGTTGCCACATCATCAATAAAATGATGGACGGAGTCTTGAAACTTTTCAGACCCTTACCTCCAGTCCTAGATCCATCGTTATTATGCTCGCCACGTCGTCCCTGTTTAGACCCAGACATATGCAAATGAGTCTTCACCCTGCTCCTCATGGGAGCAGTCCAGCCTGAACTGCCAGGCCAGGTCCTCCCTGGAACAGAAACGAGCATCCTGGGAGCGGTTTCGGGGTAGAAGTGTTCTGGTGTGTACTGAGTTCCTTGGTGCCTCTTCAAGTGCATGGCCGACAAGTGTCTTGGCTGTGGTGTGGCCTGTAGGTCATCTGTTGTGAATGATGTTTGGAGACCTGGGGAGGAGCCGTTGCAGTGGCTCATGTAGTACAGTGAAGAGGGAGAATACACAGACGTTCATTTGGACACTAAATGGGGGCGGGGCTGGGTAATTATAACATAGAAGGTATGAACGTGCGAAGAACCATCTCTTAGTGCTCTCCAGATTCCTCGATATTGTTTACACTTTTCAGGCAGGACATGTGTTTCATACGTTAGTAGCTTGGGTTGCAAGGGAGCTCCTTCCGGCACCGGGTGTATTCAACAGAAGATGGAGGAGAGCGGAGCCAGTCTGGTCTGAAGACATCTGAATTTGTGGCGGGCATAGAATTTTTGCTGAAAGAAATGGAGACCTGAGGTGTGAATGGCGCGATGAGTTATTCGCATAGCTTTGAAGCGGATGCATCTAGCCGCAGACAGCCAGCGCTGAGACAGAAGAGCTCGTGAAATGCACAGCCAGATATTGGGGTCAAGGAGCTGCCTGGCAGGTGCATCTAGCTGTAGCTTCTGAGTCCCTTGGTGGAAGGCTGGGAGGCATACAGCTGGTTTACTTTAGACAGGAGAGTACGGTGGTTTATGGTGGCTTGTATCCTTTTGTGGAATCTGGATAATAGAAGGTTTGACATTGGCATCTCATAACTTTGTTCATTTGAGGGGTCAGGTGATGCTCGTATCTACAGTCACACCTACGTTGCTTACTCAGAGTGATGGGTTAAGAGGCGGGCCCAGCTCTTTCGGCCACAGAGATGATGGGTGATGTGGTCCATTTATCACACTTATTATCCCGGTTTTTGGTGTGTTGAGCTTCAGGTGATTTACTTGCATCAAATGAGCAATCATTGGCAGAGGACACAACAATATAAGGGTGGTGCACGTTTTGGTGTGTCAGCAAAATATTTGTGTCATCAGCTTAGTAATAGCAGTTATGGCAGAAATCAGCGCCCACAGTGCTATAGCGCATAAGAGAAGGAAGGAAGGAAGATGGTTGAGCCTAGAGGGACCCCTACAGTAGAGCTCAGGGTGCTAGCAGAAGGGAGGTGGCATAGAATGAGACAAGGAAGATGGTTGAGCCTAGAGGGACCCCTGCAGTAGAGCTCAGGGTGCTAGCAGAAGGGAGGTGGCATAGAATGAGACAAGGAAGATGGCTGAGCCTAGAGGGACCCCTACAGTAGAGCTCAGGGTGCTAGCAGAAGGGAGGTGGCATAGAATGAGACAAGGAAGATGGTTGAGCCTAGAGGGACCCCTACAGTAGAGCTCAGGGTGCTAGCAGAAGGGAGGTGGCATAGAATGAGACAAGGAAGATGGTTGAGCCTAGAGGGACCCCTACAGTAGAGCTCAGGGTGCTAGCAGAAGGGAGGTGGCATAGAATGAGACAAGGAAGATGGTTGAGCCTAGAGGGACCCCTACAGTAGAGCTCAGGGTGCTAGCAGAAGGGAGGTGGCATAAAATGAGATATCCGTAAAGAAACAAGAAGAGGAAAGAAAGCTATTGAATAAGAAGTAAGCACATCAGATTGACAAAAAGGCCAACCAATGGTAAGAAATGGGCGGTCCGAGCCACTCCAGGTTGTTGGTAAGCCCACTATATGCCTTTCACAACCAGGTAACTGTCTTGTAGGCTCGAGCTAAAAATCCAGGGACGGTCGGGGCTCGCACCCCAATAGATTTTGAGTCTGTAGACCAAAAGGGCTGAATGGATAAGTCAGAGATAGTAGTGAAAAGAGAACAAGCTGTGAGGAAAGACTAGTTGAATATGCACCCCAAAACACGACACGCAGACAATGTAAGACGCTACTGAACGAGTTCCACAATTACAATGTAAAGTTGCCAAAACTGCATCTATCTATCTAACACGGGTTTAAAGCACACCAGTTAACTTCAAAACATGCATTCCACTGAAACTGTTGTGTTATTAAACCCATATTGAAAAGGATTCAAAATAGAGCACGTGTATACATGTTATGTTGTCTATATTTTGTCGTAAAGCGATGCACTGTATTATCAAATGTGCTCCATATGAATTGAATGTTGGATTACTCTTCTGAAATTCCAAGTTACCCAAAAACGAATATAAAAAAAACACTACTATAAGGTTTTCTCTTTTAAAGAAAGGGTGGCTGACCTGCAGGCGAATCCGATAGTGTTTTAAGCACTGCGCTTCACATAATCATTGCAGCGTGTTAGTCACACCACTGTGCTGGACAATAGAAGTCATCCTTGGTATTTTTTGAAGGCGTGCGCCATCTACTGACTGGTGTTGGGAAAAACTGCCACTAACCAAACCCTTGAAGTATTAAAAGGAAGCTTCTGAACAGGAAACATACATTACAGCGACGCCTTCCAATGTTTTACTGTCTAATCATGGAAGATGTTAAGAAATAATTTTAGAGAAATACCAGTGGTTTAATTGGGGCTTCCTCCTACCGTAAAGGCACAGCAGATTGATTTGTTTGGAAACGTTTGGCATGCTTGGAGTGGATAGCTATTAAAGTGAGTTGCATGCGTTCTTGTGGAAGCATAAGGACGTTAATTGTGTAGACATTGTAACATAAACCTTCATGTTTAGTTTGAAAAAAGTAATTGAAATGTGCATGTAAATATATTGTCGTCTGTGGCATTCATAATATCTGATGTCTTTACAAAACTAGCCTTGGTACCAGCAGACCCGGTGTTTCAGCACTCTGGACAGTTGCCTACGGACTCCATGGTCAAACTCGGCTACCCTCCATCCCAAAGCTCCCAGTCTAATCATTTGTGTGAGTATAATGTATTTATTCAGGCAATGTTTAGGACAAATGTTTAGGTTTACACAACTGAAGAACAGCCTCTTAATATCGTACAGTGTTTCAAGAAAAATGTATTGTGGGTCCGAACGAATCTAAGCCCCACACACACTTTTGGTTTCTGGGCGTGTGAGTGCACACATTGGGATTAATTTGAATAACAATGAGTACATCTGCACCTGGAGGCTTACGATGTTGTAGGTGTCCTCATTTTTACAATTATCAAAGGTTTCTCACTGGAACCCCTTGACAGACAGACAGACAGACGTTCCAGACACACGCCTAGAAAACATTTCAATCCATGCAATTCCAACTCGTACAATTGCACACGGGCAAATGTCATCAAATAAGTGCAATTCCTGTTTCTTCCCTTCTTTTTTCTCCAGGGTAGAACATTTCCACGCGGAAAATATCTTTCCTCAACCCTCTATTATTTTAGGGAGAGTTCGCTACTCAGTCTGATCATGGGGAACAATGTACTGCTGTCCTTGTCAGGAGTACAGTTCTAAATTATTCTAGGCTGCAAATGATTCATAAAGCTACTTAAGAGGGTGATTTTGTTCCCTTCCCATTCTGGATAGAGATTTACTTCTGCCCTTGTTAGGAGTAAAGTTCCAAACTTTTGTGGAGCGAAATATTGCAGTGAAGACTTTGTGAATCGCACGAGGAGGGACAGGGTCTTAGGAAGTCCAGCATACAGGCTCCAACCAAGAATGCGAAACAAAGGAGTATGCTGTTCCTATAGGGAGATGAAAAAAAAAGGGCGGGAGGAGGAAAGAGTGTGTTGTCCATGCACTAGAGAGAGAGAGTGTGTAATAGCACTGGAATCGCTCCAATAAGGAGCAAGGACCCCACACACCCCAAGGCGTGTCATGCTTCATCATTGGGCAGCTCCTCATTGGGCCGGTGCTGCAATGCCCAATGGGCCCCACAAGAGGGCTCTCTGCCAGAGTTCTTTTCTGGTTGCTGTAGTGAAGCTAGGTGTTGTGAGGAAGCTTGTGTGTCGTGAGTAGAAGGGGAATGAAGGGAATGTGATCTAAAAATAGCTACAAGAATCTCCAAAAGTAATTTTAGTCACTGGGTTCTTGTGCTATGTGTTAAAAAATTAACTGGTAATTCGTGGACTGAAGGGGGGGAATTATACCCGCTTCGGTCTAGAGAATTGTGGATGGTGTGTGGATGGTTGACATGTTTCATGCCTTATACTGTCCAATGGATCCAGGCATTTCATCAGGACATAAGATACATCTACTACTCGTCGGCGACAGCTTATACTAGGTACTGCAAAAAAGTTTCTTCCCCTGTAGTCTGGACTCCAAAGGTAATCCAAATGTTTTATAAGTGAAAGAAGTTAAAATTTGTCTACCTTCTGGAAGAAAGGCACCTCATTTGAAGAATAAATCTGCCCCAACCGTGAATAGCCAGGGTACTCGCTTATTTAGCGATGGAGGGAACTTCGCTTGAAGTTTCCTGTAAGCGCTGGACCTACCCGCATCTGGCTCTCCTGGTAAGACTTTGTAACAACCCACAAAAGTATGGTGGGCACACAATCACAGTGAATTCCCACTCTGGAATTCTAGCTTCCTTCCCACAAGACTGGAGTTACTCCTGTGAAAATATGTACGTGAATAAATCCTTTTAAAAGTGTAAATCCAGATTCTGAACATTCCTCACGTAGTTGGGAGCACAGAGTTAGCTGCCCACCAACAAACACATAATGCATTAGGTAGAAAAAAGGGTAGCGAGTATATAAAAATAATATCACAGTCAAAGAGTTGTTCCCTGCTGTTTACAGTGTATTCAAGTGTTCGATTACATCGATCATTGAAAAATATCACATTGACACCCATACAGTAACCTTAAGGCATTTGTACTTATAATGCTACCAGACGTTCTAAGTTCCTCTCCACCTGCCCTTCTGGGTTTCATTATTAATGCAAAATATAAAATGATTTTATTGGAGTGCTCTGTGTGTGTGAGTGAGCCTTAAAATGCCAGCCGTGAGATTTATTTGCTGCACTTTTGTCGGATTTTCACTTGCACATTTAGACAATTGTGTTTGCATTCTTAGAAGGAGAACTGCAATGCAGCACCGTCAAATGTTTACACGCTGTGACATGGTGATGACACCCATGTCTGTTCCTGAAAGGGAGACATACTTTGCCCTCGTCTGTGTGGCCTCGTGCGGAATGCTGAAACAATGTCAAACATTCCCTCCCAGTTCAGAGATCTGGGCATAAATCCATAGATCTTTTGCTCACCATGCCATTTCAGTTTCGTCCCAGCCATATGCAAATCAGTCTTGACCCTACTCCCTTGGAAACAGTGCAGCCCAAACTGTCAGGCCAGGTCCTCCTTGGACAAGAAACAAGCATCCTGGGACCGTTTTCGGGGTAACACCCCTCATCAGTCAGGCTAGTTTGACTCCAGTGGCATGGTAAGCACAGGACCAATGCCTGGGCATATTTCTGGGTCTAAACTGAGGTGACATGGTGAGCAAAAGAACAATGGATTTAACCCAGATCTCTGGACTGATGCTAAATATTTAATTTGTTTTGCATTTTGTCCATCATTTGTGTGGCTCTTGCATACATATATGAGCGATTTATTTATAAGAATGTTTTAATAGTTTCAGTGGAAAGGAAGCATTGATAGGCATAGGCACATTATCTGACATGTTTCGCAAGGAGGAAATGTTAATATTGGTCCTTAAAAGGTAAAGTAAAAATGCACGGTTTTCTGCTGTAAAATGTAATAGTGCATATCTTATGCAAATGTCTTTTCAAATTTATATTGCAGACAAATACCAATCTAGTTTTTTTATGTTTGTATGATTTGTAGAATCTGGACATACAATTATCTTCAAGCGTATACTAAAATATGCATATTGTCCTGACAGTATTGATCAAATGTCACCTCGTCAGGTTCTGGAAACAGGCATGCCACTAACCAATACACATGAGTAGCAATGCATGTCCTCAAAAGCAACCCATTCACGTTCCATATATCAGTGAAGAAGCCACTGTCCGGATAGGAGTGGCACAGAAGAGCTTGTACAGCATACACACCGGGCTGTCGGGAGGTAGTGGGAAGGCAAATATCTTTATAGGAACCTTGGCTCTCCAGGGGCACTTCAGTGCTTTATCCTGCTGAGGATCCGTGGTATTCAGAAAACAGCAAATACAGTATAAAAACTGCTCTGCTAAAAGCCAAGGTAAAAGTAAATCCAATAACACTGAGGATTGTAGAACTAGAAAATGCAAAAAGATCAAAGATGAATAAGAACAAGAAGAAACCATAGGACCCAACTAGAACCCAGCATCGCTGCCCAATCAAGCTTCATAGCTGGCGTTTTAAAATGGCATTTGAACGTTCTTAGCAGTGCAAGGCTCTAACAAGAACTACACGTGGAGGAGACGTGGCAACGTTAAGTGCCACTTTGTGGTACTCTATGGACAGGTAGCCTCGTGTTGACATTTTCTTGTCGTGAAAAGTCCCCTAATTTGTCCTCAGAGCATTCGGTGGTACAGAGAATATCACAGAGTCCATCTCCGGCTCACAAGCTACTATCCACCACTGGTAATAGTTGTTACATAGATGACATTTCACTTAGAAGTTCCATTGGTAGTTATGATTCAGCTGTCCCATGGTCATTGGGATGAAGATATTGGCCCTTGGGATACTTTTGGTTGTATGAGAGTACCAGGTCTGCACCGCGCATCTGAAATGTCTCTCAGAGGCAATATTATTAACTGTAGTCGCGTTCGAGTGAACAGCAATTGGTGCAAATTTGGTATTTAGCAGTTCGATGATGGATTTGAGAAGCTTTGTGTCAAGTCTCTGACAAAGACCTCAAGTCTTGGGCTGGCAAAAACCCACACGCCTTAGGCGGATGGGCTGGTGGCACCACACCTATCAAGCACTGAATCACAGTGGAGGGTGAACAGGTCAGGGCATAGCCTGCCCTCCCTGGAAGCTCTTCATCTGCTCTCCATCAGCCCTTGAGCTATGGTTGGAAGCAAATCCTTTTATATCACGTAGTTTACAGCACCGTGCCTCAGCGCTTCATTTGTGGTGGTTGGTGCCATCACTTGGCAGGTATGCACTCAAGGTGTTGTGTCCAGGAGTCAGCACAGAAGCTCATATGAGACTGTGCAGAATGTGGTCATACTCAATAGTGGCTGCAAGCTACTTTGTACCTATTGTAAGTGAAAAAACAATATTGTGCCTACACCTGCTCTTGGGGTTAGGGTGAGCCAGTAGAGTTATTCAGCTGTTCTGTAAAAACTGAACTTCCATAACTAATATGTTGTTCAACTAAAATGTACACAACTCGATCCATGTAGAAAAACATTTACAGAAAGTTCCTGCCGCCCGGTCAGATGCAAACTCCCTTAACCAGATACAGCTCAGCACCCGAGCTGAGATACCATACCTGTTCTGAGGTGGTCATGATTGGTGAGCCACATCAGGACATTGTAGGCATGACAAAACAGATGGCAAACTGGACCTGACTTACACTGTAGGCAGCACAATCTCACTAGTTTCTCGCTGGGAGAGCAAGGTGATCCCCTTCCCCAAGTCCGGCGTTTTGAATAAGCTACATCCAGGCTTGAGAAAGCCAAACTCAGGCACAAACTCAGAGAAACCTTTCTCAGAAGTCCTCTCGCTCAAACTCCCCAACAGTGCTCCTCATAAGAAAACCCCCACATCATACGTACACTCACAGCCATATCATACACACAGATAGTCACCAGAGGCGTTTCCAGGTTATATGGCCCTCCAACGAGCTGGGATTTCACTCATTACTCCAGGCAATCCACCAACTTTATCTCTCACCTCTATCTGGCTTCACATTCTCTCAAGGACGTACAACTTCCCTGATAAACTACCCAATCACAAGGCAGCTCACACTTGGTGTTCATGCCCTGTGGCAGTTTGTGCAAGCCCCTGGTTTGAGGGGAACACATTGAACCCTCCCTTTACAGGTGGATGGGACAACATACCTACTTCCCAACACTCAAACATAAAAATACGGTCATACCAATTCACTTTCAGCACTCCATAGAGCTGGTTCAGAACAAAAACGTGTCTGTTTTGCAATGCACGTTTGAAGACCCCTATAGGTATTACACATTGCTATAAATGCAGAAATCGCAGATAAAAATTGTATTTCCATTTTGTACCACATTTCACAGAGCTATCTAGCTGTCATCTTGTAATACCGAAAAGACAAGTTGAAGCTAGAGTTTGGTTGCTAAAAGTGCTTGCAGGCCAGTGCTTATCTTTCATTTAATTGCCATATGAGCTCTGTTACTAACAGCACGGTGACATACTGAATTTACTTTTCCCTATATGAATAGTTTATTCATGGACAGGGCCTAAGTTTTTAGACCGTACAAATGTCATTACAGAGGCTGGAGGCAAACATAACACTTAGTATGAGAAAGTGAATGATTCATTGGAGGGATGGTAGTCCACCACAAGGAACATTGTCACTATCTTCTTCAGTCGAGTTAAAGATTTCGGTAATTTAAACCTGGGCTGAACCCCTGTCTGCTATGGCTTAGAGCACACAGACTTAGCTTAAGAAAATCGGAAAGCACTTAGACATACCAAAACAGTATAAATAGAGAATAATTTACTGAACAAAAGCACAGCAAAAATCAAATGAGCGGAATCAGAGGTATGAATTTTCAAATTTTAAGTGAAAAGAGAGCCATAAAGCACAAAACACCAGCAGTAGTCAGTGGCCATAGTAGACAGGCACCAAAGCACGGTTTTAGACCTACCACAATGGAGTGCAGATCGGATAAACCAACCACGCTCAGCCAGCTTGGAGGTTATACCGTTGGAATTCGATTTTTTTCTGAAAGTCAACATCCTTCAGCGGGGCAAGTTAGCAGGTTGTATCAAAATAGGGTGTCCACCACATTAAATAGGCATTGGAAGAGATCCTGGTGAAGCCACTGAATTTTGTGGGGAAAAGCTCAGAGCCACAGAAATTAGAAATTTTGCCCCCAGGGAAGTACTCTTGCTGGCTGGATAGTTTTGCTGCTTTCGCCTGGACAAGACTTTTACCATTGGACTTAGTCTCTTTTTCAGAGCTCAGAATCCTCCAGCGAGAAAAGGCTACAGGCAGTATTGAAGAGAGCTCCACAAGGCCAGATACCTTCTCAGTGAGGTCCGGCTGCATTGGATTTGCTGCTGCAGGGAACCTCCGAATGAGGGGAACCTCCGAATGGGGGGAACCTGTTTCTTCAGCCCAGCATCAATGCATCTTTTTGGGTAGGCTTTGCAGGCTTGCCCCATTCCTCCAGAGGTCTGAAGTCCAAAACATTTCTAAGCTCAAGATTTTTATAGAATATTAAGAGTAGAACACTTTGACACAGCCACTGGTCCCAACACCTCAGCAACAGCACTTGGGGTCAAGACTTACTCCAGCAGAGGCTACCAGCAGGGTTCAGGGCAGGTCCAGTTGGAACTGGTCAGCTGGGCTCTTCCAGAAAAGGGATTCTAGCAGGTTGTTGTGTCCCTGTAGAATTACAGGAAGTCATCCAACTGACCGTTGGGAGTCAACTTCTTGCTCCAGTCTACAAGGTGGAGCAGGCCCAGCCCTTCAGGTCTCCTCACAGGTCTCAACCAGCAGGTGCAGTCATTATTTTCCTCCACAGATCGACAGTGTTTTTGTGAAGGGTGCTACATTTATGCCTGTCACTAGCTTGTGGGTGGGGGTCAATCCTATTCCCTCCCTACGCAATGTTTTAACATTTCCCCAGGGGTATCTCCACCCCCTTTTGCAGCAGTTCCTGTGCACCCTATTATATACAATCCCCCGTGTCCCTTTCTGCCGAAGTTAAAAATGGTGGAAATCTTCTCCCTTTGTGCAAAGCCAGTATGTCTGCCATAGAGGTGTGGCCAGGGAAATGAGCAGCCACCCCTCTGTAGTCACTTAAAACCAGTTCTGGGCGCATCTCCCTCTTCACTGGGATTGGAGTCTGTCTGACTGGTGGAGCAAAGAGGGGGCCTGTGCAGGTATAATATGGCATCGGCCTGCGCCAGGGGAAGCCCCTTTGAAGTTAATCACATTATCGGGCCCTGCCCAAATGGTAATCCTACAAGAGAAACAGAAACACCCCCCATGCCCAGGCATTTGCCTCTGCTCTGGGAGCTATTTTTACACCTAATTCAGGACATCAACACTCTGAGGGCTGCAGCTGGATGCTACTACAATTTGGCCTCCAGACGCTTGAGGCAGGGAAAAGCTTACTTTTTAAAATGTACCTTTACCTTTCTATATTATATAAATAAAATTTCACTAGTGAATTGAGCTTTTAATAAATATGCCAAAGAATTCAAGAATGACATTTCTAGATCTTTCCGAATGCAGACAGCATTTTTAAATGTAATAGTGCATCCAAGTGTTCTTATATAGAACAGCCAGGCTTGCTACAGTGAAAATAGTTTTCAGGCGCTAATCACTCTAACAACATGTTAACTTTAAATGTGTACATGTCCTACTTTTAAATACCATGCACCCTGTCTAGTGAGCTTCAAGGCCTACATAGGGGTGAATTGCAAATATTTAAAAAGAAGGTTTTCACTTGTCCAAAGGGTTAATGTCAGGATATATTTTTAAACTGCACCTGCCAGACTGCTTTAGCAGGCCAAGTGACGTGTTCACCTGGTCACGCTAGTGGATGGCACAGTAGTGCTCTAGGCCATAGGTAACATTTAACTTTCCATGTCATAGGTTTACTTTGGACACCATCTACTATGGAAATATAGGAAAGTTAAATATGCCAATTAGGTGGTAGACAATTTAACATGCTTTTAGGGTTTTAAGCGGTCAACAGTGTTCCAGTGCAAAGTCAAAAAACAGCAGCATCAGTCCTCAAAACATGGGGGTGACCATGCAAAAAGAGGCACTTTCTCACAGGTAGGATCGATAAAGCGGTCACATTGGGGCTTATAAAAATCAAACACATCTCCCTTTTTACCAGATAGATTTCCTGCAACAGACAGTTCTATGAAAATACACCAGCTTCAATTGGTACAGCCGCACAATTTTTCACAATATCCTTATTAAATAAGAGAGGTTCACAAGGCTTCTCGTGATGAGACAGATTGAGAGTGTTCAGGCAAATGTGGAGGTTTGCTTAATTATGTTAAAGTGGTTGGAAGGAGACTTGCAGTCACGCCCTGCATTTTATTTACCTTCAGCATATCAGTAGATACCGTACAGCTGGATAGCATATGCTCTTGTACGTGGCTGCTTTCTGTTTTGCTGTTACTTTTTTCTTCAAAAACTCACTTAATAAATTGCCCGATAGATTCTTATGTACTTTGCAAAATATATGTTGCTTACATATAATATTAACATTCCCATGGACACTAACTGAATATTATTGCTCCTTTTGCGACCTCTCATATTTAAAAAAGATTTTTGCAAGGCAGCAATAAACATAAGCTGTGAAAAGTCATTAAGCGACACATGATAACATGATTCATAAAGCCAGAGTAGTTACAGGTATCCTGCCACATGTCCATAAGCTCACACTATGCACAATGTGTACCCCAATTATGCCCATGTGCAGTCTGACATTGTAAGGGTAACTAGTTGGATCTCTCTACGTATTGGTAGGAATTCAACAAATGCACAAAGGCTCACTCCTTACAACAGCAGGATAAGTGTATTTTCAGTGATGGAATAGATTCTAGACTGTCCTCAATAAAAATAAAATAATGGGGGCGCACAGGAAGGGGAGGAGCAGATATTTCTATATTGCCGAATGCAGTATTCAGAAACGTTCACCTAGTGAAACTTTTTAGTGAATGTGGCACGAGTTCTCCCAGAAAAACATGCCTGTTGCAGTTTTCTAGAAGTACTCCTGTAATTCTTTCTAACTTTCATAAAACTTGAATATTTCTTTTAATTGTGAGATTAATGCTATGTGGGTAAATTCCATAATTTAGGTTTGCGTAATTATATCATGGCTTGCACCCATGTTGCCACACTATATGAAGGTGTAATTACAGGAAATGTAACACGCAGCCATGAAATGAATCAATGGAAGAACTCCTGCCAAAGCTGCAAGTTCCAGTTCTTACCGCCACAATCACCACAGCTTCTATTACGGGACCAATTGCGTGGATGTGGCCCACCTGTTTGTATTAAGGATGAGCAACGAGAATCTTTCTTACAATTGAAATACATCCACGAGGACAACCAACTCTTTTCAGCCGAGGCAGCAGGCTAGAGCAGAGAAGGAATTGTACTTTCAGTTCCTTGAAGTTTCTGTGGCGCAGGAGGAGATGTAATGGATGTTATTTTTACTTTCTTTTTATTTATACTTCGTACGTGACGCACGGACCGGCTCGTGAGTGTTTCACAAGAAGCATGGATCCTTTTAGCCGCAGCGCATTTGGAACATTCTAGAAGAGAAGCACCATGGCGGAAGCACTGGGTGTGGCTGATGCATGCTCGCTTATTCGCTGGCTGGCAGACTCAAAGAGAAATGGCACCGCAAATACAATGCGGAACAGCACAGCGGTTCCCAAATCAGAAACCGCCCCCAGTCAGTCACACCGGCAAACTGTAACTCAAATAAAGCTACTAAGTGCTATACCGGTCATCTACCGGCCACGCACCACCATCGTCGACTTGTAAGAAAACACCACACCCTACCACAGACCACCTGCCATTGGTCCGAGTCACGTGCGCTCCAGGGGCATATCGGAGCCCCCCCCCCCCCCCCCCGCAGCCTCTGTGGTAAATGGTAAACTGTTCACCTCAAGGGGGGGGGGCAGGGGGGGCTTGGGCTGGCCAACTGCAAACATATCAAACACTTCGAAGCACCGAGGCAGGAGGGGAATGGGGCCCTCGCTCACCTTACCTTTGGTTGGGGGGGGGGGGGGGGGGAGAGGCTGTAGGTTTGTTACGCCACTGATGCGCACATCTTTCATTAATAAACAACAGTTATTTAAGGATCCTATTGTCGCTCCACTTACCACATAGTAGCGAACTAAACTAGGCCTCGGCAACGCTGAGGGTGGAATGCTGCATGGTCTGTGGCGGGGCAGCAAAGGGAGAGGTGGCCGTAGGGAGCACGAGGCCACGTTTTGTCTCCATCTAAGTAAATGGACTGGCAGCCGCTGGGGCGTAAGACTGCTCGCCGGCTCCCGGCACCGAGAAGAGAGAGACCAACACTCTGCGCTGCTTTGAAAGCTCCGGAGGGCACAGTCCGGAGCACGGAGAGGCTCTTTTTGCGAACCACATACATATTTGAACCCTGAGATCCAGCAAAGGTAGCCGGGCCCCTCTGGTCAGACACAGCCCGGCCTCACAGAGGGGGTCAGTCAGAGCTTTGGGCGCGCGGCTCTGGGTGGCCCGCAGCTAGACCGTAGGTACCAACACATGCTGGCCGTATTCGAGAAAAAAGATGAAAAAAAGCCTTTTCAGGGAGTCTACACTGGTTCTTCATGAGCCCACAGGTAGCCCCCCCCCCCCCCTCCAAAAAAAAGGGGACAGGGCCCCAAGGCAGGCTGTTTAGATTCGATTGAATATTGGACCTGAATATCCACAAAAACTACTAACATCGTTAGAAATGGCTTTTTCTGGCATAAACATTGTGATTTACTGAAGAATGTTTCAGCTTCAACGTCACTATCGCTACAAAGTGGCCTAGGCCATAAGCCAGAGCCTTCCAAAATAAGTAAATACATGCACAGAATACAAAGTAAAACCAAAATGGAGCCAAACAAAGTAACACAGAAAGCACTTAAAGAATGCGAAACAAATTGACAGTCCACTAATCTTTGAAGCACTTCCCGGTTACAGTAGCATTTTACACATTTTCTGTTTAAACATTGCAGAATTGGGACCTGGATAATTTCGCATGACCAGCAACTAATCGATTCACACATGTTGACAACATGGAAAGAAGCCACTGTGGCAGGTGAATCCTGCCTTCTGGGCAACAATGTCTTTCTGTTACAGACCACCGCCAGGAAAGAAGGGCCCACCTAGTGTGCACCCAGTATGATTAAATGTGAATTAAATGGTAGTGCAACAGAAGTGGCTAATGTGATTAAAATATTGATGTATTCACAAAAACTCTCATTAGGACAATTTATTTTTTCCTATTAACCACACTCTCCATTCATTGGGCTAATTAAAGCGCAATTAAAGTGATTCAATTCTAATTACGATCGCAGACAAATTATGATCAAGTTACAGCAATGCAGTTAACTGGGGCCCCAGCTCCATAAAGTAAACATTAGCAGCGAAGATGCGCTGGGCAGCTGGGATGCGCATTGGAAAGCAATGCTTCCAACCAGGTTAGAGGGACATTATACAGCGCTGCTAATAATGAAATGAGAGTTGCAAATGAGGCCATCGTGTCTAAATCCAATAGACTGCGCTCATCACCATAAATCCGAGGCGTAATCGCATTACTCTGTGCTTAAAGATGACAACGGTTTCATCACCTGAATGCAAACCTGCAACATCAACTCATGTGACAATTAGCAGCTTGATTCATTTTTTAATTCGACTGCATATTACTTTATTTTGCAGTTGGGAGCGCAAGCAGCAAATATCAGCCCATACAACTGTATTAGTATGTGTCGTGTTCAAGGAGAAGGTGTCATGCTAATTAGAAGTACACCAGCTTTGCTCACACAAATACATGGCGATAAGTTAGCTCAGTAAATCTAAATTGATACTTGTATAACGCAGTACTCACCCGCAAGGGTCTCAAGGTGCTTGTACGAATACCGCTGTGGAACCCATCCTGGCTTTCCCTGTGAGGTGTCCACTCCTGGGCACCCCCAAGGTGGAGGCCAGGTATCCTTAGCGTTGTGGGGGCCGTTGTGGAGATTAAGCAAGCTATTGCCCAGAGTTGCAGAGTGGGACTCCATGATTGGAATAGGCATCCAGGCGAGAATTGTCAGGTCCTTGGAATTTTGAGCCCAAGACCTGCCGAGGCGGGGAATTGAACCCTGGTCCCGGGCCAGACCTCTGCCTGAGGGTCTGCCGCTCTAACCATTGAGCCACACTTCTCCACTGTGTGGTTTGAACTGGACACAACTTGTCATTAGATTGTACGTGTGAGTCAGCGTCTTGTCTTCTTTCATCAGCTAACAGTACTCAAATGTTTAATGTTAGATCTTGAAGAGCAGCATTGGACCCAAGAATGTCTCCAAACATTTCTACTAGTTTAGGAAAGCTTCTGGAGACATAAGCAGGTTCATATATGTTTCTGTGCAGTGGCAGTCTCGTTCACTGATCACGTGTGTAAAGCCTGCCTCTCTTTGTGCGGCATGCACAGAGTTCAGATACAGATGCGCGCCCAGACGCGGCAGCATCTCCGCGTCATTTATGCAAAAAGAACAGTGCGTGCAATATAATCCCAAACAATAACCTCTTGTGCATGTGTGAGAAACAGTCGTAGACACAGTGTGGGTTCTTTGTTTAACTTTAAGGAGACCAGCCTTGTGCATTCCCTGTGTCTTCTGTATGCAGGGGACGAGAACAGGCTGGCCTCAACACCTTTGAGAAAGGACACCCATCGGAGGGTAACGCTGCAAGTGGTACCTGCAAGGGGCTCAATGTCACAAGCCACTAGCCAAGCAAGCAATAAAATGCAGTGCCACTGGAGTTATGCAGGAATGGAGGACCAGTATATACTGGAGGCTTGACTCAATTATGCACTAAGAAAAGTGGAAATGTGCGGCATATTGTGGTGCATTGTGTGACAATATTATTTCGAATTTATGTCCTTTTTTTGACACAAATACCACCTGGGTAAATGTTTCACCACATTAGCACCCGTTTAACACCTGGATACAGAAGCCATCACCTGACAGGTGACCATTTAACATTTTCAATCCCTCTGAATCTGTGCTGCGGCATAAATGGCACTTTTTGCAGTAACTTAATGCCTTTGACATGGAACATATTTTTGTTGAAATCTTCAAATTGCAGCTTCAAAGTCGCACATTCAAATGTCCCCGATGACATTGGCTGAAGTCTGGACCAGCAGAATTGCTGATTCAGCAATCAGGCGGTCAGCAAGGAAGTGGGGTCACCCCCCATCTGCCTTTCATTCTTCCACTGATAATGATGAATTATGAATACTCCACTTTCAGGAAGAAAAGGCGCGGGGAGCTTGAAACTCCAAACATTACCTTCAAACAAGCTTAACGTCTGGAGGACGTTAGCTAGCGTTATCGACCGAATTCTAACTTTTAAAAAAATAATCTCTATGTTGCCCCTTCCTTGGCCAAAGGTCATTCAGGCAACTTTAGAGACATTCCGAACAGGCTCATTAATGGCTGGAGATCTCCTCGAAACAGGGTTTTACTTCACTGGAAGTGGGTGTGCTTAGGTTGAAAGCAAATAGATCACGTTTGGAAACTTAGACCAACTCTGCTAACAGGAGCTTCCATGAATCCTAAATAGGGTATGAGAATCGCACAGTAGCACTAGCTAATCGCCCAACCAGGTCAATCAAACTATTCCAACCAATTACAGGTGCCTCAAATAGATTTCCTATTTTGTGGGGATACCACTGAAGCCGAAGTGGATTTCCGCACCATACATACCAAGGCCTCCACTCTGATGAGCATTGCCACATTATACAAGGTCATGAATTTATGGTGAGGACCATTGAAGGCCCATTGAAGTTCTGAAGGCGCTTTGAAGGCCTGAAGGCCCACTGAAGTTCTGAAGGTGATTTGTAGGCCCTGTGAAGTTCTGAAGGTGCTTTGAAGACTCGTTGAAGTTCTGAAGGTGCTTTGAAGGCCCTTTGAAGTTCTGAAGGTGCTTTGAAGGCCTGGAACCAGCCGAATCAAGGAGGTCTAGACCTACCTCAGCTCTGGACGTAGACATTGTGCAGGAGCCGGAGCACTTGATGTCATATGGTCACTGATAATAATTAACAAGAAATATCTTGAAGATCATGAGGCAGGCCGAGGCCAGAGTCTCGCTTCAATGTTCAGCACGGTCCTGGTCCATGAAACAGAGAGAGTGACTCCGTGTGGACCCTTCCATGCACATTTTCCGCACTCAGAACTCTGAAGAAACATTTGCCTCACCATTCACACCCATCCTGGACCATTTCCTAATCCCTTTCAAGTTTCTTCTGCAGAGATATTTGTTAATTGTCTCTTCATTTGTTCTCTCCTGAACTCCATGTAAACTACGTTTCCCTTTAAGCAAATTACTGATTTGTGTTCCTGCTACTCAGAAATAATTATTCATCCTGTCAACGAAGACTGTAATCTGATCATGACCTGCCGACATTTTCTATCCCCTGCGACTGCCTCTTCTGTACATTATTTATACAAGCTAGTTGCCAAGACATGGTCAAGTATAAATGTTCTGAAGGTGGTGCTGCGTAAACTGAGTCCTTGGTTAGCATGCGGATGGTTGGTGGTAGTTATTCGGTGGCTAGCAATGTTCCTAGAGGTTCTATGGCAACTTTAACTGTGAATGCAAATCTTATGATGTAACGCAAATGAACATTTGTATACTTTTCAACCCAAGTTTACAACTATCTCCAAAAAATGGTTTAAATAAAAAGTGAAAGATGAGTAAACCCAGTATAGCTGGGGCAAATTATCTATTTCCTTAGGGCAAAGGACTTGAGTGGAATTCGAACCTGGACTTCAGTCTGTCTGATCTCAGTACATTTTCAACAATAATTCTTTATCAGCATGAGTATTTCTCCCATTTCTATGCAATCACTTTTCTGATGGCATAGTCCTTCTTTTCAGTTTCTCATAACTACAAGCAAAGAGAACCCACAGGGATTCTTGACTGTGCAAAAGAACTGTGCATTGGTGACGGGATCCTTCACAAACTCCTTGGGGCATTTGAAATAGGCGCTGTAGATTTAAACATTCATAATCAATAAGGTTTGCACTGACATTTTTGTAAGATGGTCTCTTTTCCCGGGTAAAGAATAGGACAAGAAGGATTTGCCCCAAACTGAATTTTCTCTTTTACATCTGGATTTTAAGTAAAGTCATTTTTATGGGGTTCCTGAGGTTCATGCAATCAATTTGCCTAATTTGTTTACCCCAAGCAAAATAAATTACAAGTAATATCTCCCATTATTTTCTTAACGGGATTGAAGGTAGAGTTTGTAAAGGCAAGGTGAAGGGAACTAACAGGGTCTTAAGTTCTCAATATGATTTGGTAACTTTCATGCAGCAGGAATATGATGTTTTAGAACTATAGACTCGGGTCCTGTGGCACATGGTTGCCCTTGGCTCTGCCTTGAGCAGCGTTCACACCAAGCATTATTTAAGTGCTGTGGTGTTCTGGCTCACTAACCTCACACACTCGGAGTGGATAGCCTGTAAAGTCTCACTGTTAAATTCATAGCAGAGCAATAGGCACCTGACTAACACTTTGTTCTTCGAATCCGTCTCCCTTATCTTTTTTCCCCAGTTCGAAATTGTTACTTTGAAATGAAACACATCTGAAGTAAAATAAAATAAAATAGAAAATGAAATGCTCATCATTTCCCAATAGCTCTATTTTAAAAAAATCTTTAAAAGTACAAGAATAGCAGTGGTGGTGCCTCCATGAGGGCAGAGGAGCATCGCCCCTCCACTGCGGGTGCAGGAAACATGAAATATAAAATGGTAGTAGAACAATTTCATTACCATTTTACTTTTCATGCTAGCAGCAGCTGAGTCTGAGGGCGGGGTCAGCAGCAGGGAGGGACAGTGTGCACTTCAGTTTAAAGTGTGGATGTCACTTTTTCCGGCTGTCTTGGGGTGGCCAGCCTGACATGCATACTTCCAACCGGAGCTGTCTTAGACAGCTGGGTGGAAAGCAAGCACAGGCCCCCGTCAGCCGCGGCCCGTGGAGGGAGTTCCGTGAGGCGGTAAGGCGGGGTGGGGGAGGGGCAGGGTGGGGGGTTATAAAAACCGGAATATGAATAATTGCAGGTAAGTAAACAATTAAATAAATAAAACGAATTTCGTAGCGCGCGCTGCATCGCATTTTGCGATGCAGCATGCGCTACGAAATTCGTTTTATTTATTTAATTGTTTACTTACCTGCAATTATCTATATTCCGGTTTTTAGAACCCTCCACCCTGCCCCTCCCCCGCCCCGCCCCGCCTTACCGCCCCACGGAACTCCCTCCACGGGCCGCGGCTGGCCCCCGTGCCTGAAGGAGTGTAGAACTATCATGCTCCAGCCAATCCTGGTGCTTCTCTCATGGTTCCTGAGCAGCATGAGAGCAGCGTCTGAATAAGTAGAGGGGAGTTGGCTGAGGCTCTGGGAGCCTGTGCTGGAGCCACCGACTGCTAAGATGAAGAAGAGCACCAAGCATGAGGCAGTGGGTAAGTAAATCTTTTATTTTTTATTTTAAGTTGATTTAATTCACTGACTGGGACCATGAAAAACTTGCAGTGCCTTCAGCCTCAACTCCAGAGCTTCAATAGTGGCGCATTATAAACACTGTTTAAAAAGGACTGCGATTGAGAGCTTTGGCTTTAGCGTAAAGATACTGCTGTTTTATTTTTTGTCAGTGTCTGTCAGTGGGTTAAATTTATTCTCTTCACCAGTTTTATTTGCCACTGGCCACCACAGATTAACAGTAACAGGAAAAAGATCAGTCCCTGTGGCAAGAGCAGGCAGCAGAGAAGAGAGACCGGCAATAAGACGAAGGGAGAAAATAAAAGGTGATGTTCAAGTCCCACAACCACCAAAAAAAAAAAAAGGGAATCCAGGATAGGCAGAGCCAGTAGGTCTCGCCTTTGATACCTATTTGCTTTGACAATGATTTTTAGCTATGCTGTATAACTTCCCCAATGTTGTGCAGCATGGCTAAAGAGTAACCAAAGAAGAAGGTGCTATGATGTGTCTGCCTGTCTCACTTTATAGCTGTGTGCAACACGTGCATTTGCCTACATAGTGACACAGGCTCTTATTTCTTTTTCTTTAAAGATCCGAGTTCGATCAGTAAATAAAATGTTTTTTATAAGTAGTGTAAAAGCATTTTTTCTGTTCTTTGATGTACAAGTAGGGAAAACAACAAAGAAGGTGGGGGAATGGAAGCAACATATTGGGCTGGGTGGGAGAAGCAATACTGAGGGCGGGGGAAAGAAACACAGGGGGGACAGATAAAGATGGAGCTGTTGAAGTAAGATGAAGAAAAACACAGCAAACACTAAGGAGAAAGAAAGGCAAGAAACAAAAAGAAAATTAAATTAAAACATGGAAAAAAAGATGGGAATATGAAAAAGGTTAACAAACGAGAAGGATTATACATGCAAGATAAATGGGAATTAGAACTAATGGAAACAAAGTAAAAAATGAGAAAAACAATTTTAAAATTAAAAAAAGTAAATGTTGAGATACCTTCTTTCCAAATATAGCTCCTTTACAGTGATTGATTCATGCTCTAATAGGAAGTAATAGGGAAGCACTGTTTACTCTTCATACACGTAGTATATAAAAAATTGTTTTCTAAATTCTTTCTTTGGGTGGTAATAATATATTCTAATTTAAAAAACACAGATTTTTCTTAAAGTAAAAGAACCAGCATTACTCATAGCATTCAATTGCCTGAAGGAGTCTAAAATGTCAAATGTCAAATATCAACTGAGTATACATGCCAGAATTCGGAGCCGTACATGTTTTATTCGAATCTCTTAGTAAATCATGTTTACATGTTATGTGCAACTCTGCTGCGGTTTGGAATACAAACATATATTTTTTAGAACATTAGTGTCATGGGATTAATTAACAAAAAACAAGGATATCGACTGGATCGCAAACTCACCCGCACGATTTACATATTAGTACAAGTTTTTGGGCTCCAATAAGCTCACCCCTCCCACGCATATGCCTGTCAGCCCCGATCTTATGAATACAGATTGTCCTAAATTTAGCCTCAATCTGCAAATTCTTTGGCATCTTCTTTCTAATTTGGAAAAAATATTTTTGTCATGTGGAGCTATCCTTTCCCCCCACGCAACCAGAGAGTGTAGTGTTGTTCAATCCCTTCAGCACCCTAACTACAGCTTGTACTCCTATCTGTTTTCGGTATATATTTTTATGTGAAATTCTGACAGAAAATGTATTGCCACATTAGGTACTGGTAGAATATCATGACACCTGGCGATTTCTCTTTTATAAATTCCATCTGCCCCAAATTATCCCAATTGGCAGACTCCGATAACAACTTTTAAGCCACTACTTGTCACTTAGCACATCTCTTTTAAGGACTCTCATTTCCGTGGTTTTTGCTGTGCTTTTGTGGCTAGCTAAAGGCCCTTGCTTCTGTTTAATAAAGCAAACGGCGGGAAACCGATATACAACACATCAGGGAAATACTTCTTGAAAAAACAAAAAAACTTCACTGTTCACTTGTGGCCTTTCTGACTTTTACAGGAATAATAATCAGGCACAATATAGTATAGTAGGCACACCAGTGTTGCACACCTCTGTAGGTTCACGCACGCGTTTTAAGGTAGCACCAGTGCCTGCAAACACACTAAGCATTGCGTACATAAAGACTTAACTTGGAACTGCTGAGCAATCTCGAAATATGAGTTATGCTTACTTTTTGTCTGCCCCCCTAGACGAGGCCCTAATGATTAGGGTATCTTAAGGCCTAATCCACAAAACTTAATACTAAACAGTTAAACATTTCTTAAAGGATTCTGGAATTACATTTATTTAGAGAAGTTTTCCACATGGATAGATGTAACATAAATCCTTTTTTTCTTCTTCATGAAGAAAATATTGATCCCCACTCAGAAGTTTATACCAGGCGGCCTGTTAAATATAGGGAGGTTCCCTTCTCATTCTCAGCATGCAAACACACCCACTCCTGCTTCTGAGAGCACCACATTTGTTTGTGTCTCCAGGATGGAAAACTCCATGCAGGTGATATGTAAATACTCACACGCCTACGAGTTTTGGGGTTTTCATCCCATTTTCATAGTGTTCTTAATTCAAGCATGGCTGAAAAATGTCAGCACGCTTAATGACTCGGCTTCTTGCTGTTTTTGCTGTTGCAGTCAGCATTGTATGCAATATATGTTGCATCGACTGCGCTTTTGGTCAGCTCCTTGTTTATGATTCAATGGCTTACTTGTCTTTCTCAGTTCCCTACTCCACATAAACGACTATCGTCAAAATCCTGGGCTGGCTCCATGCTTATTTACTCTTGGTTTCTATTAGATACAGTGTATACTTCCACTGCTGACGTCATGGAATTACTTTTCTTTTTTCCGTCCCCCATTTCATTTAGCGCTCCATGGGAGTGCATGGCTGGCTCCTTCCTCTGCTTCAATCCCGGAGAGGGCAGTTGCACTCTTTCCCTGCTCCTTAAGCCTAACCCACCCAGTGTCTCCTCTGTCATTCTCCCTCCTGAGTCCTAGCAGTCCTCTGCAGCCACCAGATGCCGGACGGCGGGCTTGGTGATGCACTGCATGCTCTCCTGCAGCCCCTTCTGGTACGCCCTTCCCCACTATGCCACTCACCTACTTAAAACTATGGAAAGCACTGTTTTCCACATCTGAGAGTAAAGAACACATTGTTTTACATATTCTTAAGATAGTTTCTACTTTGTGGGACACAATGTGACGAAGAGACCTACTGACTATTTTGAAAGTACAGAATTCCCTTTCATACTTTCAGAAAGGCCACCACATAGCGTCAAGTTGCATCATTCAACGTGGCAGCCATCTTAAGAGTCTGGATTCATTGATTTCTGATCTTTCAAGATGGCCTCCATGCTGCCTCATCTCTTGGCGTCATGCAATGTGACATCCAGCTTCAAAATATTGTATACTGTAAAGGGGAGAAAACAATGTTTCTTATAGCTATAAAATGACCAATCAGTTATGTCAGGTTCGCTAAGGCTGCGTATTTTAAAATCATCTGGCATCGGTAAAGCCTATGGAGGTAGCTGCGCACTATTTGCATGTTGAGACCCATTAGCTTTGCCAGAGCTAATTCAATTTCTGGTGGAATGTTGATTAATCTCTCTGCATAGTAGTGAACAGTGGGAAGTGCCTGCGCTGGGAAAATAGAAATCAAAGTAAAAATGCTACATAAATACTGTACATACATGCCTACATACTTTTAGGATTTTATTCTAAACTGATTGCCTTTCCACAACCAGGGTTAAAAGCTATCTTAAAATGGCAACATAGACTGGCAACAGAAATTCTAAAACTGAGTAGGATTGGGAACTATGCTTTACCTCGGAATGCTCTAATTCTACCACCTAGTATAAACTGCATAAACTGTATGTAATAATGATAATATTTTAGGTTTATGTAGACCTTGCTTATTAGGGGTTGTCTAGCTCTGCACTATAAATAGCAGGTATTGATATTACAAAAATTAAAGATAAACACACTCCTGTTCCCAGAAAGATGAAAGGTGGAGTCCCGGATTCAAAATGATGGCCTTCAGGTTGCACACAGATCGCCTAAAAATGCTTCACTCAATGAACCGTGCTATCTAAAGGGACAGAGGGTCTGATTACGAGTTTGGCGGACAGGGTTACTTCGTCTCAAATGAGACGGATTTCCTGTCCGCCGTATTACAAGTTCCAGGTTCCATAGTATATAATGGAATTGTAATATGGCCGACGGGATATCCATCACGTTTGTGACGGAGTAACCCTGCCTTCCAAAATCAGGCCCAGAGTCCTTTTGTCCTAAATGCGAGTCACTAGTGCACTCACACCTGTCTGCTACCTAGACAACTGGATGATGTGTGCCACAACTTGAAAGAGTGTACAGTGAACAAGATGCTCCATTGAGGAGACCGGGGCCCCTCTTAGGGGACTGGGGTTCACACCTTTCTTCCTGGCTGCATTTCTACTCACCCTATCTAATCTAGTTTGTGTACTTGTTTCCTACAAAACATACTCCCAACAAAACATACACCACTGATGTATTCTCTAAATCCCTTCACTAATCACCTCAATCCCTTATTCCTCTAAATCCCATGTCCCCAAGGGCTGTCGCTCTCTTGCACATGCGTAAGGGACACTAAGACGATGCTAGGACACTTTCAGTCCACAAAAATTTGGAAGTAACGATTTGAAACTCTTTTCATATGGAGAGTATTATGCAAAATGTTAGAAACCCCTTTTTTTTCGTTTTTTGACTCTTGCAGGTAATATCTACAACTGGGGCCGTGGGAATGCACAAAAAAGAGAATGTAAAAAATGCTAGACGGAATTCATAGAGAAAGCCATATTTGCAGGAATTGTTCGTCAACGTAAATTTCGTTTTCACCAGTCCATTTGTCACAGTTCTCAGCAGTCAATTAGTGATCAATTAACTACAGCCATTTAATTAAACAGTGGCACTAGTTTTTTTCACTTAAAATCAGTCAATATTCGGAGTCCATTCTTTAGGAGCATGTCATTGTCGAAACTACCATTAGCAAAACAGAGCACACTAATTGATTTGTCAATGATGTCCTTCTGCTTCTCATAGTCTGTCGGATAGGCCAGGAGTATACTATAATACAAATCATGGAATATAGAGTTAATGAAAAATTTATTTCACTAAATGACAATATTCAGCCTATACTAAACACAATTAATCAGTTTTGCGCAATAGGCTGTTTAGAGTCTGCAGTTACATTCTTTATCCAAATGCATTTTAGCTTTGTAAGAAATTGGTCTACTGTTTGGGAGAGGGGGTGAACCCCTACTCAAGCAGCAACCACAATTCTTCTCAGGGTGAAGTCGCAAGCAAACCCTAAATTAACCTCTGCTCAACACTCTGGTAGCTTGGCACAGAGTAGTCAGGCTTAACTTAGAGGCAATGCATAAAGTATTTGTATGCGCTTCAATCAGTAATAAAGTGGAAACACAACACAAGAAAAAGCCCACTTCAATTTAGAAGTATAGAGAATAATTTTACAAATTACTTGACGCTAAAACAACAAAATCCTGAATAATTTTATAAATTATTTGACACTAATACAACAAAATTCAATCAGTAGAACTAGTGATATGCAATGTTAAAGATTTACGGTAAAATAGCGCCTTAACACAAAGGTCCACTCGCAATTATCTGGTTATCTGGTCGTGTGAGACCGTGACATAGTCACAAGTTCAGGCCGACCGCGATGGAGCATGGGCTGACCACAGGGACCCAGTTAGGCCCGCTGAGCAATGTACCTAAAATCATGGTTGCGAAGCAATGCAGAGTCTTGTGTCAAGGATGTGTTGCACAGCAGGGCAATGCGAGGTCCTGGCATGGAAATTCGTCATGCAGCGGTATTCCGATGAGTTGAAGGCTGTGGTGCCCAGTCCTGTGTCGCGGATGTGTTGTGTAGTGGTTCCGATGTGGAGTCTTTGGGAGGCGATACGTCGTGCTTTGGTTCAGATGCAGCGTTTTGGGTGGCGATGCATCGGGTTGCGTTGGTTCCACAGCTGGCTTGGTAGGGCACCTTGAAGCCCACTTCCAAGGGTCCAGGACTGGGGTAGAGCTATTTGGGAGGGCAGCTCTCCCAACTGAAAGACTCCAGATTCTGGGTTCAAGGATGTTGGAGCCTGTTCTGTCCCTGAGGTCTGATCAGGAGGCCAGCCAACTAGTTCTTGGTGTCACTCTGGTGGTCCTGGATTCAAGATGCAGGTCCAGTTCGTACTCCGGCAGGAGGCAGCAGGGCAGCAGAGAGAAAGTCCTTCTCACAGTAAAGCTGCAGAGCAGACCTTCTGCTAAGTCTTTCACAGGTCCAGTTGTGTACTGAAGAGTTGAGCCTGAGGTTCCATTATTTATACCTGGTGCTCACTTTGAAGTAGGAGGGTGTCCTGGAGATTTGTACTCCCCAGAGGGGACAGGCATCCCCTTCCCACCAGCCCTGGCCCAAGATTGTCTGGGGACACAAAAGACTCGTGACAAATCCTTTGTAAGTGTGTTCAGGCCGCCTTTGTGATGTGCAAGTGTGGTAGGTGACAGCTCCTACCCTTCGTTAAGTCAGAGTTACCCATCCTGCCAACACCTATCTTCCCTTTGTCTTATTGTCTTGGAGAAAACGACAAAGACCAACTGCCAGCTGCGCTTAGTCATGTGACCAAGGGACAGGCTGCCAGCACCAAATGGATAGGACAAGCAAATGGCAACTTTCTAAAAGTGCTGTTTTCAGGATTAGGATACAAAATTGGCTTTACCATTAAAGAGGGCTTTTAATTTCTATTTTTTAAACACCAAACTCTACTTGTCTACCTGATCCCAATTAAAAGTTTTCACTTATTAAATGTAATAAGGACACCCAGGGTTATCCTATGGGATAGGTAATACTTTCAGAAGTGAAAAATGGACTTCAGAGTTTTTCACTACCAGGACATGTAAAAATTAAAAGCACATGTTCACTTTTTTAAATACACTGCATCCTGCCCTATAGGTTATTTAGGGTCTACCTTAGGGGTGACTTATATGTACTAAAAGGGTACATTTATGTCTGACAAAAGGTTTATTTCACTAGGCCGAAATGGCAGTTTAAACTTCACAGACAGGCTGCAATGGCAGGTCTGGGGCATGTTTAAAAGGCTAATTAAGACAGTGGCACACTCAGTGCTGCAGGCCCACTATTAGCATTTAAGTTACAGGCACTGGGTGCATGTAGTACCACTTTACATAGGAGTTAGAAGTACATAAAATATGCCAATTGGGTGTAAGGGAGTGCTACCATGTTTAACTGAGAGAGCTCAAGCACTTTAGCACTGATTATCAGGGGTAAAGTGCATAGAGTCCTAAAGCCAGCAAAAATAAAGTCAGAAAAAACAGGATTCTGGAATGCAAAAATATTGGAGACCACCGTACCAAAGATCATATCTATATTTAGAGACGACCAGAAAAAAGCCTAGACTTGTTTTCAATGTAAAAAGGTCCTTTATCCGTGCTCAGGCATACCACATCAATCAAAAACATGGATTACCATTCCTGGTGAGCCTAAATGTCAGTTCTAAATGTTTTCAATTTGTACAGACAACTTCTGGGACACCTACCCACCTGTTCATTAATCAATGTGTTTTTACTTTACTCCTCTTGCCTATTATTTAGGCCGTTGCTATGATGTCCCTGAACAGTACCAGAACTTTATGGAAACCAGTAAATATATATTAATAACACAATTGCTTTTACTTTATGCACATTTTTACGTGCTGGATATGTTTGTAAATGGTCGATAGTGAGGATGTTGAGTGGCTTCTACATTTTTGCAATTGTTTGTGGTTTGAAGAACGCGGCAGACTGTTTTTAAATGCGTGTATGATTATTGGCTGCAATGCAAGTGCTGCATGTGAGATCTTAATCGAAGTTCCATATATTTTTTATTTTGTGCAAGTGTGCTGGCTCAGTATTTGTGTGGTGCGTCTGTGTTTATGACTTGTTTGTTAGCATTATTTGCATTCATGACCTGAATTTTTTGGTATGCACTAGAAGACCCTGCACGTGGTGATTACAGACTTGTCGTGTTTTTACCTGGCATCCGAGGTACGACAGGTGCTTGTTGAGGTGGATGAATGCACCCCATAATACCAAACGGTGACACACCGCTACTCCCGCAGAGATGGCTGGAGACACCTGCTGAGAAATGTCAAAATGACTTTTAATCAGTAGCGGCACGTGGAGGGATTGCTGCAGGGCGGGGGAGGAGCAGGGTTGGGGGTAGTAAACTACGGAATATGGCCGAACGGAGGTAAGTAAACAAATACATAAATAAAACAAATTTCGTGGCGCACGCTGCATCGCATTTGGCAATGCAGCGCGCGCAATGAAATTCGTTTTATTTATTTGTTTACTTACTTCTGTTCGGCCGTATGCTGTAGTTTACTACCCCCCACCCTGCTCCTCCCCCGCAAAGCCCCCCACCACCCCGCAGCACTTCCTCCACGAGCCGCTACTGCATTTTAGTATGATGTGTACATGAAAGACATTTGTAACAGATTTCACAGAGCATCCGGTGACCCAAAGGAGAGAACTATTGTAATTATTCCAGTATAACATCAGTCCACTGTAAATACGTTTATATTGACCTCATACATTTACTTCGTCTTCTGCACAAAGTAAACCATCTCTAAACCTAGATAAGTTCAGGGACCAAGTGAAAAAAACAAGTATTGTTTGTATGCTGCTGTCAGGAAATGGAGTTTAAGACGCGTTCTACATTTGTCACACCTCTTTTCAGCAAGAATATGACTGGAAGTTTGTTTGATAGTCTGGAATATGTGTTTGGAAGATTCTTCCACTAGCTTATGTCCGAATTTATGAGCATGTTTTCCTCCAGTCTCGGTACAACTGCACTGTTTCAATGTGTACCATCCATCTCATGGGGTTCCCTGTGGTCTCGAAGGATCAGTCTCTCAGTGACTTCCCCTCTCACATTCTGTCCATTGACAGGGTACAGCCTTCCTCATTTGTATGAATGAGCTCTGCAACCTGCCCGGACTGGGCCTTAAAAGCACATCATTAGTCTGCTCTGCTAAGGGACATTACATCTGATGCAGCCATAATTGAACCGATGCCACATGGTTGCTGTGCACTAAGAGAGTCAGGGAATTATGCACCACCCCTTTGTCCGTCTGACCCTTAATTGGAAACCCAAACCTCAGTTAAGTGCATAAATACTGCATAACCAAGTTTAGGCCAAGCTATGACTGGGTTTATTAGGAATTACAACTGTCAAGGCCCTTCAGTGTTGCTGCTCTTAGTCACACAACTAACAGCGCGTAGGTGAACATCTGCTGCAATGACATTTGTTCCACTACATTTAATAAATCAATTACAATTGTAAAAAGAAATCTTAGAAGCATGGAAGCTTCCCTCTCTAGCAGACCTTCCGTGTTTCATCCACCCATGTGCAGAAACACCTACACATGGAGAGAAACCTCATTTTCTGGCACCAGGGGTCCACAGATCTGTTTCTGCATCAAGAATCAGGCATTCGAATTTGAAGCAGCATTTCTTGTCGTGAACGAGCTTTAAAAACATCTGAGTGCACTGAAATATATATTAGGAGAAGAAAATGATTAGTTTGTAACATGTCAAAAACAACGAGAGGGTGAGGGACTATCACTCTTGTTCCCCCAGATTAAATCAATTAAACAACAAAAGAGTGACAAAGGGATAGGGAGCAAAAAAGAGAGGCACGGGCAAAAACCAAAAATATTTGTTAAAAGAACCCTCACTCACCAACCTAGTTGGTGACATGCTTCATCATCGGGTTCCCACCAGAGAGGCCGAATGCCTCTCTGGTGTGCTGCGACGCCTGTGTTACAGCGGAGCGGGTTTCTGGTTGTGAAGGGAAGTGAGATTAAAAGGTGAATGATTTTAACCAATGACAAGTTTATTCTTGGCAAATCAAAAACCAATAAAAACGTGAATTGGGCAAGTTCTGGCCAGTGATGTTGACCAGGGCTTGACCAATTTTTAGGTCGACATGTTTCTGCTTATGGTGCCTAATCGGCTAAGCTTTCATCAGGACCAAGGTAGTCTCCACGGCGGTATGCACACTCTAAGGCGCACCCTGACCTGTGGAGATCAAAAGGTAAAACTCACGGTTTTACCCAGGAGCCTCCTATTATCCGGGGCTCAGAATGTCTGAAAAAGAAATGGGACAGACGAACCACATATAAAGAAACATACAAAGACAAAACATTGTTTGATTGCAGTTACAAACGTGCTTGAGTGAACAAACATTTTGTGGAGCCGTGCTGTACAACGAGAAAGGGTCTATTGGTAGCAATATTAGCCAGCAAGACCGCAGTACGAGTGATTATTCGTTGTATCTTTTACTAGTGAAAGTGTGGACTGATATTTATAAGATTAGAAAGCACTATTTGTGTCTAATTACGATTACTTAGTGATGTCTGCACTATTGACAAGGTGCAATCGTAGTGGCTAGTTGGCCGGAGTGTATGTCAAACATATAGCGAACTCGTGAAGTGGCATGCTAAAAACAAGCGTCTGTGGTGTTTGCCAGGCGCCGTTGCTCCAAAGCATGTCTCACATTAAAAATAGCTGCATGAAAAAACCAAATAGCCCTCTTACTTATGCTGTTGTTGTTACTAACATCATGGGTCCGGGAGGGGGGTAGTGAGCTATAGTATCTGGCGAGATAAAAAAAGCAGATCGTAGCTGTTATCATCTGCTTTTGGAATGGGATTTAGGAGGGAACCTGCTGCGGTGTCTTAGCGATTCGTCAACTTACTTCCATGCTCGCACACTCCCGCGATCAACCTCGATCTGTCCTCCTCGGCCCGGATCTTGGTAATGGTGCGGTGAACACGGAAGTAAATACTTCCTGGTTCTAATCACGTGATGGTTTCTAAGTACGTGTGGTCCAATAAGGTGGGTGAATCCGAATGCGGAAAATCCCTGCCATTGGTTGAGTCCTCGTGATTAGTGTAGAAGGAGGGGCGGGTAATGACGAGTGTGAGAGTTGGAATCTTATTGGCTTTCGCCAAGAGAAGGAGGTTCTTTTGGGTAGGTGTGTTTGATCTGTCATATGCTACCAATCGAAGCATATAATATCGATGTCTAAACCCCGGTTTGTGAATTGTTATGTGCATATATGTATGATGCAGATAAACACTCTTCTCTAGATGTTAGTATACCCGAGTTGGTATCGCATCGTGCGTACAAACTGAGGGCAGCATAACCGGAGGAGTTGGTCATCTATGCTGTCACAACACACAGAATGCAGTGTGTGCATAAAAGAACTACACGGAGGCTACTAAGGAGTTGATGTCGTGTATAATGGAATCAGTTTTTCAATATGGAACCCCATGGAATATTATCATTCAGTCCTTGGAGATGAGTAGATAAACGGTAAACCCAGCGTTGTTCTTTTTCAAATAGCAGTTGTTGGTTGTTTGCTCCAGGCTTGAGTTTCTCGATTACCGTCCATCTCATGTCATTCGTGGTATGGTTCAACTGTAGGTAATGTTCAGCCAATTTAGTGCTCAGTTTGCGACATCGGATGGTGCTGCGATGTTCGCAAATTCGCTGTTTTATCTTTCTGCTCGTCATTCCGACGTACCTCAGTCCACAAGGGCAAGTGATCATGTAGACCACATCGGTGGAGTTGCAATTGGTGTGCATTCTCTGTGTCCATTGTTTGCCTTGTTCCAGTAGTAGGTATTTAGATGGGGAAGTCAAATGGCAAACACTACATGACCCACAGGGGTAGTGGCCCACAATGGGCGAAAGGCCCCATGTACTGGTAATGGACTGATCTTGGTTTCTTTCTTGAACTTTCGGACGGGTATGTACAAGGGAGTCCTTAATACTTCTTGCTCTCTTATAAGAGAATAATGGCTTCTCCCAGTCATGTTTATTACTTGTCAGTATATGCCAATTTTTCTTTATGGATTTGCTCACCGCGTTTGAAGCTGCGTTGTAAGTTGTGACGCAGGTGAGAGGTGTAGTGTCCTGATCACCTTTCTCGTAAACTTCCAGTAGAGCTTCTCTGTTCTGGTTGCGAGCTCGTTTGTTACTTTTTGCCAGTATTTTGGTAGGGTATCCACGATCTTTCAATTTGGCAGTAAGATCATTGGCTTGCTTTTTGTACATTGAGACCTCGCTGCAATTACGACGGAGCCGTAGGTATTGACCAAACGGCAGGTTTTCCCTCAATGGACGAGGGTGGTAGCTGGTAAAATGCAGTAAGTTGTTTTTTGCAGTTGGTTTGTGGTGGGTTTTAGTTTGAAGGATATCGCCCACCCTGTTAATTACCACATCCAAGAAGATCATTTCCTCTTTATTGTGAGAATGTGTGAAATTTAGGTGAGGATCGCATTCGTTCACCCAGTTGTAGAAATCAAGGAGGGAATCCTCAGATCCCTGCCAGATGATCAAGACGTCATCAATATATCTTTTCCAAAAGAAAATATTGGACGAAAAAGGGTTTTGTGGCGTTAGGATGAATTTGCTCTCAAAATCAAATACATACAGTCCTGCTACCGAAGGCGCAAAGGTACTGCCCATCGATGTGCCGGATGATTGTAAAAACAGATTACCCTTGTATTCGAAGAAATTTCTTTTTAATGCAAGTGTGGCACATGCGATCACAAAATCGCGCGGAGTTGTATGATTCCACGTGCTGGAATCAAGGGTACTTCTGATTACATTGATGGTGTCATCCTGGGGAATACAGGTGTATAGGCTTTCAATGTCCATAGTCACCAGAAAAATAACTCCATCCGGAAGAGTGATTTCTTGGAGGAGAGCCAGTAGACTTTTCGTGTCTTTTAGGTAGGTGCTAGTAGCCTGTATCAATGGTTTCAGGAAGAAGTCACAATAACGTGACAAAGGTTCCAAAAGAGAGCCAATCCCAGATACTATGGGACGTCCGGGAGGAGGTATCCTGTTCTTGTGGGTTTTAGGGAGAGTGTAAAAGTAAGGGATGATTCCCTCACTGGTAGTGAGGTAAGTTGCTTCTTGTTTGGTGATAAAACCCTGGGTTTCCGCGTTTTCTACCAGTTGGTGAATTGTACTACGGAGTTCATCGGTTGGATCAGTAGCAAGAGGAGTATAGCTAATAGGGTCATTAAGGAGGCGTCTGCACTCCGAGTCATAGGCAGTAGTGTCTTGTATTACTACTCCGCCTCCTTTATCAGCCGATTTTATCACGATGTTTGGATTGGCTTGTAAAGAATGTAAAGCTTGGAATTCGCCAGTTTTCATGTTCTTAAAGCGATTCGGTTCTATAAAGGCATCAATATCGTTGGATACCGCCTGTTCAAAAGCTGTAATCTCCGGTGGAATAGCATAAGGAGGTGGGGTGAAGGTGGATTTTACCTTCAACCCTGTATCACTTTGTAGCGGCTGGGTATTATCCAGAGGCTGTTTTTCAAAGAAACTCTTCAGTTTCAGTTTCCTGAAGAAACTCGAGAGTTCACATTTCAGTTTGAATTTATCGAAGCGGGCTGTAGGTACAAAACCTAGTCCCTTTTCCAAGACTGATGTCTCATCTGGTGTCAGTACCACTGAGGAGAGATTTGTGATCAAACTCTTTGGTTGCTGGGGCCTGCTCGGGGTGCCTTGCTCCGTGTGTTGTCCCCCACTGATTCGTCCTGTTGCCATTGGACTTGGGTTTGTCCTCTTCTCCGTCCGCGGCCTCTTCTGCCCCTCTCTAAAAAAGGGGGGCGGTACTGATTCTGTTGGTATTGGGGATGTGGTAGGAAGCCAGGGTTCCAACCCATCATAGGGTGAAATGGTGGGGGTTGGAAAGATGATTGCTGGAAGGGATGCCAGGTCTGGTTGTTATATTGTCGCCTATTCCTTCCTCTTCCCCGTTGGCGTGCTTTATAGCTATCACCACTGGAATCACTAGCTGTCGAACCATCAAAGGAACTGTCCGTATTGTAGTCATTTCTTGAAGGTGGGGTGTAGTCTGGGCTAGTGTATGGATAAGCCTTTGTATAGGACCATCTTGTTAAATCCTTCTGGAATTTTTGTGCTTTAGACTGCGTGAGAGAGTCCTTGTATTCATTAATCTCTTTGTTCAATTCGTCCAATCGTTTTTTGTAGCCAGTTAAAGTAGTTCTGAAGTGGGTTTCCGTAAGTTGGATCTCTACCATAATAGCCTCCGAGAGCCTTAGTGCTGTTTTTATTATAAGCACTAACCAATCCCTGGTACAGTGCCAGGCGATCTGTGCCCATTCTTTTCTGAATTGTGCATCATCCAGAAAAATGCGAGGGGCGTTTGTAACTAACAGACCTTTGGGTGCTATGTTGTTTCTTAAGTACTCAGTGAGAATTGTGCCATGGAGAATGGTGCGTATTCGCCCTCTTTTTTGTTCGCTCAATTTATCCCATTCTGTGGTTTGCGAGATTGTTTGGGCGATCGAGGGGTCAGAAAAAAGTGAGGGGTCTGCCAAAAGGGCATCCACCTCTTCATTCGAGTAAGAGAGGCCAAGGTTATCCATGCTGCTATAAGTAGAGTCGCTAAAGTAAGGCAAGGGAGTTAACCCTCGCAGCTGTGCGCTGCAAAATATCTCAAAAACAACGAGAGGGTGAGGGACTATCACTCTTGTTCCCCCAGATTAAATCAATTAAACAACAAAAGAGTGACAAAGGGATAGGGAGCAAAAAAGAGAGGCACGGGCAAAAACCAAAAATATTTGTTAAAAGAACCCTCACTCACCAACCTAGTTGGTGACATGCTTCATCATCGGGTTCCCACCAGAGAGGCCGAATGCCTCTCTGGTGTGCTGCGACGCCTGTGTTACAGCGGAGCGGGTTTCTGGTTGTGAAGGGAAGTGAGATTAAAAGGTGAATGATTTTAACCAATGACAAGTTTATTCTTGGCAAATCAAAAACCAATAAAAACGTGAATTGGGCAAGTTCTGGCCAGTGATGTTGACCAGGGCTTGACCAATTTTTAGGTCGACATGTTTCTGCTTATGGTGCCTAATCGGCTAAGCTTTCATCAGGACCAAGGTAGTCTCCACGGCGGTATGCACACTCTAAGGCGCACCCTGACCTGTGGAGATCAAAAGGTAAAACTCACGGTTTTACCCAGGAGCCTCCTATTATCCGGGGCTCAGAATGTCTGAAAAAGAAATGGGACAGACGAACCACATATAAAGAAACATACAAAGACAAAACATTGTTTGATTGCAGTTACAAACGTGCTTGAGTGAACAAACATTTTGTGGAGCCGTGCTGTACAACGAGAAAGGGTCTATTGGTAGCAATATTAGCCAGCAAGACCGCAGTACGAGTGATTATTCGTTGTATCTTTTACTAGTGAAAGTGTGGACTGATATTTATAAGATTAGAAAGCACTATTTGTGTCTAATTACGATTACTTAGTGATGTCTGCACTATTGACAAGGTGCAATCGTAGTGGCTAGTTGGCCGGAGTGTATGTCAAACATATAGCGAACTCGTGAAGTGGCATGCTAAAAACAAGCGTCTGTGGTGTTTGCCAGGCGCCGTTGCTCCAAAGCATGTCTCACATTAAAAATAGCTGCATGAAAAAACCAAATAGCCCTCTTACTTATGCTGTTGTTGTTACTAACATCATGGGTCCGGGAGGGGGGTAGTGAGCTATAGTATCTGGCGAGATAAAAAAAGCAGATCGTAGCTGTTATCATCTGCTTTTGGAATGGGATTTAGGAGGGAACCTGCTGCGGTGTCTTAGCGATTCGTCAACTTACTTCCATGCTCGCACACTCCCGCGATCAACCTCGATCTGTCCTCCTCGGCCCGGATCTTGGTAATGGTGCGGTGAACACGGAAGTAAATACTTCCTGGTTCTAATCACGTGATGGTTTCTAAGTACGTGTGGTCCAATAAGGTGGGTGAATCCGAATGCGGAAAATCCCTGCCATTGGTTGAGTCCTCGTGATTAGTGTAGAAGGAGGGGCGGGTAATGACGAGTGTGAGAGTTGGAATCTTATTGGCTTTCGCCAAGAGAAGGAGGTTCTTTTGGGTAGGTGTGTTTGATCTGTCATATGCTACCAATCGAAGCATATAATATCGATGTCTAAACCCCGGTTTGTGAATTGTTATGTGCATATATGTATGATGCAGATAAACACTCTTCTCTAGATGTTAGTATACCCGAGTTGGTATCGCATCGTGCGTACAAACTGAGGGCAGCATAACCGGAGGAGTTGGTCATCTATGCTGTCACAACACACAGAATGCAGTGTGTGCATAAAAGAACTACACGGAGGCTACTAAGGAGTTGATGTCGTGTATAATGGAATCAGTTTTTCAATATGGAACCCCATGGAATATTATCATTCAGTCCTTGGAGATGAGTAGATAAACGGTAAACCCAGCGTTGTTCTTTTTCAAATAGCAGTTGTTGGTTGTTTGCTCCAGGCTTGAGTTTCTCGATTACCGTCCATCTCATGTCATTCGTGGTATGGTTCAACTGTAGGTAATGTTCAGCCAATTTAGTGCTCAGTTTGCGACATCGGATGGTGCTGCGATGTTCGCAAATTCGCTGTTTTATCTTTCTGCTCGTCATTCCGACGTACCTCAGTCCACAAGGGCAAGTGATCATGTAGACCACATCGGTGGAGTTGCAATTGGTGTGCATTCAACATCACTGGCCAGAACTTGCCCAATTCACGTTTTTATTGGTTTTTGATTTGCCAAGAATAAACTTGTCATTGGTTAAAATCATTCACCTTTTAATCTCACTTCCCTTCACAACCAGAAACCCGCTCCGCTGTAACACAGGCGTCGCAGCACACCAGAGAGGCATTCGGCCTCTCTGGTGGGAACCCGATGATGAAGCATGTCACCAACTAGGTTGGTGAGTGAGGGTTCTTTTAACAAATATTTTCGGTTTTTGCCCGTGCCTCTCTTTTTTGCTCCCTATCCCTTTGTCACTCTTTTGTTGTTTAATTAGTTTGTAACATGCCCATAATTATGTCACTGCATTAGACAATACACTGAAAAAGTTAAGTTCCTTGGAAGCATTTCACTTGTTATAATGTACAGTATACGATGTACACAGGTTTGTAAATAACATTCACTTTATGATTTTAGAACGTTAGTGTGTTATGTTCAGGTGTTTACTGAAAAAGTATGTTAATGCTTCTCCTTTACGGAGATGGAAACCTATGACTGGTATAAATATTTACCATATTTCTATTAAAGGTACGCTGCTATTTAAAGACCATATGGAAGAGCCAGTGACAGGTACTTATATGAAATGTTTCTTTTTATATTTCTTTAAAGTATATTAATACAAATCTAAATATGGCCAACTAGGCCTTACTGTTACTGTTTGGATGTTCCATATGCCTGGTAGCAGCGCGTCATGCCCTTATAAAGTAGCACACAGATGTTTACCTCGAATGTCTACGGTTCATAGTTCAGCGGTAGGAGGTGTCCTCTAGGAAAGCCTTTAAGAAGCATATGCTCTCCACACCTTTAGTAGGTAGGGTGTTATAAAACAATAAAAACACACCTAGGTTGTTATCTGACCACACATGCTACAGCCTTACTTTACCCTTGCTGTAATGACAGTTCACTACAAAAGCTGCAATAGTCTAGACAAATGTTGAACTATAAAAAGTGTATGCAACAAACCTCATTAAGTAAATGTTAAGTGTGCTACCACTACAAAGTCCACAAGACCAATCCAGTAAGACTTCTACCTTCTACTTCACAAGCTGCCTTAGTTCCACCTGTTCAACTAACTGGATTTGGTCTTTTTTTAGAGTCAATAGTTGGTTTATAACATAAATGGTTGGGAAGTATGTATTTTAATAAGCTTCTTAATCGCTCTATTAAAAACGACAACACTTTTTAGGTTTCTGTTGTGGCTGGTTTGCTGAGGGTGCAGATATTGTGATTCTACAATTTCTGTCCACTGTCACTTACATGCCCTAGACTCATTTAGTAATATCCTAACATTTCAAATTGACACGAAGAGGTTATATATACTTTTACTCAATACTGGGTTTTCATTGTTTATTCCTACTCATTATTTTACATTTTTCCATAAGGCACTACATTTTAAATTGTCAATGAAAGGCTCACTTCATAAAGTTATGGAGCACATCTTCTTAGGAAATGTATTACTTGTGCAGCATAAGGGTATACCCAAGTATAAAGACTAGAACAACTTTTACAGATAAGCAAGGCATTCAATTCAACACCAATGATCGGCAGAAAGCCAAATATATCCCCACGCATTAGTGGAAGCTTATGTGTAATCTTATGAAGTGGGTTTGTTAGTGTTAGCAAATGTCTGTTAGCATCCTCTATCAGTAGCGGCCCGTGGAGGGAGTTTGGTGAGGCAGTGAGGCAGGGCGAGGAAATTTAAACACCGGAATATGGATGAACGGAGGTAAGTACACATTAAAATAAATAAAACAAATTTTGTTGCGCGTGCTGCATCGCATTTTGTGAATTGTAACACTTGTTAAGGATAAAGTCAGGAATGCAGATTTTAATTACAAATCACTGTCATCTAAAGATAAGACCGAAAAATAAAAAAATTGAAAATACTAATAAAACGTCTATATTTTTCTTTCATTCATTGAAAGATATAAAATAAAAAAGCATAGTTTACTCCACACACACACAAACACGTGGACACGCACATCCTAAAAATCACACATGCAAACACGGTGATGATAGTGGAAGATATAAGTTAAAAAATGTCCAACCATTCATGGCAAGAAAGGAAATTATGTACTGTACTACTTCTAGGAATATAGCATTGTCAGTGACAATTTGCTCGACATAATACATTGCTGGTGTGTTGAGAAGCAAAGTTTGTGCATCTGATGTAAAATGAAAAAGCCTTCCATATAAAGTTAAATGTCCCACTGTAGTTGAAAAGTGTCATCCGGAGACACACGTGACAATCAATGGTGAATAATGCATTAGGGTCTCTTTGGCAATATACGACAAGTCATTGGCAAAGATACAGCAGTGACTACTGTTCTCCAATTTGCTTAAAAGGGGTTAAGGGCTAAATACTTTAAGGAACATTCTTAATGTTTTTGTGTGAATTTGATTTCACAAATAATACAATGTTTCTATGAGATCAAAGTGTGCATGATTAAAGAAATACTTAAAATGACTTCACCTTTCGCTCCCGCCTCCCTCTTTCTCTCATTTAGTTCCTTTATTTTGTACTTACTAAATATCTATTTCCCTGATTTGTGCTAATATGAACTGCTATGTTTTGTCCACAGCATGCAAAAGGAAAGATCAAGAGCATGTGAAGGATAGAGGGAACACACCTAAAAAGCCTAGGCTGGTCTTCACAGATGTCCAGCGTCGAACTCTACATGCAATATTCAAAGAAAATAAGCGCCCATCCAAAGAATTACAAATTACCATTTCCCAGCAACTGGGGTTGGAGTTGAGTACCGTCAGCAACTTCTTCATGAATGCACGGAGAAGGAGCCTTGATAAGTGGCAAGACGAGGGTAACTCCAGTTCAGGCAATTCATCTTCATCAAGCACTTGTACCAAAGCATGAAGGAATAACCACAAACTAAACCTCGGTGGAAAAGCTTTAAAACAAAGACCAGGACCTCAAGATAGCAGGTTTAAACTGATAACTGTTTGAACAAATGTTATTTATAAGTCCAAAGAAACCAAAGACTTAGTCACCTACATTATGACTTTGTACTGAGACACCCACTTTAGTAGGAGGAGGACGACTACCAAAAACAATGGAAGATAAAAAAAATCACACTGGGCCTGCACCTTCATCCATCTTCATGTTCACTGTACTTGGCTGTCTGGTGGTTTGGAGCATAGTGATTTATCGTCATTGAATGGGCATCTTTCCAAATGTGACTCTTCATTTCCACGTGGATGCCATGAAGGTGTATGGTGTATCAGTACTGTGTACATACCAGTGATTGGACATGGTCAAAGCTGGTCTACAGAATGGGTAGAGACAGCGCATGACCAAAAACATTTTAAAGTCGTCTGAGTTCATTTGAATGGTGGTGTGTTTGCTCTTGTATAATCTGGATTTAGGGATTCAAGACCCAAAATCTAAGTCCAAACCGATGGCAAAGAAACTTTGAATGGCACCCAAACTAGTGCATTCTCTTTGTTTGTTGAGGAATGTTCAAACCAAAACCAAACACAATTCCTTAAGCAGAAAAATATCTAAGTAAACTAGGAACCAAAGAACACAATTAATATTTCATTGCAGGTATTTTATTGCAACAATTTTAATATTTCAAAACTATTTTTACACAAAATATTTAGAGTGGTAGGAGTAGGTCAGTTTCATTTACCAGAAATAGGATGTACAAGTGACTGTTATTTGCAATAGTTAGACTAACCCATTTTCTAAAGGAAAGAGCGAATGCTGTTCAAGAACAATCATCCTCCAATCCAATAACGGCACCATTCATCTTTGTGTGATAGGGCATCTCATATACCGTGACACCCCTAAAAGTTATCTAAAATGTCAAATTGGCCTGAGACTTAATCTTCACCAATCAAAAAATAGGGACAAGCTAAAATTCCTCCATTTGAAACTATAGAGCAAGGAGTCAGAACGTGGCCAAAGCTCAATTGCTTTAATGGAAAATTCCATTATAATAACTTTGGAAAGGGGGCAAACAATCTACACATATGCCTGAATATCAAGCTGTGGTCAAACACTTTGATGGAAGGATTTACAATGCTTGCTTTTGAGACAGGTCTTTAAGACTGTTCGTTGCAGAATAAGCTATCACGCTGTCTTACACATTCAGCCGACATGAATGAAACCAGATAACTATTTATGTAAATGCAAAGCACGCAAGATCACTATACCCTCCATTTTCAGTTTTCACAGCATGACCTTTTAAACACCTTAGTTCTAATTGAAACATATAAAATATATTCTTTGCTCTAAGCATAGTTTCAAAGCTCACCATTAACCCCACTTTGTGGTCTAGTTACCTACATGAATGATGACGAGCTACTGCAAACCCAAATGCACAACAAATCCAAGTCTAGCCAATCCATCTATACAGACAGCAAATGACAGCAGATCTTGCTGCTCTTACAAACAGATTATAAGAATAGTTTTTTCTTTGTTAAACAACCTTCAGATGGGTTCTGCATTTGAAAGGCATATCTTTGTGCCTGATATTATTCAATCCAAGTTGCCACCTCCAAGTCCATTCTTTAGCCTTATTCAAAAGCAGGTATTTTCTACTTCCTTTGCGGTATGAAATCCATAGTAGGTCATTGTATCATAATAGAATAGTCTGTCACATTAATTCTCTGAAATGCCCTAAACCAAAGCCTGGCTTTGGTACATGCCAAATGTCACATTGTTTTATTATTCAGAAAGAACTTGATTTAACAGCTATCTTTGTAAAATGTCACATAGTCCATTCAGATACAGTTTACCCCACTAACGAGGCTGGTAGACTTGTGCACAAGTCATTTGAATGAATGCTTTACTGAAGGGCACATGGTTGACATCGATCTCTCTGTTCTTGTATGCGATTGTATCTCCTTAATCCTGGTCCAAAAAAGAAGATTTACCTGGTAAAATATCACGATAAATAATGTGACCCAGGTCCTGTCACTCAGTGTTTTCAGAATATTCATCTTAAGTCTACCCAGCTATTGTCCTGCTCCTACTATTTTAAAGTAATGACACATCTACCAGTCCAAAAATATGTGGAACCTCTTTTAAAGGGAGTGATTGAATCTGGATGCCAGTAGTGCTCAGTGATTTCAAATAAAAATATATGGCCAAACCATGCATTGGCATTTGGGTACAGAAAGTCTTTTCTTTAGAGCACCAACAAAAGACTTCTAGATTGATGAGTACATGATTACATAATAGAGATGACAATTTCAGATGTGTTGCTTTCATTTTCAGTTCATTCTTCATATAAATCTTGAGCCAGTAAAACAACAATAGGCTATTGCTTTTTGTTAATTCTTCAAATCAGCCATTTTGAAAAGAGAGGTTCCAATATTATTTTCAGTATAATAGGGTAATAAGGAGTTTCAAAAACAACTGTGGATACATAGATTTAAGTCCAAGGGCAGTAAACACAGTAGATTCCCCACATCTAACCAAGACTTACCACTACCCCCTAGTAAAGGCAAATGTCTATATTCTTCTCTGTGGATGTAGTTTACCTTGCAGAAGCTTTACTGTTGCCCTAGGTTTACTTCACAAATGCTGTCAAGATGTTTCCTGATTCGTGTAGCATACACTCCCCTAGATAATAATGGCACTTCAGATAGCTCAGCAAATGAAGCAAATCTGGCTGTAATGTGCTGGTCACGGATTGGAATCCTGGCTGGGATAACAGTGATTTCCCTCCTTCTGAGGTTGATAAATTGAGTACCGTGGAGTTGGGCTGGGTTTCTATCAGTTTACTAAGCCCATTTATATTTTGATTTTTATCTTCCTTTGCAATATGCTGTAGCATTGTTATTCTCAATGCCACTACAAATTGACCTTCTGAATTCAGTTCAAATTTAGCTGTGAACATAGTACTATCTCGCGACATAAACCAAAAGCTAAATCCACTTTGATAGAGTGAAAATTACAGTTTTCTAACTGACCTTAAGGCAAAATGTCCATAATAAGCAAAATTATATTGAAGCTTAACATGTTTCGTTATTGAGACGAACCGACTTCATTTCCTGTGCCAGATCGCCTGGGTGCAGGTCTGTTTACAGTGGTATATGTGGAGAGGAATATGAAACTAGTTTGGTAAACTCCTGTCCAGCACCTAAAAATGTAGATGATCCAAAACAACTGTTTACTACATAAGCTTAACAGTCCACTGAGAGGAAATGTACAAATTATGGGGCAGATTTACAAGCCCCTTGCGCCACTTTTGTGTCACTTTTACCATGTGACGCAAAAGTGGCGCAAGGGGCTTGTAAATCTGCCCCTTAGTGCTTAGCTAGAGTTTGGTGGATGGGTACTCCACCACAAATTTGATGAATACTCTGTCCATCTTACTGCTAGTGAATTATACCCTAATGCACTTGCATTAAGAGGACTGAGTTATCAACCACATTTGTGATGGAGTAACCGTCCACCAAACTCTAAATTTAGCTCGTAGTCATAACCCATATCACTATAACATTCGCTATCTCATAACTAGAAATTCAGGAAACATCCTTGTGTTCAAGTGAAACTGTAGAAACTAATGCATTTCATAATCATAGAGGATTACATAAATAGATTTTACTAATTGCATTTTTAGGTTTTCATGAGGAAGAAAACTAAATCCCAAACTGTGATAGTAGACAATTGCTCCAGACGTTTCTATGATTTCTAAGTAGTAAACACTACCAAGTCTTCAGGCTTCGGTATCTAGTCCCATATAAAAATAGGCTTTCCTAACCACAATGATCACAAGTGAACAAAAAAAGCTCAAAAGCATCAATGTGAATATACAGTGCCACATCTGGGCTACATCAGTTGGTGCTAAAGTTAAGCACCTGAAGTCACATGCATGGCCGTAGTCTCAATGCATTATGCAATAACACTCTAGCTCTTAACCAAAGATCTGCAAAAAATCAGGCTCTTCGATAGCCAAAACCTCTGAGGCAAATGCACATGAATATGTATTCTGTGTACTTTTACCATTTTCCACATTTTTTATGTTTTATGAAGTTAGTAGCAATACAATAGATATTATTTTGAGGTTATGTCTCTTTGTTGGCCCTCTGTATCATGTGTTGTGCTTCCTACTGAATTTAAGGGATAATTCACAAGCCTTCCATAGGATCAGTCCAATAGCTGTAGCAAATGTATGATTCTCAAGGGATCCACTAAAGATCCCAGTGACAGGTATGAAGTTTTCTTGTCATACTCCAATTCATAATGTTAACTCATGTAGACTTTTCACACAGTAAATCCTTCGCGTATGTGAATGTAATGCTCGTGTGATTTCCACACATGCAACTTTACTAATATAAGTCCTGATAAACAAATTCTCTTTACCCACATGCCCCCTGAGTATGTGAGTATCCCCTGCCTTTTGCCACCTCGGAAAGGCACTTACCTCTTCCTTTATCAGGAGAAAGTTTGAATGAATTTCTAGGATGGGACACTACCTGCAAGAGGTATGTGATGGCACCCAAACTGCAGTTTTGTAGAAGTTCCCTGCCTTTTGCAGGGTGACCCACACTAAATGCTCACAATCCCAAAACTATGACCATGGTAATATCATAATGCCAGTACAATCTCTGCAATCATAAGTGCACCATATAAGTGTAATTGTTCACTAGTCCTAATTTTGTGAATTTGGATTGTGATTTTACTTTTGCAATGTACATATTTTGGATAGTTTCATTCAACTTGTTGGCGAATAATGATTTTTGAATAGGGCACATATTACTTTTATACCAACAATATTAATAAAACAGCTGTGGCAAGCTGCACTGTACTTAATAACCAGTTCATATTTTAGTTCAAGCTACTTTACCAAAGACAAATCAACTCCTTATAATAAGCTGGAACAGTTCTGTTTCTTTGAAGATCGTTTTTGCTAAATAATTTTATATACCATAAATTATTTATTTATTTTTATGTAAAGAAATAACAATTCAAATGATATTTGCTTTCATGTATCAGCGGTTTATTTGTTCAGTAGAAGAGTGACCTGCAGGAAATTAAGTTCTCCAGTATTATAATTTCTATTCCAATTTATATGACAACCAAAGGACGTATTTGCTGTAACCAAAGACCACATTAACATGAGAAAAATTATCACACATGCAATTGTAGACCTTTATACCATATGGCATTCCTAAATAACCCTTATAGTTATGTGAGGAGAAGTATATTGGGTAAAAGTACCCTCATAATTTCACGTCTCCCACATAGTCCTAAACACTTCTTTACCTAAATATTATGTTTTATCTTGATCACTGCAACTTCCACCACAGAAGTTGAAATTTCACTTTCTGATGTCTTCAAGCATAAACATGCATTACACACCAAAGTTTTCCCAAAATTAACTGAATCTTTACCATTCACTTTATATGTATAATTAAAAATAAACATTTCGATATACATAGGAGAGCATTAAGGGGACATACTATACAGTAAATCGAGTATGACCTTACAGGGGTGCAGAATGAAAGTGCTGTTGATGGACAATGGTAATTTGAACTACAGATCCACTTTCAAAGAAGGTAACCGTGGCGACGGGAAACACCCAGTGTGGAAGTTATAGCAGGCAAACTAAACAACTAGACTATACCAAAGACAATACACCATAAATGAGTTTGAATGTTTTCATATATTAAGGCATATTAATCACATATACAGAATAATAGTTGCTATGGTGAAATATGGCTAAATGCTAGCCAGTTGCTTTAAATAGGTAGATGGGATATTGCCTTTAGCCCAAGATGGACCTGTGCTTACAGGCAAAGTAAACTGCAGACCTAGATATACCAAAGAGTCTTAGGACATTTCTACTGATGTGAGTCGGAAAGGCAGTTTCCTGGAATGGCTCTTCTTTCTACAAGAGGATTTAAAAAAAACTATGCATTTAACAAACAAAGAGAAAGCACTTGACCTTTTTGTAACAGGTGTTTTGGGGGCATTCAAATCATAAAGGCAGGCCAGTGGACTGTGTTGGCCTTCTGGTTATTTGTGGTGTGGTTAGCTTTACAATACATTTGGTAACTATTTCCTACTACAAAGAAGCAAAGGTAAGAAATGGTTGCTTCCAGGTGTATAATGTGTAAAGACCTACTATTTATAGTGTGAACCAAAGACGCTACCTCACTCGATTTCCATTCGTGATTTTAATCACATTGATGATACCAAAGAATACCAAAGATTTTTCCTTGCACGGCCTTCCTCTGCAGAGGGCACTCGGCAACCTTCCTTCTACCCCCCCCCCCCCCATCTTCACTCAGTGCAAATGTTTTCTTCATGAATATTATTATGAATAATAATAATATGAATAATACTACTAATAAAGCTTTAGGCAAAAATGTTGCAAACTTTGTAAAACTCCTAGGATGAGTGCCTTGCTTAAACCAAAGTGTTAAACCGCTGTTGACCTCTTATCTCTCACATTATACTCTATGAATACCTCAGCCTCTTAGAAAGGCCACTTACTAAACATAAAAGGAATAATTCTTCACCATGGTGCTTTTGCAGTGCAAGCATGCAATGAACCTTTCTTTGATACCAAAGGAATCTGTTTCCATTTTTCTTGCTGAAGAACCAAAGCTCCAATTAATATCCACAGATCAATAGGGACTGTGCATCGCAAGCATGTCCAACCGTGTCAGTGGAGGTCGCCAATGTAGCTTAATACAGTAGCACTTGCAGCATGAGGTACTTCTCTTAATGTCAGATGGTCAGGAAGGACGAGAAACCCGGTTACGAAAGGAGAGAACGCATTAAGATAGGAGAGGGGTATGGTGAGGATTTGAGAGTAGAGTAACATTATTTCTAGATATTTTTCAGTAATTAAATTTTTCTTGAGTATAGTTACCAAATGGTATTCCTACAATAAACGTACTGTTACACATTTTCTACTATATTGGGAAATGTTTGAGAGTATAGAAATCTTGAAATCATCTGTGGGACATAGCCTCACAGATAACATATTGATACTGGGTTGGCTAGTTTGTCAAGATTAAGCAAGTTGAGTAAGAGAATTATGTTCAGCCTTTTAAAAACATAAACAGGCAATATAGGAAGAAAAGATTATGACATCACAAGCCCTTGCTCGGTCCTTTATTGAGCAGGAAAGTAAGGTAATCTTCCTCGCACTGAAGGTTCCAATACAAATTGGAAACAGACTTAAAAAATGCTTCTGAACTTTTTTAAGCAGCCATTTTGTGTACCTTAATTTTCAAATAGCTATTCTTCATGCATTAAAAGGTTGCTTCTTGTAGTAAATGGTTCCCCTATCCCTCAGATCATCACCAGGTGTCTGACTCAGCCATTACATGCCTACGATGCACAGTCCAGATGGATATATTGCCTATGATCTCATCTCCCACCCACGAATCTTGCCCTCCCCCTCCTGCTGGTGCTTGTGCGCAGCTCACCCGAGTCCCTGGTGCCCTGATGCAGGCCGTGCAGTGCTTTTACCAATTTTTCCAAATACCTCATAGTATACGAAATCTTTAGGGTTATGTTGTATAGAGAGTCTATGTGATAAGGCAAAACATAGTAGTTTGAAAATTGGTAATGTTTCTTCAAATGCTTTATAATTATTATTTATTTTGTAGTTTTTATTTTTGCAGAACTAGTCTGTTGCGCGCAAGGAAGAATTTTTTGAAAATGTTAAGGGGATGCAAAAATGAATGCAAGAAAGACATTACCATGGCTTTAATTTTTTTGACGATCCTTTGTGTTTGACAGTTGATGTTCTTTTCACAGGGTATAAAAAACATTCTCGTCTGTGATAACTGTGCTCATACTTTTATGTTCTCTAAAATGTGGTGTGATTTTTATATTTAATTGCAATTTTGTAAGCTTATTTAATCAATGCTTTAATTTATGATTGTGTAGTAAAATGAACAAAATGTGTACATACTAGATTTGGAAATGGCCAATGCTTTATGTTACAATCTTTTTGTCCTTCTGCTAAGAAACAATGAATGGGAGATTGCTTCTCATGATTGACAGCAGGGTGTATCTTCAAGATTGTCTTAGCAGACACTTCAATGTGTGTTCTAAACACTGCCAGATTCCCCTATCCTTGGACATGCCAAAAGGAAGGTTCATGGTGTTGATATTTTAACACAATGGCATTATTACCTATATGTTTCTTTTGTTAATTTATTTGTCCTTTTTAGAAAGGTTAAATTGCAGGTAAGACCTGCAAATCCAAAGAAATGAACAGTTGTATAATGTTAAAAGCACTGGCATATGCGAGAGAATTTTTTGCTTTTTTAATATAATTTGCCATATGCACGGGTATAGAATGTACAATGGGTAAGACTTAAAAAAACAAGCTAACTTGAATTTGAAAATTCATCGGAATCAATCATGTAACATTTACCACTTAAAAACACTGACAAATTACATTAATGACAAAGCGAATATTTGCAAGGTCTGAACTACAATAATATATTGCTTCTCGCGCTGCAAGGCACACACGGTGTAGCTGGCCTGCAAAATTAGTTATTTCTGTGGACCTACAGAAGAGATTAAAGAAGTTCAGCACAGTTCCACAGTTATAGTGAGTAGGAACATAGATATATTTTAGTAATTTGACAGGTGTGGGTCAACCATATTGATAATGTTCAGTCAAAAGTAAATAATGGCAAACATGGGAGGTTTCCGCACTGCAGAGAATCTTTAGACTGAGTGACTTGGGGATTTCTCTTTTTCTCCATCTTTGAAGCATTTGTCTATTGCAGTCGTCTCAATAGTCATTGGGCCTCGCTCTGTGCCTTTGGAGATTTTTGTTAAAGGAATAAGTTGAAGTATGATTAACCATAAGGCTCATGCCAAAATGTCAGTAAATCAACTTTGAAATAGAAGGAACGGGTCAAACACCCATGTTCTGAATGTTTTTTGTTGTTTTTATCACTAGTAAAAAATGTACTCTGGAAATTTGGATTAACATAGGCAATATAACAACAAAATATTTTGACAGTCAATATTGGTCCAGCAGCCTTTTGTGTTAGAAATATATTATTCAGTAATCCACTTTCCAACCGAGTTCACATTGCAGCATTTGTATGACATAAGCCTGTCTTTTCCTGAAAGCAATGCCAAAGCACGTATGTTCAGAGGATGTTGTAATCTTAGAAAAGGAAGGAAGGTCATGCCAGTAAAGAAGGTGTGGATTGTGTCATATCAGCAAAACCTTTGTATCTATGTCACAAATGTCAAAAACATAATTTCTTATAACACTTATGTTATACTTTGTTATCTGATTTATGTATATTGCTCCTTCCTATGATATGTCTCCTGATACAAAATAGAACATAGGAAGCACTCACTATGGGCAATTAGGCACATTTATTCAATGTATTCAACACAAGTTGATATTCTTTCCCCATAAATCAGTGATATGTGTGTACATATGTTATGCCAATAGCACTGCACATATACATATTCAGACAAAGTGCTATGGGTGTAAATACATTCTGATTCCGCTCAGAACAGAAGTTAAGTTCAAGGTGTATGCTATTGAATGTAGGATATGGTATTGGTAACTTGAATGTGTGTTGGGAAAGTGGGCATTTGATCTTTGATACATTTTTGTACCTCAAATATTGATATAAAAAAAATAAAGCGATCTGAAATGGAAGATCATTAAATGGTCACACGGTTAACAGTGGCAATAGGTGATTGTCTGCTTTTTATACACATACACCGTGCTTTGACAATTTTAATGAAGCAAAAAGAAACACAATGAGGCTATTCAATAAATATACCAAACACCAAAGAAAAGTGCAGCTTTAGAGCACTTTTATTTTCCAAGTTGAAAGTGTTTTTGTGCTTATTACATCGTCATTGTGGGATCATGTCAGTTTTGTAATGCAAAGAAGTAGTACTGTAATACATTTAAAAGTTGTTCCTTAGCTTGCTTCAATGAAGTTCCCTGAATGGCCCTGTTAGAGGTTAAGGACTAAGGGCCCAATTTAGAGTTAGGTAGGAAAAGAGTTTTTGATGATTTTGTTAGGAACAGCCAAATGCAGAGATTAATCCATGGGTGTAATTTCTTCCACCATAATGTCGCTCTAATGGAGGACATTTCACCCATGATTCACCTTCAAATTAAGCACTGCAAAACAATGGTAGATTTTCTATTATCACTCAGCTCTAAATCAGGCTCTTGTGTAAAATCACAAGTGTGTACAATGAATCTACAAATGCCCACAAATTATTTAAAAACACCTGTGTTCTATTCTGAAATACTGTACAACTTTGATCTTTCCTATTGTTTTCAAGACTGTCATTTTCCATTTTCAAGTTAGCTTGGACGGTGATGTTCCCAATGGAAAAAGCGCGCCCAGGACAATCATCAAGTGAAAGAGCCGGAAGGGAGAGACTCTTCTGGGAGCAAAGGGGGAAGTTCTTCCTAGCAATGAAACAAGAGAGGTTAAAAATGATTTTGATACAATGAAATACATCTTTCCAGAATTGATTTGCAAGTTAAAAAGCGTTAGAAGTTAACACATTTGCAACTACATTGCAGAATACTTATTGTACCTTATTGCAGTTTCTTGCTCATCCTTTGTCGCTCTCTCTCTTAGTCAAGCGCTTCTTACGTATTTTTGTGTGTAGCGCACACGTGTAATGCAATAGGCGTTATTCCAGTTTGTTGATGGGTATCTCCCGTACTGCGTTAAGATTTATTTAATTTTCTTATTTTCAGCTTTGCTACTGTTCTCACTTTATGCCGTGCAATATCATCTGCTGTGTTTGCTAAGCAAAAAAGCAAGTGATGTCATCATGCTTTTCAGTGTTAAAATGTTTCAGCGTTTATGTAGTCGCAAAAATGTAGTAAATAAAATGTTGGATTTTCCAGCGATTTAAATTTAGGTATGGCTTGCCTTTTTTTGTTTGTTCAGGTGGAACTACACCTTTATACCTAATTAGATTTACAAAAAAAATGTTTGTGTTGTAGTTTGTTGGGGGTTTGCCATGTTGCAGGAACAAAAGTCACAAGTTTATCATGTTACGAGGTAAAAGACGTGTGTTTATGTAAATGCTGATCCTGTGCTTATATGTACAGTTTCTCACTAAGTGACACATACAGGGTTGCTGCATCCAGCAGTGGATGGATATGCCTTTTCAAAAGCTGTACCATAGCTGTGTAGTTCGATTAGCATACAGCAGAATTGCATGCATGGTCGTTGTAATAGTTCCAATTACACAAGTAGGCACAGACCTCGCGTCTATTTTAGAAACCAGTCGGCTACATGGAAATTGCTGACAGTAGGATTATTTGGAAGGTGGGTGCTATGAATATGAGTCACCAAAAATGTATCTTTACTTTAAACCAGTGTCCAACAAATGGACGGAGAGCGCTGAAGAAGGTAAAAGGAAGATGATAGTGGACTGACAGAGTTCTTGTCAACATGCACCTGAGAATGTCCTGGCCAAAATGGGTCTATGTATTTAGAAATGTATTTTATTTATTTATTTGAAAAGTTTTATATAGCGCGAACATGATTGTAAGGGTATCAGAGCACTGTACAAAGAAGTAACATGAAGGATTCAATGTACAAAACCATGAATGTCACTGACCATCTTGAATGAGGTGATAGTCACCAGAAATGCCATAAATGTCAACTTCCACATACAGGGGTCACAAACTATAGGTTTTAACAGCCTGTAAACAATAAAACAAATTGAGGCCCAATCACACAAGAAGACAATTTACAAAAATGAATACTTTACATCCTTTTCCAGAGGGTCAAAGACAATTTGATCTGTTCTTGTAGAATTTAATAGCTACTATATACATTCTATAGGTTTAATCTGATATAGTTATACTAATATCTCATAAACCAAGCAAGAATCAAGATTTAATCAACGTTTATATGGCTGGGTGAAAAATGGGTTAAATGGGGACAACTTTAGCTCAAAAGACCCAGAAGGCCACTGATCATATTCCCTAGTCAAGATGACCGATATGCTGGATTGTGGAGACTTCTACTAAATCAACATCACATATGCATGTCTATAGGGAAATATTTTGGGTTATCAATACTATGTTTTGGGTTATCAACCATTTCCACATTTCTACTTCCTGATTTGGGGGAGGGTGCAGTACCACTATGCTTTCTATTATGGTATGGGGTTGTAGTGTTGTTTGTGTAGAAATAGACATCGGTTGGAGACGCAAAAAATATGCACATGAAATGTGTGAATATGGCTTTGAACTTATGAATGTTTACGTACAGTGTGATATTCTCTGTTGTCCAGAGGATATCGATACATATCAATGACAATAGTGTCCACCTTAAATATCAATAGTTCATAATAACTGAAACCTATGGTGGAGGGAGCTAAAAATTAAATTTCCAAAATGTATGGGAGGAGGAGTTGGCCTAACGGCTAGGGCGGTCAACCTCAAATCTGGGGAACTGGGTTTGAGTCTCGGCAATGACGCTGAACATCCTGTGATTCTGGGCAAATCACTTAATCTCCCCGTGCCTAACAAAAATGAATGTGTGTCCTCATGTAACGTAGCTCGTGCTATGTAAAGCCCTCTGATATCTGATTTGGGTCAAGTTTGCGCTATATAAAACTCTGCAAAAAAAATAAAAAATCCATTGATCAAGAGTAAGATGGCACCTGAGTGATGCACCAACATTGCCTGCTGCTCCCGTTTGCCTTGTCTTGCTAGTTTGGCTTGCAGCAGTCACGGAGCATGCGTGGAGGAACCAGGACAGGAGCTTGGATGATAGGAAGAAGCCGAGCTTGCCAGAGAAGCGGTAGTTGAAGTGCATTGGACCGCTTCATGTTTGCTGCGGTAATTAAAGCGGCCCAGTGCTTTGCCCGGCTGTCCAGGTTTTTCTTTGCAATGCTGGTAGTGCGCCTGGTAGGCAAAATGTCGGGCTGAGGATTTAAACAGCCAGTGACTATGAGTGCGGTTGCCACCCCGACCCTCATGACTACACGCCGTAAGCCCGATAAGGATCCAAGGGGACTGGAAAAAAGAGAGGAGGCTACATGCAAATGCAAGTCCGAATCAGGGGGGCAAGTCACAAAGAAGGCCTCACTAAGGTTGGTTAGGGGCTCGCTGCATGGTGACTCTGGGACTTCTCAGTGCCTGATTGCAAATATATTTCCCCGAGTTTGCAATAGAGATCTGAAAGCTGAAATGGGAGGGAAATCATGGTTAGCATGGACTCCATAATACTAGAAGGATGTGTTGAAATTGCCACCAAGAGTATGGAGGAAGCTATGCGGATGGTGTCCCTTACTACGGCTATTGGGAAAGGTGTGAAGGAGGAAGGAACGAGTAAGTTAAGCTAAGCCCCAGAAGATCAGCCGAATTGAAGCAGGGCTCAGGTGGGTGCAGTACATCATCTTCGTCTATAGATGATTTGGCCTCTGATTCCTCTATTGATAGTGCTCCGGATAAGTCTGCTGTTCTAACTTGATGCAAGTTGTCAAAGAAGAAAAAGAAAGGCAAGAAGAGCTTTTGAGAGGGCAGGGGCAGGGCATTGATGCAATCTCCATGGAGAAATTGAGATGGGATTGTTCAGCTACAGTACTAATCTATTCAGAGGTAGAAAACTAGAAGGAACCGAATGTAGGCGGTAATGCATCTGAGAATGCAGCAACCGGGCCATCTAAAGTATTTATTTATTTATAATGTTTTATTTAGCGCGGACTTGACCCTAGTAGGGCATCAGAGCACTTTACAATTGGTTAAGCAAGAAGAAAACATGACAACCAAGCAACACAAATGTTGTCAATACCTGTTGCAAATTGGGAGGAGGTCAGTGAGTTAAACACCTAGATGTTGATGTCGAGTGACAGCCCAGGTTGAGATACTGTGTCAGCAAATTGTCTATATGTTGAGTCAGAAGTTCTAGGGCAGAGTTTTGTTAATCAAAAATAGTTTGACCTTCTTTTTGAATGAAGTGTTTGACAGGTTCAGTCTGATTTCAGGGGAACGGAGTTCCAAATTCTAGGGGCCATACCGGAGAAGGCTCCGTTGTAGATTTTCTTTTTCTGTTATTTCTGAGGTTTTAATAATAAGGTGCTCCTAGGGGATCTGCAGCCATCAGACAGCTCCAGTTTGTCAGCTAGGTGTTCCGATGTGTTGAATTGTAGTGCTTTATGTGTCAAGCAAGCAATTATCAGCTGTATCCTTGCCTCGTATGGGAGCCAGTTTAGTGCCTTCAGATTGGGAGTGATGTGGTTGTATCTCTTGGATCTCGTGATGAGTCTTGCAGCAGAAGTAAGAGATGCCCTTAGTAGATCCAGCTTGTATCTAGGCAGACCACATAAGGTATCACTTTCATATTCTAACCTGGGGATTACTAGTGCTTGCTCAGCTGTTTTGAGGTTGTCCCAGGGTTAGTAAGGATTTTTATATGTCTCATTCTGTTGATTTGAAGGTTGGCTACTTTGATGGCTGTGCTGATGTATTCCTGCATGTTGAGATTCTTATTGAGTGTTATTCCCAGTGATCTTGTGGAATTTATAGCATGTGAAAGGCAATTGAAGGCTGTTTAGATGTTTTATCCAATCTTTGATTTCAAGAGATCCTTATGGGGGGCGAGTAAGAGGAATTTGGTTTTGAGCCTATTGAGTTTCAGGTGGAAACAGTAGAATCAATGCTTGCATGTGTCCTCTAATCTATTTAAGCAACTACAGGAAGAAACCCAGAGTGAAAGTCATTTTGCTCTGCTTCCTTAAAAAAAACTAAATGGAACCATTAGAAAAGTGAATAAAGCCTGCTCGGACATAGTGGAGAGAGTTACATTGGTGGAAGAATGGACTGAGTGTCTAGAGACTGAGATTAACACATGGAGAACCCAGAAATCTCCCAAAGAAGCAATAATGACAGATGTGCTTTAGAAACTAGAAGATCAAGAAAACTGACAACGCAGGAACAATTTAAGTTTCCTGGGGATTCCGGAAGGGGTGGAGAGGAATGACACAAGAGCGTATATGGTGACTCTATTGAAAGGGGCATTCCCTGAAATGACCAACTGCAACTGGGACGTGGAAATCCAACGTATTCATCGATTTCCCCTAAGGGTAAGGATTCACCAGTCTAATGAAATAGAGAGGCCCCGGGTTAATTTGGTTTAATTTGGGAATTTCTTGCTAAGAAAAATGATTTACGATGTGGCCCGTCATAATGCAAAAAGAGAATATGAGGGAGCTTCCTTTTTTGTTAGACCAAATTTTGCTCATCCTACTGTAGAACGGCAGTGGTGGCTACGGCAGCTCTTTAGCCTCTTTCAGAAAATCGCAGCTGAAGTATATCTTCAAAATCCAGTGCGATAAAAGTTATATACAATGGGCGTACTCACAGTTTTACTTTCGAGATACAGGCCTAGGAATATCTAAAGGAGCTTGCCGGAGGGACTGCCACTAGTAAGTAGATATATTGATTATGAAGGGACAAGAAATATAACCATTCCTTACTATTCTGGTTGTGATTGAAAGCTGAGCTAACATGAAGGAGGTTGAAGGGGTTGGCTTTTTGGTGTCTGGTGTTTTGGCCAGGGCTGCATACTGTCTGCTTCTTTTTTCTTAAGGCATTTATCAATTGGGGGGGTGAGGTGAAGGGTGGTGGGGTCTCTCTTTGAGTGTTATCAATCAATCATGCATTGGGCCTGACTTCTCATGCTTTGGTAGTGGGAGGAGGTGTTCGAGGAGTGGGTGGGGCTGGGGAGAGGATGGATAACGATGGGGGAGGCTACACAATGAGTAGACAAAAACAGCAGAGGTTTGATTTAAAAAGAATAGGCCAGTATCTATCAGTCTTTGTGTCCTGGTTATGTGGTTTCATGGGGGGATGAGTGTAGTTTGGTGATCAGACTGAAGGCTAGATATGAGTAAATTATGAATAGCAACTGCTAATATCTGCGGCTTGAATGATCGGAGAAAAAGGCGTAGTATTGCATTAGAGCTTCAAATTCTAAATGCTGATATTATCTGTCTTCAAGAGTCTCATATTGAGGGATCAAAACTACAGCTTCTTCGGTCTCCTGTTTTTAAGTTGTTTGGGGGATATCACAAGAGACATGCACTTGTGGTGTTGCGATATTAACTTGCAACACATGTGATCACTTTAAACAAGTACGTTCAGATAAACACGGTTGGTGGGTCATACCATAATTCCAGCCTTCTGAGAAAAGATTTACTTTATGTTCTGCTTATGGGTGCATCACAGATGATCACAGGTTATTTGGCTGGCTCTCTAATGAACTAGTACTTTGGTCCTTACCTATTATCCTGTGTGGAGATTTGAATACTAATCTACCTGTGAGTTGGTCCTTTGAGGGCCTCTATGTATATACAGGAAGTGTTTCAAGTATTTAAGGGGGTTCTACAGGGACCATGGATCAACGGATGTATGGCAGGTTAAGGAAACCACAGAGTTTGGGATCACATTCTTCTCTGTGCCACATCAATCTCATGCTAGCTTAGATTTTTTCTATTTCTCCCATGCTGTTGTTCAAGAATGTGATATTGAAAACTACCCACGGATCATGTCTGATCATAACCCTCTAGTATTGGAAATAAAAAGTGGAGGATTTCTTAGAAAAGTGACACAGAGGAGTTTTGAACGTGCTCTTTTAGTTAATAAAGAATATCGTGAACATATGAACAAATGGATACCAATTTTTCGGTAAGAAACTATAGAGCATTCTCCGCTAGGGGTGGTTTGGGACACTTTGAAAACAGGGATACAGAGGGAGACCCTGCAGTTTACTTTGAACCGAGGGGAGAAGGAGAAACAAATGTTGGGTGTTCTGTATGCAGCACTGGTAGTAGAGGAAGAAAAACCAGTTATAGCTACACAGCAGGGAGATAAGGTAGCTGAAGTACAACTGAGGGTAGCTATCGCCAAAGCAGCAATTGTGGAAATTTCCGCAAAAATAGCCGCAGACAAACTCAGGGTGTGGAGGGAAAAAGCAAACAAATGCAGTGAACAGATAGGGCATAATTTGGCTCCCAGAACAAGACTGAAAAATGTACATAGCAAGGTGCGGGAAATAAGAGATCCGATACTAGGGATAGTTTCTGACCCTGTAGGTGTCAGGGCGACATTTCAGAGATATTATCAAGATCTTTCTGCAGATAGTGCTGAGGGGGATGAAATGAATATAATCCATTATTTTAATAGGGCTCCCTTAGAAAAATGTAGTGAAGATGAGCAAGATCTATTGGAGGGGCCTTCACTGTGGGAAGAACATTTGCTTGCGTTGGTTAGTCTTTCCCCTGGGAAAGCGGCAGGTACAGAAAGCATACCTACCTAGTTTTTATAAGGTATTCGAACCAGAGCTCAAAGAGTGTATGACCAACTTGTTTATGCAAATATACAATGAAGCTAGTCCACTTAGCTTTTTATGATTGGCAAAAATAGATGTTTTTCCTAAGAAAAAAAGTCTGCAATATAACTTGCATCGACCAATCACTCTGATCAATGGGGATTCTCTGGTTCATTCTAAAATCTTGACCACTCAGCTGTCTCAGGTGATAAATAAGGTGGTTTCTAGACAACAACATTTGTTTATTCCTGGGAGAGGTACAACAGATAATACACAAAGGGTAATTACCCTTTTTGATGCTGCTTGGGTGGCAGGTGACCCTATGGCTTTGATTTTGCTGGAAGCTGAGAAAGCCTTTGCTAGAGTCTCCTGGCAATTCCTTGGGTAACAATGCAAAGAGTGAGTATTGGGCTAGGATATTGCTAGTCAGTCAAGACTCTGTAAAATAAACCAGTGGCCAGAGTGTATGTGTAACAGGGGATTTGTCGGAGTCATTCGAGATCTCAAGGGGGACAAGGCAAGGGTGTCCTTGCTCACCACTATTGTTTGCCATATGTGTTGATCCCTTCATACATAGATTGGAGAATAGAATCTCAATCAGTTCCATGCAGCTTCAAGAAAGGGACACTAAGACCTTGGCAAATGCCAAAGATATAGCACCTGTGACCCCCCGTCCCATAGAGGCACTTAATGAGGTCGAGCAGGAAGCCATTAGATTCGGAAATATCTCTGGATATTCAATTAATAAAGAGAAGATATTAATTGTTATAATGTCAAGAGCTCACTATCGAATAATCATGTTGTGAAAAGCTCAGTGTATCTAGGAGTAAGCATATCCTTAAACATAGATGAAATAGTAAACGAAAATCTTGAGCCCTTTGTTGGGAAGGCAAAACAGATTAAGAAATTTGCATCTGTCTCTAGTTGGCAGATGCAACATAATAAAAATGTTTTTTCTTCACAAGATTCCTAATTTGTTTTGGGCCATACCACTGAACATTGAGATTCAGTGGAGGATTTAATTTCTTACTTTTTTTGGGCCTACTCTAAACCTAAAAGAGCTTTCACATTTCTTACGCTACCAAGGTAGAGAGGTGGGTGGGCCCTTCATAACCTTAAATTGTATAATTTGGCCACCACTTTATAATGTAGTTGGTTCCTCCTGCAAGAAAGGTCAGTGGGGGATGCCTGAGACTGTATCCACACCCCCAGTGAACTGTTAATCGGTATCGATGCTTTTGGCAGCTGCTCGAGTTTAATTATTTTAAAAGAGTGCACATTAAGACTCTCCAAGGTGATTTTAAGGGTTGGTCTGTGTTTTGTAGGAGGATTAAGATGATGGGGATTGGCAGATTTAATTTTTTAAATGCCTATTTGGAAGAATAGAATCTGCCTGATATTTTTTGTGATCAATATATTTCTTGCTGGGACAGTGTGAGGCTAAATAGACTGAGGCATTTGTTTTCTTTTGAAGAACTTTGAAATTGAAGAACTTAGAAATGATTTTATCATTGGTCAGAGAGATTTTCTGAGGCACAAGGAGGGGGTGCAGTGGGCTTTCTTGGAGTTGACCGGTTAGATCAAACTATTAGCCAACAAGAATGTCCTATTGGGGTACTCAACCGTTTCTTGAACATGTTTATGAAAGATGATTTGGACAGACACTCTTGAAGGTGGCAGGAGAAATTGGCCGAACCCAGGCAACTTTTTTGAAATCTTTTTCACAAGCAAAATAAAGTCTATTGTCATCAAGGTACAAGTGCAATATAATAAAACTTGCTTTAACCTATATTATAGACCCAGTAGAATTATAAAATGGGGGGAACGGTAAAGGGTCGCGGTGCCCCAGGTGCCAATTGTACGGTGCTGACATTGTGCATATGTTTGCTACATGCAGAGTGTTATCGTCTGTGAAAGAGGAGATATTGATCTTTATTAATAACAATTTGAAGATAAAGGCACCCTTAACTCCGGCGTTAGGGGAGAGTGAGAGGGGACGATCCCTTCTATTTATCTAAATAACCATTTTCTGACTAAGCATCCCCTCTGCCTGGTTGGACCCGAATACACTTGCATTTCAGCAATGGTTAGCCTGGTATATAACCTGGCAAAAGCAGTATACTCAAGAAGAGGAGCACGGTCTGGGAAAAAAGTGTTGAGAATGTGGGCTCCAATGACTGATTGGGTAGACTTTGGCCGAGCCGCCAGTAGATGAGAAGGACTCTCTTAGACAGGAAAGAATGAAGCTGATGCTTTAGCTATGTATTGAGATAATTATGTACTAATCACTTTAGACATCACTGGTGCTATTCTGTGTTTTGAAAAGTCTGACTTGGATCCTGCTAATCCGGACCCTAGTCTATCTGCTTTCTCCTTAAACTGTTGTGTTATGTACTTATGTAAACCCCAGATTGGATACTGGGGTACTCTTGTCAGATCTTAGTATATTGTAACCATGTGAACAGAGGTCTCCCATGGGCTGAAGCATGTATTATACCTCACCTAAGAGACCATTCAAAATGGAACTACAGGACTGTGTAAGTTGGTGCATGCACCACTTACTAAAGATATAGGTTTACTCTATTTATGGGTCACTGCACTAAAAACCTATAAATCACCCCTATAGCAGGCCTTTACGATCCCGAGGGCAGGGCTCTTGGTTCTAAGTGAGAGGGTGCCCCTGCATTAGCAAGATACCCCCTGCAGCCTACGGAGTCCACTCTCCTGGGTTGTCAGTGAAGCAGCCATATACTATATAGAGGACCACCACATAATTGCGTGATGACCATCTCGAAAATGGCTACAACGAATCCTATCATGTTTGGTATCAAACATGTTGGAATCATACCCCCATACTGTAAACGAAGCACTGGAAGAGCCCTCCGTTAGACTCTGTGTTCCAGGTACCAGCCTTCTAGTCCCGGACAGCACAAAATGGTTGCTGCTGACCAGAGACCCATTTCTGCCCTCCTGCTGCTGAGCCAAGCTCGAGCAGAGGAAGGTGGAACACTAAGCATCCTGTCACAGGGAGGTGTGACCACCTCCCAGACAGGATTTAGTGTATGAGGGCTGGGTGGGTGGGCTTACCAGCACCTGAAATTCTGCATGAGGGGCACATTTGCTATCCCTGTGCATAGTCCAGTTCGAACCAGTCCTGGGAGCTGTTGTGTCCCGCTTGGTGCAAAACTGGACAAAGGACATGGGAGGAGCCTCGTCCCTGTCCAGACCCTCCCCTGGGAGGCTCCCCCAATTCTCTTCCCAACCCTTTCCCTAGGGTACTTAAGGGCTTAGCTGGGTGTAGATCTTTAGATTCATCATGGTATAAGATTCAGCACTGAAACCACTGCACTTCTACTGTCTGGCCACTCTGGACTTCGTTTGGGCCTGACTTCATCTCCCTTCCAGTCTGCTGTATCTTGTGTGCATCATGCAGGAACCTTCCAAGGCCTGTGAAGCATCAAGGACAACCAAAGTAATCTCCCTTGGAGTAAAGGAGTCACTCCCCTGCATTTACAGGCACCACAACTAAGTTGAACGGTCTGCAGACCCCGAGCTCCTCCAGACTCAGTGGGCTCTGCAACACAGGTGGTGGCTTTCCTCAGCTCCCAAGGCCTTCTCTACTCTCCTACCAAATTTGAGGCCAGTAGTCCTTGTGGTAGTTGCAATAACCGAACCCCTGAGTATCGCATCCCCTTTGCAGTTGCAAAGGCTTGCTGACATCTCTACAAGAAGAGCTGTGGGCTCCATGTAGCCCCAACCTCGAGCACCTCCAGTGACCAGAATCTTTGGTCACACCACATTGTGTGCATCGTGGCCTGCTTCTTTTGATGAGCTGCTTGAGGTCCTCTCACGACTCCTGTGCCTTTGGCCTGTGGGTCCATTTTAGGGTCACCTTTGTTTTCCTTGGGCTCCCCTAGTTGCTTGGGACCTGCCCTGACTTCCTTGCTTGTGGTGAATCTCCTGAACCTTGCTGGTCCCAACCATGCACCTTCTTAGCTGCCTGTGTGGGTTGCATTTGCCAAGGCTTGTTTCTCCTCAGCAATGCCTGGTCCTCACAGCTGCAGAGTCAAGGTCACTGTCATCCTTCCTGAAGCACCCGACATCGGAGGGCATCCGTCTTCCAAGTCTTCTGGTCACCCTTGAGTGGCACTGACAGTGTCCTCTCTGCTTTCATGTACTCCTCTTCAAGAATTCATATCTGTATTCCTCCGAACACTTTCTCCTCTTTCAGCAGCGGCACTTTCCTGAAATCCTCCATTGGGTTCGAAAGCGGTTTCCGATGGCAATTCACACCTATGCACCTGGCTTCCCTGGGATAGGTAACTTGTGTACCACGGTAGCCACAGGCGGGGTGGCTCTCCAACCTTCTATCCCCCATGGAGTTTCTTCAGGGTACACAGGGAAGGGTCTCTAATCTTTAAAAATCCAACCACGACTTGCACATCGATTTGTACGGAGCACGCGGTGATGTTCACACATGCACACACTCTCTGTGGGGTCCCTATCTTCTTACCTTAGGTGGTTCTGTGGGTCCCTAGCAATTCTACATCCTCTAAAGATCCTCCTGAATCGAGTTGTGGTTCTTTTACCACTTTATTAGTATATGGTTTGGTCCCCCCCGGGCCCACTGTGTATTAGTGCTATTTACTGTGATTTCTTTGCTAAAGTTTTGTGTGCTTTGCGTCCATCTCCGCGTGGGAGATACTGTAACATACTAGATAGTGTTATGTAATAAATACATATTTTTACAAATACTATGTGTGGTTCTCTTTTCATTTAATGTATACTATAAGATTGCATTCTAGTAGAACAAGCTGCGTTACACTCCTTCAAGACAAAGCCTGAAGGCTGCGCTTCACTGCTACCACTTGGATAGCTTTCTAAGGTTGTCTGAGACCTCTTATATTGCCGTAAGGGTTGTCTGGACTGATGCAAGGTGCCCACTTGCATTAGCGGACATTATATACCAGGCCAGCTTCTCACATTGGTGTGCAGCGGTTGGGATTCAAGCCTGCATTGTTTTACCAGATAAATCTTTGTATTGATTAACTAAAAAACCACTTGTACTAGGCACATATAAATACAAGCTTAGAATAGTAAGTTCTACTGAACTTAGAGTTGGGTACGTCGAGAGTTTAGCACACTCTCAACCTCAGAGAGTTTAGGGCCAGATGTATGTAGATCGCATTTTGTGATTCGCTAATTGCGAACCACAAAGATTTGCAATTAGTAAATCGCAAAATGCAATGTATGAATGTACGAGGGGGCGTGGCCAGGTCGAAATGGCTGCTTGAACTGAAGCTCCGTACCAACCTTGCACTCCCTGACACCAAAACGCATGCAAATAATGCTTAATCCAACAACGCTGCCTAAATTCTGGGATTGGAAGGTACACGGAACCTGAGGGTCTGCTGACTACGCCTGAAAACCAACAAATGAGGCCGAATTAAACACCAATATATCGGAGCTCCGGCCAGCAAGATGGCGGTCACCAGCACCGAACAGTGGAACAAAGAAAACACCCCGTGCATCCTCAAGCGCTCCTGAAGAAAGGCAGCATCCAGCGCGCTCACCGGAAAGTGTTTCTAACGCCGCTCAGCAGGAGGGACTGAGCACAACAACAGGAATTGGACTCAAGTCTGTGTTCGGCGCTGGGCGGCAGAGCCCAGACGCACTGAGCTGCGGAGGTCTTGATGAACCCGAAACGGGACGCGGACACCAAGTCCCCGGGAGCTCGATTTATTCAGCCAGGCCGGCGACGTGTAAATGTGCGCAGCACTCCAGTACTGCGATGATTGGAGACCTACAGATGAGTGAATGCAAGATGGAGGCGTGGAGTCGAGCGGACGCCTGGCCCGGAACCGCTGCGTTTAGATCAGGGGCTTGCTGACCAGGAGGCACAGCAACAGAGCACAAGTAAGCCCAATTGTCAATCCCCCGGAGGCCCCGCGGTGACAGGAACGGCAGGCGACCCTGGGGGCCAGCCGTGTCAACGTGGCAAATATTATCTCCTCCTGGTCGTCCACCTGGGTCTTCATGCCTGAGCCTCTTTCAGATGGCATGTTATGGCGGCCGCCAGTTCCGAGACCAGCCTGCCCGGTGAGTATGTCGCACCGCCCACCCAGACCCTACCCTCAAGCTACCGTAGCTGATACCCCCGAACAGACCCACGTTTAACCGGGAGCTGTTTGACCTGGCAGTGCCGCCCGGCCTCCGGACTTCCAACACAGTGCCCCCGCCTACCGAGGAGCCTGTGTGGCTGACGCGCTGCTCGCTACCAACACCGGAGGCCGCTTCCTTGCCCTGTCACTCACCAGCCTCCACCCGCAAATCACACCAGGCGGAAAGCTGACGTGCCCGGTGCGCTCCCGCGGACCTGACGATCGTCACCGCTGGCTGCATCCAGCCGGAGCCCACAACCGGATTCCCCGATAACGGCGGCCGCCACTCGCGGCTGCGGCTGCTGCGGGAGGCGAGGAGCGCACCACTGCCACACTGGTGAGTGCTCGCTGGTGAGAGCCAGCAGTGTGGCCAGCACCAAAGTCTGGTACAAACCTCTGGAAAGGAGCCAAAACTAGAGGTTGAGTGGTGCCAGTAGCCGTTTTTTCACCCTGGGCACTCTACCAGACATGGGTATGGCACGGGGGAACCCCAGAGGCACCCTGAGGGGGGAAAGCAGTAATAGCAGGGCCCCAGGAAGGGTCTTAGCAATCCTTGAAAAGGACCTGGATGTGGGGACCCACAGGGGTTTTCACTCCTTGCCTGACCTTAAGATGACCGCCAGGGGAGACTTTTCACCACGAGGAGCTCTGAACTTGGAGTCTGTCCCTTCCTCACCTCTCCTCTCACCATCTTTGTCCCAGTGGCCAGCTAGAGAACGTAGCTGAAGGCTCTCCCCAGGATCACCAGGACCGATTTCTCTCCTGACCTTACTTCCCTTCTCCCCTTTCTCCCTACCCCCTGCCCCTCTCGAGTCTTGACTTTGGATCACCTCCTGTTCCTCTCTCTATTCTGGTGGAACCCGAAACGCATACAAGGCTGATTCCTGGTGGAGCTGCCCCGACAGCTATAGGGGTGATTGGCTCCGGCACACCGCCATGGCCGTCACCTACCCAGCCGGACTTCTGACATTTGTCTTGTTTCTTCCCCGCAGCTGCTTTTGCTCTTTTATTGTTTTCCCGCTGAGACCTAGCTGTTTGGCTGATGCCCGGTGGAGCTACCTGATAGCTATAGAGGAGATGGACTGTGGACTTCCTCCTCGTTCGTCACCTACCCAGCCGGACTGTGGCCAGACCCTCCTTCGCCTCCACATTCTATCTACCCCACCCCCTTACCCTTCTAAACTCCATTTATTTAGTCTTCTACACTCTTGAAATGTTGTTCTAGTAACTGATGTAACGTGTAACTGAAGACATTTTATAATATCTGTGAAACCTTATGTAAAGCGCTCTGATACCTCCGGGTCTAGCCAGCGCTATATAAAACTTTTAAAATAACATAAATAAATAAATAAAAATGCATGTGTATAGTACACCTTTTGTGATCCTAGGGGGTCGCAAATGACCTACCTCATGAATATTAATGAGGTAGCTCGCAATCTGAGAACCCCTAGGAATTGCAAAAATCACGGGGATGGTGGCCTGCTGAGATCAGCAGACCACCATGTCAGTGATTACTTTTCAATTAAGCAATCTTTTTTTTTTGTAAAGCAACCAGTTTTCCTATCAGGAAAACGAGATGCTTTACAAAACTTTATATTTATTTTCATTTTGTAAGAGCAGGCAGTGGTCCATGGGAAAAGTGGTTTTACAAAAATGCTTGAATCATCTGCCCCTATGCACCCACTAGGTTATGTAGGTGCAATACCACACCTCACTTGGTATGTCTACTAAAGGAGATGCCAGTGGCTTTCTGCCTAATAGATGCAGTGAACTTTCGTTCCAAGAACTGAAAGCACTGTGTGCATTTGGAAAGCTGAAGACTGGGAGAAGTGCCACCACTCAACGCCTTGTAGAGGTGTTACCGTTGGATGACCTGAGGAAAGCCTCTGGGTCAGATGAACAGGACTGAGGGGGTGGGCCAGGGAATGAAGATAGGACAGGAGGGAAACACCTCTTTGACCTAGAATCTAACTCTGACCAGGGGTAGCCTGATGGCTCCCACCAGGATAACTAAGACCTCCCAGAGGATGCTACAGGTGGCCCAGAAGGTGCCCCTTTGTTCCTCCCAGGAGAGTACAAAGTAGACCGTGGAGGTCTAGATACTCCTCAAGAGAATCCAATGCCTCAGGGCATTCAGTAGGGACCTCCATTTCTAGTAAGGGAGGGAACTCTTTACATAGGAAGTACCAACTTCTGGAGCTTGAGAAAGCTAAGCTTAGGCTCAGGCAGGAGAAGTTGGCCCTTGACAGAGAGTCCCTTAAAGTTCAGAAGGCTAGGAAGAAATTGGGACTAGAGTTCAATGTTGGTAGCAGCAGTGAGCTCAGAGGTTTGACAATAGGAACCTGAGCAAGATTGTCCCTCTCTACCATGTTGGGGATGACATCCACAAATGGATAACTGCTTTAGAGAGGGCATGTAAAGTGCAGAGGGTCCCTCAAGAGCAGTGAGTGGCTATCTTGTGGCTCTCCTTTGCTGACAAAGGTAGAGATAAGCTCCTCACTGTTAGGGAAGAGTATGCTGACAATTACTCAGTTTTGAAGACTGCTCTCATTGATGGGTTTGGCTTAACCACTGAACAATACAGGATTAAGTTCAGAGACACCCAGAAGGCACAGAATCAAGACTGGGTAGACTTTGTGGATGGTGCCACAAAGGCTCGGGAAGGTTGGTTACATGGCTGCAAAGTGCATGACTACTTAGGATTGTACCATTTGATTATGAGGGAGCAGATCCTTAATAATTGTCAAAAACAGCTTTTGCACCAGTGGACTCATATCTGACTTCTCCCCAAGAATTAGTAAAGAAGGCAGATAAATGGGTGAGAACCAGAGTGAAACAAAAGGACCAGGGTGGTGGTGACCAGAAGAAAGATATTAAAAAAAAACAAGAGAAAGGTGGGGAAAATCTAAAGAGAAGTCCTTTGAAGGTCCCCAAAAGTCCTCTGGGGGTGGGTCCCAAACTCCTTCCTCCCCTGACAAGAAACCTTATTGCTTTGTTTGTAAAAAAGCAAGGCCACAGGAAAAATGATGCAAAGTTGCCCCAAGGCCAGCAATAAGGACAATCAATGTTCCTTCTCCTACTACTACAACACCCCCTAGTACCACACGCCCCCAGGTAGTAGTAGCACACCCAAAAATGTAGTTGGGTTTTCATGGGAAACTGAGGTGGATACTGGCTTAGCCAGGTCTCCCACACAGGCCACCTTAGTCTGTGATGGTGGCATGGGGTTTGCCACTTTTACTGTGAGTCCCAATACTTTGGGCAAGGACAGACAGGAGCCTCTAATTAATGGTCAGAAAGCTATAGCCAATAGGGACACAGTGGCAAGTGTCACCATGGTGACAGAAAAACTAGTGCCACCACTTCAGCTTTAACCTGAGTACAGCTACCAGGTGACCAACACTGATGGTGTTAGAACAGATCATCCCATGGCCCTAGTCAATCTCAGCTGGGGAGGGGTCACTGGTCCAAAAAGAGTTACAGTGTCCCCAAATGTGCTTGTTGATTGCCTCCTAGGCAATGATTTGGAAATTTCAGCCTGGGCTGAGGTAGAGCTAAAGGCCCATCTAGAAATGTTAGGCCTCTCTGAGAAGGTTAGTGTGACACTGAGGGTCCCAGTCCAACCCCAGAGTTATGCAGGAGCAGTGGAGCCTGAAATAATGGCCCACTCTGCTCCACCAGAGAGCACAGGGGAAAAAGAAAACTATGTTTCCCCCCAGACTTTAGGTGAGGGTCAGCCTCCTGAGGGAACTGATCCTACCCCTTGTGAAGAAACTGCCCCCGAGGAGGTCAAGCCTGTCCTGGCAGAGACACTGAGGGCAGGGGAACCCAGTCTGGAGCAGGTATTCTACCCCTCTCTACCCAGCCTTGGTCAGCATAGGGCTGCAAAGGTCAGGGATGTCAGTGGACCCCACAGGGCCCACTGCCAAGAGGAATCCCCTCATCCACAGAGTAAGGACCTCCAGCCTAGTATACTAGCCAGGTGGATGATCCTCAGCAGTCTGAGGGATCCCTCTTACCCTTAGCAATCGGCATCCCCCAGATGGACTCTGTTGGGCAAGTTAAAATCTGGGACAAGGCTGTTCCAAACCTTACCTGGTCCTCCATTGTTCCAACCAGAAGGGATCAACCAAAAGCTGTAGGCAGCCAGAGGTTGACCCCTAGGGATAGATACAAGACAGTCATGGAAAGAAAAGCCTCCCGAAGCTCTAAGGAAGCTGAGACCAACCCTGTTATGGCCTCACTTCCCTAATCAGATACTGCACCAGCCTCTTTCTTGGCTCAAACAGCTTACAGATAGTGACCCCAAATGTTTGAGAGGATTCAATACCCTAAAGGAGAGGAACTTCTCAGTGGATCATAGGATAGGGAGTATCCATACAAATGCAGGACCTTCCTTATATGGCCACTTGGGGAATAAAGTCTCAACTGAGCAAGGTTAGCCTTATCTCCTTTCGTTTGGGGGGGAGTTATGTAGAAAGGTAGGATCCTTCTGCATGGTTACCCCCACTTTTTGCCTGGTCGTAAGCTGTGTTTTGACTAGTCTGACTGGGATCCTGCTAATCACGACCCCAGTCTATCTGCTTTCTCCTTAAACTGTTGTGTTATGTACTTAGGTACACCCCAGATTGAATAGTGGGGTACCCTTGTCAGACCCTAGTATATGGTACCCATGTACCCAGAGCATAGGTACCCCAGAGGTCTCCCATGGGCTGAAGCATGTATTATGCCACCCCTGAGAGACCATTCAAAATGGAACTACAGGCCTGCCATTGCAGCCTGTGTAAGTTGGTGCATGCACCATTTAATTAAGATATAGGTTTACTATAACTAAGGGTCACTGCACTTAAAAACTATGGGTGATATTCTCAAGAACGTGTGATAATTATCGCAAAATTAGCTTAACGCAACTTTGCATATCGCAGTCTATTGCTGTAAAACAACACCGTGTTATAGTAGTATTCTCAACCCGGTGGCACCATGCGATAGTCTCACGATAACGCGTCAAATGACTGTGTTAAAACTAACGTGATGCCGCAAAAATGCGAAACACGAACGCAAAAAAAGATGCGATGCCCCAAATCACGATACGAAAATGAGCGACAACCAGCAACAGGCCTGCAAATCCCACGCAGACAAGGTTCAGTCCGCAGGAAGACCTGATCATCGCCACGGAGGTGATAGAACACTACCAACAACTGTTCGTCACCTCCATTGCATCATTGGCAACGCAAGCGAAAATATGGCAGTCCATTGTGAACAACGTGAATGCAGTCGGAGTGTCGATGAGGTCAATGGAGGAAGTCAAGAGGCGCTGGCATGATGTGCAAAGCCAAACCAAACAGAAACTCGCTGCCAACAGGAAGGCAGCAAAGGCGACTGGAGGTAGGAGTCCTGCACCACAGGAGGAGCTGGATGAGCTGGAGGAAATGGTGGCCAAAGTCATCGGTGTGGAGACGGTGCAAGGAGTTGGGAGCCCAGACACAGCTTGATATGACCTGACCCAACAGCAACAGGGTGAGTAGCGACCAGTGACTGGGGGGACAGAGGGAGATGGGCACAGTGGCACATATGCACAATTATGTGTAGCACACTGCACACCCACAATGATTGTGGAATATGTCCCTGATACCCTTGGCACACTGCAGCACACATAGAAACACCAAGTAGGCCCCCATACACTATGTGCACAAAGGGGCCCCCCTCCCTATCACCAATCCCACAACCTACCCATGCACATGTGCTGAATCCAGCAAAGCAGCTGCTCTGTAAGCCACACTTGACAATGCAAGTGACACTGCATGACCGACAGCATGACTGCAGTCAAAATACATGACATGGTGCACGACATGACACTAAGGTGGCACAGTGTGGATCACATCCTCAAAGGAACTGGTCACACTCTGACACATCCATGTGCACATACAACCCCTGACGTCAACAACACATCTGCAGACAAACAATGCACAAGAGTACCAAAACCGTCCAAGAGCACAAACGACCCAAGTCGCCAATATCTCTGCACCGTAAAAGCACACAAGTTATAGGCACACCGCCTCAAAGGGATAAGGGGCTGCTAATTCAGAGCTGCACGGGCGACTCTCCCACAATGCAGCACACACACATAGCAATCACAGCACAGCAACATTGACTACAATGTGGTACAAAGTGCAACATTTCACCACAGGACAGAGGATACAACTGGTGTCGCTGTGCATAGAAACTGGCCAATCACATCTGGCATTGCAGGAAACTGTGATATGATAATGTACGAATACAACCTCACATCCGTCATGTAGTCGAAATGTCCACTGTCTCCCATCAAATAGCCAGCTCCTCCAAAACAGTCACAATGTACATTGTCATGCTATTTGTCTGGAAACATGTACAATGCGTCAACATACATGGAACACACGGTCAACCTGCATCTCCCCTTTACATTGCAGAGGGACAATCAAAACCTCCTGCAGAGCAGACCAGACATCTCTTCCATAATGATGAAGAGGACCCCCTGGCCATCTGCTCCGACACCCTCCACAACCCGTAGACAGCCTCCGCACCCCACCTCCAGGAGCAGGTCAGTCCAGCTGCATCGATGTGACCCCACCCCCTGCACAGACCACACAGCAGGAAGCACACACCACTACGGCTGGCTCACAGGACTCCCACGACCAAACACATGGCATTCCAACACCGTGTGTTAGGGTGCCAGGAGAAGATGGCTGATCAGCTGCGGTGGGGTTCGACCTAATGGCAGCCAAACTAGATGCCATACGTGGGTGTTTAAGTCCCATCAGGGAACACTTACAGTCCCTAATGGACACCAACTGCCCGCTCCATGCTCCCCAACAATCCTTGGCTGACATCGCTGGGGCCATAACTCGGATACAAGAACTGCATAGTCAGACAGGCTCCAGCGATGACAGCACAGAGTTGGCACAGATGCGGAGGACAATGGAGACCATGGAGCCGATGCAGGCTGGAACTATGGCTGCCGCGGCTGAACACCAGCGAGATGTAGCTGGGATCTTCCATGCCCTGCAGATCCTCATCTTGCCATTGCTGCCACAGAGCCTGTCCCAGATGACTGCTGCAGGAACTTCGACACACACATCTCCACCCCCTGATGTGTCATTGGCACACAGTGATGCAGACCTACCAAACTCGCCCCCTGATGTGTCAGTGGCCCACAGTGATGCAGCCATAACACCACCACACACACCTGACACACCAGACACAGAAGACATATCAGAGGAGTAAGATGTGAATGGTAATGACTGTGTGAGTAAGGAGGTAGTAGCATCCATCCCCGGTTCTATGACATAATTTCGACAGACCGAAAATCGACCTACAAATATATCGCAACAAAAATATCGATGTCAAGAATATCGACATCCTATCTACAACATGGTAAGTACAAAAATATCGAAAATTAAATATCGATGTCAAAAATATCGTTATTAAAAATATCGTTTTTCTTTTACTTTAAAAATATATGTAAAATAAACCAAATTATACTTAGAAATTAAATAAACATAATTAAATATATTGTATAATATTTAAAATGTATAATTAATATATATAATTTAATAAAACTTTAATTAAACATATACATATAATATATAATATATATACTTACTTAATAATTAATTTTAATAATAATTTCTGTAACGTATACATTATTAAATGATTTTAAAAATTACCAATACATCTATACACATAAAACAATAACATTAATAAATATTTAATAATTACATATAGCAAATAATAATCAATATTTTTAATGTGAATAATTTTATATTACAATAGCAAAAATAATACAAAACATATTAAATATCAGACACAATAAAACTACTAGTCCAACTCCAACAAAAACAACAGTAAGGAAAATGTTGGATACCGTAGGGGTAAAAATTACTATTCCAACTCCAAAGAGTGCAACAGTAGAGAAAGCGTTGGATAGCATAGGGTTAAAATTACTATTCCAACTCCAGAGAGTGCAATAGTAGGGAAAGCGTTGGATAGCGTAAAGGTAAAAATTACTATTCCCACACCAGAGAGTGCAACAGTAGGGAAAACGTTGGATAGCGTAGGGGTAAACATTACTATTCCAACTCCAAAGAGTGCAACAGTAGGGAAAGCGTTGGATAGCGTAGGGGTAAAAATTACTATTCCAACTCCAGAGAGTGCAATAGTAGGGAAAGCGTTGGATAGCGTAAGGGTAAAAATTACTATTCCCATTCCAGAGAGTGCAACAGTAGGGAAAGTGTTGGATAGCGTAGGGAAAAAAAATACTATTCCCACTCCAGAGAGTGCAACAGTAGTGAAAACGCTGGATAGCTTAGGAGTAAAAATTACTATTCCCACTCCAATGAGTGCAACAGTAGGGAAAACATTGCATAGCATAGGGGTAAAAATTACTATTCCCACACCAGAGAGTGCAACAGCAGTGAAAACGCTGGATAGCGTAGGGGTACAAATTACTATTCCCACTCCAGTAAGTGAAACAGTAGGGAAAGCGCTGGATAGCGTAGGGGTAAAAATTACTATTCCAACTCCAGAGAGTGCAACAGTAGGAAAAGCGCTGGATAGCGTAGGGGTAAAAATTACTATTCCAACTCCAGAGAGTGCAACAGTAGGGAAAGCGTTGGATAGCGTAGGGGTACAAATTACTATTCCCACTCCAGTAAGTGAAACAGTAGGGAAAGCGCTGGATAGCGTAGGGGTAAAAATTACTATTCCAACTCCAAAGAGTGCAACAGTAGGGAAAGCGTTGGATAGCGTAGGGGTAAAAATTACTATTCCAACTCAAGAGAGTGCAATAGTAGGGAAAGCGTTGGATAGCGTAAGGGTAAACATTACTATTCCCACTCCAGAGAGTGCAACAGTAGGGAAAGTGTTGGATAGCGTAGGGAAAAAAATTACTATTCCAACTCCAGAGAGTGCAATAGTAGGGAAAACGTTGGATAGCGTAGGAGTAAAAATTACTATTCCCACTCCAGTGAGTCCAACAGTAGGGAAATCGTTGGATAGCGTAGGGGTAAAAATTACTATTCCAACTCCAGAGAGTGCAACAGTAGGAAAAGCGCTGGATAGCGTAGGGGTAAAAATTACTATTCCAACTCCAGAGAGTGCAACAGTAGGGAAAGCGTTGGATAGCGTAGGGGTACAAATTACTATTCCCACTCCAATAAGTGAAACAGTAGGGAAAGCGCTGGATAGCGTAGGGGTAAAAATTACTATTCCAACTCCAGAGAGTGCAACAGTAGGAAACGCGCTGGATAGCGTAGGGGTAAAAATTACTATTCCAACTCCAGAGAGTGCAACAGTAGGGAAAGCGTTGGATAGCGTAGGGGTACAAATTACTATTCCCACTCCAGTAAGTGAAACAGTAGGGAAAGCGCTGGATAGCGTAGGGGTAAAAATTACTATTCCAACTCCAAAGAGTGCAACAGTAGGGAAAGCGTTGGATAGCGTAGGGGTAAAAATTACTATTCCAACTCCCGAGAGTGCAATAGTAGGGAAAGCGTTGGCTAGCGTAAGGGTAAAAATTACTATTCCCACTCCAGAGAGTGCAACAGTAGGGAAAGCGTTGGATAGCGTAGGGGTAAAAATTACTATTCCCACTCCAGAGAGTGCAACAGTAGTGAAAACGCTGGATAGCGTAGGGGTACAAATTACTATTCACACTCCAGTAAGTGAAACAGTAGGGAAAGCGCTGGATAGCGTAGGGGTAAAAATTACTATTCCAACTCCAGAGAGTGCAACAGTAGGAAAAGCGCTGGATAGCGTAGGGGTAAAAATTACTATTCCTACTCCAGATAGTAAAACAGTTGGGAAAGCACTGGATAGCATAGGGATTCTATAAACATAATAACCAATTAAATAATTAGTTATAAAAAAATAGCATATTAACAATTAATTTACAAAATATTTATTCTTAAATACCAATTATTTAAAATAAATATTTATATAAATAACTTTAAATTACATCCCACACTATTCCCCCTTTAACACACTACACATACAAAATACACAATACATTTAAATATCAGTTTATCTATTATTTACAATTAATAATACATTCTTTATAATTAATATACTTATTATTTACTAATTTATACATATTAACTACCAAATTACAATTATTCACAAATTAATTATTAATTAACAATACATTAATTAGCAATAACAACAAATAACATGAAATAATAAATTATTTATATTTACTATATTTAACGTACTAATACCAATTAATTACCAATTAATAATTAATTAACAATTAATTATTATTAATTACAAGTAAATAAAAATTATCAGTAATTATTTGAATTTAATTACATCCCACCCTATTCCCCTATAAACCCACAACCCACTGCACATAAAAATTCACATAATTAATTTAATCATCAATTAATCACTTAATAAAATTAAATCACCAATTAATTAGTAATTAACAATTAATTAATTAACAATACCAATAAATAAATATTAATATTAAACTAATTATAACTTATATAATTAACCAATTAATAAAATTAATTTACAATTAATAATTAATTAACAATGAATTAATCAATTAATATATTTAATTTACAATTAGTAATTAATTAACAATTAATTAATCATAAATACCAATTAAACAATACATATTAATTAATTAATATAATTAAATTACTTCCCACCCTATTCCCCTATAAACCCACAACCCGCTCTGATACTAAAACGCTAAATTATATTTTAAATAATTATTAATCTCTAAACATTTATTTTTAAATGTATTAAAATACATTACAATAATCTTTAACATACAAATAAAATACATATTAAAATACATTACACTAATAAAATATCGATATTATTGACATCGAAATTTTTCATTATGATATTACTTACATCTATATTAATGACTTCGATATTATTAACTTCGATAATACTTACCTTGGGGTCAATATTCTGTCCATCGATATTCTTGACTTCGATATTCTTTACCTACGATATTAACAACTCGATATACTTGTAGGTCGACATTTAAAACTCGATATTTAGACTAACCACCTCCATCCCCGCCATATGGCCTGTCCCTGCCTGGTTCAACCCTCTGCATCATGCCCTGGAACAACACCTTCCACTGTCCCCCGCAACAGTCTGCGACATTCACCTGGTCCACGACATAGACTGCCATATTTGCTCTGGTTACCAATGACACAGAAATCAGGCTGCGGACTGAAATCTTCCTCTTCTGATTAACTTTTCATTCCCCCAAGGACTCTGGCTGGCCCTCCACTGTAATGTGGGGTTGGCATGGCCATGTACTGCTCCAGCTTCGACACTCCACAGAATGTGAATAAAAATTTCCAAATCACACAAATGTGTCATGTCTATGTTCAATCAAGTATGAAAGTATGGCTGAATGTAGGGACATTGATCGCACTTTAAGGTACACCCTTGGAAATGACATCAATGCGCATGTTTGAGCCTGACCCACATGGCCAATTAGATGACTGTGAAGGTGTGAACTAGCTGTGGCCTCATTGCTCATGAACAACAATCTCGCAACCCCCCAACGTAGCACCACGTCCATGTATTAAATAGGGCTGTCTGTAAAAACTGTCACATTCGGTGGCAGCTCTGAAGTAGTGTCCCCCATCACATATGACAACAGAACATCTCTTCGCATACCTACTCACACTCAACTGTTTGGACACAGCCTGTTTGGATGGATCACATTGATCCACATGGCAAGAAGTTGGACACCATACTCACATTGCTGAGGACACATCAGAGCACAGGGCTACCAGCAACTATCCCAACCACAATGTCTGGCTCACAGAGATGGAGCTGTCAGTAGGGACTAACCCCCAAGTGAAATGCGACAGTCAGTCCCTTAACATTCTAAACAACACTCATCACAGTTGAACACGAGTGAAGTTGCGTAGACTTTATTAGCATGTGCGAATCAGTGCGGACAAGACAAGGGCCACAACATGCACACCAATGCTTAAGACACTTACAGGCAGCATAGGAACATGTAGAGGTGCAAGAAATGGGGAGGCAAAAAGGAACACCAATCATTACGGATGGCAACTGTCTCAGCCCACCTTGCCTTGCTGGACGATTCATGTGATGTTTGGCGTCTGCTCAGACCCTAGTATATGGTACCCATTTACCCAGAGCATAGATACCCCAGAGGTCTCCCATGACTGGTATCCTGCTAATCACGACCCCAGTCTATCTGCTTTCTCCTTAAACTGTTGTGTTATGTACTTAGGTACACCCCAGATTGAATAGTGGGGTACCCTTGTCAGACGCTAGTATATGGTACCCATGTACCCAGAGCATAGGTACCCCAGAGGTCTCCCATGGGCTGAAGCATGTATTATGCCACCCCTGAGAGACCATTCAAAATGGAACTACAGGCCTGCCATTGCAGCCTGTGTAAGTTGGTGCATGCACCATTTAATTAATATATAGGTTTACTATAACTAAGGGTCACTGCACTTAAAAACTATGGGTGATATTCTCAAGAACGTGTGATAATTATCGCAAAATTAGCTTAACGCAACTTTGCATATCGCAGTCTATTGCTGTAAAACAACACCGTGTTATAGTAGTATTCTCAACCCGGTGGCACCATGCGATAGTCTCACGATAACGTGTCAAATGACTGTGGTAAAACTAACGTGATGCCGCAAAAATGCATGGAACACGACTCACAGCCCATGGGATCTGTACATTGCTGTACCACTGGACTGCGCCGACTGTCTGCTCTGCTGACAGTGGGCAGGTGAAAGTGTCCAACAAGGTCACATGTCATACTACATTGCCATGTGTGTACTCTCCCTCCAGCAGCATGTCAGATTTAGGAACGTTGCCAAACGATGTTGTGCAGCTCCGCCCATGGGACTGCCTCTCCTTGCACAGGTGTGTGTTAACACGCGTAGGTGCACGCACATGCATTCTGAGTCCAGGCGAATGCAGACATGTCCACTGTTGTGGTGGGACATGTGACCATTCCTCCAAGATGCAACAAGGTGTTGGTACCTGTGCTTCGGGTTACAATCCGTTGTGGCTGCAGGAACGTTGTCACTCGTCCATGAATGCCAGAGCAGCTTCATGGGCAATCAGTTCCAAGAGGATGTCGTTGTTGACTTCGACAAACATGAGGAAGACCCAATCCATTAACTGGTCTGGAAAGATGTGCTCCGTTCATGCCGTTTCAACAATCCTCAAAACAGACCAATAGGGGAGCGCCTCGATGTGGTCACTGCACACGATGACTAGTGCAATCTCCCATGCCCAAATGCCTGCACATATGCCAAATATCAAGGCATCCCATGCACGGGTATCACGGTTACACTCCTGGTCATGGGCCAACAGGGGGCGCACACACAAGTCATAAGCCAGTTCAGCTACCTTTGTGTTGTATAGGCAGACATCCATGGGCCACTCGAATGTGCATGATTGACAGTGGAACCAGGGCTGGACGCAGGTGACGTAGGCAAGAAGGAAGCTCAGACGGTAGCTGATGCGCAACACTGCCAGTGTCAGCGCTCCCAACAAATGTAGCATACGTGCACGGTACAGTGCCACGTGACAGGGGTTGTGCATGTGCCCAAGGTGGCCTGCCATTGCTTTGTTGATCTCGTAGACCCGGCACTCTTCTGACCGGCGGCAGTTATGTGAATGATATGACACAGCTCGGAGCAATGAGTCATACGTGTGCGAGGTTTGAACGTAAGGGTTGTGTTTTTACTTAAGTGTCAAGGGCATCCCATGCAGGAGTACCTCAAGCAGGGACTACTGTGTGTGGGGTGTGGACAACTTGGGCTTTCATTAGCGCAGTTCGTGGTGTAGGAGTCGTCAACATCGGGTATGGTATCACTCTCAGGGAGTGTCAGCCTCATTCAGGACCAAGGTCGGAGGTGCAGATGTCCTTCCGCCTTATGTTTTGAGACAAAGGAGCTTTGATCCCTCATGATAGTCTGACTACTGCTTGCATTTGTGAAATGTTATGTGGCCTTTGCACTGCAATTCATGCCAGGCCTTCGGCTTATGGTGCACCAATCGTGATACACACACAACACTTGGCATGTATGAGTCAGGAGCCCGATTGGCCTTGCGCTCCTTGTACAATGTCTCTCTTTCTCTCTCTCAGTCTCTCCCTCCCTCTCCCTCTCTCCCTCTCCATCTCTCTCTCTCTCTTTCTCTGTCCTTTGATGAGTGCATGACACACCTTCTTATCTTGAATTTTGTCTTGCAGACTGTGACTTACAGATTGTCCAGGGATGACCCGCCATGACTCTTCCAAATAGTTGTTTTGAGTCACATTTGAATGTGATATTTTGTTTGGACTTTCTATGGTGAATGAATGATTCTCCTTTTTCTGGCCACACATGAATGTTACTTGTTGTAATTGTGCGACATAAGGCGAATGATTTTGTTCATGATTTCGTGAAGTTGATGTGTAATATGTTGGTGCGGGGGGGCCGGGGCAGGGCCCTGGGGAGGTGGTGGGGGTGGGCAGGGGTATGTGGTGGCGGTGGGTGTTGTGGCACTCTTGGGTGTCCGAGCTGCATGATCGTTGGCTCCATGGCATCTGTTGTTCTTCTGGTGTGGCTCTGGGTTGAGCTGAGTTGAGCTCTTTTTTATGGTACAGGTTGTCGTCCGGCTTTACACCAGGTAAGCGCAGGTGTTAAATCCCTGCTGCTAACCCGCTTTATCGCCTGTTTTGTAATCTTATCGCAGATCTTGCTGGTCATTGAGAATGTTGTGATGTGGTGTTGTCGCGGCTTTTTGTACGGGAACGCCTACTCTACATCTCATTAGCGTTAGTTGCCAGTGTCATCTGTAGCGATGTTTTTTGCGGCTGCTATCACAGGGAAACTGGTGATGTCGGCTGTTGGCACCCGCTTGTGAATGTGGCGATGAGTTTATCACCACCTTGGGTGCAATAAAGTGCAGATAACTCGGCGATAAGTCATTGAGAATATGCCCCTAAAAGTGACTCTATAGCAGGCCTTTACAATCCTGAGGGCAGGGTGCTTGGTTCTAAGTAAGAGGATACCCTTGCAGCCAAATGAGTCCACTCTCCCAGTTTGTCAGTGGAGCAGCCATATACTAAAGAGAGGGGCACAGCGTAATCACACAATGACCGTCTCGAAAACAGCTGTAACGAATTCTTTCATGTTTGGTATGAAACATGTTGGAATCATACGTCCCACACCGTAAACGGTGTGGGAGGTATGATTCCAAGCACCGGAAGAGCCCTCCTTTAGGTTCCCGGTAGCAGCCTTCTAGTCCCAGACAGCACAAAATGGTTGCTGCCAACCAGAGAGACATTTCTGCCCTCCTGATGCTGAGCCAACCTCGAGTAGAGGAAGGTGGAACAGTAGGCATCCTGTCACAGGGAGGTGTGACCACCTCCCAGACACGATATAGTGTATTAGGGCTGGGTGAGTGCGCTTGCCAGCGCCTCAAAGTCTGCATGACGGGCTATTTGGTGTCCCTGTGCATAGTCCAGTTCAAACCAATCCTGGGAGCCGCTGGCTCCCTCTCTGGCACGAAACTGGACAAAGGCCATGGGAGTAACCTCCCCCCTGTCCAGACCCTCCCCTGGGAGGCTCCCCGAATCTTCCCAACCTTTTCCCTAAGGTACTTAAGGGTTTACCTGGGTGAAGGTCTTTAGATTCGTCATGGGATAAGATTCAGAACTGAAACAACTGCACTTCTACCGTCTGGGCACTCTGGACTTCTGTCAGGGGTGTACTCCTCAGGGTCCGGATGATACAATAAAGGTTCCACCTTTCGACATCCCCAACCCCTATTAAATTATACGGAGTATTAGGGCCATCAAAGGAGGGAAGGGAAGGATGGGGAGAAGAACCTAAAGGACAAAGAATAAAGAGGTGAAAACGGAGGCATGCAACACTACTCTCAAATAATCTCACTAGGACCTGGACTACCTCATCCACTTTGACGTGTATCAAACCGTCCCTTGCTTCAGGAACCCAAACCAAATACCAGTCAAACATGGAGATTTTCTAGAGAAAAACACAAAGAGAAGACAGCAAGTTACCAGCCTACACCACCTTTGCGCCAACACATTCGCTTCTAGTATCCCACCATACATACCGGTTCTATATTATGGATGTATGGAAAAATATCAGAAAAGGGAAAAAGAAAAAGAAAAAAAATGGCTTCAATTCAGCGCTTTAGTCATTCAGTAATTCCTGTATTAACACGATCAAGTCTTGTTCCTTAAACCAAGAGTAACCAGCAATCCCCAGCGTTTTCAGTACAAAAGTTAATCCTTTTCAATGTCTCGTAATGTCACACACAAGCTAACAAAGAACAAATGCCGTACTCCAGCCTCGGAGTAAGAGCGCCCTGTAAGCAATTAGCGGTTTCCTCACCGCTCCAAGCACAATGATCCTTCCGGGAATGAACGCCCGTGAACTTGTCTCCACACAATACCTAAGATCCTTTTCCCGCACTGGAAACCTCCTACTTGCAGCATTCGCACTGTGGATGTGCTGACTCGAGAAATGCTCAGCAGAGCATAAACAGAGGCGGAGATCGCCTGGGGTAGTGAAATCACTGACGTGGACAATGGATCCCCACGTGTCCCAACAAACAAATTAGAATTACGCATGTACTCCTACATGCGGCGTGTCTTGAAATAGTCACATGCTCCACCCACATTTGCCGGCCTTCTGGGACTTGTAGTTCAACTTCCAGGTAGGCGCTAAGAATGGCGGCTCCTGACAACTTCGTTTGTGCTTGACTTCGTTTCCCTTCCAGTCTGTTGCATTGTCTGGTTCTGTGCATCATACAGGAACCTTCCAAGGCCTGTGAAGCATCAAGGACAACCAAAGTAATGTCCCCCGGAGTGAAGGAGTCACTCCCCTGCACTCACAGGCACTGCAACTAAGTTGACTTGTCTGCAGAACCTGAGCTCCTCCAGACTCTGTGGGCTCTGCAACAAAGGTGGTGGTTTTCCTCAGCTCCCGAGGTCTGCTCTACCCTCTTTGCAAGAAGATTTTCGGGCTCCAAGTAGCCTCAACCTCGAGCACCTCCAGTGACCAGAATCTGTGGCCACACCACATTGTGTTCATCATGGCCTGCCTCTTTTGGTGAGCTGCTTGAGGTCCTCTCACGACTCCTGTGCCTTTGGCCTGTGGGTTCATTTGAGGGTCACCTTTGTTTTCCTTGGGCTCCCCTGATTGCTCGGGTTCTGCCCTGACCCCTGCTTGTGGTGGGTCTCCTGGACCTTGCTGGTCCCAACCGTGCACGCAGGAGCATGGGTTGCTTTTGCCAAGGCTTGTTGGTGCTCCCTCTGGACACCGACCCCTCAGCACTCGACATCTTTTGTGGGGCAGCTTGTATCCGGGTCCTAGTTGTCCTCAGCATTGCCTGGTCCTCGCAGCTTCAGAGTCAAGGTCACCACCATGCTTCCTGAAACACCCGACATCGGAGGGCATCCGTCTTCCAAGTCTCCTGGTCCCCCCTGAGCGATACAGACACTGTCTCCTATGCTTTTCAGTACTCGTCTTCAGAAATCTATGTTTGGATTCCTCCAGACACTTTCTCCTCGTCTAGCAGCGGCACTTTCCTGAAGTCCTCCATTAGGTTTGACTGCGGTTTCCGACGCCACTTCACACCTATGCACCCCGGCTTCCTGGGATGGGTAACTTGTATACCATGGTATCCATGGGTGGGGTGGCTCTCCAACCTTCAGTCCTCCATGAGGTTTTTCAGGGTCCACTGGGAAGGGTCCCTAATCTTTAAAAATCCAACCGCGACTTGCACTTAGACTTCTACGGAGCATGCAGTCATGTTCACATACTGCACAGGCTGTCTGTGGGGTCCCTATCTACTTGCCTTGGGTTGTTCTGTGGGTTCCCATCAATTCTAAGTCCTCTGGACATCGCCCTGACTCGAGTTGTGGTTCTTATACCAGTTTATTAGTATATGCGTTGGTCTCCCCCAGGGGCCCACTGTGTATTAGTGCTATTTACTGTGATTTATTTGCTAAAGTATTGTGTGCTTTGTGTCTATCTCCATGTGGGAGATACTGTAACATACTAGATAGTGTTATATAATAAATACATATTTTTACAAATACTATGTGTGGTTCTCTTTTCATTTAATCTATACTATAAGATTGCATTCTGGTAGAACAAGCTGCTTTACACTCTTTCAAGACTAAGCCTGAAAGCTGCTCTCCACTTGGATAGCTTTCTAAGGTTGTCTGAGACCTCTTAAACTACAATAAGGGCTGTCTGGACTGGTGCAAGGTGCCCACTTACATTAGTGGACATCATATACCAGGCCAGCTTCTCACAGGCTTTAAACCCCAAAGACAATGGAACATCTGTATCGTCAATAGATGTTCTAATTGCACTCTTAGGGGTGCCCAACAGATTAGTATGATAAGATGGATCGATATCCATTGATTATATGATGACTACCAACTGAGTAGTGAAAATAAAAATATTCCTCATTCAGGGAATACATGATGCCATAGGGTCTTGAAAGAGTGTGGTAGCATTTCATTAAATCAATCAAGCTGATCTTTTGGCATTTTCAGGTAGGTTGTGATAGGTACAGAAAGTGATATAGGAGGCTGCTACCAGATTCCATAGTTGTTTGCACAGTGTGTGTTTTGTCAAATCACTAAAAAATAAAGGCACAGTATTATCACATGAAAATAGGACATGAATGAAATGACATCATTTTTGTTGCTACCCCACAACTATTTTCTTCTTGTCTGATTTTGCTTACTTTAGAACTCAGTATATTTTGCCAGCAACATTGTTTCCCTCTAAATTAGAAGATGTGTATTTCAATTCCCTGTTAGGCCTATTTACTCCCCTATAAGTCCATTGTAGTCTATTGTAGTCTAAAATGCACCTGTGACATGGAAGGTGTATAAGCTGTTGTGTGTATTTGGACCATCCACATGTATGTCAAAAGGTATATGTCTATCAGGAGCACCACTGTGCCTAGCTGGGCTGCAGTTTAAAGAGACTCAGTAACACATAGCAAGGAAAGGTGACATGTAAGAAAACCGATTTTTATATATTAATAATTCAATCCTAAAGTGTGCTATGTAACAGGGTTGGATGCCTATAAAGCAGTGGCATAGTATACACTTGAAATAAGCACCTTCACGGTGACTAATGCCCTACAAGTTATTTCAACTGTGCAGATTCAGCTACATTTTCCACAGTGCAGGTCTAGATGCAATTAAACTATGTTATCGTACATCTCTCCTGAAAAGATTCTAGAAAAATAATTTACCTACAAATTTCCGAAATCACATTTAATATTGAAACCGAATTGTTGTTAACTGGAGTGGAAAAGTAACTTTATGAAATGCAGTCTAGGATGCATGATCAAACATTGACTTAAAACCAGTTCTGACACTCATCACATATCCTGAGCTGAAATGCACATCCTTGAATGGGAGAGTTAACAAATCCCATCATTTCTTTAGCTGCTGAAGAATGCTGGATTGTGTCATCAATGCACACTCATTATGTTTATACGGATCTCTTGGACTCATTTCATCTCACAAAATGTATGTAGTTATCGACATATCTGATGGGATTGCATTTTTTGAATGTGTGTATTGCCTGCTGGAGCAGGAAATCATATGCACATGAAAGGTGGGAACTGTATGCCCAGGAAAGGTGAGAATTGTCATCATCTCACATAAATGGATACTACGCCTGTTCATTTCGTCAATTCTCCAAATTGCATTTACTTCCTTTCAAGCAGTAGCCTTTTGGTTTCCCCTCCTCTTATTCCAATTTGTGTCACTTCTATCACAGTCCATATGAAGTAATTTTCTGCATGTTTCCGTGTCATAAAATGTTTTACTAAGGTGGTTTGGGCTACCTTACATCTTGTCTGTGATTTGTGTTGTCCGATTCTTTTTCCTACCTCCTGGTTAGTTTTTAAAACAAAAACTTTATTACATAGACAAAGGAATACATGGATCACATTTTTTGTGTTTTACAGTTAAAGTCTTAGCTGTTGTTCTTTTCCCACCGTATATAAATATTAAATTTTCTAATGTTTGTTCACATGTCAATCATTCACCACACCTGTGATCCAAAATGGGTTCAAACTTCTATAAAGCCATAAGAGTATTTCTTGTCTCTTGTTTAGCATCTATAAATGGATGGACCAAGTAGTCTCTGGTGCTTTTATTGTTTTTGAAAGCAAATAGGGATCAAGGCGACGATTTTGTAAAATCCTGAATGTGGATGGGCCAATTCAGGTGATCAATTCTTTGTACTTCTTAGTTAATGAGTTATATGTAGTAACACAGACTGTGGATTCCTGCTACGTTTTGTTTTGTTTTTAACTAGTTTCTCCAGACAAGTGAACCAGGCATGTGTGGAGGCATTTTTCACCAATTGTTTTAGGTAACCTCTCATTTTTAGTTCTGTTTTGAAATTTTGTGCATTTTTGAAGTATTCCAAGTGTTCATATGGTAGACTGTCCATTAGACTTCTTGGGTAGAAACTGGTATGTAATAGCAAAGGTTTCTCATCCATTGGTTTTTTGTATAGAGTAGTCTCTAAATATCCTTGTTTTATCGTAACCACAACATCCCCAAAAAATTGTATTTTCCTTGAACAGCTTCTGTTGAATTAGATATGCTGAAATCCCGAATTAAGCCAGTGGGTTAATGTCCAACTTTGATTGACACCTTTTCTCATTCAAACAGGCCCATCAATCAGTTGAATCATTTGCGTTAGCTCCAGGGAGACAGTTAAAGACATACACCTGCATCGAAACACAGTGAAGACAAGTTTATGTAAGCCAACCCACACATCTATTAGAAGACTTTCTTTAAAAAGAGAATATGGAGTGCCAATAAAGTGTAAACATAAAAAGTTCACTTTTTGCCCAACAGATGAATTGTGATTACTAGTCCATTGCTTCCTATATGTTTAGATAAAAGTTGACAGCACCAGTACCATGTCCTGAGGAGAACCCTTAAAATAATTTGGTTTAAAAACGTGATAACATGCCATTCAAGGTGAACTGGACATTGTTTTCAAAATGTAACATACATAATAGCTGATGAAGTGTTCCTGACGAATGGTGTATACTGTAAAATTGCTGGGTGACATAAAATCATTGAGCAAATGAAACATTATGAGATAAAAAAAATAATGGACTAGTGAAGTACTGATTAGTGCGAAATAACATATAGAAGATACTATAGTAAATTTAAAGTTTCCACTTTTTTCAGTAAAATATTTGTCTCGTGATCTAGATTCACACACATCCTTAGCATCAGGGATGAGAAGTTGTTCTTACACCAAATGAAGCCATTGATCTGTTGATTGTTTTTTCTATTTAGTGAAATTAATCATGTGCTTATAGTACTTCTTGTTCAGGAGTGTTGATATGTAATCAGATTACTACTGAGTAAAAAAGATTAAATGCCAAAAGCGTGATCTTGTTAATCATAAACCTATACATATGGAGATTCAGCAAATGCATGATCAAAAGAAGACTAATTGATAGCAGAAGCATTATCTTGATGACAGAAAGGAGAAACGATTAGCTGCTGCCCTGGCTCCTGAGGAGAAAAGGCAGATTGGGTCCTTTAGGAGAAATAGGTTGTGGCTGTCCTGGCTGCTGATGAGAAAAGGGCAGCCTTTGCTCTTGAAGAATTGAAACTGGCAGCTGAGGAGAAGAAGGCACCTTTAATACTGGCTGTTTAGAAAAGACATGCCTCAGCAGCCTTTGCACTTGATGAAAAAAGTCAGCTTTGGAGGAGTGGAAGGTCATGCTGGTCAATGAGATGAGCCAGTGCAACATGGACTTGAAGTCTAGGAGGGCATCAGAGTACAGTGAGGATTTTGGCAACTGTAGTGAGGAATCCAGGAAGAGCACACAAAGTTTAATATTCCTAAAGAACTTGTAGCGAGCTATGAGGTTGGGTATGACATAGATAAGCAGTTTGCACTTATGAGATTGCTGTGCAAGCGTGTACAATGAATAAGAAGGCTTAGGGAGGCCTATTTAGACATGCATAATATAGGAAATGGAGACCGTATTGAACCTGAAGGAGTCTGGGAAGGTTTAGTATAACCCACAAAGTAAGCCCTCCATCACAAGTTTAGTCTTGAACATGAAAACTAGCACATGTCACAACAGTCTTGGAAAAAGATGTTGGAGATGTATCATTTAAGCTAATGGAAGTTTCGGTGAAGGGTAGCAAAGTAAATAATTATAAGCGGCCATACAATCTTCAGTCACTGTTTTACAGAGTTGCACCAACACCTAACTGATGCTAAACTCATTGATCCTCTGGAGTTTGGGAAAGAGGTATCAAAGCCAGTTAAACTGATTTTTCTTTTCAAGTGACTATCTCATTGAGTGCTGGCCACAGGTAAGATAATGCACATTGAACAGCCTTTCCAGGTGTTGCAGATTGGTTTATGTGGGAGTGGGGATAGTTTGATGTCTCAATTTTACACCACTCTCTAGGTTTTTGTTTAGTCACCCTTTCATAGTTCAGTCTCAGTGGTTCCTTTCAAGTACTAGTCACCAACCTGCAACAGGAATCAGGAGGTAATCTACATAAAGATTTGAATCTTTTTGGTACACAATAATATTATGTGGCACTGTTGTTCTCATAACATTTACCTTCTTCCTTTCTTTGTCCTGTTTCAGGTTTCTATTCACAGACTTGACTCACATTTGTTTAAGGCACAAGTCTTATGACAACTCTCTGTTGCAGCACAAGTCTTTTTTAATCTTTCTTTATTAGCTATCTTTTTGCATACATTTTCAACCTTTTCAAGAAAACACAAAGGCAAATTATTTTGTTTGCTTTATCTCCTTCACAGCAGCTGTTCTTTGGAAGTGGTACAAAAGGGGGTGGTGATGGACGGAGCATCAGAACTAATCAAACACTCACACCCAGTCAACAGATCTGGGTTTGATCCATTACCGTTCTTTAGCCCACTCTGCCACCCCAGGTCAGACATGGCCATATGCAAATCAGTCTGACCCTGTGCCTCTTGGGAACAGTCCAGCCCGAACTGCCAAGCCATGCCTTCCCTGGACCAGAAACAAGCTTCTTAGGACCGGTTTCTGGCATTTCACCCGTCTTCAGCCAGGCTTGCTTGAATCCAGTGGCAAAGTGAGCAAGGGACTCACGTCTGAGCATACCCTGCCAACTTATGGCGAACAAAGCGGTACAAAAGGGGGTGGTGATGGACGGAGCATCAGAACTAATCAAACACTCACACCCAGTCAACAGATCTGGGTTTGATCCATCACCGTTCTTTAGCCCACTCTGCCACCCCAGGTCAGACATGGCCATATGCAAATCAGTCTGACCCTGTGCCTCTTGGGAACAGTCCAGCCCGAACTGCCAAGCCATGCCTTCCCTGGACCGGAAACAAGCTTCCTAGGACCGGTTTCTGGCATTTCAGCCGTCTTCAGCCAGGCTTGCTTGAATCCAGTGGCAAAGTGAGCAAGGGACTCACGTCTGAGCATACCCTGCCAACTTATGGCGAACAAAGCGGTACAAAAGGGGGTGGTGATGGACGGAGCATCAGAACTAATCAAACACTCACACCCAGTCAACAGATCTGGGTTTGATCCATCACCGTTCTTTAGCCCACTCTGCCACCCCAGGTCAGACATGGCCATATGCAAATCAGTCTGACCCTGTGCCTCTTGGGAACAGTCCAGCCCGAACTGCCAAGCCATGCCTTCCCAGGACCGGAAACAAGCTTCCTAGGACCGGTTTCTGGCATTTCAGCCGTCTTCAGCCAGGCTTGCTTGAATCCAGTGGCAAAGTGAGCAAGGGACTCACGTCTGAGCATACCCTGCCAACTTATGGCGAACAAAGCGGTACAAAAGGGGGTGGTGATGGACGGAGCATCAGAACTAATCAAACACTCACACCCAGTCAACAGATCTGTGTTTGATCCATCACTGTTCTTTAGCCCACTCTGCCACCCCAGGTCAGACATGGCCATATGCAAATCAGTCTGACCCTGTGCCTCTTGGGAACAGTCCAGCCCGAACTGCCAAGCCATGCCTTCCCTGGACCGGAAACAAGCTTCCTAGGACCGGTTTCTGGCATTTCAGCCGTCTTCAGCCAGGCTTGCTTGAATCCAGTGGCAAAGTGAGCAAGGGACTCACGTCTGAGCATACCCTACCAACTTATGGCGAACACAGCGGTACAAAAGGGGGTGGTGATGGACGGAGCATCAGAACTAATCAAACACTCACACCCAGTCAACAGATCTGGGTTTGATCCATCACCGTTCTTTAGCCCACTCTGCCACCCCAGGTCAGAAATGGCCATATGCAAATCAGTCTGACCCTGTGCCTCTCTCAACAGTCCAGCCCGAACTGCCAAGCCATGCCTTCCCTGGACCGGAAACAAGCTTCCTAGGACCGGTTTCCGCCATAAGTTGGCAGGGTATGCTCAGAAGTGAGTTCCTTGCTCACTTTGCCACTGGATTCAAGCTAGCCTGGCTGAAGATGGCTGAAATGCCAGAAACCGGTCCTAGGAAGCTTGTTTCCGGTCCAGGGAAGGCATGGCTTGGCAGTTCGGGCTGGACTGTTCCCATGAGGCACAGGGTCAGACTGATTTGCATATGGCCATGTCTGAACTGGGGTGGCAGTGTGGGCTAAAGAACGGTGATGGATCAAACCCAGATCTGTTGACTGGGTGTGAGTGTTTGATTGGTTCTGATGCTCCGTCCATCACCACCCCCTTCTGTACCGCTTTGTCCGCCATAAGTTGGCAGGGTATGCTCAGACGTGAGTCCCTTGCTCACTTTGCCACTGGATTCAAGCTAGCCTGGCTGAAGATGGCTGAAATGCCAGAAACCGGTCCTAGGAAGCTTGTTTCCGGTCCAGGGAAGGCATGGCTTGGCAGTTCGGGCTGGACTGTTCCCATGAGGCACAGGGTCAGACAGATTTGCATATGGCCATGTCTGAACTGGGGTGGCAGTGTGGGCTAAAGAACGGTGATGGATCAAACCCAGATCTGTTGACTGGGTGTGAGTGTTTGATTGGTTCTGATGCTCCGTCCATCACCACCCCCTTTTGTACCGCTTTGTCCGCCATAAGTTGGCAGGGTATGCTCAGACGTGAGTCCCTTGCTCACTTTGCCACTGGATTCAAGCTAGCCTGGCTGAAGATGGCTGAAATGCCAGAAACCGGTCCTAGGAAGCTTGTTTCCGGTCCAGGGAAGGCATGGCTTGGCAGTTCGGGCTGGACTGTTCCCATGAGGCACAGGGTCAGACTGATTTGCATATGGCCATGTCTGAACTGGGGTGGCAGTGTGGGCTAAAGAACGGTGATGGATCAAACCCAGATCTGTTGACTGGGTGTGAGTGTTTGATTGGTTCTGATGCTCCGTCCATCACCACCCCCTTTTGTACCGCTTTGTCCGCCATAAGTTGGCAGGGTATGCTCAGACGTGAGTCCCTTGCTCACTTTGCCACTGGATTCAAGCTAGCCTGGCTGAAGATGGCTGAAATGCCAGAAACCGGTCCTAGGAAGCTTGTTTCCGGTCCAGGGAAGGCATGGCTTGGCAGTTTGGGCTGGACTGTTCCCATGAGGCACAGGGTCAGACTGATTTGCATATGACCATGTCTGAACTGGGGTGGCAGTGTGGGCTAAAGAACGGTGATGGATCAAACCCAGATCTGTTGACTGGGTGTGAGTGTTTGATTGGTTCTGATGCTCCGTCCATCACCACCCCCTTTTGTACCGCTTTGTCCGCCATAAGTTGGCAGGGTATGCTCAGACGTGAGTCCCTTGCTCACTTTGCCACTGGATTCAAGCTAGCCTGGCTGAAGATGGCTTAAATGCCAGAAACCGGTCCTAGGAAGCTTGTTTCCGGTCCAGGGAAGGCATGGCTTGGCAGTTCGGGCTGGACTGTTCCCATGAGGCACAGGGTCAGACTGATTTGCATATGGCCATGTCTGAACTGGGGTGGCAGTGTGGGCTAAAGAACGGTGATGGATCAAACCCAGATCTGTTGACTGGGTGTGAGTGTTTGATTGGTTCTGATGCTCCGTCCATCACCACCCCCTTTTGTACCGTTCTTTGGAAGTGGGTCGAGGAACAGGAAAGGCCTCCCAAGGCTAAGAAGGTAGTTCAAGATCTGTTTACATTTATAGGTATATAGCACATGACTAATAGCAGGGCTAAGTCTAGGAAGCAAGCCAATGCTTTGCATTTTTAGAGTGCTTAAACAGTCCTAAAGAGCATATCTCCCCTGTACATAAATTACTAAGGCCAGACACTTGAATCAGATGGTCAGTTACTGAAGTGCAGAAGCATTTTAAGCTGGGGAATGTTCAGAACTTAGGTTGCATTTCGGCATTTAGCTGGTGGCATCTCGAGCAGTAAGCACTGGCTCCCTGAAAAATATTTGCTAACCTTCTTAGGAATGAGGTACGCTCTGTGCGGCGGTAGTGGGCAGTGCTAGTATCTGGCACTAATCAGTGTTATTGAACACCCTGGCCAGCTCTCTCTCCCATTTGCCTGTAGCGCATCCTATTTGCCTGTAGCGCATCTAGAGTGTGAGCAGTGAATGTATTGTTTAATTATAAGATATTTTATTAACCTTTTTTAAATTAAAAATGAATGCAGCAATCATTTTTATTAAAATATAATGACGTTATTTTTAACTAATTCTATACATAACTTTGAATTTTTTTGATACATAATAGAAAAGGACATCTATTTATGGTATGTGGTAATTCATTTTTTTATTTAAACTACAGAAAAACAATTTTAATTTAATGTAATGGAAAAAATGCTACCATACTATTAACTTAATTTTGAATTAAAGATCTACCTCAGAATTAAGTTAATAGCACAGTAGCATTTTTCCATCATGTAAGCTACATATTTATTATTAATTTGCCTTAATATTTAGCATAAAAATATTTTAGCTGATTTATTGTATACTGTAATAAACTTATACAGTTTACATGATACTTTACCTTAGGAAGATCTCCACCTTGATGGTAGAGTCTCCCGATGATAAAGTATAGAGCAAAGTACAGAAGGTTTGCTTAACTATAAAAAATAAGTAAAAATACATTCGATTTTTGTTATCTCTTTGAGACAATCACTCCTCCTGCAGAAAACTGGAAATCAACACTTAGACTATGAAAGGCTGAAATCGATCTGGGTGTCCCTGTACCAGAGCCATTGTAAAACTCATCTTTACCTTCTGAAAGGCTCTCTCTCCTTCCGTATCCTATTTAAAGGTCACACCTTCTCTTAGTGATGGAGGAGTGGGAGCCCCACTGTTGTAAACTTGATAGATAAATCTTTAGTAAAAGTTGACTAACAAGAATGTTTTGCACATCTTTTGTACAGGTGGGTATGGGTCAATTCACAATTTCATCCTCTTTCTTGCTGAGTAAACCCTAGAAAATCTACAGTGGTTGCATATAATCATTGCATGCGTTCCTCTTCAGAATAGGAGTAGATTAGAATGTTAGATCGATAGACCCAAGCATAGATATCCAAAAAGTCATGTCCTGTAGTACTTCATTTATAAATAATTGGAACAAGGTTGGGTCATTACAGAATCCAAATGTCATAACTTGGTATTTGTAGAGACCAAAGTTCATATGAAATGTGGTCTTCCACTCGCCCTTCTTCTGGACTTTGACAGAAAAATATACCCAGTGCAAATCCAATTTGTTGCAAATCGTTGCTTTCTTAATTTGCTCCAGAAGTACGGGGATTAAAGGTAAGGGATATGGATTTTTGAAGGTCACCTTGCTCAGGGTGTGGTTATCCATATATGTTTTCAATTCACCACATTTCTTGGGAATGAAGAAGAGTGCTGAAAATACTAGTAACTTAGCGCGTCAAATGAACCACTTGCCAAGAGTTCCTCTAGACATTTTTTTCAAAAGGTAAACCTCTTGCTACGTAAGGATATCTATTGTGCTCCAGGAGGCAACTCTATCCTAAAATCAAAACTACTGTGAGGAGGTAACTCACTAATATTTACTTTGTCAAAGACATCTTTAAATTCTTTGTATAAAGGTGGTAAATCAGTAGTTACTGTAGATAGTATGGAAACACACATTAATGGCTCTATCAACATATGAGGCCTTGGATAGCAATATTCAGAGCAATACATTGAGTTCCTTACTTGCCAGTCTATAGTAAACCATGGGATTCCCAGTATTGCCTCAAACAATGAGGGGCCAATTAGATTGAAAATAGTTAACTCAGAATATCCTTTCTCCCAAATCAATTGTACAGTCTATGTTTGCAAGATTATCAACCCAGAGGTTACTTCTGTTCCATCAAATCTTTATACAGATTGGGTTGTTCCTTTTTTTCATTCCAGTAATTCTAATAATTTAGCAAATTTTATATTCAAGAAATTTACCGTGACTCCTTTGCGGGGATAAAATGAATGCAACTAGTATGACCAAATGTCATTGGATATGATCAGGAATCACTGATTGAGAGACCATTTACAGATTTTACCAGGCAATTCCCTGAAAAGTGTATTTGGTTCATCTAGAGGCAAAGCTGCTACTCCTATTGCGCAAATCGTGAATGGAGGTTTCAAGATCCAAGTTGCTAAGGCAATTAAACTTGGGCTTTGTTGCTTGTCATGAACATTAAAGTGAATGTTATTTGATTCACCTGTATCCCAGTGCTGTTGCAGGTACAATGTGGGTTCCTCCAATCCCTGTCTTGTCATGTGCTGGTCACAGGTAAGACTTCAACATCACATGGCCTTCTCATGGGGTTGGGGATAATGTGTATTTTGCAGAAATAGTAAAAGTAGTTTGATGTAGAGGTTGGCAGAATGTTACATTTCTCCCGTGGAATTGGCGAAATTTGATGTCTCTGTGTTACTCTTGCAACGTGGAGTTCCGACCAAATTCCATCAATCGCCACAGGGCGGAATTATTTCCAGCAAGGCTCCAAAAATGTGAGCGCGAGTGAGATTTGGTGTCCCCTAGCAACATTTTATAATGCTAGTGGCCTTGGTAGAGGGCTACTTCTCAAGTAGATTTACTGTTGCTGAAGTAGATTTTGTACTCAAGCGGCAGCAAAATCAACTCAAATGGTCACGTGTGTGGCACACCATAGTGCTGTTCGCAATACTTAAGCTAAATAGCAGTGCGAGCAGCACAACATGCACATTTTTTGCCTGTTTTCAGAATTCTATGGAATCTCGCTAAGTCTTTATGTAGCTCCACGGAGTTCCGCTCAGCCCTAGTTTGATGTTCCAACGTTAAACTTCTGTCTCTGATGATTTTTATTCAGTCACCTTTTCATGTTTCAGTCTCAGTAATTCCATTCAAATAGCACTCACCAACCTGTAACAAGAATCAGGAGTTGATCTACATAATCCTTTTAATACGTTTGCTACTCAATAATATTCTGTGGCTCTGTTGTTCTCGTAACATTTACACTCTTTCTTTCTGTTGTTCTTTTTCATCTGTTAATTTACAGGCTTGACTCACTCTTTTTAGGGCAAAAGACTTCTAACAATGTCTTATCCTGTTGTGAACCAGGTTTTTCATAGACTTACCTAATTAGCAACTTTTTCCATGAATCTTCACTCTTTTCATGAAATCACAAAGGCAAAATCTTTTTTGTTCTTTTAGTTTTCCTTTGTTTTGAAAGGTTTTCTTCATAATGTGGTCAATCAGTTTTAAATTAGTTCCAAAAATTAAGTACTTTTTTTTACAAACAGCTGCCTTGACTCTTGTCTTGTGATATGCATGCGATCACTAACATTTTTGCTTTATATTCTTCACAGGTGCAGTTCTCTTTAACTAGATCTAGGATACACAAAAGCTTCCCAAAACAAAGATGAGGCAAAGGATTTTCCAAGCAGGATCTCTTCACCAGGCATGCTCTCTTCAGGAGATCCCACAGTTCAGCAGATTCATGGAACTCAGGCTTCTTCCATCATAAATATGGTGTTGGTGCTGAGTCAGAGTTCTGGCTAGGCATTGCCTTGCACGGTGTTCAGTGTGGGTATAGGTTTGAGTCAGGCATGGCACTGATGTAGGTTGTGTCAAGAGATGACCTCTGTCACAGCACTAAACTGTCAAAGATCCTACATGGCAGGAGCTCCCACAAGAAAGGTGGTAAGGTCCCCCCAGAGCAGAATAAGGAGATGAGCAAGGATAATAGAAATGAGGTCTCTAAATAGCCTCAACAAAGGAAGAAGGCCCAATCCACTTCTTGGCAAAATGGGTGTGGGCATAAGGTGCCAAAGTCCATGAGCCATTCATGAAAGGTTGGTGTTTGGAGCCTAGAGACAGGGCACAAGAGAGTTGACTGATATAGCTATAATAAACCCTCCCATGACGGCGGGCAGTCCACAGGGATTGTTAGTGTAGGGCGTTGTGTGGAAGTTAACCCAGTATGGACATATTGTGTGGACTGAGGTTATGCTAGTTTCCATACGTGAGAGGGAATTTCCACCCAGTTGCACCCAAAGCTTTCATGACTAGTGTGGAGTCACCGGCCCTTGGTAAGTACCAGTGAGCTTTGCCATGCCTGTGCACCACTTGGCGATGACCCAGAGCACTACTACGGGAAGGAAGGAAGCTGAAGGTTCATGCTGTCATGTTGAGACAAGAGCCAGTCCAGCTCATCAAGGCGGCCTGGAGCTTAAAACAGTGGACCAAGTTGTCATGAGAATAAGACGGGGCAAGAGGTATAGGAACCCTGACCCAGTCTAGGAGGAGTAAAATCGTAAGGGAGAGAACCCCCAGCCTACAGGGAAAGAGGTGTCTGCCTGGGGTAGCTGGTTGGCAAGCTGCAGGTGCACTCTCTTAGGCTGACATCTGAAGGAATTACCCATTCTTGAAGGTATGTGGCAGCAGGCACCAGGGATCTACTGGAAAGATGGGGTCAGCTATATTGAAACTAAGGTTTCCGGCCCTGGTTCAGCTAGAGTGTTGGTGGTCCTGTATTGCTACCAGGCCTTCATACTGGCACTACCTCATGATATCCCTTTGACAGGTTGCCTGGGGTAGGCCAAAACCAATAACAGGTTGGTCAACCACTTCTGTTTTCCAAGACGAGACAGAAAGTAGACTCATTCTGCTGCTCTGGCATGACTTAGTAAGCCAGTGGCAAATGAAGAGGAAATATTAAAGCTCCTCTACAGATTTTTCCCATGATAGGGAGATTATTTGAGAGGGTAGAGGAGGACATTTTCTTTTTTTGCTTTTTATTAATAATTATAACCATTCCATGATTCATAAATACATAAACATACAACTGGCCATTATATATAGTTCATTAGCCGTTTACAACATTTTCATTGACATTTCAAAATCAATTTATCCGTGAAAGAATAAGAAACAAAAAAGAAAAGAAAAAAACAAGAAAGGATACTCTTATACAATTCCGCCTTTCTGTGTTGTCCCCTATCTAAAAGGATCCTGAATTCCCTTGGCTTTCTTACCCTTTGGACACAAAGTTCTAGGTATGTCCTAACCCGATTCATTTTTAATATCCAGATTTCATATGATGGTGGGACCAAAGATTTCCAACTTTGCAAATCAATGATTTGGCCACTAGTGACCCAATATAAAAAAACTTTTGTCATAATGTCACAAAGCAATTCGAGGGCAAGATCCCAAATAATACCCCTTGCAGATTGGGTTCAATTTGAACTTGTTTATTTTTGCTTTAAAAAGCCATAACCTTACTCCAAAAGTTAAATAGTTTGGGGCAGAGGAAAATGACATGCGCCCAGTCCCCCCAGGAGTACTCGCATCTTAAAACAGCGAGTTGATGAGGATGGATACACTAGGTGCATGGGGTGAGGGGTATAAAATAGAGCCCATTTTGAGTAAAAATCCATACACTTAAATTTGGCCCCACGCATAGCTTTGTTGGCCATAAGATTCTACTTCTTCCAGCTTGCATTATCCATCCTCCCTTCAATATATTGTGCAATTAAAGAAAAATGGGCCAAAGGAGTTAACTAATGGAGATACAGGTATGGAATTTGGCACCAACTGCCTATCCCTATTAATTTGTCTGCAAAATGAGTTTTACTAATATGTTCCTTTATTGCACTAGACGTCTGCACATATGTCCAAAGGTGTTCATGGATTTGAAGATAGGAAATTACAAGATCAGACTTAATATTTTCCCTATCTACCCCTACCTTCTCCCAGGTTTTTAGTTGTCCTACCAATAGAAATTTACGTAGAATAAGATACCCAGCCTTCTCCCATTTCTTGATAGCGCTGGTCTGAAAGTTAAGGCTATTAATCCACATTTGTACAACGATATCGAAGGGTGGGTTAGGGGGAAGTGGTATTCTTCCTGGAGCGGCCTAAATCTCTGAGTTATAATATGCAAAAGTTTGTACAACTTTGGAATCTTGAGAAAAACAGGTAGTTGAACTCCATATTCCCCCATATTCCCCCAGCCCACACCAGCCCGATTGAGCAATAAAAAGGGCAGCTTGATAGTAATTGCCCACACAAGGATGTGCTGGCTCACCATCTGCCACAGACAGCTGAAGTGTCAGTAATTTAGTGCGGGGGTTTTTTCCCCTGCCACAAAAATTGTTGCAGCAATTGGTTGACCTCTGCAAAAAAGGCCTGGTTAACAAAGTTTAGTGAATTAGAGAAGAGAAAGAGAAAGAGAGAAAGAAATGACATTTTGATAATCGCTACTCATCCAATGATGGACAGAGGTAGATTCTGCCAAATATTTAGCAGTCCACCAACTTTGCTAAGAATAGCAGTGTAGTTTTATTTAAACAAATCTAAAAGTTCATGAGAAGCAAAGATCCCTAAATATCTTATAGGGAGAGATATTGAAAAAGTTTTTTTGCATTTCGATGGAAAGAATTGTAGGGGAGCAGTGGTATAAAAGCACCTTAGACTTTGCCTGATTGATTTTATAGCCCCCTATCTCTGAAATTGATTTAATTCTGCAAAAAGTGTTTTTCTAGATTTCAGGCAGTTTCTGCCAAATATAGAATAATATAATCTGCAAATAGTTTCAGTTTTGGGGTGCCCAGAAGTGGTGGATGAATTTCCAGATCTTGTCTAAGAGCCGCCTCTAAAGGCTCAAAGAAGAGAGCAAATAGTACAGGTGACATTGGGTACCCTTGCCGCGTGCCACGGGAAATAGAGATAACTCCTGCCAGATGTGTATAGAGCACTATTTTTGCCTCCGTTTTGGCATATACATTTCCCAACAGTGAAATCAATTTAGAAAGAAATCCAAAGCGCCGGAGAATCATAAATAATACTTCCCACTGCACACAGTCGAACACCTTCTCAGCATTCAACCTAATTAGCTGCTTAAACCTTATTGTTAGAGTAGCAATCAATTGTTTGTACACGGAAGTTCATATTTATTGATAAGGTTGTGCCATGCAAAAAGCCATTCTGATCCCTGTGTACTACTGTCGATTAGTCAGGGGCTAACCTTAGCGTAATAACCTTTCCGAAACGTTTATAGTCGGAATTTAAGAGACTTATAGGGTAGTAAGACACTGGCTGTTCCGCAAGGCTTGTCTTTTTTGAGAAAACTGACAATCACCGCCTCCATAAATGATGAAATTCATTATATAACACCACCTGAAAGTCTACGAGCTGCCCAGCAAAAATCTTGTAAAATTCATATGGTATGCTATTGCTGCCATTGGCTTTGGCATTGGGAAGAGGCTTTATGGCTTCCAAAACTTCCACCCCGCATAATGGGGCATATTATCAAGAAACGGCATTAAAATTATCGCCTCTTTGGCGGCAGAAAACTGCCGCTAAAGCAGCGATAATGAGCTTGATAATATGCCCTTGAGAATTCCCATAAAGGCCCATGTTCTGATGTCAACATGGGCTTCTATTGGAATTCTCTGCGGCATATTATCAAGCCCATTATCGCCGCTCTGGCGGCAGTTTTCTGACGCTAAAGCGGCGATAATTTTGACGCCGTGCTTGATAATATGCCCCAATGAGAGCTGCGATCATCTCCCAAAAATCCCTCTCTAGGAAAGGGAGTTTAATTGAGTGAAACAAAAGTCTTGATTGCACCAGGCGAGGAGTTGCAGTTAGAGGTATATAGATACACATAGTGCTCCAGAAATATCACGCCTATCTGATCTGGGTCTGATACTACACAATTCTGCTTCCTATCCAAAAATTTTAATAATCCCTTGCTTACTTTGTTTTTTTAATGACCTTGCCAGAAGGCGACCTAAATGCTCACTCTACTCATAATATTTTTGAAAGCAAATTTTCAGATTCACTAGGGGCATATTATCAAGACAGGTGATAAATGTATCGCCGCTTTAGCGGCAGAAAACTGCAGCTAAAACGGTGATAATGGGCTTGATAATATGCTCTATGGAATTCCAATTGAAGCCCATGTTAGATGTGAAGGACATCTAACATGGGCTTCAATTGGAATTCCATAGAGCATATTATCAAGCCCATTATCGCCGTTTTAGCGGCAGTTTTCTGCCGCTAAAGCGGCGATAATTTTATTGCCTGTCTTGATAATATGCCCCTAAATCTCGAGAAAGAAAATACTTTCTGAGCCACTGTTGGACCCGGCCTCGTGGCATGGTCCTTACCCCCGTGGATTGTGCCCGTTCCCCGCCCCGGCCTTCACGGGCCACCCTTCTGAACTGCACCGAGGCCCTTCCTCCTGAGCGGCACGAGGTCGCATACCCCTCGTGGCTCCGCCATCTTGTTGGCACCCACGTGACTCTGTGCACCAGCCAGCACGACCCCGCTCAACCCGGCCTCGACCCCAGCGAAGCCCCGACATCGAGGCACCACGAACTGGCCAGGGGGTGCCGCAGGAACCATTCATCGCCACCGGCGGAGGACAGTATCGATGGGACCCCCAACTGTCCTCCCCTCTCGAGGTGTGATCGCCCTGCAACTCCCTTGGGCCTGGCGCCTCTCCTGCTGGGCGTCTGGCCACCTCCACCCGGCCTCTCCGCCCCCACCGGGCGCCTGGGTCCGGACATCAAAGGGCTCCAGACCTATATCTGGGGCGACCCCGCCACAGATCGGCAGTTGTATCCCGGAGTCGAGAGCCCTGCTGATTGAATCGCGGCTGACCCTACGGAGAAGAACTCTTGTCGGAACCATCACGAGCCCTGCTGACTGCGTCGCGGCTCCTTCTTGTGAACACTTTGAAGCCACCTGGAACATCGGAGCCCTGCTGACGCTGTCGCGGCCCAACCTCGCTGAAACCTCCCTCGGAGCCCTGCTGACGACGTCGCGGCTCGAGCTGAGCAGAAACCATCTTGAGAGCCCTGCTGATTGGATCGCGGCTCTCCACGAACTGTCCGCCAGAGCCCTGCTGACGCCGTCGCGGCTCGACCCCTCCGAGATCCGGAGGTCCTCCAGCTTGAGGATAAGAACTGGGCCCCAGGTACCCTCGTACCGCACTCCTGCCGAGGACTGTCCCGCTACCCCTACCCTTCCAAAGAAGACACTGAGACTTTTGGTGGATCCCTCGATCCCTTCGTGTAAATATTGACCTCGTAACCTTTTTATTGCTGATAAAGAATTGCTTGTCTTGAGACAACCTCCCTGAGTCCTGTGTGGTGGTGTTACTGTGCTAGTACGTGATAGGAGAAGGATCTCTCAGGAGACTTCTCGGCAGCGCTCGGCTACTTCGTACAGTGTGAGGGCCCCCCTTGGTGGTCTCGCCGACTCCTCGGGGTCCGCCTTCCAACATTTGGTGGCCAGCGACGGGATCCGAGCCGAACGCAGTACGTACCAGCCAGTACCCACTAGCTACCCATCCAAACGTACAGTAATCATGAGCAGCCAGGAAAACAACGCGACAATGGAGTTCCAGCCCGAACGGCTGGAAGAATATACGCACAAAGAGTTAAAACAGTTCTGCAAAGACAAAGGAATTGCAACCACCGGCCTAAGTACCAAAGAGGACATGCAGAAAGCTCTGAGGACATGGCTGGAGGCCGGGGCAGGCCCCTCCCAGGAAGAAGGTCCCTTACCTCTGACTGAGACCTCATCAACCGCACGGACTCCGGCAACCGGAGGAAGAAAGAGCCTAGAAACCGGCCTCTCCGAAGAAGAAATACGAGAGCGGGAGAAGGTCCGGAACCACGAGCTAGAGCTCGCATGACTGCGGCTGGACGGCGAACTCCAGCTGGCGGAAAAGAAACTGGCCCTAGAACAGCTACGGCTTCAAGAGGAGATAGAGGAGAAGAGGCGACACCGGGAGTTGGAGGAAAAGAAACTGACCCTTGAGCACGAGCGCAGTCTCAAGGAGCTCGAAATCAAGGCCAAGAACGGAGGGACCAACGCCCCCAGTACTAGAGACACTCTACCACCTGCCGAGACCAAGGTACATATCCCGAAAGAGGTCGTCAAGGAGTACTACAAGAATGACGACATCCAACAATGGTTCAAGGCCTACGAGGTGGCCATGACCTCTCATCGGGTGCCCCGAAAAGACTGGGGCGCGGGCCTGTGGGGGCGGTTCCTGAGTGAGGGTCGAGACACACTGCTCCAGCTGCCGGAGGAGGTGATGACCTCCTACGATCACATGAAGGAGGCTCTGCTCACCCGCTACGGGCTAACCGCAGAAATGTACCGCCAGCGGTTCAGAGACTGCAAGAAAATCCCGGGCACCACCTGGGTGGAATATGTGGACTTTTTCAGTCGGGCCCTAGAAGGGTGGATCAGAGGTAGCAAAGTAACCACCTACGGGCAGCTGGTCGACCTCATCGTGTGGGAACATCTCTCCAACAATTGCTTCATGGAACTGAGACAGCACCTCCTCGACAGCAAAATGACCGACCCGCGAAAACTCGCCGTCGAGGCCGATCGATGGGTCAACTCCCGGGTCCCCCGGAACTCAATGGGGGAGTACCAGAGGAATCCCACCGGACCCCCCGCCAACGCGGTGGAGGGGGAGGGCCGAACAGGAACCGAGACCCTCCCGCCGGGGCCCCCAGGAGTCTCCCTCGAGGGCCACCGCAGCAACAACTCTCCCCGAGCCTAGCCCGAAGGGGGGCGCCCCCGGTCAGATCCGGACCACGGCCACCAGTAACGTGCTACGGCTGCCAACAAACCGGACACTATGCCAGCGATCCGGTCTGCCCCCTGAACCAAAGAAACGGGGCCGGCGGGCCCCCGCCCCGACAGCTGGCGGCTGCCGCCCTGGGAGAAGGAGAAGAGGAAGAGGAGACCCTCGACCGAGGGACCACTGAATGGGAGCCGGCAGCCATGTCCCTGGTCTGCCTGGGTAGCCGAGAAATGGTACCCTGCACCCCCATCCCAAGCAACACCCAGAAGTACCGGCAGCAGGTCACGGTCAATGGACAACGGGCCGAAGCCCTTCGTGACACCGGCGCCAGTGTCACCGCTGTCCGCTGCCACCTGGTGACCCCCGAACAGATCCTACCGAATGTGCTGTGTCCCGTCCGGACGGCCGACAACAGCGAGAGCCTGTGCCAGATGGCCCTGGTCCCCTTCGAGTGGGGAGGGGTGACGGGCCTGCTGAAGGTGACGGTACGCGACGACGCCCCCGTCGACTGCCTCCTGGGGAACGACTTGGAGAGTTCCCCCTGGGCTCAAGTAGAGCGACGAGAGCACCTCCGAATGCTGGGACTATCTGACTGGGCCTGTGCCATCACCCGGTCCATGACCGCCCGGGCCCCCCGCTCATCCTCGGCCTCCGGGGCCGCCCAGCCCGAGGGGCTCGCACCACCTCCCGCCAGCAGCGAGGGGGAGGCGGACACCGACCCAGGACCTAGTGAATCCTCCCCCGAAGAGATAGCTTCCCCGTGCGCCCTACCAGAGCTGACACAATGGCGACACGAAGGGGGCCCCACCCGGGAGCAGTTCCAACAAGAGCAGCAGTCCTGCCCCACTCTCGAAGGGGTCCGCCAACAAGCGTCCGCCCAAACCCACGGGGACCAGACCGGCACCCACTGGGTCTACTGGGCCGAGGGCCTGCTATACAGTGAGCAGAAAGTGGCAGAACTCGGGGCCAGCCGGGTGTTGGTGGTCCCCCTCCGCTTCCGGGAGTTCCTGCTCAACCTGGCACATGATGTGCCCCTCGCCGGACACTTGGGGCAAGACAAAACGTACAGCCGTTTGGTGACTCACTTCTACTGGCCTCGGATGCGGAGAGACGTGGACAACCACTGCCGGTCCTGCCAGACCTGCCAAGCCAGCGGGAAGACGGGGGGTCGGGTCAAGGCCCCCCTCCAACCCTTTCCGGCCGTCAGCACCCCGTTCGAACGGGTCGGAATCGATATCGTGGGGCCCCTGGACCCCCAGACCGCCCTGGGCCACCGCTTCATCCTGGTCCTCGTGGACCACGCCACCAGGTACCCGGAGGCGGTCCCGCTAAGAACTGTAACGGCCCCCGTGGTAGGCCAGGCCCTAATGGGGGTCTTCTCCCGAGTGGGATTTCCCCGCGAAGTGGTGAGCGACAGAGGCACGAACTTTATTTCCAGATACATGCGGTCCCTGTGGCAGCAGTGCGGGGTCACATACAAGTTCACGAACCCCTATCACCCTCAGGGGAACGGACTGGTTGAGCGGTTCAACAGAACATTAAAGGGAATGATCCAGGGCCTAGAAGAGCCCCTCAGGCGGAGATGGGATGTCCTGCTGCCGTGCCTCCTGTTTGCCTATCGGGAGGTCCCGCAGAAGTCCCTGGGGTTCAGCCCGTTTGAACTATTGTACGGACACCCGGTCCGCGGACCGCTCAGCCTGGTCAAAGAGAGCTGGGAGACGAAGCCCCAAGGCACCCCTCCTGACGTCTACCGATACCTCCTGACCCTCCGAAACCAGACCCGCAAGTTCCGAGCCCTGGCCGAAGCCAACCTCGAGGCCAGCCAGGAGGACATAAAGCGGTGGTACGATCGGAACTCCTCTACCATAGAATTCGAGCCAGGTCAGAAGGTATGGGTCATGGCCCCAGTTGAACCCGGCGCCCAAGAAAGATCCGCCTTTTCGACCCCGGATGGGCAATACCACTTTCGGGTGATGCCCTTCGGAATGAAGAACGCCCCGGCCACTTTTCAAAGACTGGTGAACAAGGTTTTGGCCGGGCTTGAGGCCTTCAGCGCGGCCTACCTAGATGACATTGCCGTGTACAGCAACCACTGGGCAGAGCACCTCCTTCACATTAAAGCCGTCCTGGCCGCCCTCCAGCGGGCCGGGCTCACAATCAAGGCCAGCAAATGCCAGATCGGCCACGGATCCGTGACCTATCTGGGCCATCAAGTGGGGAGCGGGCAGGTGGCCCCTCTCCAACCGAAAATAGATGCCATCCAGGCCTGGGAACCCCCCACTACCCAGACCGCTGTCCGGGCCTTCCTGGGTCTCACCGGATACTACCGGCGGTTTATCCGGGACTATGGGAGCATTGTTGGCCCCCTCACAGAGCTAACGTCCAAAAAGCAGCCCAAGAAGGTGCACTGGACACCCCGCTGCCAAGCAGCCTTCGACACCCTAAAGACCGCAATGGGTACTGCCCCGGTGCTACAGGCCCCTGACTACAATAAGGAGTTCGTGGTGCAGACGGACGCCTCCGAGTATGGGATCGGGGCCGTCCTGTCCCAGGCCGATGAAAAGGGGCTCGACCGACCAGTGGCCTTCATCAGCCGACGGCTACTGCCCCGGGAGCAACGATGGAGCACCATCGAGCGCGAGGCCTTCGCTGTGGTGTGGGCCCTTAAGAAACTCCGGCCCTACCTCTTCGGTACCCACTTCCGGGTCCAGACCGACCACCGGCCCCTGCGGTGGTTAATGCAAATGCGGGGCGAGAACCCCAAGCTGCTGCGGTGGTCCATCTCGCTACAAGGGATGGACTTTGACGTTGAACACCGGCCCGGCAATGACCACGCCAACGCCGACGGCCTGTCCCGCTTCTTCCGCCTTGACGAGGAGAATCCCCAAGGAGATGGGTGACTCTCCATGCCTTCGGCTGGGGGGGACGCCTGTTGGACCCGGCCTCGTGGCATGGTCCTTACCCCCGTGGATTGTGCCCGTTCCCCGCCCCGGCCTTCACGGGCCACCCTTCTGAACTGCACCGAGGCCCTTCCTCCTGAGCGGCACGAGGTCGCATACCCCTCGTGGCTCCGCCATCTTGTTGGCACCCACGTGACTCTGTGCACCAGCCAGCGCGACCCCGCTCAACCCGGCCTCGACCCCAGCGAAGCCCCGACATCGAGGCACCACGAACTGGCCAGGGGGTGCCGCAGGAACCATTCATCGCCCCCGGCGGAGGACAGTATCGATGGGACCCCCAACTGTCCTCCCCTCTCGAGGTGTGATCGCCCTGCAACTCCCTTGGGCCTGGCGCCTCTCCTGCTGGGCGTCTGGCCACCTCCACCCGGCCTCTCCACCCCCACCGGGCGCCTGGGTCCGGACATCAAAGGGCTCCAGACCTATATCTGGGGCGACCCCGCCACAGATCGGCAGTTGTATCCCGGAGTCGAGAGCCCTGCTGATTGAATCGCGGCTGACCCTACGGAGAAGAACTCTTGTCGGAACCATCACGAGCCCTGCTGACTGCGTCGCGGCTCCTTCTTGTGAACACTTTGAAGCCACCTGGAACATCGGAGCCCTGCTGACGCTGTCGCGGCCCAACCTCGCTGAAACCTCCCTCGGAGCCCTGCTGACGACGTCGCGGCTCGAGCTGAGCAGAAACCATCTTGAGAGCCCTGCTGATTGGATCGCGGCTCTCCACGAACTGTCCGCCAGAGCCCTGCTGACGCCGTCGCGGCTCGACCCCTCCGAGATCCGGAGGTCCTCCAGCTTGAGGATAAGAACTGGGCCCCAGGTACCCTCGTACCGCACTCCTGCCGAGGACTGTCCCGCTACCCCTACCCTTCCAAAGAAGACACTGAGACTTTTGGTGGATCCCTCGATCCCTTCGTGTAAATATTGACCTCGTAACCTTTTTATTGCTGATAAAGAATTGCTTGTCTTGAGACAACCTCCTTGAGTCCTGTGTGGTGGTGTTACTGTGCTAGTACGTGATAGGAGAAGGATCTCTCAGGAGACTTCTCGGCAGCGCTCGGCTACTTCGTACAGTGTGAGGGCCCCCCTTGGTGGTCTCGCCGACTCCTCGGGGTCCGCCTTCCAACAGCCACTCACTCAGATTGTCATTAGACTCAATTTCCTCACATGTAGACCTATTCATTTGTGGGGCCGTAGCAAATGGCCTCCGTCTGTATAAATGATTTACATGCCACCCAGACTTGGGGGCATATTATCAAGAAACAGAGTTAAAATTATCGCCGCTTTAGCGGCAAAAAACTGCAGCTCAAGCGGCGATAATGGGCTTGATAATATGCCCGTGAGAATTCCCATAGAAGCCCATGTTTTGGTGACAACATGGTCTTCTATTGGAATTCTCAAGTGCATATTATCAAGCCTATTATCGCCGCTTTAGCGGCAGTTTTCTGCCGCTAAAGCGGTGATAATTTTAACTCCATGCTTGATAATATGCCCCTAAGTGATTAGCTGCTGTGTTAGCATTGAGCTGCAAAAATTCCATTCATGTTAAGCTCAGAAATGTGACCCAGCCTCTTGCATTACTAGAGATTCGTCTGAGACCAACGTGCCCATTCTTCACTTATTTTATAAGTCAACGCACGGACCTGAATGATCCGAAAATGGATTTCAAAGAATGCCTGAACCTGACTTTCTCCAGTTGTAAGATATTAAGAAAGTAATCAATATGTGACGCTGAGTTCAAGCGTTTGCGAAAACAAGTATACTCCCGCCTCGGAGGATAATCAACTCTCCAGACACCAATCAAAACAAAGGGTCAGATGTATCAACGTGTTTTGCGATCGCAAATGGGCCAATTCGCAGAATTGGCCCGTTTGCAAACGCAAAAATGCGTTTTCAAATGTATCAAGCGCCAAGAAATCGTAATATGGGTAATCGCAATTATTTGCGATTACCTAAATTGCGAATGCATTTAGGGAATCGCAAATTGCGATTCCCTAAATGCTATTCCTGTATCCATCGCTATTTGCGTTATTCCCTTAAGGAATCACAAATTACCAGCAACTCCAAGTTGGTGGTAATTTGCGATTTACTTGAAAAATGCAATTTTTGGCATTTTACAAAGTGCCATGTGGCGCACATACATGCCCTTAGGGCATGTATGTGCGCCACATGTGCACAGGGGTGCATAACAGGGTGTCCTTTAAGAACCCTTGCACCATTGAAATTGCGTGAGCAATTTGCGAGTACCTATTGGGTACTCGCAAATTGCGCACGCACTTCCCATTCATTCCTATGGGCCTCTTGGCCCAAAGGAATGAATGGGAAGCCATTCCTTATTTGTGACTCACAATTTGCGAGTCACAAATAAGGAATGTGTAGGAATCGCAATAATTATTGCGATTCCTACCTACATAGCATTTTGAAAGTCCTTCGTAGCGATTCTCTAAAAATCGCTATTAAGGACTCGCATTCTGCTACAATGATACGTCTGCCCCAAAGTCACGTGCTGATTTTGGCTTCTTCTGGTGCTTGTTTAAGTGAAAGCAATGACAGCCACTAGTTTAATATGATTGAAATCTTCTTTAATAAGAAGGGAAGGATATTGTTGAGGCCCTGGACCCAGGAACAGCATCAGGAAATGGGTTTTTCCTACTGGTGGTAAATGACATCACCAGTATCCTGATTCTAACCCTCCGAAGATGGCAACTGCACCTGTGCTGGTCTGCTTCCTCGTGGAGGTTGTTTCTGACAGGAGGACAGATTTCATGCAAGATTATTTGAAGTACATATGGTATGAGAGTGGAGGTACCTACACATTTTCCATGCTTTATCACCCCAGACCAAGGGACTTGTGAAAAATTCAATAAGATCCTGATTACAAACCTGGAGTAGCCCCTTAGGTGTAAATGAAACTTTTTGCTACAATGCCTGCTGTTTGCCATCCTCACCAGAAAGTTTAGGGAATGGAACTGTGGTAAATAATTTAATTACCGGGACTTAATTTGGTACAGAAACATAATAAAACAGCTCAGTAAATAAGAGGCAGAATCCGTGGTATTAGAGGTTCGGAATGGGCTTTATTCCAATGAACGATTATAATCGGTTGCTCCAAGTTCCGTCACCACGAAGGTTCAGGAAGTGAAGTACATACATTATTAACAAGAAATGACTTTTATAGAACATACAATACAATGAAGCGAATGCGGTAGGCGTAACAATTGATAAGGAAAATGACGATTCACCTGCGTAACCGAAAATGGGCGTAATGAGGAGTAAAAAGGAACATAATTGGTTATGATGTCATATATAGGTGGATCTATAAGATTATACTTGGCATAGATGCGTGCGCAGCAGCATGACGTGTGATTGACGTGCAACTAGGGGGTGAAGGGGACTTGACATTTAGCTCTACATGTGGAGACAAGAAGTCTGGAGGGTCAAGTCAACCTAATCCCAAATCATATCTAACATCCTATGTTTAAAGAACTATGTTATCCACAAAGGAAGGACTCTTGGACAAAATCTATTCTATACTGACTGTGTGTGCGTGCACAAGCGTCTAAGTGTCTAAGTGTCTATATGAGATGCAAGGGGCAGAAACCTTCCATGGTAACAGGGCTATGAATTACTTGCATAAAGACAGAGAAGCCGAGCCTTTGCTCGGTAGCTAGAAGAATGTTTACTTAAACTACTAGACAGGAATGCATCGGGCAGGGAACGGAGCAGATAATTTCGAAGGTGAAATACAGTTCTTGGCAGGCAGCAAGCTGATGTCAGGCTTCGTGAGCCGCGCAGAGAATGAGGCAAAGTTCATGGTCACGGTTGCAGGCTCAGACTGGAGCTTTCAGAGGCAGAAGGCAAGAAGAGTTTGATGACAGAATCAGGGCCTACTTGCCTGGACTGAAAAATAGCATAAGTGAACCATATAAAGCCGGTGGCCTTTCATATTTAAGAATGGAATATCCGGCCTTTTCATGGCGGATCTGACAAAGGACATGTTGGCGGTGGACGCACATGTGTTTGCGTCTTCATAACTAGAACTGGAGGGAACATACATGTACTTGTGATTCATACATGGAACCGTTGGGGTCCAAGATAGGGGACATAACTGATCAGAAAAATCCATATTTCCACATTCCCTCCTTGTCCCCTACTTGCCCGTTAAGAGATATCAATCTTCATCAATCCATTGATCTGTTCATATAACATCATTTGTTCTTCTTTCTTCTTCCGTGACGAATGAATTCTTGGTGGTGGAATACACGATGTGGCACACAGACCACAGATCGCTGGTCCACATTGTAGACATAGACAGCAACTGAATAGTATGAGAAGGCCAATACCTAGGAAAGATAGGACCTTCCATCCAAAGGTAGATAATATACTCCAAAACCAACCGGACCAAGTCCAGGTGCCTGGGTTCTGGTGTATCTGGCTTACAATCTTATGAAGGCGAGTTATGGCCTTATATACAGATGGCGAATTTTCTGGTATGAAAATGCAACAGCTTGATCCGATGACCCTACAAGCTCCGCCCCTATCAGCCAGGATGACGTCAAGGACAAGACGATTTTGAAGCACAACAATCCGCATAGCAGACTGCTCTTCTGTTAAATTGCCTAAAGCGGAAATAGTTTCATTCACTACTGCTTCAAGGGTTCTAGTTAATCTACGTATCAGCTTACTATTAGTAACAGTACCTATATAGGGAAAGAGACCTTTATTGAAATCTGTGTATTTTTCCCATGCTGTTTCAGTGTAATCGACTATTGGGAGATCTCTCCTTACTCTACTATTTACTAAATGAATATTTCTGTGATAATCAGGAGGAGCTAAAAAAACAGGTGGCAAAAGGAATCCAATATAGCAAGTACCGTCCCAATCTAGAGGCAAACGTACATATGCCGTCTGACCACATATGTAATAGGAATGGCGGGAAGCTCTAAATGTGGACTTGCCTTGATCACTAAACTCTACTACAGTCGTGCATTTACTATGGCCCATATGTATGGAACCATTTTTCCTTACACATAGTTCACCCTTTACTGGAAATATTGACATAGCGGGCAAAATTGGAGTAGCTTCGGATTCGACATTTAGGATCATAAGATTAAGCGTGAAATTACCTAATCCATACACTTCGTTTTCTAGATCAGTTCCTGTTCTCTGGGGAAGTCCCTCCTTGTTGGGGTAGCAGACCTTAAGTAAAATTAAGTTCAAATTTCCCCATACCCAGTTATCTTGATAAACTGCAGAATTCGAATCTAGAGAATTAATTAAACTAAACCATGCTCCACAGGAGCCGTTGTGTGTGAACGGGTATGGAAAGAGAGGTAAAATTCCTTTATAATTCTGATAGGGAGGGAGTCGGCCACATATCCAACAATTTGTAGCATTGCTAACCTGATGGGAATGATGTAACATACTAATAAAAGTGTTATTGCGCAGCGCAAATCTGTATGACAATTCAAGCGGAGGTAATTCACTAAAAGAATGTTCAGCAGCAACATTGTAAACAGGTCTAGAAATAGGATAATATATGTGCAACAATATACTTGCAGTAATTATTAAAAGACTTGAGAAAAACAAAATTAATAACGTCATTATGCAATGGCTACGCAATGATTTACAGTACGCATGTCGCTTCAACATTTTTCGCGTGCTTTCTCTATTCAGGTCCAAGGGATACATGTCAGGGACAATTCAACCGCTTCACCTTGGAGAGGACTTAAACAATCAAATTGCTCGACTCATTGGGCCTGAGCTTTAATTTATAAAGTTCGGAGTCACTTTTTTCCACAAAAGGAAGTTTTGAGTCAATGGGTGAAGACACACAAGGTGTGCTATTCACATCTGATTTCAGTCCATGAAATTTCTTGATATGACTTGAATGAATCCATCCTTTTCTGCCTTCGATCTTCACGGCTGTCCTTGTGGTGAGCAGGACCAATTTGGGTGATCTCCACCTGGGCTCCAGCTGAGTCTTTCGGTCGAAATTCCTCACAAGAACGAGGTCCCCCGGAACTACGTCAAGGGGTTTCACCTCAGTGTTGTCGGGAAAGGTTGCAGCTACCTGTGAACGACAAGATTGTAGTGCAGACATCAAGGAAGCTAAGTAATCTGTCAGCATATTACAGTCAAAATCAGTTATTTTTCGTGGCATAGGCGTCCCCCACATATTTGGTGGTCTGCCGAAGATCACTTCATACGGGGATAGCCCTGTTCGAGAGTGTGCTACCATTCTTGTGTAAAAGAGTGCAACTGGTAGTGCTACTACCCAGTCGACACCTTTCTCCCTGCATATTTTGGACAATCTAATTTTCAGGGTCTGATTATGTCTTTCTACGAGACCTGCTGCCTCAGGGTGTCGGACACAGTGGAATTTCCACTGATAACCTAACAAAAGTGAAACATGTTTCATTAATTCGGATGAGAACGGCTGGCCGTTATCTGAGTGAACAACACGTGGTAAACCGTATCGTGGGAAGAATTCTCGAACCAACTGTTTGGCAGTAGTCGGGGCAGTGTAATCTGAAACCGGGTATGCCTCCGTCCAACGGGAAAGAGCACAAACAACTACGAGAACGTATTTAAATCCTCGACATCGTTCCATCTGGATATAATCCATCTGGAGGACTTCAAAAGGGTGATCAGGAGGATGAAATCCACCCTGTTCTACGGGAACGCTTTTTCCTGGGTTGAACTGGCAACAGATCATACAGGTACGGACCTTTTGTTTGGCTGCTGCTCGTAAATGTTTATTGAACCAAATGTGTTGAATGCTATCTAGCATAGCTTTTTCTCCTAGATGTGCTGGACTATGTATAGTGTTAATTATAACTTGGACCATTGAATCAGGAAGGAACCACACAGACTTTTCCTTCATAATCCATCCTTGATCCGTTTGGATCCCTCCTAATTCAGTCCATTTCTTTATTTCTTCTGATGTAGCATGTGTCTGTATATCAATTACATCAAGAGTAGGATCTTTAACCGTCATACAATGTGTTGGCGTCTGGACTATTGTCTTTGTCATGTCGGATGTTTGAGTTTGGGCAGTCTGTTTAGCTGTTCTGTCAGCTAAATCATTGCCTTGAGAAATGATATCAGTAACTTTCGTATGTGCTTTGCATTTCATAATCGATATTGCAATCGGTAGATGTATCGCATCTAATAAAGCATGAATGAGGGGTCCGTGTTGAATGTGGGCACCGTGGGAAGTTAAATAACCTCTCTCTCGCCACAGCACGCCGAAGTCATGTACAACTCCGAATGCATAACGTGAATCAGTGTATATGTTGACTTTTTTATTTGTGGCTTGAATACAGGCTTGTGTCAGAGCGACGAGCTCTGCTGCTTGAGCGGACAAAGTATTTATATGATTTGTTTCAATGACTTCAGTAACTGTTGTGACTGCGTAAGCAGCCACTAACTCTCCTGTATTTGTTCTCATACATGAACCATCTACATACAATGTCAGGTCTGGATCTGACAACGGGACATCGGTTAAATCTTGTCTGGGTTTCGTCGTTATAGTAATAACTTCAATACAGTCATGGGCTAGTGGGTCTGTTCCGATTACTGGCAAAAGTGTGGCAGGATTCAATGTGTTACAGCGTCTGATTTCTATATGTGGCTGGAACAATGTAAGTTCGTACCCTGTAAGTCGCGCTATAGTCAAGTGTTGTGTTTGCGTTCTATTTACAAGAACCTCTACCGCATGTGGTACTTGAACTGTCAATGGATGTCCTAACACTATGGCATCGCTTTGTCGTATTGCTAAAGCTGTCGCTGCCACTGATTTCAGGCACGCAGGAAGAGCCTGAGCTACTGGATCTAATGTACTAGAAAAATAAGCACATGGTTTGTGTGCTCCTGCTTGTTCCTGTGTGAGTACTGACAAGGCAGTACCTTCGCGCTCTGTAACAAAGAGTGTAAACTGTTTTCTGTAACATGGCGTTGCTAAAACAGGTGCTTGACATAAAGCTTTCTTTAGGCTTTCAAAAGCTTGTGTATGTTCCTGAGTCCAAGGGAGAACAGTCGATGTGGCTGCCTCCTGTGTTGTCAACTGAATGAGCGATTTTGCTAGAAATGCATATTGAGGGATCCACTGTCTACAGTATGAAGTGAAGCCTATGAAAGCCCGCACCTCCTTTTGTGTCTTGGGTATTTGCATATTAGCTATTAACTGAATGCGGTCGGGTGTAAGCTGCCTTCCCTCCTTGGACAGCGAGTGTCCAAGATAAATAACTCGCTGGACACAGAATTGCAGCTTAGAAGGGGACACCTTGTGTCCCTTTTCAGCTAGAAATTGTAAAACTGTCAGTGATGCTTTCTCACATTCGGGTTCGCTTCTAGCGGTGATCAACAGATCATCGACATATTGAAGCAAGGCAGTGTTAACTGGCATGTGGATACTGTCGAGTTCTCGTTTCAGTGCTTGGCTATAGATGCTGGGGCTTTCTGTAAATCCTTGAGGTGCGCGTGAGAATTTAAAGCTACGTCCATTTAAACTAAATCCGAACAAATATTGGCTTTCCGGATCTATTGGGACGCTGAAAAAGGCGTTTTTAAGATCAATTACAGTAAAGAATGTTGCTTCGGAATCAATGGCTGTCAATAATGACGAGATATCAGGGACCACAGGGAATTGTGGCACAATGCACTTGTTTAATTCGCGCAGATCAATAACCAATCGATATACTGGCAGGGCCTTTGGATCTGTTCGTTTAAGAATCGGAATTATTGGTGAATTACATACATTGGAGTCTGTTTCCACAACCACTCCTTGGGCAATGAGCTCGTCAATGATTTGCAGCAAAGCCACTACAGCATCTGGGGGTAACTTGTATTGTCGCATTCGTGGTAGTACCACTCCTGCCTTTAATGTGACTCGATATGGTGTAATATTCATGCAACCAACATCAGTAGGGCCTTGTGCCCATAGATGTGTAGGTAAAGTCTGCAGTCGGGGATCCATGTCTCTAGATACATAGTGACCTTTAAAATCACGTAAAAACAATCTTACTCCTTCCGGAGAACAACATATTATAGCTCCTAGAGCTTTCAGTGTTTTTATTCCTAACAGATTTTCTGGACATGATTTAGTAAGCAATAAATCGGTAGTTCGGGTCAAAGGTCCTATCGTAAGTGGAAGAGGTTGTGACACTTCATTAACAATAGGTTTTCCTGAAAAACCAAGGGAGATATTCTGAGAGCCTGAGAGGGGTGCCCCTGGAACTTCACTACGTTTTATAGTTGTTCGACTTGCCCCTGTATCGAGTAAAAATTTTCTGTCTTGGCCTAATAATTCACTATGTACATAAGGTCCTTCTTGATCTACAGGGATCTCGATAAGGGGTAAGTCAACTTCCCTCTCTAGGCTGGTTCATGCGTATCGTTGGTAATCAGGATAGTCGTACTGTGCGGTCTGGTACAGTTGTCGTGTCGTGGTTTGTGTGGCAGCAACGGGCAGCGCTGGTGCAGCTGGCACAAACTGTATAGTCTGTTGTGGAGCTGGCATGGACTGTGCATGCTGCAAGGCTCCTTGTTCATTCTGATCCTGTCTAGGTGGCCGTGGTCTTTCTTTTGTATTACCTATGGCGATATTATGTTTCAAAACTGGACAATCGTGTACGTAATGACCTGGCTTTTTACAATAATTGCATGTCCCTTTTACAGGTCCTGCTGAATCACCGGAATGTGTCATACCCTTTTTATGTCCTTCAGCTGGAACTGTCTGAGAAACTAGCATTTTCATTTTTGTGTCTTTCATGCGTCTGTGTTCATGTTCTTGTTCCTCTCTAATTCTATTGTGATGGTACTGTAACATTTGTAACATTTGTGATGGAGTGTTACCTTGCCAGGTACTCTCGAATTTTAATACTCTATTCTTTACTTGGGGCAGGGCATTTTCTACTAATTTTGTTACAAACAGATGTGGGTATGATTCGCTACTTGCTTTTATGCCACTATTTATACCAAAACATTTTTCAAATCGGGCATAGTAATCACTAGTGTCTTCATCTTGCTTCTGTTTACAGGCTGAAATTGTACCCCAATCTTCCTTTTTCGTAGTTAATAAACGTGGCAGTACCTGTACTAATAAACCTGGTAGTGCTTTAGTTTTATCCCCAAGTCCTGCTCCTGCAGTTCGGGCCTTTTCTTCTGTTTCTAATACTGACCATTCTATCTTTTGGTCTCCTACCTCCCACTCTTTTTCCCTGAGTTTCTCATAAATGCCAGCAGGCATTAATACCTTTAATATTGTCATAATGTCGGGATAGGTATACTCTCCCATGAGTAACATGTCTTTAATTTCTCGGTGAAAACCCGCCGGATCTTTGTCATGACTGGGTACCACTTTCTTCATTTCTAACAATTCTATTTTTGATATGGGCGTGTATACAAATACGCGTTTAAACTCATTGTCCTCGCCCTTTATTGGGTGTACTTCTCGTAGAGGATTCTGTCTGTCCATGTAATACGTGGTTCTTTCCTTAATGGGTAGTGAAACATGTTCTGAACATACAAAAAGAATGTATTGCTTTCTTGATTCTAGTATTTCTTTAATTAATTTAGTACCTGAACCTCTCCATCTATTCATGAGTAATTCAGTCAATATATCAGGTAAGGGACCAGGGTCCGAATGCTGACTCTGATATAGTATAAGGAGTTGTTGAATCATATAAATCCCAGCTAAACGCTGTTCATCTGGGGTGAGATTCAAAAATGTGCGTGCTACTGTATCATCACTGTATTTTCCGGGACTGTCAACCCAATGGACAGCTGACCTGGCTAATTCTTGTTCATCCATAGAATCGAGAAAATGATAACCCCTTCGTTCTCGGAGTAATTTGTCAGCTGCTTGGAACGAATGCTCGTTAGACCTTATATGGACTATGGGTGTTGGGAAACTCCTGTTATTGTCTGGACATATCGGACGTATCGGGTCAATAAGACATCTATTACTATTACAAGATCTTCCTCTACCTACATAGGCTATAGTGTCTGACTGTCCTGTGGGCAGTCCTGATCCTTCTTCCTCGCTTTGTTCGAACTGGTCTACCGCTAATCTTTCTTCGTGTAGGCGTTCTATTTCTTTTCGGATCTTTCGGCACATGGCTATTATACAATTCTGCTTATCATGTCTTCCTTCTGATATATTCTGACTCCATCTGGTAAGAATTTGCATTGCTTCCGGGTCTACCCCTGGTCGGTCTTGATTTCTGATCACACAATTTATGAGGAAACGTAACAGTTCCCCCTGTATCTCCACTTTCTGATATTCCATAGCTCTGTTAATACATTCAGAATCTCGCCCTGTTTGAACAAAATGATATATATTATCTAGATGCGCAGTCATTCCTGGTAACTTCCCTAGATACACCGCGGCTCGTCTGATACGTAATGATGCCAGGGTCATTTCGTCCTTTTTGCCGGGCACAGGGTCATATCTACAATCTACAAGAAGTTCCTTAAGCGTGCGGGCGTTTATGAGTTTGGGTGTACGTGAATGTCCTGACTCTTGAAAAGTAAGTTTATTTATTCTGGGTGGCGTAGAAAAAGTGTTGCTAGTACCTCCCGTAGCCCCGTCTGGGGTGTCGGGCGTGAAAGGATTTGTTGAACGCGATACAGCAACTATAGGTGTGGACACAGCTATAGAAGTATCTGCAGGGACAGATGTAGAAACAGATGTGCTTGCCGGAACTCGTTGCTGTAGAGATACGGGTACTGGATCTTGGCGTTGAACCTCCCTGGCAGGCGGTCTATGTGGGGCGGAATTAGCATATTCGGGAGCTGCGTCATCTAAATATGAGGAAAGAAAAACATCTTCTGCGGTTCTAGGATGCCCCTTAGGATGTACCTTTATTGGAAATAATGGGGTTGGCAAGTCTTTCGGTATCTCTGGAGTAGCCTTAGGTAATCCTTCGGCCAGAAGGGGATACATACCATTCATAAGGGCATTTCTTTGTCTGTCTACTTGTTCTGATTTCACTCGGATACCTTCCTCAATTAATAGATTTTCTCGAACTTTATTTGAACTTTCTTTATTCTTCTCTTCCTGTCGGAGTGCTTTTTCTGTACGTCTATGAGATTCTTTACGCCATAACTCAACGGCATCTTTCTGTGACTGTCTGACTTTCCTTTTCCATAACTCTTCCTCGACTTTCATGATGCACTCTGCATCCCAGGTCCCCGCTGCGGGCCACCTCTGACTTTCTGGTAATTCCTTGGTGTAGTCTACCCATAAATCAAGAAATAATATAGCGTCTAAGCCATGTTTATGATACATGAAGTACCCTGGAGTGTCCCTAGGAGGAATAGGAACGGCTTCTTCGAGTACCCCTTTTCTTGTTGTGATCTGTCTTAATTTTGAAAAGAGCGGCATATTGAGAACTAATCTGATACTTGATTTAAAACAAAACTTAATACAGTAACCACGATAATGAACAGTCATTCATACCACAATATGCAGAACGTACTTAAAACATTTAACATTTAACATTTACCTGAACAATCAATAATGATGATGATCTAAGGAAAACTTAAATCACTAAACATAATACTCGACATTAACTGAATTATATACTTGATATACTGCTAAACAGTACAGATACACTGCTGAAACAGTGCAGACCGGATTTGTGTACCCAAACCCGTCTTGACCGGCACAAACTATGTGCACGTCAGAAAGCCTCCCCAGTAATGGTACTCACCGGGTAGCTCGGAAACGGAAGGCCTCGGAAACTGGACTGAACTTGAACCGGACTGGACTCGACTCGAACACTGCGGAGACTGGACTCGACTTGGGACTTCGGAAACTGGTGGGCCTCTGTATACCTCGGATCTTGCTCTCTCAGCTAGGCTCTGGTCGGGATACTTCGCACTTCTCACCGCCTCGTCTGGGTGTTGATCGCAGCCTCAGTCGCCCCCGCTTGACCGGAGGGAGATACAGGAAATCCTGCTGGTACGCGTTATTGTCCGTCCAGCTGTGGCAGGAGACCGGGCCTGCAACGCACCACCGGCGCGTGGGATGAGAAAGTGTCCCTGTTCGGGCGCCATTCATGTGGTAAATAATTTAATTACCGGGACTTAATTTGGTACAGAAACATAATAAAACAGCTCAGTAAATAAGAGGCAGAATCCGTGGTATTAGAGGTTCGGAATGGGCTTTATTCCAATGAACGATTATAATCGGTTGCTCCAAGTTCCGTCACCACGAAGGTTCAGGAAGTGAAGTACATACATTATTAACAAGAAATGACTTTTATAGAACATACAATACAATGAAGCGAATGCGGTAGGCGTAACAATTGATAAGGAAAATGACGATTCACCTGCGTAACCGAAAATGGGCGTAATGAGGAGTAAAAAGGAACATAATTGGTTATGATGTCATATATAGGTGGATCTATAAGATTATACTTGGCATAGATGCGTGCGCAGCAGCATGACGTGTGATTGACGTGCAACTAGGGGGTGAAGGGGACTTGACATTTAGCTCTACATGTGGAGACAAGAAGTCTGGAGGGTCAAGTCAACCTAATCCCAAATCATATCTAACATCCTATGTTTAAAGAACTATGTTATCCACAAAGGAAGGACTCTTGGACAAAATCTATTCTATACTGACTGTGTGTGCGTGCACAAGCGTCTAAGTGTCTAAGTGTCTATATGAGATGCAAGGGGCAGAAACCTTCCATGGTAACAGGGCTATGAATTACTTGCATAAAGACAGAGAAGCCGAGCCTTTGCTCGGTAGCTAGAAGAATGTTTACTTAAACTACTAGACAGGAATGCATCGGGCAGGGAACGGAGCAGATAATTTCGAAGGTGAAATACAGTTCTTGGCAGGCAGCAAGCTGATGTCAGGCTTCGTGAGCCGCGCAGAGAATGAGGCAAAGTTCATGGTCACGGTTGCAGGCTCAGACTGGAGCTTTCAGAGGCAGAAGGCAAGAAGAGTTTGATGACAGAATCAGGGCCTACTTGCCTGGACTGAAAAATAGCATAAGTGAACCATATAAAGCCGGTGGCCTTTCATATTTAAGAATGGAATATCCGGCCTTTTCATGGCGGATCTGACAAAGGACATGTTGGCGGTGGACGCACATGTGTTTGCGTCTTCATAACTAGAACTGGAGGGAACATACATGTACTTGTGATTCATACATGGAACCGTTGGGGTCCAAGATAGGGGACATAACTGATCAGAAAAATCCATATTTCCACAGAACAAGAAGAACTAAGATAGATGCACAGCGCTTATTGAAAAAATAGAAAATGGAGGTAATCTGCCTTGTAGATCTTAAGGGCCCCCAAACTCAGCATCCTGCATTTCAACTGGATAAAATCATACTACAACAGGTCAGAAATTACCATGCTCATGATGACTGATGGTGAAGAAGGTAAGGAAAGCCAGCTCCTCCCATATCTATTGTCAGGTATTGAGAAGGATTGGTCAGTGAAAGGAGTTGTACTCTCGCCCACTCTGATACAGAAGCAGCTGAGAAAATGCCATCAACTGCGGGCAGCTTGCCTCTCTGTTCCTTCTGACACCTAGGCTGACAACATAGTACAGCCATGACATTGATACATTGATACAGGTGACAGCATGCCTGTCAAAAACAACCTTTTCATGCTGTCAGAGAAGGTCAGGGCCAGCATTAAAGGTTAAGGACCTGATTTAGAGTTTGGTGGGTAGGTTACAAACGTGACAGACATCCTTTATGTATATAATACACTTGTAAATAGGTGGGCAGCATATTCCATTATTCTTTTGTTGAACCACATTCCCATAAAGTAATGGGCATCAGGTAAGTCATAGGTTTCGAAGGGAAGGAAACAATGCATTTCTTCTAGGAAGTAAGAATGATGCAAGAACTAATGAGATGATAGATGTATTTCTTACATGCCAATGGATGGTATTGTCGTCTTACTGGCTGACCATGAAAAAATGCGAACTGAACACCACACTATGGGAGAAAACTCCCTGGGTGTCTGGGTCAATCATTATTTGTTTTGCAGTAATAAACTTTTGCTTTGAAAGTTTTTTGTAAAACTAAAATACTTGCTGAGTGGCAGCATGAAACATGGCAGGCACTCAGCAAACTTACAATGCCTTCAGAGCATTTCCCGTGGTGGCGGCTCCTCTGAATGTACAGAGATCTCGGTTAGGCAGGCAGAGAACTCTAAATATGGCGGTATACAGCCTGTCAAACTCTAAATGAGGCACTTAGATTTTACAGAGATTTTCAGTTGCCTATAATATATGACATATAACAGCTATTGTGCCAGATCCTGTACGCATAGCACCAAAACTAGACCCTCATGTAGAGTAGGGCCACCAAGGCGTGAGGGAAATAAAATACTTGGTGGGTAAAATTGGTTGCATTATTATGACAGTCCATTACAGTCCAGAGCCTTCTGCATGAAAGATTAAAAGTGAACATTTATCAAACATTTAAAACATGTTCCATCAAGGTGGAGACGATGAGGAGCAGAGATGCCCTCTGGCAAGGCTTCTTAGCCATGGCTATCTTGCAGAGTACTTCATCTTGAGGTGATGTGCCTAGAGAACATCGTGTGAGAGCCTTCAGCATCTCAATGAGTACAACAACAGTTCTGAATAGGATTAATATTAATCTTTACCTCTTGGATCCTGGTTCCTTCTTAAATTCACCATTCTGAACTTTGGTTTCATATCCGGAATCACCAAAATGAAAAAAAGCACCTCACAGGGTGATGAGCAACAGAGGAACTAATGACTCCCTGTGGTCCTTACACAAGAAACCTGTTTGTGATGTACCCAAGGGTCTTAACAAAGAATCTTTCATACACTTCTTACACTTAGCACTCTGCAGATTCAGGAACATTTCTGATTGCACCTGAGATGCCAAGTTTTTTCAGAGTGTGTATAAAGCAACGGGGTAACCCAGTATCCCTCAGAATCTGGGCCTACACAATATAAATAACAATTGGTTCTGTTGGGTCAAAACAATTACTTTGTAATATTAAACATCTAAAAACACATAACCATTGAACACACACGAAAGGATAAAACAAATATGTTAATCATGAAAAAAATAATATTTTACTTTGTATTTTATTTGCTCACAAAAAACGGTCAAGAATTACCAAGACAAGAAAGGTTGTCTGATCATTCAATTGATAAAGCGGCACAAGTGAGCGTGATTAAAGTGACATGGTGAACGTGGTGACAAAGTGATGAGATTTGTGCATTAAACACAAAAGTGATGGAATACTGCACAGATATTTACAATCAAAACTTTATGGGAAACAGCTCCAATTTCAAATTTTGGAAAATAATGATGCTAGCTCGATAATTGAATTATAAGGATTTGCGTGCTAGCGGGCTTGTTGGAGCATGAAGGGACAAAACAACCTTCGACGTTTCGACCCTGACAAACAGCATAGGTTAAGGATGTCAAAGACGGGTCTTCTTCAGGACAAGGTGGTGTGGTGGACAGCCTGCAGAAGAAATGCTGGGTAAGTGTAAGTGTAACCTGCCATTATATGGACTTTGTATGATCCACTCACCGGATCTTCGTAAAGTGAAGAGAGCAAGTAAGCCAAACCCAAGGGGCCTTAGTGTTTTTTTGACCCGCCGGCGCTCTATTTAGTCACAAGCGTCTCGGCGTTCTCTGGCACAGGTCACCGAACCCTGCAGGCAGACGAGATTTTTACAGGTATGCGCTTACAAGGACATTTACTTGGCTGCATTTCCATGTCTTTTCCGACTCCCGAATTTTGATAGGGGTCTCCCCTTTTTTCTTTTCTCATGCTGCATAGCTAAAATGATGCCCTGAAATCCCTGTAGACACGCCCTGGATGGCATTGATTGCCCTTTCCAACGTGTCGTACCAAATCCAGAACGGCCCTCCAGGTACACTTTGACCACATTTCTTATTTTATGTTTGGCATATATTGTCCTCTTCTCTCTTTTTGAAATGCGCAAACTCAGGATTCAATTTGCCATCTTGCAGTTTGATGCCCTGTACAGTCTGATGCTCTACAACTGTCCAGTTTCACTTTTTGAAATTACCATAATCGCGCTGAATGACTGGATCAATCTCAGTTGCAGGTATGTTTGATCCACCATTCTATCTCTGTTGAAGTACAACCAATAGGGTTTTAACACTATTAACACCATTCCCCCGCCATCATTTTAAATACCTGATACAGTCTACCCTTGACAGTCAGTTGGATCACATCCCTGACTTAGCCACCCTAAGGCCCCTTGGGTTTGGCTTACTTGCTCTCTTCAATTTACGAAGACCCGATGAGTGGATCATACAAAGTCCATATAACGGCAGGATATCACTTATGTTATGAACACACACTTACCCAGCATTTCTTCTGCAGGCTGTCCACCACACCACCCTGTCCTGAAGAAGACTCGTCTTTGACATCCTTAACTTATGCTGTTTGTCAGGGTTGAAACGTCGACGGTTGTTTTGTCCCTTCATGCTCCAACAAGCCCGCTAGCACGCAAATCCTTTTAATTCAATTATCGAGCTAGCATCATTTTTTTCGAAAATTTGAAATTGGAGCTGTTTCCTATAAAGTTTTTATTGTAAATATCTGTGCAGTATTCCATCACTTATGTGTTTCATCCACAAGTTTTTCCAGAGCCCAGCAAATGATATATCAGTAAAGGATTAGCCCTCAAACCTATGGAAAGAGGTTCACTGATGGAGTAAAGTGTACTCATTCAGGGGAATGGAAAAAAGTGTGTTCTAGTGCTCGTAGTAAATAAAAAGTAAGCACTGAAGGGAAAAAAGCACTAATTGGTGTCAGAACTTCAACTGAGTGAAAAACGAACAGCAACAAGATCCTGACTCCACAAGGCTAATATTTGTGATGTTTTCACATATCCCAGGCTCAGCAGAATAGATCTTTTTAGGCGGTATTGTGCAATAAAAGACATGCTTGCTGAATTGACAGAAACAAATTTGAGTTTTCAGTTGAGTAATAATGTCAATGTGCTCACTTCAGGAGCAGACTCACTGCATTCTAGCGCTAGGGGCAGAGAGTAGTGGCTCAAAACCAGCATTAACTATTTCAAAGATGAAGCAGGAAACCACTGAAGAACGCTTGACACCATAAGCTTCAAGGGCGATGTTGAATTAACCTTGATTGAATGGCCTACATATATTAAAGAATTGATACACACTTTTTCAGTTTTCCTGTGTTTATTATAGATTATACATACAATAGTTGCCTTTCTTGAGTGCAACAGAAAAAGTCAGCTCTAACGTCCCCTAATTCAAACTGGCTAATGTTCAAGGGGCTCTGCATTGTACACAAAGCGCTTCATGGCAGAGCACCCACCTATCTGAAATCTCGCCTGTCCCTTTACAAACCAGGGAGGGTGCTTAGATCTGCTGATTCCATATGTCTGGTTCAGCCACGCTGTAGACTGACCACTGTGGGTGGGCGTGCTTTCTCACATACTTTGCCAGGTATGTGGAATAAACTACCGCTGAAACTCCGCAATGAAAAGAAACTAATGCCCTTCCGCAAGCAATTAAAAACTGTGCTTTTCCAGCAAGCGTGGGGTGGCCGCTAAATTTTAATCTGATGCATCTTTTTATTGTATAGCTGATCCTAACAAAGCGCTTAGAGACCCCTGGGTTATAGTGCGCTATACAAGTCACAAGAAATAAATAAATAAATAAGTACATTTCTTCTAGAGAGAATTCATCCCAGACCTGATCCCCTTCAACATCTGCCAGTTCTGCAGATCTAATGGAACCATGGGAAGGACAAGACTCACTAGTCAGCTAGTTCTGCATTCATGTGATCACAAGAGGAGTGGGACTAGGCTCCCTTATCAAGCAGTCCTGCACGTGCCTGGGGTATGTAACACATTCAGGGGCATATTCTCAAGGACCTTTCACCGGGTTATCGGCACTTTATTGCAGCCAAAGTCGCGATAAATTTATCGCCCCATTCATAAGCTGGTGCAAACAGCCGATATCACCAGTTTGCTGGCGATAGCATCTGCAAAAAACATCGCCACAGATGACCCCGGCAACTATCGCTAATGAGATGCAGAGTAGGGGTTCCCGAGCAAAAAGCCGCAACAACACCACTCCGTAACATTCTCAACGACCAGCCAGATCAACGATAAGATCTCAAAACATGCGATAAGGTGCGTTAGCAGCAGGAAATTAACACCTGCTCTGACCTGGTGCAAAGTCGGATGACAACCGGCACCAGAAAAGGGAGCCCAGTCCACAGCCACACCTGAAGACCAACAGATTCCATGGAGCCAGTGATCATGCAACTCGGAGCCCCGACAGGGCCACAACACCAACTGCCACCACCCCCAGGACTGCCATCCCCCCTGGACTCCCCATGGCCCCCCCCCCACCACAGAGGCAGCGCGGACAAAGACAGAAGACCCTCAGGAAACGCACCAGCCTCACAGACCTAACACCAGACAATGTCATTGCTCTCTACAGGCTCAAAAGGACAAGCATCCTACGCATCCTGACCATTGCCCACAGGCTGATGGTACCAACACAGCAGACAACCAACACCCCACCTCAGACAAAGCTGCTGGCTGTGCTGCACCTGATGGCCTCTGGTACCTCCCAACCAACAACCACCAGAGTCTGATGAGTCTCACAGCCAGCCCCATCCAAGTTCCTCACACCTGTCCTGGATACCATCATCAGCTTGGTACCCCAGTACCCACACGTCTCCCACAATGGCAGAAACAGCTGTAGACCAAGCAAGGACTATACGCCATAGCTGGATTCCCACATGTGTTGGGGCAATCGACTTCACACATGTCCTACTTGTGCCCCCTGCCGACACTGCACACAATTACCACAACAGAAAGCACACGCATTCCATCAATGTGCAGGCAACAGTGGACCGCTGGGGACTCTTTACCCATGTCGTCACTAACTAGCCAGGCAATGTGCATGATTCCTTTGTCTTCCAACAGTCCATCATTAACCAGCTCTTCCAGGATGGCACCCATGGGAATGCACTGCTCATTGGAAAGTACCACATGAACACACCACACACCTCAACTCCACAATCATGCAACTCACAACTCTGGCAACGCACATGTTACAAAATCACATACAGCATGCCAAACAACATGCCCACCCACCAGACACGACATCACAACTTACTGCGGCAACCTGGACTAGCCATGTACATGAGCCTTCAACGACATGGCACCTCAGCCACACAATAACGGAATGTGGGGAGAGGTGGGAACCAGGCATGTGCGAAGGAGGCAAGTGACCCATGAATGAGAATGTACACAATGCCAATTGTGGCGTAGATGTGCTGGACAGACACTCTGCCACCCTGATCGACAACCTTGCCAACCGCGGACTCAGACAACTCGTCACAACACCCACCCACTCCGCCACCACACACTGGACCCCATCTTCTCAGCAAGCTCCCACGTCTTTTTCAACCGCACCACCGAATTCCACTGGACCGGCCACCGCTCTATCCACTTCACCTTCCGGAAACCCACCACACATCACCGCTCCCAGCAGATGTCTCGCCACCGCTGGAGCAAAGTCACCGTGGACCAGCTACCCACCGCCCTCCCCCTGAGCCCACCCGCAGACCTGACCGACCCCGATGCCGCAGCCCATATCCTCAGACAGTGGATCAACGACTGCGCCAACACCCTTGCCCCGCTCAAGAAGCCCTCCAACACCCACACCAGCAAGAGAGCCAGCTGGTTCACTGAAGACCTCCAGGTCTCCAAGCGTACTTGCTAAAAACTCGAAAAAAACTGGTTCCGTGAACGAACACCGGAAAGCTACACAGCCCACAAGAACACCACCCACAGACACCACCACCTCATCAGATCCGCCAAAAGGACCTCCTTCAAAGTCCGCCTAGACAACAACGCACAGAACAGCAAAGAGCTATTCAACATCGTGAAGGAACTCTCCAACCACAGCTCCAATACCAACGACATCCCACCGTCACAAGACATGTGCGACTCGCTGGCCACCTTCTTCCATCGCAAGATCGCAGACATCCACGACAGCTTCGATGCTGCCACCACCCCGGTAACCACTGAGACCCCCGCTTCCACGACCACCACCCACACCAACCGCCTGCTCACCTGGACCAACATCAACGACACCATCAAGATCATGAACACCATCCACTCCGGAGCCCCGGAAGCCTCCTGCCCACACCACATCTTCAACAAAGCCAGCAGCACTATCGCACCCCATCTCTGGAAAACCATCAACATCCCCTTCGAGACAGCGACCTTCCTGGAGAGCTGGAAGCACGCAGAGATCAACCCCTTACTCAAGAAATCCAAGGTGGATTCCAAGGACCTCAAGAACTTCTTACCCATCTCCCTGCTCCCGTTCCCGGCGAAGATCATCGAAAAGGCCGTCAACAAACAACTGACCAGCTTCCTCGGGGAGAACAGCATCCTGGACCCATCCCAGTCTGGGTTCCGCAGCAACCACAGCACCAAAACTGCCCTCATCGCCGCCACCGATGACATCAGGACCCTGCTTGACAACGGAGAAACCACGGCCCTCATCCTCCTGGACTTGTCAGCCGCCTTCAACACGGTCTGCCACCGCACACTACGAACACGCCTCTACGACACCGGAATCCAAGAGAAGGCCCTGGACTGGACCACCTCCTTCCTCTCCGGCAGAACGCAGAGCGTCTGCCTCCCCCCCTTGCGCTCCGAAGCCACCGAGATAATCTGCGGCGTACCCCAAGACTCATCCCTCAGCCCAACGTTGTTCAATGTCTACATGCCACCGCTCGCCCACGTCGCACGACGGCATGACCTCAACATCATCTCCTACGCCGACGACACCCAGCTGATCCTCTCCCTCACCAAAGACCCCCACACCACCAAAACCAACCTCCACAAAGGAATAAAGGCCATGGCCGACTGGATGAGAAATAGCCGACTGAAGCTGAACTCGGACAAGACGGAGGTCCTCATCCTCGGATCCACCCCCTCAGCCTGGCACGACTCCTGGTGGCCGACTGCACTAGGAGCACCCCCACATCCACCGACCATGCTCACAACCTAGGGGTCATCCTCGACTCCACCCTTTCCATGACGAAGCAGGTCAACGCCGTCTCCTCCTCCTGCTTCAACACCCTCCACTTGCTTTGCAGGATCTTCAATTGGATTCCCACCGAAAACAAGAAGGACGGTCACCCAGGCCCTCGTCAGCAGTAGACTGGACTAGGGAAACGCACTCTATGCAGGATCCCCGGCCAAACTCCTGAAATGGCTCCAACGCATCCAGAACGCCTGTGCATGCCTGATCCTCGACATTCCCCACCGCAGCCACATCACACCCCACTTGAGAGACCTGCACTGGCTCCCCATCAACAAGAGGATAACCTTCAAACTCCTCACTCACGCACACAAGGCACTCCACAACACCGGACCAGTGCACCTCAACAGCCGAATCAGCCTCTACACCCCCAACCGCCAGCTCCGCTCCGCAGACCGCACCCTCACCACCATCCCCCGCATCCGAAGAGTGACCGCTGGTGGCAGATCATTCTCCCACCTCGCCACCAAGACATGGAACACTCTCCCCATCCACCTGCGGCAGACCAAAGACCTTCTAACCTTCAGGAGACTTCTCAAGACCTGGCTCTTCGAACAGTAGCAGCTTCCCCCCCAGCACCTTGAGACCCTCACGGGTATGTAGTGTGCTTTATAAATGCTATGATTGATTGATTGATTGATTGACAGACTGCAGTATCCATGTCTACATGCACTGCTGGTGTTTGGAATGTAGTGAACAGTGGAGGCAACCACGTCACCCCAGCTAGTGGGGAAGATCGCGAAAATTTAGCTTGTGATGTCCCCCCCTGTAAGCGTGTGCAGATTGGGTTGGCCCGGAGTACGCCAGGCCAGCGTAGGGGTGTGAATAAAAAGCACGTAGCTCTGGGCGTGGTTCTCTACTGGAATGCCCAACGTGTCTGCCAGGGCAGTGCCTCCCACCCCGCTGTGGTAAATATTTCATTACCGGTACTATTTTTTATGCGGTAAAGTCTAGTAAGAATAACTCAGTAAATATAAGAGGCAGAATCCGTGGTATTAGAGGTTCTAAAAGGCTTTATTCCTCTATAAAGGAATTACAGTTCGAACTGTAGGCTTCAAATTCCATCACCACGAAGGTTCAGGAAGGGAAGGCAATACATTATTGACAAGTAATGATATTTATATGAAAAGTATTACATTAAGACAGATGCAAGAGGCGTAACAGCTGATAATACAGATAATGATACACATACGTAATGAAAAAAGGCGTAAACATAGGCGTAACTAAATACGTCATTAAACATGATGTCACAAGTGGGTGGATCCATAAGAGAATCCTGCAATGTCAGCAGAAATACTTGGCAGAGATGCACGCGCAGCCGCATGACGTGTGATTGACGTGCAACTAGAGGGTGAAGGAGACTTGACATTTAGCTCTACATGTGGAGACAGAAGTCTGAGGGGTCATGTCAACCTAATCCCAAATCATATCTAATATCTTATGTTTAAAGAACTGTATTATCCAAAAGGAAAGGTCTCTCGGACGGAATCTATTCTGTACTGACTGTTAGTGTGTGTACAAGCGTCTAAATGTCTACATGAGATGCGAGGGGGCAGGAATCTTCCATGGTAACAGGGGCTATGAATTACTTGCATGAGGACAGTGAGGCCTGGCCCTTTGCACGGTAGCTGGAAGAATGTTTACCTAAACTACTAGACAGGAATGCATCGGATGAGGAGCGGAGCAGATAATCTTGAAGGTGAAATACAGTTTTTGGCAGGCAACAGGCTGGATCAGGCACCGTTAGCCGCGCAGGGAGTAGGACAAAGTTCATGGATACAGATGCAGGTTCGGACTGGAGCTTTCAGAGGCAGAAGGCAGGAAAAGGCTTAATGGCAGAATTCAGGGCCTACTCACCTGAATCTGTAAAATGTGGAAAGTGAACCACATAAAGTCGGTGGCCTTTCATACTTAGGAATGGAATATCTGACCTATTCATGGCGGATCTGAAAGAGGACATGTTGACGGTGGACGCACATGTATTGGCGTCTTCATAACTGGAACTGGAGGGAACATACATGTATTTGTAACATGCACATGGAGCCGTTGGGGTCTACGATAGGGGACATAACTGATCACAAAATTCATATTTCCTCATTCCCTCCTTGTCCCCTACGGACCCTCAGGAGATATCGATCTTCATCAATCCATCGATCTGGTCATATAGCATCATTTGTTCTTCTTTCTTCTTCCGGGATCTTGAACGAAAACTTGGATGCGGGATACACGATGTGGCACACAGACCACAAATCGCTGGCCCACATTGTAGACATAAGCAGCAACTGAATAGTATGAGAAAGCCAATACCTAGGAAGGATAGGATCCTCCATCCCCAGGCTGACAACACGCTCCAGAACCAACCGGACCAAGTCCAGGTGCCTGGACTCTGGTGTATCTGGCTTATAATCTTATGAAGGCGAGTTATGGCTTTATATACTGACGGCGAGTTTTCTGGTATGAAAACACAGCAACTTGATCCGATGACCCTACAAGCTCCGCCCCTATCGGCCAGGATGACGTCAAGGACAAGACGATTTTGAAGCACAACAATCCGCATCGCAGACTGCTCTTCTGTTAAATTTCCTAAGGCGGAAGTAGTCTCGTTCACTACTGCTTCAAGGGTTCTAGTTAATCTACGTATCAGCTTACTATTAGTGACTGTACCTATATATGGAAAGAAACCTTTATTGAAATCTGTGTATTGTTCCCATGCCGTTTCAGTGTAATCGACAATCGGGAGATCTCTCTGCTGTCTATTGTGTACTAAATGGGTATTTCTGTGATAATCAGGAGGGGCTAGGAAAACAGGTGGCAGAAGGAATGCTATGTAACAGGTACCATCCCAATCTAGAGGTAGACGTATATATGCGGTCTGGCCACATATGAAGTAGGAATGACGGGAAGCTCTAAATGTAGACTTGCCTTGATCACTGAATTTTATTACAGTGGTGCATTTACTATGGCCCATGTGTATGGAACCATTCTTTCTTACACATAATTCCCCTTTAACTGGGAATACTGACATAACGGATAAGATTGGCGTAGCTTCGGATTCAACATTCAAAATCAGGAGGTTAAGTGTAAAATTACCTAATCCATATACTTCATTTTCTAGATCAGTTCCTGTTCTTTTGGGAAGTCCCTCCTTGTTAGGGTAGCAGACTTTAAGCAAAACTAGGTTCAGGTTTCCCCATACCCAGTTGTCTTGATAAACCACTGAATTTGAATCTAGGGAATTAATCAAACTAAACCATGCTCCACAGGAGCCATTGTGTGTAAACGGATACGGAAAGAGGGGCAAAACTCCCTTATAGTTCTGATAGGGAGGGAGTCGGCCACATATCCAACAATTTGTAGCATTGCTGGTCTGATGGGAATGATGTAACATACTAATGAAAGTGTTGTTGCGCAGCGCAAATCTATAAGACAACTCATGCGGAGGTAATTCGCTAAAAGAATGTTCTGCGGTAACATTGTAAGCATGCTTAGAAATAGGGTAATACATATGTAACAATACACTAGAAATGATGATCAAAAGACTTAGAAAAAACAAAATTAATAATGTAACTGTGCAGTGACTACGAAGCGATTTACAGTACGTATGTTTTTTAAGCTTTATCTGTCTATTTCTCTCTCTATTTCGGTCTAGAGGATACATGTCAGAGACAAATTCAACCGATTCACCTTGGAGAGGACTTAAACAATCAAATTGTCTGACTTGCTAGACCTTAGTTTCAGTTTATAGAGTTCATTTTTTGTCTGTTCAACCAAGGGGAGCTTTGAGTCTGTCTGTGAGGGAATGCAGGGCTGAGTGTTCACATCGGACGGTAGTCCATAAAATTTCTTGATATGACTCGAGTGTAACCACCCTTTACGTCCCTCAACCTTCACGGCTGTCCTTGTTGTCAGCAAGACGAGTTTGGGCGATTTCCACCTGGGCTCCAACTGGGTCTTCCGGTCGAAGTTCCTCACAAGAACCAGATCACCTGGAACCACGTCATGGGGCTTCACCTCAGTGTTATCGGGAAAAGCTGCAGCTACCTGTGAACGACAAGATTGTAGTGCAGACATCAAGGAAGCCAGGTAATCTGTCAGCATATTACAGTCAACATCAGTGATTTTGCGAGGTATAGGCGTCCCCCACATATTTGGTGGTCTACCGAAGATCACCTCGTACGGGGATAGCCCTGTTCGAGAATGTGCTACCATTCTCATATAAAAGAGCGCAACTGGTAAGGCTACTATCCAATCGACACCTTTTTCTCTACATATTTTGGACAATCTAATTTTCAGAGTTTGATTATGACGTTCCACAAGACCTGCTGCCTCGGGATGTCGAACACAGTGGAATTTCCATTGGTAACCTAACAGAAGTGAAACGTGTTTCATTAGTTCAGATGAGAATGGCTGGCCGTTATCTGAGTACACGACACGTGGTAAACCGAATCGTGGGAAGAATTCTCGAACTAGCTGTTTGGCAGTAGTCGGGGCAGTGTAATCTGAAACCGGGTAGGCTTCTGTCCAACGGGAAAGAGCACAGACAACTACGAGAACATATTTGAATCCTCGACATCGTTCCATCTGGATATAATCCATCTGGAGGACTTCAAAAGCATGATCGGAAGGTTGAAATCTACCCTGCTCTACGGGGATGCTTTTACCTGGATTAAACTGACAACATATCATACAGGTACGTACTTTCTGTTTGGCTGCTGCTCGCAAGTGTTTGTTGAACCAAATGTGTTGAATACTGTCTAGCATAGCTTTTTCTCCTAGGTGCGCTGGACTATGTATTGTGTTAATGATGACTTGAACCATGGAGTCGGGAAGAAACCATATAGATTTTTCCTTCGTCATCCATCCTTGATCCGTTTGGATCCCTCCTAATTCAGTCCATTTCTTTATTTCTTCTGGTGTAGCATGTGTCTGTATGTCAATTACATCAAGGGCGGGATCCTTAACTGTCATGCAATGTGTTGGTGTCGGAACTATTGTCTTTGTCGTGTCAGTTGTATGGGTCTGATTCTGAGCAGTCTGTTTAGCTGTTCTGTCAGCTAGGTCATTACCCTGAGAAATGATATCGGTAACTTTTGTATGGGCTTTGCATTTCATAATCGATATTGCAATAGGTAGATGAATCGCGTCTAATAGGGCTTGAATGAGGGGTCCGTGTTGGATGTGGGCACCGTGAGAAGTTATATAACCTCTCTCTCGCCACAGTACGCCGAAGTCATGGACGACTCCGAATGCATAACGTGAATCTGTGTATATGTTGACTTTCTTATTTTTGGCTTGAATACAGGCTTGTGTCAGAGCGATGAGCTCTGCTGCTTGAGCTGACAAAGTGTTAATACAATTTGTTTCAATGACTTCAGTGTCTGTTGTGACTGCGTAAGCGGCCACTAACTCTCCTGTACTTGTTCTCATACATGAACCATCTACATACAATGTCAGGTCTGGATCTGATAAAGGGATGTCTGTCAAGTCTTGTCTGGGTTTCGTCGTGATAGTAATGACTTCAATACAATCATGTGCTAATGGATCTGTTCCATTTACGGGCAAAAGTGTGGCAGGATTTAACGTATTACAACGTCTGATTTCTATATGTGGCTGAAACAATGTTAATTCATAACCGGTGAGTCTTGCTATAGTCAAGTGTTGTGTTTGTGTGCGGTTCAAGAGAACCTCTACTGCGTGTGGTACTTGTACTGTCAATTGATGTCCTAACACTATGGCATCGCTTTGTCTGATTGCTAAATCTGTTGCTGCCACTGATTTCAGGCACGCAGGAAGAGCCTGAGCTACTGGATCTAATGTACTAGAGAAATAAGCACATGGTTTGTGTGATCCTGCTTGTTCCTGAGTGAGTACTGACAAGGCAGTACCTTCGCGTTCTGTAACAAAGAGTGTAAAAGGCTTACTGTAACATGGTGTTGCTAAAACAGGTGCTTGGCATAAAGCTTTCTTTAAGCTTTCAAAGGCATGTGTATGTTCTTGAGTCCAAGGGAGGACAGTCGATGTGGCTGCCTCCTGTGTTGTCAACTGGATGAGTGGTTTTGCTAGAAATGCATATTGAGGGATCCACTGCCTACAGTATGAAGTGAGACCTATAAAAGCCCGCACCTCCTTTTGTGTCTTTGGTGGTGACATGTTAGCAATTAACTGGATGCGGTCGGGTGTAAGCTGTCTTCCCTCCTTGGACAGCGAGTGCCCAAGGTAAACAACTTGCTGGACACAGAATTGCAGCTTAGAAGGGGACACCGTGTGCCCCTTGTCGGCCAGAAATCTTAAAACCGTCAGTGACGCTTTTTCACATTCAGGTTCGCTTCGGGCGGTGATCAGCAGATCATCGACATATTGAAGCAAGTCAGTGTTAACTGGCATGTGGATACTGTCAAGTTCTCGTTTCAGTGCTTGGCTATAGATGCTGGGGCTTTCTGTAAATCCTTGAGGTGCGCGTGTGAATTTAAAACTTCGTCCATTCAAACTGAATCCGAACAAATATTGACTTTCCGGATCTATTGGGACGCTAAAGAAGGCATTCTTGAGATCAATTACAGTGAAGAACGTTGCTTCTGAGTCAATAGCTGTTAGTAATGAAGAGATATCTGGGACCACAGGGTATTGTGGTACAATACATTTATTTAATTCGCGCAGATCAATAACTAATCGATATACTGGTGATGCTTTTGGATCCGTTCTTTTAAGAATCGGAATTATCGGGGAATTACATACATTGGAGTCGGTTTCTACAACCACTCCTTGTGCAATGAGCTCGTCAATGATTTGCAGCAAAGCCACAACAGCATCTGGTGGTAACTTGTATTGTCGCATTCGTGGTAGTACTACTCCTGTTTTTAGTGTGACTCGATATGGTGTAATGTTCATGCAACCAACATCAGTTGGGCCTTGTGCCCATAGATGTGTAGGTAAATTCTGCAGCCGGTGATCCATGTCTCTGGACACGTAGTGACCTTTGAAATCACGTAAAAATAATCGTACTCCTTCCGGAGAACAACATATTATAGCTCCTAGAGCTTTCAATGTTTTTATACCTAACAAGTTTTCTGGACATGATTTAGTAAGCAATAAATCTGTGGTTCGTGTCAATGGACCAACCGTAAGTGGAAGGGGTTGCGTTACTTCATTAATGATAGGCTTTCCTGAGAATCCAAGGGAAATATTCTGTGAGCCTGAGAGGGGTGCCCCTGGAACTTCACTGCGTCGTATAGTTGTTCTGCTTGCCCCTGTATCAAGTAAAAACTTTCTGTCTTCCCCTAATAGTTCACTATGTACATAAGGTCCCTCTTGATCTACAGGAACCTCGATAAGGGGTAAGCCAACTTCCCTCTCTAGGCTATTTCATGTGTATCGCTGATAATCGGGATAGTCATTTTGTGCATACTGGTACATCTGTTGCGTTGTTGCTTGTGTGGCAGCAATAGGCTGCGCTTGTGGTGGTGCTACGGTCTGTTGTAGAGCTGCCTGTTGCGGAGCTAGTTGTTGCGGAGCTGACCTAGGTTGTGCATGCTGAGGGATTTGTTGTTGATTCTGATCCTGTCTAGGTGGACGTGGTCTTTCCTGTGTTCTACCCGTGGCGATATTATGTTTCAGAACTGGACAATCGTGTATATAATGACCTTGTTGCTTACAATAGTTGCATGTCCCTTTCGTCGGACCTACGGAATCACCTTTTTTATGACCATCAGCTGGAACTGACTGGGCAACAAGCATTTTCATTTTCGTATCTTTCATACGTCTTTGTTCATGTTCTTGTTCTTCTCTAATTCTATTGTGGTGATATTGTAACATCTGTAACATCTGTGACGGGGTGTTACCTTGCCAGGTACTCTCAAATTTCAATACTCTATTCTTAACTTGCGGCAGGGAATTTTCAACTAATTTTGTCACAAACAGATGTGGATATGACTCGCTACTTGCTTTTATGCCACTATTGATACCAAAACATTTTTCAAATCGGGAATAGAAATCACTAGTGTCTTCATCTTGCTTTTGTTTACAGGCTGAGATTGCACCCCAGTCCTCCTTTTTCGTAGTTAATAAACGTGGCAGTACCTGTACTAGTAATCCTGGTAGTGCTGTAGTCTTTTCCCCAAGCCCTGATCCTGCAGCTCGGGCCTTTTCTTCGTTTTCTAATGCTGTCCAATCTATCTTTTGGTCTCCCACCTCCCATTCCTTTTCTTTGAGTTTCTCGTAAACACCGGCAGGCATTAACACTTTCAATATTTTCATAATGTCGGGGTAGGTATACTCTCCCATGAGCAACATGTCTTTTATCTCACGGTGGAAACCTGCTGGATCCTTGTCATGGCTGGGTACTACTTTCTTCATTTCTAATAATTCAATTTTAGTTATAGGCGTGTACACAAACACGCGTGTAAAGTTATTATCTTCACCTCTGATTGGGTGTACTTCGCGTAACGGATTCTGTCTATCTATGTGATACATTTTTCTTCCCATAGTGGGATTTGGAACGTGTTCTGGGTATGCGGAAACTATATACTGGTTTCGAAATTCTAGAATTTCTTTAATCAAATCAGTACCTGACCCTCTCCATTTATCCGTGAGTAGTTCTGTCAATATGTCAGGTAAGGGTCCAGGATCGGAGTGTTGGCTTTTATATAATATGAGGAGGTGTTGAATCATGTATATACCAGCTAAACGCTGTTCGTATGGGGTAAGGTTCAGAAACGTGTGTGCTAGTGCATCATCACTGTATTTGCTGGGACTGTCAGCCCATTGTACTGCTGACCTGGCTAATTCTTGTTCATCCATGGAATCGAGCATATGGTACCCCCTTCGATCTCGGAGTAATTTATCAGCGGTTCGGAATAGGTGTTCAGGGGACCTTGTATTTAACATAGGGGCTTGAAAATGTCTGTTACATTCTGGACGTATCGGACGTATCGGATCATTAAAGCCTCTAGTATTATTATGGGGTCTTCCTCTACCTACGTAAGCTATCGTATCTAATTGTTCTGATTCTTGCTCCTCCTCTCCCTCTGATTCAATTCTGTCTGCTTCTCGTCTTTCGTTATGTATTCGTTCTACTTCCTTGCGGATCTTTCGATACATGGCGATTACACACGCCTGTCTATCATGTTTCTCGTCTGATATGTTCTGACCCCATTTGGCAAGTTTTTGCATGGTATCATGATCTGCCTCAGGCCTGTCTTGGTTCCTGATCACGCAGTTTATGAAAAAACGTAGTAGTTGTCTTTGTACATCCACTTTCTGGTATTCCATAGCTTCGGTAATACTTTCTGGGCCTCGCCCTGTTTGGACAAAGTGATATATATTGTCTAGGTGTTCAACCATTCCTGGTATCGTCATTAAATACAATGTAGCTCGTCGTATACGTAGTGATGATAGTAGCAATCTGTCCTGTTTACCTGGCACTGGATCGTATCTACAATCCACAAGGTGTTCTTTAAACATGTCGGATGTCGCTAGTTGGGGTGTACGTTGGAGTGCTAAATCTCTAAGGGTCTGTTTATTTCGCGGCGGGGTGGCAAACATGTCTGTCGTACCTCCTGTAGCACCATCTGAGGTGCTGGGCAAGAAAGGATTTGTTGGATGTAAGATAGAAATTGTAGATGCGGGAAAAACGGTAGAAACGGACGGACCTGTGGGAATGGGCGTAGGAGTTTGTTGTTGCGGGGATACAGACGGATGATCTTGGCGTTGAGCACCATCGGTGGGCTGTGCGTGTGGCGGAGCATTAGCATATTCAGGAGCTACATCATCTAAATAGGAAGAAAGGAAAATATCTTTTGCTGTTTTGGGATGTGCTTTTATCGGGAGCAATGGGGGTGTCAAGTTTTTCGGTATTTCCGGGGTGGCCTGAGGTAACCCTTCGGCCAAAAGAGGATACATACCATTCATAAGAGTGTTTCGTTGTCTGTCTACTTGTTCTGCTTTTACTCGGGTACCTTCCTCAATTAATAAATTTTCTCGGGTTTTATTCAAATTCTCCCTACCTTTCTCTTCTTGTCTGAGCGCTTTTTCTGTACGTCTATATGATTCTTTACGCCATAATTCAATGGCATCTTTCTGTGACTGTCTGGCTTTCTTTTTCCATAATTCTTCTTCTACTCTCATGATGCAATCTGCATCCCAGGTCCCCGCTGCGGGCCACCTCTGACTTTCTGGCAACTCTTTGGTGTAGTCCACCCATAAATCAAGAAATAACACGGCATCTAGGCCATGCTTATGATACATAAAGTATCCTGGAGTGTCCCTAGGTGGAATGGGAACAGCTTCTTCGAGTACCCCTTTTCTGGTTTTGATCTGTCTTAGTTTTGAAAAGAGCGGCATTTTTAGACCTTATTATTTGAACACACTTAATACAATAAATACAATAATGAACAATCATTCACACCACAATATGTAGAACGTATTAAAACATTTAACATTTAATGAACGATGATAATTAATAGAAAACTAGTTACTGACATAATACTGACACTAAATAATACTGAATTATATGCAAGACATACTAGATATACTGCTAAACAGTACAGATACACTGCTAAAACAGTGCAGACCGGATTTGTGTACCCAAACCCGTCTTGACCGGCACAACCTATGTGCACGTTTAAATGCCTCCCCGGCAATGGTACTCACCGGGTAGCGCGGAACGGAAGGCCTCGGAACTGAACTGAAACTGGACCGGACTGGACTCGACTCGACTCGGAACTTCGGAACCTGGTGGGCCTCTGTATACCTCGGATCTTGCTCTCTCAGCTAGGCTCTGGTCAGGATACTTCGCACTTCTCACCGCCTCGTCTGGGTGTTGATCGCAGCCTCAGTCACCCCCGCTTGGCCGGAGGGAGATACAGGAAATCCTGCAGGTACGCGTTTTTGTCCGTTCAGCTGTGGCAGGAGACCGGGCCTGCAACGCACCTCCGGCGCGTGAGATGAGAAAGTGTCCCTGTTCGGGCGCCAAGTTATGTGGTAAATATTTCATTACCGGTACTATTTTTTATGCGGTAAAGTCTAGTAAGAATAACTCAGTAAATATAAGAGGCAGAATCCGTGGTATTAGAGGTTCTAAAAGGCTTTATTCCTCTATAAAGGAATTACAGTTCGAACTGTAGGCTTCAAATTCCATCACCACGAAGGTTCAGGAAGGGAAGGCAATACATTATTGACAAGTAATGATATTTATATGAAAAGTATTACATTAAGACAGATGCAAGAGGCGTAACAGCTGATAATACAGATAATGATACACATACGTAATGAAAAAAGGCGTAAACATAGGCGTAACTAAATACGTCATTAAACATGATGTCACAAGTGGGTGGATCCATAAGAGAATCCTGCAATGTCAGCAGAAATACTTGGCAGAGATGCACGCGCAGCCGCATGACGTGTGATTGACGTGCAACTAGAGGGTGAAGGAGACTTGACATTTAGCTCTACATGTGGAGACAGAAGTCTGAGGGGTCATGTCAACCTAATCCCAAATCATATCTAATATCTTATGTTTAAAGAACTGTATTATCCAAAAGGAAAGGTCTCTCGGACGGAATCTATTCTGTACTGACTGTTAGTGTGTGTACAAGCGTCTAAATGTCTACATGAGATGCGAGGGAGCAGGAATCTTCCATGGTAACAGGGGCTATGAATTACTTGCATGAGGACAGTGAGGCCTGGCCCTTTGCACGGTAGCTGGAAGAATGTTTACCTAAACTACTAGACAGGAATGCATCGGATGAGGAGCGGAGCAGATAATCTTGAAGGTGAAATACAGTTTTTGGCAGGCAACAGGCTGGATCAGGCACCGTTAGCCGCGCAGGGAGTAGGACAAAGTTCATGGATACAGATGCAGGTTCGGACTGGAGCTTTCAGAGGCAGAAGGCAGGAAAAGGCTTAATGGCAGAATTCAGGGCCTACTCACCTGAATCTGTAAAATGTGGAAAGTGAACCACATAAAGTCGGTGGCCTTTCATACTTAGGAATGGAATATCTGACCTTTTCATGGCGGATCTGAAAGAGGACATGTTGACGGTGGACGCACATGTATTGGCGTCTTCATAACTGGAACTGGAGGGAACATACATGTACTTGTAACATGCACATGGAGCCGTTGGGGTCTACGATAGGGGACATAACTGATCACAAAATTCATATTTCCTCACCGCCACGAGGCTGATGCCGTCGCCATGAGCTGTATTGCCTGCGATCCTGTGTGCCTGCTGCACCCCGGACTGCTGGTCCCCAAACCCGTCTTGCCCGCCCCTGCGCAGCCAGGCCTCACTGCTCACCTGCCGACACCGGCGTGTGTCAAAGAGGGCCCACCACATGCCGGCGCAAGCTCCAAGCCTGAGTCTTGCGACCTTGACCATCTCCTCAGACCATCACGGCTACCGTGACACAGGCCCGCTGTACTCCTTTCTCGTTGACATACTCTTCCGCTGCCTCCGGACTACACTACGGTCAAGTAGGTCACACATGTGGAACTGAGTCTTGATTATGCAATGGCAGAGTACACACTTAATGGTAGATTTTATGTCACTGTACTCCCGTCGATGTGATGGCACCATCTCTGTGCCTAGCATCCGAACGACACCTTTCTGTGGTCCCTTGCTGACTACTGCCTTCGGCCTACACTGAGGTTGAGTAGGTCACACACTTGGAACTGAGTCTTGATTTGTGTATGGCAAAGTTCATATCATTGCACCCAGAGAGGGGAGTAGGAGGAAGATTGGTTCAGTCCGGAGGAAAAAAGGATCATCGTTACGGAGGTGATCGAACACTGCCAACAATTGCTCTGGTGTCACTAACTCTGTGAATCGTGAGCCAACGACATGTGGCTGTGGGCCCCTGCTGACTGCTGCCTCCGGCCCACACTGCGGTCGAGTAGGTCACACATTGGGAAATCAGTCTTGATTTATTTATTGCAGATTTTATATCATTGTACTGGCCTCAGCACAGATTGCGTCCCCATACAGCTCTGGTGCCACTAAGTCTGTTCCCCGGCATTCATGGACACTTTCTGGTTGAACTTTGGTGGCGACTGAGTCTATGGACTGGGGGCTGTCTTCATCATCATGTTGGTGATACTGACTTTGTGGCAAAAACGAGGCTGTAGCATTTCACTCCTCCATTTGCCGCTATCGGCCGGCTTCTGTCCTCTGCATCATGCCCTGGAGGACACCTTCCACTGTCCCCCGTAACCCTCCGCTACATTCACCATTCGACATCGACGAGGACCCGCTCAGCTCGCATGGCCTATCTCATTGCACCGCAAGTCACCGTCCTGTGGCGGTGTGCCTGTGCCGGCAGCAGTGCATCTGGGGCCACTAACTCTGTGCAGCTCAAGTCATGGACCCTGTCTGATAGAATGTTGGATGGCCTCTGGCTCGATGGACTGGGGGTCAACAACGCGTTGTGTCTGTGGCCCTGCGCTGTCCGCTACCTCCTACCTCAAGTGCGGTCCACCTGGGCTCTCACATCAAATCGAGTTCTGACCTGCCCGGACATCGCATCACCGCAGGATGCACACGCCACCACCACCAGGACCAACTCCAAACAACAGGTGCCATAGTCACACCTGTTGTGGGTGCCATCATCAGCTTGAAACCCTGCTCAGCTCTTCAGGTGCCACTTATTCAGTGCAGCACAACTCACGGACCATTCTGGTTGCATTTTGGGTGAACACTGTACTTTCTCAGCTACCACCTTGATGTTTCACAGTTGTTTATGTTTTGCTGGTGTTTTCTGTTTCTGCTTTAATTGTGATCACTGTACAAGTTGTTGCCAGCACCAATGACTCCATGAGGGCTGGCTTACACTCACCCCACACACATCCAGCACAAGCGTCACTGTACATGTGACCCTGGCAATAAATGTGTCGAGTGCACGTGCCTGTAGCCAGTTCAACGAACTATCTGAGTGTGTCCGTGTGCTCATGATGTATGCATTAGAGCCCCGGGCCCTACAACATTACCTTGTGCCTTGTTCAGCGGATGCAGCCATGTAACCGCAGGCAGCGGGTGAGACCTTGCACATGTAGCTTGGTTGTCCCCTACTCAATATGTAAGAGGAGTGGACTGGGCTGGCGTATGCCAGTCCAGCATGGGGTGTGGATGATTGTCCCGTGGCTCTGGGTGTGGTTCATTACTGGAAATGTGCAAAGGCATGTGTCTATGTTGCAGTGTGGGTCTCCGTTGGGGAGTGTAGGTGGTCCCTGATGGTACTTAGACACCCACGTATGTGATCTAATTCGGCTTCCATGAGGTCGAACCCCACCCGTACCTGTTCGGCCAACCCCTTCTGGCAGTCTGACACCTGGCCTTGGAATGCGATGTGTGCTTCGGTAGACTGCTGGGAGCCAGCCGAGGTGGTGGGTGCATCCAGCTGTGTGGTTTGTGCAGGGGGTGGGAGTATCGTCGATGCAACTGGGCTGCCCTGCTCCTGGAGGATCGATTGCCTAAGATGTCCATGAACTGTTGTAGGGCGTCGATGTCGGAAGTGTGGAGGTCCTCTACAGCATCACTGTAGAGTTGTCTGGTCTGCTCTGCTGGAGGTGTTGTTTGTCCCTCTTCATTGTGAAGGGGAGATTTTTGTTGACATTTTGTTGGCACGTATGTTGATGCATTGTTCAAGTTTACATACGGACTGCATGACAATGTACATTGTGACTGTTTGGGAGGAGCGGACTATTTGATGTGGGACAGTGGACATTTGGACTACATGACGTAGGTGAGGTTGTACACGTACATTTTCATCTCATAGTTTCCTGCTATGTCAGATGTGATTGTGGGTGTGCGGTGTGCTACACGTCGTTGTGCATGTGTGCCATTGTGCCCGTCACCCCTGTACCCCCAGTCCCTGTTGGTTACTCACCCTGTTGATGTTGTGTCAGGTCATGTCGAGCAGTGTCCAGACTCCCGACTCCTTGCACCGTCTCCACACTGATGACTGTGGCCATCATTTGCTCCAGCTCCTCCTGTGGCACAGGACTCCCACCTCCAGTCATCGTTGCTGCCTTCCTGTTGGCAGCAGGTTTCTGCCAGGTTTGGCTCTTCACATCATGCCAGCGCATCTTGGCCTCCTCGACACTCCGACTGCATTCACGATGGAATGCCATTTTTCCGTCTGTGTTGCCAATGACACGGTGGAGGTGACGGACAGTTGTTAGTGTTCTGACATCTCTGTGACGAAGATCCGGTTGTCCTGCGGACGGTCCCCCGTCTTCCTCTTCTCCTTGGCCTTCCCCGACCCCGAGGTTTCTTGCTGGTGGTCTGTGGGGCTTGTGGGGTTCGCATTGACCTGGGCACTCGATCAACGCAATTTATTTTGTTTTTGGTGTGTTTTTCTTGTTCTGCTTTAATAGTTCTTTTTCCCGCATGACACGCGGGAATCAAAGGCCTGTCGCCGGTTATCGCAGATTTTTGTATCGCGATTGGCCCCATCGCAACTTTTTTCGCGTTCGTGTTTCGCATTTTTGCGGCGGCGCGTTGATTTTTTTTTTTTTTAAATATCTTTTTATTAACAACAAAATATGCAGCATTACAGTGGTCATGACACATGCATAGCACCGACATAGACGGAATACAAGTTGGGCATATGAGACAGTGAGCATTGCATTGATGGCAGCTAGGTCAAAGTTACCCCCAGTCGCGGCACATTAAAGAGGTGATTCTCGACCCCGGTAAGGAACAGGGGGACCCACCACCCAGTATATCGGCTAGGTTGCTCCAGGCGCTCAGGACGACGCCCCAACTCCAAAACTGTCTAGTATGGCCTGTCTTTCTCGTCGGAGTTCTATTGTGGGAGAAATGCAAATGTCCCCCCGATTTTTATTCCATCGTCCCCATTTGTGATCCCACTTTGCAGGGCAGCCTCGACCTTTATAGACTGTTTTCTCCGCCACCATCGAGAAATCCATATCATTGGCCCATGCGCGCAGCGGTGGAACAGCAGCCACACCCCACTTCTGAGCAATATTCCTTTTAGCTGTGGCCCAACCCAACACCGCCCACTCCTGCTCCGCTTGGGTGAGGTCGGTATCATCCCACACATTGAGAAGGCCGTCGCATTGATTTTAACGCAGTCATTTGACGCATTATCTTGGGACTATCGCATGGTGACGCCGGGTTGAGAATACTACGTTAACACGGCGTTGTTACCCGCGATAGACTGCGATATGCTAAGTTGAGTTAAGCTAATTTTGCGATGATTATCACACGATCTTGAGAATATCCCCCTCAGTCTTCTAATTGAACACTAGAATGCTGGAGGTTTCGGTGAAGAGAGTGATGTGAAGAATGGTAAATACTGCCTAGTATGGGCTTTGCCCTCCAACATTACAACAATTTTATTTCTATTATTTTTAATTTAGAACATTTTCAATTAATCGTTGGAAAGTGTGCACAACATTTTAATCCTTCTCCATTGGGTTATGCTTGTCATTACCTACCCTCGCTCATGTTATTAGGTGTTCATGCTATGTCACTCTGACATTTAGCATTTATTATAAACTTTCTTAGGACATCAGCATGTTAGGAGCTCCATCAAAATGGCAGCAGCTACACGCATTGCATTGTCCATCTGACTTCAATATTCTTATGCCCTAATCAACAGTCTGTGTTTTTCCTTTCAAGGGACTACACGAGGATGTGATAGCCGGAAGGGAGGGGAGGCTGTCGCTCCCTCCTCACATGACTCTTGCTGCCACTGTCGTTCAAAGACAGGTGGTTCAGTGGGAAGAGTGACGTGAAAGCCTCACCAGCTCTTGCCTCTCTCTCAGTCTTGTCAAATTTCAGGAGCAAAACATTTGGAAAGGCAGAGTGGGAGCTGGGGGATGTGAGGCACATGCATCCACATCTGTGACACCCACTCTCAGTGGATGTCGGTTGGTGTTGGGACGAAATAGGTAAAACGTGCACAGCTTCAGTAACAAGCAGCTCTAGAAGGAGTAAAGGGAATTCTACTACACACTTTGGATTGCCTTGTAGGACATGTGCTTTTTGGGAGGGACACTTTAATAGGGCATTCTTCTGTCCTAGGATGGAATGTTCTAATTTTTTGGCTTAGGCCAATGCTGCTAGCAATTTAGTTGAGGGCTGTCAGGCTGCAACGCTGTCATTCCAAATGGCTTAGTACTTCATGGCGGTGCATCGTGACAACAATGTCAAAGCAAGACCAGTTGACTTTGCCAATGCTGTCACAGCACCACTATTGCCTTTGCCAATGCCTGCAAATTGTGCCAGCATTTCCAAAGCCATTAGCAATGCCCGGCATATTGGAAATGCATTGTCTGCTCTTCTAAGATGGCCATCATGCTGCTTGCAGACACAATGTGGCAACAGCTGTCGGCCACGTTGGAACGCTATTTTGTATACTTCCAAGATGGCTACCATGTTGAATCACAAAACAAAACACTACACCACGCTACACAGTGTTCAATCATCTTTGGTAACCAAAGTCAACAACCGGTGGGTAGCAGGAGAGGGGAGGCAGGGCAGAGGAGGGGGAAGAGTGATGCAAGGGAGGTGAAAAAGAGTGAGTGCAACACTGAGAAACAGCAGTGTCCAAGGGATGAGAAAAAAGATTATTGTATGATGAGACAGAGCAGGAGAAAACGGAAAGAGCACAAGCGCACACACCATTGACAAAGAGCGAGAGAGAGAGAAACACAAACAGAGAGACAGAGAAAGAAGTGTAACATGCACTCTTATGGAGTGCTAAATCAGACATGATGATAAAAAAAGACGAAATAGTTCCCTGATGCCAGCAGTGGAAGTTTATACTTAATCAAAAACAAGGTGCTCCCTAAATGCTCCAGCGATAGGATAGACACAAAAATAGAAAGGAAAACTGATTCAGGATCAGAGAAAGATTGGACTGGACAAGAATTGTACTATCATAAGCAAGGGGCTGACCCAAAGCTTACTGTATGTAGGGGCAGATTTACTAGAATTTTGTATCGGGTTGCATCACTTTTGCTGCAAATGCATTTTTGGTATTTATTAAGCCATACAAAGTAATGCAACATAGCACATAGTGCTGCGTTGCGTTACCTGCTAAGGGAAGGCGTTCCATGAGTGGAGCATTGGTGTTCCCATGCATCCACCCATGGATTGTGGTGCATTCCCAGATTTACTAAAGCTAGCAAACCTGGGAATGTGTCAAAATGTTAGGCCTTCCCCAGTGAGGCGAGTAAGAAGAAATATGAGTATTTCTCCTTGTTACTTCTAATTTCTATGTGCTGCGATCTGGAGCACACATAGAAAGAGGAATATGCCTCAGAGGATTGCTTTTGTGCAGGAAAGTATCCCTCTCTGCACTAAAACAATCCTGCCCATAACACAGACACCCTTACACCACCTTGCAAGGGTGTCTGCGTCGGCACTAGGCAGCCTCCTTGCGCCACTGCAGGGAGAGAGGTGAGAGTGCCATATCTTAGTAGACATGGCGATTTTCAGCTCTATCCCGTTCATGCAACGGAGCAATTTGCCTTGGTGCACTGCATTGCATGAATTTTAAGTAAATCTGCCCCGTAGTACTGTACTCATTTGTTTTTTGCCTCAACAGAGAGTTGAAGCTATCTGTGGTCATTTATTTCTGCAACAGACAGTTGAAACTGTCTGTAGTGATACCACAAACACAACAGTGCACATTTGCGATTTTCCCTGGGGAATTTTTCTTCCTGATTCCAAGTTCTGTAGATCAGAATGATGAATAACATTCAGCATCAGTCTAACCACTTGGTGTGTTTTCCCCCCGCCCAGGATGCTAATCTTGGAATCAGGACCTCCCCCCTAAGCAAATTTTACAAGGTATCATCAAGCTAAACCTGATAGAAAAAGACTTTGGGTCCAGTCTAAGCAATAATTGCTCAGGATTTGGAATGCCAAATCAGGTGAAAACACCAATTTGAAGGCAATTAGAGATTTACTGCCCACTTCAGTTAGTGGAGTAGGTGGTGATTTGACAGGACTTTGATAAACTCTCTTAGGATAGTTGGACAAAGCCTGGCCATGCCAGGGATAACACCACAAATACTGAATTCTGCTGAAACAAGTTATCTGGTGCCCATGAACAAATGCCCAATGAGCTGCTGTTTTCAAGCCTACATGTGCTATTCTCACACATATGAAGCCCTCCGACTTAGACAACATACAGGTAGCGTAAGTCTGAGGAATGGCAGATGCACTGCTGTCCCCGGGACCACAAAGTAGTGCTGATCACGGTACTCATATCTGACTTACCTAATTATGTTTGAGGAGCAATGCTTATTTGCTCCCTAACACTGGGTAATACCATTGCATCTTGTTCTCAGGATAAAACCAATAAGAATTACTCCAGGTGGCAAATTATCTACCTTGTCTTCAGGTTCCTCGCCTGCAAGCTTTGCCTATCTACCACTACAAGATGTTGACATTCTCAAATGCAAGTCACGTCTCACCCCTGGCATGTACTCAACCTGGCCGTAGACTCAATTATATGGCCAAATTCTCAATACCGCCATCACTTCAGCAGGGGTTCCTGAAGTCTTGAAGCCCACTGAGGTCACATTCCTACTGAAAAACACCATCAGCCGTTCCTTTGGTGAGGCTAAATTTAAAACTATTTCTTTGCTTCCAGATGCTACAAAGACACTGGAAAAGTAGATACATTCTCAACTTTCAGATTGTTTTGAATCCAATTCCCTTCTTGACGCTTTCCCAATTTGGATATGGTCCCTTACATAGCATAGAACCAGTTCTGTTCTCTGTATCTGAACACATTAGAGCCACCCTAGATCAGGTTGACTCTGTGTCACTGGTACTATCAGCTTTCAACATGGTCTTGCATTCCATTCTGTTGCGGAAGCTCTTTGATCTTGGAATATGTGGTACAACCCCAAACTGGCTTTGTTCTTTCCTTTCTAGCTTGGCTCTGGTCATTATGCTATCAACGTCCACTGCCCTTCTCCTTTTCTCAGGGACAATTCAGTGTTCCTCAGAGGTTCTCTGTCAGCCCAACTCTTTTTAATATATATATGTATGGCCCCGCTGGCTGGCCTGCATCAAGACTTTGGGCTTGTCCTTTCATACGCAGAAACACCCAGACAATCCTGAAGCTACCCTCTAAGCAATACCTCTTAGCCATCACTAGCTGGATAATCAAGAGTGGCCTCAAACTAACCTTGGACAAAATTAAAGATCTTATTATGGGAAATATTAATTCTGTTTTTTATTCCTTCTCCTCCCAAACACCACTCCACCCCACCACTCCCGTCCGGTAGCAGCCACTAATGCATGCCACCAAGATACTGTTGAGTCCTTATAGGTGGTCATTGTTTTGCCATCCTTGTAGCAAATCTTTGGAACAAGTTGCCACTAACACACAGAAAAGCCCCATACACAACATACACAACATTTATTCAGGAAAAACATAAACCCTGGTGTTAGAAATGGGGGTTTCTGGTTGGCAATAGCTTGCACCTTTGTCCATATAGGGACCCTTCCTACTAGTCAGGATAAGGGGGATATCTTTCTATAATAACCCCTGCTCACCCCCTTGGTAGCTTGGCATGAGCAGTCAGGCTTATATCAGAGGCAATGTGTAAAGCATTTGCACATAACACACAGTAATACAGTTAAAACACTACAAAAGGGCAGTACACCAGGTTTAGAAAAATATCCAATATTTATGTCTACAAACAAGACCAAAACGTTAAGAAGTCCAACATACAATAATCAAAATCTGTACTCTGCAAGTATCTCCCACCGGTGCTACCGCGATGTTTAAAACAACCAATTCCGACCGCGTCAGTGCGGATCGGCGTCAGAAGACCTGTAAACAGTACCTTTTCATTGTGCCAGCTTACTGCAGCGGTGTGTTCCGGCAGCGGCGGTCGTGGAGGCTGTGGTGTGAGCGGAGGGGTGCGGTGCAGTGTGTGGTGCCCTCATGTCGTGGTGGGTGAAGGAAGCAGCTTGATGGCTGTTGTCCAGCGGCACTGGTGAGACCAGAGCTGCTGTGAAAAGCGGGGCGGTGTTTGTTGCGGTGCTGACGGTCAAGGGGCAAGCTTCGGTGGCCATCTAGGATCAGAGGTTGATGGGGCTGGTGTCGGGCTGCAGCTGCGGTGTGGGAAGGTGCAGTGCTGCGTGTAGCTTACGAGCGGTGCCCTTAGACCATGGTTCAGACCACAGCGGCGATGTCAGCTGGCCACAAAGCCGTCGAGGAGACCAGGGTTGCGGACTGAAGCGAAGCGGTTTGGAGTGCAGTGCCCACAGGTCAAGGTGCAAGCAGCAGCTTGGTGGCATCGGTGGTCGGCGGCGTTGCTGAGACCAGGGTTGTGGTGCGATGTGCGACAATACCCTATGCTGTGCCTTCCGGTCACATAACCGCAGGCGGTCTTGGTGACAGTGTAGGAGAGTAGGGTCTGCAATCCTATGATCACCCAGATTTTTTGCTTTTGCTTCATTGGTTTACGACTTTCCCCGGCTGCGGGCCTGCCAATCAGACCCACAGCCTAGCTGTTCTCTCTCGAAATTAACACACATGTACATTAGGTGCATCCACTAATTGGAACTGGGCCGCCTTATCAGTCCCTGTATCAGCATACCACAGGTATCCAGGGCATCGGTGTACCCAGGGCCTACCAGGGGCTGCAGCATGTATTGTGCCACCCCTGGATGGCCGCCCAAATCTGACACAACTGGCTGCACGACAGCTGGGGCAAGGTGGTGTAATCACCCGTTGCTGTAGGTGTAGTATTCCTATACCTAACCCTAAAATGGACGCATGGATTCCTGTCAGTCACTCCTATGGCAGGCCTTATCAGTCCTGAAGGCAGAGTGCTGGGAATCATGTGAGATGGTGCTCTGGCGCGAGCTAAGCCCGTCGAGGGCTTGCGGAACCAAATCCTAATAGCCGTTCCATGGTGACGCGGGCCAACTACCTTAAAGCGCATTATAATCCTCGCGGTTATTTGCTAACTTTGGCATCGCATCACCCAAACATGTCGAGTAAGGTGTCATACGAATTGGAATACGAACCCCTCGCCAGTTCTGGCGACGGGGTTAGCATTCCACCCTTCTAGAGGGACACGACATGGAAGTAACCTTGAACCCCGGTTAAAAGTTGACTCAAGCCTCAGCATCACAAAATGGATGCTGCCACCAGACACAAGTCTGACCTCCTGCTGCTGGGAGACCTTCCAGCGAGGGGAGCTTGGACAAAGGGTTTCCTGCCAAGGGCGGTGTTAGCACCATCCCAGACAGGGTTTGTGTATCCCAGGTAGGCAGGGCTGAAAGGAAGGTGATTGCAAGGGGCACCCCGGTGCTCACTGTGCATAGCCCGGCTCAAACCAGTTTCGGGGGCTGTTCTGCTCGATTTTCCCGGCCTTCTTGTGTGGCACAATGATAGAATGTGACTTCAGTCTCTTATCATTCAAGTCTAAGGGTTAGAGTAGTGAATGGAGCCTATTTACTAGGCACTTCGACATGATTCTGTGCTCTTCCCCATAGATCAGGGCTCGCACACATAGCCTAGGGGATAGATTCGTTAGTATTAGGGATAACCTGTCCTGTAGTGAGGGTATTTCATGGAGCCGTGCTGAATTCAGGCCTGGTAGGCCTCAAACGGGAGAGACTCCATCTTTCTTTCTGCTCCGGCAGCTTGGGATGCTTCTAGGTCAAATGTAATGTTTTAGTTATGAGGTGTTATTCGCTTGGAGAGAACCGGTTCAGGCCGGCCCTTATCGAAGGATTGTATTTTTCTTCATGCCGAAGACACTACATCAGGCCGGCCGGCTGGGAACGTGTCCTTGGTACGGGGAGGTACAAGAATTTGGTGGGCGGCAGGTTACAGGCCGGAATTTTCCATGAGGAAACGCACCTCTATATTAGTGAAAGTCTGAGGCAGTTACATGTTCAGTCCGTAAGCGGCATCTAGCCGTTAGCAGTAAAGCTACTACTTATTCCAGGGAAGACAGACGCCATCTTGAAGGCGGAGAAGAACCGAGAGACAGATGCTCTCCTAGCAGAATAGCCAGAGAGGAGAGAGTAGCCGATAAGGAAGAGGTCCCAGTGACTCGGAGAAGGGTGATTCCAGGCGAGCCGAGGCACAGACGAGAAGGGAACCTAGATGACCACTGAGTGCAGGCTACATACTACTAAGGTGATGTCGACCCTTTCTTATTAGAATGTACAACTTAATCTTTCACTTTTCTTTGCAGGTTATGTGTTATATCGTAATGTTATGTGATTGTGTATGTAATGAGTAATAAAGTACCCAGTTTGTAGTGAACCAACATGTGCTGCGTGTTCTTGTATGAGAGGGTAGCCTATTCTTCTAGTCAGCTGCGGCTACATGAACAGATGTTAACCCTGATCAGGTAAGTGGTAACTGAATAAGGGAAAGAGGAGCCCCTCGAACCTGAGAACAGGCTATGCTTGAACTGGCAATCCTTGTGTGATCTGATGAATAGTGAGACTGATTCCCTTTTTGTATGTTATGGTGATCATAGGATGAACTGTCGTATGAGACTGCCGTCTAGGTAGAGAGGTCTGGATTCGTATAGGATCGCGAGGCCGCCACTGGTGACACTGTCGTATGGGCAGAGAGGTCTGGATTCGTAGGGGATCGCGAGGCCGCCGATTGTGCTGAGACTGCCGTCTGGGTAGAGAGGTCTGGATTCGTATGGAATCGCGAGGCCGCCACTTGTGCTGAGACTGCCGTCTGGGTAGAGAGGTCTGGATTCGTGCGGGATCGCGAGGCCGCCATTTGTGATACTGTCGTATGGGCAGAGAGGTCTGGATTCGTAGGGGATCGCGAGGCCGCCGATTGTGCTGAGACTGCCGTCTGGGTAGAGAGGTCTGGATTCGTATGGAATCGCGAGGCCGCCACTTGTGCTGAGACTGCCGTCTGGGTAGAGAGGTCTGGATTTGTGTGGGATCGCGAGGCCGCCACTTGTGATACTGTCGTATGGGCAGAGAGGTCTGGATTCGTAGGGGATCGCGAGGCCGCCGATTGTGCTGAGACTGCCGTCTGGGTAGAGAGGTCTGGATTCGTATGGAATCGCGAGGCCGCCACTTGTGATACTGTCGTATGGGCAGAGAGGTCTGGATTCGTATGGGATCGCGAGGCCGCCGATTGTGCTGAGACTGCCGTCTGGGTAGAGAGGTCTGGATTCGTGTGGAATCGCGAGGCCGCCACTTGTGATACTGTCGTATGGGCAGAGAGGTCTGGATCCGTATGGGATCGCGAGGCCGCCGATTATAAGAGGTCTTGGTATGTATAGTAGGAATTCCCTGTCCTTAGGTGGTAGATATATGTGGTTGCACTATTGTAAATAGGTTCTAGGGAGGGGGTAACGTTCTGGCTGGGTTAGTGAGGCTCTAATGAGCGGGTTCTATCTGATCCGAAAACCCAAGCAGAACATTTGGCGTCACGAACCGTTTACGAAACCTGTGTGCGTTGTGATTGTATCGTGTTTGCTTTCGGCGCGTGCGTGGTTTTGTTTGTATATTATTTGTATATACTTGTGTGTAGTTTTCTTTTCTCTTTCTTCTTTCTCTTTTTCTCTTTTTCTTTCTTTTCCGAGATGTTTTCTAGAAAGTCGAAATCTACTTTTAAGTTGCCCGTTGATATTCCCGGCTGGGATTCAACGCCTTATGAAGCCTTAGCCCGTGAGTGGGCTGATTCTACTGGTTTGAGTGAGAATTGGAATTCTTTTTTGGAGCTGGCGGAGCCGGCTAATGTGATTACTTGTTTACAGAAGGCGCCGGTATCTAAGGGTGATGAGCTTCCCGTTTTGGGGCGCAGAGGTTGGATTGTTCTTTCTGCGTACAGGATTCTGCATGAGAGGTTGTTGAAGTTACAGAACTTGCATAAGGATTTGGAAGCGAACTTTGTTGAGATTCAGAATGCTCATACTTTGTTGCGATGTCAAAATAAGTTGCTTGCTGATAAACTTGAGACGTACCAAACTATTGCCGAGAGGGTGGCTGTGCGAATTGCTCGTTATAAATACAAGAATCGGCGTGGTCGGGTTTCGACGCGAAAGGTGCGTCTGGTCGTGGCGAAAGCCGGACTGGATTGGAATCCTGATGAATGGGATGGTAATATCTGGAACTTGAGTGATTCTCCTTCCTCGGGTGAGGAGTCTGCCAAGCGCGATTCCTCTCGCTCCGGCCGTGATTGTAAGTCTGCTTCTTGCGCCTCTGATGGTGCACCCCGTGATTGCGCTCGTCCTTCGAGTGGGGTCGATGCTTCTTACACTGATTGTTCCTCTACGTGTACTGGTCGAGCTCCTTGTGATGCTCGTCCCGCGGTCTCGGTGCATCCAGTTTTTCGGCGGAAGTTGCAGCAGGCTCCCGGTGCTCCGAATGGTATTGCTTTAGACTCTTTGGAGGATTTTACTCAACAAGAAATTAGTGATATTTTGCAGCGATTTCGGCAGCGAGCTGGTGAGACCTTACTCACATGGATGGTGCGCCTTTATGAACTGGGCGCTGCTGGCATTATGTTGGATACTGGCGATTGTTTGAAGTTTTGTTCCTTGAGTTCGGATTCTACTGTACAGGATCATTTTCGTAACTTTAATGCTGGTGGTCAAATTTCTTTGCTTCAATTGGCGACTGAGGGTTGTAATCAAAAATATCCTACTGAGTCTGACTGGCCTGTGAATGACAAACCGTGGTATACTTTGCGCGATGCTGCACAACGTCTCAAAGAGGAGGTGATGAAAACGGCAATTTTTCTAAATACTGCTGACAGGTTGCTTGATGGTTTCTTGACATCTTCTGTGCGGCATCGTATTATTCGTTCTTCCCCTGTTGCTTATAAGCAGGTCATGATGACTTTATTGATTAATCAGACTGGTAACATGTTATCTGTGGTGCTGGAATCGGTACGCCAACTCGGTGAGTTGGGTGAGTGGTTTAAACCTGAACGGCAGTCCCGGCCTGACACTCGTACTCCTGGTGACAATAAACTTACTAGACGTGATATGTTTTTTGGTCTTATGGCCGATGGTGTGCGGAAGGAGGACATTGATGGTGAAACTACTTCTCGTTTGTGGGAAATGTTTCGCAAACGTGGCTTGGATCGAAAGGAGGGTGCCCGGCGTGTTCGGACAACTGAGTGTGATCGTGGTTTTTCTGACGGTAGCGGTGATGACGACCGCCGTGGGCGCTCTGATCGTCGTGATGATCGACGTTATGTACGTGATTTGTCCCCCCGTCGTGAGAGAGACAGGGAGAGAGAGGGGGAAAGAGAGAGGGGGAGAGATGATTATGTTAACAGCAGACGTAGAGATGATAGGGATCAATCCCCTGAGTTGAGAAGGAGAGAGGATCGACACATATTGGCCGATCGAAACCCGCAGTACAATGCAGAGAACAGTAATCCATTTCGTAATGGAGATGGATATGAACAGGAGGTATCGATACCTGGGAAACGTGAGAGTCTTTATCCTGATTTATCCTGGTACACAGAACGCAGTAAAAAGGACTAGGAAATAGGTCAAGCTCCAGTACACAGATGGGCTCACAGAGATAATAGACCCTATGTAGATATTGATATTTATTGGAGACATCGTAATATCCAAAGGGCCCGAGCATTGGTAGATACAGGAGCGGAGGCCACTCTTATTCATGGAAAATCAAAGAAGCTTAAAGGTCAGCCTTTTACAATTACCGGATTAGGTGGAAAGGAAACTCCCGCAGTTCAAACTTTACTTGAAATGAGAATAGGTAGAATTCCTAGAAAAGAATACTCTGTATTAGTGGTGCCACTCTTAGAATTCATAATTGGAATTGATATTTTGAAAGGAATGACTTTGCACTTAGATGATGGATGTTACCAATTTGGAACTAAACATTATATATCGTCCAGGCCTGTACGGGTTGGTCGTTTAAGAATGCCCCCCATAAAAGTTTCCCAGGCGACAAAAGTGGTTCGTCAGAAGCAGTATCGTATTCCAGGTGGTCATGAGGAGATTAGTACCACTATTCAGGAGTTGGTGGATGCAGGAGTTATAACCCCAGTTACTTCTGCTTGGAATAATCCTGTTTGGCCTGTACGTAAGAGTGATAACTCTTGGCGCATGACTGTTGATTATCGAGAATTGAATAGACACACACCCTCTTTGACTGTTGCAGTACCGGATGTTATTACCCTAATTGAAAGAATCCAAAAACATCCAGGTACATGGTATGCGTCCATTGATATTGCTAATGCTTTCTTTTCGATTCCGATTGCCCCTGAGTGTCAGGAACAATTCAGTTTTACGTGGAACGGGCGTCAGATGACGTTTAGAAGTCTTCCCCAGGGCTATGTGCATAGTCCCACGATATGTCACCGGCTGGTGGCAGAGCATTTGACTGAGGTACCGGTTCATCCGCAAATTCAGATATGTCACTATATTGATGATATTTTGATCCAAGGCGAAACACAAGAGGAAGTTCAGACTCAATTGGATAGAGTCATTGAGTGCTTGCGTGAGAAAGGTTGGGAAATCAACCCGGATAAATTACAAGGTCCGTCCCAGGCTGTGAAATTTTTGGGTATTAATTGGCATGAGGGGCACCGAGAAGTGATCCCTCAGGTTAAACAGAAAATTCTTGATTTTGCAGTTCCGAGGAATAGGAAAGAAGCCCAAAGCTTCATTGGTTTGTTTGGTTTTTGGCGCCAGCATATTCCTCATTTGAGTCAAATATTGGCCCCTTTGTACCAGGTCACTCGTAAAAAGAATGCATTTGAATGGGGTAAACCACAGCAAGATGCGTTTAGTCTGGCAAAAGAAGCAATTCAGCATGCTCTGGATTTATGGCCTGTATGTGATGGTGATGTGGATTTGAATGTGTCTGTACAAGGCCTTTATGCGAATTGGAGTTTGTGGCAGAAACAAGGCAAGAGTAGAGTACCGTTAGGTTTCTGGACAAAAAAGTTACCTGATGCTGGTGAGCGTTATTCACCTTTTGAGAAACAGTTACTTGCATGTTATTGGGCTCTGGTGGATACCGAGCAATTGACTTTGGGACATGATATAGTTTTGCGACCTGAAATTCCTATCATGCAGTGGGTTATGAGTTCGCCGAAAACTCACCGAATTGGACACGCTCAAGAGGCGAGTGTGATTAAATGGAAATGGTATATACAAGACAGGGCACGTGTGGGACAAAAAGGAGTTGCATCTTTGCATGAGCAGGTGGCACGGGCGCCATCAACTGAGACTGAGAGTGAATGTTCCGTACCTTTAGTACAGGAGTCTCCTGTTAAGTGGGGTAGACCTTTTGATGATTTGTCCGCAGAGGACAGAAACCATGTCTGGTTTACGGATGGTTCATCAAGGTTCATAGGGACGAAACGGCATTGGAAGGCGGTGTCCTATAATCCGATCACACAAAAATTGCTGAGTACAACTGGTGAGGGTAAGAGCAGTCAATTTACTGAACTCTATGCTGTTTATCAAGTTCTGAAACAAGAGTTACCTGGCACATGTCATATTTTCACCGATTCTTGGTCTACTGCCAATGGACTGGCAGTTTGGTTACCGACTTGGCATTCCCATAGTTGGAAAATCCATTCAAAAGAACTGTGGGGAAAAGAATTATGGCAGGAGATTTGGGAAATGCTCCCACAGAGTACTGTTACAATCTTCCATGTGGATGCTCATACCCCGATAGACTCTCTTGACAAATTCTTTCATAACATTGCAGATGAGAAATCTAAAATTGCTGAGGCAGTGGTGGACAGGCAAGATTCTGATATTGCGGGATTGGCGAAATGGGCCCACCAGAAAGCAGGACACTTTGGAGAGAAAGCCACTAGCAGGTGGGCTGCTGATCGAGGAATTTATATTCCCCTAGATTTAATTAAAAATGTTATTCTACATTGTCCCATTTGTCAGCATATCAGGCAGCGCAAAGTGCCCCAAATTATTAAAGGTCATTTACATCGCGGGAAATTACCCGCTCAAATTTGGCAGATTGATTACATTGGTCCACTTCCTATGAGTAGGAATTGTCAATATGTTTGCACTACTGTTGATACATACAGTGGCCTGTTGGTGGCCCTTCCCTGTAAGCAAGCTACCCAATTGAATACTATTAAAACATTGGAATTGATTATGATGTATTATGGTGTGCCATTCCAAATTCAATCTGATAATGCATCCCATTTTCGTGGAAGATTGGTACAGGAATTCTGTGTGGAAAACAATATTGAATGGGTGTTTCATATACCATATTATCCACAGGCCTCGGGTCTTGTGGAGAGGTTGAATGGCCTGCTAAAAGACCAATTACGTAAATTAACAGATGACAAGTATAAGAATTGGCGAGACTTTTTGCCTCAAGCGTTATTGATTTTGAATAACCGTCCTTTTCTAAATGCTGAATCCCCACTTATGCGTTTGTTTCCTCCGAATGTTGATGCTAAGCCCAATGAAATCAGAGAGACTGTGATGTACTGGGAGATTACTCCCGGAGCTTTGGCTCCATGTAGAGCGACCCCAGGGTCGGCAGGTTTAGACTTGCATGCCATGGATGACACCGTTATAAAAGTAAGGATCGAGTCATCATTGAAACTGGTGTTGGTGTTCATATACCAACTGGAAATTTCGGATTAATCGCCCCTAGATCGGGGCTGGCTGTAAAAGGCATTCAGGTGCTTGGAGGAATCATTGATAGTGATTATCAGGGAGAGATTAAGGTGCTCCTGCTGAATAGCAGTGAGGTTGACTTACTGATACATCAAACTGACCGAGTGGCTCAATTGCTAATAATGCCTGTTTTCAGTGGTGAGATCACAAAAGGCACTGCCCCAACGTTGCTAACTGTACGAGGCCAGAAAGGTTTTGGCTCCACAGATAATCCTGGGGCCAGAGTTTGGGTGCAGTCGCCTAAGAATCCCCCTGAACAAGCAGAAGTCATTGCAACCGGTCAAGACAACACCATTTTAGTTATGAGACCAGGGAAAGATAGCTGGGAAGCAGTCCCGGCTGACAAATGTTACTTACGAGAATGAATAATGCCTGTATTTGATTCTCTTTCAGATCATTCTTTGGACTGTTGCTGCAGGATGTGTCGGCGTTGGACTCCTTTTGGGCTGGTACGACGAGAGAGGAGGGATCCCATCAACCCGGGCTGAGTTGAGAACCCGAGTGTCGCGTTCCTTCGCTGCGTGGGATTCGTCGTCGAACTTTTGGATTACATTAGCTAAACAAGTGACTAAAGCCCCTCATTTCTGCTTGACACCGATGAGATCGGTGACGGACATTCTAGCGACTTGTTTAGTTGCTGTCCCTGCTTCATTGGAGACTTTGACTCATATTTTTAATATATCAAATGCTCGCCCCAATGTTCTTCTGGGCGATTTCGCTGCCCATGAGTATAGCCCCTTGTGTACTGTACTGTCAGACCCGATACCGCCCATCCAGTCCCAAATAGTTACCTATAATATCACACAGGGTGATTTATGTTTTTTCCTTACTTGTGATCCTAGTGTGATTTCTGAATGTATGCGTTTAAGATTGAAAGGTGCCACTTCATTCACCGCTCATGAACGAACTTTGTGCCTTCAAAGGACACCGAAAATATGTACTTCTGTTATGTTACTGCCTGCCGGATGGCTTTTCTCATGTGGTAATACTTCCTGGCCATATATTCCCGCAAATATTTCTGTTGCTTTATTCAGTGTATTCCTTCACTACTTCAATTCTGCACACCTGGTGCTAGACATAGATCAGTTAGTCTTGTTTCATATTATTCTTCCACAGATATTAGTTCTGTTTAATGAATGTATAATAGACTGAAGTCAAGGGTGAAATGTTCTGCTCGATTTTCCCGGCCTTCTTGTGTGGCACAATGATGGAATGTGACTTCAGTCTCTTATCATTCAAGTCTAAGGGTTAGAGTAGTGAATGGAGCCTATTTACTAGGCACTTCGACATGATACTGTGCTCTTCCCCATAGATCAGGGCTCGCACACATAGCCTAGGGGATAGATTCGTTAGTATTAGGGATAACCTGTCCTGTAGTGAGGGTATTTCATGGAGCCGTGCTGAATTCAGGCCTGGTAGGCCTCAAACGGGAGAGACTCCATCTTTCTTTCTGCTCCGGCAGCTTGGGATGCTTCTAGGTCAAATGTAATGTTTTAGTTATGAGGTGTTATTCGCTTGGAGAGAACCGGTTCAGGCCGGCCCTTATCGAAGGATTGTATTTTTCTTCATGCCGAAGACACTACATCAGGCCGGCCGGCTGGGAACGTGTCCTTGGTACGGGGAGGTACAAGAATTTGGTGGGCGGCAGGTTACAGGCCGGAATGTTCCATGAGGAAACGCACCTCTATATTAGTGAAAGTCTGAGGCAGTTACATGTTCAGTCCGTAAGCGGCATCTAGCCGTTAGCAGTAAAGCTACTACTTATTCCAGGGAAGACAGACGCCATCTTGAAGGCGGAGAAGAACCGAGAGACAGATGCTCTCCTAGCAGAATGCCAGAGAGGAGAGAGTAGCCGATAAGGAAGAGGTCCCAGTGACTCGGAGAAGGGTGATTCCAGGCGAGCCGAGGCACAGACGAGAAGGGAACCTAGATGACCACTGAGTGCAGGCTACATACTACTAAGGTGATGTCGACCCTTTCTTATTAGAGTGTACAACTTAATCTTTCACTTTTCTTTGCAGGTTATGTGTTATATCGTAATGTTATGTGATTGTGTATGTAATGAGTAATAAAGTACCCAGTTTGTAGTGAACCAACATGTGCTGCGTGTTCTTGTATGAGAGGGTAGCCTATTCTTCTAGTCAGCTGCGGCTACATGAACAGATGTTAACCCTGATCAGGTAAGTGGTAACTGAATAAGGGAAAGAGGAGCCCCTCGAACCTGAGAACAGGCTATGCTTGAACTGGCAATCCTTGTGTGATCTGATGAATAGTGAGACTGATTCCCTTTTTGTATGTTATGGTGATCATAGGATGAACTGTCGTATGAGACTGCCGTCTAGGTAGAGAGGTCTGGATTCGTATAGGATCGCGAGGCCGCCACTGGTGACACTGTCGTATGGGCAGAGAGGTCTGGATTCGTAGGGGATCGCGAGGCCGCCGATTGTGCTGAGACTGCCGTCTGGGTAGAGAGGTCTGGATTCGTATGGAATCGCGAGGCCGCCACTTGTGCTGAGACTGCCGTCTGGGTAGAGAGGTCTGGATTCGTGTGGGATCGCGAGGCCGCCACTTGTGATACTGTCGTATGGGCAGAGAGGTCTGGATTCGTGTGGGATCGCGAGGCCGCCACTTGTGATACTGTCGTATGGGCAGAGAGGTCTGGATTCGTAGGGGATCGCGAGGCCGCCGATTGTGCTGAGACTGCCGTCTGGGTAGAGAGGTCTGGATTCGTATGGAATCGCGAGGCCGCCACTTGTGATACTGTCGTATGGGCAGAGAGGTCTGGATTCGTATGGGATCGCGAGGCCGCAGATTGTGCTGAGACTGCCGTCTGGGTAGAGAGGTCTGGATTCGTGTGGAATCGCGAGGCCGCCACTTGTGATACTGTCGTATGGGCAGAGAGGTCTGGATCCGTATGGGATCGCGAGGCCGCCGATTATAAGAGGTCTTGGTATGTATAGTAGGAATTCCCTGTCCTTAGGTGGTAGATATATGTGGTTGCAATATTGTAAATAGGTTCTAGGGAGGGGGTAACGTTCTGGCTGGGTTAGTGAGGCTCTGATGAGCGGGTTCTATCTGATCCGAAAACCCAAGCAGAACAGGGGCACACCAGCCCCTGAGCTGGGGCGAAGCCGGACAAAGGATAGGGGTGTAACCACCCCCCTCCTGGTCCCACCCATAGGTAGGACCTAGTCACGGGCCAGCCCCTTTTTCCTAGAATAAAGGTGGGAGCGGGTCCCCTTCCCAAATTGGATAATTCTGAATCTTGAACTACTTTCCACGAAAGGAACTCTTGACTATTTCTGAAGACTCTCCCTTGTGGCTAAGGAGTAGCCACCCTGCACCAGCAGGCACCACCTAAGCGCTTGCGGTTTGCTGCACGTCTCTCCCACGGATCAAGACTGCCCAGCTCGACGAGACCCGGGTTCCCTGCCATCTCTGACCTCTACCTACATCATCAGCTCAGCTGAGATTCGTAGGTGTGACGAGACCTGCGGGGCCGGCCATCTTCAGAACCTGCACGACGCTTATCTAGCACGCCCACCGAGGGACCCTCGAGTGAGTGCACCTAGGGTTTGAGAAGCCCTAACCCTGAGCGGCTCCAGCACCGAAGTCTGCCTCTCCAGCATCCACGAGATCTGCGTGGGGGCCCTTCTGCTCCTTACTGCTCACCGCGTTGTCCGACCACTCGCCGACCGGCTTGTGGCCCTCTTCACGACGCACCACGACAGACTTTCAGCACTGGTCTGGTTGCTCCAGACTGGCTCTTGCTCCCCTTCAACAGAGGAGTACCTCGGACCCTCCTGGTCCACTCCCGACGCCATCTTGACTCCACCGCGTGGGTTTGCCACTGCCAAGACCTGCTGCCCCATTCCTGGGCCCAGCATCATCGACAGCAGACACCTTCGTGGGACAGCTCGCCCTCCCTCCTGGTCGCCGCCGCGCCTCCTGGTCCAAGGAACAGCCGAGTCCGACGTCATCCACTCACCTGGTCGAGGTGACTTCAGCCGGTACCTTTCTGGTACCCACACGATCGCTGGCTAGCGGTTGAGAACTGAGTCCCCTCTGCTTTCAGGTTTTCTTCAGCACCGATCTAGGCTTGGATCTCTCTGAACATCGACACTGGTCGCCTGCCAGCAACTTCTTCTTTCAGGCTCCTGAGACTACAACGAGGACTCCCGACATCTTGCTGAACCCCACGCAGCCGCAGCCTCTGGGCTAGGTAACTCGAGCATCTTGGTGCTCCACCGTAGGTTCACTCTACAAGTGTCCAGTTCCTTTTTCGTTTAGTCCCACTGATCGGATTCCTCCGGAATCAGTAACTTTAAACTCTCTAACCTTTCCCATTCCACTTGCAGTGTATATGGTTTCGTGCCCTCCGGGCACTTGTGTAAATTGTGCAACCAGAAGTATTTTCATAAGAGTTTTGTAGTGTGCTTAGCTCTCTGACTCATAAAGAGCCAGGGTAGTCTTGTTATAAATAAATATCCTTTATTTTCATAACAGCTTGTGTGGTGTCCTTTCACTTGGTGTTCAAGGGGTATATGTGATGGTAAACAGCTGGCTTAACACGCCCTCTAGAGTTTAGCCTAAAGACTGCTCGTATCCACGCTACTAGGATAGCTGGTCTATAAGGTTGACTTACAACCAATCATCAATAAGGGTCGTTTGGAATGATACACAGTGATCACTAGAATAGTGAGCACTACATATCAGGCCAACTTCTCACATTGGTGAGCAGCGGTTGGGATTTGAGCTTGCTGTTGTTTTACCACACACGTATCCTAAGAATATCAAAGTGAAAGATCACATAAGTACCCAGGTACATATAACTTAACTTAGAATACTCTGAGTTCTACTGAACCAGCTGTTGTAGTGTAACAGGGCTTAGCACACCCTGACTACAACTCTTAGCAAGGGATCAGTAGGTAAACAAATAGTGTAGGTAGGTGCATCACTTACACCTCACTAGAAAGCATGTCGGTCCACGGAGAGTCTGCAGAGACTCCCTTAGTGGTCAGTGACCCTCCACAGGTCGTGTCACGATATGCAGCTCTTAGCTTCAAGGAGATGAGACAACTGTGTGCCTCCAGGAAGCTAAACCAGGGTTCTAACCCTACCATCGCATTTCTGATAGGTCTCTTAGAGACGTACGATGCTAGGAGGTCCTCTAACACAGGTCCCCCCAATGCTGATGGGAACATGCCTCCCTTAGAGGGAACCCTTGGTGACCCGGACCTCGACCTCCATACAGAGGAGGAAGACGAGGAGGAGTTCTCAGGAGACGAGGCAAACAAAGGTCCAGTGGTAGTCGGCAGGCTTACGAGGACCAACTTAAGCAGGCATGAGAATGGAACCGGGGGAGCCCCGGCCCCACGCTCAAGCAGGCCTAACATTGGGAACGGACGAGCTAGGTCTCTCTCCAGAGGCTCTAACAGATCTGTTCGTACACATGTCTCTCAGGCATCTTCTCAGAGAGGAATGACGTCCCCTCAGAGAAGGGAGCATGAAGCGAAGATGAGGGAAGTCAATCTGAGGATCGAGCGGGAAGAACTTGCCCTCGCCAAAGAAAGACTTGCCTTAGCCCGAGAGCAGAAATTAAGTGGGTTAGATCCCACTGGTGGCAGCATTCTCATTAGAGAGAAAGACAGGGGTATAGATACTAGACACCTGAGTAAAATAGTGCCCCCCTTTAAACAAGGGGACGACATCCACAAGTGGATAACTGCTTTGGAGAGGGCCTGCACTGTCCAGTGCGTCCCCCAAAGTCAGTGGGCAGCTATACTGTGGCTCTCCTTTGAGGGTAAAGGACGAGACAAGCTCCTCACTACTAGAGCTGAGGATGCGAACAACTACCAAGTCCTGAAGAATACACTGATTGATGGGTTCGGCTTAACCACCGAGCAGTAACGGGTGCTGTTCAGGGACACCCAGAAAATTCAGTCTCAGGATTGGACTGACTTTGTCGATTGTGCCACTAAGGCTTTGGAGGGCTGGTTGCTGGGTAGCAAGGTTACTGATTACACAGGATTGTACAATCTTATCATGAGAGAACAGATTTTAAACAACTGCCAGAACCAATTGTTGCATCAGCACCTTGTCGACTCGGATCTGACCTCTCCCCAAGAATTGGGAAAGAAGGCAGACAGATGGGTCAGAACAAGGGTCAAGCAGAACCAGACTCAGAACCAGGGTGGTCAGAAGAAAGCAGACCAAAAGGGTAGTAACAAGAACGAACAAAATGACCAGAAGTCTTCGACAGGTCCCCAAGAGACTAAAGAGGGTGGGGGTCAGGCTTCACAGAAGAAGAAGACTCAAGAAGGCCAGTCAAAAAGGTGGTGCCAATACTGTAAAAGTAAGACTCACTGGTTTAGTGAGTGCACCAAGAAAGGAGGGCAAACTCCTGCCACTGCAGCCCCTAAGGCACCTGCACCCCCTAGTACAGTCAGCAGTGGTAGTGCGCCTCCCAAGGCATTAGTTGTGTTAACCTTGGGAACCGCGGGGAGTGACGACTTATTCAGCACGCTCACTCAGGCCGTCCTTGTCTGTACAGGGGATATGGATATGTCCCCTGGTGCCAGTCCCAATACTTTGGGCAAATACAGACAGACACCTTTGATCAATGGAAAAGTGGCTCAGGCCTACAGGGACACTTGTGCCAGTGTCACCATGGTGACGCCTAACTTTGTGGACCCTGGACAGATCATGCTAGGTACCAATTACCTAGTGACCAATGCCAGCAATGTCACTACCAATCACAGTATGGCAGTTGTTGATTTCTCCTGGGGAGGGGTAAGTGGCCCGAAAAAGGTTGTGGTTAGTTCAGACCTCCCCGTAGAATGTCTGTTGGGCAATGATTTGGAAACGTCACAATGGTCAGAAGTGGAGCAGAGGACTCACATGGAAATGTTAGGCTTGCCAGCACATGTCCTTGCTGTGACCAGGTCACAGGCCAAAAGATGCCCAACTGAACAGGTGCTGGATCCTGGAAGAACGGACCAGACACCTTCCAAGAAAAGGAGCAGTAAGGGTAAGGCTTCGCCTTCCCCCTTGCCCCAGGTCGTGGATCAAGTCTCTGAGGAGGCTGACCTTAAAGAACTGAGGGAAACTGAGCCGAAAGAGCTTGAACCTGGTCAGGTTGAGTTTCTGGGCTCAGGGGGACCCTCCAGGGAAGACCTGGGGAAGGCACAGTTAGACTGCCCCTCACTTGAACCCCTCAGACAGCAGGCTGCTGCTGAGGCTGCAGGGAACGCCACAGGTACCCACAAAGTGTACTGGGACGATGGACTCCTGTACTCCGAGGCAAGAGACCCCAAGCCTGGCGCGACCAGGAGGCTGGTCGTCCCCTTGTCTCTGAGAGGTTTCCTCCTTACCTTGGCCCACGAGATTCCCCTTGCAGGTCACTTAGGCCAGAATAAGACTTGGGACAGAATTGTTCCACACTTTCACTGGCCCCACATGTCCGAAGATACGAAGGAGTTTTGCCGCTCCTGTGTCACTTGCCAAGCCAGCGGTAAATCAGGTGGCACGACAAAGGCCCCCCTTATACCACTACCGGTGGTGGGGGTACCCTTTGAACGAGTGGGGATCGACATTGCGGACCAATGGAACCCCAGACAGCATCAGGGCACAAGTTTATACTGGTGGTGGTGGACCACGCCACCAGGTATCCTGAAGCTATTCCCCTTAGGACCACTACAGCACCTGTTGTGGCACGAGCCCTAGTTGGAGTGTTCTCCAGAGTGGGCTTCCCTAAGGAGGTCGTCTCCGACAAAGGTGCAAACTTCATGTCGGGATATCTGACTGCTATGTGGAAGGAGTGCGGTGTCAACTACAAATTCACCACACCCTATCACCCACAATGCAATGGGCTTGTTGAGAGATTCAACAGGACCCTAAAAGGGATGATTCATGGACTACCTGAAAAGCTTCGGCGGAGATGGGATGTCCTGATACCCTGCCTCTTGTTCGCCTACAGAGAGGTCCCGCAGAAGGGGGTTGGCTACAGCCCTTTTGAACTTCTGTTCGGACATCCTGTAAGGGGACCCCTTTGTTTGGTAAAGGAAGGATGGGAGAGACCTCTCAAAAAGCCGGCATCAAACATTGTGGACTATGTGCTCGGTCTCCGCTCGCGGATGGCTGAGTACATGGAAAAGGCATCTAAAAACCTTGAGGCGAGCCAAGAATTACAAAAAGCTTGGCACGACCAAAAGGCTGTCCTGACTGTGTATCAGCCTGGGCAGAAGGTGTGGGTGCTGGAGCCAGTGGCCCCAGCAGCACTCAAAGACAAATGGTCTGGGCCCCACACGATCATTGAGCAAAAGGGAGAGGTCACCTACTTGGTAGACCTGGGAACTCCCCGGAGCCCCCACCGGGTGCTCCATGTAAACAGGCTCAAGGCATATGTCGACAGGGAGGGCATGGGCTTGCTCATGGCCACAGATGAGGGACAGGAGGAGGAGAGTGACCCTCTCCCGGACCTGCTCTCTCAGAACCCTGACGATGGGTCGGTAGATGGTATTGTCTTTTGCGGCAGCCTCTCTGGACATCAACAAAAGGATTGTAAACAGGTTCTTCAATCCTTTCGACATATGTTCTCTCTGACACCCAGTCAGACCAATTGGTGTACCCATGAGGTCGACACTGGGGACAGTCTGCCCGTAAAGAGTAAAATCTATCAACAGCCTGATCATGTCAGAGACTGCATCAAGACAGAGGTGCAGAAAATGTTGGAGCTGGGAGTCATTGAGCCCTCGGACAGCCCCTGGGCTAGTCCCGTAGTTCTCGTGCCGAAACCTCACACCCAGGGCGGTAAGAAAGAGATGAGGTTTTGCGTGGACTACAGAGGCCTCAATGCAGTCACTAAGACTGACGCCCACCCGATACCGAGAGCAGACGAACTTATAGACCGGTTGGCTTCGGCCAACTACTTAAGTACGTTTGACCTGACAGCTGGGTATTGGCAAATCAGGTTAGCTGAGGAGGCCAAGCCCAAAACAGCATTTTCTACCCCGGGTGGGCATTATCAGTTCGTGGTAATGCCCTTTGGTTTGAAAAATGCACCTGCCACCTTCCAAAGGCTGGTGAATCGAGTTCTCACTGGGTTGGACGACTTCTGTGCGGCGTATCTGGACGATATCGCTGTCTTTAGCTCCACCTGGGAGGATCACCTGGTCCACCTGAGGAAAGTGTTAGAGGCCCTGCAAAAGGCAGGCCTCACTATCAAGGCCACTAAGTGCCAGATAGGGCAGACACAGGTTGTATACCTGGGCCACCTCGTAGGTGGAGGCCAGGTTCAGCCATTGGAGAGCAAAATACAGGCCATACAGGACTGGGCTCCTCCCACCACCCAGACTCAGGTTCGAGCTTTCTTGGGCCTGACTGGTTATTACCGGAAATTTGTCAGAAATTATGGATCCATTGTGACCCCGCTAAACGATCTGACAAGTAAGAAGATGCCAAAAAAAGTTCAGTGGACAGCCAGCTGTCAAAAGGCATTCGATGACCTAAAGCAGGCCATGTGCACAGCGCCTATCCTAAAGAGTCCAGACTACTCCAAAACATTCATTGTCCAAACAGACGCTTCGGAGTTGGGTGTGGGAGCTGTTCTATCTCAGCTGAATTTTGATGGTCATGACCAGCCCATAGCTTTCATTAGCAGGAGGCTGACCCCCAGAGAGAAGAATTGGTCAGCTATTGAGAGGGAGGCCTTTGCTGTGGTTTGGGCCCTGAAGAAGTTGAGGCCATACTTGTTTGGCACTCACTTCAAGATTCAGACCGACCATAAGCCCCTCTTGTGGCTAAATCAAATGAAGGGTGAAAACCCCAAACTACTTAGGTGGTCCATTTCCCTACAGGGGATGGACTTCACAGTGGAGCATAGACCTGGCACTGATCATGGCAATGCAGATGGGCTCTCCAGGTATTTCCACTTAGAGCAAGAAGACTCACCTGGTCAAGGTTAGCTTATTGTCCCAAAGTTTGGGGGGGGGTCATGTAGGAGAGTAGGGTCTGCAATCCTATGATCACCCAGATTTTTTGCTTTTGCTTCATTGGTTTACGACTTTCCCCGGCTGCGGGCCTGCCAATCAGACCCACAGCCTAGCTGTTCTCTCTCGAAATTAACACACATGTACATTAGGTGCATCCACTAATTGGAACTGGGCCGCCTTATCAGTCCCTGTATCAGCATACCACAGGTATCCAGGGCATCGGTGTACCCAGGGCCTACCAGGGGCTGCAGCATGTATTGTGCCACCCCTGGATGGCCGCCCAAATCTGACACAACTGGCTGCACGACAGCTGGGGCAAGGTGGTGTAATCACCCGTTGCTGTATGTGTAGTATTCCTATACCTAACCCTAAAATGGACGCATGGATTCCTGTCAGTCACTCCTATGGCAGGCCTTATCAGTCCTGAAGGCAGAGTGCTGGGAATCATGTGAGATGGTGCTCTGGCGCGAGCTGAGCCCGTCGACGGCTTGCGGAACCAAATCCTAATAGCCGTTCCATGGTGACGCGGGCCAACTACCTTAAAGTGCATTATAATCCTCGCGGTTATTTGCTAACTTTGGCATCGCATCACCCAAACATGTCGAGTAAGGTGTCATACGAATTGGAATACGAACCCCTCGCCAGTTCTGGCGACGGGGTTAGCATTCCACCCTTCTAGAGGGACACGACATGGAAGTAACCTTGAACCCCGGTTAAAAGTTGACTCAAGCCTCAGCATCACAAAATGGATGCTGCCACCAGACACAAGTCTGACCTCCTGCTGCTGGGAGACCTTCCAGCGAGGGGAGCTTGGACAAAGGGTTTCCTGCCAAGGGCGGTGTTAGCACCATCCCAGACAGGGTTTGTGTATCCCAGGTAGGCAGGGCTGAAAGGAAGGTGATTGCAAGTGGCACCCCGGTGCTCACTGTGCATAGCCCGGCTCAAACCAGTTTCGGGGGCACACCAGCCCCTGAGCTGGGGCGAAGCCGGACAAAGGATAGGGGTGTAACCACCCCCCTCCTGGTCCCACCCATAGGTAGGACCTAGTCACGGGCCAGCCCCTTTTTCCTAGAATAAAGGTGGGAGCGGGTCCCCTTCCCAAATTGGATAATTCTGAATCTTGAACTACTTTCCACGAAAGGAACTCTTGACTATTTCTGAAGACTCTCCCTTGTGGCTAAGGAGTAGCCACCCTGCACCAGCAGGCACCACCTAAGCGCTTGCGGTTTGCTGCACGTCTCTCCCACGGATCAAGACTGCCCAGCTCGACGAGACCCGGGTTCCCTGCCATCTCTGACCTCTACCTACATCATCAGCTCAGCTGAGATTCGTAGGTGTGACGAGACCTGCGGGCCGGCCATCTTCAGAACCTGCACGACGCTTATCTAGCACGCCCACCGAGGGACCCTCGAGTGAGTGCACCTAGGGTTTGAGAAGCCCTAACCCTGAGCGGCTCTAGCACCGAAGTCTGCCTCTCCAGCATCCACGAGATCTGCGTGGGGGCCCTTCTGCTCCTTACTGCTCACCGCGTTGTCCGACCACTCGCCGACCGGCTTGTGGCCCTCTTCACGACGCACCACGACAGACTTTCAGCACTGGTCTGGTTGCTCCAGACTGGCTCTTGCTCCCCTTCAACAGAGGAGTACCTCGGACCCTCCTGGTCCACTCCCGACGCCATCTTGACTCCACCGCGTGGGTTTGCCACTGCCAAGACCTGCTGCCCCATTCCTGGGCCCAGCATCATCGACAGCAGACACCTTCGTGGGACAGCTTGCCCTCCCTCCTGGTCGCCGCCGCGCCTCCTGGTCCAAGGAACAGCCGAGTCCGACGTCATCCACTCACCTGGTCGAGGTGACTTCAGCCGGTACCTTCCTGGTACCCACACGATCGCTGGCTAGCGGTTGAGAACTGAGTCCCCTCTGCTTTCAGGTTTTCTTCAGCACCGATCCAGTCTTGGATCTCTCTGAACATCGACACTGGTCGCCTGCCAGCAACTTCTTCTTTCAGGCTCCTGAGACTACAACGAGGACTCCCGACATCTTGCTGAACCCCACGCAGCCGCAGCCTCTGGGCTAGGTAACTCGAGCATCTTGGTGCTCCACCGTAGGTTCACTCTACAAGTGTCCAGTTCCTTTTTCGTTTAGTCCCACTGATCGGATTCCTCCGGAATCAGTAACTTTAAACTATCTAACCTTTCCCATTCCACTTGCAGTGTATATGGTTTCGTGCCCTCCGGGCACTTGTGTAAATTGTGCAACCAGAAGTATTTTCATAAGAGTTTTGTAGTGTGCTTAGCTCTCTGACTCATAAAGAGCCAGGGTAGTCTTGTTATAAATAAATATCCTTTATTTTCATAACAGCTTGTGTGGTGTCCTTTCACTTGGTGTTCAAGGGGTATATGTGATGGTAAACAGCTGGCTTAACACGCCCTCTAGAGTTTAGCCTAAAGACTGCTCGTATCCACGCTACTAGGATAGCTGGTCTATAAGGTTGACTTACAACCAATCATCAATAAGGGTCGTTTGGAATGATACACAGTGATCACTAGAATAGTGAGCACTACATATCAGGCCAACTTCTCACAGACAGCATCAGGTTGCGGTGTGCCTCTGTGGCAACTGAGACACACAGTCCCAACCGGGGGACTCAGAGCTGTCCCTGAGACTTTGTGAACAGGAGGCAAGCTCTATCTGAAGCCCTTGGAGATACTCATCAACAAGTGAAGAAAAGTTCAAATCAGTGAAGCAGCCACTGCAGGCAAACCCAGCAAAGCAACAACGTAGCAAAGGGGCAGTACTCCTCCTGGCAGCTCTTCCAGCTCCTTTTTCCTTGGCAGGTTCCTTGATCCCAGCAAGTTCTAATGTTCTGTGGGCTGGGCCCCAATATTTATACTCAGTTTATCTTTGTTCTTTTGGGCAGTTAGGCCCTCACTAGTCCAGCTTCCTGGCAGGGTGTGGAGACAGCATTGGTCCAGGCAGATCAGGGCTATTTAGGTGCAAGGAAATCTCCTCTCACTACTCTATATGCAGCCAAGGTCTATTCAGCTCAGCGCTGACTCACCCATGAAAGGCAGGACACACCTCAACCCCCCCCAGTGTCTTTCTGAAAGAGAATGCACATCCCAAGCCTCTGTCACTCCAATGCCTGACAGTCAAAATCCAAAACCCAGCAGAGGCACACAGGATGGCTAAAAAGGAATTACCCATTTTCTAAAAGTGGCATTTCCAAACACCTTGCTCTATCTTGTCCCAATGGGAAGAGATACGTATAAGATGTTATAAGTAAACTCCCATTATATCCCATTGGACAGATAGCATTTTTAATAGTGAAAATCGAAATACACAGTATTTCACGATTAGGGCACGTGTCATACAGAGCAGTACATCTAGACTGATTTGCATAGGACTGGGTTCAAACTAGAATGGCATGGGGAGCACAAAAAATAGGATTTAGGCCCAGATCTCTGTACTGGGTTGAATATATGACATTGTTCTGCATTCTGTCAATCAATTGTTCTTTTTGCATTTGTCATCCCGAGTGGGACGGGTATGCACAGACGTGGTTCTCGTGCTCTCCATGCCACTGGAGTCAAGCTATCCTGGCTGAGGAGGAGTGGAACCCTGAAACTGGTCCTAGGATGCTTGTTTTCAGTCCAGGGAGGACCTGGTCTGGCAGTTTGGGATGGACTGTCCCATTGGGCGCAGGGTCAAGACTCATTTGCATAGGGCTGAGTTCAAACAGGTATAGCATGGGGAGCAAAAAAACTATGGATTTAGGCCCAGATCTCTGCATTGGGGTGAATGTATGACATTGTTCTGCATTCTGTCCACCAATTGTTCTTTTTGTATTTGTCACCTCGAGTGGGATGGGTATGCCCAGATGTGGGTCCCGTGCTCACCATGTCACTCGAGTCAAGCTATCCTGGCTGATGAGAGGTAAAACCCCGATACTGGTCCTAAGATGCTGGTTTCCAGTCCAGGGAGGACCTGGACTGGCAGTTTGGGCTGGACTGTTCCTATTGGGTGCAGGTTCAAAAGTGATTTGCATAGGGCTCGGTTCAAACTGGCTTGGAATAGGGAGCAAAAAAAGCAATGGATTTAGGTCCAGATCTCTGTACTGGCGTGAATGTATAACATTGTTTTGCATTCTGTCCATCAATTGTTTTTTTTGCATCTGTCACCCCGAGTGGGGCGGGTATGCCCAGATGTGGGTCCTGTGCTCTCCAGGCCACTGGAGTCAAGCTATCCTGGCTGATGAGGGATTAAAGCACTGAACTGGTCCTAGGATGCTTGTTTCCAGTCCAGGGAGGACCTGATCTGGCAGTTTGGGCTGGACTGTTCCCATTGGGCGCAGGGTCAAGACTGATTTGCATAGGGCTGGGTTCAAATGGGAATGGCATGGGGAGCAAAGAAACGATGGGTTTAGGCCCAGATCTCTGTACTGGGGTGAGTATATGACATTGTTTTGCATTCTCTCCATCAATTATTTTTTTTGCATTTATACACAGCAGTACATGTCTGTCCTTTCGCATACACTGCACCCTGCCCTTGGGGGTTCCCTGGGCCTACCTGAGGGGTGCCTTACTTGTAAGGAAAGGAAAGGTTAGGGCCCAGCAAGTGCGTGCACTTACCAGGTCGATATGGCAGTCACAACTGCACACAGACACTGCAGTGGCAGGTCTGAGTTAAACTTACATGGTTACTTCTGTGGATGGCACAATCAGTGCTGCAGGCCCACTAGTAGCATTTGATTTACAGGCCATGCCACTAACTGTGCACTGTACTAGGGACTTGAAGGTAAATCAAAGAAGCCAAACATGTAAACACCAATCCATAAACACAATTTACATGAAGAACATATGCACTTTAGCACTGAATAGCATTGGTGAAGTGCCCAAAGTCATAAAACCAACAAAAACAGAGTCAAAAATAGGAGGCCAAAACAGAAAAATGTCGGGGTGAACCTGCTGAAAAAGCCAAGTCTAACACCTGGCTATTTCCACATTATTATTTTGATCACGCCTGCATACATATGCCCCATTTAGTCCAAGTTTCAGCATCTGATGGCCCATTTCCTGGGTAGCATTTTCTAGCAACAAATATTTTATTAATTTGTTATTCAAGTGCAGTTTCTGTGTCCTTTTGTGCATATTCTGTGGAGACACCATATGCATCTAGGACCAATTCTTGCATTGAGGTCTTGAGGGAGTATACCACTCTGGGCAATTCTGAGCGGCCCAGCAGTCCAGCTCTGGGTATCACCAGGTGCAGAAACTGCCAGACGGTTCTACTGGGCGCAGAACAAAACCAATAAAACCACCAGGACTAACCGAGATTTGCCCAGGCATAATCTGTTCTTCATTCCCTTCTACAGCATAAGGTAGTATTCAATACTCCCACAAACAGAACATCCTTTGAGCCTTCCATGCCACAGCCACCCATCTGACCACTCGTCCACCACACATCAACTGGCAGTGGCTTAAACTGCTTACTTTTACCAATTGGCCAATACCCTGCGGTTTTTCAACTTTACATTATCCACAGAATTTACAATTATAAGCGATTAACATTTCCATTTACCATCTGCTCACAGCACTTCCTCTCCAAGCACTACACAAGCAATACCTGGGATTGACCAACTTACCTGTGGGACAGATGACATCTACCTTCCTGTGCCCCGGCTAGTAGCACTCATAGCATGTGATTAGGCAGGCCCCCCTGAGGCCTATTCCCAACGAAACCTCCCTTCTTAAGTTCAGAGGACCCCTTTCCCTGCAAACACTTTAGGCGACCATTTGCGAAATCCTTGGAGTTTTACTTGTTCCCCCATTCCCTCTGTTGAATGGGGCCCAATCCACCCATCTGGGCCTCTCTAGTGCTGAGCCAGGTTTTAGCTTCTTTACCAAGCTCTCCGGATACAGTGAGCTTAGAATTAATTAGGTGCTGGTGCAACTCTGTAGAATAACTACTCAGTATGTGCTCCCTCATGATTAAATTATAAAGCCCAATATAATCATTCATTTAGCTGCCCTATGCCCAACTGTCCAGTTGCATACTTGATGAGTCTACAAAGTCTACTTAGGACTGGAGTGACTGCTTCTGGCTATCCTTGAAATTCAGGCAATACCTCTCAGGAGTCATACCAAACCTGGTAATAAGGGTTTCCCTCGTGTGGGCAGAGGTTATCTGGCCAGCTACCTCTAAGGCCAACATATTATCTCTCCCAACTATTGGCATGCATGTTAGACCTGACATCCATGGCGTGGTATTCCCTCAGACCTTTTCCCTTCACTCCCCTGTTTTGCTCAACTCGTTTTTGTTGGCATTAGGACTCTGTGCACTTTACCCCTGCTGATCAGTGGTAAAGTGCTTGTGCTCTCTCCCTCAAAAATTGTAAAGCTGGCATATTTAATTTACTTATTAGTCCCTACTAAATGGTACTATATGTACCCTAGGCAGGTAAATTAAATGCTACTAGTGGGCAGCAGCACCCATTGTACCACCCACTAAAGCAACACTGTAAAACATGCCTCAGGCCTGTCACTGCAGCCTGTAGTTTAGGCATTGTGGATAAAAAGGGCACATTCAGAACCTCTCATAACAGCCTTCCCGGACCTGTAGAAAATTCAGAAGAAGGACTGCTGTGCTGTGCTGTCGGAAGCAGGAAAACTAGACTTGCTGGCCTTGAACCCAGGCTCCACAGAAGTGGATCCAAGGGTCAGTTGACTGTCCTTCTGTTTTAACTATAGGTACATAACAAGCTTCCTGAGGCTTGCCATGCAACTTCCAAGCTGACAAGCACCAACTGGACCTTCCTCAGCCTTGCTGCTGGCCTCTGCTGAAGTGAGCCCTGGACCTCAGGAGCCCCCTCCTCCTTCCATTCCTGGACCCTTGGCTGACATCAGAGAGCAATACTCATGGCTCAAAATCACAAGTTTTGAGTTGCAGGTAAATATCCAGAGGTTTTTGAGCTATTTGTGACCATGAATGGACTCCTTGCGTGCCCCAACAACCATCTGAGAGGCCTGCGATGTAAATCTCCTGTTACGACCTGCTCTTCACATTTGCTTTGAGCATCAGTGTCAATGACAGCCATCCGCATCAACCGCCAATGCAAAGCTGCAGCGACGACCTACTCTTTTTTTATAAACTACATTTTGATTGATTTTAAAACAAAGATCAAAAGAGTGCACAGTAGCTGTATAGTGAAATCACAACTGTGACACCAGACAGAAAAAAGTATTAGAGCCTTGCATGTCAATCACAATCAAGGCTGTACAAGTCCCACCACTGTCTCCAGATCCCCACATGCTTCCGGGGGCACCCCGGGCTCAGTAAATGGGCTTTTCAGCATTAGCACACCAGCCCATCATGGAACACCACTCCTTAATAGTTGATGGCGTGGGGGAAATCCAGCAGCGAGCGATGTCATGCTTATCCACAAAAACACCAATATCACCCAGCACACGTTCACATCTGGGTCCCCCGATATCCTCAAGAATACCCAACAAGGCTACGCAAGGGGAGCCGTCAACTGGTCTCCCCAGAACCTCAGATAGAGTAGTAAAGATAGAGGACGATTATTTAGCAATAACTGGACATTCCCACACCATATAGAAGAAGTTGCAAACATAGGCCGCACACCAAGGGCAGGCAGGCGTAGGGAGAACACCCATCCTCCAGAGCAGTCTCAAGGTATAATATGCAACGTAAATGAATTTAAGTTTGATGAGGCACAAGCGTGACGGGATGACCAATTCCTGCAGGGCCATCTTAGCGTTCCGCCAGTCGCTATCATTGAGGTCACCAATCCAGCATTGCCACTGGGCTCCAGAGGTCTCGGGGAAATTTGCAATCATGAAATGCTGCCCCAGCCCAGCAGTGGGACAGATTTGGGACTTCAGGGGACTACACTCTGGCAGATCTCATGGCAACAGGTGGTATTCTGCCAGTGTTTGCAAAGCTGCAGATACCTTTACAGCTGGTTCTTACGGAGACTGAATTCCTCCTGGACACCCCTGAAGGGCTTCATATGGGAGCCCCTCCAGACATCCCCAAGGTGAGAGATCCCAAAGAGGTCTCAGCAAGTGAGCCTCTTCAAAGTGGAAACCTAGGGCATCCAGTGGTACAGCCACAAAGGGGCACGCCTGCGTCAACTCTCAGGCCCACCCAATCTAAGTGAGGGCCCGTCGCTAACACAGGAGAGTGATCCTCGTGGTCTCAGGCAAAGAGCAAGAAGGCAGGGTGCCATAAAAGTATTGCAGCATACATTGACAGCCCAGAGGGGAGATTTACAGGTGAAATGCAGGGTCAGCGAGACCTCCAAACAGCCAGTCATTGACTGTGAGGAGCTGTGTGACCCAATAGTATAGCTGAACGTCAAACATCCCCATACCACTGTCACAAGGTGACTGGACACAATTTGAGAGAGTTATTTGCCAAGTCTTATTAGCCCACAGAAAGGAGTAAATCGGCCCGATATACCATTGAACCAGGATTGGGGGACTAAAAGGGGGAAAGTTTACAGGGTGCACAGTGACCATGGGGGTGCAACCACTTTGAAAAGTGCCACTCTTCCCAAGACATTTAGAGGAAGGATGGCCCGTTTAGCCAAGTCTTGAAGGGTCGGACCCATCAGCAGTGACAAAAAAGGGAAAGGATATAACACCATTAACACTGACTTGTGCCCGGGGATGGGCATAGAGCACCTTAATGAAGGATTGGAAATGTGGTCCAAGCCCCAGAAAGGAGAGACTGACAGAATGTTTAACATTGTCAAACATTCACCCCAAGTCACAGATCTGGGTTTAATCCATCATTATTTTGCTCACCACGCCATTCCCATTTGGACCCAGCCATATGCAAATCAGCCTTGATCATGTTCCCCATGGGAACAGTCCAGCCCGAACTGCCAGGCCAGGTCCTCCCTGGACCGGAAAACAAGCATTCTGGGACCGGTTTCGGTGCATCACCCCTCATCAGCCAGGCTAGCTTGAAACAGGTGGCGTAGCGAGCATGGGACCCAGGTCTGGGCATACCCTTCTGAATAGAGTAAAAATGGAACACAAAAAGGCTGGGTCCAAACTGGGGTGGCATAGTAACCACAACAACAATGGCTTACATCCTGATCTCTTGACTGGGAGTGAGTGGTTGAAATGTTTCAGCACTCCGTCCAACATCTTGTTGTGTTTGCTTTGTTTGCCCTAATTGGCCAAGGGTATGCCCAGACCTGGGTCCCTTGCTCGCTGTGCCACCCAGATTCAAGCTACCCTGTCTGATGACAGGTAATACCCCCAAACTTGTCCCAGGATGCTTGTTTACGGTCTAGGGAGGACCTGGCTTGGCAGTTCGGGATGGACTGTTTCCATGAGGAGCAGGGTCAAGACTGATTTGCATATGGCTGGGTCAAAACTGGGCTGGCATGGTGAGCAAAAGCATGATGGATTAAACCCAGATCTCTTGACTTGGGGTGAGTGAACTCCCAGTCTCCATCCATCATCTTGCTGTGTTTGCTATATTTAGGTAGGCATATGTTAGTGGGCAGCACCCTCCTGGCTGTGAAGGCAGCATGCAAGTCAAGATTGCAATTGTTTACTTAGATTTTGTCTGCGGTTGCTGTAGGTATATCAGAAGTACATGAGGTGACATTGTTGTAAAGGCCAACGAAGCCTAAAACAGATGGTCATGAACTGTATCAGATTGTGGTGTTGGCTGTGGGGCTGCATTGGCTGTGTTAGTGTATGCAAAGTGACAGAAAGCATACAAGCAAAGAGCGATTAATTGCTCCATATGCTGTAGGCCAGCTATTGCCTTAGGGCAGGTGTGCATGAGCTGTCAAACAATACTGAGTGCAGGTGTGCATGGCTTTTTTCATTAGAAACCCCATGTGTAAATAACACAAACCTCTGGAAGCACAACCATATTGCACTTTGAATGTGGCTTGTAGCTGTGTCAATAAGATCATCCTTTGATTGTCTTGCCCTGCCAATTATCTGCACTTAAACCACATTTATGGGAGTAAGTCATCATAACATAACACAACATGGGTATTTGTAGAGCACACGTTCACACCCAAAAGGGCATCTTGGTGCTGAATAACAGATGTTTATTGTTACCCAACTCAATGGTACTCATTTTAATGACCTCAGAAAGGATGAGAGGCTGAGTGGGCCCGCTGGGATTTGTACCTGAGACCATGAGGTTGAACACTGGCCCATGCAGTGGATGCATTAGTAGACTGAGACAGCAGACCTGGCTTATTTCCAGTGTAAATATAAAGTGCCATGCCACCACGGAACATGCGCCACATTGTTTCATTCTCAATGAATGCACTCAAACTTGAGACTTAATAATACATTGGCTGTGTAACACATTCAGAACCAGATGGAACCAGCAACAAGCTCTATAGAGAATATACACAGACAAGCAACAAAAATATCCAACTACCTTGACTTCATTCAGTTTAAAAGCCCAGAGCAATGAGGAAAGTGGCCAACGGCCTTTCAAGGACACATTAATGGCAAACTGCCACAACGAGCATGGTATTGCCAATGGAATTCCTTCTTACTCCTAGAGAAAGAGAAAAATAATCGTAGTGTAGAGGTTAGCAGTTTTAACACCATGAGATACCAGATAAAGAAGATTGTGAAAAGTCATGGGCATCTACTGGAGAAAGTAAGTAACTAACCCCCTCTGTTTTCCTTCAAACGTAACAGAAACGCAAGGGATTATGCGGTTATGACACATAGGGAACCACAGTCCCAGAATTCAATAAGGACATTGTGGGGAATTCCTGTGCTTTTAGGACCCTACAAATGTAATAACTGGCAGGCATGCCCATATACCATCAAAATGAAAGTCCTGAGGCCAGAATGCAAAGAATACAGATTGAGGTTGTTTTCCAACTGTAATACAAAGAATGTGATCAATGTAATAGGAGTCGTGTGTGGTGCAAAATAGAAGGGGCCCCTCTGATTGAGCATTACATGGACATGAACCACAGTGCTGATGATATATGAAGTCAGGTACTGGAAGTGATCAAAATGGACAGCCGTTGAGTCAATTTGGCGACAAAGTTGATTAAACGCGAATGGAGATGGTTCGAAGCACTAAAAAGCACTGAGTTAGGGCTGAATGATATTAGGTATGCCCAAACATGGGTCCCTTGCTCACTTTGCCACTGGATTCAAGCTAGCCTGGCTGATGAGGAGTGTTACCTTGAAACCGGTCCCAGGATGCTTGTTTCCGCTTCACGGAAGACCTAGCTTTGCAATTGGGGCTGGGCTGTTCCCATGAGGCACAGGGTCAAGACTGATTTGCATATAGCTGGGTCGGAACTGAGGTGGTGAAGTGAGCTAAAGAACGATGATGGATTCAACCCAGATCTGTGACTGGGGTGAGTGTCTGAAACGTTTCAGTGCTCCGTCCATCTTCTCCTTGTGTTTGCTTTGTTCCCCCTAAATTGGCAGGGTATGCCCAGATCTGGGTCCCTTGCTTACTTTGACACTGGATTCAAGCTAGCCTGGCTGACGAGGGGTGTCACCCTGAAAACAGTCCCAGGGTGCTTGTTTTCGGTTCAAGAAAGACCTGGCTTAGCAGTTCAGACTAGACTGCTTCCATGAGGCACAGGGTCAAGACTGATTTGCATATAGCTGGGTCTGAACTGAGGTGGTGAAGTGAGCTAAAGAACGATGATAGATTCAACCCAGATCTGTGACTGGAGGTGAGTGTCTGAAAAGTTTCAGTGCTCCGTCCATCATCTCCTTGTGTTTGTTTTGTTCGCCATAAGTTGGCAGGGTATGCCCAGACGTGGGTCCCTTGCTCACTTTGCCACTGGATTCAAGCTAGCCTGGCTGACGAGGGGTGTCACCCTGAAACCAGTCCCAGGATGCTTGTTTTCGGTTCAAGAAAGACCTGGCTTGAGGAGGAGCCTAGCGCTTGACCAAGATGGCCGCGTGAGCTTAGAGCTCCCGAGACCCTCGCGCCCTCCGTCGACTATCCTGTCTCTAATCCTAATGGTATGCATGGCACCGTGTTGCTGAGTTGTCAGGGAGGCGATTGATGCTACCCGCGGTCGGATCGCCCATCGGGAACCGGACTTACGACTGGCGGAAGATTGCGGCCTAACTCCCGGGGATGCCAGGGGCTAGAGTTGGCAGGATGCCCGACTCCTAGTTGATCAACAACGGCCTGGCGAGGTGTGAACTGTCGGACGGAGGTCCTCGCACTTTCACTTTCGATCTCGTTCCCTTTGTCTGCCCGGACACTGTAGAGCTCTGGGTGGCTTTATTACCCCAAGGACGCTCGGCGGGCTGCTCGCTCCTTATCCCTCTCTCAGAGAGGGAACAGTCTTAACTGCACTGGACTGCCCGGAGTCCATTATGTCGGGCAAAGCAGAAGGGGATCGGCTGAAGACTAAGTCCACCAGGCGGGGAACGTATTCCCAAGTCAACAGTATGGACCGCTATGCCCTCCTGAAAGCATCACCGAGTGGATCGAGCCAGGCACCGGATGCCCAGAAGGAGGACTCGCCTGGGACACCGGAGCTCTCCCTACAGGATGTCATGGGCGCGCTCGACGGGATGCAGACCTCGATGGGGAAACAGTTCGAGGCCCTGGCGCATAAGGTGGATGCCATCCTGGTAGATGTCAATCTGATCCGCTCGGACCTGGGCAAGACGAACGAGCGCGTTAAGAACCTGGACCACAAGACCACGGGCCTCACTGATGATGTTGCGGATCTGCAGACCGAGGTTCGGAAGCTGAGGGCCGAGAGTGACCTCGCCGCCCGCCGGCTGGAGGACTTCGAGAGCCGGGCCAGGCGCAACAATGTGCGCGTCATCGGGGTCCCGGAGTCCTCGGATGAGGCTTCGGCGGACCTGCTTGTGGAGGATTTGGTCCTCAATCATCTGAAGCCTAAGGGCCTTGGAAAGTTTTTTGCGGTGGAAAGGGCCCATAGGGTGCCGGGCGGGCGGCCTAAGGCGGGTGCCCCGCCGCGGCCGATTGTCGCCCGGCTCTTTCATTTTCGAGACCGGGACGCTATCCTGCAAGCTTCGAGGGTGACGGGCCCAGTCCCCTTCCAGAATGCGTCGGTGAATTTTTATCCGGACTTCACCCAGCAGGTGCAGAGACAGAGACAGAGCTTCCTGGGGGTGAAGCGGAGACTTCGGGAACTGGATCTGAAGTATGCCATGCTTTTCCCTGCCAGACTACGGGTGGTGCATGAAGATCGGACATTCTTTTTTGACTCTCCTGTTATGGCCGATGAATGGCTGGACGCTTTGCCCCGGCGACGGACGGGGGATGACACAGCCGAGCATGGAGACAGTGGCCGGGATGGACAGGGCTGAGATCTCAGAGCCGGCCTGCCTTGATTTGACCATACTTGAAGATTCGAACAGAGTGCAGTAACTGTGGAGGGTTGCGGGAGGACGAGGGGTGCTCTTTTCCTCCCTTAGGGTACTTTTTGTAGATTTTTTGTTTTTGTAGGGCGACAGGCACACTGCAAGTTGGGGGGGCGTTGTAAGCTGCAGCAGGGGTGCAGGGTGGGGGGAGTTTTGGGGATTTTGTGTTTGTTGTTGGGGGGTTTATTTCTGCAAGGCATGATGATTATCCTCAGGGCTGTTCCATGGTGGCTCCTCGGGTGTGGGGTGGGCCTCTTTCCGTTTGGGGATGGGGGGTAGGGGCTTAAGTGTTATAAGCTGGAATGTTAATGGTTTGGGGGATCGCATCAAGAGGGGGATTGTTTTGCAATTTTTGAAACGCTCAATGCCAGATGTTGTCCTGCTGCAGGAGACGCATTTCATAGGTAATATGTGCTATGCCTTGAATAGGAAGGGGTATAAATTCATTGCACACTCGGGATTCTCTTCTGGGTCCAGGGGTGCGGGCATCCTTGTTAGAGCATCGTTGCCTTTTGAGGTGGACTCCACCATTGTTGACGATAGGGGGAGGTTTGTGGCGGTGGCGGGGCGGTGGGAAGGAAGGACTTTGGTTTTGGTTTCGGTTTATGTCCCGCCGGCCCTGCAGGCCTCCACACTTGCTGAACTGGGCAGGGCTTTGCTGACTCTTCCGGGGGGAATGCTGGTAGTGGAAGGGGATTTCAACGCTGTGGGCTCCGGACTGTTGGATAGATACCCGCCCAGGGACACAGGGGGGGCTCAGAAATGGCTTCCAGACTTCCTGGATACGTTTGGTCTGATAGACTGCTGGAGGCTCCGGCACCCCACACAGAGTCAATACACGTTTCACTCCGGGGCGCATGGTAGCCTCTCCAGGATTGATTACCTGCTTACTCTGGCCGCACATGCCTCGTTGATATCCGAGGCGAGGCACATGGCACGCGGTATCTCTGACCACTCGCCAGTGTGGATCCGGCTGGATCTAGGTCGGGAGGGAGGAGGGAGGGTGGCCCCCATCAACCCATGGTATTTCCGAGACCCCAAGATGCGCAGCGCCCTGGTAAAGAAGGTGGATAATTACTTTAAGGACAATCTGGGAACCGTGGACTCGGCGGTGTCGCTGTGGGAAGCCTTTAAGACCGTGCTTCGGGGGGAAGCCCTCTCCCTGGTGGTGGCTGCCAAGAATCGGAGGGATGGCGAGGTGCGGCAGGTGGAGGAGGAGATCGCGGCCCTTGAGGGGGCTATGGAGGAGGAGGTTACAGAGTCCTCACTGCATGAGCTTTGCTTGAAGCAGGCGGAGTATAGGGACCTGGTTACGAACGCCGCTAAGACCCTCAGTAGGGAACAACAGGGCCGCCTGTATGACGTTGGTGATAAGGCAGGGAAACTCCTGGCATGGTTGGACAGGAAAGAACGGGTCAATAGAGTGGTGCCAGAGTTGACGGGGGAGTGGGGAGAGGCGATTGTGGAACCTGAGGGGATTGTGAAGTGTTTCGCGGAGTATTTTCGTAGGGTTTATTCCTCTGTGTCGGACAGGCCGCCCGAGGACTCGTCTGAGCTCCTCCGTGATATCGAGTTGCCCTGCCTCTCTGACATAGATAGGGATGATTTGGATGGTGACATAACGGTTGACGAGGTGGCGGGGGCGATTCGCGCGTTAAACTCGGGTAAGGCCTCTGGACCGAATGGACTGCCGATCGACCTGTATAAACTGTTCCCGGATAGGGTCGCCCCTCACCTGCGCGCCATGTTTTTGGAGGCGCGGGGGGATGGGATCCTTCCGTTGGATCAGCGGCTGGCGTCGATCGTGGTGATACATAAAGAGGGTAAACCCCGAGATAGGTGCGCCTCCTATCGGCCTATTTCACTCCTCAACGCTGAGCCGAAAATTCTGGCCAAACTTCTGGCTACCCGTTTGAGTAGGGTGCTTGGCGATTTGGTCCATCCGGATCAATCTGGCTTCATCCCGCACCGAAACACAGCATTAAACCTTAGGCGTCTTCATGGCGTCATCGCCAGGGCGGGCACGCTGCGTGAACCGGCTATTGTGGCATCTCTTGATGCCACGATGGCCTTTGACACGGTGGAGTGGGCATACTTATGGGCCGTGCTGGCCAAGTTTGGTTTCGGTCGCGGTTTTGTGAGTTGGGTTCGGTTGCTGTACGAGGGGCCACTAGCGAATGTTGTGGTGAATGGTCGGGCATCTACTCCGTTTCAGCTTGGTAGGGGTACTCGGCAGGGTTGCCCCCTGTCGCCTCTGTTGTTCGCCCTCGCCCTTGAACCGTTGGCTGCGTGGATACGTTGGCACCCGGATATACAGGGCCTTCGGTGGTCGCCTGATCACGAGGACCGTATTTCGCTTTATGCCGATGATATCCTACTGTATCTTGCCTCACCTAAGAAGTCACTTATAGTGGTCTGTGACGTACTCGCATCGTTCGGTAGGAACTCGGGGCTTGTGATTAATTGGGGCAAATCGTACTTGTACGTTCTTAGTGGCGAGGTCCCACCGATCCCTAGAACATGTTCGATACAGGTTGCCCAGCAGGGTTTCGTGTACTTGGGGATTTTTATATCCATGGATCCTGCTGTGCGCTATGAGAGGAATCTGCTCCCCCCCTTGGCGCGCTTGAGGCGAGATGTTGAAGGTTGGCGGAGGCTGCCGCTCTCCCTTGTTGGGCGTGCGGCCCTGTTCAAAATGATGTCTCTTCCCCGCTTCCTCTATGCCCTCCAGAACTCCTTGGACTGGGTACCGGCCAAATACTTTCGGGAGGTCGAAGGCCTCCAACGGACGTTGCTGTGGGATGGGCGGCCGCGAATAGCTATTTCAAAGTTGACGCTCCCATGGTACGATGGGGGCATTGCGCTCCCAGACATCCGACGGTACTATTGGGCCACGCAGCTGAGCGCGATCAACCATGGGTTTTATGGCCCTGCCCTCAGCCCTGGGTATGCCCTGGATAGGTGGCTGCTTCGTGGCGGCAACTACTACAGGGCGTTGTATTCGCGGTCCTTAGACTCGTCCCTCACGGGGCCCACAGGTGTGGCGGTGCGTGTATGGAAGATGGCGACTGATTCGTTGGGCTGGAAGGATAGGCTCACCCTCGCTACCCCATTGTTTGAATCGGAGAGATTGGGAAGACTCTGGCATACGAAGGGCTTTGATAAGTGGGACCTGATAGGTATATCCAAGGTGGGAGATGTGCTGCATAAGGGGAGGGTGAAGTCCTTCGAGGAGTTGCAGACTGAGTATGAGCTAGGGCCCTCAGAGTATTTCAGGTATATCCAGCTGCGTCACGCCCTCCGATCAGTCCTCGTGGAGGGTGAAAAGGTGCCGGAGTCCTCTCCCCTTGAGGACCGAGTCCTTGATGGTCATATGCCCGAGAGCACGATCTCGCTCATATATAAGAAGTTGATTAACGTCCGGGCAGATATGCTTTTGGGGCTGAGAGAACAGTGGACTAGGGATGGCCTTGAGTTGGATAATGAGGACTGGCAGTCAGCGGTTTCCTCTCCTAAGGAGGTTGCGATCCCGTCGCGTCTGAGGCTGGTGCAGCTTAAAATACTGCACCGGGTGTATGTGACGGGGCCAAGGCTGGTCCACATGGGATTTTCGGAGGACGGCCTGTGCAGAAGGGGATGTGGTATGGTGGGTACCTTCCTGCACATCATTTGGGAATGTGGTGTCATTGTGGAGTTCTGGAGGAGAGTCCATGCAGTTATGGGGGAGGTGACGGGCACTGCGGTACAGCCGGAGGCGCGGTGTTGCCTCCTGAACGTCTGGGGGCCCACTGACCTCGATGAGGCGCAGACCCAATGGGTGACTCTGGGTAACATGGTAGCTAAAAGGGATATCGCGCGATTGTGGGGCTCCTCGGGACCCCCTACACTGACCGCGTGGAAGGAGAACATGGACTGGAGCATGTTTAGGGAGAAGACGGTCTACTGCTCTAGAGGTCGCCCCCGGAAGTGGCATGCCATCTGGGGGCGGTGGAACCAATACAGGGGGGGAATATGTCTTGCCCCGGATCTGGAACCTCCCGAGGAACAGCTTTCCCCCTGACCTACTTTCCAGCACAGTTTGGTTTTAGGAACCGTTTTGGGCCTCTGCTGTCCCCCTTCTTCCTCCGTACACAGTCTTGTAACTAGTAGATGAGTGGGGTCCGGCCTCCCCTGGGGGCTTTCGCCATGGGCTTTCAATGTTCTGCCTTGCTGGGGTTTGTTGTGAGTTTTTTCTGTGTTTACTTAAAATTGGACCTTTGCATTACTCTTTGAACTGTATTGGGGACACATCACTGTATCTAACTCTCAATGCTGCCGAACCTTCGGGCTGTCGGCTGAATAGCTGTGTCCTGAATTTTGAAATAAAGGTTTTCAAAAAAAAAAAAGAAAGACCTGGCTTGGCAGTTCGGACTAGACTGCTCCCATGAGGCACAGGGTCAAGAGTGATTTACATATAGCTGGGTCTGAACTGAGGTGGTGAAGTGAGCTAAAGAACGATGATGGATTCAACCCAGATTTGTGACTGGGGGTGAGGGTCTGAAAAGTTTCATCGCTCCATCCATCATCTCCTTGTGTTTGCTTTGTTCACCCTAAGTTGGCAGGATATGCCCAGACGTGGGTCCCTTGCTGACTTTGCCACTCGATTCAAGCAAGCCTGGCTGATGAGGGGTATTACCCCAAAACCAGGCCCAGGATGCTTGTTTCTGGTTCAGGAAAGACCTGGCTAGGCAGCTCAGGCTGGACTGTTTCAATGAGGCACAAGGTCAAGAGTGATTTGCATATAGCTGGGTCTGAACTGAGGTGGCGAAGTGAGCTAAAGAACGATGATGGATGCCACCCAGATCTGTGACTGGGGGTGAGTGTCTGTAAAGTTTCAGCTCTCCATCCCTCATCTCCTTGTGTTTGCTCTGATATTTATGATTACCATTGCCTCTCGATATCGAACTAAGAATCTCTTATCCTGACTTTGTTTGACCAATACTGGATCTGGTCAACACTGTGAATCTTACATCCATGACTCCAAAAAATATTGTAATTATGCTCAACACATTGTTATTTAGGATAATGTGTTGGCTAGATCCACCATACGTATATGAAAAAAAGACAGTTATGACTGAGGCTGATGTTTTGAGTGGCAGCCATTTTCAAAGAATGCTTTTTATTATGCTATGAGTTTCACAAGACAGACCATTGTTCGTTTCACATAGGAATAATCATTAAAGACGTAGAAACCTTAGTAAATGATTAGGTGGTTTTGACGAGATTGGCTGCATACAGTAGTTGCACCAACTAAGACACACATGGATGTACATTCACGTCTTCCCCCAATATGGCACCCTGTCCTCACAGTGGAGGTCTAATTATTCACAATCTTTTAATCAGCAGGGAAGCTTACCTCATTGTAGTATTTTTATTACTGATTATAATATCTTAGGCAGCTTCGACATTCATTGGGAATGCCCCTGTGATAAGGAAATGGTAACTTTAAATGACACTATGTCACCATTGGACATTTCTCAATTTGTTTCCAAACCCACTCATAAAGGAGGACGTACGATCGACGTAGTATTTTCTAATAAAAGATTGTGCATTTCTGTCTCTCTTCCACTATCATGGACAGATCACCAGCTGATTAATTTTAGTTGGCCGGTTACTCACATAGGAGCCGTCATTCCTGGCTCTATTCCTGTCCCAATTAGACCTTATTGTAAGGTTACTCAGAACATCTTGCTGAGTACACTGGAAAACACAACACCACATCTTCAGGGTTCAATTGAGTCATATGCTCAGAAGGTCGATAACTGGATTTGCATCTCAGTGGAAAAGCTGGCTCCCCTATCAGGTTGTAATGGAGAAATAAGATTTCATGACCTTGGTTCACTGATATGTTGAAACAAGAGGAAAAAACTCTACAAAAAGGTAGAAAGAGCCTGGCCTACAAATTCTAGCATTGAGGATCGAGTGAAGTACAAACAGGGACTTAAGAATTATCAGGCTCTGGTTAACTCCACTAAAAGGGATTTCCATGAGGGTAGGATTGAGAGTACAGATAACAAATCAAGAGATATTTTTAAAATCGCAAAAAACTTCTCAGATCCGACTGCCTGTCATAAAATTAAGGATCCCGCGGCTGGGTGGTGTGAACAACTGGCCACATTCTTCCATAATAAAAATCAGGATATTAAAACCAACCAAAATATGACAGGGACCTCTGATGTAGGATCTTATACTTCAGCAATGAACCCAAATAATGTGTCTTGCTCCTTATCTTCCTTCAGTTTGCTCTACTTGGAAGACTCTATGGCTTCCATTTTGAACCTGAAGTCATGCTCCCCTCTGATCCCTACCCCTTTCTTTTAGCTCTGAGGGTTCATGCCATTAACCCAGTGGTGAACACTCTGTTAAATGAGGCTTTGGCAACAGCCATAGTTCCCTCCTTTTGGAAACAGGCTAAAATTCTACCCCTCCTCCAAAAACCCATTGCTGATGCAAATGTCCCAGGAAACCACAGGACTAATTTCCTCCTGCCAGCATAAACCGGCAGCTGTCAGACTTTATTGAATCTAATGCGCTATTACACCCCAGGGAGTATTGTTTCAAGCCAAAGTTCAGTACAGAGACCAAACTCCTGCAAGTTTCAGTATTGATCAGATATACTTTGGATGCAGGAGGAAAGACTGTTTGGTATTGTTAGACTTATCTGCAGCTTTTGACTTGGTCCCTCATTCCAGTTTGCTCTCTTGCCTTCAGGGTATAGGTATTAGGAGTACGACATTGAAGTCTTTTCTTGAAGATAGGGTACAGGAAGTCTGGCTACTTCCTTACTCCACTGGTATTAGGAGAATATACTTAGGAGTGCCTCAAGGCTCTACCCTTGGCCCAACGATGTTTAACATCTATATGACCCCACGTGCGGCACTGGTTGAGTCTTTCAGGGCCAAAGTTATCTCCTTTGTTGCTAACTCTGAGCTTTTCTTCTCTTTCAAAAAATGTGAAGAAATAGCCCCCGATACTATTAAACCCTCTCTTTCTGCAGTCTTTCAATGTATGCATGCCACCGAGCACAAGTGCAATACAGATAAGACAGAGGTCCTTAGATTCGGACATAACTTCAACCTATACTGGCAAATCTATTTTCCAGTCAGGGCTTGGCCTTCCAACTTGCAAGTTGAAGCCGTAAAATACTTGGGAGTCAGAATCAACAATCATTTGACTTTCTATAATCAAATAAACAAGGTAGTGGGAACATGTTTTGTCCTTTTGCGCACCACAAAAAACTCCAGCATTTTCTTTCTGTGGCTGCTAAAAAAATGGTGGTGCTGGCCTTGGTCATGTCCAAGATAGATTATGCCAATGCTCTGTATGAAGGTATTTCGCAAATTCATAATGAGAAAATTGCAACAAGTTCAAATGCGGCTGCTCGTCTAGTACTCAGGCTCAAAAGATGGGCTCATGTCGCTCCGTACTTGAGGGACCTGCATTTGGTCCCTATGAACAAGCGTATTTTGTACAAAATCCTGCCTCTAAATGCACAGACTGTTGAATCAAACTGGCCCGAGATATCTGTCTGCCAGGATACTAAGCTATAGCCCCAAGAGAAATCTGCGTTCATCTAATGGCCACTTGGCCACAGCCCTGAGGTTCCCCCACTCCAAAGATGGAGGCTGGTCTTTGGCCTACTTGGGCCCTCGAGCTTAGAGCTAACTCCTATTAGACCTGTGTCAAACTGCAATTCAGAAAGAAACTTAAGACCCGACTTTTTGTCCATTAGTCAACTAGTACCACTCCCCCCCTCTTTAAATGTGTATACCACCGAGACACTCTTACTGAGTAGGTGCTCGCTCTATAAATCCCATTTTCATTTATCCATTTAGTTCATACTCGTCCATTATCTGGCACACATTGCAGTGAATGGAGGCACACCCCTGAATTGTAACTGGTGAGTGTTGACAGTTAGAAGCTAGCGTTTTTTGGTCGAGCCTGGGCAGCACATGGGCTGCTCTGTGGCATGATGTATTGGGAGTATGGAATAGAAGCTCTGCCCACTGTCCGCCCATATTTGCAATTGACTTGTGTCATTGTCCTTCGTAAATGCTGGCTTATGATTCCTTAATAAGCTTCTTAGTTCCTCCTTTGTACCTCCTTGTCTTTTTTTGTAACCTCCCATGAGGACAGGGCCTTTACTTTGGTTGTTACATGGTACCTCTTTTTAGGTCTCGCCTAGGCAGCGCTTGCGCTGTCTCGTTGAGACATGCAGTATACACTATAGTGTAGATAAGCTCCACCCACTCTCCACCCATCATTTTCATTGGCTGGTGTCCTAGATGGTGCCTTCTGATTGGTCGTAGGCTTGTTAGTCCCTCCTTATGATGGACATTTCTTCATTTGTGTCCTTCCACGGCTATTGGCCCCTTTACTGCAGACTACTTTCTTCCAATGCCTTCTCACACCCCCATCTATTGCATTGCCAATGCTTGTTTTATTTGTCTCTGCCAATGCTTGTTGTATTTATCTCTACCAATGCTTGTTTTATTTGTCTCTGTCAATGCTTGTTTTATGTTTCTCTGCCACTGCTTGTTGTATTTGTCTCTGCCAATGCTTGTTTTATTGTCCCTGCCAATGCTTGTTTTATTTGTCTCTCCCCACAAAGCTTGTTTTAGCTGAGATCTCTGTTTAATTATTTAGGATTAATACAGCCAACGCAGCGAACCTCCTTTTAATTATTTATCATTATACAGCCCAAGCCGAGGATCGAACTCTGCTCTCCAGCGTCGGCAGCTTTATATGTTACGCCACCGGCTCGTCGCTTCAAAACAAGCCCCCATAAAGGGGTTTATCTTTGTGTCCATTGCGTGCACTATAGTGCCCCTGGGGCAAAAGCAGGGACCTACTAGAGTGCTTCTCTATCAGAAAGCACTTTGCGGTCCCCCCGGGGCACAAGCAGGCATCCACTTCAGCGTGATGAGTTGATGCTTGTGTGTATGCTTGCACACGCGAGGCTGCAAGATGAACGATAGTTAGATGTCGCACCCCGGAGGTCGCAGTCTATTGGACCCGTGCATTCAAAGGACATGAAGTTGCACCAGTGTCTTGCAAAATAAAGTACCGGCTGCTTCACCTAAACGTCCCAATACGAATCTGGTGGCTAAATACACATTGGAGACGGATGTATGATCCGACATCGCAAACAGTTACAGCGGGTGCTTTTACCACGCCGTTTCTACATCGCAATTGCTGTTACATCGCGTGTTTTTTCACCGCATACCATTCCAACTGCAATGTGTTACCCCAATGGAAGACGGCATTACTACGTATACGAATACATCGCGTTACCATTACAACGCGTTGTTTTGGGGTTTTTGGTCTCTATACGAGGCTGCAGGCAAACCAGGGTTTTTTGTGTCTCCAGCCCCCACCCCATCCACCCCCCAGCCCGCAAAAAGTTTCCCGCCACGCACATGTGTCAATTACTATTGCATTACGTTCAGTGTCCGTAAATAAACTGAACACGTGGCCTCTTCTCATTCTCCTTTCGTGGTCTATTATTGCGATATTCAAGCTTACTGTACATCAAATTATACGGGCAGATACACACAAGATTGCAGGTGGTCTTAGCCATTCGTAGAGTGCTCTTTACAATGTACCCTTGCACGTTCATTTATTGCACTTTGCCTTCGTGATAACATACGGTTGGGGGTACTGTTTAATTTTTTTAAGCAAAAGGGACTCTGTTCCAAGCCCCCACACTAAAGTAGCTTAAAATGTTGCATTTTTATGGAACTTGGTTTACAAGACATCTGGGGACTACACGTACAAAAGCCCCTCACTATTATAAAGCACTTCCTCTAATAAGTATTAGCGGAGCCAATAAGTTCGATTTTGAGACCTATTAGTTTAAGGGATCCGTCTACAAAATGAACCAAGTGCGTATTCGTTTGTTTGCCGATCTGAAAAGAATAAGGGGGATCTAAAGCACCAGAGAGCGCAACGTGGAGTGAGGGAAGACGCACATGGGTGAAAATAAAATGTATGAGGATACACACACAAAGGTATCACAGAGAAGGGAGGAGGAGAGGCACATGGGCAGCAAAAGAGCAGTAGGAACAAGCACAGCAGAGACAACGATGTACACCAGGAAGTCAGCTTAAATAAGAAAACTCAGGTCTGAGACGGCAGCAGTTGTTATTACCATTCAAATTTCAGCTTTGAATATATATTTGGCAATAATTTAGTCCCAAATCACTGCACATCCTTCACCACAGCCACACTGCACATCCACCCTTCACTTCCTTCACCAAGGCCACACTGCACTGCACATCCTTCACCACAGCCACACTGCACATCCTTCACCACAGCCACACTGCACATCCTTCACCACAGCCACACTGCACGTCCACCCTGCACATCCTTCACCACAGCCACACTGCACGTCCACCCTGCACATCCTTCACCAAAGCCACACTGCACTGCACATCCTTCACCACAGCCACACTGCACATCCACACTGCACATCCTTCCCCACAGCCACACTGCACAGCATTCACCACAGCCACACTGCACATCCTTCACCAAAGCCACACTGCACTGCACATCCTTCCCCACAGCCACACTGCATATCCTTCACCGCAGCCACAATGCACATCCTTCACCGCAGCCACAATGCACTTCCTTCACCGCAGCCACAATGCACATCCGGCCCTAAATGTATCATCTATTTTCAGCTCATTCTGGTCCTCAACACCTATGGTCTGATCATTGGAGTCCGTCTTCGCAGGCCTTAAAACCCTTGAGGGGAATCCCAGTCCTTCAGGAGGGCCCCACTCAGTGCAAATTCTTTCAATATTTATCAGACATTAGAGACATGAGAGCCCCTTTTCACATTGTGCAGGGGCCCCATCGGGTTTGCGTAATGCCACTGTCTGGGACTTTCCTGAAAGTTTAATGATGGGGCCCCTAGAAAGATGGGGGGGCCTCGGCCATAAACAGCCAAGTATGCTGAAGCCTTAAAACATTTCTGCAAAGCAGGGTTTATTTCTTCTTTATCCCTCGCTGCTACCCATCGGGAAGTATCCATGACTGTGGGTCACACCATCACTACTCATGGGTGAGCAACGTAGACCCACGTGCTTGTGTAGTCGGCACCGCGTGGTGTCTGTTGCTCCTTGCATGTGAGTGTGCCCTTTGATTTAGCTGCAATCTTACACATCCTTAACAAACCACTCCAAATGAATACTTTCTTATACAGTCAACACATCAACATTACGGACTCAATGGTAGTAGGGGGAGGTAAGGACAGGAAGTGCAAGGAAATGCTAGTCGATCAGTAGCAACCCGTCCTTTTATGGCGCGTTAAGCACTGCCACGAGCTGCGCACGTGACACCGGAACTCGGACTTAATACTAAAATGCTTACAGCACAGATCACATTATAAAACATTCACTTTACTAACAGACTTGCTCCACTCAGAGACTGCTTGGAGGCCTCGTTTAGGCTAAAAAAAAATGCTACAGAAATATGCGGCAAGGTCTAGTACGTTACATAGCGCACGACGAGTCAGATCAGTATGGAGCAGCTGTTGAGTCAGTACAGTTAATTTAAGTGGGTCATAGTGTGTTAAAAGTCATGTTTCTACCATGGCATGTATATGTTTGTCTGCATAGCATTCAGTGTACTATATCAGCAGCACGAGTTTTTGCGTTGCAATTGCTTGCGATTTAAATGCTAGCGATGTAAATGTGCATGCGCATTACTAGCATGCGATCTAAAAGCATGCGGTGTCAAGCCTCCTGCGATGTGAAAGCCACGTTGCGATGGCAGCGCGTGAAAACAGAGTCATTGTAATGGGTGTTTCCCATTGGAGACATTTGTAAAATAGCAGTGATGTATGTATGAATAATTGCTCATGGGATGTGTATGAATGTGGGGCATACAACTACAAATTTATAATAAGCGAGGCACGTTTTAATATTTTTTCACTGCCATAACGCCTTATTTACACCAGCTCTAGAAAGGAATCTGGTTAGGGACACGGGAAGCAAAAAAGACAAAAGTACGCAAATATGCAGGGGTGCAGAGGAAAATCGATGCCTCAAGCAGCAGAAGCGTAAACGGATGCTTAGAAACAAATGACAGACCTCGCGTAAATGCGGATACACGAGTTCAGTGGGCTAAAGTCAGCGCCGTTCTTAGTCCAGCATCGCCACCCACCATTGACAGAAATTCCTTGAGCTACGGTCAGTGTCATTGCGCCGACATTCAACCACACAATAAAACGTCACTTCTTCGCCGAAATAGCATAGCACATTTATGTAATTAGAACAGTGATCATTCTGTAGCCTTAAGGCAAAAGCGGTCGACCTGGAAGCTGGGGAACCGGGCTCGAGTCTGGGCAACAACGCGCAAGATTCTTAATCACTTAATCTCCCCTGCCTAGCCAAACATGAATGAGTCAATTTGTAACAAAACCGGTGCTCATGTAAAGCGCTCCGAAACCCGATTTCTCGGGTCTAGTTCGCGCTATATAAAACTCCCCAAAAAAAGTTTCGCAAAGTCGCAACTGGCATGACAGAACTTCACCAGGCAACTTAAAGTGATCTTAGTATCAGCATCCGATTTGACCCAGCCACCCAGAAGGCTCATTACATCACTGCAATTAAAATGCTGCGGATGGCGCACTTCTCGTTAGGGTAAATGCATTTGTTTAATGCAGTTACCACCATAAGGCAGCATAATTCTGATTAAAGTATGAATGATGCACATGGTAACCAAAGCTTTGCCCCAAGCACCGCCGCCCTTTGTACACGCACTACCAGGCAGCGTATCCAAACTAGTTACAGCACTACTAGTGATACTGTCCAATATCTCATTTGTGGGACTGAACAATAAAAAAAGGTCCAAACCTAAAGTGGGTACAATGCTTTGTTTGATTAAAGGTGTCACCTCTAATGTTAGCACAATTATTATTTTGGTGCAATCAAAGCACCGCAGTCTGTCTAGCAAAACGTCGCATTTGATTAAACGACACTTAGCTGCAAGAATGAAATATGGATCTATGTATGGTGTGTTTCTTCTATGGAAAACAACAGTGCTTCAAGGAGCTTTGCAAATCCAACAAGCAGGATCGTACTTCACCAGGTGTAATATGCAATATCCAAACCTGCTTGCATTGCCTCACTGTAATAGAAGTATGCAGCTTTGATATTTTCCATTGGTATATGTGCAATCTCACCTATTGATTTGTTCCAATATTTAACAGCGCCGCCGTCATCAGTTAGAAGAAAGCCACCATTGTCAGTTAGAAGATTTTGCCCCGATGACCTATTTGCAAAAGCAATATACTGTTACATCAGTCAGATCATTCTGTTCGCAGGGATATATAGTGTTTGTTGGTTGCGCGTAAACATGCAATACCAAGAGCCAAAAACTGAGATGCAGTTTATAATGATTTTTGTTGTAGGTAAAATGTAATGATTGATAAATGGGTATGAGGGAAACCTATACATTTTTTAAATGTACTCTAGATACTGATTGTATGAACACTGATTGTATGAACAGTGGTTATTGGTACAGCTCGGAACATTACCCATTCCAGCATATGATTCAGTGGGTAATTTGCAAAATGTGATCTTTCTTGCTCACTTCCTTACAATTGGAAGCCAATAAAAATTCAGTTCATAACAGCAAATGTTACACAGTTTCTGCATTTCTTCTGATAAAAATGGTACCCAACTTTTGTGGCTGGGACTACTGACCTTGGCACACAAGCTCCCTTAACACAACGTGGAGATATTAACATTTACTGAAAAAGAAAATACCTGTTTTGGCAATAGTGGTGGCTGCGATATTTGTGCCTGGGCTCAGCTGCCTCCCAGGGAAACCTGCCAAACCCCGACACTTTGGAGAGCTAGACACCCAGGAGATTCCAGGATGGTCTGACTTGCATGTATTTCATTAAGTTTTCCTACCCACAATGCACTGCAAACATAAAAACCTTGGCTAAAATCATACATTTCTCCCACATTTCTGTGAAGGAAACCTATGGAGGCTGGGGAAGACCACTTAATTGCTACCACCCACAATTACTGCACATTTTTCAATAAAAATGGTACCCTACTTATGTGTCTCCATCAAAATTGTCTCACTTAAGCAACATAGGTAGCTATGGTATTTGGGCCCACACTGTGCCGCCACACAGGGAAACCTTCCAGACCCAGACATTTCTGAAAACTAAACACTGTGGAGAGAAAGACTGTATTGCCCCTAGTGGGTGTGAAGGGGTCAATGGAGCATGCCCAAGAGGCAGCACCCTCAGAAAGAATAAATCCCCAATGTACCCCCAGGGTGCAGAAAGACAGTATGCACATTGATGTGTGGCTCTGGCCCGATACTAGAGTGAGCTGCCCAGCTCCTTTATTTTCCACCATGCACCATGCACAATCCTGTTGTCTAGTGGGATTTCTACCTCTTGAGGTCAGAATGACTGTTATGGCCTTTGGTCAGTGAGCGCACTGATCCTTAACCAAGAGACTGCTTCTTCTACAATGAACTACTACCTTGGTGTTCAGTGGGGTTGATCCCTGCTGGGAGAGTTCTATCTCAGAACTATCACCAAGTAGAGATCTACAATGGAGCGACAACAGTGGAAAGGGGCTTTGTACCCTTTCCAATGCTGTTTCTCCTGCAGACATTGGTGTTTGGGGGTAAAAGCTATGCCTTCCAGCATCAATCAACAGAGAAAGTAGACTACGGCTTTAGCACGTTCTACTTTCACTTTGTTCTGCTGTGATGCCAGCTCTCTGTGCTCGCTGGTGTTATAGCAAAACTAAATAAAAAATCAAACTTGGGACATAAAGGAGGCTTCACCCTCACACTCTAACTTTAATTTTTGTAAACAGTCACACTAAAGCGGTTAAAAGAAAGGAAACCATCTCCTGCCCTCAACTTCGTCAATGTTTCACACTGAATCCGGAAAGGCAAACATATTCATTGCTGACACAAGTTATGGGAAGTTCTCTGTTTACTTCAGTGCAGTATATGCAGTATCCAAATTGTGGCATTCTGAACTTCGACAGGGTGTGATATCACAGCATTAGCGAACATCATTCTTCACTGGAGCATTTTCACTCAATTTTACTACTTTATACAGAGTAAGACAACTGCCTATATATCTGCTCATCTCTATTTTTAGGCCTCAACTTACGGACCGTGGCTATTGACATATAGTGAGCACTGGAAGCGATAAAGAAAGACAATTTCTGTCACAGTTTTGGGCTGACTGATATCTTAAATAGTTGAAGAACTGGAACAGTATTATTTTACCACTTTTGACAGCAATAAATGTTGGCTTTCACAGGAAATGTCATGGAGCATGCCTCTTTTGGCTGAACTGTAGCACCATGTGTTTACATTTCTATAGGAGACAACAGAACAGTGCAATTAAAAGATACAGTAGATGTTTCAGCACCCAGGCTAATGTGCTGCATAACTATATACATATAAGGTCCCAACGGCGAGACCGATTGCATTGCAAATGCTTGTTTAGTCTGTAAGCACTATTTTCTTTAATGAGTTTCTCCTACTGCAGGCAGGACATGCTTTCCTGCAGCATTCAGCACACCATGCGTGCTTTCACTTTCTGAGCAGCAGGGACAATGGCGGCTGCTTCTTTTAAATGAAATAGGTATCGCATTTACAAGAGTTTGAGCTATTGGCATTGCAAATGACAATGCTTTTTATTTATGTGTTAATCAGCAAACCAGATAAATAAAAGGCATTGTCATTCACAATGCCAACAGCTTAAACTTTCGGAAATGCGAGACCTATTGCATCGCAAATGCTTGGTGGTGGTGGTTTTGAGGCGAATTCCATTGGCCCTTTCATTACAGACTGAGAGCCATGCTACTTTTAAACTCTTTCTGGCCCAGATGTGATAGCGACTCCTTTGGTAAGGTCTCTAGCAGTGGCACGAGGGCTTGATCTTTTGCATGAGTACAATCAGCTCCCCTGTAAACTCCTTAAGGGGGGCGGGGGGCATGTGGACATTGATGCATGTCAGGTAATATTAAGTGCTATGGTTTGATATTTGGCGGCACACTTATGGTCACGCAACGTGACTGATTGAATTATTGGCTTGAGGAAAGAGTAAATCATGGCGGGCACAGATTCATTCTATATCTTAGAAATGAATCACTCCGAACTCACAGCACGTATAGCTTGATTCCATTTAGTGGTTGCAGCAACTTGCAGGACATGGCCATAGCATAGTGGTTTATATGTGGGCCACAGGTCCACTTTATATAGTGTGACATATGTCAGTACACTGTTACTCTGAACGCGCAGCATTTATCTTTGTACGATCCTACCTGTGATTTCCGGGTGTAACACGGTGCTAGTGCGCGGTTCTGTATGGTGAAAAAAGAGTACACTCTGGGAGGTTGGTTGGCCCGACCCCCACACATGAGGAAAGATTGGTTTATACTGCTGTACGTTTCTCAATAGATTTCCATGTGGTTCAGCTCTGGATTAATCCGATGAGTCTCGACTAAGGGTTTTTACATGGTGAGTTTATTGTTTATTCATTTACGGTTACACCACGCAGATTACACATCATTCAGATTGGGGCCCATGTTCTCTCCTGTAGGCTATAGTTTCAATGATAACTGGTCCTGATGAGACCTTTCAAATACTCTAAGGGGTATATTCACAAGAACGTGTGCTAACTACCGCAAGAGTAGCTTAACGCAACTCTCAACATCGCAGCCCATCGCGGGAAAATAACCCTGTGACAACGTGGAATTCACAACAAAGCGTTTTGCTGGAGGCCCAGAGGGAAACGACTGAGCAGGTGCGGTTGGGGTTCGACCTCATGGCCACCAAACTGGACGCCATCCATGGGTGTCTAGGCCCGCTCTATGGTCTCCAATGAGCCCTGACTTACATCGCTGGAGTTCTGACATGGAGAGAACATCTGTCCGCTCAGAGGGGCACCAGCGATACCAGCCGTGAGCTGGCACACATGCGAAGGCTCATGGAGGACATGGTGCGGATGGAGGCGGAAAGGATGGCAGCCACCACTGTACATCAGCGAAATATAGCTGGGATCTACCATGCCCTGCAGATCATCATCATGGCATTGCTGCCACAAGGCATGACGCAGATTAATGCTGCTGCCCCCACACCATTCACATCTCCGCCCCCTGGTGTGCCATTGCCTCACAGTGCAGCAGACGTATCCACTCTAGCACCTGATGTGTCAGCGGCACACAGTGTCTCAGCCGGTACTGCAGCACCCACAGGTGGGGAAGAGCACACATCCGGGGACAAGGAAGCGGATATGATTGTGATCAGGAGGCACAAGCGATCATTTCCGCCACCTGGCCTGTTTCTGCTTGGTGCCGCACATGGCCTCATGACCGTCCACTGACCCCCGATACACTCCGATGCACTCACCTTGGACAGCGACATGGACTGCCATATCCTGTTTGATGACCAATGACACGGTGACCAGACTGCGGACTGTACCCTTCCACTTGCTCAGTACTTGTCATCCCCGGATGGACTCTGGCTGGCCCTCCACAGGCCCATATTGTGTAGTGTGCTCGGCATTGCCCTTACCGCTCCAGCTGCAGAACTGCACTGGATGTGCAATAAATATCCAGTGACGCACTGCTGTGTCATGTCTTTCATCATTCATATATGAATGCGTGGATGAATGTAGTGACAGTGATTTCCCTTGCGTCAATGATGCTCATCCTGTGGGATGCCAGTCAGAGGGTGCTACATTGCATATTGTGTACCGGGTCCCGTGAACACTACAACAGGCACACACGCATCTGTCACTCCCATGTCTGGACATGGACTGCACCAGGCCCAGAGCCCACAAGTCATTTTTGCAGGCCCTGCGCTGTTCCGGTATATGGCAGGCCAGACCACTCCACTTACGCTCCAAGGGGGGCCCTCATTGCTGCCCGTCGCAGGCGTACACGCTGGTGGTGTGCAGGTCACTGGTCTAGTTGTCCTCATGTCACAGCCACTCCCTGAGGGCAGGTTTGCATGCACACCACACCCATCCAGCACAGGCGTCACAGGTCATGTGACTCCGCCAACATAAGGGGCCGACGACGTCACATTTCCCTCTGCCGGTGGTGACTGGATGATGGACGCTCCACGGTTGTCAATCATAAAGGGCCCATAAGTTGTTGCGCACAGGGTTAGTGGCACCCGAGGCCTTGCGGCCGTCATGGGCCTACCACCACCTGGCGCTGACTGGCGTTGCTCAGGGTTAGTAGCACGCGGAGCATTGCGGCCGGCACAGGCACCCCACCATGGGACGGTGACTTTGGGTGCACTGAGTCAGTGGCACCTTAAGCTACTGAGTGGGTGTGCAGCCTGCGATGATGCCCCATCCCGGCGGTCCAGACAGGTCAGGTTTTGTAGGCCCTGCTGGACCGCAGTGTAGGCCAGAGCCAGTGGGCAGCGCGGGCCAACCGCCACGAGGCGTCGCTTCCAGTATCCCAGAGTTAGTGGCACTCTTGGGCTGAGCAGGTGTGCAGCCTGCGATGAAGCCGCGTGCACTGATATGTCCTATGCCATGGAGTAATCAAGACCCAGCACCAAACATGAGACCTGGTGGCCTGCGGAGTGGGGCTGTATGGTGTTGAGGGTGCCATGTCCGTGGGCCCCAGGCTTGTGGCTTGCAGCGGCACGTGGTGTGACCTCCTCTCTACACGCCGGTGGCGGAAGGTGAGCAGTGAGGCCTGGGTGTGCATGGGCGGGCATGCTCCGATGGGCGGCAGGAAGGGCTGGGGCGGCATTGGCGGGCAGGCGATGTTGTCTTGTGCAATTGTGTGTACTGTGCCTATCGTGTATCTGGACTCCGTTTCAGATGACGAGTCTGTCTCAGATGTGTGACCTGGTGGACTGCTATACATACCGGCAAGTGGTTGGAGACACACCGGAGGCAGCAGGTGAGCAGTGTGGGCTGGGTGCGCAGGGGCGGCACTCTCTCTCTCTCTCTCTCTCCCTCTCTCTCTCTCTCTCTCTCTCTCTCTCTCTCTCTCTCTCTCTCTCTCTTCTTCTTTCTCTCTCTCCCCCTCTCTTCTCATCTCTCTCTCTCCCCTTTCTTCTTCTTCTCTCTCTCTCTCTCTCTCTCTCTCTCTCCCCTCTCTTCTTCTCTCTCGCTCTCTCTCTCCCACTCTCTTCTTCTCTCTCTCTCTTCCTCTCTTATCTCTCTCTCTCCCTCTCTTCCTCTCTCTCTCCTTCGCGCTCTCTCTCTGACCTTTGATGTGCGCAGGACACACCTTCTCATCATGATTTTTGTCTTGCAGGCTGTGACCTACGGATTGTCCCGAGGGGAGCCGCCATGTGTGTTCATTTCATTTCAGTGTTCATGTTAATGAAGTTTCATTTGTTACTTCGAAAGTGAATGTGTGATGCTCATTTTTGTGATGACACATGCATGTCACCAGTTGTGATTGTGCGACAACAAGCGGATTATTTTGGACGTGATTAGGTGTAGCTGATGTGGCATGTCTTTTGTCGGGGGGGGGGGTGCCGGGGAGGGAGGGTCTTGGGGGTGGTGGTGGTGGGTGTTGTTGCCCTTTCAGCCATCCGGGCTGCATGTTCACTTGCCCGGGTGCATCTGTTGCCCTTCCGATTTGGCTGTGGGCTGTGATCCCTTTTGTGGTGCAGGCTGTGGTCCCACTTTGCACCAGGTGAGAGCAGGTGTTATTTTCCTGCTGCTTACACGCCTTATTGCCTGTTTTGTGTTCTTATCGCAGTTCTGGCTGGTTGTTGTGAATGTTGTGGAGTGGTGTTGTCGCGTCTTTTGGCACGGTAACACCTACTCTGCATCTCATTAGCGATAGTTGCGGGGGTCATCGGTGGCGATGTTTTGTGCAGCTAGTTTCGCGGGTAAACTGGTGATTCGGGCTGTTAACACCAGCTTGTGAATGGGGCGATCGATTTATCGCAACTTTGGCTGCGAAAAAGTGCCGTTAACTCAACGATAGCTCCTTGTGAATATCTGGCTAAGGGCCAAAAAATCGACATTAGATCCCCTGGTCATGAACTTACGGAATTGGTGTCTAAAAGAACTGTGATTGTAAACAGGGTTTTTCTTGTCTAGATAGAGAAGCCGGGAATCAGTTGCTTTTGAACTGTATTTAATCACGAGTACTCCTCACTTTCACTGCGTCAAACGGCACTTTGTGAAGTTATAAGTTTAATGTACGTTTTTCACCTACATGATGTTTGAAATATATATAAAGGATGGCAACTATACAATGAAGGCTCGTATATTGTATTCATTACTACAGTTGAACAGATTGTTTCAATCGGGGTACCTCCAATTGGGTTAGTGCAGATACGAGTACACAAAAAATACACTGGACCGGTGTGATTATCATTACATAGAAATGTCCATCCTAGTTTCTGGAGGGCTGTGCTGATGCTGTATTTTCGGGATAACCACTAACTAAATAAACTGCCTCCATTTCTGTTTACTAATAGGTACATTGATCTTGTGTGGCTATCCTGAACATATGGCATGGATTTGGTGCTACTGGGCTTCTCTGGTAATTCCTCTACTACACAAATATTCATATAATAGCACAGCATACAGAAGACAGTTGGAGCTACCAATAACAGACAAAACTATAGAGAGCTGGACGTATTTTCGCTCTGTTCCCAATCCCCAAAACAAAAGCAGCGCTAGGGTTAATCAACAGCCTAAAAATAAAATACAAAGAGAGGACTGGTGGTTTTCCTTTCATTCTGCGCCTTCGGATATCACAGCAGCATGCGTCACACTTTCAATTTTGATAGCTGCTCATAAAAAATGAATAAATGAACCCACTATTTCTTCAGGACAGAAAGCAGAAGAGGTCTCAAGGTGTTGTTTCACACTCAAAAGTGAACTGAGTAATGGGTTTGATGTTAATGATGTTAAACATCCATTTGTGTTTCAGTGGCCTGATGGAGACTGTGTCAAGAGGCTGGAGATGACAACATGGGTATTTCAAAGGTTAAGGGAGCTCATCACCAGGTCTTACTGGAAGTATCATTATGGAGCTGTCATGGTAGTATATGCTTGGATTATTTACAAAACTAACTTGTAATAATTATGTCTAGTCTCCAGCCACTAGTGGTTTAAAACTATCCAGATCTCAGATTTGATTACTTTTCAAACTTACTCTGAAATAGTATTGTACTAAATCCAGTGAGTTCGGGAAAAGGTTTTTAAAGATTTTTAGGAAGACAGCACAGTATCTGCCTTCTATCAAGGCAGTCAACTCCCAAGTCCCCACAATTCTAGGTCCACAACATAAGCAATGAAACTGACAGAACAATGACATTAGAAAGATAACAAAACCGTTAAAGAGATCCCACCTAAAACGACTTTTAATGCACAAGAATATGCAACACACCTATCCCCTTACAAAAACACATACAGAACCACCCACCACAAAGCCAATACAGCCACAACGCTCTACATAAAATCTACATATCTACTCGGAGGGCTCCTGACATGACTATTACGATTGGTCCTTTAAGCCACACTTTCCAACTGATCCGTCATATGGACACCCTCAACCGGTCTTGTACTCTCTCGACCTTTACACTTAGACACCACGCAAACTTTCCATCCTTTCCCATCTTGAGTGACCGCACTGTTCCTGTTGCCCTTGATCACTCTCATAGTTTTGCCAAACCTAGCCTCACTTTTGGACAACACTCCTGGTTCACGTATCCTGACTCAGTCTCCTACCACAAAATCATGTACCTTAGTCTTCCACTTGGCATCATAAGCACACTTAACCTTTCCTTGCTTCTCTTCCACCCTCGAGGCTACCTCTTTCTTCTCCTCCACCTTGCACTCATCCTTCTCCAACTGCTTCCTCTTGAACCACCAGGGACACAGCTTAGACACAGGGGGGCATATTATCAAGACAGGCGATAAAATTATCGCCGCTTTAGCGGCAGAAAACTGCCGCTAAAACGGCGATAATGGGCTTGATAATATGCTCTATGGAATTCCAATTGAAACTCAGGTTAGATGTCCTTCACATCTAACATGGGCTTCAATTGGAATTCCATAGAGCATATTATCAAGCCCATTATCGCCGTTTTAGCTGCAGTTTTCTGCCGCTAAAGCGGCGATAATTTTATCACCTGTCTTGATAATATGCCCCAGGGTCGCTACCCTTAAGTAGTTTGAATGGGCTAATCTCTGTGGTGGTATGAGGAGTGACGCTGTATGGCCACAACTTCTCCCTCAGTTTGTCCTTCCAATTGCCACCAAAATCAAGTGCCCACAAAATATTCTCATTCAGCGCACAGTTCAACCGTTCCACTTGACCATTACCCCGAGGTTCATACAATGGACGAGTAACACGTTGAATGCTACAATACTTTGAACAAATCTCCCATCTCCTGTGACTTTAATTGCACCCTGTTGTCTGTGATAAGAACTTCAGAATAACCTTCCATAGCAAAGAGTTCTTTAAACAACTCAATAACAGACACTGTGGTAACTTGAGACACAAACTTGATCTCCTGCAATTTTGAGTGGTATTCCACCATAACCATGGCATACCTACATTCATGGGGTAGAAAGTTAAAAGGATTAGATGTATCAAAGCCTACTCTTTGCCATGGGAATTCCAGCCACTCAACAGGACACAAAAAAGCAAGCACCAATTTGAGCATTTTCTCACTGTTTGCACACACTTCACACTCACAAACAGCCCTGTCCACTGCACATATCCAAACCCGGCCACCAAACGGTTGCTCTAATCAACATTTTCATGGATGACATTCCCAGATGTCCTTCATGAACTATCAGCAAAATATGATCACGTAATCCTACAAGAGGTATGCACTTTCCACCCTTGAACAACATTTCTCCTTCCACTTCCAGCTCCTCAGATACTTTCCAATAAGGGTACTTCACTGCCGGAATCTCCCACCTTCTAGGCCACCCTTCTTTCACATATTCCAACACTCTATGTAGCAACTGATCCTCTACCACTGCAATTTTCCACATCTCCTCATCTACACCCTCAAACTCTATGGACATGACTTCAGCAATACTGGCTATTACCTCTGAATCTCCTGCCTCCTCAGATTCCTCCCTACTGTCACATGGAAGCCTCGACAAACAATCTGCAGTTACATTCTTTTTTCCAGGCACACGTTCCAACTTGAAATTGTACTCTTGAAGTCTGGACATCAACCTTGTAGTACAGGCAGTGGCACTACTTCCCCCACCAAGAGACAAAACCCCAACAGTCTTCAGGGTAAAACGAGAGCCCCAAACATAACTGTGGAAATGCTCCACAGCCCACAAACACACCAGAAGCTCCTTTTCTATCACAAAATACCTTCTCTCTGCCTCATTAAGAGTGTGTGATGCAAATGCCACATTCCATTCCTCTCCTCCATACTTCTGTGACAACACATTTCCCACACCATAAAGGCTGGCATCAACAGAAATTATGCATTCTTTGTTCACACGGGAAGGTTTTTAATATAGGTACTCCCACAATTTCGCATTTCACCAAGTAAAACACATGCTGTTGTCTGTCAGACCACTTGAATTCTACTTTTCTCCGAGTTAGTTCTCTTAGAGGCTCCATTTTTGTTGCAAAGTACTTGATACATTTGCTGTAGTACTCAGAGAGACCTGCAAATTAGAGCAATTTTTCTTTGTTATCCGGTGTTGACAGTGGCATCCACCAATGACTGCTTAGGTACATCACATTCTTTAGACAAAGTATGTCCCAAATATTCCACTGATTCTTTAAACAGATTGCATTTGCTCTCTTTCAATGTTAATCACTGCTTACCCAACACTGCACATACCTCCTTCAAGTGCTTCAAATGCACGTGCTTATTTTGGGAAAAAATAAAAATGTCATCTTCGAAACGCTTGACAAAAGTTTCCGCTCTTTTGAGAATCTGGAACATTGCTCTTTGGAAAACAGATACCACCCACGCTCTTTAACTGGCGAAACCCTTGAGGGGTAATAAAAGCGGTCAGTGTCCTGGAGTCCTCACTTAGTTTGATCTTGTAATATGCTGAGCACAAGTCCAGAATAGAAAATACTGCTCCGACATACTCACTACCTCATTGATATTTGGTAGTGGGTGGCAGTACACTACTATGTCAGCATTTAATGCTCTAAGGTCAATCCATAGCCTCAAAGTTGTGTACCCTTTGTGGGCCAAAACTATGGGAGAAACCCATTAGGAAGATTCTATCTCTTCAAAAATCTCTTCACCCAACATGTCATTAAGAGTATTGTTAAGCTTTTCCCTCACTTTAATGGGTACCCCTCTCTGTCTTTGTTTCGCCAGAACTGCCCCACCTTTGAGCTTGATGCAATGAGAATACCCTTGTAGCTTGCTCAACTTCCCTGTGAGTACGTTGGTAAATTGTGAAATAAGCTAGGCACAATCTTTAGGGTCACTGACCACTAGTACAGGCTCCTTACTGTGGGGATTTTAAAATGATGGCCAGTTTCCATTGACCTAAATTCCATTTGTAGCAGAGTCTCCTCAAAAACAGTTAGCTCTCCTCCTTGAGCAAAGTGCTAAAGGTCAACTGGACTGCTGATCCTAAACAATGAAGAAGAATGTTCTTCTTCCTCTCTACACCCATCCTATCAGCAGCAATGCCTTCATGTAGGTGAGAAACTCCTCCTTCCGCCTTGCTCAAGGTAAAGGAGGATCCCCTTTATTTTGTACGATCTTCGCAGGAGGTTCAAATTGCATGTCACAACTACAAAATGTACTGTAACTTTAAAGAAAAAATGCTGCTTGTAAATCATTGGTACAGAACAGTATAATCAGACTGGCCAGAATGTTATGCAATCAATAACCCCCTTGGCAAAAGACAACTATATAATCTTAATAGTCTGCTGTGTGCATAAGCGCTAACGAAATTCGAGGAACAGTTAAAATCTTATTGTGCACAAACCTTAAGATGTGGAAAACCTGAGAATGCGGTGTGCATCGCTTAATGGATTACACTTCCACACAGCCTCAAAGAGTATCCCAAATTAATTAGAAATACTCATCACCAGCGGTGCGCATCGGTATTGAAACACACACAAAATTAAGCCATGCGTTTCGGCACTAAGGCAGCACAAGTAAAAGGAATTCAGATCCATGATGACGCCACCGACATAGCATCAAAAGCTAATGTAGGCATCAACACAGGCATCCTGACACTGATGCTTATTCGCAGACGACTTCTGTGTGGAGCTGACGAGGGACACATACCGCTAGATTCAAGCATAGTAGAGCTGCCAAGCTGACGCTACTCCACAGAGTACTGCCACACAAGGCTTCTGCGATTACAGAATGATAAACACGTGCAGAGAGGTATGATACCTTACTCGCAAGATGCTGTCGTCCCACATGCTGTACAAACCCAGGTATTCCTCCAAATTAACCCCAAAATGTTTGGGTGTCCTCCGCTGCCAACGCTGTGGTCACGGCATACCATGCAGTAAAGTTAAGGTTCCTTCAAATTGAATCCCAATTCTAGGACAATCCACTTCTGCATGCATAGGTCACGAAGATCCAAACCAAAAATGGCACCACTCCTGTGCTGTCCATATGTAGAAGGTACCACTTAAGCTCGTCACCGAAATTATAGTAAATCTAGTGAGTTCAGCAAAAGGTTTTGAGAGATTTATTCAAAAGACAGCAAAGTACCTGCCTTCAGTCAAGGCTGTCAACTCCCAAGTCCCCACAATGAAACTGACAGAACAATGACATTAGAAAGATAATAAAAACCTTTAAAAGATCCAACCTAAAACTACTTCTAATGCACTAGCGCATGCAACAAGTATATTAGCTTTTTCCAAGAACGCTGGGTGTATTATATGTAGCTCTCATGATGGTGAATACTTTGGTCATCTACAGACCCATCTCAAAATAATATCGGACTTGTCCCTGACAGTGTAAAAGCATGTCTCTTGAGGGTTGAGGAATATCTTTATGAAAGTATGCCTTCCAATTCTATGTGAGGATTGTAGTTCGTATAATGTTCCTCAACCCCCAAGAGACATTAAAAACAAGAGGCTCATCTCTCAATCAATAATATTGGTTATAACCTCTGCATAACATTTATTATAAGACTGGTTTCAAGTGAAAAGCACTTTGAGAGCACTTTTGATTTTTGTATCTAATGGTTTAATGTGCGTTAAGTCTCCAATGCCGTGCTTATTCATGTTTGTCTAATGCAATAATGTGCTTGATGTTTGAATTGTGGTCTGAAATATATGTCAAAGTGTACATGCAATATTTACAGAATAAGAAGAAATGAATGTGAATAAAAACCCACAAGCCAAGAAAATGTGTTTACTTGTCCCTGAATACAAAATGTTGCTTGAATATTTCTGCCTAGGTAATTTGTTCATACATACTTAAAAAAGGCCTAACCCAGCTGGTTTGAAAATGGCCCGACCCCTGATTATGTATACTTTTAGAAAGTTGGCATTTTCGTGCCTTAGCCATTTGGTGCCTGCAGCCTATCCCTGGGTCACATGACTGGTTGCAGGTGACAGTTGAACTTTGTGTATTCCTCCTAGACAGCCACATACAATGGGAGCGTAGGTGTGACTGGATGGGCCATCACTGGCAGGATGGGAGGGAGAAGCTGAGTACAGCCCAACCTACCCTTGAATAGGCTGTGACCTACCTTCACAGAGAGGGCTGCATACCCCTTGTAGTTAGTCTGGAGCCAGGGCAGAGAAGGTAGGGCATCTGTGCACTTCAAAGACATGCCTCTCAAAGCTTCTCCCCACTTCAAAGGCACAGCAGTGTATAAAAGAAGGGCCTCATACATCACCACTTCAGTACACTTCTGGACCTGTGGCTACTTTGCCAGGATGAAGGACTGCTGTGCTGCTACAAGGACTGGTACACTTCTGGACTTCTGCTCTAAAGGAACGGCTGTCTCCTATGCTTGACTGCTGCCCTCATGCCCGGGGAAGAAGAACTGGGCCTGTAACTTAATCTTGAAACCAGGACCCCAGAGTGACTAAAAGGGCTAGTCTGCTCACCTCCTGATCTGAGCCTGAGACATAAAAGGCTTTCCAACTAACTCCGGGACCCAGCTGCACTAGATCCTGCTCCCCAAGTTGTGCCTCACCGGTCCTGGGCCCTTGTTGTGGCTCACAAGCTCTTCAAATCAAGATTTTGGGCTATTCATGATCAACACAAGCCACCAGCCAGCCCGTCTCTTCACACAGAAAGCATCTATTGCCTGCAGAGGACCGTCACCACCACCAAGCTCCAGCCAGCCCATCCACGACACCCAGCCTGCTCTTAGCGTCACACCACCCATCACACTCTCCTTGCTTCCTGCGACTGCCTCCAATGCGAACAGGACTCTTGACACAAAACTTGAGAAGGTAAGACTTCAGCTGGAATAATCTAGGGCTGTGTCCGACCCACGCTCCATCGTGGTTGCCTGAACTTTTGACTATGAACCGGTCCAGGGCGACCAGATAGCTGCAGGTGGTGCTTTATGCTCTTAGATGCTATTTTACAGTTTATACTTTAAAATGCATAACTCCGGTTCTACTGCTTGTCGTTTAGTAGTTTTGGTCTTGTTTTATTTATTAAATTCAGATCTATTTTTCTAACCTGGTGTGGGATGTTTTTGTGTGGTATTTTAGCTGTTTCACTGTTTGAATGCTGCACCAATATTTTACACATTGCTCTGAGTTAAGCCTGACTGCTCTGTTCCAACCTACCAGGGTATTGAGCACAAGTTAATTTGGGGGTCTGCTTGTGCCTTACCCTTACTAGGATTGTGATTGCTGCTTAAATAGGTTTCACACCCCAGTCAAACAGTAGCCCAATTTCTAACAGTTCCCTTTGCTTTACAGCACTATTGTGCGTGAAGTTGTATTTGTCTAGACTGAGGAGCACTTTGAGACTGATTTAAGATTTGACAGATAAGGTGCATCCATTGAAATAGTGAGCCACCTTCCTTCTTCCACTTTGATGGTACTCCCTTCACCAAATCTAGAGATGACCATTGGCCCAGTGGTCATCTTTGTACATTGGATTGATCTGTTATAACTGTGGTTCCTTTCAATTTGCTAAATACTTGGGGGCAGATTTATAAGCCCCTTGCGCCTCTTTGCGCCGCCATTGCATCACTTTTTTTGACTCAACGGCGGCGCAAACAATGCGCCCTATTTACAACGTGACGCATCTAGGGAGATGTGTCACGTTGTAAAGCCCTGCGTCACATTATACCTGCGTCAGGTATAATGTATGCAGGGGGGCGTCCTACAAGATTTCACTGCATCACTTTTAGGACGCCACTGCGTCAAAACATTATGCCTGCTTGAAGCAGGCGTAAGGAGTGACGCAGTGTAGTAGGAATAGGCCACAAAATGCATTGCTGGAGTTGCGTCGTGCTTGCGACACCACTCCAGCAATGCGTGACTTTTGCCCTAACAGATGCATCAGAATTTCTGACGCATCTGTCAATTCCGCCATGGTGCACCGTATTGTAAACACGGCGCATCCATGGTGAAGCAAGCATTATTCCGGGTGGCGCAAGGCAAGTGACACATCTCTAGAGATGCGTCACTTTCTTGTAAATCTGCCCCTTGGTGGATTGCCACTATCAGCTTTGACAGCTGCCCACCAAACTTTTTCCATTTTTTGGTTTTCAGAAACAAACTGCCGAAAAGGGAGTTTGTTTCCGAAAAACAAAAAACTAATAACGCCCACACCATGGGACGTTGGTCCCAGGTTGTGGGGGCTCATCAATATTTTTTCCTGTCCATTACTCACATGGTGTGGGAGCCATTAGTTTTACATTTTTCAATAACAAACTCCCCTTTTGGAGGTTTTATAAAAATGTAAAAGTTTGACGACTGACCTCTAAGACTGACAGAGCCATCCGTCGGACTTTTACAACATTGACAAGAACCGCCATGGCAGCAATTCCTGTCAATTTCAAGTGATTTGTGCATGGGCTTCAGATATCTCTAACTTTCATGGACAGCAGGGTGGCAGAGTATTTTACTGCATCACCCTGATGGAACTGCAACCATTCGCCAAAGTATGAACCAAGCCATGAAGGTCCATTTGACTCTAAATGAGGTGGGAAGACTGAGGGTTTGATGGGCATTTGCGACAGACATCCTGTCCGTAAAACTCAAAATCAGGCCCTTTGGCACTTATGTTTGTGATGCAAATTCTTATTTTTACACTGGCCATAAGCCTTTCATCTATTGCTTGGGAAGGAGGGGATGGGAATTGCTTCTAGATTATTGAGGTTCCTGTCCAGAATGCAAAATTACATTTTGAGATTAGACATGCTTAAGGCAGGACATTTCAAGAGCAGAGTTTCTTTCAAGAATGTATGTATAATTAAAGAATGAAGATGAACTGGTTATCTCTTCCCTTTTGGAAATTGCACTTACAAATTGTAATAAGTCAACTCCAATGTCATTTTATAGAAGGAGAGAGGAGTTGGCCTAACGGCTAGGGCGGTCGTCCTCGAACCTGGGGAACTGGGTTCGAGTCTCAGCAACAACGCTAAACATCCTGTGATTCAAGGCAAATCACTTAGGGGCACATGCATCAACAATGCCATTTGCGATTCCTTATTAGCGAAAAATAAGGAATCGCTAATAAGGAATAGCAAAAGGCTATGCATGTAGGAATCGCTATTCAAATAGCGATTCCTTAACTTTCCTTAATTGCTACTAGCAAATTGCGATTAGCAATTAAGGAATGCCATCCCAATCATTCCTATGGGCCTCCAGGCCCATAGGAATGAATTGGAGATTGCATGAGCAAATAGCGAGTACCAGTAGGTTCTCGCAAATTGCTCATGCAATTTCAAGGGTGCAAGGGTGTCAAAATGACACCCTATTGCACCCCTGAAATTGATATGTGCACATATGTTGCACACACACATGCTCTAAGGGCATGTGTGTGCGCAACATGAAACTTTGAAAAATGAACAAAAGTGCATTTTTCAAACTTTTAGCAAATTACCATGCAGTTCATCTTCATGATAATTTGCTCCCCCTATTAGCGAATTCGCTAATTTTTTAACTTTCATGCATTGCATTTAAGGAATCCCAAATTGAGATTCCTTAAATTAAGGAATCTCAATTTGGGATTCCTTAAATGCTATCGCTATTTAAGGAATCGCTATTTAAGGATTCCTTAAATAGCGATTTTTGCTTTTGGGTTGATGCATTGGGATTGGGTATTTTTAACTCAATACCGGGAGCTATTAGCGAATCGGTATTTTACCGACTGGATTTTGGCTTGATGCATGAGGCTGTTAATCTCCCCATGCCTAACAAAAAAAAAAATGTGTCCTCATGTAATGCAACTGGTGCTTTGTAAAGCGGTCTAATACCCGATTCGGGTCAAGTTCGCGCTATATAAAACTCCATAAGAAAAAAATAGGAGAGATAGGCTTTGCAGTAGTGAAAAGTTAGATTTTTCACAGCCTGCTGGGCAGAAAATCTGGATTTTATTAAGGACACGGAGGTTAATATTATGCAAATCCCCTTTATTGCCACAGCTCAGCAGCAACAATTGAAGAACACAGAACTTCAATGAACATTCTAATGTATTATAAAGTCCCTCCACGACCAGCCATCTTCCTTCTTTGCTAGACTGGAGCAAAATAATCCAACGTGAAGAAAAACAAGAGTCCAATTGAAGATAGCTCGTGGTCCGGAGTGAAAGAAATTCTTATTCTAAAAGAAAAATATTTCCGAAAACATCACAAAAAAACATTAGGGTGGGTTTCATTTCAAAAGTGAAAGGATAATATAAGCCTCCATGTCCTTAATAAAATCCAGATTTTCTGCCCAGCAGGCTGTGAAAAATCTAAATTTTATGGCACTACACGGAGGCCATATTATGCAAGTTCAAAGTGCATTGAGAACATTATCAATCACATTAGAGATTGGTCTGAAATAACAATTCTTAAACTAATTATCATTTGACCAGTCTGCTGCACTAAGGATTTCTTGCAGCCCACCTCTGAGAGAGTAGGATTTTGAAGCTGATGCACCTCAGAGGGAGTGAGCTCCAAAGATAGAAATGTCTACCCCACTTTCGTACATCACATCCCTCACCCATCTTGCCAGAGTTGGTGAAGAGACTCCATTATGCGGAGATCTGTGAGAAATTAATAATTGACTCTCATTCATTCTCAGATTTACAGTTCTATTTGTGTACTCTTTCAAGCATCTGACCACACAGAGTCTTTCATTCTGAGGAAAGAAGGGGTAGAAGATAGAAAAAGACATGGTTTTGGTTCTCTTTTTGAGGTAAAAGCAAACACCTTCTGGTTGGAAGACCCTGCTGAAAATATCCAATGCTTTGACATCTGAAGTTCTTCTAAAGGACACTAAACATAGTAAAACAGTAAGGGCCCGATTCACAGAACAAACTTAAGACAAAATCCTAAACTTAGTACCATTTTGGTATTCACAGAATGCACTTACTACTTCTGGTATTCACAGAATAAACTTACTACTTTTGCTATTCACAGGATGGATTTACGACTACTAACTTTACGTCCGCACTCTGGTCGGAAATTCCAGCCCGGAGGCGGAGCTTCCGGTCCGGAGGTGGGGCTTCCGGGCCGGAGGCGGAGCTTCCGGCCCAGAGGTGGAGATTTTGGCCATGGCTAAATCTCCGCCACTGGCCGGAATCCCCACCTCTGGGCCGGAAGCTCCGCCTCCGGGCCGGAAGTTCCGCCTCCGGGCCGGAAGCTCCGCCTCTGGGCCGGAATTTCCGGCCCGAGTGCGGACGTAAAGTTAGTAGTCGTAAATCCATTCTGTGAATAGCAAAAGTAGTAAGTTTATTCTGTGAATCGCAAAAGTAGTAAGTTCATTCTGTGAATACCAGAAGTAGTAAGTGCATTCTGTGAATACCAAAATGGTACTAAGTTTAGGATTTTGTCTTAAGTTTGTTCTGTGAATCGGGCCCTAAGTTTATATGAAATACCCTTTAAAGAGAGAGTGGAGTTATCTCCCCATGAGGAAAGGGTATGAAGTACATGTGTTACGTCCCATAGGCAGTGTATTAAGCAGTTGGAGGGTTTAGAACTCTCATACTTCTCATTATCTTTTTAGTTAGCAAATTCTGGCCAACTGAGACGCTGTTTACTAAAGAGTGACCTGCAGAAATAACAGATCTATAAATATTCACGGTTCTGTAAGACAGGCCTGATGTAAACAGTTCTGATAAATAGTTAATGACATGCACTAAATCAGTTGAAACAGGATCAAAACCTCGTTGAAAACACCAGCGAACCCATTTGTCTCATGCCAATCGATATGCTTTCCTTGTTCCAGAAGCCCATGACTCAGAAATTAGTCTTAAAGCATCTGACGAAAGCCCTGGGATTCGCCACTGTCTCCTGAAATCTTCCATGCCGTCAGGACCAGAAGACCCTACTCTACGAGGGGGTGAATGTCTCCTTCAGGACCCAGGAGTATCTCTCTGAATGAAGGAATCAAAATTGGGAAGACTATGCTCATTTCCAGGATGATTGGAAACCAAGCTTGAGATCACCAAAGAGGAGTTATCACTACTATGCTCTCTCTGTAACGACGAGAGGGAAGGAGAAGGCGAGGTAGCATTGTAAATGGCGGGAAGGCATAGGGAGCTAAACCTCTCCAGTCTTGTGGGAAGACTTCTACTTTCTGGGCTTGAGGATCTGGTCTCCAACTGAAGAAGTCTTTCAGTTGAGTGTTCAACCGGTCTGCAAACAGGTCCGTCCTGAAGGGACCCCATCTGAATTGGATAGTCAAAAATATTTGTCTGTCTGGTCTCCAGTTGCTGGAGTCCTGTCTGCTACACCATTGCTCAACCCAGGAATGTGTTCCGCTATAACTGATATTCCCTTGCCCAAACAGTATTCCCAGAAACCCTTTGCTAGGTCAGTTAGGCCGTTGGATTGGGGTCCACCCAGTTTGTTGACATATCAGACTGCTGACACATAGTCCATACGTAACATTGCACAGCATTTCACTGATTTCTGGGTGAAGCAGAGAACTGCAAATGAACCTGCCAGTAATTCTAAGCAGTTGATATGCACCTTCTCTTGAATTGTCCTGCGTCCCCCTGTTGAGGAGCTTCCACATCTCGCTCCCCATCCTTCCAAACTCGCGTCTGATTCTATTATTAGGTCCGGTTCCTCCCCAAAGATGGCCCTGCCATTCCATGCCTCCGCATTCTTTAGCCACCAAAGGAGTATGCTCCTTGATTCTTGGTCTAAAGAGATTATTTGGGAGTACGATTGAGTTGATCTTAGAGACCCGCTGTAGTGCTCAGAAGTGCAGGGGTCCGGGAAAGATAGCTTGGATTGTGGAGGATAGAAGGCCCAAGATCCTTGCAAGGGTTCTTAGGGGAAAGGTCTTTTTGGCAAGTATCTTCCTTAGTTCTTTCCTCACCTTCCTTATCTTTTCCCCTGGTAGATTGAGTTCTGTTTTCACTGTGTCTACCAGAAAGCCCAAAAACTGTGTTTGTTGGCTTGGTATGGTACAGGATTGTTTCTTGTTTATGACGAAACCTAGGTGTTCTAGTAGTCGTATTGCAAGGTCTGTGTGAAGTGAAACGGTGTTTTTGATTGGGCCATTATAAGAATATAGTTGAGGTATATAATTAGTCTCACTCCCCTATTCCTGAGCCAAGTAGTCACGGGACGTAGTACCTTGGTGAAGCACCAAGTGGCGGACGATAGTCCGAAGGGAAGACTGCAAAATTGGTATAGCTTTCCCTCCCGTGTGAATTGGAGAAATTTCTGATGAGGTTTCCAAATCGGTATTGTTAGATAAGCGTCTTTTAGGTCTAGCCTCGTCAACCAGTCCCCTTTTCTTAATATGTCTCTTAAAAGGTTTCTTCCCTCCATCTTGAAGTGATGGTATACTACCCAGTGATTTAAGTCCTTTAGGTTTGTGACTGGTCTCTGTTCTTTGTTCTTCTTCTCCACCAGGAAGATATTGCTGAGGAAGCCTAATTGGGTGCCCTCGATAAATGCCCCTTTTTTAATAGGTCTTTTACCTCTTGGGAGACCATCTTTCTGTCTTTGGGTGAGAAGGAACTCTCCCGTGGGTATCTTGTTTGGAAAGGGATATCGGGGAAGTCTATCTTGTAGCCCTTAACTGTATTCAGGACCCAAGTGTCTTGAGTTACTAAATTCCAATTGTGTATAGAATTGCTGGATGCCGTAGTTATTGTTGAATCTGCGGCCACGGGCCATGAAGGGTCTTGAGGGGTGTATTCCACAGCAGTGGGAAATGAGTCCGCATTCTCCCGGCCCTGGTAAAAACTCTATCGTGGAATACTTTTTTGATTTCTTTCTGGGACTTTTGGATGAAATCTTCTCCAAAGAGAAGGCCTTGGGAGATAGCGGCTCCGTCTTTTTTGGCTAGTTCGATCAGTTCAGGGTCGATCTTCAATAGCACTCCTTTCCTTCTGTCAGTGGAGATGGCAATATTGGCATTGCCTATAAGGCATATTGCCCTCTGTACCCATTCTCTAAGTTCTTTAGGATCAATTTGAGTATCTCCCAGGTATGCTGATTCAGCCATCTCAAATATTTTGCTGAGTGGACCTATGGTGTCGAGAAGACAGTCTTGGCAGGATTATATCCCTTTGTCGATGCCTTTCCTGGGATCTTTTGCATTTTTAGCTATGAAAGCTACTACCTTGGGATCTAATTCCGGAGTCATAGCCACTTTATTGGGTAGGGAGGGGTGCGGACATTCAGGATCTAACTTCTTTGGGAATCTCTTTCCTCAACCAAAAGGAAAGGTAGTCCGCGATGTGTTGGGATGGGGTCCACTCCAGTGATAGTGGGTGTTTTATTTGTAGATTATTGAACATTTCCCCACAAAATGGATCCATGATTCCCATATTGGAGTCCAAGGCCTTAAATGCCTCTTCCAAGCTTCCCGTTCCCCTTAGTTATACTTCTTCTTCCACATCTATATTGAACCCAGAGGAGCAGGAGAGATCGATGTCTGGTTCATAGCTGTCGTAGCTATCGATGTGGATAGGGAGCTCAGGGCCTTTATCTTGACCATCCAGGGTGCCCGAGGCACCAGTCTTGTCACCGCCCTGAGAGCGTGGTGAGGAGATGGAGGTTTTAGGTTTTTTAGAGCCCTTTCGTTCATTTCCTCCAGAAGCCCTCTTCTTGGGAGCCTTAGCTGCTCCAGCTTGTTTACTTGTAGAAGGGCGTGGTGATACATGAGAAAAAAAGTCTAATTTCTTATTTATGGTTTCGTAAATTGAGCCCAAAACCTTCTCTAGGGCCTTATTAACTAGTTCTTCCAATTTCTCTTCAATATTTAATTGATGTGGGGGTGCAGACATTGTTAATGGGACTTATAAAATCTTCAGAAATTAGGAAGTAGTTTGTTAAGAGGAGAACTGTGTAGGATCGTTTAAATCCTCTGTTAATATTTTAGTGAAAAGGGGAATAATAAGGTTTCCTATATGGTTCCCTTATGAAACTATTAGTCGAGGTATTGGGTTATTCTTTACTTCCCCACCTTTAAAAAAAAAAAAGAAAAATTATGAAGAAAAAACGCTGTTTGAGGATGCGTGGTATTAATCATACCTAACGCGTGTTGAGCGAGGAGGTGATCGTTAAGTGAAGGCAGTTATTACAACTGCCGGTAATGGGAGATTGAAACCAGCTGATTTGTCCTGATTGGGAAAGTGTTAGTTGAGTAAGTATAGGTGAGCCCAAAGTGGTAAAATGGCCACCATGCATGGTTGCCTGTTATGGTATTTTCCTTAGAAGCAGCCGGCCCTCCTCAGCGCGTACGATCGCGTCGAGAGGGCCGAATTGAGGGAGTTTGGGCTGCGCGTGACACTTCCCTGTCTGGGGGCAGGGGTGGTTGTGACAGGAGGATCGGCATGCCCCGCTTTGAGGAGGTTGCGGGGGAATCAAAGAGACTCGCTTGGTCGTGCGCATGTGGTGAAACCGGTAGGCGTTTTGAAAGAATACATGAGAATAAATAGCCTAATCTGGTTCAAAATACAACCTGAGGAAAGGGAAAAAAAGGGGGGCAGTGAAAGGAATATTAACCTATTAATGAATGGAGGTAAAGGTACAGTAAATAATTCAAAAGGTTATAGGTATTAAGAAAGTCAGGACATGCATACAGATTAAGCAGTTACATACAGTTAACAAATACCAAATATTCAATTATACTATTCAAACAGCCTATTAGGTAATTTAAGAATTTGAGAGCGCTAAGCTTGTCAAAGGAGTACTTATCTTTGTGAGCAGCAGCAACAAAGAAGGAAGATGGCTGGTCATAGAGGGACTTTATAATACATTAGAATGTTTATTGAAGTTCTGTGTTCTTCAATTGTTGCTGCTGAGCTGTGGCAATAAAGGAGATTTGCATAATATGGCCTCCGTGTCGTGCCATAAAATTCGCTACCAGGACATGTAAAACTTACCAGTATATGTCCAACTTTTTAAACACATTGCACACTGCCCTCTGAGCTATCCAGGGCCTACCCTAGGAGTGGCTTATGTGGATTAAAAAGGAGGGTTTGGGCCTGGCAAAAGGTTTATTTTGCTAGGTTAAAATGTCAGTTTAAACTGCACACATGGGCTCTACAAAGGTAGACCTGAGACATGTTTAAAGTGCTACTCAAGTGGGTGGCACAACCACTGCGGCAGGTCCATTAGTAGCGTTTAATTTAGAGGCACAGGGCACATGTAGTGCCACTTTACTTTGGACTTACAAGTAAATTAAATATTCCAGTTGGGTAAAAGCCAATGTTACCATGTTTTAGAGAAAGAGCACAAGCACTTTAGCACTGGTTAGTAGTGGCAAAGTGTCCAGAGTCCTAAGGCCATCAAAAATAAAGTCAGCAAAATCAGGCGGTCTGAATGCAAAAAGTTAGGGGGAAACCATGCAGAGGAGGCCAGGTTTAACACGTGTTACCCTCAGCTGAAAACATGGAGAACTATCCAAACCCTTGGGAGTTCTCTTCACTAAGGCGGAAGATCCGGGAGAGACCATCACCATCAGCATTGGCATGGTCTGTTTCAGGGTGGTGTTCCACCATAAAAACCATTCACTGTAGGGAGATGGACCACCTCAATAGTTTGGGATTCTCACCCCCTCATCTACATTAACCATCTGAGGGTATGTGGTCTGTCTGAATGCAGAAGTGAGCACCAAACATGTATGGTCTGTTTTGAATGTGGCTTGTCACCAATAAGCCACACCCAATCCCTGCACTCCCACCTGGGAGGCAAATATACTACACCTTTGCACTTACTAAGGTGGGCAAACTTTCAACACTCCCCCAAAGGCAAGGCAAGGCAAGGCAAGAAAACAATAATTTGCGCATCACTTGTGAGGAGTAGCGCCAACTTCCTATAACACAATTACCTGCTAGAAGGGAATTCACCCATCCTTCTACAACAGAATACTTGGCCAAGAAGAGTCCACACCTCCTGCTACAAGGAAAAGACGAATTGGTATATCTGGGATGTATTTATTAGTAAATAGCATCACACAGTAAGCCAAATGCACCTAACATAGCAGACTCTAACATATCAATAATATGATTGAACATATTCAAATATATGTAGCAAACTTATAATCTAAAGGCACGAATCAATAACTGAGCAAACTATAATACTGATTAATAAACAAGCAATAACTGATATAAGATAAGGTACACTGGACGTCCTGCAAGAGATCAGAAAGATATACATATATAGAGAGCAGAGGAGTACTCTGGATGTGCACCTCCCACACCACAAAGAAAACACCTCCAATGATCAAAAAACCACACAACTCAATACATCACCTGGTGCATACACTGCCCACTTCTGACTGGGGGAATTACAGCCGGGGATCAGAGCTCAGCAAGCCAGGGTTCAATCCGAGATAGACACGTCTGCCCTCGCTCGGAATCCAAACTCCCAGTTTCTCAGCCTGCAACCCTCAGCTATAAACACACTAGAAGATTCGTGAAAGACCTCCTCCCACCGCCAGAGGAAGCATCTCCATGGCAGTCAGGAGCTCTCAAGTCTCTTCCTCCATTCGCACATCTTCCAGCCTCTGTCTTGACGAAGCTCTCACAAGGCCTTCCACAGTACACTAAACAAAAACAATCACTCAGGAAAACACCAAGACCTTGAATGTGAATAACCCAAACAACTTGCAAGCACGGCTGTGCATGCAGCAGCAAGGCAGAGTCAGACATGAGGCCCTGTCAAAGGCAATAGTCCGCACCTATAATTCTCATCCACACAACTTACAAACACCACTGTGTACACAGAAAAGTTTGAAGCAAGGTAAAGTCAGAAGGTAGAATGACATTAGACTACGTCAAAGCCAATAGGTCAAAGTCATAATTCACCTAACCCAAATAACATTATACACTTAATCCCTCAGTATACAACATTGAGCACATGTGTGCACCACCACCCACAAGACTGCACCTCAACATCCCATACCTTCTATTCTTGGAAAGTCTATTCCACTAAAAGACAGAAGAAAAGCAGGCATATGCAAACCCATCCTACATTAAGGATAAGGTAACATAACACACTTAAGTCAGTACAAAATGGTGGTGGTTGAGGGTCATCATAGGGTGTCAGACCACAAAAGTGGCTCATTCACCACATTGCACCCCATGACCCTCGATCATCACCATTCACATATATCAAAAACAAAATCCTCAACTAAAGGCACAACTATGAATGAAGCACTGCATCTCTTAACTGCAAAAATGAAATCATTGCAAAGCAAATAGCAACTGTGTATCATAACTGAAAAACAAAACTATCATTGAAGCACTGCATATCTCAATGGAAGCAAAATCATTTAAAACCACATTTCTAAATTGAAAGGCACAATTACTAAAAAGCACATGTTGAAACAGCAACTCATCTGTTGAAGTGGCTACACAAAAATACATAATTCAAAACAAATCTTGACTAAAAAGCAACTATGATCGAAATACTCCATTGCAAAACTGAAAAACTCATCAAAAGTATATGATAATCACTTTAGAGCAAATAAAGTCTGCATTCTCTAAATACATGCAGAAGCAATAACTCAGGTGCATCTAGAAATAGCTCATAGATATCTGGATACATGTTTAAATGAATACACAAAATAAATTAATCAAGCTTTTGAATGTTCCTAATGCCTCTAATGGTTAAACTGGAAACTCTACTGCCAAACTCATATATTGTAGCAACAGGTTATTACTCTCCAGTCTCTAACTCAGAAAATATCTAGTCTGATTGCAGTAAAGCGTCTCTATCGGTTTTTTCTCTCTAAAATCAAAAACAGTCCTTCTGTGTGACAAAACACACAGCTGTCTCCCATCGCATCTGAACTTCACATTGATAAAACAGTTCTGGCAAAGCACATCCTGTAGTTCTCTCATTTGTTGTGTCTTTGCTGTCACACAAGCAGGTACCCTGTGTGAAAGACACACAGCCTTCATGCATGTAAAGTTGTCCGCACGTGAAAGAAACAGTTCCACACTCTGCTGATCCCTCTTTGCTTGAAAAGAAGCAGTCCATCATGCTCTCCGGTATATATCTGATCTCCTTGACAAGGGAGGACCCCATCAATTCTGGTCGGCCACAGGCATCAGCCGCCACCGTCTGGTCTGGCGATCACTCCAGGCTTGGGGGGGGAAGGGGTGAAGGGGAGAGGGGAGGGGGGGAGAGGGAGGGCCCCACTCACATGGGAGAAGGGAGTCCCACTCACACGCGGAGAACTGGGCGAATCTGAAAAAGAAACAAGCATCACTCTTCTTGCAAAAAACATTTTTCAAAAGTACACTTCTTCCGTCTTGCATTTCTAAAAATACAATATTTTAAATTCTGTCTACATAGGTCTGCTCCAGCTCTGGGGAATTGCCTAAAAATACCTCCAACGCTTTAGCCTCTGAATTCTTGGTAAAATCTCTCTTTTTCTTTACACAGCAAGAAGGGCTGGGGCAGTCTCCTTCTCTCACTTCTCTCACTTCTCTCACTGCACCCCTCACAGGTGCTGCCCCCCTTCACAAATCTCTGCGGACACCAAATGGCCCCTCAACAAGCAGAGACGTCTCTGCTGTCTCTAGCTCGCACCTTATCTCTTCAAGGTCAACGTGCTCTGAACTCCTGCTGCCAACTTTCGTCTGTACCTATCTATCTGCTCTGCCTACCAGGGAGAGGAGCTGAGATGACCCCTCCCGTAGGAATTCCTCCTCAGCCTTCACAGAAAGCCTGAGCTTTTCTCAGCGTTGCTGGATGATCTCATTGCAAGCCTCCCAAACATCAATCTGAAAGACGCTTTCAAATGACCCACTCCAAGAACAACTCTTTACATGTCTGAGAGGAAAAACAGCTTTAACCATTCCTTACCTCCAGCAAGACTTCACATTCTTTAATCTGAAAATGCTCCCCCATTCTGTCCAACTAATTCTAGCAAATTCTTAACTGTCATTAGTCTATCACCTCATGAAAAAAAAACTAAACTGCTCTTGACATATCAAAAAGAAAAAAGCATTGGCAATAGCAAAAGTCACATATCAAGTCCCATGCTACTTCTGTAACAATATCTGGGACAGCATCAGTCAAAGAAGGTATATATTTGTTCAGTTAATAATAATCAACTGTAATGCGCCAAGTATTGTCACCACCTCAACCTGTCAAGCCCTGAATGATCTCACTGATCCCTTCACGCCCATCTGGCATTCTGTACTGTTTCAAATTAATTTCCTTTATAACATAGGGCACCTTCACTGGGAAATCTTGTGTTTCAAACTCCACTTCAGGACTTTCTATCAAATGCTGTGCAAACTGTTTTTCTGTCTGTACATGCCACTTAATAACCATTGCAATCTCCCATAGGCAAACCACATTTTCTCTAACTCTGTTCTGTCCAGTATCTGTTGGTGCGCAAAAGCACAACATTTGTCCAGCATCTGAATTTAAAAAAAACCTTTCATTTCCCTGCACTTTCCTGTAACCATTGCACACAATCTGCTGTTCACATCCAAAATCATATTGTTGCATTTCTCTTTCGAAGCAAAATGTATCATTCACTGTAATGTCTAATTTATGTCCGCAACCGGTGATCGTTAAGCCTAAAACATTAGTCTGTTTACTTTCATGCACATTCCTTTCTGGCTGAGAAAGCTCCTCAGAAGAATTAATTAAAACCGTCTGTGTAGCTCGTAGACTGACTGCATTTTCTGTAACATTTATCACATCTGAATCATTCTGGCTGGTCAAAGTAAACAGCTTCACAGCCTGGTACACGTTTAATTCTGTCTTCAAAGATATATTTTCAAACTGGGCATCAACTAGCTCTGGTTTCAACTCACTACGTTCTTTTTGCAAATGCCCATATGTTTGATGCATATTAACCAACACATTTAAAATAACACCGCTGTCTCTGTCTAAAATGTCATTAATCTCCTGCTGATTAACACCCTTCATTGCAACTCTGGAGTCTTTAAACTCGAAGGAGTCCCACGCTTCAGAGTTATGTTCTGACATTTTACATTCACTTTGCAACTGAAAACATTTGATATGCATTCCTTAGCAAACACTTGAAAGGAATCCAGCCCTTTCTGCCTTACGTAGCAAGCTATTTATAAGCACTTTTTACAAAACACACTTAAACACACACACACCAATTCTAACTCAGCACAATTAGCTCACTTCATGAGCCAGCACATCATATGGGCTACCGCCATGCAAATAAATCAATTGATATCTAAGAGTCTGCTTTCAATTTCTAAAAAAAAAACCTTATTTCTTCCCCTTTTAAATCAATGTTCAGATCCTGCCGACTACGCCAAAATGTTTTGAATGTGGCTTGTCACCAATAAGCCACACCCAATCCCTGCACTCCCACCTGGGAGGCAAATATACTACACCTTTGCACTTACTAAGGTGGGCAAACTTTCAACACTCCCCCAAAGGCAAGGCAAGGCAAGAAAACAATAATTTGCGCATCACTTGTGAGGAGTAGCGCCAACTTCCTATAACACAATTACCTGCTAGAAGGGAATTCACCCATCCTTCTACAACAGAATACTTGGCCAAGAAGAGTCCACACCTCCTGCTACAAGGAAAAGACGAATTGGTATATCTGGGATGTATTTATTAGTAAATAGCATCACACAGTAAGCCAAATGCACCTAACATAGCAGACTCTAACATATCAATAATATGATTGAACATATTCAAATATATGTAGCAAACTTATAATCTAAAGGCACGAATCAATAACTGAGCAAACTATAATACTGATTAATAAACAAGCAATAACTGATATAAGATAAGGTACACTGGACGTCCTGCAAGAGATCAGAAAGATATACATATATAGAGAGCAGAGGAGTACTCTGGATGTGCACCTCCCACACCACAAAGAAAACACCTCCAATGATCAAAAAACCACACAACTCAATACATCACCTGGTGCATACACTGCCCACTTCTGACTGGGGGAATTACAGCCGGGGATCAGAGCTCAGCAAGCCAGGGTTCAATCCGAGATAGACACGTCTGCCCTCGCTCGGAATCCAAACTCCCAGTTTCTCAGCCTGCAACCCTCAGCTATAAACACACTAGAAGATTCGTGAAAGACCTCCTCCCACCGCCAGAGGAAGCATCTCCATGGCAGTAAGGAGCTCTCAAGTCTCTTCCTCCATTCGCACATCTTCCAGCCTCTGTCTTGACGAAGCTCTCACAAGGCCTTCCACAGTACACTAAACAAAAACAATCACTCAGGAAAACACCAAGACCTTGAATGTGAATAACCCAAACAACTTGCAAGCACGGCTGTGCACGCAGCAGCAAGGCAGAGTCAGACATGAGGCCCTGTCAAAGGCAATAGTGCGCACCTATAATTCTCATCCACACAACTTACAAACACCACTGTGTACACAGAAAAGTTTGAAGCAAGGTAAAGTCAGAAGGTAGAATGACATTAGACTATGTCAAAGCCAATAGGTCAAAGTCATAATTCACCTAACCCAAATAACATTATACACTTAATCCCTCAGTATACAACATTGAGCACATGTGTGCACCACCACCCACAAGACTGCACCTCAACATCCCATACCTTCTATTCTTGGAAAGTCTATTCCACTAAAAGACAGAAGAAAAGCAGGCATATGCAAACCCATCCTACATTAAGGATAAGGTAACATAACACACTTAAGTCAGTACAAAATGGTGGTGGTTGAGGGTCATCATAGGGTGTCAGACCACAAAAGTGGCTCATTCACCACAATGGTCTCCGCTCCTTCAGTCCTTAGACCGCTGCAAATGCTTCCCTCTCTATTGCACTGCACCTCTGTTTCCAAGAATGTCACCTAATACTAAGGTTGATCCAGGCCATCTTCATTTAGCTGTGAGAACATGGCCCCTATGCCATGCTCTGTGGCAGCTGTCTGCACAATGAATTCTTGGAAGAAGTCAGGGGACTTGACCACCGGTGCTGTGCACATGGCCTCCTTCAGTGTATCAAAGGCATTCTGACATGCCTCTGGTCAGATCACCTGATGTGGCTGCTTCTTGGGAGTCTGCTCAGTCAAGGGTGTTATAATGGTGCCATACCCGTTGACAAATCTCCTGCTGTAGCCAGTGAGGCCTAAGACGGCGTTCACCTCTGTTTGGGTCTTAGGGGGTTACCAAGCCAGAATTGTTACAATCTTGGCCCGGTGAGGCTGCACCTTGCCTTCTCCCACTTTGTGACCGAAGTAGACCGTTGAACCCTATCCTATCTGGCACTTACTGGCCTTGATAGTCAGGCCTGCCCGAGAGCCAGAAGCACTTCTCTGCAGAGGCACAAGTGGTCCTCTGAACTAGAACTGAGCACCGCAATGTCGGCTCTGACCCCTTTGGTCTCCTTGGCCCCTTTGGTCAAGGCAATCTGCCAATACTCAGACGTTAAATCAAATGTGCTGAGGAATGTGGCAGCTCAAGCCCATCTATGAGCTCATCCACTCTATGGATTGGGTGTGGGTCAGTCTTGGTGACTGCATTGCGCCCATGGTAATGCACACAGAACCTAAGTTCTGCAGTGACAACTGGAGGGGCAGCCTTGGGGACAAAAAACCACTGGGCTGGACCAAGGGCTGTTTGAGGGCTCAATAACCCCTGCCTCTAGCATCTTGGAGACCTCCTCCTTACTGCTAGCTCTCACCTTATCCGACTGCCTGTATATTGTACTCTTCACAGGCATGCTGTGCCCAGTGTTAATATCATGGGCACACCATATAGTGAATCCTAGGGTAAGGGAGAAGAGTGGGGCAGACTGCTCCACCAACTGTTGGCTGATTCTCTGTTGTTCTAGGGTCAGGCTAGGGGAGAGGCTGACACCCTTCACTGACCCATCTTGCTTCTTGGAAGAAAAGAGGTCAGGGAGAGGTTCACTTTCCTCTTCTATCCCATTGTCCATGACATGGATCATGGTCAACTCAGATCTCTCGAAGTAGGGTTCGAGGTAATTGACATGCAGGACCCTTAAATTGTCCCTGGGAGCTTAGAGGTCCACCAGGAAGGTGACATCACTCTTGCACTCCTTCACCTCATAGGGCCCAGACCAGTGGCATTGTAGTGCCCTGGGCTCCACAGGCTCCCTGACCTACACTTATTGGCCTGGCTGTAACTTGACCAGAGAGGCATTCTGGCCATATTGTCAGGTGCCTCACAAGACTCACCTTTGCTTGTGATGCAATTCCGCAGAGACGACAGGAGCACCCGTCCCCGTACCCACCTGACCCTCGTGGACAGTAGGAACCAGCAGGGATGAGATGGACGCAGGGAAGGGAGCCAGAAAGAACGTAGTGGCCTTGTGTGTGGGGCGTCTCGGTGCCTTCTGGAAGACAGAAAGGACCACATCACTAAGAGCCCCACTCCTGTTATATAGCACCCTTAAAACACACACAGAAATTAATGTCTTCCGGGGGACTCACCAATGTTCTTGTGGACCACGGCCCCCAGAATCAGCACTGTTCCAAGGAAGGCTGCTCCAGGCGAAGTGTTCCTGGACACGTCTTCCTCAGCGACACCAAAGAAAAAGCGCTCCTGCGTGATCAGGCCAAAGGATAAAGTCAAAATCATGCGCCTAGATGGTGTTGCGCACTTTTGCGGAAAATATAAGGGCAAGCTATAACAGTGGCATCCCAAATGAAGTGGTGGGTGTAAGAACAATGCTCCAGTTCTGTGGAGTTCGCTTTTCTTGCAGCGCGCCTGCGCTAGACAGCAAGGCAACCCCAGGCGCTCCTGCGCCAAAATAATAAAGTAACCTACAAGCGCTCCTGCGCTTACTGAAGCAAGAACAACCCCCCAAGCGCTCCTGCGCTTACGAAGCAAAGTAAAACACCAGCGCTCCTGCGCTTTGGAAAGACAAGTATCCCACAAGCGCCCTAGCGCTATGGAAACTCGGCAACTCACAAGCGCCCCGGCGCTAAGAAAACAAAAGCATCCCACAAGCGCTCCTGCGCTATGGGAACAAGACAAACCCCCAAGCGCTCCTGCGCAATGAAGGCTCAAAGGCGAACAATACTTGTTGTGCGCTCCAGCGCGGCGAAAGGTTCTCGGGGGACGCCCCAAGGTAGAGGGCAACGGGCTTCTTGAGTCGCGACTCGACTCGGGTGAATCCAGTGGAATCCGAAGCACTAAACCGGCGGGAAACGCGGATGTTTAAGCGTTTCCCCCGGAAGTGCTACAACGATCCCCAGTGTGCTGCAACAACTAGACCGGGACTCGACCTCCAGCCGGAAGTGAGTCTCCCGGCGTTTCTGTGTGTGCGCTGCGGGGCTGCGGCAAGCGCCGCGGAACCTGACAGTACCCCCCCCAAAACGAAGCCCCCCACCCCAACCCCCAAGGACTCAAACAGGGGAGACAGGGCGAGGGCTCAGAGGGTGACTCAGATGAAATGCACGGACCAGAACGGGAGCATGGCGTACATGGGACAAAGGCTCCCATGACCGTTCATCCGGACCGTACCCCTTCCAGTCCACCAGGTAGAACAGCTTACCCCTGGTACGTCGAGACTCAAGGATGGCCCGGACCTCATACTCAACGTGGTCCTCCACCACCACCGGAGAGGGGGGAGAGGGAAGAGCGCTACCAGAAGGGACCGCCCTCAGCAGGGAGACATGGAAGACAGGGTGGATCTTCATATGCGGAGGAAGTGAGAGCCTCATTGCCACGGGGTTGACCACCTTCTCGATGACAAAAGGACCCACATAACGGGGCAAAAGTTTCTTGGGGCCATGCACGTTAATGTGCCGGATGGAAAGCCACACCTTGTCACCCAAGCGGTATTCGGGCCCCTTCTGTCTATGGGCGTCAGCATGCTCTTTGTAGGTGTCCTTAGCTTTGGCCAACTCGAACCGTGCTTGTTGCCAGAGGCGGCGCAAGGACCTATGATACGAACGCACCGTGGGCAACTGGCTGTCCCGGGGTACCTCCCAGGCGGTGGTGCGAGGGTGACGGCCATGGAGAAGAAAGAAGGGGGACGTGCCAATGGCAGAATGCTTGCAGTTGTTGTATGCGTATTCCGCCATCCACAGCACCTCGGACCATTCCTTCTCAACCATAAGCAGTAAACAACGGAGGTACTGCTCCATGGTGTGCTTCGTCCGTTCGGCCTGACCGTCGGTCTGGGGATGGTACACTGAGGACAGGCGTACGTCCATCTCGAGGATCCTGCATACTTCCTTCCAGAAGCGGGACACGAATTGTGATCCCCGGTCCGTGATCACCACCGACGGAATGCCTTGGAGGCGAACCACTTCGTGTACGAAGATCGAGGCCAAGTCCGCAGCGGAGGGCACTTTCGCCAAGGGCACGAAATGCGCCATTTTGGAGAGGTGGTCCACTATGGTAAGGATCGTGGTGTGCCCTGTCTTGGTGAGACGGAGTTCTACCACGAAATCCATGGAGATGGTGTGCCACGGATACGGCGGCACAGGGATGGAACGCAGCAGACCAACAGGGGGCTCTGACCTGTTTTTCCCCAAGAGACAAATGGCACAGTTCGTTGTATGGGTCCTTATGTCGCTCGCTATTGTTGGCAACCAATACTGTCTTTGCACCAGCTCAAGCGTCTTGTGATAGCCAGGATGGCCGGAGAGGACATGATCGTGGCACATGCGGATTGCTTTTTGCTGACAGGGCACCCAGGTAGGTACAACCGTTCCCCCTGAAACAATAACCCGTCCACACAAGTCACCCCTTCGTGGTCTTCTGCCAGGACACCCGGATCGGACTGCTCCATGTCGTTTTTCACCTGTGTTATGAAGTCCGAGGATGCAACTACGCCCTGGAAGTTCTGTTCCGAGATGATGGGAACAGGCTCGGTGTTTTCGGCCTCCCCGTCGGATTTGTCTAGCCGTGAAAGGGCGTCTGCTTTGGCGTTTTCTTTCCCAGGTCGGAACGTGATCACGAAGTTGTATTCATTGAAGAACAGGGTCCATTGGAGCTGTCGGGCGGTGAGGGCACGTGCTGATCGTAAAAACTGGAGGTTCCTGTGGTCTGTGTAGATGGTTACTGTGTGTTTGGCGTCTTTTAGGAAGTGGCGCCATTCCTCGAATGCTGTCTTGATTGCCAGAAGCTCTCTGTCGGAAACTGTGTAGTTGCGTTCTGCCGGTTGGAGTTTTTTGGAGTAAAAAGCCACAGGATGCAGCTGTCCGGTACTGGTGCTTCGTTGGGACAACACGCCCCCTATGGCGTCCTTAGAGGCGTCTGCCTCTACGATGAAGGGCTGCTCAGTGTCCGGGTGCACCAGGACCGGGGCTATGGTGAAACGCCTTTTTAGTTCCTGGAAGGCGCTGTCTGCTTTCTGATCCCAACTGAAACGCACCCCTTTGCGCAGCAAGCGTGTGATAGGAGCCACCATTTCGGAGAAGCCTGTGATGAATCTACGGTAATAGTTGGAAAATCCTAAGAACCGTTGGACCCCCTTTACGGACTCCGGAGGAGGCCAAGATATAATGGCGTCTACTTTTTTGTTGTCCATTTGGATGCCTGCCGGAGTGATGATGTGCCCCAGGAACTCAACAGTGGTGACGTGAAAAACGCTCTTTTCCAATTTCACGTATAGGCGGTGTCTTTCCAACTGCTGGAGGACGGAACGCACGTGTTGCACGTGTTCGGCTCTGGTCTGGGAGTAAATCAGGATGTCGTCAATATAGGCGATACAGAACACGTCTATGTACTCTCTCAACACCTCATCGATGAAGAACTGGAACGCTGCGGGGGCGTTACAGAGTCCGAAAGGCATGACCTGGTATTCGAACAGACCGAATTTCGTCCGGAAGGCGGTCTTCCATTCGTCACCCTTTCGGACTCTAACAAGGTGGTAAGCACCCCGTAGGTCCAGCTTGGTGTACACTGAGGCGTTTTTTACCTGCTCCAGGAGGTTGGAAATCAACGGTAGTGGGTACCGATTTTTTACGGTAATGGCGTTTATCGCCCGAAAGTCTATACAGGTCCTCAGATCGCCTTCCTTCTTTGACACGAAGAAGAGAGGAGTGGACACCGGAGACCTGGAATGACGAATAAAACCGTTGTCCAGAAACTCGTCCAAATAAGAGCGTAGGTGGATGTTCTCTTTTTCCGTGAGGGAATAGATTCTGCTGCATGGTAACTTGGAGCCGGGGATCAGATCTATTCGGCAATCGAACGACCGATGTGGTGGCAGGATGTTGGCTCCTTTTTTGTCGAATACTTCCACTAGGTCCTGATATTCCTCTGGTATGGCTGCTTGGGAAACCATCCCCATGCCTCGTAAGGGCAGCGATCGTGCTTGTATGGGGCGAACCCCCACCAGGTCGTCCTTCGCATAACAGGCTCCACAGCAATGCTCCGAATCCAGGTGTATTATCCTGGACACCCAATCGATGCGGGGATTATGCTTCACCAGCCATGGCAATCCGATAATAACCTTGAATTGAGGGGCGTCGATGACGTCAAGGCAGATGGATTCTGCGTGGTGGTTCTCAAAGGACATAGTCAGGTTCTCGGTTTGCTGCCTGATTGGGCCGGAGGTCAGGTCCGTTCCGTCCACGGCCTTGACTGCTTCGGGTTGTGCTTTCGGCACTCTGTTTATGCCCAAGGTACATGAAAAAACGGTGTCGATAAAGCTGCCTGTTGCACCGGAATCCACCATAGCGGTCACCAACCAGGATCTGCCTGCCGATTTCGTAATGTTACTTCTACCCCTATGTGGTGGCTGCCATCGAACACAGCAGGGATCGCAGAGGAGCAAGATGAAGAACCCAGAGGACGGATCCCTTTGTCTACTGGGTTGTCTCATTTCCCGACTTGTCGCCTTTGGTGATGGGCAACGCAAAAGGCCTTCTGCCACGGGGTTTCGTTGGTTTCACCGGACATTCCCTGACGAAGTGTCCGCTTTTACCACAGTATAGGCATTGGTTCTGCTTCCTCCTTTTCTCTCTTTCTTGGCTGGTCAGGGGTCCTCTAATGCCCCCGATTTGCATGGGTTCAGGAGCCTCGCCCTGGGGAGTAAATTCGTCTTTGGCTTTTTCAGCACCTCTGTCCCCAAAGGCTAAGAAACGGTTGTCACTGCCTTTTCCTTTCTCGGTCCTCCTTTCTTGTAGTCGGAAATTCATCTTCACCACCAAATCGATGAAGGGACCAATTTCATCAGGCGGATCGGGTAACTGTGCTATGAGGTCTTTTAGGTCATCGCGCAATCCCCGATAGAACACGGACACCTTCTTATCCTCTGGCCAATGGGACTCGATAACCAGCCTGCTGAATGTGGTGATGTAGTGGAGGAGATCCTGGTTGCCTTGTTTGAGATTGAGCAACTCATTATCAGCAGCTTGTACAAAGGTGTGATGAGCGAACATGCGTCGCATGGCTTCCTTAAAGGTTGGCAGATGGTGCAGCATGGGGTCATCGTGTTCTACCAAGGCAATGGACCACTGAGCGGCGTCTCCGCCCATGTATGACAGGATATAGGCAACTTTGGATGCATCGTCGGGAAAAGCCGCGGTTCTAGCCATGAAATGTAGGTGACATTGATGGATGAATATGCCGTACTTGGTGCTGTCACCGTAGAAGCGTTCAGGTGGGGCCAGCTGTACAGGGTGTGGTGTGACCACTTGTATGGCAGGATTCGAAGTGGTGGCAGTGGAGGACCCCCCAAAGGTGAACGTAGGCTGCCGCAACAGACCTTCTTGTAATACACGGGGGCTAGGTGTGGTTCCCCAAGGACTGGTGACCCCCGATGCCATTTGGCCCTGTAGGGCAGTGATGTCATGGCGTAAGGTGAGGTTCTCGGCTTGCATGGTAGCCAATATGGCCGCTATGTCTTGTAATGTAACCTCCGGGTCGCCCATGTCGTCTGGGTGGAATAGAAATCGTGGGCTTCGGATTCTGTCAGGTGCCTCACAAGACTCACCTTTGCTTGTGACGCAATTCCGCAGAGACGACAGGAGCACCTGTCCCCGTACCCACCTGACCCTCGTGGACAGTAGGAACCAGCAGGGATGAGATGGACGCAGGGAAGGGAGCCAGAAAGGACGTAGTGGCCTTGTGTGTGGGGCGTCTCGGTGCCTTCTGGAAGACAGAAAGGACCAGATCACTAAGAGCCCCACTCCTGTTATATAGCACCCTTAAAACACACACACAGAAATTGATGTCTTCCGGGGGACTCACCAATGTTCTTGTGGACCACGGCCCCCAGAATCAGCACTGTTCCAAGGAAGGCTGCTCCAGGCGAAGTGTTCCTGGACACGTCTTCCTCAGCGACACCAAAGAAAAAGCGCTCCTGCGTGATCAGGCCAAAGGATAAAGTCAAAATCATGCGCCTAGATGGTCTTGCGCATTTTTGCGGAAACTATAAGGGCAAGCTATAACAGTGGCAGCCCAAATGAAGTGGTGGGTGTAAGAACAATGCTCCAGTTCTGTGGAGTTCGCTTTTCTTGCAGCGCGCCTGCGCTAGACAGCAAGGCAACCCCGGGCGCTCCTGCGCCAAAATAATAAAGTAACCTACAAGCGCTCCTGCGCTTACTGAAGCAAGAACAACCCCCCAAGCGCTCCTGCGCTTACGAAGCAAAGTAAAACACCAGCGCTCCTGCGCTTTGGAAAGACAAGTATCCCACAAGCGCCCTAGCGCTATGGAAACTCGGCAACTCACGAGCGCCCCGGCGCTAAGAAAACAAAAGCATCCCACAAGCGCTCCTGCGCTATGGGAACAAGACAAACCCCCAAGCGCTCCTGCGCAATGAAGGCTCAAAGGCGAACAATACTTCTTGTGCGCTCCAGCGCGGCGAAAGGTTCTCGGGGGACGCCTCAAGGTAGAGGGCAACGGGCTTCTTGAGTCGCGACTCGACTCGGGTGAATCCAGTGGAATCCGAAGCACTAAACCGGCGGGAAACGCGGATGTTTAAGCGTTTCCCCCGGAAGTGCTACAACGATCCCCAGTGTGCTGCAACAACTAGACCGGGACTCGACCTCCAGCCGGAAGTGAGTCTCCCGGCGTTTCTGTGTGTGCGCTACGGGGCTGCGGCAAGCGCTGCGGAACCTGACACATATCACCATTTCATGCCCTCCTGGCTGGCTCCTACATTTTCCTGCACTTTCTCCCAGAACCACTTTCCTGCTGCTAGTTGGCTAGCTCAGGTAGGTTGCCCAGGGCAGAAACATCGCCCCCTGTAGACCCCGAGCGTCCTCCTAAGGCTCAGCCTCCTTCCAGACTGTGGGAGTTTCAGCAGTGGGTTTTCCACGTGCCTTCCTCTTTTTGTCAGGCACCTGGACCATTTTCCAGGCTGTACGTCCTCCTGACTACCCTCTCGGGTGGCCAGGAACATCCACTCAGGCCACTTTAACACCTCCAAGTGGGGCTTGAGCTCCACCTCCTCCCAGATGTAGTGTCCAGGTTATTGCCCAGCAGTCAATCCACAGGTATGGGCAGACTCATAGCTAACCTCAAGGAACCTGAGACCCCCCCTACTCAAAGGGAACCAGAGCCACTGGATAGTGATTCTCATGATTGTCAGCTGTAACAACTTAGTGGAATGCATCAGAGACTACCTGCTCGAAGATCACAAGATGGCATTTGACAGTTGTCATGCTGACTCCAATCTCTCTCAGAGACTCCACCCTCTGCCCATAGATGGTGACCCACTGTCTGCATTTCCTAGTGTTACTAGGCATGTGAGTACTCCGCACCATCTCACTGTCAGTCAGGGACACCGGGGTAATCTATACACTGCCCCCCCTCTTTTTGGGGCAATCTCCCAAGTGCTACACTAGCCAATCCCAGTGACTGCCCACCATTGGGGGATGTGCCCGCTGGGGACACTTGGCATTCCCCTTGAAGGGCTCTTCCTGTTGGCATTCATAGCACTTGGGGGGTGTCTTCCCTGAAGACTTACTGTCATGGAGCCATTGCTTCTTTTTCTCAGTTGGGGGATGTCCTGACCCATGGAACTAGTTTGGGGCCCTTTAGAGAACTCCTTGTTGTTATGTTTGTACCCCCTTCTTTCTTCTGATGGGGACCCTGTCCATCCTTAAGATGATCCCCCCCAGATACCTTCTTATGGGCCCTGGTGCTGAGCCAGCCATCTGCCTCCTTAGCAAGCTCCCTAGAGTCAGTGAGCTTACTTTCAATCAAGTATTGCTACAGCTCTGGAAAACGATTACTGAGCATGTGCTCTCTTGCAAACAAATCACATAGCCCTTTTTAATTATTTACCTCACTGCCCTTCACCCAACCATCCAGTACCTTCCAAAAATAATCCACGAAATCCACCCAGGACTGCTGGGGCAGCTTCTAGCTGGCCCTGAACGTCTGCCTGTAGGTCTCTAGGCTAAGGCCATATTTCATGACAAAGATTTCCTTCATAGGGGGATACCTCATCATTGTTCCCCTCTCTAGGGTCAGTAGGGTGTCCCTCTCTTCACTAGGGATATGCCTCCACAGACTAGCCCCCAATCCTTATCATGGATCCTGTGCATCTGTAAGGCACTCTCATAAGCCTCAAACCACTTGTCAATATTGTCTCCCACAACAAAATCTGGCACCAGACCTTTGGGAACGTGGACCCTGCTGTCTCCAGAGGGCACTGCAGGTATATTGCCACTATCACTGTTGGGTCCTGTAGGTTTCTTTACCTTTAGTTCCAGCTCTCTTGTGCTTTTTTCATGCTCCAACAGTAGCATTTTCTCAGTTAAGGCTCTCTTATCCTTCTCCTTTTTATTCTCCAGTTTTAATTTGGCCAGCTGTATCTTGAGCTTCCTATCGACCCTCCTGCCCTCCAACTCCTCAGACCCCTTGAAGACACACTGCTCCCTGCACAGGGAGAGATTTCCAAACCTATGCGTAGGTTACCCCCTATTCAAAATTCCAAGACTCTCCTGTAGGTCTTGCTCTGAACCTTCGTCATCCTTCTCTCTCTCCTCCTGATCTGTGGACGAGTGGTGGGCCTCTGCCCATGCCCTCAAGGCCTTCTGGAGCTCTGCCTTCCTGGTGCTCCTTTTGGCAGGCAGCTCATTCTCCTGGCAAAATTCCTTGAGCTTAGCCACAGTGTAGCTCTTCAGGTTGATAAGCTCAAACTCCATCTTTGCAGGATGGGCCACAGACACAAACAGTCAGATAGAGTAGGAATGACTTTAAAAGAAAAAAAAGCCAATCAAGGAAATTTTAAATTTCAAATTAGTCTTAGATATAGGATTGTAGTGTACACCAAATCACTGTATGGCACTGCACAAACACAAGTCCTATCCTCATCTCTGATCACTAATGTTAGAAAATGGGTTACTGGTTGACTGGTGTGTAAACCCTGGTCAAACAGCATCCACAGCCCTATTTAGGGTAAGGCACAAGCAAACCCCGAATTAACCTGTGCTCAACCCGCTGTTAGCTTGGCACAGAGTTGTCATACTTAACTTAGAGGCAATATATAAAGTACTTATGCAACACTTCAAACAGTAAAACAGTAAAAACACCACACAAAAAGATCACACACCATGTTAGAATAATTGATCTGAATTTAATAAATGAAACAAGACCAAAACAACAAAAATATAATCAGTAGAACCGGAGGTATGATTTGCTAAAGAATAAACTGTAAAATAGTGCCTAAAAGAACAAAGCACCAACTGCGGCTATCTGGTCATGCTGGACCGGGTCAAAGTCAAAAGTTCAGGCTAACTGCAATGAAGTGCGGGTTGTTTACAGTCCCAGATTAGTTCTGCTGATGTTTTACCTTCTCAAAATGTGCCAGGAGTCCAGCCACACTGGAGAGGATCGCAGGGAGGAAGGAGAGCATTGCAGGCAGTGGTCGGCATGGCATAAAGAGAAGGCCGGGCATCGCGGATGGGCTGAATGGAGCTTTGCGGTGGCAGTCATCCGTGGGCTATCGATGCTTGCTGTGCAACAGCGGCTCGTGATAAATTTTGGTGTGAATGGACCCATTCGTGGTTTGCGAAGAGCCCAAAAGCTTGATTTCAAGAGCTTGTGAGACACACCAAGCGTCCAGGACCTGAGAGGCACCGCTTGAAAATCAGGAACGTGCTGCAGCTGGGTCCAGGAGTTGGATGGGGAGCCTTTTATGTCCATCGGGCTCAGATCAGGAGGCCAGCAGACTATCCCTTAAAGTCACTTTGGAGTCCTGGGTATAAGATGAAGTTTCAGGCCCATTTCTTCTTCCCCAAGCAAGACGATAGCAGGTAGCAGTTTCTTTAGAGCAGCAGTCCAGCAAAGTGACTGTCCTTGTAGCAGCACAGCAGCCCTTTATCCTGGTAGAATATCCACAAGTCCAGAAGAGTCCCGAAGAGTTGGAATCTGAGGTCCTTCTTTTATACACATTTGTGCCTTTGCCATGAAAGGCATCCCTTTGAATGGCACAGATGCCCTGCCTTCCCTGCCCTGGCTCAGACTAACTACAAGGTGTATACAGTCCTTTGTGTTGAGGCAGGACACAGCTTATTCAAGTGTAATTAGGCCTGTGCATAGCTCACCCCGCCCATCCTGCCAGTGATGGCCCATCCAGGCACAGCTAAGCTCTTGATTGTGTGTGGCTGTCTAGGAGGAATACACAGAGCCCAATTGCCACCCACACCCAGTCATGTGGCCCAGAGACAGGCTGCAGGCATCGAAAGACTAAGGCAAGAAAATGCCAACTTTCAAAAGGTCGTATTTTCCTAATTGCAATTTAAAATCCAACTTCACCATAAGTTAGGATTTTAAATTAGGATTAGGACCCCAAACTGCACTTATTAAATATAATAACGTAACTCCACTGTTATCCTATGGGAGAGATGGGCCTTGCAAGAAACATATTTAAGATTTTTCATTACCGAGATATGTAAAACTTAAAAGTACATGTCCTACTTTTTAAATATAGTGCCCCCTGCCCTCTGGCCTGTCTAGGCCCTACCCGTGGGGTGACTTATATGTATTTAAAAGGAAGGTTTTGGCCTGGCAAAAGGTTTATTTTGTCAGGTTGAAATGGCATCTTAAACTGCTAACACAGGCTCTGCAGTGGCAGGCCTGAGACATGTTCAAAGTGTTACTTAAGTGGGTGGCACAATCAGTGCTGCAGACCCACTTGCAGCATTTGTTTTACAGACCATGGGGACATGTAGTGCCACTTCTTTATGAACTTATAAGTAAATTAAGTATGCCAATTGGATATAAATCAATGTTACCATGTTTTAGGGAAAGAGCACAAGTACTTTAGCACTGGTTTGCTGTGGTAAAGTACGTAGAGTCCTAAGGCCAGCAAAAACAAAGTCAGCAAAAACAGGAGGTGTAAAGGCAAAAGTTAGGTGGAAACCATGCCAAGGATGACAGGTTTAACATGTACCTTTAAGACACCTTGAGGCAAAAGTAATTGCTTAAATCTGCACCCATAATGACAGAACTTGCAACAACAATTGCACACAATGCTCTTTCCACTTACAGCCTCAAAATAGGCCCTTCAACAATCAATCACTTGGTTTCTTAAATGCCCCACGTTTAAACTCACCCCATACAACTAGACACCTTTAGGTAGTAACCTCTTTGGAGGTTTTGTGAGTACCACAACTCCTACTACAAATTGGGAGTAATATTCATAAAGTAAAAAAGATTTGACTTGGTCAACATTCTGGGTTGTGAGGCTTCTGTGAAATCCTCCTATGTTCTAGTTCCTTTAGATGATAAATTGTGGCCCAAATACTTCACATTGTTGTTAAAGAGATGTACATTTATCATTTTTGATAGTATATTCCTAGTAGCAGATCCAAAACACGTTTGTGTTCCTTAACTGACCCGGAATAGATCAAAAGTAATCCTGAAAGGTCAGTACCCATCTAACATACTGAAAGGTCTAAAAAATAAATTTCTGAAAAACAGACACCACAGAAGCTAATCCATATGGCATGTATTAATATTGATAGGCTTCGAAAGAAGGAATACATTTGGTCAGGGAATGTATATCTTCACCAAACTAAATTTGGTGGTAGGCTGCCCTTAAATTGATATTTGAAAAGTATTTGCATTAGCTAATTGTGCAAACATTTCATGACATTTTGAAGCAAGTGACAGACAATATGTTCTTGTTAAGAGCTAGTATCAACAATCAAACAGATTTCTCCAGATTTTTCTTTAGTGCTGGCAATGGAACAAATGCACTCTGAGGAGTCAACACGCTCAATTACTTTTCATGAACCAACTATTGCACGTGCTTTCAGTTGTTCCCTGATGCTGAGTGTTACAATTCTGATTTTATGACAAATGGGCACATCTGTTTCTTTCAAATTAAAGTTACGCTCTAGTCCCCGAATATAACCCAGTTTATCACTGAAACCTTTTCATGTGAGTCAAGAATTTTCTGCAACAATCTATTCCCAGGGCCCACTAAAGAAATGTGACTTGATATAACAGGTAACAACGCCAACAAAAAGGAACTCCGATCTCTCCAATCCATAATGTTGCATCTTTTTTGTGACATGAACTATAGTATTAGTATTTCTGATCTTATGTACAAAACTTTCCTAAATGTAACTGTTCATGCAGGTTAAATTGTTTTGTGAGCCACAATGAATACAGTACCTTTGCATGCTGTTATGTCACTGCATGAAATATCACTCTTTGACTGTAGCTTGCTCCACTTCCATGCCAAACACTCCATTTTATCCAGCTCTCATGATGCATGGCTTAGTTTACTATGCCATTAGCTTTATCAATAATGTGTTCCAAACTTGGATTTCTGCAACACAAAAGACATCCCTGAGTCTTTTTATCACAACGGGATTACTACAATTTGATCACGCAAGTGTAGCTTCATTGGCACTTCAAGGACTCAAGTTTATGCCAAAATATGTAAAACAGCAACATAGCTATTGATTGAATCATAAGACAATTGTCTCTTCATAAAGCACATGTGTGCTTTAACCACAATACTGAGGTCATAAATAATATGGCCCTCTTAATGATCCACAGCATCAGTGTATGCATCCTAATGGCCAACACTGGAGTTGTCAGGAATGATCGCTGGAAGATACTAAAGAAAATCTCTCATCCTCTGAAACTAAACAGCTATAAGGCAGTGTTTTTTCATCATTCAGGATCAAACTTCTTCTTGCCTGTTGCAATTCGATGATTTTTAAATCCCTGTACCAATGATTCCATTTAATATTGGGTAATCCTCGAGTTTGTACAAATAATGTGGGTAGATTAACATTCTGAATTGGAGAAGTTGTGACTGGTCATCAGAGGATCACTGTCCTGTCTTTAGCAGATTCAGGCACAAGATTCAGTAAGCATGGATAGTCATCCAAAGAATCCAAAATAAGAAGTAATAACTTCGGACTTTGAGACACACATAATGCAGATGAGTTCACAGCCTTTAAGGAGCAGTCTTTAGGGATCACTGACACAACATCGACCTCTATAATATCGACCTACACAATTATCGAATCACTAATATCGCACACAAAAATATCGACTACAATACACACAATTGAAATAATACAAATATCGATAAAAATATATTGTCAAAATATTTTATCGACTACAAAAATATCAACTACAAAAAAATCGTACACAAAATATTGGAAAATTAAAAATAACATATCATCCAACACAAATATCGACATACATAATATCGACAACACAAACATCGCTAAAATACATATTAACTCAACATAAAAATAAAATTTAAACACTATGAAAAAAATCAACACTTTAAGAAAACAGAAATAAAAAGCACATTTCAAACATCAAAACATAAATTAATAAATGAATCATACAAATACGAAATTCAAAATACAGAATAATAAACTTACAAAGTGAAATTTAAAAAAAGACACAAATTCTACAACATAAAATCAAGATTACCACTATCAAACATAAACAAACATATATATATATATATATATATATATATAATGTATTTAAAAATAATATATAACATATATTAAAACATATATGTTAATTATATTACAATATAAAATAAAAAAACACTTCTAAATAAATAAAAATAACTTTAAACAATTATAACTGCCAGAAAATTCAAACAGACGCTATCTCAACCAATACATTTAAACTACAACTACAAAAACCAATAGAAAACTGCGACTAATTAAAGGAACACTATAAAAGCAACCAATTAAAAAACTAAAAAATTACCACAAAACAGACAAACATTGGAGAAGGACGAAACTTTACCAGACAGACAACACAACGAAAAAGATCTATATATACAACTAAACCTAAAATCTCTCATTAAAGGTAAGAACAACAGTTTTAAAATAAATACATAATATTAACTACAAATAATTAAACATATAAACCTAGTAAACAAAACCATTATTTATTCCTGTTTATATTTTATAGACTAAACTTGACCAAAGTCTACATATAAATTTCCAACCCACCATTTCCTCCCAAAAGAGAGAACAGGTCAACATTAACAAAATACATACAACCAAATAAGTATATCGCTTAACTAAGTTTCAAACTTAACTTAATAGACCTAAAAACAATGCTAACAAAATGTAGCTAACAAATACTTTTATTTTATTCCCTTCTAAAGGCTACAATCCAAACCAACATCAAAGAAATAAACTACATCAACAAATAATCGTAAGTATTTTTTAGAACAAAAAAATAACTAAATTAAAATAGGCACTAACTAAACAAAACTAACAAATAAAATATAACACTTCAATAAAACTAAAAAAAATTATTTCAACTAACAGAAAAGAAAGAAACCAGTAAATCACCCACAAACTTCGAAAAAACATAAAAAAAGAAAAAAATCATGATATGTGTAAGTATAATTAAAAATGTGATATGCGTACCTAAATGTAACAATTCACACATATATATACATATATATATGTGTGAATTGTTACATTTAGGTATATGCGTACCTAAATGTAACAATTCACACATATATATACATATATATATGTGTGAATTGTTACATTTCGGTATGCATATCACATTTATATATATATATATATTCACTGAAAAAAACATAGGTTTCAGGCATGTTATAGTTAGAAATTAGCATTTAAAAAACCATAGAAATTCACTGAAAAAACCATTGATTTCAGGAACGTTATAGTTAGTTGGACATTTCACTTGTACAAAGTCACTGTGTATTTCTATAAAGTTTAAAAATATTTTATATATATGTGAAGGTGTACTGAAGAATGAGTGGGTGTATAAGTGTATGGATGAAGGATTTAGTAGGTGCGTGACTGACTGTATAAGTGAGTGATTAAATGTGTCTTACTTAATGCTTGGGTTAGTGACTAAAGTGTGTGAAAGTGTGTATCACTCTGTCTCTTGTTGTGTAAGCTGCTGCTTGGGTTAGTTTGTAGCTGCATCAGTGTCTATTTGGGTTATTGATTGGCTGCCTGAGTATTTGTATGGCTGCCTGAGTGTGTGTGTGGGTGGGTGGGGGTGTGTGAGTCTGTCCATAGCTGTGTGAGCAGTTGATTCACTGGGTATATGTGTTCAAGAGTGCATGTGAAAACAGCTATATAGGTGGGTGAATGTGTGTATGGGTGTGTTGGTGTGTGAATGGATGTCTCAGTGGTACATGTGCAAGTGACTACATATGAAAAAGGCAGTATATGTGAGTGATGGTGTATATAAATAACTATATGCGAGAGTCAGTGATTGTGACAGTAGCTGCATGGATAAGTGTGTATTTGTATCAGTGATTCTATAAGAGAGTAATTATGTGTTAGTATCTGTATGAATAAGTCAGGTGGTGTCTGTATAATTGTATAGGTGAGTAAATGGAAGTATAATTGATTCTTTGCATGACTGACTAGGTGTGTGAGTAGGACTGTATGGGTGAATGAATGGATGTGTGTGTAGACCTAGGAATCAGTCAGTGCGTATTTAGTAACTGGAATTGATGTGTCTATTGTTTCGAAAATGGTAGTCTGTATTTTAGAGTTGGTGTATCAAAGGTTATATTCAGGTGTGAGGAGGTGCATTAGATGTTCACGTGGATGATGTCATGAGTGATGTCATGAGTGATGTCATTTGAGATGTCATCAGTGATGTCATCAGTGATGTCACTGACCATGTCATGAATGATGTAATATGTGACATCTTTAGCAGTGCATTGCGGGGGCGCGAGTTATAGTTAGCTGAGCTAACTATAACGCTGGAATTTCTATGGTTTTGTACGAGTGAAATGTCCAACTAACTATAACGTTCCTGAACCCTATAGTTCTTTTAGTGAATTTCTATGTTTTTTCAAATGCTAATTTCTAACTATAACGTGCATGAAACCTATGGTTTTTTCAGTGAATTTCTATGGTTTTTTAAATGCTAATTTCTAACTATAACGTGCCTGAAACCTATGGTTTTTTCAGTGAATTTCAAAGGTTTTTAAATGAAAATTTGTAAATCTAATGTACCTCAATCCTATGTTTTTTTTTATATATACATACTTCTTCTTTCTTCCAAAAACTTTATTGCAGTTAGATTTACCATAAAAGCACATAAAAATACACAACAGTGCAACAATCAAGTAATCCATTCCATACATGTAATCTCAAGATCTTAATTAATTGTTAGACATTTTTTTTTTTTAATTTAAATATTTTCCATTATTCTAAAATTTACTAAAACAATGATCATTCTAAAAAGCTAAAATATTATCTATTCTCTCAATGTCCATTTAACTTGATATTAATGTGGAGCAACATTATTTATCAACTTCCTTCGAGTTATCCACATTGAGTGTAAGTATTTGGCTACTGCAGAGACAATCACTGCATCAGTATCAGTTTTTAGTATCCTAAAAAAAGCCAAATGTTGCTTTATACCCACATTTTTACACAGCTGGATTATCCATTTCTTCCTAATGTGAGCGTAAGCTGGACAAAAAAGAATAACATGTACAGAAGTTTCTTCCTCTGTTCGACAACCTGGGCAAGGGCGTACTGGTCCCCCTTTCCACCTATCAATATTATGTAAAAAAGGCAACGTGCCATATCTAAATTGTAAATAAAGCTTCTTTGCTAAGGTAGGTTGTATTGTGTCGATCTCGGGCTCAAAGCTATAAAAGGACTTAACGTCCAAAAAGGTATCTGTTAAGCTTGGAGCTTTTACTGAGCGAAAGAGATTCCTTAAGTTGGTTTCTTTGACAGCACTTGTCATAGTTTTCTTTGAAATGGCTGGGCAGGAAACTTCAGGATTTAACCAGAGTTCCTCAAACCCAGTCGATATAAGTGACTGTCTTACGAATGCCAACCAAGGGATCCTACCAGATCCCAGTGAAGCCATGACAACTTTCAGCTCCTCCTTATAGTTCACCACCTCATAAGTGCTCCACAGGCGCTTCCAATAAAGTAAGGGCCGAACAGCAATAGCGTCTGCAATTGGGCAAATATTTAGATCGAGTCTTAGCGGGACTAAAGGGGTGCTTTTTGGCAAGTCCAATAGTTGTCTTAAAAAATTATTTTCAGTTATTGATAGGTTGCTTGCTGATATGTGTCCCCAGAGTTCTGCCCCATACAGGGATGATGCCCTAGCTTGAACTTTAAAAATTTAAAGCGGGGCACTTATTAATTTATGGGTACAATTCTTCTGTACTTTTAAAATTCCCCCGGCTGCTTGGGTTAATCTTAAATTGGCCTTGGCCACTTGTGGACCCCATCCCATTTTATCATTCAGAGTCAAACCCAAATATTCAAAGGTTGGGACCCTTTCAAGGGGTCTGCCATCCATCATTGGATGGGGACAGTTAACAGTATTTGCATTAAAAACCATGTACTTAGTCTTATTTATATTGAACACCAGATTCCTTTTTGTACAGAATTTGGAAAATTGGTCTAACACGCGCTGCATCCCCATCGGGGATTTTGAAAGCAAAAGCGTGTCGCCCGCAAACATTAAGGCAGGAAATCTTCGGGCACCCAATTTGGGGGAGTCAATGTCGTTTTTAGCTAAGAGATCTTCGATAAGCCCATTGAGAAAAAAAGAAAATAGGGTCGGAGCAAGGACACAGCCCTGCCTAACACCTTTCTCAATGGGGAAGGCTCCAGTTAACTGGCCTTGTTTACCAAAGCGTACTCTCGCAAAGGTACCTTCGTGTAAGATTTTAAACTGGTAGCATAGGTATGGTGGAACCCCCATTGTTAATAAAATGGTCCATAGCTGGTTCCGATCCACCATATCAAATGCGGACTTTAAGTCGACAAATGTAAGATGAAAGGCTCCCCCCTTCCAAGACCACATGCTTCCAGTGAAGCACCTGCAGCCGGAATAATTGGTCAATTGTTGATGTTTTGGCCCTAAATCCTGCCTGAAGCGGCGTCAAAATGTTGTTATCACTAGACCAGATCTGTAAACGTTGTAGCAATACCCTGGCATAGATTTTTTGTGTAACGTCGATAAGGCTAATTGGCCTGTAATTGGAAGGTTGGAGCGGAGAGCCCTTCTTATGTATTGGAATAATCTCCGCCCCTAGCCAGGTGCTTGGCAATGGTGCCCCTGCAATATCGCATTAAATAAGACCAAAAGATAAGGGCCCCAAACTACTGGTTCGTCTCTATATAAATCACCCGGGATCCTATCAAGTCCCGGCGCTTTATTAGGCTGGATACTTAGAATGGCCAACTTTACTTCCTCCAATGAGAATAGTTGCACTGGCCACATGGGATTTGGAGCCAAAAGGCTCAAAGGGGCTTCGCTAATACATGAAGGAGAGAGAGAATAAAGATCTTTAAAATAGGTGGACGAATCTTCTTCAGATATGTTTGGAACATTTGCGGTCCTTCCTTCTGAATTCCCAGTGTGGACAAGGTTCCAAAAGGTCCTTGAGTCCTTTGCCACGAGTGCAGAAGTAATGGCAACCCAACGGTCTGCCTCCCATTCTAATTTTGCATTTTTTAGCAATTTCTTATATACTTGTCTGGCTTCAATGACACAATGCCTATTACCTTGGCTTAAAGCCAGTAATAGCGCAGTTTTCGCATCCCTACAACCTCTGTTTAACAATACCTTTCTTATAGAATGTATCCTTTAATAAAGCGACCATTTCACTATGGATATCAACAATTATATTCATATCAATATTCAAAGGATAGGTGAGGGTAGAATTTGCCCTTTCGAGCAAGGGGGTTACATCTCGATATAAATTTGCCATTGTTTCGATAGATGATTTCGCGGCCGCCCATCGAATTCTTCTCCCACCTTTCACTAGACTTAAGTCACTACTTGGGGTGCTGGCTATGATACTATCCCCACTGATTAATTGGAAATCCATCTCGATTATCAGAGGATTGTGGTCGCTTTCTATACGAGGGGGAACGCTAAAATCTACAATTTTTGGCCAGGATGCCAAACTCACCAAAAAATAATCTATCACAGAAGTGTGCCCCATGCCATTATAGCTGTACTGAGCTGGGGTATCACTCTTGAATCGACCGTTGCAGGCTCTAACAGAGAATGTGTAGGTGAGGGAGGTCAGCTGAAGGACTACAGCTGACCAATTTTTTGCGGGATAGGCGTTTGGGGGTGATACTGACCAGGTTTCATCTTCAGCCTTTGTGATTGGAGGGACCCCTTGTAGTGGTTCAAAATGGCAATTGAAGTCACCTCCAATCAACAAGACAACATCACCCCCGAGCGTATGCAGTAGGGCAGTTAGCATATCCAAGGTAGTCGATGTTCCTCCAAATTGTACTGGCCGTGAATAGATGTTAATCAGAGCCAGTTTAGGTGTTTTTTTATGGGACAACATGATGCACGTAAGGTCAGGGCTACTTGTCTCTAGCCTTTTTACCGTGAATCCAAGATGAATGCCTACCCAAATACACAGCCCCCCTGACAGTCTGCCTCTTGCGCCTTTTACTGCAGGTTCCGCAAACGTTACATAGCCCACTCTGTGAGTAGAACCTACCACCCACGTTTCCTGAAATAAACAAATCTCATGGGAATCCACAAATGTGCACCAATCCGGGCTTTCTAGATTGGATATAAGGCCCGCTATATTCCAGGATAAGATTTTTAAGGACCCTTTTGGCAGTATCTGCTTGTTTCCCAGGCTTCCCTCGTGGCAAGGCCCAACAGGGCCATGCGTCCCGGGGACGACTGGCTGATGATCTATATGTACATAAGCAGTCTGGGGTTGTGACTCCAAAATACATTTGTCAGTCATAGGGGTAGATACATCATCCCTTGTCTCCCCAATGATTACGTGGGGCTTTTCCTTTGGTATCATTCCAACTTCTGTAGGGGGCAGGTGATTAATTACAGCTTTTACCACCCCCATATGCTTCCTGCTAATAGTCTTCAAAACTCCTTCCCTTTTAATAGCAGGTATTTGGTAGACCAAAGTGGGACTAGGGGGTACAGGGAGTCAGTCCACTTGATCGAGCAGGCTGTATCTATTACTTCGTAGAATTCCCGTCGCTTCTCCCCTTGGTTGGCCACCCCTACTTCTATGTACATAATGCCAAGAGTCCTCTTGCTGTGGCCTCAAATCATACCTCCCGTAGTCTGGGAGAGAATAAACATAATCTGTTGGATAAAAATAGTCTAACCTCAGAGATTTAATCATTGTGTTAGAACTTGTCTGTTGCCAACTACATACATGATCAACTGCCCTGTGATCCTCGAAATTGATAATTACACAATCATCACCCACATTTTTTGGTTTGCATACCCACCCACCCCACCCTTCTAACAAACAAAATTTTGCTATGGATGGATATAGGCAGGGGTCTATGAGTATTCAACCAATGCAATGTCTTGTTTTTAAGTTCCTCATATGTTTCCGGTTTAGTACTCAACAGCTCAGGGACCTCCGTTAAGATAACCACATATGGGGCACACTCTGGAGGTAAGTTAATACATGGTAGATGTCGAAAGTTGTTTTTTCTCCGAGATGGTTTGAGAACTCCTTCCCTAAGGTTGCAGTATTTACAGGATTTGCCAATTGCAAGGGTTGCGCCTTATCTACAAGAGGTGGGTTATTTTTTAGGCCAATTGTGCTAGAACCCAGGGTCGATCCCTGTGTAATGGTCGATGTGGGTTGATCATTTGCAATAGTATGTATTAACTTGTGTTGTGGCTGTGGGGCATTGACTGGTATAGCCAAGGCTTTAACTTGTGTCTGCATAACAAGAAAATACTTTCTTAGTCCCGTATTTTCCATAAGCAGAGACTCCATTTTTCCCAGTCTATCATCTAAGTATTTCAACTTTTGCTCCACAGGCTGGATAAAGGAGGATAAAACCAGACTCAATTTCCCCACCAATAGATCTAAATCAAGGGAACATATATTTGCGGGTTGTCTACCGGTCATAACAGGGCTGTCTATTAAGGTCACAGGGGGACAAGGCTCCAATTGTTCCGTAGTCCGGGGTACCAATTTAATAGCAGGTTTAGACTGTTTAGGCTGTTTAGGTTTTCTACCCCGTGTTAAGGTGTCGGCCTTCTTCTTCTTCGGAATTGCACCCTCCTTTGGTCTTGACTCCTTCTGGGTATTTGGGCTCACTTCAGTTGGGGTCACAGATATGTTTGTGGACTGACCACATAATGGTTGAATTAGGCCATCCACCTGAGCACCTATGTTAGTCCCAGTATTGTGTGAGTTTGTAGAAAGCTCCACAATAGCTATATTTGGCTGGGTAGAGACTGGTGAACTTACATGAGCAGCAGGGCCCAAAGAAGATCCCCTTAAGAAGACCGGATCTTGGGACATACGGCGTTGCCTCATTTCAATTTCGCGTTCCAACACCGATGATGCTCTCGTTATAAATTGATCTAATGTCCCAGCTACCATCCCTATTGGTGTTGTTTTAGCACCCCTTCTGGCAGTCATTATGGACAGATGTTAAATTTGGGAGGAAACACTATGGGTACTCACAATTTGCACTAGCAGTCAGGGGGCTGGCCCAGCCCGGCCTCTTCCGGCCCCGGACGGCCACAGACGGTCCCGCCCTTGTCCCGGGATTAGCCCGGCGCCGCCCGCGCGCGTCCCACGACGCGGAGGGAACCGCGTCCTTTTGTGCGCCTCCGGGTGCGTGAGTGTCGTCACCAGCCGCTGTGTGACCTGGGAGCTGTAGTCTCCCCCCGATCTCAGGCACGAGATGAAACAGCGGCAGCAGGGGAGACACCAGCGTGTAGGGCCCAGGAACAGTGGCGAAATCACAGGCAAGGCAGGTAAGGTAGCAGCGGTGACCCCCAGCAGGTAAGTGCAGCCTCGAATTCCGTTATATATTTTAAAAAAATTATGAATAATTTTTAGTTAGGAAAACTATATTCATTCATTTTTTTTTTCAATATTATACAGAAGTCGCGCACCCTTCGCGCACGCTACACGATGGCTGCGCGCATTCCGGTAGCCATTTTGAAAAGTTGACGTCGGCGTAGTTTGTAAAGTATGAAATATGTTTAAATTAATTATAAGTAAAGGTTTTCCTTTAAGTGTTTGTCTAAATTTATTTATAAAAGTATTTTTAACCCCTTCCCTGCGGGTGTAATTCCCCCGCGGAGCGGGGGGGCCGCAGCGCCGCTGTGCTCGTGACGAGCTCAGCTCGTCATGACTCACCGTGGAGCTGTGCTTATGACGAGCTGAGCTCATCACGACTCCGCCCACTGATTAATTCTCCCGCACAGGCAGGGAATTGATCACGCGTGTGCGGGTCGCGGCAGTTATGACGAGCTCAGCTCGTCATGAGCACAGCTCCACTGTGACTCATGACGAGCTAAAGTATAATTTAGACGAAAGTAAAGTTACGAAATGCGCGGTATAGCTGCTTAATGTGCGCAACATCTCCCCGCATTTATTTCCGGGGTCACGCAGTGATCGCGCGGAGATCGCTCTGACGTCGCGACTTCGGCGTATTTTTAATGTTGAAAAAATAACTATAGAAAGTTTGAATATGACATTAGAGTAAATAGGTTTGACAATATAGTTACTAAAATATTATAGAAACTTTTATTTATAGTTTATATTCATATATGCAATATTTCACGGGTGCGCAAAGGGTGCGTGACGTAGGCGCGCACTGTGTGCGACTTTATGTTAGTAAAAAAAAAAAAGGATCTGATTGGTTAACATCATTTTTATTCTAGGAGAGGGAGTATCCATCCCTATGAATTTCCCTTTATCTTTAATATCCATTGAGAAAAGACCTATTTCTTGCTTCTCTGTCTTTTTTGTAGTTTTTTTGTGTGTTTTTGTTTTTTTGGTAGCAAGAATGGCATCTAATCTTGCTACAGTAGATCCATTTGATGTGGAGGAGGAGGACAGCTTCAGCAGCAGAACAAGAAGAAGAAGGAGAGTATTCTGTGGGCCTTCTTCACCGTTCCAGAGGGTCATAAAAAAGTCAATGCCACAAATGTGACCTGTATTATATGCTCCAGAGTGCTTTCAAGAGGGTCTAAGAAGAAATATTCATGTGGCACTTCTAGTATGAAGAAGCACCTGGAAAAAATACATCCAGTCCATCTTGCCAAGGAACAACGACGGAGGGAGCTGAATGCTGCATCAACATCTAGTCAGCAAGATGCAGCTCCTCCAAGGCCCCACATCGTACCTGAAATCTTGAATGCAACTATATGTTGCAAGAAGTTCAATGTTCAACTCTGCATTGCTGAACAATGCCTTGATGTTATTACTGGTGCATTGAAAGCACCTAAATGTTATTTTTTAATGTGCTTCTGTTTTTGTTAAAGTTTTTTCTTGTTCCTCATTTTTCTGTTTAAAAAAAATCAAAAACACACAAAAAAATTACAAAAGTTTTCAAAATATCAAGAAAATTCAAAATTGTTAAAAAAAACGACAGTTCTCACGGAACCACCTCTACTGGTTTAAAAAAGAAAAACTACCTGAGAGATTGTACGAGTGTATGGAGACTGTGTGCGTGATTATTGAACTGCAAGGCTACTGCATGGTTGTTTTATGAATGTTTCAGTAGTGGAACGTGATTGAATGAGTTCATGGGTAATAGTTTGAGTGCTTGGAGGTATGCACGAGGAGTGACAGAGTGTTTTCTGGACGGCATAGGTTCTACCTGGGTAATTGAAGGAGTGAATCAGTAGTATGTACCTGGTTAGAGGTCTGCATGGATAGTGTACAGAGGATTGTAGCAGTGCTTGTGTTAGTGCCTGGGCCATTATATGAGTATGTGAGCAGTGACTGGATGATTACAGTGATGTAAAGAGAGTGCATGGTGAATTTATAAGTGCTTTGGTATTGCTGGAGTGATTGGATAAGTAGATAGTGCTAGATGGGTGATTGGAGAATTGCATGGGGACTGACAGGGGGATTGCTAGACTGCATGGGTACTACCTGGGTAATTAGAGGACTGAATCAGTAGTATGTAGCTGGTTAGAGGTCTGCATAGATAGTGCACAGAGGATTGTAGCAGTGCGTGTGTTAGCACCTGGGCCATTATATGAGTACGTGAGCAGTGACTGGATGATTACAGTCCTGCAAACAGAATGCATGGTGAATTTTTAAGTGCTTATGTATTGGTGGAGTGATAGGATAATTAGATAGTGCTGGATGGGTGATTGGAGAAATGCATGGGACTGACAGGGGGATTCCTAGACTGCATGGGTAGTACATGGGTAATTAGAGAAGTGAATCAGTAGTATGTAGCTGGTTAGAGGTGTGCATGGATAGTACACAGAGAATTGTAGCTGTGCTTGTGTTAGTACCTAGGCCATTGCATAAGTATATGACTAGTAACTGGAATGATTACAGTGCTGCAAAGAGAGTGCATGGTAAATGTATACATGCTTCTGTATTGGTGGAGTGATTGCATAAGTAGATAGCACTGGATGGGTGATTGAAGAAGTGCATGGCAACTGACAGGAGGATTCCTACACTGCATAGGTACTACCTGGGTAATTAGAGGACTAAATCAGTAGTATGTAGCTGGTTAGAGGTCTGCATGGATAGTGCACAGAGTATTGTAGCTATGCTTGTGTTAGTACCAAGGTCATGGTGAATTTATAAGTGCTTCGGTATTGTTGGAGTGATTGGATAAATAGATAGTGTTGGGTGGGTGATTGCAGAAGTGCATGGAACTGACAGGAGGATTCCGAGACTACATGGGTACTAGCTGGATAATTAGAGGAGTGTATCAATACTATGTAGCTGGTTAGAGGTCTGCATGGATAGTGCACAGAATATTGTAGCTGTACTTGTGTTAGTGCCTAGGCCATTGCATAAGTACATGACTAGTAACTGGAATGATTGCAGTGCTGCAAAGAGAGTGCATGGTGAATTTATAAGTGCTCAGGTATTGGCGGACTGATTGCATAAGTAGCTAGTGCTGGATGGGTGATTGAAGAAGTGCATGGGGACTGGCATGAGGATTCCCAGACTGCATACGTACTATCTGGGTAATTAGAGGAGTAAATCAGTAGTGCGTAGCTGGTTAGAGATCTGCATGGATAGTGCACAGAGTATTGTAGCTATGCTTGTGTTAGTACCAAGGCCATGGTGAATTTATAAGTGCTTCGGTATTGGTGGAGTGATTGGATAAGTAGATAGTGCTGGATGGGTGATTGCAGAAGTGCATAGGACTGACAGGAGGATTCCTAGACTGCGTGGGTACTAGCTGGATAATTAGAGGAGTGTATGAATAGTATATGGCTGGTTAGAGGTCTGCATGGATAGTGCACAGAATATTGTAGCTGTACTTGTGTTAGTGCCTAGGCCATTGCATAAGTACATGACTAGTAACTGGAATGATTGCAGGGCTACAAAGAGAGTGCATGGTGAATTTATAAGTGCTCAGGTATTGGCGGACTGATTGCATAAGTAGCTAGTGCTGTATGGGTGATTGAAGAAGTGCATGGGGACTGGCATGAGGATTCCCAGACTGCATACGTACTACCTGGGTAATTAGAGGAGTAAATCAGTAGTGCGTAGCTGGTTAGAGATCTGCATGGATAGTGCATAGAGTATTGTAGCTATGCTTGTGTTAGTACCAAGGCCATGGTGAATTTATAAGTGCTTCGGTATTGGTGGAGTGATTGGATAAGTAGATAGTGCTGGATGGGTGATTGCAGAAGTGCATAGGACTGACAGGATGATTCCTAGACTGCGTGGGTACTAGCTGGATAATTAGAGGAGTGTATGAATAGTATATGGCTGGTTAGAGGTCTGCATGGATAGTGCAAAGAATATTGTACCTGTACTTGTGTTAGTGCCTAGGCCATTGCATAAGTGCATGACTAGTAACTGATAGGAGAAGTAGATAGTGCTAGATGGATGATTGGAGAAATGCATGGGACTGACAGGGGGATTCCTAAACTGCATGGGTAGTACCTGGGTAATTGGAGGAGTGAAACAGTACTGTGAAGGTGGTTATGGGACAGCAATGTTAAACCAAACACCAAAAATTATGTGGCATATTTCAACTGTACCTCTCTAGAGACTTATAAAAACTAGTATGATCAGAAATACCTTAACTCAACATATGCAAGTACAGACATACTTAACTCATACGTCCACACGCATTTTAAAACTTGACAGACTGCGCTTGTATTTTGAAATATATAGTTACTGCCTGGGTCATTTTATGAGTACACACATTCTGACTGGATGATTAGAGTACTGCTAGGAGAGTACATGGTGATTTTATAAGTGCTTGTGTTTTGGCAGACTAATTGGATAAATACATGGTCCTGGCTGGGTGATTGGAGGAGTGCTTAGGGACTGACGGGGATTCCTAGTCTGCATAGGTACTACCTTGATAATTGGAGGAGTGAATCAGTACTGTGAAGGTGGTTAGGGGACAGCAATGTTAAACCAAACACCCAAAATTATGTGGCATATTTCAACTGTACCTCTCTAGACACTTATAAAAACGAGTCTGATCAGAAATACCTTAACTCACCATATGCAAGTACAGACATACTTCACTCACACGTCCATGCACATTTAAAAACTTGGCAGACAGCACTTGTATTTTGAATTGTATGGTTACTGCCTGGGTCATTTTATGAGTACACACATACTGACTGGATGATTAGAGTACTACTAGGACAGTACATGGCAAATTTCTAAGTGTTTCTGTTTTGGCACAGGGATTAGATAAGGACATGAAACTGGCTGCGTAATTGGAGGAGTGTATGGGCACTGACAGGGTGATGGCTGCACTGCAATACTGGTCCTCAGGAGATTTTAACACTGCATGAGTTAGTACCTGGGTCATTGCATGAGTATGTGGATACTGTCTGCATGATTAAAGGTCTGCAAAGAGAGTGCATGGTAAATGTATAACTGCTTGTGAATTGGCAATGTGATTACATAAGTACATAGTGCTGGATAGCTCATTGTAAAAGTGCATGGGCAGTGATAGAGAGATTACTAGACTGCATAGGTACTACCTGGGTAATTGGACAAGTTAATCAGTAGGTGGTTAGAGATCTGCATACATATTGCTCAGAGGATTTGTAGGCGTGCATATCTTAGTGCCTGTACCATTGCTTGAGTACGAGTGTGGTGACTTAATTTTTTTACAGTGCTACAAAGAGAATGGATGGTGAATTTATGTGCTTGAGTATTTGCACACTGATTGGATAAGTGTATAGTGCTGGATGGGTGGTTGGAGGAGTATATGAATACTGACAGGACAATGGCTCCTCTGCAAGGACAGTGCTTATGGGGTTGAAGTAGTGCATGAATCTCTCCTGCTACTTTACCATTTTTCGACTACTTATAATGTTACACCTAGCCAAAAACAAAGCAGGAACCATTCACATTTCTCTACTATAACTCTCACCATATTACTGAAAAAATAAATGGATATCTCTCTACCACAACACTATCTACACCTCATAAACTCACGAAACAAACTTCAATTTTAAACCAAACACCAAAAATGATGTGGCATATTTCAACTGTACCTCTCTGGAGACTTATAAAAACTAGTCTCATCATCAATAATAATAATAATAAATTCTTTATTCGGTTTTTACAATTAAAAAACCATAAAAGAGCAGTTACAAATAGAACATCGCACATAGATTAAAGAATAATAAAAATTAAAGCTAAACAATAATCAGCTCATATAGTTAAAACCAAGGTTTTACAAAAATTCATTTCATCTACAAATACTGGGATCAAACCGCTCCTTACAAATTATTCCTATGTTGCAGAATACATTTAAGGAAGTTAAGAACAAGATAACAGGTCAATTCGGAATCTAGGCTTTGAAGGCGTAGCATTGCCGGTCGACACTGTCTTAGTCCCCAGCTCTTTAATAAAGGTAGTAACCAGACCCTCCTGTGTGGATGATGAAATTTACAAAACAGAATAGTGTGTAAATTTGTCTGAGTTGACACTTCATCACACGGACAAGGGGTGGAAACCTTCTCCCAGCTGTTTCTCTTGGGGAAGGATACTAGCCTAAAAAAGGAGTCAAATCTAAATCTTGTTAACAACATTCTGTGATAGGTGCTAATCTGTAATGTCAAATAAGGTTGGATGGAGTAAGTGGTCTGAATTAAATTAGCATGAACAACCGAGGGTTTCGATGCCACGGAGGTCAGTCTCAGGGACTCCAGATGCGTTAAAGCCAGTTTTTTAAGTCCTTTCTTTGACAATTCGTTAATTTTTTTTGGATCTGTGTAATAGATCTCCAAATCTAGATCCTTAAAAAAATTTTGTACATAGCACAACCATTGAATTGATACAGAGTGGTCCATGGCCATTGCGTCCATCAGAATTTCTTGTGAAAACACATTGTTCACGGAAGACCAGATACGACGCCAGAGCAATAGCGGTTGAATTCTTATCAGGTCCTCAAGGTAGGGAATACCAAGCTCCAGATGAAGGGCATATACTGAGGAGCTCATTGGTGCTGCTAAGAGAAATCTTAAAAAGTTATTTTCGGCGACCTGAAGGGTGCTGATTTCTGCGATTCCCCACAGGCCTGCTCCATAAAGGGCAATTGCCTGGCATTTAGCTACGTAAATTTTTAACAGCTCCACTGGAGGCCTTTTCCCTAGCCTCTGTGAAAAACTTATCAGGGACATTGTTGCTCTTTTAAACAAGTGACATCTGGCCTCCACTGCTGCTCTCCAGCTAAGCCTATCATCAATCATTATCCCCAAATAGCAGTACTTCGTAGTTACCTCAAGTTTTTGCTCTTTAAGAAAAATATTCTTTACACATTTTTTGGCTCGCCCGGCTACCATGACAAATGTTTTTTTCACGTTAACCTGTAAATCCAGGCCACCCATGAACTCAACGTATCTATTTAGGGATTTTTGCAGTTCGCGTGGGGTGCGGGCCAAAATGACTGCGTCGTCGGCGTAGAGCAAGGCGGGTATCAATCGCCGTTTGACCCAGGGTAGGTCCAGAGCCCCCCTCAACATCTCCGCCTCTAGGCCATTTGTGTAGAGGGAGAAGAGGAAGGGGGCAAGGACACATCCCTGCCTGACGCCTCGCTCCACTCCGAACGGCGTAGTCAATTCACCCTTTGTGCCAAAACGCACCCTAGCGGTGGCACCCGAATATAGTTCTCTCATAAAATCTACGAGAGATGAGTCCACTCCCATCAGTAACAAGATATTCCAAAGTTTCGTATGTGAAACGCAGTCAAAGGCGGCAGATAAATCTACGTATACCATATACACAGTTTCTTTTTTTCCTTGGCAGGATTTTCCCAGGATCAGACTGAGGTTCAGGGCCTGCTCTACCGTTCCAAACCCCTCCCGGAATCCAAATTGAAGGTCTGAAATAATGTGTCCCTCCTCTGCCCACTGCTGTAGTCGTTCAAGAACGATTCTACCGACCACTTTGCCTAGCGAATCTAAAAGGGAAATGGGACGATAACAATTGACATCTTGGCGGTCACCTTTTTTAAAAATTGGGACCATGATAGACTTTGTCCAAGAGTCCAACAGTCCCACTTTTGCCACTGCTATGCATACTCTAGTTAAAATGTGGGTCCAGAGGTCCGGGTTAAATTTAAACAAGTCTACTGGGACCCCATCGGGGCCTGGAGCTTTCCCGCTTTTGCTAGCATTCAAGGCCGCTATAACTTCAGCGATATCAAAAGTTAGGGAGATGGGATAGTTGACGTTTGGAAGACTATGATCTATTCTTTTACTGGTATTTACTGGGTTTTTAAAAAATTTTGAAAAATGTGTCACCCACGTAGCCTCATCGATAGCCACTTCTATCTTAGGGGTGTCTGCGCCCAAGAGATATGGAGTTTTAACAGTACGCCAAAAAGCCAAACTATCCTTAGATACAGCGCTAGTGTGCAAATCGTCCCACAGTTTCATTTTTAATTCAGTGATTCTTTGCTTCCGTGCGGAGACATATTGACGCCTCAGCATTTGAATCAATTCTGAATCTCTCACTGTTTTTTTTCGTTCCTTTTTTAAGTTGGACAGGGCCATGGTACAGGAATGATTAAACCATCCTTTTTTGGTCGAGGGTGACCTCCTAGATGTTATTGTAAGAAGTTCCTTAATCTTTTCCAGTATTAGTAGAAAGTTGGTTAAAACAGCTTCTTCAGGTAACGTTGGATCAAGGCAATTGGTTATATTTACATATGACTCCATTACCAATTTCGCCGTGATTATCTCCGGATCCAGCGTCTCCCACTTTACTGTATAACCATTTGTCCTGCCCAACTCCAATTTATTTTGAGCGAGCGTAGAGGCGATTACACTAGTTTCCGGTTGTCCCTTCAATTGTTGGAGTTCTAGTCTAAGAGCGGAGTGGTCACTAAAAGTATTTAGCAATACCTCAAAGGACCTTACTCGAGGTAATAAGCCTGGGGAGAGAAGAATATAATCTACTGTAGTGCTGAAGCCCCTACCCACATACGTTGGTTGTAAAAAGTTAGAGTCCGGGATCAGTTTGTTTACTATTTCCAGTTCTAAGTCAACCAGCATATTGTTCATTGCAATCCCCGTTTTACTATGATTAAAGTGCATGATAGGAGCGTTCTCTTCATCCACAATTCCACATCTATTTTTCCCGACATGAGGGCATGGGTGGATATTTAAGTCTCCTCCACATATAAGGTGGACTGGGCCCTTACCAAGTGGAGAGTTATGACCCAATTTCTCCTTAATTAGATTGATGAGAGACAAAAATTGTTCCTCGTCAAGATTATTATAGACATTGAGCAAAAGAATAGGCTCACATTTATTATAGAGGAGCTTTAATAGTTGGAAATTTGGATCAGACAGCACCAAGGATGTTTTGAGATCATTGATTGTGTTGGCAATATATGTAGTCAACCCTCCCTTGGGTCTTCCAAAACCGCCCCCCAACGCTGGCGTAAAATACGTTTTATAGCCAGCGAGGTGAAGCTCTGTCAAGGACCAAGTCTCCTGGAGACATATGATATTCCCCCCTTCCAAAAAATGTATCAATGAGCCGTCTTCGATTTTTGAACGAAGCCCTGCTATATTCCAGAAAAAAATGGATAGAGAATGCAAATCTACATTATGCACTGTTTCTTGGATTGAGGAATCCATTGTGGAATTAGATGTTAAATGGGAAGAGCTATGATCGGTGGATTTGAAATTAGTTGATGGTCAATCGACCATTTCAAGAACACTAAATCTGTTGTCCGTGGGAAACCCAAACCAGGTTTCCCTTTGGGTTGGCTCTCTATTTAACATCCGCAATTGGTGGAAGCCCCAGTCGTCATTTCCTCTTCCCCGAAATTGTGGGCCTGAATTTATCCTATAACCACCATGCTCATGGTAACGGGGGCCCACTGTGTTCCAACGATTGAAATAATTATCGTGGACTGGGGCTTTAGTTTCCCAATAAGGAGCATTGGTGAATTGAGCATCCCTGGGTGACCTGGAGGGATAAAAAAAGGAGAGACGTCTAATACCTATTTCGCCCTGGGTGTTTGGACGCTCCCAAGAACATATGTGGTCCACCACCCATGGGTGGTCAAAGGAAATCAAAATACAGTCGCCCGGAATTGATTTCCTACTATTTCCCACCCACGGGGTTCTACGGACCATCAAGATCCTAGATGACCCGGGTTCAGTAATGGGACAGTTGTTATTTAACCAAAACTGCACCTTATTTTTCAGTGACCAGGTAGTTTCCACGACGTGATCTTCTAACTCGGGAACTCCTACCATAACTACCACATAGGGACTTGCTTCTGGAGGTAGGTCAACTGCCAACCTTTTTTTGCAGCCCCTCGTGTCAGCCAAGGTGTGATCAGTTGTTACTTGGTTAGGGACCTGTTTGTTTTGTTGGAGCGTCTTTTTTCCCTTGAGAGGGGAGTTTTTTGGCCCTGGCTTCGCTGCTCCCAAAACATTTTTCTGAGAAGGATGACAAATGTTGGAGTTAGCAATAGGATCTTCTGTTCGCTCTATAATGGTTGTTTCGGGACGTGGTGATTTAGATGTGGAATCAGAAGGGGCATTTTTAGAGGTTTTTTTTTTCGTATATGACACCTTTTGAAGGGGAGGTTTGATACTTTTCTCTTTTTGTTTATCCCCCCCCCCTATTACTTGTTTTGGTTTCGTGATGTCAATAAGGAGCTGTAATTGTTGTTCCATCCGAGACAACCTTAATTCGAGTGGGGTAATGGTAATTTTTAGAAGGTCTGCTATGTTGGCTATTGACACAGGGTTAAAATTGTCTCTTTGCAGGTAAATAGGTAAAGAAGAACTCGAGTTAAGTACGCTAAGCGAATCTAAATTTTCATGCGTGGGCTGATTAATGACTGATTTACCAGGGTGGGGATTGTCAGATGTGGGTGTTGAAGGTTTTGGTTCGTCTAGGGTACTGGAGTCATGAGGGCTCGATTTATTAGGTTTTGTTCTTCTTTTCCTAATTGCCCCCTCCCTTTTCCCTCTAGTGATTCTTATTTCTTCCGGGGTTATTTCGGGGATTAGTACTGGCGATTTTTCTAAATCAAGGCTTAATTGAAAATCGGAAAGTAGTGAGGCTGAAAGATCTACATTATTTGGTAGACTTCTCCTACCTGTGGGAGAGGGGCCACAGCCCCCAATTCGGCGGGACTCGGGGGTTTTTGCATTCTTCAAGTTTCCCATGGATGACCGCTTTGCCAGGGCTAAATCTAAAGAGACCCTACCTTCTATTAGGGTGATGCTTTGGTCAATAAAATTGTTCGCCTTGGTGATAAAGTCATCCATAGGACCCAAACGTTTTCCCCCACCTCCCTTTACTTTATCTTTAGACCCTCTCGTAAGAACCATCTCCACAATCGAGTGGAACAATTAATCGACAACAAAATTTTGGCGCACAGAGTTTTCACCAGGCTACTTAGAGCTCTCACACGATGAGCTGGGTTAGGTTCTGAAAGTACCTCGGTGTTATGGAGAGGGCCCGGTCCGGTCTCCTCCGTTCTCTGACGGCCTCAGACGGCCCGCCCTTTGCCCGGGCTTAGCCCCGGGCGCTCCCGCGCACTCCCGCGCGCTCCCGCGCAGCGGGTAACCAGGTTCTTTAAATAGTACAGTACTGGGGCTTGGGGGCGTGTCGGCCAGGGAGAGCAGCCCAGGTGTTGGTGGTTGGGCTCGCAGGGACTCCTGGACTATGGAGTCCCTGCTGCTCGCAGCCCCGGTCCTGAATCTTTTCCCCTGGATGGCAGGCAGTCCCAATCAGCAATCCTCCGCGGTGACTGAATGCGAAGCGGGACCCGCGAAGCGGGTCCGGCGAGTTGCTGGCGCTGTGCACTGGAAGGGCTGGGATGTGCAGGGGCAGTCCGGCGTCAACCCTGAGGTAAGCAAGTAGTTGTCCCACTGTTAGGGAGAAATCCTTCGTCTTTTACTCCCGTGGGCTTGGGGGCGTGTCGGCCAGGGAGAGCAGCCCAGGTGTTGGTGGTTGGGCTTGCAGGGACTCCTGGACTATGGAGTCCCTGCTGCTCGCAGCCCCGGTCCTGAATCTTTTCCCCTGGATGGCAGGCAGTCCCAATCAGCAATCCTCCGCGGTGACTGAATTCGATACGGGACCCGCGAAGCGGGTCCGGCGAGTTGCTGGCGCTGTGCACTGGAAGGGCTGGGATGTGCAGGGGCAGTCCGGCGTCAACCCTGAGGTAAGCAAGTAGTTGTCCCATCAATATCTTAACTCAACATATACACTTCAAATTTGAAATCAACACCTAAAATTATGCGGTATACTACCCAAATACAAAACAGGAACCATTCACATTTCTCTGCTATGAGTCTCACCATATTACTGAAAAACTTAAATGGATATCTCTCTACCACTACACTATCTACACCTCATAAATTCACAGTACAAACTTCAATTTTAAACAAAACACCAAAGATTATGTGGCATATTTCAACTGTACCTCTCTAGAGACTTATAAAAACTACTCTCATCACTAATACCTTAACTCAACAAATGCACTTCCAATTTGAAATCAACACCTAAAATTATGCGGTATACTACTAATGTACATATCCACACACTGAAACAAACTACCATAATCAGCAATCCCTATTCCAAAACACACATAATACTATACATATTTTATATTAAAAAACATTTAAATACATTACAAAGAACTGCAATAAACATTTCTTCATTTCAAAATATATCTCAAACTTCAAATGTCATGATTTATATTTTATCTTTTAAAACAAAGGCACCACATAGTACACCTCACAAATTGATAACTTACCTTTCAAATTGATTTGTAGATTATGAAGTATCAGAATCTCACAGCAGGTTTTCTTATGCACACAATCAATATAATGCACTCCTCTTAGTAAAACCATTAATGGTAAAGTTTTCCTCTCTTACTCTACACATATAGATGTAAATAACAAACCACAGTGCTTCCCAGATTTTTTCAAATTCTAAAACATATTTCTATTGGTTACACATATCAACCCTTGCCAACTGACTTCTAACTGACCCCAAAATGCTTCTGGAATTTTCTGGAGTCGCGCGTGCACCGTGCACCGTGCGCGATGGCACCGCAAATCCATACGGGAGTTCAAAAATATATTACAAATAATTGTAACCCTTTTTTTTAATAATACACTACTTCTAAAGATAGCACGGACTTGGGAAATCTCACTGTAATAACATATAACTTTAATATTTATAGCAAATTCACATTTTAATGCCACAGTTAAATTTCAAACCTACCCTCATTCTCCTTAATGCCTGTTTCCATAACAACAGTTCATGGAACACTCAACTGGACTCACAGGTCACAAGTTCAGCACACAATGTTGCAAATAGAAACAGCAAGTGTGCTTGACTTTCCAAAATATGAGCTTATCCTATCTAATGTATCTTTCAAACATTTTTTACTAACCAGTAAGAAAAATGCATTTTAAAGACAGAAACATGCACCCTATTTTTGACTATATAATGTTCTTAAACAGCCAATCATTTCTCTTCTTTTTTAAAAACTGCACCTTGTCTACCCTATTAGATACCTCTCATTCTACCAACTGTGTACTTCAACTACACACATCGTTTCAGTGCATCCAGACTTGTGGGACCCCCTGAGCAGGCCTAGGGGGTCAAGGTGTTTCTACCATGCCCCCTTCTCTTGTTTTAAAACATTTTTTTCACAGTTTTCTTGTAACTCGGTTCTACATATATATATATGTATATATTATATAGATATAGATATATATTTAGATATATATATATTTATTATTTACTGGCGGTTATAGTTAGAACCTACTTTCCATAGGAAAAGCATTTTTTGATGTGCTTATAACTTTGGCGTCGTTTGACGAATCTTTATGAAATTTTCCAAAAAGTACTTCTTTTCAGATCAGCTCCTACCTTGAAAATTTGGGGGTGATTCGTCAAGGGGGGGGCTGAGAAAAAAAGGGGGTCCCAAAAAGTGTTTTCTCCATGCAATTTCCATAGGAAACTTAAGACATGGCTACAGGTCAAACTGCTGAATGGAATTACGCCACATTTGGCAGGGAGAAAGTTCTTGGTCCAGAAAGCACGCTTTTGTTGAAATGGTGTAAAACCGTTCAGTAGTTTTTGCGATATTAAAGGAAAAAAATATATATCTGGACGGAGCCCAACTCCCGAGCACGAGCTTGCCGCTGATTGGCTGCTAACACTTCAAACCAGGAAGTGTTAGCAGCCATCTTGTGCCTTGCATGAGTGAAAATAAAACAAAGGTCCTGGGGGCAAATAAATATACCGGAGCTCTGTCTGTGCGAGATACCCCTTTCACATTGAAATGGTGTAAATCCATTCAGTAGTTTTTGAGATATTAAAGGAAAACTATATATATATATCTGGGCGGAGCCTAACTCCTGAGCACCAGCTTGCCTCTGATTGGCTGCCAGCACTTCAAACCAGGAAGTGTTAGCAGCCATCTTGTGCCTCGCATCGAGTGAAAATAAAACAAAGGTCCCGGGGTCAATTAAATATACCGGAGCTCTGTCTGTGCGAGATACCCCTTTCACGCTCCCTCTCCCCACATCACCAGCTCGCAGCTATGCCTTTAGAAGCCAGTGCGTCAGCTCGCAGCTCTCTACCTCTGCGAGCCAGTACGCTGCTGCATCGGCTCGCAGCTCTCTGTCTCTGTGAGCCAGTATGCTGCTCTGCCTTTGCGAGCGGACAGCCCGTAGCTCTCCCTCTGCGAGTCGAGCCCATGGGCCGCAGCTCTCCCTCTGTGAACTGTTGAAACTAGGAACTGTTGGCAGCCATTTTGTGATTCAGTCCACGTCAGCTCGCATCTCTCCGTCTACAAGACATGAAGTCCGTAGTTCTACCTCTGCGAGGCAACTCTGAAGACATACCGGAGCTCTGTCTGTGCAAAATACCCCTTTCACACTCCCTCTCCCTACATCACCAGCTCGCAGCTATGCCTTTAGAAGCCAGTGCGTCAGCTCGCAGCTCTCTACCTCTGCGAGCCAGTACGCTGCTGCGTCGGCTCGCAGCTCTCTGCCTCTGTGAGCCAGTATGCTGCTCTGCCTTTGCGAGCGGACAGCCCGTAGCTCTCCCTCTGCGAGTCGAGCCCATGGGCCGCAGCTCTCCCTCGGTGAACTGTTGAAACTAGGAACTGTTGGCAGCCATTTTGTGATTCAGTCCACGTCAGCTCGCATCTCTCCGTCTACAAGACATGAAGTCCGTAGTTCTACCTCTGCGAGGCAACTCTGAAGACATACCGGAGCTCTGTCTGTGCAAAATACCCCTTTCACACTCCCTCTCCCTACATCACCAGCTCGCAGCTATGCCTTTAGAAGCCAGTGCGTCAGCTCACAGCTCTCTACCTCTGCGAGCCAGTACGCTGCTGCGTCGGCTCGCAGCTCTCTGCCTCTGTGAGCCAGTATGCTGCTCTGCCTTTGCGAGCGGACAGCCCGTAGCTCTCCCTCTGCGAGTCGAGCCCATGGGCCGCAGCTCTCCCTCGGTGAACTGTTGAAACTAGGAACTGTTGGCAGCCATTTTGTGATTCAGTCCACGTCAGCTCGCATCTCTCCGTCTACAAGACATGAAGTCCGTAGTTCTACCTCTGCGAGGCAACTCTGAAAACATACCGGAGCTCTGTCTATGCAAAATACCCCTTTCACACTCCCTCTCCCTACACCACCAGCTAGCAGCTATGCCTTTAGAAGCTAGTTCGTTGGCTCACAGCTCTGCATCTGCGAGCCGTCGGGCCCGCGGCTCTACTTCTGCGAGCCAGCCCATTAGCTCGTAGCTGTGTGTCTGCTAGCAGGCCCGTTGGCCCGTTGCTCTCTCTGTGCGAGTTAGACCACAGCTCTCTGAAGTATAGCCCCAACAACCTTCTCGGGCTCGCAACTCTCCCTCTGCGAACCACCGGTCGACTCACAGCTCTTTGTGTGAGAGTTCTCGGGCCCACAGTTGTATCTCTGAAGCCACGACTGGAAATATACCACAGCTCTCTCTGCGAGATACCCCCTTCACGCTCCCTCTCCCTAAATGACTGTCCCACACGTTAGAAAAAAACAGTACTAATGACAAATAGCAGAATAGTAGTTTAATATTTAAAAATCCTTTGAAATTTACTGAAAAAAAAAAGTTTTACAGACGTTATAGTTAGAATTTAGCATTTAAAAAACCTTTGAAATTCACTGATAAAACCATAGGTTTCAGGGACGTTATAGTTAGAAATTAGCATTTGAAAAACCTTTGAAATTCACTGAAAAAATCATAGGTTTCAGGGACGTTATAGTTAGTTGGATATTTACAAAACCAGAGAAATTCCACCGTTATAGTTAGTTCAGCTAACTATAACTCGTGCCTCCACAATGCACTGCTGATGATATCACATATTACATCATTCATGACATGGTCAGTGACATCACTGATGACATCGCTGATGACATCTCAAATGACATCACTGATTACATCATCCACGTGAAAATCTGATGCACCTCCTCACACCTAAATATAACCTTTGATACACCCACTCTAAAATACAGACTACCATTTTCCCAAAAATAGACACATCAATACCAGTTACTAAATACGCCCTGACTGGTTCATAGGTCTACACACACATCCACTCATTCACCCACAAAGTCACTCATACATGCAGTCACTCATCAATGCAACACTATCATATGTCCTCATACACCTATACAGACACTCACACACTGCCACATATCCTGAGTTACTCACACAGCTAGTCAGTCATGCAAAGAATCAATCACACTTCCATTTACTCACCTATAAAGTTATACAGACACCAGCTCACTTATTCATAGAGATACTAACATATAATTACTCTGTTATAGGATCACTGATACAAATACACACTCATCCATACAGGCACTCTCACAATTACTGACTCTCACATACAGTTATTAATCTACGCCATCACTCACATATGCTGCATTTTACATATGTAGTTACTTACACATGTACCACTGAAACATCTATTCACTCACTAACATACCCATACACACACTCACCCACCCATACAGCTGTTTCCCATGCACTCTTGAACCCATACATCCAGTGAATCAACCACTCACACATCTATGCACAGTCACCTCCCACCCACACACACACACACACACACACACACACACACACTCAGGCAAGCAATCAATAACTCATATAGACACTCATGCAGCTACTCATCAACCCATGCAGCAGCTTACACAACAACAGACAGACTGATACAGACTTTTACACAGTTTAGTCACTAACCCATGCATTCAGTAAGACACGATTAATCTCTCACTTATACAGTCAGTCACATACCTAGTAAATCCTCCATACAGACACTTATACAAACATTCATTCTTCAATGCAGCTTGGCATATATATAAAACATATTTAAACTTTACAGAAACACACAGTCATTGTATGATGTCATCATTGATGTCATCAGTGATGTAATTTGAGATGTCATCAGTGATGTCATGCCATGATGTCACTGACCATGTCATGAATGATATAATATGTGATGTCATCAGCAGTGCATTGCGGGGGCACGAGTTATAGTTAGCTGAACTAATTATAACGGTGGAATTTCTCTGGTTTTGTATGAGTGAAATGTCCAACTAACTATAACGGCCCTGAAACCTATGGTTTTTTTGAGTGAATATATATATATATTATATATAGGTATATATATATATATATCTCTATATATAATATATAAATATATTACCTACTGGCGGTCGCCATTAGGTAGTTATAGTTAGGACCTATTATGCATAGGAAATACTTTGGAATAACTTTGGCGCCGGTTGACGAATCTTCGCGAAATTTTCAAAACTCGTGGCCCGATCGGGTCCGCTCCTATCCTGAAAGTCTTGGGGTGACTTATCAAGTGGGGGCCGAGAAAAAAGGGGAGTCCCAAAACGTGTTTTCCCCATGCAATTTTCCATAGGGACCGTTAGTCGCAGCTAGAGCCCGAACTGGTGAACGGAATTACACCAACTTTGGCAGAAAGGTAGACCTTGGTTCACACTCATGCCTTTTGCTTAAATGGTGTAAATCCGTTCAGTAGTTCCTGAGAAAATCAAAAGTAAAATCATAGATATATCTATGGGCGCGGTGGATCTGCACACTCTGCCGAGCACTAGCTGTATGCTAATTGGCTGTCAACACTCCAAACCAGGAAGTGTTGGCAGCCATCTTGTGCCTCGGTAAAACCGAGGCACAAGAAAGGAGAAGAAAAAACACGCAGAACACAAAAATGGGTCAGAGTAGAAACACCCTGATGCCCTAGGCCTGCTCAAGGGGTCTCACAAGGACACCCAGGGCCAAAAATTATTATTTTTTAAAAATCGGCAAAATCCGCACTGGGTGCGCGGATCATGCCGATAAAAAAAAACGAAGCGCGGTCTCCCGAGCTTCGTTGCTAATTTGCCCCCGGGGGGCCAAATTCCGGGGGCTATGTATGTATTGGGTTGGGGGGCCCAAAGGGACCGCCACCCCCAGGGCTTTATGTAATATGAGGGGGGCTCATGACCCCCCACACGCCCCGGGGACCACCACCACCCCGGGGCTCTAAATATGTAAATTGGGGGGTCCGTGATGGACCCCCCAGCCCCGGGGACCACCACCCCGGGGCTTTTTAAATTGGTGGGAGGGGACGCTCGTGGAGCCAATGATGGCGCTGGGGACCGCCACCCCTGAGGGCCGGCTCCTGCATTCCCGGGGTGCCCACCCCTGGACACTGCTGTTTGCTATGGCAGGGCGGGAGCCTAGCGGGTCCCGCCCTGCCATAGCAAACTTGGTTTGAATTTTGAAAGAGAGAGCAGAGAAACCTGCTCTCTCTTTCAAAATTCAAACCAAATTGCTTTTTCACACGGGGAGCTGCATGTTAGCAGCTCCCCATGTGGAAAAGCAATGCTGGCTCCCACAGGAGGCGGGGAGCAGGTGGGACTGTGGGGGCATTGGGGACCCCCCACGGCCCCCAACGGAGAGGGCCAGCCCCGGGGGATGGGGTCCCTGGGGCTATTAGTGGCCCGGGAGGGGGGCCACGCGCCCACCCCTCCCCCCCAAAAAAAAATTAGAAAGGCGGGCCCCAGGGGATGGGGTCCCCGGGGCCTTTAGTGGTCAGATGAGGGGGCAACGCAGCCCCCCTTCAAAAAAATTTATTAAAAATAAAAAGGCCATGCCTCGGGGGATGGGGTCCCCGGGGCTGATTAAGGCCTCGGGAGGGGGGCCACGCGGCACCTTCCCAAATTTAATTTAAAAAAATAATAATTAGGGGGCAGGCCCTGGGGGATGGGGTCCCCAGGGCCAAGAAATAAGAAAAAGAAGGGGGGATATGCAGCCCCCCTTTTAAATAAAAATAAATAAATACCGACATCGCACCGGAGGCCACACCCCCACCTTTCAGCACTCTTCAAACACGCCCCCTGGCGCGTTTGCGGATGGGGAACGAATTCCCCTTGAATACTGGGTGTCCCTGGGGGCCAAATAGCCCAACAGGAACCTCCAGTATGCACCAGGGGGCTGCGTTGCAGAGAGGTGTTCTGAGGCCACGCCCCTTTTTACACCGCTCTACAACGCAGCTCTGTGGTGCTTAATGGAGGTAGCTGGTGGGGTAGTTGCAACCCAGGGACCCTCAGGATTCAAGGGGGTAACCCCCAACTTAAAACGCGCCACGGGCACGTTTGCACAGTGGTGAAGGGAGGGGGCGGGGCCTGAGGTGATATGTGTGCAAACACGCCCTGTGGCGCATTTTAAGTTCAGGAATTAATTCCTCTTCAATCTTGAGGGTCCCTGGGGGCCAACTAGCCCATCAGGTACCTCCAGTAAGCGCCACGGAGCTGCGTTGCAGAGTGTTGTATAAAGGGGTGTGGCCTCTGAACACCTCTCTGCAAGGCAGCTCTCTGGCGCATACTGGAGGTATCTGGTGGGCTAGTTGGCCCCCAGGGACCCTCAGGATTGAGGAGGAATTAATTCCCCAACTTAACCCATGCCACAGGGTGTGTTTGCAGACATGTCACTTCAGGCCACGCCGCTTTCCTTCACCACTGTGCAAACACGCCCCGTGGCGTGTATTAAGTTGGGGGATTAACTCTCTTTTAATACTGAGGGTCCCTGAGGGCCAACTAGCCCAACAGGTATCTCCAGTGTGTGCCAGGGAGCTGCGTTGCAGACAGGTGTTCAGAGGCCACGCCTCTTTTTACACCTCTCTGGAATGCAGCTCTGTGGCGCTTACTGGAGGTACCTAGTGGGGTAGTTTGACCCTAGGGACCCTTAGGATTCAAGGGGACTTAATCTCTCAACTTAGAACTGCCACAGGGCGGGTTTATACAGAGGTGAAGGGAGGGGACGGGGCCAGAGGTGACGTGTGCAAACACGCCCTGTTGCGCGTTTTAAGTTGGGGAGATAATTCCCCTTCAATCCTGAGGGCCCATGGGGGCCAACTAGTCCACCAGGTGCTTCCAGTAAGCAGCACTGTGCTGCGTTGCAGAGCGGTGGTCCAGGCCGTGCCCATTTTCTGTGCAAGGCAGCTCTGTGGTGCTAACTAGAGATACCTGATGGGCTAGTTGTACCCAAGGGACACTGAGGATTCAAGGGGACTTTATCCCCCAAATTAAAACAGCAATAGGGCGTGTTTGCACACGTCAGCTCAGCCCCCCCTCCCTTCACCAGTGTGCAAACGCGCCCTGTGGTGCGTTTTAAGAGGTAGTTTTAATCCCCCTGCCCTATTTTATACTAGGTGCTTACAGAGGAGGTCATGCTAATAACAGGGGTACCCCAATTCATAGTGTTCCCTAGTGTATGTAGGTGTTTTAACTGTATTCTAAGAGTCTTTTAGCATAGCGCTGGCTCTAGGACTGGTTAGTCAGAGTCAGTTACCACCAGTACCCATCTGAAAAAGTTGAGGGTACAGGATGATTTTGCAACAAAGACTCTTTCCCCTCCTCTATTTGTTCTTTCTGCACGTCTTCCTTCTTCCGGCACTTTTCTTTGTCTTTGAGGACTTCTGTAGCTTCTTTCTGCATTTCTTTTTCTTCTTTCTGTGTGTTTTTCTTCTTTTTTCACATGTCCTATCTCTGTAGGCATAGTTAGAAATTAGCATTTAAAAAACCTTTGAAATTCACTTAAAAAATCATAGGTTTCAGGCATGTTATAGTTAGGAATTAGCATTTAAAAAACTTTAGAAATTCCCAGAAAAAAACCATAGGTTTCAGGGGTGTTATAGTTAGCTGGACATTTGACTCGTACAAAACCATAGAAATTCCCCTGTTATAGTTAATTCAGCTAACTATAACTCGCGCCCCCGCAATGCACTGCTGATGACGTCACATATTACATCACTCATGACATGGTCAGTAACATCACTGATGACTTCACTGATGACATCTCAAATGACATCACTGATGACATCACTGATATCATCATCAAGTCACTGTGTATGTCTATAAAGTTTAAATGACATCATCCATGTGATAATTTGATGCATCTTCTCACACTCTAATATAACCTTTGATACACCCACTCTAAATTACAGACTGTCTTTCTCAAAACCATAGACACTCCAACACCAATAACTACATACCCACGTACTGATTCTTAGGTCTACACACCCATCCACTCACTCACCCATACAGTCACTTATACTTATGGTCACTCAGTACAGGACTATCATATGCACTCATACACCTATATAGACACTCACACACCGCCACTCATCCACAGAGGTACTCACACACCTTCTCAGTCATGCAAATAATTAATCACACTGCCATTTACTCACCTATACTAGCACATTCTTATGCTCTTATACAATCAATGATACAAGCACACACTCATCCATACAGCCACTCTCACAATCACACACTCTCACTTCTAGCCATTTATGTACTCCAACACACATATATACTGCCTTTCACATATGTAGCTACTCACACATGTACCACTGAAATATACGTTCACTCACTAACACAACCATACACACACTCACCCACCCATACAGTCCATCACAGATGCTCTCTTGAAACCATGCACCCAGTGAATCACCCAGTCACACATCTATGCACAGAGTCATACACACCCCACCCACACAAACACTCAGGCACCCATACAGATACTCAGACAACCAATCTATAACCCATATAGACACTCATGTAGCTATTTGCAAACCCATGCAGCCGCTTACACACCAACAGACAGACAAATACAGCCATTCACACAGTTTAGTCACTAACCCATGCATTCAGTAAGATACGTTTAATCACTCACTCATAGAGTCAGTCACGCACCAATAAAATCATCCATTCACACACTTATACACCCACTCATTCTTCAATATGCCTTTCCCTATATATAATAAACATATTTAAACTTTACAGAAACTGGATGATGTCATCAGTGATGTCATTTGAGATGTCATCAGTGATGCCACTGACCATGTCATGAGTGATGTAATATGTGACGTCATCAGCAGTGCATTGCGGGGGCGCGAGTTATAGTGAGATGAACTAACCATGGGGCATATTATCAAGACAGGCGTTAAAATTATCGCCGCTTTAGCGGCAGAAAACTGCAGCTAAAACGGCAATCATGGGCTTGATAATATGCTCTATGGAATTCCAATTGAAGCCCATGTTAGATGTGAAGGACATCTAACCTGAGCTTCAATTAGAATTCCATAGAGCATATTATCAAGCCCATTATCGCCGTTTTAGCGGCAGTTTTCTGCCGCTAAAGCGGCGATAATTTTATCGCCTGTCTTGATAATATGCCCCTATAACGGGGGAATTTCTATGGTTTTGTACAAGTGAAATGTCCAGCTAACTATAACACCCCTGAAACCTATGTTTTTTTCTGTGAATTTCTAAGGTTTTTTAAATGCTAATTCCTAACTATAACATGCCTGAAACCTATGTTTTTTTTAAGTGAATATATATATATATATATATATATATATATATATATATATATATATCCAAGAAAGAAGTAACTCAAACAGATGAATTCACCAAAGAACAAAAACATATTTCCACTACAACGTTTCAGCTTCCACCTCCCTCAGGTAGTGCAAGATGGTTTGCTCAGTGGCTGCACAGATGACACAGCTAACTTTTCAAAAAGCATCATGATTGAAGATTCCATTTGGAATGTGGAATCAATGCAGTCCTGAGAGCTCTTGAGATGTGCAGCAACCAGGTGGTATTGTCAGTAATGTTCAGTCCATCTGGATGCAGTGATTTTAAACGGTACTTCCAGAAGTTTTCTCTGGAGTCCTGTAGTTCTTCCTTCAAGACAAGTTCTACAAGGAAAATCATCAAATCTGATAGTAAATGATCCACTAGGTTAAAAGGATTGGCTACAGGCTGGTCAATTTTCGTATTAATTATTGCCGATGTGTGGTTCCTGCATCGTCTACAGATGTCATTCACTGTTTGGCCAACATATTATTTTTTACAGCTTTGGCGTTGGCACTGAATCACATAAATAATGCATGTTGAGCAACATGTAAGATGCTGTCTTATTCCATAGGTCCTTCTCGTAACAGAACTAATTACTGATGATGTTTGCAAAAGGTAGTCACCAGTGATGCACCTTTTAGAGTCCCAGCAATGAACCCCTGCATTTGTTACTACTTGTTTGAGTTTAGCTCTCACAATAGGAGATCATAAATTGGGAGCTCTGCGGTAAGCAATGACTGGCGTTTTTGGAAAAACCTTTCGCAATTTTTCACAAGTGGACAGTAAGGGAAATGTTTTTTGCATTACATTTCTGTAGTTGGGAGCTGATGGATGATAGTAAACGACAAATGGAGTTCTGTCACTTTGGTGTCTGCTGTTGGTATTCCAAATAAGTGCTTCCCTGGGTAACCCAAAGACTTGTCAATTTGTTGCTGTATGATATGCAGAGGATAGCCTCGCCTTTCAAATAATGTAGCAAGCTCCTGTAGATGGTCTTTAGAGGTGTCCTTATTGCTGCAGATGTGTCTTATTCTGAGTGCTTGGCTGTAGATGATGCTCAGTTTAGTGTGGCGTGGGTGACATGAAGTCCAGTTTAGATACAAATGAGCATCTGTAGACTTGTGGTACAGATCAGTTGTAATTTTTGTTCATGAATGTGAGTAGCACATTCAAAAAAGGGAGATGATGCTTCTGTTTAGTATTGCTGCTAGTAAATTTGATGGTTGGATGGATATTGTTGATATAAGCTGTAAATTGTTCCACTGTTCTACTTCCTGCATTCCATATTTTAAAAATGTCATCAATGTATCGTAGCCTAACCAGTGGTTTGATGCTAAAAGTAGCAAGTATACAGTTCTCTAGCTTGGACTTAAAGACTTTGATAGAAAAGCAGATATTTAGAACTTTAGAGTGTCGCTGGTGTTGAGAATGGTCTATACTGGAGCTGCTTTCCACCTAAACTTGAGAACTACCCTGAGTTCTCTGCTTCCTTTTTTGCACATATATATATATATTCACAGAAACACAAAGAAAATCTACTACTATGCTACATGGTCTACCGTTACACACAAGAAACATTTACAGAAAATAAAACACATTGGAAATGTACTACATACTACTCCAATTCTTGCTATGGGAGAGCAATGACGAGGGAACAACTGTAAATAATGTTGGAGAACACAACCACCCCTCCAACACCACAGAAATAGATGTTAGAGATGTTCTAGAAAATATCAAAGAAGCAAGCACAAGCTTGCAACAAACTAGCACAGAAATCTTTAAAAATGTGCTAACCTGTGTACCAGAGCATGTAACCGGGCAGTTAACTTACATCCCAACCCTAAAACGCCTCATAGCCAGAACAAAAAGATCAAGGGGCAGATCTATGTCGGAGATGCGCCACTTTTACGCCGCCGTTGCGTCACTTTTGTGACGCAGCGGCGGTGTAAACCCTGCGCCACGTTGCGCCATATTTACATCGTGACGCATCTATGGAGATGCGTCACGATGTAAAGCCCTGCGCCACGTAAAACCTGCGTCAGGTTTCACGTGGGCGTGTCGACATAGGGGGGGGCGTTCCGTCGCAGGAACGCCCCTGAAAAGTGACTCAGTCAAATCTATAAGATTTGACTGAGTCACTTTCCCAACGCTGATGCGCCAAAACCCTGCGCCTGCTTGAAGCAGGCGTAAGGCTTGACGCACCATGTTAGGGATAGGGTTGGTTGGAACAGTGCTGGAGTTGCGTCGCGCTTGCGACGCAACTGAAGCACTGCGCCAACCTTACGCCATTGGATGCGTCACGCATCTGTTTATCCCTGCGCCATGATGCGCCACATTATAAATGCGGCGCATCATGTGTGGCGCAAGGGTAAACTTGCGTGACGCATCATTCCTGGCGCATCCTTGCTGATTTGCAGGGATGCGCCAGGCAACATAAATCTGCCCCCAAGTACTCAAACACCATCCTCCCCCCAAATCTTTTCTGAGACATATAAATTCTACCAGAATACACAATAACACACAAAGATGAAAAATTCATTCTTCATGACAACATTAGACATGAAAAAAAATTATCATTTTTGCTACCAACAACAACATCCAAAAATTAAAACAATGTCAAACATGGATTGGGACATTTAAAGTTTGTCCTAAGCCATTTGATCAACTTTATACTATCCATTGCGAATACCAAGAAACTAACATCGCTTTCATCTCCGACCTACAACCTACATAGAACTACTAACAATAACTAAACAACTAACAGAAAACTTCTTCCCACAAAAAATAATAATAGATTTCGAGCAAGGAATGATCCAGGCAATTTTAAAAATATATCCACAAACAGCAATATAAGGATGCTATTATCATTTTAACCAAAATATATGGAAACATCTCCAAAAATCGACACTAAGCATAGAATATGCAAAACACAGCAACTTTGCTTACCAAATAAAACAGGCATTGGCATAGCCAATAGGTCTCGCCTTTGGGATCTGTTAAGTGATTTGCTAGAGCTATGTTCAGGCAATCCAGGTTAGTGATTTAGTTCCAGTTTATATTTTTTGTTTTACTGAATCTTGCACTCAGAGTGTTAAGTTTTCCCAGGATGTTCTGTTTTTGAGTATTCACATTTTTTGTTCAGCTTTTTACTCTTGTATAGTGCATGCTTTGAAATAAGTCACCTCCAGGTGTGTATAACAGCAACAATTAAGAGATCTATAGTTGAGGCTGAAAGCAATGAGAGATTCTCGCAGTGGCTGTCAGTGGACCAAAACGGTGATCTGCGGCCGCGGGGAAGTTTCACTCTACGCTGACGTGCAGCAGGGGAGGGGTAAATACGAACAGGCTTACTACATATGCAAAGTCTGAATGCCATGTGTGGCAGGAACACGTCGAAGTGGGTATCTGTAGGCACAAAATGACACTGTTGAAAGGAAAATTAATTGTAAACAAGGCTTGGGGAGGACCTGGAACAAGTGTTGTATTGTTTTTATTTTTCATTGTCGCCAAGTTCCATACATGTTTATTTCACAGTGTAGTCGTAACAAATACACAAACATACACATACACACACACAGGCGCTGAAAAGAGACACATTAATTCAGGCGACGCCTTAAAAACACACTCGTATATAAAGACGAGCGCAGACACACAAACAAAAATGCATTTAGGCCATGCAAACGCAGGCACGCATATAGGTAACTACACACATATAGAAAAGAAACACACACACACACACAAACATCCTTTCAAACACATTCATATGCATTGATGAGAGTGGTGTGCATACAAATAAGCACAACGCGTTCACTCTGGCAAACATACACAAATGAATAGGCACACACACCACAGACAAATACACACCCTGGTGTGAATAGGCACATGCACCACACAAACACACACACGCATACAGACATGAATAGGCACAGACACATACACAGACATCCATACAAACACACTAATATGTATAGAATAGTGCCCACACACAAACACAATGCACACATTCGGGCAAACACACACAAATAAAGATGCACACACACCATACACAAACATGTACAGGCGAGTGAACTCACACACCACACATAAACACACAGCCCACAGACATGAATAGGCACAAACACACACATACACAGACATCTAGCTGTAAAGACAGACCAAGCTCTTTTCCCCGGGCAGGCATTCAGACTGCCCCCACAAGCGGAGGATGTGGTAAAACTGACCCCTATGCAAACAATGTCTCGGCTTTAGCTCTTAGAACGTGTCCGGGTGCTGGGTGGTGAGCTGCAAGTGTTATTAGAAGTGAATGCTGGCTACACACACCGATAAGACACATCAGGGCCGCCTACCAAATGTTGTGCTTTCCAGTCTTGTATTTACCTTCGTAAACCTTTGGAGGATGTGTGTGTGTGTGTATGCAGGGCCATGGTCTGTTTGGCTGTTGTTTGACACTCTCCTACAGAGTATACAGAGTAGGAAAGTGGACGCACAAGATGAGCAAAAAAAATGCAAGCTCTCCAGACAATGCACACCATAAAAAGGCTAGCTTGGAAGACATTTATGTGCAACTGTGCGTTATCAAAATACAGATCTGTTCTATGAAAGGCAATGCCCATTCATAACGTTGATTCGTATGACGACGATTAATTATTCAAGCGCCTTCCTCCCTCCCCTTTTAATATTTAATTCGGCTGCACCCCGCATTAAGTCAGACGTGTCTTTAACATGCAGTGCTTAATAGAGGAGATTAAAGAGCCGCTGCCTTTAAAAGTCCGCTCACTTCATTTATATGAAGCATAGGTCGAGAAAGCAGTCCACCAATCTGAGGCTAGTGCTTTCACAAGGCCCGGGCCCTTCCTGGCGCTGTGCCTGCGCCCTGGATTCTTTCCGTTGTATTTCATTCAAAAATATGCCTGCTGTCTCTGGTGTCACCGGAGCTTTGATTCAGCGACCCCACCTGCAAGCCCCTTCAAACACTGCACCTTTCACTGGCAAATCCCGGCGCGCCCAACGACTCCTGCGTACTCCGGGGCTCGCGGCTGTTGTACAAGGTGCCTAGCAATGACTGCAGTATGGATTAAAGCGCTGGACTCGCAGCTTATTTGCAAAGCACTCGGTAGGGGTGAGTTGAGTTAAGGTGTGACTGGCGACCTGCGTGCAGGGCCTGCATTACTTTTTAAGTGGCTCTGGCAATGCCTGCTAATGTATGGACAAGCGTACAAGTATAGGACTTCCGCCTGAGAAGGGTGTTTATCATTATGGTTGGGCTAGAATGAGCCAGCGCTGTAACTCTCTGCATGTGTGACATACACGTGGCCTGTGTTTTTCACTTTCAGGAGCGTTGCAAAAGTCCTGGCTCCGGAGGAAGGGGGCAGAGCGCACACATTCCTTTGAAGGCGGCAGAGCACCACCCGTTACATCTTCCAGACTCAGTAGCTCAAGCGCGGCCGCGCGAAAACTAGACGAAAAACAACCTTTAAAATCTGACCCGCATCAGATGCCACACTTTGCGCCGCTGCTCGTAACTGCAAGCCGTAGGCCTTGGGCGGATATATTTCTTGGGAAAGGTGGGACATGCACCCGCACTTGCCCAATTGAGAGCTGTCTTCGCACGCAAAGCCCAATAGAAAAAAAGCTTTAAAAAACACACGCACAAGTGTGTGAAAAGTCCAGAGTGATTCCAAGAGGTCGTTTTTCCTAGAGCAGCGAATGCACTCTGTGCTAGGCTCGACCTAAAAACGAATAGCCCTGGCCTATGAACCAACAACAGAAGTAGCAAACCACTATAATTCACTGATCGAAATTCCATTTTACCAAGCCAATGAAGCCAAACTGCTTGCTTGACTACTTTGAAGACAGCTGGGTAGGAAGACTACATAGATCAGGGCACCGAAGACAACACATCCTCTGGTGGAAAGTGCATGAAAGCACCCTAGCACAAAAAGCTAAAACAAATAACGCAGTGGAAGGATGGCATAATGCCTTCCAAGCCACAATAGGAAAACTACAACCAACTCTCCACAAACTAATAGAAGCCATCAAAAAACAACAAAGTTACCAAAAATTAAGGCTGGAACAATCCCTAACTTAAATAGATCCTAAACTTAGTAAACAAACAAAAACAATGTACGATTGCCTACAGTACAAAACTAGACTATAATAATGAGGTCCGCACTCAGCACAACATTGCAGGGTTAAGTTTATTGAAGAGAAAGTAAGAGACCCCACACCGCAGTCCTGCCAGGTGCAGTTCGCAAGTCGACTGCCCAATGTACCAACCCCGCATTCCAAATCTGATATCATAGACATTCAGATGTCAGAGGTACATGTGCAACCTTGGCCTAGTGAAGGCTGCCTAAGCACATGCCAGAAACCGGTCCTAGGAAGCTTGTTTCCGGTCCAGGGAAGACATGGCTTGGCAGTTTGGGCTGGACTGTTCCCATGAGGCACAGGGTCAGACTGATTTGCATATGGCCATGTCTGAACTGGGGTGGCAGAGTGGGCTAAAGAACGGTGATGGATTAAACCCAGATCAGTTGACTGGGGGTGAGTACTTGCAATGTTCAACACTCCGTCCATCATTTCCTTTGGTTTTTGCTTTGTCGCCATAAGTTGGCAGGGTATGCTCAGACGTGAGTCCCTTGCTCACTTTGCCACTGGATTCAAGCAAGCCTGGCTGAAGACAGCTGAAATGCCAGAAACCGGTCCTAGGAAGCTTGTTTCCGGTCCAGGGAAGACATGGCTTGGCAGTTCGGGCTGGACTGTTCCCATGAGGCACAGGGTCAGACTGATTTGCATATGGCCATGTCTTAACTGGGGTGGCAGAGTGGGCTAAAGAACGGTGATGGATTAAACCCAGATCAGTTGACTGGGGGTGAGTGCTTGCAATGTTCAACACTCCGGCCATCATTTCCTTTGGTTTAAGCACATTACAACACATCTCCATACGTTGAGAAATAAGGAGAAACAATAAAACCTAAAGAACCAAACACGAGATACCTCCCTTTAACCAAAGACATGTGGAGAACATGCACCCGGGGAGGAACAGACTCACAAAGGGGACAGCACATAGTAAAGACAGAGGGCTAAAGGTCTACAATGCAAACAAGGAAAACAAACATTGAGGGATACACAAATTCAACATAAATTCAATCACACACATAATCCTCCAAATAACTCACTCTCATCTCCCTCCTACCTTGGGGGCTGACCCCAGTGCCCTTTTCTTGTGTACACATCTGTCCTTGGGGTATAACTACCAATCTGCCTCATGAGGTTGTTGCATCCCTATCATCTCCCGTGGATCACTGCGAGTAGCTTGAGACATGCCTACTCCCTCGACCTTCATAAATTCACCATCCCTCATTAGTAACCATGGAAAACAAACATCTGACACATCAGCCTCACCACCAGAACCCTTCACCAACTCACCTTGTCTCTGGTACAATGCCACCCTTTTTAGATTCCAGGTTTGGCCATTTTCTAATTTGACCCAATTACCAGCCGCCTCTCGAACTTTGAATGGGCCACGTAACTTGGTTGAATCCCTCACACCACAACGAGGCTTGACCTTAACCCAATCTCCAGCCAAAACGAAATGTCTGTCCTCCACCCTAATTCGCACTAACCCGACCTCTCATTGCACTATCCTGCATCCATGATGGAACTCATTTTGTACCAGGGCACCTGCCTCTCATAATCTCAAAAGGGCTTTTACCTGAAATAATATTGACTGCTGTACGATATGCCCCAAAAATGTCTTTTCAACAGACAAACCAGCACTAAACGCCATCTGCATTTTCTCTTTGATATGTCTGTTTACCCTTTCCATGAGACCATTCCCTTGAGGGTTGTAAAGTGATGAAAAAGCGTGTCTCACACCCTACTTGTCTCAAAACAAATCATCTCCTCTGGCCTCAACTGTGTGCCATTATCAGTGAGTAAAACAGCAGGCACTCCCTCCCTCCTAAACACATCACTTAGAAAATCAATGGTGGTCAAGGTGGTGATATTCCTCATAAATACAACCTCCACCCATTTGGACTTAGCATCTACCAGGACAGATGCAAACTTATTCTGTTCAGGAAGAAAAGCAAACGGCCCACTAAAGTCGAAACAAACTTTCTCCCAAACTTCACCAGCTTCAGACATATGATGTTCCACTTGCAACTTACCCACGCCCACTTTCAAATGTTTTTCTGACTCCTTGCATACATTAAACTTCACCACCCATTCTTTAATCTCATTATCCATAAGGGGCCACCAAAATCTTTCCCTCTTGGTGGTCAACGTTTGTCCCAAGTGACCCTCATGAGCCATACTGATCAATTGTGACCGAAGAGAATTGGGAGGCATGAACTTTTCATTTCTCATTAGCAGACAATCATCGAGGACAGACAATTCATCAACCACCTTACAATATGGTTTCACCGCATGAGATAGCGCACTATCCCTCCTGACCATGCCTTTCATTACCTTCAAAACACACTGAAGCATCGAGTCCAGCTCCATAGCCCACACCCATTCATCTTTGGACATAGATGTTCCCAATCCCTCGTTAACATCATCCACACTCGCTACCATCTCATCGCTAAATACCTCATTCATTTCAGCTGTGCCGTCAGGTAGTCTTGACAGGCAATCTGCGACCCTGTTCTTCCATCTAGGCACATACTCCACACGACAATCATAGTCTTGTAACCTAACAACTAACCTTGCCAAACATCCAGAACAGTTCCTGTCCCACCAGGATCTAATACTTTCAGCAGGAGTTTGTCGTCTGTCCTCAGAATAAATGCTCCACCCCACAAATACACTCTAAAGTAGGCAGTAGCCCAAGCAGCAGCCAACGCCTCGCGCTCGATGACTGAATAATTATGTTCTGTGTGAGTCAATGTTCAAGAGGCAAATGCCACGCCTTCTCCTCCTTGCCATGCACTTGGGACCATACTGCCCCTATTCCTACCGCATTGGCACCCACTGTGACAATCGTTCTCAGAGTGCTTTAAAACGGTGCAAGAACACCAGCATGAGCAATGTAATTTTTTACAGTATCAAACACCCCTTGTTAATGTTGTCCCCATACAAACTTCCTACCCTTCCTCAGCAATTCTCTAAGTGGTTCCGTCTTAAGGGCAAAATCTTGTAAAAACTTTGAATAATACTCAACCAGTCCCATGAAAGAACGCAAAGCATCTCTGTCAAGTGGAACCTCAGCATTACTAATTGCACTCACCAATTTCACCTTTGGCTCCACCCCACTTCTGGTGATCATGTATCACAAATACTCCACCTTCTGCACAAGGAATATGCACTTCTCCTTATGCACGGTTAAACCTGCATCTCTAATACGAGTTAACACTTCTTGCCAAAAATCAAAATGACATCCTGAGAAACGATGACCTTACTCATATCAGACAATATACCTGTCATCAACCGTTGGAACACAGTCGCGGCTGAGCGTAGGCCAAAAGGAAGCCTTTGAAGTGATAAATGACGTGAGGTGCTTAGAGTATGAATATGTCAGAGCAAACGTTCTTACTCGGGATATGGACGTTGAGATAAATGGACCCACCTCTTGATACCACTATGCTTTATACTTTAAAGGTGAAATTCTTAGTTGACAACCTCGCTTTGTCACCTGGCTGGTAGGTTGGACAGGGTCTATGACGGTTATCATACTGTTGTTTATAGTTTTGCTTGGCTTTAATGAGGTTTTTCTGGATTTGTTGGTGTATCTGCTGCATGTGAAGAACAGTATCTTGAACAGCTGGCGTATCATTGCTTGTCTTAGGTAGAGTTATTGGTATGATGGTAGAGGTATAACCATATAATCCAACAAAAGGTGACATACCAGTGGAGGAATGCTGCAAGGTGTTATACGCTAATTCAGCCATCCATAGCAGGTCCAACCAAGAGTGTTTTGCCTCTGAAGCATAACAACGCAGATATTGTTTCAACGTTTGGTTGAGTCTCTCCGTATGACGATCGGTTTGCGAATGGTAGCTTGTTGACATATTGGACGTGATTTGTAACGTGCGATACCATATTTGCCAAAATTTGGATGAGAACTGGGAACACGATCGGACAAGATTACTGCAGGCAATCCATGACACTGAACTATTTGTTGTAGAAATACTTGTGCCAACTGACTGGAGGTCAGTAGCTGTTTACAGGCTATAAAATGAGCATATTTTGTCAAACTGTCAATAACCACCAAAATGACTGAATGGTGTTGAACTGGAGGTAAACCTGTTATAAAATCTATCGATACATGTTCCCGTGGAATGGAAGGAGTTGGGAGAACTTGTAACAACCTTTTGGTTTGCTATGATCAGTTTTGTTTCTAGAACATATCTCACATTCTTATACCATTTGTATAATAACTTTTGACATTGTTGGCCACCAAAAGTTTGTTTGAATTTTCTCAATGGTTTTCTTGTTTTCCAGGATGACCTGCCAAAGGGAGAGAGTGTAACCAAGAAAAAGCAGTCTCTTGCAGTTCTTTGGTGGGGAAAAATACCTTTTTATCATGAAACGGTAGGCTTTGTTGTACTGTTTGATTCCTTTTTATCCAATTTGACCAAGAAGATGGAGGAAAATGTTCATGGATATTATCTAAGAATTGTTCTGGAGACAATACACTGATCACCTTAGTTGGGGTGATGATGGATTGAAGTTTTCTAACAACTCTATGTAAGGAGGAATCTTTTCTGGAAAGTGCATCAGCTTTTTTTTTTGTCCAGTCCAGGTCAATATGTTACTATAAAATCTAACTCTGCAAAGAACATCATCCAACGCAGCTGGCGAGGTGTCAAAACCCTAGCTGAACTCGTCGCCATTCTTTAAAGGCATAGTGGATGGCAAGTATTTCTTTCTCCGCGGTGGTATAGTTCTGCTCTGCGGGGTTTAATTTCCTGGATATGTATGCTACTGGATGTAACTGTCCCGCGTTGCTATGTCTTTGTGACAAAATGGCACCCAAAGCAATTTCAGATGCATCTGCTTCTATAATAAATGGTTTATTGACATCTGGGTGCATTAAAACTGGGGCAGCTGTGAACACCTTTTTTAAGATTTGAAAAGCTGAATCGGCTTCAGATGACCATCCAAACTTTGCCTTTTAACGTAGCAACCGTGTGATAGGGGACACTACAGATGAAAAATGATCAATGAACCGCCGGTAAAAATTTGCAAAGCCTAAAAAACATTGCACGTCTCTGACAGATTTTGGTATTGGCCAATCTGCAATGGCTTGTATTTTTCTGTCGGTCATTTGCATTCCATATGGAGTTAAAATAACTCCCGAAAATTCCACTTGTAACATGAAAGTCACATTTGGATAACTTACAGAATAAATAATGTTCTCGTAAGGTGGTCAGAACTTTGGTCACATGGTCTTCATGGATTTCCATGGTCTCAGAATAAATGAGAATATCATCAGTGTATACAATGACAAATAAATCCTAGAATTCACGTAAAACATCATTTTAAAAAAATTGAAATGCAGCAGGCGCGTGAAAGGCATGACTAAATATTCAAAGAGACCATATCTGATTTTAAAAGCTGTCTTCCACTCGTCACCCTCTCTAATGCGAACTAGTTGGTATGCCCCTCTAAGATCAAGTTTAGTATAAATGACAGCTGTTTTCACTTGATCCAAAAGAACAGGGAGAAGTGGCAGAGGATATTTGTTTTTGATAGTGATCTTATTCAATGCCCTGTAGTCAATATACTTTCTCAAGTCGCCGTTAGCCTTGGGAATGAAAAAAAGCAGAGACGCAGCTGGATACCTAGATGGGCGTATGAAGCTGATCTCTAAATATTGATCAAGATTCTTCCGTAAGTGTTGAGTTTCTGGTTCCGACAAGGCATAAATGAGGCAATTTGGTACACTGGAACCAGGGATCAAATATATCTGACAGTCATAAGTCCGATGTGGTGGTAGGACGGCCGCCTTGGTTTCACTGAAGACGTCCTGAAATTGTGAATACTGAACAGGCAGTGTAATTTCTTTTTCCTCTGCTGTAGTGATATGTCCAGTTATACTTTTATAACTGTTGGTTGTTTTTGTAGAAAGACAATGAGTAAGACAGTACATGGATTCAAATCGAATTTCTCTTTGTTGCCAATCGATCACTGGATTATGTTAACAAAGCCAAGGCATTCCTAAAATAAAACTATATTGTGGGGCTTGAATGACGTCAAACTGTAAAAACTCAGAATGTTTCTGTTCTCTAGCACCAGTACATAGCATGTGAATTTTGGAAGTTTGCATAGTCACCGGACCCTCAGACAGCATCTTGCCATCTACAGCTTGAACTATCTCAGGTGTTTCTTTCTTTACACAAGGTATTTGTAACCTCTGAGTGGTTTCCGAATCGACAAAATTACCAGTTGCCCCTGAATCCACTAGCACCTTTAACTGGTGAACAGTGGTGTTAATCACAATTTGAACAGTTAAACGAAAGTGGGCTTTGTAATTTGTGACACAAGAATTGATTGTAGGGAAGTCAAGAATACCCAAGAGATCCCCTTCCAAACATCTTGGGCAACTTAGTTTTCCATCACATTATTTACGGAAGCTGCAACCGTCTTTGTACTTGAGGTTTTCCCTTTAGGTTTTATTGGGCATCCTTTAACAAAATGTCCCTTGCGACCACAATACAAGCATTATCCATTTTTATGATGAGTGTCTTTTTCCTCTTTAGAAAGTGGTTGTCGAAGGGTTCCAATTTCCATAGGCTCCACAGAAGAGTCAGAGGCAGTAGATTGAGCTCTATGTTTTTCTGGACGCCATCCAGATCTTTCTGTTTTTTTCCTATCGCTCTTTCTTTCAGACAGTCGATGGTCCTAACGCAAAGTCAGATTTTTTAATTCAGGACACAAAGTTGGTTGAGGATCGATTTGAGCAAGGACATCCTTAAGCTTGTATTTTAAACCTTGGTAAAATGAAGCTGACCTCTTCTCTTCAGGCCAGAAAGTTTCTGATATTAATTGGTTGAAATGTGACAAATACGTTATCAAATCTTTATTCCCCTGTTTTAATTCTAATAATTCTCTATCAGCCGACAGAGTTACGGTTCGTCTATCAAACACTTTTTCAAATTCGTCTACAAACCGTCGCCAGTTATACAATAGAGGGCTGTCTTGTCTTACCAAAGGAACAGCCCAAGTGGCTGCGTCTCCAGCTAGATATGATATCAAGAAGGCTATCCTAGACTGTGGATCTGGACATGCAGTTGGTCTGCAGATGAAATGTAATTCCACCTGTGTCAAAAATATTTGCACTTTGGAAGGGTCCCCAGAAAAATGCTCTGGAGGAGCCAACGGAATTTGTGTAGGAATAGTCACTGCATTGTTAGTGGAGGACTGTGGCTCTGTTCTAGGCGTAGTGGTTTGATGGAAAGGACTGCCAATACCCTGTTGCTGCATTTGGTCGACCTTATCAGAAAGCGCTGCAGTAGCATGTTTAGCTTCTGCTAAATCTCTTTGCATTTGGGTTATAACCTTCATGAGGTCATCTAAGGTGGTCATTGTATCCACCCGTACAGACCGGGAGCAATAAAAAACTGTGGGACTCACTATTCTGTCAGAGCGAACGTCCTTCCTCGGGATCTAGACGTGGAGATAAATGGACCCACCTCTCTATACCACCAACTCTGATTCAAAGTAACAGAGTATTGGAGTGATCAAGTGGGGGGAAGGGAAATTAGGAAGGGAACAGCTGGGAAGGAGATCTGAAAAGAAAGAAGGTTAAATCACAGGCAAAAAATACAGTACAATACAATAAAAGGTTTTACGCAGAGCTTGCTGCTTAAAATTCAGGTACTTCTCATTCACAGCTAAATACAATAGCAATACATGCGCGTTGACTCCACTCCCTAAGTTCAGTATTAAGTGATGTATTCACTTTTAACCTTTTAACCTTAAGAAGTCTATTGTTGCTTACAGAATCATGTGAGTTATTATCACTCAGGGCACACTTAACGTGAACACGACCCTTATGGTAGGGCTTAGTGTACACTGATCAGGTAATGCTCAATGCGCAAATCTTTCAAAGGTAAAATCACTTCAAGTAGTATAAAATGTCACCTTAGACTAAACAGAGCTTGAAAAAGCGCGATGTCCCAATCACCGTAGTTTGTTCAAATTATTAGGCTTTATTGTTTAAGGATACAAGCTTACCCCCTCAGAGTACGACCTACTCTGATTAAATGTTCAAAATCTTGTGTCGGAGTGATTCTGCGGGAGCCAGCACCAAAACGAAGAATTCCTGTGGGTTTGGCCGCTGCGTTGTGTGGAAAAAGAAGCGGCTGCCGGAGACTCAAAGAACTGATGAAATCCAATCATCAGGTCATGAGCATACCAATGAAGGCTAAAGGAACTCACCACAATCTCCAACAAAGTTGTTCCCTGAAATGCGGAACCGGAGAAACCAGGTCCTTCCATGCGAGCTGCCAAAGAATAGTGAGCATGGAGGGAAGGGCGTGGCAGCTCGAGAAGGCGTTACCACACACACCATGCATTCCCAAATGATCATGGGACATGTAGTCCCAAAAAAAGAACCAAATGCCCTGTAAAGCAATACAAGTACTATGAGGCAATAGAAAGGGCTGTGAGAACGTTAGCATATAAAATAGGCATTCAAAGTACCAAACACATGTTTACACACCATGACTACAGAGCACATGTTTATACACCATGATTGCACCAGGCCCACCACCGTGCCACAGAGGCAGATTCGAGCACCCTGCCACAGAGAGATTTAGCACAGGACGAAATAGGTATGCGCCGCTGGTGCACCACAAAGGCAGAACCGGAATGGAGTGGGGCAGGCCCTAGACCGCGTACCGCCCTAGATCTGACAGAATGAAGTTTGACCTGATGATAGGTGCTCCACAAATCTATTTTCGAGAAGAACCTCCCCCAGACAACATCAAAATCAGTTCATTAATGTTAGGGAAGGGAAACTTATCCATGACCACATTTTCCTTGAGACTGCGGCGGTCCACACAAAATCTTAGAGACCCATCAGCTTTTCTCGTAATAACCACTGGAGATAACCACTCCGTCACCTCAACAGGTTCCATTACACCATCCTCACAGCTGCATGATCTTCTTTACCTCAGCCATCAGTATTCTTCTTGCAGAATGTTTTACAGGAACAGCATTGTTCTTCAGTTTTATATTGTGCACATAATTTTTGAACTGGCCCAATCTGTCCTCTAAGACCTCCCCATGAAGAGACAAGAAGTCATTCAAACCATACGCATCCACCAGCATGACCTTATTGTCCACCCTAGGGTTGACTGTGACTCTGAGATCATATTATTGTATCCAACCCAGAATCAGCAGACCATCAGGGGCGTTTCAAATTTTCCCTGTGGTCTATCGATCTGCAAATATGATATTGTTATTCATGAATCCAATGACACCAATGTATGCTCCCTGATATACTTTGAGAGTTACAGCCGAACAAACTAACACTTTATCAGGCCAAGTAGCATCAGATAAGACCCTGGGGACTATGGTGTATAGAGAGCCAGTGTCTATCATCACGGATACCATCATGTCATTAACCTCAAAGTCCGCCTTCGGACAAGTATGCCTTTTCTCCTGGTTTGAACTCCCTCCAACCGCTCCATCCTGTACCATGAGAATTCTGTAATCTGCCTGCTCATCATCCACTGTAGCCTCTTTTTTATCTGATGCTTTGCAGATTTGTGCCATCTTTCCCCATCGCATAGCATTGCTTCGAGTCCGCTAAGGGATAATTGCGGCCACATCTGAAACAGACTCTCGAAGTTTCCCATGCTAACCCACTGAAGATGAATTTCTCGAACCACTGGTTTTACTGGGACCTGCATGTGTCAGATGAGATCTTGCCCTTACTGCATTAATTTAATCACCGTCATCCACAAGTGCTGTAGTGTCAATGCCTTTGCTATCCGAACTTGAGACTCTCATTTTGTGCATACACCTTTCGGATTCCGCCACCACCTTGGCAGTAGCTATAGCCTCCTTCAATCAATCAATCAATCAATCAGTACATTTATAGAGTACACTACTCACCCGTGAGGGTTTCAAGGTGCTGAGGGTGGAGGGGTGCTGCTACTGCTTGAACAGCCAGGTCTTGAGGTGTCTCCTGAAGGTGAGAAGGTCTTGGGTCAGTCGGAGGTGGGTGGGTAGGAAGTTCCAGTTCTTGGCAGTGAGGTAGGAGAAGGATCTGCCACCTGTTGTTGTTCTTCTGGTGCGTGGTATGGTGGCGAGGGCGAGGCTGGCTGAGCGGAGTTGGTGAGTCGGGCCGTAGAACGAGAGGCGTTTGTTGAGGTATTCGGGTCCGGCGTTGTGGAGCGCTTTATGGGCGTGGGTGAGGAGCTTGAACGTGATCCTCTTGTTGACGGGGAGCCATTTGCAGGTCTCTCAGGTGGGCGGTGATGTGGCTGTGGCGGGAGATGTCCAGGATGAGGCATGCATGGCATTCTGTATGTGTTGCAGTCTTTTCTGTAGCTTGGCCGTTGTCCCTGCATAGAGTGCGTTGCCATAATCGAGCCGGCTTGTGATGAGGGCTTGGGTGACAGTCCTTCTTGTTTCCGTGGGGATCCATTTGAAGATCTTTCGTAGCATGCGGAGGGTGTTGAAGCAGGAGTAGGAGATGGCGTTGACTTGCTTGGTCATAGTGAGCGATGAGTCCAGGACGAACCCTAGGTTGCGTGCGTGATCGGTGGGTGTCGGTGCTGTGCCCAGTGCGGCGGGCAACCAGGAGTCGTTCTAGGCGGAGGGGGATGGTCCAAAGATGAGGACCTCAGTCTTGTCTGTGTTCAGTTTCAGGCGGCTGATCTTCATCCATTCGGCGACGGCCCTCATTCCTTCTTGGAAGTTGGATTTGGCGGTGACTGGGTCTCCTGGGTGTCGTCGGCGTAGGAGATGATGTTGAGGTCATGTGCGCGGACGATGTAAGCGATGCAGCGCGCGCAAAGGATTTTTTTTTTTTATTTGAATGTGTATTTACCTCCGTTCATCCATATTCCGGTGTTTACATTTCCCCATCCTGCCCCTCCCCCGCCCCGCCTCACTGCCCCACCGAACTCCCTCCACGGACCGCTACTGAACTCTCCTCATCTGCTTTCACGAAGGTTCTGCAGACACACCTAAACCAGAAGGTGAGCCGTGCTACGCTAGTGCTTCCGTCACAATTCCTCTATGCGCTCGAGGCGATACGTGCTCCTCAGTGCACTCAAGGCAGTATGGTGCTTGAAGAAATAATACGCCCGCATGCAGATCAGCACCAGCTCAAAAGTTCCAGCAGTGTTTCCTCACAACACAGTTAACCGTTGATTAACATGCACCAGCCAACTCCAAACAAACTAAACTCAGGTAAAGTACTGGACAATAAAACTTAAAATATTACTATTCCAACTCCAAACTAACTAAACTCAGGGAAAGCGCTGGATAATAAAACTGGAAATATTACTATTCCAACTCCAAATTAACTAAACTCAGAGAAAGTGCTGGATAATAAAACTGAGAAATTTACTATTCAAACACCAAACTAACCAAACCCCGGGAAAGTGCTGGATAATAAACCATCAAAAATTTCTATTTCCACTACAAAATAACTAAACTCAGAGAACGTGATAGATAATAAAACTGGAAAAATACTATTTCAACCCCAAACTAACTAAACTCAGGGAAAGCGCTGGATAAAAAAAAACATCAAAAATTACGATTCCAACTCCAAATTAACTAAATTCAGGGTTAAGTGCCAAATAATAAAAACAAATAAAAAAAACAAAATATACATATAACCTTTGAAATTGAAAATTTTACATAATGATATAACCATATATTTTAAAAATATAATTTAAAAATAAATATTTCAATTTTCCCCCAAAAATGTGTTTTAATTTTTTATAAATTTCATTCAAAAGTTAAATTTGATAACATTTAAAGAAGTATTAAATGTACCAATAATAACTTTTACTACATTTTTAAAAATGTATTTATTTTTTGACACATTTTAAACTCAAAAAATACAACTAAACATATTTTATACGTACAAATCAAATAATAAACAAATAAATTAAAAAAATTATTTTAAAATAATTCTTAATTAAAGTATTTTTTAATTAGAATTTTTTCTATAAATATCAACACCTCAAAATGAAACAAAATATAATTAATGTAAAAAAACACTATATATGTTTAATTAAAAAATAAAATTATATAATCAAATGGAACATTTTTTTATAATAAATTACAAATATAAAAAATAAAAAATATTACTTCAGACAAATATATTTTAAATTACTCCCCACCCTTATCCCCTATAAACCCAACATACCGCTCCTAAAAATATATATATATATTTTTAAACATTATGCAAAAAAATAAAATCACTAAACAGTCGATATGATTAACAACTATATTTTTTACATCAATACTTTCAAATTCGATGTTTCTTATTTACCCAAATTTCGATATTTTTGACAATGACATAACTTACCTTGATATTCTCTTTCCACAATAGTCTTCACTCCATAGCCATGACACTTGATATTTCTAGTTCGATATTCTGTCTGTTCATCGTCTCTAAATCAGAAGTACCACAGGACGGCTATTTATATTATAAAGAAAAAACTCTGACTTAATTATTGCATTAACAAAGTGACTGTACCTGACTTCTTTGTGTCAAGATGTTCTGAATTGTTTTTCACTCCGATTAGAACTGACAACCATTGTCTTCAAGCAGGCTGCACCAATGTGGTCTGAGAACTGCCTCCAGCATATTTACTGCATATACATCTCTCTGACACTGCAACCAGATCTGGCCTTTGCTCGGGTAGCGACCCTGGCGTAACAAAGAAGCATATTTATAAGGGGATTGTGCCACCCGAATGTCACTTTTTTAGACGTTCTGTTGGGGTAATGCCCTGCACTATATTTACAAAGTGGTGTTAAGCCACTTTGCATGGCCTAAAGGCGCTTTGTAAATATGGTACCCTTTCACACAGGTATCTGCTTGAAAGGGGTGTGTATGGGTGTTGCTGTGGGCGTTCGATCCCAACACCCAATGCTTTTTAACGATGTCCCAGATTTACAAGGATGTGTAAATCTGAGGCAGAGCAAAAAACTAATGCCATGCAAAAGCTGGCGTTAGATTGGCACAACAAGGAGAAATACTTTTATTTCTCCTCGATTTTGCTCTTTCTGTGTGTGCTGCATTCTGATGTCTGTGTTGGTGCTAGGTAGCTGTTTTTAGGGAAAACAAGGGGGTGCACACTATTCTTGTAAATATGGTGCATCATTGCGTTTTTGAAATCACACAGCACAGCGCGGCAAACCTTGCCACAGCGCCACACCATTTTCTTGTGAATATACCCCAAAAAGTTGGTGCCCCTTCCCTCCTATCACCTTTAATTGTCAGTATGTAAGTAAATCGGAGGGATAGACAGAAGGGGTGAGGCAACAAGAGAAAGAAGAAAAGAAAATTTCAGAACAATGCTTACTGCACTTTTTTTTAGAGCCAGGTTGTTGGGAGACTACTGCAGGCTGCTCTTGTGCATCTCTGAAGGTCAGCACCCTGATGCAGACCCAGCTTGCCCATGCTACATGCGGGCCCTGACTGAAAGAGGTGATGAATGGTCTCAACTACATCAGCTCAAAAGATTTTGGGCCTGATATCGATCTTGGCGGATGGGATACTCCATCACAAACGGGACAGATATCCTGTCCTCTGCATGACAAGTTCCAAAGGATATAATGGAATTTAAACATGGCGGAAGGGTTATCCCATCCACCAAGATCATAATCAGGCCCTCTGCCGAAGCAGAGACTTTCTCAAAATCTGGATATAACGTTTTTATCAGTCTATAAACCCTTGGATTTTATCATTAACTCTTATTTCCATTTCTGTTGTTGAATAATTTCATCATTAACTCTTATTGTCATTTCTGTTGATGAATAATAGGGCCGTTATTATGATAAGGTGTGCTGTGCACAAACAGCAAACAGGGAAATCGTGCCTTATTATATTGAATGTGCTGCCCTCAGGGCAGCTGCAAACTCGTGCTGCCCCGGAGGCAGCTCATTCAACTGAAATATGGAGCATGCTTCACACTGCAGGCGCAATCCGTCTTCTCTTTCAAAAGCGATTAGAGATCCCCTTGCAGGTGGCTGCAGTGAGTGACTGTGTCTGCCTACAAGGGAATGTCATGGACCCCCTTTCATCACTCGGGAGGGCTGCCCTCAGGGCATGCACCGACAATGTGCTATCCTTTTGTGGCACACTTTTAGTGTGCCTCCTGACAGCTTCCTTGCCTTTGAGCCTGCATTTATAATACGGCATGGGCGCAGAGGCAAAGAGATTCACTCATTTGCATGGGGCCACGCTCCCATGTAAATGAGGGAATGCCAATTTGAGATAGAGCTGGTGCTACATGTTCACCAGCACTATCTGCATTTCAGAAGGACCGCACAAGCATCTGTTGCCCCTTCTGTAATATCAGAGTGTCCCAAAAAGTGGGAACACACGCTGTTGCACACCCGGGGCACTTTCTGTAAAATGGCCCCAGGAATACAATATAAAACTGTGATTGATCTTTCTATAGTAGTTAAAGAGCCAGTCCTTAAGACCAGTATTGAGGACAGAGGACATTGCACAGATGTGTAAGAGTGAATCCTCAGTCCATCTCTGTCAATCAGAGCATGACTTACAGAAGGATACACTCACCATATTCTAACACATACAGCTACAAGAAAAGATGGACAACAACAATTATGTCACAGTTTCAGTGTATAGAAAAAAACAAGATGTTCTCCCCGCCGCATGGGCAAGTGTCACACATACGGTTAATCCAGATTAACACATTTCCGTAATTATTCCTACTTTAGCACAAGCGTCAGATTTGTCGGGCAATTAAGAGTGTACCTGGTTTTTCATGTGTGGGGTGTAGAGATGACATAGGTCTACATTTACAACATAATAAATTGTGGAAATCAATTCACTGCTCTCACCTGGTGATCAGTTGGGGTCTGATAGGCCTCAGGCTGTCCTACAAGAAGCCTTGGTTGGCCCCATCGAGCTTCATCTGGCAGTGATTGTATGACCCACGACAATACACCTGCAGTGGATACAGACACCTGTAGTCTGAGCAGGAAGTGAACCAACTCACGCCCCAACCCTCTGCTCACAGCCTCAGAGTCGTGCCGGTGCCACCAGGGCTGTGACACGTGCCCCGCACAGCATTTGAAATAAGTAAGAAATTGGACTTAAGGTCTTGCGCTGTCTTGGCCACGACACCTGGACATCATGTCACTAGCCACAATAGTCATCAGGCCTAGTAGCTTTAGACAGCAAGCAGAATTATGCAGCACTTTCGCGTGAGGGTGGGTGACCAAGCGTTATAGTTGTAGAAAGTTGACACCCTACAAGCCACTCCACCCAAGGTCACCTGCCAGCACAGTCGCTGGGAGTAGGGGTGCTGGGGTGATTCAGCACCTTCAAGATAACCATGCAGGATTTCAGAAGGTGAATTGAGCAATAAAGATACCTTTATATTTTGTTTTTATCTTCTCACATTTTGTGCTTTCAGACAGAGGTCAAATGTCAGGCCTTGCCTTCAGACAAACTGCTGCATATTCTTGTAAACATGGAAATTGATAGTGGCCAAGGCCACAAAGATGGCAGCACCATTTTAGTGCCACTCCTGAGCTTCTCGTTAATTTTTCACCATCCTTGCCAGCCAATCTCTATGGGGGACCCCACCCTGTTTTGCACCTGAGCGTCGACCACCGTAGATGTAAGCGGCCATGCCCAAGCTAAGCTGAAGACAGTGCAACTAAAGAAACACCCACAGATTGCGGTGACGGCAGCTGTGGCAGACACTGCTGATGCCAGGCCTTGGTGGTCTTGAGGGTGCGGGCTATTTGAGGCTGTGCGGGCAGGGGTCAGCTACCAGACCATGAGCGGGTGTTTTGCTAAAATGCGGGCCGTATCACCCCCTGGGATCTTGGCTGGCTGCTGAGGAAGAGGCTGAAGGGAGATCCAGCAAATCCCAACTGAGAGAGATGGAGATCCACTGATCATCCTGGGCCTTAAGAATTGCTGGGGCCCCAGTGACCGCAGCGGCTGGACCCTGAGAGAGGAAGGGGGAGTTGAGAGACCTAGACTGAATTATAAGCCTTGACATGGACAGACCCTAGGGGCACCATTGACTCCCTCCAGGGACGGGGTGCCGATGCCCGCATATTGAGCCCCACTGATGTGGACTGACACTCGAGAAGTTTCAGGACTGCCCTTGACACCTCGGCCATGGCTGCTTGAGCTGCCCTTGGGACAAGTGAGCTGTGGCTCTCCTGCCGTATTCCGCGAGACCGTACACCGGCTGTCCTGTGGACATTATGGGCAAAGACAGACCCGCTCAATCTACACACCCCAAACAAAGATGGACCAATTTACCACACCGAACCCGAGTGGCCAGGGACTGGGCTTCAGCCCCCTGGTTTCACAGCATACTCTGGACCAGACAGACCTTGGTACCATCCTCCAGGCCATCCAAGATTCAGTGGAAGCAGTGGAAACCAAATCGGGAGGGGTTAAAGTGGATGTTTTCCTACTGCACCAGGACTGCGCAACGTTGCCCACTGTGTTACTGAAACCTAACGCCAAATATCGTCCATGGAAGATGGTGGGCCACTCTTAAAACTCAAGTCTCCTAACTCCTCTGTGCAGCATCCGTGCTAGAGGGCAGGGCTGAGGATGTAGAAAAATCAATCAAGCAGGAATAATCTTCAGTTTGTGGGGTTTCCTGAGGGTGTGGAGACACTGGATGCAGATTGCTTTCTGGAGGACTGACTGCGCTCTTGGGTCCTTGAGGGAGGCCTCTCACTCTGGTTCATGGTAAAGTGGGCTCATAGATACATCACACAATGCCCCCCATGGGGCACCGGCACATCAAGGTCTGTAAGTATCAGGACACTATTGTGCGTGGTGCCAAACGCCGACAAGATCTTCACTACCACTATAATTCATGGTCTTTCTGTTCTATACACGAGCAGTCCAACAACGCAGATGCTCTTTTCATGTAGTGAAACAGAAACTTGAGGTGACAAGGTTGCTAAACCAACATGCACCTGGACCTGTTCGATGCCCTGGCCAAGGACCCCGGTGTCCCACCCCGTTCACCTGAATCACCCGACGGTCTGGGGGCCACCCACCCTTTCCTTAGGGGAGCCCATACATGAACCCACTAGAGAAAAGATAATTGTCTTAGAATCCTGCAAATGAGGAGGTCTCAATTTAGGTACTATTTAGCCTTGCATTGTTTCCGTAACATGATTTGTTCTAGGGTGACAGATGCTTCAGTGGTAGAAGTATGGGGAGGGATTTGAGGGAATGGAATGTTTTAAGGGTCGTTTTTTGTTTGTGTATGCAATTTGACAGCCATGCACATCACGACTACGTCTGCGTGTTCCAAGTCCACAATTCCCTGCTGGACCTGCTCTACGTTAGAACCCTTAGCACTTGGACCCACCTCTTTTGGTGTAACGGAAGACTCTGGTTATCAAGGCATCACTTGAGATAATGTCCTCGAACGTGAATGGTATGCTGGACTGCATCAAATGATCCACAGTCTTCCGTTACACCAAATGTTTTCTGCCAGCTGTCCTCATGCTCCAGGAAACACACTTACTAGGGGAACACTGTCCCTTCCCCTGCCGCCAGGGGTACGACAGAGTCTACAACTCAGGGTTCTCCCAGGGCTCCCGTGAGGTGGCCGTCCTATTGCACTAATGCTTTCCACTTGCAGTGACCATCACACACTGACACCTAGAGGCGGTATGTTGAGGTTGAAAGCCTAATGGAGGGCAGGCAATATAACTTCTTATCAGTGTACGTACTGCATAAGCTCCTCTCCCAACATTAGGCGCACTGGCCTGTCTGTCTTGCTGATAATCCCACAAGGTATCTCAGCGGTGGCAAGTAACTTTAACCTGGTCCCTGACCCAGACTGGGATTTAACGAGCCCCCTAGGGCAAGGGCGTTATTTTCGCTTCCAGACCCTCCCTTCCTGGACAGACTCTGTGGGGCTCCTTGATGTATGGAGGACATGGCACCTGCAAGACCACACTTACACACACACATCAGCAGCTCACAACACCATGTTCCATATTCACCTTCTCTGATTGCTGACCACATATATCCTTCAGTTAACCAAAGGTACCATCCTACCGCAGGGCATCTCTGACCAAGCACAATTTAGGGCCATATTCACAAGGAACTATCGCCAACTTAACGGCACTTCATCGAAGCTAAAGTTGCGATAAACTTATCGCCCTAATCACAAGCTGGTGTTAACAGCCCACAGCACCAGTTTACCCGCAATAGCAGCCGCAAAAAACATCGCCTCAGATGACCCCCGCAACTATCGCTAATGAGATGCAGAGTAGGCGTTCACGTGCCAAAAGCTGCGACAACACCACTCCACAACATTCACAACGAACAGCCAGAACTGCGATAAGAACACAAAACAGGCGCGCTAGCAGCAGGAAAATAACACCTGCTATGACCTGGTGCTTAGTCGGACCACAGCCTGGACCACAAAAGGGAGACCAGCCCAGAGCCACACCTGAAGAACAACAGATGCACCCAGGCAACTGAACATGCAGCCCGGAGGGCCGAAAGGGAAACAACACCCGCCGCAACCACCCCCAGGAACCCACCTCCCCACACCCCCCAACCAAAGACATGCCACATTAGCTACACCCAAACACGTAAAAAAGTATCCACCTGATGTCGCAGAAACACAACTGGTGACATGCACGTGTCTTCACAAAAATGAGCATCACACATTCAATTCCGAAGCAACAAATCAAACTTTATTAAAATGAACACTGAATTGATATGAAGACACATTGCAGCTCCCCTTGGGCCAATCCGTAGGTCACAGCCTGCAAGACAAAAATCGTGATGAGAATGTGTGTCCTGCGCAGATTAAAGGACAGAGAGAGAGTGAAGGGGAGAGAGAGGAAAAGAGGTGGAGAGAGAGAGAGAGAGAGAAGAAGAGAGGGGGCGAGAGAGAGAGAGAGAGAGAGAAGAAGAGAGGGGGCGAGAGAGAGAGAGAGAAGAAGAGAGGGGGAGAGAGAGAAGAAGAGAGGGGGAGAAAGAGAAAAGAAGAGAGGGGAGAGAGAGAGAGTGAGCGAGAGAGAGAAGAAGAGAGGGGGAGAGAGAGAGAGAGAAGACGAGATGGGGAGAGAGAGAGAGAGAGAGAGAGAAGAAGAGAGGGGGAGAGGGGGAGAGAGAGCCGCCCCTGCGCACCCTGTCCACACTGCTCACCTGCTGCCACCGGAGTGTCTCCAACCACTTGCCAGCATGTAGTGCAGTTCATTAGGACATCTGAGACAGACCTGTCATCTGAAACAGAGTCCAGATACATGATTGGCACAGTACACACAATTGCAGAAGACAACATCGCCTGCCCGTCCATGCACACCCAGACAGAGACACCCCAGCCCCTCCCGTCACCCTTCGGAGCATGCCTGCCCATGCTCACCAATGCCGCACTGCTCACCTTCCACCACCAGCGTGCAGACAGGAGGTCCCACCACATACCGCTGCAAGCCACAAGCCCAGGGCCCGCGGACATGGCACACTCCACACCATGCTGCCCTGCTCTGCAGGCCACCAGTTCCCACGTTTGGTGCTGGGTCTTGATTACTCCATGGCAGAAGACATACCTGTGCACCCGGCCTCATCGCAGGCTTCACACCCGCTCAGCCCAATAGGTCCCACCAACTCTGTGATCCCAGAAGCGACACCACGTGGCAGTAGGCCCACGCTGCCTGCTGGCTCTGGCCTACACTGCGGTCCAGCAGGGCACACAAAACCTGAGCTGTCCGGACCGCCGGGACAGGGCATCATCGCAGGCTGCACTCCCGCTCAGCAGCTCAAGGCGCCCCTAACTCAGTGCACCCAAAGTCACCGTTCATCCTGTGGCGGGGTGTCTGTGCCCACCGCAATGCTCCAGGTGCCACTAACCCTTTGCAACCCCAGTCAGCGCCACATGGTGGTAGGCCCATGACAGCCTCAAGGCCTCAGGTGCCACTAGTCCTGTCCGCAACAACTCATTGGCCCTTTATGATTGAGAACCGTGGAGCGTCTGTCATCCAGTCACCACTGGCAGAGGGGAATGTGACGTTGTTGGCCCCATATGTTGGTGGAGTCACATGGCCTGTGACACCTGTGCCGGATGGGTGTGGTGTGCGTGCAAACCTGCCCTCATGGAGTGGCTGTGACATGCTGACAACTAGACCAGCGACCTGCACACCACCAGCGAGTACGCCTGTAACGGGTAGCAATGAGGGCCCCCCCTCGGAGCGTAAAAGGAGTGGTCTGGCCTGCCGTACGCCAGACCAGCACAGGGCTTGCAACAATGACCCGTGGGATCTGGGCGTGGTTCAGTCCATGTCCGGACATGGAAGTGACTGATGCATGTGTCCCTGTTGTAGTGTTCACGGGACCCGGTACACAATATGCAATGTAGCACCCTCTGACTGGCATCCCAAGGCATGAGCATCATTGATGCAAGGGAAATCACTGTCCCTACATTCACCCACACATTCATACATGAATGATGAAAGACATAACACAGCAGTGAATCACTGGATGTTTATTGCACATCCAGTGCAGTTCTGCAGCTGGAGCGGTACAGGGCAATGCCAAGCACACTACACAATATGGGACTGTGGAGGGCCAACCAGAGTCCATCCGGGGATGACAAGTACTGCGGAAGAGGAAGGGTACAGTCCGCAGTCTGGTCGCCGTGTCATTGGTCATCAAACAGGATATGGCAGTCCATGTCGCTGTCCAAGGTGAGTGCATCGGAGTGTATCGGGGGTCAGTGGAAGGTCATGGGGCCATGTGCAGCACCAAGCAGGAACAAGCCAGGTGGCAGAAATGAAAGCTAGTGCCTCCTGATCACAAACCCATCCACGACCTCGTCCCCAGATGTGTGCTCTGCCCCATCTGTGGGTGTTGCACTACCAGCTGAGGAACTGTGTGCCACTGACACATCACGGGCTGGAGGAGGGTTGTCGGCCGCACTATGTAGCAGTGACACATCAGGTGCCGGAGTGGATACGACTGCCGCACTGTGGGGCACTGACACACCAGGGGGCAGAGAAGTAGATGGTGTGGGGTCAGCAGCATTCATCTGCACCATGCCTTGTGGCAACAATGCCATGATGATGATCTGCAGGGCATGGTAGATCCCAGCTACATTTCGCTGGTTTGCAGCGGTGTCTGCCATCCTTTCCACCTCCATAGGCACCATGTCCTCCATGAGCCTCCGCATGTGTGCCAGCTCATGGCTGCTATCACTGGAGCCACTCTGGGCGGACAGGTGTTCTTCTCTCCGCGTCAGGACTCCAGCAATGTCAGTCAGGGCTCGTTGGAGTCCATGGAGAGGGTCTAGACACCCATGGATGGCGTTCAGTTTGGTAGCCAATAGGTCGAACCTCACCCGCACCTGCTCAGCCGTCTCCCTCTGGGCCTCCAGCACACGGCGCTGGAAGGCCATGTGTTGTTCCTGGGGGTCTTGGGAGACTGGCGGGGCCGTGGGTGCCTCCTGCTGGATCGTTTGGGTGGTGGGTGGGGTCTCCTCAATGCAGCTGGTCTGCCCTGATGCTGGAGGTGAGTCGCGGATGATGTCAATGATGTCTAGGAGGGCTTGGGTGTCGATGCTGAGGGTGTCCTCCTCATCATCAGTGAAGAGTGGCTGGGACTGCTCTGAAGGGGGTGTTGACGCTGGCCCTGCAATGTGAAGGGGAGATGGTGTATTGCAATGTGTCCACATGTATGTTGCCGTATGGGACATGTTGACATTCAGACAGTATGGCATTGTACATTGTGACAGTCTACGGATCTGGGCGATGACCCAGAGTCATTGAGGGTGTGCACTGTGCTCTGCTTGATTGTGCATGTGTGCCATCATGGCCATCTCCACCCGTCCCCACAGTACCTGGTGGTTACTCACCCTGTTGTGGTTGTGTTATGTCCTGTCGAGCAGTGTCCGGTCCCCTGACTCCGTCAACAGTATCCACACTGATGACTGTCGACACCAGCTCCTCCATGTCATCCATCTCGAGCTGTGGCGCTGGGCCCCCACCTCCAATCTGCATTGCTGCCTTCTAGTTGGCTGCGAGTTTCTCCTTGGTCTTCCGCTTGATGTCATTCCACTGCCTCTTGACCTCGTCCATTGTCCTCTTGTGCTTTCCGACGGCATTCACCTTGTCCACGATGTCCCGCCATATTTCAGTTTTGATGCCCAATGACACGTTGGAGGTGACAAACTGTTGTTGATGGTGTTCCATCACCTCCATGACTATGATCCTTTTCGCCTGCGGACTGAACTTCGTCTTCCTCTTCTTCTTGTCCTTCCCTGTCCCCGAGGTCCCTGGCTGGTCGTCCGGGGTGCTTGTGGGGTTGCGCTCGTCCTCTGCGCCTGCTCCGGCTGCCTCCATGGTGCTTGGGCGCTGGTCAGTTTGTTTTTGGGTGTTTTTTCTACTTTTATGGTGATTTTTCCCGCCGGCCAGGTGTGTGTTGCAGGCCTGGCGCTGCTTATCGCTGATTTCTCCATCGCACTTTGGCCCATCGCAGGTTTTTTGGTGTTGTGGTTTCTGTATTTAGCTCCATCGACATGGTTGTATCGCGGATATTGTCCACGGTTTCGGCAGACTATCGCAAGGTACTGCCTTGTTGTGAATTCCACGTTGACACAGGGTTATTTTCCTGCGATAGGCTGCGATGTGTAAAGTTGCGTTAACATTTTTTGGTGATGTTTAGCACACGTTCTTGTGAATATACCCCCTAGTGTGCACTTGGGGTCTCTGGGACTCCGTCCCATGTGGCATTTTAATGCATGGTACATTACAGATGGGGGTCTGGGATATAGACCAACTTTCAAGAAAATCAGGGTAACGTCCAGTCAGCCTGCACCTTATGGGAGGCCAGCAAATGCAATATTCATGACCAAGTTAAAGGGTTTATCCACAGCCAAGAGAGGCAGCAACTTGCACAAATATCAGCTCTGGAGGCCCAAATCTCTTCTCTAGAACTCCAAAACCAGTTGGAATATGCTCCCCGGACCTCGAACGGTGACTGGCAGATGCCAGTGCATCAGTTAGACAGATGTTACTGGAGGAAGCCCACCAATACCGGAGATTATCGACCCCTTAGTTTATGAAAATAGCAACAAATCAGGGAAGCTTCATACTGGCTGTCAACCAGAGAGATCGCTTCCAGAGTGATATCATGGGTTATGGACGCGGGGGACACCCCAGAACCCTTACCTCCAAAACTGTGCAAGTGTTTGCGGATTATTAAAAAGGCCTATACAACTGCAGCCAGCCTCCCCAGGAGGAGGCACATCCACCACTGGGTGACATTCAACTGCCCTAAATCCACCACCCCTCAGCCTGAGAACTAGGCCAAGTACATGGCCCAGGAGATTACAGAGGCAATATCCGACATGGCCCTAGGTAAAATGCAAAGCCCTGAAAGTTTTCCTGTTGAGTACCATTGAAGGTTCAGAGAGCTTCTGAGTCCTCATTTTGGCTATGTATACAGCAGCAGAGGCAGGTGCCTTTCCCCCTGACCTGAACATGGCCAAGACTGTGATATTATCCAAATTAGGCCAGCCTTCAGACAATTGTGCTGCTTAAAGGCCAGTTTCCTTAATAAACAAATATCCTAAAATATTCTCCAAGGTGCTACCTAACCGACTATGATGAGCCTTGGCGTACTTGATCCATGCTAATCAATGTGTTTGCATGCCGGCTCAAGGCACTTGTTACTGTATCCCAAGGGTACAAGTTGCACTCTCTCCGATATACTGGCTGTGGCACTCTTCAGCCCTACTCCTGATTGACTTTAAGAAGGCCTTCGACTCGGTTGACGGGTCATTCCTGAGCACAGTCCTTGAGTCTTCAGGGAGCCGGACTGGGGCTATATTTCTGCAAGCTCACTAACCTCATGTAGTCCCACTCATCCGCGCAGATTCAGATAAAAGGGACTCTCTCTGTATATTTCCCAATCCACCGAGGCACCTGACAGGGCTGCCCTTTCTCCCCTTTCCTGCCATAGAGACCCTGGCACGCGTAATATGCTGAGATGCTTTGATACAGGGACTGGCGAGGGACTTCAAGCCAGAAGAGTGCATAATGCTATATGCTGATAATGCACTCCTCTTCCTAGCCAATACACACTCCTTGGGCCCGAGATGACTGGAAATACTTGATCTCTATAAGGAGGCCTTGGGGCTCTGCGGCAACATTCCAAAGTCCCTGCTGGTGCCTGTCAAAGGCTACCTGACTACCTGTTAATGAATGGAACACTTCCATCCCTACACATGGCTGTTTCCTTCCACTAACTAGATATTCGTCTTTCTAAACTCCCGGAATTGACGTGGACCCTTAACTTGTCCCCACTCCTCACTAATATGAAACAAGACTGGCAGAAATGGAGGCTCCTCCTGCTTCATGTGATGGGGCGAGTGGCCCTCTTCAAAATGATGGTGTTACCTTGGTTTCTTTGCGTCTTTTAGAACTTCCTGCTCCCTCTACCTAAGAAATGGTTCCACAGCCTGACTCTATTATCCATACCTCTGGGCAGGTGGACATCCCCGGAATCACAAGGTTGACTGTCAACTGTCACCCTATGATAGAGGTCTGGGAGTGACAGCTCTCCACTGCTACTACTTACCTCACAAGTGACAGTCATTACCAACTGGTTTAGCAGGGGCTGGGATATTTTTGCATACCGGACCAAATTGACTGTGCTGAGTGTATATATTGTATTTAAAACCCCAAATGACATTAGAGGTTGTCTGAACAGTGAATCCGTAGAAAAATCATGTATTCCTTCTAATTGTGGATGATGACACTGATGATACCCCTAACAAATATGACATTACATTAGAAATGACCCAATCAACGACAGACAACGAGAAATGGGGATACCTTGAAGTATAGAAAAAATATTGGGTCATTAAAGAGGGACAGATAGACAGAAAGTAATGTAGACACAGCCAGAGAGACAGAGACTGACAAACAGAGAGCGAAAAGGGGAGTTAGAAACAAGAGGAGACTCAAAGAGAGAGAAAAAGATAGGCATGAAGACTGGCACAGAATGACCTGTAGGAGTCAAAGGTAGACTAATTGCCATAGAGAGACATAGACCTGATGTACAAAGTTTTTTTCCCATGGTAAATCATTCCTTACCACTATGATTTCAAGACTAACACACTGCGAAGTCTGGCGTGAGACACAACTGATCACAGATAATGCTTTATGGATCAGGCCTAACGTGAGATTGAAAGACAAAAAGAAAGATAGTGATAGAGATAGAAGCGGGTGGGTATGTAGATGGATGAATCCTTAACTGGATGGATAAATAGAGTTGGATGGATGTGTGACTGTGTGGATGAGTGAAGAACAGACACAAGAGAAAACAAAAAGACTGAGAGACAAACAGAAGGCGAGATAAAGGTCCATGTAGAAAGACAGGTGCACATAGAATTAGAGAGACGGATTAACATACTGACTGATAGACTGGGAGACCAAAAACATCAACAGACAAGCAAAAAAGACAGTTTGTAAGAAAGACAAATAGATGAATGGGTAGATATATGTTGAGGAAACAGACAGATAGATCATGACAGATAAAAAGACTGACTGAAAGATAGAAATGCTAATCGATATTATGGATTAATAGACAGTTGGCAGGCATGTATGCAGCTAGACAGGTAGCTGTACAGGCAGTTTGGCATACAGAGATATACCTGCATGGGCTGTTCATATACATTTCAAATATCAGGCTCTTAGGAAAAGTAATTTAAAAACCTCACAAAACAACAGACTAAGGACAAGTTCGTTCTAAAGTTCAAAATCCACTTATTTTCGAAAACAAATCTACATACAATAGTCTTATACAAAGAGATTTTGGGTGTGGAAACCTGTTGGTAAAATCGGGGGTCATACTTCGAAAAGAGCAGAAATGTAAGCAGTGTGGTCTTCACAAGGTGGAAGTGCATTTTTTATTATAAGGGTGAAGAGCACAGACTGAATCTAAATGCCTCTAAGCACTTTGGGCCAGATGTCTGACTGTTTTTTAGCGGTCGCAAACAGGGAATCGGCCTGTTTGCAACTCCTAAAAAGGGTTGTAGCATGTACCAAAACCTATTTTGCGAGTCGTTAACCTGTTACAAAATAGGTTTTGCAAGTTGCTATTAGAATGGGGTGTGCCAAGGATATCCCTTCCTAATACCCTTCCTAATAGCGAGTCACAGGGGGATGTAAGATTGTTTTGCGACCGCAATGTGGTCACAAAACAATTGCATTTACCACCAGTTTCACATTGGTGGTTAGCCAGTTGCAAATGAGAAGAGGTTCTTAGGGGACCCCTTCCCCTTAGTGATTGGCAGCGAAAATGTTATTAAGAAAAGGCATTGTTCCCAAGGACCACTGTCTGCTCTTAAAAAATGAAAATGAAACGTTTCATTTTTATTTTTTAAATTCATCCAGTATTCCTATGAGGAAAACAGAGTGCATAAAATAAAAGGTTTATTGAAAAAGCAGTCACAGACATGGTGGACTCCTGACCCCAGCAGGCCACCATCCCTGCCAATGCTGGCAATTCCCAATGGGTCGCAAAATGCGCCCTGCCTCATGAATATTGATCAGGCAGGTCCTTCGCGACCCATTTGGGAATCGAAAACAGTTCTCAGACACTGTTGTACATCAGAGTTTGCAACTCGCAATTTGCAAGTCGAAAAAAATGCAACTATGCAAATTGTGAGTCGCAAAGACCGAGGGTCGTATACCTGGCTCTTCATCGTTTTTCGATCCATGGCATAAAGTAGCCTTGGTGAGTAGAATAAATGGTAGAAGGGCATTGCTTTGAGTAACCTATTGCCCTAGAGGGTTCAGAGCAGGATCTTAGTGACACTGGTATGGGGTGAGGCTGTGGCTTGTATATGTGAAAAGGATCAACTGTTTCAAAAGGTTTCATGCAGATATTCAGAAAAACATTTTCTATTACGTATTATGCTACTTCTGTGACGCTAGTCTAAAAACTAAAGTAAATTGAAAATGTTTTATATGAATATTTTCCCACTTTTGAAAAGAAAACAATAGCCAAGGAACAAGTGTAATAAAAGATGTCCCTTATTGGCACCATACAGTAGTAGTCAAGGTTTGTCTTGAGTTTTTCGCATCAAGGTTAATTCAGAAGCCATTATTTTTATAGTATTATATAATGCACCAATTTAATGGGAATATAGTGTTAATGCAGATCTTTTGGTAAATGCACCTGCTTTAAAAGTCTGCGTCTAACTATAGGTTACAAGCCCAATTCCCTGCAGGATTATGTCACTTCTTCATACATCAGATGTTGATAAAAATGAGTACCATTGGTTTTAGTGATAGTTAAATGTGCTACTTACTGCGCTGTCAAGCTGCAAAAGTGTAGAATCAAGCAACTGTAATAAGGCAAAACGCTTTTGATAAAAACTGGGGCAATAAAATAACTTAAATACCATGTTATAACTTACCATGATAACATGGATTTGTTCGTCTGTTCACGTTGAAGTATTATTATGGAGATCAGATCTTCACTTTCACATTATTAGGCAACAAGAGACTAGTCAGTTTGGTGTGTGCTTAAAGCAAAAAGTAAGTGTAGTGTCCTCCCAGCCCAGGAGCATGTAACAGACCCTGCCACACATGGAGCTCTGGTTTGCATGCCTTTCTTTAATATTCAGCATGCAACTGTTAACTTAACACACTGCATCACAAACTTTATTAACCACAACCACCCACACCTATTAGATTGTGCAATACTTGCAAGAAGTCCACAGAGAGCCACCAGAGTCTTCATGCACGTAAACACAGGACACGGCACCTTCCCCTTTGTTAAATAAAAAGTACTAACCAATATATACACATTACAATTTCTCAGTGAGTTGTCAAGGTGCTTGCACCAGCCTTCCAGATCTAGTTGTATGAGAGAGAGGGGTGGCACCCTCATCTGGCATTTCCAGAGAAGAGTCGGATGCTTGACTTGGGCACTCAGATGGACTTGCTTCACTCTCTAGGTCTGGAGTTGCGAACATCGAGGCAAAGGCTTAAAGTGTGATGAGTTCTTGTTTACGGACTTTCCAGGTCATTGGGCAGTGACCTTATGTCCTCTACTCGCCACAACTCTCAGTGGTTCAGCATCAAATGGAGTGTCCGTCTTGTGTGTCCACTTTTGCTTAACAAGAACTTGGTTACCTTTCTTGAAAACCATGTCTCAAGCATGTCAGCGTTTGTCGGCATAGGCCTTTATTCTGCATTTGCGAGACGTGTCAGTGACACAAATCTCATCTGCATCTATTGACTGTCTGGTAGTCCATTGAGTTGTCTTCTTTCCACGACAGCTCCCAAACAGCAAGGTTATAGGACTTTCTCCTGTCGTGGAATGAGGAGTGGAATGGTTGGCATGAAGGGCTGGGCACAGAGCAGACTTGTGGTCGATGCTTTCCAGTGCAGCACGTTGAACCACCCTTTTTAAAGGGAATCATAAATCGTTCAACAGTGCCATTTTGCCTATGGCCAGAGAGGTGTACTTTTCTGATGTTTGGCATTCTAACGATTAAGAAAGTCTTTAAACTCATTGCTATTCAAGGGTGGACCATTGTCAAATTTGAGAATGGAGGGAACATCCCATATTGTTAAAATGTCATCCAGCCTTTCAATGACTTGGTTATGGGTGGTTGATGATAAGTCTTCCACTAGAGGAAATGTGAGTACTCATCGACAAATCCTATGGGATGGGAAATCAACAGCAATCCCTCCCCAAGCTTGCTTAGGTAGATCAGACATGTTCAATGGGTCCTAAGCCATTTTGGGAGACAGGCAGTTGACAAACTTTAAGCTTACTTTCAACTCATTTGTCAAGACGCAGGAACCACACTCAATCCCTGAGGTCTCTTTTAGTTGCAGCAATGCCATGATGTTTTTCATGTGCCAGTTCAATCACTTGCTTTCTCAGGCTTAACTCAGGGATAACTATTCTTGTCCCTCGTAGTATGACACCATCATGTTCTTCACAAATATTCTTGAATTTCTGGTATTCAACATCATCTGTAAGAGGTCGTGTTTGCTTCCTCCAGGTTTGTGTTATACTGATTCCCTTGAGCTTAAGTATGCTTTCGTCTATATTGGTGGCTGTTAGATTATGTTCAATAGAAAGAGCTGCAGGCGCACTTGACTTTGCTATGAAATTGATGTAGGCCTCAGCTGCTTTGGACGTTCCACTATGACGCTGTAGCGGCACTCGTCAAAAGTAGTCTGCGGGTGCTGATCTTTCCCCAGTTTCTCCACAACAGTGTAATTATGCTCCTGCAGATGCAACCGCCCTCTTGTCGATGCGAGGGGGCATCTTGACTTTCGGATTTCCAAAATTCATCAATCAATCAATCAGTGTTTGTTAAGCACGGCTACTCACCCGTGAGGGTCTTAAGGCGCTGGGGGGGGGGGGGGTTGCAGGTCCAACTGGGTGCTGTGGTTCCTTCAAAGAGCCAGGTCTTGAGATCTTTCCTGAATTGTGACAGAGAGGGAGAGAGCCTGAGGTGGAGAGGCATGGTGTTCCAGGATTTGGCAGCGAGGAAGAAGGGCGATCTTCCTACGGTCCTGGTCTTCCAGATCCAAGGGATGATGACGAGAGCCAACTGGTGAGTAACGCTTTATAATCTGTGACAAGGGTGGAATGCTTTCTGTGCAGAAACACGTGGAAGTGTTCACACGCCCATGCCACAGCTAAGATTTCTTTCTCCAGTTGAGAATAGGCATGTTCAGTCTGAGATAGACTTCGGCTAGCAAAGGTCACAATGTGTCTCTGAGAATCTGGTGGTCCATTATGTTGGGCAAGAATCACTCCTAACCCCACCAGGCTTGCGCCCACCACTATCTCTGTATGCGATTTTGGATCAAAATAAGACATTTCAGTTTCATTTTCAATTGTATGTTTTATTTTCTTGAAATGTTGGTCACAGTCAGAGGACCATTCAAATGTAACATCTTGCTTTGTTAGTTCTCTTAGAGTGGCACTCACAGTGGTAAAGTCACAAACGTACCTGGGGCACTATCTAGCCATGCCTAAGAAGGATCGCAGCATGGTCACATCCTTTGGAGGGGAAGTAGTTTACAAAGCTTGTACCTTTCCAGGGTCAGGAGTCATCCCCTTTTCAGAAAAGATATGCCCAAAGAAGTTAAGTCTCTTTTTGTGAAAATCATACTTCTCAGAATTTAGTGTGAGACCTGCATCAGGAAGCAGACGGCATACTTGTGTGATTAGTTTGTCATGTTCCTTTTGTGTATCTCTAACCGCCAGTATATCATCACTGTAGTTAAAGGCATGTGTGACAGGCTGAATTACTTGATGAACGACATCTTGAAAGATTTCTGCAGTTGACTACACACCAAAACGGAGTCTTTTGTATCTGAACAAACCAATATGCGTTGAAAAACGAAGTAATGTACTTACAATATTCTTCCAGTTCAAGTTGATGGTAACCTTTATTCAGATCAAGGTGGGTAAAGATGTTGGCACCATTCAGCTGTGCGTTTATGTCTGCAATGTGAGGGCATGGATGTCTTTCTCTTTCGATTGCTTTGTTGGCCTGTCACATATCAACACAAATGTGCACTGAATCTCCACCATCCTTTTTTGGCCCCTTCCCAATGAGTGAAACACACAGTGTCGGCACAGTAGAGCGCTCGATAATGTCTTGCTTTAACAGTATGTCTAGTTCTTTCCCAACAGCTTCCTGTAAGCGAAAAGCAATTCAGTGGTTTCGCTGTGCAACAGAGCAAATATCTTTATTCATATGAAGCTATACCTTCATTGTCTTAAGTTTCCCAAGTCCATGAAACAATGCCAGGAATCGACTCACTATTTCAGAATGGGCATTCGAGTTGCAGTTAATAGAAATCGGTCCCATGTCAGCAGCAGTGTTGAAACTTAATAAGCATGCACTTGACGAAGTACCTGGGAGTATGTGAATCGGCACTTGCACTGCTGTTTCCTTGTGCTGCATGTTTGCCACAAAGTATCCTCTACTCTGTAAGAGTGTAGAAGCTATCCAGGTATGCACCTTGGTTCTTGACAGTGTGAGACTTGGTATTGGGGACAGTTCTAAGGGTCACATGCATCAAGATAAGGAATTGCGATTCCTTAATAGTCATTTTTAAGGAATTGCTATTTAGGAGTCGCAGTTCCTTATGCATGTAGGAATCGCAAAATAAATAGAGATTCCTACACATTCCCAAATAGGTAATCGCAAATTGCAAATGCAATTGCAAGGGTGCTAGGAGACCTAAGGCCCCCCTGATGCACCCCCAAAAAAGGTATGTGTGCACATGTGGCATGCACACATGCTGAATGCGCCACATGGCACTTTGAAAAATTCAATTTTGTACATTTTTCTAAGGATTTGCAAATTACCATCAACTTGAAGTTGATGGTAATTTGCGAATCCATAATGCAAAGTCACTTTTTTAAAATGCTTCATGCATTGTGTTAGAAATGGGATCTCTGGTTGGCTAAGGCTTGCGCCAAAGCCAGGCAGACACCACCACTCTAGTCAGGGCAAGGGAGTTACACGCCAAAGATAACCCCTTGGTAGCTTGGCACGAGCAGTCAGGCTTATCCCGGAGGCAATGTGTAAAGCGTTTGCGCAACATACACACACAGCAACAACACGCTAGGCACACCACAAAAGGAACTCCACACAAGGTTATATCAAAAATAGCCTTTGTATTCTCATAACACATTAGAATAGTAATCACACAATGGACGATGTGTCAACTGGCACCAGGCAGTATTTACAGGGGATTATTTACACCCGGCCAGGCCAACCGGGCCACGGTCAGAACCTGCAGAAATGCACAAGTTAATCATACATCATGCACAACCAGTAACTACTGGTATAATACTGTACTGAGAACTAGATCCTGTAACATAAAACATGGGACACCTAAATCATATTAGGCATGAATCTCATTAGCATAAACCACCTTAGGTGAAAAATAATTAGCCCACAACCATATTATGCAATAATCATATGAGGCAATAGGCCTCGCAAGTATAAACACAGTGTGCCCCAATCGGGGGCACAATGCTCTGAAACTAGCCCCAGGCCAACTGGCCTCTCACAGGGGCTCAAATGCCCTATGTCCCGTTAAGTTAGGGCTGGCTGCAAAAGCAGCAAAAGTAAAGTATGCAAAGCGCTGGGGCGTAGGCAGGAGTATATCTCACTCCTTGCTCTCCTTATTACCACAACTTGCCCCAAACGTTGTAGCTGCCTGCGCTCTCGCAGGGCAGCTGGGAAGGACCAAACGGCACTGGCACTACACATGCCTAATCAACACGGGGCCCCTGCGGGGACTCCTCCGGGAACGCGGCGGATGAAACACAAATGCCCCCAAGATGCAGTTGCCCGCAACGGCGGCGCAACTGTGAGGAGCTGAAAACACTTCACGTTGCAGCTGCCCACTATCAGATGGGACAGCTGGAAGAATCAACCGCGCACTGGCCTAGGGGTGCAGGCACCAACAATGTGCCCCGACACTCCCCCCAACCACCATGCAGCTGAGCCCTACGCACCAGGCTCTTGTCTGACTGCTCCGGTCACGGCAGGCTTCTTCCTCACGCAGGGGAGGCTTCCGCGGCTCTCCCTTGATGCGGCGGGAATCCAAAGTGGCGGGGGCAGGCGCCGGCAGTGTGCCATGGGCTCCCTCCGCCTTACTCGCTGATGGCAGCTGCACTTGCGGGGCTCTCTCCACTCACGGGAGCCCTGCGCCATTATCAGCACTCGCTTCACCCGGTTCCCCTTCTTGGGACCGGGACTTCGGTAGACATGCGGGGCTCTCCTAAAGTCACATGAGCCCCGCCTCCAAACTGGCACAAGTTCGCCTGATTCCTGTCCCGGCCGAACCTCGGGTGAAGCTCTGCCCACGTCCAGGCAAGGCTGCCTGGCTTCCGCGTCGCGTCTGTGGCGCTTCTTCTCCCCGGGCCGCGACGGTTATTTATTTTTTAGATCTCGGCAATGCGGGGTAGGCTCCCGCTCTTAAACAAAGGCAATTGCGGGGTGGGCACCCGCCAGCAGAGCAAGGATGTGGGGTGGGCTCCCGCTAAAAAGTCATCAATGCGGCACGAATGCGGGGTGGGCACCCGCTCATAAAATGTGCATAAAGTGGGGTGGGAACTCGCTAGGTAAATAAGCGCGAAGGCGGGGTGGGCACCCGCCAATAATTAAATCCAAAGTGCAGGGGAATCCCCAAGCAGCAGCCCAGTGCTGCAAATTAAAAATAGAAGCGCTCTCTAAGCGCTAGGGCATGGTCTCCGGCACTCTCCCCCAATACAGGGAAAGCGCTCCCAGGGAGAAAAGTCCAAAGTTCAGGGGGCAAAGGCTGGGCCCAGGCCGGCCAGCTCACATGGCCCTCCAGCAGGGAGGCAGTCCCTCGTGGCGGTTCTTCCTGGAGCCCAGCAGCAGGTCCCCCCCAAGTCAGGAACAGCACACAGACATGGGGTCACAGCCCCAATATTTATACCAACATTTCCTTTGTGTCACAGCACAGGGCTTGGGGACACCAGTCAGAACTGGTTTAGGGGGATTTGAAGCACTTTGTTTGCCAAGCTCCTCTTCCCCTTTGTCATGTGGGGGCTCGGCATCAGACACACCACAGAGGGGCGGAGCCAGCATTCACTAGGGAAGCACCATCCTATTCAGAGTCAGGGGATTACCCCTCCCACCACTCTTACTCCATATGTCCCATTCAGCTCAGCGCTGACTCACCGTGCCCCTCCTGGAGCCACCCACACCCTCTCAGCTCCTGTCAATCACAAGCCAGACATGCAATTCACATCAGGCAGGCAGACACATAGCACACAGAAATGCCAATTTCTAAAAGTGGAATTTCTCCACCAGTCACCATAAATCTGCGCACACCATTGCGCTGCATTTATCCTCACGAGTTCATACATACTAAACTCGACCCTTCACTCCTCTCATACCAGGAATTACCATGGACACACTTATCCCCCATGCATTCCTATGGGAGGGCAGGCCAACCTTTCAAATGTAACACAGAGAGCGCACGCACTTTACACTGGACCACAGTGCTAAAGTGCCTAGAGGCCTAAAACCACCAGGGAAAAGGCTAGGAGACAGGCAAAAAGTTTAGGGGTGAACCTGCCAAAAAGGGTCAAGCCCAACACATTGCATTGAGGGAATTACAAATTGCGATTCCCTAAATGCATTCGCAAAATAGGTAATCGCAAAAATTGTGATTACCTATTTTGCGAATGCATTTAGGTTTGATGCATCGGAAATGGCTTTTTACCGGTCGTAAATGGGTCGCTTCTGCGAATCGGCCCGTTTGCAACCGGTAAAAAGCTTGATGCATGTGCCCCTTTGTACTTTTCTGCCAGCATGTTGTTTATCGATGCACCACTTGCTATTATGAATATTGCAGGGCACCCACTCACCTTGATTGTGATTTTAGGACAATGTCCAAAGGAACTTTGTTGCTTCATGTGGTAATTTTGTTTCAGGCTTGTGTTTGTTTTCTTGCAAACAGCCAACCCTACATACACACGTCAATCCGTGCATGACACCACTATCGCAGATCCATTTTCCTCATCATCGCTTGATGATGCCATCAATGAACTGTTGGATAGTGAATTTGATAATGATTGACTTTGTTTCTTTTCCGCTTGCCTTCGTCAATGTTGCCGTTTGATCTCGTGGAAGTAGCTAGAGTACTTCTGGAACTTTCTGGCGTCCATCTTCTCATTCCTTCATGATGCACTTAGTTTCTCCTTCACTTTGCAGAGCGTTCTGAAATGGTTTTCCTTCCCGCAGCCTTTGCATACTTGTCTGATAGCAGGACATTTACCTTCATGTGTAAAGGAGAATCCACAGCGAAAACGCCATTTCATTTTCTTCCGAGACATGCTCAATGCTGATTCATTTTGGGGCGTTCCAGCTTCCATATCAGCATCTTGTCAATCAGCATGTTCCTCTACTCTTGCAGCCATGAGCACTTTCTCCAAACTGAGCACCTCTCTCAGCATGCATTGTCAGAATGAGTCGGAGATGCACCCATCAATAACTCCAAGATGCATGGCTTCTTCATCAATGAATTAATTGAATTCACAGTGGCACGTATCCCTATCTTGTCGCCAGCTATAGCGTCCTCCCCAGCACGGGAGAATGTAACAGAACAAGCCACACACAGAGCTCTGGTGTGCACGTATTTATTCTTCAGCATGGAACCATTAACTGAATGCACTGCATCACAAACTTTATTAACCACACCCAGCCACACCCATCAGATTACATAACACTTGTAAGGATTCTGACGAGGGCCACTAGCGTTTTCAAACACATGAACACAGGACAACAGTATGCATTAATCCTGTAACCCAGTGTACTGGTTATTGTTACTGAACACTCAACCATCCGTAAGATTTTAATACAGGTTTCTGTCCCAAGAGAAGCAAGGTAAAAGAGGCAGCAAACAATATATATCGTCCTCTAGTGGCTACACCTTCTTATTAATGATGCAGCCATGCTTTCTTTCTTTTACTGTACTAATTTCAGCATGTTTGAGAACTAGTATTGGCCTCGGCTCTTGTAAAGCTGCTACAGGACTAGACAGTTAGGGTGAAAATGGCAGTTTATGAATCACTCTCTACCTTCATCACATCAATGCTATTTGGAAATGAACTCGTATGGCAGTGCAGGGCTAATTACTGTACATGCACACACTGTAGTTGTAATTCATTTTGATTTTTATTTAACTTTTTGCATGAATAAAGCATCACAAAGCATCACAAAATGGCCCCCACAGTTTGAGGGTAGGCTGGATGATCTGTCGAAGTAATCGAAGTTGCAGCTGCCAGGATTGTAATGTTTTAAAGCTCTTGTTCCCTTGTATTATACTAAAAAGGAGGAGAACTAACGTTCATAAAAATGAAAACAAAATGGGTTTTTTTAAGAGCACTCTGGCTTACCAGCCCTAACACTGAAGGTTGCTAATTTTATGGCAAATGTCCACATGTGGGCAGATTTACAAGAAGGTGCCACAGCGTGGCACCGCAAGCCCTTTGGCTGTGCCACGCTGCAGCACTTTCAGAGCACAGGAAAGCAACATATTTACAATGATACGTCACATTCCTGTGCTCTCCCCTGGCGCACAAACAGCTGCCATGTGCCGGCGCTGTCACCCTTGCCCCATGGTGCAAGGATGCCTGCGTCAAGGGGAGATTGTTTTTATGCAGGAAGGAGCACCTCCCTGCACAAAAGCAATCACTACAGGCATTTTCCTCTTTCAATGCGTGTTGTAGAATGCAGCATGCATTGAAAGAGGAAAATAACGAGGAGAAATGAAAACATTTCTCCTCGTTACACCTCGCTACGATGCATACTGATGTATTTCCAGGTTTACAAATCCTCGTAAATCTGGAAATGTGTCTGGTTCCATGGGTGTTGTGTCACACCCACACCCACAGCTACACCCATGGAACGCCCCTTTCACACAAAGTTATGCGTGTAAAGGGGTTGTATTAACAAGGACAGGAAAAGCCATGCAGGGTAAGGCTTTGCCTGTCCTTGTAAATATGGGGCAGTGGAATGCGCTGCCAGTGCATCACAAAAAGTGACGTACTGGCAGCGTAAGTGGCTTGTAAATCTGCCCCATGGTGTGCAAGCAAAAATGCCGTAACTGACGAAAAGGTGAGACACTGGCTCAAAGGGGGCTGACCCAATGGCCCATACAGTATGTTGTGGTGGTCGTAAGCAAAATGTGAATGGCATTTTTAACTGACCAATGGATGAAGGCCGCATATGTAATGCCATTTACGTATGCATATTGTAAATATAAAAAATAAAAATAAATAGTCTGGCGTGACAGCTAAAACCATTTCCATCCCAAAACCTAAAAAGCGGTAATTGCTGTAAATTACCTAATTTTAAATGTTTGTTGTATTTGTACTAAAGTTTCACAGATAAAGCACGGAAATGTTACAATTGAAGAGGGACGAAAAGGTAGCAGCTTTATACCCGGATTCTGGGTCTATCAAAGTGGTTGTTTGTCAGACTCTTTTCAGTAACATCATTTGTTCATTACGGTGTTAATCCAGGACTTTGAGCAGTCTGCGGTATATCCACAAGGTGGCACTATTGACCAATACTTGAAATATAAATTGTGCCGGAATCCAGATGATCAGAGGATGGCGTTCAACGTGTTTCCATGCACGGAACACGAGAGGGGAGTTCTAACCTTACAGCAACAGAAACATTATAACCAAGAAAATGTAGCTAAGTCTATCGTAAAAACTGGAAAATGTTTTTGATACTTTCAAACGTGCTCGTTTGTGTTTTTTAAATTATACGTTGTTAATAACATAATCAAAAACGTTTCAAGGGCCACTTTTTAAAAGGCACCCAATTCCATCCACATGTATACAAACAATAGAAGTCTGTGTGAGATATAACATGCACGCCCCCGATGAAACCACATGCCCTTAGTTCCTGTTCAATACAACCAAAAATTATACAACATGTTAGCGCATTTTTTTTTTCTTGGAGAAAATGATGGTCCTAGAATCTGCATTCAACGGCACTTTTACATTTTGCTCATTTGCAAGTGCGTTTTGTATTGCAACGTAGGTGCTATTTTTTCGCAATTGCTGACTCTTAAATGCAAAATGAAAGGAAAGAACAACAAAAGGTTTAGTTAGATGAGACAATAGATAATACATTTCATAAACAGAATAGAAACAGAAACACCTAAAATACACCAAATAGAAGCCTTCCTATGCGGTTGCGGAGGGATGGGGGTTGGGGGCGATTACTGGCGTAGTTAAGTAGACAGGAATTAGACAGATGGAGGTGGGGGAATGAGCAGACACAGGCCAACGGCAAGCACGAGGCGCCAAGTGAAATGTGGGTCAGCGTCCCTTGGCCAAGATTCGGGGGACATTCGCTTTCACCCGAACAGATGCGGATAGTTAGATTCGACGATGGTAAATTGAGGGGCTGCTAGAGAATCTTTTGTTTAGTTCCACGCCAAATTATTATTGTTATTCGACAGTTTCCTCTTTTATTTATTTGTGCGCGTTGGAATTGTGAGGCGAGCACGTTATAAAAAAAGAATAACACACCCAACACAATTAAAGAGCTACAAGCCATTCATTTTTTAGTGCGTGCATTTAGCTAGGTCACTTTCTCTCACGCGAATAGTTGCGTTTGTATAAAGCATTTTTATTTTACTTGAAAGGTTAGTAATGGAAAGTGGGGTTCTGCTGCATTGACACCCGCAACACACACCAAAACACACACACACTTTTTGCCTGGCCTTCGATGCAAGATTGCCTATTGTGTGCTGGGGCCCTGCTAACCCGGTTCCCACTACCAGTGTTCTTTCCCTAAAACTTTACCGTGATTGGCACCACTGCAGACCCCCCTGTACGTCCCTAGCAAATGTACCCCTGGTACCTAGAGCATTGGAACTGAAGAGGGTCCCCTAGGTACACCTCACCAAGTTCATACAAACTATCACTGCCTAAGGCATAGGTAAGTCACCCCTCTAGCTGACTTTACAAGCCCTAAGGCAGGGTGCCCTATAGCTCAGGTGTGGGCATATCTGCATGAGCAGATATACCTGTACAATATTAAAGTCTATTCTTAATATTTAAGTGCCAGGGAAGCCATAGAGAGTACATGGGCTGAAAACTCAACAACCAGAGTTCTCCAGCACCATGATGGCTTCACTGAACCCAGGAATGTGTGGTGCCAATCAACTCCTCCTAATAAACCCACACTGATGCCAGTGTTCGATTTATTAAAACATGTACTCAGAGGTGCCCCTGACCAACCCTAGTGTGGTCTCTGACTGGCTTTAGGCAACCTGCCAACAGCACATTTTTCTGGACCCCTGGGTCGAGAACCCCTGCTCTTTGTTATGTATTATATTATGTACTGGAGCATGGCAGGGAGTGTGGCATGGAATGCATGGTTGCATTCCATCACAGTGTTCCAGTCCAGGACATTGAGTCTTTAGCAGTGTCTTGGAGTGGAAGCCGACCTATCTGGCTCTCGCCTGTTCTTTTTATGACCAGCTGAATAAAGCTTGTTGGATACATCGCGGAGTACTCGTATCTTTACCAATTGGCTACAATTACTGGACGAACTACCCGATTATGCAGGAAGACGAAAATAACGAAAGGAACTTTGTTTTCATTTTTTATTTATTCAGAGGAGCCTGAAAATTTTACAGGGAACCTGCGAAGAAGAATTTTACCACATCTCACGGCTGTGCTCACTACTGGAATCGCGCTCAGGTGACGGAAGGAAAAAAAAATTAAAGGCTTACTTTGACCGCAGTTAACTGGGAAGCCGTTGGAGAAACTGCCAGTCGGTCACATGTTTCGAGCGGCAGCAGTATTCTGGACCTCAAGCGTGAGATACGTCCTTCCAGTAAGTTGTGACCTGGGCAAGAGAACGCAAGAGAGTGTGGAGCGTATCACGTCATTACGCGAGGTCACGCTTCTTAGATTTGCAAATTGTTTCAGCATCGGGAGCACAGCATCTCCGCCGTTGGGGGACAACTGGAGCACGTTTCAGTTTGGATTTCATGTTAACGGAAACGCATATGAACCACTTAAAAAACTAGTCCTGGTCATACTAAGAAGATTGGAACAGGTGAGATAGTCGGGCGGTTTCTCTTTTTTTATTGTTATTCATTTAATATCCATACTTATTAGGGCTGCCACAGTTCACCTTCGGTTTAGACTGAATGCAAATACATTGAGAAATTGTAATATCCTACACTTCATTTTGTTTTTCTGCACGGGAGAACATTAAGGAAGGAAAAATCACTGGTATTGGAGTCATTGCATGGAACAAGGTGATCACGAGGCTGAGGAGGTCATGGCTCAGCAAAGTTTCACTATTAGCCCTCCACATGCATTTTGGGCAACAGGTCCACATCCAGCAATGAAATGGCTGGAGTAGAAAAATTATTTTGTGATTACATCAAGGCTGTCGATGAGGCTGGCAAAATGAAAGCAGATCAAATGAAGAGACTTTGTTACATTCTCTGGGGCCAGTGGGGCTAAAAATATACACTTGCATGCCAAAAATGATCGCAAGTGAAGATGTAATGTTTTTGAGGCAGCTTTGAAAGATCTAGATAAATATTTTGCACCAAAAGTTTGCATTGATGTTGTTCGTTATAAATTCTTTCATAGGAAACAGAACAAAGGTGAGCTTGTGGATGAGTACATTGACATTCTCAAGAAACTGGCTATTCATTGCAAATTTGGAGGTCTACATGGCGACTTTATAGGTGATCAGTTAGTCATGCATAGCAATAATTTGGCGATTCAAGAGCGCTTGTGGGTCAATGGGGATGCATCGTTGGAAGATGTGTTAACTATAGAAAGGAGGCGGAGCTTCTGTCCCGGAGGCGGGGCTTCCGGGCCGGAGGCGGAGCTTCCAGCCCAGAGGTGGAGATTTTAAATCTCCGCCACTGGCCGGAATCCCCACTTCCGGGCCGGAAGCTCCGCCTCTGGCCCGGAAGCCCCGCCTCTGGCCCGGAAGCCCCGCCTCCGCGCCGGAAGCTCCGCCTCCGGGGCGGAATTTCCGGCCCGAGTGCGGACGTAAAGTTATTAGTCTTAAATCCATTCTGTGAATAGCAAAAGTAGTAAGTTTATTCTGTGAATCGCAAAAGTAGTAAGTTCATTCTGTGAATACCAGAAGTAGTAAGTGCATTCTGTGAATACCAAAATGGTACTAAGTTTAGGATTTTGTCTTAAGTTTGTTCTGTGAATCGGGCCCACTGTCTTTAGTGGTGTCTTGGAGTGGAAGCCGACCTGCTTGGCTCTCGCCTGTACTTTTTATGACCAGCTCAATAAAGCTTGTTTGGATACATTACGGAGTACTCAGATCTTTAACACTCTTTGAGACCATAAACAAAGCCCATTCTGGGCACAGTTGTCATACCTCCTTCCCCAAGATGAGCACAGTGCTTGAGAGGGAAGCTTTAAAGGCGTTGCCACCTTTGTAATGCCACCCAGCCTCTGTTGTTAGCAGCAGATGGCAGCCCCCAGTTTAAACCCCCCCTTTTGGCCGGAGAACCAGCGAGAAAACTAAGTTAGAAGAGGAGGTGTTCTCCCCCTTCACCAACTCCACCCCTTAGGTGCTGAAGGCTAAGTGAAGCACATTGTTTAGTGCTCACCATCTTGAAGATGGTGGGATGTATCCAATCAGGGCTAGGCCTATGCCCCCTTACCAGAGGAGAGTGGCATAACAGAGGGTGTAGACACCCCAGGTAAGGAACCCATCGGTTCCTACCTGTCTCTACCCTGTAACACCCCTAAATATAGTATTTATGTGGCACTCCAGACCCTGAAATCAGATTCTTGATGACCTAAGAGCTGCACCAACAAGAAATAAGAAGGACCAGTGACTGCTGCATTTCACCCTGGCTATAAAAGTCGACTCATACTGCAGGCCCAGCAACCTCCAAAACCCTGGGAGGACTGCCTGCCTTCCATAAAGATCAAGAAACTCGAATGGAAAGCAGACCTGTCCAAGAAGAAACCAACTTTAAAACCGAAGAGCTCTGCCCTGAGAAACCATGAAACTGCCTCTGGACCCACATCTGCGCCCAACGCCCATGGCCCAAGTTCAAATTTCCCACCGGTCCTGCAAAAATTACCCAGTGATTCTGAGCCAGAGTCTACCATGGGCTAACCCCTGTCGGACTCTACGTCGATGCCTGAAGCCTCAATCTGAAGACTCCCCCTGACCGCTACCTGCCTGGTAAGCTGTTCCTGACTCTAGAGGACACCTCTGCACCTGAGCCTTGGGGAGTTTGACCAATGGTGTCCCTACGTTCCCCAATCAGAGCTTACCTGGGAAGATGTGGGTTTTCTTCAGCCTCATGGCCCGAGCCTGCAGCCTTTCTCCAAATTTGATCTCCCCCATTGATTTGCATTGGGTGCCCATTGCTGAGTTGGCACTCTGAACAAGGCCGCCCCTGTGCTGTTGAGGGTGTAAGTTTGGTGCTGCCTTGTGGTCCCCCGGGCTTACCTTAACTCCAGGAGATTGACCCTTGACACCACTTTACTTACCTGAGAGCAGCACAACTTTGATAACCCCCTGTCTCTATTGGTTAACATTGGATGACCTACCCCAAATTTAACCTCTGCCCCCGGCTGCCCCTGTGCTGCTGGTACTAATTTGAACCTTGCCAGGTGTTGGCCTGAACCCTGAAGACTAGATCTGTAAATCATGTTCTTACCTTCAAAACTGAATTCTTTTTTTCCTCCCATAGGTTAATATCACTGAACTGAAAAATTGCACTGTGTCCACTTTCTAAAGTAAAAAGTATTTTTATGGAAAAACGTACTCACCTTTTAACGTACATCTTGGTCTTAAAATAAGTCTTGAGAGAAGCTTATTTTTATCAAATTGGTGTGGATCTCCTTTTTGAGTCGTGTGCCATTTATTAGTCATGGTGTGTATGACAAATGTCTTACGCTCCTCTGTGTTAGGCCTAAGGCTGCTCGACCACACTACCACAAATAAAGCTCTTTGGGTGTGCATTAAGCCTCGTACACATCTGGGGGGATCTCTGGACTCCTTAAACTATATATCCAGCTATTGGTATATGGCCTAAAGAGCCAGCTCCGAACAGTTACGAACGTCCAGAACCCCTTTCAGAGGGCCACGAGGCAAGCCGAAGCTACTGGGCAGAACCGTGGGGGTCGAGGCCTTTTAATCCTGATGTCCTGGGGCCTAACATATTAGGGATTCTGAGCAAATGGGCCAAGTACCCCTTAGCACTTGACTCTCAGTAGTGGCATGGGTCGAGTAGTCCAAGGCCTCTCAGGGGATGTAGATGCAAAGGGGTGAACATAGGCACGCATCTCAAAATACATTTAATAGCAGCAATAAATGATTGCCTAGTCTACTTGCTATTATGAAAAATAGTAGTATTCATATACAGCCACAAAGTAAAATACGACATTTATAAACAATACACACAGTCCCCTGAGGTCAGGGCACCAAGGTTCCGCAGACAGGTCCCTAAGCCCCATTTCTCACACACTAATGGGAGTGGTTATTCCATATTCACTATAGGAGATAGTCATATTAAACAACATTAGCAGGGTGGGCGTGGCTTGCCTAGGGCCGATGGCGGACTCCTGAGTCCAGAGCTCCGCACCGGCTGCCTAATTATCCTGTCACCCGGACCGATTAGGAGAGTGCGGTGGCGCTTCACAGCCGCCTGAGCGTCTGGAGACCCGACGGACCGAGGGGGAATTGACTGTGGCGGTCCTGGCATTGTAAGGAGACACACTCCGGCGCCGACCCCGAGGGGAGGAGTCAAGGAGGCTGAAGGACTGTGGCGGCCATCCGGTTACATGATGCCCTGGCCATGGGGAACTGCATGAGCCGTGGGCCTCTTTGCTGCGCGTGCCTTCCTGTTGTATGGCCTTGGGGGACACGTACAGAGCACGGATACTGAAGCCCCTGAAACGGACTTGCCACTGACGTGAGCATTCAGCGTGCATCGGGGTGCTGGGACCTGCGACACTGCGAAGCACGACCAGGCTCTCAATCATTGCAGGTTGGCTCCTGCTGTACAACTCTCCTGCAACGATCAGGGCCCTGACTGGAATCACAGAGCAGGTACAGCAGCGCGCCCCCCCTTTACTAGGCAGTGGAGGGTCCTGGAGGCCAACTAGACAGCTGGGCTTGATATTGCGCACCACGGCCGAACCGTCATTTTGAGAGCGGGCATAGGGGCTAGGTCGGTGCTGCTTTGCGGCTGTGGCCCGAATTATAACATTGAACAGCTGGCAACGATTGGTGTGAGGAACTGGTTAATGGCTGCTCCACCACCTGGTTTGGAGGGCTGATAAGCTACATTGCTGACTGGAGGCGCTGTGGATTACTCGTAGGGGGAGAAGAGCCTGAAGCATCTTCATACAGCGCAGGCGACCCCCCGGAGTTGGTGGTCGCCTCTGGTTGTGCCCTGGCCGGACGAGGTGATTAGAGGGACCCTGAGGCCCACCTGTGCACGTCCCTGGGAGTCGGAAGGGTTCTGTTACCGTGGACTGGACTGCAAACATGGGCAAGCCGAAAACTAAAGCGGCAGGGACTGCGCCGGATCCTGAGGACAGCGCAAATGAGCACTCGCAGTCGGGCCCGGGAGACCCAATTCAGCAGCAGCTGAAGCAGATATTGGACGCCATCACTGACACCAAAGCCACCCTCCATCAGGATATAAGTACGGTGGCGGTGGGCCTGGGACTCTTACGCGATGAGCACAAGAAACTGGTGGAGAGGGTCAAGGGCAACGAAACCTCTTTGGCGGAATTGCGGCCAGCGCAAAAGGTGATGGAGAGGCAAGTGCATGCTCTCACTGAAAGAGTTGGTATGCTGGAACGTAGGGCCGAAGATGCAGAGGGCAGCAATTGGCGGAACAATGTCCTAGTGATAGGGCTGCCGGAAGGAATTGAAGGGGCCGACATGGTGTCCTACCTAGAAGGTTGGCTCAGAACAGTAGTGGCCCCTGAGGGGCTGAACACACTTTACACACTGGAGCAAGCCCATAGAGTGCCTGCCAGACCCCTGGCTCCGGGAAGGCCCCCGAGAACGATAGTGGCCCGCCTGCTCCATTTTCGTGACAGGGACATATTACTGCAAAGAGCGAGGGCGAATGGTTCCTTCCTCCTGGACAATAGCAAGGTCACCCTATTCCCGGATTACACCTTGGAGGTGCAGCGGAGGCGAACGTCCTATCTATAGGTCAAGAAAGCCCTAAGAGAAGAAGGGCTTCAATACTCCCTCATGTTCCCGGCCAAATTACGCATAGCCCTTGATAATACCACTCACTACTTTCATACTCCCTCTGAGGTATGGGACTGGCTGGAAGCCTACAAAGGGGGATTGACATCAGCTGCGGCTCATGAGGAGTCGAAACAGCGGAACAAGTCATCAGGGGCACGTGGCTCAAGACAACTACGGAGGAGAGCTCGGATGAAACCCAGGACAACGCAAGCGTCAAGAGAGCGGGCAGCAGCGCTGCGAGCCGTGGTGTCCCTATCACAGACCAGGAGTCCCAATCAGACAGATGATGGCGCAGGTACTGCCAGAGACTCAGACGACAATGACTCGGACACGTCGAATAGGAGCAGTACAAAACCCCCGGTGGTAACTCCTCAAAGCATAGATGATATTGAGTGAGCAGGTGATGATGTTTGTGACTATCTAATAGCTCAGGTTATAATGGTTTTTTTCCTCCTATGGTCCCAGCGATGTTTGTGTCATGTTGCAGCTGGTGCAATGCAAACTGGCCTTTGAGTCCTGGATCGGCCGCGTCCACCACATCCTCTGAACTAGTCGGAGGTTTCCTATAGTATTAGTTCCATAATAGTTTGGATGGGAGCTTGTTCCACAGTTACTGTCCTTGGGATGGGGAGTTGGGGTGTTGGGATTGTTTCGTGGGGGTTCAGACGTGGCACTATTAGCATTTGCACCATTGGAGGGGTACAGATGACATCATGGGCTCGCACCTGGATTTAAAATGCATATCATGGAATGTCAGGGGTCTACATACGATGAATCGCCGATATAAAGTACACTCTTATTTGGTGTGCAGGGGGATCCAAGTGGCCTTCCTCCAGAAAACTCACATCACGGGGCACGAGGGCAAGGCGCTGCAGCGTAGATGGAGAGGCCAGGTGTACCACACAGGTTATTCTGCTTTTGTGTGTGGAGTTTTAATTTGGGTTAGAGCAGGGATCCCCTTTCAGCCGGTGCAACAGATTACAGACCCAGAGGGCAGGTATGTGATGGCGCTGGGTAGCCTTAATGGTAGGGAGGTGGCGCTGGGCAGTGTATACGCGCCAAATGTGGACCAAACAACTTTTTTTGCCCAACTGTCTGGGAAACTGGCGCCGTTATTTGACAGGTGATGTGATCATTGGCGGAGATTTTAATGCAGTCACCGATGTCCTTTTGGATAGATCCCATCCACCTCTTCCGACGGCCACTACACATAAAATAGCTGGAGTCAGGAGGGATTGGCAGGCACACTGTGGGTTGGTGGATACCTGGAGGGCACAGCACCCAGCAGACCGAGATTATTCTTACTTCTCGGCGCTCCACGAACTGCATGTTTGGCTGGATGCTATACTCTGCTCCCCAGAATTGCACACCGAAGTCACACACAGCGAATACCTCGCCAGGACAATCTCAGATCATAACCCCCTACTGATTAGGGTTCAGTGGACTCAGGTCCGCTCCGTGATTCCAAATTGGCGTCTAAATCCCGAGCTCCTATAGGATCCTGTTTTCCGGGACGCGGAGAAAACTGGGGTGATGCAGTATTTCCTTGAGAACGAGGGCACGGCGTCCTCAACTGCCATTGAATGGGACGCCTTCAAGGTAGTGGTGAGGGGCCTGTGCATATCCAATGTGGCTGGGGTTCGGAAAACTCTGCCCCAAGATTTAGAGGACGCCGAGCGGCATCTCCAGGACCAGGAATGGGCTCGGCCCGAGCAACCTCATAGGGACAAAGACCTGCTGGAAGCGATAGAAGCAGTGGCACTGGAAACTGAGAGACTACAGTGCTATGATTACAAAAAATACCTTGCATGTGCTCATGTCGAGAAAGACAAATCTAGCACCTTATTGGCTTGGTTAGCCAACCCTGAGAGGTGGGGATCCTCGATACTGGAACTGTCTAGCCTGGCGGGAGGCCTTCATCGCATGCAGCAGGGAATCAATGAGCAATTCCTAGCATACTATGCGGAGCTTTATCAGAGTAAGCTGCGGCTCGATGAAACCATCCTTAGGGGGTTTCTGGAGGGGGCTGTTCTCCCAGAGCTTGATAGAATGGAGGCTGAACAGTCAGGACAGGATATCACCCTAGCGGAGGTCAGAGGGGCGATTAAATGCATGGCTCGCAAGAAAACGCCTGAAACGGACGGTCTACTGATCGAGTTCTATCCAACCTACATAGATATGCTGGTGCCCAAATTAGTAATCCTCTATAACGAGGCTAAAAGGATGGGGTATCTGCCGGAAACTACCAGAGAGGCACTCATAGTCCCGTTGTTGAAACCAGGGAAGATGCCCTCTGACAGAACCACATATCGGCCTCTGTCTATGCTTACCACTGACTACAAGATCTTGAGCCGAATACTAGCGACCCGTCTACTCCCCTACATTACCCCATTGGTTCATGAGAACCAGGCTGGATTCATTCCAAAAAGACATACAGCGATTAATGTGCGCAGACTGCTTCGCTTCTTGAAAGCTGACACTTATATGAGATCAACTGCCGCAATATTTTTAGTGGACATCAAAAAGGTTTTTGATAGCCTGGAATGGCCCTATCTATTTCAGGTTATGGGCACTTTCGGATTAGGGGACGGCTTTGTCACTTGGACAGCATTGTTATATAGATCGTCCACGGCGTGAGTAAAAACTCGGGGATTGATTTCAGATAGCTGCGCGGTAGGCCGGGGTACAAGGCAGGGATGCCCGTTGTCCCCGCTCTTGTTTGGCTTGGCCGTCGAGCCATTAGCAGCGCAAGCCAGGACGGTACGTAGGTATGAGGGCCTTCAGGTGCACGGGAGTATCCAATATATCGCACTCTATGTAGACGATCTGCTCATGTTTCTGGCAGACACCGGGGATGCTCTTCTTGGGGCGAAGCGTCTGCTGGCGGACCTTGAATTAGTGGCGGGTCTCAGGGTAAACTGGGGGAAGTCGTGTTTCTTTCCCACTGCCCCGCGGGACGAGGGTCCTCTGATTACTAACGGGGTGCATTGGGAGTATAACTGTGTGACTTACTTAGGGACTCGTATTTACCACACGCAGGCATATCTATTAGAGGATAATGTGGGCAGAGCCATAAGGGGGCTACAGGGATGTATGGCATTCTGGAAAATGCTTCCGCTGTCCGTAGCCGGGCGAGTATCTCTGCTTAAGATGGTGGCACTGCCTATACTTCTATATTATTTTAGGACCCTCCCCATCTGGATTCCAGCGACAATTTTTAAACGATTGCAGTCAACGATCACAGGCTTTCTTTGTCACGCTGGCAGGCGACGGGTGGCCCTGAAAAACCTATTACGCCCAAGAGGGGAGGGTGGTTTAGCAGTACTGGACTTCGAGTCCTATTACCTTGCGGCCCAACTTCAATGGTTTATCCAGGAGGTTATGTTAAAGTTCCGGGGAGTGTGTGACGAGAAGGCGGAAGAGTGCCACAACGGATATTGTCTTGTATCATTTTACAGCGACCGGTGTCCCTCGGGCCACTCTCCACGGAAGTCAAAACTTATAGATTGAGCTGGAATAGAAGACAACAGAGGGTGCAGATTGCATGCCCCTATGCTCCTGAAATTCCTATCAGCGTGTGCACTATACTCCCCCATGGGGGTAATTGGTCGGCGATTCACCAGTGGACTGACTTGGGCCTGACTGCGATAGGGGATCTACATGAGGAGAATGTTCTCCTACCCTTTGAGACTCTGAGGGACCGCTATGACCTGCCCCGTGGGGATTACTTGATCCACTCGGCCCTAGTGGCGGAAATTCAAAAACATTGGGGGGAAGGACTATCCGAGCCAAAGGCCTCCATGATCTGTCAATATGTAGTGTTAGCGGCGGGCAAAATTAAGGCGGTTTCGTGCGTATACCGACGAATGACACATGAGAGGCTTGCCCCCCCAGTAGCATTGAAACAGAAGTGGGAGGAGGACTTGGGTAGTGAGATCTCGGAGAAAGTGTGGGCAGAAGTGGTTAAGCGTCCCTGGAAATGTAATAGGAATGCTCTCTTCCAACTGGTCCAATTTTTCATACTCCATAGAGCATACCTAACCCCGGCAAAAATTAACAAATATTTTAATGTGGCCACGGCGCTGTGTCCGAGATGTGGCAAGGAAGGGGACAATTTCAGACATATAATCTGGGATTGTCCCAATATATCGACGTATTGTGAGGAGGTACTGGATCTGCTCGGCGATATAACTGAGAGACGCATTGACCTGGAGCTGGGCCCTTGTGTCCTTCACTGGTTCCCTCATACATCCAAAAATAAGATCACTAGCAAGTTCCTAGATCTAGGGCTGGTACTAGCTAAAAGGGAGATTATGGTACATTGGAAGGCTAAAGGAGGCCCGCGTTATCAAAGATGGAGGAATGTATTTCTTAGATGGACTGAATGTGAGGTACTGCAAGATTGCAAACAGCAAGCCGAGCGAATAATGAAAAGGCACTAGATACTGCAAGGGATTGGGAAGCGCTCACATTATTGTTGAAAACATCAGAATCAGACTAGGATGGGGACTCTGCAGTGAATGAACTGAATGACCCGAGTATCCCTGCTTGATGTCAGCTGGGGTGTCATAGATGTGAGGGAGCCAGGGCGATACCTGTAATTGATCTTGGACTTACTAAAGACCCTACTGATATCCATAGAAATGTAAAAGCATGTTGTAACTGATTGTCTTGCTGTATCCAGTTACTACTTCCATTCGATTTTCATACAAAATGCCATGTCAGGTGGTGAGAGGGGAGAGGAAGGGGGGAGTCTGGGGGTTGGAGAGGGAGGGGATTTTGGGTTAGTTTTATTAAGTATTTGTCATTTGTAAGCTGCTGACTGGAACTTTATTGCATTGGCACGACTATGATGGTCCTGCACTAATGTCGGAGCTGCTTTGTGTTCTTCTGGATTATCGACTTGCATTGAACTTAATTGCAGCAGACTAGAACTATATGTTAGGATAGAAATGGGGACCTCTCTGGATACCAGATTGATGATGTGGGAACATGATATCCTGTGTATGGTGAACGATTCCTTTGTTAAAATGAATATACAAATTGTTGGACTTGGCCCTTCTGGCAGGTTCACCCCTGAACTTTTTGCTTTTTATTGGTGACTTGGTTTTCCCCCTCACCCTGAACCCAGAACAAAGGGATTTGGTGTATAAAAGAGGGGCTGTGACCCCATGAAAATGTTCTGCTTTGGATCCTGACAGGGGGGGCTTGCTGCTGGTGGGGCCCAGGAGGGACCGCCATGGGGGCTACCTCCCTGCTGGAGGGCCCTGTGTGCTGGCCCCTGGGCCCTGCCTTGCCCCCCTGGACGCCTTCAGGACCTTTTGGACCTTTTTGCTGGTCCTTTGTCTCTGCTCAGGCTTGGTGCAGCCTGCTAGCGCCCTGGGAGCGCTACATCGCTTTATTTTGCCCCATAGGAGCGCTGGAGCTCCGAAGCGAGGCGCTGCCGTCTGTTTGGAGGGAATCCCCATCGTAGGGATTCCCCCCGTGATGCTCCCGAGAGCGGGTGCCCACCCCGCATTCTGATTATGCCTAGCGGGAGCCCACCCCGCTTATATTGTGCCTTTGGTGCGGGTGCCCACCACGCTTATGTCTTCAATTTACGGGTGCCACCCCGCTTCTGTGGTTTAAATTTGCGGGTGCCCACCCTGTATGTTCCGACATCGTGCAATCACCGCCGTGGCCGCTTAGGCAGGAAGTCAGGCAGAGATTGCCTGGGACATGGTAGGGGCCTCCCTGGAGTCCGGAAGCCCCGCCCGCCGAAGAAAGGACGGCCCGGAAGACGGTGAAGCATGGCAGGGCGCCCATGAGTGGAGAGAGCCCCGCGCATGTTCCTGAAGCCCCGGGTCCCAGGAGGGGGCCCGGGCGAAGCGAAGGAAGCCGAGACCGGAGGAAAGGAAACCGCCCCCAGAGCCGGTGAGTGAGGGCTCAAGGGAGCGGGGGAGATCCGGTCGGGGCCTCAGAAGAAGCCGGTGAGTGGGGCTGCCCCCGGTCGCCTCATACTGGCTGCACGCGGGATGGGGACAGAGTGTTTTGGTCCCAGGAGGAGCCCGGTGAACGGGGCTCCTCCGTCACCCTCGGCGCCAGTGTCCATTCTTGGTCATGCGCGGACCCGCCGTTGCGGGCCGCTCCAACACGGGGGCATGTTGTTCAAAGCGCCAGGGCGCTCCAATGCGGGGCACAGGTGGTTCCCGAGCCTGCGAGGCTCCAACGTGGGGGACTGATTTGTTTTAGAGCGCTCCTGCGCTCCAACGACGGAGGCACATTGTCCTAGAGCCTAGAAGGCTCCAACGGAGGGCGCATGTATGTCGTTTTAGAGCCCCAGATGGCTTCAACACTTGGGCATAATAATTTCAGGAGCCAGTGTGCTCCAGGGGGACATGTCGTTTTAGAGCCTAGGTGGCTCCAACGTTTGGACAGTATTTCAAGAGCCTAGAGGGCTCCAAGGATTGGCGCAGGTTGTTCAGTGTGTTCTAAAGGGCTAATGAGAGCCTCCCTACGCCTATTTGCCTCCCCCAGCTGCGCAGCACTTAGTGCCAGCTGCAGCGTGTAGGCCCTGTGCTTGTCCCCAGCTGCCCAGCAAGTAGTGGGCAGCTGCTACGTTTAGGTTCTGGCGCAACCTGGACTCTGATGTGATTTTGGTGCTAGGAAATGTACGGTGTAGTATGTTTTGCACACCATGTCTTCATGCTTTTGGTGCTAGGAAATGTACTGTATATAGCATGTTTTGCGCACCCTGTGTCTTATACCTCTAAATGTGGTTAGTTCTGCCTAGGAGGCTGTTTTACCTGCTTAGGTTGATGGTAGGGAGAAGGTACTTCCCTGTGCGATGTGCGCCCCTAGTATAGTTATACTTAGGTGGTTAGGTCTAATGCGTTAGACCAATGAGAATTGCATAATGTGATTTATGCCCCTGTGATAGATGCAGGATAGGTTTTATACCTGATGCTAGTGTGATGACGCTGAGGTCATTATTGCGCCAGTAGTTACTGGTTGTGCTCTACAGTTACTTTGTGTTATTTTCTACATTTACTATTGGTGATTTGTGCTAAATTCTAAAAGTGCTAATTCCTGACAGTGGTCCATGTGGCCCTGTCCCCTGTATATATAATCCCTTGTAAATTCTGCCCGTGCCTGTTGGCACATTGTAAAGTGTGTGTTTTTATCTAATGTGTTTGGTATAATACAAAGGCTATTTTTATATAATACCTTGTGTGGAGTTTCCTTTGTGGTGGGCCTTGGGTGTTGTTGCTGGGTGCGCGCGCAAACGCTTTACACATTGCCTCAGAGATAAGCCTGACTGCTCGTGCCAAGCTACCAAGGGGGTGAGCAGGGGTTATCTTTGGCGTGTACCTTCCTTGCCCTGACTAGAGTGGTGGTTTCTGCCTGGCTTTGGCGCAAGCCCTAGCCAACCAGAAATCCCATTTCTAACATTGGTGATCAGCGGTGGGATTTGGACTTGCGTTTGCGCTGTACCGCAGCGGCAACTGGCCGCACCACAAAACTCTGCATTTAGATAATCACATGGTATAGGGATTATTGTTTTAAGTTTGTTCTTGAAATGTCATTTCTGTGGAAATGTGTTTCTTGTGCACTGTGAGTTAGGTGTCCCTAGCTCGGGAGGGTAGATCATCCCCCTAAGTGCATTCTGTTTTCTGGATTCACCAGAGGGTGGGATCCAGTGGTGGCAGCAGATGTGTGTCCAGTGCATGTATTCCCATTTCCAGTTCCAGGGGTAGTGGTACCTGTGTCATGTGGTGGTCAGGTTGAGAAATCAGGGGCGGTAGAAACTGTCTTACCAGTCTTGGGAGGGGTTGGGGATGAATGTGTAATGCGCTGGATGAATGTGAATGTCCCATTCCCAGTTCCCAGAGTAATAGTACCTGTGTCACGTGGTGGTCAGGTTGAGAAATCAGGGGCAGTAGAAACTGTCTTACTAGTCTGGGGGGTGTGTGTATGTGGATGAATGGTGTGAGTTCTCTGAAATAAGGAGCTTGCTGGTTGATTGGGTGTGAGTTCTCTGGGATAGGGAACTTGCATTGGGGAGTGATTCCAAAAGTAGTGGCTGAGGTGTCTTCCAGCCCAGCGTGGTGGAAGAGGTTCAGAGTAGCCCAGCTAGGTCTCGGTGTAGGGGCTCACGTCCTGTCTCTGCGGAGAAGGAGTGGGTGGGACTGCGTGTCTCCAGGTGCCCGAAACCCAGTGTCAGGGACTGGATGGTTTCTTTAGGGAACATCAGGTCGGGGCCTAGGCTGTACCAATAGGTCATTTGAGGAGGATCTCCCAGTGTTTAGAGGACGTGGAGCGTCGGTAATCAGAGCTCCAGTAGTCCTGGTGTCTGGCGGTACCGCTCCAGTTGGGAGGGTGCGGAAGTCCAGAGGGAGGTGTGAGAGGGGGAGGGATTCCCCAGTGGGAACCAGTAGGTCAGGGACCAGCCGGGAGGGCTGTGTCGCCACTTAGTGACCGTGGTGTCGCCACTTCTGTCCTGGGGGGTCTGCACGCACTGTCAGATGGACAGGAGGTAGTGAGATCAGCGCCAGGCAGACTGTCACACGACCAATTAGTTATGTGTCACCCTCGTTAAGTCCTGGTTCGCCAGGCATCTGACCAAAGGGTACGTCCCTCGGTTGGGGAGCCAGTAGTCGGTGTTTCCGGATCTGGACGTAAGGGCGGCTGTAGTCCTGAGGGCAGGTGGGGCTCATCTTAAGTGAAGAGACCCTGCTCTACAGTGGAAGGGGGTGCAGAGGGAGGGGGTCCTCTCCTCTGACCCCTTGGATCCCAGGTGGTAGACCAGTTGGTGGAGAGAGGTCCTGAACTGGTGGGCGAGTTGTGTTCTGGTGGGTGCTTCCCTGGGAGGGTGCGGAACCCCAGAAGTAGAGGTAGGGTGGGGCATTCTTGCCCGTGACCTCTGGTCAGCCTGAGGGTGCGGACCCTAGGTTGAAGGATCAGTGGTAGTTGGGAACTCCACTGAGAGGGAGAGTGGAGAATGGCTTTTATGCCAGGGGTTACTACCCCCCACTCTGGGTTTGGCAAGGACCAGTGGTATCTGGGTGGCCTAGGGCCTGGTCCTGGCCGTGGACAACTAGGTAGTACCAGTGGGGTAGCCTAGTTGGGCCTGAGTTCTTTTCGGTTGTTTTTTTTTCAGATGGAACCATGTTGATTGAGAATGGCGTAGAACCGGAGAGTGTCCCTGCAGTGCGGGCCTGCGTCCGTGTTCTATCGCCCCAAGCAGGGAAGTCCATCACGGTGGTGATTGGTCTGCCCTGCGTTTTGGCTGGAAGGGGGTTGTGTTGGACTTGGCCCTTCTGGCAGGTTCACCCCTGAACTTTTTGCTTTTTATTGGTGACTTGGTGTGGTGATTTTTGGTTTCTGCTCACTTTCCCTGTGTCCCAGGGTAAAGTGCGTGCGCGCTCTGAGTGCATGTGGTGAGATAGGCCTGCCCTCCCATAGGAATGCATGGGGAATGTAAGTGTCCCTAGTAGTTCCTGATGCGTGGGGTGTGCAGGCCCGAGTTTGGTATGTGCGGACTCGTATGATTAAATGCTGCGCGATGATGTGTGCGTCGTGCATGTACCTAGTATGGAAGTGCCACTTCTAGAAGTGGGCACTTCGGTGTGCAGTGTAAAATGTGTGCCTTGTCGCATGATTGGCTGGTTGAGGTCATGTGACGGGCTAGGGCTTCCCCAGAGTCAGGATGAGTCACCCAGTGGTGAATGGGGAGATCAGCAGCTAGATGGGTGGGAGGAGTACACCTGGGTCCTGAATAGGGCAGGGTTTTCCCCACACAATGCTGGCTCCGCCCCCTTTGGTGCGACTAACGACCCTAGCCCTGCCAGTGAATAGAGTGAGGGGCTGAGCACATCAAGGGTGCTCCCCAACCAGCTGCGACTGGTTTTCCCCCTCACCCTGAACCCAGAAAAAAGGGATTTGGTGTATAAAAGAGGGGCTGTGACCCCATGAAAATGTTCTGCTTTGGATCCTGACGGGGGGGGGCTTGCTGCTGGTGGGGCCCAGGAGGGACCGCCATGGGGGCTACCTCCCTGCTGGAGGGCCCTGTGTGCTGGCCCCTGGGCCCTGCTTTGCCCCCCTGGACGCCTTCAGGACCTTTTGGACCTTTTTGCTGGTCCTTTGTCTCTGCTCAGGCTTGGTGCAGCCTGCTAGCGCCCTGGGAGCGCTACGTCGCTTTATTTTGCCCCATAGGAGCGCTGGAGCTCCGAAGCGAGGCGCTGCCGTCTGTTTGGAGGGAATCCCCATCGTAGGGATTCCCCCCGTGATGCTGCCGAGAGCGGGTGCCCACCCCGCATTCTGATTATGCCTAGCGGGAGCCCACCCCGCTTATATTGTGCCTTTGGTGCGGGTGCCCACCCCGCTTATGTCTTCAATTTACGGGTGCCACCCCGCTTCTGTGGTTTAAATTTGCGGGTGCCCACCCCGTATGTTCCGACATCGTGCAATCACCTCCGCGGCCGCTTAGGCAGGAAGTCAGGCAGAGATTGCCAGGGACATGGGCGGGGCCTCCCTGGAGTCCGGAAGCCCCGCCCGCCGAAGAAAGGACGGCCCGGAAGACGGTGAATCATGGCAGGGCTCCCATGAGTGGAGAGAGCCCAGCGCATGTTCCTGAAGCCCCAGGTCCCAGGAGGGGGCCCGGGCGAAGCGAAGGAAGCCGAGACCGGAGGAAAGGAAACCGCCCCCAGAGCCGGTGAGTGAGGGCTTAAGGGGGCGGGGGAGATCCGGTCGGGGCCTCAGAAGAAGCCGGTGAGTGGGGCTGCCCCCGGTCGCCTCATACTGGCTGCACACGGGATGGGGACAGAGTGTTTTGGTCCCAGGAGGAGCCCGGTGAACGGGGCTCCTCCGTCACCCTCGGTGCCAGTGTCCATTCTTGGTCATGCGGGGACCCGCCGTTGCGGGCCGCTCCAACACGGGGGCATGTTGTTCAAAGCGCCAGGGCGCTCCAATGCGGGGCACAGGTGGTTCCCGAGCCTGCGAGGCTCCAACGTGGGGGACTGATTTGTTTTAGAGCGCTCCTGCGCTCCAACGACGGGGGCACATTGTCCTAGAGCCTAGAAGGCTCCAACGGAGGGCGCATGTATGTCGTTTTAGAGCCCCAGATGGCTCCAACGCTGGGGCATAATAATTTCAGGAGCCAGTGTGCTCCAGGGAAAAATGTCGTTTTAGAGCCTAGGTGGCTCCAACGTTTGGACAGTATTTCAAGAGCCTAGAGGGCTCCAAGGATTGGCGCAGGTTGTTCAGTGTGTTCTAAAGGGCTAATGAGAGCCCCCCTACGCCTATTTGCCTCCCCCAGCTGCGCAGCACTTAGTGCCAGCTGCAGCGTGTAAGCCCTGTGCTTGTCCCCAGCTGCCCAGCAAGTAGTGGACAGCTGCTACGTTAAGTTCTGGCGCAACCTGGACTCTGATGTGATTTTGGTGCTAGGAAATGTACGGTGTAGTATGTTTTGCACACCATGTCTTCATGCTTTTGGTGCTAGGAAATGTACTGTATATAGCATGTTTTGCGCACCCTGTGTCTTATACCTCTAAATGTGGTTAGTTCTGCCTAGGAGGCTGTTTTACCTGCTTAGGTTGATGGTAGGGAGAAGGTACTTCCCTGTGCTATGTGCGCCCCTAGTATAGTTATACTTAGGTGGTTTGGTCTAATGCGTTAGACCAATGAGAATTGCATAATGTGATTTATGCCCCTGTGATAGATGCAGGATAGGTTTTATACCTGATGCTAGTGTGATGACGCTGAGGTCATTATTGCGCCAGTAGTTACTGGTTGTGCTCTACAGTTACTTTGTGTTATTTTCTACATTTACTATTGGTGATTTGTGCTAAGTTCTAAAAGTGCTAATTCCTGACAGTGGTCCATGTGGCCCTGTCCCCTGTATATATAATCCCTTGTAAATTCTGCCCGTGCCTGTTGGCACATTGTAAAGTGTGTGTTTTTATCTAATGTGTTTGGTATAATACAAAGGCTATTTTTATATAATACCTTGTGTGGAGTTTCCTTTGTGGTGGGCCTTGGGTGTTGTTGCTGGGTGCGCGCGCAAACGCTTTACACATTGCCTCAGAGATAAGCCTGACTGCTCGTGCCAAGCTACCAAGGGGGTGAGCAGGGGTTATCTTTGGCGTGTACCTTCCTTGCCCTGACTAGAGTGGTGGTTTCTGCCTGGCTTTGGCGCAAGCCCTAGCCAACCAGAAATCCCATTTCTAACACAAATGTTTAAAAAAAAAAAATTAAACAACATTAGCAGTTTGAGTGTCAATCCGACTGTTCCAATGTCAAAAGTGTTCCATCGCTTTCCGCTATGTGGCAGAACATGTATGCCCGGGGCCTCCATCCTAGCAATCAGTCTTATCTGCTTCTGCAGAGGTAGCATTTCACTCTCGGATGTCAGAAAGGGATGCAGCGGCTGTTGACGGTGAGTAGCACTCGTAGCTTCGGCAGAGGCATTGGCTGGGGGTCTAAGGCGTTTCCTCCGGTGAGACGGTATGTTCCTCTTTTCCTTCTCACAGATGGGGAAGAGATTGCTCAGGATACAGTCCTCAGGCAGGGCTCGGGTATGCACAGGTAATCATGATATCCTCTCCTTTCAATGACGGTGGATTCAGACAGCTCTCCTTGTTCTTCCTGGTTGCCCCCTCTGGCATATGGGGTGAACGACCTTGCTTTGCACATGGACAATAGCAAAATCAGCACAGCAGTAATTTCTCGTCAAGGCAGCCCCTTCTGGCATGCGAAATTGCTGACTTCACTCAGCACGCGGGTTATGGCCCAATTGACAAGGTAGTCAGGCAAACTTTATTGAGGCCCCTCCTCTGGCAAACATGGTCACTGACTTTACTCTAGATTCAGGCAGCGGCCCTATGGTGCAACTAGGGCTAACTTCATGGCATCCCCTTTCACATATGGGTGACAACCCATTGGCTGCTGCAGCCAGCTACTCAAACCTCGCTACAGGGATCCACTCACCAGGGTACCCACAGGACTGTGGTCTGCCAAGTACTCTTCCTTGCAAGGAAAACTGGATTTGACAAGCAGGCACTGGTGCTCCAGGTGCGGGTGGTCTTGTATTTCCCTGGGAGATTTCCCCTCACTCAGCTGGGAGACTGACAGGCCTTAGCCCCCAGTCCCAGTCACTGGCAGAAGTTTTGCAGAGCTTATCTTCTTCACCCCTACTAGCTGCTTGACAATTTTGGGGGCCTTGAGCCCCCTTTCTTATCGTCCATTACCAGACACGAAATGTGATTTAGGACCTCAGTCTGAAGTTTTTGTTGAGGATCGGCTTCCTTTTTAAGTTCCCCAATCCTGCCTTTTTTGAGAAATCAGTATGTCACAGTAGGGGCAACTCCAAATCTGATAGCGCCACAACACAGGCAATGGGAGGGACTAGAGGTTTACATCTCGATGTCAGGATATAGTTATATTTATAACAATATGTTACCCCAGGGACCCAACCCTACTCTTTATGATTCTCTTATCAGCCCCATCTCCTTTCTGAGATGTACCAAAACCTCTTTCCTCTCAAGTTTTCCATACAACCACTTCAGTTACATTAGCAGTGTTGTATCCGACCCAAATAGCATTAGCAGCTTCCAAGCGCTTAACTAGAGACCCTAAATAAATAGTGCAAATTATATTTCAATGCAGTTCGCATTTTTTGTGCCAGTAAGTGGCGTTTACTAACCCAGAATCCAAAGTGACATTTATACTGTCCTATTTACCTGGGATGTCATGTCTTGGGCAGTACCTTTATTTTCCCCAAACTGCCCTTTTCTATATGTTTTAGAACTTTTGAAGACAGGGCGTCAGTAAATCTTTGATAGGCAGTTAGCAGTGCAGTTTATAGATTACAAATTATTGAAATAGGCTAAAAAGGATTTGCTAAGTTATTTACCACAGTTATAAAGCTTGGAACCAGGATGGCCAAAGGAAACAGGAGGTACTCTTTTTCTTTTACAAAGGACTTCATAAAGCTCCGAAGGATATGCTAACTCAAGTATCAAATAGATATAATGAATGTAGTGAATTAATAGCATTAGCATTGTGATGGATCACATATTGAAGAACATAAAGGTGTAGCATTTGGGATAAACCATGTCTTGATTCGGCCCCATGTCTTGATTTGAGCAAAATAGAAGTTTATCCCCAGAGCCCATACAGGTTGGAACAATACACCAACCATCATCAAAAGACGAAAAAGATATAGTAGGTCTAACATTCTGTCACAGGGGTTGAATTCCTCAGGCGCAGTACCCCCAATATTCCCACCTCCAGCCGCACCGATTCGGCGATTGTCAGCAGAAGCTCAGAGTGGCCAGACGAGGGGAAGAGTTTTAGGGAGGGTACTACAGAGAGGGAGACCTGGAACGAGACAGACTCTTATTCGATGACTGATATCACTCTGTGCTGAAGACCACCATCAATCATATCTATGTTGTGTACAAGTACATGAATTACTCTTAACCTTACCTGTGGATATGCATAGATTATTCAGAGTTCTTATGATGTTCTTCATTCACTGAGGTTAGTTCCAGATATCTTTAAATTACTAAAGTCTTTATACTGGTACTTCGCAGGGACCACTTAAGTGCAAGTTTCACAAACCACTCACAACAAATCACTGTTCTATAGTCACAAAGTGCCAAGTAGCAAATTTTGGTGGTTCTACAGTTCCATAAAGTACATACAAATTAGGTTCCTTGAAGTGCGATGAGCGCACATCATCGGAAACCTTGTGTTTATCCTTCGAGGTACACGAGTGCTATCAACAGGAGTTGACTGTAAAGAGGATTCATATCCTATCAAATAAGGAAACCACGTCTACCTGTCTCTGTACACTCGCTCGTACAGCGCAGCTGGGACCCAATGACATCCAGAAACCCGAAGCCGCAACACGCCAGATGGCAGGAGCAAGAATCGTCAATTACAAGCGACTGAATATGGGTGCGGCTGTCTTTTATAATAGTTGCCCAGCCCAAAATGGCGTATGTGTTTCTCCAACTTTCTGTAGACGTCTCACAAGATCTTGTTCTGGTCTTCTTGAAAGCAGCTGATCTGAAAGGGACAGCTGATGTACTAGAGAGAAACAAGAAAGTGCAAGATGGGCTTTTATAATAACCATAACTATGCCCTTATGATTAATACTTATGATTCCCAGTTACACATAATGACTGTAGTGAATCACTGGCAGTGGGGTAACACATATACACTTACAGTGTTCAGTGGAAGTGCAGCACTGAACAACAGGTACCCCAGTTACATATAAGTTGTTACAGATTTAGTCATTGTCACAGTTAACTCTAAACAGTATCTGCACTATACAACAGTCTGATTACTCTGGACAACAGTCTGATTACTTCAGTACGTTCAATGCAGAATGAAGACTGTGACACAATCTGTGTGGTAGTGGTGTTCTGATACATAATTTGTAAGGAGCTCTCCCAAGAAAATCAAGGATCTAGGGTCTTTCCTCACCTTATATTTGATGAAAAATTGCAGGACCATCAAAAGATTCATACTCATTTATCTGCTCATGATGACTGAGGAGCTACAGGAAAATTCATTGATTGACAGTGAATATATCTATTTACAACGAATGCACTACAACGCATTCCATTACAACGTGGTCATTCAACAAGCGCATTGTTACAACGCAAACCATTACATCGCAAGTCGTTACAACGACTTGCTGTAGGGGGCGTGCTGGACTTAGGAATAGTATAATTTATTACTCCCACTCCAGTTTGTGCAACAGCAGGGAAGGTGTTGGATTATAAATCCAACACCTTCTGCCCCCTACAGCAAGTCGTTGTAATGACTTGCGATGTATTGGTTCGTGTTGTAACAATGTGGTTGTTGTAACAACCGCGTTGTAATAAAATACATTGTAGTGCATTCGTTGTAAACGATGTCTCCCATTGAAAGTATGTTAAGGTGTAAAGGATGGCTATACATCAGAAATTAAACATGAAGGAGGTAGAGCAGTTGATGGAACTAGGATTACATCATGGGCTATCATACATTGCACAGAAAAATTAATCATAAACTGGTTCCAATCTCACAAGGAGAAAATAAGTTTTTTTTTTTAAAGAAATTTTATTGTTTTCAAAACAAATACAACCACAGGACATGGAATCAGACCGTGTGTACAATTCTTTGGACAAATCACCAACCAGATTCATAATTTCTTCAAGTAGTCCCAAGTCGAACGCTTTGAGACAAACATTGCCGTCCCCCCTCCCTTCCACCCCCCCGGCCTTCCTAGCCATTCCAGTCAGAGGAGTCCTCATCTGAAAGAGGCGGTGGATCACATATGTTACCCCTATACTTGTTCCACGCTCCCCATACTCTGACCCACTTTCGAGGACATCCCCGCCGGATAAACACGGAGCGCTCAGCAAACATGGCCCTATCCATCTCTCTCTTCCATATTGATAGCAACGGTGTCTCCACCACTCCCCATTTTTGGGCTATGTTCCTTTTGGCCGTCATGTTCCCCAGCGTCGCCCAGCCCTGCGCCTGACGATTGAGATCAGTGGGCTCCCACACATTCAACAAACAGCGTCTGGGCTCAGGCACCAACGACACCCCGCACACCTGTGACATCGTTCGCATCACTCGCTTCCAGAATACCTGGAGAACAGGACAGTCCCAGATAGTGTGATAGAAGGTTCCCTCCTCCCCGCAACCCCGCAGGCAGAAGGGATGAGGCGCTCTGCCCAGTTTATGTAACAAGCATCTGGTGAAGTACGAACGATGTAGAATACGAAGTTGCACCAGCCGCAGCCTCGAGGGTATACCCGCCTCGCGTGGCGAGGCCAATGCCTCACGCCAGTCCGGGTCATCAAAATCACCGACCTCTCCGGCCCATCTCTCCCGCAAGAGCCCTATAGGGTCCGGCGAATTGTTGATCAGTTTGCGGTACGTGAAGGACGTCACCCTCTTTGGCATGTATTCGGTCAACAATCTGTCCTCCAGCGGGGATGCCTCCGGAACCTGCACGCCTGGGGATAACTGTGCCGTCAGGGCATGCTTCATCTGGAGGTATCGGAACCATTCTGAGGGAGCCAGCTCATATTGCTGTTGTAAGCGCGCGAATTGGACAACCTCCCCCTTGTGCCACACGTCGCCTATCACCGAGATTCCGATGGTGTCCCAAGCGTCGAAGCCATTGCTGTCTCTCAGACGTCCCAGCCGTTTGGTATCCCAGAGAGGTGTAAGCTGAGTCAGGACTCCCCGCCAACCCAACCTGGCCTGCGCCGCATGCCAGATAGACACAGTCTGTCTCAGAGGGCCGATCAGCTGCGGGGCCAGCCGGGCATCATATAGAGGGGTTAGCATACCCCTTTCACCCAATACATCCCTATCCGCCTTAAACGCTGGGTCCGACTGAGGCGCATGGAGCCACTGGTTGATCACCTTGAGCTGTGCCGCCCAATAATAGAGCTGGATATCCGGGAGCGCAATTCCCCCATCGTACCACCCACGGACTAATTTTGCTTGTGCTATGCGTGCCGGTTTGTTGCCCCAGAGTAGGTTGGAGACCTGCGCTGCTACCGCTCGGAAGTAGGTCGGCGGCACCGGATATGGAGTATTCTCCAGCACATAAAGAAACCGCGGCAGGGCCATCATTTTGAAGAGCGCCGCCCTCCCCACCAGGGTCAAGGGCAACGCTCCCCAGTGCTGCACATCACGCTTGAGGCGGTCCAGTTGAGGGCTCAAGTTGTGCCTGAAAAATTCCAACTGATCCAATGTAACGTGCACCCCCAGGTATTTGAACGACCCCTCCACCACTTGTATCTGGCATCCCGCCGACAGTCGAGGACGGGGGCCCCGTAGCACCAGGAGGACTGACTTCGACCAGTTTATCGTATAGCCAGATGCCCGGCCGAATACCTCGCAGATGTTAAGCAATGTCAGGATGGAACGCCTAGGGGAAGACAAGTAAAGCAGTATGTCATCCGCGTAGAGGGAGACGCGGTCTTCCCAGTCCGCAGACCAGCAAAGGCCCCGCATCATGGGCTCCCACCGTATCCAAGTCGCAAGCGGCTCGAGCACTAGGGCGAAAAGCAGCAGCGAGAGAGGGCAGCCCTGACGCGTACCCCGCCCCAGGGGGAAATCCTCCAACATATGCCCGTTGGCCGCGACATGGGCCAGCGGCTTGGTGTAGAGGAGTCGGATCCAGGCACAGAACTTCGGCCCAAACCCCAGATGTGACAACACCGCGAAGAGAAAGGGCCATTCCACCATATCGAATGCCATGCGGGCATCAAGGGAGAGAATGACAGCCAGTTCCTGCAGTCATTCCACCCGGGTCAGCACACCATGCAAGCGCCTCAAATTGTGGGAGGTACTTCTCCCAGGCATAAAGCCCGACTGGTCCGGGTGCACTATGTCAGCCAAATGAGGCGTGAGTCGGAGGGCCAACAGTTTCGCAAGGATCTTGGCCTCTGCGTTGATCAGCGAAATGGGACGATAGGAGGCACATTGATCCGCCGGCTTACCCGGCTTCGGTATTACCACGATAGTGGCCGTTCGCTGGTCCGCGGGGAGCTCCCCCGCCTCCAGGCAGTGCGTGTACATATTCAGCAAGTGTGGGGCCAGCACCTCCGGCAGCCGTTGATACAGCTCAATCGGGATGCCGTTGGGACCAAGCGCCTTACCGGGCTGCAACGCGTTAATAGCCACCTGAAGCTCCTCTACCGTGAGCTCGGCCTCCAGGGTCTCTCTAGCCTCAGGGGAGAGCTTGGGCATCTGCAGGTCTCTGATATATGTCAATGCCATCTCCACCGACATGGAGGAATTGGAGGAGTACACTTCTCGAAAATGCATCGCCAGGGTGTGCACTATTTCTCGTGGGTAAACGTTTTCGACCCCTCGGCAGTGTCAAGCTGCGCAATCCACCGGGCTCCGCTGTCGCGTCTGTCCAGCCACGCCAGTAGCCTTTCGGTTTTATCGCCTACGTCGTAGACTATGTGCCTCGAGGCCTCTAGTCGCTGTCTGACACGCTCTGCTAGGTGCTCCTTGTGTTTCACCTGAGTCACTCGCAGGTCATGCGAGGTTTCACGGGAGGGGGTTTCGGCCTGGCGAGCCTCCGCAGTCAGGAGCGCAAGCTCCAGCGACTGCAACTCAGATGTCTGCATGCGCTTATAACCTGTGATGGTGGCCATTGCCTGGCCCCGCACCACCGTTTTGTGCGCCTCCCAAAGAATCGTGGGGGAGTCGACCGAAGCGGCGTTTTCGTGGAAGTAAAGTTTTGTCGCCTGTGTGATGGATTTACTAATCTGCGGCAGTCGTAGGTAGCTGGGGCGTATCGGATATACGCGGCGGCGCTTCAGGTGATAGCTATTGTATTGCAAGAGGATCGGGGAATGATCAGAGATGCCCCTGGGTCTGATGTCAATACTTTCAATATTGTGAAGGCAACCGGGGGAGCCCAGAAAGTGATCGATACGGGTTAGACTATCGTGTACCCCGGAGTGGTACGTGTAGGATCGCTTCCCCGGGTGATACAATCGCCAGAGATCTGTGAACCCGAGTGCCGCCGTGAAGCCCGCAAGGCGGGTCGTTCCCCCGCCCCTCGCTCAAGGCGGAGACCGGTCAGTGTGGTCATTCATCACTGCATTAAAGTCACCCCCAATTAACACCTCTCCCTCTGGTAGCGTGAGTAGAAATTCACTAAGCGCCGGGAGCGCCTCAGCATGTAACCCGGGTGGGATATAGACCGACACTATGTTGTAGGGCCGCCCTTCCCATTGAAGGTGAGCGGCGGCGAAACGCCCAGCTCCGTCAGTGTTTACACTAAGCATGATTAAGTGGGACTGTTTGCGCATCAATATGCCAACCCCCCGGGACCCAGAGGTGAAATCAGAATGCACCACCATCTTATATCCCCATCTGTCCAGCGCTCTAGTAGTAGTGCCAGTGAGGTGGGTCTCTTGAAGTAAGACCAGTGCCGGGGCACACCGTTTGATACTGTGCAGGACCAGGCCCCGTTTGATTTTATCTCCCAATCCCCGAACATTCCATGTGAGTAGAGAGAGGGGCCGCACCGGGGTCAAATTGGTGTCAGGGGAAACATCACTCAGCAAGCCTGACTTCACGGCGGTTGGGAGAAGTGACAAAGCATGATGCGGATAGCGCGCACTGCGACCCGGGTCGTGTATTGAGTATGTGCGTGGTGTAAGTCTGAGGTCCGTGTCCTATATAACCAAAATAGAAAAACAAAACCATAAAACGTTCCCCAACCCCCCACCCCCCTCCCTGCCTCCCTGCCATACGGACTCAGGACTGCCCGCCACCCCAACTCAGCAGAGTGCTCAATCCCTGTAACCCCAACCAGTACTTGCGCTTTAAGGAGCGTGGAGTCCGAGGGAGACCAGGACATCCCCTATCCCCAGGTCCCATCGTTCATGTCCCAAAACAGCTGATATGAGGCCAGCACATCATCCGCAGTCCCCGGAGGTCAGTCTCGAACTACATTTCGGGGATAATACAAGCCACGATGTCATCCGGTAGGTTCCTTCTCGACCTCTTCCGTTCGCCGGTCGTGTCCAGTAGGATCTTCCGCACTCCCGGGGTGCCTTGTCCCCCGGTTGAAGCGCCCTGCGTTCCTAGCTTGGCGCCACCCCTCCAACCAGTCATGAGCCTCCTCTGGTGTGTTAAAGAAGAGAGTCTTGCCCTCCGCCACAACACGGAGCTGCGCCGGGAAGAGCATTGCATATGGAAGTTCTCGGGCCCTTAGCTTCTTCTTGGCCTCCACGAAGCTCCGTCGCTGCGCCGCCACCGCCGCCGTATAGTCTGGGAAGAAGGACACCGTGGAGTTCTGGAGACGGATGGGCGGTGCCACCCGCGCCGCTTGTAGAATGGCGTCACTGTCTCGGAAATTGAACAGGCGGGCCAGGACGGGCCTCGGAGGCGCCCCCGCCTTCGGTCGCCCACCTGGTACTCTATGGGCTCGCTCCACTGAGAAAAATGCCGAGAGGCCTCGGGGTTGTAACTTGGATTTGATCAATTCTTCAACATAGAGGTCCATGGCTGGGTGTCCCTCACTTTCGGGAATCCCGGTAATGCGCACGTTATTGCGGCGGGAGCGTCCTTCCTGGTCGTCCAGCCGGGCCGCCATACGTTTGTTCTCCGACTCTAACTGAGACACCCTCTGCAAGAGGTAGCTCGAGTCTTTCGCTAGGGTCTCCGTTACCTGCTCCACCTCCGCAACCCTGGCGGACATATTCTGGAAGTCCGCGCGAAGCAGGGACACGTCCGTAGAAATCGACCCCACCGTGGATTGTACCTGCGTAAAGGCCGCCATAATGTCTTCCAGTGTTACCTTCGGTGTGTCGTTGGTCGCCGCCAGCTTCTCGGCGCGGCCGCTGCGGTCTGGCACTGCGATGTCTTTGGTGTAGGCGAATTTATCCAGCTTGCCTTGCTGGTGCCCCTTGGTTCCTTTCCCGCTCATGGCGCTGATGGGTGATGCCTCCAAACTTCACTCCCGCAGAGTAACGTAGAGTCGGTGCAGCAGGGCGCCCCGGTCAGGCCACGAACCCCTCAGGCAGCCCGGGGAACGTTCTCCGTCCCAGGTCGTTCCCCTAGCTGCGGCGGAGTCCGGTGCAGGACAGGGCCACAGTTTTAGGTTCACCCCACCGGTCCCTGCTAGTAGTGGGTGTTCGGGGGAGCCTCACCGGCGCCAGGCAGCAGCCCGCAGAAGTGTGTCCCAGGCCTCCGGAATGAGTAGTGGAGTTCGCGCCTCAGCCCCGACGCCGCAATCAGGTCTCTCGGTGTGGGCCGATCGGGGTCTTCAGGCACGGTTGCGCAGCCCTCTCTGGATCACTCGCCACAATGCTGCCCCGGCTTCATCCGGTCGCGCTGTTGTCGGTTCCGCCAGTAGTCGCCAAACTTCCGCCGTCGCCTCAGAGCCGGTCCGGCCCAGTCGCGCTCCGCCCGGGGTCCCCTTGCCACTCGAGGCCCCGGTCGAAAGCGCCGAGGCAGGCCGCAGATCTCCGGGCCTCGCTGATTCCGTCCCAGGCGTCCGAGGGATCCGGGAGTCGGATCAGGCGGCGTCGCTGTATGTCCGCTGTCCGTTCTGGGACTTTTGGGGTCGGATCACTGCACGGATGGATTGCGGATGTTAGGGGAGTCGATCTCGTCCCCGCAGCCCAACTAGGTTGCGGCCATCTTGCTTGGCTGCAAGCCACGCCCCCGAGAAAATAAGTTTTGATTTGATAGACGCCACACACTTTCAACATATTTTGGCTGAACAAGCATAACCCAATTATTGATTAGGAACAAGGTACCGTACAATTGAACACCCTGCAATGTCAATCTGAATGTTGTGCAATATTGCAAAAGAATGATGAAGAGATGACTACTCCTGAGAGGTGCATAGTTCTAGCCTCAACGTATTGTGGTACAATGAGACCTATTATTGAAATATGACAAGTTATTTGTGAAAAAACATGTTTCCCTTTTGTTAGTTATTTTGGTATCACTAAAACTGAGGAATAAATTAAAAGACATTTCTAGTGGGAAGGGTTAAGAAAGAAAGTACAACAGAATAAATCTACATGTGACATCTAAATAAGGACAAAAAATTATAGAAAGAAGTCAATGGGTTATTTAAATCCACTTCCTTCTCCACCCCCACTATGGTTTACTGTATCACTATATTTCATAGTCAAACTCCCCAGTGACAATGGATTTACTACTATTGTGGTGGTGGTGGGCTTATCCAAAAATGGCACATGTTATACCAAAGACAATCCTACAGCAGAAGAAGGTAGTGAATTGTTTCTTCAAAATATTGTGCAACTCCATGAAATACTCTAATAATCTTAGTTTGGCTTTGTCAGTTCATCGCTACATTTTGGAGGGCATTTTCAAGAGTAGGATTGGAAAAATCACCTCTCCTCTGCATACCACCCACCATCTTATGGTAAAATTGAATGAGTAAATCAAGAACTGAAAGGTCATCTACAATGTTATTTACAGGAACAGGCATCCTGCGTACAATATTTATGGTTGACAAAATTTTGACATATTACTTTAGTTCCTGCTTCATTGAATCATGGTCTATGTAGAAAACTGAATTTTTGATTGAGGGGGTAAAACCTCTTCTCAAGCAATAACCACAATACTTGGCATGGTGAACCACAAAAGTCACTAAATTAAACTGCACTTTACTCTCTGGAAGTTTGGCAGAAAAGCCGTCAGGTTTAAATTAGAGGCACTGTGTAAAGTAGGTATGCAGGACATAATCAGTACTAAAGTGAAAACACAACACAAAAGCTTTCCCACACTAATTTAGGAAAAAAAGAGTAAAATGTAATATGTAAAAATGGGATCAGAACAACAAACATCTAATCAGTAGAACCTGAGATATGCAATTTTAAAGGTTTAAAAAGAGCACCAAGAAGCAGAAAGTGCTAACTGTGGGTATCTGGTTGCACTAGAAAGGGACAAAGTCACAAGTCCAAGCAGACTACGATCGAGTGTGGTCCGGATACAGAGGCCAGGTTAGTCACACTGAAAAGTTACATTCTCAAAGTCCAGCGTGCAGAGTGGTGCCGGGTGGAAGTTTAATTCCATGAGCGGAATTGGAGAATTTTGGTGACTCCGCTTTACACTTGCAAAATGGAGTTTCAGTCAAAATCTGCCAATCGCGTGTGGTGGAATTTTTTCCTGCTCTAGCAATGCAATAATAAGGGAACAATGCAAGGCTTCCGAATGTGAGCTGGTGAGAGCAAGCTTTATTTGGCACCCGTTACTACGCTTTCCATTTACTAGGACCACTTCTAGCTAGATTTGACAAACTTAGGCAGTCGCGGTCAGAGGGTTGCTTCCCAAGTAGACTTTCCAGTTGAGCGTCAGCAAAATCAACTCAAAAATAGTTTTGCAAGTAGGTATTGTGACCAAACAGAAGGTTTAGGTAGTTGTTTTAGCTTGAAATACATTTCTTTATTTTACTTTATTTTTTCAACAGGGCAGATGTGCCATAGAGACTCCATCGTCCTCTTTGTGTCCAGATGGCTCCTCCCACTACGTTGTCCATCTCTTCGTCTCTTTTCATTTGGATTTGAAGGGAAAGGAACACTCTCTTTGTCTCCATCTGCCGTAGCATTCACTGGGCCCTTAATGAATGTACTTACTCTTACGCTACTCATACATTCAGTTTGGTCCTACGATGGATCTTGCTCTGTACTGACAGGGGTCGGATATTCTATGAATGGACAGTTATCCAATGAGGACCAAGAATAGGATAACTATATCTACAACTCAAATTCAATATCATATAGATTAATCCCTCACATTTATCGCTAAATAAGGCTAACCCATAATTAATACTCACTCACAAGAAATGATGAGTCAGTACAGCAGAGTCGGATTAAATATTAAAGTTTAGTTAATTCAATTTACAGCTAAAAAACATTTCAATAAATGTAGCATACAGTTCCAGAATTCCATTAGTAAAGGATTTGTTCAAATATGCCAACGCTTCTGGATTCACGGAGATTAAGGTGAATGAGTGGGGTAATCTTCGTCAGCCGAGGCAGATTCCGATCACATACAGGGTATGCATCAATATTTTTAGGTAGCAAGGTGAGCCTTCTGTAAAGACTCTCAGGAAAGTTCAAAAAAGTTCCAAGTAGCCAGTCCAGTTCAACAAGACAGTAATCTGCCTCAGTCCGCCGCTATAAGAACAAGAGTCACAGCAACATGACAGGAACCCTTTGTTCAAAAAAGCTTCAATCAACATCAGGACACCATCAGCAGTAACAAATCCAAGTCCCTCAGCAGTAGAATCAGAATTTGAGTCAGGATCAGAAGACACAAAGTTCTTTCAAAATTACCAATTATACTTGATCAGTTTAGGGGGTGACACCCCTTGGCATCACCTCAATTTATCAGGCCACTCTGTCCATTAGATAATTCACATAGAATGAGCGGGATGTGGCACTGAAGAAGACACAAATCCGTAAAATAGGTTGATCGATTATGCAGTTCCTTAAGTCATGTATGAATGTGACACATTGAACAATAGAACATTGAAAAAGAAGGCATAAGTGTTCAAAAGGGCACTTTCCCAGGCACTTTCCCAGTCAGCTGTTCTAGAGGGGAAACAAGGTTTACAACGCAACCAACACAACACGGTACTTTACAACGCAGTCATTACAATGACCGCGTTGTTACCACGCATGTCATTACAACGCAAGTCATGTCAACGACTTGCTCTAGGGGGCGTGCAACACCAGGGAATGTGTTGGATTTTAAATTCAACACCTTCCCGGCTGTTACGCAAACTAGAATAGGAATAGTAATTAATACTATTCCTAAGTCCAGCGCACCCCCTAATGCAAGTTGTTGAAACGACTTGCGATGTAATGACACGTGTAGTAACAACGCAGTCGTTGTAATGACCACGTTGTAAACTACCGCGTTTTAAAAGCACGCGTTGTAACGTGCTATATTTGTACTAGAAAGTAACAACATTTGTAGCAAGTGCACTGCTCAGTAGAGGAGATACCAAAGAAAACAATTATTATTTTAAATACATCTGTCAATACAGCGAAAAGTTCCCATACGCTTTGGATATATTAGTCAATCACTTCACTGGGAGAAATTAGGCCTACCTGAAATTTTAGGGTAATATATGACAAGATCATGTTAATTTGTGAATCACACATTAATAGGCAAATTTGGCATATAAATTCAAATATAATTAATATATTAATAAACATTTTAATATGTTTGTGAATAATACATGTAAATATAGGGTACTGTCGTAGGATAAAATCTGACTTACTATAATGGGAGCAAAACACATACAATGATCACAGATTATGGTAAACCTCAATCATATGTAACTCGACCACCAGCAAGTGAACACTGCAAACCACATGTGTATCACACTACACAAATGCTTACCCATTCAATCACCCTAAGCTCATCTGAGGATGGGTCAGAGGACACAGCACCAATGCGTATCATACATTGCTGGTGCTACAGAAGGAGACAAGTAGTTGCAGCAATGATTTGTCCACACTCTCTTTTTCTTTTTCCGAAATTTATGTTGACTGCAATACCAAAAGTTTTTTATATTGACCAAAGCCTTTAAAAGTTAATATAGGGCAGAAGTATAGAGAAGCTTATTAAACACTTTCTTTTTTCAAGAGTTTCTATTGATCACAATTACTAAAAGCTGTTGTTTTGTCCACACACTCTTTAAGAATTTCCCTTGGCCACAAACATGAAAAATTAGTTAATGTAGAGGTGAGTGGACAAACACAATCTAAGACAGTCAAACCGACCAAAACAATGGTGGTGGTAAGGTATCTAAAGCTGTAAAGGCTGGACTGGATAACATACCTTTGTACTAAATGCCTTTTTCAGGCTGCTACTGGCTGTGGCCTCATCCTCGATTGGCTACCAGAGGAGGATCTGTGACCACCTTATGAGGTGTGCGAGCTTTATTTGGTTGTGGTGCCATACCCATATAAGTGCCACAGCTGCATGAGTTACATCACCAAAGGCACTTAATTAATTAAGCATCATCTTCGAAATGCCCAGTTAGTATAAACATTGTATGAGACAGGCAGGGGAAAGCCACCTATGTTAGGGACATGGTATCTAGGGGGATATCGGAAACATGGAATAACAATGCAATTATACAAGAATAACAACAACTATGTGTTTATTGGTATTTGTCGCTGGATGACTAGTTGAGTGACAAGATTCTGTCAAGGGATAACAGTAAATATAACTGTGTGTACAATGGAAGGTATCCCTAGATGATATGGTTGTGTGACACAATTCTGCGGGGGGATTACAACAGTATTGCATTGAATCTTTGTCTGTATGGCAGAAATACAGCACATCGACTGGCATTACGATGAATGGCTTTACAATGGCGTTTTTTTGACAAAAATGCCTTTACCACTAAAGTCTATTACAAAGACTTTTTTCCAACGGATATGTCTTTACCATGGATGCCTTTACCAGGAAAATGTAAGTATTTTACAGGTAAGTATAAACCCTTGATATATCTATATCTATACCTATATTCACTGAAAAAACCATAGGTTTCAGGGGCGTTATAGTTAGCTGGACATTTCCCTGGTACAAAACCCTAGAAATTCCCCTGTTATAGTTAGTTCAGCTAACTATAACTCGCGCCCCCGCAATGCACTGCTGATGACGTCACATATTACATCACTCATGACATGGTCAGTGACATCACTGATGACATCACTGATGACATCTCAAATGACATCACTGATGACATCACTGATGACGTCATCTATGTGATAAATTAGTACACCTTCTCACACCCTAATATAACTTTTGATACACCAACTCAAAATTTCAGACTGCCATTTTGAAGACCATAGATACTCCAATACCAATAACTACATAGCCACTTATTGACTCTTAGATCTACATGCACCTCCACTCACTCACCTGTACAGTCACTCATACTTACAGTCACTCCGTACAAGACGATCATATGCATTTATACACATATAAGGGCGCTATCGAGGTGCTGGTGGCGCCCATGGAGGATTACGACCCCCGGAGTATATATATATTTTCTACTGGCGGTCGCCAGTAGATAGTTATAGTTAGGACCGTGTTTCCATAGGAAATCTGAAAATTCTATTTTGAATAACTTTGGCGCCGGTTGACGAATCCTCGCGAAATTTTCAAAACTAATGGGGCGCTCCGCTCAGCTCCTACCCTGAAAGTGTCGGGGGCATTCGTCAAGCGGGGGCCGAGAAAAAAGGGGGGTCCCAAAACGCGTTTTCCCCATGCATTTTCCCGTAGTACCTTTAGTCGAAGGTACAGCCCGAACGGCTGAACAGAATTACTTGAAATTTGGCAGAGAGGTAGTCTTCAGGTCAGGGATGTGCCTTTTGCATATGTGGTGTCAATCTGTTCAGTAGTTTCTGAGAAAATTGCAGTTAAAAGCACATACATATCTATAGCTGCACACCGTGCGCGCACCTTGCGCGCACCGTGTGCGCACCGTGCGAGCACCCTAACGTGCACGAGCGTAATTCTGATTGCTCGTTACATGTCAGTCAACGTTCGAATCGGTCGAAATCAGGAAGTGTCGGCCGCCATTTTGTTTGTTTTCAGTGCGAGAGTGAAAAAGGAAGGTGGTGAACGTGAAAAGGGGTCAGGGTAGAGAGTTCCTGATCCCCTAGCTTTTGTCAGGGGGTCCCTGAAGGACCCCGAAGGCAGAAAAAAATATTTACTTTTTTTTTTTTTAAATCGCGGGGGTGCGCGCACCGTGCACGCACGGTGAAATCCCCCCCCCAAAAAAAATACATTTAATACGTAGTTTATTGAAAAATAAATATATAACAAAAAAAAAAATACATACATAACTTAGCATTTAAAAAACTGTACAAATTCACTGAAAAAACCATAGGTTTCACACACGTTATAGTTAGGAATTAGCATTTAAAAAACCTTGCAAATTCACTTAAAAAACCATAGGTTTCACACATATTATAGTTAGGTGGATATTTCACTCGTAAAAAAACAATGAAATTCCCCCGTTATAGTTACTTCAGATAACTATAACTCGCGCGACCGCCACTCTATCACAAGGATGATGTCATCAGTGATGTCATGAGTAATGCCACTGACCATGTCATGAGTGATGTAATATGTGACGTCATGAGCAGGATTGCGGGCGCGCGAGTTATAGTTATATGAAGTAACTATAACAGGGGAATTTCATTGGTTTTTTACGAGTGAAATATCCACCTAACTATAACATGTGTGAAACCTATGGTTTTTTAAGTGTATATATATATATATATATATATATATATATATATATATAATTATATATATATATATATCCTACTTATAGTTAGGACCTATTTTCCATAGGAAATCAGCAACATTCTATTTGGAATAACGTTGGCGCCGGTTGACAAATCTTCGCAAAACTTTCCAAACTTTTGGCCAGCTCCGGTCCGCTCCTATCCTGAAAATTTCACGGTGATTCGTCAAGCAGGGGCTGAAAAAAAAGGGGGGTCCCGAAACGCGTTTTCCCTATGCATTTTCCCATAGGACCTGTTGACGCAGCTACAGCCCGAACTGCTGAACGGAATTACACCAAATTTTGCAAAGAGGTTGTCCTCAGTTCAGACTCGTGCCTTTTGCTTAAATGGTGTAAATTCGTTCAGTAGTTCCTGAGAAAATTAGAGTTAAAAAGATAGATATATCTGGGCGGAGCCTAACCACACATCTGTTATGGCTGTCTTTTTGCCAGCTCTCTGGAGAAGGAGAATGATGGAGAGTGACTCCAGCCTATCACCCCCATAGCATAGGGATTAGGCCGATAAACAGGGACCTTGTCTTACAGATATAAGGGCATTTTCGTGCCATTTCTCTTAGAGTAAGGCTTATGAATTTAAGTGAGGGGTTAGATATATAAGTATTAGTCATGATTTACTCATTTGCTAACATACCGATCTGTTTCTCATGGAGCTATGCATATTATGGGCTCCGTAGGCCTTAAGCGAGACAGACTCCATTTTGCTTTCTGCCTGGTAGCTCGAGAAGGCTTTCTAGGTTAAAAGTGATGTTTTAGTTTTAAGCTGTTGTTCGCTTGGAGAGAACCGGTTCAGGCTGACCCTTATCGAAGGAATGTATTTTTCTCCACTCCGAAGACACAACTTCAGGCTGGCCAGCTGGGAAAGTGTCCTTGGTACGGGGAGGTACAAGAATTTGGTGGGCGGCAGGTTACTGGCCGTGAATTTCCATGAAGGAACGGGCTTTTGATATTAGCAAAGGTGTTAGTCTTTCAGTCAGTCAGTCCGTAGGCGGCATCTAGCCGTTAGCATCTCTGCCATTATTCATTTTCATGGTGGACAAGTCGCCATCTTTGAAGTCGGAGAAAGATTTAAGACCGAAACTCTCTGAAGATAGACTGAACGAGAAGTGGCGCGGAGCGCACTAACCCAGAGAGAGAGAGAGACGGTAGCTAATTAACAGCAAGGTTCCGAGGTCCTGAGGGAGAGCAGACGAGTTTGAGCCTATCAGTGCAGACGTGTACTTGTGACGGCTGAGGGTGACTGCAAGGCGAGCCAGGACCCAGAGACGAGACAGGAGCCTAGATGACTGCCGAGTCCCGATTTCCCATTAACCAGGTGAAGTCCGACCGATTCTTATAGTGCGTGCACCCTAATCTTTCTCTTTTATTTCTTGTGCAAATGTAATGCTGCATAGTAATGTGATTTATGTTTATGGTTAATAAATGCCCTAATTCATATAGAATTATCGTGTACCTGGTTCTTGTGTCCAATCTTGGTAAATGATGCTCCTAGTTGAGCACTGTTTAGACGAACGGATGAGAAATCCCGATCAGACGAATAGTTATCAAATAAAGAGGGAGTGAGTGGACCTTTGATGTCGTAAGCACGGAGTACACTATATAATCTGAATCCATATCCAAAGTTATTATTTTAGTTTTATCCTAAGTAGATTGCTAAGATATCATCCTAATAATGTTTCATAGGAATGTGGTCGTCGTTGATATGCGGCGTTAATGAGAGCGCTGGGGAGGATTACCAGCGTGTAGGGCTGCCGGATTGCAGCCCGTGTGTAAATGAGAGCGGCGGGAGGGATACCGCCGTGTAAGTTTCGCAGGATCGCGAACGATTTGGAAAAGGGAGCATTGGGTTCTGCAGGCCCGTGTGTAGACACGCCGGATTGCGTGTCAGATCTGCCCTAGGGTAGAACGGTCTGGGTCAGGGCGACCGCGAGGCCAACTGATGTGAATAAAGATATTGTAGAAAATCCATATATGTATATTGTCATTCCCCATTCTTAGGTGCGACCTGTATATTCATCTTTATATCTACCCATTGTAAATACGATCTAAGAAGGGAAGGTGAGTACGTTTTGGCTGGGTCACAGGGGCCCCTGGGGGCTGATCCCATCTAAACAGAAAATCCAGCCATTACATCTGGCGTCACGAACTGTTTACGAAGCCTGTGTGCATTGTTTTGTTTTGATCTCGTTGGTTTGCGCTCGGCTTGTACGTATAAAATTTTGTTTATAATTGTGTATATAATTTTTTTTGCGTGTTAATATGTTTCCGAAAAAATCTCCGTCGGTTTTCAAATTACCGATTCAGATTCCCGGCTGGGAGTCTACGCCTTATGAGGCTTTAGCCCGTGAGTGGGCTGATTCTACTGGTTTGAGTGAAAATTGGTCTTCATGCTTGGAGCAGGCGGAGCCTGCCGATGTGATTTCATGCCTACAGAAAGCGCCAATAGTGAAAGGCGATGAGCTTCCTATTTTAGGACGCAGAGGATGGATTATTCTTAATGCATACAGAATTTTGCATGAGAAGTTTGTTCAACTACAGAAACAATTTAAAGATACGGAAGGACGGTGTGTTGAGTTGCAAAATGCGCATACTCTTTTACGTTGTCAAAATAAACTGCTTGCCGACAAACTTGAAACATATCAGACCATTGCCGAAAGAGCTGCGGTCCGTATTGCACGATATAAATACAAACATCGTCGTGGGCGCGTGTCGTCCCGCAAAGTGCGTATGCTTGTAGCGAAAGCTGGAATGGATTGGAACCCCGATGAGTGGGACGGTAATATCTGGGATTCTCATACTTCTGACTCCTCGGCAGAGGAGGGTGACAAGCGCGAGTCTTCTCGCTCCGGACGTGATTGTAAATCTGCTTCATGCATTGATTTGACTCCCGATTCTGACCGTGCTCGTTCTTCCCGTGCGGATGACGTAGCTTGCCCTGATTGTTCTGTTAAATCTAAGATGCGGGCTTCCTCGGAAGCTCTTCCCGCAGTTTCTGCTCATCCGATCTTTCGACGGAAATTACAACAAGCCCCTGGTAATCCGGGTGGTATCCCTCTTGACTGTATTGAAGATTTTACTCAGCAGGAGATTAGTGACATCCTGCAACGATTTAAACAACGGCCTGGTGAGGCCTTGCTTACCTGGATGGTGCGTCTTTATGAGCTTGGCGCTTCCGGTATTCTGCTCGATGCTGTTGATTGCTTACGATTTTGCTCTTTGAGTTCTGATTCTACTATTCAGGACCATTTTCGGAATTTTAATGGTAATGTCCAAACTTCTTTGCTCCAGCTTGCGTCTGATGGCTGTAATCATAAATATCCAACAGAGTCTGATTGGCCCTCTGACGACAAGCCGTGGTACACTCTGCGCGATGCGTCGCAACGTTTAAAGGAAGAAGTCATGAAAACTTGTATCTTCCTTAGTACTGCTGACAGGTTATTGGATGGTTTGTTAACATCTTCCGTGCGTAACCGCATTATACGTACTTCTCCTGTTGCTTACAAGCAGGTCATGATGACATTGTTGATTAATCAAACTGGCAATCCTTTGTCTGCTGTGCTTGAGTCTGTTCGTCAGCTTGGTGAGCTGGGTGAATGGTTTAAACCTGAAAGACAATCCCGACCTGAGGGTCGTACTGGAGGGGACTATAAGTTCTCTAGACGTGACATGTTTCTTGCTCTCATTGCTGATGGTGTCAAAAGGGAAGAGATCGATGGTGAACCTAATAATATCCTATGGGATATGTTTCGTAAGCGTGGTTTGGATCGGAAGGAAGGTGCCCGTCGTGTGCGAAAGAATGATTATGATCGTGGTTCGGATGACAGTGGTGATGAGAGACGACGTGTGGATTCTGATCGCCGTGATGACCGGCGCCAAGAACGTGGTGGTTCCCCCCGTCGTAGTGATGGGAGGGGGAGAGAGGATGATCGTTGAAGGGGAAGGGATGATCGTGGTTCTAGCAGACATAGAGATGCAAGGCGTTATTCCCCTGATATACGAAGGAGGGAGGATCGTAATAGACTCTCTGACCGTAATTTACAACTTTTTGAACATGATACTAATCCGTTTCGTACTGGAGACGGATATGAACAACAAATCCTGATACCGAAGAAAACTGAAAACATCTACCCTGATCTGTCTTGGTTGACGGAACGCAGGAAAAATGACTAGGAAATAGGTCAAGCTCCGGTACGCAGGTGGGCCCACAGAGATTACAGACCATATGTAGATATTGAGATTTTTTGGAAACATCGTAATATCCAAAGGGCCCGAGCGTTAGTTGATACTGGGGCGGAGGCCACTTTAATTCATGGTAAGTCAAGGAAATTTCATGGACAGTCTTTCACAATTACCGGCCTGGGTGGCAAAGAAACACCCGCAGTTCAAACTGCACTTGAGATTACAATTGGTAGGATTCCTCGTAGAGAATACTCTGTGTTGGTTGTGCCACTTTTGGAATATATTATTGGAATTGACATTTTGAAAGGTATGACTTTGCATTTGGATGATGGTTACTATCAGTTTGGTACTAGACAGTACATTTCGACCAGACCCGTACGGGTTGGCCGTTTACGCATGCCACCTATTAAGATCCCTTTAGCGACGAAAGTGATTTCTCAAAAACAATATCGCATCCCAGGTGGTCATGAAGAAATTACAGCTACGATTCAGGATTTGGTTGACGCAGGAGTCATTACTCCGGTCACATCTGCTTGGAATAATCCTGTTTGGCCCGTGCGCAAAAGTGACAACTCTTGGCGCATGACTGTTGATTATCGAGAATTGAACAAACATACTCCTAAATTGACTGTGGCAGTGCCTGACATTGTTACATTGATTGAGAGAATTCAAAAGCATCCAGGTACATGGTATGCTTCTATCGATATTGCTAATGCATTCTTTTCGATTCCAATTGCCCCCGAATGCCAGGAACAATTCAGTTTTACATGGAATGGACGTCAAATGACGTTCCGGAGTCTTCCTCAAGGCTATGTACATAGTCCTACGATCTGTCACCGGCTGGTGGCGGAACATTTGTCTGAAGTGCCCACGAATACACAAGTTCAAATTTGTCATTATATTGACGACATTTTGATTCAAGGTGATACGCAAGACCAGGTACAGTCTCATTTGGATCAGATTATTGACTGTTTGCGAGCAAAGGGTTGGGAAATAAATCCTGACAAATTACAAACTCCATCTCAAGCTGTAAAATTTTTAGGAATCAATTGGCATGAGGGTCACAGAGAGGTGATCCCACAAGTTAAACGTAAAATCCTTGATTTTGCTGTTCCCAGAAATAGGAAAGAGGCGCAGTCCTTCATTGGGTTGTTTGGATTCTGGCGCCAACATATTCCCCATTTGAGTCAAATCTTGGCTCCACTGTACCGAGTCACTCGTAAAAAGAATGCGTTTGAGTGGGGTGAACCTCAACAGACTGCTTTTAATTTGGCTAAAGAAGTTATTCAGTATGCTTTGGATTTGTGGCCTGTGAGTGACGGTGATGTTGATTTGAATGTGTCCGTGGAAGGTCTGTATGCCAATTGGAGTTTATGGCAAAAGCAGGGCAGACAAAAAGTGCCATTAGGTTTTTGGACCAAAAAATTGCCAGAGGCTGGTGAGCGTTACTCACCTTTTGAAAAACAGTTGCTTGCTTGTTACTGGGCTCTGGTGGATACCGAGCAATTGACTTTAGGCCATGCTGTGATTTTGAGGCCTGAAATTCCCATCATGCAATGGGTTTTGAGTTCACCGAAGTCCCATCGAATTGGACATGCTCAGGAGGCTAGTGTGATTAAATGGAAATGGTACATTCAGGACAGGGCACGTGTGGGTCCGAAAGGTGTGGCGGTTTTACATGAGCGAGTGGCGCAGGCGCCCTCCAATGAGGCTGAAAGTGAGTGTTCGGTTCCCGTAGTGCAGGAGTCTCCCGTGAAGTGGGGTAAATCATTTGATGATCTGTCCGTGGAGGATAGAAAACATGTGTGGTTTACGGATGGTTCTGCGAAATTCATTGGTGACAAGAGACATTGGAAAGCAGTGTCCTACAATCCGATTACACAGAAATTATTGAGCACAACTGGAGACGGTAAGAGTAGTCAATATGCTGAACTCTATGCGGTTTACCAAGTTTTGAAACAGGAGTTACCAGGTACATGTCATATTTTCACTGATTCTTGGTCCACTGCAAATGGACTAGCGGTGTGGTTGCCTACATGGCACTCGCACAATTGGGAATTGCACTCCAAGGAATTATGGGGTAAAGAATTGTGGCAAGAAATTTGGGAACTGCTTCCGCACAGTACTGTAACAATCTTTCACGTGGATGCTCATACTCCAATCGATTCCCTTGACAAATTTTTCCATAACATTGCAGATGGACAGTCTAAAATTTCTGAGGCAGTGGTTGACATGCAAAATTCTGATTTGGCGGGATTGGCGAAATGGGCCCATCAGAAGGCAGGACATTTTGGAGAGAAAGCCACTAACAGGTGGGCTGTTGATAGAGGAATTCATATTCCCTTTTCTTTAATTAAAGATGCCATTCTACATTGTCCCATTTGCCAACACTCTAGAAAGAAGGAGGTGCCTCAAATTGTTCGAGGTCACTTATATCGAGGTAAATTGCCCGCCCAAATTTGGCAGATTGATTATATTGGTCCGCTCCCCATGAGCAGAAATTGTCAATACATTTGTACAGTAGTTGATACTTATAGTGGCCTTTTGGTCGCTTTTCCTTGCAAGAATGCTACCCAAGTGAATACGATTAAAACCCTGGAGCTGATTATTCTATATTATGGTGTCCCATTCCAAATTCAATCAGACAATGCATCCCACTTTCGTGGAAGATTGGTGCAGGAATTCTGTATGGAAAACAATATCGACTGGGTATTTCACATTCCATATTATCCACAAGCTTCAGGACTGATTGAGAGAATGAATGGCTTGTTGAAAGAACAGTTGCGCAAGTTGACTGATGACCGTTACAGCCAGTGGAGAGATGTCCTACTTCAAGCTTTATTAATTCTGAATAACCGTCCTTTGTTGCATGCTGAATCTCCTTTGATGCGTTTGTTTCCTCCACATGTTGATGCGAAACCTAATTCTGTTGCTACCACTGTCACATATTGGGAAATTACCCCCGGTGCTTTGGCTCCATGTAGAGCAACCTCAGGTTCCGCAGGCCTCGACCTGCATGCTTTAAATGATGTACACTTCCCAGGAAAAGATCGAATAATTGTTGAAACTGGCATAGGTGTCTCTATACCTGCCGGTAGTTTTGGATTAATTGCCCCTAGATCTGGCCTGGCCCTGAAAGGTGTTCAAGTCCTTGGTGGTGTGATCGACAGTGATTATCAGGGAGAGATTAAGGTTCTCTTGCTTAATAGCAGTGAGATGGATTTGTTTATCAAAAAGTCTGACCGTGTTGCTCAACTATTGATTATGCCTGTCTTCAGTGGTGAGATCAAAAAAGGCTCTGCCCCAACGTTGCTAACTGTGCGTGGACAAAAAGGCTTCGGATCGTCTGATCTTCCTGGAGCTAAAATATGGGTGCAATCGCCTAAAAATCCTCCTGAACAGGCTGATATTATTGCGACCGGTCATGACAACACCGTTCTGGTGATGAAGCCAGGGAAAGATGGCTGGGAAGCTGTCCCAGCTGACAAATGTTATTTACGAGAATGATTAAGGCCTGTGTTTGTATTCTTTTAGATCATTCTTTGGACTGCTGCTGCAGGATGTGTCGTCGTTGGACTCCTTTTGGCTTGCTACGCCGGGAGAGGAGAGCATCTACCGACGCCGAGTGATGGGATAACAAGAGCCACGCGATCCGCGTGGCAGAAGTCCTCCACTTTTTGGATCACACTCGCGAAGCGAGTGACGAACTCTCCGCATTTTTGCCTTACCCCCATGAAATCGGTTACTGACATCTTATCGACCTGTTTGGTTGCTGTCCCTGCATCTACTGAAACCCTTCATCATGTATTTAATGTGTCCTATGCCCGACCTAATGTCATTTTGGGCGACTTCTTGGCCCATGAATTTTGTCCCTCATGTACTCTTCTTCCAGACCAGGATGTCCTTATTAATTCCAGAATTACTACTTTTAATATTACCCCTGGTGACCTTTGCTTTATGATGACCTGCAATCCTAAGGCCATCTCTGAATGTCTGCGGTTGAAACTCCAAGCCGCTACTACTTTTTCATTTCATCAACGTTTGCTTTGTACAAAAAGACTTCCTAATTCATGTTTTTCAGTGAAGAACAATATGACTTGCAACAGTTTAGTTGTAGCCACTAGCCATTATCGTTCAATGTTGTTACCAGCTGGATGGCTCTTTTCATGCGGGAATTCATCTTGGCCCTATATTCCTGCGAATATTTCTGGTGGCCCGTGTGCCATCACTAGATTAAGTTTGCTAATGTTTTCTTCACATCCTCCTTCACATTCCCGTATTGTTCGTGACTCAATGTCCTTACATGACGACTGTGATTCCTCTGTTCATCTTTTTTCCAGATCAGAATATCTTGGTTTGTCTTTTTCTATTATTGGTGTTCCTGCATTAGCCGTTTATAATGCTAAAACAATAGGCAAGATGGCCTGCTGGATGGTCAAGTCGATCAACCAAACTTCTACTGTTTTGTCAGATTTATTGTTAGATTCCCAAGGTGAACGTAGAGCTATTTTGCAAAATCGTGCGGCCATCGATTATTTGCTGTTAAAATACGGGCATGAATGCTCTGAATTTGAAGGTCTATGCTGTTTTAATTTGTCTGACCATTCTAAAGATATCCAGTCCCATATTAATAAACTCCACGACTTGACTGCAGAAATTAGAGAACACATAGATCAGGGTTTCTTTGACTGGCTTTTTAACTGGCTCCCTGACATGCATTTTTTACGACAAATTTTGGGAGGGGTTATTATTATTGTCTGCATCCTTATAGCGATTTGCTGCTTTATCCAGTGTGTCCCTTCCCTGCTACAATTTTTTAAACTTACGAAGAGTCGTAGATCAGTTAGTTTTGTTTCATATTATTCATCTACTGACGTTAGCTCCATTTAGTTATTGGTTAATAGACTGGAGTCAAGGGGTGTAATGTTATGGCTGTCTTTTTGCCAGCTCTCTGGAGAAGGAGAATGATGGAGAGTGACTCCAGCCTATCACCCCCATAGCATAGGGATTAGGCCGATAAACAGGGACCTTGTCTTACAGATATAAGGGCATTTTCGTGCCATTTCTCTTAGAGTAAGGCTTATGAATTTAAGTGAGGGGTTAGATATATAAGTATTAGTCATGATTTACTCATTTGCTAACATACCGATCTGTTTCTCATGGAGCTATGCATATTATGGGCTCCGTAGGCCTTAAGCGAGACAGACTCCATTTTGCTTTCTGCCTGGTAGCTCGAGAAGGCTTTCTAGGTTAAAAGTGATGTTTTAGTTTTAAGCTGTTGTTCGCTTGGAGAGAACCGGTTCAGGCTGACCCTTATCGAAGGAATGTATTTTTCTCCACTCCGAAGACACAACTTCAGGCTGGCCAGCTGGGAAAGTGTCCTTGGTACGGGGAGGTACAAGAATTTGGTGGGCGGCAGGTTACTGGCCGTGAATTTCCATGAAGGAACGGGCTTTTGATATTAGCAAAGGTGTTAGTCTTTCAGTCAGTCAGTCCGTAGGCGGCATCTAGCCGTTAGCATCTCTGCCATTATTCATTTTCATGGTGGACAAGTCGCCATCTTTGAAGTCGGAGAAAGATTTAAGACCGAAACTCTCTGAAGATAGACTGAACGAGAAGTGGCGCGGAGCGCACTAACCCAGAGAGAGAGAGAGACGGTAGCTAATTAACAGCAAGGTTCCGAGGTCCTGAGGGAGAGCAGACGAGTTTGAGCCTATCAGTGCAGACGTGTACTTGTGACGGCTGAGGGTGACTGCAAGGCGAGCCAGGACCCAGAGACGAGACAGGAGCCTAGATGACTGCCGAGTCCCGATTTCCCATTAACCAGGTGAAGTCCGACCGATTCTTATAGTGCGTGCACCCTAATCTTTCTCTTTTATTTCTTGTGCAAATGTAATGCTGCATAGTAATGTGATTTATGTTTATGGTTAATAAATGCCCTAATTCATATAGAATTATCGTGTACCTGGTTCTTGTGTCCAATCTTGGTAAATGATGCTCCTAGTTGAGCACTGTTTAGACGAACGGATGAGAAATCCCGATCAGACGAATAGTTATCAAATAAAGAGGGAGTGAGTGGACCTTTGATGTCGTAAGCACGGAGTACACTATATAATCTGAATCCATATCCAAAGTTATTATTTTAGTTTTATCCTAAGTAGATTGCTAAGATATCATCCTAATAATGTTTCATAGGAATGTGGTCGTCGTTGATATGCGGCGTTAATGAGAGCGCTGGGGAGGATTACCAGCGTGTAGGGCTGCCGGATTGCAGCCCGTGTGTAAATGAGAGCGGCGGGAGGGATACCGCCGTGTAAGTTTCGCAGGATCGCGAACGATTTGGAAAAGGGAGCATTGGGTTCTGCAGGCCCGTGTGTAGACACGCCGGATTGCGTGTCAGATCTGCCCTAGGGTAGAACGGTCTGGGTCAGGGCGACCGCGAGGCCAACTGATGTGAATAAGATATTGTAGAAAATCCATATATGTATATTGTCATTCCCCATTCTTAGGTGCGACCTGTATATTCATCTTTATATCTACCCATTGTAAATACGATCTAAGAAGGGAAGGTGAGTACGTTTTGGCTGGGTCACAGGGGCCCCTGGGGGCTGATCCCATCTAAACAGAAAATCCAGCCATTACAACATCTCATCGTGAGATCTGATTGGCTGTCAGTACTTCATCCAAGAAGTGTTGGCAGCCATCTTGGGACCAATATACATGATAGCACCTCATTAAAAAGCATTGCAGTTAATAGAAGGTTATAAGACTTTAGTTACATTATAGATCATTTGTTGATGGTGCCATACTCATTTTAGGAATTGTGGTGTGTTCTAAGGTGATTTTACCATGTGAAAAAGCCTTCTGCTGTGATATCATGAATCATGTTTGAGAGAAAACTATTTTCTCATGCTTTTCCCACAGAGGTTTGGAAGGTGATCTATAAGCTAAACTAAGAGCATATTTTCTGTAAATTCACATTATCTTTCTCAGTCATGTGAGAATGAAGTCTGACATTCTCAGTAAAACATGTACATCCAACAAGGGCAGAGACTGCCAGTTGATTCCTTTGTGTTCTACTGCAGCTTCCCAGAGTGTTCTAAAGAACAAGTAGAGTGCTAACAGTCCTACTTATGACAAACGTATTGCATGCATGAAGCCATCTTGATTGGAATAAAGTGGTAACACTTAAAACATTTAAGCAGCAGACTTCCCTGGTGAGCGGTAGCTTTACTACAGTGATCTAACGAGCAACTAGAGTGCTAACATTCAGAATTTATGGCAAATGTGTGACACATCTGAATGCCTTCTTGATGGAACCAAAGTAAAAAACTGAAAGTATTTCCTACTGAGGAGACTTCAGTAAATGAGGAAATTAGGAAACTTCATAACAAATAAATCTCCCAAGATGGCCACCCAAGACAAAAGAGCCCAAATGTAGCCCAAATATCACCCAGATGTAGCCCAAGTATAGCCCAATGACAGAATGTCCCAGAGTGTTCTAACAAACAACTAGAGCGCTATCAGTTTTACTTATGACAAAAGTATGGCACACCTGAAGCCATCTTGGTTGGAATAAAGTGGTAACACTTAAAACATTTAATTTACAAAGGAACAAAATGAGGGGTTCATTTTGCCATAGAAATTATGATTAGTGCTGCAGAAAGAAAAGGAGGGCACATTTTGACTTCTCAAATCCTCTTCTATTTCATAAAAAAATTCTGACATGCAGACTGAAACATGCACTTTGAATACCAGCAGCAGACTTCCCTGGTGAGCAGTAGATTTACTACAGTGATCTAATGAGCAACTAGAGTGCTAACATTCAGAATTTATGGCAAATGTGTGACACATCTGAATGCCTTCTTGATGGAACCAAAGTAAAAAACTGAAAGTATTTCCTACTGAGGAGACTGCAGTAAATGAGGAAATTAGGAAACTTCATAACAAATAAATCTCCCAAGATGGCCACCAGAGACAAAAGAGCCCAAATGTAGCCCAAATATCACCCAGATGTAGCCCAAGTATAGCCCAATGAAAGAATGTCCCAGAGTGTTCTTAAGATCAACTAGAGCGCTTACTGTCTTACTTATGACAAAAGATTGGCACACCTGAAGCCATCTTGATTGGAAAAAACTGGTAACACTTAAAACATTTAATTTAAAAAGGAACACAATGAGGGGGTTCATTTTGCCATAGAAATTATGATTAGTGCTGAAGAAAGAAAAATTAGGGCACATTTTGAGTGACTTCTCAAATCCTCTTCTATTTAATTAAAAAATTCGGATATGTAGACTTAAACATGCGCTTTTAATACCAGCAGCAGACTTCCGTGGTGAGCAGTAGCTTTACTACATTGATCTAATGAGCAACTAGAACGCTAACATTCAGAATTTATAGCAAATGTGTGACATATCTGAATACCTTCTTGATGGAATCAAAGTACAAAACTTAAAGCATTTCCTACTAAGGAGACTGCAGTAAATGAGGAAATTAGGAAACTTCATAACAAATAAATCTCCCAAGATGGCCACCAGAGACAAAAGAGCCCAAATGCAGCACAAATATCACCCAGATGTAGCCCACATGTAGCCCAATGACAAAATGTGCAAAACACTTATTTTTTGTGTATTTGCAGTTATATATAGTGCAGACTTGTCAGGTATTGGAGTGCTTTACATGAGCATTGGTTACATCACACAAGATCAAATTCATTTTGGTTGTAGACATGGGGAGATTAAGTGGAATCACAGAATGTTGAGCTGAAGCAGAAACACCAACCTGGTTCCCCAGTTGCAAAGTCTGCAGCTCTGGAAGTAACACCGCATCCTCTCCCCTAGGTGCAACATTTAATCAAGCGGTCAACTGGATGAAAAACATAAAGATTACAAATAATTTAAAAGTTCTTTGTCGCTATTTGAAAACTCACAAAATATGTCCTCATTTTAGCTTTTTTAGAGCACTAACCATAATTTTGATGCAAATAAGACCCTTTCATATAGGTAATATCTAAAGGAAATGCTCTAGGTATTACAGTTTTGATTACATCAAGATGACGTCAGGCGTTCCACACTTTTTTAATAAATATAGAATGTTAGCAATCTGGATACTGTTGAGAGGCAGAGGCCAGGGGCCCGGACTCTGAAAATTGAAGGCAGGTAGGAGAGTGCAGAGGCAACATTTGACCACACTGGGCAGGCAGGAACGGCAGTGGCAACACAACAGACTATGGAGGGCAGTGGAAAGGGGGGCAGGGGCAACAAACCAACAATACAGGACTGGCAAGAGAGGCTGTGGCAATATAATAGACCATTGTGGGCAGAAGGAAGAGGCAGTGGTAGTACAACCCTACATGCCAACAGACCCGTTACAGCCAGGAAACGTCCAATGTTTTTAAGCTCATATGGGCTTTATTTGATCTGTCTCCTGTCTACAATCTCCTCTTTTTCAATGTAACTCAAAGGGGAAAATCAATACCCCAGTTTTTTTTCAAAATCTCCCTCTTACCAAGTTCAAAATGTTCGCAAGTATGGTACATTGGATCATGGTAGGCAGGAGGAATTGGGGTAGGGATATGGACTCGGATAACAGAGGACAGGAGGGACATGGAGAGGTGCACTAAACTGACCCTACAGGGCAGGCATCAGGGTTTGCAGAAGCACAACACACCACACAGGGCATGCAGGACGTGCAGCACAACAATCCATAGAAAGCAATAGGGAGGGGACAGGACCATGCACATGGACAACAGAGAACAGAGTGGAAAGAGGCAATGGTAGCTAGCTGACCATAATGGACAGACAGGAGAGAAAGCTGCAGCATAACAGACCATAAAGGGCAGGAGGGACGGATCAGGGGCATTACCATGAAACAGACAAGCCAGGAGGGAGGGAATAGGGGTCTGCACATGGAAAGAGAGGGCTGGGGGCAAGGGGGCAGGGCAGGAGCAGCAAGATGACCTTGGAGGTCAGGCAGGATGGTCACTAGAAACAAGACACACCATGGAGAGCAACAGCGAGACTATGATGGCATACATACAGACCATGGAGGGAAGGTGGGAGGTGGTCAGGGGCAGATAGGTTACCACACAGGGAATGTGGAAGGGGCCATGGCAGCACAGAAGACCATGCATGGCAAGCGGGAGGGTTAGTGGCAGCACAATGGCTATGATGGGCAAGAAGGAGGGGGCCAGGGCATGCACAAAGGACCATGGAGGATGGAAGGGAGGGTCAGGACCTGGGCACAGACAAGAGAGTTCAGGGGAAGGGGCCTCACAACAGACCGCGCGGGGCAGGCAGGAGGAGCAGTTGCAGCACAACAGACCAGGGAGGGCAGAAGGGTGTGGCAGTAAAATGGACCATGGAGGACAGGAGGAAGGGGATAGGGGCATGGCATGTGGACAGGCAGGGTGGAGGTGGCATGGACAGGTTACAATCATCTGACAATGGTAGGCAGATGGGAGGGGAGTGGCAGCTCTACAGAACACTTAGAGTAGATAGGAGTGGCAGGTCCATGGAACATGGTGGGCAAAAAGGATGGAGCAGGGGCATGCACAAAGACATTGGAGGGCAGGGGGCAGGAGAATAGGCGCAGCAAGCTAAGCACAGAGGTTAAGCAGGAGGTCAGTGATGGGCCATAGAATTGGGCAATGGACGGCAGGAGAAGTGGACTGGTACATCATGCTAAATGGAGGGCAGTGGCAGCACATCAGACCATGAATGGCAGGAGGGAGGAGGCTAGTCCATGGATTCAGACAACAGAGGATAGGGAGGAGGTGGATGGGACAGCAAGCTAACTGTTCAGAGAATGTGGGTATTAGGAACTTTATTGTTTTTAAAATGAGTGTCTGTGCGAACTACTTAAAATATGAACAAGTATGCAGCATAATCTCACTTTTATTCAGGAAGAAGAGGACGTTTGTGACTGTGGCTCCGGGCTCACTTGGCAGAAACAACCCTCCACCCCCCATCGCAAAATGTAATGCCCGTGAAAAGGGTAGGTGGGTGCAGTGTTATATAGAACATAGTTCTGAGAGCACGATTGAAAATGAAAACTAGATATAGTATATAGTATAAACTATGCACCAAAAAGTGTGATATAAGATTAACCGGGGCGTGAAATATAATATGCAATACATTGTGCGCAATGACAGATTCATTGGAGAGCGCGAGATAGCACAGGCACTAGCGCGTGCTATGCGATATGCGCCTTGGAGTGTAATATGCACAGGGCAGTGTTGTGTAACCTAACTAGTCTCTAAAGTTGTAATAGAAAATATGTGCTGGGGAGTGTAACGTTGCATATGCACTGTGACAAAGATATGGATCCCAGATTGTAATATGTATGGCATAGCGCTGTGCGTTATAACATAGGCATCAAGGAAGGCACGTTAGATGGGGCAATATAACCCGTGCGAAGGCAAGTGTGGCATGACATATTCACGGGGTGGTGTTACAGTGCACACGGGCTAGAGAGTGTAATTGCATACGCACTAGCTGGTGGAATACAACACAGAGGTGTGTGGCACTCGGCGGGCACTGGTGGGTGTAACACAGCATTGGGCTCAGCCAGGAGCATGCTGTGACTCTCAAGTGAGGTTTGTCTCCTTTCCAGAGAGTAAAATAAAAAGTATTACACATCCGGCAGTGTATGTGTATTTTATTAACCGTGAGGGGGATTTCTTGCATAGTTTGGTCGAATCTTTGTCGAATCCCCTTTGAATGGCTTGGTGTGCATGTGTATTAAATGTGCTTGTCAATAGCTACCCATGGTTGTATAAATAAACGACAAGGGTGTCTACTTGGAGAGTACCCACCGGCAGGGGCGCTGGGATTAGGCACGGTAGGGCGTCAGACACGTCAGAGCTTCCCTAGCGGTGTAAATACATTCCATATGGATTCATTGTATGCATAGTCGCCTTTTAATGAATATCACGCAAATCGTCATGGTGATAGGTACATACGGTTTGTCCAGCATGTCCTGGGTGTTTCTATAAATATATATTTTTTTAAATTATTAAAAAACAAAGGCCAGCCCCGGCAGGATGGGGTCCCCGGGGCAATAAGTGGCCTGAGGAGGGGGGCAATGCAGCCCCCCTCCAAAGAATTAAAAAAAAAAAAGGCCATGACCCGGGGGATGGGGTTCCCGGGGCCGATTATGGCCTTGGGAGGGCCAAAATAATTTTTTTCAACAAAAAAAATTACGGTGTAGGCCCTGGGGGATGGGGTCCCCAGGGCCCATAAATTAGAAAAAGAAGGGGGGCCACACAGCCCTCCTTCTTAAAAAATAAAATAAATAAAAGACCGCATCGTGCCGGAGGCCACGCCCCCTCCTTGCAGCACTCTGCAAACGCGCCCCCTGGCCAGTTGTAAGTTCAATACTGAGTGTCCCTGAGGGCCAACTAGCCCAACAGGTATCTCCAGTATGCGCCAGGGAGCTGTGTTGCAGACAGGTGTTCTGAGGCCACGCCCCTTTTTACACCTCTATGCAAAGCAGCTCTGTGGCGCTTACTGGAGGTAGCTAGTGGGCTAGTTTGACCCTAGGGACCATCTCTCAACTTAGAACTGCCACAGGGCGCGTTTACACAGTGGTGAAGGGAGGGGACGGGGCCTGAGGTGACGTGTGCAAACACACCCTGTGGCGCGTTTTAAGTTGGGGAAATAATTCCCTTTCAATCCTGAGGGACCCTGGGGGCCAACTAGCCCACCAGGTGCTTCCAGTAAGCGCCACTGCTCTGTGTTGCAGAGAGGTGGTGCAGGCCATGCCCCTTTTCACACCTCTCTGCAATGGCACTTACTGGACGTACCTAGTGGGCTTTTTTGCCCCTAGGGACCCTCAGGATTCAAGGGGGCTTAATCTCCCAACTTAAAAAACTGCCACAGGGCGTGTTTACACAGTGGGGAAGGGAGGGGACGGGGCCTGAGGTGACGTGTGCAAACACGCCCTATGGCGCGTTTTAAGTTGGGGAAATAATTCCCCTTCAATCCTGAGGGCCCCTTGGGGCTGACTAGCCGATCAGGTGCTTCCAGTAAGCGCCACTGAGCTGCGTTGCAGAGAGGTGGTCTAGGCTGTGCCCCTTTTTACACCTCTCTGCAACGCAGCTCTGTGGCGCTTACTGGAGGTACCTAGTGGTCTAGTTGAACCCTAGGGACCCTCAGGATTCAAGGGGACTTATCTCCCACCTTAAAACGGCCACAGGGCGTGTTTACACAGTGGGGAAGGGAGGGGACGGGGCCTGAGGTGACGTGTGCAAACACGCCCTGTGGCGTGTTTTAAGAGGTAGTTTTAATCCCCTGCCCTATTATATACTAGGGGCTTACAGAGGAGGTCATGCTAATCACAGGGGTCCCCAACGCATAGTGTTCCCTAGTGTATGTAGGTGTTTTCACTGTATTCTGAGTGTCTTTTAACATAGCACTGGCTCTAGGACTGTTTAGTCAGACTCAGTTACCACCAGTATCCATCTGAAAAAGTTGAGGGTACAGGATGATTTTGCAACAAGGCTTCTTTCTGCTCTTCTGTTTGTTCTTTCTGCACGTTATCCTTCTTCCTGCACTTTTCTTCGTCTTTGAGGACTTCTGTTGCTTCTTTCTGCATTTCTTTTTTTTCTTTCTGTGCGTTGTTTCTTCTTTCTTCACATGTCCTATCTCTGTAGGCATAGGTAGAAATTAGCATTTAAAAAACCTTAGAAATTCACTGAAAAAAACATAGATTTCAGGCACGTTATAGTTAGCTGGACTTTTCACTCATACAAAACCATTGAATTTCCCCCGTTATAGTTAGTTCAGCTAACTATAACTCGCGCGCCCACAATGCACTGCTGATGACGTCACATATTACATCACTCATGACATGGTCAGTGACATCACTCATGACATCACTGATGACATCTCAAAGGACATCACTGATGACATCATCCTTGTGATAAAGTGGCAGACCTCCTCTCCCCCTAATATAACCTTTGATACACACATTCAAAAATAGAAACTAACATTTTCAAAACAATGGACATACCAATACCAGTTACAACAACCTATTCAGTAATTCTAAGTTCCACATACACATCCACTCATTCACCATCTGTCCTATACAGTCACTCCTACATGTACTCACTCATCATATGTTCTCATACACCTATACATCCTGTTACACAACTCCACTCATCCATAGAGTTACTCACACACATAGTCACTCATGCTAATAAAGAATCAAACATCCATTTACTTGCATATACAGTTATACACACACCACCACACTTACTTCTACAGAAACTTACACATACTTAGTCTTTTAAACAATCACTTATAGAAACCCATACTTATTCATACAGGAACTCTTTCAATCTCTCACTCTCACATATACTCACTTATATACACCAATAGTCACATATACTAGTTTAAAACATATGTAGTTACTCATAAAGACACTATTGAGACAGTCATTCACTCACTAACACACCCATGCCCACACTCATCCACCCATACAGTCCTGCACACATGCTGTCTTCAACACATACAAACAGAGATTCACTCATTCATGCACCTATGGACTACATAATACCCCCTACCGAACCATACAGACACTCAGACACTCATACTGATACTCAAAAAAACAACTAATAACCTATATAGACACTCATGTAGCTACTCACAAACCATGCAGCCACTTATACACAAAGTGAGAGACTGATACAGATATTTACATATTTAAACATTACCCACTAAGACATTTATTCACTAAGATACACTTAGTCAGTTATACAATCAATTTTTCAAAAACAAATCATCCATTTAGACACTTATATACCCATTTATTCTTCCATCGACCTTGAGATATACATATATAAAACATATTTAATTTTCAGAAAAAGACACATTCACTGGATGATGTCATCAGTGATGTTCATCAATGATGTCATTTGAGATGTCATCAGTAAAGTCATGAGTGATGTCACTGACCATGTCATGAGTGATGTAATATGTGACGTCATCAGCAGTGCATTGCGGGCGCGCGAGTTATAGTTAGCTGAACTAACTATAACGGGGGAAATTCAATGGTTTTGTACGAGTGAAAAGTCCAGCTAACTATAACGCTTCTGAAACCTATGTTTTTTTCAGTGAATATATATATATATACTTGAAGATGAAGGATCACAAGAAAACAACAGCCAGCCAGTGCAAAAATCTGGATCCCAAAGGATACAATGAATCAAAAAGAAATAAAATATCCAAGAAAGAAGTGACTCAAACAGATAGATTCACCAAAGAAGAAAAATATATTTCCACTACTACGTTTCAGCTTCCGCCTTCCTCAGGTAGTACAAGAATATAATTAGCCATCAACAAATGTGCTTACCAACTTTGCAAGAGTTATCCTTAAATCCAACAATTTTACATTCAATGGTAAACACTATCTGCAGATACAAGGGACTTCCATGGGCACTCGGATGGCTCCATCCTATGCAAATATCTTCATGGGCAAACTAGAGAACTGTATATTTTCTACTTCTAGCATCAAACCACTGGTATGGCTACGATACATTGATGACATATTTATAATATGGAATGCAGGAAGTAGAACATTGGAACAATTTACAGCTTATATCAACAATATCCATCCTACCATCAAATGTACCAGCAGCAATACTAAACAGAAGCCTCATCTCCCTTTTCTGGATGTGCTACTCACCATTCATGAACACAAAATTACAACTGATCTGTACCACAAGCCTACAGATGCTCATTTGTATCTAAACTGGACTTCATGTCACCCACACCACACTAAACTGAGCATCATCTACAGCCAAGCACATCGGACGCATCTGCAGCAATGAGGAAACCTGTAAAGACCATCTACAGGAGCTTGCTACATTATTTAAAAGGCGAGGCTATCCTCTGCATATCATACAGCAACAAATTGACAAGTCTTTGCAGTTACCCAGAGACAAAAGGTTTTTCCAAAACCACCAGTCATTGCTTACCGCAGAGCTCCAAATTTACGATCTCTTATTGTGAGAGCTGAACTCAAGCAAGCTGTAACAAATGCAGTGGTTCATTGCTGTGACTCTAAAAGGTGCATCACGTGTGAATATCTTTTACAAACATCATCTTAACTAGTTCTGTTACGAGAAGGACCTATGCAATAAGGCAGCATCTTACATGTCGCTCAACATGCATTATTTATGTGATTCAGTGCCAATAGCAAACCTATAAAAAACAATATGTAGGCCAAACAGTGAATGACCTCCGTACACGATTCAGGAACCACAAATCTGCAATAATTAATAAGAAAATTGACCAGCCTGTAGCCAATCATTTCAACCTTGTGGATCAATCACTATCAGATTTGAAGATTTTCCCCGTGGAACATGTTTCAAAGGAAGAACTACTGGACTCCAGGGAAAACTTCTGGATGTACTGTTTAAAATCACTGCATCTAGATGGACTGAACATTACTGACAACACAACCTGATTACTGCATATCTCAAGAGCTCTCAGGACTGCACTGATTCCACATTCCAAATGGAATCTTCACTCATGATGCTTTTTGAAAATTCAGCTGTGTCATCTGTGCAGCCACAGAGCAAACCATCTTGTACTACCTGAGGAAGGCGGAAGCTGAAACGTTGTAGTGAAAATATATTTTTGTTCTTTGGTGAATCTATCTGTTTGAGTCACTTCTTTCTTGGATATATATATATATATATATATATATATATATTTTTTTTTTTTTTTTCTCGCTCCCAACTCCTGCTTTACACCAGGAAATCAGCACTCACGGGGTCCGTTTGCAGCAAAATATCCTTTGTTTAAAACGCACAGCAAACAAATGCGTTTCGGAAATTGTCTTTCGTCAGTGTTTGTGATTGACAATCTCCAGCGACATGTTTTTATTCGTCATAGTTCTGGTCATCAAAACAGAGGAGGTGTAACGCGCGTGAAAATACAAGCGCCATTTTGTAATGGTGTTACAATAGCAGTATTTATGCCTATATTTGATGTTTATATGTTTGGCAATTCGTAGTATATCCAACGAATCTCTTTGTCATAATGCTATTCATAAACATAATTGATATACCATTCAAATCAAATAATTTCGGCGTGTATCGGCCTTTGGCAATCACGTGATTGCCAAATACCCCTCTGTAACATTCTGCCGAGTATCGACTTATTTTGCAAATGTACATATCGTAACACAAATACAAATTATATCGTTGAACCAAATATTTCAAATCACACAATTAATTTAAAATCTGTTCGTCATAGTCTAGTCATAAAGGCGAAAGAGGGGTAACGCTCGTAAAAATACAGGCGCCATTTTATAATGGTATTGCAATAGCAGTATTTGTGCCTATATTTAATATTTATATGTTTAGCAATTCATGGTATGTACATCAGGTTTCTTTGTCATAATAATATTCATGAACATAGTTGATATACCATTCAAATCAAGTGATCTCGCCGTGTATCGGCTTTAAGCAATCCCTTTATCGTGACTGCTAAATCCCCCTCTATGGATTTATGCCAAATATCGACTTAACTTGTAATGTGCATATCATAACCCAGAAAAAAAAAAAATTATGTAGTTGAATCGAATATTTAGATTAAAATCTATTGGTCATCTCACTGTCTAGGTTCCCAGGTGTACTGTCAGTTCTTCCCCACTATTTAACCCATAGGGGGTCTTTGTTTGGAGATTGATGATATAACGCGACTCTAATCTTCTTAATTTTAACACCCTATCTCCCCCTCTGATGTTCACTGGGACACAATGAATGCTAAAAAACTGTAATAGATCCCTATTACTTTTGTGTTTGATGGCAAAATGCCTAGCAACAGGATAGTTAAAATCCTTTTTTGCTATGGCACGCATATGCTCTAAAACCCGTACTTTCACACAGTGTATAGTGCTGCCTATATACCTAAGGCCACATGGGCACTTTAGGCAATAGACAGCATGAGTTTGACATGTCATACATTTGTTGATTCTTTTCCATGTTTTCAGTCCTTGTACTTCATATGTAAGTACTCGTTTACTGAAAGCACATGCCTTGCACTTACCACATGGGTAAAACCCCTTTGCGTCATTCAGTGTTCCCTTACGTGCAGGCAGATTTTCTAGGTGGCTATGAACCAAATTGTCTTTTAATGAGCAAGCTCTCTTAAAGGTGATTAATGGGGTTCTCGGAATATCCGCTCCAATTATTGATTCAGTTTTTAAGACATGCCAATTCCGTTTCATGATTTTTTTAAGACTATTTGCATCTTCTGAATAGGTTGTCACCATACGTCATTTGCCTTCATCTTGTTTTATCTGTCCTGTTTTATTAAATAGAGCCTCTCTCGGTAGTTGTTGTACTTTCTTTAGAGTATTTTCCAAGAGATCGCTCTGGTATCCTCTGACTAAGAATCGATTAAGGCTTTCTTCTGCTGCGGAGTTGAAATCGCATTCTCTTAAACAATTGCGTTTCAACCTAAGAAATTCCCCATATGGACAGATAAAACAAGATGAAGGCAAATTCCGTATGGTGACATCCCCCAGCCCCTTACTTGTACGTACCGTACCCCACCACCGTACCCCAGCCCCGTACTTGGACGCACCGTACCCCACCACCGTACCCCAGCCCTGTACTTGGACGCACCGTACCCCAGCACCGTACCCCAGCCCCGTACTTGGACGCACCGGACCCCAGCACCGTACCCCAGGCCCGTACTTGGACGCACTGTACCCCAGCACCGTACCCCAGCCCCTCACTTAGACGCACCGTACCCCAGCACCGTACACCAGCCCCGTACTTGGACGCACCATACCCCAGCACCGTACCCCAGCCCCGTACTTGGACGCACCATACCCCAGCACCGTACCCCAGCCCCATACTTGGACGCACCGTACCCCAGCACCGTACCCCAATCCCGTACTTGGGCGCACCGTACCCCAGCACCGTAACCCAGCCCCGTACTTGGACGCACCGTACCCCAGCACCATACCCCAGCCCGTACTTGTACGCACCGTACCCAAGCTCCGTACTTGGACGCACCGTACCCCAGCACCATCCCCCAGCATTGCGTATGTACGGACCTTACAACAACATTGCGTATGCGAGCACGGTACAACAACAACCCGTACTTTCACACAGTGTATAGTGCTGCCTATATACCTAAGGCCACATGGGCACTTTAGGCAATAGACAGCATGAGTTTGACATGTCATACATTTGTTGATTCTTTTCCATGTTTTCAGTCGTTGTACTTCATATGTAAGTACTCGTTTACTGAAAGCACATGCCTTGCACTTACCACATGGGTAAAACCCCTTTGCGTCATTCAGTGTTCCCTTACGTGCAGGCAGATTTTCTAGGTGGCTATGAACCAAATTGTCTTTTAATGAGCAAGCTCTCTTAAAGGTGATTAATGGGGTTCTCGGAATATCCGCTCCAATTATTGATTCAGTTTTTAAGACATGCCAATTCCGTTTCATGATTTTTTTAAGACTATTTGCATCTTCTGAATAGGTTGTCACCATACGTCATTTGCCTTCATCTTGTTTTATCTGTCCTGTTTTATTAAATAGAGCCTCTCTCGGTAGTTGTTGTACTTTCTTTAGAGTATTTTCCAAGAGATCGCTCTGGTATCCTCTGACTAAGAATCGATTAAGGCTTTCTTCTGCTGCGGAGTTGAAATCGCATTCTCTTAAACAATTGCGTTTCAACCTAAGAAATTCCCCATATGGACAGATAAAACAAGATGAAGGCAAATTCCGTATGGTGACATCCCCCAGCCCCTTACTTGTACGTACCGTACCCCACCACCGTACCCCAGCCCCGTACTTGGACGCACCGTACCCCACCACCGTACCCCAGCCCTGTACTTGGACGCACCGTACCCCAGCACCGTACCCCAGCCCCGTACTTGGACGCACCGGACCCCAGCACCGTACCCCAGGCCCGTACTTGGACGCACTGTACCCCAGCACCGTACCCCAGCCCCTCACTTAGACGCACCGTACCCCAGCACCGTACACCAGCCCCGTACTTGGACGCACCATACCCCAGCACCGTACCCCAGCCCCGTACTTGGACGCACCATACCCCAGCACCGTACCCCAGCCCCATACTTGGACGCACCGTACCCCAGCACCGTACCCCAATCCCGTACTTGGGCGCACCGTACCCCAGCACCGTAACCCAGCCCCGTACTTGGACGCACCGTACCCCAGCACCATACCCCAGCCCGTACTTGTACGCACCGTACCCAAGCTCCGTACTTGGACGCACCGTACCCCAGCACTATCCCCCAGCATTGCGTATGTACGGACCTTACAACAACATTGCGTATGCGAGCACGGTACAACAACATCGCGTATGTACACACCTTACATACGCGAAAACGACTCGTACTGAACCAGGACACTGTAAAACAGCACAAGGAAGGTCAATTCGACTCGCACAACACCACAAAACACGTCTACAGTTGAAAACACATCAAAATGACTGACCTGGCACATCCAAACAGGCAAACAGAGGCCCAAACTCACAACCACCTACTATAACACACCCACCAAAATTTCAAACTCAGGCACACCCACAAATGGACCAATAAAAAGGGCCCACACACACAAACCATGAGCCTTTGCAACAGACTCACTGCAGCTACAGAGCACACCCCAACAACTGCACCCATACACCTTAACATATACACCTTCACACACACTCCTTCACACATACCCCCTCTTCACATTCCCACACACACCTTCACATTCACACCCACACACCCACAACCATCCACGCCCTCACCCCACACCATACCCACAGACAAGAATCCAAAGTTCACAAGGGAGGAGCTGGACATCCTTGTCAACGAAGTCATCAGAGTCGAGCCACAGCTCTTTGGAACATTGGTCAGACAGACAAGCATAGCCGAAAAATCACGCCTGTGGCAGAGGATCGTCGATAGGTTGAATGCTGTTGCACCCATCAGAAGGACCAGGAATGAATGCCAAGCCAGGTGGTATGATCTGCGGAGGGCAGTCAAGCGGAAAATGAACGAGGACTATGCCCAGAGCAACATCACTGGAGGTGGGCTGCCCCGCAGACCGGTACATTACCATCCCTGGGAGGAGAAGGTGATGGCCCTGCTTCCGCCGGTGGGAGTACACGGAGTCGAAGGATTTGCGTAGCCTGGTGAGTACACAAACAACTTACGTAACATGGGGGTAATGGCATCCACACCCCAACTACACCAAATGCACGCAACTACCCCCAAGCCCTCACCGGACACAACCACACTCAAAAACAACGCTCATGCCACTAACATGTGTATGCCCCATTCACAAAGCAAGGCCATGCTATGTCCCAGGCTACACGAAGCACAAACCCAAGACTGGATGTCCGGGATGCTGGGAGGGTGGGGCTCACAAAACACATTGTTCAACTCTGAATCAGACACCATTGCCCTCAGCCCATATGGCCCAGGTACATACCCATGCACCATGCTCAATGCACAGGGACTGGCAAAGTACTGACATGGTAGCTGACACTTGGCCCTGCTGTAGGCAGCACAAGGCCCTCCTGTGACCACTGTAAACTCAAACACCAACACCACAAGCTCAGATATCTAGGACAGGGAACTCACACTCACTGTCATGGCAGCATGCACCATGAGGGGACAGATACATCACCTGGGAGACCCACTGCCAAATCACACTACACCCACCAGCAGGCCCTGTCACACACACCCCTTACATAGGCACACACCCCCGGGGCAGGCAATGGATTTACCCACTCTCACAATGGTCATGCGACACAACAAGATTAATCCATAGCCAAAGAAGCATCCAAGCCAAAAATCTACATGTCAAACACTCAGGAGAACATATCAATTTGTCCCTCGCAACATACCCATCCACAAGTGAACATTGAGGGCAATCCTAGGCACATACAACTACCTGGAGGAACTGTGCCAACTTGAATATGTATGAAACATGGTGTCGCATGAAACAGCATTAACATTTTCTCTCTCACACACAGGGCAATGTCATGGATCTCCCCCAATAATGGGGGGGGAAGAATCACAGTCTCAGGCTCGGGAGGAACCTGATCCCACCAGCAGCGACGCCTCTCAACACTCCGCGGATGACCCCAAACCACCTAGACCCTCTGGTGTCCAAGCCCCTGCAGCACCTGCTTCAGGTACATCTGTGCCAACCACCACCCCCATTCCTGCCACATCCCAGGAGACACCCAGGAGCCCTGCCCGCACTGAACAACTGAGCCAGTCTGACCTGGAGGGACAAGGTTCGCCGGGCACCCAGGAGGAGGCAGATAACCCCGCAACTGCCATCCCTCAGGGGTCCCGTAGACCCGATGTGCCCACAACGGCAGGCCAGGCTCGTGTGGACAGGGGTGGTGGGAGTGGAGGCAGGCGGAGGCGAGAACCTGACCAGCCAGCTGAAGGGACCGGTATGTCACACATACGCAACATCATGGACGTATACCGGCGTGACACCAGGGCCATCAGCCAGGTAGTGGAGACCCTCACAGAGATTAAAAACCAGCAAGCCGAGCAACACGCCAGTCAACAAGGACACCAAGGACGGATGGAGGCAAGACTGGCTGAGCTCCTGGCGGTGCAAACGGACATAAGCTGTTCACTCTGTCGGATCGCCGACAACATGGCCAACCCTCCCTGTGCCACCAGGCGAAGACCACCACCAGCCACAGGGAGGGAGGAGGAGTAGGATTCATCTGACGGAGCGTCCAAAACATCGTCAAGGCCTGCATCTGAGGGTCCCGCGAGGAAGGTGGGTCGTCCACGGAAAAGACCGTGAGAGGCAGCAGACCATCACATCTCCCAGGTCACCTGGCCTGGCATCTGGCCTTCATGCGCAACAGCATCACCTCATTCACTGACATTCTCTGCCACATGGACTTGCTGGTCACAGTCTGACCAATGATGACAAACACTGTGGTCTGGACTCTGATGACTTCAAATGCCAAGGATCCCATCTCCCCCTGTGAACTTTGGATTGTAGGCACACTGTATAGCACCTATTTTTTCCCACAAAACACGCCCCCCACCGAGAATAAAACAAAATTTCTTTAATTAGATGTTGCAGTCATTTTGCATGAGTACACAACATACGTGTGAGGAAAGGTCAAACTATGCCTGAGTGTTGAACTAACTCCAGCCATCCATACCCTGGGATCTGAGTCCGGTACAGGACACACATGGGTCACAATGTATCATCCAATACAGACGTGGAGCACAATACTCACCCGTGATGGCCTCAAGCTGCTGAGGGGGGGCTTGCAATACTGTGCGCACAGACCAATTTGGAAGAGTATCATTAAGGCATAGAGGTCATGGCTCATGTGGAGGTTCCCGGGGAGGGAGTCCCAGGTATGTTTGGCCAGGTGGAAGAACTATGTCCTGCATGCTGGAGTTCGGTGGATGTGAAAAATGTTGGCCAGGGCAAGGTTGGATGCACAGAGTTGACCCAACGGGGTCTTGGATGACAGGCTTCCAAGGTTGGTTTGGGGTCTGGGGTTGTGGACTGCCTCCTGAGTGTGGGTGAGGAGTGTGAAGGTCATCCTGCAGCAGACAGTGATCCATTGCAGCTATCTTAGGTGGACGGTGATGTGGCTGGGGCGCGGGATGTTGAAGCTGAGGTGTGCAGATGCACCCTGGATGTGGACAAGTTTTCTGGGAGTTTGGCTGTACTTTCTCCGTAGAGGGCGGGGCTGTAGTTGATACGGCTGGTGTGGTAGACCTGGGGGACGGTCTGTCTTGCCTTGGAGTGGATCTATCTGTGGATCATGTGCATCATGCGGAGGGTGTTGCAGCATGAGGTACAGATGCTGGTGAGTTGCATGGCAATTGTGAGCGACGAGTCCATGATGCACACCATCTTGTGTGCGTGGCCACTGGGTGCTGGTGCAGTGCCCTGGCGGGTGGGACACAAGGATTTGACCCAGCTGTAAGGGGACAATCCTCAGATGATTACCTCAGTCCTGTACAAGTCCAGCCTCAGGTGGCTGATGTTCAGCCATTCATCAACGAACCTCATGCCTTCTTGAAGGTTGGAACTGGCAATGGCTGTTTCTTTGGTGAGGGTGACCACTGCCAATATTTTACAAAAGCCCCGGGGGTGGCAGTCCCCGGGGCTTGGAGGGGCCTTTGAGCCCCCACCCATTTAGTGTACAAGCCCCAGGGGTAACGGTCTCCGTGGCTGCGGGGGGCCATGAGCCCCCCCCGCAAATCCACAAATACTTTTGAAAAGCCCCAGGGGGTGGCGGTCCCCAGGGCTTGGGGGGGCTTGGATGCCCCCCTTGTTAAAAATCAAAGCCCCAGAGGGTGGCAGTCCCCGTGGCTGCGTGGGGGCTGTGTGCCCTCCACAAATCTTTGAGCAAAGCTCCGGGGGTGGTGGTCCCCGGGGCAGTGTGGGGGGATTGGGGCCCCCACACTTTTCTTCTGCACCCTGGACTTGGCCTACCTGGGGGCTTTATTTAAATGAAGCGCGGGAACCCGCACTTCATTTTTTTAAATTTCATGGCCGGATCCACGGATCCTCCGCGCATCCCGCGATTCTTTAAAGAAATCCTTGTGGGACCCCCTAAGAAGTCCTAGGGGGTCAGGATGTTTCTACCCTGCCCCCTTTTCGTGTATTGCGCATTTGTTTTTCTCTTTTCTTGTGCCTCGGTTCTACCGAGGCACAAGATGGCTGCCAACACTTCCTGGTTTGGAGTGTTGACAGCCAACTAACACGAAGCTCGTGATCGGGCGGGTGCTCGGATCCTCCGTGCCTCTACATATCACTATCTTTATTTCTTAATTTCTCAAAAACTACTGAACGGATTTACACCATTTTTAAAAAGTTAGCTTTCTGAGCCAAGCAGTACCTTGTTGCCAAATATGGTGTAATTCCGATCATCAGTTCTTGCTATAACCGTGTCTTAAGTTTCCTATGGGAAAATGATTTTTTGTCCACTATTTTTTTAGTCTCTCAGGAACTACTGAACGGATTTACACTCTTTTAAAAAAGGGCGCTTTCTGAACCAAGGGCTACCTTTTTGCTAAATTTGGTGTAACTCCGTTCAGCAATTCGGGCTGTAGCCGTGTCTAAAATTTCCTACGGGAAATAACATGGGGAATATGTGTTTTGGGACCCCCCTTTTTTCTCGGCCCCACTTGACAAATCACCCCCAAACTTTCAGGATAGAAGCTGACCGGAACGGGCCATTAGTTTTGAAAAGTTCGCGAAGATTCGTCAACCGGAGCCAAAGTTATTAGGAATAGAATGTTACGATTTTCCTGTGGATAATAGGTCCTAACTATAACTACCTACTGCCAGTAGGTAATGCAATATATATTGTGTGATCAAGGCCGGTGTATCCGGCCGAAACGCGTCATGGCGACATGGTGGTGAACTAATAAACATCGTTCATAGACGTATCTGGGTCTGCTCTTGCTTTCCGGCATACAGAAGGAGTTAAGGCAAGGACTATTGATATATATATATATATATATATATATATATATAAATTCAGTGAAAAAACCATAGGTTTCACACACGTTATAGTTAGCGGACATTTCACTCATAAAAAACCATTGAAATTCCCCCGTTACAGTTAGTTAAGCTAACTATAACTCGCGCACCCGCAATCCACTGCTGATGACGTAACATATTACATCACTCATGACATGGTCAGTGACATCACTCATGACATCACTGATGACATCTCAAATGACATCACTGATGACATCATCCTGTGAATGTGTGTTTTTCAGAAAATGAAATATGTTTTATAGATGTATATCTCAGGTCGATGAAAGAATAAATGGGTATATAAGTGTCTAAATGAATGAATTGTTTTTGAAAAATTGATTGTATAACTGACTGATTAAGTGTATCTTAGTGAATACATGGCTTAGTGAGTAATGTTTAAATATGTAAATATCTGTATCAGTCTCTCACTTTCTGTATAAGTGGCTGCATGGGTTGGTGAGCAGCTACATGGGTGTTTATGTAGGATATTAGGTGGTTTTTTGAGTATCAGTCTGAGTGTCTGCATGGTTCGGTGGGGGGTATTACGTAGTGCATAGGTGCATGTATGATTGACTCTCTGGTTGTATGTGTTGAAGACAGCATGTGTGCATGACTGTATGGTTGGATGAGTGTGTGTATTGGTGTGTTAGTGAGTGAATGACTGTCTCAATAGTGTCTTTATGAGTTACTAAATATGTTTTAAAGAGGTATATTTGACTATTGGTGTATATAAGTGAGTATGTGTGAGAGTGAGAGGTTGAAAGAGTTCCTGTATGAATAATTATGTGTTTCTATAAGTGATTGTTTAAAAGACTAAGTATGTGTAAGTTTCTTTAGAAGTAAGTGTGGTGGTGTGTGTATAACTGTATATGCAAGTAAATGTATGTTTGATTCTTTATTAGCATGAGTGACTATGTGTGTGAGTAACTATGGATGAGTGGCATTGTGTAACAGGATGTATAGGTGTATGAGTACATATGATGAGTGAATACATGTATGAGTGACTGTACAGGACTGTTGGTGAATGAGTGGATGTGTATGTGGATCTTAGAATTACCGAAGAGGTTGTTGTAACTGGTATTGGTATGTCCATTTTTGTGAAAATTTCAGTCTGTATTTTTGAAAGTTTGTATCAAAGGTTATATTAGGGTGAGAGGAGGTCTACCACTCTGTCACAAGGATGATGTCATCAGTGATGTCATTTGAGATGTCATCAGTGATGTCATGAGTGATGTCACTGACCATGTCATGAGTGATGTAATATGTTACGTCATCAGCAGTGGATTGCGGGTGCGCGAGTTATAGTTAGCTTAACTAACTATAACGGGGGAATTTCAATGGTTTTTTATGAGTCAAATGTCCGCTAACTATAACGTGTGTGAAACCTATGGTTTTTTCACTGAATTTGCAAGGTTTTTTAAATGCTAAATCCTAACTATAACGTGTGTGAAACCTATGGTTTTTTCAGTGAATTTGCAAGGTTTTTTATATGTTAATTCCTAACTATAACGTGTGTGAAACCCATGGTTTTTTCAGTGAATTTGTATGGTTTTTTAAATGCTAATTCTTACCTATAACATGTGTGATTCCCATGGTTTTTTCATTGTTTTTTTATGATTTTTTTAATACAAATTCTTATATATTTTTTTTTTTTATTTGCAAGTTTTTTTTTTTGTTTTTTTTTAACTTGATATTCTCTTAATACACTATGCTTAATTTTAAAAAAATTTGCAATATATTATTTTTTTTCATTTTTTTTTTACTAAACAGGTAAGATATATTAGTATAACATAGAGATTCTTTTTTTCCTTTTTTTTTAAGTGCGCGTACGGTAAGCTTACGGTAAGCGTACGGTTTGCGTAATGTACGTAAAATTTCTACTCTTTTTGCGTATGGTTACGCAATTTACGTAGCCGTGCGTACTGCGTATGGGGCGCGTAAGCGTGTACGCTACACGCTTACGTTACGCGGAAGTGTTGGGGAGTGCCTGTTATGCACATGCGCGCGAGCGCGTGTCTTTTTTATGCGCATGCGTACTTTTACCGTAAGCGCACCGTAAGCGCTCCGTAAGCGTAACGTAAGCGTAACGTATGCGCACGGTGGGTCATGTGATCATGAAACAAAACTTTTGATTGGTTCAAAGTAGTTTCAGTTCTAGAACTCTCCTACACCACACCCATTCCCCTCATTTCTGCTTGTTATCCCTTAGGAGAAGGAGCTGAGTTGTCTTTGGGATACGATGGCAGACCAGCACTCTTCAACTGAGAGTGAGGCTAGCAGCACCACCATCAGGCAGAGAAGGAGGAAACAGAAGAGCTCTTTTATATGGGAGTATTTTAGTTTTCCAGAGGGTGAGAAAAAAGTCAATGCTGCTTTGGTGACTTGTAAGCTGTGCCAGCGTGTACTTTCAAGAGGTAATCCTAACAAGAAGTATTCCTTCGGGAATCACACTATGTTACGACACCTTCACGATGTACACCCTAGGACACATGCTCGACATACTGGAGGAAACCCTTCAGTAAGTCGACCAAGCACATCCACAGCAGCTCAGCCGAGTCCTTCTTCGGAAGCTCAGCAGAGCCCTTCATCTGTGGGGGCAGATTCACCTTTTTCTGATCCTCTGGAAACGAAGCATCGGTTTGCGAGAGTTACAATGCGGTGTTCATTTTGCAATGGTCTAATTGTTCATAGGGAGACCAGTCTTCCCCTCATTAACAACAAAATAGACCAGAACATTTGTCCTACCAGCTAATGTTCCCATTCTTCCTTTCCTCTGTCCCTGCATGAACACAACGGCTCTTTTAAGAGCCAACCTTACCTCTCATCTTTTTTTTAATTTTTCTTAAAAACTTTTTTTTTTTTCTACCGTACGCGTACGGTAAGCGTATTTTTTTTTTTGTTTTTTTTAAAAACACTAAAAAACAATTACCACATTTCAAGATCCTTGAGGGATTAATAACTAAATACTGTAAATCTGTTTGAAGAGAAGTGGAAGAAAGAGACCATCCAATTTCTGACTTACCTGACCCACCCAACAATTTAATTTTTAAAAAAAATGTAAATTAAAATTACTTGTAAAAATGTTTGTTTTTTTTCGAAAATTTTCTTTCTCAATCTGAAAAAAAAGAAAAAAGTATTAATATTTAATAAATACAGTACACGTATTTACATATTTTCCAAAAAACAATTTTTTGCCTTTTTTTTGCTGTTTTCAGAATATATTGCATTTCACTATAAATCGTGAAAGCAATTGCATTCATCACTTAACAGCGGGCAAAAAAAAATTAACAATCTCAAAGATTGTTTTAAAAAAGCCCAGAATCTCTTCTCACTAAAACATAACATTATAGAAATGCAAAATATTCAAAAAAAAATTCATCTAATAACAATAACTATTTCTTTAAAATACCGTCTGACAATTTTGTTACAGAAGCATAATCACAAAAATAATATATCTCAAATAACTCCACAATACATCTGGTTACCTTTCCTTTAGGCCAAATGGTAATTTTAAAATTCTTTTTTGATTAAATTTCCAATGGTAATCCAATAAAATTCCAAAATTTAAATTGGACAGATGTTACCGATTCTCTCTAAATTTTTGGTTTCCGAAAGATTAATTAGGAATTAAATAAGTCCACAATACAATTGATTACCTTTCCTTTAGGCCAAATGGTATTTTTAAAAATCTTTTTTGATGAAATTTCCAATGGTAATCCAATAAAATTCCAAAATTTAAATTGGACAGATGTTACCGATTCTCTCTAAAATTTTTGGTTTCCGAAAGATTAATTAGGAATTAAATAAGTCCACAATACAATTGGTTACCTTTCCTTTAGGCCAAATGGTAATTTGAAAAATCTTTTTTTTTGAAAATTCCAATGCTAATCCAATAAAATGGTAAAATTGTTTTGTACAGATCTTGCCAAGTCTCTCTAAAATTTAGGTTTCAGGAAGATTAGATAGGAATTTGCTAAATCAAAAGGCAAACGTTGCTTGAAAATCAATTGGGAATCATTACACAGTGTCCAGCCTTTTTCACATTTAAGATAAACTGTGTAATGTCCAGAAGTTACAGTAGGTCCTTCATGGAAAATTATTGCAACTGTTACAAAAGTTTTTCCTGAAATTGATAATTGCTGTCCTATAAACTTCTTTATTAAAGTATCCAATTTTGAACCATCAGCTTTACATCGTTGCATCATTAAAATTACATACTGTCCGTATTCCTTTAAAATTAACGTTGAAAACATGTCAGATTTACACTCACCGCATTCCATGCTATGATTAGCATCTTTAACTAATTTAGCAAAAGTGACTGTTTTACTGTCTGGCAATGTTAAATAAATAAACCTTTCAGAATCAACATTAGAGCCACATGTATTGAAACAGTTTTCACAACTATGTTCCCATTTATAAGAGACACCAAACATATTTTCAATTGGCACCCCTTCTTCTTCCAGTACCTGAAGAAAATACATCAAGAATTCCTGTGCGTCTTGCTGTACATTTTGAGAAAACTGTGTTCGTCCTGAACATACATCTAAAAGTTTTCTAATTTCAGTAGCACTTTCTCTTTGAGTTTTATCATTACTCAGCTTTTGAAAAAGGAGACTCAACTCAGAACAGAATCTTTTTCTCTGATTTACTATTATCTGCTCTTGCAAACTTTCCAGATAAAATGCAACATTCAGCATTACATTAGCGTAGCAGTTGACACCAGAGCTATTTTCAAAATGACATCCTACAACCTCTTCAACATTTTCCTTTTTCTTTTTGCTTGCAATTACATCACTCCTCTTTTTTTTCCTCCTCTCTACATCCTCATTACAGATATTCTCAATTCTCCTCTTACGAGAAACTACACGTTTCTCTAACACAGGATACTGACCTAAATGAGGAGCATAGGTTCTTCTTAATCTATTATACTCCTTTACACAGTTTGTATCAGCACTAACTTTTGAATCATCAAAGTCTATCATGAATAAACCAGATAATGTTTTCACTCGTGACAAAGCTACATAAGCCATACCTTCTTTGAACACAGTTGAACCAATGTTTACAAATGCACAATCTACAGTCAATCCTTGAGACTTGTGAATAGTTACAGCATATGCTAGAGAAAACGGAAACTGTTTCCTTTGTACATATAAGTCTTTCACAAGCATGAAACGAACTGTACAACGACAAATGTCTTTAACTTCTTCTATCTGATCAAATTTTATTTTTAAACATTCAATTCCATCTTTTTTCTGATAATTAATAAAACCCACAACTCTTCCCATAGCTCCATTAACTAAACCTTTTTCAACATCCAAATTTCTCCTTAGAATTACTCTACAGTTCATGCAAACATATAGATTTTTTTCTAATCCAGCAGTTTTGGAAATGTTCTTCTCTAGTGAATCCAATTTATTTTTCAGTTTGCCTGTTAATGTGATAGTAATTCTTCCATCCTGAATTTTGTCCACTGCTTCCAATTTCCTGATATCTTCCTTTTCCAATTTCAAAAGCTCCTCATTGAATATTGAGCATTCACGTAGAGTTGGCATTAAGCAGATGACACTTTTCTTTTCTGCAATGTTCTTGTATATCTTCTCTGCAACTATTTCTTCCTTTGGGAATAAATTATGTAGCAACCGACTCTGTAATGCTTTCGTGCCAGCTTCAGTGAGTAGTCCAATTCTGATATCTTTCAGAATACTTCCATATTCTTCATCGTTTGCTTGCCTCATATTAGTAGTAAGTTCCTTGTACTCAAAGAAGGACCAAATATTTGCATTACCAATGCTTCCCAATGACTTCTTTGTGTCTTCATGTGTCACAGTATTAAACACTGGTTGTCCTTTAACTGGAGTAAGCTGTAGAAGATCCCCAAAAACTATGACATGTTTTCCACCAAATAACACGTCATAGTCTGTCTTTAGAATTTGCTGCATTCTTAAATGCACAAAGGCAAGCATTAAGTTTGATACCATGCTCACCTCATCAATAATGAGAACTTGCATCTTCTTCAATACTCTTGAAACTTCCAAGCATGCTTCTCCAGTTAGCTTGTGGTATTGTATTTTGTTCTCATGCTCCACTGGTAACATTAGCAAACGATGTAAGGTGATTCCTTTTATGTTATATGCTGCTAACCCAGTTGGAGCAGTAACCACACAAGACAAAGTTGAATCCGTTTTTTGCTGTAGGTAGCTTCTGATGACTTTTATTAAGAAACTTTTTCCAGTTCCAGCTTGTCCGCTTACATACATCCTGATTGGATGAAATGATGTGCATGAGCACTCTTTTTTTTCATGTAGTAATCCGTGATCAATTTTGTTTCTGATCTCTTCATAAATTTGTTGCTGCTCTTCATTCAGTTGTCTTTCCAAATTTGGTAAGTCTATAAATTCTTCTTGAGCTTGATTCATAGCCGTTTCCACTTCATTCATGGCTATTGCAACTTCATTTTCAACGATTGGTTGTCCTAGGGGATCTTGACTGAGTGTTCCTGAACTTTGGCTGTCTTGAGAACTGTCTCTAGCTACTTCAGCTGCAATTGTAGTTTCCTGTTCAATTTCTTCATTTAACATTTGCACATAATTTGTGAATGTACTGCATTCTATGCTGTCTTTGCAAGCATTAAATGAATCTTCATAGCTTTGAAATTCTCCCAGTAGTTCATCCTCTGTACGGCATGGTTTAAACAGCTGTAAAAGAGCCAAGTAGTAAAATTCCTTTTTGTCAGTAGTGTCGCAACTCAGCTTCTTGTGATTTATCAAACTTCCTTTTGTTTGCTTCACCAAACATCCTGCCTCACCAATGACTTTATATTTTCCATTGTTGATGTCTTCTGTGGCTTTCCGTGAATAAATGTAGTTCTGCAGCACTTCATAGAGACACATGTTCTCTAGATGAAGACTTCTCTTGGGATAATATGTGTCCAACATGTTTGATTTCAAAATATCTGTACTTTCTGGGTCATTCTCAGCCAAATATTCAATTTCTCCAACAGATTTCAGTACCCGATTTCTCATTGCTGCAAGGCCTAAACTTGCCCAAATTATTCTTCTTGATTTCGAGTAGAGACTTGCAGAAGATAACCTATCTGAACATTCGTAGGATCCAATTTCTCGATGCGATAACATCTTTAAACTGAAACTGTACAGCTTCTTACTGACAGTCTTCTCGTGAGAAATCTCTTCCCACATTTCTTTCAATTCAGTTTTTTCTGATTTAGTAATGTAAGACGTTACATATCGAGCAACAGCAATGGAATTGTCAGCTACATACTGTATATCCATGTTAGCATTCCACATGGATAAAATGACTGGGTTGTAGTCATTTATATTTTTTGATTCTTCTTTTCTTTTAAGGTTGTAGGTATTCTTAGGTGATTTTCTTGTAATAGTATGTCTCACAGATGACATAAAACTGTTTACTCTTCCATTTGAAAGAACAGGTCTAGGAAATCCAAATCGACATTTAGTGTAGTATTTATCTTTGCTCTTGTATTTCCGTCGACAGTATTTTCCACACCGATGACTTTGGAAACGTAAAACTTGCTCCTTTAACTTTTTCTCTTCTGTGCTTTTTGGTATAGCACATGTTGCATATTCTTCAATGAAAGATAACACTGCTTCATTAGTATCTGTTCCAAACTTTGGGGCATCCTTGATCCACAACAGCATATGAATATGAGGAGCACCTCTTGCTTGGTACTCCTTTCTCCAAAAGAAATCCACTACTTCTCCAAGAGGTGGATTTTTTTTATTGCAGATGAAGGACATCATAGCCTCAAATCTATGATTGAAATATCTGCAAACATTAACCGGATCCAATGAGCACAGTTCTCCTGCTGTCTTGTATTCGATGTTTTTAATGTTTGAATTTGCCTCTCGTAGAAAATCCAGTAAATCATCCCAAGCGTACTCAGCACAGCTTAGGGTAAGGAACCATGTTGGTGTTCCTAAATTCCGTAACATGCATTTTAATTCACCATGGCGTCGGTACCAATATTCATTTGTCCCACGCTGACAAACCATCAGATTGATCAGTTGTGTTTCCAAATGATCATCTCGGTGCTGCACTTTCTTCATAAAATCCTTAGCAGACACATTTTGTAAATGTACTCCACTTTTTAAAATGTGATTTACTGCATATGATAATGCAGACAAGTCGCTTTCAAATAAAAGATGGAACAAATTAGGAATACTTTGTTGAAATCTGGGATCTTCTGCATATAGTCTTGTAGTTCGATACTCAGAAGCTGGAATCTGTTCTGGACGTTCATCGTATCGTCCTCCTTTTCCTGTAGGAAACAGCTGGGGAAAACATCGAGCTTCCAAGCTCTCCTCCCATACACTCACGGGAGTTCCTTTTGCTTTCTTCATCTGAAACAGATCAATATTGTCTCCCATAACTTCTTTTGAATGAAGAGGATGTATGCTAAAATGTTCATAAATTTCTTCTTCCTTTGACTTGTCCACTTTTTCAATTTGTCCAGTTGGTGTTTCTGTGTCTTCTTGTAAATCTTCTTCTTCTTCTTCTTCTATATAAATTGATTCATACCATTTGTTATTCCTTTTCAAATACAAATTTGCTCTTTGTACTTTCCGTACATCTACCAGCTCCTGCCAAATCTTCTTATTCTTTGTAGGTACACCATTAACCAGAATAACTAATGGTTCAGTTTCCAAAGTATCTGCATCAATAGTTTCCATATTTTTTTTCAAATCCAAGGGCAAATACACCACTCTACCTTTTAAACCTCTCAGTAAATCTGAAGGAGGTAATTTACCAGTTTTGGGCTCCATACGTACTATGGTCTGGAACGGATGAACACATTGAATAAGTATAGACTCATATGTATTTAATTCAGAAAGTTCGGCAGGAATAGCTTCCAATTCTAAATTATTATGTACAGCTCTGGTCGGCATTCTATTTTCCTCTAACTTGTTGTAACAGTATTTACAAATACGCTGATCTTCACCCAATTCAAAACAATTTTCAAGAAATATATATGTGGCAAAATCCTTCCACTTATAATTATCTTCATTTTCACTTTTTCTGTACAGATCAACATTCCTGGTTTGTTTTCTATAATGAGTTCTGCGGCAACAAATACAAGTAATATTTGGTCTTTCATTAGAGATTATTGAAAATTTTGTTATGTGATCATTAAATGTCTTACTTACAGAGGGTTCTACATTCTCTTCCACTTCTTCCTCATTTACTGTGTCCTTTTCTGCACTGTCTTGTTCAGGACCAAAGTAACAAAACTGAATTTCATCAGTAACCTTCTCTACATCTGATACCGATCCACGGAACAGAGCCCTATTCAATTCATCTAACTTTATTGCTGGACTTTTAGCAAAATACAACCGTCTCACAAACTTTCTCATTTCAGTATGATGAACAGCCAGCATCCTAAAATGATGAAAAACACTTTTACACACTTTTCTAGATAGACAAGCCAGAGAATGACCCTGCAAACCAGTATTCTCTCTCACTCTGCATGGATCTAGACTTTGAAGCACCTTAATCTTCTGTTTAACACTTTTTTTTACTATATTCTCTTAGAAACTCACGAAATTTATCAATAGATTCCTGACGCACAGTGCAAATACTACTACAATTCCAAGTGTACCCTGGGGCTTTAGGACGTCTCCCCATAGCCTCATCCGCCATCACTTGTACCTCATCTCTTGGAACCATTTTCTCCTTCTCCATTATATAACCATTTTTCACTTCATAAGCACGACCTCTGGTGTCAACTGCATGCAGCAAACTATTACTTTGAAAATAACTCTCTTCATTAAAAAAAGGTTCACTACTTGAACTATGCATCCATTCTCCTAAAAACACTTTACAAAAGTTTGTTCTTTTCACTACTCTTTTCCTTTTGCTTTGTGATTTCAGTACATTGACCATTTTATCTAATGTACGCATCCTATTCAAAATTAAAATGAATAGTTTCCTTTTTAATTCTAATGCCTTTGCTGCAATGGCTTCAATTTCTTTTTTTCTCTTATAAAATTTAGCCTTTTGCTTATATTTCTTCACATCCTTTATCAAATTGGACATAACTCTTCTCTGAAACATTTTTCTACGTATCTCTTTAAACACTGTTTTTCTTTTTAAGTTAATCTTTATTGTTTCTGAAGGTATATTTGCATTAACTAAATGCTCAATTTTTTCCTGTTGTTTTCTATTTAAAACATTCTTTCCAGTACAGACATTTTGTACATTTTTCCTTTTTTTGAAGATGTTGTTTAAAAATTCTTTTGTCTGCTTACCAGAAGACTTTCTCTTTTTCCCATCATGAGCATCTCCAACTAACTTAGGTCCTCCAGTTGTCTTCAAATATAGTTTTTTTTTGTGGTTTTTCCTTAGTCTGGATTTTGTAGGCATCTTAAATTTTGTTCACTGCTCTTCAGCAATACCTGAAAAAAACTAAAAAAAAATTCCTTTATTTTATTTAAATATATTACTACATTTTTTATGATCTTTTCAAATCTTAAAATACTATGTACCCCTTTCCTACAAGTGAAAATCACAATAACACCTTCACAAATTAAATATCTAAAAACAATTCCTGTGTGCACACAGAGTCATGGTTTGAAATTAGGCAGAAAACGAAATTTCTTTGCCAATTGGAAAGCACACTTCCTACTCTTTTTTTTGGCAAGTGATAAGTACTTTTACAGTCTGACACATTTTGAATCCACTTTTCAGATTCTTAAAAAAGCACATGTCCAAACAGCTTTTTGAGACCAGCAACATGTGTAACCTGGGTGACTGACTACACTCCAGCAAGGGCAACCAGCCTTAGTGATACTGAATGTATTTGCATTACTGACTGCAACCTCAAACCCCACTCAGTTGTGAATACTGTGCATGATTTCACAGGATAAGCAGCTGGGTGTGTGCTAAGAGTCTGCTTCTGCAGAAAAAAATAGCTCCCCCTTTCCATCTAATGCAAATGTAAAATTACCAGAGCATTACGCAATAAATCTCTGTCTGTAATTCCTCTTTGCACACAGAGTCATGGCTTGAAATTAGGCAGAAAACGAAATTTCTTTGCCAATTTGAAAGCACACTTACTACTCTTTTTTTTGGCAAGTGATAAGTACTTTTACAGTCTGACCCATTTTGAATCCACTTTTCAGATTCTGAAAAAAGCACATGTCCAAACAGCTTTTTCAGACCACAAACATGTGTAACCTGGGTGACTGACTACACTCCAGCAAGGGCAACCAGCCTTAGTGATGCTGAATGTATTTGCATTACTGACTGCAACCTCAAACCCCACTCAGTTGTGAATACTGTGCATGATTTCACAGGATAAGCAGCTGGGTGTGTGCTAAGAGTCTGCTTCTGCAGAAAAAAATAGCTCCCCCTTTCCATCTAATGCAAATGTAAAATTACCAGAGCATTACGCAATAAATCTCTGTCTATAATTCCTCTTTGCACACAGAGTCATGGTTTGAAATTAGGCAGAAAACGAAATTTCTTTGCCAATTTGAAAGCACACTTACTACTCTTTTTTTTGGCAAGTGATAAGTACTTTTACAGTCTGACACATTTTGAATCCACTTTTCAGATTCTGAAAAAAGCACATGTCCAAACAGCTTTTTGAGACCAGCAACATGTGTAACCTGGGTGACTGACTACACTCCAGCAAGGGCAACCAGCCTTAGTGATGCTGAATGTATTTGCATTACTGACTGCAACCTCAAACCCCACTCAGTTGTGAATAGTATGCATGATTCCACAGGATAAGCAGCTGGGTGTGTGCTAAGAGTCTGCTTCTGCAGAAAAAAATAGCTCCCCCTTTCCATCTAATGCAAATGTAAAATTACCAGAGTAATACACAATAAATCTCTTTGTGTAATTCCTCTTTGCACACAGAGTCATGGTTTCATATTAGTCAGAAAACGAAATTTCTTTGCCAATTTGAAAGCACACTTACTACTCTTTTTTTTGCAAGTGATAAGTACTTTTACAGTCTGACACATTTTGAATCCACTTTTCAGATTCTGAAAAAAGCACATGTCCAAACAGCTTTTTGAGACCAGCAACATGTGTAACCTGGGTGACTGACTACACTCCAGCAAGGGCAACCAGCCTTAGTGATGCTGAATGTATTTGCATTACTGACTGCAACCTCAAACCCCACTCAGTTGTGAATACTATGCATGATTCCACAGGATAAGCAGCTGGGTGTGTGCTAAGAGTCTGCTTCTGCAGAAAAAAATAGCTCCCCCTTTCCATCTAATGCAAATGTAAAATTACCAGAGTAATACACAATAAATCTCTTTGTGTAATTCCTCTTTGCACACAGAGTCATGGTTTCATATTAGTCAGAAAACGAAATTTCTTTGCCAATTTGAAAGCACACTTACTACTCTTTTTTTTTGCAAGTGATAAGTACTTTTACAGTCTGACACATTTTTAATCCACTTTTCAGATTCTTAAAAAAGCACATGTCCAAACAGTTTTTTCAGACCAGAAACATGTGTAACCTGGCTGACTGACTACACTCCAGCAAGGGCAACCAGCCTTAGTGATGCTGAATGTATTTGCATTACTGACTGCAACCTCAAACCCCACTCAGTTGTGAATACTGTGCATGATTCCACAGGATAAGCAGCTGGGTGTGTGCTAAGAGTCTGCTTCTGCAGAAAAAAATAGCTCCCCCTTTCCATCTAATGCAAATGTAAAATTACCAGAGCATTACGCAATAAATCTCTGTCTATAATTCCTCTTTGCACACAGAGTCATGGTTTGAAATTAGGCAGAAAACGAAATTTCTTTGCCAATTTGAAAGCACACTTACTACTCTTTTTTTTTGCAAGTGATAAGTACTTTTACAGTCTGACACATTTTGAATCCACTTTTCAGATTCTGAAAAAAGCACATGTCCAAACAGCTTTTTGAGACCAGCAACATGTGTAACCTGGGTGACTGACTACACTCCAGCAAGGGCAACCAGCCTTAGTGATGCTGAATGTATTTGCATTACTGACTGCAACCTCAAACCCCACTCAGTTGTGAATACTGTGCATGATTCCACAGGATAAGCAGCTGGGTGTGTGCTAAGAGTCTGCTTCTACAGAAAAAATAGCTCCCCCTTTCCTACTAATGCAACTGTAAAATTACCAGAGCAATACGCAATAAATCTCTGTCTATAATTCCTCTTTGCACACAGAGTCATGGTTTCATATTAGTCAGAAAACGAAATTTCTTTGCCAATTTGAAAGCACACTTACTACTCTTTTTTTTGGCAAGTGATAAGTACTTTTACAGTCTGACACATTTTTAATCCACTTTTCAGATTCTTAAAAAAGCACATGTCCAAACAGCTTTTTCAGACCAGAAACATGTGTAACCTGGGTGACTGACTACACTCCAGCAAGGGCAACCAGCCTTAGTGATGCTGAATGTATTTGCATTACTGACTGCAACCTCAAACCCCACTCGGTTGTGAATACTATGCATGATTCCACAGGATAAGCAGCTGGGTGTGTGCTAAGAGTCTGCTTCTGCAGAAAAAAATAGCTCCCCCTTTCCATCTAATGCAAATGTAAAATTACCAGAGCAATACGCAATAAATCTCTGTCTATAATTCCTCTTTGCACACAGAGTCATGGTTTCATATTAGTCAGAAAACGAAATTTCTTTGCCAATTTGAAAGCACACTTACTACTCTTTTTTTTTGCAAGTGATAAGTACTTTTACAGTCTGACACATTTTTAATCCACTTTTCAGATTCTTAAAAAAGCACATGTCCAAACAGCTTTTTCAGACCAGAAACATGTGTAACCTGGGTGACTGACTACACTCCAGCAAGGGCAACCAGCCTTAGTGATGCTGAATGTATTTGCATTACTGACTGCAACCTCAAACCCCACTCGGTTGTGAATACTATGCATGATTCCACAGGATAAGCAGCTGGGTGTGTGCTAAGAGTCTGCTTCTGCAGAAAAAAATAGCTCCCCCTTTCCTACTAATGCAACTGTAAAATTACCAGAGCAATACGCAATAAATCTCTGTCTATAATTCCTCTTTGCACACAGAGTCATGGTTTCATATTAGTCAGAAAACGAAATTTCTTTGCCAATTTGAAAGCACCCTTACTACTCTTTTTTTTGCAAGTGATAAGTACTTTTACAGTCTGACACATTTTGAATCCTCTTTTCAGATTCTTAAAAAAGCACATGTCCAAACAGCTTTTTCAGACCAGAAACATGTGTAACCTGGGTGACTGACTACACTCCAGCAAGGGCAACCAGCCTTAGTGATGCTGAATGTATTTGCATTACTGACTGGAACCTCAAACCCTAAAAGTATTCCTCATTTTTAACAATACACCTTATTTTATGGTGAAAACATAGTCCATATTATTTCACATGTTCCTCACATTTAAATTTCTCCCAAAATACAAAACGATAAACACAACTTCAACAAAAGGAATTCCAATTCTAATATTCATTTCTTAATTTACCATATACATCCCCTCTCAAACTCATAACTCACCTTTGAAATTAGTTAGTTGTGAAAGAAATGTGGCACTCAAACAGCAGATTATCAGAGCCAGGATCTCTGTTCTGTACACCTCTCTCCTCTCAGCAGAACCAGATAATGGCAATGTTTCCCTCTCTTTTTCCACACATATACATGTTAATTTCAAATCTCAGTGCTTCCCCCTTTTTTTCAAATGTAATCCCACATTTCTATTGGTTGAAAACCAACCCTTTTCCAAAAGTACCCTTCCCCCAACTTGACTTCAGCCTAGTACCCTTCCCCCAACTTGACTTCTGCCTGCTACCATAGCAACAGCTCTTGAAACACTGCTGTGTAGAGTTAGGTCAGAAGTTCACCACACAATGTTTCATTTCCAAAGAGCAGGAGTGCTTGACTTTTCAAACCTAACAGCAAATCCATAGTACTGTTCTTTGGTAACACATTTTTCTGTACCAATACAAAACATGCTTCTATAAATTTACACATACAGCCTAGTTTTTAGTGTAGAATGGTATGAAACAGCCAATCAGTTCTTTTTAAAAAAAAAAAATATGTATGCCTCCATTTCCAAACTGTCTTTCATTTTTTTTCCCATTCTACTGAAAGACACCTCCTGAGTGCATCCAGTTCTCCTTTTAAGATGTTCACAGTGTGGATTGTAGGGCACAGCTATGTCTTCTGGAGTGAAAAGTATGCAGAGAATACAGGTATGGTGAGAGACCTTGCTTTGCCAAATGTAGACATTAAATGGATTGGTCAGAGAGGGTTAAAGTGGCACCAATTGATGCCATTGGTGAAATCCTTCATGCAAATCCAACACCCTGACCTCATAATAGTGCACTGTGGTGGCAATGACCTAGGCACTTTGACTGGGGTAGGTCTGGAAATGCTTATGAAGGAGACCTTTGCACAACTGTTTTCACTTTTCCCTAAAACTGCCTTTGCATATTCTAACATATGCCAAAGGCAAAAATGGAACTGGTCCAATCATTTTTGTCCGCAGATTGACAAAGCAAGAAAGCACGTCAACAAATCTGTTTCTGCTTTCCTCCGAGACTATGGTATGGGTTCCATTTACCACAACAACTTGCGTTACGACATGCAAGACATTTATAGAGGAGATGGTGTACACTTCACTGATGAAGGGAACAGAGTCTTCCTCTTGAACCTTAGACTCTGCATCGGTACTTACTTGTAGGTACCACTAAAAAATCAAATCACTTCATAAACACAACGGCTCTTTTTAGAGCCCCCTAATATCTAAACACTTAAATCTGAATTTTATTTCTTTTTTTATTATTTTTTTCTACCGTACGCGTACGGTAAGCTCACCGTAAGCTTACCGTACGCGTACCCCGCGATTTTTTTTTAAAATTAATAAATGTTTTTTTTGTACTTTTCTGTCCTTCTTTGACCCCCTTTCAAATGTTAGGGGGTCTGTAACTCTCTTCCTTGCCCCCTTTTCAAGTTATCACCCTTTTTTTTCTGTGTGAAACACACAAAATGGCAGCCGCCGCTTCCTGGTTTTGACCGATTCGAATGTTTACTAAGATCTAACAGCCAATCAGAATCGCGCTCGCGCACGTCACCGTACGCGTACGGTAAGCTTACCGTACGCGTACGGTAAGCTTACCGTAAGCGCACGGTAAGCGCACCGTAAGCTGCCACAGATATATATATTGATTTAAATGCTATTTTCTCAGGAACTACTGAACAGATTTACACCAGACCTACAAAAGGCACTTCCTTGACCTGAGGACTACCTCTCTGCCAAATTTTCAAGTAACTCTGTTCAGCCGTTCGGGCTGTAGCTGTGTCTAAAGGTCCTATGGAAAAATGCATGGGAAAAACACGTTTTGGGACCCCCCTTTTTTCTCAGCCCCCGCTTGACGAATCCCCCCGAGACTTTCAGTGTAGGAGCAGAGCTGAGCGCCCCACCTATTTTGAAAATTTCGCGAGGATTCGACAATCGGCGCCAAAGTTATTCCAAATAGAATGTTGCGGATTTCCTATGGAAACAGGGTCCTAACTATAACTACCTACTGGCGACCGCCAGTAGGTAATATATATATATATATATATATATATATATATATATATATATATATATATTATCTACTGGCGGTCGCCAGTAGATAGTTATAGTTAGGACCTATTTCCATACGAAATCGGCAACATTCTATTTTAAATAACATTGGCGCCGGTTGATGAATCCTTGCGAAATTTTCCAAACTTTTGGCCAGCTCCGATCCGCTCCTACCCTGAAAGATTTGCGGTGATCCGTCAAGCGGGGGCCGAGAAAAATGGGGGGTCCCAAAACGCGTTTTCCACATGCAATTTCCCATAGGATCTGTTGTCACAGCTACAGCCCGAACCGCTGAACGGAATGACACCAAATTTGGCAAAGAGGTAGTCCTCAGTTCGGACTCGTGCCTTTTGCATATATGGTGTGAATCCGTTCAGTAGTTCCTGAGAAAATTAGGGTAAAAAAGTTAGTGATATCTATGGCCGCGGAGGATCCGCGGACCGTACCCGCACCATAAGCGCACCCTCCCCGAACCGAGCGTGCACCCTCCAGATCGCGTGCTGAATGCTAATTGGCTGTTGAGTGTCTCTCTACTTTCGAAACCAGGAACTGTTGGCGGCCATTTTCTGCCTCGGTAGAAGCGAGGCTCAAGAAGCAAGGGGAATAAGTGTGTAAAACATATAAAGGGAGCAGAGTGGAAATACTCTGACCCTCTAGAGGTGCTTAGGGGGTCCCAGAAGGACCCCCTGGGGCCCCCCTTTTAAAAACAAAAACGGCAAAATACGCGCATGGTGCGCGCATTCTAACGCGTTGGGTGCACGGATTCTCACGCGTTGGGTGCGCGGATCCACGGCAATGTTTTTTTAAAAAAGACAAGAAATCATTGGTTGTATGACTACTTTCTACACTGAAAGGTAGGGTGTATATTTCTGTTTTTTGAAGGTATGATTCTTATTGGTTAACAAAAATAGATTGTAAGGAACATTATATATGATAAGCTGATATGTTGAAAAGTCAAGCACACTTCCTGTCTTGTGTCGGAACATTGTGTGCTGAACTTGTGACCTGTGAGCTCAGTGCAGTGTTCCATGACCTGTTTCTATGGTAACAGGCAGAAGGCAGATTGGGGGAAGGGTTGAAATGTATTTCAGTTGGAAAGGGTTGAAATTGTTAACCAATAGAAATGTGTAGTTGCTTTTGAGTTTATGTGTGAAGGATTGTGATTTGATGTTTGCATGTTTATGTGTGGAAAATGAAAGGGAAACTTTTCCATTCTTTGTTTTTGCTGAGAGCTGCACAGTGCAGAGATTCTGTAAAAGAAAATATGGTGAGTGATTGATATACTTCTTAATCTACAAAAGAACTTGAAAGTTGAGTTATTTAATTGTGAGGGGATGTATGTAGACTATTTTGATTTTAATCAGACTAACGTGTTTCTCCTGCTAAAGTGTAGGGAGTACTTTTTTCTCTACAATGTGTGTGCATGTAGAAACCATTCTGTGATAAGCATGTGTGTTTTTCATGTGTTTTTAGACAGATAACTGTGCTGTTTTTATATTTTGGTAGAATTAGAAACCAGTCATTGTTTATGAATTTGTGAAATGAGTTATGTTATGTTTCTATAATAAAATGTAGTATAACTTCTAGATGAAGAAATGTGTTTTGATATAGTGCAAGGCATAGTGTTGTTTGTCTAGAATCACACAGTGAGTCTGTGTGCATTTGGGAACCACTGTGAGAGAAGCTTTTGGTAACATCGTGTATTTGCTGACAGATAACTGTTTTAAAACCAGTCAGGTTGTCAAGTTTTAGTAGCATTAGAAGACAGTTATGGCTTATGATTTGATTAAATGAGTCAGGCTTTGACAGAAAAGTGCAGTCCTGAAATATGTAGATTGTGTGCAGTTCCCTTACTACTTGCACTGTAGTGAATGAGTTTTGGTAAACTCCTAGGGATAGTGGTGCTTGTCTAGAATCACACTGTGAGTTAGTGTGTATTTGGGATCAGTGTGAGAGAAGGATTTGGTGACATCATGTATTTGCTGACAGATAACTGTTTTAAAACCTGTCATGTTGTGAAGTTTTAGTAGCATTAGAATCCAGTCTTTGCTTATGCGTTGATTAAATGAGTCATGCTTTGACACTGATGTGCTGTACTTAAATATGTAGATTGTGTGCAGTACCATTAACTCTTCCAGACTAGTGAATGAGTTTTGGTAAACTCCTAGGATAGTGTTGCTTGTCTAAAATCACACTGTGAGTCTGTGTACATTTTGGAACCACTGTGAGAGAAGCATTTGGTAACATCGTGTATTTGCTGACAGATAACTAATTTAAAACCTCTCATGTTGTCAAGTTTTAGTAGCATTAGAAGCTAGTCTTTGCTTATGCATTGATAAAATGAGCCAGGGTTTGACACTAAGGTGCAGTACCATGTACTATTCTGTTCACTGTGGCAGAACTGAAAATTTAAAAGTTTTACCTAAGCACTGTCCTAGAAGTAGTCTGATTATTTAGTCAGTTTCTAAGTACCAAATAGATTGCTTCAAATGTCTATGCAGTATGCATGTAGTGTTCTAACATACTATACACTTGTCTTTTATACCTTCAATTCCCTAGTCAGTATCCATACACTTCCAGGAAACATCCTGTCACTTCATTTGCAGTCCTCTAGAGACCCAATCAACAGCATGTACTAATCCATTCACTTTGCTACAACCCAAACACTTATAAATTCACCAAGACACTCTCTTTCCAGTGCTCTAATGATTCATTCACTGCCTAAGTATTCATGCACTGAGCCAGGTCTTAGCACATGGACTTCTTCAAACTATCCACTATGCATGCAGTCCTCTAACCATCTACACACTTGTCTTTCACACCTTCGATTCCCCAGTCAATATCCGTTCACTTCCAGCAAACACTCTGTCACTGCCGTTGCACTCCTCTAGTGACCCATTCAGCATCATGTAATAATCCATTCACTTCGCCAAACCCTAATAAATTCACCCAGGCACTCTCCTTGCTGTACTCTAATCATTCAGTCAGTACCCAAGTACTCATCCAGTGACCCAGGCCTTAGTATATGGACTGCTTCAAACCTTTATCCACTATGCATGCAGTCCTCTAACCACGTACACAATTGTCTTTCACACCTTCAATTCCCTAGTCAGTATCCATACACTTCCAGGAAATACCCTGTCACTCACTTTGCAGTCCTCTAGTGACCCATTCAGCACCATGTACTAATCCATTCACTGTGCTAAAACCCAAACACTTATAAATTCACCAAGATACTATCTTTGCAGTACTCTAATCATTCAGTCAGTGCCTAAGTATTCAGACACTGAGCCAGGCCTTAGCACATGGACTGCTTCAAACCCCTATGCACTATGCATGCAGTCTTCTAACCACCTAGACACTTGTATTTCACACTCTCAATTTCCTAGTCAGTATCCATACAGTCCAGCACTTGTCACTGCCTTTGCACTCCTCTAGTGACCCATTCAGTACCAAGTACTAATCCATTCCCTGTGCGAAAAGCCTAGCACTTATAAATGTAGCTAGGCACTCTCCTTGCTGTACTCTAATCATTCAATCAGTACCCAAGTAGTGATGCAGTGAGCCAGGCCTTAGCACATGGACTGCTTTAAATGCCTATGCAGTATGGATGCAGTCCTCTAATCACCTACACAGTTGTGTTTCACATCTTCAATTCCCTAGTTAGTATTCATACTCTTCTAGCAAACACCCTGTCACTCACCCAGTGTGTCACCTTATAGTACTGTAATCATTTAGTCAGTTAGCATGTAGTCTTTTAGTGAGGTAGGCTTTAGGGCATGAACTGCTTCAAAGTAGTATGCACTATGCATGTAGTGTTTTAACGATTGTCACACTTGTGGTTCAGGGCTATAGTTTCTTAGTCAGTTTTTATATCAAATGTGTTTGTACAATAATGGAATAGTATAAATGTGAAAGTTATTAATATACATTTATTTCTGATTCTTTTTTACAGATACAGAACAGGAGTGTTTCTCATCTGTTTGCACTCTTCTCGTGCAAGATTGTTTGGATGAAGGGTCCTTAGGTGTTTCATCATACCTGCTGTGCCGCACGAGTATTTTTTGTTAGGATCCCCTCGTAACAGAACTCTTTGGCAAATCTTGCGAGTGATGAAGGTGGCATTGGTCTTTGTTTGCCGCTTGGGAATAGTAAAAAATGTCCTCACCACTGAAGAAAAACGTTGTGGGCGTGGTGCCTTCTGGAAGAAAATTCCTCAGATTCGGTAAATATTTTAAAGCGCCAATATTTAGCCGTTTTTGTAAGTTAAACTTATAACATTTTGTTAGCTGTATGCATTTTATATATCTGTGATTTGTTTCTTGTGGTATTTTGTTGAGAATATCATGTTGTTGTTTTTTTAACAATCTTTCGGATTTTCCTGGTCTGTCGTCGACATCCATGATTCCCACAGGAGTGTTTCGCCTTGTTGTTTTGTATTATTGTTGTTACATTTTGTTTATTAGTTTATTGTTCATATATATCTTAATAAAAAAATAAAGTTTGAAAATAGTTTATCGTTTATATATTTATTATTATATAAAATAAAGTTTTTAAAAAAAAAATATAATGTTTTTGGTTGTTCTCTTAACTGCTGTGTGACTCTTTCTTGTTCTTATTACTGTTATTTGATGGAGTCCACCATGGTGTTAAATTTTGGGGCACTTATCGCTGGAATACTGGTGATATCTGCAGTTTGCACCAACTTCTGAATAGTGTGTTAGATAAACCTCTACTTTACTTCTGTTAAAGTGCTGATAATGAAATGGAGAGTAGCCGTTCCTGTGCAAAAAGACACGAGGTGCACCTTTCCGATTTATTCTAAATACTAAAATCCTGTATTGAATTGCACTGAGGTATTGGCTGCACTTACAGTGTACACACAAAATCTATTAAGAAATCTCATTGTATTTATATTGATTGGGGAATAGTGCGTCAGGTGCTGGATCTTGACGAGATACACTGCTCAGTTCGTATATTGTTCTGCACACGAAAAAAATCACATCACAACTTTCACACCAATTGCAATGCTAAACAAATTCCGGCGATAAGACACGTTAGCACCAGGGATTTTACACCTGCTTTCTGCTGGAGTTAAGCAGGACAACTACCTGCACCATGAAAGGGAACACAGCCAACAGCCACACCAGAACACCCACAGGTGCCATAGAGTCAATGAGCATGATACAGGGATACCCATGAGGGCCACAAGACTCATCGCAACAACTTCAGGACCGCCAATGCCCCCCAAACCCGCATCTGAGCAAGTGTGTCCCTGTGGTCATTGTGTTAGCATGATAGGCACGAGCCCTGCAATATCACAGTGTGCTGTCACCTCAGCTTTGACAGTGAGCCTGGACATGTAGCTACGCACGCATCCTCCTGCATGTACAACCGGCATGTGTTGGTCCAGGGTACACAGGTCAGCGCAGGGGTGTGCCTATTCGGCAAGGGGAACGGGGTGTCTCGGACATGTCCGTGTACACAAAGTGCGGTAAGTGTGTCTCTGTGTTCTGGTGTGGCCTGCCACAAGGGCCGCAGCAGTCGATGTTGTAAAGTGGCATGCACCACCTCCAAACGGTACTGTGATGGTGTAGTTGAAATGCAGCAGGACATGCGCGAATAGGCATTACAATGGTGTGCCGTACGAGTGCACGAGATACAACAGCGTACCGTACATAACTGTGGGGGCTCGTGTGAGGGAGGAGCAGCTGTTTGACAACGTAACAGACAGTGAACTCGCCCATGTGCCACGTGCTGGGCATCTCATCCATGATGACCACGGTCGCAGACATCCCACAACACCAACGACTGGCTTTTGTACACATCCTGTATGAATGCAGCGTGGTTTTCACTTCTATGCTCGTTCAGTGGTGTGATGTTGGCGGGTTGTGTGACTTGTCCTCCTTGTTAGTGTGTTTCATTTTGGCCATTGTTAGTCTATATGTGTGTTGTACTTAATTGTGCATGTGTGCCATTCTGCCCATCTCCCCCCTGCCCACACTCTCTGCTTCTTCCTCTTCCTAGTGCTGTTGTGTCTATAATTTTGTTGCTGCACACATAAATACATGTAAAGAATAAATTAGAATAGTTCCTTGATTCTTTTAGGTTTCAAAACTTCTCTATTGGTTTCTTTTTAATTTTCCATATGAACCGTTTTTTTAATATTCAACAACACATAGAAGTCAGAAGTGCAACGTATTTTATCAACACACTTTCTAGAACATTCTACAATACGTGCAGGTTAAAAGTTCATCAATTTTTTAAAACTTTACGATATTTTTTTGGAACATTTTCTTGAACATTTAATGACACGTGCAGGTTAAAATTTGACGATTGTTTTACGTTCAAACAGTGCCTTCCAAATGCAAGTAGCAGGTGTGATTGAGCTGAGCAAATTTTATCCTATGGTATGTACTCCACGTTGAAACTCCTTTTTCTTAACCAATCACAAAGATGCTTTTCCACAAAACTAATGTGCACCCTACTTTTAAAAAAGAATGCTTTTCATGATATCTTTAGAGATAAGTTATAGATAGGAATTAGCATTTAAAAAACCGTTGAAATTCACTGAAAAAACCATAGGTTTCAGGGGCGTTATAGTTAGGAATTGGCATTTAAAAAACCTTTGAAATTCACCGAAAAAACCAAAGGTTTCAGGGGCGTTATAGTTAGGAATTGGCATTCAAAAAACCTTAGAAATTCACTGAAAAACCATAGGTTTCAGGGGTGTTATAGTTAGCTGGACATTTCCCTCGTACAAAACACTAGAAATTCCCCTGTTATAGTTAGTTCAGCTTACTATAACTCGCGCCCCCGCAATGCACTGCTGATGACGTCACATATTACATCACTCATGACATGGTCAGTGACATCACTGATGACATCACTGATGACATCTGAAATGACATCACTGATGACATCACTGATGACATCATCCAGTGAATGTGTGTTTTTCTGAAAAGTTTAAATATGTTTTATATATTTATAGTGAAAGGCCTATGGAAGAATGAGTGGGTGTATAAGTGTGTGAATGGGTGATTTTCTAGGTGCGTAACTGACTCTATAAGTGAGTCATTAAATGTATCTTACTGCAGACTAGTGACTAAACTGTGTGAATGGCTGTATGTGTCTGTGTGTTGGTGTATAAGTGGCTGCATGGAAAGAGTCCTATTTGGCCACAGTAGATGAAACGTCACTCTGTACATCAATTAGACACAAGGATGAAATCAAAACAGTGAAGTATAATTTACATGATAAATTTATTAGTTATCTTGAGCACTCAAAAATGCTCAAAGAAATGTTGGACTTCTGCCTCACCCATGTTTAATGGAGGATACTATTTACAAAAGCAGGGCACAGCCATGGGGACTTCATTTGCTCCAAGGTATGCAAATCTCTGTATGGGTTACTGGGAATCAGAATTTGTGTAGACAGAAGAAAACCAAGAGAAATTGGAAAATGTAAAATTTTGCACCAGGTTTATCAATGGGAAAGGGACAGTAAAAGCCTAGAAAATGTCATCTTACCCTAAATCTGAATGAACTCAATTTAGAATTTACCCACACAATAAGTCCCATACAAAAGGTGACCGCTCCAAGTCATCAAACTGTAGGCTTGTTGCTCTTCTCGTTCTAGAAGCAAAGGCCTATGCCCGATTACTCTTGAAGGACCTGGAGTCATGGGTAAAAGAAAAAGATATCATCCTATTTTTTCAATCAGGTTTCAGGTTACACTCTTCAACCATGGAAAACATTATAGCGCTGGCATACTTAACCACACAAGTGGTCAAGAAGAAGTACCCACCATTGTTGACTACAGCACCGCTTTTGATAGGGTGGACAGCAGCAGACTATGGGGGAAACTGACCACCTGGGGGATTCCACCCATACTCCTAAAGGCAATAACATCGCTTTACGAAGGGAGATGGGTTCGGGTCAAAACATGCCCTAACACAGCAACCTCAAAAGCCCCCACAAACAACGGGCTCAAACAGGGCTGTGTTTTGGACCATCTCCTCTTCAACCTCTACATGGCAGACCTGGGCACCACCCTGCAAGGTGCCAGCTTAGAAGCTCCAAGGCTGGGCAGGGTGAAACTCCATATCTTGCAATATGTAGATGACACAGCAATAATCAACCACACTAGGGTGGGTCTCCAGAGAGCCCTCATTGCGCTTAAACGCTATAACCAGGAGAACCACCTACTGGTCAATCAGAGCAAAACCAAGGTAGTAGTGTTTGGGAAATATCCACAGAAAAGGCAAGCTTACTGGAAACTGGGAGATTTGCAAATTGGGACAGCAACAGCCTACAAGTACCTTGGATTCTGGTTTTTAGAAAGGGCCAATTTGAACATCCACCAAAAGCACCTTAGCACTAAGGCCAACTAGTGATCCACATACAGAAACAACTGAGCCATCACCTGCAAAGTTTTTTCGATGAGCCAACGCTGACAGTCTTAAAAGCAAAACTGATACCGGCCATCAGCTATGGCAATTTGACCCTATCAGGAGTCCTGGATAGGTTCTTAATCACTGCCAAGGCATACAAGTCAGTGCTGCTCGTGGAGCGGCACGCCAGAAAAGCAAGGCTGAGGCTGGCCCTTAGCCTTGGAAGGTCAGACCTGGCTTTTCACCAGGATCTTGAGAGCACCAGCAAATACATTCAAACACCAATTGAGGTTTGTTTTTCAGGAGGAAGGCGACCTCTGGCACCTCAGTCTCAGTCTGGCAATTGACAACCTACAATCATCTGACGTTCCTCTATCTGCTTGGAAACAAGCAGTGAACAAGCAGGTATTGGTAACATTGTTTGAAAAAGACAATGTAACCCTCCACCCCTGTCCCAATACAGAGTCACTGGACAAGACATACATCCTGGGAAAAGCTCAGCCTTACCTTTGTGATGCTTTGACAATACAGGTCTGGAGGAATATACTCTATATAAGACTCATTGTGCTACGAATTGCAGATTTTATTCCAGACTGGGCACGCAAGAGGAAAGAGGCCTTGTGTAGGCTATACTCCTACTGTAAAGAATCTTGGTTCCATCTCCTATGCTGCTGCCCCAAACTGAACGATGAGCGATGGTTTGCATCATATTCAGTGCAAAGGGAGCCAGGACTTACAGGGAGGCTTCAGACCTTTGCTTCACCGAAATCACGGCTTGCTACCTAGCCAGACTGTGGACGTTTATGCACCTAATCAGAATTGCTCTCAACGAGTCGCTACAAACAAAGGCTATTTCCCTGACAGGCTAACTATCATACATCTTCACTAGCACGGTGCACTTTACACACTGAAGGGTTCAGCAGGGTGGGTTTCTGACAGGTATTAAGGAGGATCCATAGTCCAACTCACTTACCCCGACTTTTAAGCTTTTAACATCCATCTGTCCGCATTTTTAGAACTGGCACAGACTCTCCAACAGGCCACAAGAGGTGAGCACACAACACTATAAACCAGCACTCTTTGCACTTTATATTCTTCCAACATTACTGCACAGTATATCCCTATCAGAAGCAGGCAGATGAGATGGATCACAAGGGTCTCTGTGTATTTATCAACTCACTTTACTTTGACCTGGAACTAATAGTCCCTCACAAAACATTAAGATGAGGAAGGCCTCTTGCAGGAAATCATAGTACAGGCCTAACTAGAGGAGGAGCCATCCTCACCAATAAATGCCATGTATCTGATTCTCCCTTTCTATATTTAAGTGCAAGCAATTTTGAGCAAGAGCAAATGTGGGCCAGGGGACTACGCTGCTGCAAGGACTATAGGCATTGGAGGGTAAGGGGGACTGGAGAACAGGATTGCACATTTTTTACAGTAATGAATTTAATTAATTGAATGGTCAATAAAATGGTGATGATAAGGTACAAAAATATAGGAAAACAACATTGTGCAATAGCATTCTTCATGGAAATAGTGGACATCCGCAGAACCTCAAGTGAATCATCCCCTATGGGGACATGCTAAGAGCTAGAACAATTTGCTCGGATAACTCAGATTTTAAACAGGAAATTAATTAGATGAAATGAGTTTTTTATCTAGGTGCTATCCACTAGTAGTTGTTCAGACTGCAATGGACAGATCAATAAAGAAATTAAGAGATGGGCTATTTACACCAAGGAAAAGAGACTCACAAGAAACTAAAACACCTCTCATCATTAACTATAATATACAACACATGAAGATCAGGAAAATAATTCAAACAATTAGACATTTTTGAAATTAGATGAAGACCTTAATAAAGGTTTGATGGATCATCCTGACTTCACTTACAGAAAGATAACATCATTAGGAGATCTCTTAACAAATAGTCATTTTACACATGAAACTGTACAGAAGGTGAGCTGGCAGAACCAACCAGGGTTTTGGAAGTGTAAAAAGTGTAGATCCTGCTAACATGGAATGGATGATACTAGTTACAAACTGTATAATGGTAGACATGAAAAGTTCTAGAAAGCCTGTGTGGAAAACACTATGTGGGTAGCACAGTGAACAGAATGCCCTTGAGAATATTACTGCATCTTCACTCCATAAAAAATCGTAAACCTCTCAGACCCTATAGCCAAACATTTTTGGGATAAACATGAAGGGGATGCAAGGGAACTACAGCATTCTGGCATTTAAGGAAAAACCATAGAGAAAGCGACCGCCAGTTAACCGTAAGAAGAATGTAGTCAAGATTAATACTCATGATGGCTACAGAAGCACCCACTGGACATGAAGTACCGGGGATTTTAGGACCACAGCGGTGCCAGGGGTAGCACCCTATGACTTCGTTTTCCATGTTGGCGTAGTATTATAAAATTCCACTCTCATGGTAATATAACAAAGAACTTGGCAAAGAAGCTGAAATATGAAAAGACATCTTTATTAAACTCAAATGAGTGAGACTACGTCGCACAGAAGCCTTAGCAACTGAATGAGGCAGTCTCCAGAACAAAAACCAGTCTTCTGTTTTATACAGAATATTACGCTCTGGGCAACACCGCCCTTCTCTTGCAGTTGGTCATTCACATATTTTACTTCAAAGAACAAGCAGAGTCGTGATTACAATCCCACATTTCAGTTCAGCCAGCCCGCAATTATTTACCCAGCGAGGCTCAGATCCCTCATCAGATATCAGCAGACCCCAATAAACACGGGCACCTCCTGTTTGTAAAACAAGCCATAAAGCAGGAAGAGTCAGGTGTGAAAAGAGATTAGTCAGGGTTCGTGTGGGAAGAAGGAATTTATGATGCCTCGGGCCCTGATGCTAATCCCATTTGGCCGCAGTAAAAGGAACCGGCCGGACAGGGCTGACCTCGGGCAGTGGAGTCAGTTTGCACAGGTCACAGAGAAGTCAAATGAAGGCGCATGTGTTCTAGAGGCCTGTATTTGTTCTTAAAGTGTAGCCTATGTGAGGGCAACTATAAGATGGCCACCGCTCCAAGATGGAACCCACGGAGTCAATGTATAATGTCGTATACATAGTGCATTCATAGCTAAAACGTTACACAAAGCACTTGTACATACCGCATTGACCATTCGCGGTTCGCTAATACCGGGATAGACAGGGGTAGGGCCCTGCCTCCTACGCGGTCCCAAATTTTAAAGTACGACAGACCCTCCTTTTGCCCTAACATAGGTAATAACTATACTCTCATCAATCCGAGTCTGGGTCAATATTCATGAAGTCATGGAGATGTTGCTGTAGCATCATCCTATTACTTAGCTCGTCTTCTGATACATGTTTCCTTACACATGTAGTAGCACAAAGGCCACATATGGCGGGACAAAATAAGGAATACCTCTGTCTGTAGTAGGCGGCATAAGATCACACACCCAATAATTAGTGATGTTCATTACTAATTAATGTTGATGCAGAAGCTGTAAAAAAAGAATCGCTTATGAATTCTAATCTTTTAACCTGCCCATGTTCAGGAAAAGGGTGAAAAGAGTACAAAGAAGCAGTAGTAGGAAAAGACATAGGTTGGGAAGCGGGTGCAGAAGTCAATTGAGTAGAGAAAAACGATCCCACCCATAAATGACAATGTCATGTTTAAAAAACACTAGAAAACTCGTTATTAAAAACATATAGACAACGGGAGAAAGTAGTGACCACTATTACAAATGAAATAATAATTTTTCACAACCCTAAGCAGAAAGCAAGTCCCAAAATTATCTAGTAACATTTTTAGGGCTCCTATGTATTTCAGTAATTCTTGTATGTTCAGGTGAAACAGTGGTGACCCTCATCAATGCTCTGAGGTGAAAATACTCTTTCCACAGACAATTGACTTTATTGTGCTTTTACTAAACAGAATAGTACTTTAAAACAATGCCAGCAAAACAATCAGTCTCCTTAACACCTACTCTATACAATCACACGGAAACCTCTTGTGAAACCACCTATGCCCAGAGTCCTTTCAAAATGCCTCTCTGGCAGGCTTCTATTGTCCATCAAATCTTCTTCTGTTGTTTTCTTTTGCATGGGCCTCTTCATTCACGCCTTACATGAGAAAAGTACTGCTTAGGTGGAGTGCCCTCCTGGAAAACACCCACAGCTCACTCGAGAGTCTCAATGTCTCAAGGCAGTGCACCTGTGTCTTTCCTCTGCTGCAGACACTACAAATAATATGCTCTTCATTGGTCATGGGCACAGATCATCTTGTGCAGACCCGGGACCATTCTCAGGATCCAACACTCATCATTCGGTGTCAGAGGACGCCCAGGCTGCTCTTTCATGGGCCCTAGAATTAGTGCCTTTTGTCAATCTTGGATCCGCCGGTGCACTGCACTTCCATTGGAGCAAAGGAAAAGAGGGGATGTGTGTGGCCAAAAACTCAGGCCAAGGGGCTCAAGGGACTGCACACTGTCAGAGGTTACCAGCACATGACAGGCGCTCTTGTGCACTGAAATTCTGGTTCTGTGGCAAAACCAGCTCCTCCTTCTTTTCTGATGTTGAACGCCTTCTGATGAAGCAAGTGCGATGCTTTAACAGTTCATTGTATAACAAGGGGACTGCAAACAGGTGGCCTGCGGTCTTTCAAAGGAGTGGCCACACGCCATGGGACAATTTTGGTCTAGAATATACTGTCATTCTCAAAAAGCAATACAAATATAAAGACAGTAGGCGAAACAGTGTCTCTAATCTTTTCAATTGGGTTTCCGTGTGAAAGCCTCCATCATCTAAGGGTAGATAACTACACGAGAATTCTATCTACATGGATGTCTTCACATATGGTGGCATTGTCTAATGGGGCAAACACATTTTTTTTCTCAATGATTACATCTAGGTGTTCCTAAATTCCTTATCTAGAACATCTCAATAGAGAAATCACATGGTACAGATTATCATGGGCATGTAGAAAACTTTCACATCAGGTGCAATATGCAATACACAGGCTAATAGTCAAATATGCAAACAAAAGACAAGAACTAGAGGGTCCTGATATTTGCATGATTAGAACACATCTGATCCCACCAAAAATTAAAGCAGCAGGGACAAAAGGGTAAAAACCACATTAAAAATAGACATTGGGGGGGAGGAGCCTAGCGCGCATCCAAGATGGTCGCGTGAGCACAGGGCTCCCCGGACCCTCGCTGCTCCTCGGAATTTATCCTGACAATATCCTGACGTGGTTTATGGAATCTGGGAGATGACGACCGGCTGAGCACGTATCTCTTTTCGGAACTTTAATCGGACCTGGGAATCCTGAGTTATCGTTGTTTGACCTTTTGGGACCCACCCGACGGAGGTGCCCGGGGCGAAGGTGAATCGTGGAGCCGTGTCGCAATTGAACAACAGCGGCTGCGGCTCGGTGCCAGGGGCCGCTCGACCACTTTCGGTGTCACTTTCAGACCTCGGGGGGCTGGCCGGTGGAGCGCTTGAGGTGGCGGGGTGTTTCCTCGACCTCTGCACAAGGCTTTGTCTCCGCCTGCCTCTAGAGTGCCTATCGCCTTGGGTCCCCCCGCACCGCCATATTGTTGCCTCGGGTGAGGCGCTGGTTTCCAGGGCCTGTACCTCAGCTACTTTTGATCGGCGGTCCCCCTCGGAGTCTGTGACCACATGGGGGGCAAGGGGGGCCCCGAGGGGCATAAGACTAAGGCCTCCCTCCGTGGGGGATCGGTCCAGACCAACAACATGGACCGCTACACACAGGGCAGAGGCTCCCCTGGAACGGCCGGTCCCCCCTCAGACGCCGCCGGTGGGGGCACATCCGTCTCTTCGGAACTTTCCCTACAGGATATCATGGGCGCCATTGATGGCATCAGGGAGACCATCGCCACGCAATACGAGGCCCTGGCCCGCAAGATCGATACGGTGGCGATTGATGTCACCTTAATACGGGCGGATCTCTCCAAAACAAACGAGAGGGTTCAAACTCTCGATGCGCGGACCTCCACCCTTGGTGCGGATGTGTCGGGCCTGCAGGCCGCGCTTGGTGACGTCAAGGTGGTCAATGATCAGATGGCCCGGCGGCTGGAAGACTTCGAGGGACGGGCCCGACGCAACAACATCCGTGTCATCGGCGTACCGGAGTCCTCCGACGACCGCCCGGTTGACCTCCTGGTCGAGGAACTCATCCTCCAACAGCTGACCCCTGCGGGCTTGAGTAAATTCTTTGCAGTTGAGCGGGCTCATCGAGTTCCGGGCGGGCGGCCACGGCCGGGGGCCCCCCCGAGGCCTATCGTGGCCAAACTGTTTTACTACAGAGACCGGGATGCGATTCTGCAGGCCTCACGTGTCCATGGCCCGGTTCGACATGAGAACTCATCCATTAACTTTTATCCGGACTTTACTCAACTTGTCCAGAAACAGCGGATGGGATTCCAGGGGGTGAAACGTCGTCTTCGTGAGCTGGGCCTAAAGTACTCTATGCTCTACCCTGCCAAACTCCGAGTGGAACATGAGGATCGGACTGCCTTCTTTGACTCTCCTGTGGCCGCGAGTGACTGGCTGGACTCGCTACCGGACAGAGGTGGCCGTCCTGGGCCCTCTGCAGGTGCCAACGGTGACGGGTCCCCTTTGGAGTGACTCTTGGTCCTTGATTTTGCCATTTTGAACTGCTCAGCTGGGTTGTACTTCTTTGGTTCAGTGTGTTTTGCTAGGACCTGTATGGGGGGCGGGCGGGGACGGGTCCCTTTCCTCCTCCAGGGTCTTTTTGTAGACTGGGGTTAGTTGGGCGACAGGCACACTGCAAGTTGGGGGGGTTTTTTGGCCCGCAGGGGTGCAGGGTGGGGGGAGTTGGGTGTTGGGGGGGGTGGGGGGGAAGGAGGGGTTGTTTAGCCGTGTGTTTTTTGTTTGCAGGGCGAGGTATTGATTTTCTTCCACTTTTGGGACTTGTGCTACTTGCGGGGGGACCTTTGATCTATTGGAGGGGATGGGGGGGGGACGGGTTGAAGTTGATGTCATGGAACGTCAATGGGTTGGGGGACCGTATCAAACGGGGTGTAGTACTGCAGTATCTGCGTCGTCTGACTCCTGATGTGGTGTTTATCCAGGAGACGCATCTGGTTGGTAATGTCTGTCATGCAATGAACAGGGGGGGATACCGCCTCGTGGCTCACTCTGGTTTCACAACTGGCTCCAGGGGGGTGGGCATTCTCCTGCGATCCTCACTTCCGTTGGAGATCACCAGGGTAGTCTCAGATGACAGAGGGCGTTATGTTTGTCTGACTGGGAGGTGGGAGGGGCATCCCCTTGCCCTGGTCTCAGTTTACGTCCCCCCGGGACTCCAGAACTCCACCTTCGCGGACTTGGGTCGAATGCTGCTTGAACTTCCGGGCAGTCTTTTGCTTATGGGCGGGGACTTTAACTCGGTGGTCTCGGGTGACCTGGATCGTCACCCACCCAGGGCCCTCCCCGCTGCCCAGGCTTGGCTAGGTGGTCTGTTGGAGACCTTCGGCCTGGTGGATAGTTGGCGATTAATGCATCCGACCCAATGTCAATACACCTTTCACTCTGGGGCACATGGGAGTCTTTCTAGGTTAGACTATTTCCTTATGCCCGCGGCGCAGACGGGTCGAATTCGAGAGGTCAGGCACCTGGCGAGGGGTATCTCCGATCATTCCCCGCTGTGGCTTCTCTTTGACACCGAGTCGCGGTCTGCAGGGCGGATCGCTCCCATTAACCCGTGGTACCTGCGAGACCCTACGACTCGCGAGAGTCTGGTTAAGGCTCTGGACCAATACTTTCTTGAAAACGAGGGGTTGGTGGTGTCTGCAATGTCCCTGTGGGAAGCCTTTAAAACCGTAATCCGCGGACACGCCCTCTCCCAGATAGTGGTGGCTAAGAAGCTCAGGAGTGAGGCGGTGGTGGGGCTGGAGACTGACATCTCGGGGCTGGAGTCGGCCTTGGAGGCGGGTGTCACTCCGGACGGGCTCCACGCCCTCAGCCTGAAACAGTTTGAATACAGATCTCTTGTCACTGACGCTGCCAAAACTATGTATAGGGAGCAGCAGGGTCGATTGTATGATGCCGGGGACAAGGCGGGAAAGCTGATTGCGTGGCTGGACAAGAAGGAGAGAGTGAATCGTGTGGTCCCGGAGTTGCGTGTCTCGGATGGAGTGTGTGTGACTGAGCCTGGTGAGATTGTGGAATGTTTTGCCGACCACCTCCGGACCGTGTACTCCCCGGTGACTGATAGGGATGAGGAAGACTCTTGCCTTCTACTGAGGGACATTGCTTTGCCCGGCCTGTCCGCCGAGGACCGTGAGCAGCTGGATGCTCCCTTGTCGGTAGATGAAATAGCAACGGCGATTCGATCCCTTCGCTCGGGCAAGGCCATGGGTCCCAACGGTCTCCCTATCGAATTATATAAGTTGCGCCCGGGTGAACTAGCGCCCTTCCTCCGTCGTATGTTTCAGGAGTCCCTTGAGGTCGGTTCCCTTCCGCTCGACCAGCGACTGGCCACGATAGTCGTGATCCCCAAGGAAGGGAAGCCGCGGGACCGCTGTGCCTCCTACAGGCCTATCTCACTGCTAAATGCAGAGCCTAAAATCCTGGCTAAAGTCCTTGCCAATCGTTTGTTGGGCGTCATCTGCGATCTGATTCATCCTGATCAATGCGGCTTCATCCCGCATCGCAACACTGCCCTCAACTTGCGGCGTCTCCATGGCGCCCTCGCCAGGGCAGAATACCTCTCCGAACCGGCCGTGCTGGTTTCTTTAGATGCCACGATGGCCTTCGACACCATCGAGTGGCCATTCCTCTGGGCTGCCTTGACCAAATTCGGCTTTGGGGAGGGATTTCTTGGCTGGGTGAAGCTTCTCTACACGGGACCCATGGCTCAGGTGGTGGTTAATGGGTGGGTCTCTCGGCCCTTTGCTCTCGGTAGGGGTACGAGGCAGGGGTGCCCGTTGTCCCCTCTGCTCTTTGCTCTCGCCCTGGAGCCACTCGCTGCTTGGCTCCGCTGGGAGCCCTCGATCAGGGGGATCCGGTGGGCCCCGGGCTTTGAGGATCGGGTCTCGTTATATGCTGACGATATTCTCCTGTATCTTACCTCGCCGCGGCAGTCGCTTAACGTTCTCTTCGATGTTCTGACTTCCTACGGGAGAAATTCGGGTCTCACGATTAACTGGTCTAAATCCTGTGTCTATCCTATCTCCGGTGGCCCCCCTCTCCTGCCGCCTCGGCTTCCGATTCAAATATCTCTGTCCGGCTTTAAATACCTGGGGATACACGTCTCGTTGGACCCGGTGGCTCGCTATGAGCACAATCTCCTGCTTCCACTTCGGCGTTTGAGGGAAGACACGGCGCGGTGGTGTAGGCTGCCCTTGTCCCCACTGGGTCGGGCAGCATTGTTTAAAATGATGTCCCTTCCCAGATTCCTCTATGCACTTCAGAACTCCTTCGACATCATTCCAGTGGCCTACTTTCGGGAGGTGGAGAGCCTGCAGAGGAGACTGGTGTGGGACGGACGGGCGCGTATCGCCCTGGCCAAGCTTACTCTCCCCTGGTACGACGGGGGCATCGCGCTTCCCGACATTCGCAGGTATTATTGGGCCTCGCAGTTATCGGCCATTAACCATGCCACGTATGGGCCTGGCTTGAATCCGGCGTATGAGATGGATAAATTCTTGCTCCCCGGTGGGAACTATAACAGGGCGCTTTACTCCCGCTCGGCCGGACGGACCCTGACGGGCCCTACTAAGATCGCGGTACGGATCTGGAAGGCGGCCAATGCAGCCATGGGCTGGAGTGAGCGACTAACATGTGCTACTCCTTTATTTGCCTCCGACCGACTGGGAAGCCTCTGGACAACGAAGGGGTTTGACCGTTGGGACACGATTGGCATCAGTAGAGTGGGAGACTTATGGATGAAGGGCGCGGTTAAGACCTTCGCGGCGCTCCAGAGCGAATACGAACTCACGGAAAAGGAGTTCTTCCGATACGCCCAGGTTCGGCACGCCCTGCTCTCTGTCTTTGGGGAGGGGACCAAGATCCCTGCCTCTTCGCCCCTCGAGGACCGCATACTCGATGGTCAAGTCCCCGACAGTACTATCTCTTTAATCTATAAAAAACTTATTAATAATCGGGCTGACCTCTTGGTGCGCCTTCGGGAGACGTGGACGGGGTGGAATTAGACGACGAGGACTGGCAGTCCGCACTATCGTCCCCCAAGGAAGTAGCCATTCCAGCCCGTCTCCGCCTGGTCCAGCTAAAGATTCTCCACCGGGTGTATGTGACGGGCCCCCGTCTGGTCTCGATGGGATTCTCGGAAGATGGGCTCTGTAAGCGGGGGTGTGGGCTCAGTGCCACCTTTCTCCATATCCTTTGGGAGTGCCGGGAGGTGGCGGAATACTGGCGTCGGGTTCATGGGGTCATGGGACAAGTCACCGGGGTTGCGCTGCTGCCGGAGGTGCGTCGCTGTGTCTTGAATGTGTGGGAGCCCAATGATTATAACGCGGCCCAGACTCGGTGGGCGGCCCTGGGATACATGATTGCCAAGAGGGATATTGCGCAGCTTTGGGGCTCCCAGCGGCCACCCACCGTGTCAGTATGGAAGGAGAACATGGACTGGTGTATGTTCAGGGAGAAGACTGTGTATGTGGCCCGCGGTAAACCCGGGGCATGGGGTAGAATTTGGGGGCAATGGAACGCGTATCGTGGGGGTATCTGTACGCCCCCCCTAGTGGACACCGATATTGCCTTGTCCCCCTGACCCTTGATGGTTCCTTGCAACTGGATGTAATAATCGAATATAGATGTTCCTCTCCCGTTACCCCCCCCCCGATCTTTCAGTACTCCCTCCTGTTGATAGCTAATTGAAGGTTTGGAGTAGAGTCCCCCGGATGTAGCCTGACCCACGCTTTTTGCCCTTATGCCTCGCCTTTTGTTTTTAGTTGTTACTTATGTTAAATGTATGTCTCCTGTTTCTTTCGAGCTATCCTGAGCCATTTACGGGGCTGGGCCCCAGGAGTCGCCTACTGCCTTAACTAATGTACGATCCTTTCTGAATCTAGCGGCCGGCCCTGGTGGTTGTAGGCCCATGCCTGTAACTGATTTATTGTTTCAATAAAAATTAAAAAAAAAAAAAAAAAAAATAGACATTGAAAATTCGTCATGTTCAAAAAAAGGTAAATGTAGGTTATCTCCTATTGGGATGGAAAAACTTGTCTTACTATAATATAATATGCTTGAGTCAGTTAACCAGTCTATCGCTACTCTGACAGTCAGGCTGGAAAACATTGAAGCAGGCCTAAGGAAAATTCTTGGAAATCAGTCTGGCCATACAAAAGGGAATTATACATAAACATGCAGTCTGGAAGTGTGTACCTGAACAATACACCTACAATAATAAATGGGCTGACTGGTGAAAGGAATACGGAAAAGGGAATTGGAACTAGGACACAACTAAAATCCCCAATAACTAAGCATGATGCGACATTGGTCAGGGGAGAAGCAACAAAAGAAAAAAAAAATCTATAGGAAGACCAAAAATTATTTGGGTGATAGTCAGGCATGTGACACAACACCAAGAGTACGGGTGATACACAAAGGCCAAAGTTATATACATTTTAACTCTACCGCTGGCGGCTACACCATATACGGTAATCTTAGGCAATGTTCCAGTTCCTTCTTCAGGGAAAAATGCAAACCTAGTTTTCTTTTAAGGAACAAAAGCCATAGGCTACTTAGGAAGCAAAACATCATTAACTAATGTAATATAGAAATTAGGCCACCTTGAGTCACAGATCTATAATTTCATCCTTGGGTCCAATCAAGGATACATAAACGTAGGGCTGTCTGTTCCTTTAAGGGAAGGGGCAGTAACGTGACTAACTACAGGTGACACACTTCGATCCTGTATATCTCTTTCATTTTCCTTACCATTATAGCCAAATAGACATGCACTGGTAAAGTGTTGTCTCTCATGTTCACAGCATGAAATATCATTAGCTGTGGAATTTAGTAACCAGAACAAGTTCAACCAACTGTTGCGTAGCGATGGGCATCGTCATGACCATCCCCTCACAACACAGGTAAACTTGTAATAGTATCAAAAGCAGCAACAAAAACAACGAAAACATGCAAAAAAATAATAAAAACGCACAAAACGTCAAGCCATCAGATATACTTGCTGTATATCAAGGACAAAAAGCATAGACAAAACAATAGCATATGTAAATAAGCGGTGACACACAACACCATGTCATGTACTTTTATGCACTGTAAACCTGCAGCCCAAAACCCAATATACGGGCCTGTTTAATTTGTCAGGTTTAAAATCCTCACCCTCCTTTTTGACAGTAGATCACCAGGCAATGGAAATCTGCTGTCAAATATAACTTTACTGTCTCTCTTCTAGCATACAGGACCAGCAAGAACAATTCATGATAGAACCAAATAAACAAAAATAAATTTCCATTACTTAACTGTTACTCTCTTGTCAGTCCTTGCAACATCCAGCCACTTTAGTTTTACCTTTCTAAAAATAAAAATCGTTACACTGACACTCCATATTAATTTGGCACCTACAATTTCCACTGTGAAAAAGAATTCTTAATTGGCGATACGTTCTCACTTAGGCATGTAGCCTTAAAAATTTTAGAAGTGGGCTGTATCTTATTTTCTGTCTAAGACTTAATGCAACACTTCGTTTTCTGTTAAATAACACAAATGTATCTGTTCTGCAAAGCATTTAACATGATGTTTGGGCTTTCAAAGAAACCCCTTTGCTATATTTTCCCTTTGGAATTAAGTTCTTTAGTTTTAGTGATGTTGCTATGGAGAAACCAGAAACCCCACCTTTAGAGGCCCATGTAGCAAGGTCATTCTGCATTCCACAGAGGCAAGGCCCTAATTTAAAAGGTCATACATGTCAACGTGGCAGCCTACTCCATTGCAGCGCAACTGGAGCCAGCCTCTGCAGCTCCCTAGCCCCCAGCTTCTGCCACTCTGAATTTGTCAAAGCCAGAAGGCCTTCCTAATTCCTCCTAACTTGCAATAATTCACTCTATTTTGTAAAATAATTTTTCCTTTTTAGGCGCTAAAAAAAATTATCTCTATTGCCAGATTATTAAACTACATTTACTGTGAATAAATCACAAAACTTAATGACACGCATACCAGTTTTTAGAATAAATGCTTGTTGCAATCCTATGCAATGGTACACATTTCATCAACCTTAAATAAATGAACGTCTCAGTAGGCCCAGCTAAAGTTAGACTGAACTCCAGCAATTGGGACCGCTTTCTGCCCCAGTCCACTGGCACTGCGAATTGCATTTGCAATTTGATATTTTCTTCATCATTTAGTCACTTGCTTTTCCATCATCATTCACTCCGTTGTTTCACTATTTCAAAAGACTGTCTAATCAACCTGCAGGGAATTTAAGGCAATTTCCCAGGTTTCTAATGCTCCTGCTGGGCCATCCGAACCTCTCATAACAGTTTCTCTTATCATACTCAGCTGTTCTTTACATTTAATTGTTTTGTTAACATTACTAAACGCTGTCGTCCCCTAGATTCCTTTATTCAAGCTCGGTTCGTCGCTTTCATATTAGCATATGAAACTTAGTGCCTCCCGTTAGGTAATTACAATATTTTCACCCCTACTGCTAGAACCTGCAATCTCATCTTTCCCCTCCTACTTACTCAAACCGTTGCCACATTCCTTTTGATCCCCTTCGTCAATACAACCTTCCTCACGCTACTCTTCATGTCTTTATTACTCCCCTTCATCATCTCTCTTCCCTCCAAGGCATTCTATTTTCCCAATTGTTCTTCTCCTTTCTACATATTACCTAGTTCTTATAACCGTAATTCTACATTTCTCCACCCCTCTATCATTACTGGCTTCATCATGTACCTGCTCACAAACATCCTCCGTTTTCCTTCATCAAAAAAAAAAAAATTCTCCATTTCTCTTTCCCCAGCTGTTTTTAAACCTTCCGGCCCTCCCACTTGGCAGCCTGTCCCCTAATTTCTACATAATGATCACATGCACCGCTTTTTGACTCTCGGGCTTACATGACATACTGCAACTCCCATAATGCATTTTCTAAAACACGTTATCAAATACTGAGTACGTTTAACGTTTAATGTAACATTTCATTACTTCTGTGGTTATTATAAGAACCTTTTCCAATTATATGCAACAAACATTCTATAAAGAGTTTTTATTTTCTTCTGACACCAAAAATAAACATGCTTGGTGAATTAAGATGTTCCGCCTTGCATGAAGATGAATCACGTAATTGTCAATCCATTTCTACGGAATACACTTTCTCTGTGTGGGTGCTAACCTGATTAAGGCCGTTTTTTATTAACATCAAATAGTTGCGGGCTGCGACACCATATTTTATTTAATTTCTCCAAGTTTTAAAAAAGGTCCTATTTTTCATAGCGTGCTCAGTAGTATCGTGCCCAGCCTAACAGACACAGCTAAAGTTAGAACCTTCAACCCTGATATTAAAACAAGCCTGTGTACTGGCACATTGACTCATCGAATCATAAGAAGGCACAACCTGTGAATATATATCAAACCTAAATATATGCATTTATTGAAGCCTGAGACACTTTAAAAAGTACTCTGAATGAAAGAAAATGCAGTTTAAACAGTGTTTTTACCCAAATTCGACTTTGATTTTTTAGGCATTAAAAAATGAATATCCTACAATTTTTTTGCATAATATGCATTACCAGAATGTCTATTACATAACCCATGAGTCAGGCATTGGAAATAATAACTTATACTTTATTAAAATGAGCTTGTTTGCGCCTGCGCCAAGGGAAAATTGTACACGCGAATGCTTGTCATTTTAGTGATGTTACACAACTTAAATCAAATTTTAATGCTAAGAGGTCATAGTATGAGTATTAAGCTTTATAAATATCAAAAAACGATTTTGAAAAGCACTTATTTTTTTGAAAATAATTTTTCCATGATTAATAATTTTCTTTAAAAAAATCCCAATTATTCGTTTTTGTGATAATTCCATGTATAAAAAGCAAGCTGCATCTCTTGCCTATCATTTTGGACACATTACCTCACAAGCCTAAGCGCATAAGCCCAACTTGAAACGCGTCACATTTTTGCGCCACTTTCATTTAAAAGGACGGTTATGCAAAATTCCACCCGTGTTCAACTGGGAGGGTGCTGGCTGAATGAACATTTCTATCAAATATACTGCAGCTGAAAAGTTTGCCTGTGAACATCTAATACAATGCATCTAAGGAAAATGCAGTAAATTTATTTTATTTTTGCAAAAATAGATAATTACGTTTTTGGGGCCTTATTTATATCTACTGAATGTGTTTCTAATTTTATCCTTTAAGCATTTAACGGCAGTTTTGTATATGTTAACAAACGCTCATTCTACAAATTAAAGAGCACCATATAGCTATTTTAGCACATCACATGGTTCATTTCTGGATTTCTTTTCTAAGTTTATACTTGATATTAATTAACCAGCAATTTACTTAACAGACTGAAAACATCAGAAGACCCACAAACACACATTGAGCTCATTTCAGACATAAACGGAAAGGGGGTCAAACAGACAATACAGCGCGCTTTAGCCATTTTTCATAAATAGCGCCGTCGCAATTTACTTACAGAAGTTGCACTAATGAGAAAACCACATAGACATTTAAACACACAGTTGACTTACAAATCAATACGCATGACAGAAAGAAAGAACAGCTCACAGACTATACTTGAACCAAACCATTTGCAAATACTAGTTGTAAGTCATATTTACAAGAAACGCTTCTCAATAGTATTCCAAAAGGCTGCATAAACAGCCCAACAGACAGATGTATGTCCAAGAAGTAGTGAATGCGCTCAATTCACTAGCTTTGCCTAGCAGAACACCACACAAAATCGTTCTGCATATCTTTATTCATAAAACTGCGCAGAACGAAGGATCCTTATTTTGTATTATGTCATATTTTAATTCCCTGGGGGTACAAAATCACCAAGGAAGAAATATGTTTTCAAATCTAACCGTTTTTAACTATGGTACCTTCCAAAAAAGCAACACATTTTTCCATGTGAGCTTACAAACAGGCATGTCAAAAATACTGCGGAAAACGCAAGTATTATAATCAAAATGGTGCTTAAGGTATTTTTCGTATGTGCACCGTTCAACTAAACCAAATGGAGAAATATCTCCTCATTACCTGCCTACACAAATTGCAATTCGCATATCCAAACCTATATAAACCAAAAGTTGGCCAACACAAATTTCACAGTTCCAAAGCTACATTTCAAACTTGCTAATATCAGGCATCTTATAGCTCACTAATCTAGCTTCAAAACTTCAAGGGTTTATCTCTACCAATACACTCGCAAATATGCGAGACCCTTGGGTATGGTAATTGCAATGAGCAAATCAACAAACCAAGAAACCAACCCCTCGGCTTTGGTAATTGCGATAACCAAATCAAAGACAAAGAACCAAAGCACTTATACTTAATTCCTATTTTTACTAATCAAAAGGTTATCCAAATTCTAACTGTCAAGTTCTACATAACCAAACGTCTTTTATAATACTCACGCCAAAAAGGGTTCTAATCGGGAGTGACATCTTTTGGAGAGTCAAAGTCAGAAAGATCAGAGATATACTGAGCTGCAGAGACAAAGAATCCCCCAGAACCACGGTGCTCAGAGTACCTGCTTAGTGGATTTCTGTCCTGTTCTTCCCAGTAGATTTCTGTCCTCTGACAAGATCGCTCCTCCAGATAGTCACTTGTATTGATGCCGCGCTGTCGGGCGCCAACTGAAGTACCGGGGATTTTAGGACCCCAGCGGTGCCAGGGGTAGCACCCTATGACTTCGTTTTCCATGTTGGCGTAGTATTATAAAATTCCACTCTCATGGTAATATAACAAAGAACTTGGCAAAGAAGCTGAAATATGAAAAGACATCTTTATTAAACTCAAATGAGTGAGACTACGTCGCACAGAAGCCTTAGCAACTGAATGAGGCAGTCTCCAGAACAAAAAACAGTCTTCTGTTTTATACAGAATATTACGCTCTAGGCAACACCGCCCTTCTCTTGCAGTTGGTCATTCACATATTTTACTTCAAAGAACAAGCAGAGTCATGATTACAATCCCACATTTCAGTTCAGCCAGCCCGCAATTATTTACCCAGCGAGGCTCAGATCCCTCATCAGATATCAGCAGACCCCAATAAACACGGGCACCTCCTGTTTGTAAAACAAGCCATAAAGCAGGAAGAGTCAGGTGTGAAAAGAGATTAGTCAGGGTTCGTGTGGGAAGAAGGAATTAATGATGCCTCGGGCCCTGATGCTAATCCCATTTGGCCGCAGTAAAAGGAACCGGCCGGACAGGGCTGACCTCGGGCAGTGGAGTCAGTTTGCGCAGGTCACAGAGAAGTCAAAGGAAGGCGCATGTGTTCTAGAGGCCTGTATTTGTTCTTAAAGTGTAGCCTATGTGAGGGCAACTATAAGATGGCCACCGCTCCAAGATGGAACCCACGGAGTCAATGTATAATGTCGTATACATAGTGCATTCATAGCTAAAACGTTACACAAAGCACTTGTACATACCGCATTGACCATTTGCGGTTCGCTAATACCGGGATAGACAGGGGTAGGGCCCTGCCTCCTACGCGGTCCCAAATTTTAAAGTACGACAGACACGACTTGGATGCTGAACTGCATGTACAGTTATGAAATGAACTTGTGATTAGAAAGACTATTTTAACATCCTGGAACCAGAGGTACACAAGGAAAATTGCTTCGACCTGATAAATAGTTATGTATGGAAGAAATGGCATTTGAAAGATGGAGAATTAGTATTAAATAGAATAAGGGAAAATGAAGATGAAACATTATGCATTTGCACTTTTACATTTGTATTATATGCGTTTATTTAAATGGTATTTCGAAGAAACAGTATTGCACCTTAGCACTAGCACTTTAGTAAATATTTTCATATATTCTTTCTCTTTTCCCTTCATATCCAAATAACCTCTTTAAAATTCCTTTATCGTTTTACTTGATCAATTTATATATCTGTTTGATACATGCATTTGCATTCAAATCTTAGATTAAAATCAATTGTGCAATTAGAATTGTGTTACAAAGATAGAGCAGGTTTTCATATATGACTGTGATTTTCCATGGAATTCACAGTAAAAAAGAAAAAAAGGAGGAAATAAAACTATTGTACAAGATGAATAATGGGAAATATGAATATGAGCACCTTTAGCATACCTGCATTTTATTTGGATAAGCATATGCACTTTAGGTTGCAAATTGCACTTTATTTTGTTGCTAAATTTGCACATATTGCGTTTGCCCTTTGCCAAGAAAACCTCGACCTATAGAGATGATCAGGGATGTTTAATCAACAAATTGAAAAACAAATGTACTTTAAATATGAGGCAAAATTGAAGTGCTCACATGAACAATAAGTCTCTGCTCTTATTCCTTCCCCTTTTTCCTGCAACTTTTGATCTCTTCCTTCTGCGTATAATGTGCACATTACATTTGTTGGCACAAGCAGAAAAGATGATGAAAAATCAAACCATCTAATGGATTATATTTCAGTGCAATTGAAACATTTGTTTTTTGGAAAATGTGTTTTGTAATGAGAGGTGAAACTGCTTATTGCACTGTGAATCAAGAGAACTGAAAACGGCTCCTCCCTAGGCCCTTTATATATTTTTTTCCTTTACTTATTTTTTGCTTTGTTGAGGCTATTGTCTTTATATTTCTGTTCTTTAGATTAATTTCTTTTTTTCTTGACCCATCCTTTTGAAATACTTGACCTTCTTACCATGTATTGAGTACTTTACTTTGATTTTCATAGAAAACATCATTGAATCATTAGTTGGGAAAATATAAAGAAAAGAGAAAAAAAGAAAATAATTGCCAAAATATCATAGAGGAATTATGTAATTTCTGCCATATCAAAAAGAAGAAATTGGGCTCAAATACTCATCTGCGGAAGAATATGAGAAAATTATAAAATGTACTTTACATAGGAAAACAAAGAGAGAATACCTTCAATGGCAGATGATATTTGGAAATATTGTATAATGAAATACGCAGTCTAGTTGTTTGTTTAAGAAAAAGTAATGATGGACTATAGTTAAGGGCACCTTTAAATTGACTGTCTAGACAGCTGGGCACTATGGTCCTGTGGAAGGCAAGCACTGGAACACATTGACTGTCCCTGTTAGAATGCACTGTCGGTGAATACTTGAAATAAAGAGATTTGTCTGATGCCTGTGGTGCAGTGTGAATTCATACCATAGAGCATGGAGTCCTGGGAAGGAGGTCACACATTTCCCAGCCTCACTTTGCCTGGAATCTAAAACATTTGCTTTCATTTTGTAAATAAGACAGCCCTCCGAGGACAACAAAGGTGGCATGTTAAATGCTTTATCTGAGTTTCCTGTGCAAGCTTTCTTGCCAGGGTGCCTGGTCGCCTAAAGGAAAATGCAAATGTGCCCCATTAGCGAATCTGCAAGTGTGAAGGGTGCTTGGGACCCCATGAATTACTCCAAGCTTTGGGATGACAAAGAGTTTCTTTGTCTGAGTGGTAGTGAAAAGAGTTAACAACTGGGCTGTGAAGTATTTGCTTTAAATCATAACTGTACTTACACAGCCCTTAGTCTCACTAAGGAGGTGTTGAAGTAATAGTTATTTGAAGAAGAAATTGCATTACATAGGCCCTGACATTCCTAAATTCTACATTTTGGAGAACCATTTTATTGTAAAACTATTTACACATTTTGTATTGGTCTATATTTCACTGTGTGTAATGCAAGTATAAAATAATGACACATACTCACAGTGCTTTCTGTCACAGGCTGTGACCTCATAGCACTAAAAATACAATATTCTCCACTGCACCAACCAAAATGTAATTCTGTGTCTCTCTGGTTACACACAGACCTCTGCAGTGCATTAACTAATAGAGGTTTCATAATGTACTAAAGTGCATGTCTCACTGAGTAATGACTTTTTACATTTATTTTTTATTAACGATGCCCATTATTTTATATGTAGGTACCTGATGGTGAAAGACCTAAAAAACATAAAGAATATTTTGGGGATTATTTATGAGAGACTTGCGCTGCCAGAGCACCAGTTTTATTGACACTCTGGAGGCGCAAGTGTCTCAACCATATATATGAGGTGGCGCAAAGTCACCCTGCTAGATATGGAGTAAGACAAAGAAGGGCAAGTTGCTGCCTTGCCTAACTCTACATCAAGGAGGTGTTCCATGTGCGTTGCGTGGGTGTTCACACACAACACCCATGGATTTTGATGCCTCCCAATATTTACAAAATCACTTAAACCTGGGGCAGCACCAAAAACGTATGTCTACCCAGTGAAAAATATCTCCTAATTTGTTCCTCTTTCTATTTGTGTTGCATTTTGTAGCTCACATAGAAGGAGGAAACATCTCTCAGGATTGTTTTTGTGCAGGAAGGTGCCCTTCCAGCACAAAAACAATCCTGCCTATGTTGGTGCTAGGCAGCAATTTGTGCGCCAACGCAAGAGGAAAGGACAGGAATGGACTGTGTTTCATAAATATGGAGCATTCCTGCCTTTTCACATTGGCGCAGAGCAACACAGCAAGAAGACTGGTGGTGCCGCCCAACGCCAACTCCTCATAAAGGAGGCCATTTGTTTTTAGCTACACCTCTGACCACGCCCCCACGCTCACTGACCTTTGGTTGCCTAATCACTATGTTATGTTATGTTATGTTAAATTAAATTTATTAAGCGCACGTACGCCCGTAGGCTTCATGGCGCTGTGGAAGACTAGCAAACATAACATGTGACAGAAAGAAAGAAAATTTAACTAAGGATAAGCTTGCTTAAAGAGCCAAGTCTTAAAAGCCTGTCTAAAGGCTAACAGATCTTCGTGGAGTCTTAGTGGCAGTGGCAAGGAGTTCCACAGGGAGGAAGCCAGGAAGTGGAAAGATCCTCCTCCCTGGCGTTGTTTCCTGATCCGGGGCACGACTAACAAATTCTTTTGGCCAGAACGGAGAGCACGGGAGGGAGTGTAACTGACCAGCAGGCAGCTAATGAATCCAGGGCCCTTACCTTGTAGAGCCCTGAAGATAATGCATCCCGCTTTAAATGCTGCTCTCTGCGCTACAGGCAGCCAGTGGAGACTGGCCAGTCCAGGTCTAATAGACTGCCACTTAGGAATTTTACAGATCAACCTGGCCGCTTGGTTCTGAACCAGTTGGAGTCTCTTGAGCTGCCCCGCCGGTAGGCCCAGATATAAACTATTGGAATAATCCAAACGGGACAGCACAAGAGCAATGATGACCTGAATCAGAGCAGGGTGGGTTAAAAGGTGGGCGATCTTCTTAATCTTGCAAAGTTGGAAGAAACTTGCAGATACCACAGTCCCTACCTGGCTTTTGAGCGAAAGATCTTCATTAAAAGTGATACCTAAGCTCTTAACTGTTTGGGATTTAGCTGGAGGATCTCCCATTTCTGGAGGCCAGAAGTGTGGTCCCCAATGCAGTTCACTCTTCCCAGGCAAAATCAGTTCAGTTTTGCCTGGGTTGAGTTTCAGATGATTTAGGCCCATCCATCTCTGAATGTGAACCATGACCTCCCGAAATTCGGTGGCAGCGCCAGGGGAGTCCAGACAGAAGATCAGTTGCAGATCATCTGCATAGTTAAAAATTAAGGCGCTAAACTTTTTTAATGAAAATAACAAGGGTCGTAAGTACAAATTAAACAAAAGTGGGGACAGGGACGAGCCTTGGGGGACTCCACATTCATTTTTGATTTTGGGCGCTGTAAAAGTTCCCAATCTCACTGCCTGGGTACGCTCCGAGATAAATGACTTCAGCCATCTAAGTGCCGAGCCTCTCAGGCCAGCCTGTTCGACACGGTCGACCAAGATGGTGTGGTCGACCGTGTCGAATGCGGCCGATAGGTCGAGAAGTACCAATGCTTGGTGAATGTCCCTATCTGCATTGCTTCTTAGTACATTCTGGACCGCCAGTGTCACCATCTCGGTTGAATGCCCTGGTCGAAACCCAGCTTGGTTATGCTCCAGATATCCAGTGGTTTCAACGAAGCTAGAAAGACAGCTAGCAACGTGTGCCTCCAGGATTTTTGATAGGAATGGCAGCAGGGATATCGGGCGGTAATTAGATGGATCGTGAGGATCAAGACTGGGTTTTTTGATCAGGGGAATCAATAGAGCATGCTTAAATCCTGCCGGTACCTTTCCCTGGTTAAGTGAGTCGTTAAGCAGAGAGAGGATCCCGTGAGGGATAGAGTGCCCAATCTCTGTAAAAATGTGGGGTGGGCAGATGTCATCGGGTGATCCAGACTTAACCCGTGCCAGGAGAGTTGAAAAAGTTTTAGCATCTATAGCAGGAAGGGTGTCTAATGTAGTGGGGTTGTTAAAAATATCATCTAAAGGAGACGATTTAGGAGAGCTAGCAATGTTGCGTTTTATATTTACAATTTTCTCTCTGAAAAAATCGTTCAGAGAGTCACACAACTTCTGGGTAGGGGCTATTGATGGGGCTGTCCTATCATCGTCACAGAGCTCGTTGACTATGTTAAAAATATCTTTAGTTTTATTTGAGGAATTTAAAATTTTTTGAGAAAAATAGTCAGATTTATGTTGGAGCAAGATTTTTTGGAACTCCTTTCTTGCTGAACAGAACACTGTCCTGGCTTGAGGGGAGTAGCTTTGTCTCCATTTCCGTTCCTTCTGTCGAACTCCCAGTTTAAGATCTTTCAGTTCTTGGGAGAACCATTTGTGTGCTTCATTTCCTCTAACATTAGGGACCCGTACTAAGGGGGCTGAGAGGTCAGCTGCGTTAAGTAACCAGTTAGACAGCGCTCTCTCGCTAGTGTCCAGATCATCGTACGGTGGTGGTACGGTTTTGTTTAAAATGTCAATAAATCCCGGAAGGTCCATAGATTTCCATTTGCGGAATTCTTTGCTCTTGCATGGCTTGGGTTTGACATTTCCGCCTACTTCTAGTGTGAAATAGATGATGAAATGATCCGACCAGATACATGGGCTGATGACTGGATTGGATAAAGATAGATTATGCGTCCATATCTGGTCCAAGCTGTGACCTTTCTGGTGAGTGGGTACATGGATGTGCTGATTTAGATTCAGGTCTGTTAGCAAATCTATCAATTCAGCAGCTTGAGTATCTGTGCCTATGCTATCAAGCCAGTAATTTAGGTCCCCAATAAGGATGATTTTAGAGTAGCTGACTACATATGAAGCCAGCTGCTCTGCCAGAATGGATGGATATTTGGCCATGTATTGGGGGGGTCGGTAAATCAGGACCAGAATGAGGGACCCACTTTCAGTGTCGAGATTAATCACCAAGTTCTCAGTGTCCGGAAGGATCAAAGAAGGCAGTTGCCTGACCTGAAGGGATTTCAAGATTATAGCTGCTACTCCACCTCCGGCCTTCCCAGGTGTACGGTTGGCCGTCAGAATATAATATTCTGCAGGAAGAGCCACGAGTACGTCGGGGAGGGAGTGAGGGGTTAGCCAAGTTTCAGCTAATAAGAAGATGTCAGGTTTTACCTCCTTCAGGAAAAGAAAAATGTCTATCTGGTTTTTGACCAGGGACCGAGTATTGAGGTAGTAACAGCGCAAGCTGTGTTTTACAGAGGGTGCAGTTTGAGGCTCAGGAAAAGGTTGTTTTAAAGGCTGAGCATGGGGCACAGCATTGATGGAAGAGGAAAGCCTTAGGCTTTGAATGCAAGTCAATGTGCGTGGGGCTAGGGAGTGCTTACAGGGACCATCAGGATTGTGAGGGCGTAAAAGCAGGAGTTCCTGAGATGAGTATTTATAAAAATGGCCAGGAGGAGTGGGCTCGGGTCCCGGTCGGCCGCGGACGGGCGCAGACGGGCTTAACTCAGGCGCAACTCCGGCGCGCCTCCGTCGCGCCCGCTGCGCTCGTCCGCTGCGCTGACACATGATGGCCCGTTTAAGTAGGGGCGGTACTCGTGGGGGTGTGGCCAAGATGACCGTGGCCTCGCCTCACCCGAGCAGCCCAATCCAAGATGTCGGCCCCAGCTGCTGCGAGCCGCCGCTGTGTTCAGCGCTGTGCCGTGCCGGTGCACTCAGAAGGAGTGGAAGGTGAGCGTCAGGATTTACGAGGGGGAAGAGATGAGCAGAGAAGATTAAAAGCGCGCCTCTGCGCTTTATGCAGGAGCGCTAGTTAAAACAGCGTCTCTTCCTGGGAAACAAGTCAGGTAGTGCAGCTTCCTTTAGCTACAGGCACGGACCCCCTGCCACAGGGTCAGCCGCCTGCTAGTGCCAAAGGATTGCAATGAACAGTACTCCTAAGTAGGGGCGGTACTCGTGGGGGTGTGGCCAAGATGACCGTGGCCTCGCCTCACCCGAGCAGCCCAATCCAAGATGTCGGCCCCAGCTGCTGCGAGCCGCCGCTGTGTTCAGCGCTGTGCCGTGCCGGTGCACTCAGAAGGAGTGGAAGGTGAGCGTCAGGATTTCCGAGGGGGAAGAGATGAGCAGAGAAGATTAAAAGCGCGCCTCTGCGCTTTATGCAGGAGCGCTAGTTAAAACAGCGTCTCTTCCTGGGAAAAAAGTCAGGTAGTGCAGCTTCCTTTAGCTACAGGCGCGGACCCCCTGCCACAGGGTCAGCCGCCTGCTAGTGCCAAAGGATTGCAATGAACAGTACTCCTAAGTAGGGGCGGTACTCGTGGGGGTGTGGCCAAGATGACCGTGGCCTCGCCTCACCCGAGCAGCCCAATCCAAGATGTCGGCCCCAGCTGCTGCGAGCCGCCGCTGTGTTCAGCGCTGTGCCGTGCCGGTGCACTCAGAAGGAGTGGAAGGTGAGCGTCAGGATTTCCGAGGGGGAAGAGATGAGCAGAGAAGATTAAAAGCGCGCCTCTGCGCTTTATGCAGGAGCGCTAGTTAAAACAGCGTCTCTTCCTGGGAAACAAGTCAGGTAGTGCAGCTTCCTTTAGCTACAGGCGCGGACCCCCTGCCACAGGGTCAGCCGCCTGCTAGTGCCAAAGGATTGCAATGAACAGTACTCCTAAGTAGGGGCGGTACTCGTGGGGGTGTGGCCAAGATGACCGTGGCCTCGCCTCACCCGAGCAGCCCAATCCAAGATGTCGGCCCCAGCTGCTGCGAGCCGCCGCTGTGTTCAGCGCTGTGCCGTGCCGGTGCACTCAGAAGGAGTGGAAGGTGAGCGTCAGGATTTCCGAGGGGGAAGAGATGAGCAGAGAAGATTAAAAGCGCGCCTCTGCGCTTTATGCAGGAGCGCTAGTTAAAACAGCGTCTCTTCCTGGGAAACAAGTCAGGTAGTGCAGCTTCCTTTAGCTACAGGCGCGGACCCCCTGCCACAGGGTCAGCCGCCTGCTAGTGCCAAAGGATTGCAATGAACAGTACTCCTAAGTAGGGGCGGTACTCGTGGGGGTGTGGCCAAGATGACCGTGGCCTCGCCTCACCCGAGCAGCCCAATCCAAGATGTCGGCCCCAGCTGCTGCGAGCCGCCGCTGTGTTCAGCGCTGTGCCGTGCCGGTGCACTCAGAAGGAGTGGAAGGTGAGCGTCAGGATTTCCGAGGGGGAAGAGATGAGCAGAGAAGATTAAAAGCGCGCCTCTGCGCTTTATGCAGGAGCGCTAGTTAAAACAGCAAACTATTTAATATTATTTCTCTCCTATAAAAATTATTTTGGGTGGGAATTGGGGGTGTTTATGGTTTTAAATGATGAGGAGTACCAGGTTCTAGAAACTTTTGTCAGGAGGGGGTCTCAGCATCAAAACGTTTGAAGACCTCTGTCATAGAGGGAGGATATATATATATATATTATCTACTGGCGGTCGCCAGTAGATAGTTATAGTTAGGACCGTGTTTCCATAAGAAATCCGCAACATTCTATTTGGAATAACTTTGGCGCCGGTTGACGAATCCTCGCGAACTTTTCAAAATAGGTGGGGCGCTCCGCTCCGCTCCTACCCTGAAAGTCTCGGGGGGATTTGTCAAGCGGGGACTGAGAAAAAAGGGGGGTCCCAAAACGCGTTTTCCCCATGCAATTTTCCATAGGGACCTTTAGTCCAAGGTACAGCCCGAACGGCTGAACAGAATTACTTGAAATTTGGCAGAGAGGTAGTCCTCAGCTCAGGGAAGTGCCTTTTGCAGGTCTGGTGTTAATCTGTTCAGTAGTTCCTGAGAAGATCAAAAGTAAAATCATATATATATGTGGGCGGAGCCTAACCACACATCTCATCCTGAGATCTGATTGGCTGTCAGCACTTCATCCAAGAAGTTTTGGCAGCCATCTTGGGACCAATATACATGATAGCACCTCATTAAAAAGCATTGCAGTTAATAGAAGGTTTTAAGACTTTAGTTACATTATAAATCATTTGTTGATGGTACCATACTCATTTTTTTTTTTTTTTTTAATTTTTTTTTGTCCTCATACGCCACCAAGGTTCTATATGTATGATCAATAGGTTAACAAGCGATATTCTACCTCAGTACATACCAACTGGAAGGGACAGAACATGGAGCGAGGACCTCGTCCCATAGCAATAATGCTTGACATACCTACGATCAGCATAGCGCAACCCTTCAAAGGATTTTGAAAATCTGCCAGAATACTGAAGAAAGTATCAAGGCAATGCTTATACCCAGAAATGGGACAGATGGCTCAATCATTGGACATGGGAAAAAAAAAAAAAAACCCCAGTCTCTCAATGATCCCATTTCAAAAGGCGCCAAAAAGATCTTTTATCAGGATTCCCTATTCTGGTCAAGTCCAGCTTGGAGACTTGCAAGGCAGAAGCGAACCATTCATTGACAGAAGGAGGTGAAGGGTCCTTCCACTTCTTGCATATCTCCCTTCTAGCGAGAAGTATAGCAAAGAAGACTAACTTTTTCGCCAATGTGGAGACCCCCTCTAAAATTCCAAAGATCACTAACTGGGGATCTAATATTATGTTGAAGTCCACTGAGGTTGACAGAATCTTACAAATAGCTTCCCAGAACTGCGACAAAAAAGGGCACTCGTAAAACATGTGGATATCCGAGGCAGCCAAGAGACCACACCTAGCACACACTACCATATTCCCCTGAGTAAACTTAGAGAGGCGAAGGGGAGAGTAGTAAGCTCTATGAATAGTATAAAGGTGGTTCCTGCGCAACCACGCCGGTTTCACGACATCCCACATCATACTACATGATGTACCCCATAATTCTTGCAGGTTAGTATTACTTATATCTGGCCCCCAAAGCTCATCCGGTAACAAAAATACCCCATCCATCTCCTCCAAGATCAAATTGTACCATGACGAGATCTCTTTCTTAGCAGGGGGTTTGTCAATCAACAAAGTTATAAGAGTACTATAACCACCTATTGGGAACTTAATTCTCCGAGAGGGCCGTGCTGTATAAGATCGAGACCAACTAGACATCTGCAGATATTTTAGCCTAGCTAGGCCTGGGCCAATCCTCCCACTCAAGCACTCCCAAGAGAGCAATTCGCCGTCAACAAATAGGTCTCCCCAAAACTCCAACCCTGCCTCCCTGATGGGTAATGCTAGCGAATCACACAACCAGGGCGGAGGATCAGGTAGATCCCATAAGGGAGTCCTACAGCCATAATACCCTATTTTAATAGCTTTTAGAACCTGGGCCCAAGTCCTTGCCATCCCCAATAGGATCTTCAATTTAATCTTTTTAAAGTACTTGGGATCTCCAAATTTCAAAAGGAATCCAGACTGGCTAACCCCTTCTCCAATAAGCAAAGTGGTGTATAGAGTTCCCACCCCATACTCTAATGGTTTCTTTAACAGCATTCTGGTATGAGAGAGCTGGAACGCCCATGCATACAACTGGATGTCCGGAGCAGCCAACCCCCCCTTTTCCCTACGCCTCCTTATCTTTTTCCACGAGATTCTTGGAAGGTGTTTATTCCAAATGAATGTATTGATCTCGGCCTGAAATGTTTTAATAAAAATTGGATCGAAATACAGGGGAATAGTGTTAAAGAGAAAAGAAACCTTTGGCAAGACGGACATCTTGACCAAATTAGACCTTCCCAATAACGACAGTGGAAGATGGGACCAGGACTGAAGTAACTTACGGCAGTCCTTAACTATCCTGGAAAAATTGATATTGACAATCTGGTCTAGATCTTCTACAATATCAAGGCCCAGGTATCTCAACTTCTTTCCTGGCCGAATACCAGCAATACACAAACTCTGGTCCATACCCCAGGTCATCATCTCGGTTTTTGTGGCATTGATCTCATATCCAGATACCTCCCCAAATGCAGAGGCTAGCTTGAATATTTCTGGAAGAGCCATATGGGCATCTGATGTAAAAATGAGGATGTCATCTGCGTACAAGGCCACTTTTCTCTCCCAGCCCCTGCACGCAAACTCCTTGATATTAGCATTATCCCTTAAGCTTTGGGCAAATGGTTCAGCGTACAGATCAAACAGGAGCGGAGAGAGAGGGCAGCCCTGCCGTGTACCCCTCGAGATGTTAAAGAGATCGGATAGACTTCCATTCACCAGTACGCATGCACTTGGGTTCTGATATAAAAGACCAATAGTCCGGGGTACCATACTCATTTTAGGAATTGTGGTATGTTCTAAGGTGATTTCACCATGTGAAAAACCCTTCTGCTGGGATATCATGATTGAGAGAAAAATATTTTCTCATGCTTTTCCCACAGAGGTTTGGAATGTGATCTATAAGCTAAACTGAGAGCTTATTTTCTGTAAATTCACATTATCTTTCTCAGTCATGTGAGAATGAAGTCTGACATTCTCAGTAAAACATGTACATCCAACAAGGGCAGAGACTGTTAGTTGATTCCTTTGTGTTCTACTGCAGCTTCTCAGAGTGTTCCAAAGAACAACTAGAGCGCTAACAGTCCTACTTATGATAAACGTATGGCACACCTGAAGCCATCTTGCTTGGATTAAAGTGGTAACTCTTAATAAATTTAATTTAAAAAGGAACAAAATGAGGGGGTTCATTTTTCCATAACAAGTATGATTAGTGCAGCAGAAAGAAAAACTAGGGCACATTTTGACTTCTGAAATCCTCTTTTATTTCATTAAAAAATTCTGACATGCAGACTGAAACATGCACTTTCAATACCAGCAGCAGTTTTCCCTGGTGAGCAGTAGCTTTACTACAGTGATCTAATGAGCAAAAAGAGTGCTAACATTCTGAATTTATGGCAAATGTGTGACACATCTGAATGCCTTCTTGATGGAATCAAAGTAAAAAACTGAAAGTATTTCCTACTGAGGAGACTGCAGTAAATGAGGAAATTAGGAAACTTCATAACAAATAAGTCTCCCAAGATGGCCACCAGAGACAAAAGAGCCCAAATGTAGCCCAAATATCACCCAGATGTAGCCCAAGTATAGCCCAATGACAGAATGTCCCAGAGTGTTCTTAAAAACAACTAGAGCGCTTACTGTCTTCATTTTGACAAAAGTATGGCACACCTGAAGCCATCTTGATTGGAATAAACTGGTAACACTTAAAACATTTAATTTAAAAAGGAACACAATGAGGGGGGTTCATTTTGCCATAGAAATTATGATTAATGCTGCAGAAAGAAAATGAGGGCACATTTTGAGTGACTTCTCAAATCCTCTTCTATTTCATTAACAAATTCTGACATGCAGACTGAAACATGCACTTTAAATACCAGGAGCAGACTTCCATGGTGAACAGTAGTTTTACTACAGTGATCTAATGAGCAACTAGAGTGCTAACTTTCAGAATTTATGGCAAATGTGTGACATATCTGAATACCTTCATGATGGAATCAAAGTAAAAAACTGAAAGCATTTCCTACTGAGGAGACTGCAGTACATGAGGAAATTAGGAAACTTCATAACAAATAAATCTCCCAAGATGGCCACCGGAGACAAAAGAGCCCAAATGTAGCCCAAAATCACCCAGATGTAGCCCAAATATAGCCCAATGACAGAAGTGTGCAAAACACTTATTATTTTGTGTTTTTGCAGTGTTATATAGTGCAGACTTGTCAGGTATTGCAGTGCTTTACATGAGCATTGGTTACATCACACAAGAACAAATTCATTTTGGTTGTAGACATGGGGAGACTAAGTGATTTGACCAGAATCACAGAATGTCGAGCTGAAGCAGAAACTCCAACCTGGTTCCCCAGTTGCAAAGTCTGCAGTTCTGGAAGTAACACCACATCCTCTCCCCTAAGTGCAACATTTAATCAAGTGGTCAACTGGATAAAAAAACATAAAGATAACAAATAATTTAAAAGTGCTTTGTCGCTATTTGAAAACTCAGAAAATATGTCCTTATTTTAGTCTTTTAGAGCACTACCATAATTTTGATGCCAATAAGACCCTCTCATATATGTAATTTCTAAAGGAAATGCTCTAGGTATTACAGTTTTGATTACATCAAGATGATGTCAGGCGTTCCACACTTTTGTAATAAATATAGAATGTTAGCAATCTAGTTGTTCATTGGGATACTGTTGAGAGGCAGAGGCCAGGGGCACGGACTCTGAAAATTGAAGGCAGGTAGGAGGGTGCAAAGGCAACAATTTAACCACACTGAGCAGGCAGGAAGGGCCGTGGCAGCACAACAGACTATGGAGGGCAGTGGAAAGGGGGGCAGGGGCAACAAACCAACAATACAGGACTTGCAAGAGAGGCTGTGGCAATGTAATAGCGCATTGTGGGCAGAAGGAAGAGGCAATGGTAGTACAACCATACATGCCAACAGACCCGATTCAGCCAGGAAACGTCCAATGTTTTTAAGCTCAAATGGGCTTTATTTGATCTGTCTCCTGTCTACAATCGTCTCTTTTTCAATGTAACTCAAAGGGGAAAATCAATACCCCAGTTTTTTTTCAAAATCTCCCTCTTACCAAGTTCAAAATGTTCGCAAGTATGGTACATTGGATCATGGAAGGAAATGGGGTAGGGACATGGACTTGGATAACAGAGGACAGGAGGGACATGGAGAGGTGCACCAAACTGACCCTGCAGGGCAGGCATCAGGGTTTGCAGCAGCACAATACACCACACAGGGCATGTGGGACGGGAGTGCAGCACAACAATCCATAGAAAGCAAGAGGGAGGGGACAGGACCATGCACATGGACAACAGAGAACAGAGGGGCAAGAGGCAATGGTAGCTAGCTGACCATAATGGACATACAGGAGAGAAAGCTGCAGCATAACAGACCATAAAGGGCAGGAGGGACGGATCAGGGGAATTACAATGGAACAGACAAGCCAGGAGGGAGAGAGTAGGGGTCTGCACATGTAAACAGAGGGCTGGGGGCAAAGGGGCAGGGCAGGAGCAGCAAGATAGCCATGGAGGTCAGGCAGCATGGGCACTAGAAGCAAGACACTCCATGAAGAGCAACAGTGAGACTGTGATGGCATACACACATACCATTGAGGGAAGGTGGGAGGGGGTCAGGGGCAGCTAACTGACCACACAGGGAAGGTGGGAGGGGCCATGGCAGCACAGAAGGCCATGCATGGCAAGTGGGAGGGTTAATGGCAGCACAATGGCTATGATGGGCAAGAAGGAGGGTGCAGGGGCATGCACAAAGGACGATGGAGGATAGAAGGGAGGGTCAGGACCTGTGCACAGACAAGAAAGTTCAGGGGAAGGGGCCTCACAACAGACCGCACGGGGCAGGCAGGAGGAGCAGTTGCAGCACAACAGACCAGGGAGGGCAGAAGGGTGTGGCAGTACAATGGACCATGTGGACAGGAGGAAGAGGATAGGGGCATGGCATGTGGACAGGCAGGGTGGAGGTGGCAGGGACAGGTTACAGTCATCTGACAATGCTAGGCAGGTGAGAGGGGAGTGGCAGCTCAACAGAACACTCAGAGTAGATAGGAGTGGCAGGTCCATGGAACATGGTGGGCAAAAAGGATGGAGCAGGGGCATGCACAAAGACATCAGAGGGCAGGGGGAAGGAGAATAGGGGCAGCAAGCTAAGCACAGAGTTTAAGCAGGAGGTCAATGATGGGACATAGAATTGGGCAATGGAGGGCAGGAGGAGTGGACTGGTACATCATACTAAATTGAGGGCAGTGGCAGCACATCAGACCATGCATGGCAGGAGGGAGGAGGCTAGTCCATGGATTCACACAACAGAGGATAGGGAGGAGGGGGATGGGGCAGCAAGCTAACTGTTCAGGGAAGGCGGGTATTAGGAACTTTATTGTTTTTAAAACGTGTGTCTGTGCGAACTACTTAAAATATGAACAAGTATGCAGCATAATCTCACTTTTATTCAGGAAGAAGAGGACGTTTGTGACTGTGACTCCGGGCTCACTTGGCAGAAACACCCCCTGACCCTCCACCCCTATCGCAAAATGTAATGCCCGTGAAAAGGGTAGGTGAACACAGTGTTATATGGAACATAGTCCTGAGAGCACGATTGAAAATGAAAACTACATATATTGTATGGTATAAACTATGCACCAAAAAGTGTAATATAAGATGAACCGGGCGTGAAATATAATATGCAATACATTGTGCGCAATGACAGATTCATTGGAGAGCGCGAGATAGCACAGGCACCAGCGCGTGCTATGCGATATGCGCCTTGGAGTGTAATATGCACAGGGCAGTGTTGTGTAACCTAACTAGTCTCTAAAGTTGTAATATAAAATATGTGCTGGGGAGTGTAACGTTGCATATGCACTGTGACAAAGATATGGATCCCAGATTGTAATATGTATGGCATAGCACTGTGCGTTATAACATAGGCATCGAGGAAGGCACGTTAGATGGGGCAATATAACCCGTGCGAAGACAAGTGTGGCATGACATATTCACGGGGTGGTGTTACAGTGCACATGGGCTAGAGAGTGTCATAGCATATGCACTAGCTAGTGGAATACAACACAGAGGTGTGTGGCACTCAGCTGGCAATGGTGGGTGTAACACAGCATTGGGCTCTGCCAGGAGCGCGCTGTGACTCTCAAGTGATGTCCGTCCCCTTTCCAGAGAGTAAAATAAAAAGTATTACACATCCGGCAGTGGATGTGTGTTTTATTAATCGTGAGGGGGGTTTCTTGCTTAGTTTTGGTCGAATTTTTGTTGAATCCCCTTTGAATGGCTTGGTGTGCATGTGTATTAAATATACAATATCAACAAGGAGGAGGGACTTGGAGCTATAGAAAAAGGTCCTGAACCAAAGCTCCTAAAAAGTTATACATTTATCCAATGGATGGTTGCAGTTCCTATAGTGTGAGAGAAAAAATGACTAGCTGCAGGTAAGCTGTCAATAAGGGGGAAAGTCTCCGAAGGTAGGGTGAGTGTGCAGAGTGAGGAGAGGGTACTCCTAGTGATGTTCCTGTGTGCCCTCACACACCCTCGCGGATGTATAGCATCATCATTGGGCACGGTTGCTCCTCGTGGGGGTGGCGCTGCAGTCCCTCACGGGCCCTTGGTTAGGGGCTCTCTGATGGAGTTCTTTTAAGGAGTTGCCGCATTTGTGAGTGAAGGTATGTGGGTCGAAATGTGCTAGTGAGTGCGAATTTTAAAAATGAAACAGGGAACTAAAACCTTTTAATCATAAGTTCCCTGGTCCAACCTAAAAATACTCGGGGATGGAGATGCACTGTAGTGCTGTTCAGAGAGGGGACAAGACAAAATAAAAGTCCCACTTCTCTTTAGGATCCACTAGGGACCGTTTTATAGCGCGAAACATGTTGACCTTGTCATTAAATCACTTTTGTTAACACACTAATCGGGTCGAGAGAAGTGGGACTTTTATTTTGTCTTGTCCCCTCTCTGAACAGCACTACAGTGCATCTCCATCCCCGAGTATTTTTAGGTTGGACCAGGGAACTTATGATTAAAAGGTTTTAGTTCCCTGTTTCATTTTTAAAATTCGCACTCACTAGCACATTTCGACCCACATACCTTCACTCACAAATGCGGCAACTCCTTAAAAGAACTCCATCAGAGAGCCCCTAACCAAGGGCCCGTGAGGGACTGCAGCGCCACCCCCACGAGGAGCAACCGTGCCCAATGATGATGCTATACATCCGCGAGGGTGTGTGAGGGCACACAGGAACATCACTAGGAGTACCCTCTCCTCACTCTGCACACTCACCCTACCTTCGGAGACTTTCCCCCTTATTGACAGCTTACCTGCAGCTAGTCATTTTTTCTCTCACACTATAGGAACTGCAACCATCCATTGGATATATGTGTATTAAATATGCCCGTCAATAGCTACCCATGTTTGTATAAATAAACGACAAGGGTGTCTACCGGGGATTAGGCACGGTAGGCCATCAGACATGTCAGAGCTTCACTAGTGGTGTAAATACATTCCACGTGGATTCATTGTATGCATAGTCGCCTTTTATTGAATATCACGCAAATCGTCATGGTGATAGGTACGTACGGTTTGTCCAGCATGTCCTAGGTGTGTCATCAGTGATGTCATTTGAGATGTCATCAGTGATGTCATGAGTGATGTCACTGACCATGTCATGAGTGATGTAATTTGTGACGTCATCAGCAGTGCATTGTGGGCGCGCGAGTTATAGTTAGCTGAACTAACTATAACGGGGGAATTTCAATGGTTTTGTACAAGTGAAAAGTCCAGCTAACTATAACACCCCTGAAACCTATGGTTTTTTTCAGTGAATTTCTGAGGTTTTTTAAATGCTAATTCCTAACTATAACGTGCCTGAAACCTATGGTTTTTTCTGTGAATATAGATATATATATATACATACATATATATATATATATATATATATATATATATATATATATATATATATATATATATATATATATATATATATAGCCTAGGGGGTCAGGGTGTGGGAAGTACTGGAGGTAATAGGAAGGGTAGTTGGCCTCCAAGGATGTCCTTGGGGACCAACTACCCCTCCTGCTACCTCCAGTAAGATCCACACAGTTGGATTTCTAAGAGGTTTTTGGAGGCAAATGAGCCTCCTGGCAAACTACTGGTTGGGGCAAGTCCACTTTATTCATGAGTGAGCTTGGGGACCAAAAAGCCCTCCTGGTATCTCTTGTAAGTCCTACACAGCTGAATTCCTGAGCGCTGATTGGAGGCCCAGCCCCCTTTCTCCACCAGTCTGCAAACCTGACCGCTAGTTAAAAAAACATAGAAATTCACTGAAAAAAGCACAGGTTTCAGGGATGTTACAGTTGGAAATTAGCATCTAAAAAACCTTAGAAATTGACTGAAAAAACAAAGGTTACATGGACGTTTCGCTAACATTTCACTCGTAGAAAGCCAGAGAAATTAATCCTTTATAGTTAGCTGAACTAACTATACTCGAGCCCCGGCAATGTAGTGCTTATGACCTCACATATTACATCACTCATGACATGGTCAGTGACATCACTGATGACATCCTCCATTGACTGTGAGTGTTTTTTTAAAGTGTATGAGTTAAATATATGTGCAAGGTGTATTGTAGAATCAGTGGATGTATGAGTGACTGTATGGCTGACTCAGTGAGTGCGTGACTGACTGTTTAAGTGTGTGATCAGGCGTCTCAGTGAGTATATGGCTGAGTGACTGGTTGTGTGACTGTGTGTATCTGTCAGTCAGTTAATGTCTAAGTGAATTTATGCGCACGTTAGTGGGTATGTGAATGGCTATCTGGATGATTGATTGATTGTCTGACTGCGTCTATGGTTGTCTGGGTGTCTGTGTTTGTGGGTGAGGAGGTGTGTGACCGCCTGTGGATGGATCAGTCAGTGGGTGAGTTAGTGACTGTATTGCTGCATGTGTGAGAAGATGTATGGGTGAGTGAGTGTCTGACTGTTTCGGTGACTGAGTGCATGTGTCAGTATGGGTGAGTAACTAAGTATGTGAAAGGCAGTATACGTGAGTGACGGGGTATATGAGTGACTGTATGCGTTAGTGAGTGAGTGTGAAAGTGGCTACATGGATGAGTGTATGCTTCTGTCAGTGACTTTATAGCTGACTAAGTATGTGGGTGGGTGTGTAACTGTTTGGGTGAGTATGTGGCTGTATGATTGACTGTATGGATGAGTGCCTAGGTGTGTGAGTAGTTCTATGGGTGACTCACTCAATGTGTGTGCACCTGTATGGCTGTATGAGTGGAGATGGCAATGGCTGTATTAGTGAGTGAGTGTGTCTATAAGTGGCAGTATGGGTGAGCGAGTGGATGTGTGTGTAGATCTAAGCTATGAATCAGTGAGTGGGTGTGTAAGTAGTGGTATGGCTCTGTGAATGGGTTTGTGAATGGTTGTGTGGGAGTGTCAATGGGTGTATACAAATTTCTATAGGGGTGCAAGTGAGTTCATGCCAATATCCTACGCTCTCTCTGATTTTAATGCTCGAGAAGTCTAGACCACATGAACTGCTGAGATAGTTTCTCCCTGTGACTCTTCCATGATGTATGAAAGACCGCAACAGAGTTCAAACAGCACATATAAGGACTTATTTCTTGGCTACTCTTTTTCGTTATAAAGACGACATGACATTGGTGGATTCTCTATGAACATTTGAGGATCGCCCCCTTACGTAGCTAAGCCATGAAGAAGTTACAAATGTAATGAAACACGTGTCGGCTATCATGTCTCTATCTCACCGTGCTATTCTGTTCTTCCAGCAACAAGAATTGGACTTTGAAAAAATAACTGTATAAACATGAATATATGTACAGTATGTACTGACTTAATGTCACACTGATAATTAAATTTGAGAGGACCTCAGTACAAATCCAAATATTGTCATATCCTGCGATTTGAGCGATCAATTGAATACATAGATCTTGTGTTTCAATTTAAAAAAATAAATGTTGTAGTAATATTGTTGAGTGCCGGGGTACATCTTTCTGTCATATATTTCCTACTGTTGGTCGCCAGTTATAGTTAGGACCATGTTTCTATAGAAAAAGTATTTTTGCCTAGGCATGTCTAGGCATACACCTGCTCGGCGCCATGACAGCCTTGCAGGTGATAGTGTGATTTACAAATACACATAACATAAATATATTGAATAATACAACAAAAACATTACACAAACATCAGCAGTGGGAAGAGTGCTCAGTTACAGTAACAAAGTAAACACGAATTTGAAGTGAAATTTCCCAATTATACGTCTCAACTGACAAAAATGATTTATAAAAATATTTCTACAACCAAATGCAAAACAACATACTTGTATGTTTATTTTTAGGCATAATGTAATATAGTCACTTGAATTTTTAGATGAGTCTACTGAGAAAGGTTATTCAGCAAATGTAATGCAACCTTGTGTAGTGAAAAATGGGTGTATGCAGAGAGCAGCGTTCTTTGACAATTGTACTATATTACAAACCATGGGATTTCCGGTGATTATGCATTTATATAGTGATTTTGCTTTATCTTTTCAGACACATTACACAAAAAAAGAACATTATGTACTGTCTCAAGATAATGCCATAGTGTGTCTGGTCTTTATCCAGCCAAACAATCTCCTCAGTTCTCTGTTCAGATTCACGTGTCAATCACCTTACCAACACAGAAATGGCAACATGTTCCATTGAGATTCCGGAATTGCTCACCAAATGTCACACAATGCTCCCAAAAAGTTGGTGAACCCTGAAAAAGTGCACTGGGCTCAGCTGGTGTCTTTCTTTTCCAAGCCTTCCAATTTGGTCACAAAAAATGTCAGTGTGTTATAAAATATAATGTAAACCGCAAACACCAAAACTCCGATACGAGCACACAAAGAAGTCCAAAGTCAATATTGTAGTTCGACACAAATGTTAACGTTGTCCACTTTTAATCCAGAGAGTTCTGTTTGATTCAAACGATAACCAATTCTTGTACAGCCAAAGTTTCAATTCAAATTCATTACAAAGTTTCCAATTAATTCAATCCACGTAATCAGCATATATTATTTCAGTGTTTTATACTTGATTCAGCCAACACGTGTTTCGTCGTTCAGTAAATCATACATCAACTTCTTTAGGGCTGATTAAGGACATCAAAGGTCTTAAGAAGTATCTCTGTCCGCTCATACGCCAATCACATGACAGTATAGCCAAGTAGCAGCAAATGATCTCTGTAAAAAATATCAAAAAGCGTCCTAGGAGTGTATACATACACTCGAACAGTCTCGTAAAGTACATATGCGTAGTGTCAGTAAGTGATCACAAAAAGAGTAGCGAGCACGGCGAGTAAGCCAGTGTGTCAGGTCCACGCCAGAGACACATGGGTGACATCATCCAACTTCTTACATCACAACTATAATTCATGTCTAACAACATTTAATTGGAGATTCAACATCCATCCGAATTGTCAAGGTGAACCCGCAGTCTGATCTCTCTTCCTTTCTCTTAGTCAGTAATTGGACACGTTATTCAAAAACTCCTTCTGACCATAAAGGATCCATACTTGTCCCTATGATTGCATAACATGACATAATAAAATCCATGGATCCCATAAAAAGTGACAGGGCTGATGACTCCTTGACCCCATTTTTCAGCTCCCGAGGTTCTCCCATACCAATCCTTCAGCACTAAGCAATAAACATAGGAAAATGATTTCAAAACACTTAAAGAAATACAATTTGTTTATAAAATATCTCCCTCCATTAATATTACAGAAGTGGCCATTGACACACCCATACTTATTCAGAGTTGCAACTCCACTCTCCACAAAAATGAAGTTGCCCTTCTTACTAGAAGGACTTTTAGTAAAAATAAATTCACAAACTATCACATTTTGAGAAGACAATGACATATGCTGAGAAAAGCTCAAGAGCATAGAGGAAATTCCAATCCCCTCTCTTTCTCCTTTAAATTTCATAGAAGCAAAAGATAAGCTTCAAAATATCTGTGAGACTTTGGGTTCTGGAACGCTTAGTTATCCTATGTTTTTTCACATTTTCTACCACTCTGCTTCTGGACATCTGCTGTGAGTAAATTTCCCTCCCTAAATCTCAATCACTGTAAACTATGTTAAAGTGGAGGTGTTAACTGACAATGCCCACCTTTTACATTTAGGACCACTGCTCTGTGGCTGGGATAAGATGCATGGGCTGTTTGCACATGAACATGTGGGTGGTTTGAGGAAGGAAGACCACTAGCCGGGTATCTGATCAAATGGATTACGGAGTGTTGCTTTCCTGTACAGGCCTCATGAGTGGGCATTCATAGTGTGAATATGTATATCTGTAATGCTTTAACACAAAGTGTGTGTGCTTTACTGTATTGTATACCATGTGTGGAATAATTAGTTGGGCTGAATCAGGCATTGTATGCACCAACGTCCAAGTAAAAAAAATCCTATCTACAAATATAAAATCATTGTTTCCATATCTGCACTCCTTCTGGCGCTAATCAATATTAGATTTTGGCTATAAATTACCCTGCTGGGCCAAGTAAAATACACTTCTGGCCAGCAGGAGGATCAAATGCTTCCTTGAACAAAAGGGCCATTTGACAGTGACTAGGCTTCTTCCTTATAGAGGAAAAGGTGGGGACAGAATTTGCATGGGATACTTACCTTGCCTGGGAAGGCACAACCCCATAGAAACAAAGGAGAGTAGCCAGTCATTGTCACAGAAGGATAGTCAGTCACAGGAGGGCCTCTCCTTTGAATATTTAGAGGAAAGAAACAGGTAACTGTAGCAATTAGGAGTGTGGCTCTCAGCAAAGGTCTTTCAGCAGGCCACTTGAAGTTGCCATGTTGGAATGTCACAAATGCTGTGCAGGAGGGCTGGGACAGGGGTGGAGTGTCATTCTAGGATTTGCAAGAGGTGCCTACCTTCTTAATGTTTTCACCCTCACTCAAAAGCCTCTGCAGAAGGGACATTTGAGAACATTCTGGACCTGGATGAAACTACAATGGAAGAATTCCTGGCTCGAAGAGAGATGCACTGTAGGACTTCTGGCTCCTATGGAAAAGAGGACGCAGAGACTTCTGACTTCAACTTGTACACAGGGACTAAGATCTGTTTCGACTGGGTCAGTGATTCTGGTCCCAATATACCCCCTGAGGGACATAGACGGCTTAAGCTGCTGGCGTTAACCTAAAGGGGTCCCATGTAGACTGGTCCGCTAAGTGGGTAACCATCAAAGGAGGGCCCCACTAACTCCTGCCAACATACAAGTGCCCTGCTAGTAGCTAGGAAAAGGCTTGACCTGGACAGACTTTGCAGTGAGGGTTCTCTACCTTAAGGCAATGGGGGTACTGCTGCTAAAGACCCTAGGTCTCGGAGAAATACGAGGACCCCCAGTAGGGGATATGTACTTGAAGAGGAGCTATAGGGCAGAAGAGTAGGTCCTGAGCTAATCCTCATTAGAGGGAGAGAAGTGAAAATCGAGCTCTTGAAGGATCACGTCTGGTAATCAGGATGCAACTTCAGAATCAAAACAAGCCAGCCATCATCAAGATTGGCCCAACAATTCTAGAGACATTCAGGAACCAGCTAGGGTCAGCTGGTTGTGGTATCCCCATTCTCAAGGTTCCAAACTTCTCGAGATAAATCTTATCCCGGGGGGCAGATGATTGTTTTTGGGGCTGTGCATGGCTTCCCCGTTCATTTAATGTTTTTGTCTCGGAGGAGGGTGGAACCCCAGTGCCCCTGAACCAGTGAAAGAACAAAGCAGAATGAGAACCATGGTGCACCTCCAAGAGAATGCCCCCTATGATCCCAGGTGCCCTGGGTACCAAGGAGAGACTGAGCGCAGCTATACTCCAGTTTTAGATAGTAATGAATATTATTGAAATTTTGTACCATTTTGAAAAGTTTTGAGAGTGTCTGTATTGGGTCTTGATGATAGTGGTTCTCTTTTATTGTTTTGGTAACACTCTGACTAAGCCAGTAGGAGTGACTTGGGGATTTTGTGGTTTTAGGGTTCAGGGCTTACTAGGGTATACACTGTCAAAGGGTGTCAGCATAGATATTTCTACCTGGCAACATGCATATATTTGTAAATCTTGTGTAGTATTGAGCAGTTTGTGTGTGTAATAAAGTTTACTTCCTTATTGAAAGTAAAAACACTGGCTGAACAATTTATTGAGTGTTGTTTAGTGAATGTCTATGAACTGTGGTATTAGCCCACATCACCGCTCCTGAGTAGGCCTTTGACACCTGGGCGCTTGCTGCCCTGAGAGAGGCAAATGTTACAAAGGGGTACTGTTAAAAGGAGCTTTCAGACGTATTGCTTGTGAAGGACCCACATCCCTGCCAACCAGTATACTGAGTTCTTACAACATTGCTCTAAAAACGAAAGCTTCTCACCTTTACTCCCAAATTAACTCTACTAAAAACAGAGCAGAATTGATTTTGAGACTAATAATGAGAAAATGGGAATCCCACGCCCCGGGTTCGAATACATTCAAATTAAAGGAATGTGTTTCTTGCTTATTTAACAAAATCAACCATATCAAACATAAACTCATTTCAGCTTCCACCTTGAAAACCACAGTTTGGGGCATTTTCACATCTGTATCTGAAATGAGACCAACAACTTCTCTATCAAATACCTATTTGTCATCATATTTGCCCACACATCAATGAAAGAACTCCCACAATGGCATCCTGTACTGAATGCCTGTCTCCAAAATAGTGCAGTCCCTCTATGCTTCAAAACAGGGTATATTATACCACTACTAAAAAAAAAAACATCTTGATCCAAACATTTCTAATAGTTATTAAGGTACGTCAGGACTCTTTTGCGGTAAATATAAATAAAAAATGTGTTGCTTCTCAACTGAGAGATCACAAATAAATATAACAATCGGATTCTTTCACATCCAACTGTTTTTCATTTGGTGAAATCTTATTGGTTTAAACTTTCAACATAAAAATTACTTTAATCTGTAGGAGTGATACTTGTTCTCCTTTTCACAGGTTAAGGCAACATTGCACTGGATTTACGCAAGGCACTGGAGTAAGACCAACTGTCCTTAATTGACACCGCTTGGAACACAAGCCACGGACATTTGGCTGACCCCGATAAGTTGCTGCACAATATTTTTGGCAATGTGTCCATTGTCTCTAGTCATCACTGTACATGGAAAATTACCATTATCACAGTGGTTCTTTTCAATTAATAAAAGGTTTGGTTGACGACCGCCATCGGTTTTGACGGCCATTCACCAAACTTTTAAAAAGTTTTTGTTTTTCTGAAGCAAACTCCCAAAGCAGGCGATGATGGACAGGATGCACCATCTACCCTAAACAGGGAGAACACTGTAATGCCCTTACTTTGATGGCCCCTACTCCATTGGGCCATCGGAGGACGTTTCCCTTCAACGGAATCAATGTGGGCTTTGTTGATGGAAAACTCTAGATGATGCAGGAACATTGAGGGTTTGGTGGACAGGGTGCGCAATCTCTGAGTTTCCCCCTTCTGTCTCCCATGGCCCCTGAAGAGCTCCCCGTTTGCTATGAGAGACCCTCCTGCCCTCCTGAAGTAAGAGAAGCTCATTAAAGAAAATAGTGCTTATAGACTAAAGAAGACATATGTGTAACAACAAAAGTAAAAGGCCCAGTCCTCATGGGAGATCACAAATGAACACAAGGCGGTTAAAAGGAAGGACTAACAAGCCTAATAATGAATCAGAAGCCAGCATTCACGAAGGACAACGACACAAGCCAATGACAAATATGGGTGGAGAGTAGGCGGGGCTTCAAGTACATACTTCAATACAGCATGGCTCGCAGACCACCGCATGCGCTGCCCAGGCTTGACCTAAACAGTGCATGGAGGAGACACAAACTGCAGGATAACTACACCAGAAACAACAGCGGGCTACAGCATGTAGATCTGCTTCCTGAAATAAACTAAAGTATCTAATTCATGTGTGAGTTTGAACATTTCATTTCGGTGCTGCTCTGAGTTTAGAATGTGCTTTTTAAATTAACCCAGCTATCATTCTTCTTTCTGTCTTTCCTTGCTTCCTAATTTAATTCCTTCATTTCTCCGCCCCTCCTTTTAGTCTCTCCTATTACTTTCTTTCTTTCTTTCTTTACTCTACAAACTTTCGTTATGTATTTTTCTCTTCAAGCCGGCAGAGATGCAGGCTCGAATCTCAAGTACAAGAAGTATGTCCTGCCATATCGTTACAATAATTAAAACTACAGGAAAGCCACAGGGAGATTCTTCAGAGGGGACACACAGAGCAGCACACGAAGCTGTCTTGAGTTATCTCTTGCACTTAAGGTCTTATCTCCTTTTGGTTGACAAACAAGTTCCTCGGGACAACTCAGTATTTTGCATTATGGGGGAGCTTCAGACTGACTGATCGAATAGAATGTCTTTAAAGTTGGTACAAATACAAAAAAACCTCTGCAGTTTATGACAACAGCGCAGGCTTTTCAAGGAGGTGGCACTAAGGCTGAGCAGGGCTTTAAAGTGGATGCGGCGCCAATCAGACATTTGTTGACTTGTGGCTTCAACCACAACACGGCTACCTGCGCAGGCTGTTGCACACCAGACTCAGGAGCAGGATGTGGCCCCTCCCGATTCTTGTGCTGCCAGGTCATGGCCAGGGTCACGAAAGGACAAAGCTGCTCAGTCACTGTGTTTTCATTGGCAGGTAACTTACTGGACTGGCACTCTGAGTGTCACTGTGACTCATTCAACATGACTGGCCCAGCAATACTAATCCATTCATCACACTCTATGGCACTGGTCTGGACACCAGCAGAACCGAGCATCCCACTCAATGGTGCCAGCCTCGGACACTGGCTGACTGGACTGATCCAAATGGAGCTGAAACTTGGACTGCCTTGGCCGGGCTCAAAAAGACAGACACGGGGCGAAAGTCACAGGCTAGGCGAAGTCCTAGGAACCCCAGAACGTTCATAGCTTTACCTAGACTGTACTGTGCGTGTGCCGCTGCCTACCCGCCGCGGATGAACCTTTTCCAGCTTTTATTAACCAATGGGAAGCAAGACTAAGATGTAGCGTGGAACTGCACCGACAGAGGATCTGTCACACGGTCAAGGGACTTGGCCGGGGGTGAGTCAACAACATTAACATGCCACTGCTGATGTCATCGCATGTGCCTGGCCTCTGCCATCCCTCAAAGCTACGGGGTCATGCGAGGCCCCACATCGTTTTAGTATATTTACTAATTATTACTTACATCCCCATGCACAGAACACAGTAACAAGAAACAACATAAAACATCAAATGTTGTTTATACATTAATGTTTATTACTAAACTAAAAACAAATAACAGAATCATCAGTCAAAACTATTTAAGAAAGTAGAAAACTGAACTAAGGCTACGAGAGCATTTGTTTTAAAGGCATACTTCTCCATACTATTGCCAATTGATAAAAAAAATCTGATATATTTTATTTCACCTTATGGCACTTAGCAGAGTAATGTAATAATACAGTTCTATTTCAGCACAGACCTCGTGAGCAGTTGTTTCCTACATTAGATTAGATATTGTCGGCAGTCGCAATACTTGGTTTATTTTCCTATATATTTTTGATTTTGCCCTTTCAGACCGACTTTGCTCTAAATATAGCATGTGAGTCAGTAAACCCGCTCATACTAAAAATAGGACCTTATAAAAAAGCATGTGTGCGTGAAAAGTTTTATACATCAACATTTCAGCTCCAGGTTCTGTCAGGGCTTGTTTTGAGTATGCCCAAATTACAAACCAAGAAGAAACAGAGCCAGTGGTTTGGCGCTGTGACAAACACTTCCTCCAGTTAGGGAAGACAGTTTACACAGATCTGCAGTCCACACCCCACAACCGGCAGTGATACATTGCAGGGCAGGGTAATAAAGAAAGTATAACGTTCATACATCCAGAAGTTGAAAGGTAGGCACCGCTGGGTTTTAGAGTCTCTCATTAAAAGGATAAACATCTGTAGGCCTCTGCTTTAGGAGCAAACACAAATAATGAAACAGACAAGTAGGCACGCATTATCCTTCCTGTGGCATGTGTACGCTGCAGCGATGTAAAGGGCGGCAGTACTTTTGCAGCATTACATAGCATAACACCTCAGGATTTCAATTGTAACTGAATAATGAATGGCCGTACGGTAGAAAAATGAAATGTCTTATTCAGAATTTCTAGTTTGTGGAGAATACTGAAAAGGAATAATTCTGTAACTGATCCTGTTTGCCGCGATGTCCCCTTCTTTGACGTCAACATCCTTTCATCGGTCAGCCTAAACTCTTGTCTATTGTGCCAAAGAGCGCCCCCACCCTATTAGCCAGGAATAGTACGCTCTGGTTATCCTCTTCCATCCTTGCAGTCCACCCTCAGTCTTACGTCTGTCTCCGCTCAAGGAAAGTGCCGAGCTGCCATGAAACCTAACAAGACGCACGCAGCACATGCCACTGAGAGGCATCTGTCAGAATACAATTCGCCTGGCACCTCAGAGTCATACAGAGGGAATCTATCGGCCTCAGCTGACGGTAGCCCGAATGCTTTTGCCAGCCTCGCACCTCACCAGCTCTAAGGCCTCCTCAGGAGAGATGGAGTCAAATAACAATACTCGATGTCCAGGAGACCCTTCACCAACTCCCTTCCCGGCTTGACAAAAGGTGCATTTTCTTGCATTGCCCACGTCTTTCTTTGGTTCCTAGCCTAGCAGGGACCGCTTGAAGACTAAGAAAGGGGGTGGGGTCATCAAACAGACTGCCATTAGACTCATCCCTTTCCTGTCTCTGGACTTTCTCACACTGATTTCAGGCCTCCTCTCCCCAAGACTCTCCAGGGCCCCTGCATGAAATTATGCGCCCTTCCATAAAACCGCCACTTATGACAGTTGACTCCTTTGTGTAGACAACCTAAGCCTTTCCTAATCCTACCAGCATTACTGGAGTCTGTCTCTACTCTTGACATACACAGCCTGCTTCATTTAGTGGCCATCGCCTGGTACACCTCTCCTCCAATTGCTTCGCCTCTTTTGATTGAGTGCCAGTTCCTGCAACAGATGACAACTTTCCAGCAGAACTGTCTTCCCATCATCCTCTCTCCTCCTTCTCACTGGTGCACTGAGTACCCTGGTGAAATCCGATATGAAGAAAAGACCAGAGGACACAGCAGGGAATTTCTAGGCAACCATTTATTCACCATAGCAGGCATGATGCATTTCGCCGTGGGCCTTCTTCAGATGCCTAAATACACCGGGTTACACTAGCTCCCTCCTCTGAATGTTCCAAGGCACTCCTATTGGCTGGAGTGAAGCAGACTTCATACGTTATTACTTGCAGCTGCAGTCCGATGTTGAAGGACTCTAAATCCCAGCTTGCATTTCACCGGTAAGTGTCGGTTACAGGAGCCGTGTTATGCTTCTGTGAGCGCTGATGTGCCAAGCAAGGGAGGGAGGGGGCTAATCTTTGCCGAGTGAATCCCGTTATGAAGGTGTTCGTGGCTGCCTTGAGTCCCCAACGCCACAACCCCAAGCTCAGATCTCAAACCCGGTAGTGACGTGAAGCTACAGTGATCCCATGTCCACGTGCAGTCACGGACTGCTAGCCGCAGCGGCCACTTGTTTGGCCTGTTCCTGAGGAAGGTCTGGAAAGTCCAACACCTTGGAGATATTTGTTACAGGCCTCTTCTAAGACGGGTCCTCTGTGCACGTAATACTGGCCAGCGTGTGAAAATATGCAGAAAAAGTCCTTCCAAAGAAAAGACCAGAGGACACAGCGGGGAATTTGTAGGCAACCATTTAGTCAACATAGCAGGCATGATGCATTTCAGCGTGGGCCTTCTTCAGATGCCTAATTACACCGGGTTACACTCGCTCCCTACTTTGAATGTTCCAAGGCACTCCTATTGGCTGGAGTGCAGCAGCCTCCATACGTTATTACTTGCAGCTGCAGTCCGATGTTGAAGGACTCTAAATCCCAGCCTGCATTTCACACGTAAGTCTCGGTTACGGAGCCGTGTTATGCTTCTGTGAGCGCTGATGTGCCAGGCAAGGGAGGGAGGGGGGCTAATCTTTGCCAAGTGAATCACGTTATGAAGGTGTTCGTGGCTACCTTGAGTCCCCAACGCCTCAACCCCAAGCTCAGATCTCAAACCGGGCTGTGACGTGAAGGTACGGTGATCCCATGTCCCCGTGCAGTCACGGACTGCTAGCCACAGCGGCCACTTGTTTGGCCTATTCCTGAGGTGGGCCTGGAAAGTCCAACACCTTGGAGAAATTTGCCACATTGCCAATCATTTTCACAGGCCTCTTTTAAGACGGGTCCTCTGTGCACGGGCTACTGGCCAATGCGTGAAAATATGCAGAAAAAGTCCTTCCAAAGAAAAGACCAGAGGACACAGCGGGGAATTTCTAGGCAACTATTTATTCACCATAGCAGGCATGATGCATTTCGGCGTGGGCCTTCTTCAGACGCCTAATTACACCGGGTTACACTCGCTACCCCTCCCTTTGAATGTTCCAAGGCACTCCTATTGGTTGGAATGCAACAGGCTCCATACGTTATTGCTTGCAGCTGCAGTCCGGTGTTGAAGGACTCTAAATCCCAGCTTGCATTTCACCCGTAAGTGTTGGTTACGGAGCCATGTTATGCTTCTGTGAGTGCTGATGTGCCAAGCAAGGGAGGGAGGGGGCTAATCTTTGCCGAGTGAATCCTGTTATGAAGGTGTTCGTGGCTGCCTTGAGTCCCCAACGCCTCAACCCCAAGCTCAGATCTCAAACCAGTGACGTGAAGCTATAGTGATCCCGTGTACACGTGCAGTCACGGACTGCTAGCCGCAGCGGCCACTTGTTTGGCCTGTTCCTGAGGAAGGCCTGGAAAGTCCAACACCTTGGAGAAATTTGCCACATTGCCAATCATTTTTACAGGCCTCTTTTAAGACGGGTCCTGTGTGCACGCGCTACTGGCCAGCGTGTGAAAATATGCAGAAAAAGTCCTTTCAAAGAAAAGACCAGAGGACACAGCAGGGAATTTGTAGGCAACCATTTATTCTCCATAGCAGGCATGATGCATTTCGGCGTCGGCCTTCTTCAGATGCCTAAATACACCGGGTTACACTAGCTCCCTCCTCTGAATGTTCCAAGGCACTCCTATTGGCTGGAGTGCAGCAGACTTCATACGTGGTTACTTGCAGCTGCAGTCCGATGTTGAAGGACTCTAAATCCCAGCTTGCATTTCACCGGTAAGTGTCAGTTATGGAGCCGTGCTATGCTTCTGTGAGCGCTGATGTGCCAAGCAAGGGAGGGAGGGGGCTAATCTTTGCTGAGTGAATCCCGTTATGAAGGTGTTCGTGGCTGCCTTGAGTCCCCAACTCCTCCACCCCAAGCAGAGATATCAAACCGGGCCGTGACGTGAATATACAATGGTCCCATGTCCCCATGCAGTCACGGACTGCTAGCCACAGCGGCCACTTGTTTGGCCTGTTCCTGAGGTGGGCCTGGAAATTCCAACACCTTGGATAAATTTGCCACATTGCCAATCATTTTCACAGGCCTCTTTTAAGACGGGTCCTCTGTGCAAGCGCTACTGGCCAGCGTGTGAAAATATGCAGAAAAAGTCCTTCCAAAGAAATGACCAGAGGACACAGCGGGGAATTTGTAGGCCGCCATTTATTCAACATAGCAGGCATGATGCATTTCGGCATGGGCCTTCTTCAGATGCCTAATTACACCGGGTTACACTCGCTCCCTACTTTGAATGTTCCAAGGCACTCCTATTGGCTGGAGTGCAGCAGCCTCCATACGTTATTACTTGCAGCTGCAGTCTGATGTTGAAGGACTCTAAATCTCAGCTTGCATTTCACCCGTAAGTGTCGGTTACGGAGCCGTGTTATGCTGTGAGCGCTGATGTGCCAAGCAAGGGAGGGAGGGGGCTAATCTTTGCCAAGTGAATCACGTTATGAAGGTGTTCGTGGCTGCCTTGAGTCCCCAACGCCACAACCCCAAGCTCAGATCTCAAACCCGGCAGTGACGTGAAGCTACAGTGATCCCATGTCCACGTGCAGTCACGGAATGCTAGCCGCAGCGGCCACTTGTTTGGCCTATTCCTGAGGTGGGCCTGGAAAGTCCAACACCTTGGAGAAATTTGCCACATTGCCAACCATTTTCACAGGCCTCTCAGTAGAAAAGTTCACAAATGTCTTACCCCAGTGGGCATGGAGAGTTAAAGGGCTGCTTGCCAATCCGCTTTCCCTGCTTTGTTGAAAATAGCCATTGATCAAGAGCATTACCTGCCCGAAACGCGCTTTGCAGTCACTCTTTGGGGCGTTTAGGACTGGCTGATATTTCTGCTGCTGGTGGTTATGTGCGAATAACACTTCTCGTGTGACATTCTCATTGGAGCAACCTGTATTTTTGTGTGTTTTAGCGGCTAGCCTGGCCGCGAGGATTTCCCGCCGCTGTTCAGCTGATCCATGGCGAATCGGATGTGTCAAGCGCTGACAGGAGTGAAGGGGGCCTAGCTGCTAAGATATTATTGGCAGGAATGGCAAACTCTCCATGCCCACTGGGGTATGACATTTGTGAACTTTTCTACTGGGGTGCGGAACCCAAACAGGTTTATATGGAACTGAGTCCAAGCTACAATAGGCCTTAACTACGAAGACCATGATGCCTTGTTTTGCTGATGCCCACATGGGCGGGACTATTTATTTCAATAAAAAGGCTGTTTTACGCAACAATCCGCTTCCCCTACTTTGTTGAAAAGAGCCAGTGATCAAGAGCATTACTTGCTCGAAACGCGTTTGGCAGTCACGCTATGGGGCGTTGAGGACTGGCTGATATTTCTGCTGCCGGTGGTTGTGTGCGAATACCCCTTCTCTATTGACATCCTCATTGGCGCAAACTGGGTTTTTGTGTTTTAGCGGATAGCCGGGCCGCAAGGACGTCCCGCCGCTGTTCAGCGGATCCATGGCGCTCGGATGTGTTGAGCTCTGACAGGATTGAAGGAGACCTAGCTGCCGGGATCTTATTGGCAAGAATGGCAAGCGGCCCTTTAACTCTCCATGCCGACTGGGGTAAGACATTTGTGAACTTTTCTACTGCGGTGCGGTACCCAAACAGGTTTATATGGAACTGAGTCCAAGCTACAATAGGCCTTAACTATGAAGACCATGATGCCTTGTTTTGCTGACGCCCACACGGGTGGGACTATTTATTACAATAAAAAGCTTTTTTCCACATAATTTCGCTTTCCCTGCTTTGTTGAAAAGAGCCAGTGATCAAGAGCATTACCTGCTCGAAACGCGTTTGGCAGTCACGCTATGGGGCATTGAGGACTGGCTGATATTTCTGCTGCCGGTGGATGTGTGCGAATACCCCTTCTCGCGTGACATCCTCATTCGGGCAACCTGTGTTTTTTTGTGTTTTAGTGGCTAGCCTAACATCGAGAATGTCCCGCCGCTGTTCGACAGATCCATGGCGCTCGGATGTGTTGAGCGCTGGCAGGAGTCAAGGGGGCCTAGCTTCTGGGATCTTATTGGCAGGAATGGCTAGCGGTCCTTGAACTCTCCATGCCCACTGGGGTAAGACATTTGTGAACTTTTCTGCTGGGGTGCGGTACCAAAACGGGTTTATATGGAACTGAGTCCAAGCTACAATAGGCCTTAACTACGAAGACCATGATGCCTTGTTTTGCTGATGCCCACACGGGCGGGACAATGTATTTCAATAAAAAGGCTGTTTTCCGCATCATTTCGCTTCCCCTGCTTAGTTGAAAAGAGCCAGTGATCAAGAGCATTACCTGCTCGAAACGGTTTTGGCAGTCACGCTATGGGGCGTTGAGGACTGGCTGATATTTCTGCTGCTGGTGGATGTGTGCGAATACCCCTTCTCGTGTCATCCTCATTGGGGCAACCTGTGTTTTTGTGTTTTAGCAACTAGCCTGGCCGCGAGGATGTCCTGCCGCTGTTTGGCGGATCCATGGCGCTCAGATGTGTTGAGCGCTGACAGGAGTGAAGGGGGCCTAGCTGCCGGGATCTTATTAGCAGGAATGGCAAGCGGCCCTTTAACTCTCCATGCCCACTGGGATACGATATTTGTGAACTTTTCTACTGGGGTGCGGTACCCAAACGGGTTAATATGGAACTGAGTCCAAGCTACAATAGGCCTTAACTACGAAGACCATGATACCTTGTTTTGCTGACGCCCACATGGGTGGGACTATTTATTTCAATAAAAAGGCTGTTTTCCGCATCAATCCGCTTCCCCTGCTTTGTTGAAAAGAGCCAGTGATCAAGAGCATTACTTGCTCGAAACGCGTTTGGCAGTCACGCATTGGGGCGTTGAGGACTGGCTGATATTTCTGCTGCCAGTGGCTGTGTGCGAATACCCCTTCTGTGTGACATCCTCATTGGCGCAAACTGTGTTTTTGTGTTTTAGGGGCTAGCCGGGCCGCGAGGATGTTCTGCCGCTGTTCGGCGAATCCATGGTGCTCGGATGTGTCGAGCGCTGACAGGATTGAAGGGGGCCTAGCTGCCGGGATCTTATTGGCACGAATGGCAAGCGGCCCTTTAACTCTCCATGCCCACTGGGGTAAGACATTTGTGATCTTTTCTACTGCGATGCGGCACCCAAACGGGTTTATATGGAACTGAGTCCAAGCTACAATAGGCCTTAAGTACGTAGACCATGATGCCTTGTTTTGCTGATGCCCACACGGTCGGGACTATTTATTTCAATATACAGACTGTTTTCCACATCATTTCGCTTCCCCTTCTTTGTTGAAAAGAGCCAGTGATCAAGAGCATTACCTGCTCGAAACGCGCTTGGCAGTCACGCTATGGGGCGTTGAGGACTGGCTGATATTTCTGCTGCCGGTGGATGTGTACGAATACCCCTTCTTGTGTGACATCCTCATTGGGGCAACGTGTATTTTTTGTGTTTTAGCGGCTAGCCTGGACGCGAGGATGTCACGCCGCTGTTCGGCGGATCCATGGCACTCAGATGTGTTGAGCGCTGACAGGAGTGAAGGGGGCCTAGCTGCCGGGATCTTATTGGCAGGAATGGCAAGCGGCCCTTTAACTCTCCATGCCCACTGGTTTAAGACATTTGTGAACTTTTCTACTGGGGTGCGGTACCCAAACAGGTTTATATTTAACTGAGCCCAACCTACAATAGGCCTTAACTATGAAGACCATGATGCCTTGTTTTGCTGACGCCTGGACCATTTATTTCAATGAAAAAGGCTGTTTTCCGCATCAATTCGCTTCCCCTGCTTTGTTGAAAAGAGCCAGTGATCAAGAGCATTACCTGCTCGAAACGCGTTTGGGAGCCACGCTATGGGGCGTTGAGGACTGGCTGATATTTCTGCTACTTGTGGTTGTGTGCGAATACACCTTCTCGTGTGACATCCTCATTGGGGCAACCTGTGTTTTTTTGTGTTTTAGTGGCTAGCCTGACATCGAGGATGTCCTGCCGCTGTTTGACAGATCCATGGCGCTCGGATGTGTCGAGCGCTGACAGGAGTGAAGGGGGCCTAGCTGCCGGGACCTTATTGACAGGAATGGCAAGCGGCCCTTTAACTCTCCAGGCCCACTGGGGTAAGACATTGTGAACTTTTCTACTGGGGTGCGGTACCCAAACACGTTTATATGGAACTCAGTGCAAGCTACAATAGGCCTTAACTACGGGAGGGACTATTTATTTCAATAAAAAGGCTGTTTTCCGTGATGGAGCAGGTAAAACAACATTTTGTATACCTCCTCTATTTTGCATGAAAATACTAACTATATAACCTACTGATTATAATTTTACTAACGAAGTACAGTGTGCAACTAAACCAACCTTTTGTATACACCAATTATATGTGGGAAATTGCTTTTTACATGCCAAAATAACTCTATTAACTAAAATATGTACGCATATTAATAGTAGTACATGTGGTAATAGGATATCGCATGATTTACATTGCTTATGTGATGTTTGCGTACCTGTTTGGATCCTAAAGGTGAGTATTATCGCTTTAAATGTTGCTATATGCTAGGAAAATACTAATACATAAAGGGATTAGTGAGGGTTTAATATTAGAATCATCATTTCTTTGTTTTAATTATTCTTTTGTGTTTGTTTCGCTTACATTGATATTTGGGGCTACCTAAAAATGGCGTCCGAAAGCGATTTCAGAAGTGGCCACCATCTCGTAGGCGCAATGCCTACTGCGCAGACTCGGATGGCTCTGTGAACTTCCTGACGACCTCAGTTCACTGTGTTCCTGGTCAAGGATAGGATCTTGGTGGACTGCCAAACTTCAGTCAGTAAAAACTGGTCTAAATGAACAATTGAAAAAAGCAAGCAAACCTTAAACATTGTTGCATAAGGACAACATGAACTACGGAAATGAACCAGCAAAATCCATGAGAACCTCATAGAATAAAATTGGACGTTTTCCAATCAGCCAATCACAGCCTTTCATCACCTAAAAATGTTTCATGTTATCCCGAAATTTATTATAAAAAGAGTAGTAGAATAGGGAGGGGGCTGGCATTCGGCAGTTTGGATGACTGCACATCCTCTTTGACCCCACAGGCGATGTCAGATGCTTGCACGATTTCTGGTCCTTTGGAGATCTTTTGGGACTGTAACGTGCTGAGCAAAGAACTTTCGGACTTTTGAGCTTTGGCCTGCTTTATTGGGACAATTAACGGCTAATTCGGTTATGCAGAGCCAAATGAATTAGAGAAAATCCAGATAGCAAGAATAGGTAAATATAATATCCTGTGATTTATATTGAACCAAAAATTCTAAAACTTTGATGAGACAAATGCTAATATTAATTGCAAACAATATTTAGATAAACAAATATATGATTAACAGAAATTACGAGTTAGTGGTTTTTCAATGAAGAGAATAAATGATTCTAAGTCTTAAATGTGTTTTAGCTGGTTCTAAATCACCATCAACCAATCCAACTAATTGGTCCTTCGACCAAGTGGGTGGAGTGCCTTGATGTTTAGGATTAGGAATCTATAGGTGGTGAATGCTAATGTATATTTTGTAAAATAACTTTTCTTTCCTATAGGTAATAAGGTACTCCCCACATGTCCAGCGCGAAATCATTATCCCTCCTGTGTTGCAGCATGGAACATCAAATTCCCCCTTCGTCACAGACCAAATACCTCAACAGCAAATTCACTCAAATACATTCATTGGTGTGGCCCATAACACCAATACTCACACTCAATTGATCTGCTTCCCAAGAGGAATAAGCTTCCAAACGCTGACATGAAAGGAATACCTTTACCTTACTCTAAATACGTTGACTTTAATCCTAAAATATTCCCATATGTGTGAGTAATTATCTAGCAAAAAGCAACACTCAAAGCGGTTTATACTCACTTAATAAAGCACAAATCACAAATACATCACCAAAGCAACATATATCATACAATATTCTAATTTTCTACTATTAGTATGCGTACACAAATTAATTTACAATTAATATAGCCATGCACAGTGCAATTCCCATGTGTAATGCTTTTGTTAATATGGTTGATAAGTATTTCACTGCAAACTCAATAATAAGATTACTATTAGTTAATTATTCAGATTAATATGAACATGCAGAATGTGGGAGTTTACAAAATGTTGTACTACCCGCTCCAGCAATCCCCCCTTTGGTGATTATATCACCACCAACCAAAAATTTTGTATCCCTTTTACGGAATTTTAAATTGATTTCTTGTTTCATTCATATTTCATTTTCCCCTGTTTCTTCTCTTTTTGCTGTTTTATACATGCTATCCTTTATCTCTTCTAGTTCTATTTCTTCGAATTCTCTTTCTTGTTTCTCATCCCTTCTCCTTCAGTTTTCTCTTTTTATTCTTTTCTGGTCTTTATTCTTTCTACAACAAATACAACCTAGTCTAATTATTAACACTAAGGAAATCACACATATTAATGGAAATAATATCTTACCTATAAATGTACTATCTAATTTTACTACAAAGTCTTTAATAGCTGATATTTTCTTACCAATCTTCACCCAGACACCTTCAACCTCCAGTGGTACAATTTCGGCATGCAATTCTGTAATATTCTTAATATAAATTTTCAAAATCTCTACTTTCGTCAGGAATGTAAGTACAACAATGTTGAACTTTCAGCATTCCACAGACTCCACCCTTTTTTGCCAATAAAATATCAAGGGCAAGTCAATTTTGCATTACCATAGCACGCATGGCAACCATTTCAGTATTTACCAATAAAAATCCTCCAGCGGTGCTTGTTGACGAGCGATCCACTACTGTTGAAAGTTTTCTAATTTTGTTTGCATTCAGAGATATTCCCACTGCGGGTATCAGTGCTCCAAAAATGTCACCCACAATTTCAGTCCAGATTCTCTCTTACTACGTGCTAAATAACTACATAAGCTATGTACACCATCTTCTCCTCTATCCATATGAAATATCTTTGGAAAAACCAGGCCAACATAACATGTGCCATACCAATGGTCTGGCAAATGATAATATGCCCTGTTCCCACAAATGAAATACAGTCCTGGAAAGACTGAATCTCTTCCACCTGTAAATCCCCATCCTCCCATGATTCGGTATGTATCATGGCACTCACTATTCCCTAGAAAATAATTGTCATACGCCGTTTGATTCCTTATTATACACAATTTCCCTTTCTGAGGCCAATCTAAAGCCATAGTTGGACTCGTTTCTCCTTTCAAGTGTTTCTCCATTTCTACATCCCAGGCTGTTTTCTCCACTTTCCCTTCTGAAGCCTTTCTTTGCATTTTCAATCTCCTTTCCTCCACCATATCTAAAAATGTCTTCTCTTCTTTCTTTAAACTGCAAGTCAGTCAAGTTATTTCTAAATATATATTCTAAGGTTAGTTCTTTAGTCTCTAAGAAAAATTCACCTAATACCTTTGCAGGTTTTACCTTGTTTAGTTTGTTAATTGCTGGTACTTGTGAAAATATAATATCTACATCTGAGAAATAATATTCTAATTTACCTGTTTGATAAAATAAACTAGCTATCACACTACATGTTATTCCATATGTTACTGGAAGGTGATGATAAGTTACTCCTTCAGATACAGATGCAGGTAATTGAATACAAACGAAGCAATCCCTTACGTCCATTGTTTTTACATATTCATATAATAATTTTGAAAACACATTGTTAGAAAAATCTGTTATTGACCTGTTTTTATGTAAATAGCTTTTATCTATTCTAGTTGGAACTACCTTTTGAACTTTCCCTATATTAGTTATGTTATCACTATGTCATTCTACTGTATCTACAGTAACTTTAAATGAAATTAGTAGAGCGAGAATACTCCAAAGAAGCATTAATAATCCTGTACAACAACAACACATTTTACTACTTTTGCTACTTTCTATGTTTGCCATCTTTTCTAAAATGAGCCGTGTCTTTTGACTTAGCCTCTTCTAGTTTCTAACCCAAGGCTTCTAAGCACCTACGTGGTTCTACCAGTTTTTTTTTCTTTTTCAGTATTTTATTGTCTTTCCATCAGTAATTTCTTGTCTCATTCAGTTTGGCATCTCATTGTCAGGACTGGGACTGATAGGTTTAGATTCCCAAGGTTAAACATTCAACCCAGGAGTCACGCTAGGCGTTTTGTGGGTAGGCGAAGAAGAGTGTCGGTGAGATCGCTCTCAGCCTTCCTGCGTTCCTTAAGAGTTTAGGTCCGCTTCCCCTCTCCTAAGATGGCTGCTGGTTAGGCATCTACCCTCCCTTGGTAGCTTGTTCAGGTAGCGGTGCAGTTTTCCCGGTTCTATGTGCGCGCGCGCGTCCAGAGCGCGGCGCACTTCAACCGTCAAAATTCTTGTGACAAGACGGAGTTCTAGTGAGCTCTGTCACCAAGGAAGATTTTCCAGTCAGAGTTTCTCCCTAAGTCTAGTGGGGGAAAAGAAGTCTAGTTACTAGTGTGTTCCGCCTCCTGTCCCTAGTCAGGGAATCAAGTATCTACCTCGCCGTGTGTTGTGGTGGATTATTTCTCCGAGACTTCAAGAAGAGCGTCAAGATTGAAGGTCGCTAAGTATCCTCTCTGAGCAGCAGCAGTCTACGTAAGGTAGAGACAAGTCGAGAATTTAATACTTCGATCAACAAGTAAGTGCTGTTTGCCGAATTCTTGAGGAGACTGTCGTTGTTTGATAAAAGACATTCTATGACTTCACTTTGGAAGTGACAAGTTGGGCTCTCGTTCCTGAGGAGTATTTGTCGCCCAAACTAGTCAACTATCTCAGCACCGTATGTAGCAAAAGTAATTCAAGGAGCGAGTAAAGATTGCTGCAGGAAAAGAAATAAGAAGAGTCAGGAAGTAGTAAGCTCGCAAACAAACTCTCATACTAGATCGTCCTGGATGCAATTGAGTATGGATAAATATATATATATATTTATTGAGGTACAAATCTACTAACATTTACCTGCCGCTCACTGGAACCAGTAAGAAGTATCATCTGTAATCAAACAAGTAAACTGTAATGAAAGGATAATGAACCTTCTATGAGGTAGACAGGTAATGGTGAACATTAGCGTGGGTGGGGAGAGGTAATCAGCCAAACAGGGATTACATGTGTATTTATTTGCAGGAGACGTAGAAAGCCTCATCCAGCGCCTCAACCAATTAGAAGGTATTCAACTGAGCGAGTAGTGAGAGCAGCTAGTCACTGTGTCAGGACAGGTATAGTTTGTGAAATATAAATACCTATTGAGTGTAGATAATAGTAGAATTGTTTCTTAGAGTACTCTCATTGCAGGAATCGGGAGGAAGAAGCTCCGAGTCCAGTCCAGGAAGAAGACGCAGTGCAGTCTCTCTTGTCTGTCCAATTCCCCTTTCCCCCTCTCCGCTGCTCGTGAGCTTAGTTCGCAGTAGCGGAGTGAGGGAGTGGAGATCAAGCATCGGCTCCTGTGGAAAAGGCACGTTCAGCTAAAGGTACTTGACAGATTGAAGTGCCATAAAAAGATTAAATTCCACCCGAGCACGATGGCTGAGGGAATTGATGTTAAGGCCCTAGCTACTGTGTTAGATAGTATACAAAAGCAGTTAAGTGATACCCTGGAAGATAACAAGTCCCTTATTGAGGAGGTTAGGAAGTCTGCCCAAGATGCCCATTATTTGCGTCAGCAATTGGAAGAGTTTTCTGGGGGTACTCGTTCTACAATTAAGGAAGATAAGCCTTCCTCTTTTGCGCCTGCCCCATCCGCTGCCGAACTCACCACACAGGTAATTCACGCAATCTCCCCAACAATTCCATTGCCAGCTCCAGAAAGATATAGTGGGGACCCAAACAAGGCCCAAATTTTCATCACACAATGTTCTTTACACTATCTTTGCAGGCCTATCATTTTTAAGGAAGACCAGTCTAAAGTGGCGTTCATGTTGTCGTACCTGAGTGGAGATGCCGCCGCTTGGTCCATGCCCTTGGTGAACAACAATGATTCCATTCTGTATGATTTCGAAGGATTCAAAAGAGAATTTCTACGGATTTTTGATAGAAGATCCATCTCTCAATCCACGGATAATGAGTTACTAGATCTAAAGCAAGGTAACCGTGAATTAGTGGCATCCTTGGCTCACCGAGCATAATCCTCAAATTGACTGGGCCAGACGGTCAATCCGCATGAACTCTGATTATTGTCTACATCATTGTTTTCACTCGGATCCTGAACCATCTGAAGCTTCGCAATCTCATTTTTTGGCAAGCTTTCCAAAGTCCATTTGTGCGCTAGACACTCAAGAAATCCCACAAGAATATGAAGATCTTGCCTCGGTTTTCGATGAAAGAGAGGCCGAACGTTTACCTCCCCATCGAGAGTATGACTGTAGGATTGAGCTGGAGCCGGGAGCATCCCTTCCCTGTAGCAGAATTTACGCGCTGTCGGAAGCAGAAAATGTTCATCTCAAAGAATATCTAAGCAGATATTTGGCAAATGGGTTCATACGCCCTTCTCAGTCACCAGTTTCATCCCCGCTCTTCTTCATACCCAAGAAAGATGGGCAATTGAGAACTTGCATTGACTACCGCGCTCTCAATTTGGTGACAAAGAAGAATCGATATCCACTACCTTTGATCTCTGAGCTCTTGGACCAGGTTAAGGGAGCAAAGGTGTATACTAAACTGGATTTGAGGGGCGCATATCACTTGGTACGCATGGCTGAAGGAGAAGAGTGGAAGACGGCCTTCCGAACTCGTTTTGGGTTGTTCGAGTATCAAGTTATGCCTTTTGGCTTATGCAACGCTCCGGCAGCCTTCCAGCACTTTGTAAATGACGTTTTGCGTGAATGTTTGGATCGTTTCGCAGTGGTTTACATTGATGACATCCTCATTTTCTCAGCCAGCGTAGAAGAACATATCCAGCACGTTAGATCCATCCTGAAGAAATTGCTTGAGAACCAACTTTTTGTCAAATTGGAGAAGTGTGTGTTTCATTCCACGCAAGTGGAGTTTTTGGGGTTTGTGTTGTCCCCAAATGGTGTATCCATGGATGAATCAAAGGTGCGAGCAATCAAGGAGTGGCCCTCTCCATGTTCTGTGAAGGAAGTACAGAGTTTCCTTGGCTTCGCCAATTTTTATAGGCGATTCATAATCAATTTTTCAGAGCGAGTTTGTCCGCTCACTCGATTATTGAGAAAAAAGACTAAATTTGAATGGAATGCGGAAACTGAATTGGCTTTTAATGAACTCAAGAAAATTTTTGTATCAGCTCCAGTCCTGCTCCATCCGGATCCGGAAGAACCATTTTTTGTGGAAGCTGACGCCTCCAACCTGGCCATCGGAGGGATTTTGTCTCAGCGCCATAAACAAACTGGCCAGTTACATCCAGTAGCTTTTCGTTCGAGGAAATTATCTGTGGCCGAAATAAATTATCCCATTGCAGATAAGGAACTATTGGCTGTTAAAGATGCGTTCACTGAATGGAGACATTATTTGCTGGGGGCCAAACATGTGGTGACTGTGTTTACGGATCATCTAAATCTCCAGTTTTTGAAATCTGCCCGTACACTTACCCCACGTCAATTGAGATGGTCCCTATTTTTTGCAGATTATGATTTTGTCTTAACCTACAAACCTGAAACAGTTAATGGAAAGGCGGATGCCTTATCTCGGCTGAATGTGAGTGCCGATGTCAAGACTACAGAAGAAAGAGTAATTATTCCAGTTGATCGAATAATCGGGACCCTTACCTACTCCGACATTGAACAGAAGTTACCTAATTTGATGTCTCCTGGAGATGTGGGGGATTGGACGGCTAAGGGAAAAGAATTCCAAGTCAAGAATGGTAGGCCCTTCTACCAAGACAAGTTGTTTGTGTCAAATCTGGATCTGCGAAAACAAATCATTGAACACTTTCATGACGAGCCTCTGGCTGGACACAAAGGGGTGAAGAAAACGTTGGAGCTGATCCGAAGAGAGTTTTGGTGGCCGGCAATGGAAGCTCAGGTGCGGCAGTATGTAGCCACTTGTGAGTTGTGTATCAAAGGAAAGACTCCTAGAAGGGCTCCTCAAGGGTTCTTACAGCCAATGCCCCTAGCCCCGTACCCATGGCATACCATTTCTATGGATTTCATAGTGGACCTTCCATCCAGTGGGGGTCTTTCAGTCATTTGGGTGGTGGTGGACCATTTCTCTAAGATGAGTCATTTTGTCCCTTTAAAGGCCCTCCCAAATGCCACACAGCTGTCCAACCTGTTCACACAGCACATTGTAAGGGCCCATGGTATCCCAAGGATAGTTATCTCAGACAGAGGCCCTCAGTTTGTCTCTCGTTTTTGGAGATCTTTTTTTGAAAAGGTTGGGTGTGGATTCCCGCTTGTCTTCCAGCTTCCATCCAGAGACGGATGGACAGACTGAAAGAGTTAATCAGGAATTGGAGCAATACTTGCGCCTGTTCCTGATGGACCAGGAAGGAGAGTGGCCAGACCTGATTTGGGCAGCAGAGTTCGCCTATAATAATGCCGAGCATGCTTCCACTGGTTATTCTCCATTCTATTTGAATTCAGGTCGACATCCAAACACGCTGGTAGATAAAGAAACTAGTGAAGTTCCTGCAGTGGAGACAGTAGTACAGGAGCTACATGAGGCTTTTCAATTAGCTTCCAGAAATCTGTTTAAGGCTAAGATTTCCCACAAAAAGCAGGCAGACAAAAAGAGACGTCCAAATCCTGTTTATGTAAAGGGAGATCTGGTCTGGGTGTCAACTAAAAATTTACGCTTGAAGGGGAATCGAAAGTTTCAGCCTAGGTTTGTGGGCCCTTTCAGTGTAGACCGCATGGTGAATCCAGTTAGTGTCAAGGTCAGTCTTCCTCCCAGGTTGAAGATACATCCAGTTTTTCATGTTTCCCTGCTCCAGCGTAATCCAAGAGGGTGCAGGGCCAGTAATTCACCCTCCTCAGTTTTGGTGCAGGGGAAAGAGGAATTTGTAGTGAAGAGAATCCTAGATTCTAGATTTCAAAAAGGGAAAATTTTCTATCTGGTAGATTGGAAGGGTTATGGTCCGGAAGAGAGATCTTGGGAGCCACTATCCAATATTCATGCCCCACGTTTGCTTCGAGAGTTTCACCGCACTCACCCCACTAAGCCCATGGAGGAGAGGAGGGGGGGTTTGGTGGGAGGTACTGTCAGGACTGGGACTGATAGGTTTAGATTCCCAAGGTTAAACATTCAACCCAGGAGTCAGGCTAGGCGTTTTGTGGGAAGGCGAAGAAGAGTGTCGGTGAGATCGCTCTCAGCCTTCCTGCGTTCCTTAAGAGTTTAGGTCCGCTTCCCCTCTCCTAAGATGGCTGCTGGTTAGGCATCTACCCTCCCTTGGTAGCTTGTTCAGGTAGCGGTGCAGTTTTCCCGGTTCTATGTGCGCGCGCGCGTCCAGAGCGCGGCGCACTTCAACCGTCAAAATTCTTGTGACAAGACGGAGTTCTAGTGAGCTCTGTCACCAAGGAAGATTTTCCAGTCAGAGTTTCTCCCTAAGTCTAGTGGGGGAAAAGAAGTCTAGTTACTAGTGTGTTCCGCCTCCTGTCCCTAGTCAGGGAATCAAGTATCTACCTCGCCGTGTGTTGTGGTGGATTATTTCTCCGAGACTTCAAGAAGAGCGTCAAGATTGAAGGTTGCTAAGTATCCTCTCTGAGCAGCAGCAGTCTACGTAAGGTAGAGACAAGTCGAGAATTTAATACTTCGATCAACAAGTAAGTGCTGTTTGCCGAATTCTTGAGGAGACTGTCGTTGTTTGATAAAAGACATTCTATGACTTCACTTTGGAAGTGACAAGTTGGGCTCTCGTTCCTGAGGAGTATTTGTCGCCCAAACTAGTCAACTATCTCAGCACCGTATGTAGCAAGAGTAATTCAAGGAGCGAGTAAAGATTGCTGCAGGAAAAGAAATAAGAAGAGTCAGGAAGTAGTAAGCTCGCAAACAAACTCTCATACTAGATCTTCCTGGATGCAATTGAGTATGGATAAATATATATATATATTTATTGAGGTACAAATCTACTAACATTTACCTGCCGCTCACTGGAACCAGTAAGAAGTATCATCTGTAATCAAACAAGTAAACTGTAATGAAAGGATAATGAACCTTCTATGAGGTAGACAGGTAATGGTGAACATTAGCGTGGGTGGGGAGAGGTAATCAGCCAAACAGGGATTACATGTGTATTTATTTGCAGGAGACGTAGACAGCCTCATCCAGCGCCTAAACCAATTAGAAGGTATTCAACTGAGCGAGTAGTGAGAGCAGCTAGTCACTGTGTCAGGACAGGTATAGTTTGTGAAATATAAATACCTATTGAGTGTAGATAATAGTAGAATTGTTTCTTAGAGTACTCTCATTGCAGGAATCGGGAGGAAGAAGCTCCGAGTCCAGTCCAGGAAGAAGACGCAGTGCAGTCTCTCTTGTCTGTCCAATTCCCCTTTCCCCCTCTCCGCTGCTCGTGAGCTTAGTTCGCAGTAGCGGAGTGAGGGAGTGGAGATCAAGCATCGGCTCCTGTGGAAAAGGCACGTTCAGCTAAAGGTACTTGACACTCATCATCTTTCACTTTCCCTTCGTTTTTAACATACAGGTTGCCCTGAACATCCGCTTCTTCTCCAATATCGGACAAGATAACTCTCAGGATTTCCGATTCTTCGTCTTCCTCAACCACTTCCGGTACAACCACCTCTGGATTTCCTTGGCTATCCGCCTCTTCCTTCACTTCAGGCAGGGCCACATATGTCCATTCCGGTGATTTATAATTCTGGTTAGGTTTCCTTGTTCTTTTGCTTTCTTTAACTAATGTCGGTTCTTCTCCTTTCGATTTTTCCTGACTCGTCACTTCATTCACCTGTTCAGCTCTTGGCGAATTTACACGTGTCAGTCGATATCTCAGTCTCTTTATTTTGTTTGGCCACACCTCGTCCTTTGCCGCTCTTTTCAATTTACTCCCTTTATCATTCTTTTCAGTTCTCCAAGCTCTCTTTCTCAGAACTCGGCCTTCTGGTATTTCATCTTCGCTTTCCTGAGACTCTGTTTCAACTTGCTTTTTACTCTCAACAGTTTCCTTTTCCACCACTTCTTTTGTTTTCCCTACTTCTGTCCCTCATCGAATCTCCGGCACGCAATCTTCCTGCTGACTACTTGTCCCTGCTTCTAACTGGATGTTGGAGTTCCCTACACCTCCTCGGGGGTCTTCCGCAATAATCTTTCCCTCTCTCTCTCTGTATCTGGCACCTGTCCATCTAAAGGTGTTATTTCAGGTGGAATTTCTCTCAATCTTTCATCTGGCACTTCCTTCTCATGAATTTCTTTTATTGTCTCTCCACTGTCCTTTTCTTTGTTCTTCCCTTGTTCTTTCTTGGAAGAGTGTGCTCTTTGTTCTGTCTCTGAGTCTGAACTGGTATCAGAAATCTGTAACCTTCTCCTCAGGGAATTACTTCTGGGGACCAAAGTTAAACTCGGCTCTGTTTCCCCCCTTTCAGGGTTTTCTTTTTCTTTGTCTTTTGGCTCTCCGTCATCCGACTCAGTACTGGATTCTGATTCATCAAAATACTCCTTTTCTTTACAGTCAACTGGATTTGGAATTCTCAAAGTATGACTTGCATGGATCCAGTTCTTCAATCCAGCACACTTCACAGCTGTTGTTATGGTCAAGATGACTTGCCTTGGTTTTCCCCAAACAGTTTCTTCTTCTGTGTACTTTTATTCTTACCCAGTCCCCTGGGCTTAGATCATGGGCTGGCTTCTTTTCAAGAGTGGTGGCATCCGCTCCAACCTGATGAAACACAGAATGAACTGCGTCAGCCAGGCTTTTACAGTATTCCAACACCATGTCATCAGTTATAGTCATCAGCTTGTTGACTGGTATAAACACATGTCGCATGGCACGTCCCATGATGATCTCATGCGGACTCAAACCAGTAGTTCTGTCTGGAATTGATCTAATAGTCATGAGTACTAGAGGCAAGACATCGGCCCATTTCATACCTGTGGCTAAACACATTTTCCCTATTCTGTTTTTGATAGTACCATTCATTTGTTCTACTACACCAGAAGCCTCTGGTCGGTAGGCACAATGCAGTTTTTGTTGTACATTCAATGCTTCACAAATCAGTTTTATAATCTCATTATGAAAATGTCCTCCTCTGTCTGATTCAATTGTTACTGGGAACCCAAATCTAGGTATAAATTCCCTCAACAGTAATTTTGCCACTGTCATTCCATCATTTCTTCTTGTTGGGAACGTCTCTACCCACCTGGAGAATAGGCATACCATCACCAAAACATACCTCAACCTGTTACAAGGAGGCATCTCAATGAAATCCACTTGCATTCTGGTAAAAGGCCCTCCCTCTCGACCTATTGTTCCTAGACTCACTACTGTCTTTCTTCCTGGATTGTATTGCTGACAAATTAGACATCTTTGACAAATACTTTCTGCTACAAGCCTGAACTTGGCATTATACCAAGTTTGCTTAAAAGACCTAATCATGGCGTCTCTCCCTATATGTCCCTGTCCATGATACATCCGTGCCATGGCAGACATCATGCTATCGGGCATAACTGGTCTTCCATCTCGATAGACCCACACATGATCTTTCTCTCTTGGTGCACATCCTGCTTTTACCCACTGTTTTATTTCTTCCTCTCCTGCTTCTTCCTGCAATTGTCTTACCTCTTCCCATGTCCCCACAGTGTTAGTAAACATTGGGAAACAAGAAATCAATTCCTTTTCCTTTGCCCGATTGATTGAATTCTGATTTTGTGCACAATATTGTGCCATATCATTAGCGAATTTGTTTCCAGCGGCAATGTAATCACCACTGCGACTATGGGCAGCACATTTTACCACAGTCAATTGCCTAGGCAGCTGTATTGCCTCAAGCAACTTTCCAACCACTTCAGCATTCTTAATGGGAGTTCCACTTGAGGTTAGGAAACCTCTTTGCAGCCAAATTTGGTCAAAATCATGGACCACCCCATATCCATACTGGCTATCAGTTATCACAGTCACTCTCACACTTTTCCCAATCTTACAAGCTCTGGTCAGGGCAACAAGTTCAGCTACTTAGGCCGACTTTATTCCTTTCAAATAGGATGCTTCCATCACTGCTGCAACTGTACATACCACATATGCTGCACTCAGCACTCCATCATCTGTTCTCAAACAAGATCCATCAACAAAAATGACATAATTACTTTCTGGCAAGGGTTCATCTTTTATGTCAGGTCTTGGTTTTGTACAGAAATCAAGTACATCCAAACAGTCATGATCTGCTTCATCTCTTACCTCCACATGCTCTACGTCTGGCAACAGCGTTGAAGGATTCACATTCACACATCTCACAAGACTCACATTTGTTGCACTGAGTACGACTCCTTGTTAAAAGAATCGCCACATCATGAGGTAACAACACTTTCACAGGGTATCCCATCACAATTCCCTCACTCTGTTCCAAACTTCTACATGTAGCAGCTACTGCTTTCCGACACCCAGGAAGGGCTACAGCTACTGGGTCCAACATGGATGAAAAATACGCAATTGGTTTCCTTAGTTTTCCATGCTTCTGTACTAGAACAGAGAGTGCACATCCATTTCTCTCACTGCAATACAACTCAAACTCCTTGTCGTAGTCAGGCATTCCTAATGCAGGTGCTTCACACAATCCTTCTCTCAATCTTTTGAATGTTGCCAACTCCTCTTTGTTCAAATCAATTGGATCTCTCACATCACTCCTTGTCAATCGTAACAAAGGTTTTGCAATCAATGAAAAATTGCCTATCCACTGACAACAATATCCAACCATTCCCAGGAACATTCTCACTTCTCTTTGGGTCATTGGTGGACTCATTCTTTTCATGATACTGATTCTGTCTATGGTTATTTTCCTGTGTCCTTTCTCAATGCTATATCCCAAATATTGGACTTCTTTCTTACAAAATTGTAATTTCGATGGTGACACTTTTAGTCCTCCATCTGCCAAATGATTCATCAAAGCTACTGTGTCTACCTCACAAGCTTCATGAGTTTTCGATGCCACAAGCAGGTCATCGATATATTGGACTAGTACTGAATTTTCATGCATTTCTAGACTTTCCAAAGACTTCTTCAATAACTGATTAAATATTGAGGGGCTTTCTGTATACCCCTGTGGAATTCGGCACCACGCCAAAATACGCTCCCTGAAACGAAATGCAAAAATTTGCTGACTGTCATGGTGCAATGGGATGGAAAGGAAAGCATGGCACAGATCAATCACTGTATACCATTCTGCTTCATGAGGGATCTGATATAAAATCGCAGATGGATTCGTTACAATGGGACAACATGGTACAACAATTTTGTTTATCTTTCTCAGATCTTGCACTATCCTAAACTTCCCACTAGGCTTTTTCAGTACCATTATTGGTGAATTACATGGGCTACTCATTATTTCTCTCAAAATTCCTTTTTTTATCATTTTCTCAATCACAGGAGTAATTCCTTCGATTATTTCAGGTGTCAGTTTATATTGTGGGACATTTGGGTAACATACTCCTTCTTTTATAGTTATTTTTACTGGATCTACATTCCTCATCAATCCTACATCTTCTCCTGTGAAGTCCCAAACTTCTGCTTTTACAGATTGTTTTAATTATTTTGGTAATTCGTCAGGGTTAAATACAGCATAGGTTCCTGTAACCTCTTTCTCTCTGTTTGCCATTGTCATTTTATACAGCACATCATCATCTGGTGTTTCCAAGGCTATTCCATCTGGAGTACAAAATATGGTGCAGTTCATCTTGCACAATAAATATCTACCTAACAAGTTCACAGGACTGGTATCGCACACTACGAATTGGTGCATTTCAGAAAATTTCCCTATACTAACTTTCACTGGTTCTGTAAGGTAAGTTTTAATCTGTCTGTTGGATACACCAACTACTTGGATCGTTTCATCCGAGACAGGAAGATTCTTGACATCAGCTGATCTGACAGTTGATCGAGTAGCACCAGCATCAGCTAGGAAAGTAATATTTTCATTATTAACTTTTCCATCTACAAATGGGCCTGTCTGGTCTACTTCTAGAGTTGCGCTAAGTACGCACTCTTCTTCCTCCCTTCGGCACCGTCAATAACCCTCTTCTGAATCGCTTTCATCGCGTTGCAGCCAATACTGTGAAGCAGCGCCAGAGCATTGCGGCTTATTTACCTGTTCTTCGTTGTAGAATCCATTCTCCTTACTATACTTCTGGCAATTTTTGTTCTGTGGAAAAGGTAGTTTTGGCACCTGATTCTGTTGTGTTACACCCTGCTGTTGTCGTTGCTGTTGACCACTCACCTCATTCTGCACCTGTGGATTCAATGATGGATTTTCATTGTTAGTACTTGGAGGAAATTTACACTCAGATTTCCAATGCCCTATCCTACCGCAATTATGATGACACAGAAATTTCTTTTTAGCTTCCTCAATATTCCCTTTTTTTTTCCTCAGGATTAAATTTTTGTTTTGACCCAGCTTGTTCTGCTAATTGTGCTTCCTGGCTTTCTGCTACTTTTACCTGTGCCCACATAGCCTTCTCTTTCAGTATTCGCTGTTTTGCTTCAATTTCATCACTGAAATATTTAGCATGTCTCAATACTTTATCTATTTCCTTATTTTGCCAATCTACTGTATGCTGTTTTATCATTTCACTAATTTCTGGACGAAGTCCATTTACAAATCTGTATACGAAATGACTCAGATCCTTGTCACTTAAATTTTCATCTCCACTGAATTGTTTAAAGGCTAAAATTAACCTCTCATAATAGGCATGTACTGACTCTTTGCTTTCCTGATGTGTTCTGTCAATTTTTACCCAGTCTGTCTCTTTTGGGCGTACCTTGTTTTTCAAAAATGCCATAACCTGTTCATATTTCTTCATTACCTCGGGGTCTGGAGCTCCTGTCTTTGGATCCCTTGGGTATACCTGTGTCGGCCAATCTATTACTATTTTACGTTCTGTCCATAGATCTGCTGGTACTATTATGTCGAACAAGCTATTCAGATCAATCCACAATACTTTGGATAATTTCACAAATCTGTCCACCTGTCTATACCACTCGACGGGTTTTTCACGCAGTCGAGGGAAGTCGTTCGTAAATCACAAAATATCCTGTCTAGTCCATGGGACATGTACATATCCTCCTCCTGGAATCTCTCTCATAGGGCATTCTGTCACAACCTTCTCTTTTTCTCTCACAGGGTAAGCTGAAAACGTTTTGTCTGAAACATCGTCTCGTTTACGATACCATCTGCTTTTCCATTTGTCCACATCTCCCCATTTTCTCAACAAAATAATTATTCCTTTATTCTGACCTATTCGTCCTGTGGTATTCATGTTTTCAATGTCTTTTTCGGTGAAATATTCTCGATAGGGTTTCTGTAGTGCTTTTACCTTTTCAATATCAATACCCATTTCATTTGCCACTTCTTCTAATCTTTCAGGAAGACTTTTTGCTCTCCATGTTACGCTTTTACACAGAAATAACAACTTCTCATCTTGATAAGTTTTTTATTTTTCTGTCGCGATAGTTCCTACTATTAATTCTTTCAGTACCATTCGTAATTTGGCCACATCTATTGACTGGGATTCCTTGTCTTTCTTCTGTAAGCTTCTCAACCATTCACTCAAATCCTCTGTAGATGGTCCTACTGGCTTTTCTACATTTCCTTGTCCAAAATCTTTTTGAGTTTCTGACATTGTTTCTATCATCGTCATACGCTTTTCTGCACAGTTTTGACCTAAAAACGGGTTTTTTGAAAAATTCGGTTCAATCATACTCATAGTCTGTCTCCAGGGATTCTCACTCTGACTCATTCTTGGTTGTTCAACCGGTTTACTACTTTTATAAGGGACTGTCAAACAATGTTCACTATCTTTCTGTTTATCAAAAATAGGCATTACTGGACCTATCGTTACTGGAACAGTTACTGCTTCTAGATTCTTAATCAATTCTCTTATTTTCTCGGTTAATTCTATGGTCGTTTTTGCTAGTTCTGCAGAATTTTCTCCACCTAATTTTCCTCCGGACTTCTTTTCTACCTCTCTAATGGAATTGTTTCGTCCCAAATCTTGGAACTCTGGTTCTGATTTTATGATTCGTACTGTTTCTTTCATTGGGGCACTTGGGGTTAATATTTCTGGTTCTAGTCGATATGGAGGTGGATTCTTATAGAACATATCATCAAGAACATCATCCTCTGATTCATTCACTCCATACCCTCTCGATTCCACATTACGCCTCTTTTCCACACACTTTCTTCCTTCATTCTCTCCTGCAGTTCTTACGGGAAACAAACCCTCAGTCATACTCGCATTCCGCCACCTTCTCATTGGGTCATCATGCATCTCATGTCCGTATGATCTGCTAAACAGGTACCTATATCCTCTACCGTTTCTCTGTCTTTCTCGGTCATGCATCTCGTCTTCCCACTCCGTCAAAGCCTCAAATTGTGTCGGTCTAGGTCTTGGTTCTAAATTAATCATTTTCTCTCTCAAATTTCTCAATACAGCCAAATGAAATCAACCATATTCTGGAAAAGCCAACACTCCATCCTTCTCGGTATACTTGACCCAAATATCTAACTAAATACAAGTGTGATATCCATATTTCAGAACCATAAAGGATGCAGGGGTTTTCGGTGGTGGAAGTAACTGTCCTTCCCTAGTTACAATCGGTTTGTCCTTCTTAAACCACTTCTTAATTCTACCAAATCATGACTTTTTCTCCTTTTCTGGTGGATCGTAATACATTTTCCCTTCTTTCGTGTCTCACTTGTCTCTTTACAACTGTACCGCCTTTCTATCCAATCGTAGCGCGACTCCCACTAACGCACCAATCCGGAGCGTTTATGTCACTTTTACAATTCTCCAATCCCTGCGCGACTCTCACTAACGCACCAATAGGGAGCGTTTACGTCACCCTGTATTTCTCCAGTCCTAGCGCGGCGCACACTAACGCACCAATCCGGAGCGTTTTACGGTTCTGACCGACTGTCCATTCCCAGCGCGGTCGTTCTGATGTCAGCAGCCACTGCGGCAGCTCCTGCTCCAGTCTACCCCTCCTTCACAAATCCGCTCAGTAAGTTTTTGTTTCAATTTTTACAATTCTGTTAGTAACAACATAAAGTGCCACCATTGTCCGCTTCGCTAACCAAGGAATAGCAATAGACCTTTCTCACGAGAATTCCGTCTTTCCCGAGAGCAGCGCTTACCTCTGCCCTACTACGGAATCGTTACTTCCGTTGATAAAGTAGCACATCCCTCTATCTTACCCTTCTAACAAGCATTAGCTAACCGTTTCTCCAGAATTAAGACACATAGTTGGAGACCCAATGCTCCTGAGAAATAAAACTAGAGTTTCACAATTAACCCGAATGCCTTTACATTCACGCACTTTCACACAAGAAAATGTAGTACATTCACACAGAATCCTGTCTTTCCCGAGAACAGCGAACAGTCTGTCCTACTACAGAATTATGACATACGTTAACAAAGCAGCGCTTCCCTCTCCTTTGTCCTTCTAACAAGCTCAGAGAACACCTATTACCTTTCCAGTGATACGCGTTATCGGGATGCCATTTGGATCCCTGGTACCTAAGACCAAAATTTCACAGGTAACCTTCGCTTTCATACACACTTCTCTCACAAAGAAGAGGTCTCCAATGGCAACACACGGCGATGTCACCGAATCAAACCCAGACAATGCGTTGTGCAACTTCAATCGTCACACGTTTCCCCTGTGTACTTCCAGGGTAACAACAATTCCGTCTATCCCGAGAACAGCGCTTATCTCTGCTCTACTACGGAACCGCTACAAACTTCCGACTTCCTACATTCCAGAAGCCGTGCAAACAACATAGAACTCGACGCGACTCAACATAGAGTGTTAGTACATAAACCAATATTAATAATCAATAATCAATAAGCTATTTACAAGCAATAATCACCAAACCAAAACAATAAAAACCATCATACTGCTACCAGAAAAACTGTTGCAGCGTGGAACATCAAATTCCCCCTTCGTCACAGACCAAATACCTCAACCGCAAATTCACTCAAATACATTCATTGGTGGGGCCCATAACACCAATACTCACATTCCATTGATCTGCTTCCCTAGAGGAATAAGCTTCCAAACGCTGACATGAAAGGAACACCTTTACCTTACTCTAAATACGTTGACTCCAATCCTAAGATACTCCCCTCATAAGGCAATTAATCATTTAGTTGTTTTTATAGGTTTAGTGTCACAATCCTTAATCTACTCTTTACATACTAAACTAAATTCTCTTCTTCAAATAATTGACTCAACCATTTGTCAATTAATCAAATATTCTTTATCTAAGAAATATTGCAGAATCGTTAGAAATCATCATCAGCATTGCAGAACATCATATTTAACTAATCTGGCTAAAAGCCGTACTCTAAGTCAGTCAGGTCGGGGAAAAATCTTTATTCAGCAAAGTTAGGCCGCAATTCAGTCTCTCAAAGATTCAGGATAACAGCTGTCCAGCAGTGTCACCATCCTCTCCATCAGCATAACGTCAGGAAATCGAGTTCGTCAAAGAAGAGCGAGTTTTTTTTAGTTCAATTCCCTACCTACTTTTATAATGAAAATAATGTCAAAAAGTATCAAGATCGGGGTTTAGAAAGTCCTGATTGGTCGACTTGGGGTCGCGGGGTAAAGTTCTCATGGTGTCTGTGTAATGAACTCATCGCACTTGCTGGTTCCGGTTTTTAAATTGGCCATTGTCTTGTCGTTGGCGGAGTTCCCGGAGAGACCATGTTCTCCCGGGGTCAGGTCCAGGCCACTGCTGCTGGCGGTGACGCCTGCGCACTTCACCGAGAACCTTGTGTTGTCAGGGGTAGTCACGTTCAACGTCTCGTTCAGCCATCTTGTCTAGGCCGAAATGGACAACTTAAGCAAAAGAAACACAAAAACGTAATTAAAACATAGAAATGGCTAGTAAAATGTTATCCCTTCGCTAATACCCGTATGTGTGAGTAATTATCTAGCAAAAAGCAACACTCAAAGCAGTTTATACTCACTTAATAAAGCACAAATCACAAATACATCACCAAAGCAACATATATCATGCAATATTCTAATTGTCTACTATTAGTATGCATACACAAATTAATTTACAATTAATATAGCCATGCAAAGTGCAATTCCCACGTGTAATGCTTTTGTTAATATGGTTGATAAGTATTTCACTGCAAACTCATTAATAAGATTACTATTAGTTAATTATTCAGATTAATATAAACCTGCAGAATGGGGGGGGGAATACAAAATTTTGTACTACCCGCTCCAGCAACTCCCCACATGTCCAGCGCGAAATCATTATCCCTCCTGTTTGCAGACTCGTGAGCGAAGACGTGTGAGTGTTGGTGTTATGGGCCCCACCAATGACTGCGTGTGTGAATGAGCTAGTGTGACGTCGGGTCTGCGACGCAGGGAGGATAGTTGTGTATATAGGTATTTTTCCCCCTTTTTCTCCGATCTCGCGCTGCATCAGTTTTTCTGGTAGCAGAATGATGGTTTTATTGCATTGGTTTGGTGATTATTGCTTATAAATTTGATCACTGCTTATTGATTTCTTATTTTTTTAATATTGATTATTGATTGCGGATGATTGGATGAGTATTGGTTTATGTATTAACACTCTATGTTGAGTCGCGTTGAGTTCTATGTTGTTTTTGAAGACTTCTGGAATGTAGGAAGTCGGATGCCTTGTGGAAAGTGAAGTCACATGGTGAATTGTTTGTTACCCTGTAGGTACACGGGGAAAATGTGTGACGATTGAAGGTGCACGACACATTGTCTGGGTTTGGTTTGGTAACATCGTCGTGTGTTACCGTTAGGGACATTTCTGTGTGAAAGAGGTGTATGGGTAGCGAAGGCCACCTGTGAAATTTTGGTCTTAAGTAACAGGAGTCCACATGAACTCTGATTACGCTTATCACTGGAAAGGTAATAGGGGTTCCCTAAGCTTGATAGAAGGGTAAAGTAGATGCTACTTTATTAACGGGTGTAATAATTTTGTAGTAGGGCAGATTGAGGCGCTGCTCTCGGGAAAGACAGGATTCTGTGTGAATGGACTACAATTTCCGTATGAAAGTGTGTAAATGAAATAGCATTCGACTTAATTGTCAAACTCTGGTTCTATTTCTCAGGAGCAGAGCGTCTCCAACAGGTGTCTTATTTCCAGAGAAACTGTTAGTTAATGCTTGCTAGAAGGGTTAGGTAGAGGGAAGTGCTACTTTATCGACGGATGTAATGATTCCGTAGTAGGGCAGATTGACACGCTGCTCTCGAGAAGGACGGAATTCTTGTGAAAAAGGTCAAGACTATCCTTTTGTTAGCGAAACAGATAATGGTGGCGTATTTATATTTATGTCATTACTAACAGAATTTGAGTAAAAAGTGAATGTAAGAAATTTTGCCGATAAATTTTGTAAAGGAGGAGTCAGTAGAAGCAGGAGTAGCGAGAAAAGCTGACGTCAGAAAAGACCGCGCTGGGATTGGTCAGTTAGTAAGAAACGTAGAAGCTCCGGATTAGTGCGTTAGTGTGCGCTGAACTGGGAGAGGAGAATTACAGGATGACGTTGACGTCCCGGATTGGTGCGTTAGTGAGAGTCGCGCTGAGATTGGAGAATTGCAAAAGTGACATAGACGCCCCGGATTGGTGAGTTAGTGAGAGTCGCGCTACGATTGGATAAGACAAAGTCGTAGAAGAAATCTAGCGATACTAAGAAGAGAAAATGATGTATTACGATCCAACAGAGAAAGAGAAAAAGTCCTGGTTCGGAAAGATCAATAACTTATTTACCAAGCATTGAAAATGCAATAGGCCTCGCCTTTTATTAAGTTAAAGCCATTTGCTTTGCTAATGGTATTATATAGCAAAGCAAATGGCTTTAACTTAATAAAAGACGAGGCCTATTGCATTTTCAATGCTTGTTTAACAGGGTGAACACCGTCCATCCCCACTGAATAATGTGCTGAACTCGTCCCGGTGTTATTTCCAAACACCGGGACACTTTCAGCAGCGCCTGCACGTTGTCTGCTTTTCACCTGCAACAACATGCAGGCAGAAACGGGATGGGGCTGCATCACGAAGCATATTTTGTTTTTTCTTGCTACATAAATCATTCAACCATGTCGTATAATTTGGCACTCCGGCAGCCCTGGCTATAAGGACTAGGAATCGATCCCTTGATCACTCACAAAAACAGTGACATGCGGTCCTATTTTCTAACATTATATGAGACAATTAGCAGTTGTCAGTTCTTCAGGTAGAATGCACAGGAATTTCACACCAATTACGAGCACAGAATTTAGTCTGCTTTTTTAAAAACATGACACAAACTACACACTACACTCGCTAATCGGGATATAAGGAAGAAACATAGCAAATTAAGAACATTGTATAGTATTGACTAGTGGTAGGGTTCACTGGCACACGACAAACGTGCTAGGATATTTAATGAGCGTCCTTCCATGGCCTATAGCTTCTTAGCAAGTTTACGTGAAAACTGTGGTTTCATGTGAACCCATTATTTTCTAAATGTTCTGTGTGGGAAACCCAACCCTTCTACAAGTCGGTTTCACTCGCTGAAATTCTTGTCAAGTATTGCACTCCATCAACTTCCAAGCTTTCCAGCAACAATAACAGGCATACGCTACAATTGAAGTCCTTCTTCTATTTCCCTGGCCTTCAAGTCCGTCTTCAACGAAGCAATTCCACTTCGGCCGTTATTTCTATGGCTTCCACATACACAAAACACGATGCCTCCAGCTGGTGGGTTCTCAAAGCTGCACATTAGTGTTTTTACACACTTCATTTACACTATAGTTTGTAAGCGTTATTTCGTTCTTAAGCCTGTCTTTTCGGCTGCAACAAGTACCATGAACTTCCGAGTCTGACAACGCCGTGCGCAGTGATCGGCACAAAGCCACCCCACACTTGGTACCATAGCACTCCGAATAGTAGTTCCCCCACTATAATCTTTCGCAATCATCACTCACATCTTCATGGTCCCTTTCGGGCCCAGGTTGGTCCGCAGCACGTCCTGCAGCCCACGAACCACGCTGATGTTAACGGCCAGAGCTGCCTGCGACCATGCTACCTCAGCCTTAAGGTTGAGAGCTTTCACGGCAGACATGGCTGAATCGGGAGGGTTCCGGGATGGTCTTTTGGAACAGAGCAATGCGCGGCCTCCAACACGCCCCCTCTGAAGGAAAGGGAGCAGGAAAGCGTGCAGCCAGCGTTTTCAAAACAGTCTAACGTGCTGCGCGCCTTCCGATTGGCTGTGAAGGGTTCCCCTTTGTGACTCCACTGTCTACTATTTAGTAGCATGTTCGTATTCAGCACTAGAACGCATAAAGGCATATGCAACCATGTTAGGTGTAGAAAATAACTCGTCCATGTTAAACTGCAAGTGTGTGAAAAGGGTTATGCGGGTGGGGTGGGGCATGGCAAACTAAGTATGTCCCAACTACCAGCCCGTTCATGCTTTGACCGAACCAGGCCCACGCGAATTGAAATCCTTCAACGCCAAACACAGCATAATCTTTCAAGCTAAATAATTGTTTACGAAAGAGCACTCTAATGTGAAATAGAACATTACAAAGACTAACAAGAGACGAGCCCCCCCCCTCCGCTGCCTGCTAGGCAACCTGCGAGGCTGGGCCAATCTCAGCGCGGCTTGTGGTGACGGCGGAGCTTTATGAAGCTCCAGGCGGTGATCTCTTGTCTTTATGGGGCCATGTGTTTGAAACACATGGCCCCATAAAGATAAGAAAAGGCTTTACTGCAAATGTAAAGTAAGCAAGCCAGTCCAACTGGGACGGCTCTAAAAGAGAAAAGTGTACGTCACTAGACACTCTTTTCCAATGGCTGGCCACCGTTTAGCATAAACGGTGACGCCAGCCAATGGAAAAGAGGGGCGGGGCTTAAAGCCCACTAGAGAAATCTCTTCAAATCATTAAATCTCGCCAGCGAGACTGCGCATGTCTGCGCAGTCTTACGCCAGGCGAGCCCTAAAAAGGACAAACCGATTATGACTAGAGAGGGACAGTTGCTTCCTCCACCGAAATCACCTGCATCCTTTATGGTTGCGAAATATGGCTATCATACATGTATTTGGCTAGACAATTGGGCAAAGTATACAAAAGATGATGGAGTTTTAGCATTTCCGGAACATGGTTCATTCAATTTAGCGGTATTGAGGAATTTGAGAGAGAGAATGATGAAACTAGAACCGAGACCTAGACCTTCACAGTTTGAAGCATTGACAGAATGGGAAGATGAGCTGTGTGACAGAGAATGACAGCGGAGCGGCGGAAGGTACAAATATATGTTTGGTAGGCCGTGGGGACAAGAGAATCATGATGATAGAATGAGGAGATGGCGTAGTGCAAATATGACTGATGGTATGTTCCCTATGAGAAATGCCGAAGAGACTACTAGTAGAAAATGTACAGAAAAGAGAAATAATACAAGAACAGAAGGTTATTAGTCGGAGGATGATGTTCTTGAGGACATGTTTTATAAAAATCCACCCCTGTATCAACCAAATTCCACATTATTGACACCAAGTGCCCCAGTAAAAGAATCACCATAGTATATAAAATTTGACTCCATACCACATGAGGTAGGAAGAAATAATCCCTTTAGAGAAACAGAAAATACACAACCTAGTAAAATGGCAAATGAAAATTCAGCTGAATTAGCCAGAACTACTTTAGAGTTAACTGAAAAGATTAGGGAATTGACTAAGAACATGGAAGCTGTAACTGTTCCTGTAAAAATAGGACCTATAATGCCAATTTTTGATTAAAAAAAGGATATTGAGCATTGTCTGATGATTCCTTATAACAGTAATAGAGAAAATGAAATACAAAGAAGAGGTTCAAGAGAAAATTCATGGGGACAAGCTGTAGAAATTTCTGAACAAAGTACTCCTAAAAATTTGACAATAAACCAGAGTCTAGCAAATAAAGTAATAATGACGACAGAATCAGTACCAGGGTCACCAAAAAGCTTAGAACAACCACAAAGTGAAATGATTCCTGTAGGTCCTACTTCTGATGAATTAAGTGAATGGTTAAGGAGTTTACAGCAAAAAGATGCTGAGCCACGACCTCTAGATGTGTCTAAATTGAAAATAGTTTTGAAAGAATTAATAGTAGGAACTATTCCAACCGAAAAATTAAAAGCATATCAAGATGAAGAATTAATGTTTCTATGCAAAAGTATAACGTGGAGAGCAAGAAATTTACATGAAAGATTAGAAGAAGTAGCAAGTGAAATGGGTATTGACTTTGAAAAGGTAAAGTCATTACAAAAACCATACAGAGTAGACTTTTCTGAAAAAGATATTGAAAATTTGAATACTAGAGGACGAACAACTCGGATTAAAGACTTAATTATTTTACTGAGAAAATGTGGCGATGTAGACAAATGGAAAAGTAGATGGTTTCGAAAACGAGACAATGCAACAGACAAAACGTTTGCAGATTATCCTGTAAGAGAAAAAGAAAAGGTAGTGACTGAATGTCCCATGAGGGAGATTCCAGGTGGAGGCTATGTACATGTAACCTGGACCAGACAAGATATTTGATCATTCACCACGGACTTTCCTCGCTTGCGCGAGAAGCCGGTTGAATAGTATAGGCAGGTAGACAGGTTTGTAAATATCAAAAGTATTATGGATTGATTTGAATAGTTTATTTGTCATAATTGTACCAGCAGACCTATGGGCAGAATGTAAAATTACAATAGGTTGGCCTACTCAAGAATACCCTAGAGATCCAAAAACAGGTGCCCCTGATCCAGAAGTAATGAGAAAATATGAACAAGTAGTTACCTTTCTGAAAAATAAAGTACCTCCTAAAGAAACTGATTGGGTAAAAATTGACAGATTCATCAAGAAGTGAAGGAATCCGTACATGCATATTACGAGAGGTTGATACTCGCTTTTAAGCAGTACAGTGGTGATGAAAATTTGAGTGAGAAGGATTTGAGTAATTTTGTATATCAATTTGTGTATGGGTTGCGACCTGAAGTAAGTGAAATGATTAAACAGCATAGAGTAGATTAGCAAAATAAAAAGATAGATGAAATACTGAGACATGCAAAATATTTTAGTGATGAGATTGAAGCAAAGCAGCGTAAATTAAAAGAAAAAGCCATGTGGGCTCAAGTAAAAGTGGCAGAGAGACATGAAGCTCAATTGATTGAACAGGCAAATGGTACGGGCATGAGACAAAAACCTAACATTGGGAAAGGGAAAGGACAGATTAGTTTAGATGAAGCCAAAAAGAAATGGCCATGTCAGGATTGCGGAAGAATAGGGCATTGGAGAACCGAGTGTAAATTTCCCCCAAGCGCTAATGGTGATAATGCATCATTGAATCCACAGGTGCAGAATGAGGTGAGTTGTCAACCGCAGCGACAGCAGCAGGTTGTTGCCCGACAGAGTCAGGCGCCAAAACCGCCTTTTCCACAGAGCGTAAATCCTCAGAAATACAGTAATGAGACAGGATTCTACAATGAAGAACAGGTAACTAAGCTGCCGCGCGCTAGTGCTGTTTCGCAGTATTGTCTACAACGCGATGAAAGTGAGTCAGAAGAAAGCTATTGACGGTGCCGAGGGGAGGAAGAAGAGTGCGTACTTGGCGCAACTCTAGAAGTAGACCAGACAGGCCCTTTTGTGGATGGAAAGGTAAATGACGAAAACATTACTTTACTAGTAGATACTGGTGCTACTCGTTCAACTGTTAGGTCAGCTGATGTCAAAAATCTTCCTCTCTCGGATGAAACGATCCAAGTAGTTGGAGTATCCAACAGACCGATAAAAACGTATCTCACTGAACCAGTTAAAGTTAACATAGGGAAATTTTCTGAAATGCACCGTTTTGTCGTGTGCGATTCAAGCCCTGTAAATTTGTTTGGGAGAGATTTGCTGTGCAAAATGAACTGCACAATATTCTGTACTCCGGATGGTATAGCTTTTGAAACTCCTGATGAGGACGTACTGTATAAAATGACTATAGCTAATATGGAACCTGAAATTACCGAGGCGTTTGCTGTATTTGACCCCGAGGAAATGCCTCAAGAATTGAAAAAGACTGTAAAAACGGAGGTATGGGATTTCACAGGAGAAGATGTGGGATTAATGAAAAATGTAGATCCCGTAAAAATTGCTGTAAACGAAGGAGTATGTTACCCAAATATTCCACAGTACAAATTGACACCCGAGATAATTGCAGGAGTCACTCCTATAATAGACAAAATGATTGAACAAGGTATTTTGAGGGAAATAATGAGCAGTCCATGTAATTCACCAATTATGGGTCTGAAAAAGCCTAACGGAACTTTTAGAATAGTAGAAGACGTGAGAAATATAAATAAAATCGTTGTATCATGTTGTCCCATTGTACCAAATCCATCTGTGATTTTGTATCAGATTCCTCACGATGCAGAATGGTATACAGTGATTGATTTGTGTCATGCTTTCTTTTCCATTCCATTGCACCCTGACAGCCAACAGATTTTTGCGTTCCGGTTTGGCGAACGTATTTTTGCATGGTGCCGAATCCCATAGGGGTATACAGAGAGTCCCTCAATATTTAATCAGATTTTGAAAAATTCTTTAGAAGATTTAAAAATGCCTGAAAGTTCGGTACTGGTCCAATATATCGATGACCTACTTGTGAACTCGAGAAGCTTGTGTAGTGGATACCATCGCATTGTTGAATCATTTAGCAGATGGAGGACTTAAAGTATCCCCATCGAAATTGCAATTCTGTCAGAAAGAAGTACAATATTTAGGCCACAAAATTGAAAAAGGATTAAGAAAAGTAACTGCAGTTTGAATTAAGATAATAAAAGGAATGAGAGCTCCAATGACTCAAAGAGAAGTGAGAATGTTTCTTGGAATGGTTGGATATTGTCGTCAGTGGATTAGTAATTTTTTCTTGATTGCAAAACCTTTGGTACACTTGACAAGGAGTGATGTAAAAGATCCCATTGAATTAAATAAAGAAGAGTTGAAGGCTTTTAAACAATTGAGAGATGGGTTGTGTGAAGCACCAGCTCTTGGCATGCCTGACTATGAACAAGAATTTGAGCTCTATTGCAGCGAAAGAAATGGATGTGCACTTTCTGTGTTATTACAGAAACACAGAAAATTAAGGAGACCAATTGCAAATTTTTCATCTATGTTAGACCCTGTAGCTGTAGCATTGCCTGGTTGTTTGAAAGCTGTAGCAGCTACTTGTAAGAGTCTGGAACAGAGTGAAGGAATTGTGATGGGATATCCTGTGAGAGTGTTTGTACCTCATGATGTGGCAATCCTTTTAACAAGGAGCCGCACTCAGTTCATGGCGCATAGTCATCTGACTAAATACGAGAAAGTCATCTTAGGTGCAACAAATGTGAGCCTTGTGAGATGTCTGAATGTGAATCCTTCAACATTGCTACCTGATGCTGAGAATGTGGAAGTCAGAGATGATGTGGATCATGATGGTTTGGAAGTACTTGATTTCTGTACCAAACCACTTCCTGATATAAAAGATGTACCTTTGACAGACCGTGACTATGTGATGTTCGTGGATGGATCATGCTTGAGAACAGATGAGAGAATTCTGAGTGCAGCATATGCAGTATGTACGGTAGCTGCTGTATTGGAAGCATCTTGTCTGAAAGGAGTAAAATCAGCCCAAGTTGCTGAACTTTTTGCATTAACGAGAGCATGCAAGTTGGGAAAGAATGTGAGAGTGACTGTGATAACCGATAGTCAATACGGCTTCGGTGTAGTGCATGACTTTGGGCAAATCTGGTCCCAAAGAGGGTTTTTGACATCAAGTGGAACTCCTATAAGGAATGCTGAAGTGGTTGGAAAATTGCTTGAAGCGATACAGCTGCCTAAGCAGTTAGCAGTGGTGAAATGTGCAGAGCATGCCAAGTCCGCTGATTATATTTCAGCTGGCAACCGGTTTGCCAACGACATGGCTCAGTATTGTGCACAAAATCAGAACTCAGTCAATCGTGGGAGAGAAAAAGAAATGAATTCATGTCCCTTGTTGTTTACTAACACCGTGAATACATGGGAAGAAGTGAGGCAGTTGCAGGAAGAAGCAGGAGATGAGGAAATGAGACAGTGGGTAAAAGCAGGATGTGCACCACGGGAAACAGATCATGTGTGGGTTTATCGGGATGGAAGACCAGTTATGCCTGATAGCATGGTTTCTACCATGGCACGGATGTATCATGGACAAGCACATGTAAGAAGAGATGCTATGATCAGACTTTTCAAACAGACATGGTATAATGCAAAATTTAGACTTGTAGCTGAAAGATGCTTTATATGCCTTATATGTCAGAAATTCAATCCTGGAAGAAAAACAGTGGTAAGTCTGGGAACTATAGGACGAGAAGGAGGGCCTTTCACAAGAATGCAGATTGACTTCATTGAAATGCCCCCCTGCAACAGGTTGAGGTATGTTCTAGTGATGGTTTGTCTGTTCTCTCGATGGGTGGAAGCATACCCAACAAGAAGAAGTGATGGAATCACAGTAGCCAAACTACTATTGAGAGAGTTCATTCCTAGGTTTGGGTTTCCAATCACGATCGAGTCAGATAGAGGAAAACATTTCCATAATGAAATCATGAAATTAATTTGTGAAGCATTGAATGTACAACAGAAACTACATTGTGCCTATTGCCCAGAGGCTTCTGGTGTGGTGGAACAGGTAAATGGCACCATTAAAAACAGACTAGGAAAAATGTGTTTAGCCACAGGTTTGAAATGGCCTGATGTCTTGCCTCAGTTGGCTGATTCCGTTCATTCTGTGTTTCATCAGGTTGGATCGGATGCCACCACTCTTGAAAAGAAGCCAGCTCATGATCTGAGCCCAGGTGACTGGGTGAGAATAAAAGTGCATAGAAGACGAAACTGTTTGGTCCCACGGTGAGGTAAACCACATCAGGTGATCCTGACCACGACGACAGCTGTAAAATGTGCAGGAGTGAAAAACTAGATTCATGCTAGTCACACTTTGCGAATTCCAAATCCAGTGGATAACAAGAAAGGAGAATACTTTGAAGAATCAGATACGAGATCTGAATCAGATACTGAAGAAATAAGAACAAGACAAACTCCTGAAAGGGGGGAGTCAGAACCAAGTCCAGCTATTGCCCCAGAGAATCTTCCATTAAGAAGAAAATTGCAGATTTCTGACACCAGCTCAGAATCAAACACTGAACCAGTACAAGCACATAAGAGTGAAAATAAAAACAGTGAAGAGACTGTCAAAGAAATTCTTGATAAAGGAGTTCCGAATGAAAATTCAAGAGAAATTCCACCTGAAATAACAGAAATAGATGGTAAGGTACCAGATACAGAGAGTGAGGGAAAGATTGTCGCGGAAGACCCCCGAGGAGATGTAGGGAAACCATACATCCAGGTAGAAGAAGGGACAGCTAGTCAGCAGGAAGATTGTGTGGAAGAACCATGAGGAGGGACAGAAATAGATAAGAAAAAGAAAGTGGTGGAAAGAAGAATTACTGAAAGTAAGAGTCAAGTTGGAACTGAATCGGAGGACAGTGACGAAGAAATACCAGAAGGTCGAGTCCTAAGGAAAAGAGCATAGAGAACTGAGAGAAATGAAAAGGGAAGTAAGTTAAAAAGGCCAGCAAAGGATGAAATTTGGCCAAACAAGATAAAGAGATTGAGATACAGATTGACACGAGTAAATTAATCTAGAGCTGAACAAGTGAATGAGGTGTCTAGCCAATAAAAATCAAAAGACATTGAACGGACACCATCAGAAGAAAACAAGAGAACGAGAAAACCTAACCAGAAGTATAAGTCACCAGAATGGTCGTATGTGGCACTTCCTGAAGTACGAGAAGAGGCAGACAGCCAAGGAGATCTAGAGGTGACTATACCAGAAGAGGTTGAGGAAGACGAAGAATCGGAAATCCTGAGAGTTATCTTGTCCGACATCGGGAAAGAGACGGATGTTCAGGAAATTCTGAATCACGATTGTGAAAGGAAAGTGAAAGACGATCAAATGCCAAACTGAAGAAACAAAAGTGCTCTGAAAGGAGAAACTTAAAATTTACCAAAAAAGACATAAAACTGAAAATAACCAAGTAGGTGCTTAGAGCCTTGGGTTAGACAAAACTAGTTGTGAAATAGAAGAGGCTAAGTCAAAACACACTGATCATTTTCCGAAATGGCAAACACAGAAAGTAATAAATCTAAATGTGTATTCCTTAGAAGATGGTGCAAAATGTGTTGTTGTTGTACAGTATTACTAATGCTTCTGTGGAGAGCGTTAGCTTTAATGGTCTCATTTAAGGTTACATTGGAGACAATAGAAGGTCATAGTGAGAATAAGAGTAATGTAGAAAAGATTCAAAAGATTTATCCGACTAAAATAGATAGAAATTATTTACATAAAGACAGGTCCATAACTGACTTTTCTAACAATGTTTTTTCAAAATTATTGTACGAATATGTGAAGACGATGGATGTGAGGGATTGTTATGGGATTGTTATGTGAGAGATGATTGTTATTGCCTGAATCAGTGTCTGAGAGAGTGACATACCATCACCTCCCAGTGACATATGGAATAACATGTAGTGTATTAGCAAGTTTGTATTACAAAATAGGGAGACTATAATATTATTTTTCAGATTAAATAAAATATTTTCACAAGTACCTGTAGTCAACAAACTGAATAAAGTAAAACCTGCTAAAATGTTAGGTGAATTTTTCTTAGAAACTAAAGAATTAACATTAGAGTCAGTATTTAGAAAGAATCTAACTTGTAGTCTGAAAATAGAGGAGAAGACTTTCTTAGATATGGTAGAAGAAAGGAGATAAAAAATGCAAAAGAAGGTACCTGAGGGAAAAGAAGAAAAGACAGTCTGGGATGTTGAAAGAGAAAAACATTTGAAAGGAGAAGCTAGTCCAACAATGGCTCTAGATTGGCCTCAGAAAGGAGAGTTGTGTATTAGAAGAAATCAAAATGCATATGATAACTATTTTGAAGGCACAAGTGATTGCCATGATACTTATAGAATCATGGGTGGATGGGGATTTAAAGGAGGAAATGATCCGGTTTTTCCTGGATTAAATTTTATCTGTGGGAACAAAGCTTATTATCGATTACCTGACCATTGGTATGGCACATGTTATCTAGGCCTGGTTTTCCCAAAGATTTCATGTGGGAAGAGGAAAAGATGGTGCACATGAGATAGGTAGACAACTAACACGTAGGAGAAGAGAATCTTGGTCAGAAATTGTAGGAGACATTTTTGGAGCGTTGATACCAGCAGTTGGAATATCTCTGAATGCACATAAAATTAGAAAATTATCAACAGTAGTGGATCGCTTGTCAACAAGCACTGCTGGAGGATTTTTATTGGTAAATACTGAAATGGTTGTCATGAGAGCTAAGGTAATGCAAAATCGACTTGCCCTTGAAATAATATTGGCAAAAGAGGGTGGAGTCTGTGGAATGCTGAAAGTTCAACATTGTTGTACTTACATTCCAAGATTTAAAGAATATAACTGATTTGCATGAGGAGATTGTTCCACTGGAGGTTGAAGGCATTTGGGAAAAGATTGGAAAAAGGTTTTCTACTATTAAAGACTTTTTACTAAAACTAGGTAGTACCTTTATTGGCAAGATATTATTTCCAGTAACGTGTGATTATTCTAGTATTAATTCTGAGATTAGGATGTCTATGTAGCAAAAGAAGGAAAATACGAAATAACATAAAAAGAGAAACTGTAAAGAAAAGAAAGAAAGAAAGAAAGAAAGAAAAAAGAAAGAAAGAAAGAAAGAAAGAAAGAAAGAAAGAAAGAAAGAAAGAAAGAAAGAAAGAAAGAAAGAAAGTAAGAAAGAAAGAAAGAAAGAAAGAAAAGAAAGAGAATTTTAAGAGGTAGAATTAGAAGAGTGGAAAGAGAATATGTATAAAAAGACAAGAGAAGAAGAGACAGGAGAAACTGTCATGTGATCTAACAAAATATTAAGAGAACTGAATTCATTTCTATTTACAAATTTTACAAAATGTTAAGGTAGTGTGGTGATGTTAAAAATCACCAAAGGGGAGATTGATGGAGCAGGTAAAACAAAATTGTGTATACCTCCTCTATTTTGCATGAAAATACTAACTATATAACCTACTGATTATAATTTTACTAACGAAGTACAGTGTGAAACTAAACCAACCATTTGCATACACCAATTACACGTGGGAAATTGTTATTTGCATGGCAAAATAACTCGAATAACTAAAATATGTACGCATATTAATAGTAGTACATGTGGTAATAGGATATCGCATGATTTACATTGCTTATGTGATGTTTGCGTTCCTGTTTGGATCCTAAAGGTGAGTATTATTGCTTTAAATTTTGCTATATGCTAGGAAAATACTAATACATAAAGGGATTAGTGAGGGTTTAACATTAGAATCATAATTTCTTTGTATTAATTATTCTTTTGTGTTTGTTTCGCTTAAATTGACATTTGGGCCTACCTAAAAATGGCGTCCGAAATCGAGTTCAGAAGTGGCCACCGTCTCGTGAGCGCAGTGCCTACTGCGCAGACTTGGATGGCTCCGTGAACTTCCTGACGACCTCAGTTCACCGTGTTCCTGGTCAAGGATAGGATCTTGGTGGACTGCCAAACTTCAGTCATTAAAAATTGGTCTAAATGAACAATTGGAACATGCAAGCAAACCTTAAACATTGTTGCATAAGGGCAACATGAACTACGGAAATGAACCAGCAAAATCCATAAGAACCTCATAGAATAAAATCGGATGTTTTCCAATCAGCCAATCACAGCCTTTCGTCGCCTAAAAATGTTTCATGTTATCCCGAAATTTATTAGAAAACGAGTAGTAGAATAGGGAGGGGGCTGGCATTCGGCGGTTTGAATGACTGCACACCCTTTTTGACCCCACAGGCGATGACAGATGCTTGCATGATTTCTAGTCCTTTGGAGATCTTTTGGGACTGTAACGTGCTGAGCAAAGAACTTTCGGACTTTTGAGCTTTGGCCTGCTTTATTGGGACAATTAACGGCTAATTCGGTTATGCAGAGCCAAATGAATTAGAGAAAATCCAGATAGCAAGAATAGGTAAATATAATGTCCTGTGATTTATATTGAACCAAAAATTCTAAAACTTTGATGAGACAAATGCTAATATTAATTGCAAACAATATTTAGATAAACAAATATTTGATTAACAGAAATTACGAGTTTGTGGTTTTTCAATGAAGAGAATAAAGGATTCTGAGTCTTAAATGTGTTTTAGCTGGTTCTAAATCACCATCAACCAATCCAACTAATTGGTCCGTCGATCAAGTGGGTGAAGTGCCTTGATGTTTAGGATTAGGAATCTATAGGTGGTGAATGCTAATGTATATTTTGTAAAATAACTTTTCTTCCCTATAGGTAATAAGGTACCCCCCACATGTCCAGCGCGAAATCATTATCCCTCCTGTATTCAGACTCGTGAGCGAAGACGCGTGAGTGTTGGTGTTATGGGCCTCACCAATGACTGCGTGTGTGAAGGAGCTGGTGTGACGTCAGGTCTGCGACGCAGGGAGGATAGTTGTGTATATAGGTTTTTTTCCCCATTTTTCTCCGGTCTTGCGCTGCATCATTCGCATCAATCCGCTTCCCCTGCTTTGTTGAACAGAGCCAGTGATCAAGAGCATTACCTGCTCGAAACGCTTTTGGCAGTCACGCTATGGGGCGTTGAGGACTGGCTGATATTTCTGCTGCCGGTGGTTTAGTGCGAATACCCCTTCTCGTGTGACATCCTCATTGGGATTGGGGCAACCTATGTTTTATGTGTGTATATATATATATATATGTATATTACCTACTGGCGGTCGCCAGTAGGTAGTTATAGTTAGGACCACGTTTCCATAGGAAAACCTCAACATTCTATTTTGAATAACTTTGGCGCCGGTCGACGAATCCTCGCGAATTTCTCAAAATAGGTGGGGCGCTACGCTCCGCTCCTACCCTGAAAGTCTCGGGGGGATCCGTCAAGCGGGGGCTGAGATAAAAGGGGGGTCCCAAAACGCGTTTTTCCCATGCATTTTTCCATAGGACCTTTAGAACGAGCTACAGCCCGAACGGCTGAACAGAATTACTCAAAATTTGGCAGAGAGGTAGTCCCTAGGTCAAGGAAGTGCCTTTTGTAGGTTTGGTGTAAATCTGTTCAGTAGATTCTGAGAAAATAGCCTTTAAATCAATATATATATCTGAGCCCGCTTACGGTACGCTTACCGTACGCTTACGGTAAGCGTACGGTGGCGTGCGCGAGCGCGATTCTGATTGGCTCTTAGATCTTAGTAAACATTCGAATCGGTCGAAACCAGGAAGCGGCGGCCGCCATTTTGTGTATTTCACTCTGAAAAAAAGAGTGAAAACAAGGAAAGGGGGCAATGAGGAGAGTTACAGACCCCCTAACATTTGTAAGGGGGTCAAAGAAGGACAGAAAAGTACAAAAAAAACATTTATTGATTTTAAAAAAAATCACGGGGTACGCGTACGGTAAGCTTACGGTAAGCGTACGGTAAAAAAAATAAAAATAAATAAATGAAAAGCAGATTTAAGAGTTTAGATATTAGGGAGCTCTAAAAAGAGCTGTTGTGTTTATGAAGTCATTTTTTTAGTGGTACCTACAAGTAAGTACCGATGCAGAGTCTAAGGTTCAAGAGGAAGACTCTGTTCCCTTCATCATTGAAGTGCACACCATCTCCTCTATAAATGTCTTGCATGTCATAACGCAAGTTGTTGTGGTAAATGGCACCCATACCATAGTAACGGAGGAAAGCAGAAACAGATTTGTTGACGTGCTTTCTTGCTTTGTCAATCTGTGGACAGAAATGATTGGACCAGTTCCATTTTTGCCTTTGGCATATGTTGGAAAACACAAAGGCAGTTTTAGGGAAAAGTGTAAACAGTTGTGCAAAGGTGTCCTTCATAAGCATTTCCAGACCTACCCCAGTCAAAGTGCCTAGGTCATTGCCACCACAGTGCACTATTATGAGGTCAGGGTGTTGGATTTGAATGAAGGATTTCACCAATGGCATCAATTGGTGCCACTTTAACCCTCTCTGACCAATCCATTTAATGTCTACATTTGGCAAAGCAAGGTCTCTCACCATACCTGTTTTCTCTGCAAACTTTTCACTCCAGAAGACATAGCTGTGCCCTACAATCCACACTGTGAACATCTTCAAAGGAGAACTGGATGCACTCAGGAGGTGTCTTTCAGTAGAATGGCAATATGAAAAGAAAGACAGTTTGGAAATGGAGGCATACATATTTTTTTCAAAACAAAAAGAACTGATTGGCTGTTTCATACCATTCTAGAATAAAAACTAGGCTGTATGTGTAAATTAATAGAAGCATGTTTTGTATTGGTAAAAAAAAATGTGTAACCAAAGAACAGTACTATGGATTTGCTGTTAGGTTTGAAAAGTCAAGCACTCTTGCTCTGTGGAATTGAAACATTGTTTGGCGAACTTCTGCCCTAACTCAACACAGCAGTGTTCCATGAGCTGTTGCTATGGTAGCAGGCAGAAGTCAAGTTGGGGGAAGGGTACTAGGCAGAAGTCAAGTTGGGGGAAGCGTACTTTTGGAAAAGGGTTGGTTTTCAACCAATAGAAATGTGTGATTACATTTGAAAAAAAGGGGGAAGCACTGAGATTTGAAACTTACAAGTATATGTGTGGAAAAATAGAGGGAAAGTTTGCCATTATCTGGTTCTGCTGAGAGGAGAGAGGTGAACACAACAGAGATCCTGGCTCTGATAATCTGCTGTTTGAGTGTCACATTTCTTTCACAACTAACTAATTTTAAAGGTGAGTTTACAGTTTGAGAGGGGATGTATGTGGTAACTTAAGAAATGAATAATAGAAATGGAAATTGTTTTTGTTGTAGTTACACATGGTGGTTTCATAATGTGTCAGTCTGTAAAAGTGATTTTCACTTGCCCCGAAAAAAAAAAGAGCAGTAAGTGTGCTTTCAAATTGGCAAAGAAATTTCGTTTTGGGACTAATGTGAAAACATGACTCTGTGTGCAGAGAGGAATTATAGGCAGAGATTTATTGCGTATTGCTCTGGTGATTTCACAGTTGCATTAGATGGAAAGGGGGAGCGAATTTTTGGAGGAAGAAGCAGAGTCTTAGCACACACCCATGTGCTTGCCATGTATAGTCATGCACAGTATTTACAAGCGAGTGGGGTTTTCAGGTTTCAGTCTGTAATGCAAATACATTCAGCATCACTAAGGCTGGTTGCCCTTGCTGGAGTGTAGGCAGTCACCGAGAATACACATGGTGGTGGTCTGAAAAAACAGTTTGGACATGTGCATTTAAATAAATCATAAAAGTGGTTTCATAATGTGTCAGTCTGTAAAAGTGATTTTCACTTGTAAAAAGTGATTTTCACTTGCCCCGAAAAAAAAAAGAGCAGTAAGTGTACTTTCAAATTGGCAAAGAAATTTCGTTTTGGGACTAATGTGAAATCATGACTCTGTGTGCAGAGAGGAATTATAGGCAGAGATTTATTGCGTATTGCTCTGGTGATTTCACAGTTACATTAGATGGAAAGGGGGAGCGAATTTTTGGGGGAAGAAGCAGAGTCTTAGCACACACCCATGTGCTTGCCATGTATAGTCATGCACAGTATTTACAAGCGAGTGGGGTTTTCAGGTTTCAGTCTGTAATGCAAATACATTCAGCATCACTAAGGCTGGTTGCCCTTGCTGGAGTGTAGGCAGTCACCGAGAATACACATGGTGGTGGTCTGAAAAAACAGTTTGGACATGTGCATTTAAATAAATCAAAAAAAGTGGTTTCATAATGTGTCAGTCTGTAAAAGTGATTTTCACTTGTAAAAAGTGATTTTCACTTGCCCCGAAAAAAAAAAGAGCAGTAAGTGTGCTTTCAAATTGGCAAAGAAATTTAGTTTTGGGACTAATGTGAAAACATGACTCTGTGTGCAGAGAGGAATTATAGGCCGAGATTTATTGCGTATTGCTCTGGTGATTTCACAGTTGCATTAGATGGAAAGGGGGAGCGAATTTTTGGGGGAAGAAGTAGAGTCTTAGCACACACCCATGTGCTTGCCATGTATAGTCATGCACAGTATTTACAAGCGAGTGGGGTTTTCAGGTTTCAGTCTGTAATGCAAATACATTCAGCATCACTAAGGCTGGTTGCCCTTGCTGGAGTGTAGCAGTCTGGACATGGGCTTTTTAAAAAATCTGAAAAGTGGTTTCATAATGTGTCAGTCTGTAAAAGTGATTTTCACTTGCCAAAAAAAAAGAGCAGTAAGTGTGCTTTCAAATTGGCAAAGAAATTTCGTTTTGGGACTAATGTGAAAACATGACTCTGTGTGCAAATAGGAATTACAGGCAGAGATTTATTGCGTATTGCTCTGGTGATTTCACAGTTGCATTAGATGGAAAGGGGGAGCCATTTTTTGGTGCAGAAGCAGACTCTTAGCACACAGCCAGCTGCTTACCATGTGGAATCATGCACAGTATTCACAAGCGAGTGGGGTTTGAGGTTTCAGTCAGTAATGCAAATACATTCAGCATCACTAAGGCTGTTTGCCCTTGCTGGAGTGTAGGCAGTCACCCAGGTTACAAATGGTGCTGGTCTGAAAAAGCAGTTTGGACATGTGCTTTTTAAAAAATCTGAAAAGTGGATTCATAATGTGTCAGTCTGTAAAAGTGTTTATCACTTGCCAAAAAAAAGAGCAGTAAGTGTGCTTTCAAATTGGCAAAGAAATTTCGTTTTGTGACTAATGTGAAAACATGACTCTGTGTGCAAATAGGAATTACAGGCAGAGATTTATTGCGTTTTGCTCTGGTGATTTCACAGTTGCATTAGTAGGAAAAAGGGGGAGCGATTTTTTGGTGCAGAAGCAGACTCTTAGCACACACCCAGCTCCTTTCCATGTATAATCATGCACAGTATTCACAAGCGAGTGGGGTTTGAGGTTTCAGTCTGTAATGCAAATACATTCAGCATCACTAAGGCTGGTTGCCCTTGCTGGAGTGTAGGCAGTCACCGAGAATACACATGGTGGTGGTCTGAAAAAACAGTTTGGACATGTGCATTTAAATAAATTGTAGTAGTATTTGCACTGTGCGTCAGGAATCTATTGATAAATTTCGTGAGTTTCTAAGAGAATATAGCAAAAAAAGTGTGAAACTGAAGATTAAGGTGCTTCAAAGTCTAGATCCATGCAGAGTGAGAGAGAATACTGGTTTGCAGGGTCATTCTCTGGCTTGTCTATCTAGAAAAGTGTGCAATAGTGTTTTCCATCATTTTAGGATGCTGGCTGTTCATCATACTGAAATGAGAAAGTTTGTGAGACGGTTGTATTTTGCTAAAAGTCCAGCAATAAAGTTAGATGAATTGAATAGGGCTCTGTTCCGAGGAACGGTATCAGATGTAGAGAAGGTTGTTGATGAAATTCAGTTTTGTTACTTTGGTCCTGAACAAAACAGTGCAGAGAAGGACACAGTAAATGAGGAAGAAGTGGAAGAGAATGTAGAACCTTCTGTAAGTAAGACATTTAATGATCACATAACAAAATTTGCAATAGTCTCTAATGAAAGACCAAATGTTACTTGTATTTGTTGCCGCAGAACTCATTATAGAAAACAAACTAGGAATGTTGATCTCTACAGAAAGAGTGAAAATGAAGATAATTATAAGTGGAAGGATTTTGCCACATATATATTTCTAGAAAATTGTTTTGAATTGGGTGAAGATCAGCGTATTTGTAAATACTGTTACAACAAGTTAGAGGAAAATAGAATGCCGACCAGAGCTGTACATAATAATTTAGAATTGGATGCTATTCCTGCTGAACTTTCTGAATTAAATACATATGAGTCTATACTCATTCAATGTGTTCATCCGTTCCAGACCATAGTACGTATGGAGCCCAAAACTGGTAAATTACCTCCTTCAGATTTACTGAGAGGTTTAAAAGGTAGAGTGGTGTATTTGCCCTTGGATTTGAAAAAAAATATGGAAACTATTGATGCGGATACTTTGGAAACTGAACCATTAATTATTCTGGTTAATGGTGTACCTACAAAGAATAAGAAGATTTGGCAGGAGCTGGTAGATGTGCGGAAAGTACAAAGAGCAAATTTGTATTTGAAAAGGAATAACAAATGGTATGAATCAATTTATATAGAAGAAGAAGAAGAAGAAGAAGATTTACAAGAAGACACAGAAATACCAACTGGACAAATTGAAAAAGTGGACAAGTCAAAGGAAGAAGAAATTTATGAACATTTTAGCATACATCCTCTTCATTCAAAAGAAGTTATGGGAGACAATATTGATCTCTTTCAGATGAAGAAAGCAAAAGGAACTCCCGTGAGTGTATGGGAGGAGAGCTTGGAAGCTCGATGTTTTCCCCAGCTGTTTCCTAAAGGAAAAGGAGGACGATACGATGAACGTCCAGAACAGATTCCAGCTTCAGAGTATCGGACTACAAGACTATATGCTGAAGATCCCAGATTTCGACAAAGTATTCCTTATTTGTTCCATCTTTTATTTGAAAGCGACTTGTCTGCACTGTCTTATGCAGTAAATCACATTTTAAAAAGTGGAGTACATTTACAAAATGTGTCTGCTAAGGATTTTATGGAGAAAGTGCAGCACCGAGATGATCATTTGGAAACACAACTGATCAATCTGATGGCTTGTCAGCGTGGGACAAATGAATATTGGTACCGACGCCATGGTGAACTAAAATGCATGTTACGGAATTTAGGAACACCAACATGGTTCCTTACCCTAAGCTGTGCCGAGTACGCTTGGGATGATTTACTGGATTTTCTACGAGAGGCCAATTCAAACATTAAAAACATCGAATACAAGACAGCAGGAGAACTGTGCTCATTGGATCCGGTTAATGTTTGCAGATATTTCAATCATAGATTTGAGGCTATGATGTCCTTCATCTGCAATAAAAAAAATCCACCCCTTGGAGAAGTAGTGGATTTCTTTTGGAGAAAAGAGTACCAGGCAAGAGGTGCTCCTCATATTCATATGCTGTTGTGGATCAAGGATGCCCCAAAGTTTGGAACAGATGCTGATGAAGCAGTGTTATCTTACATTCAAGAATATGCAACATGTGCTATACCAAAAAGCACAGAAGAGAACAAGTTAAAGGAGCAAGTTTTACGTTTCCAAAGTCATCGGTGTGGAAAATACTGTCGACGGAAATACAAGAGCAAAGAAAAATACTACACTAAATGTCGATTTGGATTTCCTAGACCTGTTCTTTCAAATGGAAGAGTAAACAGTTTTATGTCAGCTGTGAGACATACTATCACAAGAAAATCACCTAAGAATACCTACAACCTTAAAAGAAAAGAAGAATCAAAAAATATAAATGACTACAACCCAGTCATTTTATCCATGTGGAACGCTAACATGGATATACAGTATGTAGCTGACAATTCCATTGCTGTTGCACGATATGTAACGTCTTACATTACGAAATCAGAAAAAATAGAATTGAAGGAAATGTGGGAAGAGATTTCTCACGAGAAGACTGTCAGTAAGAAGCTGTACAGTTTCAGTTTGAAGATGTTATCGCATCGAGAAATTGGATCCTACGAATGTTCAGATAGGTTATCTTCTGCAAGTCTCTACTCGAAGTCAAGAAGAATAATTTGGGCAAGTTTAGGCCTTGCAGCAATGAGAAATCGGGTACTGAAATCTGTAGGAGAAATTGAATATTTGGTCGAGAATGACCCAGAAAGTACAGATATATTGAAAACAAACATGTTGGACACATATTATCCCAAGAGAAGTCAACATCTGGAGAACATGTGTCTCTATGAAGTGCTGCAGAACTACATTTATTCAAGGAAAGCCACAGAAGACATCAATAATGGAAAATATAAAGTCGTTGGTGAAGAAGGATGTTTGGTGAAGCAAACAAAAGGAAGTTTGATAAATCACCGGAAGCTGAGTTGCGACACTACTGACAAGAAAGAATTTTACTACTTGGCTCTTTTACAGTTGTTTAAACCATGGCGTACAGAGGAAGAACTACTGGGAGAATTTCAAAGCTATGAAGATTCATTTAATGCTTGCAAAGACAGCATACAATGCAATACATTCACAACTTATCTGCAAATGTTAAATGAAGAAATTGAACAGGAAACTACAATTGCAGCAGAAATAGCTAGAGACAGTTCTCAGGACAGCCAAAGTTCAGGAACACACAGTCAAGATCCCCTAGGACAACCAATCATTGAAAATGAAGCATCAATAGCCATGAATGAAGTGGAAACGGCTATGAATCAAGCTCAAGAAGAATTTATAGACTTAGAAAATTTGGAAAGACAACTGAATCAAGAGCAGCAACAAATTTATGAAGAGATCAAAAACAAAATTGATCACGGATTTCTACATGTAAAAAAAGAGTGCTCATGCACATCATTTCATCCAATCAGGATGTATGTAAGCGGACAAGCTGGAACTGGAAAAAGTTTCCTAATAAAAGTCATCAGAAGCTACCTACAGCAAAAAACGGATTCTACTTTGTCTTGTGTGGTTACTGCTCCAACTGGGTTAGCAGCATATAACATAAAAGGAATCACCTTACATCGTTTGCTAATGTTACCAGTGGAGCATGAGAACAAAATACAATTCAACAAGCTAACTGGAGAAGCATCCTTGGAAGTTTCAAGAGTATTGAAGAAGATGCAAGTTCTCATTATTGATGAGGTGAGCATGGTATCAAACCTAATGCTTGCCTTTGTGCATTTAAGAATGCAGCAAATTTTGAAGACAGACTATGACATGTTATTTGGTGGAAAACACGTCATAGTTTTTGGAGATCTTTTGCAACTTACTCCAGTTAAAGGACAACCAGTGTTTAATACTGTGACACATGAAGACACGAAGAAGTCATTGGGAAGCATCGGAAATACAAATATTTGGTCCTTCTTTGAGTACAAGGAACTTACTACTAATATGAGGCAAGCAAACGATGAAGAATATGGAAGTATTCTGAAAGATATCAGGATTGGACTACTGACAGAAGTTGGCAAAAAAGCATTACAGAGTCGGCTGCTACATAATTTATTTCCAAAGGAAGAAATAGTTGCAGAGAAGATATACAAGAACATTGCAGAAAACAAAAGTGTCATCTGCTTAATGCCAACTCTACGTGAATGCTCAATATTCAATGAGGAGCTTTTGAAATTGGAAAAGGAAGAGATCAGGAAATTGGAAGCAGTGGACAAAATTGAGGATGGAAGAATTACTGTCACAGTAACAGGCAAACTGAAAAATAAATTGGACTCACTAGAGAAGAACATCTCCAAAACAGCTGGATTAGAAAAAAATCTATATGTTTGCATGAACTGTAGAGTGTTTTTAAGGAGAAATTTGGATGTTGAGAAAGGTTTAGTTAATGGAGCGATGGGAAGAGTTGTGGGTTTTATTAATTACCAGAAAAAAGAAGGAGTTGAATGTTTAAAAATAAAATTTGATCAGATAGATGAAGTTAAAGATATTTGTCGTTGTACAGTTCGTTTTATGCTTGTGAAAGACTTATATGTACGTAGGAAGCAGTTTCCGTTTTCTCTAGCATATGCTGTAACTATTCACAAGTCTCAAGGATTGACTGTAGATTGTGCATTTGTGAACATTGGTTCAACTGTGTTCAAAGAAGGTATGGCATATGTTGCTTTGTCACGAGTCAAAACATTATCAGGTTTATTCATGATAGACTTTGATGAGTCAAAAGTTAGTGCTGATACAAACAGTGTAAAGGAGTATAATAGATTAAGAAGAAGCTATGCTCCTCATTTAGGTCAGTATCCTGTGTTGGAGAAACGTGTAGTTTCTCGTAAAAGAAAAAATGAGAATATCTGTAGTGAAGATGTAGAGAAGAGGAAAAAAAAGAGGAGTGATGTAATTGCAAGCAAAAAGAAAAAGGAAAATGAAGAACAGGTTGTAGGATGTCATTTTGAAAATAGCTCTGGTGTCAACTGCTACGCAAATGTAGTGCTGAATGTTGTATTTTATCTGGAAAGTTTGCAAGAGCAGATAATAGTAAATCAGGGAAAAAGATTCTGTTCAGAGCTGAGTCTCCTTTTTCAAAAGCTGAGTAAAGATAAAACTCAAATAGAAAGTGCTACTGACATTAGAAAACTTTTAGATGTATGTTCAGGACGAACACAGTTTTCTCAAAATGAACAGCAAGATGCACATGAATTTTTGATGTATTTTCTTCAGGTAGTGGAAGAAGAAGGAGTTCCCATTGACATTTTTTTTGGTCTCTCTTATAAATGGGAACATAGTTGTGATAATTGTTATAATATATGTGGCTCTATTGTTGATAATGAAAGGTTTATTTATTTGACATTGCCAGAGAGTAAAACAGTCACTTTTGCAAAATTAGTTAAAGATGCTAATCATAGCATGAAATGTGGTGAGTGTAATTCTGACATGTTTTCAACATTAATTTTAAAGGAATACGGACAGTATGTAATTTTAATGATGCAACGATGTAGAGCTGATGGTTCAAAATTGGATACTTTAATAAAGAAGTTTACAGGACAGCAATTATCAATTTCAGGAAAAACTTTTGTAACTGTTGCAATAATTTTCCATGATGGACCTACTGTTACATCTGGACATTACACAGTTTATCTTAAATGTGAAAAAGGCTGGACACTGTGTAATGATTCCCAATTGATTTTCAAACAACGTTTGCCTTTTGATTTAGCAAATTCCTATCTAATCTTCCTGAAACCTAAATTTTAGAGAGACTTGGCAAGATCTGGACAAAACAATTTTACCATTTTACTGGATTACCATTGCAATTTTGTAAAAAAAAGATTTTTTAAATTATCATTTGGCCTAATGGAAAGATAACCAATTGTAATGTGGACTTTTTAAATTTTTAATGAAACTTTGAAAAACCAATAATTTAGAGATTATCGGTAACTTCTGCACATTTTAAATTTTGGAATGTTATTGGACTGCCATTGGAAATTTTTTCAAAAATGTTTTAAAAAATTACTATTTGGCCATGTGGAAAAGTAACCAATTCTATTGTGGACTTAATAAATGATTTAAAAAAATTTCGTGAACCAAAATGTTACAGAGAATCGGTGAGATCTGGACAAATTAAACTTTAGAATTTTATTGGATTACCGTTGGAAATTTATTCCAAAAAAAAATTTAAAATTACTATTTGGTCTAAAGGAAATGAAATCAGATGTATTTTGGAGTTATTTGAGATATAATATTGTGATTATACTTCTGAAACAAACATATCAGACGGTATTTTAAAGAAATAACTATTGGTATTAGATGATATTTTTTTACAATATTATGCATTTCTATAATGTTAAGTTTAAGTAAAAAAAGAATCAGGGCATTTTTAATACAATCTTTGTGATTGGTATTTTTTTTTGCCCGCTGTAAAATGATGAATGCAATTGCTTTCACAATTTATAGTGAAATGCAATATATTCTGAAAACAGCAAAAATAAGGCAAAAATATTTTTGGGAAAAAAATGTAAATATGTGTACTGTATTATAAAATGTTTTAAAAATATTAATACTTTTTTCTTTTTTTCCAGATAGATATAGAAAATTTTCGAAAACTACAAACATTTTTAAAACTATTTTTTAAAAAAACAAATGAATAAATATTTTTTCAGTGAGTATGGTAAGTCAATAATAATAATTGTAGTCTCTCAAGGACAATGTAATGTGATAAATGATTTTTAGTGTTTTTAAAAAAAAAAAAAAAAAAAGTATGCGCACCGTACGCGTACGGTAAAAAAAAAATAAAAAAAAGTTTTTAAAAACATATGTAAAAAAAAGATGAAAGATAAGGTTGGCTCTTAAAAGAACCGTTGTGTTCATGCAGGGACAGAGGAAAGGAAGCATGGGAAAATTATTCAAAGCGACAAATGTGCTGATCTATTTTGTTGTTCACTAGGGAAACACTGGTCTCCCTATGGCAAATTAGATCTTTACAAAATGTGCAATGAATATCAACCTTCCGAAATCGAGGGTTCATTTCCAGAGGGCCAGCAAAAGGAGATTCTCCCCCCACAGATGAAGGGCTCACCTGACCTGCAGAAGAAGGAGTCAGCCCTGCAGATGATGGTCCAGGCTGAGCTGCTGTGGATGTACTGGCTTGTCTTTCTGAAGAGTTACCTCCAAAAAGATGACCATGTGTCCTTCTGTGTACATCCTGGAGGTGTCTCTTCATGGTGTGATTCCCAAAGGAATACTTCCTGTTAGGATTACCTCTAGAAAGTACACGCTTACACAGCTTACAAGTCACTAAGGGTGCATTCACCTTTTGCTGGCCTTCAGGAAAAGTAAAATAATCCCATACATAAGAGGGCTTTTGTTTCCTCGATCTCTGCCTCAAGACAGTGCTGCTAGTGCTAGCCTCACTCTCAGAAGAGCTCTGCTGTTCTGCCATCGTATCCCAAAGACAAACCAGCTCCTTCTCCCAAGGGATCACAAGCAGAAATGAGGGGAATGGGTGTGGTGTAGGAGAGTTCTAGTACTGAAAGTAGTTTCAACCAATCAAAAGTTGTGTTTCATGATCACATGACCTACCGTACGCTTACGGTACGCTTACGGTGCGCTTACGGCAAAAAGTACGCATGCGCGTAAAAAAGACACGCGCTTGCGCGCATGCGCATAACAGTCACTACCCGACACTTCCGCGTAACGTGCGCGTGTGGCGTAAGCGCGCACGCGTCCCACGCGCAGTACGCGCGGCTACGCAAAGTGCGTAACTATACGCAAGCAGCGTAGATAGATTACGGACGTTGCGTAAACCGTACGCTTACCGTGAGCTTACGGTACGCGTACTAAAAAAATATTTTTTTTTAAAAAAAAGTACTGCAAATAAATTTTACATGTTTATTTTAAAAAATATATTTAAAAAAACATATTAAAGAATTTTAAAAATTTAATCATAGTCTTTATAAAAGGTAAGATAATTAAATTAAAAATATGTTAGAAAAAATAGAAGAAAAAAAAAAAATTAGCATTTAAAAAACCTTGCAAATTCACTGAAAAAACCATGGGTTTCACACACGTTATAGTTAGGAATTAGCATTTAAAAAACCTTAGAAATTCAGTGAAAAAACCATAGGTTTCACACATGTTATAGTTAGCTGGACATTTTACTCGTAAAAAACCAATGAAATTGCCCCGTTATAGTTAGTTCAGCTAACTATAACTCGCGCGCCCGCAATGCACTGCTGATGACGTCACATATTACATCACTCATGACATGGTCAGTGACATCACTCATGACATCACTGATGACATCTCAAATGACATCACTGATGACATCACTGATGACATCATCCTTGTGATAGAGTGGCAGACCTCCTCTCACCCTAATATAACCTTTGACACACACATTCAAAAATAGAGACTAAAATTTTCAAAAACAATGGACATACCAATAACAGTTACAACAACCTCTTCAGTAATTCTAAGATCCACATACACATCCACTCATTCACCAACAGTCCAATACAGTCACTCATACATGTACTCACTCATCATATGTACTCATACACCTATACATCCTGTTACACAATGCCACTCATCCATAGAGTTACTCACACACATAGTCACTCGTGCTAATAAAGAATCAAACATACATTTACTTGCATATACAGTTATACACACACCACCATACTTACTTCTACGGAAACTTACACATACTTAGTCTTTTAAACAATCACTTATAGAAACACATACTTATTCATACAGGAACTCTTCCAATCTCTCACCCTTGCATATACTCACATATATACACCAATAGTCACATATACTAGTTTTAAACATATGTAGTTACTCATAAAGACACTATTGAGACAGTCATTCACTCACTAACACACCCATACACACACTCATCCACCCATGCAGTCCTGCACACATGGTCTGTTCAACACATACAAACAGTGAGTCACTCATTCATGCACCTATGCACTACGTAATACCCCCCACCGAACCATGCAGACACTCAGACTGATACTCAAAAAACCAACTAATAACCTATATAGACACCCATGTAGCTACTCACCAACCCATGCAGCCACTTATACACAAAGTGAGAGACTGATACAGATATATACATATTTAAACATTACTCACTAAAACATGTATTCACTATGATACACTTAATCAGTCAGTTAAACAATCAATTTTTCAAAAACAAATCATCCATTTAGACACTTATATACCCATTTATTCTTCCATCGACCTTGAGATATACATATATAAAACATATTTAATTTTCAGAAAAACCCACATTCACTGGATGATGTCATTAGTGAGGTCATCAGTGATGTCATTTGAGATGTCATCAGTGATGTCATGAGTGATGTCACTGACCATGTCATGAGTGATGTAATATGTGACGTCATCAGCAGTGCATTGCGGGCGCGCGAGTTATAGTTAGCTGAACTAACTATAACGGGGCAATTTCATTGGTTTTTTACGAGTAAAATGTCCAGCTAACTATAACATGTGTGAAACCTATGGTTTTTTCACTGAATTTCTAAGGTTTTTTAAATGCTAATTCCTAACTATAATGTGTGTGAAACCTATGGTTTTTTCACTGAATTTCTAAGGTTTTTTAAATGCTAATTCCTAACTATAACGTGTGTGAAACCCATGGTTTTTTCAGTGAATATATATATATATATATATTTATATATATATATATATATATATATATATATATATAACCTACTGGCGGTCGCCAGTAGGTAGTTATAGTTAGGACCCTGTTTCCATAGGAAAACCGCAACATTCTATTTGGAATAACTTTGGCGCCGGTCGACGAAGCCTCGCGAAAGTTTCAAAATAGGTGGGGCGCTACGCTACGCTCCTACCCTGACAGTCTCGGGGGGATTCGTCAAGCGGGCGCTGAGAAAAAAGGGGGTCCCAAAACGCGTTTTTCCCATGCATTTTTCCATAGGACCTTTAGACACAGCTACAGCCCGAACGGCTGAACAGAGTTACTTGAAATTTGGCAGAGAGGTAGTCCTCAGGTCAAGGAAGTGCCTTTTGTAGGTCTGGTGTAAATCTGTTCAGTAGTTCCTGAGAAAATAGCAATTAAATCAATATATATATCTGTGGCAGCTTACGGTGCGCTTACGGTGCGCTTACGGTAAGCTTACCGTACGCGTACGGTGCCGTGCGCGAGCGCGAATCTGAGTGGCTGTTAGATCTTAGTAAACATTCGAATCGGTCGAAACCAGGAAGCGTCGGCCGCCATTTTCTCTCTCGCACTCCGAGGGGGGTTGAAAAACAAAGGCCAAAAAAATGTAAAGGGGCTGTTTAGACAGCTCCTAAGCACATAGCCATGATGACGGAGTCCCCAAAGATCCCCCAAGGCCAAAAAGGCAATTTTAATTTTTTCGAAAATTTCGCCGATTACGCTTACCGTACGCGTACGGTAAAAATAAAAAAATAAAAATAATTATCCACACTCTCCCCACCCCGTGTGCAATTGTTGCCCGAAGGGCACCATTTGTGCATGGCATATAAGTAACCTCACAAATTCAAGATTACCTTTCACAACGAAGCGCATAATATGTCCTCCATGTGCGCACGGTGCGCGAAGCGCATCGTGCGTACATGGCCCATCGAGCGTAACGGAACTAACTGCGTAAAGTGGGCGCGCGGTGCGCGAAGCGCACCGTGCGCGCACGGAACGAACTGCGTTAAGTGGGCGCGCACGCCACGAATGGCGTAATGTAACTTAGCATTTAAAAAACCGTACAAATTCACTGAAAAAAACATAGGTTTCACACACGTTATAGTTAGGAATTAGCATTTAAAAAACCTTGCAAATTGAGTGAAAAAACCATAGGTTTCACACATGTTATAGTTAGCTGGACATTTTACTGATAAAAAACCATTGAAATTCCCCCGTTATAGTTAGTGCAGGCAACTATAACTCACGCGACCGCAATCCTCTGCTGATGACATATGTGTCTTTATGAAAAAAAAATATTTGTAATATATGTATAGCTAAAATTTAATGGAAGAAGACATGGGCAAATAAGTGTCTAAATACAGTATTAGCATCAGCAGAGGATTGCGGTCGCGTGAGTTATAGTTGCCTGCACTAACTATAACGGGGGAATTTCAATGGTTTTTTATCAGTAAAATGTCCAGCTAACTATAACATGTGTGAAACCTATGGTTTTTTCAATCAATTTGCAAGGTTTTTTAAATGCTAATTCCTAACTATAACGTGTGTGAAACCTATGGTTTTTTCAGTGAATATATATATATATTATCTACTGGCGGTCGCCAGTAGATAGTTATAGTTAGGATCGTGTTTCCATAGGAAATCCGCAACATTCTATTTGGAACAACTTTGGCGCCGATTGACGAACCATCGCGAAATTTTCAAAATAGGTGGGGCGCTCAGCTCCGCTCCTTCCCTGAAAGTCTCGGGGGGATTCGTCAAGCGGGGGCTGAGAAAAAAGGGGGGTCCCAAAACACGTTTTCCCCATGCATTTTTCCATAGGACCTTTAGTCCAAGCTACAGCCCGAACGGCTGAACAGAATTACTTGAAATTTGGCAGAGAGGTAGTCCTCAGGTCAGGGATGTGCCTTTTGCAGGTCTGGTGTAAATCTGTTCAGTATTTCCTGAGAAAATAGCATTTAAAAGCATATATATATCTATAAGCGCGCTGCCGTGCGCGTACCGTAAAACTTACTGTACGCGCACGCTGCCGTGCGCGAGCGCGATTCTGATTGGTTGTTAGATCTTAGTAAACATTCGAATCGGTCGAAACCAGGAAGTGTCGGCCGCCATTTTGTCTCTCGCAGTCTGAGGGGGTGAAAAACAAAGGTGGAGAACGTGAAAAGGGGGCAGGGTGGACAGTTCCTGACCCCCTAGCCTTAGTCTGCTGATGACGTCAGATATTACATCACTGATGACATATGTGTCTTTCTGAAAAAAAAATATTTGTAATATATGTATAGCTAAAAATTAATGGAAGAAGACATGGGTAAATAAGTGTCTAAATACAGTGATGTAATATCTGACGTCATCAGCAGAGGATTGCGGTCGCGTGAGTTATAGTTGCCTGCACTAACTATAACGGGGGAATTTCAATGGTTTTTCACGAGTGAAATGTCCAGCGAACCCTCCCGACCACGAGCTCCATTCTAATTGGCTGCCAACACTCCAAACCAGGAAGTGTTGGCAGCCATCTTGTGACTCAGTAGGCCTGCTGACTAGGCCTGCTCAGGGGGTGTCACAAGGATCCCCAGGGCCCTAAAATAAAAAAGTTTAAAAAAAGAAATCAACCGAATTCGCACTGGGGTCGCGAATCCGGACGAGAAAATAGAAAACAAATGAAGCGCGGACTGCCGCGCTTCATTGTATTTAAGCCCCCGGGAGGGCCAGGTCCCGGGGGCACTGAAAAAATGCATGGGGGGCCCTCAGTATGACCCAGATCGTAATGGCATTATGTGCTTGAGGCCAGACTCACTGGCCACCTTGAGAAATATAGTTCATTTATTTTTAATCACAATAAAAGCAGGAAGTCTAAAAAATGACTTTTCCTTCCTCGATAGAGTCCACGCGGCTTAGGTCTGGAGGAGCAGGGAGAGGGGACAGAAAACATAAACATGCAGCAGGTGCGGCATGTGAGCCTGGCCATGGCCACAATATGCGGCGCTCATGTCCCCGAAATCTACAATCCAATCAGTATGTGCCCTCTACCCTACAGTAAGCGCCAGCTTGAGGGAAAAAATTATTTTAAGGATGATCGTAGATTTATTTTTTTAATTCAAAAATATCTTTGGAATACAAGTTATTGAACCCCAATAAGCACAGTTCAGGCATATGAATATTACAAAAACTCTCTGAACAGGTGTCGAGAACTCCCGAAATCCTTCACCTCCACTGCATTTAAAGCGCTAGACTGTTCACGTGTGGTGTGACATGATCGTGCACACGTCACCCATAATCTGCCCACATTTCATTCGAACTCAAGCATGTACAGAGTAAATACGTGTGCACACATTCATGGTCTTCGAGAGCGCAGTGTCAGCGTCGTTGTGAATAACCTTGCACTAGTTTTCCACTTCTCCAGCCTCGTTTTGTTCGTGAATGCACCCGCTGCCGGCTCATCTGCGACCTCTCTGAGCCTGGGCTCAGGAGAACATTTTATGTTCCAGTGTTTGTGAGCAGCGCGCATAGTACAGTACAGCATCACAATGCTGTTTCCTTTGTGTTTACACTGAAAGCAAGTGCCACATTTGTTTGTGAGTGTAAGATAACACGTGCTGCAGCTGGAGCCGAACACGTCGTTATTTGACTTGCACTTCGGTTTATACCGAATTTATCTTAAGTAGCACACCGTAAACTCTACAGTACACATTTTATCCACCGCACCCGCGGATATGAGGTCTACACAGCATGTTACGTATGTGGATAAAATCCATATCGTAGAGATGGTCAACAGCAGCACCTGGTATTGCGAGCATCATTAATCTGTGCGGGTTATAAAAAAGCGTGAGAGAGAGACGTGTGTTCTTCTACGTCAGCAGAGTCTGAGGACTGAAGCCACGATTCTGTGAATCGTCAGTACGCAGCTCCGACTCTTATCGCCCATCAGCAGATGGGCACCAGTGCTGGCAGTGCCAGCCTGGCACAGCCGGACTAGTCTCCCGCTCGCATACTCTGCTCACCTGGAAACCTGACGCGGGCTTGGTGGGCTCCTGGGCGCGTGAAAGTCTCTTGCTAATTATCGTTTGGGGGAGGGGCTGCGGTGCTCCGCCCATCTTAGCTCCTTGACAGGGTGCTTTTCTACGTGCTGTGTGTATCTTAATATGAACCCTAAACCCAGGGCTTTAAGTGGGCCGGGCCTCACCGGGTCTGAGCACCAGCAGTTTTTTAGGTCTTGCCTGACCCAGCGCAATGCGCTGGCCTGGTGAGACTTATTGAGAGGGCTCCAAAATGTGCTACCAGGCCAGCCTAGAGCTACAAAGCATGTGTGCGGGCGCACGCCGCGCTTGACCGCAATTACTGTCACTTTCACGGCCGCACGGCCACTTTGCTGTTTGATCGCGATCACGATCACTTTCGCGGCCGCTTGGCATAGCCAATAGGTCTCGCTTTTGGGACCTTTTAAGTATTTAGTTATGCAACTGTTGCATGGCTAAACACTTATAAGGTCCCAAAGGCGAGACCTATTGGCTATGCCAATGCTTGTTTAAGGGGGCCTCGAAACGGGTCTCTATCGGGTTCTGTTTCGTGCACTGGCACAGACGGTCCCTTTTTTTTCGGACTGCAGTGACAGCAGTCTGCTGTCACTGCAGTCCAGAAAAAAGTGCCAGGGCACAAAACAGAGCATGATACAGACCTGTTTCGAGACAGCAGGCACATCGATGTACCCTGCTCACACTACTCACAAATGGAGAAGTTATGGCATGACATCATGCCAGGTGAGCATTGTAAGGGGAAGGGAAATCCTTTAAAGAGACATTTTCTCTCTGGATTTCCCTTCTCTTTTTGAAACTAAGGAGCAGCAACATTGTCGTGGTGTCACCAGGGCTTTAAGTGTAAGCTTTTTCAATATTCTATAAAAGCCATAGTTGCTGCTTATTTAGCTTATGCAACTAACAACCATTGACAAAGCCAATAGTCCTGACTTGTAGGTATGATGTTACTTGTTGTATCATATCTGGATGCAATGAAAGAAACAGCAAAAAACAAGTCGGGCGGCACACTATGCTAATCACAGATTTTCAAAGTACTGTTTTTAAGCCATGCCCTTAATTACTTTGGCCATACCCCCTCGAGAGACCCCCCCCAGTTTTTTCATCCCACTTAAAGCCCTGCCTAAACCCTACCTGCCCCCTCTGATCCCCGCAATGACCAGGTGGTGCCCCCATTGATACTCTCTGGAGCTCAACGGGTTGCACGATAAGGATGCGCTCATGACTGTGCCAAAATGCCCCATATGTTCTTTAGTGCAGAACATTGAGGATTTTTGTCACTACGCAGTTTCTGTTTGAGTGCTGCTGTTTGTGTGTGTGTGTGTTTGCGGAAGGGCAATATGAATTTATCGAGCACTGTAATATGTGCAGCGCTTGAAATGTAAAAATATAAGTGCAGGTAATCTCTGTAATAGAGTACCTGCTTGTTCTGAGAAGTGCAGGTACTCTCCCTCTCAAAATAAAAAAGTGCCGGTACTCAGTACCGGCCCATTTAAAGCACTGAATATGTGGGTATTAATTGAAATAAACAAAGTTTTCTGGAATGGCCCTTCCAAAAATGTCCTTAAATGACCGATATTTACTCTGAGCCTATAGGACCCTTTACCAACACTGAGGAAATGTGAGGCGTCCGTAGTGACTGTCGGTTTCACAGCGGGGGGCAGCAGGGGACGTGTAGATACCTTGACCCAGTCCTGAGGCGGAAGCCGGGGCTGGAGGTACTCAGTTGTTTTTAAAAAAACTGTACATTCCACTGCACTCTGTCTCTTGTGTGGTGTCACTATTTACTTGTCTTTTAAAACGAAGCACAACTCAGCGCTCGCTCTCACCTTAGCGCTCAGCTGATTTCAAAGGCTGTTCCCGCCTTCTCAGTTCCTTGCCTGCAGCCGCCATCACCAGCGGCGTGCGCGCTGACTCCGCCCCCTTGGAGGCCACGCCCCCTTTCTCTCCCTACAAATGTGCATGCATAGGACGCGCAGCGGACGAGCGCAGTGGGAGCGCCGTTTGCGCACCGAAGCCGCGCCTAAGGCAAGCCCGTCTGCGCCCGTCCGCGCCAAGACCGCGCATGGCGCAGGAACCCCTGCCCAAACACCTCCTAGTATCAGGTATGCACCCAACGACCTTCTCCGACTCCGAGACAGCTCCGGCTGCTCATGCAAGTTTGACATATCAAAAGTAGTCGGCCCTACCAGCTGCATCAAATGCCGCTGGTCACTCACTCTCGACCACGACCAGCCAACCCCCCCCAATCACCAACGCCCCTTCTTCACAGGTGGCCTGATAAATGCCCGGTCGATGTGTAAACATAGTCAAGACATTCACGATCTCATCATTGACTATGACCTCGACTGCCTCATGATCACTGAAACCTAGCTCACTGAAGACAGCAACCCCGACATAGCCGTAGCCCTCCCACAGGGTTACTCCTTCCACAGACAGGACAGACAGAAAGGTAGAGGAGGAGGTGTTGCAATTATACTGAAGAACACCTTTAACTGTCACACCTTCTGCCTCGACCCTCTCATTGACGCAGAGGGATTAGGCTTTTCCATCAAACTCAGCCAATCCCTTTCCCTCTCCGGTGGCCTGATCTACCGCCCACCCGGCAACGCTGCTAAATTTCTCGACTCCCTGAATGACGCTCTAGGACACTTCTTAATCCGTTACCCACACTTTACCCTGCTAGGAGACTTTAATCTACACCTTGAGACCTTCGCCGACTCTCAAACCAGCAACTTTTTTCAGACACTTGAAATCTTTAACCTACAACAAAGTGTCACGTTGCCTACTCACTCTCTTGGCCACACCTTGGACGGTGTTTGCTCCAATTTCCCTTCCATCACTACCCTGCCCCCCCTACCCCAGATATGGACGGATCATTACCTGATCCCCTTCCACATCCCTAGCTGCCACCCTTCTACTAGCAATAAACGCATTCCTCACCTTGCTCACTCTACAAACTGGAAAACTGTCCAGAAAAATCTCACTCTCAATCCCTTTTCCCTAACCAACGCCCCCTCCCTATCCGGTAACATCAACAGAGATGCAGACCGCCTTCACAATTGGCTCTCACAAGAAATCGCTAAACGATGCCCATCCAATCATCAGGATAGAATTTTGAAGAAAACCAAAATCAAAGCTCCCTGGTACACTCCTGAATTAGCCTCCGCTCATCTACTCTGCAGGAAAGCGGAACGTAAATGGCGTAGATCCTACGATAATGATGACCGAAACACCTATATTCTCCAGAGGAAAAGCTATCTCTCTACCATCAAATCGGCCAAGAGAACATACTACGTAAATGCCATTAAAGAAGCCAGCCAAAAGCAAAAAACCTTATTTTCAATTGTGAAGACTTTCACCCACCCCAAAGCTCTCCAACCCGAAATCCCCCCATCCCAAGAGCTATGTGACAAAATTTCTGATTACTTTGACGATAAAATCACCTCCATTCAAAAAAACTTCCCCCCTCCCCCTTCAACTCACAAATCCCTCGACCCCGACCAACCTTGCCTGACTGTTAACAGTCTCAAAAACTTCACTCCGGTGACTCTGGCCCAGACCAGAGAAGCGATCCTCTCCTGCAAATCTGGATCCCCCTCTGACCCCTGCCCCCCTAAGATTCTTCATCTCATCATTGATGAGATCAACCCTATCGTCAATGACATCATCAACCTGTCCCTCAGTTCTGGTTCTGTTCCCCTCTCATGGAAAAAAGGCGTGGTCAAGCCCTTGATGAAAAAAGCCAACAAATCCTCAACGGACTTGACCAACCTCCGCCCTATCACCCTCCTCCCCGCCCTGGGCAAAATAACTGAACAGCTAGTCCATAAAGAACTTAAAACCTTTCTGGAATCCCACAACATACTCCATTCCCAGCAATCCGGGTTCCGGTCTAAACATTCTACCGAAACTGCCCTAATCGAACTGACCGACACCATTAAAACATTGCAAGACCAAAGGAAGAAGGCCATTCTGATCCTTCTTGACCTTACGGCAGCTTTCGATACCATATCCCACTCCATCTTGATCAATAGACTTAAGGACATCGGCATCACCAACTCAGCCCTATCATGGATTAGATCTTTTCTCAGCGATAGGTCCCAAACTGTCACCTTGGGTTCCTTTCAATCCAATGAGAAAAAGGTGTCCTCCGGAGTCCCCCAAGGGTCCATCTTAAGCCCCCTCCTCTTTAACATCTATCTTATCCCTCTGCTCACCCTGATTGAATCATTCGGCATAACTGTCACTTCATATGCCGATGATACTCAGTTGATCATCCCCCTTGACGACAATTCCAACAAGGCAGAGCTTAATCTGAAACACTGCCTAACCGCAGTATTCCAATGGATGGACACTAACCACCTTCGGTGCAACTCAAACAAAACTGAGATCCTCCCCATTGGAAAGAATGCCTCTTTCTGTCCTGCCCTGTGGTGGCCTGATAACTCTGTTGCTCCCCCCCAGACCGTCACCTCTGCCCGGAATCTCGGAGTCCTTTTTGACTCTGACCTTTCTTTCGATCACCATGTCACGTCCGTAGCAGGAAAATGCTTCGGCATAATCAAATCCCTGAGAAAAATCTTTGATTTTCTCCCCCTCGATTCTAGAAAGACAGTAACTGTAGCCCTCATACTCTCACGTGTAGACTACTGCAACAGCCTTCTGGCAGGGACCAAGAAGTCTACTCTCTCTAAACTTCAAAGCGTTCTACACACTGCTGCCCGCCTCGTCCTAAAACTTCCACGCAAATCCTCAATCTCCTCAGCCCTGAAGACCTTACATTGGCTCCCTTTGCACAAGAGAATACTCTTTAAGATTCTCATTGTTGCCTTCCGAGCCTTTAACAAAACAGGTCCCTCTTATCTTACCAAGCGTTTTCCACATTACAATCCGAGCCGTTCCCTTCGATCTTCTCATGAAAACTTCATGATCTCCACCAAGTTCAACCTGAAATCCAAAGGCGGAAAAACCCTTAGCACCCTGGCTATTAGAGCCTGGAACAGCATGCCGAGACACCTCAGACTTCAGACACTTGAGAAACCCTTTAGGAAATTTCTCAAAACTTGGATTTTTAATCTCTCCGACGACTGGACCAAAGCATCCATCTAGTCTTCCCCCTTTCTCTCTGTGACCTGTTTTCAAGGATTTTCAGCGCCATGATGCTCCTTCCGGAGCGAACGCCGCGCTCTATAAATACTCCTCCAAATACTCCTCCAAATAGATACAACTACCAGTAGCATCTTTGAGACAGGCACTGCTGCCGCTGAGAGGGACGGCCTGAAGCGAGGCTGGCATGCACCCTACACTGCTTCTGGAACTACATTCACTCTCACCCCACGTGCTGGTTGGGCCAGGACATGGCCATGGCCGGCACCCCACTGAGCCCTGTCCCTGGACAAGGCCACAATCAAGAGAACAGTTATTGTGAAGTGAGTTCGCAAAACTCACGTGACCTTACAGAACATTGCAGACGTACACAAGGCCTGCTTACGTCCAAATGTATCCACAAGGCCTGCTTATGTCCAAGTGTGCCCACAAGGCCTGCTTTTTTTCAAACAAATCGAGAAGACCTTATTATATATAACTGCACCGACGAGACCTGGTTAAATTCTCTAATGGGACCCTCAGTAGTCTGCGTGGGCCCCAGCAGCAATCAGTGCGTGGGGGATTGATGGACCCTTAGAGAGGACTGACTTTCTTCCTTCTCTTCTGCAAGGGGGATCCTTAGAGCCTGAGACTGCAGGACGACAAACCTTGCAAAGAATGCACCATCCCCGCCTGACTCTTCAGGGGCCCTCGGTACTCTACTCCGGGACAGGATGACTCAGCCTTCTGCTCTCTAGCCCTAGGAACACTGAGTACCTGAGGGACTGGCACCTGAGATGGGCGAATTAGGTGGCGAGTGTGCGCTATAATCAATCAATCATAGCATTTGTAAAGCGCACTACTTACCCGTGAGGGTCTCAAGGCGCTGGGGGGGGAATGCTGCTACTGCTCAAAAAACCAGGTCTTGAGAAGTCTTCTGAAGGTCAGCAGGTCTTGGGTCTGCCGTAGGTGGATGGGGAGGGTGTTCCAGGTCTTGGCGGCGAGGTGGGAGAACGATCTGCTGCCGGAGGTCGCTCTTCGGATGCGGAGGACTGTGGTGAGGGCGAGGTCGGCAGAGCGAAGCTGGAGGGTGAGGGTGTGGAAGCTGAGTCATCTATTGAGGTACGCTGGTCCGGTGTTGTGGAGTGCCTTGTGTGTGTGGGTGAGGAGCTTGAAGGTTATCCTCTTGTTGACGGGGAGCCAGTGCAGGTCTCTCAGGTGGGGTGTAATGTGGCTGCGGCGAGGGAGGTCGAGGATCAGGCGTGCAGGGGCGTTCTAAATGCGTTGAAGACTTTTCAGGAGTTTGGCCGAGGCTCCTACGTAGAGGGCGTTTCCATAGTCCAACCTGCTGCTGACGAGGGCCTGGGTGACCGTTCTTCTCATTTCGGTGGGGATCCACTTGTAGATCTTGCAGAGCATGAAGAGGATGTTGAAGCAGGAGGAGGAGATGGCATTGACCTACTTTGTCATGGAGAGGGTGGAGTTGAGGATGACCACTAGGTTGTGTGTGTGGTCGGTGGGTATTGGAGCTGTTCCCAGTGCGGTCGGCCACCAGGAGTTGTCCCAGGCCGAGGGGGTGGAACCGAGGATGAGGACTTCCGTATTGTCCGAGTTCAGCTTCAGTCGGCTGTTCTTCATCCACTCGGCGATGGCTTTCATTCCTTCGTGGAGGTTGGTTTTGGCGATGTGGGGGTCCTTGGTGAGGGAGAGGATCAGCTGGGTGACATCGGCGTAAGAGATGACTTTGAGGTCATGCAGTGGGGTGACGTGGGCGAGCGTTGCCATGTAGATGTTAAACAGCGTTGGGCTGAGGGATGAGCCCTGGGGTACGCCGCAAATTATCTCGGTGGCTTCGGAGCGGAAGGGGGGGGAGGCGGACGCTCTGTGTTCTGCCGGAGAGGAAGGAGGTGGTCCAGTCCAGGACCTTCTCTTGGATCCCGGCGACGTGGAGGCGTGTGCGTAGTGTGAGGTGGCAGACCATGTCGAAGGCAGCTGACAGGTCCAGGAGGATGAGGGCCGCGATTTCTCAGTTATCTAGCAGGGCCCTGATGTCATCGGTGGCGGTGATGAGGGCAGTTTCGGTGCTGTGGTTGCTGCGGAACCCGGACTGGGACGGGTCCAGAATGCTGTTCTCCTCGAGGTAGCAGGTCAGTTGTTTGTTGACGGTCTTCTCGATGACCTTCGCCGGGAACGGGAGCAGGCAGATGGGCGGAAAGTTCTTGAGGTCCTTGGGCTCCGCCTTGGGTTTCTTGAGTAAGGCGTTGATCTCGGCATGCTTCCAGCTGTCCGGGAAGGTTGCTGTCTTGAAGGAAATGTTGATGGCTTTCCGGAGATGAGGTGCGATGGTGGTGCTGGCTTTGTTGAAGATGTGGTGTGGGCATGGGTCTGACGGGGATCCGGAGTGGAATGTGTTCATGATTTTGATGGTGTCGTCGTCGTTTATGTTGGTTCAAGAGAGCAGGCGGTCGGTGCGGTTGGTGGTCGTGGGGACGGAGGTCTCAGTGGTTGTCGGGGCGGTCGTGGCGTTGAAGCTGTCATGGGTGTCAGCGATCTTGCAATGGAAGAAGGTGGCAAGCGAGTCGCACAGGTCTTGCAAAGGTGGGATGTCGTTGGTGTTGGAGCTGGGGTTGGAGAGTTCCTTCACGATGTTGAAGAGCTCTTTGCTGTTGTGTGCGTTGTTGTCTAGCCGATCTTTGAAGGAGGCCCTTTTGGCAGATCTGATGAGGTGATGGTGTCTGCGGGTGGCGTTCTTGTGGGCTGCGTAGCTGTCCGGTGTTCGTTCATGGTGCCAGTTCTTCTCTAGCTTTCTGCAGGTTTGCTTGGAGGCCTGAAGGTCTTCAGTGAACCAGCTAGCTTTCTTGCTGGTGTGGCTGTTGGAGGGTTTCTTGAACGGGGCGAGGATGTTGGCGCAGTCGTCGATCCACTGTCTGAGGTTGCGGGCGGCGGTGTCGGGGTCGGTGGGGTCGGCAGGTGGGCTCCGGGTGAGGGTGGTGGTTAGCTGGTCTTCAGTGACTTTGCTCCAGCAGCAGTGAGGGATCTGTTGGGTCCGGTGGTGTGTGGTGGGTTTCCGTTAGGTGAAGTGGATGCAGCGATGGTCGTTCCAGTGGAGTTCGGTGGTGTGGGTTAAGGAGACGTGGGGGATTGCGGCAAAGATGGGGTCAAGCGTGTGGCCGGCAGAGTGGGTGGGTGTTGTGACGAGTTGTCCGAGTCCGAGGTTGGTGAAGTTGTCGATCAGGGTGGTGGAGTTGGTGTCATAGTTGTTCTCGAGGTGGAAGTTCAGGTCCCCGAGGAGGATGTAGTTCGTGGAGGCGAGGGTGTGTGTGCTGACGAAGTCGGCGATGGAGTCGCCGATCTGTGGTCGGGGTCTGGAGGGTCTGTAGGCTAGGGTTCCTCTGAGGGTGGTGTTGGGGTCGGTGCAGATCTGGAAGTGCAGGTGTTCAGAAGTGCTGAGGGTGTCATCGGTGTTGGTCGAGACTCTGAAAAATCTGTTACATAAAACAAAAAATGTGACATATTTCTGAAACGGGTGTCATGTGTGCCACGTACCAGTTAACTCAAAATATGCAACAGACTATGGTCTTCATTTAAAAAAAAAAAATGCAGCTTTTAGAAATGTATTAAGGGTTGCGAGATGCCTACACTATTTTTAACTTCCAACCGCTCTTTGTTTCAGATCATAACATTCTCCCTGGTTTGACTAGAGCACTTTCCCACATTTTCAGTAGCACTTTTACTTGAATATTCAAGCATTACCCAGCTGCGCTGAAAAGTGTAGGAGTTGCATTTGCACTTATTCGTGAATATAATACACCTTACACTTTTCTGGTGTTACACGGAGTGCTGTTTACACTGTGGGTGTATAGGATAAAAATAGCTATACCATCAGGAATGTCCTGTGTGAAGAAAGCTCAAAAATACGCGTGTGTTCTATACATACGACGTCACACGCACGTTTCTAACCCACTCTCTTGTTGATACACGTTTCCCCATGCATATATCCCATCTTTTTCCACATGTAAATCTGAGTTAGACAGGGAGAAATCCTTTACACATTAGGACCACTGTGCATACATTTGACTCTGCCCGGGTCCATACTTTGTCCTTGAGTTCTGAATCCATGTCTGACAAAGAAGAATCAACAAAACATTATTATCAATAAACAACAGTGACACACAAATAACAGATGTACAGTTATGATTATTATTTTTTTATTATACAGCACATGTTGAGAATTATCTCACTTCTAGGCGCTGATGGTAGTCACACACGTACATTCACAGGGCAGGATAACCCATTAACCATTTTAGGCGTATTGGACTCAAAACTAAATGAAACAGGCGCACATTATCAGTTCCCACAACACTGCAGTGAGAATTATTATGTTCACTTGTAATACTGCTTCATATAAATGAGAATGATATTTTTTTTCAATATTTTCAAATATATGTTTTAGTTATTAACCCAAGCATACACACCTACTAATTAAAACACGTGTATTGAATGTGAATTTAAATATAAAAATGTATCAACAATGTGACAAAGGTAATAAGCGAAACTACAAAGAAAGCATTTGACAAGTGTGTATTACTTCCAGGCCTCGGAATCTCGCAGCCCTGGAGGGCAACGCACTCAATAAAATGCAAATGGCGCCGGACAATGGATAGGTCTCCCAGCCTTTGTGTGGGAATCCTCTGAGGGATAAAAAAGTAGATTTCCCGTATATAAGGGGTATCGGACCTATATTATGTTAGCATGATGCATCTATACGTATACTCCCTGTTTGATATGTTTGCTCTTGTATGGAGGAAATTCGTTTATTTCCTCCCCGTATATCTATTGCTAAAAGAGTAGGCCGAGAACCATACAGACGCCATCTTCTGATCATATGCTCGAGCACGGGTCGTGATCACGTGTTGATCACGTGCAGTTGTCAGGCCCCAGTTCATTTGAGTTACTGGTAGCAGCTGAAGGTAGGCTGTTTTTACTTGACTGTTCTAAGACTCAAGGTCGCATCTGGCTTTGGGGGCGATAAGAGCATTCCTAGAGGTGCCGTGCCTGCACTCCCAGGCACCAAGACGAAAGGGAGTCACCCCTCCTGACCTCCTCAGCAATAGATAGTCAAGCCTTTGTACTGATCTGATGTGTGCCATATATGGTCCTTCCCTGGAGCTCGAGGGCCAACTGGTATTTTTCCTTTAACAGTGATTGTATGTGTTGAACCGAGAAGTATATAACCTCTTGTTTGAATACCAGCCAACAGTCTTCTTGGCGCACCTGATGGGTGAGGTTCGGAGAGGCTCCTCTATAGAGTATTTTGTCTAATAAACAATTGAACCTTCTTCACTGCTAACTGACTGATTATTTGGTAATGGTATTGGGACTATTGGTAGGTATAGTCCTTTAGTTTATTTTATTGGTACATCAGTTTGGCGTCTCCGCAGGACTCCGTGACTGGGTCGCCCTCCCCGTAAACGGGTGGTAAGGACAAGGGGTAATTCTGGTCGAGTGGGTGGACGGAAAAAGGATCCTTTGAAATTTAGCCATCTTTGGTATGAACTTACTCCGCTCTCACAATCAGAGTATCCCCAGCTGCTAGTGACCCTTCACCGGAGTCCTAAGGGCTTAACCCAGGAGCTGACCATGTTGGTCTTCAGGAGTTGGCAGTGGAGAACACGTGATTGTACCTGTGTGCACCAGGTGAGTGCAATTGTTTTGATAATTTTGGCATGCACTGTTGAGCAGTGCTTTTGAAGCAGTTAACTGTGTAAGTATTTGGTGGTCAGTGTACCACGGAGAATCTTGGGGGTCTGACGGGGTAGCATTGTGGTGGCTGCACGTGTAGATGCTCCACAGACCTTTTGTGAATAATAGAGATGCCGATCGGACGTCCGGTGTGGCACGCGTGGTGCGCACCCGGCCAGACTGCCCTCGGAAAAGCCTGTGGCTGTACCAAGGTAGCCTTGGGAACACATCTGAAGCGGCGCTAATGAAGCGGGCTTAGTCAGAATAGTCCCAGGAGTGAACCAGGAAGGCTGCAGGATGGTCTGTAGGTCGGTCTGTGGTTATACCTGTCTGACGGTCTCTTGGTAGTCTTTGGACTGCTTGATTTTGGTATCTGTCGGTCTTGGAATTTGAATTTGATTGATTCTCCACGAACAGGAGTCGACCGGCTCTGTTCTTTGTTTGAAAGGACGTCACTTTGAATATCTTTGTATGTATATATATATTATTGTCTTGTGTATGTTTGAATGAGCGTAAGGTTGTATGTTATGTGAATGTTTGAACATGGCCATGTTTGGAAGTTTATTTTTATGATCAAATGAGGAGCGCGTGACGACAATAACCATGTCGTGTTTTAGTAGATTGAGTTGTTTTGGATGTTGTTGTCACCCTAATGATACGCGTTTGGCTGAAAGTCAACCTGTACCGCCTGAGGGCAGCCCATGTTATGATATGTATGTAAAGCATGGTATTACACCTCTCTTGTTTAATACACTATGGCACAAATATACTAAAGATAATGTGGAATTACAATGGCCCTTAACCGGGTCTGTTGATGAGAAAAAGATACATTTTCTGTAGGATCGATTATTTTCTAAACGTAGTCGACAGTCAATGTTTGACTCCCTAAGCCTGTGGCAGAAGGAAGCAAAGCGTAGACGTATGCGGGAGGAGAAAGTATGTAGGATGACAGGAAATCAGACGATTATGCAGAAAGCTATAGCTTATGATAAAGCACGAACTGAACAAGGGATTGATTGTTCAGACAGACAATTTAGATTGCAAGTGGATAAGACTTATGTGGCTAGGACTGAAGCGGAAGATGAGATAGAGGATTTATTGGATACTCGTCCACCTCCGCCTTATGCTCCGCAGCGTGTATATCCTGTTGTTCCCTCGACTTTAGTACAGGCCCCTTCAGCTTCCACCCCTGTTGATTCCTCTTCCCTTGCCTCTCTGGGAATGTCCTCTGTTTTGTCTCCTAAAGTGTCTGAGACGGCTACTTTATGACCTGTTACACTGCCGTCTTCCGTTACGGCCACAGCTGTTTTGTCTTCCCTCACCCCTGTGTGGGCCTCCCTTTCTGTGAGCACGACCCCATCTCCAGCTGTTTCGACTCCATTTCGTGCTCCGGGGGATCTCGACGCACGGAAGTCATTTACTCGTTCGGCTGTAGGACCGACTGAGAAACAGATGATTGAGGATCAGGCATCCCAGTGGATGCGACAGCCTATTTACACTATAACTGACATATGGAACACGCTCCGAGACTATGAGCCTGTTATGCAGCAACATGCGTTGAAACACATGACTGCACGTATCATTACTCTCTGGGAACAGTGTTTTCCAGGAGGGATGGCCTCCCAAGTGATGTATGACATCCGGGACAGGGCTCATAAGTCTGAACTTAGCCCAGAGGAAGTGTATAGAAATGTGGAGGTTTTATTAAATTATCACGAACGGATGCATCAAAAGTGTCCCTTGTGGGACACTAAGCAACCTATGCGAGAAGTTCATCCTATCTGTCATCCTGAAATACCGGAGCTAAAGGATGACCACGGCGTTGTCACTAGACCTCATGTAGAGGCCCTAGTGCAGGAGCAATGGGTTTATACCCCCTGGAAGAGGAGTGAAGTCCTCTCGTTAAAATCACAATTACCCGACCCCCGTAAAAATCCCATGGCTTATTATAAAGAACTCACAGAATCGGCCTCTTCAGCCGTCATGACCTTAGCTGACATAGAGCTATTTTTTGCATTATTAGTTCCCGTTGACGTATGGCGTCAGGTGAAGTGGCGGTGCGTCCATTGGGGGCATTGGGGCATTGCCCCCCCGCCCGCGCCCCGCGCCCGCAGCTTCCTCGGCGTCTCTGAACTTAAGTAAACTGTCAGTTTACTTAAGTTCAGAGACGCTGAGGGAGAACTGTCAGTCAGTATGACGTTGGACCGCCCACCCCCTTCAGAGTCTGAAGGGGGTGGGCGGTCTGGCGTCATGTTGACTGACAGGCATTGTCTGGGGCAATAGGCAGCCAGCAGCACACAAGTGCGCATGAGTGGGGACGGAGGGCGATTTTTGCACAGTACCCAGTCATGCGCACTAGTGTTTCCAAAGGCTGGTGCATGCCCATTATGAGAGCGAGGGTTGAGCCAAGGCTCAAACCTCGGTCTCCTAATGGGTAGGCGGGCGGAGCGTAAGCCTGCTCTAAGCCAATCCTGGTGCGGCTCCAGCACCAGGATTGGCTGAGAGGGGTCTTGCCAGCACTGACGTACTGTTCCAGTGAGTGAGTGTAGGCGCCAGAACGGACCTGAGTCGACGCGGACCCGGACCTGCTCAGGACAGGTAGGATTTTATTTTAAAAACCCCACCCCCGCGCGACACCCCTCCCCCCCCCACACGACACGAGCCGCGACTGGTGTGAACAATGGAACCCCAGTCGAAAACGGCCCTTCAATTTGTAGAGGTGGTTCCCAGTGCAGGTTAATTTTCGATTAGCTCAAGTGTTCAGTCACCATGCCCACCGAATTTTAGTGCCTTTCCATTAGAGCAACGAGTGTAGCAGAAAATAAAAGAAACGCTCTTAACAGCTACGCGCGGTGCCATGCCCGTTATTAGTGCCCGGGAACAGAGTGCGTGAAACCCTGTTCTAGAGGCATGTCATCGAGACTCAAGTCAAACGCCACAGCTTAGAACTGGGAAACAGCAAGACAGGAGAAAAATGTTACGCCCTGTGGCTGAATAGTAATGTGGGTGCGCGGACCACATTGAATCCCCGGTGTGAACGCTGTTAGATAAGAGTGAGGTCAATGCTGTGTGGGGACACACGAGACATTTAGGCATGCATGGCTGTGAGATAAGAGGCACGCGCTGTGGCAGAGCTTTGTGGCCATCAGGCCATCAGGCAGCCATGGTGCACAGTAGCAGTGATGTGTGCAGCCATGTAGGTAACCAATATGCAATGTAGCAGTGCTCTTTGTGTCCATGCTCATAGCCAATACGCACTGCAGAAGTGCTCTGGGTATCTATGTGTCTAACGAACATGCACCGTAGCTGTGTTCTGTGTGGACACCCAGCTATCCCATGTGCAGTGTAGCAGTGTTCTGTGTGGCCATGCAGGTATCCCATGTGCAGTGTTCTGTGTGGACACGCAGGTATCCCATGTGCAGTGTAGCAGTGTTCTATGTGGCCACGCAGGTACCCCGTGAGCAATGTTCTGTGTGGACATGCAGGTATCCTGTGTTATGATTATTAGCTATTTTAAACTCTATTGGTTCGTATGTGGTGGTATGCCGTGCTGCACTGTTGAGTGCCTTGCTGCATTATGCCACCCCGCTTTGACATCTTTTATGGTATGTTACGTTGTATTATGCAATGCTTTGTAAGCGGTGTGCAGTGCGTGCCTTTCTCCTCACCCTGTTTGTTGTTGTATGGAATCATTATCTTGAACGGGAAAGGGGCAGCATCCAGTGTATTTACAAAGTAATAGTATTCAGTTAATTAATGCCTCGCATAAAAAGAACAGTACTTTCCAGTTTAACAAAAATGAAATTGTTGGTCACTTACAACCACTTCAGCATTGTGCACACATCTTAAGTATAAAGAGAGTTCTTAAAGTAGTTGCAGTATCCATGAGTGATGCCTGCTTCTGGTTCTAATAGATTCACTAACCCGTGTGACGGCACGTGGGTGGCTTTAAAATAAATTAATGTGCTGACGTACGTGACACTGTTAATAGAAATGCGTTCAGGGCACTGGGACGCGCACAGAAATACAGAGTCGCCGAGACTGGTTATTAGCTCTGTAATTGAATCTGTGCTCTGCTTTCTTTAAAAACTGCATGGAGATTGCTACTGTTCTTTTAAAGGTTATCTCGCACCACTTTGCACCTTAAAACCTACATTTATATCGGTTAAATTGCTATTTGCACAAAAATGTTTCTGCAAGTATAGCGCTATTTTAAATTGTATTTGAATTGTTTTTACCGTATCTGTAGCGGCTGGTTGCCCCTCCCCGTTCCACCGCGGGTGTAGCCCCGATTGTTGTGGAGGGAGTACAGCAACTTCCGGTGCTCTGGGGTGGGCGCTCTAGTTGCCACGCCTTCCCTTCCTTAAAGCAGATGCCTTGGCTATCGCGCAGCGGACGCGCGCAGCGGGCGCGCCGGTGGCGCGCCAAAGGCGTGCCAAAGTGAAGCCCGTCTGCTCCCGTCCGCGACCAGACTGCGGCCGGGGCCAGGCATGCTGCTAGTGAGGGGATTTCAGAGGTAAGGATCGTGTGGTCGCAAGAAGATCTGTGGGCGCTCAACACGGATGCTGTGTGTTGCACTCATAGGATAGACCTAAGGTCTGACACCTTCCCTCAGACATGTGGGGCTTGTGGAAAGTCTCTGGGTGCGAGTGGTGGTGGGGGGGAGGAGGTGTATACCAGGCCCAGGCCGCTCATTAGCAGAGGTTTCAGAGCTGGCCTCCTAAATTGTAGATCCCTACCGAAGCATGCAGACGACATTTGGCTGCTATTGGAAGGTCATGAGTGGGATGCTCTGTTTCTAACAGAAACCTGGCTTAATGAGGACAATGTGACCGCCATTGCGCTGGCGGTACCTCCAGGTTACAAAATGTGTTTTTCTAACAGGGCAGGTGCTAGAAGAGGAGGGGGCGTGGCTGCTATATTCAAGGAGCAGTTTATACTAACATTCTCTGCCCCAACCCTGATGCCGGGACTGGAGGGACTACACTTTTGCCTTCAGGTGGGACCTCAGCTATCACTAGCGGGACTAGTTTTATACCGCCCTCCTGGTGGGGATGAGCCCAACCTGATAGCTCTGTTGGATGTGATCGTGCAGAGCTCCCTCCTTCACCCTCATTTCCTCACAGTTGGGGATTTTAACATCCATGTGGATAAAGAGGGCTGCGCCCCTGCTGAGACATTGAGGGCCATACTGAATGCAGCCAATCTGAGACTAATCAATGATGGCCCCACACAAAGAGCGGGTCATACGCTTGATTTAATTCTTTCTAACATTAAAAACGTGACGATGGAGGCAGCACTGCCGCTAGTTTGGTCAGACCATTCGCTCATTCCATTTAAAATAAACCTAGCGGCGGATAAACCTGCGACAAGTAAGTACTCCTTTATGAGGAGACAATGGAAGAAGCTAGTCCCTGCCACTATGGGCCCTGTGTTGGCTCAGACTAAACCAACTCTAACCTCAAATGCCAACACTGATGCACAGCAGTTCAACGACTGGATTGGGAACATGGTGGCGTCCATTGCCCCAGCAAAACGCACAATGTCCAAGAGGGAATCCCCTTCCGCCCCCTGGTTTTCGCAGGACATTAGAGTAGAGAAGGCAGCGTGCAAGAGGCTAGAGAGGCTCTGGAGGGTAAATTACGGGACCCTGGAAAAAGCCCGATATAAGGATGCATCCAAAAAATTGCAGAAGGCTGTTAGAAAGGCTAAAAAACAGTTCTTTGCTGCATCTATTCAGCAGGCAGAACACTCAAGCAAGGAAATTTTTAAGGTGGTTCAGTCCTTTTTCAAACCCAGATGTATTGAGAGGGAGGTACCGCCGTCTGTCACATTGTGCGATAGCATTTCTGATTTCTTTGACCAAAAAATCAAGCAAGTTTATGAGTCCTTCGGCCCTGAGAGGAGGAGGACGGTGAAGACAGATCTGATTATCAAAGAGGTGACTGGTGATTCTTTGTCTAAATTTCAGCCTATAGCTCTGACTTCGGTCATGCAGGAATTAAGACGTTGTAAGTCAGGATCACCTGACGACCCCTGTCCACCTAAGCTCTGGAGCATAATGGCGGACTCCGTGGCTCCCACTATACAGCACATCTGGAATTCGTCCATTTCCTCCGGGGTGTTCCCAGAGATATGGTAACTTGCCACCCTCCTCCCATTAAAGAAAAAAACAAATGGGGACCCCACGGACCTCAGTAACCTTCGTCCAATTTCTCTGCTGGCTGCACCGGGAAAAATGCTTGAGAAAGTTATCTAGTGGCAGCTAAGTAAATTTACGGAGGAAAATAGGATACTGCACGAAACGCAGTCAGGTTTTAGACCCGGTTTCAGTACCGAGACAGCTCTGATTGAGGTGGCAGACTCAGTGAGGTGGTCAATGGATTCAGGAGACTCAGCCATGCTGGTGCTCCTGGATCTATCGGCAGCTTTTGATACGGTTGACCACGCAAGGCTGTTGAAGCGACTGGTAGAGGTAGGCCTTCAGGACCAGGCGCTGGGTTGGATACAGTCGTATCTGACTCAGAGAACCCAAAAGGTGGCACTGGGGACCGTTTCTTCAACACCCAAGGTTCTCAGTTGTGGCGTCCCTCAGGGTTCGGCACTTAGCCCATTATTATTTAATATCTACCTGGCTCCGCTTTTCACGCTGATTGCCAATTGGGGGGTCAAGGCAATTTCATATGCTGATGACACCCAACTGGTGTTTCCATATTCGGAGGTGTCAGAGGCGACCTTTTCAAGCTTCAAGGGCTGTCTTCAAGACGTCGCGTGTTGGATGAACACCAACAAATTGAAACTTAATGTGGACAAGACGGAAGTGATTTTCTTTGGAAAAGGTTCCCCTCCCCATCTGAGCTTTGGTGGCCGGCAGCGATGGGACCGGACCCTTCGCCTAGCCAAACGGCAAAAAATCTGGGGGTGCGCTGGGACAATAACCTGTCTTTTGCCTCGCACATCCAACAGGTAGCGGGTTGCTGTCTAGGCAAGCGGAGGAATCTACTGAAGATTCTGCGACTTTTACCTGAGAGTTGCCGAAAAACAGTAATCCATGCCACAGTAACATCAAGACTGGATTACGCTAACGGCCTCTATCTGGGCTTACCAAAGTACTTAATTCAGCGATTGCAAATGGTCCAGAATGCGGCTGCGAGACTTTTAATGCGTATTCCATTTAAGCATTCAGTCTCTCCGCACCTTCTTTCACTTCACTGGCTACCTGTAGCCAGCAGGATCAAATTTAAGGCAGTTACGCTGGCTTTTAGATCCTTGTATGGCACCTGCCCAAACTACCTGAGAGATCGGTTGCCGAGATATACTCAGGCCTGCTCCCTTCGCTCCAACTGCCGCGTTCAACTAGTAGTTCCACGAACAAAAAGGGCCCGGCTGGGAGGAAGAACCTTCTCGGCCAAGGTGGCGGCGCAATGGAATTCCCTGCCCCCTGCGCTTCAGCAGGCCCCCTCTGAATCCTGTTTTAAGCAGATGCTGAAGACCTGGCTCTTCACCCAACCGCGCTAATTGCTTAAAATCGGTCTCTGTGTCTTCGCCGCTCCTAGCGCCGGGACACCTCCTTGTGAGGTAACTGTTCGCGCTCTAGAAAATGCTGTATTATTATTATCAGACTGTAGTTTTTCAGCCACTGCTTCGCGTACTGTAGCAATGCACACGGACACACCACATGAAGTGAAACGTTTCCTTCTGCTTTAGAAAATGCTTTTCAATATAACTCGACTAAGAAAACCGCTGGGAATTGCCACTGGAGGGGCTGCCCATGAACAACCTGGATGAGGCCAGGTTACTTGAGCAATTGTTCGAGACCCTAAGCGTCAGTACAGGCTCTTAATACAACCATTACATCTACAAAAAACAAAACCCACGATGTTGAGTTAAGCATGGGTGCCAGGATTCAAATCTAGGTCCCCAGGTTGCCTAGTCACCAATCTAGCCATTAGAGCACACCTCCTCCTTCTCTGGTTTGTACACACATTGGAACTACCACATTGGAACTATCCGACTGCCTATCATATGTGGCGTGATAGCTCAGCAGGAAAGCCACAATCTGCAAACAGTTTAGGTATATTCAGAAACGGGGTGGGATGGGGGAGAGGCAGGCCCCCCCCCCAAACATGACTTTGGCCCTCCCAGTCACGACAGAAAGGCCATGGACAACGTACCTCGAGTGCTTTCTCCATGTCGATGGCTGAACGAGATGTTTTTTTTCCAGATTGTTTACTTTAATTTTCAGTCAGGGGTCCTTAGAGAACCTCTCCAACACCTTTAGAGGGCTTTGTTTTTAAAAAATTAGTGTTTTTAGTATGTAACTATAAAGGGTAAAAATACTGGCTTTAGGTGATTTTCCCATTTTAGTAGAGGGTCAGACAATAAAATAATGATCAATTGGGAGCGGCGACTTCGCAAAACCTGAAGAGATCGTAATTGTTTTGCAAATCTAAGAGTATTTATGATATGCCGGTGTGTCTGGTGGTTGTTTTGGCTTCATAATGTAAAAGGACAATTTATTGACACCTTCTCCTCCACTCTCTGAACTCCAATAAACCGAAGGGAGCCATCGACCTAAACTTGTAATCTCCTTGAGTGGGGAAGGAGGTGGATTTCGGATTGACTTTTGTTGTAAGCACTGTTCTTTACTTTTCCCTTTGCACCGCTGTTGTGTCATAGAAATAATTGCTGGAAAATGCACCATTTGTCCAGTCTTTTTTCAAAAATGTTTCACCCCGTAGGTTGTTTGGGCTCGCTCGCTACGCTCGCTCGTCAAAGTGCAGTATGACAATAATTTTACGCCACGCCACTTTTAAATGCCACCAGCCGCCACTGGTCAGGTGCATGATCAGAACCATGCTCAAGAATTCGGCGGAACATGGGATCAGATAAAAGATTGGGATAAGGATCGCAAGCCTGGGGATAAGCCGAGACCTGAATTATTGGCATTACCTGGCCGTATTATCACTTACATGCATTCCTTAATTCCGCCTCATAAGGTGGATTCGGACAAATTGACCGCATGTAAACAGAAGAAAGATGAAAGTGTTTCAGATTTTTTCACTAGATTTGAGGGTGTATTCATTGACTTTAGTGGACAGGATTTATCATTGGAAGGTGGTACACGATTATTTGTTAATCGTTTTGTGATCAATTTGTTACCAGAAGTCTCTGCACGGCTACAAGCCGCTGAAAGTACCTGGACCACTTCCACACCCTCTGTAATATTGAGTATGGCCCAATATTACGAACATAGAGAAAATGAGTAAGGATAAGACGGAAAAGAAAGCGAAGGATCTTAAAACACTGGTGTTGTTGCAACTAGTTGCTCAAGGACGAGGCAGAGAGAGAGGCGGTAGAGGATTCGTCCCGAGGGTGGTGGGAACTGGACGAGGCAGAGGGCCGGCTGTCGTTTTGGGAGTAATTCAGTGTATTTATTGTAAGGAGGAAGGGCATTGGCGATTTCAGTGTCCGTTGTTGCTGGCCCAGAACGGGGCTATGAGAAGTAGAGGAAGAGGTCGGGGAAGTGTGGATCGCAGTGATATGCGACGAGAAGAGGCGACGCAAGTTGGACAAGAAAATAATTATTTTGATAATCCAAGAGGTAGGCAGTAATATAATGAGGAGTGTGCAACGGATGTGACCGAAGGGTATGCTTATACATAGGATAGCCATGGACAGAGTGAGGGCCAGGTGTCATTACCCGTTGATCAGCAAGGACCTTATGTAGAGGCGCATTTGATGGGGACATCTGAAAAGTTTTTAGTTGATACGGGTGCAATGAATAGTTCTATTTCTCGTTCCCCTGTCCTATTGGCTGCTCTGTCCGGGCACAATAATGTTTCAGTAGGATTCTCGGGAATCCCGGTGGTGAGCCCCATCTCCAAACCTATTCCTTTCACTATTTGTCCTGTTACGATAGACTCCCCGTTTCTTTTGACTTCCCATTGTGGCGAAAATTGGTTGGGCTTGGATTTGTTGAAAAAATTACATGCTAGGATTCATTGTTCACCTGATGGTGTTTACTTGACTATTAATTCCCTTGGGAAGCATACTTTGCAGTGTTTCTCTAAAAATGAACCCCTCCCTCCTGAGTTTGCTGCTATTCCAGCAACATTGTGGGCCACCGGTGACACAGATGTAGGATCATTAAAGATTCCGCCCGTTTCTATTACTTTGAAGCAAAATGCCCGGCTTCCTCGTATACCTCAGTACAAAATTTCTCCGGCAGGCGAGAAGGCTTTGCTCTCCATCATACAAGATTTGGTGAAAAGGGGTGTGGTAGAAGAGACAGCTGCCAATGTGTGTAACAGCTCCATTTTGCCTATCTTAAAGGGAGCCCCTGTTGGAAGTGATCCTGACTATACTGATACTTATCGTTCTGTGATTGATTTGCGTGAAATTAATAAAATAGTGGTGCCCCAATACCCTGTGGTTTCAGACATTACTACTATTCTTTCTATTATTCCTCCTACTGCTAAATATTTCTCTGTGATTGATTTGAAAAATGCTTTCTTTAGCATTCCGATTCATCCTGATAGCCGCCATATTTTTGGCTTCTCATTATCTAGTCGCAGCTTCCGGTTCTGCTGCGTTCCCCAGGGGTACACAGAAAGTCCCAGTATTTATAGTCAAGCTTTGAAAACAGTGTTGGATGACTTGGTCTTGCCCCCTGGTAATGTGCTTTTGCAATACGTAGAGGATTTGTTAGTGGCTTCTTTTACCGAGGAAATTTGTAAGAAGGCCATCGTACTATTATTGCCTCATTTGGCTGCTAACGGCAATAAAGTCTCCCTTTCTAAATTTCAATATTGTCGACAGGAGGTGACCTATCTCGGTCATCTACTGTCGAAGGAGGGGAGGAGACTAACCTCTGAGCGGGTAACTACCATTTTTAATATGTCTGTACCTCGTACTCAGCGTGATGTTCGTGCATTTCTCGGCATAACCTCTTACTGTCGCCAATGGATCCCTTATTTTTCCCCTCTTACTAAACCTCTTCTGTATCTAACCACTAAAGATGTGCATGAACCTTTATCCTGGACTGATGCTTGTCAAGATGCTTTTGACTCTTTGAAATCTGCGCTTTGTTCTGCACCTGTTCTTGGTACTCCTGACTACCGAAAACCTTTTGTGCTTTACATACACGAGGTGGACGGTTGCTCTCTTTCTGTGTTAACACAAGGATTTGGTGGTAAGCAGAGACCTTGTGCCTATTTCTCGGTGGTGTTGGATAACGTCGCCATAGCACTTCCCAGCTGTTTAAGAGCTTCTGCTGCGGTTGCGGTGGCTATTCGACAGTCGGAAGGGCTCGTTCTGAACACTGACCCCACAGTGATGGTACCACACGCTGTGGATACATTATTGAACAAAACAAAGATCCAGCACCTTACGAGTGCGCGTCTTACCGGATACAAATTGACTTTGTTTGCTCCTCACATTACGATTAAACGATGTGCCACTCCGAACCCTGCTACATTACTACCATTCCCTTCGAACACAATGATGTTCATGATTGTATATTTCGGACTGCGGAAGAAACAAAGGGACGAGTAGACCTGACTGACACTCCTCTATCTGACCCCAAGGGGAGTTGTACGTCGATGGCTCTTGTTTTAAGTTACCAGATGGCACGACAACTGCTGCATATGCGATAACTACTCTTCACACTATAGTTGAGGCGTTTCAAGTACCCTATCAGTCAGCACATGCGGCTGAATTAGTGGCATTGTTTCGGGCTTGTGAGTTAAGTGAAGGACTGCGAGTAAATATTTACACTGACAGCCAGTACGCCTTTGCCGTGGCTCATAGTTTTGGTAGACTTTGGGCAGAAAGAGGTTTTCTTACTTCTCATGGTCAGCGAATACAGCATGGCCCCTTGATTTTGCGATTACTGACAGCATTGACGTTACCAGAAATAGTGGCTGTAGTCAAATGTAGTGCACACAAGGCAGTGGTTGATGCAGTGGGGGAGGGTAATGCCGTTGCCAATCAAGTCGGTAAGGAAACTGCGAAATCCAAATTGACCCCAATGTTTGTGACTAGTTCTGCTAGGTGGGTGGCTGAAACAGAGATGTTTTATAATACCATGGAGAGTGTCCGAGAAATACAGAAAGAAGCTACCCCTATTGAACTGGCTCACTGGAAAGAGTGAATTGGGAGATTAGATGCAGATGGTTATTGGATTGATCTGACAGAAAAGCAGAGGTGGCTATTGCCTAATGCATTAGTGAATGTGATGGTGACAATGGCACATGGTTCAGCTCATATTGGGGTGAAAGGTATTTGTGCATTATTAGATCCTGTATGGTACAATCCCAATATTTCTAGGACCGCTGCTCATTTGGTACAATATTGCATGGTTTGCTTCCGACATAATCCAGGGGGCAGGGAGCCTGTTCTGAGTGGAAACTTTGCACCCCCATCTTTGCCTTTTGAGGTGCTTCAAATGGATTATATCCAGCTGGAGCGCGTCAACAATCTGAAGCATGTCCTGGTCGTGGTATGCGCTTTCAGTAAGTGGGTGGAAGCCTACCCGACAAAAGAAAACACTGCTTTGGCAACGGCAAAAGCGTTGGTAAAGGAGTACTTCCCTCGCTACGAATTGCCTCGTGTGATCTGGAGTGATAACGGAAGACATTTTAATGCAGAACTCATCACACATATATGTAATGGATTACAGATCAAACAGAAATTCCATGCGGCTCGACACCCCCAGTCCGCTGGGTTGGTCGAGAAGTATAATGGGATATTAAAGCTCAAATTAGCTAAAATTCAAGAAAGTACCGGATTGAGGTGGCCGGATGCTCTGCTGCTGGCATTAATGTCAATACAAGTTACCCCACATTCTCGTTCTGGTTTGTCTCCGTATGAGGTCATATTTGGGCACCCTGCTAATGTTTGGGGCGTCCCGAGACCCAGAACATTTTGTGATATAGAGTACCCTATGCTGACAGACTATTTGTATGCTTTGACTAAAGATCTTCGTTCCATTCATCAACAGGTCTCAGCAGTTTTGCAGCCCCTGCCGGAGGGTCCTGGACATCGTTTGGAACCAGGACAGTGGTTTCTGGTCCGTAACTATCAGCGAAAATCCAGCTTGGATGCTCGGTGGTCTGAACCGTTTCAAGTCCTGTTGGCCACGCGGACGGCAGTAAAAGTGAACGGCAAGCGACACGGGATTCATGTGTCAAATCTGAAAAAACTACCCCTCCCGCTTCCATATGATCAGCGAATCCAGGACGGGGTTCTGACTCAGGAAGGTGAGCGAGTTCCTCAATTCATCCCTTTTTCTGACGCCCAGGTAATTGGAGAAGGGCAAGGAGAAGGTGCACGGGGCTCGGAAGAGGCTCTGTCATCAGCACAATTGATCGCCCCAGATTCTGTTGTTCCTACAGCTAATCCAGAGGCTCGCAGTGCCCCTGTTTCACTGGATTCGTCATCCTCTATTTTGTTCTCTGATCAAGAAGTGCCTGGCCATGTGCTGTACAACCTGCGGCCCAGAAAACAACACGGTACACCAGGTGAACATGGTAGGAGATAGGGAGAGACTTGAGTGATAGGGCACAGACCTGTGCTATGAATGTCTGTTAGATATGCTTCTGGTGTACTGAGCGAGACACTGGACTGAACGCACTGAGAGCCTTGAACATTTGTTTGCTCTGTTCAGAAAGAAAGACTGAATTTTATGTTCAAAGGGACCCAGGTTGTGTTTTCTTCACGGGTTGTGTGAGAACATAACTCCAACGTGAGAAGTTTGTTTATGTATTATCTGAGATGAACGATAGGAGCCTGCCTGCTCTAAATGGACACAGGAAAGAAGCACCCTCTGGCAGGTTGAGACTGCATTGCCCCAGTTTATTGTTGGACTTTTAGTTAGCATGTATCCCTTTGCTTGTTTTGTTCCTGAAGAGGAACGTCCTTTTGTACCACACTATTTTCCTGCATATATGCCTGTTTTTTCTACTTGGACCAATCGTGTTAAAATTGCATTTGTAGCTAATATAGCAATATTGCTAATTATATTACTGGGAGTGTTCATATACTTGGAATTTCGCGACCCTATGCATACTGTTTTAGGAACAACTACCCCACCTCCGGAACATGTGCTTCATACTTTAGCCCCTCATAAGGAAAGGCATTGTCAGACCTATGTGAAAAATGCATTCATTGAAATGCTTCATCAAGCACACAGTGCTACAAATACTACAAATTGCTGGGTCTGTGGTCTTTTACCATCTGTTATGCACAAGCACGACTTATTTATATCCCTACCTTTGTCTCATCTGGGAAGATGCGAGGCTTGGTTCAAATTGCTTTCTATGATGTACAAGCATTACACTGTGGACTCTCAAAGGTTCTCAGAGAGGGATTATGAAATGATTTTAGCATATATTGAGGTTCATCAAGGATTTAACCCCGAAGGGAACAATGGAGAGGGAACTTTAGATCTGAATGCTTGTATGAATATGTATATAACGTATGAAAATACCACTTGGTTGAAAAATGAAATTATGGACTTTGTTGAATTCAATTTCACTCAATATTATCGACACTTTCAGGACCGTAATGTTACTGAAGATAGGGCTATTCCAGTGCCTGTATTAAATAGTACCTCTACGTTTTGTGTTCAAGGAGCAGGGTACATATCAGTAGGAGAAAGCCGATGTAATTACACTTATCGGTTGCGTACCTTTAGCAGTCCTCTGTTGTTAACCCCTCCTAATGTATATTTTGTCTGTGGAGAAAGTGCCTATACTTGGCTTCCGCGAGGTTGGACTGGACGTTGCTACCTGTCCTTCCTGTACCCTCCAGTCTATATTGCCTCTTCTAATTATCACAAGGATCACCGACTAGATAAACGTAGTGTGCTTAGTAGGAGAAATAAAAGGGAGATAGATACCACCGATATAGATCAGACCGATACTCCACTGCAGCATTTTACCGACATTATGAAGGGAGTGCTTCCCTTTTGGGGGCCTATGCTTACTAGCCGAGAAGTACGACGTTTGTCTAGAGTAGTTGAAGGGGTAATTAACACTACTGCAGGAATACTGACCAATATAACCGTAGAGCTACAGGCGACCAGACTCGTTTAGCTTTAAAACCGTATGGTTTTGGACGTTATCCTGGCAGATCGAGGGAGAGCATGCCGTGTGATCGGCAGCTCTTGCTGTGTTTATATTCCTGACTCCGCCCCCTCTGTTCATTTGGCTATCTAGAAGTTACAACGTCTAGCTTCCGATATACATGTAGAAACTGGTACGTGGTCTCTCTCTGGGTGGTTCTGGGGTTTTTTGTCTTCTTTGGGGTGGAAAATTTTGATGGTGCTGGCATGTATAGCCGGTATCATATTCACATGTTGTGTTTGTGTACAATGTGGACTTGCATGTTGCTCTTATTGTGCGACAAAACTAACTTCTTCTGTGTCTGGTCCATCCCCAACAGCGGTAAAAGCTCAGCTAGTTCAACAGGAGCTCAAATACTTAATGCAGATTGATGAGGGAATATTTGAAGATTGAACGGTTTTTGTTAGCTACATCATGCTAAAAGGGCTGTTCTGAGGGATAAAAAAGTAGATTTCCCATATATAAGGGGTATCGGACCTATATTATGTTAGCATGATGCATCTATACGTATACTCCCTGTTTGATATGTATGCTCCCCGTATATCTATTGCTAAAAGAGTAGGCCGAGAACCATACAGACACCATCTTCTGGTCATATGCTCGAACACGGGCCGTGATCATGTGTTGATCATGTGCAGTTGTCAGGCTCCAGTTCATTTGAGTTACTGGTAGCAGCTGAAGGTAGGCTGTTTTTGCTCGACTGTTCTAAGACTCAAGGTCGCATCTGGCTTTGGGGGTGATAAGCGCATTCCTGGAGGTGCCGTGCCTGCACTCCCAGGCACCAAGACGAAAGGGAGTCACCCCTCCTGACCTCCTCAGTAATAGATAGTCAAGCCTTTGTACTGATCTGATGTGTGCCATATATGGTCCTTCCCTGGAGCTCGAGGGCCAACTGGTATTTTTCCTTTTACAGTGATTGTATGTGTTGAACCGAAAAGTATATAACCTCTTGTTTGAATACGAGCCAACAGTCTTCTCGGCTCACCTGATGGGTGAAGTTCGGAGAGGCTCCTCTATAGAGTATTTTGTCTAATAAACGATTGAACCTTCTTCACTGCTAACTGACTGATTATTTGGTAATGGTATTGGGACTATTGGTAGGTATAGTCATTTAGTTTATTTTATTGGTACATCACCTCTGTAAACAGATTTCAGATCTGACACGGAATCAAAGTCAGCGAAGAGGGCGCGCTTGGGAACTTAGGGCAGTAAGAGGCGCTAGCCAGGCTCGATAGAGGGTGAATGAGGGGGATTGTGTGCTCTCGGCCTGAGCTGGAGCACGGAGGAGACACCCAGCCCTCAGACTGAATTATCAGCCGGACAGTGTGTTTATTAACCTGGCGTCAGTTCCGTGCCAACCTCCACACCAAACAGAGACAAAGGAAGAGCGACCGGGGCACTTATAGGGCACTTTGCAGCCACTAGTGATGAAATAACATTTTCTCTTAAGTGCCACAGGCAGCCGCAGTTTTTGCGAATCCCGGGAACACGTCTCGTCACCTCTCCTGCTAATATTTACACAACGCCCCTTTGGGAGGGAGGGGGCAAGCCAAACCAAGACCCATTTTGTGTGAGAAAAAGTCTGCTTTATTGAAACAGGTGCATATTACAAAATAACAAACTGGCAACTGCCTTACAAAACTAAAGCCTCGCTATCCATCAAAAAGCTGACCCCTGTTCCCCCCCCCCCACTCCTACGATCCCCTCAAAAGATCCCCCACCCTGGCATTAACATAACAACAACATTACACAGTATTGCAGTTAAAACTTTTTCCCCCAATGACACCCCGTTCCCTACCTGCCTTCCTGCAGCTGTAACTAACAAACGTCTATCCTGAAACTTAGACTACCTGCCTACCCTTTTTCTGCCCCTGCTCACAAACTTCCAATACTTACCGAAAAACCTGTGCCAACCCTGGCCAACTTTTCAAAACCCCACAAGCACCTGTTCCAAGCGAGAACCTCTATAAGGTCCCTTATGCACCTGTCTCCACAAACCTGGCCTAAACCAAAGAATAAACCCCAAAGACTCCACCCAGCTAAAATTCTTAAAAAGAGGGGTGGGAGGGTGGGGCCATGAAAACTATTAATAGCTACCCTGCTGCCAGCCACCAGGTCACCAAAACCTAAAATGGTGGCTGGCAAATCCCCTCATAGGATTATATAAGCATAGGGCTAATTGGGCTACTTGGGCTACCTGGGCTATATTTGGGCTACAATTGGGCTATAATTGGGCTACACCCAGAAAAAGCCCCAAACCACAAAATGGCCGATCGGGCCAGCCCATACCCCTCCCGAACTGCCCGGGGGGCAGACCTCACTACGTTGGCTGCCCCCAAAGCCCCTCTTGGGAGGGAGGGGGGCAAGCCAAACTGAGACCCATTTTGTGTGTGAAAAAGGCCTCTTTATTGAAACAGGTGCATATTACAAAATAACCAACTGGCAACTGCCTTACAAAACGAAAGCCTCACTATACATCAAATAGCTGACCCCTGATCCCCCCCGCCCCTACGATCCCCTCAAAAATTCCCCCACCCTGGCATTAACATAACAACAACATTACACAGTATTGCAGTTAAAACTTTTTTCCCCAATGACACCCCGTTCCCTACCTACCTTCCTGCAACTGTAACTAACAAACGTCTATCCTGAAACTTAGACTACCTTTTCCTGCCCCTGCTCACAAACTTCCAATACTTAACGAAACACCTGTGCCAACCCTGGCCAACTTTTCAAAACCTCGCCACCCAGGAAAAAGGGGGTGCAGCCAATACTGCCCAGCCCCCTTTTTTCTGCCACCCCTGTCCTATAGGCCTCTTACTCTATAGGGTGGCTCTGAACATTTAACGTTCTGTCTAACACCTCACGAATTTCCAACAAATAATGGTCCATCCCCAGCCTTGATAAGTGTACCCTGTCTCCTCCAAAAAATCCCACTGCATCAAAACGAATGTCCCTGTGCACTATTCTACCAAAACTCAATTCCCCGCAAAAATGAGTCATCCCAGTATTAAGCTTCTTCCTGGCTCTGTCCACTGCTCCTGGATTAAATGGCCCCCGCCAGACCCGACGGGGCACAGCGTAGTCCATACCACAAAACACCCTGACCACTGTTGTTTAATAAGTGCTAAGTCCCTCTTCATGCGTCTCCTCAGGACTATGCCCTTCTCTTTACACAAATCGTTACCACCCAAGTGTACGATCAAAATGTCCGGACACCGACCCCCAATTAGCAGACCGTTAAGACACAGAATCAGCTCCTTCCATAACATGTTCCCTTTTCCTTTCTAGAACACTTTAAACAGTTTATTATTAAAATCAAGATTCTGTCTGAAATAACTTTCTCGCGCTTGTGCGTGCACCCACTTCAAGAAGGAGTGTCCCACAACCCAGATTGACATTTCAAACGAAAGGGGTGGCCAGCCACCGAACCTGGCACGAGAAACATTGTGTGAACCTATGCATTGTAACAACCGCGCTAAATTTCTTATCCCTGCTGCGCAAGTATCGCTTATAACCATCTGAGGATCACCTCCCCAAGCACATGATATCACCCTGTCCTCACCCTCTATTGCTTGCCTCAGATGCTGCCCCAATCCGGAGAGAGTGTGTCCCCAATACCTGCACCGTGTATGCCCAATTCCTTCAGTGCCTTCCTCAGCACCGCTAGCAGTTGGAAGGCTGTAACTCTTTTCCCCATTCGCCTGCACAAAAACGGACTCCCCGATATCCTTGGATGCTGCTCGTCAGTGAAGCCCACATCTATAAGGGCAAGTAAGCTTAGGCAATGGAGCCTGCAACAACACTCATTTTCCCTTGCCCTTCTGATCCCTTTTGGACTTTAACCATATGTGTATACCCGCATTTCGCAAGACCACATCTTCCTACCCAATCCCCCCCACCCATTCTGTCCCGTAACAACTCAGACACTCTAAATACACCAAAAAACATCCACCATCAATGTGGAAAACCGGCATGACACGCAAACGTCCGTGCAAATCATAGGCAAATTCTGTATTACGCTGCTCAACAACTGCCATGACAAGGGTCTCCTGACCGTATTCAGCTGGCCACGATCCCTGGCCCACCCTTCTAGCATCCTTGAGCCCAATTCACCCGCTGAAGGCATGTAACCCCAGAGCAATTTACCCATGAATGCAATTCCCACTAATTTCCTTGCAATTGACACCCTGGGTAAGCCTTTTCTAATCATATCCAGGATAAACTGAATCACAACGTCCCTTTGCTGTAACTCATTTGAGCGCCGCTGGGCACCTGACAGCAAAACTCCTTCCATGCTAGATTATAGGCTATCCTAGTAGACTCAGTCAGTGATCCTACCACCAGTTGTAGCATCTTGTGTTGCCTACATACCACAACTGCTGCGGCATGGGTGTCAGGATCCTGTTGGCGTCCTTGGCCAACCCACAGAATCTGCCCCCAGCAAACGTGACAAAGCATTCGCTATGTCATTGTCCACACCTGGGACGTGCAGTGCTCCAAACGCTATATCATGACGCAAACAACCGAGGACAAAACCCTCAACAACTGTAACACTTGTTCGTCCCCTGCTGACTGACAGTTCACAATCTCTACAACCACCCTATTATCAACTCTAAAAGTCACCTTCCTATGCGCAAGCTGACCACCCCATAGTGTCACTGCCACCACTAAGGAGAAGAACTCCAGAAATGCAATGGACCTACCCCCTTGCTTCCATTCTGTCTGCCACTGCTCGGCACACCACTTCCCCTGTCAGTAGAGGCCAAAACCTTTGCTGCATGCTGCATCTGAAAATATCTGCACATCCCAAATGAGACTCCCTCCTGTGCCAGTGTAATGCCTTTGAAAGTTTGCAGAAAAACTTCTGCAGAGAAAGACCCATGATGATTTGCATTCTTCTGGAGTCAATCTCTATTCCAAGAAAAGACAGTGCCGTGCTGGGGCCCATCGTCTTTTCGGGTGCCATGCCACTCCCAACTCCTCCGTCAGCTCTTTAAAGTTTTCCAGGGCCTCCTGGCACTCCGTGGAGCAAAAGGTTCCAACAAAGAAAAATCATCCAAGTAATGGGTCACTAACATGTGCCCCGTCCTTTGCGTTAAGCAATTCCAGCATGTTATCCCTTTTATCACCCAGCAACCGGGCTTGCATTTTTCTGGAGTCAATCTCAAGTCCAAGAAAGGACAGTGCCGTGCCGGGGTCCATCGTATTTTCGTGTGCCAATGGCACTCCCAAATCCTCCATCAGCTCTTTGAAGTTTTCCTGGGCCTCCTGGCACTCCGTGGAGCAAGAGGTTCCAACAAAGAAAAAACCATCCAAGTAATGGGTCACTAACATGTGCCCTGTTCTTTTCATAAAAGAACCACTGCAGAAAGGTGCTAAAACACTCTACCAATGCGCATGACATAGAACAGCCCATCGGTAATGCCTTGTCCACGTACCATTTACCATTGAAATGGATACACAGAAGATCCCAATCATCTGGATGGACTGGAAGCAACCGGAAAGCCGATTTTATGTCCCATTTTGCCATTTCCGCCGTTGCACCCACCGTCACTATCAGTGACATGGTCACGTCAACTGACGAGTGAAAAACAGTAGCTTCCTTTTCATCGATAAAATCATTCACCGAGCACCCTTCTGGCTATGATAAATGCTGAATAAGCCTGAATTGTCCGGGTTCTTTCTTGGGCACCACCCCAGTTGGTGACACAATCAAGTTGTCCAGAGGCTAAACTTGGAAAGGGCCCGCCATTCTCCCTTTCCTCACCACTTTGTCTAATTTCTCTTGCCCAACCTGTGAATGTTCTTTGCTGACTTCAAATTTTCTGACCAAAGCCTATGTCTAGGCGCTGCATACCCCAAACGAAACCCCCACTTTCCCTTAGTACTTCTGCAGCCTTCTGGTTGTCATAACTCTGTGAGGCTGCCTCCAATTCATCTGCCTTAACTGGCGTATAAGCCTTTTGTCCCAGACCAGCTGACCCTCCCTGTGCATGATAAGCATCCACTTGACCCACTCTACTAATGGCCCTCACCTCCTCCTTCCATGAGGCGAAAATATCTAGCCCTTCCCAGGCATTGCTACCCCCGGCCATCTCCCAATTCCCTGGGGTCTCCTTCTCTTCCCCCCAACATTTATTTGAGCCCTGGCCTTGCCCAAACTCCTTCTACCTTCCTCCGCTCTCCACTCTCCAAACCCAAGTCCCCCTTATAAATCCCTCAGGCCCTCACCCTGCCTAACCCAACCGGGTATACCCCTCCACCTCCCAAACCCCAAAATCGCCCTTGCACACTCTCGCCGGAGCCTCGGAATGCACACAGGGCTCTGGCGTGTCTGGGGAGAAAGGCGGCGCTCTTCAGGCCTAAAAGCGGCCACTAAAACTCACTGCTTTTCTTCTCGCCCGCCTAGCGGACGTGCAGGCCAAGACGGCGGCTGCCACCCCCACAGAAGCATGCCCAGGAGGACGCGAATGCTCCGCAGCTGAAGGGATCAATACATCAAAGGCGGCCTGCCTCGCTCAACAGGCGCACCGCCTCCAAGACTTTATAATCCTGCATAACTATGCCTAACTCACTAAACACAGCTAATTAAACAGCCAAGAAAACCGCTAACAAAACAGCCAAGAAAACTATTAATAGCTACCCTGGTGCCAGCCACCAGGTCACCAAAACCTAAAATGGTGGCTGGCAAATCCCCTCATAGGATTATATAAGCATAGGACTAATTGGGCTACTTGGGCTACCTGGGCTACAATTGGGCTACAATTGGGCTATAATTGGGCTACACCCCAAAAAAGCCCAACACCACAAAATGGCCGATCTGGCCAGCCCAGACCCCCCCCAAACTGCCTGGGGGGCAGACCTCACTACATTCGGCTGCACCCCAAGCCCCCCTTGTCCCGTCCTCCCACCGCCGAACTTGCCCATGATGATATTTCCATCCTAGACAATGGCTACCGGCCCTGTGCCCTGCCACGCCCACCCCCAACCCTTGACCTCTTCTCAGAGGATGTCAAGGAGAGGATGCCGATGACCTTCGCATGGGTACATACGTTTTCCACTTCACCACGTTGCGCTTCTAATTTGGACTCGATGCACAAAGTGGTGCTGGAAGTTGAGAACTCCGATTTGTTGGAGGAGACAGTCACAGATGGCATATTTACAGCAGCAAACATCTGGACCTCTTCTGGGATCCTCTCAGAGTTTCTTCACTCGCTATTTATTTACATTTAGTCCGGCCTTTATAAGTCACATACATGTCTGTGACAGATTTCAGTTCAGTGCTGAAGAACTACATGCATATCCGTCCCTCAACAACCAGCGGTGAGCCCGGAGCAAAAGTTATCGGTAGCTCCCCTCCCACAAGCCGGGTACAGCTCCTGGCCATGCTGCCCCGCACCTCTAAGCTCGCTCCCTGCCTAACCCCCACCTTGCTCAGGTTCTCCGCCCACTATCTCTCCTCCAGATGGCCCTGTATCCCTCAGACCTCCTCACCCCGAGGGGCACGGACTACTGCTTCCGGTGCACACACCCCGTCTGACCAGCCACCCTTCATCATCAGTGAGAACCAGACGTTTATATGTAAAAAGAAATCTAATGCGAATACTGCTTTTTTCTACTTTGCAGCCTGATGCTCACAATGATTAATCACATTACCAGCACATAACATGGAGTGATTTAAGTGGTCAGGTACTGTCCGGTACTGGGAGCATACATCTACATCTGAAAGGAGCAGCACCGGTACAATGACAATCCGTTTAATGGGAAAGTGCCGACACTACTCAGCAGGAAACAGGTACTCTGGGCAGGAGAACCGGCACTTCTCATATTTCTATTTAAACCAGTCCACATGTGTAGTTTGACCAGCGCCCAGAAACCAGAGACAACAAGCATTGAAAATGCAATAGGTCTCGCCTTTTATTAAGTTAAAGCCATTTGCTTTGCTAATGATATTGTATAGCATAGCAAATGGCTTTAACATAATGAAAGGCAAGACCTATTGCATTTTTTATGCTTGTTTTTATATTTCTTCAGTGTTACAGGCTTCTGATACCGGTCCTCCAACCGCTTGAACCAGAAAATCCTCTTTAAAAAGGTGCTGAGATGGCGAGGACTACTGTTCTTTGTGCCCATAAAATAAGCAAATTGCATCAAGTAGTCTGCACTTTAAATAGATCATTTTGTCTAAGAGAGATCACAACTCTATGGCACACATGTTTTCGACTCCAGAAGGATGAAGGGATGAGTTGGCCATACAGTCAATTGAAGCTGTTGTGCAAGTACAAACAACCATTGGTAAAACCAATAGCTCATCCTTTTGCAGCCAAGACCGATTGGCTTTGCCAACACTAGGGGCCATATGTAGGTAGCTAAATACCGGTCGGTAACGGCCGAAAATCGGTAATTTCCCCATTACCGACCGGTATTTAGCCCTTTCTAATGTAGGAGGCAGGTTTTAAGGATTCGGTAATTTACTGATTCCTTATTTTAAGGAATCGGTAAAATACCGAATCCTTAAAAGCTATGTAGGAGGCACTCAAGTGAGTGCATTTTTGCATTCAGGATTCATTATTTACCACCAACTACAAGTTGGTGGTAAATACCGAATACCTTTAAAAAAGCAATAATTTGCTTTTTCCAAGGTGCCATGTGGCAAACATACATGCCCTTAGGGCATGTATGTGCGCCACATGTGCACACATGCACGATTCAGGGGTGCAACAGGGTGTCAATGTGACACCCTGCCACCCTTGAATATGCTCCCCCTATTACCGATTCGGTATTTACCGAATCGGTAATAGTGAATGGCTTCCCATTGATTCCTATGGGCCTCCAGGCCCATAGGAATGAATGGGAAGGTGATTCCTTATTACCGAATCGGTATTACCGAATCGGTAATAACGAATATTACCGATTCTGTAGTTTTTTACCGAATTTTTAGCTACATATGTAATACCGATTCCTAAATACCGAATCGGTAAAATCCGGTATTTAGGAATCGGTATTTCATATTTACCTACATCGGGCCCTAGATGTTTTAATGGTAGGGTTGTGAATCGGAAAAAACATTAAAAAAAATCTTTTTAATATACTTTCTTAACTGTGCTGGACGGAAGATATTAAATTACACACTGAGTGTGAACGTGCAATCATTTTCGAAGACATGAATGACAACATCATGTACTCACAAAATACGCACAAGCACAATAACAAACAGAAGCCTCGGACTGAGAGGCTACAAACTTCGGAGGACCGCGTTTTACGCCTCCTCCGTCGTGCTGTCCACGCTCCGAGGTGCCGTCTCACAACCTCGTGTGACGAAACACCTCACATGTATGAAGAAATGGGCATGTACCGATCAAGTACAGTTACTGTCCCGCTGCTACACTAATGCACCAAGCTCCCTTTCCAGGCTGGACGGGATCTCTGAGACCTGTTCCCTCTCCTCCCAGCCACGCCCAGGGTGGGGAGCCACCTTCTTACCTGTATATCCTGCCCACCACAGGTGCTCAGTAGGGTACAAGGGTAAGAGGCTGGCACCTTGGCAGCGAGGAGGTGGTTTCTCCCACAGCTCAGATGGTGGGTGGGTGATGTAGGAGGGTGGTGGAAATTGGGGTGGGGGAGTTAGGAGTCAGCAGCTCTCTGTGCTGTATCTCTGTCTTGCTGTGCTTGAGGGGAGGAGAGGAGGAGTAGACAGAGAGAGAGAAGGAAAAGTGCACGAGAAAGAGGTGGGGACCACTAGAGGAGAGAGGGTGATGGGAAAAAAGGATGAAATGTACACAAGAGAGAGCGAGGGGTGGAAGGGAGATAGAGAATCGGACAACACAAGATTGAAAACGATGAGGTAGAAATATGAAATGGGGGAACAGAAAAAAAGAAAGAGTGTAAGGAGAGGGTAAAGAGAGGACGGGATATAACGGCCTACATATGCTCGAGAAAGAACTCAGAGGTGACACGGGAACAATACAATTAGAAAAAGCTGTGTGTGAGCAAGAGAACACACAGCTGAAATGAGAAAGAGAAAAGTGTCGATGAATTCCACCGTGGGGTAGAAGAGGAGGGATGTTAGTTAGAGTGTGAGAGGACAGATGGAAAAAAGTAAGACGAGAAAAACATGGTTTCCAAAAGGCAAACGGATTGTGTGAAAGGGAGATATGTGTGTATGAGTGAGTGTTTAAGAGAAATTATGTGTAAGGATCATGTGTGCAGTTGTGTGTGTGTAAGGGAGGTGAGTGTCTTTAAACAGGATAAAGAGATAGGGAGAACTGTGTTTGTGTTTAAGAACGGTGTATACCTAAGGTATGTGCACATGTAAGGGAAATGTTTGCTGTTGAAGCAATGTGTGCTTGTGAGTGAGATGTGCGTGCATGTGTGTGTTTCTGTGTGCCTGTTGTGTAAGGATGTTATGTGGTAAGGAGATGCATGTTTACTAGCGATCTGAGTGCAACGGGGATCTGTGCAAGTGAGATATGTTTTTAAGTGTAATGTGAGCCTCTAAGGGCTACACGTCTTCATGGAGACTATGTAGAGAACGTTGTGTCGAAAACAGTTGTATGTGTGTATGTTGAGTGGGTATACAATGCATGGTAGAAATGTGTAAGGAAGATATGTGGCCGGGTAAGCTGTTTGTAAAGGAAGTGTGCAACTGAGGAAGAGGTGCCTATGGCGGAGTGACCCATAAGTGCATTTTAGGGGATGTGTTTCTTAAGGCACGACTTGACATGCACTTGTAAGGGAGATCTGTACGTCTGTTTCAAGAGAGAGAGAGAGTGCGGTTTAGGGGGCGTGTTGGTGTAGCTGTGACAGGTGGGTGTTTTAAGAGATGTACGAGCGTTAAAGAATGACGTAGGATAGAAGTTAAGAGGGGTGCCAGATGGGAGGGGTGTTTTGTGAGATAGAGAGAGGAAAGTGGCCAGAAGAGAGAGTTGTGAAGAATAAGAGAAGTGGAGTACATGAATTAAAACGGAAAGGAAGAGGAACAGAAATAGAGAGACGATAGAGTAAAGGGTAAATGTGGGGAAGAAGTCAGCAAGATGAGAAAAAGCGGATGATAAAGACATGAAGAAAAGTGTAAATCAAGAGAGTGTGTTCTTGCGAGTGGACGGGAGAAAAAAGGGATGGAGCAGAGAGATGGATTGGGACACAGAACGAGGGAAGGAGTTTAGACAATGAAATGGAGAAAGAGGAAGAAGGAGTAGTGGAAGACGATGGAGGAGAATAGTGGGCAAGAGAAGGCATGGAAGAAAGAGTGAACAAAGTGAGCAAGAGGAACAAGGAAGGAAGGATATTGGACAAGAAAAGAAGAAAGAAGGACTCATCGGAAAAAGAAAGAAAGCAAGAGACAAAAAGGATGAAGGAGGGGGAGGTGTGAAATCAGGAAAGAGAAAGGGAAACGAAGAGGGATAATGTAAGGAAGAATGAGGAGGATGGATACGCAAACAAAGAAAAAGGAGGAGAAAGAGAAAAGGAAGAGGCGAGAGGTACGGAGACTGAGGCAAGGAAATGCTTAGGATAAAGAGGGCAGGCAATGAGAGGAGGGGGATGAGAGAAGTGGGATGAAAGAGGGGAATGGTGAAGAGGAGGGAAATCGAGGTGGAGGAAGCAAAGGCTGAAAGAAATCGAACAAGGGGAATTAAAGGAAAGGAAAGCGGGAGAGTGGACAAAAAGAAAAAAGAACTGAAATGGAAAATGAGAGGGAGCAGTGGAAGAGAGATGGGAGGTGCGATCACGAGAGCATTAATCCGGACCTCATTCATCACAGACAAGCACTTCATTCAGCACAGTGCTCACACCACTGCGGTCAAGTATTGCACTCAAGAACCTGCAAAGAAGAGGGGGTAGGTGGGGGAGGGGCTCCTGAATAATGAAAACAGAGCATATCATAGACACGGAAATAACACACCCAGCGGCGTGTGCGGTGTGAGTTATCTGCAGAGCATCGAGCACTGCATAATGCCAGCCTGAGGGTGGGGGCGGCACTCACCCATGGAGTGAGACAGATGGGCATACCCCAGAACTGGAGGCACAGACACACACGCACACAGATGCACACATGCACACAAGTAGGCACATGCAGACACATGCAGACATATGTCACACACAGACAGGCACGCACACACAAATGCGCAACACACACTCAGATGAACAGACGCGCACAAGCACATGTGCCCGCACACATACATAAGCACACACGTACAGACATGGACACAGCCAAACACATAGACACAGGCACACACATACACATACACATATGTAAACATACACATGAGCACACGCATGCACAGGCTTATAGTCACACACAGACGGGCAGTAGAAGGTTAAGCTTACCTCACACAGCATCTGAGAGGCAGCCCTTGTCTTTAAGATGAACACACATCAAGGGGCTCGTTCCAGCAGAGCCCACTCTTGCAAGCCTCAGCTGCTTTACATAACAAGCGCGGTCCCCGAAAGTGAAAAAGGTCCACGCTGCAGCCGATCTCTTGTCTTTATGGGGCCATGTGTTTAAACACATGGCCCCATAAAGATAAGAAATCGCTTACGACAGAAGGAAAGCAGGCGAGCTAGTCCAAGTGGGCCGGCACAAAAAGCCAAAGGGAGGCAACATAGATAGCTCATTTTCAATGGCTGGCCACCATTTAGCATTAATGGTGAGCCAGCCAATGGAAATGAGGGGCAGAGCTTAAAGCTCTCTTCTGAAAATCCTCTCCTACAAAATCTCTTGCGGAGGCAGAGCAGGGCTCTGCCCTGCAACGCATGTGAGACCTAAAAAGGCACTACTTTCCAGGAGAGAAGCAAGAAAACTCCAAGTTCAATGCCAAGGGTGCGTCCAGATTCCCATGGGCATCCAGTGCCTGCATGTCAGGTATGTTACCAGGTGCTGCCAGCTGCCATGTGTACCTCACTGACCAGCAGGTAAAGGAGTCACCCAAAGAACATGTTGGGTGCTACCCCGAGCTAAGACTTATGGCAAGCAGCCTCCCCACACCCTTTGTGTGTTTCTTGTACCGTTCTAAGTGACCTAGACATGCCCAGATGTGGGCCCCATGCTCACTGTGTCCCTGGAACCAAGCTGTACCTGGCTGATGAGCCCATAACTAGGGAAAAACCAGTCCTGGCCTGCTTGTGTTCCGGTCCAAGGAGAACCTGGCTTAGCAGTTTGGGCTGGACTTTTCCCACTGAAGCAGGTTCAAGACCGTTTTGCCTATGGCTGGGTTCAAACTCAGGTGGCATGGTGAGCAAAAGAACAATGGGTTGGAGTGCCAATATGACCTATCACCAGTGGTTAGACTTATTGCAAGAAACCCCCCATCCAACTGTGTGTGTTTCATAGGGGGCACCTACTGCATAAAGCAATGTTGTGTGTGAAGCAAGCAGAGAGAGCTCGCTGCAGGTGTGGAATACCTCACCTGAATACAAGATGCCACAAGTGCAGCGATGCAAGCTGCATTTGTTCACTAAGGTGACTAAATTCACAAGACCATTGGCACACTGGCGGCCAGGATCATTGAGAGGACATTCAATGATGTTTCATTGGGAATACCCCTGTGATAAGGAAATGGTAACTTTAAATGACACTATGCCACCATTAGACTTTTCTCAATTTGTTTCCAAACCCACTCATAAAGGAGGACATACGATCGACCTAGTATTTGATTGGATTAGAAAAAAGCTGCATCAGCTAGGGGAATAAAGGTGTTCTCTTTTTATTCAATGTTTATAAATCTCCTGCAAATATCAGTCTGTGGTATCCATGGATGTATTTCTTGCTCTATAGAAACCTATGACCTTATTTAGAGATTGGCAGACCGGGTACTCTATCACAGGCTGGTAAGCCTGGCCAACCGTTGGCTGCCTACTCTATCACGAGTCTGCCAAACTACTATGTTTCTGCCAATGTGACTACTCAACTGGCTGTGATGGTGGAAACCATTGACCTGGGGACTTAATCCCCTTACTTAAAACACACCACGGGGTGCGTTTGCACACTTGTCACATCAGGCTCCGCCTCCTCCCTGCACCACTGTGCAAAGGCGCCCACTGGTGCGTTTTAAGTTGGGGGATTAATTCCCCTTCAATCCTGAGGGTCCCTGGGGCCCAACTAGCCAACCAGGTACCTCCAGTAAGCGCCACAGAGCTACATTGCAGAGAGGTGTTCCGAGGCCATGCTCCTTTTTACACCACTCTGCAAATGCGGCTTCTGGTGCACTGCTGGTGGGACGATGAGGTCCTCTTGAGTCCTGAGGACCTCAGGACACAAGTGGACATAGGCATAGGGCACTTTGTCATCGGAGGTGAAAACAAGCGATGGAAAGAGCTTGGCGATGGATCTCACTGTGGGCTGCAGCGGTCACCAGCCCCTCTAGATACACACACTACCCCTCCTCTGTGGGCCACCAAGAGTCACATTGGGTCTACGTTCTGGCCAGAGAGCAGCAGTCACAGCCACAGACGCCCAGTATTCCAGTAATGCTGCAGCAAGAGGTGAGGGGTAAGCAGGCCGGCCTGGCCATTCTTCCAGTCTGGAGTATTTCCAGGGTCCTACTTTTACAATAGGAAGGGCTGCCATGTCATAGTCAGGCACAATTAGCCCAATTCCACTTGCATCCTCGTGCAATGGGTGGGACTGGCCAGGTTTTCAGTCTGGCCCTCGGGATCAGGGCGCGTGGAGACCCCAACACAAGTAGGGCCCTCAGAGAGTGTGAACTCTGCATCATTTTCTTTATATAATGTTTCATGCACCACGTCTGCATTTTCTGAGCTCTATAAACAACATATGTCACTATCACTTAATTTGCGATGCTCAGTTTACTGATTTTGTAAGGATGGAAGGCTGAGTCTGCCTTGACAGGATTTGATTTTTTCATTTCAAAAAGTGTTATTGAATGAATTTTCATGGATGATAAAACAGTACAAAAAAGAATACCGGACAGTAAGGTATATAGAAACATAGCATTATGAAGAATATAATCAACAATTAACAATTCAATATAATAGCTATAACAACATTGGTAACTACATATTCATATAAATAATAATATAAACTAAAAGAGGGCTATATTGACCAAAATGATGATAAGTAAAGAAAAAGCAATTCAAATGAGTAATTCAAATTAGGGAACAGTCATCGACATAAGAGTCAAGACTAGACCACATAGTAGACCTGGAAGTAGAAGAATCATTGGGAGAATGAGGAAAAGAACACTGCCCACGTCTGAGAAAAATAGTCCATTCCCACAATGCATTAACTGAGAGTGATGTAGCATCTTTCCAATTACAAGTGATAGATTTGATTGCAGTTGAAATAAGTAAATCAATCAATTTACAATTCATAAGAGATAATGTACCTTTAAAAAAAGAAGATTTAGGAATTAAGATATGAAAAGATAAAGTCTTTTGGATCTTAAGGATCTGGGTTATAATATTCCATGTATCTGATAGAAATTTGTAGCTAATAGGACAGTTGAAAAATAAATGTTGTATGTCCAACATATCAGAGTCTCTAGGAGTTTAGCTCTGTATAATTTGTCTGGGGCCTAAAAACATTGACAGAGGAGGTAAATATTAGTTTGTATGAGGGTAGCCGGAAGATAATTAGCTGTGTTGGATGACTAACTGTCCTTCCAGGATATGCCAAGGGACTGTATATTAATGTATGGTGACTATTTTTGATTAAGATGTGTGAAGGAGGAATTGGGAATGGTAAGTTTTTTGTATACTGTCGAGGCTATATAACCTGAGCGACCAAAGACAGAAATACAAAACTCCATAGCAGAGGACTGGGATATAGAAAGGAGCTGCGGGTAAGCATTAAGCATTAAGAACTGTATTACATAGTAATGTATATTTAGATAATTCCAAAGCAGGTATGTTATATTTAGTTTGAATAACATTGAATGAATAAAACATATCGGGCGCGATTCACAACTAACTTAAGACAAAATCCTAAACTTACTACCATTTGGGTATTCACAGAAGGCACTTACTCATTTTGGTATTCACAGAAGGCACTTACTCATTTCGGTATTCACAGAAGTTAGGAGCCCTAACTTTAGGACTTCTAAATGCCTTCTGTGAATACCGAAAGTCTTAAAATTAGGATTTTTCTCAGTTTAGTAGTAGTATAGTTAGGACTCCTAACTTTAGGACTCCTAAATGCCTTCTGTGAATACCAAAAGTCTTAAAATTAGGATTTTTCTCAATTTAGTAGTAGTAGTAAAGTTAGGACTCCTAACTTTGGGACTCCTAAAATGCCTTCTGTGAATACTGAAAGCCTTAAAATTAGGATTTTTCTCAGTTTAGTAGTAGTATAGTTTGGACTCCTAACTTTAGGACTCCTACATGCCTTCTGTGAATACCAAAAGTCTTAAAATTAGGATTTTTCTCAATTTAGTAGTAGTAAAGTTAGGACTCCTAACTTTAGGACTCCTAAATGCCTTCTGTGAATACTGAAAGCCTTAAAATTAGGATTTTTCTCAGTTTAGTAGTAGTAAAGTTAGGAGTCCTAACTTTAGGACTCCTAAACTGAGAAAAATCCTAATTTTAAGACTTTTAGTATTCACAGAAGTCATTTAGGAGTCCTAAAGTTAGGACTCCTAACTTCTGTGAATACCGAAGGGAATAAGTGTCTTCTGTGAATACCAAAATGAGTAAGTGCCTTCTGTGAATACCAAAATGGTAGTAAGTTTAGGATTTTGTCTTAAGTTAGTTCTGTGAATCGGGCCCATCGTATTGACAAATATCAGCAACAAAGAAAATATCAGCAGCAATCCAGAAATTCCAGAAAGAAATATGCTTATAGTATTGGAGTTTAGGATTGAACCAAAGAGAAACTTTTTTAGTAGAGGCCAAAGAAGTAGAAAAGCTATTATCAAATGACAACAGGGCAAGTTTGGAATTAGCAATAATGGGAGAACGTTTACCAAATGAGCTGTTTGCCATGGTAAGAACTGCAGGTAATGGGTATGGAGCTAAGTTATTTTTCTCCGGGGTAAGCCATTTAGGTGCCTGAGAAGAAGAAATAATCTAAAACCATAAGGAACTTTGTGCCACAAGAAATGCAAAATGATATTTATTAAAATCTGGAAGACCCACTCCACCTTCATGTTTAGGCAATTGTAAAGTCTGAAGGCTGATTCGTGCGGGCTTATTATTCCAGATGAATTTAGTAAATAATTTATACAATTTAACATAAAAACTGGACGCAAAAGAGAAGAGCATCATGGACAATAGGTATAACATTTGTGGAGTGAAAGACATTTTGAGTGCCTCAATACGACCCAACCAATTTAGATGAAGAGTCGACCATCTATCCAGTTTCTCTTTGGTGTTAGATAAAATTATGGAAAAATTGGTTTCCACTGTCCTTTTAACCAAATCAGTAAATGTTATTCCCATATATTTAAGTTTCTTTGGAGACCATACTATATCAAAGTTTGACAACATTGTAGAATTACAAAAAGCATTTAATGGAAAAGAATCTGTCTTATTAGTGTTCAGGGAGTGGCCAGAAACATCAGCATATTCATGAATGATATCAAGAATAATAGGAATAGAGGTAACAGGATCAGTAACATATAATTACACATCGTCAGCATATGCAGAGAGTTTAATGGTAGTATTTTTCAAAACAACACCTGTATAAGCATCACTGTTACGAAGGGAACATAAAAGGGGCTCTATTGCAATAAGAAGAAGTAAAGAGGAAAGAGGACATCCCTGACGAGTGCCTCTAAATAACCAAAATGAGGCGGAACATATACCATTAACAGAAATAGAGGCTGTGGGGGCTGAATATAATGCTTTAATCATACTTATAAAGATAGGACCAAAACAAAATATTTCTAGGGTTTTGAATAGAAATTGCCAATTAACCTTATCGAATGCCTTTTCAGCATCTAAAGCCATTACACCCATTGGGCAGTTGGAATCTTTGGCAAGGGAAAATGCATGACAGAGCAAACGGGTATTATGAGCAGATAATCTACCTTTCATAAAGCCAGTTTTGTCAGGTTGTATAATATTGGATAATAAGGGTGATAATCTATTTGCTAAAATGTTTGCATATATTTTACGGTCTTGATTGATTAAAGAAATGGGGAGAAAATTTGAAACTAAGGTATGATCTTTATTAGGCTTGGGGAGAACAATTATAGTGGCTTCATTGAAAGATCCCCCCATCTTGGAAGTTTGTTGAAAGCCCGTAAAAAGGGATTGTAAAAAAGGGGACAGCTGGTCTTGATAGTATTTATAGAATTCAGCTGGAACTCCATCTGGACCAGGAGTTTTTTTGGAATTTAATGCATTAATTGCTGCCAAAACCTCCTTGATGTCAATAGGGCTCTCCAAGGTTAATCTGTCGGTATCAGAAATCTGAGGTAAACAACAAGAGTGAAGGAAATCATTTATAACATTGTTGTGAGGGGCGAGGGACTCGTGATATAAAGAAGAGTAAAAGGAAAGGAACTCTTTCAGTATATCTTCAACATCTGTCACCAATGAAGCACTACTCGTTTTGATAGCAGGAATTTGAATTCTGTCTCGTTTGATGCATAAATAATTTGCTAACAGGTGACCAGATTTGTTTGAATTAAAATGAAAATTTTATTTTTCTTTTGAAATAAGGAAGCTTGCACTTTTACTAAGCATCCAAATATATTCATAACGGTATTTCTGAAGTTGGGATTTATATTGCGGGTCTCTAGATGTAATAAAAAGTCATTCCACTGATGCAATCTGTTTCTCTAATTTAGTAAGTTGGGAGTAGAAAGATTTATTTTCGTGTGCCATAATAGAAATTGAAACTCCACGGATGTAGGCTTTAAAAGCATCCCAATGTATAACTTTGGAAGTGTCACATGACTTATTATTCAAAATATAATCAGCAATAGCTGAGGACATTTTTTTAGAGTTTTTTGGGTTAAGAACTATTTCTGAATTCATTCTCCATCTTTTATTCGGATTTTGGTCATTAGAAATACATAAAGAAAATGAGATTAGTGCATGGTCCGAGACCGTAATAGGATGTATAGCCGAGTCACTAATCATGTGTCATAGGTTACATGAAGACAATAACTGATCAATTCTAGAAAAAGAAGAGTGAGTGTTAGAAAAAAAGTAAAATCTTTGTCAGTAGGGTGTTCCAATCTCCAAAAATCAACCAATTTTGTGGCAGAAAGGAAAGATTTCAAAGCAAAGAACGCTTTGCTAGGTCGAAACCTTAAATCAGAAGATCGGTCCAGCAAAGGGTCTCTGATCAGATTGAAATCACCACCCATTATAAGGGTCGTATTACCAATTTTGAGTACCTCAGTAGAGACAAAAGACCAAAAGGCAGGGTCATCAGAAGTAGGGGCATAGATATTGACTAAATTTAATCTGAGTTTATCAATTTGAACTTGAGCATAAACAAATCTACCATCTATGTCATGATGATGTGACAAAAGTTGTGCACGAGCTCTGCATGAGAAAAAGATAGCTACCCCATTTTTACGTTTTGCAGCAGGAGAGAAAACTATAAGCCCCACCCAACCTTTAGACATAGTATGCAATATTTTGTCATTAACATGTGTTTCTTCTAGAAAACATATATCTACATTAGATTTGTAGAGGTATTCTAAAAGTTTACGTCGCTTGACTGGATGCCTGAGACCCTTCACATTTAATGAAGCAATAACTAACTTTTGTGGCCTAGACATATTGTAATAAAAGTAAGGGGAAAGAATAAGAGAGAGACAGTAGCCCATATAAAAAGAACAAAACAAGACAAACAACATGAAGCGAGGTCAGTCCACAGGACCTCATACCAATAGAGCATTGGAGACGGAGGTGCGAAGCAAGAGAAATGAATCCACCATCGTATGCACCTGCAGGAAAATAACAATCTACAGTAAGGGGTAGAGAATATTAGCCAGCAGAACCAGAAGGCTGAGAATCCATGAGAATAGGATTATGCTGATCCAAGAATCTGATTAAGTCTGCGGGAACTTAGAAAGACTTGGAGACATCATTTTTCCAGATGCGCATTACAGCGGGGTCAAAAGGCCATATTTGTAACCAGCTTCTCGCAAGCGAGGCCTCAGTTCTGAAAATTGTTGTCGCGTTTGAACTGTCTCCTTTGCAAAGTCCTGGTGTATAAAAACTTTGTTTCCTTCAATTTGGAGAGAAGGTATTTCTCGGACGGCCTTTCGAATAAGGAGAAGGTGATGGTGCCTCAAAACTTTAAAAATGATTTGTCTTGGTTTGACTTGATGAGGTTTACAAATTGAATGAATTCTAAGCGCTTTATCAACTTCAAAACGTTCTGGAAATTTGCTATTCAATAACTTAGGTAGAAGATTTTCCAAGAATAGGCGACCCTCTGGAACATTGAAAATGCGAAGGTTGTATTGTCTATTTCTATTTTCCAATTCAAGTAGGGAACGTTGGAGACAAGCAACCTGAGGAGTGAGTGGAGACATAGCTGTAATGGCTGCGACATTATCACAAATTTTGATCTCGTTATCTGTAACTCTCCTAAATAAGGAATTCATATCTCTCTGAATTTCTTGATATCCAAAGAAATTGTGTCAGTATTAATATGAATCGCCTGAATTTCCTGCAAGATTTTTGCCAATGATGCGTCTTGAGACTCAAGAGCTTTGGCTTTGGCAGGAGGAGGTGAAACAGTTTGCTTACGCTTATTTGCCAGCATTTTAGACTCTATACTGGTAACAGGGACAGGCAAATAGAAAAACAAATAAATTACACCACCAATAACAAGTTCTGTAGTGTAGTAATGTATACTGACAAAATATTTAAAGACAAGGAGCAAGAATCAGTTCCAGAGGGACTTAAAACACTGTATTAATAAAGTTGCACTGAATAATAAAAGGCAAAATCCCTTTAATGCTTCAAAAGAGGCTTTGGCAGGCAAGTGGCAGTACAACAATCCCTTTAATATGAGAAGGCTTCTGGGGAGAGGAGGTGTCCAATAGATTAAGCCCGCCTTCTCTATGAAGAAAACTGCCAGAAACCTGGGGGTATGGATGGATTCCTCTCTCAGCTTTCAAGACCATACCAAAAAAGTTGCCGTCACTTGCTTTGGCCTCTTATGGGGTCTTAAGCCTCTTCTGAAGTTTTTTGACCCACCAACGCGCAAGCTGATTGTTCAGTCAGCTATTCTATCCCGATTGGACTATGCCAGTTTGCTCCTATTAGGGGCCAAGCAGGCTGAAATAACTGGGATGCAGCGTGTTCAAAGCACCGCAGGCAGAGCCTTGTTGGGGCTTCCGAGGTCCTGCCCCTCTGCTGGTGCCATTCGGAGACTTCACTGGCTTCCCATGGTTGAGTGTATCAAATTTAAGACGCTGTGTCTTTCTTTTAAGATTTTGAAGCTTGCCACGCCTAGCCTGCTTGGTAACTTGCTTACCCCTTATGTCCTCCCCCGCCAGCTGCACTCCTTGGGGCAGCACTTGGTTACTGTTCCCCGTGTAAAACGTTGTCGTGCGGGGGGCCGGCCAAGCTATGGAACTCCCTGCCTGTTCAGATCCGTAGAATGGAGTGTCTGCTGGACTTCAGAAAAGCTATCAAAACCTTCCTCTTTCCTTCAATTTAGTCTTTTCGTTCTCTTTTTCTATTCTTCTGTGTTTTTTCAGGTCTGGGGTTTAGGCTAGTTTTCTGAGGCTGGTTAGTGTCGGGACGCCCCTTTGCTGCGGCAGCTGTGCTCTATATAAGCTTGAATAACATAACATAACAAAATGCTGCAGAGAGCAGGAGCCCTCTGTGAGGAGAAAGTCAAAATGCCTACCAGACTTCACTCGGAGGTTGCAGACCTCTGAAACTCAGCCACATGCCTCCGCTGGGCTTAAGGAGCAGCTGGGGCAAAAATGAAGTCTGGATGAAGCCCCCTTCATTGGAAAGTTTGTCGTCTATGCAGGTGAGGAAACAGAGCTCATGGTGCGGCGGCCATCTTGGATCGCGCACGCTGCCGTCTCCCTTGACAGGATTTGATTTGAATTCAAGATCGTCTCTTTATGGCTTTGGTAAGCAGTGCAGTGAGGGATCAACTCACCAAGCCCTAAAGCCTACCTCGATAGTCACATTTATTTATTGTCTTCATCATAGTCAAATACATTTGTTCAATGCTCCACAGATTTTGCATTAATTTTCCACAGATCGCGGCATTTAGTAAATGTGCCATTCACAACTGCGTTTATTAAATGCTCCCTGTGATTTCCTTTTAATAAATGCACCAGGGTAAATATCATTTATTGTTCGCAACTCAGGCCTTGCCCTCTCCCAATTCAGACCACGAAAGTACTGGAATGCTTCATGGGTGCCTTTTTCAGAGGGCAGGATGAGTAATGTGCCAGTCTGAGTGCAGTGAGCATGTGTGAGTGCAAGGATAGCAGCTTTCCTGTATGAGTACTGGTTGTGCAGCGTACCTGTGAGTGCAGGGTGAGTGCTGTGTCTGTGAGAGAGCAGAGTGAGCAGTGTGCCTTTGTGAGAGCAGGTAGAGCAGTGTTCCTGTGGGAGAGCAGGATGAGTGGTGTCTGTGTGAGTGAGGTTCCCTTGTAAAAGCAAGGTGAGCTGTGTGCCTGTGTGAGAATAGGGTGAGCTCTGTGTCTCTGTGAGTGCACGGTAAGAAGTTTGTATGTGAGTGCAGGATATGCTGTGTGTCTGTGTGAGTGCGTGATATGCTGTGTGTCTGTGTGAGTGCATGGTAAGCTGTGTGTCTGTGCGAGTGCGTGGTAAGCTGTGTCTGTGTTGAGTGCATGGTAAGCTGTTTGAGTGCAGAGAGAGCGGTGTTGCTATGTGAGATCAGTGTGTGCTGCGCCTGAGTGAGGACAGAGAGAGCTGTGTGTCTGAGTGCAGGGCGAGTCTTGGGTCAATGTGTGCAGCATAGTAAGTGCAGGAGGGCATCATTACCACCCTTTAGAAAATTGTAGTGTTTTCTCAAAATAAATTCGGTAAAATACACAAATCGCACCCAGGTGAGAGAATACCACATGCACCACCTCTTTCAACTCAGACTTGCTTGTTGCGATAGTTAGCACATTATTCTCAAGGTGAACCATTGCACACAACCACTTTTAAAATCCACCAGCTGCCACTGATAAGCAGGCTTATGGAGTTAAGGCACCTCATCATCTGTGTGCATCCTTGGTTTCAGAACAGCAATGCCCATACAAGTTGAGTTTGAAAAAACTAATATTAGTACAATACTCAATGATGTATTGTTAAATGCAAAGAATGTAAAAAAACAATCATGACCAAAAAAGATTAATGTGATCATTATTTTATCTTAATGTTTATTTCTTAGCAGCAAATAACAATTAAAATATTTTTGACAAGTGAACACACAGTGCTTGATAAGTGCAAAAAGACAACGCATTGGTGATCATGATCAAAGAATTCAGAGATAAGACAAAGAACAGTTTCACAATAAAGTTCGGAGCAATGTATTCCAAAATGAAAGTTCATAAGTATAAGGAATGTATTTGTTTAATTAGGCTCTCTCAGTAATGTCTTTATGCCGAATAGTTGTTCACAGGGTTTCGGCTTACACTGACTCATTGGGTCATCATCAGGACAAAAAAAAGAACAACTAAGAACAAAAATTGTAAGAAGCTGCGTCTTCAATTGGTAGGAAATTTTGAAATTGAAGTGACTGTAGATTCATGGATGACTGAACGGGGTGTCCTTAAGAAATAGCATGCATCCATTTCTGAAGAATCAGGAACAGGAAAGGGTAGCCTTTAAGTTATTCTAACTTAGCAGTAACTGCAATAATTATTTGAAAAAATAGAACACTGCATATGGTTTAATAAAAAGTACCAGTCCACATTCAAATAATAATTATAAATGCTGAGTAAGCAATTATCAGCCCACCCAGGAGGAGCTCTACATACCCAAATGAATGAGGTAGAGTACTGAAAAATCAATAGTTCTAAGCACATGGACTGTCACCCGTCTGGACAATCACGGCCTGATAGTACAGAAAGCAAAAATAGCTTCTTCAAGATCTGGAGCTACAGAATCCAAAAATGGAGGGTCAATCGCTTAGGAACAAACAGACAACCCACCATTTTGGGAAAACTAGCACCTTCAGATTGTGACTTCTCACTCAGTGGGGAACAAACTAATTGTGGGGGGGGGGGGAGAAACCAGAGTACAACCCACAGAAACAGATCCAAGCTCACAAACACAAAAGGTTTCTCTCAGGCCACACAGGCCTTTCTCAATCAAGCTAGTTGGCAAGCCAACTGCGGAAAGACCGGACAGTCCTATAGGGTCAAATAAAGAGCAAAGCAAAAACAACAGAAGGTATTTCAATAAGAGTGTGTCTATTAGAGACAGACATCAGCTCACCTACACTTGGTGAATATGGTTACTTATTGGCAGTAGGTGTAGTAGTGCATTTTATATATATCAAAAATGACACGATCAGCTAAAAAAATAACCAACATCTACCTGCACCCTTCATATTGTGGTGAAAAATGTCAGCTATCCTTCTGTCAGAAGGTAAACAAGTATGCATACATAGGTTAGCACCTGGTGCACATACTCTTCCATGTTAATTTTAAATGATCACTCTAATACGATTCTCTCTAATATCGCAAGGCTGCTTACAAATGGTACTATCTACTACGTACAATCTTTATCCTGTTGAATTTTTTTTCTGAAGAACTAAAACACTTGGGCGGATCATACCGTATAAAAGTCAGATGTCACCTGCACACATAATTACTCTTGAATACCAAGATTTATAACATGTTCAATACTTCTACAGAGCTGTGGTGCATTAGAAGCAGATTTGTTTTGTAAACACTTCCACCCATTAGCTGGACCCATGCTGTACAAAATTAGGTAGACAAGTAATATGATACTTACCTGCCACTATATAAACTATAAAACAAACGAGCACACTCATTGGATGATGTCATCAGTGATCTCATCAATGATTTAATTTGAGATGTCATGAGTGATATAAAAAAAATCATGTCATTGAAAATGTCATGAGTGATGTCATATGTGAGGTCTTAAGCAGTGCATGGCGAGTGGGGCAAGCAGTAGCGCATAATGTTACTTTTTCATTTGTTTTTTTCAGTATCACAGGTAAACCACCAGTTTACCTGCAACAGCAGCCGCAAAAAACGTTGCAACAGATGACCTCGTCAACTGACACAAATGAGATACAGAGTAGGCGTTCCCGTGCAAAAAGCCACGAAAACAACACTCCGCAACATTCTCAACAACCATCCAGATCAGCGATAAGATCACAAAACAGGCAATAAGGCGCGTTAGCAGCCAAAATTTAACACCTGCTCTTAGCTGGTGTAAAGTCGGACGACAACCTGCACCATAAAAGGGAGCCCAGCCCAGAGCCACACCAGAAGAACAACAGATGCCATGGAGCTACTGATCATGCAGCTCGGAGCCCCAAGATGGCCACAACACCCACCGCCACCAAACCCAGGCCCGCCACCTCCCCCCGTATCCCACCTTGCCCCCCCGGACAAAGATATATTACATCAACTATACGAAATCATGAACAAAATAATTCACCTGATGTCGCACAATTACAACACCTCATCTTCATGTGTGGTCAGAAAAAGGAGAATCACTCATACATCTTTGAATAACCAAAGAAAACATTTTATTCAAATTATACTCAAAACAACTATTTGGAGGAGTCATGGCGGGTCTTCTCAGGACAATCTGTAAGTCACAGCCTGCAAGACAAAATTCAAGATAAGAAGGTGCATCATGTGCTCAACAAAGGACAGAGAGAGAGAAAGAGAGAGAAAGAGAGAAAGAGAGAAACAGAGAAAGAGAGAGAAATATAGGGAGAGAGAGAAAGAGAGAAAAAGAGAGAGAAAGAGAGGGAGAGAGAGACAGTGAAAGGAAGAGAGGGAGAGAGAGTGCCGACACTGCGGACCCGGGCTCCAATGCTCACCTGCTGCCACTGGTGTGTCTCCAACCACGTGCCGGTAAACACTGCAGCCAACCAGGTCCCTTATCTGAAACAGAGTCCAGATTCATGAATGGCAGAGTTCATATCATTGCACACGCCATCAACGCTTGCCCGCCCCTGCACACACAGGCTGCTGCACCCAGCCCCTCCCGCCGCCCAGCGGTGATTGCCCGCCCCTGCGCACACAGGCCTCACTGCTCACCTTCCAACACCAGCGTGTCTCCAAGAGGGCCACCAAGTGCCGGTGCAAGCTCCAAGTCCGGGGCCCGCAACCTTGGCAGCCTCCACATCATGCTGCCCCGCACCGTGGGCCACCAGGTCACACACTTGATTCTGGGTCTTGATTTTGCAATGGCAGAGATCATATCAGTGCACACGGCATCATCGCAGGCTGCACACCCGCTCAGCCCTTTAGGTGCCCCTAACTCTGTGAACTGTGAGGCAACACCACGTGGCCATAGGCCTGCGCTGCCCGCTGGCTCAGGCCTACACTGCGGTCCAGCAGGGCACACACAAATCCTTACCAGTCCGGACCACCAGGATGGGGCATCATCGCAGGCTGCATACCCGCTCAGCTCTTTAGGTGCCCCTACATCAGTGCACAGAAAGTCACCGTCCCGTGGCGGTGTGCCTGTGCCGGCAGCAGTGGATCCGGTGCCACCAAGTCTGTGCACCGCAAGTCATGGACCCTCTATGACTGGGTATCGTGGTGTGGATGCCATCATGTCACCTCTGGCAGTGAGGAATGTGATGTGGTAGGGCCCTAGGCCCTCATGCATAAATAATAACCACACAGATACACCCAGATAGAGAGTGGAAATAGCATCGAGCACGTGCGCCCGGCCCTTTTTATTGGCAGGGTCACATGTCCTGTGACACCTGTGCTGGATGAGTGTGGTGTGGGTGTAAACCAGCCATGAGGGAGTGGCTGTGGCATGCTGACAACTAGACCTGTGATCAGCAGAACACTACAGGGAGGACCTGGGATATGTAGCGTTGTCCCCCCCCCCTGTGAGCGTAAGCGGTGTGGGCTGGACTGGCGTATGCCAGTCCAGCGTAAGGGTGTGAACAATGACCCGAGGCTCTGGGCGTGGTTCCGTCCCGGGCTGGACAAGGAAGTAACTAATGCGTGTCTCTGTTTTTGTGTCGGCGCCACCTGGTCCGCAATGTGTCACACTGTGACCCAAGTCCCACAACATGAGCAACATGGACGTAAGGGGGAATCACTGACCCTATATTCATCCATACTTCCACACTTGAATGACCATAGACATGACACATCTGTGTGAATATGAATGTTTAATGCACATTCAGTGGAGTGTTGTAGCTGGAGCAGTACAGGGCCATGCAAACCCCACTTTACATTGTTGGCTCGTGGAGGACCAGCCAGAGTCCTTAAGGGAATTACAAGTCCATCGGCAGAGGAAGAGTTCAGTCCGCAATCTGAATGCTGTGTCATTGGTGACCCAACAGAATATGGCAGTTCATGTCGAGGTCCAAGATGAGTGTCGCAGAGTGTATCGGGGAACAGTGGAAGGTGATGATGCAGAGGGCAGAACCAAGCAGAAACCGGCCAGATGGCGGAGATGAATGCTACTGCGTCCTTCTTACCACGAAGGCAGACTCGTCCTCTGCTGTTTCATGTACCTCACATGTGGGTGGTGGTGTTCTGTCTCCAGCACTGTGTGGCACTGACACTTCAGGGAGCGGAGATGTGGATGGAGTGGTAGCAGCAGCAGTCTTCCGCGCCTGTCCTTGTGGCAGCAATGTCATGAGGAGGGTCTTTAGGGCATTGAGGAACCCAGCTACCTCTCATTGGTGTGCAGCCGTGGCAGTCGCTCTTTCCGCCTGTGTCCGCTCCATGGTTTCCATTATCCTCCGCTTGTGTCCCAACTCCCAGGTGACATCGCTAGAGCCACTCTGACTAGACAATTGTTCTTGTCTCTGAGTCAGGACTCCAGCGATGTCAGCCATGGATCGTTTGAGAGCATGGAGCGGACTGTGGGTGTCTGTTAGGGACTGTGAGTGGTCCGTGATGGGACTTAGACACCCACGTATGGCATCTAGTTTGGCTGCCATGCGGTCAAACCCCACCAGCACCTGTTCAGCCAGCTTCTCCTGGCTCCTGGCATGGCATTGGAAGACCAGGTGTTCTTCGTGGGGGTCCTGGGAGACAGCCATGGTGGTGGGTGCTGCCTGCTGTGTGGTCTGTGCAGGGGGTGGGGTCATATCGATGCAGCTGGGCTGCCCTGCTCCTGGAGGTGAGTTGACGTAGCAGTTGATGAACTCTTGGAGGGCGTCGGTGTCGAAGGTGTGGTGGTCCTCTTCGTCATCAGAGAAGAGAGGTTTGGTCTCCTCAGCAGTAGGTGTTGGTTTTCCCCCTGCAATGTGAAGTGGAGATGCAAGTTAACATTGTGTTCACATGTGTGTTGATGCATTGCACATGTTTACATACAGACTGCATGCCTATTTGATGCGGTACAGTGGACATTTCAATAACATCACGGATGTGTGTTTGTACTTATACATCATCAACTCACATTTCCCTGCTATGCCAAATGTGATTGGCCAGTTTCTACAGACAAGTGGCCCCAGTTGTGTCCCCTGTTCTGTTTTGGACGTGTTGCGGTTTGTACCACATTGTTGTCAATGTTGATGTGCTCTGCATGTTATGTGTGTGTGCTGCATTTTGGGAGAGTCGTCCCTGCAGCTCTGATTTTGCTGCCGCTTATCCCTTTCATGCGATGTGCCTTTGCCTTCTGTGCTTCTACAGTGTTGAGATGTTGCATACTTGGATACATTGGTCTCTTGGTGGGAGTTGGGGGTCTGGGGCATGGTTTGTCCACAGATGTGTTGTTGACGTCAGTGCACGTGGATGTGTCAGAGTGTTACCTGCTCCTTTACGGATGTGATCCACACTCAGCCACCTCAGTGTCGTTGCGTGCAACATTTCATGGTATATTGACTGCAGCACTGCTATTCGTCATGCAGTGTCACATGCATTCAGTGTTGCTCACAGACACGCCGCATTACTGGGCCTCCGAGAGGGCTTGTGGGGTTCTGATTGTCCTCTGTACTTGCTCCAGCTCCCTCCATTGTGCTTCGCAGTTGTTTTGCTTTTGTTTGTAATTTTTTTTTCTACTTTTCTACTGATTTGTCCTGCCTGACGTGTGTGAATTGCAGGCCTGGCGCAGCTTAACACTGATTTTTGTATCACGATTGGCCACATCGCAACTTTTTTCGTCTTTGTGTTTTGTGTTTTTTCGGGCTCGCGTTAATTTTAATGCAGTCATTTGATGCGTTTTCGTGAGACTATCGCATGGTGCCGCCGGGTTGGGCATACTACGTTTACACGGTGTTGTTTTCCCGCGATAGACTGCGATATGCATTGTTGCGTTAAGCTCATTTTGCGATAATTATCACACGTTCTTGAGAATACCCGCCCTAATTTCTCAAAAACTACTGAATTGATTTACACCAAATCACAACAAGCACATTCTGTGGATCAAGATCTAGCTTTCTGCTGAATTGGGTGTTATTCCGTTCAGCAGATTTTGCTGTAGCCCTGCCTAAAGAAGTCTATGGAAAATGCATGAACATTTGATTTTTTGCGACTCCCCTTTTTGTCTCGAATTCCGCTTGCCAGACACCTGAAACTTTCCAGGAAAGCACTGAGGTAGATTAACTTTTTGGGGAAAAGTTTCCTAAGATTCGTCAAACAGGGCCAAAGTTATGAGCAAGCCAATATAAAGGCTCTGCCTATGGAAAAGCAGATCTAACTATAACAACCTAGTGGCGACTGCCACTGTGTAAAATATATATATTTATACAGCACAATAATTTGGTGAATAAATCTTGAAAAACAACTGAGTTTGTGGTATCAGTGTCCCGTTTCATAAGAAGAACTGGTGTTAGGTTTGAATATATATATATGCCACAGAGAGATGAGACGCACTCTCCTTCAAAGCGTCTTTTATTCAAATTTAACAGCAATCCAGGTAAAAATCATAGTTGCAGGCCCAATGCGTTCGAAACTTACATCGCCCTTGATCAATGGCCATTTGAGACACTGAGAACAAGCTGCACCTTATACTCCCTCATCAGCATAATTACGGTTGTGCTCATGTGAGCGTCCTGATGCATTGTGGGACCATGAGTTTTGCGGCTTGACGATCATTCGATAATCCTCAAATAGGTGAAATTATAGTGCTCAAACAATAAGCGTATCATCCAGATTGTCTCTGTCTGCGAGAGATGAGACGCACTCTCCTTCTAAGCACCTTTTATTAAAATTTAACAGCAATCCAGGTAAAAGTGGCAGAGTTGTGAGTCTGAAGTTTTTAACAGTTGCCAGGCATGAGACGCACCACTGCAGATTGCAGCGGGTGCACGAGGCATGGATTGGAGCCTTTGAATGTAACCTCGGGTGATTTTACCCACACAGAGACAATCTGGCTCCTGCTGTGTCCCAGAGTGCTCACCCCCAGGACATAGCTGTTTGCTGTGGCTTGGCGAGAACTTTAAAAAATACTCTGGCTTGCTGGAAGTGGAGCACAATTGCTTTTACAAATAGGCAACTACATGTTAGCAGCTCCCTATGACTCCCATCTGTACATGGCTGGGCCCTTGGGAATGGAGTCCCCAGGGCTGAAATTGGCCCGAGGAAGGTGAGTCAAGTGTCCCCCGTCCAGAATAAATTAAAAAAATAAAAAGGCGGGTTGGCAAGTCGCCGGCGGTCCCACCCTCTTTCTCCACCACTCCTGGCTGGGCGATGAAGTCCCCAAGGGTCCAGAGGGTCTTTGGGGGGCAACAAGCCCTCCTGTTACCACCAGTAAGTTCCACACATAGGGATTGCTGAGAGGACTTCAGAGACCACAACCCTTTCTCCACCACTCTGCAAATATGCCTCCTGGCACACTGCTGGTTGGGGGATGAAGTCCCCTTGGATGCTGAGGTTCCTTGGGGGCCAACAAGCTCTCCTGTTACCTCCAGTAAGTCCCAAACAGCGGGATTGCTGAGAGGTCATTGGAGGCCATGCCTCCATTCTACAACAATCTGCAAATGCACCTTCTGGCACACAACTGTTTGGGGGATGAAGTCCTCTTGGCTGCTGAGGATCCTTGGGGGCCAACAAGCCCTACTGTTACATCCTGTAAGTCACACAAAGCACGATTGGTGAGAGCTGGTTAGAGGCCCTGCCCCCTTTCACCACCACTCTGCAAATGCACCTTCAGATGCACTCTTGGATGCTGAAGTTCTTTGGGGCCAAGAAGCCAGCCTGTTACCTCCAGTAAGTTCCACAGAGCAGGACTCCTGAGAGCTGGCGAGAAGCCCTGCCCTCTTTGTTCACCACTCTGCAAACGCAACTGGTTGTTAAGAAACCATAGAAATGCTCTTAAAAAATGAAAGGTAAAGCGACGTTATAGTTAGGAAATAAAATGTTTAAAAAACATTAGAATTTCACTGAAAAAATCAGTGATGGTGTTTGAGATGTCATTAGTGATGTCACTTACCATGTTAGGTGAGGTCATAAGCAGTGTATTGTGGGGGCATACGTTATACTTAGCTCAGGTAACTATAACTGCTAAATTTCACTGGTTTTGTATGACTGAATGGTGAGCTTAACCATAAAGTCCCTGTAACCTTTGTTTTTTTCAGTGAATTTCTGAGCCTTTTTTAAATTCTATTTCCAAACTATAAAGCCCCTGTAACCTCTGTTTTTTTAAGTGAATATATATATAGATATATATATACATATATATATTACCTACTGGTGATCACCAATAGGTAGTTATAGTTAGGACCTTGTTTCTATTTAAAAATCGTTTTTTCTTTTGCCAATATCTTTGGCGCCGTTTGATAAATCTTGAACGTTTTGGGGTGATTCGTCAAGTGGGGGCAGAGAAAAAGTGGGGTTCTTAAAACAAGTTTTCTCCATGTTAATTACCATAGGAAACTTTAGAAAAGGCGACAGCCCAAATTGTTGAACGGAATTACAACAAATTTGGCAAAAAGGTAGCTCTTGGTTCAGAAAGCGACCTTTTTTTAATGGTGTAAATCCATTCAGTAGTTCGTTAGAAATTCATATATAAAAAAATATGGATATCTGGTGACCGTGGTGGATCCTCCAGAGTACGAGCTTGACTCTGATTGGCTTCCAACACTTCAAACCAGGAAGTGTTGGCAGCCATCTTGTGACTCAGTTGAACCGAGCCACAAGCACGAAGGTAAAAATACATTAAAAAAAGAAGAAAAGGGGTCAGGGTAGAAACACCCTGAGCCCCTAGGCCTGCTCAAGGGGTCCCACAGGGACCCAGAGGGCCCAAAAAAGCATTTTAAAAAAAAGATTTCGGCGGGATTCGCGTAGGGTGCGTGAATTCTGCTGAAATTCTTTTTAAAAAACGAAGCGCGGTCTTCCGCGCTTCAATTCTTTTAAGCCCCCGGGTGGGCCAGGTCTCAGGGGCAATGCTTAATTGTTATGCAGGGGCCCCTTGGGGGCCCCCGCAGCCCCAGGGACCGCCACCAGGGCATTGTTAATAATATGGAGGGGGAATGCGACCCCTCCACAGCCCAGGGGACGCCACATCCCGGGGCTTTCTATTAAATATAAATGCATGGGGCGCTCCTGCCCCCGCCCAGGCAGCCCCGTGGACTGCCACCTCTCCGGGGCTTTTTTTTATTACTTGCGAGGGCATGTGGCACCCCCGGGTGCAGTCACCTACCCGGGGCTCTGCATAAAAAAATGTAGTGTGGGGGGGCTCGAGCCCCCCTCACGGCCCAGGGGACCACCACCTCATCGGGACATAGATAAATATTTAAGTGCGGGGTCTGTTGCGGACCCCCGGCCCTTGGGACCGCCACCTCTCCATATGGCCATGTCTGAACTGGGGTGGCAGAGTGGGCTAAAGAACGGTGATGGATCAAACCCAGATCTGTTGACTGGGTGTGAGTATTTGATTGGTTCTGATGCTCCGTCCATCACCACCCCCTTTTGTACCGCTTTGTTCGCCATAAGTTGGCAGGGTATGCTCAGACATGAGTCCCTTGCTCACTTTGCCACTGGATTCAAGCAAGCCTGGCTGAAGACGGCTGAAATGCCAGAAACCGGTCCTAGGAAGCTTGTTTCCGGTCCAGGGAAGGCATGGCTTGGCAGTTCGGGCTGGACTGTTCCCATGAGGCACAGGGTCAGACTGATTTGCATATGGCCATGTCTGAACTGGGGTGGCAGAGTGGGCTAAAGAACGGTGATGGATCAAACCCAGATCTGTTGACTGGGTTTGAGTATTTGATTGGTTCTGATGCTCCGTCCATCACCACCCCTTTTTGTACCACCTCTCTGGGCTGGCTTCAGCAATGTCCCGGGGTGCCCACCCCTGGGACGTTACAAATTGCTATGGGACGGTGGGTGGACTGCTCCCGCCATCCCATAGCAAACAGTGCACTCGCTTTGAACAAGCGAGAGCACTTTGCGTACACTTTGCTTTTAACCACCAGGGAGCTGCATGATAGCAGCTCTCTGGGGGTAAAAAGCAATGCCGGCCCCCGCAGGAGGTGGGAGCTGGCCGGGACCATGGGGGCCTTCAGGCTCCCCCGCGGTCTCTTTAAAGATGGCTATGCCCCGGGGTATGGGGTCCCCGGGGCCACGCAGGCCCCTTCCATAAAAAATGTTTTTGCCGGGTCCTAGGGTATGGGGAACCCGGGGCCGAAATCAGCCTCAGGAGGGGGGCCGTGCAATATATATATATATATTTTTAGAGGGCCCAGGGGGTAGGGTCCCGGGGCCCAAAAGGTTCAAAGGAAGGGGGGCCACACTGCCCCTTCCTAAAAAACAAACAAACCGGCAACTCGCCGGAGGCCCCACTCCCTCCCAGCATGACTCTGCAAACGCACCTCCTGGCGTGATCTTGGTTGGGGTGTGAAGTGCTCATCACTACTGAGGGTCCTTAGGGGCCAACTAGCCCACCAGGTACCTCCAGTAAGCCCTACACAGCTGGTTTGCTGAGAGGTGGTAGGAGGCCATGCCACTTTTTACACCACTCTGCAAACATGCCTCTTGGCACACAGGTGGTGGGGCGATAAGGTCTCCTTGTGTCCTGAGGACCTCAGGACTAAACTGGACTTCATCCCCGAAGCAGCAGTGTGCCAAGAGTCGTGTTTGCAGAGTGGTGTAAAAAGGGGGCATGGCCTCTGACTATCTCTCAGCAATACAGCTGTGTGGGGCTTACTGGAGGTAACAGGAGGGCTAGTTAGCCCCAAGGGAACCCAAGAGGTAATGGGACTTTATCCCCCAACCCAGAGCTCGCCAGGAGGTGCGTTTGCAGAGTGGTAGAAAAAGGGGGCGTGTCCTGGGACCACCTCTCAGCAATCCCATTGTATGGGTCATACTGGAGGTAACAGGTAGGCTAGTTGGCCACTAAGGACCCACAGCAGCGAATAGGACTTCAATCCGCATCCAAGAGCGCCCCAGGGAGCGCATTTGTAGAGTTGTAGGCAAAGGGGGCATGGCCTGTTATGAGAATTTAGCAATCCTGCTCTGTGAGACTTACTGGAGGTAACAGGAGGAGTAGTTGGCCCCCAAGAAACTCCTTGGGGGCCAACTACCCCTCCTGTTACCTCCAGTAAGTCCCACACAGTGGGATTGCTAAGAAGTCTTTGGAGGCCATGCCCCCCTTTCACCACCACTCTGCAAACGTACCTCCTGACACACTACTGGTTGGGGGATAAAGCCCACTTTACTCGTGAGGGACTTTGGGGGCCAAGAAGCCCACCTAGTATCTCCTGTAAGTCCTACGCAGCGGAATTCCTAAGCACTGTTCGGAGGCCCAGCCCCCTTTCTCCAGCACTCTGTAAACGAGACTACTACTTAAAAAAGCATTTGCAATGCAATAGGTCTCGTGTTTGCGAGAGTTAGAGCTATTGGCATTGTAAATGTAAAGGTTTTTACTAATGTCTTTGGGAGTGGAGTGGATGTACGTTGTGTGTAGTGAAATTAGGTTGTATGTTGTGAGGTGAAATTATGTGGATAAAAATTATGTGGAGTGAGATTATGTGTTATGGAGAGTAATTATGTGGTACGGTAGTCTGTGTTATGGAGTGGTAACCTCAGGTTTAGACTTCCTTGTTTCCATTAAAAGCTAAACTATAAACTCAATGAGACAAAAAAAGAAGGAACCACTGAGGAGCACTTCTGGACCTAGTCAGAGGTATGAGCAGGGCCACTGGAATTATGCGACTGTTCGGCTCCACCGATTTTCTCATAATTATACATTTTCCGCATTTGCCATATATTCCATCGTCTGCTGCATAATCTGCAGCTTTGAACAAAAAAACCTTGTTTCTAGCTCAAACGGCTCAAAAAATGCAGTGACAAGTGTTACAGCATGGTGGAAGGCCCTTTGCAAAGCTAGAATGGTCACATGTTACTTATTAGTAAATGTGGGTGTTAAATTGGTACTAATGGTGCTCAACCCCTCTTGTTTCTTTCTGTGCCTCTCTTGCCTCTTTTTGTATTTCTCATGCTTCTTTCTGCACCTTTCTCCCTTTTTCTGCACTTCTCTTGCCTCTTTCTACACATCTTTCCCACTTTCTGCACCTCCCTTCTTTTGGCAGCTCTCGTTTCTTTCGGCATCTCTCTTATTCTTTCTAGCTGCACCTCTCTTACCTCTTTATGCACCTCTGTTGCTTCTTTCTGCACATCTCTTGCCTCTTTCTGCACTCTCTTCCCTCTTTCTGCACCTCTCTTGCCTCTTTCTGCACTTCTCTTGCCTCTTTCTGTACTTCTCTTGCGTCTTTCTGTACCCAAATAGGAAGTACAAGCTGTCAGGTTTAAAGGTCTGTGTGCTCTCGTGACTAAGGTATATGTCAACTTGTATATGTATTCTCACATATGTAATGGATCTGAAGATGGTGGTTTAAAAAGCGGGTAGCTTCTCCTATAGGTGGTTAAATGTTCTCAGTTCTGCTCTGTCATTCGGTTGCACAATCAGACATGTCTTATATATATAGGTGTTATAGAGCCCCTTAAATATACTATTGAATACCCATATGCCCTGTATTATGAGCATAAACAAAGACATACACTTTTTTGTACACAAATTTATAGAGTATGCTGCTTGAAATACAGATATTCAAGTATTTGTATGTTTATTTTTATGCAACATGTCACTAGGTAAAAGCAGAGACACACGGATGCATACATTCACAAACTTAGTCAGACTTACAGCAGTGATATGGTTAGGATTGCTATTTTACATTTGGTAGGCCTAACATTCTGAGCCGTTGATGATTAGTGAACCTTCAAGAGAAAAGTGAGGGTTAAAACATATTGGGAGATGGATTAGTGATTAGGCTACTTTGTATGAGTCCGTGAAAAGATGCAGTTGAAGTAGGCCTCATTCTGCACCTCTGTTGCTTCTTTTGTTTCTTTTTGCACCTTTCTTCCTCTTTCTGGACTTCTGTTGCCTCTTTCTGCATTTTGTGCTTCTTTCTGCACCTTTCTTCCTCTTTCTGCACCTCTCTTGCATGTTTCTGGACTTCTCCTGCTTCTTTCTGCTCCTTTTTTCCTCTTTCTGTACATGTCCTACATATGTAGGCATAGTTAGAAATTAGCATATAAAAAATCTTAGAATTCACTGTAAAAACCACAGGTTTTAGGGACTTTATAGTTAGTATTAGCATTTAAAAAATATTAGAAAATCACTGAAAAAAACACAGGTTTCAGGGACGTTATAGTTAGGAATTAGCATTTTAAAAACCTTAGATATTCACTGAAAAAAACCACAGCTTTATGGGACGTTATAGTTAGGCTGACATTCCACTCATACAAAACCATATAAATTCAGCCGTTATAGTTAGCTGAGCTAACTATAACTCGCACCACGCAATGCACTGCTGATGACATCTCATATCACATCACTCATGACATGGTCAGTGACATCACTGATGACATCACTGATGACATCTCAAATGACATCACTGATGACATCTTAAATAACATCACTGATTACATCATCCACTTAATACCTGATGCACATCCTCACACCCTAATATAACCATTCATACACTCACTCTAAAATACAGTCTACCATTCTCGAAACCATAGACACACCAATACCAGTTAGTGCATACCCACTCACCCATACAGTCACTCATACACACAGTCACTCATCAATACAGCCACTGATATATGCACTCATACACCCATACAGACACTCACACACCACCACTCACCCATAGAGTTACTCACACACCTAGTCAATCACCCAAAGAATCAATCACACTGCTGTTTACTCATTATACAGTTATGCACACACTGCCTCACTTATTCATACAGATACTAACACATACTTACTCTCTTATACAATCACTGACAAAAGCACATGCTCATCCATACAGCCACTCTCACAATCACTCACTCTCACATATAGTATCTTATATTCTCCAACACTAACATATACTGCCTTTCACATATGTAGTTACTCACACATAAACCACTGAGACATCCGTTCACTCACCAACACAGTCATATGCACACTCACTTACCCATACAGCTCCTCGCAGATGCATTCATAAACCCATACACCCTGTGAATCACCCACTCACACATCTATGCAGGGATTCACGCAACACACAGACACTCAGACACCCATACAGTTACTCAGACAACCAATCATTAACCAACATAGACACTCATGTAGCTACTCACCAACCGTTGCAGCCATTTACACACCAACTTACAGACTGATACAGACAATCACACAGATTAGTCATTCGCATTTTTCAGTTCATAACTTGCATACTACTATAATTCCAATTTCATTGCCAAGTCTCAGGATATGGTATTCACAAAACTGTCTCGGTGTATGCCTGGCAAACCTGCTGAGACAGAGATAAATGTAAAAAATGACAATACACACTTTGAGAACGTTTTGTGAATACATTAAAAATGTAAAGGTACGACCATGCAGGAGTGTAATCCTCCAATTGTTTTGTGAATCGGGTCTCAAATGTGTTATCCACAATGGGCAAAACTAGAAGGTGCATGGTGATGATTTTGGTATAGTGGTGAGTAAATACTTAAAGCTTTAATAGTTCATTTAAAGGTAGTCTTCAAGGACAATGAAGTTACAACTGGTAGGGAGACTGCGCGTCTGAAGCTGTGCGCTGTTATGAACGACAGAGGAGGGATTTGACTTCTTTTATTCACACTGCTGCTCTTGTTTCGCGAGGTACCTATATTGCTAACAACAATAATAATATAACTTTATTTCTATAAAGGTTTTAATGCTACAGTCTTTGCCATGTACCAGCGCACTGAAAATACTAAGGGGCTTATTTATGAGAGCCCTGTGTCACTTTTGCACCACGTAAAGTGGTACATGCATGACGCAGGGCTCTCAATTCAATTTATGAAGCCACGCAAAACCATGCAAAGCCACACTGCGTGGCTTTGAGTGACTTCATAAATCATGAGTAAGGCAATGCAGCACAAATCGCTGTTTCACCTTACTCTGCGCCCAGGAGGCATTCACACCCATGGAATTTGACTCTACCACAGATTTACAAAATCATGTAAACCTGAGGAAGCATCAAATCTCTACGCCTCCCGAGGTGAGGTGTAACGAGGAGAAATACATTTATTTCTCCCCGTGTTTTCTGCATTCTACAGCACACATAGGAAGAAGAAAGTTCATCTTAGGATTGTTTTTGCGCAGAAAGGCTTTCCTCCCTGCACAAAAACAATCCTGCATGCAACAGAGGCACCATGCCTACACAGGCACCAGGCTTCCGAATGGTTGCCGTCGCAGGGAGAAAGGGCAGGAATGCACCACATTCCTTAAATACGGTGCTTTCCTGACCTTTCACTTCACTGTAGGGCAGTGCAGCAAGGATCCCGCTGCGCTGCCCTACACCAAAATCCCATAAATGTGCCCCTAAATGTTACTATTATGAAATGCAATACCACTCAGTTATCATTATATGAAGGCTGGAGAGCTAAGTGGCTAGTGTTAGGATCTGCAGGACACAATACGTGCCATTAATTAGCACTTAACTTGCTGAGTGATGGCTATTACATATTCCTTGAATCCAAGTGTAAGTTGTTTTATCCCCTATAATACTTCCAGGGTCTTTCCAAGTTGGGCAAAAGCTGTGCTCTCCATTGGTACTTAATGTGGCTCCACCAAACATTCTCAAACATAATTGTTACTCTCCGGCGCCATACACAATGTAGAACTGACTATAGTTTCTTAGAAAAACATACTCACATTTTACCTTGAGTAGAAAAAGTCCTATTTATATTTCAGATCACACATATGAATTCATGGACTTCAATCCAGATGTTACCTCCCTTTGGGTTTCCATGTGCCTGGTAAATGCTGGACTGCGTAATTTACTGAGCAGTTTGTGAAATTGTGGCAATATATTTCTTCAAGTGGATGTGTCCACTGATTCTTATGCAGTGGTATGCTCGGGCACCAACAAAGAGGCAGTTCAGGCTTGAACCATCGGTTGTGGTATCACTAAAGCGATCAGAGCACACCAACCGAAACACACGTACGTTTGTCGTAATTCCCAAACTCTGGGCCTGTCCTTTCCTCCTCCCTGAAAATAATCGGAGGTTTACTACAGCAGAGAGATGGAGTAACTTCCCTTATGGGATGGGGAGGAATATGATTTCCCCACAGAGTAAAATGTGCATTTGCTGAGGAGGTTCTATTCACCCTGGGTAGAATTTTAGGCTACGAAGAATTACGGAATTGCGCACAGGGTGAATAGAATCCAGTGAAAGATGACATGTGGCATTCCCAGTAGTACTCCTGGCAACGTGCACCTGGCACAGATTTACAGGTGTACTCCTGAGAATGTTGATGAATAATATATAGAATTATGGATGGGTAACAGTGAATTACGGGGATATTGTTCATTGCGGGGTTCTGAGTGGCATCAAATAGACACTGAGAATGAAGCTCAAGTTGTCTAAGATGTCACTCAGAACCCCGCATTGAAAAACATCCCCGTAATTCACTTTTTACCCATCTAATTTTATGTCACGCATGACCCCCAAAATCATCTGACTCTGCCTTCAACTTCTGTGCGAGGGCAGAGGCTAATGGGAGAGTTATATATAACATGCTCTCTCCTCCCTGACACCAATGTGAAAAATAAATATCTTACCTGCTATCCCTAACCAAAACCCACTGGCTTCCCTCCCCCTCCTGCTGCTGTGCTTTCTGCTTTTAGTCAAAGCAGACAAGCAGCACTGTGCTGAGAGGCCCCCAGAGAGCCCTGTCACCTGCCCTGGAGCCCTTGATGACATCACAACAGTTGATAACTAGTTTTGTTATCAACTGTTGTGATGTCATAGTAAGTAGTTATAACTTAAAAGAAACTGAACAAACGATAGAGGCTCTCTATGAGAGCCATACATAACAAAACTAGCAAATCTGTAGCGGGCAGATTCACTGATTTATTGGTGATTTTCTTTTAAATACCAAAAAAATTCGGATCAACACTGCTGCACTTTATCAGGCACTTTCAATTTAAAAATCGCTATAACATTTTTTGTGGATACAGCTCAATGGATTTACTCAATAAACAAATCCAAACACTATAGTGTCAATAACAAATCTACTAAATTCCAACAAATTGTGATATGAAGGAATTGTGATATGAAGGGATGGCACTGACGTTGGCTCATTCTTCAATCACCAGAAAACCTGTGTGAGATGAAAACAGCTTTTGAGCACCTCTACTAAGGCAATGCTCCAGGTATTTATGGTCTGATAGCTAATTATTAACCCTCTTCTGGAAAGCTCTTGCTCTATAACTCTCGAAACTATCCCCACCCTTTTCTAAAGTAAGTATCCTGCATACAAAAGGGACCAACATGGGACAAATTCTTTGTTTCAAATAGCCATTTATTATGTCTTCTTATTTACATTAAATAATGTAATCAAAAGCACAGCAGAGCCTTTTCTCTATCAAAATGTGAACTAATAATTTAGAAATTGATGGAAAGGGAAGGAAGACATACCAGCAGTGACTTGGGCTCTGCGCTAATAATGCATCCATTCCCCATGCTCCGGACAGGATTGCAAGAGCGGAAGCGACATACTCGAGCATTGTCTAGAGTAGCAAAAAGGCCCAGAAAACGGGTTCCAAACCTTCTACACACATCTCCTTAAAGGTTTTTTTGTCGCCAAGAGATCCTGTGAAGAAGGTAAAATTCTGCTCCACTGCGTCGCTTGAGCATTGTTTAGACCTCTGATGTAAGAAGATGACATAGACAGACGATGATCCTCTGCCCAGAGGCCCATCTAAGTACTATTATGTCCAGGGACCTGGAGTGAGTTCCTCCCTGACACTTTATGCATGACAGGGTGAGTATGATGGCTGATCTCACCAGAGCAAGAGATGGAAGGCTGGAAGTGTAGCAGAGTTCAGAAACTGCTGTGAAGTCCCTCAAGTTTGAAGAATTTTGATTCTCAGTGAGCCTTAGTTGACAGATTCTCTTGCATGGCACCCTATCCCTCTGAGCTAGCATCTGCTGTTGAAACAGCTGGAGTCCATGGAAATCTTTCAGGGTTACTGGAATCAGAGACTCATATTTCAGGAAGCCTAGTTGTTAATGTGCCTGGATATGGGTAAGAGGAATCCTGAGCATGAGGCCAGATGCGACAGTGAGGCTGAAGGCGATAATCCTCCGGAGTCAAGTGCAAAGCCTGGCGAGGCTCAGCAGCATGCCGAAATGAAAGCAAATGTCGGTGGGCCGAAACGTAAATCCCAAAACGTTGCAGAGGAGTAATAAGTTGAAATGATGGTACAGAAAGCGAGGTAAGTTCACCAGAGGACTTATTCCTTAAGAGATGTAGGCCAACAACGAGACAAGTCCTGCCAGTCTGGATCCCAACAGCTAATTGACTGCTGTCTAATATTCCCACTGTCCGTTCGTGCAGCACGTGTGCCAAGTCAAACAACAATAAGCACAAAAACACAGTATGCACTGAACATTGGACAATGCACTTTACCACAATCAGCCCCAACAGAGGCCTAAGATTAAGGTGAACTCATGGGACCATAAGCATGCATGAGGCCATATGACCTTGAACCTGGAACAGTAGACTAGCAGGAGCTTTCTTCATTTTCAGTAAAGATGGTAGTTTTATTGCTCTGGCTTCTGGAAAGAACAACATATCAAGATCTGTTCTGAAGTGGGCTTCTATGAATAGTAGGCCTCAAATAAGAACCATCTGGCATCCAAGATCTTCACTGACTGGGCAAGGAGAAGCCAATCATTAGGATAGGGATAGATCAGCCAACACTGCAGATGTACCCGTGCCACCACTGGAGCAACAACCTTAGTCAGGGGCGCTGATTGCAGCCCAAAGGGCTTTAAATTAGCAAAACTTCAGAAGTTCCTGATTCTTTGCCATAAGAACATGAAATTAGGGAAACAGAGCCTTTGTTACACACCCTGATCTCTTCCAGATGATTCCACACCTGCACTTCAACGCACAATACAACAGTGCAATTGTAGTGGGTGAGGAATTAAAGAAAAATAATAATACGTCTGAGGAAAAGACGAATACAGTGATTTGGGGAGTGGATTCCCTCAAATGAAAAACACAGCAGCAGCATAGACATTGAAAAGAAAAAGGCTGAGTCATGAAAGTAGAACCACTTCCATGCCATGGCCTGCTCTCACAAAAGCTTAGAAGAGATGCTGCCCTTCTGGGAAGAGGTAAGAAGATTTTAGGGAAAGCCAGCTTGAAAGACCAAAAAGGAGGAGGATTTTAGAATTTGGGTTACTGGCTGACTGGGGTATGAGCCCTTGCCAAGGACCAACCACAATCCTAAGAGGCAGGCAAACTGCAAATTAATCTGAGCTCACCCTCTGGTAGCTTGGCACAGAGGAGTCAGGATTCACTTAGAGTCAATGTAAAGTATTTGTGCAACTCTTCAAAGAGCAAAACAGTGAAAATACTACATAAAAATGATTCCGCCTCAGGTTCTCAGGTTATAAAATGTATCTGAGTTTAATGTATAAATATCCCCCCCCCCCCCCCACACACACACACAAAAGAATTCTATGATCAGAACTGGTGTTATTGAATTTTAAAGTTTATGGAAAGAATTAGCGCCAAAAAGCACAAAGCACAATTATGGATAGCTGGTCGCACCAGACCTGAACAAAGTCACAAGTTCAGGCTGACGCCGATGGAGCTGGAGCCGGCTACATGGACCCAGTTAGGCTCACTGAATAGAGTACCTTAAATCCTGGTTTCAGAGCATTACATTAATCTGCGTTGAAGGTGTGTTGCGCAGCTGAGGCGATGCATTGGTTTCGAGATGCAGTGTGGCTTCGGTGCGAGGTCTTTTTTGAGACCTTTTAGTGTTTAGCCATGCATCATGTTATCCATAACTTTTGCACACACCCACAAGATTAGGAGGTGCACTGCAGACGGGGCATAGTTTAACATACTGGAGCAGAAGCGTGCTCAGTGTACTAAGAAGTCCCTTCAAAGAGGCGGCATTGGCACCATTCCACCGATAGATGTCTCTTCTGAAAGCTGTAAGGGAGACCCATCACCGATAGGTGTCCCTTTTGGAGGAAGTAAACTACGCTGCAGTACCACTGCTGGTCCATAGATGGAGTGTTAATAGGAAACCTTTCCCAACTGAACTTAGTTTGCTTTGTATTGCATTATGGTCTTTGATATGTGAAAAACATTTAAACTGAAGAATTTCAAAACACATTACAGTCGGAAGTTAATGTAACCACAAATTAAAATGCATTACGGTCAGTGAAGTTTTAAAACGTATAAAGTGGAGCCCTTGAAAATAAGTTACAGTCGGGGAAGCATAAAAAGCATGTCACAGTGCACCTAGTGTCCGATCAAAGTTCATCTGAAAGTCTTAAAAATTGCACTATAGTCGGAAAAGGGGGAAAGCGTGTCACGGTGCACTTGGACCCCGTGGCTAATCCAAACTTAAAGCAACCACCAAATAAAAAACATCGACATTTGAAACAGCAGCAATGGCGGCTCAGCCAGGGGTGTGAGAAAGGAGGCAACAGATGGCCAGAGATGGCCAACAAAAAAAAATACAAATGCAGGCTAAACAACCAAACAAAAGCCCTATACTAAATACAGCATGCCTCACATACGCTGCCCAGGACTGACCTAAATAGGCACAAGAGGAACCGAGCATTGAGGGGAAACACACAGCACAGAGGGCTTGAACAAGGGCCAGATGGGAGTGAAGTTGAATGGAAAGCAGCAAGGTGGAAGAAAGGCGGCGGAGGATCTGTACAGCAAAGTGTAAGAGAGACATGAGTCCTGAAGAAAAGATGATCAGGACTAAATACGCTCAATCTCAAGAGTCAATATCAGCACGTTTTAAGTGCATTACACATAGGAATCAAGTACATTTAGAATACAAATTGCTGAACTGCTAGTTGAACGACTGCTCACTCTATCGAAAAGAGTGCTAATAGACCGACAACATTAAAGCATATGCTCAAACTCTTCACATACTTGATGCCAATATAACATATGATATTTAAAGGTGTTTATTGTCTAAATTATTATATCTAGGACACTTTTAACTCACTGAACACTGATGCAGGCTCAGTGAATATATGCCTGTTTCTTTTATTAGCGCATGCCAACCCACCGATTCAGGTGGGAGAAAGCAGTTTTCAAGGCTAGTCTCTCATCTCCCAATTCCTGTATGCAAAAACCTGATTCCTCAACGGGTTTCTGCAGTCTTGTCTGACTCAGAGGGGCATATGTACAAGCCCCTATCGCCACCACAACATCACTTTTTCTGACGTTTCCTTGGCGATAGGGGCTTAGTCTAATTTACAAGCCAGTATTAAGCCACTTTTTTCAGTTTAAAAAGAGATTTTATTGAAGAACAAAAAAGTTCCAATACAGTAGTAATATACATTTTGTAGATAAGAATCAAATGCAAGACATTTCAGAAAAGTAAAAAGGAGTAGAGAGAAAAAGAGAGAGAAGAAAAGAAGAAAAGAAAAAGAGATATCATCAGAAACCTATTACACCAATATATAATAAATAAACGGCAGAATAAAGAAAAAATGCAACTTCATAATACAAGAATTAATAATTCAACAAGAGTTAGAACAAAATTGGCAAACTTCATACATTAATAATATCAGAATCATTAATAATAACAAGAAGATCAAGGAGGTTTAGATACTTCTTCCCTGCAAGGATTATGTAAAGGAAGGTGTTGGGCAGACAAGTTCAGAAAGGAGGTAATGGGTAACCATAATAAGTCCCTTTTAATCGCAAGGGAAATAGGGTGAACATAAGCCCTATCTAGTCTATGATTATAGCAAACCCCATACCACCAGGCTTGATAAGAAATAAGGGAGGTATCCTTCCAAGCTTTCGTGATCTGTTGAAATGCCACAGCAAGAAGGAGATCAACAATGGAGGTATTAGCACTGGAGGAGGACCATATTTGTGAAAGACTACCAAGAAAAATATGAGAAAGGGAAAAGGGGAAATTGGTGGAGAAAATGGAATTAATTTGTTGCCATACTTTGCTCCAGAAAAGGTGAACAGCAGGACAAGTAAACAACATATGTTTAAGATCAGCCACCAAAGCCGAACAGGACCAACAATTAGATGGGATAGAAGAGTTAATGTGATGTAGTTTGCATGGGGTAATTAAAAGTCTATTGTATATAAAAAATAGAGTTTGGGTTGTATTTGCCGCTCTAGATGATTTCCTTATTTTGATCCAAATGTTATCCCAGGTAGAAAGAGGAAAACAGTCATCTAAATATGATTCCCAAGCACACTCCACAGCAGACTTCACTCGATGAGCAGACGAATCTCGCAATTTTTTGTAAATTTGAGAAGCAGATGGGGAAGAGTGTAAAAATGGTAAGGAGATGAGAGAAGCATTATAATGAATGGAAGTACCCGTAAGAGCATCAAAAGTGGCTTGAGCCGCCGTTTTTAATAGAGTATTTTTGGGATAAGAAGAGAGGGGGAGAGAGAAACGGTCTTGAAGAACAGAAAAGGGGAGAAAAGAACCATCATGAAAAAGCTGATGAGTCCATTTAAGACCAAGAGATAACCAGTCACTCCAAAAAATAGATCTATTTTTTATTTTGATAAGAGAGTTATACCAAATAGGAGATTGTAAAAAACGAGCACGATCATCCAAGTTATGCAAAATAATGGGTTGAAAGGTCTTACAAACATGTTGAAGGATGGGAAGAGAAAATTTCTTTGGAGCTTGCGACAATGAAACAAACTCTTCAAACGCAAAGGGATGAAAAAAGGAAGTTTCAACCTCTACCCACAAAGGACGGGAAGAGGGATCAGGAATATGATCAGAAAGGAAAGAGGTAGAATGAGTGAGAAAAAAGGAAGTATGATATGAGGAAAAGTCAGGGAAATTAACACCACCTAAATGCTTAGGAGATTTAAGTTTAGAAAAAGACATTCTGGCAGTTTTGTTTTGCCATAAAAATTTAGATAATATGGAATAAATATTCTTGTAATAAAATTTGGGGATGTTAACTGGAAGATTCGTCAAGAGAAATAAGACTACCGGAACCAACATCATTTTGATAGAATCTAATCTACCCCACCAAGATAGGAACAAGGGATGCCATTGTTTCGTAGAAGTATTAAGCCACTTAAAGTGGCTTAACTCTGCCTTGTAAATAAGACCCCTGCCTTGTAAATGAGTCCCCCTTTCATGCATTTGTTAGCGTGAAAGGGGTGGGCAGTGGCAGCCCTGGGAAAGTACTCGTCCGGCCCCCCGGAGGGGTTTGAGGGGACAGCAGAGCTGTTTGCCAGGGCCGGGTTCGGTCGATTTTGTTACAGGGGCAATATTGCAGCAATGCTGTAAAATCGTCCCTGTAACAAAAACGGTCCCCCTGGGGGCCCGAAACCAGCCCCCACCCTGGTGGCCACCGGGGAAGTGCCCGGTGCACTCTATGGTCAGTCCGGCCCTGGGCAGTGGGTGTTGTGGTGGACGTTCCACCGCAACACCCATTGACACTTATGTAAAAGGGCAGCGCACATAGGAGGCTGCGCCAAAATTAAGACGAGGAAAAACCTGGTCTTAACTTGGTTGTTTTTGCTTTTTCCATGTGTGCTGCTTGTGCAGCACATATGGAAAAAGCAAACTGCCATAGATTGTTTGTGTACAGTAAGGTCCCCCTGCCTGTACATACACAATCTGTAAAAGCCATTTTGTAACTTTCATGTGTGCTGCATGAAGCAGCACGCATAAAAGTGACAAAATAGCATTTTTGGATTGCTTATGTGCAGGAAGGGACACCTGCACACAGACACCCTTGCACTATCCTGCAATGGTATCTGTGTTGGCGCTTCACTGATAAGTGTAGCGCCAGTGCAGGGGTAAACGCAGGGCTGCACAATATCCTTGTAAATATGGTGCAGCCTTGCATTTCTGAAGTGGCAGAGTGAGGCGTAAAGCCATGACGCCACTTCCTCGTACATATGCCCCAGAGTATGCACTGCTAGTAACCCACTTCGGCAGGCCAGTGCACAACATTTTTGTCACGGTCTCTTTGCCTGCCATAGCACTTTTCCATGCTCCTGACAGGTAAGGTAAAAAAACTAAAATGTTTCATTTAGTCCCAGTACATGACAATAGAACCGATTCAGGCCTCAATGGGAGAAATACATTCTCCCAATTATTTCAAAACAAATCTCCCACTTTCCCCTAAAATGTTGGCATGTATGTTTTCTACTCACAAATAGGAACGGTGAAAATCTTAAAGGTAGTATCCCACAATTACAAAAGCCGAGAATCTGTATATTAACTGACACTTTCCAAAAACTGGCTAGCCGCGGCCGCTGCAGGTAAGAGAGGTGGATCGGTGGGGCCTGCTATGGGGGATTTTTAGAGACGACTACAAGGGAAAATTAAATGAGTAATTAATTTTCCCTTGTGGTCATCTCTCGAAATCCCACCCAGCCGGCCCCACCACTCTTACCTGTAGCGGCCGTAGCTGGAACTTGCTATACCATTACTAAACAATAAGAAAATATCGATAAATTAAACCACCACCTCTGACCATCTGTAGCCACCACACAATAGCTAGTTTCAAGCATAGCAAAGGGTCATACCTTGATGTGTAGTAAGACAAATGGTTAACGTGCCAACGTGTTGGACCAACTATAAACAAAGAGAAGTGTGAAAATTACTTACCATGGCTCACATTAATCAAAGAAGCTACACAACCCGCCTGTGCAGCAGTCCACTTCCGGTAACAGGTGAAGTACCTGCAAAATATGAATAAAAGACCACAGCCTCAACCCTGAGTCTCAGTTAGAGAACCATCCAAACAGTGACAGAAACAATGTAGCAATTCCTATTGATATTGCGTGGTCACCAGGAGATGTCATGCCGAACACCCAAAACTATGCAAACCTAAAGGCTAACACCGGCTTAATAGCCCTGTGTTGAACTTGGCCAAGACGTCAACTAGATGTGAAAAACAAAAAAGGACTTCTGATGCTTAACATGAATGAAAACACTCTTGCGTCCGTCATGTTATTACAATATAACTAGAAACCTAACAGTAAATATACAGACACTGCAGCTATACCATGAAGTTTGATTCTGACATGAGCCGGGAGTGTCATGTTTCCCACAGTCATCACCCCTCTGGTGTCAATAAAATCCAATTCCAACCTATGTGTTAATGTGGGTTTCAGGCTGCATGGAGGCGGTTACGGTTTACAAGAGGCCGATTCAGTATTCAAAGCAAATACACAATTACGCAAGTGTGCCAACCCCTCTGCCATTCAGTGTCTGAAAGAAGCAGAGAGTAACGAAGCACCATTTCTCTAGGTCACTTGGTTTAGAAGGGAAAGCTACACAAGTGGATGATGGGAGGAGAGTGGAGGCTGTATTGAGCTGCATGTGCCGTCACTCAAAGAGTCTGTCCATTGTCAGGCAACCAGGCTACAAACAAGCCACTGCCGATGCCCGACTGTTAGAAAGCAAGCTTTGAAAGCGGTGTCTGTGGGAATAGAAGGGGCGCTGGAAGTTCAACAGAAAACAAGAAAGCGCTGCTGAGTACCAGCAACTGGAGCACACACATCAAGGCCCCCCACACCCCCACCCCCGTTCCCAAACCGGTGATAAAACATTTGGGAATCTGGTTGGACAATTTGCTAGCAATGGACCACCAAGCAGATAAACTGTCTGGCATCTGTTTCTCTTTACTCCGAATGCTCAGGAAGATACTGGTATTGATCCTAGAGCAGCTAAGGAAAACGGTCATTTAATCTCTCATAGTTTCCCGTCTGGATTATGGCAACTCACTTTATGTGGGCGCACACAAATATGTGATAAAGAGACTTCAGACTGTGAAAAATGCGGCAGCAAGGCTCCTTGTAAAGGTTCCTACCTATGTCTTTGCAGGAGAACCCCTCAAACATCCGCATTGGCTCCCAGCTGAGGAAAGGATTTAGTTTAAATCCCTCTGTATTGCTCATAGGGCCATAAATAACAAGGGCCCAGTAAAGCTCAGAGAGTTGGTAACCACTTATGTTCCAACTAGACACCTGAGATCCTCACATCTTCATTTCCTCAGTACAACCAGGGTAACAAGGAGGAGATGGGGAGGAAGATTGTTTGCACACGTAGTACCGAAGTTGTGGAACAATCTGCCACCCAGTCTCAGAGCACTGGAAAAGGACATTTTCTTCAGGAAGAAACTTGAGACATGGTTGTTTCCCCATTAATGTACAAGAGGCCTAAATCTCAGCACAGTACTCACCAGGGCAGGGAAGCCTTCGGGTAGCCATGCGCTTTACAAAACATAAACATAAAGACAAGCATTGGTGAAAGAAAGGAGACTGCCTCGTCATGCCGTTAATGACATCAACGCGCATTACGTGTGGCCGCCATCTTCAATTGGGGCAATGTACATTAAAAACAAACCTACACTAGCCAGTCGGGAGGAGGGAGAAGTAACCATCACATGATATAACAGGGTGATGGCCAAACAAAATGTTCTCTTAGTGAAATCACCAGGGAAGGAACTAAGCTCACACAGAAGGGACATTTTAACAAAATGCACCAATAACAAGCCAGCATTTCTAAATGGTACAGATAACAACCAACGGCAATCGGTTGGTGTGCCAATAGCACATAGAAGAGATACACAGAACAAGTACTGTTAAGGCTTGACCTAAAAAGCATAAGCATGTTGTTCCCCATAAATCATGCTCACTAATCTCTGTTTACATGTAGATGTCCTTTCAGGTGAGCCACAGGGTGGCAAGGAGGAGGCCAGAAGAGCCTCATTCAGGTGCAGAGGCCCAGTCATCCCTCAGGCCTTGTGTTCTCTAAAATCAGAATAGCAGTATACTGGAAAGGAAGAGAGGCACCAAGTGTCACAATGTGGGTTTGGACCTGAAGAAATGGGCCACTACAAAGAAAGAAGTAATCATTTCACAACAGAGATGAACTGGAGGGGGGACCATATACAATGGATGGGACATTCACAAATCTAACAGCCGAAAACTGATGAACCCCTCCAATACACAGAAAGCATGCTACATGGATACCAACCAACACATGCAATTGCTGTACTATTCACAAAGAAACAGGCCTACTGGCAATACATAAGGAGGTACGACATGTTTTATGCTAATACTCTCAAAGAATTTCCCACATTTCTTTTTAAGTTAATTTGTGCAATTGTCCTTAATCAGATTAGATGAAATCCCTCCCCTGCAAACAAATCTCCCCAAGTGCACCAATTGTGGAATGCATGATTATTTCTCATGAACTCCACCTCAATACATTTGAATTTAAAATTCACTAAAACTGCCACTTATCTTTCTTGCTTAGGCAAATATAAATAAAAAGGGCCCAATAAAGTCCAAACCTACCTTTTCCCACACATCATCAGCATCACAAACAGGCTGTTCGCCATCCAATGTCCACAACCAAGCTTTAAACGTTTTTCAGCATCCCTACACACTCCACATTCTACTACTCATTTCTCTTGATCATCCATTGTAGACCACCACAACTTCTCCTTTAGTCTTTTGATAATCATGATTTGCCCAAGTGTCCATCATGGACTAAAGCAATCAGCTTTAACCTTACACCAAATGGAGGTGTAAATCTATCACCTCTCGATATTACATTATCAGCGCACATTGTCAACTTCTCTACAACCTTGAAATATGGTCAGGCACTCTTTGGAAGTAAATTCTTGCTGTGCGAATCTCCCTTAATAAGCGTAACCACAGCTTGTAGTGTATTGTAGTCACGGCCATATTCCAGTCCATTTTGGACACAGCAGCACTAACTCTTCAGTTTCGTCACTCACACTCACACTCACGACCACCTCCTCATCCTCAAAATCACTCTCCCTCCTCAGAAGCAAGGCCGGACTGGAAACCAACATGAATTCTTATAAGAATGTTGAAAACAGCCCCACACTGAGGTGGTCGTGATCACAAAGGGGTTTAATCTTTGGGTCTTGCCAGCAGGGCTGGCTCTAGGGCTGTGCGACCAGTGCCACCGCACCGGGTGCTGGATTCCGAGGGGGGGGGGGGTGGGCCACCGTGTTTGAAGTTATTATTATTTAAAGCACCATTCTGCTGCATTCGTTTACTCAGCAATTTACAGACAACAGAGAAATGTCAGGATAAATCCTGTGATTAATGTTCTTTCTGAAGAGAGGTCGGAGTTTTTTTTAAATGTGTTTAATTGTTGTTTTGACTCACTATAAAGTAGTGCAGAGGGTTAATACTTGTTGCAGAAAACAAGTACCGAGCAGATTACAAAGTGCATAGAATGTAAATAGATCAATGAGTTACTGCTTTTAAAAGAGACATTATATTGTTACTTGCAGTTTATAAGTTAAAAATCCTAATATAGGATTCAAATTTATAAATTGTAAGTAAAACAAGCATTGGCATAGCCTTTGGGATCTTATAAGTGATTAGCCAGAGCTTTTGTCTTTGCTGATGTGTCTTAGCTATGTTGTAGCATAGTGTTGCTAGTGTGCAGCATGTTGCCGAGTTTTAATAAAAGAGTGTTCTAAGCATTTTTGTTACTTTTTATTTATAATTAATATATTATGTAGAACTGAACGAGTTATTAAAAAAGAGAAAATGAAAGTAGCGCTTCAGTGGCAAACTATATAAAGTGGCGCTAATGTGCATGGTTGTGAATAAAACCAATCTGGCCACTTTGCGACCACTCTATCTTGCTTTATTTAATTAATTTTTCTGTTGTATTTTTACCCTTTTTTTCCTCTCCGACCCGGGGCTGCACTTTGGAATAGAAAATTGTCAGAAAAAGATGACATTTCCAGCAAAAGGGTTTTTATTTTTTTGGATCCATTTAACAGGGGAACAAATAAAGGCAAGGAGAGGAAGAAAGGGTAAGAGCTGTTTCTTCACGTCACGGTTTTCAGCAAGTGAGGAAGAGTAAGACAGAGATGGAAAGAGAGCGACTTTAAGGAAGAACACAAGAGTGACGGGGGCAGCGGCTGAACAGGACAAGTGAACTTACTGTCCTTGTCTTTTCTGGGCAAGAAGGAAAAGACAGCGTCCTTTTCCTTCTCTGCCCTTCCGTCCATCTTGAGCTTACACACAATGCCAGTTACAGAATGCCTCACAGAGCAGCGCATGCATGCTGCGTTATGTTCAACCTAAAAAGCAGCGGCTAAAGAATGGGTAGTCAAGCGGAAGCATAATTGCCAGCAAAATGGACAGCTTTTATATTGGTTTCAACCTCAACCGCAGCCAACGAAGGCCGGCGATTACTTGAATCCGAGTTCGTTATGCCTCATAGACCTGTGTGAGAAATTCCTCACTATGTTACAGAAACAGCTGAAACCCATTATCACCTGCATAAATCACATAGATAGTTATTTGGCCTGATTGCCAAACAGCACATAATTACTACTAATGGAAATTGCCCTCCCTCCGGTCACAACGCTCAATTCTGCTGTCGTTCAAGGAACACTAATCTTCCAGAGACAGCTGTGAGGATTGAAATTGCCCCAGCCAGCACCCAGGAACACTCAACAGTTGAGTCTTCTGGTGGCACCTATCAACCTGGCGCCACCGATAATGGTAATTCAACTTTTAAATCAATGGAAGAGCGCAACCCAACAAGTAGGGAGAACACAGGGACAGAGCGTACTCACAATAACGAGAAAATGAACTTAATCTCAGCAGCATGCCCTTATGTACTGGTTTTCGCAGGCTTCCCCCTCTTAGACAAGATGAATCCGAATCATGGGACCACCTGTATAGCAGAACCACTCACTGGTTCTGTAGATATAAACATTTTAACGCAAGAGAATTAAACAAAATCATAATGATACAGAGAATTGTTTGTGTGGGACTCAAGTAAAAATATAGAGGGTGACTGCATTGTGATAAATTTCAGAAATTCGTCCTGTGTAAGAAATATACTCAGGATGAATGAGTATGGTTATCATGCTGAGTCCAGGATTGTTACACTACCACTAGGGTATTTCTGTAAACCAGAGGTGAACTCCGTGCACCTCTTTTCATGCAGATACCCCCAAGCCCAGGTTCCCTTTGGTCTGTAGAAATTGATTTGCGGCTTCAAATGTCTTAACTGATATTGATTGACTGGGGATGGGTGGGGTCACATGGTTGTTAGTAAGGAAGCAGTACTAAATCACCCAACGCCTATAACTCGATCCAGTGTTCTTATATCTCAGAATGCCATCTCTGATCCACAAGCTCCTCTACTGAAAAAATTAAGCTGGAATGTGGCAGGGCTCCGTTCTAAGACACATTTAACCGAGTAGCAACTTTCTGTAAATCATTATGATATTATATTGCTTCAGAAAACCTGGGCCCTTCCGCCTATGGCACTTGACTGATTTCAGTGCTTCAGTGTGCCAGCCGTGCTGTCTGGTTTGGCCGTGCTTCTAGAGGCGTAGCTGTTTGGTTAAACTTACTTACCAGTGGCTGTGCTAGGTCCCTGGAGACCCCCAACAATGATTTGAAGGTTGTACTTTTTATGGTGGACTACTTTTTGTAGCTAGTTAATTTTTTATAACAACGACTTCATTAAGACTCCCAATACGAAGTGTCCTGCTTTATTTGACTACATTGACTCATTGCTAGATAAGGTCACCAACAAGGGGCATCTGACTTATCTCTGTTTAGCAAGCAATTTCAATGTGAGGCTTCCCCAGCACCCCAACTCAGCTCACGATAAGTGCCCCTTAGAGGGTGCTGACCCAAGAGGCTAGGAGCTGTTGACTTACCGTTCTTCACTAGATCTGAATAATGTAATGGATGTGTCAGGTACTAGTGAAAATGGGCTGCCTACCATCAGGGGCAGAGCTCCTCCGTAATAAACTATATTTTCATTACAAGTATTCTAATTCAAATGGAGACACCATCCCCTCAAACTTTGGGGACCATAATCCATTGAAGTAGCTTTGTCAGTAACATCAAAGGCAAAATTCAAACTGGACTGGGAAATTAGCAAACTGAAGCTGTCAACAATCTTAGATTGGTTTGGGAACTCCAAGACCAGCCCGATTCGTGAAACAAATAATAAAACAGAATCAAGACTGGTTGGGAGCTGTCTGATTGAAGATCAGGTGGTGAGTGCCTTTAATGATCTCTGCTCAAATATAAAAAAGGCCTTTATGAACCCACCTAGATCTGCACACTCTGGTCCGAGATAGTCTAACCACGACTGCTTTATGTAGTGCTCTTGCTGCTAACCCCAGGATTAACTATGTGGAGATTTCGTTACGAAAGCAGTATAAAGAGGTTACTTCAAAGCGCAGGAAGGAGGTTATTACACAACAATGGAATTCGCTCCTATTAGCGGCTACTATGAAAGACAGCAAATCATTTTGGTCTGCTGTTGCTGCTATGAGAGATATCAATTAAACTGCCATATCACAAGCGAGGCATGGTTGGCCCACTTTTCTAAAATATATTCTGCTACAGTATAGACCTCTGAGTTCCGAATTATTGTCAATAAATGGTAGGGCATTCAGGTTACCCTACGTGAATTTGAGGATTCCATCTGTCAGAGTGTTAGTGGTAAGGTTCCTGGCTGGAATGGAGTCCCAATTGATGTGATAAAATGTAATACTGAGTTTTGTCCTCCGTTATTGACAAATGTTTTTAATAACCGTACTCATTCCCCGGTACCCAGTTCATGGTCCAAATCAACCATAGTGCCCATAGTCAAAGAAAGTGACCGGTCTCAGCCAAGTTGTTACAGGCCCATTTCACTCATTGATAAAACAATAAAAATACTAGGAAGAGTCCTATGTAATAGGATCAAGGCGTTGATTCAAGATGAGGCAATTTTATATCACTGCCAATATAGGTTTAGAAATTGTGTAGGTAGGATCGCGTAATGCCTGAACCTAAATGTTATCATAGGCAAGTACACAGTAGCCAAGCAAACACCATTATATCTGGCATTCATGAACCCGACCTCAGCGTTTAACTGTGTAAATCACCCAAAATGATGTCGACTCCTACTTTCCAAAGGGATGGATGAGCACTGGTGCACTTTTTAGCATATGTGCACGAGGACATGAAAACAAGGATAAAGATCAGGTCAAACGGCGAAGTTTCTGATTCATAAAGGTTTCGCGATTCATGCAGCAAGGCTGCATGCTAGCATTCTTATTGTTTATTTTATATATTAATGAGCTTTCTCCTTTTTTAACTGCCATTTCTCCGGATGTACCAAAGATAAAAGATACCTTGCTCCCACACTATTATGTGCGGACGACGCAGTGCTGATAGTTCGTACACCAAAAGCACTGTGTCTATTGGTTCATGCATTTGTTGAACTTATGGCTGCTCTGGACCTACAAACGAATTTTTCTAAATCGTACATTATGGCTTGTGGCCCAAAGTGCAAACATCTCTCTTCTCTCTGTTGGCACAAATTGTTTAAAAAGCTCTAGTACTTTTTCTTAGCTAGTGGTCACATTCGATGCAGCTTGATCGTGGGCTCCTAATATTGTGCAGCACAGGATGAAATTATCTAGGGCATTAGGCTCGCTATATAGTTTACCCCAGACCCGGGGGAGGGAGAGCCCTTCTCCCATTACTACAGATTCATAGCCTATGGGGCTGAGATATAAAGCATTGCATAGAAACTGGGGAGGGGAGTTTGGAAGCTTGAGATTAGTCTTTGTAATTTGTGTCTGTGCTCCTCATTGTTTGCACAGGCCTATCAAGCAACAAAGTGGTAGAGCTGGTGAACTAATAAATGCTTGTTTCTCATCCAGATATTCGAGATCTCATCAGTACCAGATTGCTACATGTTATATAAATTCAAACTCAGTGGTCTGCCATAGTTGCTGCTGTCACCACCCCACCTCATCATAAAGTTTGCAAAGGTGGTGCGCGTACAGCCTATTGCTCTTCTACATATTTGTCTAAAGCACTTTTCATCAAAGACAAAATATTTGTGTGTCACTATCACTTTAATCATCTGCAGCTGCCTATTTGAGTACTCTCTGTCTTCTCTGCTTAAAAAGTTACTTGTAGCTTACCTTATGAGCTCTGTGTATAGATGACACAACATTACATATTCTGAATTTCACGGTCAGGAAACGGAGCAGTTTGAGTGGTATAGACAGGAGTGGTAACGTTAATAAGGTTGCATATGGATACTGAGTGGACTGGCTGACAGTGGGTGCTATGAATCCCCTAACCAACTTAGCAGACCGCTTCACTAGGATCAGAGGCCACACACAAAGCAAAGAAGAAGCCAAAAGCCAGACATGAGGCAGAAAGAAGAACCTAAGAGAACAAGCATTCCCATAGCCAATAGGTCTCGCCTTTGGGACCTTATAAGTGTTTAGCCATGCAACAGTTGCATAACTAAATACTTATAAGGTCCCAAAAGCGAGACCAAGTGAAAGTGATCGCGATCAAACATCAAAGCGGCCGTGAAAGCGAAAGTAATCGTGGTAAAACGCGGCGCGCGCGCCCGTGCACATGCACTGTAGCTCTAGGCTGGCCTGGTAGCACTTTTTGGAGCCCTCTCAATAAGTCCAGCTAGACCAGCGCATGCGCTGGGTCAGGCGAGACCTAAAAATGATGTCTTGTAACAGCAGTAACTCATTAACCTATTTATATTCTATGCACTTTGTAATTGTACTGAACTATTATCTTTTATCAAAGAACTGTATACACGCTGCAAAGTATAGATTTGAACAAAGATTAATGTTGCAAAAAGGATTAATTTGGGCAGAAAACTATTCTCAATGTTAAAGAGAATCCCCAACTATGGTTTTCTTTTTTAAATTCTGAGTTTGTGCTTCTCTAGACCAAGCAATATTAAACTATACGGCCTACCAGTATTGATTACATGTGACTCCTACACCTTGTAGTCCTCTGTCGTATGTATCATTTCCTATACGCGGAGTTATACACTTATGATGGATTGTCTAAGTGTAATGCGTGATGTCAAATGCTCTGACACCCTACACTGGTATGAGTGGCGCTATATATGCATCTGAGAGAGAGTGCTATATTTGCATCTGAGAGAGAGTGCTATATTTGCATCTGAGCGAGAGTGGTTAAGGAGAGTTGGGCACCATTAAAAGGTAGTGGTGATGGGATCCTTGGTGGAGGTGGTCATTGGGGGCGCCAACAAACATTTTCGTACCGGGCGCCACCAGCTGTAAAGGCGGCCCTGCTTGCCAGCCATCTAGCCCTGAAAGAAGCCTTCGAGTCCACACTCTACTATGAAAATACCAGAGTGACGGAATGGCCAGTCTGACCCTGCCCACAAATATCTGGTAACCGAGACAAGCACTTGGTGACTCTGTTCTTCCATCCTGGAACATATTCCACAACACAATCACACTATTATTGCACGTTCGCTGCCTATCTCACCAACCTGCCTGAGCACTTCTTTGTGCCACCAGGCCCCAGCGCTTGAAGCAGCAGTTTATGATCTGTTCTTAAAACTACTTGCTCCCCCAAATATAAGAGCGGAAGTAGTTGGCCGCCCATGCTGGTACTTGTGATAATCACTCCATCATAGAGTAATTTCTCTCGCAGTGGAAAATGAAGAGGAAGCAAACGTCACCGTCTTTTCCAACTTCTCGTGGGCTTGGGACAGAAGAGCTCCCACCCACTGCCATCTACTGTGACAGCTGTTTTTAACCCAATCCAAAATGGAGCGGGTGCCCCTGCATTGGCAACGTCAGATTAACCTCCTGAAACATCCTATGTGGGAAATGACCTCGTTAATGTATTTTATTTCTTTCCAATAGGTGGCACGGTGCGGACATCACCACTGCTGAGAATTGAGCACAGGTAGAATCGGAGACGTTTTAAAAAGTCACATGACATCACCGGTAGAACAACTGAAACCCTGCACCTGGTGCAGCTTTCCAGCTTTACTCCTAGGCATCTAGGCAATAGGAAATAAAAATGTATGCTCAATATTTGGTCACACTTTATTATTTATTTTTGTTAAGCATTCCCACTACATTTTGTGACATAGCAGACGCCTATATGATGCCATTCATCTCCCTTTTTACATATTCACACTTATTTTAAGTGCTCCACAAGCAGTAAGTATGTGCAGAAAGCCAATTTTCTCCAAGTTTCGCAGTGTAATTGCTTAAGACATGCTGTTTAATAGCAATAAATTACATTTCACGTGTAATAAAAAACTCTCCTGGACATAGCGCACAATCCAGGTTGAAGTATAAAAAGTGAAAATTGTATTTGACCTATATTTTCATAGCTACACTAACACCTAAGTGCCATTAAACCCCCAACCTACAATTTGATTACTTACACCAACACTGAAATGTACCTGCGCAAAATAGATGTGCTACTCCTATAAACACTGGAAAATCAGAAATAAGGGCATCCACAAACAATCTATGACTAGATTACTGGCATAAGAGGTGCATGGAAGACCTACAGGTGCGTCCCAGTGCTAGGTGGGCAAGGCCCAGGATGATGCATGTAACTCTATGGCTCAAGGATCTCCCCACCACCTTCGTCACACATAACCATAACAAAGGGTTTCACACTTCAAGTGGACTCTTTAAGGTGCCACATCACAACTCATCGGCTTGTTGGGAGGCTGGGATAGAACCTGTTTATCTGGAACAGAAGTCTCATGGCACATTGTAATTTTGTTTCAATACAAAGGCTATTCAGGTAAAAAAGAAAAACCACAGTAAATTGTGAAAATCAATGAAGACCTCACTGTTCCCAAATCAAAACTGAGTTTTTATTTAGAGGTTATTTCCGATGATCTAGTTACACAAAGAGTCATTTTAGGTTGAGTTTGTGATTCTAATAAATAACAGTTTGCAAACACATTTTAGGCATATTTGTAATAAGTTGAGGACAGTAGGAGCTAATGTTCAGACTCTGGAAATACTAGCGGAAGATCCTGAAAATCGCTCCTGCCACAACAATACCTGAGTGGTGGGCCTACCCGAGAAAGTGGAGGGTGCCAACATGATGGGCATACTTGGAGAATTGGCTGCACACAGAGGTTGCGCCTGAGGGCCTCTCTGCGTTCTTTGCACTTGAAAGTGCCGATTGAGTCCCATCGAGGCCCCCTCAGCCTGGCGCCCCTCCGAGATCAGTGGTGGCTAGACTATTGAATTACAAAGATCGCAATCATATTTTGGAGCAAGCCCAACGAAAGGAGGAGCTCCGAGTTGATAATGCTAAAGTGCAAATTTTTCCTGACTTCCCCAGAGCTGTCTAGCGACAAAGAGAATTGTACCAGAAAGCTAAGTAAAAGTTACAACAACGGGACTTTAAGTAGGCAGTGCTGTTCTCTGCTAGGCTGCGAGTGGTGACCTCGGAGGGGGCACAATTTTTCCACTCTCTACAGGAAGATGGGATTGGCTGGACGGCCAGCGAGGGTGGGGAGCTAGCAAGAGATCTAGACAACAACAAGCTCGTCGTACTGGTCTCTGCCGCAAATTCTTGCAGCGAGGCTCTGCTGCCCCTTCTCGGACCGAGGTTCAAAGTGGGCGGCGGAGCGCAATGGAAGTCGTAGCCAAGATGAGCGGGAAACGTCGCCGGAGCTGAGCTTCCACACCCACAAGTCAGTCTCTGACCATGGTTCTACTGCTTCGGGGGCTTGATCCTGGAGATGTCAAAGGTGACACGGAAATCGTCAGATGACATCATTTGAGATACCCGATGAACTAGTAACATGTTTGGGAACTAGCACACTAGAATACCATGGTTGTCCCTCCTAGCGGACACCTACGAGACGTACTGGGAGTTGTATAATCGGCGGACCTTTCAATACTATGAAATAAGCTGGGTGGGGATCTGATATCTGAAAGGGCTCATTGGCTGCCCCCCTCACTACTGCTTGCCATGGAAGAACTTCCACGGCTGACACTGTTCTCTTTTACTGTTTGGATGGATGGTGTTACTCTGCTTTCCTGGAGAGTGGGAGTTGGGTCACAAGTTTTTATGTTACAAGTTGGGGATTGATCAGTCGTACAACAATTTACATTGTGCCTAAACTGTGCATGCTGAGGGTACGGGGCGGGAGACTGAGAAGGGGATTGGGTAATGTCTTTTCCCCAAATGGCATGAATGGCAGGACAAGTGACACATAAATGGTTAACGTGGAACATCCGAGGAATGCATACCCTGTCAAAACACTATCAAGTAGTCTCTTACTTGAATAGGAGAGGTGTCCTAATATCACTCCTGCAGGAAACACATTTGACAGATAAAGCAGGGCTTGCATTACAGTGCCGCTGGAGAGGCCATGCCTATTATACCTCATTCTCAGCCTATGCTAGGGGGGTACTCATTTGGATTCAAGCGGGGGTCCATTCTACCTGGTAGACAAATTGGTAGTACCAGAGGGTAGATTTGTGACTCGAGGGCCGAGATGTGACTATTGCAAATGTGTACACCCTGAATGTAGACCAGAGCACATTTCTAGAAATCCTGTTGCAACGATTAGCACCATACTTGAACATTGCGTCTCTACTAGGAAGGGACTTTAACTGTGTATCCAACACCCTGTTAGGCCAGTCACATCCTCCACTTCACGATTCCCAAACCATTCGTACCGCCCAGGAGTTCAAAGACTGGAAACAGCAATGAGGGCTCATCGACTCATGGAGATGGCTACATCCACTGGAGCGAGATTACTCCTTTTCCTCTGGGCTCCACAAAGCTCATGTCTGACTAGACCTCTTTCTCTGCACCCCAAACGTGCATGGCTCAGTGTTTACTGTGTAGTATCTCTCCTGACCTATATCGGATCACAATCCTGTCCTACTACAATTACGATGGGCCCAACTCGACCCTCAATCCCTCCGTGGAGGCTCAAACTAGACTCACTGCGAGACCAGGTCCTCTGTGTGTCAATCAGAACCAAGATAATTCAATAATTTACCCATAATACTGCTACGGTTCCTCCCCTCAGATAGAATGGGGAGCTTTTAAGGCAGTGCTGCAGGGGTATTGCCTGGCTGAATCGGAAGGTATTAGGCACTCACTATTGGGTGACGTCCAAACTGCAGAGAGTTCTGAGAGAAGTAGAGACCGGACGCCTGGGCCATCCTGAGTTGCAATCTGAACTCCTGGAAGCTAGAGGTGGCGGAGCAGATAGAATGGCTTAGATGGTTCGACTACAAGCAGTACACGGACAGAACACATGCAGAGCGGCATAAATCTGGTTCCTTTCTGGCTAGGCTGCCCAACCCAGATAAACGCAGCTCAGCAATAAGGAAATTAGAAGATGAAGAGGGTAACAGGATATACTCACAGGAGGGTATTAATGACATATTCACTCATTACTATTTGACCCTCTATCCTATCTCCCCCATACAGGACACAGAGGCGATGCAGAAATATCTGGAGGCCTTGCTATTGGCATGGCTCGAAGCGTAGGAGGGTAGACTTCTGGGGAGGGATGTCACTCCACAGGAAATAACCTCCGCCATTAAACATATGGTGCGCAATAAGACCCCGGCACTGACGGTTTCCCGGTGGAATTCTACGCCACATATTCTGCCGAACTAACGCCTTGATTAGAGATTTATATATGGCAGCTGGGGCTGCCAGCTCCTTAACGGGCACTACTAAAAAGGTAGTGATAGTCCCCATCCTGAAACCAGGCAAACCTGCCTATCGACCACTATTGATGCTTAACATCGATTACAAAATCTGGAGTAAGATTCTGGCAGCTTTGTTTTTGCCCTTAATGTCTAAATTGATCCATCCGGATCAGGCAGGATTTCATCCCAGGCCGCAATTAATACAGCAGGAAATAGCCTACGGCTGTTAGCCACACTGGAAGCAGAAAAGGACAGCCAAGGGGGCGCAGCAGTCTTCGTTGTTGATACAGAAAAAGCATTTGATAGCCTGGAGTGGCACTATTTGTATGAAGTGATGACTAGCATGGGCTTTATCGATTAGACTTGATTAATTTATACTAGACCTACTGCTAAAGTGCGCACGGGTAGGGTCATTTCCTCGGGTTGTCTGGTAGGACGGGGAACACAGCAGGGATCAATCAATCAATCAATCAATCAGTGACACTTGTAAAGCGCGCTACATACCCGTAGGGTCTCAAGGCGCTGGGGGGGGGGGAGGGGGGGGTGCCGCTACTGCTCGAACAGCCAGGTCTTCAGCTTCTTCCTGAAGGAGAGGTGGTCTTGGGTCAGGCGCAGGTCGGTCGGGAGGGAGTTCCAGGTCTTGGCGGCCAGGTAGGAGAAGGACCTTCCTCCTGTAGTCGCTCTTCGGATGCGGGGGACGGCGGCGAGGGCGTGGTTGGCTGATCGGAGGTGGCGTTTGGGAGCGTGGAAGTTGACTCGGCTGTTGAGGTAGCTCGGGCCTTGGTCGTGTAGGGCTTTGTGTGCGTGGGTGAGGAGGCGGAAGGTGATTCTTTTGTTGACGGGGAGCCAGTGAAGGTCTCTCAGATGTCCGGAGATGTGGCTGGTTCGTGGGATGTCGAGGATGAGTCTGGCTGAGGCGTTCTGGATCCGCTGGAGTCTCTTCTGGAGCTTGGCGGTGGTACCGGCGTAGAGGGCGTTGCCGTAGTCCAGTCGGCTGGTGACGAGGGCCTGGGTGACGGTCTTCCTGGTCTCGGTGGGGATCCACCAGAAGATCTTCCGTAGCATGCGTAGGATGTTGAAGCACGCCGAGGAGACGTTGTTGACTTGCCTGGTCATGGAGAGGGAGGAGTCCAGGAGGAAGCCCAGGTTGCGTGCATGGTCTGTCGGTTTGGGTGCGGTGCCCAGGGCGGGAGGCCACCAGGAGTCGTCCCAGGCGGAGGGTGAAGAGCCCAGGATGAGGACCTCCGTCTTGTCCGAGTTCAGTTTCAGGCGGCTGGTCGTCATCCACTCGGCTACCTCTTTCATCCCTTCGTGCAGGTTGGATCTGGCGGCGGCGGGGTCGTTGGTCAGGGAGAGGATCAGTTGGGTGTCGTCGGCGTAGGAGATTATGCTGAGGTTGTGTTTGCGTACGATGGCCGCGAGGGGGCTCATGTAGACGTTGAAGAGGGTGGGGCTCAGAGATGATCCTTGAGGGACGCCGCAGGTGACTTCGGAGGCCTCTGACTTGTACGGTGGTAGGCGGACTCTCTGTGTTCTTCCGTCGAGGAAGGAGATGATCCAGTCCAGCGCCTTGTCCTGGATTCCGATGTTGCTGAGGCGCCGTACTAGGGTGCGGTGGCAGACCGTGTCGAATGCCGCAGAGAGGTCTAGGAGGATGAGGGCCGCTGTTTCTCCATTGTCCATCAGGGCTCGGATGTCATCGGTGGCGGCGATGAGGGCGGTCTCGGTGCTGTGATTGGCTCGGAAGCCGGACTGTGAGGGGTCGAGGGATCCGTTTGTCTCGAGGAAGGCGGCCATCTGCTTGTTGACGGTCTTCTCGATGACTTTGGCTGGAAACGGGAGGAGCGAGATGGGGCGGTAATTCTTGAGGTCGGTGGGGTCCGCTGTAGGTTTCTTTAGTAGGGCGCTGAGTTCGGCGTGCTTCCAGCTCTCAGGGAAGATGGTGGTGTCGAAGGAAGTGTTGATGATGTCTCGCAGGTGGGGTGCGATGACAGCGTCGGCCTTGTTGAAGACGTGGTGAGGGCAGGGGTCGGTCGGTGATCCGGAGTGGATGGAGTTCATCGTGCGGATGGTGTCTTCGGTGCTGATCGGGGTCCAGGCGTGGAGGGTGGTGGTGGGGGGTGGTTGTTCGGTCATGGTGTGCGTTGGTTGGTTGTTGAAGCTGTTATGTATGTCCGCGATCTTGTTGTGGAAGTATGAAGCGAGGGAGTTGCAGAGGTCTTGCGATGGGGTGATGTCGTTGTTTCCTGCGCTGGGGTTGGAAAGCTCTTTCACGATGTTGAAGAGTTCCTTGCAGTTGTGTGCGTTGTTGTCCAACCGGTCTTTGAATGCTGTTTTCTTGGCGGCGCGGATCAGCTGGTGGTGTTTCCGGGTGGCAAGTTTGAAGGAGGTCCTGTTGTCTGGTGTCGGTTCCCTTCTCCAGACTTTCTCGAGGGCTCGGCAGTTCTTCTTGGAGCTCTTGAGTTCGTCGGTGAACCATGGGGCCTTCTTGCTGCCGGGTCTGCTAGGCGGGGTCCTCAGTGGGGCGAGTTCGTCCGCGCAGTTGCTGATCCACTTCGTGAGGTTGTCGGCGGCTTGGCTGGGGTTCGCTGAGCTGGCAGGAGGGTGCTGGTTCAGGGAGGTGGCGAGCTGGTCTGCTGTGATCTTGTTCCAGCTTCTGCGGGCTGCCTGTTGCTGGTGTTGGTGGGTCGTCGTTCTCTTGAAGGTGAAGTGGACGCAGCTGTGGTCCGTCCATTGAAGCTCTGTGGCGTGGCTGAAGTCTATGTCTGTGCTGGATGAGAAGACTGCGTCGAGTGTGTGTCCGGCGAGGTGGGTGGGGGTGGACACCAGTTGCTTGAGTCCCAGGTTGGCGAGGTTGTCGAGCAGGGTGCTGGTGTTGCGGTCGTTGTTGTTCTCCAGATGGAAGTTGAGGTCTCCCAGGAGGATGTAGTCGGCGGAGGGGAGGGCATGCGGGCTGACGAAGTCGGCGATGTCCTCGCTGAATTGTGTGCGTGGTCCAGGGGGTCGGTAGATCAGGGTGCCTCTGAGGGTGGTGTTCGGGTTGGTGTGGATCTGGAAATGCAGGTGTTCGGCGCTGGTCAGGGTGTTGTCGGTGCTGGTCGTGAGACGGATGGTGTTCCTGTGGATGATGGCGATGCCTCCTCCCATCTGGTTGGCGTTTCGGTCCCTCCGGACGACCTTGTAGCCCTCTGGGATAGCGATGGCGATGTCGGGAGCTGAAGAGGCGTTCATCCAGGTCTCCGTGAGGAAGGCGACGTCAGGGGCTGTGGCGTCTAGAAGGTTCCAGAGTTCGATGGCGTGTCTGTGGACGGAGCGGGTGTTGAGCAGGATGCACTTGAGGTGGGTGCTGCTGGTGTTCGACTTGGTGGGTGCTGGTGCGAGGCTGGTCCGGATGCAGGTGAACTTGCAGGCGTGGCAGCTGAAAGGTCCGTGGGTACGTCGTGGAGTGGCTTGATGGCATTCTGGGAGTCGGCCGGTGTTGAGTGCGGTGAGGGTGGCGGCGGAGTACGTCAGGCGGGTCGGTCGGGATCTTCGTTGGCCAGGGGTCCTGGCGCTGGGCGCGGTCCGGTCGCGGACGGGCGCAGACGGGCTTACCTTTGGCGCGCCTTCGCCGCACAATCGGCGCGCCCGCTGCGCGTGACCGCTGCGCGTTCGCACGGTCGCCATATAAGGCGAAGTGCGCGGGTGGGCGGGGCAGCTGGGAGGCGGGAGCGGGGAGGGAACAGAAAGGAAAAAGGGGCGTGGTCAGCGGTGGTGGCGGGAAGCGGGGAGCGGGGAGGGAAGGCGGAGGGCGGCGAGGTAGGCGGGCAGACAGGCAGGAGAACGCAAAGGGCTGAAACTGACTAGGAAAAAATACAGGCACAAAAGTCAGACAAAAGCTGCTAACACGGGAGGAAAAATGCAGTTCAAACAAGCACAAATGCTAGACAAAACAAGCACAAAAGTCAGACAAAAGCTGCTAACACGGGAGGAAAATGCAGAAACTGACTAGAAAAAATACAGGCACAAAAGTCAGACAAAAGCTGCTAACACGGGAGGAAAATGCAGTTCAAACAAGCACAAATGCTAGACAAAACAAGCAAAAACAGACGCCAGCGGCGTCAGCCGGCAGCGAGGCCTGCAGCGAGGCGGAGGGCAAGGCGAGGGGGCACACACAGCAGCTGGTGGCCGTGCGGCGCGGGGGTGTCCCACAAGTGGCCCTACCACTCCTGCTGTTCGCCCTCGCTATGGAGCCCCTAGTGACTTCAGCCAGGGCTGAACATCTGTACAGGTGATTGTGCATAGGACGTCTTTGTCACCGAATCGCACTTTATGTAGATGATCTACTCCTCTTCTTAAACGGCAGGAGGAAGACTTAAGAGGTGTCTGATTCATGCTGAAGGAATTTACCTTATTAACTGGTCTAAGAGTCAATTGACAGCAGTCCAGGCTCTTTCCTATAGTGTGTAATGACAATCCCTCAACTAGCCTGGCCCAGTTACAGTGGAAACCACGATGCTTGACCTACCTTGGGGTTAGGATCTATCACGACTGGACCACCTCATTTGAGTATAATCAGCGACGAGCTCTTAGAGCATTGGGGCCAATCATTGACTTCTGGACGACGCTACCACTTTCAGTAGCAGGTAGAATAGCACTCCTGAAAATTGTTGCTCTCCCCCATCTCCTATACTGTTATAGCACACTTCCCATATGCATCCCGAATGCATTCTTTAAGGAGTTGGACACATTGATCACTGTATTTGTTTGGGGGCCAAGGCGTAGATAAGTGGTGCTAGCGACAATGCAACACCCTGTAACGGCTGGTGGGCTGGTGGTCCCTGATTTCGAGAGGTATTATATTGCAGCCCAATTGCAATAGCTTGTCCAGGGACTGGTGCAGAGACGGAACCCAGATCAGACTCCGGGCCCCTTTGTGCCACCATTGCTTGACCTCCTCCGGGTGTTTCTCCGAGTGAGAAGATCGGCTATGAACGACTCATGATAATTCAGAGTGCTGGCTAAAGGGTAGAGGTCAGACGTGCAACACCCATTGGGCTCAAAGGGCTTCAGCCACCCCCATCGTGTGTGTCAGCCCGGCTGAGACAGCTTCCCGGGCACACACACAGACAGTTTTTACGCTGCTGTGGGCTGGCGTCCGTCTTACTGCAGCCGCACCCGAGTACTTCACAGGTCTTTAAAAGACCATTCACTTGTTAACGAGGCTTTGTTGTTTTTTCACACCTTCTGTAAGCCCCTGCATCTCCGCTCTGCATATTGCTGGAGGAGTCAGCCCCCCCCCCTGAAATTTTAAGTAACCCCCCCGAAATTTGGCTCTAGTTGCACCTCTGGTAGAGGTTTATAGAAGATATGTGTTAAGACTGTTTACTCATCTGAATTGCCTTTCGAAATGCTGATGGCACTTCCACATGGCGGCAATTGGCTAGGCCTTGACCTCTGGATTGAGGCTGGGGTGAAGAAAGTGGGGGATCTCCATAGAGATTTCAAACTGCTCGAGTTCAAGGAATTCTGCGCAGAGTTTAACTTACTCTGGGGGCAATTCCTGCTGCACAGAGCGCATACGACAGCGTTATGCAAACACTGGCACACAGGGACTACTGAACCTCTGATATTGCAGAGTTGTCAGTATATGTCTCTCTCTGCAGGCCCCATTAAGACAATCTTTTGCTGATATCGAGCGCTGCGTACAGATTATGATCATTAGAAAAGCTGTGCTCTCGATAGGAAGATGAGATGGGTATCCCTATTATAGCAAAAGACTGGGACAACATTTTAGCTAGAAAGCCCCAGGCCCACTAGGAATGCACGTTTTTGCAGAAGCCGCCACCCCCCCAGAAGGGGGGGGAGGCTCGGGGGCCGGAGCCATAACCCATGCCGAGCCCTAAGAGGAAAACTGGTTCTGGGCACCCGGAAGCACCCAGAAGCAATGCCAAGTGTGCACGGCCCCCACACATGAGCGCCACAGTGATACAAACCCCCCAACGGGTGGACAGCACCCGTGTGGCGGAAAGGTGTGTGGGGGATGTAAGCCACCGCTCCCCCAGGTAGCTCCTAACTTCGTGGAGCGGGGGAGCGGCGCACTGGTTTTTCTGACGGTCTCTCGAAGTCAGTTTGCGGCTAGGTGAAACGCTGCCGGAGGAACTCTGGACCCAGGGAGGAGCAAGGTTTGAATCCCTAAGCCCTAAGGTGTGCCCACTCTTTGATCACCACCGCAGCCCGAGCCGCGATCAGCTACACCGGTCACAGCAAGGTTTGGAAACCCCTGAACCCAAAGGTGCCCCCGCTGTCTGGTCTCCTGCCGCGGCAGGAGCCACGTTCAGCACTACTTGGCCGGGCTTAAGGGCTCCTGCCCCGGCTTGGTTCACTGCCGAGGCCGGAGCCACGAGCAGTGGTGCGGGAGGTCTTTTATCTACGCCACGTTGCACGGGCGGGCCCGCTCTTGCTGCCCCTGCCACGGCTGGAGCCGCGATCACCACGCCGGGTGGACTTGCCCTGCTACATCGATCTCGGAGTGAGTCAAGCCCGCTCTGCTCAGTCCCCGCCACGGCCAGAGCCGCGATCGACGGACTTACCCAGTGGCATCGCCCTCCCCCAGTTTTAAACTCGGCAGCCCAAAGGGACACTCAGGCCCCCCTTTTCACCAGGCACTGAAGCAGCGTGGGAGTTCCCGTGCCGGCACACACGTGCACCAGCCAGCACTCAAAGCGGGCAGTCCCGTAGAGCAACGCGGTGTACCGTTGAGCAGCTGATCACGTTAGCCTCCCTGCAGCGTGGCGGAAAAATAATGGTACAATGGTTGGCTAAGGAGACACACCGACAGGGTGGTGTGTAGGAGGAGGGCCACTCACTTCGGGATGCTGCACAGCAGCAGGGTGAGTTGGACGGGCCAAGCAGGGCAGTAGCAAACGGAGACAGCGCTCGCAGCCCAGACCCGGCCGGACAGCAGGGCACAAAACGGTAGCGAGTTGGGGCCTAACTCCGGGGAGAAGCTACCCCTCCCTACACGCAGAGGGCATGGGTGACCAACCAAACGGTGGTACCAGAAAAGACAAGAAAATAAGGACTACCAAGATCTAACAAAAGAACTGATTGGGTGCATTTACAAACTGGGGAAGTGTACAGAATGTACCGCAATATGATGCGCATAATATGCTAATGATATGTATGATTTATGACCAAGGTAGGGCAGTTCGCAAATGACCGATATGACCAGGGGTCATACTAATGAGGACCGAATAATGAGTATGTACGTAATCCTAATAAACTGCGGCCAACGACCACTACAACTACAACGCATGTTGGCCACTTTATTAGGGGACAAAGGCGGTGGAGAGGGGGGGAAGGATGGTCCCGAATGGGTGCAGTGTGGGGGTTATCGCAGAGGCCGCTGCCCCCCCTAAGGGGGGGGAGAGGCTCAGGGGCCGGCGCCATAACCCACAACGAGCCCTGGGAGGAAAACTGGTTCTGGGCGCCCGGAAGCGCCCAGAAGCAACGCCAAGTGTGCACGACCCCCCACTCACGAGCGCCACAGTGGCGCCAGGCCCCTGTCCAATGGGGGGTCCGGTGAGATACAAACTCCCCAATGGGGGGACAGCACCCATGTGGTGGGAAAGGTGTGGGGGGATATAAGCCACCGCTCCCCCAGGTAGCTCCTAACTTCGTGGAGCGGTGGAGCGGCGCACTGGTTTTTCGGACCCACCCACCCGCACCTACGAAAAACAGCAGTGTTGTAGTGCTGGACAGCAACACGAACGTTGGCGGGAACATAATGGTACAATGTTTGGCTAAGGAGACACACCAACAGGGTTGTGTGTTGGAGGAGGGCCACTCACTTTGGGATGCCGCACGGCAGGGTGAGTTGGCTGGGCCAAGGAGGGGAGTAGCAAACGGAGACGGCGCTCGCAGCCCAGACCCGGCCGGACAGCAGGGCATAAAACTGTAGCGAGTTGGAGCCTAACTCCGGGGAGAAGCTACCCCTCCCTACATGCAGAGGGCGTGGATGACCAACCAAACAGTGGTCCCAGAAAAGACAAGAAAAGAAGGACTACCAAGAGCTAAGAAAAAAACTGGTTTGGGTGCCATTTACAAACTGGGGAAGTGTACAGAATGTACCGCAATATGATGCGCATAATATGCTAATGATATGTATGATTTATGACCAAGGTAGGGCAGTTCGCAAATGACCGATATGACCAGGGGTCATACTAATGATGACCGAATAATGAGTATGTACGTAATCCTAATAAACTGCGGCCAACAACGACCACTACAACTACAACGCATGTTGGCTACTTTATTAGGGGACAAAGGCGGTGGAATGGGGGGAAGGATGGTTAAGAATGGGTGCAGTGCTGGGGTTATAAGCTTATCAACTGCTATGTCCACCATAGCTCCTATCTGACCCCGAAATACATAGGTAGATACTTCTAGATAGCTGACGCAGCATGTTCTGATGCGGGAGGGTGGAGCACACATACTCCACATGTTCTGGACATGCACCGTGCTGCACACATTCTGCAAGAGGTCTTAAGCACGACTGAAGGGATTATCGGGAGGAAGCTCCCCGTGCCCCAGGGTATTGCTTGCTGGGATGGTTTCCCCACACATCTAAGACAAAAGTTGCAAGCAAGTTCCATGACTTAGTGTTTATCCTTGCTCAAAGTGAGATATCGAGGAATTGGAAGACACCTGGGGGCCCCCAAGTACACATGTGGAGAGGAGAAATGATAAAATGGGCGGGATGTGAAGGGTGAATACTACTGAGGGAAGTCAGGGGAGGGATAGTAAAGATATCGCCTAAGCCTGGGGAACCATGGTAGATAACTTATCCAACCCGGTACCGGACACACCTAGGAGGAAGCCTGCGGGGTCTCCGTGAGTTTAGCCTAATAGGGGAGGTATCTCCTACCCGGGCCTACATTTTCAACCTTTAAGGGTTTCCTTAGAAAGCACGTTAAAATTATGAATGTCCCATGTCTCCTTGTTTTCTATGCTGGCACGCTTCCTGAACCACAATGTTTACTTTCATTATTGCAATGAGGTACTCACTCACGGTGGGTGGAGGGGGGACAGTTTAAGTGTTGATTGCGTGGCTTTACAGTGACATGCTATTTTCTTGTGCACTGTAATTACTCAGATCCAGGTGGATTAAAGATAAATGTAACGACAACGATGTTGAATGTACAAAAACAATAAAATAACGTGTTTTTTTTTTAAAGCGCAGTTTGCGAATACCGAAAAGTAGTAAACTTACTCTAAAGTTTAAATGTACTCCAAAGTGCAAGTTACCTTTGTCAGTCAGCCCCCCAGTTTTAAATGTTCTTTTCAATTAAGACATAGATACAGTAGTGTTTATTTGAACCCTAAACTGCAAACTGATGCTGTTGTTGCCTTCACAAAGACTTAGGGGCAGATTTACAAGATAGTGACGCATCTGTAGAGATGCATAACTTTCCCTGCGCCACTCCAAGAAACCCTTCCGCCCCAATGGATGCTCAGTATTTACAATACGGCACACCATGGCGCAACGTTTGACAGATGTGTCAGAAATTCTGACGCATCTGTTGCCGCAAAAGTCACGCATTAAGTCGTGTCGCAAGCACAACACAACTCCGGCAGTGCATGGGGATGCCTATCCTCATTGTGCTGTGTCACTCTCAGGCGTAAGGTTTGACGCAGTGGCGTCCTACAAGTGGCGCTGTGAAATCTGGTAGATTTCACTGCGTCACTTCTAAGAGGCTTTTTTACGTGGAAACGCCCACCCTGCATACTTTATACCTGACGCAGGTGTAATGTGACACAGGGCTTTACAACGTGACGCATCTCCCTAGATGCGTCACGTTGTAAATGGACTGCATTTTAAAACCGCCGCTGCGTCACAAAAAGTGACGCAACAGCAGCGCAAAACTGACGCAAAGGGCTTGTAATTCTGCCCCTTAGCTTTTAGGAAACTTCTTTAGGACATATTCAAGGTGCTCTTTCTCCTCCTCCTTGTTCTAGTCTTCATCTAATCATTCATTAATTGTCCACCTATGACAAAGGTCCCTCCCATGGTGAACACTGCGCTGTATGGATAACAAACAAAACCAAACAAATGAAGCCAGATTCTTTGGAGGCACGCCAGTGCAGAAATAGACCATCAACTCGCTCACAACACCAGTCATTGCACAACGAGACCGGTAGGAGGAGCTGTAATTGGCTACAAGCAGTGACAGATTGTCGTCACCAGCGAAAAGGGCGAGCCAAGAAATGTCTGTCAACAAGTACCAGGCGCTGTGTTTGCACTCCAATGAGGTTCAGTTGTTTGTTCTGCTCGAGTTTTCTTGGTTTTCCTGGGCAAAGATCGTGTTGTGCTGACTGACAATTGAATTGTTCGATTTATAATAAAAGTCTTCTTTGTGCGTTTAACATCTGAAGCTATTTAGACATGAAATCAATGGCCCAGCACACACTTGTATGAGGAGGAGGCGTTTACATATGGCACAGATAGGAAAATGGAAAGATTGCAGTGTCCCTAAAATGTCAAGCGCCTTTAATGTAACATACATTAAATATGCACTCTTTCATTGTAGACAAAATGTCGCATCACCAACCATATGCTCAAGCCAACTGGTGCTCCCTTGTCCCACGTGACAGGTAGGTGAGTTTTGGAAGTGTGTCAATGTTACTTCCGTGAAAGAATTTGTCGCGTTCACATTTGCATTTTAGTTAATAGAGTAAAGCTGCGCGTTAGGAAGTAATTTCCATACACGGCTGACCGGAATATCCCTGCCCCTCCGGAGTAGGCATCTCGCATTGACTTCAGGCAGCCAAACCTGTTTCAGGATTCCAGTGGGGAGGTGTCCTGTAAAACAAACACACACCCGGCCGCCTGACCTGAGCACACCTAGAATGACACCTGCCGAATGCCCTCACAAACACGAAATATTTGTGGTATTTGATTTGTTCATGCGCCTCAGGGCAGTCTGGCATCAGCATATTGAGCAATTGAAAGGTACGCAATGCGCAAACATATACTGTAGTGTAGTGGCACACTTCCCGGTCAAAGCATTAACAAATACTAATGCACCATGTATTCTTCTAAATCTATTTGCCGATGGCAAGTGGTGTTCACGGCGCTCGTCATCCCGCGGCATGTTTACCCTTCAACAACGGATTGTATTGGATTAACATGATGGCAATGTAGACATCAACTTAATGCTATAGAACAAGTTCACAACGATTCCACTGCATCTTGGCCCTGGCTATATGTGTCGACTTTTTATTTATTGGTTTCTGGTGATACTTTAATTTAAACCAGTGGATTTGCATTTGTGCTTTTTCTGATGGACACGCACAGTCCAAAGCCAAAAATCCTATACTCCAAACCCAGGGGGGACGTACTGTAAACGCCCACTTGATAGATATTACACCATGTCCCTTTCATGTTAATTAAGACAGTTTATGATTAATATTGACAATTGTGCTTATATTACCACACTTGTCCCCACGTACTGCTGTTTCTCCTTTTTATTCTTTTTTATGTGCTGTGACATACTTTACATATGTATTTTTCTGGACGTTCGCTTGTTACATAGTCATCAATGTTGTGTTTCTTTTGGAACTGTTTAGCATTTATTGTCAATTTTGTCAGTCACACGCAATGATTGGCCAGGAAGGAAGGGGACACTAGGAATATGACTTAGAAGAGTTCGGCCAGGGAGGAGGGGGACACTAAGACTATGATGTGGAAGAGTTTGGCCAGGGAGGATGGGGATTTTAGGACTATGATGTAGAAGAGTTTGAGCAAGGAGGAAGAGGACAATTGTGACTATAATTTAGAAGACTTCGGACAGGGAGGATGGGGACACTAGGACTGTGATGTGGAAGAGATTGGCCAGGGTGGAAGGGGACACTAGCACTATGATGTGGAAGAGTTTGGGCAAGGAGGAAGGGGACACTAGGACTATGATGTGGAAGAGTTTGGCTAAGGAGGAAGGGGACACTAGGACTATGATCTAGAAGAGTTTGGGCAAGGAGGAAGGGGACACTAGGGTTATGATGTGAAAGAGTTTGGGCAAGGAGGAAGGGGGCACTAGGATTATGATGTGGAAGAGTTTGGGCAAGGAGGAAGGGGACACTAGGACTATGATATGGAAGAGTTTGGCCAGGGAAGAAGGGGAGACTAGGACTATGATGAGGAAGAGTTTAGGCAAGGAGGAAGGGGACACTAGGAATATGATTTAAAAGAGTTCGGCCAGGGAGGAGGGGATACAAGGACTATGATGTGGAAGAGTTTGGCAAAGGAGGAAGGGGACATTAGGACTATGATTTAGAAGAGTTTAGCCAAGGAGGAAGGAGACACTAGGACTACGATGTGGAAGAGTTTGACATAGGAGGAAGGGGACACTAGGACTATGATGTGGAAGAGTTTGGCCAGGGAGGAAGGGGACACTAGAACTAGGATGTGGAAGAGTTTGGCCAGGGAGGAAGTGGATACTAGGACTATGGTGTGGAAGAGTTTGGGCAAGGAGGAAGGAGACACTAAGACTACGATGTGGAAGAGTTTGTCATAGGAGGAAGGGGACACTAGGACTGTGATGTGGAAGAGTTTGGCATAGGAGGAATGGGACACTAGGACTATGATGTAGAAGAGTTTGGCCAGGGAGGAAGGGGGCACTAGAATTAGGATGTGGAAGTTTGACAAGGGAGGAGGGGATACTAGGACTATGATGTGGAAGAGTTTGGGTCAGGAGGAAGGGGACACTTGTGACTATAATTTAGAAGAGTTTGGCCGGGGAGGATGGAGACACTAGGACTATGATGTGGAAGAGTTTGGGCAAGGAGGAAGAGGCACTAGGACTATGTTGAGGAAGAGTTTGTCCAAGGAGGAAGGGGACATTAGGAACATGATTTAGAAGAGTTTGGACAGGGAGAATGGGGACTCTAGGACTATGATGTGGAAGAGTTTGGCCAGGGAGGAAGGGGACACTAGGACTATGGTGTGGAAGAGTTTGGCCAGGGAGGAAGGGGGCACTAGGGTTATGATGTGGAATAGTTTGGGCAAGAAGGAAGGGGACACTAGGACTATGATGTGGAAGAGTTTGGACAGGGAGGATGGGGACACTGGAGTATGGTCCAGAAGTGTTGGACTCAGTTTATGTTTCATATCCTTATAACACACACACTACAAAACACTTGCTGCTAAGAGGACGGAATCATCCTAAATAATGAATTAGATCGCATTTGATAGTTGTCAGACTGTTTAGCTTTAGTTACAGAGATGTTTCCAGTTGGCTTTCTGCACGGCAACTCATCATACATGTGCACCGTTTTAATTGTGATTGCAGAAGTCAGGACATTGTCAATCTGGAGCCATAACTGGTTTATCTTGGTTACAATGACCGAGTCCAGTAAGTATTGGGAGGCATTTTAGACAGCGTTACAGACAGCAAATATGTTGGATGGACTAATGAATCTAGAGGAGGTTGAGCCTTCTCATTGTCACCAACAGCCTTCTTCAGGACTATAAAAATCCACCATTACCACCTCATTCCTCTTGTCTAAGTTCGATGCTTTGGATACTTGTCCCACTTAAGAAACCAGTAAGTCCATGAATGATGTAATCGGTGTTCATTATTGTGCTACTTTGACATCAACCTTTTTCCTATGAGGCTGAATCCAAGATCTGATTTAGTCGATAGATATGAATATTCTCGCTACCTGTGTTCATCAAGCAAATAATGACGCTGTTAATTAGAAGAAGGCAAAACACCCCCACCTCTCTTGTCAATTGAGCTGTATGTTGCCACCTGCTTTTCAGTTCCATTTTACAGCAAGAGAAGTCGCTTACAAGGAGGTAATAACCAGAGGGAATGAAATACTAATGCACATTTCCTCGACGTTTCCACTGTCTAACAGTGGCCCTGAATTGATGGAGGACCTAAGCTGTCTTCCAAAAGCCTGAGAAAGGTGTCCATTGTGAGAGCCATTGAAGATAATGCAATCCAGATGGTCTAGAACCGGCAAACATTTCAAGGCCTCCCAAATTTCCAGTAACAGTAGCACCTAAGCTCATACGTTTTAGAGCTATGACCCCAGTGAGAAAGCAGGTGCTGAACCAATGGCTCTAACCAGAGCTACTGCCAATGAATCCAAACTGCTACTGACCCAGAGCCCAGTCTCTGAAGATGAAGATCAAATTCTCAATATTAGTTTGTCCGTTTTTTGTTTACTTGTATGTCCCTATTCTTTATATAGTAAAAAATGCAACACAAATGCTGTATCGACGTGCTTGGCACAGTATGAGCATACACCCACAATTATAAAATGGCAACATAAATAACAAATATAAAACCCTGGGAGGCAATATCACGGAAACTAAGCATCAACAAAGGCAACATGGCATCTGATGCCTGTTGAATGAACACAGACTGCAACTATAGGAAGAGTTTCATCCTAAAGTCAATAACCTTAAATCTTGCAGCATATAAAACACTTCTAAGTTCTTTAAAGATAACTTTCCAGACTTAAGTGCAGCAGTCCGAACACAGATTTAGTAAATTTGCTTTATGCGAAATATTTGGTGCTAGAGACATTTATGTCATTCTATAGCACAGACAAAGTAAAGGTTCCTGCAATGCACCAAGGAAGCCTAGTGCTTTTGAGTCTCATTATGTACTTGTTTCTACATGCTCTACATTGTTAACCAACAATGTTTTATATATTAGTGGTAAGCATAGTCTTACAGCCAATATAATGGTCTGCTCTCCAAATTTAAGTGCAGGTGATTCATAGTTTGGCAATGATGAAGGCTACTCCATCTCCGTCTTTGCCAAACTTCTCCGATGGTCCTTACTCCATCGGAGAAATGGCTATATGCCCAATTTAGATCGGCGGACATACAGCCGTTTTTTACTGGTTGTTGCCGCCAGGAATAACGCTGGGGGTGGGGACAGCATTTTTTATATTTTCAAAAAGAAATTCTGGATTTTCTTTTTGAAAATAAAAAAATAAAACATTTGACGTACTTCTCCGTCATGTTGACGGAGCCATACTTCCGTCATGTCGATGGAGCTCTGCATCAAACTTAAAAAAGCATTTCCAGAAACCGCCATGATGCAATTGCTGCCAATGCTTTAGAAATGACTGCCAGCTTGACGGGCATTTCTAAATTTGGCGGCCGGGGACTCTGTCAGGACAAAGGAATAATAAACTTCATTGCCCTGATGAACTTAACCTCATTCTGTCAAATGATGATGTCCCTTGGGCCTGAGGCGAAAGTTGGGAGGCGAATGCTCTGGGTTCTTCATGAAAGAAAGGAAGAAATCCACTTAAGGGCTTTCGCTTGGATTCCCATCTGGTGGAGACCATGTAGAAGGATGTAGTGAGACATGGTGTTGAAGACTGCAGAGAGATCGACCAGGATCAGGGCTGCGGTCTCTCCTATGTCCATGAGAGCTCTAATGTCATCAGTGCCGTCTCTGTGCTGTGGTTTGGGTGAAATCCTGATTTGGAGGGGCCCAAGAATTTGTTGGTTTACAAGTGATTAGTGAGTTGGATGTTTATTGCTTTTTCCAGGACTTTAGCTGGGAAGGGGAGTAGGGAGATTGGCCAGTAGTTTATAAGTTCTGCTGGCTCTGTGAATGTTTTTCTTAGGAGCAGATTGACCTCTGTGTAGTTCCAGGCAGCTGGGACGTCGGCAGAGGTAATGGGGGTGTTGAGGGTGGAGGTAAGCTCCTCGCTGAGGGTGTTGATTCCTAGGTTGAACATGTAGTGGGGGCACTGATCTCTGGGTGCTTCTGAGTGCATGGAGCTCATGATGGTGTTGGTCGCCTGCGTGGAGAGAGAGTGATAGTGTCTTGGTTGTGGTCATTGTTGGTGGGTAGTCTGTCGAGGCCGTTTAGGGGTGGTTGAGGGTCAAAGGCCCTCTGCATTGCATATAAGGCAGTACACGGCATAGGACCCAGGTTCCTGACGGAAGCCTTTCAGCCATACACTCCTAGACGGCAATTAAGATCGGCCAATACCAACCTCCTCACTGTTCCACGCACAAGAACGGCCACCTGGGGAGATAGACGTTTCTTGGTGGCCACCCCAAAACTCTGGAATCTTTTGCCACATTCCATCAAAACTGCCCCGAATCTGATGAGCTTCCGCAGGCTCTTAAAAACGTGGTTATTTAACCAGTGAGAGGATGACTGACCCCAGTAGCTCCACAGCGCCGAGACACCCCAGGGTATTTGTTGCGCTATAAAAATTACGTAAATAAATAAATAAAGTGTTCATAGTGGTTTTGATTTTGCTGGGGAAATATTCTGCAAGAGAGTTGCATAGGACCTGGGAGGGGGTGATGGTGTTCTTGGTTGCTGTGGGGTTGGAGAACTCCTTGATGATGCAAAAACTTTCCTAGCTTTGGTTTGAGATGGCTTCAAGATGGGTGTTGAGTGCTTGCTTCTTGGCGTTCTTCAGTTGACAGTGGTAGTTGTTTAGTGATAGCTTGAAAATGTCTCTGTTGGAGACTGGTCTGCTGGTGCAGCAGATCCTTTCCAGCCTTTTGCAGTTGCGTTTTGGAGATTTTAGTTTAGCTGTGAACCAGCTGGCATGGTTGCGTTTATTCAGTTTAGGGGTCTTGAGGGGTGTCATTTTGTTGGCACAATTGGTGATCCAGGTGTTGAAGTTTTCGATGGCCCTCTCTAGGTTGGAGGAGAAGTCTGGCAGAGAGGTGTTGAGGTTGCAGGCCCAGAGGCCCTCCATTATTTTACTCCAGCTGCTGTGGAGGGTGCTGGAGGTGTTGGCGGAATGGTTGTGGTGGACGAGATGTAGAAGTGGACAATTGAGTGGTCAGGCTAGGTGACATCGGAGGCGTGGCTGTACCTGATCCTGTCACAGGCTCAAAATATGGGGCCCAGCGTTTGCCTGGCGATGTGGGTGGGGTCGGTGACTAGCTGGGAGAGTCTGAGGATTTCCATGTTCTCGAGGAGGTTTGATGTGTTGGTGTCATTGGGGTCATCTAGGTGGATGCTGAGGTCCCTAAGGAAGAGGAAGTCTTTTGAGCTGATGGCTAAGGGGTTAATGAAGTCTGATATGGCCTCAAAGAAGGCAAGGCGAAGTCCAGGGGGTCTGTAGGTGAGAGTGCCTCTCACTGTGGTTCTGCCGTCTCTGGTTTTTTAGAGGTTTAGGTGGTTGTGCTGTCGGTGGTAGCTGTACAGTTGAGGGATTCTTGGTGGATGGTGGGTAATCCACCTCCTTGTTTGTTGGATAATTTTGTATCCTTCTGGTGTGGAAGTGGTGATGTCTGGTGCTGATGATCAGTTGAGATAGGTTTCGGTGAGGAAGATGACATCTGGTGTGAGGGAGATGATGGTGTCCCAAATTTTGGTTGCATGCTTGAGGAGTGACCAGGAGTTGATCAGCAGGCAGTGGAGCTGTCCTGCCATGCAGGGGGTGGAAGTCGGTCAGGGTGTGGGGGACTCAATGGTGCCGCATAAGGGGCAGTGGCAGCAGGAGAAGGGTCCTGCTGTACACCGAGGTGATGCATGGAAGCAGTTGTGACTGAGCAGTCCGGTGTTGAGGGACTGAAGTTCTGCACTGGAGAACCAGTAGTTATTCAGGGGCCACAGGTTCTGGCTCTGGGTGTGGTCCAGGCACAGACAGGCTTGACTTCGGCACAGTAGCGCTGCGGCCTCCATTAAGTAGGTTCCTGGGTGGTGGGAGGGAAGCTGGGGCAGAGACAGCAGGCGGCGAGAAGCATGAGGAAGAGGGCATGAGGGAGACAGAGGAAGGCTCAGAGAAAAGAGCAGTAAAGAGTAAAAGTTAGGATCCTAAAAAACGACAAGTTAGGGAGTGAGATAAGCTGAAAAGGGAAGATGTTAAGTTTGGGTAAATTCGAAGAGATAGAAATGATTCTGGGATTAAAAACAGGTAGAGAAAAACAGTGGTTAAGTAGGAGACAAATGTAAGCACAAAATAATTATGGGAGGACAACTATGGTTAAGTAAGACCCAAAAGTGAGCAAAAAACGATTCTGGGAGGTTAACAATGGTTAGGTAGGAGGCAAATGTGAGCAAAACCTATTATGGGAGGAAAAACAGTGGTTAAGTAGGAGGCAAAAGTCATCAAATACAATAATGGGCGGAACACCAGTGGTTAAGTAGGAGGCAAAAGTGAGCAAAAATAATTATGGGAGAAAAGAACAGTAGTTAAGTAAGAGGCAAAAGTGATGCACAAAGCGATTATGGGAGAAAAGAACAGTGGTTAAGGAAGGCCAAGGTGAGCAAAAACGATTATGGGAGGAAAACACAATGGTTAAGTAGGAGGCAAAAATGAGCAAAATGATTTTGGGTGGAAAAAACAGATGGAGAAAAAACAGCGGATAAGCAGGAGGTGAACGTGAGCAAAAAATATTATGGGAGGAAACAGGTGAAGAAAAACAGTGGTTAGGCAGTGGCCAGGTGGTTTGCCCGAGCAAGAGGCTCGTGCATCTGGCAACAGGGAGATCGGCCTGGGGACCTGCTCAGTGATGTTGCGCTGAGGCCACCATTAAGTAGGTTCCTGGGTGGTGGGAGGGGTGCTGAGTGGGGACTGCAGGAGGAGGAGGGCACGAGGGGGCCAGAGGAAGGCTAAGAGAAAAGAGTGAGAAAAAGTAACAAGCATTTGCAATGAAATAGGTCTCGCATTACTGTTAGTTTGAGATATTGGCATATCTCTCGCCATATCAAGGACAATGATCTTCTTGACAATTTCCAGTCCGGCTTCATTCAAAACTGCAGCACTGAAACAACCCTGCTGCTAGTGATTGATGACGCGCTGCGGATACTCGATTCAGGGGAGTCTTGTCTTCTAATTCTTCTTGACCTTTCTGCAGCCTTTGACACTGTCAATCACAACACTCTCCTTAACACTCTTCAACAGAGAATGGGCATGGAGGGCACTGTGCTCAAATGGTTTGCCTCCTTCCTCTCTGATAGATCCCAAATGATCAAAATAGCGAACAGTCTTTCATCTCCTTTAGCGGTCAGTCAAGGTGTCCCTCAAGGCTCTATACTTGCACCCACACTATTCAATCTCTATTTAGAGCCGTTGGGAAATCTCCTGAGTAAATCCGGGATCCAATATCATCTATATGCGGACGACACTCAAATCTACCTTAAGGTGGCCTCCACTCACGATCTCTCCTTCCTAAGCTCTACTCTGGACTCCATTCAAAACTGGATGTTAACTCATCAACTGATCCTGAATCCTTCCAAAACTGAATTCCTCCTCCTCTCCTCCTCACTTTCTCCTCCCCCAGTGCAATCATGGATGGATCAGACTAATCTACTGAACAATAAACCCATCATTGTCGAGAGCGCAAAATCCCTTGGTGTCATACTCGACAAAAAACTCAATCTACTCTCCCACATCGATTCCGTTGCAAAGTCTGCTCGATACCAACTGCGCCTTCTTTGGGGGATTTGTCGCTTCTTCCCGGAGCACGACCTTAAAATCCTGGTCCAATCGCTGGTTCTCTCCAGATTGGACTACTGCAATTCTCTTCTTACTGGCCTCCCCAAAACCCACCTGTCCCCTCTGAAGTCTGTTTTCCATTCAGCAGCTCGTTTCATTTATGGGGCCAAAAGAAGCGACCACATCACACCCATTTTATCCACCCTCCGTTGGCTTCCCATAGAGGCAAGATCTATCTACAAGACTGCCTGTATCACTCACAAAGCCTTGCACTCCTCCTCCCCTCGCTACCTGGCGAATAAACGGAAACTCTCTGGAGGCTCCAGACCTTCACGTAATGCAGAAAATGTATTGCTTGAACCTCCCACTTTCAAGAAGGAAAGATCGATGGCCCAATCCTTTTCAGGCAACGCAGTGAGAATCTGGAACTCGCTTCCGCCTCATCTCCGGACCACCACCTCTTTCCAGGCCTTCAAAACTGACCTCAAAGCTCTCCTCCTTCAAAGACACTTCCAAATTTAATCTACGTCCTCTATCTTCTGAAGGAAGTCCTTCCGTTTTAGGAAATTCTGTTCTCCATGCCTATAGAAGTGCATTCCCAGTGTGTTTTTGTGTGTTGAGTGTCTGCCATTTAGTGCAGTATTATACCTCTACTTGTACTTTGCACTCTTGTATAACATGCAGACGTCACTTTTCCTTTTGTAACGTATCGTTTGCTACCTCTTGTATTTTGGGTTGCTTTTGATACTTGCACAACGGCCACCACTGCCTCATGTAACGTAACTTTTGTTTTAGTGTTTTGAGTGTCTGCCATTTATTGACCTCTGTGTACTTTGTATGCTCTTGTAACCTGCACACGTCACTTTCTTTTGTAACGTATCGTTTGCTACCTCTTGTATGTTGTTTGCTCCTGATACTTGCACTAATGTCACTATTGCCTCATGGACCGTAACGTTTGATTTTGTAACATGTCACTTGTAATTTTTCTCCTTATGTATCATTTCTGCTCCTATTGTGAAGCGCTCTGACACCTTCGGGTAAAGTCCGCGCTATATAAAAACGCATTAAATAAATAAATAAAATGCAACGACAATAGCTCATACTTTTAGTAATGCGAGACCTAGTGCATTGCAAATGCTTGTGTAGTGAGCCAGGAACAAGCATTGTAAGTCTCAGTGCAGTACTGCAAGCTGCTCCTAGAGGTCCCTAGTGAGCAAGGCACCAGCATTTTATTTCTCGGTGCAGACCCGCAAGCTGCTCCCAGAGGTCCCTATTGAGTAAGGCACCAGCACTGCATGTCTCGCTGCTTTACCGAAGCTGCTCCTAGAGGTCTCTAGTGAGCAAGGCATCGGCACTGCATGTAGGGTGTAATACCGCAAGCTGCTCCTAGAGGTCCCTAGTGAGCAAGACACCTGCACTGCATGTCTCGGTGCATTACTGCAATCTGCTCCTAGAGGTCCCTACTGAGCAAGGCACCAGTACTGCATGTCTAGGTGCAGTACCGCAAGCTGCTCCTAGAGGTCCCTAGTGAGCAAGGCACCTGCACTGCATGTCACGGTGCAGTACCGCAAGCTGCTCCTAGAGGTCCCTACTGAGCTAGGCACCAGCACTGCGTGTCTCAGTGCAGTACCGCAAGCTGCTCCTAGAGGACCCTAGTGAGCAAGGCACGAGCACTGCAGACCTCTTTTGGTCACATATGGTACTGCACCCTGGAGAAGATATGGTAAATCCACTCTACCCATAATGCATTGCATGCAAGACAGTACTACAAGTACATTCAAATAGCTACGTCCATATATACAATTAGTAGCTTTGAAATGTGACAAAATAATTATTACATTAATTTCAGATTAGGTTGTGCTCTGTATAGAACTGATGAAGGGAAATTTATAGACGGTCTCATATTAATGTGAGATGTTCTAGTGAGCAAAGTAACCACTGCCAGACTAGTTTAGCACTAAGTGTGTATCTTGCCTGAAGTATTTTAAGATAATAGTGCCTGGAGCTGTGTTTAAAATCTAGGGAGTAACAAAACATGTAACAGGGGTTGTCATCATGGCAGGTTACAAGAAGAGACAATGGGTACTAAGGAGGTACTACTAAGCCTATTGACCAATGAAAAGCCATTATTTACAAAGGACAGGGACAGGAGCTAATTAAAAAGATGGGCGGAAAGTGGGCGGAGCTTTTTGCACATATCCTGAATATAGCATGTCTAGTAGACACAGTGCAAGCGCTGCCTAGGCTAGACCTAAAAAATGACAAGTTAGAGAGTGAGATAACCTGAAAAGGGAAGAGGTTACGTGTGGGTAAATTTGAGGAGAAAGAAACAATTCTGGGATTAAAAACAGATGGAGAAAATTAGCAGTTAAGTAGAGGCAAACGTGAGCACAAAACGATTATGGAAGGAGAAAGACAGTGGTTACGCAGAAGGCAAAAGTGAGCAAAAGTGAGCAAAAACAATTATGGGAGGGAAAGCATTGGTTCAGTGGGAGGCAAAAGTGAAGAGAAACAATTATGGGGGGGCAGTTTAAGCATATTATGCTTCATAATAAGCTTATTATTTTCACTACACAAGGAACTCCAAGATAAAACCTGTTTCTGCCAGTGAAATAGTTTCTGAAGCCCTCATGGAAGTTATACATTCACACCTGTGGGGCACGGTAAGCTGAACCTGACTCTTGAAGAGGAATAACAGCCACAGTAAACGGGGCCTGGCTCACTGGATGTAAAGGTACAATGGATCATTCATTCATTTGAACATGCCATTTTATATAACCCTGGGCATAGTTTGCTTAGTAGCGCTATGGGTAGCTATGTGAAGTGCACTTCACACTACGCACACTACACGTTGCTACGTGAACTGCGTAGTGCGGTAGGGAAATGCTGTTCGCACTGATTGCACAGTGCTGGATGCTTTTCCGCACTGTGCAATCATTGCAAACGGCATCTTGCACAGTGCAAGCGTTCGTTTTCTACCGCTTAAGTAGATTTGCACTCGAGAGGCAGCTTTCTCAAAGCGGACTGGTAGTTTCTCATCGCGAGCGGTCGCGAGTATACGCGACCATTTGCAATGAGAAACCTGACCTCCCCGCATTGAGAATCTCGCCTGGAAGTTTATTTTCCACACTCGCGACCGGCAACTTGATGTTGCTGATCACGAACGAGGGGAAAGTATCGCCGGGATGTTCATTTTGCTCGCTCAGGGTCACTAACTTGACGTGGAAGACTGCGAGCAAGCTAAAAATGCCAAAAATGTTTTTGAACTGTGCTACGTGCAATTCGCGTAGTGCGTAGTAGCGCATACTATGCACGCTCCACGTGTGTAGTGTAGTACTATGCCCAGGGTTAATTTTATATCAATAAATAGTCCCCACAGTAAGCCAAACTGCTGTGGGACAAATACATTTGACTGAAAAACAACATGACGGAGACAAAATATTTTTTAAACCACGTCAGTATCCTAAAGCAAATTGAAACGTTATTTTGAGCCCCAATAGAGAAACTCGAAAACAAAAAGTAGATCACAGCCTATTAAACATGAGATGTGGCAGGCTATGCAACCAGAGTCCATCATTTCAAGAGGTGTAGAGTTCTCTGCGTGTTTCTGCACTACACAAAAGTAAGGCTTATAATTCTCAGAGAAGAACAATTAAGTCACATAAGATGCATGAGCATCAGCACATAACAAGAGAAACTCATCTCAGAGAGCCATCACCGCTGTGGAACATCCGCATGACCTGAAGGAGAGGTGTGAATTTTAACATATTTGTCTTGTGAAAGGAATCCCTTGTTTTCTCATATTTATGAACTTGTCTGTCTCTTAATAGTGCCACCCCTCAGAGCACAGCATTTCTGGGCAGCAGGCGTGAAGAGTGGTGTGAAGCTTCTTGCACCATGGATCTATTTTCAGAGCCGGGTCCATAATTAGTAGAGGAAAAAGCATTCTGCACCACAACGAGGCTAAGCAGACACTGGCAACTGTCAAACGCTCATTTTAAAATCTCACAAGCACCTTTCTGGAAAAGATGACTTGCTCAAACATTAAATCCCTTTACCTGCATTAGCAGGCACATGCATCAACCATTTTTGCGAGCGCAAACGGTGCGATTTGCAAAAATCAACCGTTTGCGCCCGCAAAACGGGCATTTGCGATGCATCAAGGTTCAAGGCACTTGCAATTTGAGAATTCACAATTATTTGCGATTTCTCAAATTGCATTTAAGGAATAGCCGTTTACGATTCCTTAAATGCAATGCAAGAACCATTTTAGAATAGCGATTTCACTTTTAGCGGGCGCAAATTACCATGAAGTTGAACTTGATGGTAAGTTGCAAAAACTTTGAAAAATGCACTTTAGTGCATTTTTCAAAGTTTCATGTTGCGCACACACATGTCCTTGGGCATGTGTGTGCGCAACATGGGTGCACATCACTATTTCAGGGGTGCAACAGGGTGTCATTTTGACACCCTTGCACCCTTGAAATTGCATGCGCAATTTGCGAGTACCTATTGGTACTCGCAAATTGCGCATGCAATCTCCCATTTATTCCTATGGGCCTGTAGGCCCATAGAAATGAATGGGGAGCCTTTCCTTAATTGCGACTCACAATTTGCGAGTCGCAATTAAGGAATTCCTTATTAGCGTATCCTTATTTTTCGCTAATAAGGAATCGCAAATGGCATGTTTGATGCATATGCCTAAAGGTGTTCTAAACCCCAATAAAAGGATCAGATAACTGATTGCGATAAATCTCTCCCAATGCGATTTGTGAAAGCATCACATGATCAGGCAAGAGCCTGACTCAAAAGTGGGGCTATTGTTCCACTGTATATGTGCAATGATGTGAAACTGAAGCACCAAAACCATAGCTCCTACATATACTGACACAGGGAACAAGAAAAGGAGACAAAATAGGTCATGGAAAGAGGTGACTCGCTCGCTATGGCAATAGTTTGCATATGATACATTTTTCTGACAAAAATAAAACAATGGCACACATTGCATAAGATGGAAAGAGGTCTATGATATCGCCTAATGCATGTCTCTAAGCACAACGGCAGATGCTGTGAGGAAAGTATATGTTGTAATGAGACATATGGATTCCGATTCCTTTTTCCTTGTTGTCAAGATAAAATATACAAATTTACACACTTCCATCATGTTCATTGAAACATTTGCTACTTTTGGCACTGTCTGTGACACAAGGTGCCATGGACCAGCTGATTAAAAAAATATGGGGCTGCTGTATCTGAAGATTACCTGTCATCAGTAAGCACATTATGGATGAACATTTGCCCTTTTGTACTCATCATGATCATAGATTGTGTGGACAACAAAGGGCATCTGTGTTCACCTGAGCGCAGAGCTCTGTCATGATATCCTGTTCTCGATTCCTAGAATAAAAGAAATGTTCAAAATTGAGTTTAGTATTGATGAAGATAATGAGACAATGCTACATTTTATATTTACCAAGAGTTGTGTGCAGTGACAATGGCTGCTTCTTTTCAAAAGCTCCTAGGCCATACGATTTCCTAATTGCTGACAGAGTTCCTTGAAAAATGTAGTGTGAAAACATGATGAACACTGTTGATGTACTGCAAAAACATGATGAACATGCTTTCTACTCAAAGGGTCGATTACTCAGATCAGACCGTGTGAGTATTAAACGACGAAAACGTACACAAGACAAGATTCAAAATCTAAACCATGAAGATTTATTTAAAATTATGAAATGCAAAAAGGCAATTGGTTAGCCAATTCAATAATTTATAAAAAGCAAGGGTCTGACATAAGGTCAACCTCCATAAATATTCAAAGAATAGAATCAAAGAGCAAACTTTCATAGGGACTGCTCAGTAGGAATAAGGAGAAAAATCTTTAAAGCTTGTAAATACAAAGTCAAGGGCGTGGCCAAGATGGCGAACAGTTGGGATGTGTTCCCGTGCTGGGGCGGTTTATGCAAAATTTGTATGCCCACCCCATTTTGCATGTCGTTTTATTAATTAGATTAATTAATTAATTATAATCGAATTAATGGATTGGGGTGATGTGGAAAATATTTACCAACCTTACTAATATACGAATTACACGTGGGGTTTGCATTTGCATAGCCTAATTAATTACGTAAACTAAACTTTGTACGCATATTAATGATAGACAATTAGAATATTGCATGATATATGTTGCTTTTGTGATGTAATTGTGATTTGTGCTTTATTTAGTAAGTATAAACCGCATTGAGTGTTGCTTTGGCTAGATAAATACATACACATATGGGTATTAGCGAGGGAATAACATTTGATTAATCATTTCTATGTATTAATTACGTTTTTGTGTTTCTTTGCTTAAGTTGACCATTTTGGCCTATCGAAAGATGGCTGCCTTTGGTGCCTAACCCGACTGCCAACGCTGAACAAGGCTTGGGTGAAGTGCGCCTGCGCTGACAACAGCTACACAGTGGCCTCAATCTGACCCCAGATGAACATGTACCCTACAAGGTTGCTCTGGGATGCAAGCCAGCTTTTCTGAATGAACAATAATGTGCTACTAAAAAACCGGATAATTCAAGTTCAATGACATCAGAGTCTTTATTTTGATGAGAATCCTGTCAGACGATTTCAATGGACCAATCAGAACATTTGAAGACCCGTTTTTGATACAAATTGTCAATGATTTTTGCTATAAATTATGGTAGAATAGAGAGGTGGGTGCGGGTTTGTTTCTGGCCTTTTTCGATTTCCTGACGTTATGCTGACGGAGAGGACGGTGACACTGCAGGACAGCTGTTTGCCTGAATCTTTGACAGACTGAATTAATGCCCAAACTCCTGATGAACTGAACCTACTAAATTTGATGGGCATAGATTTGTGAGACTGCCAGATTTGACATAGAGGACGACATTTAGCCAGAATAGGTAAATATGAATGGCAACTTGATCAAATGAATGATTTAATTTGCAATATTAATATAAATTTGAATTTGAACATCTACAGAAATGAGTTGGGTTGTTTATTCATTGAAACGTGTTAATGAAAAGGTTAATTAGAGAATTAGAAATTCACTTAAACCTACAACTAACTGATCCATTCCCATTTATGAGAGGAATATTAAAGGTGAAGTTTAAGGCCTAATGAGTATCAGAAGGTTGTGTAGATTTGTCACTCATTAGAGTAGATGTGGTATTTTCCCTCTCATTTCCAGCGCTTGGAAGGATAATTGCCTCTCACACGGACTGATGGTGAGTGAATGTTGGTGTTATGGGCCCCACCAGCGAATGTATGGATAGTGTGTGTATGTGAGATCTTTTGGTCCGTGACGGTAGAGAGGGATGTTGCACTCCGCGCTGGAGCAGTTTTTCTGGTAGCAAGATGATGGTTGTTATTGTTTTGGTTTAGTGATTATTGTTTGTACATTGCTTATTGATTTTGGTTATTGATTGGTATTGATTTATGTACTAACACTCTATGTTGAGTTGCGTTGAGTTATACGTTGTTTGCACGGCTTCTTGGATGTAGGAAGTCGGAAGTTTGTAACGGTTCCGTAGTAGGGCAGAGGTAAGCGCTGCTCTCGGGAAAGATGGAATTGTTGTTGCCCTGTAGGTACACAGGGGAAACGTGTGACAATTGAAGTTGCACGGCGCATTGTCTGGGTTCGTTTCGGTGACATCGTCGTGTGTTGCCATTGGAGACATTTACAGTGTGAGAGAAGTGTGTATGATAGCGAAGGTTACCTGTGAAATTCTGGTCTTAGGTACCAGGGATCCAACTAGCATTCCGATAACGCTTATCACTGGAAAGGTAATAGGTACTCTCTGAGCTTGTTAGAAGGACAAAGGAGAGGTAAGCGCTGCTTTGTTAACGTATGACATAATTCTGTAGTAGGACAGACTGTTCGCTGTTCTCGGGAAAGACAGGATTCTGTGTGAATGTACTACATTTTCTTGTGTGAACGAGTGTGAATGTAAAGGCATTTGGGTTAATTGCGAAACTCTGGGTTTATTTCTCAGGAGCATTGGGTCTCCAACTATGTGTCTTAAATGCTAGAGAAACAATTAGCTAATGCTTGTTAGAAGGGTGAAGTAGAGGGATGTGCTACTTTATCAATGGAAGTAATGATTCCGTAGTAGGGCAGAGGTAAGCGTTGCTCTCAGGAAAGACGGAATTCTCGTGAGAAAGGTCTTTTGCTGTTCTTTGGTTAGCGAAGCGGACAATGGAGATGTTTCTATGTTGTTACTAACAGAAGTGTAGAAATTGAAACAAAAACTTACTGAGCGGATTTGTAAAGGAAGGGTAGACAGAAGCAGGAGCAGGAGTAGGAGCTGCCGCAGCGGCTGCTGATGTCAAAACGACCGCACTGGGATTGGACAGTCGGTCAGAACTGTGAAACGCTCTGGATTGGTGTGTTAGTGTACGCCGCGCTAGGATTGGAGGAAAACAGGGTGACGTAGACGCTCCTTATTGGTGCATTAGTGTGAGTCGCGCTGGGATTTGAGGACTGTGCCAGTGACGTGGACGCTCTGAATTGGTGCGTTAGTGTGAGTCGCGCTGTGATTGGACAGACTAGCGGTACAGTTGAAAGAGACTAGTGATACCAGAAAGACAAGAAAATGTATTACGACCCACCAGTGAAAGAAAAGAAAACCTGGTTAGGGAGAATCAAGAAGTGGTTTAAGAAGGACAAACCAGTTAAAACTAGGGAAGGACAGTTACTTCCTCCACCGAAAACCCCTGCATCCTTTATGATTGCGAAATAGGGGTACCATACTTGTATTTGGTTGGATAACTGGGTGAGATACACCAAGGATGACGGAGTATTAGCTTTTCCAGAGCATGGTTCATTTAATTTGGCTGTTTTGAGAAATTTGAGGGAAAAGATTATGAATTTGGAACCAAGACCTAGACCGACACAGTTTGAGGCTTTGACGGAATGGGAAGATGAAATGCATGAATGAGAAAGACAAAGAAGTGGTAGAGGATATAGGTACTGGTTTGGAAGACCATACGGACAAGAAATGCATAGCGATCGAATGAAAAGATGGCGAGATGCGAGTATGACTGAGGGTGTGTTCCCTGTAAGAACTGTAGGAGAGAATGAAGGACGAAAGGGTGTAGAAAAGAGGCATAATGTAGAGACGAGAGGGTATGGAGCGAATGAGTCTGAGGATGATGTTCTTGATGATATGTTCCATAAAAATCCACCACCGTATCGACCAGAACCAGAAATGTTAACTCCAAGTGCCCCAATGAGAGAAACGATGCGAATTATAAAATCAGAACCAGAATCCCTAAGTTTAGGTAAAAAGAGTGTTACCAGGGAAGTAGAAAAGAGATCGGAAGGAAGAACAGATGGAGAAAATTATGCAGAATTAGCGAAAACAACCCTGGAATTAACTGAGAAAATAAGAGAATTGACTACGAATCTAGATGCGGTAACTGTTCCAGTAACGATGGGTCCAGTAATGCCTATTTTTGACAAACAGGAGGACAGTGAGCATTGTTTGACAGTCCCTTACAGAAGTAATAAACCCGTAGAACAACCAAGAGTGAGTCAGAATGAGAATCCATGGAGGCAGACTATGAGTGTAATGGAACCAAATTTTACAAATAATCCATTTGTAGATCAGAATTGTGCAGAGAGACGTATGACAATGATAGAGGCAGACACAAAAAGATTTTGGACACGGAAGTATAGAAAAACCAGTAGGACCATCAACAGATGAGTTAAGTGAATGGTTAAGAAGCTTGCAGAGGAAAGACAAAGAATTCCAATCAATTGATGTGGCCAAGTTACGAATGGTATTGGAAGAATTAATCGTAGGGACTATCCCGACATAAAAATTGAAAACCTATCAGGATGAAGAACTATTATTTTTGTGCAAAAGTGTGACCTGGAGAGCGAAAAATTTGCATGAAGGTTAGAAGAAGTAGCAAATGAAATGGGTATTGATATTGAAAAGGTAAAAGCCTTACAGAAACCATATCGAGTAGAATTCACTCAAAAGGATATTGAGAATATGAACACCACAGGACGAATAGGTCAAATTAAGGACATAATCATTTTGCTGAGAAAATGGGGAGACGTGGGTAAATGGAGAAGCAGGTGGTATAGAAAACGAGATGATGCCTCAGATAAGACGTTTTCCGCCTTTCCTGTAAGAGAAAAGGAGAAGGTAGTGACAGAATGCCCTATGAGAGAGATTCTAGGAGGAGGATATGTACATGTCCCATGGACAAGACAGGATATTTTGGCTTTTACGAATGACTTCCCTCGACTACGCGAAAAGCCCGTTCGAGTGGTACAGACAGGTAGACAGATTTGTGAAATTGTCTAAAGTACTATGGATTGATTTGAATAGTCTATTTGACATAATTGTACCAGCAGATCTATGGTCAGAGTGTAAGCTAATGATAAATTGGCCAACCAAGGAATATCCTAGGGATCCTAAAACAGGAGCACCAGACCCCGAGGTAATGAAGAAATATGAGCAGGTTATGGTATTTCTGAAAAATAAAGTGCCCCCTAAAGAGACAGACTGGGTAAAAATTGATCGAACACACCAGGAAAGTAAAGAGTCAGTACATGCATATTACGAGAGGCTAATACAAGCTTTTAAGCAGTTTAGCGGAGATGAGAATCTGAGTGAAAAGGATTTGAGCCATTTTGTATACAGATTTGTATATGGTTTACGACCAGAAATTGGTGAGATGATTAAACAGCATACGGTAGATTGGCAAAACAAGAAAATAGATGAAGTATTGAGACATGCTAAATACTTCAGTGATGAAATTGAAGCAAAACAGCGGAAGTTAAAGGAGAAGGCAATGTGGGCACAGGTAAAGGTGGCAGAGAGACAGGAAGCACAATTAGTGGAACAAGCAGTGTCAAAGCCGAAATGTAATACTGGGAAGTATAAAGGGAATATTGAAGAAGCTAAAAATAAATTTCCGTGTCATAATTGCGGCAGGTTAGGGCATTGGAAATCCGAGTGTAAGTTTCCCCCGAGTACTAACAGTGAAAATCCATCATTGAACCCACAGGTGCAGAATGAGGTGAGTGGTCAACTGCAGCAACAGCAGCAAGTTGTTCCCCCACAGAATCAGGTGCCAAAACCGACATTTCCACAGAGCAGAAACACACAGAAGTATAGTAGTAAATCGGGACTCTACAATGAAGAACAGGTAAATAAGCCGCCACGCGCTAGCGCTGTCTCGCAGTATTGGCTGCAACGCGATGAGGGTGACGCAGAAGAAAGCTATTGAAGGTGCCGAAGGGAGGAAGAAGAGTGCGTACTTGGCGCAACTCTAGAAGTAGACCACACAGGACCTTTTGCAGATGGGAGGGTTAATGATGAAAATATTACTTTCCTAGTGGATACTGGTGCTACTCGATCAACTGTTAGGTCAGCTGATGTTAAGAATCTTCCTCTCTCGGATGAAACGATCCAAGTAGTTGGTGTGTCCAACAGACAGATTAAGACATACCTTACAGAACCAGTGAAAGTTAGCATAGGGAAATTTTCAGAAATACACCGCTTTGTGGTGTTTGACTCCAGTCCTGTGAATTTATTAGGTAGGGACCTGTTGTGCAAAATGAATTGCACTATATTTTGTACTCCGGATGGAATAGCTTTTGAAACACCAGATGATGATGTATTGTACAAAATGACCATAGCTAACAGAGAAAGTGAAGTTACTGAAACATATGCTGTATTCAATCCTGATGAATTACCTAAAGAATTGAGACAATCTGTAAAGGCAGAAGTTTGGGATTTCACTGGAGAAGATGTAGGACTAATGAGAAATGTCGATCCAGTCAAAATAACTGTGAAGGAAGGAGTAACATATCCTAATGTTCCGCAGTATAAACTGACACCTGAGATAATTGAAGGTGTAACTCCTATAATAGAGAAAATGATTAGGCAAGGAATATTGAGAGAAATAATGAGTAGTCCATGTAATTCACCGATAATGGGACTGAAAAAGCCTAATGGGAAATTCAGGATAGTGCAAGATCTGAGAAAGGTGAACAAAATTGTGGTATCATGTTGTCCCATTGTACCAAATCCATCAGTGATTTTATATCAGATTCCCCATGATACAGAATGGTATTCAGTGATTGATCTGTGTCATGCTTTCTTTTCCATTCCATTCCATCACGGCAGTCAGCAAATTTTTGCATTTCGTTTTGGTGAGCGTATTTTGGCATGTGCTGAATCCCACAGGGGTATACAGAAAGCCCCTCAATATTCAATCAGCTAATAAAGAAGTCTTTGGAGAGTTTAGAAATGCCAGAAAGCTCTGTATTGGTCCAATACATTGACGACCTTTTGGTGGCGTCAAAAGCACGAGAAGCTTGTGAGGTGGATACAATAGCCTTGCTGAATCATTTGGCAGATGGAGGACTTAAATTGTCACCAGCGAAACTACAGTTTTGTAAGAAGGAAGTGCAGTATTTGGGACATAACATTGAGACAGGACTAGGGAAAATAACTATAGACAGAATCAGAATAATAAAAGGAATGAGAGCTCCCCTGACTCAAAGAGAAGTGAGAATGTTTTTGGGAACGGTTGGGTACTGTCGTCAGTGGATAGGTAACTTTTCCTTGATCGCAAAGCCTTTGGTGCGATTAACGAGAAATGATGTAAAAGATCCCCTTGAATTAAACAAAGAAGAATTGGCAGCATTTAGACAATTGAGAGATGGTTTGTGTGAAGCACCGGCATTAGGTATGCCTGACTATGAGAAAGAATTCGAGTTGTATTGCAGTGAGAGGAATGGATGTGCACTTTCTGTGTTGACCCAGAAGCATGGAAAAATGAGAAGACCAATTGCATATTTTTTATCAATGTTAGATCCGGTAGCTGTGGGTTTACCTGGATGTATGAAAGTGGTGGCTGCAACATGTCGAAGTTTGGAGCAGAGTGAAGGAATTGTGATAGGATATCCATTGAAAGTGTTTGTACCCCATGATGTAGCAATTCTGTTGACAAGGAGTCAGTATATGACACATAGTCGGCTGACAAAGTATGAAAAAGTCATATTAGGTGCGACTAATGTGTGTCTTGCAAGATGTGTGAATGTGAATCCTGCAACGTTGTTGCCTGATGCTGAAATTGTAGAAGGAAGAGATGAAGTGGATCATGATTGCCTGGATGTACTTGATTTTTGTACAAAACCACGACCAGACATAAAAGATGTACCTTTGCCAGAAAGTGATTTTGTGATGTTCGTTGATGGGTCATGTTTGAGAACAGATGAAGGAGTGCTGAGTGCAGCGTATGCAGTTTGCACGGTCGCAGCAGTATCTGAAAGGAGTGAAATTAGCCCAGGTAGCAGAACTTGTGGCTTTGACTAGAGCATGCAAGATTGGGAAGAGTGTGAGAGTGACTGTGGTAACTGACAGCCAGTATGGCTTTGGAGTCGTCCACGACTTTGGCCAACTATGGCTACAAAGAGGTTTCTTGACCTCGAGTGGAACTCCGATTAAGAATGCAGAAGTGGTTGGGAAGTTGCTTGAGGCGATACAGCTGCCTAAACAATTGGCTGTTGTAAAATGTGCTGCACATAGTCAAGGTGGTTATTATATTGCCACCAGGAATAGGTATGCTAACGACATGGCACAGTATTGTGCACGAAATCAGAATTCGGTCAATCGGGCTAAGGAAAGAGAAATGTCTTCTTGCTCATTGATGTTCACTAGCATTGTGGGAACTTGGGAAGAGGTAAGACAATTGCAGGATGAGGCAGGAGATGAGGAAATGAGACAGTGGGTAAAAGCAGAATGTGCCCCAAGGGAAAAGGATCATGTGTGGGTCTATCGAGATGGAAGACCAGTTATGCCTGATAGCATGATGTCTACCATGGCACGGATGGATCATGGCCAGGGACATATTGGGAGAGATGCCATGATCAGGTCATTTAAGCAGACCTGGTACAATGCAAAATTCAGACTTGTGGCAGAAAGTCTTTGTCAGAGATGCTTAATATGTCAGCAGTACAATCCTGGAAGGAAGACAGTAGTGAGTCTGGGAACAATAGGTCGAGAAGGAGGCCCTTTCACCAGAATGCAAGTAGATTTCATTGAAATGCCTCCCTGTAACAGACTGAGGTATGTTTTGGTTGTGGTCTGCCTATTCTCCAGGTGGGTGGAAGCATTCCCAACAAGAAGAAATGATGGGTTGACCGTAGCTAAGCTACTGCTGAGAGAGTTCATCCCCAGGTTCGGGTTCCCAGTGACATTTGAGTCAGACCGAGGAGGACATTTCCATAATGAGATTGTAGGATTCATTTAAGAAGCATTGAATGTACAACAAAAACTACATTGTGCCTACCGGCCAGAGGCTTCTGGTGTGGTTGAACAGATGAATGGTACTATCAAAAATAGAACAGGGAAAATGTATTTGGCCACAGGTATGAAATGGCCTGATGTCTTGCCTCTAGTACTCATGACAATAAGGTCAATTTCAGACAGAACTACAGGATTGAGTCCACATGAAATAATTATGGGACGTGCTATGAGACATGTGTTTATACCAGTCAACACGCTGATGACAATAACTGATGACATAGTGTTGGAATACTGCAAAGGCCTGGCTGACGCAGTTCATTCTGTGTTTCATCAGGTTGGACCAGATGCCACCACAATTGAAAAGAAGCCAGCCCATGCTCTAAGCCCAGGTGATTGGTTAAGGATAAAGGTCCACAGAAGAAGAAATTGTCTGTTTCCAAGGTGGGGAAAACCACGACAAGTCATTCTGACCACAACCACAGCTGTGAAGTGTGCTGGACTGAAGAACTGGATCCATGCCAGTCATACATTGAGAATTCCAAATCCGGTGGACAGCACAGGAAAAGAATACTTTGATGAATCAGAATCAAGTACTGAGTCAGATGACGAAGGGTCAAAGAGACAAGGAAACTCTGAAAGGGGGGAAACAGAACAAAGTTCAGCTCCGGTCCCCAGAAGTAGCTCTCTGAGAAGAAGATTGCAGATTTCGGAATGAAGCGATTCTGGAAACAAGCAAGAAGCGCAGGGTTCTAAGAAAGAACACAGAAAGAAAAGAGGAAAGAGAAGAAATTTGTGAAAAGGAAGTACCAGATGAGAGACTGAGAGAAATTCCACCTGAAGTAACAAATTTAAGTGAAGAAGGGACAGGTACAGAGAGCGAGGGACAGATTTCTGTGGAAGACCCCCGAGGAGGTGTAAGGAACTGCAACATCCAGTTAGGTGAAGCGACAAGTAGCCATCAGGAAGATTGCGTGTCGGAGATCCGAGGAGGGACAGAAGTAGGGAAAACAAAACAAGTGGTGGAAGAAGAAGTTGCTGAAAAGACAAAGCAAGTTGAGACAGAGTCTGAAGAGAGTGAAAATTAAATACCTGAAGGTCGAGTTCTAAGAAAGAGATCTTGGAGGAATGAAAAGAATGACAAAGGAAGTAAAGTAAAAAGAGTTGCAAGAGATGATGTTTGGCCCAATAAAATAAGGAAACTGAGATATCGACTGACAAGAGTGAATTCACCGAGAGTTTAACAGGTGAATGAAGTGACAAGTCAAGAAAAATTAAAAAAAGACAAATTAACTGAAGACAAAGAGAGTAGAAGAACAAGGAAACCTAACCAGAAGTATAAGTCACAAGAATGGACGTACGTGGCTCAGCCTGAAAAGGGAGAAGAGGCAGATAGTCAAGGAGATCCAGAGGAGACTGTACTGAAAGTGGTTGAGGATGAAATAGAATCGGAAATCCTGAGAGTTCTCTTGTCCGACATTGGAGAAGAAGAAACGGAAGTTCAGGAAAATCAATATTTGGATGACGAGAGGAGAGTGAAGAATGATGAGATGCCAAACTGAATAAATCAAGAAAACTATTGATGAAGAAAACAAGATATTGAATCAAAAGATAGAGACTGGTAGAACCAAATAGGTGTTAGAACCTTAGGTTAGAAAAACTAGTTGTGAAGTAGAAGAGGCTAGGTCAAAAGACACCATCCATTTTAACAAAGATGGCTAATATAGAAAGTAATAAAGGTAGATGTACATTCATGAAAAGATGGTGTAAAATGTGTTGTTGTTGTACAGGATTATTAATGCTTTTATGGAGCATCCTTGCTCTTGTCATTTCTTTTAAGGCCACTATAGATACATTAGAAGGACATAGTGAGAATAGAGGAAGATTTCAAAAGTAGTTCCAAGTAGAATAGATAATAACTATTTACATAGAGACAGGTCAATAACGGATTTTTCTAATAATGTGTTTTCAAAATTATTGTATGAATATGTAAAGACAATGGACGTATGGGACTGCTACGTATGTATGCAGTTACCTGCATCTGTTTCTGAAGGAGTTACTTATCATTATCTCCCAGCAACGTACGGAATAACATGTAGTGTAATAGCTTGTTTATCTTATAAGACAGGGAAATTAGAATATTATTTTTCAGATGTAGATGACATTTTTGCGCAAGTGCCTTCTTATAATAAATTGAACAAAGTAAAACCTGCTAAGGTATTAGGTGAATTCTCCTTAGAGACTAAGGAACTAACATTAGAGTATATTTTTAGAAACAATCTAACATGCAGTTTGAAGAAGGAGGAAAAGACATTCCTGGACATGGTTGAGGAAAGAAGATTGAAAATGCAAAGAAAAGCAGCAGAAGGAAAAGTGGAGAAAACAATCTGGGATATAGAGAAAGAAAAACATTTGAAAGGAGAAGCTAGTCCAACTACAGCTTTAGATTGGCCTCAGAAAGGGAAATTTTGCATTTGAAGGAATCAAACTGTGTATGATAATTATTTTCTAGGTAATAGTGAGTGCCATGATACATATCGAATAATGGGTGGATGGGGATTTAAAGGTGGAAGAGATCCAGTCTTTCCTGGATTATATTTTATTTGTGGGAACAGGGCATATTATCGTTTTGCAGACCATTGGTATGGCACATGTTACGTAGGCCTGGTCTTTCCGAAAATCTTTCATATGGATAGAGGAGAAGATCGTGTACATAGTTTAAGTAATCATTTAGCAAGGACCTAGAGAGAATCTTGGGCAGAAATTGTAGGTGACATTTTTCAGGCATTGATACCAGCAGAGGGAATGACTCTGAATGCAAACAAAATTAGAAAATTGTCAACAGTAGTGGATCGCTTGTCAACAAGCACCGCTGGAGGATTTTTATTGGTTAACATTGAAATGGTTGCCATGCGTGCTATGGTAATGCAAAATCGACTTGCCCTTGATCTATTATTGGCAAAAGAGGGTGGAGTCTGTGGAATATTGAAGGTTCAACATTGTTGTACTTACATTCCTGACGAATGCAAAGATCTGAAAACTTATATTAAGAATATTACTGAATTGCATGATGAACTTGCACCACTGGAGGTTGAAGGTGTTTGGGAAAGAATTGGAAAGAAAATAGCTGCTATTAAGAATTTCTTAGTAAAAATAGGTAGTACTTTTATAGGTAAAATATTGTTTCCACTAACATGTGTAATTTTCATATTATTAGTAATTAGATTAGGTTGTATGTGCTGTAAAAATAAGAAACATAAGAAACAAATAAAAAGAGAAAATTTAAAAAGAAAAGACAAGGATCAAGATAGAGATTTGGAAGAGATAACATTAGAAGAATGGAAGGAGAGTATGTACAAAACTGCAAAAAGGGAAGAAATGGGTGAACGTGAATTATGATTAAGAGCAAGAAAACATTTTAAAGATTCCGTAAGACAGGATAACATTTTAGGTGGTGTGGTGATAACATCACCAAGGGGGGGATTGCTGGAGCGGGTTATGCAAAATTTTGTATACCCACCCCATTTTGCATGTCATTTTATTAATTAGATTAATTAATTGATTATAATCGAATTAATGGATTGGAGTGATGTGGAAAATATTTACCAACCTTACTAATATACGAATTACACGTGGGATTTGCATTTGCATGGCCTAATTAATTAAGTAAACTAAACTTTGTACGCATATTAATTATAGACAATTAGAATATTGCATGATATATGTCGCTTTTGTGATGTCATTGTGATTCGTGCTTTATTTAGTAAGTATAAACCGCATTGAGTGTTGCTTTGGCTAGATAAATACATACACATATGGGTATTAGCGAGGGAATAACATTTGATTAGTCATTTCTATGTATTAATGACGTTTTTGTGTTTCTTTGCTTAAGTTGACCATTTTGGCCTATCGAAAGATGGCTGCCTTTGGTGCCTAACCCGACTGCCAACGCTGAACAAGGCTTGGGTGTAGTGTGCCTGCGCTGACAACAGCTACACAGTGGCCTCAATCTGACCCCAGATGAACATGTACCCTTCAAGGTTGCTCTGGGATGCAAGCCAGCTTTTCTGAATGAACAATAATGTGCTACTAAAAAAACGGATAATTCAAGTTCAATGACATCAGAGTCTTTATTTTGATGAGAAACCTGTCAGACGATTTCAATGGACCAATAAGAACATTTGAAGATCCGTTTTTGATACAAATTGTCAATGTTTTTTACTATAAATTATGGTAGAATAGAGAGATGGGTGCGGGTTCGTTTCTGGCCTTCTCGATTTCCTGACGTTATGCTGACGGAGAGGACGGTGACACTGCAGGACAGCTGTTTGCCTGAATCTTTGACAGACTGAATTAATGCCCAAACGCCTGATGAACTGAACCTACTAAATTTGATGGGCATAGATTTGTGAGACTGCCAGATTTGACATAGAGGACGACATTTAGCCAGAATAGGTAAATATGAATGGCAACTTGATCAAATGAATGATTTAATTTGCAATATTAATATAAATTTGAATTTGAACATCTACAGAAATGAGTTGGGTTGTTTATTCATTGAAATGTGTTAATGAAAAGGTTAATTAGAGAATTAGAAATTCACTTAAACCTACAACTAACTGATCCATTCCCATTTATGAGAGGAATACTAAAGGTGAAGTTTAAGGCCTAATGAGTATCAGAAGGTTGTGTAGATTTGTCATTCATTAGAGTAGATGTGGTATTTTCCCTCTCATTTCCAGTGCTTGGAAGGATAATCGCCTCCCACACGGACTGATGGCGAGTGAATGTTGGTGTTATGGGCCCCACCAGCGAATCTATGGATAGTGTGTGTATGTGAGATCTTTTGGTCCGTGACTGTAGAGAGGGATTTTGCACTCCGCGCTGGAGCACCCGTGTCCCTCCGTCCTCGCCACTGATCCATCCCACATAGCTGCCGTGTATCTGGAACTTTCACCCCTGCTTGTAGTGTTGAGTCCCAAAGAATCCATCGAGCACTGGTGAAGTGAGAGAAAAGTTGGCTCTCGGAGACACCAAGGGTTGGAGCCGGCGACGAGAGAAGAAGAGTGCGGCCTTCAGCATGATGGATGTGGCACGGACTGACCTCGGCTGAGACTGCAGTCGGCAGACCCCATCTTTACCCTGCGGTGGCATCACTTGGCCACTCCAGACGGGCCCCCATTCCGTGGCTGCCTCTGAGGGCAGTGAGCCATGAGTATGCATGGCAATCCTGAACTGAGCTCATGGGCGGGCCCCCTGTCACTCCCGACCTCCCCAAGCCAGGGAGCAGTGAGCGAGTGAACGGCGCTTACATTTGGGAGTGTGGCAGCTGCGGGCATGGGCTTGTGATGGTGAGTGTGCAACCCCTGCACCCGGTCCAGGCCCTATAGGTCCAACGTCAGGAGGCCGTGGACAGTGGCCCCGTGGCGATCCAGGACCTGTTGTTGCTCTAAATTGGACCATCCCTTGTGATGAGGATTGGGAGACACCCGATCCTGGAATGGTGGCCTGTGCCCGAATGAGCTGCCGTCACTGCCCTCCTCGACCAGGGACCACCCAGGGGTTTCCCCTGGAGACTTTGGCCTGCTTTGGCCTGCTGAGGGCTACCCCTACGCCCACTAGCTAATTCAGGGCTGAGCACACTTCCTGGACCCCTCAATATAGGGCTTGCACTGGCCAGGGCACGCTGTGCCTAGACGCTTCCTTAGCGGCGCTCTCCTTGAAGTGACCCCATCTGCTTGGCCCACTGCATGTAGCTAGGCACTTGTGAATTAGAGACGGCCTCTTTCTATCGCACTATTGCATGCTTGCACCTGGTGGGGGCAGTGGGTCTTTAGCTCGGCCCTCCACACCTGGCTCGGACCTGACAGACCCTAAAGTTGGTAAGATTTACTACATGGGCCTGCATCACACGAGCTCCATGAGACTGAGTTCTACCCCCAAGTAGCTGAACCGCAAGTCTCACTCAGACAACGCCAGCTTGATTATGCTTTCTTTGATAGGCAAAGCTTGCTAAACATCACAAAGCAGCCACCTTCAGGTGTACTGGGAAGGGCCTTAGCGGCCCTGCAGCCTGAACACCTAGGGTGTTTCTGATCTCACCATGCTTGCAATCCCACTTCCGCACACCTTCTTGACTCCCCTGAGTTCCCTGCCTGAAGTAGACCTCTAGAGATTGAGACTACAGTTGACCCCTCCTTCACCTATTACAGACTGTGTCTTCTCAACCACAGAGACTGTGACTCCCGGAAGAGAGAAAAAGGGATATGCTCACTAAACCCTCCGGCTCATATCCTCATCGTCCCTTAGGCTGGATATCATGCCAGACACCAGTGAGGTGGACACCCCGGTTACCCTCCCGTTTCTGGAGGATGTATTTGCTTCCCTGCAAGATGACCTCTAGACTCTGAAGAAGGATCTCTCTAACGACCTTAAGGAAGTTTTCCGGGATATTGATAGCTTGGGGGACAGTCTCATCACTGGAAGACCACGAAGCATCTCAGGATGAGGAGGTTGAGCAGCTCCGATATCAACACCTGACCTGCAAGCACATGCCGAAGATTTGGAAACCAATCATGGCACAACAATATCCGCATTAAAGGGTACCTACCGGTGCTAAGGGGTCTGTCATTACACTGTTTGTTACAGAACTTTCCCAAGCAATCCTGGAGGATTCACCAGAGACTGAAATCAAACTTGGGAGACACAAGTTCTTGAAACTGATCACTCCTGCGCTAGCGCTCCAGGTGACAGCACCGTTTGTGTATTGCTGCATGCGTTTTTAAAAATTGTTCTTGTGCTTTTAAAATACTGCTGTTGCTGATAATAATTGAACTGTGCACTGACTCCCCGATCCACCGCAGCGATTTAGGCTGTTTGTTGTGGAGGGAGAACAGAGCACTCATACTTCTTGGTGGTGCCAATACTCGGCGGCCATCTTACTGGGTTGACGCTCCAGTCTTCCTCGAGCCGTGACTACTTAGGCTCCCAGCGCTGACGCGCAGAGTAAAATCTTGAAACTGATCACTCCTGCACTAGCGCTCCAGGTGACAGCACCATTTGTGTATTGCTGCATGCGTTTTTAAAAATCGTTCTTGTGCTTTTAAAATACTGCTGTTGTTGATAATAATTGAACTGTGCACTGACTCCCCGGTCCACTGCAGCGATTTAGGCTGTTTGTTGTGGAGGGAGAACAGAGCGCTCATACTTCTTGGTGGTGCCAATACTCGGCGGCCATCTTACTGGGTTGACGCTCCAGTCTTCCTCGAGCCTTGACTACTTAGGCTCCCAGCGCTGACGCGCAGAGTAAAATCTTGAAACTGATCACTCCTGCGCTAGCGCTCCAGGTGACAGCACTGTTTGTGTATTGCTGCATGCGTTTTTAAAAATCGTTCTTGTGCTTTTAAAATACTGCTGTTGCTGATAATAATTGAACTGTGCACTGACTCCCCGGTCCACCGCAGCGATTTAGGCTGTTTGGTGTGGAGGGAGAACAGAGCGCTCATACTTCTTGGTGGTGCCAATACTCGGCGGCCATCTTACTGGGTTGACGCTCCTGTCTTCCTCGAGCCTTGACTACTTAGGCTCCCAGCGCTGACGCGCAGAGTAAAATCTTGAAACTGATCACTCCTGCGCTAGCGCTCCAGGTGACAGCACCGTTTGTGTATTGCTGCATGCGTTTTTAAAAATCGTTCTTGTGCTTTTAAAATACTGCTGTTGCTGATAATAATTGAACTGTGCACTGACTTCCCGGTCCACCGCAGCGATTTAGGCTGTTTGTTGTGGAGGGAGAACAGAGCGCTCATACTTCTTGGTGGTGCCAATACTCGGCGGCCATCTTACTGGGTTGACGCTCCAGTCTTCCTCGAGCCTTGACTACTTAGGCTCCCAGCGCTGACGCGCAGAGTAAAATCTTGAAACTGATCACTCCTGCGCTAGCGCTCCAGGTGACAGCACCGTTTGTGTATTGCTGCATGCGTTTTTAAAAATCGTTCTTGTGCTTTTAAAATACTGCTGTTGCTGATAATAATTGAACTGTGCACTGACTCCCCGGTCCACCGCAGCGATTTAGGCTGTTTGTTGTGGAGGAAGAACAGAGCGCTCATACTTCTTGGTGGTGCCAATACTCGGCGGCCATCTTACTGGGTTGACCCTCCAGTCTTCCTCGAGCCTTGACTACTCAGGCTCCCAGCGCTGACGCGCAGAGTAAAATCTTGAAACTGATCACTCCTGCGCTAGCGCTCCAGGTGACAGCACCGTTTGTGTATTGCTGCATGCGTTTTTAAAAATCGTTCTTGTGCTTTTAAAATACTACTGTTGCTGATAATAATTGAACTGTGCACTGACTCCCCGGTCCACCGCAGCGATTTAGGCTGTTTATTGTGGAGGGAGAACAGAGCGCTCATACTTCTTGGTGGTGCCAATACTCGGCGGCCATCTTACTGGGTTGACGCTCCAGTCTTACTCGAGCCCAATCTATACAAAACACTTATTTCACCGCGCAGCGGTAGCGCTGTAGACGCGCCGAAGAGGTGCCAAAGAGAAGCCAGTCTGCGCCAGTCCGCGTCCAGACGCTTCCAGCTCCCGGTCCCAGCCGGCACGATGGTAGGAAACCTCCTCTCATACAGCGCTTCCTCCCTGCACGCACTACGACCTACCACCAACCCACTATGCTTACATTCGGTCCTCCCTATAAATACGAAGGCCCGTTGTAAAACATGTGATTGGGGTATGTCCACCCCAATTACAGGGAAACCTCCCTCCATGTACAAGTGTAGGATGTTCCTCCTCAATTGCCGATCTTTGCCAAAGCACTGCACTGAACTGGCCATGCTGATAGAGGAGCTCAATCCTGAAGCCCTCTTTCTAACAGAGACATGGCTCCAGCTAGAAACCGATCCTGCAACAGTATGGGCCACCCCCCAAGGCTACACTCTTAAGCGACTGGACCGCAAGACAGGCAGAGGCGGAGGGTTGGCCATCATTTATAGAGACAACTATAGATGCCGCGTCACTCCCTCCACTACGCCAGCCTGTGAGAACCTACACTTCACTCTCGAATTTTCCCCCACCACCACCACCTTCTCTGGTATTTTAGTTTATCGGCCACCTGGTACTCTTAGCGACTTCGTCACTAATATGACGGACATAGCTGCCAACCTAGTGCTCACCTCGGCAAATTTCACCCTGCTGGGCGACCTGAATCTGCATCTAGACGATCCGCTTGATTCAGTAGCCAACAGTTTTCGATCGAACCTCCAGGCCATCGACCTGCTCCAGAAAGGTTTTCAATCGACGCACACCAAGGGGCATCTCCTAGATCACATCTATAGTAATCTAGATAGCCTAACTGTCGAGGTACCCATACCACTGCCCTGGACCGATCACTTCTTAGTACCCTTTACATGGTCCACATGCACCCCCCCCCACTCTACAAAATCACAATAAACACTGGGGAAGAAAATGGGTCTCGCTCCCGCTCCCCAAGTGGAAACTGGCTCTCACCGAACACCCACCCCCGAAGGTGACTAACCCCAACACAGCCACTGCCAATTTTGACAACTGGATTTCTAGTACCCTTGACCAAGTCCTCCCGAAGGAATCCCTGCACTCGATAAAGAGATCCAAAGTCGCCCCCTGGTACTCCCCCGCCCTTAGAACTATGAAACAATCCTGCCGCAAACTAGAGAGAGCCTGGAGACAAGAACACTCACAACCGAAGAAAGCTGAGTACAGAGCCGCAATAAAGCTCTACAAAAATGAAATAAAATCTGTACAAGCCCAATTCTATGAATCCAAAATTAACCTAGCTGTAAATTCCCCTAAAGAAATGTTTAAAATAGCCAAATCTCTAATTACCCCCCCCCCAGCGTCTGTCATCTGATGGCGCGCAAACCCGTTGTAACAACCTAGCCACTTTCTTCTCCCAGAAGATCCAGGCCATTTATTCCTAATTCACCACTGGTAGTGGTGACACGGAGTCTACCACCACAACAGATTCTGACCTCCCTGTCTCCTGCTCGCTGGACAAATTCCCCCTCCTAGATTCCATCACATTAGACAGAATGATCCCTAAAGTCACCTCGGGATCTCCCAATGACCCAGCACCTCCGCAGACTCTTACTAAGGTCATTGATGCCATTCGCCCGGTCATCCTGGATGTCCTTAACGCCTCCATCACCTCTAACTCCGTCCCAGCTCCATGGAAGTGTGCGATGGTTAAAGCCCTCCTGAAAAAGTCCACCTTAGACCAGAACAACTTGGCCAACTTTCGCCCCATTTCCCTACTTCCCTGGATGAGCAAACTGCTTGAGAGGCACATCAATAACATCCTAGTAGATTATTTAGAATCTAATAATCTGCTATGTGCCTCTCAGACGGGGTTCCGCCCTCAGCACGGAACCGAAACTGCCCTCTTAGCAGTGACGGAAGAAACTAGAGCTGTGCTGGACAGGGGAGGAAAAGCAGCCATCATACTACTCGACCTCAGTGCCGCGTTCGACACGGTTAACCATGCCACACTATTACATCGTCTGAAAGGCATGGGCGTGTCGGGCGCGGCCCTGGAATGGCTGACCTCCTTCCTGGATGAGCGATTCTTCCAGGTGTTCGAGGGCGAGGTAGTCTCCCCCAAGCAACCACTTAGCTGTGGGGTTCCCCAGGGCTCCTCCCTAAGCCCCACACTTTTTAATGCCTACATGCGACCTCTAGCAGAGATAGTCCAGCCCTTCGGTGTGCGTATTGTCACCTACGTGGACGACACCCAACTGGTGGTCTCCCTGGACCACACTGAGGGGTCGTCCAACCGCTTGGGCCCCTGTCTAGAGGCTGTTGCTAAGTGGATGCAATCCTCCTGTCTCAAACTCAACGGGGAGAAGACGGAGATTCTGCTACTGGGCAACTCTCCACCGACCACTCTGGCCTCCATCTGGCCCACATGTCTCGGCGCTCCTCCCCCCCAAACCTCAGATAAAGAGCCTTGGAATTTGGCTCGATAAAGCTCTAGACTTTTCGGTCCAGGCCACCAAAACGGCCTCCACGTGTGTCGGGCTAATGAAAACGCTCCGCAAAGTGCTCCCTCTGCTTCCTTTCCAGGCGAGGAGAATCATGGTTCAGGCCCTGATACTCTCCCGCCTGGATTATGGAAATGCTTTATACCTAGGGGCCCCAGCAGCAGTGACCAACAGGCTCTAAGTCACGCAAAACTGTGCTGCCCGATTACTGTTCAACATCCCCCGTTGGCAGTCAGCCAAGAAAGCCCTAAAAGAACTACATTGGCTCCCAGTGGCTGCTAGAGCACAGTTTAAGGCCATGTGCATTGTGCACAAATCCTTCCACCGAACAGGCCCTTCCATCCAGTTCCCCTTAGTCGTGCCCTACGCCCCATCCAGAGCCCTCCGCTCCGGTTCACTGCATCTAGCAACCACAACTAAAATCAACAAAGCCCGATGGGGCGGCCGTTCTTTCTCCCACACCGCCGCGAGGCTTTGGAATTCCCTCCCCCTAGCTCTTAGAGAGAATAATAACCGGATGGCATTCAGAAAAGCTTTGAAAACTCATCTGTTCGCAAAAGCGTGTTAACCCACCCTGTAGCCCGCCACAGTAATCAGTCAAAGCGCTGCGAGGCCTCCGGGTAGTTACGCGCTATACAAATATAATTTTTCATTTCATTTCATTTCATGGGTTGGGCCGCAAGAGGTCCGTTTCTGCACCTCCAGCAGACAGTTTGACATGCGTGTACAGTTCAGCCCGAACTGCCAAGCCATGCCTTCCCTGGACCGGAAACAAGCTTCCTAGGACCGGTTTCTGGCATTTCAGCCGTCTTCAGCCAAGCTTGCTTGAATCCAGTGGCAAAGTGAGCAAGGGACTCACGTCTGAGCATACCCTGCCAACTTATGGCGAACAAAGCCGTACAAAAGGGGGTGGTGATGGACGGAGCATCAGAACCAATCAAACACTCACAACCAGTCAACAGATCTGGGTTTGATCCATCGCCGTTCTTTAGCCCACTCTGCCACCCCAGTTCAGACATGGCCATATGCAAATCAGTTTAACCCTGTGCCTCATGGGAACAGTTCAGCCCGAACTGCCAAGCCATGCCTTCCCTGGACCGGAAACAAGCTTCCTAGGACCGGTTTCTGGCATTTCAGCCGTCTTCAGCCAAGCTTGCTTGAATCCAGTGGCAAAGTGAGCAAGGGACTCACGTCTGAGCATACCCTGCCAACTTATGGCGAACAAAGCCGTACAAAAGGGGGTGGTGATGGATGGAGCATCAGAACCAATCAAACACTCACACCCAGTCAACAGATCTGGGTTTGATCCATCACCGTTCTTTAGCCCACTCTGCCACCCCAGTTCAGACATGGCCATATGCAAATCAGTCTAACCCTGTGCCTCATGGGAACAGTTCAGCCCTAACTGCCAAGCCATGCCTTCCCTGGACCGGAAACAAGCTTCCTAGGACCGGTTTCTGGCATTTCAGCCGTCTTCAGCCAAGCTTGCTTGAATCCAGTGGCAAGGTGAGCAAGGGACTCACGTCTGAGCATACCCTGCCAACTTATGGCGAACAAAGCCGTACAAAAGGGGGTGGTGATTGACGGAGCATCAGAACCAATCAAACACTCACACCCAGTCAACAGATCTGGGTTTGATCCATCACCGTTCTTTAGCCCACTCTGCCACCCCAGTTCAGACATGACCATATGCAAATCAGTCTAACCCTGTGCCTCATGGGAACAGTTCAGCCCTAACTGCCAAGCCATGCCTTCCCTGGACTGGAAACAAGCTTCCTAGGACCGGTTTCTGGCATTTCAGCCATCTTCAGCCAAGCTTGCTTGAATCCAGTGGCAAAGTGAGCAAGGGACTCACTTTGCCTGATTGAATGGACAGTCATCAACCCAGTTCCCTATTTGTAGAGACACATGCCAGGGGTACCCAATGTCACCCCTGTTGTTTGCATTATATATGGAACCCCTAACCCAGAGACTCTGCGAGAATCCTAATATAAAGGGGATTTCTTTTGGAGAGGAGTAACACACCATCAGTTTATATGCAGATGATGTCTTGGTGGCGTTGGAGGAACCATTCACCTCCCTCCTGGCCTTCTTCACCGTATTGGAGGCTTATGGACAGGCCGTGGGCTTTTGAGTGAACGTGCATAAATCCCAAGTCCTCAACCTTTCTTTTATGCCAGACACAAAGAAGTACACTGCACATAGTTACCCGATAAAATGGGCGACAACTTCTATCCCGTATGGGGGAACAACTGGCCCCTATGATCCAGACAAGCGCCTCCCTCACCTATAAGATTCTACACCAGCAGATCAAAATGGACTTAAATAGATGGAGGCTCTCTTGGCTCAGTCAAATGGCTGCCCTGAAAATGTCAATCCTGCCTAAGATCTTATTTTTATTTCAGGCCTTACCTGTGGACCCTCCTACCAGGCTATCCAGGCTCTGCAGCATGAGTGGAATCGCTTCGTATGGGCCGAGGGACGCTCTCTGATGTAGAGGGCGGTAAGCTAGAGGCCCCCAGCTGAGGAAGACCTAGGCGTTCCGTAGAATGTATGCAACTATCAGGAAGCCAATTTTTGTTTTTTACCGAAGTGGAACCGAGGAGAGGCTGCAAAGCATTTGCTTTCCATGGATAGGTTGGTGGCGGGACAGCATCTTTGAAAGATCCCCATCCTACATAGGAATGCATGTGCCAAAAGTCTTTATCTTTCCCCTATTACTAAAACTTCTCTGGTCGTCTGAGATCAGGTGGCCTAGAGGGATGGTCTGACTTTATTCTATTCCCCGTTGATGCTAATTGTCGGTAATGTAGATTTTACCCAAGATCTAAACTCAACAGGTTTCCAGCATTGGAATTGAGCTGGTTTCCGGTCCATATGCCATTTGTTTGACAAAGAGGGCCCCCTATCTTTCGAACGCCTCCGTTCTGACCATGTACTACTGGAAACAGAATGGCTGCATTATCTCCAGATCTGATATTTAGTAGGGTAACCTTCCGTTCGCCCTCGGGCACAGCGCTATCTCTTACCTCTTTCGAAAAATGGCTGGTCACCAAAACAGCAAAAAAGACCTTATCTCTGAACTATATGGCCTCCTGCACCTCATTAACACACAGTTCAAATCAACATGGCAGAAGCGGTGGAAATTAGAACTCGGCCGCCCGCAACCCAGAAGGAATGGGGAGATACATACTACTGGGCACGAAACACAGCCTGCAATACAGCTAGTATTGAAACGGCTACAAACATAGCCACATATTGGTACCTCACACCTGTTTGCCTACACAGGGCAAACCCCGCTTACAAACCTGGGTGCTGGCACAGTTGTGGTTCCCCCGGAACCCTACTACATTAACTATGGTAATGCCCGAAACTCGCTCTCCACTGGACACAATTGCTAGACGATATTTCACCCAGCTTTACACCCAGCTTCCCCGCTTTTCTGTTTATATAATTCTGGGGTTGCCCAACACTCTCACTTTCCCACTCAATTCGCGTCAGGGACAGCATATTGGACTGGCTTTGGGGGCAGTCCTGTAGAATATTGTATCGCACGGGAGCACAGGACAGCTCCCGAAATGCAAGGGTTGGCTCCATCTGGAACGACTGACCCTCACTCTTTCAGCACAAGGCACTTCATGTCCTGAGATTTGGTGTCTTTTCATAGCTTTATTATCCTCAGAATTCCGCAGGCTTAACTGTCCCAGATACCTTTGCCTTCTTGTTTAACAGAGGTTCCTATTAATCCTAAACCTGAGGGCACTCCTTAAATTGCTCACTAGATCCTGAGAAACCATAATCCTCACACTTCAATCAGCACTGTGGATCCCTGGGTGAGGGGGGAGGGGAGAGTTGGGGACAGTTCTGATTATTCATATTTGTAGCACGGAATGGCTATTATCTCCCACTATTGCTAACTTTCTCTGTTTTGGAACTCAATAAAGAGATTTGAACGACAAATACACAGTTAATAATAAGACAAATATGAAATCTGCCTCCAAAAATAGGCATAAATCCGTGCCTCACTCACCCCAAAAACAGTACTTTTTATAGTTCACAGGAGTAGAGAATCATGCTATTTGTATGGTGTGAAGGGGCACCACAGGCTGTACTAATACAGATTTATTGACAAAACCAATCACATTTGTAGAAATTCCATCACGTAAATCAGTGTTACTCTAGAAACCTTCTCAATAACAGTTAATTATTAATAATATATATTAATAATATATAATAATAGTTCGTTAATAGTCCAGGAGCACCTCTCACTTACATTTAAGGGGAACTGGCATTTAGTGATTCAACAGTAAACTATTAAAACTAATGGAATCACAGTTGAACCAGCAGGCAACATTAACCTTGAACATTTGTAACATTACGAAAAAGTCTCCAGCAGGCTTCCACTCAAGCACATTAGTTGATACAGTAGAAAAAACAACACCACAGAACAGATCACATTTTTGTCTATTTTATGCAAGAGGAAAAACACAGAATAAGAGAGAGAAATCATGCACACTGTGCAACTTTTAAAATCCTTGTTTATTCAATTGTGGGCGCCACAAAATCAAATGTGCATTACATTAATTTTAGGGCCTACTTGTGCTAACTTTAGCACACAAAAATTAACAGTAATCTATATTAGTGAATCTTCTCTAATGATATTCCAAAAGCTATGCTTCTTAGACTCCTCTCCCTCTCTGCTGCACTTCACCCGAATCATCTGGCACACTCATGGGGAGAACACAAACAAATAGAAACTATTTGCAGGCGCCATTGGCCAGCTTTAATGTTTGAGCACCCATGGGCAGAACCACCAGTGTGGCAGAGCCACAACTACTACAAGATATATGTCACTATAGCGCACTCACTACATGGTCCTACTACTGCATAGTCCAACTAAGGTTTTCCAGGTTTTTCTCAGTCCTAAAGCTACCTCAACATTTTTTTCATGAATTATTATTTTCTTAACTTAAATTGTGAATCTAAATTAAATCATTCTTATTTTGTTTTAATTATCCTTACACTTCCCTGTTGCTTTTTAATTTGCACTTTTTTTATTAATTGTTCTTTTCAGTGACCTAACCGTCACACTTATACTAATTATTATTCCTTTATAGTCAATTTATTACGTTTTTCAATTTAATTAATTATCCTATATAATAGTAATTAATTTTCTATAATTATTGATTTTTTAAAATGTACTTTATCTCTTAGTGGGATTACACCATAAGAAGTACTTCGAACAAGGATGGTGCACCACATTTTGAATTCCTAGCCTCAAAAGTGGAACTTTTCCTATCTACGCTGCTCCCGCTTTCAAGACAGGACGGGAGCTGCTTCAGAACAAAACATTGATGGCGGCAGATCCATTATACCATGACCTTATTGTGGAATTGCTTTCAAATACGCTGTTACTGGATATTGTCTGCATGGCAGTCATGCACAGAAAGGAAACTGACCAAAATGGTGTGAACTGCCTTCCTAAAGAAGGCAGCCAGGCCAACATCATTTTTAGTGATGTCACAGTCATGAGGACAGTAGTCCCTTGTGTGGAGCACACAGTGGCTCTGTCATCAGGAACTGCATCTTCACCTGCTTGCTAAATGAGGTGGGGAATTCAGTGGCAGGCAGAAATTAGCCTTTTTTGGTGAATGTAGGACATTAGTAATTTTGGCGGAGGTCTCTTTACCAACCTCCTCTCTATCAGCCCTATTTCAAAAAATGCTTAATGGCAATATCTAATTATTACTAAAAAAAAATATCAGTATGAGTTGGACCATTCTCTTAATTGATCACATACATACTGGTAAGTTGTTCAAATCAGTTTCTTGCATAGATGTAGCTTACTTGGTCTTCTCACGAAAGCCTTAACCATTCACTTTGACTAAAGCAGCAGCAAGTGCATTTAGCATTCTCTCCTCTAGGATTAATTTCGCAAACAGTTAAAATATCGAAAGTTTCCTCAAAGGATGTGAGCTGAGAGCAAGCGAGAAACCAGTCAATAGAAGGACTTAGGAGCACCCATTGACCCATGCCCCCATTGAGTCATCAACCATGGAAGAGACAAGATTAGCCACCAGCTCACTACCATTCCCAAGGCCTCCATAACCACAGCCACCTCTCCCAATGCATGAAAATATGTGCAGGTTAAACCCCACCTCAAGAAACCTTCAGCAGCCCGAGAGAGCTCCAGAACTACCGCCCATCTCCCAGCTCCAGTTCCCCTTCAAAGTCCGGAGAAGGTCACCAGCTTCCAACTCCTCAAACACCTGGAGAAGAACAACCTGCTGAACCCATCCCAATCAGGCTTCAGAGCCATTCACAGCACAGAGACAGCTCTGATTACTGCAACAGACGACATCCGTGACCTACTCGATAGAGGAGGATCAGCTGCCCTTATCCTCTTGGATTTCTCTGCAGCTTTCAACCCAGTCTACCACAACACACTCATCAATCGGCTATGCCAGATTGGAATCACAGATAATGCACTCAGATGGATGGCATCCTTTCTCACAGAATGCACCTAGGGTGCCCGCCTCCTTCTCTTCACCTCACAATCCAAGCACACCATCTGCAGCGTACCCCAAGGCTCATCCCTTAGTCCAACCCTCTTCAACATCTACATGACACCACTTGCAGACATCATCAGATCAAGCAACATCAACATCATTTCCTACGCTGACGATACACAGCTCGTCCTCTCGCTCTCAGTGGACCTCACCTCAACTAAGACCAACTTTCACAACTGTATGAAGAATGTTGCGGCATGTATGAGAGGCAACTGCCTGAAACTCAACATGGGAAAAACAGAAGTCCTGATCTTCAGCAAACACACCAGCAGGGCCAGCTTTAGTACTGGTGGCACCCTGTGTGACAATGTTTGTTGGCTCCCCTCTCCCTGCCACCATTTGACAATGCCCCCAAGTCTCCATAACCACTGTCTCTTAAATTCATTTAGTTTTTTAGTGCCACTCATACCAGTTTAAGGTGCCAGAACACTTTACATCACACATATGTTGCACTGAGACAATCATGTGTATAGTAAATGTTAGATAAGACAGGGGCCTACAAGGTGTAGGAGTCACATGTCATCCATACTGGTAGGCAGTATTGTTTAAGAGTCCTTGGTCTAGAAAACCACAAATTCAGAATGTAAAATGTAACACCGTTGTTAGGGGTTTTCTTTAATAATAAGAATTGATTTCTACCTAAAGGAACCCTTTTTGCAATATTAGAATATGGAAAAACTTGGCTAAGAAACATGCAGCTGTAATATATTCCTTGCAGTTTGCAGGCAGCTCTTTGAAGACTGTTAATAGCTTACTGATCTATATTAGGATTTTAACTTTCAAACAGCAAGTAACAAAAGGATCTCTCTGACAAAAGCGATAACCCATTGTACTATTCATAGTGTATTCACTTTGTGATCTGAATAGGACATGTTCTTTGCAGCAGGCATATTAACCTGCGCTATGATGAGTCAAAACATCCTACCAGACAAAGCTCCGGTATCTCTCCATGAAGAACATTAATCACCAGAGTTACCGTGACATTCTTTTTGATGCCTAAAAATTGCTGGAACAAGGAACGTGGCATCTGGTGCTTTTAAAACAATAAACATGGTGCCCCACCCCAAGTCACCGCCTGGTGCGATGGCACCAATCGCACCGCCCTAGAGCCGGCCCTGCATACCAACCTCTAGAATGAATCCAGGTGGCCGGCGGAGCTCGGACCTATGCCACCTTGAAAGCCCACGCCCACCACCTCGACATCATCCTGGACAGTGAACTCTCCATGAAATGTCAGGTTAACACCATATCCTCAGCCTGCTTTCACATGATCCGCAAGCTTCACAAAGTCTTCAGATGGCTCCCAATCCACACCAGAAAAACTGTGACCCAAGCCCTTATCACCAGCCGACTAGACTACGGCAATGCACTCTATGCAGGCTCCACCATAAAACCCATGCAAAGACTCCAGACAATCCAGAACGCAGCTGCCAGACTGATCCTCAACCTGCCAAAGAGGACACACATCACCCAGCACCTGAAGGACCTCCACTGGCTCCCCATCCAGAAAAGATGCCTTTTCAAGCATCTGACCCATGCCTACAAAGCCCTCCATGACTAAGGATCAGCTACATGAATCACTGCTTGCACTTCCACTGGGCAACCAGGAATCTCTGCACCACACACCTCGCCCTCGTTCAGACACCACGTATCCACCACTGCCACTTTGTAGGACTCACTTTCTAGTACCTGGCAGCCAAATTCTGGAACGCCCTTCCCCTTAACCTCCATCCCTGACCCTTGCTGACCCACTGCAGGAAGGAACTCAAGACCTGGCTCTTTGACTGATGCCTGCAGCACAGCGCCTGGATTACCCCTGGGGTGATTAGCCCGGCTATGCAATTACAACTTGATTGATTGATTCGTAATACAAATGCACGCCTTCAGAACTTCTTCGTGCATCCAAAAAACACCCATCCCAACACATAAGACTTCCATGCAGATTAATAATCAGTCTGCAACATAACCACAAGTGTGCTCTTAACCTGATTATTTTGAGTGCAGAATGGTCCATTTATAAGGGGCTGTTCGACAATAGTTACCTCAGGTTCTCGTTAGATCAATTATATAATCAGTGAACAGTGGAGTACATGACTATTACAGAGTTAAGAATGATGTATTCAGGCGCATTTTTTCTAACTTCAGTGTTTCCTTTTTTCAATAAATTATACAATATGAACTGTTGTCTCTGAGCGCTGCTGCTTCTTTTGTTGGAAAATAAAGCTGACAGTCACAGTTTTTTCTAAACTCAGACATGTTGGCCCATATTCACCCTCCGCCTAGAAGTGATCAATACGTCTCAGTTTTGTACAATGTTGAGTCGGAGAAGAAACCAAAACACCGGTAAAGAAACCAAAAAGCCTAAAACTTTGCCTAAGAGAGCACAAGTTTGAGAGCCTTACATTGCGTGTGTGTAACTCACAACATTCATATATTTATAAGCCAAATTATTATTTAAAAACATAAACAATCTCCTCAAAGTGTTTTTGTAGTATGGGGGCAAGGTACCCTATTCTTTTAATTCATTCATGGACGTGGCTTCTGGAAACTTTATGTCAATTTTAGGCCTGGGCTAAAATTTCGTTCCGTTCGCGGAAATTGCGATAATTTGACATTTTCGCGTTCCGCGGAAAGCGCGAAAATGTCAAAATTTCCGCATTCCGCAGCTTTGCGATAATTTGGTTCTTGCTCGTGCTGTAAAATAATACATTCTCGCGCGCGCGCGATCGCCTTACCTGAATCCCTGCGTTCGCCGACAACTTTTCTTGATCCGGTCGCGTTCTCCATGAGATGATGTATTGTTTTTAGCCATTTGCACTGTCTCGCGACAGTTCACGCCCGCAGTGACGTCATGCGTCCCACGATCACGTCTTTCTTCTCGCGATCATGCACCGCGAGACAACTGAATACAAGATGGCCGCGCCCGCGAGCAACCGCATGGGTAAGTTGGCGAGCCGCAACCATGCAGAAAATCTTGCGAACATGCGGGAAAAAAACTTCCGCATCTTCGCGATATTTCCGCGTGTTTGCGATAATTTTTAACATTTTCGCGATAATTTGCGAAAGTGGATTTCGCAAATTCCGCCCACCCCTAGTCAATTTACATTTTCTTTACTCCCCTTGGAATCAGTTCATTCGTTCATGTGACACCTGGCAAATCTAGCAGCAGTCAAACTGTCTGAGTGACCAAGAGTGGTATGCCCGGCGGAACACATTGGAAATTTCCCCAGTGTCTGTGGGATGGGATTTACCGGGTCAGCCCAGAGACACCAGACCCGGACAAGAATGACTTCATGAATGCACGAACTACATTTAAGTGCATGGCTACTCAGAAGAGTGTCTCGGCGCTGGAATGCAGATCACACTGCCCGTTTTCTGACCACTAATAAGAATGAAATAGGCGACTAAATGCAAGGTCATTCGTAATGCACTGCATCAGCAAAGAGAGCCGGTTCCATTCCTTGCCCTCAAAGACAGTGAAGGAGCGACCACCCTGTCTGACCCGATGGAACCTCCACTCCTTAACTAACAAGGCTGACGCAGACCCTGGCTATAAGATATCTGGGACCTTGCTTCTAAAAAGCCCAATTTATCAGAACCAAAATTATTTTCTTGGCCAAGTCAAGTCTCTAAGATGCCGAAACACTGAGTCCCGCTTGGAAATGTCTAGGATGAGTTATGCGGCTGAGTTTTACATTGCTTGTTTGCCGATCAGTTTGTCTGGGATGCCCGGGTATAAGAAGTTTGCATTATCTAATTTGGAGGTGACAAGCACACCAACCACAGTTCTGCATGCTGCAACAAGAAGAAAGTCAAGGAACTTTGTTAGGGTGCAGAGAGGGGCAAGTAATCACTGAAGTCAATATATGAGGTTGAAAATAGAGCTTGTTATCAACATTGACACCCAAATTCTTGGCTACTCTCATAGGTGGGAGGGAGTTCATCAAGCCAGCAGTTAATGAACCATTAGTCCCTTAATAATCAGAAGAGAAACATTTCAGTTTTCTCTGTTACCTTGTAAGCGACATTCCCATATTTAAATCAGTACATCAGCTAAACACGATGTAAATACAGTTAAGGCAGCTGAAGATGTAGAATCGAAGGTAACAGCTGAATATAGTCAGCAAAAGAGACTGTTTTGAAGCCATGTGATGATCTCGCGGACGCTACGGGGTGCATGTAGATGTTAAACAAGGTAGGACTTAATGAGCTGTCCTGCAGCACCACATAAGCTAGATGTTTGCTAGCAGTGGAGTAAGGAGCGTGGCAGACCACCTGTTCTCTTCCTTCCAAGAATGAATTGCTCCCGCTCCATTCAGTTCCACCAACAACCTTCCCAGCTTAACACTGTAGAAGGATAGGATGGGAAACAGTATTGAACACTGTTGAAATATGCAACATGATTAGGGCAGCATTCTTTCCTTCATCTTGTGAAAACTTCATGCTGTCAGAGCAGCTGGGGCTGCAGGCAACTGCAGTGCCCGGCCCCTTTCTCCTTTGGCCCCACAGAGGGCACTACAAACATTTCCATTAGGTTAGAGATACTTTGCCGTGGCCTCCTTATTCTCAGATTTCCAGGTGTTCTAACCCATGAAGCAAGATGCTGTGGCCCACTGTGTCAAATGCTGCTCACAGGTCCAACAGCACCAGAGAAACATTGAGTCCTGAATTAAGACTGGTCTTAATGGATTCAGAGACCTCGAGTAATGCTGCCCCAGTGCTGTGACGTGCTCTAAAGCCAGATTGGGACCGGTGTAATAACTTGTTTTCTGCCAGAAAGGTAGTGAGCTGGCAGTTCACCACCTTTTGCAGAATCTTGGTGGCTGCTGGATGATGAGAGACTGGTCTGACATTTGCTAATATTTCAGGGTCAGCATTTGCCTTTTTGAGCAGGGGGATAAAGTTTGCCATTTTCTGGCCGTCAGGAATAACACCAGAATGGAGGGAAATATCAAATGGCTCCGGTACGTGGGAGCAATTGTATCTGTGATAGCCTTCAGGATGTGTGGCGGCAAAGGGTCATCGGGGGATCCTGATCTGCAGTTCACGAACTGCGCCTTCAGTTCCTACGTGGAGGGTGCACGGAAAGACATCAGTTTAGAGTCTGCTATTGGCCCTGCTATGTCTCCAAGCACTAGAGCAAGAACCAGGTTGTTGAAACCCACCAGGTTGGTCTGAATGTTAGTGATCTTAGCCTCAAAAAAATCAATGAGTTTCGAGCATAGGACTTGATTGGTATCTGGTAATGAAACAATAATAGTTTTTGGTTCCTAGAAGCTAGAAATGATTTTGAAGTTCTCCCTCCCATTGTTATCTGTCTCTTTGAAACATTGGGAATAGAAAGATGAGAGAGCCCTTTTTATATTATTATAATATACATTGAGGGCCAACTTGAAGCAAATTTTGTCTTCTTCCTGATAGTGGTGCTGACACGCCCTTTCCAAAATTTTGCATGATATTCTCTCCTGGACTAACTCCTGAGAAAACCATCGGACTGAAAGGGATGTGCTTTTTTCATAGTAGCCATCATTGAAGCCAAGGAATCGACCATCTTTGTGAGCCAGGTCCTAATAGCACTATTGCCCTCTATGACCAACTCTGAGATTGCTGTTTAGGACTCAGTCAGGATTCTCCTGAGGTCCAGTCCATAAACCATGTTCCAACATCGATTCCCATGTTTCTGTTGGGATAGTCTATTTACCTTAGGGCGTACAAAAGGCTAGGAAAACAGGAGTGGTCCAACCAGGTCACCTGACCAGGGTTTTTCCATTGTCCTGTTGTGTTAGACAGGATCTCTTCAATGGCATGCCCTGCCCTATGCGTACGTCCCGCCTCATCTTGTGATAGGTTAAGTTAGGCCAAAGTTTCCAAAAAGCGGATTGACAGCAGATTATCTGCCCTATTCAGATGTTTATTGAAATTGTCTAATATGATGAAATTCACATAGCTAATACATTTAGGGGCTTTGGCCTGGTTTAGAGATGCTATGAAGTCTCCGGTATATCCTGGGGGGTGATAGATGAAAACACCTGAAAAGGAGTGTTTTGCTCCTGGACAGATGTTAGGGCCAAGGTACTGCTTCCTTCATCTCCTCTACCCTAAAAGTCTTGCATTTGTAGGCCTTCTTATGTATGATGGCAACACCTCCTCTCCTGTTTCCCACCCTGTCTGCATGAACACAAGCATAGTTATCGGTAATAGCTAGCTACAAATCTGGACATGAGTCCTCGCTCATCCCTTTTTTCTGTCATGAAAAGAGCATCCAGTTTACTCACCTCTAGCAAGTTGTATATGTCCAAGGCATGTTTGTGTAGGGAGAGTGTATTGATCAGGGTGGCCTTGAGTCCCACCTGGTTCCTGGTTGGGCCTGTCAATCTCTTGGTCTTCTTATTAAGGAGGTGTAACCTATGATTACATCAGCAGCGGCCAGCATGACTCGTGGGTAGGAGGGTGGATGGGGGTGTAGCAGGTGGATGGGGGTCGCACGGGGGGTCGTGATTACACGAGGGAGGGAAAAAATTAAATCAAAAAAGCAATCACTTACCTTGCTGCCACCCAGTCCGCTTCGCTGCTCCTGCTCTCCTGCTTCCGATTACAGGAACATGAAGTAGGCAGCCAGGCTCCCTTCCTCAAACCAATCACAATGCTGCAATAGCAGCGTTGTGATTGGTCTGAACGCCGTGACGCGGCGCGCAGCCAGGGGCTGTAGGGGTGGCGCTTTTCTCCATGCAGGCTGTAATGTAGCCTACTTGGAGAAGTGGGAAAGTGCGCATCACTGGTTTGGATGGCCTGAGAGGGCCGACCAAACAGTCACTGCATACTTTTAGGAGTGGGCAAACCACTCCTCCACTGCCCTGCTCCCAGAGCAGAGCAGCCCCGCCCACCCACCCACCCGCCCGCAAAGCAGCCAAACATCAACTGATGAAACTGAAAGTTATTATCATTTTATGTTTTTGCTTCTGCATGGCTTGAAAGCAGTGTGGCGACGATCCTCCGCTATAGCGGAGGAGCAACCCCTGGTTTATATTGAGCACAGAAAATAGGGCCTACACAGTCTAAAAGGATAATGGTGCATATTTTAGAGCCCCCCCAATACCTCTCAATTCAGACGCCGTATAAGTGTGTCTTGGATAACCCTTTGTTGCCAAACCTGCTTAACAGCTGGCACTGGCCGCGGTCGGGATGCGGATGGGCACCGATGTGCTGCGCGCATCCCGCACTGCTATCATAAAGATATCGAAGGGGAAGTATCCTCCTTCAGGTCGGTTGAACACTAGAGTGTGTCCTGTTCCAGCTCCGTGTACCGATAACTACCCTCCTCCTTTATTCACTTTACGGTGATACTGAGTTCCTCGCCCTCTACACACCTGAATTCCAGTAAAAATGAATTCCCTTTAAAAATCACTCTGTGATTAAAAGAAGCTTTTTGCAGTGATTAAAATATTTCAGAGCAAGTCAGATTTAAACATGACTAGGCTGTCCTGTTTTAGGTTTAAACCGATAATAACTGATAATAACTGATAAAACCCCACCAAAAGGAAAATAGCCCTCACCAGTGCAAACATAGAAACACTGAAAAAACACCACAACCACAAACTAAATGTCATTCAAAGAAAGGTGAGTGGCAGAGTCATTTTTATTTCTGTGACTTTGTTAAAAAAGGCAGCAGCATAAAGACTGGGCTAACATTATTTTGCTTTGTTTTTGTTGTTTAGGGATGTCACTAAAATATTGTTTCTTCTTCCTTTTGCCTATTTCAGTTTTGTGGTCTTTGGTCTAAAGATGCAGGGTATAGAAGCATGTTTTAGATCTTATTTAAATATTTTATAAATTGTAGAGAATCAGGACATATCAAAATCATATTTGATATTTTGGCTACGTAGGATTCTTTCACAGATAGGTAAAATGGCTGGTTTCATGAGAATCTTTCCCAATATGTACCCAAGGACAGAGAATTGGTGACACCCTTTGATAGTTCAGCCCCCTTTTCTAGCGAGTCAGCCTTGATAGTAGGTGAATTGTAAAACACCCCTGGCTTTAAACATTCAGTGCAAAGTTTAGTGACATGGAATATGTGAAAAGAGTGCTGTCACCAAGCATCTGAGATAGTGGAGAAAACGTGACACCAGATTTTTGGAAAACATGGAAGGCAGTGTCACTTGACATGCTGCTGCAAAAAGTTCTTACCAAGTTCAACAAAGATTGGAGTGATATTGTTTGTATTTTCAGTAATTCAGCTACATATGTGAATAAGTTGTGTGATGACCGGTCATAATCTATACCTAGCAGAAGTGCTTCCCTGTAAGAGATCCTTTCCACTTGCTAGATGGTATGCTGAAAGCATCTTTACAATCTCCAGAGTTAATGAAGAATGCTATTGACTTTGTAAGCCATTCGGGTGCACTGTTTCATTATGCGCAGAAAGTAAAATGCATATATTTCTCATGTGCTGTGTGTGACATCAAAGAAAGAGTCATCCCAACTGTGTCATTTAGCAGGTGGTTCTCAGACCTAGAGGCAGTGAATGCTATATTATCCATGTGGCGACCGTTTACAGAATGTTTGCTCAGCGATGATGCCAAAAGCAAGAAATGTGAGGATCTTTGGTCGCATATTGATAGTGATGTGAAAAAAGTACACTCTATTGCATTCCTAGATTTCTATAGAAAACATGACTGCTGACGTTGACATAATCAAAAAACTAGAGTCTGAAAACACCCTTGTCTACCAAGAGTTCCGTGTAATTCCTGTAGATATGAAACATCTCCTTGAGAGTAGGCTGGGCAACACTTTTAGTGACTTTGGCACTGCAACATGTTCCATGTTCCATGTTAGAATTCTTGCCACTTGGTAAGCAAAGACATGTTGAGGAGCAATTCAGGACATTTTATTTTACAGTGCATGAGAAATGGCTTGCAAAGATGCATAGAAATGTCCCTTCACCAACCATTTCATCTTAAGTCAGTGAAGCCTCACTGGGAGACTCTGCGCAAGTTCTTGATCCCTTCCATAAAGGGGAATTTTCTCCGGACTTTGAAAAGTAATGCTTCATTTTTGACCACATCAATAAATGAGGGCATATGCGCCCAGTTCAAACATATATTGCAGAACCTGTCCCAGAGAATTGCAATCTTCAGGTGCATCAGTATTGGCATGTAAATTTATGTCAGTGGCCAGAGTTAGCAAATTGTGTCCTTGCTGTTTTAGCATTGCCAAGTTCCAATGTTGAGAGGGCCTTTTCACAGATAAACGTTTACATGAGAAGGAAAGAGCGAGCGCGCATGACCAAAGGCTCACTAAAGCAGTATTGTATGGTGTACTACAATAAGTTTGATTTGTTAAAATGTATTTGGACCTCCTTTACCCTGTATGCACACTGTCTATACACATGCACTATCGGTGCAGAAAGCAAGCAGTAACAAAAGCAAGACATTCCATTAACATCGGAAAAATACTATAATGGCGCGAAAAATGTGTAACCACTGATAACCTCTGTTTTTTTAAGGTATTGAAAACACTGAAAAAACCCCACCAGAATTTACCTAAAATAGAAACTGAACACAGGAAAGCCTAAACATAACATATCCAATTAGCAGTAGCATAAAAAGGAGGCAGAATATAAATCACTGTCTAACCTGGCACCGAGAGTGCATGCAAAATAAATAGCCAGTGATAACAGTTAATTTAAAAAATAAATAAAGTGAATCACACCAGCTGTGACACTAAAGAGAAAGGAACTATTTTTAGACAGATGTGAACCATGCGCACAGATTTTGTACACTCACTCAGAATGAAGGGAGCCAAAGGCAACGTGAGCCAAGCCCTTGCCCCAAGCAGTATGCTATAGTGAACGGAAGCCCAATTTGAATGACCAGTGTCCATATTATATATGTTTTTCTGGAAGGACATTAGTCTGGGGAGAAAGCTAAAGCTGTCTCAACGTCCAGACCTGAACAATGTTTGTAAAGTAAATATTAGTTTTAGAAATTGCTTAGCCAGTTATGTCTAACTACATGCTAGTGACGCTAAGAATGTGATGTTAGTTAACCAACCTTGCTTCTCTCCTACTAGACTGATTACCTGCTCCCTAGAAGCACCACCCAACATCACACGAACAGATAAACACCTGTGGTTTTAGAGAATGACTAATGTTTCATCATCCAAAACCAACCCCAGAGACTCAGAGACAATAGATTAAAGCACATGAACCAAATACACCAGCGTGTCCCCATATTCTGTCCTTCATCACAAACGTAGTCGCACTCTGTACCCAAGAACAGCACACAACAGCATTCTAATGGCCACAGTCACACAGCACACACTAGAAAAATCCCTGTCATCATCGGGTGCACTACACAGCACCAACGTCATATAGCTGGCAAAGCACTGTCAAATAAACAACAGTGCCAAGAACTGCAATCACAGACAGCCTAGAACTGCACTTGTAAAACCAGCAAGTACATACCACACCTCCATGCGCACCACATTGTCTCATAAGACACTGACTTGGATAGTGATTAATATATAGAAACCACCATGTGTTAGACTAAAAAATAGACAACGACCAGCGAATTCATAGAAGATGGAAGAGTAGTTAGGCAGACCCACCCATACACATAACACGTCATAAAGAGCTGTTCTAGATCTCACAAAATTGGCTTTCACACTGCCTCACACAAACAATGTTATAAACTAAAGGTGGAACCACTCTCTTCTAAACACATAATTACACCTGCAAACAATGTTCACTTTAAAGCGATGTCTCTCTCATTCCCTCATAAAATGGCACCGAGATGAAGTAAGCTATAATCGTGCCCTATTTATGGTGTAGAACGTTATACAATGCAAATGCCATACTATAACATAAAATGTCTTTCCCACTTGGCACCTCAATTTGAACATGTATCACAACTGATGTAATTTAATGAGTTTAAAGTCGACGACATTTTCCAAGTGGAAAAAATCAAAAGCCGTCAGTCAAGTACATTCTGTGTGACTAATATGCTAAACACAGTTCAGCATAGGAAATGAAGGGGAGATTGCAGTTCTGTTTACTTGCGCAATGGGTCTAGATGAGGTCTTGTTCTGTTGTTCTATTGGGCAGGCCCTTTAGGTGCTTTACATTAAAGGATTTTCAAATGAGGAATCTTAAGGTACAGCGGAGAAAAGTAGTATTGCCCTGAAAAATGATAAGGTCAATGGTGGGGTTAGTAGGCTTCCAGAAACAATGGTCTGATGCACAGGAGCATTTATGGTGCAGGAAGTACTAATGTAGGAGTACATTTTTACATACTATAACATGCCGTCAGTGGCGGCTAGTTTTTAACGGCAGTGGAGGGGGCTCGGGGGGGATGGAGGAGGGCATGAAAAAAAAAAACACTTACAAGTGTACCGCCGCAGCCTCTTGGTCCTCTTTACCCACTTTTGGGACTCCAGGGCAGGAAGCAGGAAGCACCCGGCTCCCAGGCTCCCCATAGGCAACTAAGTCCGCATGAATGTTTGGCCGGCCAAAGCGTCATGCACACTTGGAGTGGGCAAACCACTCCTCCCCTGCCCTGCTCTGTGAGCAGAGTAGCCCCGCCCCACCCCTACCCTGCTGAGCAAGGGCAGGAAAATAAAATGATAATAACAATGAGTTATTATCATTTTATTTTTTCCTTCTTGACCTGCTCAAGCCTTAGCCGAGGAGCCGCCCCAGCATGCCCTTGTGAATTAGTCTCGAAATGTCCAACTCCCTATTAGCAAAAGTGCAATGAGAGAACAGCCCATATTCCATTTTAGATGTTAGGGATCAATTCATAAAAGCATGCAAAAATATGTAAAAGAGTTACTACAGGAGTACTACTGACGTACTCCAAAATATTATTATTTTAAGTTTACGATTGTTTGCTATTCACAAAGGTATTTTACTAGTAGCTTCTTTGCGACTGCGGATTCACCACACATAAAAATATAGAACAGTCCTATGTTTTTTATGAATGGAGACTCCGCAGTGATAAAGAAACTACTAGTAAAATATCTTTGTAAATAACAAGCAATCATAAACTTAGAAAAAAGTGTTAGTTTACCTTTGAGAATCAGGCTCTTAATGTTTAACCTGAGGTATTAAGGTAAGAACATTAATTATGAGTCATTTGTTTAGAAATATGTTTAGAAATAAGGCCGTGAGGAAGAGGAGGTGCGCTTTCAGTCCTTTGTGATGCGTCCTACCAGCTCAGGTACTCGCCAATAACCACGCCTCACGCAGAGAGTAGTGTTACACGTCTTTATTCCGCTGAGCGTAAGTCAGACCCAACATTCTAAGCCTGTCTTCAAGTCATCACTCCAACGCTCACTTTACAAGCCTACATTGTACAGTGGGAACCAAAAGAGTTCCAGTGTTTTTTAATTTATAAGACACTACATCTCCCGCTTTGTTAAATAAAAAGTGAGAACTTTTCAAAATAGATACATAAATAAATACACAAATAAATTCATTAATATGCACACAGATGATGATAGATATATAGGCAATCATAATTCTTCAATTAATCATCTTGGCTCCTGAATCACACATCCTGATCAGGGCACTGGGAACTGTCGAAGTGTCAGTGATCTGCACAGTCATCAACAGTCTGTCTGGACCCTGTCTCAACAGTGACATCGATGTTTTAGTGAGTGATGGGCCACATGTCAAAACCAAGAGGAACCTCTTGTAACGGACTTCCCAAGACGCTGGGCAGTCACTATGTGTCCTTTGGTGTTAGTGATGGTAAATAGTTCAGCCTCAAAACAGAGCATCATACTTTCTTATTCTGGGTTGTCTGACAAGCACTCAATCCCCTTTTGTAAAGGTGACATCTTTCATATGACATCATCGGTCAGCATTTATTTTCATTATTTTGTTTGTGACCAAAGTCCGTATTATGAATGTCTTCCTCAATCTTGGATCTGAGGTTGATCTATTGGGGCAGCTTGGGCGTCATGGCGCTTCCAAACATGAGAGCCACAGGGCTTTCCCCTGTCATTGAGTGAGAGGTCAAAGGGTAATCTCAAAGAGTAGCGTTTAAAATAACTTTGAGGTCAAGCTTCTCCAATGCAGCACGTTGAGTACTCAAGAACCATTTTATCAGGCCAATGACCTGGGGCCCAAGAGAAGTCCTATTTGATGCTTTATATTGAGATGATTTAGAAAGTTTATCAATTTTCTACTATTGTAAGGTGGGCCATTTTTAAGATTGCAGGGCCATCTAATCTTTGTATAACCATTTTATTGGTAGAGGAGGAAAGGTCTTCGACCAGTGGAAAATGGGAGTATTCATCAACAATGATGTGTAGATGATGTTAATTTTCAAGAGGACCAAAGAAGTCAACAGCAGTTCTCTCCCAAGCATGTTGTGGCAATTCTGACATGTTCAAAGGGTGGTGAATAACTTGATATGGAAGACAGTTGCATGTTTTCTTTAATCTTTTTCAAACTTTTCACCGAGATATGGAAACCAGATTCAGTCACGGAGACTTCTTTTGGTGGCAACTATTCCTCGATATCCCTCGTGGCTGATGTCGATCACGTGTTGTCGTAGACTCTCGGAAGTTACAATTTGTGTACCTCGCCAAATGAGACCTTCTTGGGTCACTGAAAGTTCATCTCTTACATTGTTTTACTTCAAATACTCACTGTCACTTAGTGAGAGGTGTAGAGTGCTGGTTCCACAATTGATGAGTAATAATGTATTTTAACTTTAACATGTCATTATTTTGGCTCATGGCAATGACAATTTGTACTAAAGAAATGACAGCTGGTGTGCTCAATTTCACAATAAAACTGATGTAGGCATCCGCTGTCTTATTTAGGAAACCAAGACATTGCAAAGGCACTCTTGAAAAATAATCAGCAGGATTCTGATCTTTCCCTGGGCGATGAAGAATTGTATAGTTGTATTCTTGTAACCTCACCCCCAACATTCAATTCGAGAAGGCATTTTGGCTTTGGGATTGCCAAGTATCATCAACAGTGCTTGATGATCAGTAACTACTGTGAAAGGCTTTCCATACAAGAATACATGAAAATATTCACAAGCTCAGATCACTACAAAACTTTCTTTCTCTGGTTGTGAGTAAGCACATTTTGATTGTGACAGGCTCTTACTGCCACAATATTTCTCTGGGCATTTGGCTGTCCATTGTGGTGTGGAAGGATTGGTCCTAACCCAACAGGGCTAGCATCAACTACAACCTCTGTTCATTGGCACTCTTAATAGCTTGCTTGATTTTTGGGAAGCCCTTCTCACATTTACATGACCAGTGAAAAGACATATTCTTTTTCGTCAGTTCTCTTAAAGAGGCACTGATCCTAGCAAAGTCTCATATTTATCTAGAACAGTAACTGGCCATTCCAAGAATGATTGTAACATAGAAATGTCTTGTGGGGGATTTGCAGGAGACAGCGCTTACACTTTAGCATGATCAGGTTTCATACCCCCATCAGAAAAGATAAGGCCAAAGAATTTCTAACTTTTCTTGTGGGGTTCACATTTGTCAGCATTCAAAGTTAGCCTGCATCATTCAGCAAATGACATGCTTGCATGAGAGCGTTGTCATGCTCTTTCTGTGTGGCTCTGAAAACCAGTATGTCATCTCTAAGTTAAATGCATTTACTATATGCTGTATGATACGTCAAATTACATCTTGAAAAAGTTCTGCAACAGAGGATAAACCAAAACTCAATCTCTTATAGGTTTCAGGTTTATTTTTATTATGCATAGTTATTAAAAACCATTGAACAGTTGTGTGCTGTCAGGATAATAAGTCATTATGGTTCAACAGTAAAAACATTGATACACTTGATAAAAGTGCTGTGCAGTGCTTACATACAAATATACAAAAGACTGATAAAAACATTTGATTAGTGCCAAAAATGTGACAGTAAAAACAATAAAAAACAGGGCACTAAGAAGTATGCACTGCGGTACTACATGGCTTTGATGATATTGGTTAGTGTGGCCAGCGGTGGACATTTATTGTATAAGGCAATAGTGCCAGACAACCACAGGGCAGAGTGCAGAAAGTGCATTCATATCAGGGGGAGTCTCCTGATGGCTGAGCGGCAGGACGGAGTTTCCCAGCTTGGTGGGCTCTTTTTTGAGTTGTTAAAATTAAGTTTAAGGAAGCAGCTTCCGGTTGTTATGTCGGGTGCTTCATTGTTCATTTAATGCTGGAGTAGTTTGTGAGCTCCTATGATGTTGATTTATTTTTTGTTCTGCCAGTGTGAGAAATTTGACCACTCTGCAGTTCTGTTATGTGGCCCCTGAATCGAAACATGCCAGCACCGCTTGCCGCCTAGTGGGGATCCCTGACTGCTTGAGTTGGAACTTTAGCAGATATTTCCTCTCTTGCTGCAGTGCAGTGCATGTACAGATTAAGTGCAGAATGTCTCCCGGGCCTGTGTCGCACAGACTGCAAGTGTTTGGTGAACATGCCCTCTGCCATGGTGGAAGGTGTTCGGTGCACGGTAAAATGCCCAGGCAGTGGTTTTAAAACGTTATCCTGAGAGTTTTAGGGTAACCTTGATTGAAGTATTTTTGGGATGAAGATGATTTGTAGGAGTTCAGGGTCATCCAGGCATGAGATCTGGCTGAGAACAGAGCCTTGTCTACAGCAGTGAGATTTGTTTTACTGACTTCCAGACCAATTTTTTGAAGGATGTGTGTTGTAGCTGAGTGTTCGGGAGATTAGTGAGCCTTGTGATTTCAAGAGATTCTTGTAGGTAGCGTCTGCCTGGAGAAGTATCCCTTGGGTATAGTTTTTGCAATAGCAGCAGATTTATAGTGTTTGAGGCAGAGAGTCTTATCTTGTTCCCGCAGATGATGTAAGCGCCATGCCTGGCCAGCGACTGTTTTACTAAGCCAAACTCCAGACTTATCTGAGCTGGTGAAGTATATTTTGGGAGGCCGAACATGGTTCTGTATACCATTATCAGGGAGCTGTCTAGTTGCTTGGTGTCTCTCCCCGCATTGCTTTGCTGCCTTAGGTTAGCGTGGGAGTAGCTTGGCCTGTGCTACCTTCAGGAGGGGGCATAGCGAGGGCCGCATCAGTTTTGAAGACAGGTTTTTCAACATTATTGCAATGACCAGGCCACTCCTTCTGATTATTTCTTTACGGCGCGTAAAGGACCCTTCATTATCAATAATGACAGCTAGGTATTTGTAATCAGTGGTGGGTTCAAAAAGAGCACCTCCCAGGTGCCACCTCTTCTGCAGCCTTCTTCTGCTGTTTACCGTCATGGTCCAAGTTTTCTTGAAATTAATTTTTAGACTATTCTCTGTGGCGTATTCTGCATTTCATTGAGTAGATGTTGGGAGGCTGACATGTGAATGGCTGAGCAGCACCACGTCATCAGCAACCATAAGGTGTGTCAGTGGTTTTCCACCGAGTCTGGGTGCATGTGCGTTGCTGATGTTGAGAGCTTAAGGGAGGTCGGCCATATAGAGGTTGAACAGAGTGTATTCCAGCACGCAGCCCTGCTTCAGGCCTTTGGACTTTTCTAGAGAGATGAGTTTCCCCTCTCAGTTTCACTTGGACCCAGGTGTCAGTGTGTAGAAGCAGCAGGATGTCCAAGATGTCTTGAGGGATTCCCCAGCGTGCCAGTTTCCCCCAGAGTTTTCTCAACATTATCTAATGCTGCACTGAAGTCAATGAAGCATAGATGTAGTTGCAGATTGGCTGTTTTGGTCGCATTGATAAGAAGAGAGAGTAAGATGATGTTTGTTGTCGTACCAGTCATTTTGCAGAAGCCGGTCTGAATTGTCGGGATTATTTTGTTGGCGTCTGGTAGTGTGCTGGCAGTTCACCACCTTTTCCAGAATCTTGGTGGCTGATGGGTGATGAGAGACTGGTCTGACATTTGCTAATATTTCAGGGTCAGCATTTGCCTTTTTGAGCAGGGGGATAAAGTTTGCCATTTTCTAGCCGTCAGGAATAACACCAGAATGGAGGGAAATAGCAAATGGCTCCGGTACGTGGGAGCAATTGTATCTGTGATAGCCTTCAGGATGTGTGGCGGCAAAGGGTCATCGGGGGATCCTGATCTGCAGTTCACGAACTGCGCCTTCAGTTCCTACGTGGAGGGTGCACGGAAAGACATCAGTTTAGAGTCTGCTATTGGCCCTGCTATGTCTCCAAGCACTAGAGCAAGAACCAGGTTGTTGAAACCCACCAGGTTGGTCTGAATGTTAGTGATCTTAGCCTCAAAAAAGTCAATGAGTTTCGAGCATAGGACTTGATTGGTATCTGGTAATGAAACAATAATAGTTTTTGGTTCCTAGAAGCTAGAAATGATTTTGAAGTTCTCCCTCCCATTGTTATCTGTCTTTTTGAAACATTGGGAATAGAAAGATGAGAGAGCCCTTTTTATATTATTATAATATACATTGAGGGCCAACTTGAAGCAAATTTTGTCTTCTTCCTGATAGTGGTGCTGACACGCCCTTTCCAAATTTTTGCATGATACTCTCTCCTGGACTAACTCCTGAGAAAACCATCGGACTGAAAGGGATGTGCTTTTTTCATAGTAGCCATCATTGAAGCCAAGGAATCGACCATCTTTGTGAGCCAGGTCCTAATAGCACTATTGCCCTCTATGACCAACTCTGAGATTGCTGTTTAGGACTCAGTCAGGATTCTCCTGAGGTCCAGTCCATAAACCATGTTCCAACATCGATTCCCATGTTTCTGTTGGGATAGTCTATTTACCTTAGGGCGTACAAAAGGCTAGGAAAACAGGAGTGGTCCAACCAGGTCACCTGACCAGGGTTTTTCCATTGTCCTGTTGTGTTAGACAGGATCTCTTCAATGGCATGCCCTGCCCTATGCGTATGTCCCGTCTCATCTTGTGATAGGTTAAGTTAGGCCAAAGTTTCCAAAAAGCGGATTGACAGCAGATTATCTGCCCTATTCAGATGTTTATTGAAATTGTCTAATATGGTGAAATTCACATAGCTAATACATTTAGGGGCTTTGGCCTGGTTTAGAGATGCTATGAAGTCTCCGGTATATCCTGGGGGGTGGTAGATGAAAACACCTGAAAAGGAGTGTTTTGCTCCTGGACAGATGTTAGGGCCAAGGCACTGCTTCCTTCATCTCCTCTACCCTAAAAGTCTTGCATTTGTAGGCCTTCTTATGTATGATGGCAACACCTCCTCTCCTGTTTCCCACCCTGTCTGCATGAACACAAGCATAGTTATCGGTAATAGCTAGCTACAAATCTGGACATGAGTCCTCGCTCATCCCTTTTTTCTGTCATGTAAAGAGCATCCAGTTTACTCACCTCTAGCAAGTTGTATATGTCCAGGGCATGTTTGTGTAGGGAGAGTGTATTGATCAGGGTGGCCTTGAGTCCCACCTGGTTCCTGGTTGGGCCTGTCAATCTCTTGGTCTTCTTATTAAGGAGGTGTAACCTATGATTACATCAGCAGCGGCCAGCATGACTCGTGGGTAGGAGGGTGGATGGGGGTGTAGCAGGTGGATGGGGGACGCACGGGGGGTCGTGATTACACGAGGGAGGGAAAAAATTAAATCAAAAAAGCAATCACTAACCTTGCTGCCACCCAGTCCGCTTCGCTGCTCCTGCTCTTCTGCTTCCGATTACAGGAACATGAAGTAGGCAGCCAGGCTCCCTTCCTCAAACCAATCACAATGCTGCAATAGCAGCGTTGTGATTGGTCTGAACGCCGTGACGCGGCGCGCAGCCAGGGGCTGTAGGGGTGGTGCTTTTCTCCATGCAGGCTGTAATGTAGCCTACTTGGAGAAGTGGAAAAGTGCGCATCACTGGTTTGGATGGCCTGAGAGGGCCGACCAAACAGTCACTGCATACTTTTAGGAGTGGGCAAACCACTCCTCCACTGCCCTGCTCCCAGAGCAGAGCAGCCCCGCCCACCCACCCACCCGCCCGCAAAGCAGCCAAACATCAACTGATGAAACTGAAAGTTATTATCATTTTATGTTTTTGCTTCTGCATGGCTTGAAAGCAGTGTGGCGACGATCCTCCGCTATAACGGAGGAGCAACCCCTGGTTTATATTGAGCACAGAAAATAGGGCCTACACAGTCTAAAAGGATAATGGTGCATATTTTAGAGCCCCCCCAATACCTCTCAATTCCGACGCCGTATAAGTGTGTCTTGGATAACCCTTTGTTGCCAAACCTGCTTAACAGCTGGCACTGGCCGCGGTCGGGATGCGGATGGGCACCGATGTGCTGCGCGCATCCCGCACTGCTATCATAAAGATATCGAAGGGGAAGTATCCTCCTTCAGGTCGGTTGAACACTAGAGTGTGTCCTGTTCCAGCTCCGTGTACCGATAACTACCCTCCTCCTTTATTCACTTTACGGTGATACTGAGTTCCTCGCCCTCTACACACCTGAATTCCAGTAAAAATGAATTCCCTTTAAAAATCACTCTGTGATTAAAAGAAGCTTTTTGCAGTGATTAAAATATTTCAGAGCAAGTCAGATTTAAACATGACTAGGCTGTCCTGTTTTAGGTTTAAACCGATAATAACTGATAATAACTGATAAAACTCCACCAAAAGGAAAATAGCCCTCACCAGTGCAAACATAGAAACACTGAAAAAGCCCAACAGCCACAAACTAAATGTCATTCAAAGAAAGGTGAGTGGCATAGTCATTTTTATTTCTGTGACTTTGTTAAAAAAGGCAGCAGCATAAAGACTGGGCTAACATTATTTTGCTTTGTTTTTGTTGTTTAGGGATGTCACTAAAATATTGTTTCTTCTTCCTTTTGCCTATTTCAGTTTTGTGGTCTTTGGTCTAAAGATGCAGGGTATAGAAGCATGTTTTAGATCTTTTTTAAATATTTTATAAATTGTAGAGAATCAGGACATATCAAAATCATATTTGATATTTTGGCTACGTAGGATTCTTTCACTGATAGGTAAAATGGCTGGTTTCATGAGAATCTTTCCCAATATGTACCCAAGGACAGAGAATTGGTGACACCCTTTGATAGTTCAGCCCCCTTTTCTAGCGAGTCAGCCTTGATAGTAGGTGAATTGTAAAACACCCCTGGCTTTAAACATTCAGTGCAAAGTTTAGTGATATGGAATATGTGAAAAGAGTGCTGTCACCAAGCATCTGAGATAGTGGTGAAAACGTGACACCAGATGTTTGGAAAACATGGAAGGCAGTGTCACTTGACATGCTGCTGCAAAAAGTTCTTACCAAGTTCAACAAAGATTGGAGTGATATTGTTTGTATTTTCAGTAATTCAGCTACATATGTGAATAAGTTGTGTGATGACCGGTCATAATCTATACCTAGCAGAAGTGCTTCCCTGTAAGAGATCCTTTCCACTTGCTAGATGGTATGCTGAAAGCATCTTTACAATCTCCAGAGTTAATGAAGAATGCTATTGACTTTGTAAGCCATTCGGGTGCACTGTTTCATTATGCGCAGAAAGTAAAATGCATATATTTCTCATGTGCTGTGTGTGACATCAAAGAAAGAGTCATCCCAACTGTGTCATTTAGCAGGTGGTTCTCAGACCTAGAGGCAGTGAATGCTATATTATCCATGTGGCGACCGTTTACAGAATGTTTGCTCAGCGATGATGCCAAAAGCAAGAAATGTGAGGATCTTTGGTCGCATATTGATAGTGATGTGAAAAAAGTACACTCTATTGCATTCCTAGATTTCTATAGAAAACATGACTGCTGACGTTGACATAATCAAAAAACTAGAGTCTGAAAACACCCTTGTCTACCAAGAGTTCCGTGTAATTCCTGTAGATATGAAACATCTCCTTGAGAGTAGGCTGGGCAACACTTTTAGTGACTTTGGCACTGCAACATGTTCCATGTTCCATGTTAGAATTCTTGCCACTTGGTAAGCAAAGACATGTTGAGGAGCAATTCAGGACATTTTATTTTACAGTGCATGAGAAATGGCTTGCAAAGATGCATAGAAATGTCCCTTCACCAACCATTTCATCTGAAGTCAGTGAAGCCTCACTGGGAGACTCTGCGCAAGTTCTTGATCCCTTCCATAAAGGGGAATTTTCTCCGGACTTTGAAAAGTAATGCTTCATTTTTGACCACATCAATAAATGAGGGCATATGCGCCCAGTTCAAACATATATTGCAGAACCTGTCCCAGAGAATTGCAATCTTCAGGTGCATCAGTATTGGCATGTAAATCTATGTCAGTGGCCAGAGTTAGCAAATTGTGTCCTTGCTGTTTTAGCATTGCCAAGTTCCAATGTTGAGAGGGCCTTTTCACAGATAAACGTTTACATGAGAAGGAAAGAGCGAGCGCGCATGACCAAAGGCTCACTAAAGCAGTATTGTATGGTGTACTACAATAAGTTTGATTTGTTAAAATGTATTTGGACCTCCTTTACCCTGTATGCACACTGTCTATACACATGCACTATCGGTGCAGAAAGCAAGCAGTAACAAAAGCAAGACATTCCATTAACATCGGAAAAATACTATAATGGCGCGAAAAATGTGTAACCACTGATAACCTCTGTTTTTTAAGGTATTGAAAACACTGAAAAAACCCCACCAGAATTTACCTAAAATAGAAACTGAACACAGGAAAGCCTAAACATAACATATCCAATTAGCAGCAGCATAAAAAGGAGGCAGAATATAAATCACTGTCTAACCTGGCACCGAGAGTGCATGCAAAATAAATAGCCAGTGATAACAGTTAATATAAAAAATAAATAAAGTGAATCACACCAGCTGTGACACTAAAGAGAAAGGAACTATTTTTAGACAGATGTGAACCATGCGCACAGATTTTGTACACTCACTCAGAATGAAGGGAGCCAAAGGCAACGTGAGCCAAGCCCTTGCCCCAAGCAGTATGCTATAGTGAACGGAAGCCCAATTTGAATGACCAGTGTCCATATTATATATGTTTTTCTGGAAGGACATTAGTCTGGGGAGAAAGCTAAAGCTGTCTCAACGTCCAGACCTGAACAATGTTTGTAAAGTAAATATTAGTTTTAGAAATTGCTTAGCCAGTTATGTCTAACTACATGCTAGTGACGCTAAGAATGTGATGTTAGTTAACCAACCTTGCTTCTCTCCTACTAGACTGATTACCTGCTCCCTAGAAGCACCACCCAACATCACACGAACAGATAAACACCTGTGGTTTTAGAGCATTACTAATGTTTCATCATCCAAAACCAACCCCAGAGACTCAGAGACAATAGATTAAAGCACATGAACCCAATACACCAGCGTATCCCCATATTCTGTCCTTCATCACAAACGTAGTCGCACTCTGTACCCAAGAACAGCACACAACAGCATTCTAATGGCCACAGTCACACAGCACACACTAGAAAAATCCCTGTCATCATCGGGTGCACTACACAGCACCAACGTCACATAGCTGGCAAAGCACTGTCAAATAAACAACAGTGCCAAGTACTGCAATCACAGACAGCCTAGAACTGCACTTGTAAAACCAGCAAGTACATACCACACCTCCATGCGCACCACATTGTCTCATAAGACACTGACTTGGATAGTGATTAATATATAGAAACCACCATGTGTTAGACTAAAAAATAGACAACGACCAGCGAATTCATAGAAGATGGAAGAGTAGTTAGGCAGACCCACCCATACACATAACACGTCATAAAGAGCTGTTCTAGATCTCACAAAATTGGCTTTCACACTGCCTCACACAAACAATGTTCACTTTAAAGCGATGTCTCTCTCATTCCCTCATAAAATGGCACCGAGATGAAGTAAGCTATAATCGTGCCCTATTTATGGTGTAGAACGTTATACAATGCAAATGCCATACTATAACATAAAATGTCTTTCCCACTTGGCACCTCAATTTGAACATGTATCACAACTGATGTAATTTAATGAGTTTAAAGTCGACGACATTTTCCAAGTGGAAAAAATCAAAAGCCGTCAGTCAAGTACATTCTGTGTGACTAATATGCTAAACACAGTTCAGCATAGGAAATGAAGGGGAGATTGCAGTTCTGTTTACTTGCGCAATGGGTCTAGATGAGGTCTTGTTCTGTTGTTCTATTGGGCAGGCCCTTTAGGTGCTTTACATTAAAGGATTTTCAAATGAGGAATCTTAAGGTACAGCGGAGAAAAGTAGTATTGCCCTGAAAAATGATAAGGTCAATGGTGGGGTTAGTAGGCTTCCAGAAACAATGGTCTGATGCACAGGAGCATTTATGGTGCAGGAAGTACTAATGTAGGAGTACATTTTTACATACTATAACATGCCGTCAGTGGCGGCTAGTTTTTAACGGCAGTGGAGGGGGCTCGGGGGGGATGGAGGAGGGCATGAAAAAAAAAACACTTACAAGTGTACCGCCGCAGCCTCTTGGTCCTCTTTACCCACTTTTGGGACTCCAGGGCAGGAAGCAGGGAGCACCCGGCTCCCAGGCTCCCCATAGGCAATCAAAACACTGCAATGCAGCATTGTGATTAGTCTGAGTGCCGTAGTTCGACGCCCAGCCAGGTAATGGGAGCCTGGGCATGTTTCCACCCAGGCTGTAATGCAGCATGGGTGGAGAACATACTAAGTGCGCATGAATGTTTGGCCGGCCAAAGCTTCATGCACACTTGGAGTGGGCAAACCACTCCTCCCCTGCCCTGCTCTGTGAGCAGAGTAGCCCCGCCCCACCCCTACCCTGCTGAGCAAGGGCAGGAAAATAAAATGATAATAACAATGAGTTATTATCATTTTGTTTTTTCCTTCTTGACCTGCTCAAGCCTTAGCCGAGGAGCCGCCCCAGCATGCCCTTGTGAATTGGTCTCGAAATGTCCAACTACCTATTAGCAAAAGTGCAATGAGAGAACAGTCCATATTCCATTTTAGATGTTAGGGATCAATTCATAAAAGCATGCAAAAATATGTAAAAGAGTTACTACAGGAGTACTACTGACGTACTCCAAAATATTATTATTTTAAGTTTACGATTGTTTGCTATTCACAAAGGTATTTTACTAGTAGCTTCTTTACGACTGCGGATTCACCACACATAAAAAGATAGAACAGTCCTATGTTTTTTATGAATGGAGACTCCGCAGTGATAAAGAAACTACTAGTAAAATATCTTTGTAAATAACAAGCAATCATAAACTTAGAAAAAAGTGTTAGTTTACCTTTGAGAATCAGGCTCTTAATGTTTAACCTGAGGTATTAAGGTAAGAACATTAATTATGAGTCATTTGTTTAGAAATATGTTTAGAAATAAGGCCGTGAGGAAGAGGAGGTGCGCTTTCAGTCCTTTGTGATGCGTCCTACCAGCTCAGGTACTCGCCAATAACCACGCCTCACGCGGAGAGTAGTGTTACACGTCTTTATTCCGCTGAGCGTAAGTCAGACCCAACATTCTAAGCTTGTCTTCAAGTCATCACTCCAACGCTCACTTTACAAGCCTACATTGTACAGTGGGAACCAAAAGAGTTCCAGTGTTTTTTAATTTATAAGACACTACATCTCCCGCTTTGTTAAATAAAAAGTGAGAACTTTTCAAAATAGATACATAAATAAATACACAAATAAATTCATTAATATGCACACTGATGATGATAGATATATAGGCAATCATAATTCTTCAATTAATCATCTTGGCTCCTGAATCACACATCCTGATCAGGGCACTGGGAACTGTCGAAGTGTCAGTGATCTGCACAGGTGAAGTGGAATCATCAGCAGATACAGAGTCATCAACAGTCTGTCTGGACCCTGTCTCAACAGTGACATCGATGTTTTAGTAAGTGATGGGCCACATGTCAAAACCAAGAGGAACCTCTTGTAACGGACTTCCCAAGACGCTGGGCAGTCACTATGTGTCCTTTGGTGTTAGTGATGGTAAATAGTTCAGCCTCAAAACAGAGCATCATACTTACTTATTCTGGGTTGTCTGACAAGCACTCAATCCCCTTTTGTAAAGGTGACATCTTTCATATGACATCATCGGTCAGCATTTATTTTCATTATTTTGTTTGTGACCAAAGTCCGTATTATGAATGTCTTCCTCAATCTTGGATCTGAGGTTGATCTATTGGGGCAGCTTGGGCGTCATGGCGCTTCCAAACATGAGAGCCACAGGGCTTTCCCCTGTCATTGAGTGAGAGGTCGAAGGGTAATCTCAAAGAGTAGCGTTTAAAATAACTTTGAGGTCAAGCTTCTCCAATGCAGCACGTTGAGTACTCAAGAACCATTCTATCAGGCCAATGACCTGGGGCCCAAGAGAAGTCCTATTTGATGCTTTATATTGAGATGATTTAGAAAGTTTATCAATTTTCTACTATTGTAAGGTGGGCCATTTTTAAGATTGCAGGGCCATCTAATCTTTTTATAACCATTTTATTGGTAGAGGAGGAAAGGTCTTCGACCAGTGGAAAATGGGAGTATTCATCAACAATGATGTGTAGATGATGTTAATTTTCAAGAGGACCAAAGAAGTCAACAGCAGTTCTCTCCCAAGCATGTTGTGGCAATTCTGACATGTTCAAAGGGTGGTGAATAACTTGATATGGAAGACAGTTGCATGTTTTCTTTAATCTTTTTCAAACTTTTCACCGAGATATGGAAACCAGATTCAGTCACGGAGACTTCTTTTGGTGGCAACTATTCCTCGATGTCCCTCGTGGCTGATGTCGATCACGTGTTGTCGTAGACTCTCGGAAGTTACAATTTGTGTACCTCGCCAAATGAGACCTTCTTGGGTCACTGAAAGTTCATCTCTTACATTGTTTTACTTCAAATACTCACTGTCACTTAGTGAGAGGTGTAGAGTGCTGGTTCCACAATTGATGAGTAATAATGTATTTTAACTTTAACATGTCATTATTTTGGCTCATGGCAATGACAATTTGTACTAAAGAAATGACAGCTGGTGTGCTCAATTTCACAATAAAACTGATGTAGGCATCCGCTGTCTTATTTAGGAAACCAAGGCATTGCAAAGGCACTCTTGAAAAATAATCAGCAGGATTCTGATCTTTCCCTGGGCGATGAAGAATTGTATAGTTGTATTCTTGTAACCTCACCCCCAACATTCAATTCGAGAAGGCATTTTGGCTTTGGGATTGCCAAGTTTTATCAACAGTGCTTGATGATCAGTAACTACTGTGAAAGGCTTTCCATACAAGAATACATGAAAATATTCACAAGCTCAGATCACTACAAAACTTTCTTTCTCTGGTTGTGAGTAAGCACATTTTGATTGTGACAGGCTCTTACTGCCACAATATTTCTCTGGGCATTTGGCTGTCCATTGTGGTGTGGAAGGATTGGTCCTAACCCAACAGGGCTAGCATCAACTACAACCTCTGTTCATTGGCACTCTTAATAGCTTGCTTGATTTTTGGGAAGCCCTTCTCACATTTACATGACCAGTGAAAAGACATATTCTTTTTCGTCAGTTCTCTTAAAGAGGCACTGATCCTAGCAAAGTCTCATATTTATCTAGAACAGTAACTGGCCATTCCAAGAATGATTGTAACATAGAAATGTCTTGTGGGGGATTTGCAGGAGACAGCGCTTACACTTTAGCATGATCAGGTTTCATACCCCCATCAGAAAAGATAAGGCCAAAGAATTTCTAACTTTTCTTGTGGGGTTCACATTTGTCAGCATTCAAAGTTAGCCTGCATCATTCAGCAAATGACATGCTTGCATGAGAGCGTTGTCATGCTCTTTCTGTGTGGCTCTGAAAACCAGTATGTCATCTCTAAGTTAAATGCATTTACTTTATGCTGTATGATACGTCAAATTACATCTTGAAAAAGTTCTGCAACAGAGGATAAACCAAAACTCAATCTCTTATAGGTTTCAGGTTTATTTTTATTATGCATAGTTATTAAAAACCATTGAACAGTTGTGTGCTGTCAGGATAATAAGTCATTATGGTTCAACAGTAAAAACATTGATACACTTGATAAAAGTGCTGTGCAGTGCTTACATACAAATATACAAAAGACTGATAAAAACATTTGATTAGTGCCAAAAATGTGACAGTAAAAACAATAAAAAACAGGGCACTAAGAAGTATGCACTGCGGTACTACATGGCTTTGATGATATTGGTTAGTGTGGCCAGCGGTGGACATTTATTGTATAAGGCAATAGTGCCAGACAACCACAGGGCAGAGTGCAGAAAGTGCATTCATATCAGGGGGAGTCTCCTGATGGCTGAGCGGCAGGACGGAGTTTCCTAGCTTGGTGGGCTCTTTTTTGAGTTGTTAAAATTAAGTTTAAGGAAGCAGCTTCCGGTTGTCATGTCGGGTGCTTCATTGTTCATTTAATGCTGGAGTGGTTTGTGAGCTCCTATGATGTTGATTTATTTTTTGTTCTGCCAGTGTGAGAAATTTGACCACTCTGCAGTTCTGTTATGTGGCCCCTGAATCGAAACATGCCAGCACCGCTTGCCGCCTAGTGGGGATCCCTGACTGCTTGAGTTGGAACTTTAGCAGATATTTCCTCTCTTGCTGCAGTGCAGTGCATGTACAGATTAAGTGCAGAATGTCTCCCGGGCCTGTGTCGCACAGACTGCAAGTGTTTGGTGAACATGCCCTCTGCCATGGTGGAAGGTGTTCGGTGCACAGTAAAATGCCCAGGCAGTGGTTTTAAAACGTTATCCTGAGAGTTTTAGGGTAACCTTGATTGAAGTATTTTTGGGATGAAGATGATTTGTAGGAGTTCAGGGTCATCCAGGCATGAGATCTGGCTGAGAACAGAGCCTTGTCTACAGCAGTGAGATTTGTTTTACTGACTTCCAGACCAATTTTTTGAAGGATGTGTGTTGTAGCTGAGTGTTCGGGAGATTAGTGAGCCTTGTGATTTCAAGAGATTCTTGTAGGTAGCGTCTGCCTGGAGAAGTATCCCTTGGGTATAGTTTTTGCAATAGCAGCAGATTTATAGTGTTTGAGGCAGAGAGTCTTATCTTGTTCCCGCAGATGATGTAAGCGCCATGCCTGGCCAGCGACTGTTTTACTAAGCCAAACTCCAGACTTATCTGAGCTGGTGAAGTATATTTTGGGAGGCCGAACATGGTTCTGTATACCATTATCAGGGAACTGTCTAGTTGCTTGGTGTCTCTCCCCGCATTGCTTTGCTGCCTTAGGTTAGCGTGGGAGTAGCTTGGCCTGTGCTACCTTCAGGAGGGGGCATAGCGAGGGCCCCATCAGTTTTGAAGACAGGTTTTTCAACATTATTGCAATGACCAGGCTACTCCTTCTGATTATTTCTTTACGGCGCGTAAAGGACCCTTCATTATCAATAATGACAGCTAGGTATTTGTAATCAGTGGTGGGTTCAAAAAGAGCACCTCCCAGGTGCCACCTCTTCTGCAGCCTTCTTCTGCTGTTTACCGTCATAGTCCAAGTTTTCTTGAAATTAATTTTTAGACTATTCTCTGTGGCGTATTCTGCATTTCATTGAGTAGATGTTGGGAGGCTGACATGTGAATGGCTGAGCAGCACCACGTCATCAGCAACCATAAGGTGTGTCAGTGGTTTTCCACCGAGTCTGGGTGCATGTGCGTTGCTGATGTTGAGAGCTTAAGGGAGGTCGGCCATATAGAGGTTGAACAGAGTGTATTCCAGCACGCAGCCCTGCTTCAGGCCTTTGGACTTTTCTAGAGAGATGAGTTTCCCCTCTCAGTTTCACTTGGACCCAGGTGTCAGTGTGTAGAAGCAGCAGGATGTCCAAGATGTCTTGAGGGATTCCCCAGCGTGCCAGTTTCCCCCAGAGTTTTCTCAACATTATCTAATGCTGCACTGAAGTCAATGAAGCATAGATGTAGTTGCAGATTGGCTGTTTTGGTCGCATTGATAAGAAGAGAGAGTAAGATGATGTTTGTTGTCGTACCAGTCATTTTGCAGAAGCCGGTCTGAATTGTCGGGATTATTTTGTTGGCGTCTGGTAGTGTGCTGGCAGTTCACCACCTTTTCCAGAATCTTGGTGGCTGATGGGTGATGAGAGACTGGTCTGACATTTGCTAATATTTCAGGGTCAGCATTTGCCTTTTTGAGCAGGGGGATAAAGTTTGCCATTTTCTAGCCGTCAGGAATAACACCAGAATGGAGGGAAATAGCAAATGGCTCCGGTACGTGGGAGCAATTGTATCTGTGATAGCCTTCAGGATGTGTGGCGGCAAAGGGTCATCGGGGGATCCTGATCTGCAGTTCACGAACTGCGCCTTCAGTTCCTACGTGGAGGGTGCACGGAAAGACATCAGTTTAGAGTCTGCTATTGGCCCTGCTATGTCTCCAAGCACTAGAGCAAGAACCAGGTTGTTGAAACCCACCAGGTTGGTCTGAATGTTAGTGATCTTAGCCTCAAAAAAGTCAATGAGTTTCGAGCATAGGACTTGATTGGTATCTGGTAATGAAACAATAATAGTTTTTGGTTCCTAGAAGCTAGAAATGATTTTGAAGTTCTCCCTCCCATTGTTATCTGTCTTTTTGAAACATTGGGAATAGAAAGATGAGAGAGCCCTTTTTATATTATTATAATATACATTGAGGGCCAACTTGAAGCAAATTTTGTCTTCTTCCTGATAGTGGTGCTGACACGCCCTTTCCAAATTTTTGCATGATACTCTCTCCTGGACTAACTCCTGAGAAAACCATCGGACTGAAAGGGATGTGCTTTTTTCATAGTAGCCATCATTGAAGCCAAGGAATCGACCATCTTTGTGAGCCAGGTCCTAATAGCACTATTGCCCTCTATGACCAACTCTGAGATTGCTGTTTAGGACTCAGTCAGGATTCTCCTGAGGTCCAGTCCATAAACCATGTTCCAACATCGATTCCCATGTTTCTGTTGGGATAGTCTATTTACCTTAGGGCGTACAAAAGGCTAGGAAAACAGGAGTGGTCCAACCAGGTCACCTGACCAGGGTTTTTCCATTGTCCTGTTGTGTTAGACAGGATCTCTTCAATGGCATGCCCTGCCCTATGCGTACGTCCCGTCTCATCTTGTGATAGGTTAAGTTAGGCCAAAGTTTCCAAAAAGCGGATTGACAGCAGATTATCTGCCCTATTCAGATGTTTATTGAAATTGTCTAATATGGTGAAATTCACATAGCTAATACATTTAGGGGCTTTGGCCTGGTTTAGAGATGCTATGAAGTCTCCGGTATATCCTGGGGGGTGGTAGATGAAAACACCTGAAAAGGAGTGTTTTGCTCCTGGACAGATGTTAGGGCCAAGGCACTGCTTCCTTCATCTCCTCTACCCTAAAAGTCTTGCATTTGTAGGCCTTCTTATGTATGATGGCAACACCTCCTCTCCTGTTTCCCACCCTGTCTGCATGAACACAAGCATAGTTATCGGTAATAGCTAGCTACAAATCTGGACATGAGTCCTCGCTCATCCCTTTTTTCTGTCATGTAAAGAGCATCCAGTTTACTCACCTCTAGCAAGTTGTATATGTCCAAGGCATGTTTGTGTAGGGAGAGTGTATTGATCAGGGTGGCCTTGAGTCCCACCTGGTTCCTGGTTGGGCCTGTCAATCTCTTGGTCTTCTTATTAAGGAGGTGTAACCTATGATTACATCAGCAGCGGCCAGCATGACTCGTGGGTAGGAGGGTGGATGGGGGTGTAGCAGGTGGATGGGGGACGCACGGGGGGTCGTGATTACACGAGGGAGGGAAAAAATTAAATCAAAAAAGCAATCACTTACCTTGCTGCCACCCAGTCCGCTTCGCTGCTCCTGCTCTTCTGCTTCCGATTACAGGAACATGAAGTAGGCAGCCAGGCTCCCTTCCTCAAACCAATCACAATGCTGCAATAGCAGCGTTGTGATTGGTCTGAACGCCGTGACGCGGCGCGCAGCCAGGGGCTGTAGGGGTGGCGCTTTTCTCCATGCAGGCTGTAATGTAGCCTACTTGGAGAAGTGGAAAAGTGCGCATCACTGGTTTGGATGGCCTGAGAGGGCCGACCAAACAGTCACTGCATACTTTTAGGAGTGGGCAAACCACTCCTCCACTGCCCTGCTCCCAGAGCAGAGCAGCCCCGCCCACCCACCCACCCGCCCGCAAAGCAGCCAAACATCAACTGATGAAACTGAAAGTTATTATCATTTTATGTTTTTGCTTCTGCATGGCTTGAAAGCAGTGTGGCGACGATCCTCCGCTATAACGGAGGAGCAACCCCTGGTTTATATTGAGCACAGAAAATAGGGCCTACACAGTCTAAAAGGATAATGGTGCATATTTTAGAGCCCCCCCAATACCTCTCAATTCCGACGCCGTATAAGTGTGTCTTGGATAACCCTTTGTTGCCAAACCTGCTTAACAGCTGGCACTGGCCGCGGTCGGGATGCGGATGGGCACCAATGTGCTGCGCGCATCCCGCACTGCTATCATAAAGATATCGAAGGGGAAGTATCCTCCTTCAGGTCGGTTGAACACTAGAGTGTGTCCTGTTCCAGCTCCGTGTACCGATAACTACCCTCCTCCTTTATTCACTTTACGGTGATACTGAGTTCCTCGCCCTCTACACACCTGAATTCCAGTAAAAATGAATTCCCTTTAAAAATCACTCTGTGATTAAAAGAAGCTTTTTGCAGTGATTAAAATATTTCAGAGCAAGTCAGATTTAAACATGACTAGGCTGTCCTGTTTTAGGTTTAAACCGATAATAACTGATAATAACTGATAAAACCCCACCAAAAGGAAAATAGCCCTCACCAGTGCAAACATAGAAACACTGAAAAAGCCCAACAACCACAAACTAAATGTCATTCAAAGAAAGGTGAGTGGCATAGTCATTTTTATTTCTGTGACTTTGTTAAAAAAGGCAGCAGCATAAAGACTGGGCTAACATTATTTTGCTTTGTTTTTGTTGTTTAGGGATGTCACTAAAATATTGTTTCTTCTTCCTTTTGCCTATTTCAGTTTTGTGGTCTTTGGTCTAAAGATGCAGGGTATAGAAGCATGTTTTAGATCTTATTTAAATATTTTATAAATTGTAGAGAATCAGGACATATCAAAATCATATTTGATATTTTGGCTACGTAGGATTCTTTCACTGATAGGTAAAATGGCTGGTTTCATGAGAATCTTTCCCAATATGTACCCAAGGACAGAGAATTGGTGACACCCTTTGATAGTTCAGCCCCCTTTTCTAGCGAGTCAGCCTTGATAGTAGGTGAATTGTAAAACACCCCTGGCTTTAAACATTCAGTGCAAAGTTTAGTGATATGGAATATGTGAAAAGAGTGCTGTCACCAAGCATCTGAGATAGTGGTGAAAACGTGACACCAGATGTTTGGAAAACATGGAAGGCAGTGTCACTTGACATGCTGCTGCAAAAAGTTCTTACCAAGTTCAACAAAGATTGGAGTGAAATTGTTTGTATTTTCAGTAATTCAGCTACATATGTGAATAAGTTGTGTGATGACCGGTCATAATCTATACCTAGCAGAAGTGCTTCCCTGTAAGAGATCCTTTCCACTTGCTAGATGGTATGCTGAAAGCATCTTTACAATCTCCAGAGTTAATGAAGAATGCTATTGACTTTGTAAGCCATTCGGGTGCACTGTTTCATTATGCGCAGAAAGTAAAATGCATATATTTCTCATGTGCTGTGTGTGACATCAAAGAAAGAGTCATCCCAACTGTGTCATTTAGCAGGTGGTTCTCAGACCTAGAGGCAGTGAATGCTATATTATCCATGTGGCGACCGTTTACAGAATGTTTGCTCAGCGATGATGCCAAAAGCAAGAAATGTGAGGATCTTTGGTCGCATATTGATAGTGATGTGAAAAAAGTACACTCTATTGCATTCCTAGATTTCTATAGAAAACATGACTGCTGACGTTGACATAATCAAAAAACTAGAGTCTGAAAACACCCTTGTCTACCAAGAGTTCCGTGTAATTCCTGTAGATATGAAACATCTCCTTGAGAGTAGGCTGGGCAACACTTTTAGTGACTTTGGCACTGCAACATGTTCCATGTTCCATGTTAGAATTCTTGCCACTTGGTAAGCAAAGACATGTTGAGGAGCAATTCAGGACATTTTATTTTACAGTGCATGAGAAATGGCTTGCAAAGATGCATAGAAATGTCCCTTCACCAACCATTTCATCTGAAGTCAGTGAAGCCTCACTGGGAGACTCTGCGCAAGTTCTTGATCCCTTCCATAAAGGGGAATTTTCTCCGGACTTTGAAAAGTAATGCTTCATTTTTGACCACATCAATAAATGAGGGCATATGCGCCCAGTTCAAACATATATTGCAGAACCTGTCCCAGAGAATTGCAATCTTCAGGTGCATCAGTATTGGCATGTAAATCTATGTCAGTGGCCAGAGTTAGCAAATTGTGTCCTTGCTGTTTTAGCATTGCCAAGTTCCAATGTTGAGAGGGCCTTTTCACAGATAAACGTTTACATGAGAAGGAAAGAGCGAGCGCGCATGACCAAAGGCTCACTAAAGCAGTATTGTATGGTGTACTACAATAAGTTTGATTTGTTAAAATGTATTTGGACCTCCTTTACCCTGTATGCACACTGTCTATACACATGCACTATCGGTGCAGAAAGCAAGCAGTAACAAAAGCAAGACATTCCATTAACATCGGAAAAATACTATAATGGCGCGAAAAATGTGTAACCACTGATAACCTCTGTTTTTTAAGGTATTGAAAACACTGAAAAAACCCCACCAGAATTTACCTAAAATAGAAACTGAACACAGGAAAGCCTAAACATAACATATCCAATTAGCAGCACCATAAAAAGGAGGCAGAATATAAATCACTGTCTAACCTGGCACCGAGAGTGCATGCAAAATAAATAGCCAGTGATAACAGTTAATATAAAAAATAAATAAAGTGAATCACACCAGCTGTGACACTAAAGAGAAAGGAACTATTTTTAGACAGATGTGAACCATGCGCACAGATTTTGTACACTCACTCAGAATGAAGGGAGCCAAAGGCAACGTGAGCCAAGCCCTTGCCCCAAGCAGTATGCTATAGTGAACGGAAGCCCAATTTGAATGACCAGTGTCCATATTATATATGTTTTTCTGGAAGGACATTAGTCTGGGGAGAAAGCTAAAGCTGTCTCAACGTCCAGACCTGAACAATGTTTGTAAAGTAAATATTAGTTTTAGAAATTGCTTAGCCAGTTATGTCTAACTACATGCTAGTGACGCTAAGAATGTGATGTTAGTTAACCAACCTTGCTTCTCTCCTACTAGACTGATTACCTGCTCCCTAGAAGCACCACCCAACATCACACGAACAGATAAACACCTGTGGTTTTAGAGCATTACTAATGTTTCATCATCCAAAACCAACCCCAGAGACTCAGAGACAATAGATTAAAGCACATGAACCCAATACACCAGCGTATCCCCATATTCTGTCCTTCATCACAAACGTAGTCGCACTCTGTACCCAAGAACAGCACACAACAGCATTCTAATGGCCACAGTCACACAGCACACACTAGAAAAATCCCTGTCATCTTCGGGTGCACTACACAGCACCAACGTCATATAGCTGGCAAAGCACTGTCAAATAAACAACAGTGCCAAGTACTGCAATCACAGACAGCCTAGAACTGCACTTGTAAAACCAGCAAGTACATACCACACCTCCATGCGCACCACATTGTCTCATAAGACACTGACTTGGATAGTGATTAATATATAGAAACCACCATGTGTTAGACTAAAAAATAGACAACGACCAGCGAATTCATAGAAGATGGAAGAGTAGTTAGGCAGACCCACCCATACACATAACACGTCATAAAGAGCTGTTCTAGATCTCACAAAATTGGCTTTCACACTGCCTCACACAAACAATGTTCACTTTAAAGCGATGTCTCTCTCATTCCCTCATAAAATGGCACCGAGATGAAGTAAGCTATAATCGTGCCCTATTTATGGTGTAGAACGTTATACAATGCAAATGCCATACTATAACATAAAATGTCTTTCCCACTTGGCACCTCAATTTGAACATGTATCACAACTGATGTAATTTAATGAGTTTAAAGTCGACGACATTTTCTAAGTGGAAAAAATCAAAAGCCGTCAGTCAAGTACATTCTGTGTGACTAATATGCTAAACACAGTTCAGCATAGGAAATGAAGGGGAGATTGCAGTTCTGTTTACTTGCGCAATGGGTCTAGATGAGGTCTTGTTCTGTTGTTCTATTGGGCAGGCCCTTTAGGTGCTTTACATTAAAGGATTTTCAAATGAGGAATCTTAAGGTACAGCGGAGAAAAGTAGTATTGCCCTGAAAAATGATAAGGTCAATGGTGGGGTTAGTAGGCTTCCAGAAACAATGGTCTGATGCACAGGAGCATTTATGGTGCAGGAAGTACTAATGTAGGAGTACATTTTTACATACTATAACATGCCGTCAGTGGCGGCTAGTTTTTAACGGCAGTGGAGGGGGCTCGGGGGGGATGGAGGAGGGCATGAAAAAAAAAACACTTACAAGTGTACCGCCGCAGCCTCTTGGTCCTCTTTACCCACTTTTGGGACTCCAGGGCAGGAAGCAGGGAGCACCCGGCTCCCAGGCTCCCCATAGGCAATCAAAACACTGCAATGCAGCATTGTGATTAGTCTGAGTGCCGTAGTTCGACGCCCAGCCAGGTAATGGGAGCCTGGGCATGTTTCCACCCAGGCTGTAATGCAGCATGGGTGGAGAACATACTAAGTGCGCATGAATGTTTGGCCGGCCAAAGCTTCATGCACACTTGGAGTGGGCAAACCACTCCTCCCCTGCCCTGCTCTGTGAGCAGAGTAGCCCCGCCCCACCCCTACCCTGCTGAGCAAGGGCAGGAAAATAAAATGATAATAACAATGAGTTATTATCATTTTGTTTTTTCCTTCTTGACCTGCTCAAGCCTTAGCCGAGGAGCCGCCCCAGCATGCCCTTGTGAATTGGTCTCGAAATGTCCAACTACCTATTAGCAAAAGTGCAATGAGAGAACAGTCCATATTCCATTTTAGATGTTAGGGATCAATTCATAAAAGCATGCAAAAATATGTAAAAGAGTTACTACAGGAGTACTACTGACGTACTCCAAAATATTATTATTTTAAGTTTACGATTGTTTGCTATTCACAAAGGTATTTTACTAGTAGCTTCTTTACGACTGCGGATTCACCACACATAAAAAGATAGAACAGTCCTATGTTTTTTATGAATGGAGACTCCGCAGTGATAAAGAAACTACTAGTAAAATATCTTTGTAAATAACAAGCAATCATAAACTTAGAAAAAAGTGTTAGTTTACCTTTGAGAATCAGGCTCTTAATGTTTAACCTGAGGTATTAAGGTAAGAACATTAATTATGAGTCATTTGTTTAGAAATATGTTTAGAAATAAGGCCGTGAGGAAGAGGAGGTGCGCTTTCAGTCCTTTGTGATGCGTCCTACCAGCTCAGGTACTCGCCAATAACCACGCCTCACGCGGAGAGTAGTGTTACACGTCTTTATTCCGCTGAGCGTAAGTCAGACCCAACATTCTAAGCCTGTCTTCAAGTCATCACTCCAACGCTCACTTTACAAGCCTACATTGTACAGTGGGAACCAAAAGAGTTCCAGTGTTTTTTTATTTATAAGACACTACATCTCCCGCTTTGTTAAATAAAAAGTGAGAACTTTTCAAAATAGACACATAAATAAATACACAAATAAATTCATTAATATGCACACAGATGATGATAGATATATAGGCAATCATAATTCTTCAATTAATCATCTTGGCTCCTGAATCACACATCCTGATCAGGGCACTGGGAACTGTCGAAGTGTCAGTGATCTGCACAGGTGAAGTGGAATCATCAGCAGATACAGAGTCATCAACAGTCTGTCTGGACCCTGTCTCAACAGTGACATCGATGTTTTAGTGAGTGATGGGCCACATGTCAAAACCAAGAGGAACCTCTTGTAACGGACTTCCCAAGACGCTGGGCAGTCACCATGTGTCCTTTGGTGTTAGTGATGGTAAATAGTTCAGCCTCAAAACAGAGCATCATACTTTCTTATTCTGGGTTGTCTGACAAGCACTCAATCCCCTTTTGTAAAGGTGACATCTTTCATATGACATCATCGGTCAGCATTTATTTTCATTATTTGACCAAAGTCCGTATTATGAATGTCGTCCTCAATCTTGGATCTGAGGTTGATCTATTGGGGCAGCTTGGGCGTCATGGCGCTTCCAAACATGAGAGCCACAGGGCTTTCCCCTGTCATTGAGTGAGAGGTCGAAGGGTAATCTCAAAGAGTAGCGTTTAAAATAACTTTGAGGTCAAGCTTCTCCAATGCAGCACGTTGAGTACTCAAGAACCATTCTATCAGGCCAATGACCTGGGGCCCAAGAGAAGTCCTATTTGATGCTTTATATTGAGATGATTTAGAAAGTTTATGAATTTTCTACTATTGTAAGGTGGGCCATTTTTAAGATTGCAGGGCCATCTAATCTTTGTATAACCTTTTTATTGGTAGAGGAGGAAAGGTCTTCGACCAGTGGAAAATGGGAGTATTCATCAACAATGATGTGTAGATGATGTTAATTTTCAAGAGGACCAAAGAAGTCAACAGCAATTCTCTCCCAAGCATGTTGTGGCAATTCTGACATGTTCAAAGGGTGGTGAATAACTTGATATGGAAGACAGTTGCATGTTTTCTTTAATCTTTTTCAAACTTTTCACCGAGATATGGAAACCAGATTCAGTCACGGAGACTTCTTTTGGTGCCAACTATTCCTCGATGGCCCTCTTGGCTGATGTCGATCACTGTTTGTCGTAGACTCTCGGAAGTTACAATTTGTGTACCTCGCCAAATGAGACCTTCTTGGGTCACTGAAAGTTCATCTCTTACATTGTTTTACTTCAAATACTCACTGTCACTTAGTGAGAGGTGTAGAGTGCTGGTTCCACAATTGATGAGTAATAATGTATTTTAACTTTAACATGTCATTATTTTGGCTCATGGCAATGACAATTTGTACTAAAGAAATGACAGCTGGTGTGCTCAATTTCACAATAAAACTGATGTAGGCATCCGCTGTCTTATTTAGGAAACCAAGGCATTGCAAAGGCACTCTTGAAAAATAATCAGCAGGATTCTGATCTTTCCCTGGGCGATGAAGAATTGTATAGTTGTATTCTTGTAACCTCACCCCCAACATTCAATTCGAGAAGGCATTTTGGCTTTGGGATTGCCAAGTATCATCAACAGTGCTTGATGATCAGTTACTACTGTGAAAGGCTTTCCATACAAGAATACATGAAAATATTCACAAGCTCAGATCACTACAAAACTTTCTTTCTCTGGTTGTGAGTAAGCACATTTTGATTGTGACAGGCTCTTACTGCCACAATATTTCTCTGGGCATTTGGCTGTCCATTGTGGTGTGGAAGGATTGGTCCTAACCCAACAGGGCTAGCATCAACTACAACCTCTATTCATTGGCACTCTTAATAGCTTGCTTGATTTTTGGGAAGCCCTTCTCACATTTACATGACCAGTGAAAAGACATATTCTTTTTCGTCAGTTCTCTTAAAGAGGCACTGATCCTAGCAAAGTCTCATATTTATCTAGAACAGTAACTGGCCATTCCAAGAATGATTGTAACATAGAAATGTCTTGTGGGGGATTTGCAGGAGACAGCGCTTACACTTTAGCATGATCAGGTTTCATACCCCCATCAGAAAAGATAAGGCCAAAGAATTTCTAACTTTTCTTGTGGGGTTCACATTTGTCAGCATTCAAAGTTAGCCTGCATCATTCAGCAAATGACATGCTTGCATGAGAGCAATGTCATGCTCTTTCTGTGTGGCTCTGAAAACCAGTATGTCATCTCTAAGTTAAATGCATTTACTATATGCTGTATGATACGTCAAATTACATCTTGAAAAAGTTCTGCAACAAAGGATAAACCAAAACTCAATCTCTTATCGGTTTCAGGTTTATTTTTATTATGCATAGTTATTAAAAACCATTGAACAGTTGTGTGCTGTCAGGATAATAAGTCATTATGGTTCAACAGTAAAAACATTGATACACTTGATAAAAGTGCTGTGCAGTGCTTACATACAAATATACAAAAGACTGATAAAAACATTTGATTAGTGCCAAAAATGTGACAGTAAAAACAATAAAAAACAGGGCACTAAGAAGTATGCACTGCGGTACTACATGGCTGTGATGATATTGGTTAGTGTGGCCAGCGGTGGACATTTATTGTATAAGGCAATAGTGCCAGACAACCATAGGGCAGAGTGCAGAAAGTGCATTCATATCAGGGGGAGTCTCCTGATGGCTGAGCGGCAGGACGGAGTTTCCCAGCTTGGTGGGCTCTTTTTTGAGTTGTTAAAATTAAGTTTAAGGAAGCAGCTTCCGGTTGTCATGTCGGGTGCTTCATTGTTCATTTAATGCTGGAGTGGTTTGTGAGCTCCTATGATGTTGATTTATTTTTTGTTCTGCCAGTGTGAGAAATTTGACCACTCTGCAGTTCTGTTATGTGGCCCCTGAATCGAAACATGCCAGCACCGCTTGCCGCCTAGTGGGGATCCCTGACTGCTTGAGTTGGAACTTTAGCAGATATTTCCTCTCTTGCTGCAGTGCAGTGCATGTACAGATTAAGTGCAGAATGTCTCCCGGGCCTGTGTCGCACAGACTGCAAGTGTTTGGTGAACATGCCCTCTGCCATGGTGGAAGGTGTTCGGTGCACGGTAAAATGCCCAGGCAGTGGTTTTAAAACGTTATCCTGAGAGTTTTAGGGTAACCCTGATTGAAGTATTTTTGGGATGAAGATGATTTGTAGGAGTTAAGGGTCATCCAGGCATGAGATCTGGCTGAGAACAGAGCCTTGTCTACAGCAGTGAGATTTGTTTTACTGACTTCCAGACCAATTTTTTGAAGGATGTGTGTTGTAGCTGAGTGTTCGGGAGATTAGTGAGCCTTGTGATTTCAAGAGATTCTTGTAGGTAGCGTCTGCCTGGAGAAGTATCCCTTGGGTATAGTTCTTGCAATAGCAGCAGATTTATAGTGTTTGAGGCAGAGAGTCTTATCTTGTTCCCGCAGATGATGTAAGCGCCATGCCTGGCCAGCGACTGTTTTACTAAGCCAAACTCCAGACTTATCTGAGCTGGTGAAGTATATTTTGGGAGGCCGAACATGGTTCTGTATACCATTATCAGAGAGCTGTCTAGTTGCTTGGTGTCTCTCCCCACATTGCTTTGCTGCCTTAGGTTAGCGTGGGAGTAGCTTGGCCTGTGCTACCTTCAGGAGGGGGCATAGCGAGGGCCCCATCAGTTTTGAAGACAGGTTTTTCAACATTATTGCAATGACCAGGCCACTCCTTCTGATTATTTCTTTACGGCGCGTAAAGGACCCTTCATTATCAATAATGACAGCTAGGTATATGTAATCAGTGGTGGGTTCAAAAAGAGCACCTCCCAGGTGCCACCTCTTCTGCAGCCTTCTTCTGCTGTTTACTGTCATAGTCCAAGTTTTCTTGAAATTAATTTTTAGACTATTCTCTGTGGCGTATTCTGCATTTCATTGAGTAGATGTTGGGAGGCTGACATGTGAATGGCTGAGCAGCACCACGTCATCAGCAACCATAAGGTGTGTCAGTGGTTTTCCACCGAGCCTGGGTGCATGTGCGTTGCTGATGTTGAGAGCTTAAGGGAGGTCGGCCATATAGAGGTTGAACAGAGTGTATTCCAGCACGCAGCCCTGCTTCAGGCCTTTGGACTTTTCTAGAGAGATGAGTTTCCCCTCTCAGTTTCACTTGGACCCAGGTGTCAGTGTGTAGAAGCAGCAGGATGTCCAAGATGTCTTGAGGGATTCCCCAGCGTGCCAGTTTCCCCCAGAGTTTTCTCAACATTATCTAATGCTGCACTGAAGTCAATGAAGCATAGATGTAGTTGCAGATTGGCTGTTTTGGTCGCATTGATAAGAAGAGAGAGTAAGATGATGTTTGTTGTCGTACCAGTCATTTTGCAGAAGCCGGTCTGAATTGTCGGGATTATTTTGTTGGCGTCTGCCCAGGCAATGAGATCCTCCAAGACGGTGCCTGCAAAATACTTTGCCTCATTGTCAGTCAGGGCCACCAGGCGATAGTTGCTAGGCCGGGCCTTGTTGCCACTCTTGTAGATCGGTGCGATCATTGAGCCTTTCCATGATTCGGGTATTCTGCCTTGTGACCGGATTTCCGACTTTAGAGGTTCCAGGAAGTTAGCCTAATCTACCAGTTTGTGTTAAACAGGGCCGGTGGGATTCTATTCGGGCCGGGAGCCCCCTCTCTTCTCCCTTTTGCGATTTGCTTCTTGATTACCGATGGGGGTGAGTCGCCTGGCTGAAGCCCTCACAATTTTGTTGGATCAGGCATGTTCAACGCCTGCTTTGCCTCGGGGCCTGTTCCTGGGCAATCGCGTGGCATTCGTGCATTTGGTTCCATTGAGCAGATGTCCCAGGCACTGTTGTTAAAGTGCTCGGATAGAAATGTAAGCAATATTTCCTCTGAATTGTGGGACAAGATTCCCTCGTGGTGTGGGCGGATTATGGTATTCCACTTTTTCCAGAATCAGGCGCAGTTGTGGTTAGCATCATGAAGCAGCTGAGAGCAGATTTCGTCTTCTTGCTCTCTCTTGATTTCCCAGTTAAGTTTCTTCAGAAGCTTCCGTCTATCTCAGAAAAGTGTACGGGCATTTAAGTCCCCTGGATGTCTCCTCAGGCGCCTTGGGGTGGAGTTTATTGATTTCTTGAGCATTTTTAGTTGGTCCCTTTGAGCTTTGGGGATCCGGTTTCTCGGGCCGGTTATCCAGCAAGAGTCTGCTTTCAGCAGTGTTGTGCCCCGGAGGCTTAAGAGCTTTGCAGTAAAGTGTTCCCAGTGTTCTATTCAGTCAGTTGTGCCTGTTACTATTGATTGAAAAAGCTTGGATGCTGTTTTTGACAGAGACTCCGTAGTTGCTGCTCCGCATTTGATCCTCCTTAAATTTGAGGTGCAAGTAGGCACCAAAGCTAGTTCTTGTTGGATGGCGAAGGTTGTCGTGGCTGACAGTAGGATTTCAAGTGGACGATGGTCAATGTCCCCCTTGTCCCCCATTCTGATCCCATGGATGAAGAGGAACAGTGAGAGACTTTCGAACATGTAATCTAAAAATGAACATGATGAGTTAGTGAAATATGAGGGAACGGGGGGAGAATCCTCAGGGAATCTGCCGTTGAGAGCCCTGAGGTTTAGAAGTTCTAGGTCTTCCAAGAGACGGGTTTTTTCAGCTCTTGCTTGCGGTTAGTGGAGCGCATTGTGGCAGGATATTGCAGTGTGAAGTGAGGATGGCGGTCTCTTCACCCCCCGATTTGCCAAGGAGATGTTGATTTAAGTCCCCGGTTATGATGAAATATGGGGTTTCCATTTCAGTTATGAAACTGGATACTTAGGTTATTACGGTCTCTGAATCTTTGGCTTTCCATTTTGGGTTGACGTAAGTTCTGACTAGGACCACCTCGTATTGCCCTCCATGGAAAGAGAGGGCAATCTACACTGCGAAGGTAGCCAGTGGAAGGGGGCTGACCAGAGCCGCTGAGATGACTCTCGGTATGGAGACGTAAGTTGGCAGCTCTCCCGAGTGGTGTCTATATTTGTTGCTCATTGTGGCTGGTGTGGAGAAACAGATATAGCCTTGGATATGATGCGGTAGTATGAGCCATGTTTCCTGCAACATGATTATTTCAGAAAGTTTGAGGTATTGTAAGAAGTTCTGATCCCTGATTTTAGTCGACAAGCCATTTATATTCTACGAGCGTAAGCAGAGAGGGTTGGTATCTGCTCTATCCCTAAGACCGTTTTGTGTTGGTCGTCATTGCCTTCCTGTGGAGATGGTCATTGTCCGGGTGATTGACCTGAAGGCAGATGGTTTGCTCCGTGTGATGGGTGCTGCACAAGTATATTTAATTGACAACAAGAGCACCCATATAAGGTCGACCAGGGATCCTGGGAATCATGTGATTATAGACAACAGGAAGGTCCCTAGGAACAAAGTGAATAGAGAAGGGAATCAATAAGGACCCAATCAGTGCTTATTTTTAAAGACTTGTCCAGCCGGACAATGGTCATGAATTTTACTGATATAGTAATTAGGCAACAGTTACAAAAAGAATTCTCAAAGTTGGACACAAGCCTGTGTCCCGTACAATTTTTAAGGAGAAAAGCAGAAACAACAAAAAGGTTCAGGCAAAAAATGTTTGTTACAATTGGCAGAGAATAAAGAGTAAACTTAACAAACATTACATGGGACACCCTTATGTATAAAACTTAGTATTGTTAGGAACATATAGGGTGTGTACAAGTGTCGACGGCGTTTCGATCCTACAACCGAAATATTAGGATCATCATCAAGACAACATTAGTTATGCCTGTACAGTTTAACCTGAGTAGCTTAATTGAAGAAGGGGGGAAAAAGGAAAGGAAAAATCAAGATAAAAGTTAGAAAGTAGCGATTCCATATGCATAATTAAAACAATAGACAATTGCTGTTTTTGTCTGTCTGTCCTCAGGTTGGCCCCCCAATGAGCTGATTGGCCTAGCGCCCCTCTGAGCACTGAATGTGGCCCCCTGGGGTTTTGTGGCTGCTGGCCTCAAAGTAGGGGCCAAAAAAGGCGGCAGATACGCCGGAGTTAGATACAAAGCGATATCTATCCCCCAAGCTTTGAAGGTGGCCTGTTCAGTTAGAACCTTCTGGGTGACTGTTGTTGATTTCCATGTGGCCTTAGTGGTCTCTGGCATTGAAGGGTCTGCAGGGCAAATTAATTCAACCAAAAATGTGTCAGTTGAGCTCAGATCAGTGAGAGTTGGAATTGCTTGTAGCAGCCTTAGAATATTCTTCCTGTTCAGGGTGTCCTGGTGACCTTTTGATGTAAACATGGGGTAAAGGAGAGTAGCGTGAGTGGCCATCTGCGTATCTCCCTTCAAAGGAGTTGTCTGGTGAAGGTTGTTAGCTGGCGCTGGAGTGCCAGGTTAGCAACTGCTTTGTAATGCTGCCTTTGGCTGGGTTGCTGATAGCAAAACATGCCAATATGCGTAGAAACGTTTGTAATGTACCTGGATTTTTCTTCAAGGTCCAGTGGGTGATGTCCTTTATTTATGTTGAGTTGAGAGAAGAACTTTGCACCATTCAATTGAGCTATAAGATCAGCAATGTGCGGGCCTGGATGTCTCTCTCGCTCAATTGCCTTGTTGGCCAGACGGGTGTCAATGGATTTGCGTACAGCTCCTGTCACTGTCCATTTTAGGCACTTCTACAATGGGAGAAACCAGTAGGGTTGGACCTGTGGAGCTTTCAATCATGTCATGTTTAAGCAACTAATTAAGTTCCTTTTCAACAGCTTCTTGCAAGAGTTTTCCAAACCCATGAAATAATGAAGTAAATTGATGAACAATTTCATAATGAGCTTTCATATTGTAGTAAACTGATATCAGTCCCATTTCAGCAGCAGTGCTGACACTCAGAAAACAGGCACTTGAAACTGTTCCTTGAAGTACTTGAATTGGCACTTGTACCACAGTTTTCTTATGTTTCATCATGGCTACAAATTAACCTTGACCTTTTAAGAGCGTTGAGGCAGCCCATGTGTATACTATAGTCTTTGACTTTGTATGTTGTGGTAACGGAGATCATTCTTGATGCTTGTCCTCAGGCATGATATTTATCTCTAGAGCTATCTTCGGACAATGTTTGAATGCTTTTGATGCTTTTTCATGTTGATTTTTCTTCACTTTAAATTCTTTCTCACATTCAACTAGGCTTTTCTGAAGTAAACATCGACATTGCACAATTGTCATTCTCGCTGTCACTGGAAACTGATGCTGAGGAACTCTTTGTTGATGATTTCGTAGACTATCGACTTTGTTTGGTGTTGATTTGCCTCAGTTGATGTGACCGCTTCTTCTTGTGCTTGTGGGAGCACGTCGAACATCGCTGAGGTAGCGTTTGGTCAGCCATTTGTCTTCATGCTGTGACACACTTACTTTTCTCTTTGCCTTGCAAGTCGTCATTAAATTATTCACTTTACCACAGCTAATGCATATCTGTCAAATGGTGGACATTTACCTTTGTATGGAAATGACAGTCCACATCTATAGCATGTTTTCTTTTTCGGTGGAGACATCGCCTTGTGTCACTCTGCCTTGTACTTTGGCTTACTTTTCATGCTCATGGCTGATGCACTTTGGGCGCCTCTGGCCTCCATGTCAGTCACTTGATGATAAGCGTGCTCTTCAGCGCAAGCAGCCTTGAGGACTTGTTCTAAGCTCAGAGTTTCCTTCAGCATTCGTCGTTGAAAGGAATCTGACAGATATTAATCAATTACTTTGAGGCAGGTAGCTTTCTCATCATTAAATTCATGGAATTTACAGTGCTTCAGCAGAACTTCCAGTCTCTCAACAAACTCATTGATGGTTTCACTTGGTCTCTGATTTTCTTGGCTGAATAGTTATCATTCACAATCTACATTTGGCACAGGATTAAACTTTATGTTCAAGGCTGTTTTGATTTGATCTATGTCACTTCACCGTCTTGTGGCATGTTTTTCATGCCTTCTTTTGCTCCTTCACCAGCCTTGTTCCTCAAATTCTTTAAAATCTTTTTTATAATCTTTTTCCTCTATTGCATCTATAAAATCTTCAAACGTCTCTATTCATACAGACCATTTATTGCTAAAATTGTGTATTTTGCCAGTATCAAATGCAGATGACTGTTTTAAGAATGCAGAAGCTGTATATACATTTTGTGGACAGTAGTGGTCTCTCAGGTGCTTCATGTGGAATTCGATCAGGCAGAGCTTCTCCAGCACCTTGTGACGTGCTGGCTTCAGTGTCAGCCTTAATGATTTTTGGAGCTTGGGTCACGCCCTGGCTCTCCATCGGAGATCTCTACTTGATGGCAGTCTGTGGAGTTGTTCTGAGCCCCTATATGGCAGCTTTGGTGGTGGCTTCTTCATTCGGAGACAACTCCACCAGCACAATACTCAAGCCTCTTTCTGGGGCCGCATCACAACATGCTGTGTTATGACTACTCTATTTAGTTGCTTCGGTAAGTAAACAAATCAACCACTAATTCATGAAAGCAGATAACATTATTATTTTTGATTGGCTTTGTGCTTAAATGTTTCTTCACAAACACCTGGTTAATCTCTGCTTCATAGCACATGAATTTCAGTTTGAATTGTACTGAACTATTGCTGTGCACTGCTTTTGTAACCTGGTTGCATCCACCCTTACTGTTCTTACTCCTTATAGCATATTGCATTAATTTGCGTAATGACACAGTGCCTTTTATTTGCAGGCGTTTCATTCAGTTCCTGGCCACCAACACTCTCAATGTCGCTTTCTTTATCTTCAAGCGTTTTACACAGGCTGGCGTTGCACTGAGACTCCACCGGTGCCAGTATTGATACGGCACGTCAACGGACACACGTGGCACGCATGAGTATTCTGCTGGACCACGGCAAAATCTCTGAAAGAGCGCTTATAGTATAGTATAGTAGCAACCAAAAGAGTTCCAGCATTTTTTTATTTGTTTGCCAGACAATACACTAAGTATGAGACAGCAAAATAGAGACTGGCTGCCACAACTGATACCCCAGAGGAACATATTGAGTTACATACCCCAACACTGATGTTACAAACAACTGTTGATGCTAGTACAGCCAGATTAAGGCAATGCAACAACAGACAACTAACCCATTCCACATACAACTAGCTTCTCATACAGTACTCTGGAGCAATGAGTGTCCAATAAAAATCTAGAGTCTTGTTGTCTTTTAATGTGTTTTTACCCATTTGTAATTCCCATTGTCACCTTTAGTCTCTTGAAGCTGTGTCTGTCAATGATTTAGTAGCAATGGCAGACCAGATGATCGGACTCTACAGTTACTAGAGATCAGTTATAGCAAAGGTTAAAGCTAACCTAAGAAAAAGAGAACAAGAGAACAGGTAATGCCCAATCAGATGGGGACTGACATTTGAGCTACTCAGTGAAACAGAGCTGACAAATTTCTCGGGCTCACTGAGCTCGGTTTCTACCTCTGCTCATTGCCTATTGAGAGCACTACATAAACTCAGTCAAGAGATGATCTCCAAATGTACCTCATTTTGAACCACTCTTTAACAGCCTCTGCTGTAGACAAATTATGCAGACCCCAACACTTTGCTGAACTTCTGTTCGCTCTCCCTTCTCCATGATCTCACTGTCTTAGGACACTTTCCATGACTCCCAAGTTCTGACCACACTGGACCATGCTAGTGGCAGCACAAGATAATATCCTAAGACCATCTGATGTTAACTCTGTCAGCTCCCTGTTTCAGTGAGTTCTGTCAGCTGAGTTTCACACCATTAACACCACTAAACATTGCCTCCGTCTTGAATTGAGGGCTGGGCGTATGGGGCACAGTCTGTAAGTTGCCCAAATCTTTCCTTAGTGGTACAAGACAGTAGAAGTTCATCTTCCAGCTTATCATTCCAAGAGAAAGACCATCACTTCCTGGGGTATGAATTTAAACTCCTAAGAACTCCTAAGAACTTAAAATTATGTTGCAGGGAGACAACACACAAACATGTTTGGACGATTTCTAGCACAGAGAGTGGCAGATTTGTCCTACACCAGATGAAGCAGTTTGGAAATTTGGCATAACGTTTGACAGGCAGTTCTGAATCATGTCCCAAATTCGAGCATCAAGGCTGTGAACCAGCCCATGCAACACCTACATAGTCCAGAAAGGCAGTCCATTATGCAGGCAGATAATTCAAAATGCTGCTGCAACGCTGGAACATTTGCCTCCCAATCCTCTTCAGTTTCCAAAGCACCCCATTGTCTGCCAATTATGGCAAAGTGTATTTTTTCATAATACCATAGACAGAACGGCTTATCTATCTATTCTCAAAGGGTATTCTAATTTAGTACCATCTGGAAATAGCTCTCTTTTCTGCAAGCCCAGCCCTCATAGAACCACCTAAATTCTAAAAGGAGATAAGGGGTGGACAGATTTTCACTGTTTGGGCTCAAAATATATTTTGCCCTCACTGACTAACTATCTTACTACCTGAATGACTAACTATCTCCAATCTCATGCTGTTTAACAAGAAAAATAAGGCCTGACTATATGAGAAAAAGCTTTGATACGATTCCAGTCTGCTTTTCTACTCCAATGCAGTTTTACTCTCTGTTTTCTTTAGTGCCAAAAAACCCATTGGTGTGGATGTGTACTATAAAAATGACATGAATAAATAAATAAAAATACTACATTGAACATTACAATGATGCTGCAATTCAGATAAGACCAATTTATTCCAAGCTAAAACATATTTTAAACAGGATATTTTAGACTGATTACGAGATTGGCAGACTGGGTTACTCCATCACAAATGTGACAGATATCTTGTCTGCCAAATTACAATTACATTATTTCCTACGGAACTTCTAATACAACACATGGGATATCCATCACATTTGTGTTGGAGTATCCTTTCCGCAAAGATCTAAATCAGGCCCCAAATCATGTGCCACCAAAGACTGAAATACCTGCAGCACCACTGTGATGATGCCTTGCATTGAACAGATGCAGCATGTGCCGGAGCCACAATGAATGAGCAGGCTGACAAACTCTATGCTGCAGTGCCCTGGGGTCAGTGATGGAAAATAGGGGAATCATGCCAGATTCTGGTTCCGGCAGCTATTTCTGGGCCAGATCTGGGATCCGGCCAACCCAGGAAAATATGCTGAATTTGTCCTGTTGTATCATTTTCCAACACCAAGACCCAATTTAGTCTACACGTTGTCTGCATTCCACTTGGTGCAGCAAACTGCAGGCAGCGAGAGGACTTTCTTATTTTCACTTACAGGTTGGCACAAACACTGGCCTGATTAAAATGGCCATAAGCCCTCCGTTTGTTCAAGTAATCATCCTGGCTGAGAGCTATCTAGAGCCTAACACCTAGATGCCATGGTAATGGAACAAAAGAAAGGCACATATCATATCACTTCACTTTGGAGAAACTAGGATTTGGAGGCAGATTTTTTACTTTGTTCAACCTCGCCCCATGTAAGATATGTTCCTGCACTGTGGAAAAGGCAGGATTTATCTGTGTGTATGAGTAATCACAATAAAAATAATTTAAAATGACGCCTACTGATTAATGTTTTTATTTTTTTATCTTAAAGTGGCAATCATTCCAGTGTAGGGTTTTAGAGCGCTTTACATGACACACAGAGACACAATAAATCATACAAGTGTGCAGATCAATGTACAGGAAATCTTAGTTAAGGTAATGAAGATTGTAAGGTGTAGCAATCACATATCGTCCATAATTGTAGATATTATGGGCCCTATTGCGAGTCTGGCGGACCTCAGACCGCCAGACTCGTGGTGGTGCAGCGGTGGCAGATCCAGCAATCGCTGGACCGGCAGTCCGAATGCCCAATTATGACCTGGGCAGTCGGACCACCCTGGGACCGCCTGCTCCGCCAGAGAACCACCAAGCCATTATGCTTGGTGGAACCACCATGGTCCCGCCAAGCATATTAGGAGTTTGCTCTCTACCAGGGTTTTCATGGCAGTTCCACCGTCATGAAAGTCCTGGCCGAGAGGAAACAAATAGAGCCATACAGGGCCCCTTGTGGCTCCTCCGCATGTGGAAGCCCCCAGGGGGCATAACAAGTGCCCCCCTGTGCTCATGCAGATAGGTTCCTGCACGGCATGGACTTATGAGTCCATGCCGTGCAGGAACCTTGTAGTGAGGTCCCATTTCTGTGCCATTTTCAAAGGCACCGCCACCGTTAAAAGAGGCGCAGCCTGCCTGTCATTAAAGTTGTAATTTGGAGAGCGGGCGACCGTTGGCGGAGCGGAAACCGCTGCTCCACCGCTCCGCCAATAAGTGGTAATCAGTGAATGGTTGGGAGAAACGCAAAGTCAGAATTTAAAACGAAATGCAGTGATTGGAATTTCTGTACTAACCAGACTTTAATAATTCCAAGAGCCCTTCATTGCAATTTTAGAATAACAGATAGAAAATAAAAACATTAAGGATGTAAACCCATGAATTACAGTTTGCATGTAGCTCCTTGATGCGGGTAAATAGTCACTTTGCTATATTAGAAGAATTGCAGTTTATGAACTTAAAGCAACAAAATGATCCCAGCGTCCGAAAGCAGTAGCCCGCTTGTCTATCTAAGTAATAAAGAAATCTGTGATCTGCATGTTATACAATATGCAGGCACATTAATCGTCTGTGCTACTTTATGAGTCCAAAATTGGACAAATCACAGAACGCTCCTAGAACTGCATTAACCACCATAGTTATCTTACCACTATTAAAATGCCCTCAAAATGTCTGGCCACACAAAGATCAGGTGTCTTAACCCTGTAAGGTATTTTAAAATGCAGCCTCTGTGTAATAAATTAAGTAAGTAGGACAGATTTTTTGTCACATTTGTCCTTGTTGCCAATTTCTTTACAAGAAATGTATCAAGTGACTGCCGGGCTCTGCTTTTCAAGCTCCCTCCTGGTGAAGCCGAACATTTCCTCATCTTGAACCCCAATGTATAGGTTCACAGAGAAATCTTTTCACAATTTCTGCCAGGGATTTGTCTCCACGTCCATACATCACGTTGCATTCTAAAGCGGAAGGCAGAGAGGCAATAAAAGAATGTATACTTTGCACTTTGAATCACAGTTCTATCAGATTAGGCGCAATCGTTAAGTTTATTGAACTCTTCTTGTACTGGCCGGTGCGCAACCTGCAGGAAAGAGGTCCAAATACCAGATTGATCGGCCAGATGTACGACCCATTTTTGCATGCGCAAAGGGGCTAGCGACCCGTTTGCGCATGCAAAAAAAATGTTAGAGCCATGTACAAACTCTATTTAGCGAGTCGCAATTTACTTGTGACTCGCTAAATAGGATTTGCGACTCGCAATTAGAAAGAGGCGATCCAAAGGCGTCCCTTCCTAATTGCGACTCGCAACCCTATGTAAGAATGTTTTGCGACCGCAATTGCAGTCACAAAACACTCGTAATTTACCGTCCTCGTCAAGAGGGCGGTAATGCAGTTGCAAAGGGGAAGGGGACACCTTCCCCTTTGGAAACGCAGGAGAAAATATTGTTCAGGGGCAGGCAGTGGTCCCAGGGACCACTATCTGCCCTTAAAAAATGAAACGAAAACATTTCATTTTTCTTTTTTTAAATGCATCCTGTTTTCCTATAACGCGAAAGGGTCAGTGGTCAATATCTCAAACACTATGTACTCATGTTGTGTGAGATATGTGGTCTTTGGTTTCAGTTTTATTGAACTACGGCCCTCTGTCGAGATCGCAATACCTGTGCGGTCACGAACACTCCTTTAATTTAGTTAATTATTTATTTGGTATAAAGTGCTGCGCGTGAACAATCAGTCATTTCAGAACACTTTAGTTTTTACAAAGTTCATGTAGAGCAGAGAAGGGGAATTTACAGTGCAGTCCCATCACCCTGCCCGATAGCAGGCTGCCCCCTCTCTTATTAGTACAAGGCGACTCGGAAAAGTGCAGCCCTTGGGCCTCTGCTAAAGTGTGTGTGGTTTAGCACCGTCCCCAGAATGGGTTGAGGGGATTCCTCATTCTGGGGGTCTAGACAGCTGACTCCATGCTGACTCATGCACATTTCAAAGACACCTGTGGTGTTTGAGACTAGTTTTCCTGAAAAATTGTCTATTTTTACATTTTGATTTTGAGAAACGTTTTATTACTTTAATGGAAGTTGGAAAGATAAGGCATCGGCAGAACATATTTATTCAAATGACCTACCCTGGCACCTAAAACTTGTATGGGATTATTGCCAACTCCCTCGCAAATAGGCTTCTCTCGCTTTTGCTTGTCTAGTCTGCAGTTATTAAAAATGAGAAGGTATTGGAAAGTATACCGTAGGAGGTCTTTAAGACAGTTGTTAGATGAAGAGGCATTGCTATTAGAGCCTCACAGAAGCAAAACTGATAATAGAAAAGGTGGAGTCAGACCTTTGTGGTGTGAATCACCTAAGAGAAAAGGGCCCAATTCCAACAATGAGGTATTATACATCCCTAAGGAGCCAACTCGATTTTCCCTTTGCAGAAAAGTCAGAAAGAGTCTTACTGAGGCTGATTCAACTATTTTATGGAAAGTTAGAAAAAGTGAGACAAAATACTAGAGTACCGGTTGAGAGCCACTCAGGCTTATCTAGGATACCTGGTGTCTAGGATGCCCAGGGCAGTCTTTTCTCCTTGGAGGAGCGCAACCAAAATATCTTCCAGACCTACTAGGGGATATTTTGGATGGATGCCTTTTTAAGGACATCAATATGCCAACATCAGTGCTGCGGCTCGGAATGCAATGGAGAAGTTGATGTATGAGAAGGAGATCCTGGGGTTCATTAATAACCTTCCATTGAATAAGGCACCAGTCCCAGATGGTCCGCCAGTGACCTATGAGAGGTTTGGTGCATTACTAGCAACGCATTGCATTTTGTGAGGTTGTCCAGTTCATTTCCACAGACCAGGGAGGTTGCACCCTTTATGAGAGACAGGGACAATCTTTATACAGAAACAAGGGATGCCTGTAGGCCTCAATTCTCTGAAGAGGCTGATCTCATTGCTTAATGTCGTTCATGAGTTATTTTATAAAATCTTGCTCAACTGAATTAAGGATTGTATGCCCTTTTGGTCACATCCTGATCAATTAGAATGTTTTAAGAATATGACAGCATTCAACATCATTCAATGAGTTCTCCAATTAGTTGAAAAGTAGGAGAAAAGCTCTTACTCGTAGGGGAGGTGGGAGAAGGAAAGCGGGTCCTGAATGACCTGGCGGTATCGATGATTCTGTATAAGTATGCTTCCTGTTTAGGTTTATGAGAGTATTTGAAAGTTGATATCGCTCCACTAATCCTACCGCAGTAGAGCTGGAGTTGGGGGGTGATGTTCTGGTTGTGTTATTTGTATTGTTATGAGGTCTGACAGATATCGGACAAATGGATTCTTGAATGTTACAGATACCAATAAAAATGTATACACAAAAAAGCATTTTCTCAACGGGTATAGACCTTCCTTTGATATTTCTTGCTAGACCTTGGGCTGAGAATGAAAAAAATGTTTTTGTGCCAGTTAGGTGGCCCCAAGGGGAAACACCATAGTTAACAGTACAAGGTTGAGGCAATTCTCACTTAGTAAGGGAACTTGACAGGGATGCACACTATCTCTTCTCCTGTTTGCTCTGTTAGTTGAGGCCTAGCTATTATGATTGGGAGTAATAGGGTATGTCCTATTGTCCTTCGACCTAGTCCAACATAAGATTCACATATTTCCAGATGATATCCTATTAACACAAAAAAATCAGGCAAAGGCAATCTCAAAGATGACGAATATTTTGAGATGATATCAGAGTTCAAAAGGGAATTTGGATAAGTTGTAAATGATCGTGCTCATCCTGCAAGCGAGTTTTGACAGGAGGTTGAAGGTATCTCTTCCTTTTGATAAGCAACAAACAGAATAATATATTTGGGATCTCTATTACCTGCACAATGGGAGGTTATACAAAGTCAACCGTCCTGCAGTTATCTTAGACAGTAAAAGTGACTTAGAGGAGCTCTGTGTTCATTTCACTGTTTTACACAATTGCTGCCTTGAAGATGAATATTGTATTTCGTTCAGGCTTTATCAGTATTAATGCCAAACAGGACATGGACTCCATCCAGACAGCTTTCAATAGAGTTGTTTAGAGAGAGATCAAACCATGTATGCTAAGGAAAGTCATAGAAATCCATAGACTTTTGGGAGAACTTGGCTTTCTGAATATAAAGAGATACTTTAAATTGCCTAACTGATAATAGTGCAAAGGGTCATTAAGAGAGAGAAAAACATTGACCAAGTATGGAGTATGCACTCCTGGACAGCTTTCTGTGGGGTTTAATTTGGTGCCCTGCTAAATGTAGACCATGCATCCAACCCCCATGGCCTAAATCTGGCATCACTACTTTAAAAACCAAGGGCCAGTACCAAAGATTCTGGTAACCTCACACTATCTAGTAAAATGCTAGAAGCGAAGATTACCTTTCAACTCCACAATTTTGTAGAAAACACAATTCCTTACAAGATTATCAATTGCTGTTTAGATGTTGATTGGGTTTGGAAACTACTCTAGCAGATATCAAGGAGGCTGTTCTTCCATCATTGAACACCACTGTCAGATACATATGAAACTGTAAACCACAGGATACTTCTAGAAGATATGGAACAATGTACTGGGATTAACTCCATAGCAATATAATGGATCTGCTCCTTTTTGCCAGCCTGAACTCAACAAGTCAGAATCATCAATGCTGCTTCTTCAACCAAACCAAACACCAAACAAATCTCATGTGGTTACCCCAGGGCTCAGCCCGTTTGCTGTTTTTCTTCTTCAGACCATGTAACCTTACCTTTGGCTGAGTTAACTTCACAGAAACAGCTGTGTTTCGAAACATATGCTGATGAAACCCAATTACTCAATGGAAATGACCTAGCTTATAATTAAAGATCTTAAATGGTCCAAGGAACATATATTTCAGGTGAGAGAAAATGTCCTATGTCTAAATGGAATCGAGACTGAAATCATGAGGACAGGAAACCCACTGATCCGTTACTGTCATTTGATCGGCTAGTTGAACTGGAAGCAGCTCCTACACCAATCAGGCTGTACAACACTTGGAGGTTTTCCCAGACTTGGTGTTTGGACAGAATATCGGAAAAAGAAATATCGTGGAACAAAATATTGTGTTAAGAATATCAAGGACAAAAATATTGTGAAGGTAAGTTTCTATCAGTAAGCAACGTTTTATTATACATAACTCCACACATAAGTACAATGCCCATATAAGGTATTTGATGTGGAATTAAGAATAGTAAATCTATACTTAGCTATTTGCACTCACCTTCTTGAAAGTTTTTTCTTTGCTATTTTTGACACAATATCTTGTTAACACAATATTTATGTTTCCGATATTCTGTCAGTTATCCAACTTATCTTTTGGTTAGCACATTACAGGCAAAGAACAACAACTTTTTACTCATGCTACTGATGGAGATCCTTCCTCTACTCAAGTTCACCAAAAAACGGAACCTAAAAGAGTGTCAGTTCTAAAATGCCTCGATTAGTGCCACTTATCCTAGACAGGCAAGCCATAGAGTGACATCCTTAAATTCCAGTGGATCTGAAGACATGTGACCATATTACCCCAGACGTGAAAGAACTTCACTGGGTGCTCATGGATTTAAGAATTAAATTCAAAGACCTTTGTAGCACATGCACATCCTTTGGGGGGGATAGTCCAAATACCTCCAAACTCTGGACTCCCACATATCATGACCCAAGCTGGAACCTCAGCTCTAGAAGTTTGAACAGCTCAACAAAACACAAGAGAAAGAAACATGGCAGCAAAACCATTAGAGTCCAGGAAGCTCACCTTTTGGAATTCATTACATCCTTAATACAGACCACGGCATCCTTTAAAGGAACTTTACTTATAATCAAACCTGTAACGACCGACTATCACGTTCTGGCAATTTTTATCAGTAGGAGATTTCCCTTAAAAGCATGGTTCTTGAAACGTGGAAGTGGAAAGTATAAAATAATATGGGCCCGATTCACAAAGGGCCTCCACGCTCATGGCGGGACCTCCAAACGTTGCAACCGGGTGCCGGCACTCATGGCAGGACCTCAGAACTGCAGTATCTCATTGCGCAGGTCCTGACACGTGAGAGAGCATCTGCCACGACTGCAAGACATTTCCACAAGTGCAGAGGATCTTTGTGAATCGGGCCCTTTGAGTTTGAGGATATCCAATTAAGGCAACAACAACAGCGCCTAGCTAAGTAAAGTGCCGTATTTAGGTGTCCTCATGTAAACAACCTTCATTTATAGGAATCATCATTGTGCTTATGGATTAATCCATTTCCATGTTTTTCTAGAGCTAACAGGTCACCTACAGACTTCTTGAGGGTGCTTTGAGATCCCAGTGTGGGGCTTTAAGGGGGAGTAACTGGCAGGTAGCAAAGCAATTAGAGAGGAACTGAGGTTAAGTCTTCTGTTAAATATAAAAAAGGAAAGTGGGAAGTTTACAGTATTTATTTTCAGGGTTTTTATAATTGCACCAACATACCTTACAGCACACATAGAAAGAGGAAAAAACAAGGAGAAATAAAGATATTTCTCCTCATTATAAAGATATTTCTCCTCATTATGTCTCACCTGGGGAGGCATATCTTTTTGGCGCATTCCCAGGTTTACCAGGTTTGGTAAATCTGGGAATGCGTCAAAAACCATGGGATTTTCGAGGGAACATCCGCCGCAAAGGTCATGGAATGCCTCACTTGCACAGAATAAGGCAACTCAGAGATTTGGGCTGCCTTGCCTTACTCCAGATTTATGAAGCCATTCAAAGCCAGGCAATGTGGCTTTGCATGGGTTCGTAAATCTGACTTAGAGGCTTGCGACACACATGTACCACTTTGCGTGGTGGAAATGTGACGCAAGCCTCTCAGAATATAGCATGTTACTACATATGCTATTACATAGCGCTCCATTACAACGCGGTCGCTACAACGACTGCGTCGTTAGAACGCGATACCTTTACATCGCAAGTCATTAGATCGATCTGCTGTAGGGGGCGCGCTGGACTTATGAATAGTATAATTTAATATTCCAATACCAGTGTGTGCAACAGGAGGGAAGGTGTTGGAATAGTAAATTATACTATTCCTTAGTTTAGAGCGTCTCCTACAGCAAGTCGATCTAATGACTTGCGATGTAAAGATAACACTTACTAACAACGCGGTCGTTGTATCGAGCACGATGTAATGGTAGCATTGTAAACGCTGTTTCCCGCCTCTCATAAATATGTTCCAAAGAACATGTACATTTATTGTTTCTGATAGCTGCAAATTATTTTATTTCTTTTGACTTTTTAAATAGTATGATTTTAACTAGAAGGCTTCAGATATTTCTTTGTGAGTTAAAAGTATTTAAAACTGCTAAAATAAAAACAGTTACAGAAGTAACGAAAACAAGGGTACTTCGGCCGAGTAAGTGAAATGTCATCCTTTCAGTGTGGCTATTTCAACTGATACTAAATACACGTTTGTGCTTGGTCGTCAACCATTTGAAGCAGTTCTGGAACTGGCAGTGGACATCAGAAAATGTCGAGGCCTGACATTTAAGACAAAGTATCTTTGTAGTGCAATTGTTGGAATTCATTAGGCATGGGGAAGAAATATCCCTGCACAGCTAAAATAAAATGGGGCATATTTATAATAACTGACGCATCCCTGCATATCAGCAGAGATGCGCCAGTTATTTTGCGCCCCAGCTCCGCCACCATGGATGCGCCGCATTTATAATGCGGCGCACCATGGGGCAAAAACGGCACAGATGCGTCACGCATCTGTGCCGTAAAAGTGGCGCATTGCTGGAGTTGCGTCGCAAGCGCGACGCAGCTCCAGCAATGCTCTGGGGGGCCCTATCTGCACAATGCTGCATCAATCCTTACGCCTGCTTCAAGCAGGCGCAGGGTTTTGACGCAGCATGGGCTCAAAAGTGACTGAGTGAAATCTTGTAGATTTCACTCAGCCACTTTTAGGAGGCGTTCCTGCGCCGGAACGCCCCCACCTGCCCTGGAACACCTACATGTGGCGCAGGGCTTTACAACGTGACGCATCTCCCAGATGCATCATGTTGTAAATACCCCGCACCACGGCGCAGGATTTGCGCCGCTGCTGCATCACAAAAGTGACGCAACTGCGGCGTAAATGAGGCGCAAGTCAAACATAAATCTGCCCCAATGTGTTTATAGCAGAATACGCACGGACTGCAGTGCAGTACGACAGTCTCATCAAAGATGCTCACATCACTTGGCCTATCCAGAAAGAGGCATCCAGTTTAGGATTTACAAATCCAAAGGCTGGTAAACCCACAGAGAAGATGCGGCAGGAGTGTAAGACATCTTGACTGTGATAGATCATCCCATTGAGGCACATTTAGTTATTCAAAACACATTGAAGCTGCCGGAGCAAAGACTGAATCACATGATTTAGTACATCTGCAAAAAGGGTGAGATTTATGTCTTACCTCCAAATGAAAAACCCATCTCAGACTTGTGTGTGGCCTAGAATCTCTTCTTTACTACAGCTCGGGGTGAAAGCACAGTGAGCAGACTTTGCATAATCAAAAGGGGGCTGTTATGAGGCACATTAACCAGGCTGTAGGTGAGTCTTGCGGGTGTGGCATTTTTGTATCATCACGTTACTTTGAAGGTTCTACTGCTTACCAGGAGGAAGTTGGGATGAACAGGAGCCGTGACTGACTGGTCATAAAAACACATGAAAAGTAAGGGTAGGCTAGAAGACAGGGGGATGCTTTCAGTGCTGGGTGGCCTGAGGGGTCTTAGGTAGAGCCGATTTTAGTGCTGGTTGCGCCCAGTGCAACAATCTTTTTTGGCTCCCCCTAGACCTCATTCTCCACCTTTCCCTCTCTATCACCCTCCAAAGTGCCCCTCATCTCCCATAGCACCTGTTTCACATACATTTAATTTATTTTAAAGCGCTGGTTGAGGATGGCTTTACCCATGAGAATGTAATTCTACCCAAACAAATTCTTGTAGCAACATTAGGAATAGATATTGAGAGACTGGGGAAGAGGGAAGAAAAAACGACATCCTAACCTGTACTATGCAGATTGCATGCAGATCTTTGATAACAGTTCAGAAATCATTGTGTTATATTAGGATTCAAACAATAGCTTGATAACAATAAGTATGAAGAACTATGTCTACTCAAACACCCCATTACAAGATGACGCCCACGCATCAATTAACACACTCTCCCATTAACATGTAATTAACTCACTGAATGACAACACACATCCGCTATATAAGGGATAGGGGCCAACCTTCCCATTACCGGCGGAGACAGGGAGAGGCACGCAGGTGGATCGGCCCTGCTACTATGGGAGAACCGTGAGTAAAATAGAAAGGGAAAACCCTTTCAATATGTGAGGCAACATCTCTCTGGCTTTATTAGAACCTAGTCTTTAAATTAAACAATTGTTTATTGAAAACGAAGCCTCATTAATACATGTACTGTCTTTTTTGTGTCAAACCTGCTAAAATGCAAGTAAGATCTGGTTTTATGCATAGTTCACTGACCCACTTAGAACCTTTTTGACCTGATAAGTGGGGCACTATGAAGCCGCATACGTCTACGCAGAGCACTGTGCCGTTCCCCACAGGCTTCCAAAACCATTAAATCATAACGAAACGTGACCACTCCGTGCACTGTCAATTCCCCCTAACTATACAGGGCAAATCCCTCCAGCATGCGGGGATCGTCCCTGGACTCTGTATAACAGCTATTGAGTTTTTCTTAGTCTTCAAAACAATGCGGTTTTGTTTCTCAACAACAAACTTTATTGACAACAACAGCGGGATAAAACGAAACCTTTTAACACTATTTTCTTTGCCTTCTCTCATTTCACAGTTCCCGAGTGCCCTCACTGATCTCATGAGGTCCTGACTCTAATATTAAGGGGTGAGAAACATGATGTATTTTGTAAAAAACAAGACAACAGTGTCTAGAGGTTTGCTATCAATGGTGGGGTCTACTTTGCAGTATTATCTACCTAGAAAGCTGTAGTTCATATGCTTACCTTATGAATGAGCCTTTTAATAGAGTCACATCAACCTTGGTACTTTACGTAGGGGTACTGTATGAACAACAGAGTAACCGTATGGATATAGAACTACACTGGCAAAATATAATTATTGATCTTATACCTATTTATGTATGTCTGTCACTATGCTGAGAAATATCATTTTAATTATTCACATCACTGTTATTATACATCCACTTATGCCAACCTATAGCGATAATACTCACACTAAGTGTAATGCGCACCAGGCCCTCCAATGGATGACCTGGACAACCTATCATGACAAGATATTAACCATACTATACTTTTGTCCTACACTTTCTCTCTTTTCAGAAAAACTACTCCCTTCTAGAAACTTGGTGGCACTGCTTAGTTCAAGCCGCCACTGATACTAAAATTGACTTTCCTTTGGTCCTGAAGAAGCAGTTTGGATCTCCTTCTGAGGCCACATACAGTGCGAAACATGTTGCCCGTTATAGATGCCCATTAGGGACATATACCTAGCTACAGAGGGATATAATATCCCCTAGAGGAGCACTACACACTTTGGTTTAACAATGACAGAGGGATCACCCTAATAAACAGTACCCACTCTCATCCAGGTATTTTTTAGCACACCACTTTAGACTTTACTGCCACTTACACCCACGCACCCAAACGGCTTCTCATCAAATGATCTCCGATAAACAGACCCTTCGGGGGACCCGTAGGGCATTGCAGCGCCGGCCCGACAAGAAGCAAAGCCCAAATGATGAAACATGACATCCTTTGGGGTGTGTGAGGGCATTATGATGAGGACACACTGTCCCCCACCGATTGAGTAGCTCACAAAAAGATTCTTCCTCTTTCATCCTCTACAAGGAACTGTGACTCCCTTTGTGTACTGGCTGTCTATAAGTGCCTGGGTGTTGGTGTATCTGGTGTAGGTAGGGAGCCATCTGAATATTTTCTTCAACATGTGGAGGATGAGGAAACATGATGACGAGAAGGTGTTAATCTGCTTTATCATTGTGAGCTGCTTGCTGTCGAGTATGATGCCTAGGTTTCTTGCATTTCTGTGGGTGTGGGTTGGGGGCCATGTTGGGCTGGCCACTAGGAGTCATTCTAGGGCACGGGCACGGGTACTCATAGTACGGCCCGCGGGCCGCCAGCAGCCCGGCAAGCCTTCCTTGGCGGCCCACGGACCTTGCAGGCAACATACCTCTGTTTTTTTATATCGCCGGTTGCAGGAGCGCGGAGCTATGGGGGCCGGGCGATTCTTTTAAAAACCATTCACTTGTTAATAAGGCTTTGTTGTATTTCACCTCTTCTTAGCGCCCCTGCATCTCCACTCTGATTGAGTTGAGATGCAGGGGCGCTTTTGAGTGGAGATGCAGGGGCACTAAGAAGAGGTGAAATTCTACAAAGCCTTATTAACAAGTGAATGGTTTTTAAAAGAATCGCGCGGCCCCCATAGCTCCGCGCTCCTGCAACCGGCGATATAAAAAGACCTGTGAAGTACTTGGGTGCGGCGGCTATGTGTGTTCCAGGGAAGCTGTCTCAGCGCGGGGTGAGGTGACAGGGACAGCAGGGTGAGGTGAGGGGGGGGCAGCAGCTAGTGAGAGCAGCGGGTGAGTTTACAGCGGAAGGAAGACAGAGTGCGATGGAGGGAGAGAGGGAGAGGGGGAAGACAGAGGGCGGGAGACAGAGAGGGAGAGACAGAGAGAGAGAGGGAGACAGACAAGGAGACAGAGGGAGAGGAAGGGAGAGGGAGGGAGACTGAGGGAGAGGGAGGGAGACCGAGAGAGAGGGAGGGAGGGAGAGGGTGAGGGAGACACAGAGTGAGGGAGACACAGAGTGAGGGAGACACAGTGAGGGAGACAGAGACAGAGGGAGGGAGACAGAGAGAGAGAGGGAGGGAGACAGAGAAAGGGAGAGAGAGAGAGAGGAAGGGAGAAAGAGAGAGGGAGAGAGAAGGAGAGAGAGTGAGAGGGAGGGAGACAGAGAGAGAGGGAGACAAACAGAGTGAGTGAGACAAACAGAGTGAGTGAGACAGAGGGAGACAGAGGGAGGGAGAGAGACAGGGAGGGAGACAGAGAAAGAGGGAGGGAGACAAGAGGGAGGTAGACAAGAGGGAGGGAGACAAGAGGGAGGGAGGGAGGCAAGAGAGAAGGAGGGAGGGAGACAAGAGAGAGGGAGACAAGAGAGAGGGAGACAGGGAGACAAGAGAGAGGGAGACACAGAGTGAGTGAGACAGGGAGACGGAGACAGAGGAAGGGAGACAGGGAGGGAGACAGAGAGAGAGGGAGGGAGACAGAGAGAAAGAGAGAGAGAGAGCGAGGGAGGGAGACAGGGAGAGGGAAGGAGAGAGAGGGAGGGAGACAGAGGGAGGGAGGGAAACAGAGAGGAAGGGAAACAGGGAGGGAGACAAGAGGGAGGGAGACAAGAGGTAGGGAGACATACATAGGGAGGGAGAGGGAGGGAGGGAGGGACTGAGACAGAGAGAGGGAGGGAGACACAGAGTGAGTGAGACAGAGGGAGACAGAGACAGAGGGAGGGAGACAGGGAGGGAGACAGAGAGAGATGGAGGGAGAGAGAAAGGGAGAACGAGTGAGGGAGACAGAGGGAGAGAGTGATAGAGAGAGAGTGATAGAGGGAGGGAGGGAGACAGAGCGAGATAGATAGATAGATAGATAGATAGATAGATAGATAGATAGATAGATAGATAGATAGATAGATAGATAGATAGATAGATAGATAGATAGATAGATAGATAGATAGATAGATAGATAGATAGATAGATAGATAGATAGATAGATAGATAGATAGATAGATAGATAGATAGATAGATAGATAGATAGATAGATAGATAGAGATGTGGGAATGCCGGGTCTGGTGGCTCAGTGGACGAAGGCGTCCGCTGCAGGGGCCTGTGTTCAACCTCATGGTCACAGTTTTTTTTGTTGCTCTAGCCCCGTCCCCTTTGCTGTGGTTAGAGCTGGCTTCAAGGCAGGTGGTGAGGGCAATCTTCTGGGTGTTTTTCAGTTGTTTGTGGAAATTGTTGAGAGATAGTTTGACATTTTCTCTGTCTGAGGGTGCTCTGCTGGTGCACCAGTTCCGTTCCGGTCATTTGCAGTTGCATTTTGTAGACTTGAGATCAGGGGTGAACCAGCTGGTGTAGTTAGAAGGTCTGTCCAGTTCGGGGAGCTTGAGGGGTGCGACCCTGTCGGTGCTTTTGGAGATCCAGGTGTTGATGTTTTTGGTGGCTTCCTCAAGATTGGAGGAAGGGTCTTCCGGGGAGGTGTTGAGGGTGTGTATCCAGAGGTCGCCTGTTACCTTGTGCCAGCTCCTGTCAGGGGTGCTGAAGGGGTTGGCGGTGGTGTTGGCAGCGTTCAAGATATCCAATTGGATGATCAAGTGGTCTGACCTGGTAATTTCGGTGGTGTGGCTTGATTGGATTCTGTAGCTGGCTGAGAATATGGGGTCCAGCATGTGCCTGGTGATGTGAGTGGGGTCAGTGACCAGTTGTGAGAGGCAGAGAATGTCCATGCACTCGAAAAGGTTGGATGTGTTGATGTTGGTACGGTTGTCCAGGTGGAAGTTTAGGTCCCATAGGAAGAAAAAGTATTTCGACTTGTTGGCCAGGGGGTGATAAAGTTGGAGATGGCCTCGTAGATTGTGGGGAGGTGTTTGGGGGTTCTGTAGGCAAGAGTACCGCTGATTGCTGTTTTGCCGTCGGTGTTGACTTTCAGGTTCAGGTGCTCCATGGTGAAGGTTGTACTGTCTGGGGTTACTGTACAGCTGAGGGATTCTTTGCCGATGATGGCTATTCCACCTCTTTGTTTTTTAGCGCATTCTCCTTGGATTATCTTGTATCCTTCTTGTGTGGTGGTGGTGATGTCAGGTGCTGACACTGTGTTGAGCCAGGTTTCTGTGAGGAGGACGATGTCTGGAGTAACTGAGAAGATGGTGTCCCAGAACTCAATTGCATGCTTGTGGAGCAATCTGGAGTTGATCAGCAGGCAGTGAAGCTGTCCTGTTGTGGGGGGGTGGAGCAGGTTGGAGTGTGGAGGATTCAGTGATGCATTGGAAGGGGCAGTAGTGGCAGGAGAAGGGTCCTGCTGTGGATTGTAGTGAGGTGCAAAAGCAGTCGTGGTTGAGAGCTTGGGTGTTGAGGGCTTGAAGTTTGGCTCTGGAGTACCTGTAGGTGTTAAGGGGGCCAGGAGTCCTGGAACTGGGTGTGGTCCAGTCACTGACAGGCACAGACGGGCTTGTGTGTCCGAGTGTCAGGGTCAAGAAAGAGCCAAGTCTTCAGACTCTTTTGAAAGCTGGCTTCATTGTCTAATAAATCGAAGTGGAACTGGAAGTTGGCTGTGGCACCTAAAACCATGAGGGACTTCCCACCACAGGATTTAAGTCTAAAGTATGGAAATTTTAGAAGGTTGGCATTAGAGGATCTCAGCATCTTCCGAGTCCTGTTGTCATGGTCGCGGCATTTGCCGGCACTCCCGCATCCACACACACAGACTCGAACCGGGAGACTCACTTCCGGTCCAAAGCAAGTTCCCGGTCTAGTCCTCACCACGGACGTAAGGTCATGTGAAGCACTTCCGGGAAGAACGCATATCATCGCGTCTTCCCGCCAACTCACCGCTTCGAATTCCTTCCTGATTCCCGAGGAGCGGAGATCGTATCCGGAGCCCAGCCGCGCCGATCAAGAGCCGACCCTTTCATCCGAAGAACCGTTGGGGAAGCCGTCTGACTGATCGACGTTGAACATCGAGGCGAGGTAATTCCTCTCCTCCACCACAGGAGCCTAGCGAACACTGGAGTGTTGCGGGCTTGTTTTTGTTTGTTACCGCGCAGGAGCGCTTTTTAGTTATTTTGTTAGAATCGCGCAGGAGCGCCTCGTAGTTATTTTGTTAGCATCGCGCAGGAGCGCTTTTTTGGGTTTTACTTGTTTTGCTTCACCACGACCCAAGGGGAAGAGCCCGTACATACTTTGTCCAAGCACCGTCGTGCGCCTTCAGAAGCGAGGTGCAGTTGGAGGGCATTGGATCAGCGTTACAGCCCCTCACCTTCTTTGCCCGGAGCGGCAGAAGGCCCAAGGCCCGTAGCCTGTCCATCACTGGTGAGTCCTCGCTAGAGGAAACATCGAGGTTCTTCTTGTGTGTGGATTACGGGGGAGGGAAAGAGAGAGAGTGGGGGTTACCTACTAACTAGGTCTGTTTCCCTGTCTTCCAGCCACCGTCCAACGACCCAACCCGCCACCTCCTGCCTTCCCACTGGCTCCCTTCCCTGCTTCCATCTCATCCCCGCTGGGTTCTGCTGTCCTTAAGGGGGTAGGTGGGTGCAGGGGCGGGTGCTCTTGTCATCCCTGCGGAATCTCTCCACAAACCGAGGTAAGCATTGTGGGGTACACGACAGAATTCGAAGCCCACGTTTACCTTTCCGCCTGGATGACATGGGCGACCCGGAGGTTACGTTAAACGACATAGCCGTTATGCTGGCTGCTATGCAGGCAGAAAACCAGACATTGCGTCAAGATATGACCGCCCTGCAGAGCCAGGTGGCTGCTGGGGCCACCAACCCGTGGGGAACTACCCCTAGTCCTAGAGTCGGGCAAGAAGGCGTGTTAAGACAGCCCACATTTATCTTTGGAGGGTCCACCGCTGCCACCAACCCGAACAATGCCATTCAAGTCATCGCCCCTCATCCCGTACAGCTGGCACCACCCGAACGTTTCTACGGTGATAGCACCAAGTATGGTATCTTCATCCATCAATGCCACCTGCATTTCATGGTCAGAAACGCAGCCTTTCCTGATGACACGTCCAAGGTCGCCTACATCCTGTCATACATGGGTGGAGACGCCGCTCAATGGTCCATAGCGCTGGTTGAACATGACGATCCCATGCTACACCACCTGCCAACGTTCACGGAAGCCATGCGACGCATGTTCGCTCGTCACACCTTCGTGCAAGCAGCGGACAATGAGTTGCTGAACCTAAAGCAAGGCAACCAGGATTTGCTTCACTACATCACCATGTTCAGTAGACTAGTGATTGAGTCCCACTGGCCTGAGGACAAAAAGGTATCGGTGTTTTATCGGGGACTACGCGATGACCTGAAGGATCTCATCTCGCAACTACCCGACCCACCGGACGAAATTGGCCCCTTCATCGATCTCGTAGTAAAAATGAACTTCCGACTCCAGGAACGAAGATCCGAGAAAGGAAAGGGCGGTGACAACCGGTTTTTGGCCCTAGGAGACAGAGGAACAGACAAAACCAAAGAGGAGCCCATTCCCCAGGGAGAGGTGGCGGAACCCATGCAAATTGGGGGGGTAAGAGGGCCCTTGTCCAGTCAGGAACGAGAATGAAGGAGGAAGCAGGACCAATGCCTATACTGCGGCAAGAGCGGACATTTCGTCAGGGAATGTCCCGTAAAGCCATCAAAACCTCGGGGTCGAAGGCCCTTTGCCCTGCCTATCACCAAAGTCGACCAGAAGGGAAACGAGGTAACCCAGTAGACAAAGGGATCCGTCCTCTGGGTTCTCGGTATTGCTCCATAGCGATCCCTACCGTTTTCGACGGTAACCACCACATGGGGGTGGAAGTTTCATTACAGAATCAGGCAGGCAGAACCTGGCAGGTGACTGCTATGGTGGATTCCGGTGCTACGGGCTGCTTCATTGATGCCGTTTACTCGAGGGCGTTGGGCATGAACAAGGTGTCGAAGGCTCAACCCGAAAATGTTAAGGCTGTCGATGGAACGGACCTAACCTCCGGTCCTATCAGACATCAAACCGAGCTCATGAATATGTCCTTTGCGAATCATCACGCTGAGTCCATCAGCTTTGACGTCATTGATGCCCCTCAATTCAAGGTGATATTGGGTTTACCATGGTTGGTGAAACACAACCCCCGCATTGATTGGGTGACCAGAGTGATACATTTGGATTCCGAACATTGTTGTGGAACCTGTTACGCTACGGACAACATCCTGGGAGATCGCTCCATACAAGCACCCTCACTGCCGTTTCAGGGTATGGGGGTGGTGTCCCAAGCAGCGATACCAGAAGATTATCAGGATCTAGCCGATGTGTTTGACAAGAAAGGGGCCAACACTCTGCCACCGCATCGGTCCTTTGATTGCCGGATAGACCTGATTCCCGGCTCTACGCTGCCATGCAGCAGAATATATTCCCTTACTGAGAAAGAGAATCTCCACCTAAGGTCGTACTTGGACGAGTTTCTGGACAACGGGTTCATTCGCCATTCCAGGTCCCCGGTTTCCTCTCCTCTTTTTTTTGTATCGAAGAAGGAGGGAGATTTAAGAACCTGCATAGACTTCCGGGCAATGAACACCATCACTGTGAAAAACCGCTACCCGCTGCCATTGATTACCAACCTACTGGAACAGGTGAAAAACGCCACCATTTACACAAAGCTGGACCTGCGGGGTGCTTACCATCTTGTCAGAGTCCGAAAGGGTGACGAATGGAAAACCGCCTTTCGGACGAAGTTTGGCCTGTTCGAATACCAGGTCATGTCTTTCGGACTCTGTAACGCCCCCGCAGCGTTCCAGTACTTCATAGACGAGGTGTTGAGGGAATTCATAGACATCTTCTGTGTTGTCTACATAGATGACATCCTGATTTTCTCCCAGTCCTCCGCAGAACACGTCCAGCATGTCCGTTCCGTCCTTCAACAACTAAGGAAACACCGTTTGTACGTCAAATTGGAAAAAAGCGCCTTTCATGTCACCTCTGTTGAGTTCCTAGGGCACATCATCACTCCTGCGGGTATCCAGATGGACGATAAGAAGGTGGACGCCATCCTATCGTGGCCTCCTCCTGAATCCGTAAAAGGGGTTCAACGGTTCCTCGGTTTCTCCAACTACTACCGGAGGTTTATCACAGGGTTCTCGGAGATGGTAGCCCCGATTACACGCTTGTTGCGCAAGGGTGTGCCATTTGGTTGGAATCAGGAGGCGGACCACGCGTTCCGGGAACTGAAGAGACGGTTTACCCTAGCCCCTGTTCTGATGCACCCCGACACCGAACAGCCCTTCGTGGTGGAAGCTGATGCCTCTAAGGACGCCTTAGGAGGGGTACTCTCCCAACGGAACACCAGCACAGGACTATTACACCCGGTGGCTTTTTATTCCAAGAAACTCCTACCAGCGGAACGCAACTACACGGTGTCCGACCGAGAACTTCTGGCTATCAAGACCGCGTTCGAGGAATGGCGTCATTTCCTGAAGGACGCGAAGCACACGGTTACCATCTACACGGACCACAGGAACCTTCAATTCCTACGATCGGCCCGTGCCCTCACTGCCCGACAGCTGCGGTGGACCTTATTCTTTAACGAATACGACTTCGTCATCACGTTTCGCCCCGGGAAGGAGAACGCCAAGGCCGATGCCCTATCACGCCTAGGGGAATCTGACGTGGAAACCGACCCCATCGCACCGGGTCCCATACTCTCGGAGGATCGCTTCCAGGGTGTTGTGACCTCCTCTGAGTTTCTGGCTCAAGTGGAAAAGGACACGGAGCATGCGAACAGGGGAACTCTGGTGGCGGAGAATGCGGGGTAACATGCGTGGACGGATTGCTGTACCACGGTGCCAGGTTATACCTTCCTGGGTGTTCCAGCCAGCGGACGGCAGTCAGCCTGTGCCACGATCATGTCTTAGCAGGCCACCCCGGCTTCCACAAAACGCTCGACCTTGTGCGACGGCAGTTCTGGTGGCCGTCTATGGTGTCTGACACGAAGAACCATGTAATGAACTGTACCGTTTGTCTCTTGAGTAAAAACAGGTCAGAACCCCCGGTTGGTCTTCTGCGTTCCATCCCTGTGCCACCATACCCGTGGCACACGATCTCTATGGACTTCGTGGTGGACCTACCCCGTACCAAAACAGGGCATACCACAGTTCTCACCATTGTCGATCACCTGTCTAAGATGGCGCATTTCGTGCCCTTGGCGAAATTACCCACGGCGGCGGAGCTGGCTCTGATCTTCGTACAGGAGGTGGTGCGCCTCCATGGCATCCCTTCATCCGTCATAACGGACCGGGGTTCGCAATTTGTATCCCGCTTTTGGAAGGAGGTGTGCAAGATCCTCGACATGGAGGTGCGCTTGTCCTCTGCATACCACCCCCAGACCGACGGTCAGGCCGAAAGAACGAATCACACCATGGAGCATTACCTCCGTTGTTTACTGCTAACTGTCGAGAAGGAATGGTCCGAAGTACTCTGGATGGCAGAATACGCCTACAACAACGGAACACATACAGCCATCGGGATGTCTCCATTCTTTTGTCTCCACGGCCATCACCCCTGCACGTCCTCCTGGGAGGTACCGCGGGCCAGCCCGTTGCCAACTGTGCGTGCCTACCACAACGCCCTGCGCAGCCTTTGGCAGCAAGCTCGGTTTGAGTTGGCCAAAGCGAAAGACACATACAAGGCTCACGCTGACGCTCATCGTCAAAAGGAACCCATGTACAGCGTGGGTGATCAGGTGTGGCTCTCTGTTCGGCACCTCAACGTGCATGGTCCCAAGAAACTACTACCCCGTTTCGTGGGTCCCTATGTCATTGAAAAAGTGGTTAACCCTGTGGCTATGCGGCTCTCGCTGCCCCCGCACATGAAGATCCACCCAGTCTTCCATGTGTCCCTTCTGCAGCCGGTCCGCCCGGGTGGTACTGTTCTGTCTCCCCCATCTCCGGTGGTAGTGGAAGGTCATGTTGAGTACGAGGTCAGGGCCATTCTGGGTTCCCGTCGTACTAAGGGTAAACTATACTACCTGGTGGACTGGAAGGGTTATGGCCCGGACGAGCGGTCCTGGGAGCCTTTGTCTCATGTTCGCCATGCTCCCGACCTAGTCCGTGCATTCCATCTGGGTCATCCCATTAGCCCCCGTCCTGCTCCCTCTTACTGGGTCTCCGGAGGTGCGGGTGGGGGATCTGTTTCGGGGGGGGGTACTGTCATGGTCGCGGCATTTGCCGGCACTCCCGCATCCACACACACAGACTCGAACCGGAAGACTCACTTCCGGTCCAAAGCAAGTTCCCGGTCTAGTCCTCACCACGGACGTAAGGTCATGTGAAGCACTTGCGGGAAGAACGCATATCATCGCGTCTTCCCGCCAACTCACTGCTTCGAATTCCTTCCTGATTCCCGAGGAGCGGAGATCGTATCCGGAGCCCAGCCGCGCCGATCAAGAGCCGACCCTTTCATCCGAAGAACCGTTGGGGAAGCCGTCTGACTGATCGACATTGAACATCGAGGCGAGGTAATTCCTCTCCTCCACCACAGGAGCCTAACGAACACTGGAGTGTTGCGGGGCTTGTTTTTGTTTGTTACCGCGCAGGAGCGCTTTTTAGTTATTTTGTTAGAATCGCGCAGGAGCGCCTCGTAGTTATTTTGTTAGCATCGCGCAGGAGCGCTTTTTTGGGTTTTACTTGTTTTGCTTCACCACGACCCAAGGGGAAGAGCCCGTACATACTTTGTCCAAGCACCGTTGTGCGCCTTCAGAAGCGAGGTACAGTTGGAGGGCATTGGATCAGCGTTACAGCCCCTCACCTTCTTTGCCCGGAGCGGCATAAGGCCCAAGGCCCGTAGCCTGTCCATCACTGGTGTGTCCTCGCTAGAGGAAACATCGAGGTTCTTCTTGTGTGTGGATTACAGGGGAGGGAAAGAGAGAGAGTGGGGGTTACCTACTAACTAGGTCTGTTTCCCTGTCTTCCAGCCACCGTCCAACGACCCAACCCGCCACCTCCTGCCTTCCCACTGGCTCCCTTCCCTGCTTCCATCTCATCCCCGCTGGGTTCTGCTGTCCTTAAGGGGGTAGGTGGGTGCAGGGGCGGGCGCTCTTGTCATCCCTGCGGAATCTCTCCACAAACCGAGGTAAGCATTGTGGGGTACACGACACCTGTGAAGGCAGAATGGGGCAGTGAGATATTTGGGACCAGTGGAATTAAAAGTTCTGAACACCAAGACTAGGATTTTGAATTAGACCCTCTTGTGAATTGATAGCCAGTGCAGGCCTCTAAGCATTTCTGATGCCGAACTCTGTTTGGGGAGTTTGAGCACAAGTTTGCCCGCCACATGCTGTATCATCTGCAATTTGTGAAGCAGCTGATTTGAACTTCCTGCTTTAAGGCTAATAAAATAGTCAAGTCTGGAACTTATTAGGGCAAAGTCAACTGTTTTCCTTACAGCTAGCAGAAGGATGTCAAATAGATTTTTTAGATATTTATTCAGAGAGGAACACATGCTAGTCACTGCAAGAGCTTGCAGGCAGAAGGGGAGAGAGGTGACGAATATGATTTTAAAATATTAGCCACTTTGACTGTTGCGGGGCGGAGTTAGGACTCCACTGCATAAGGGAGAACAGGTTGGTTTTTGCTCACAAGAGAATTTAATAGGGGTGGGCAGAGTCCTACTACGTGGAATTCCACGGAGTGGCCCAAAAACTCTTCAGTGCTACGCGGAATTCTGCTTACGGGCAGAGTTTGCTGGTGAGCCCATTCGCATTGCGTTGGGTACACGGAGTGCGTCTGCACTCTCCAAAATCACGCATGAATGGCACTACATGGTTATAAAGTGTGCTTGCATTCTCAATCACGCACGAACAGCACCACGCGGTCTGCATTGGCACCTTGTTTTTCTGCTTACTGTTATGATGCAGCACCAAATTTTTAATCTATACTTAATCTTTGTAATCCTCCTCCTTTACTGCATTTCTACTGCTAATTTGTATTTTTATTTTTGTGTTTGTGTATTTTATGTTTTGTGTTACATTTCTTCGTGTTTTTGTGACTTTTTGACTTAGGTTATTTCCCCCTTCTTGCTTATTTCTTTTTTCTTTACTTTCCCTTCCTTTTCCTTCTTAGTTATTATTTCCCCACCCAGCACCAAGGCAGAGGGCTGACTTACCTACCGGCAGCACCACTGCCCAGGTGTGCAGCACCATGCAATCTTTGGAGAGGATGAGGCGGCAGCACTAGTTTTTTTTATGTAGCGCCACCTTCCCTCTATGCTGGCAGCAGGCGTTAGGGCACCCTCCGCGAGCATCAGAGGTACCTGGGGGTTGGTGCGCCGGTGCGTGCGGTGAACCAGACATGTTGCTGAAGCACTGTTAGGCAGACATTTTCGACCGTGAACAGGACCCACGAGGCGTTGAGATTCCAGTACTAACTATTTGTTGTGTTTGTGTTCTACAATACTAAAAAAATAAAAATCCAAATAGCATGCTGCTCACACTCTAATGTTAGTTAAGTTTAGTAAAGTTTAAGCTGGTATATTATTGTGTGATCAAGTTACTAGTTTCTGCTAGGCAGGTGCCACTACCTAATCGCATTTATCAGGCGCTCGCTTTGGCTGATTGATTAAGAAGCCACTGCAGACTGTTCTCCTGTCACTTTAGTGAATCACTGAGTAGCGCGTTCTCTCTGTGACTTTGTTTATGTAGCATGTACAGCTCCAGGTTATTTAATTGAATTCACAGTGATGATGTGAAGTATGCATCTATGCATTTCAAAAAAGGGAGACTGAGTTGGCTCATCAAGGTTGTTGAGAAATGGCAATAGATAGAATCAAAGATCATTGACTGCAATACATTAGTTCCAAATGTAGTTAATGTTAAGGAGATTTGGAATATGGATTTAACAATAGTCGATAGACTCAAAACTAGGAGTACTATAGGTGATCTGTTCGAGTGAGTGCATTTGCTTTTTATAAAACAAATTTGGGAGATTATTAAATGAATCACTAATCTATTTTTATTTATATTCTTGATTTCTTTCATCAGCACCCAAGGGCAAGCAGAGGGACGATTTGGAGGGTCCGGGATAAGCTGGTCAGCAGGCGCCGACCACCAGCGCCGCTGCCGAGGGGTCTCCTGATCCCAGTAAGTATTTTTATGATTGTTGTGGACTTCCTAGGGTAGAATCGTAGAATCTTGGGGTATTGGTCTATTGCAATATTGGTACTATCTATCGTTATTCATGAAGATTCAGATAGCAAGTCAAACTAAGCTAGTATTTAAAATAAAAATCATCATGTATGTTTGTTCAGAAGGCTTTCCTTTCCCTGCTTATGCATAGCTCTAATACAGTTCAGTTCATGAGACAGGGGCCTTGGTCATCATGGACCATCCCCCATTCACGCCCCAATGTGGTGTGCTCTAGACCCGTTTATTTGTAGTTACAGTATACCAGCAGTCTCCCATGACAGTGCAGCAAGGCTAGAAAAAAAGTATGAGGTCCCGCTTCCATTGCATTTCCCATCCAACACCATATGTCTTTCATTAACCATTATTCCACACCTGGCTTGTCTAACTTTGTGAACCAACCAGTCAAATCCTCAAGGTGATATTTGGAAGCTACCGAGGTGCTAACTGAGCTGTAGTGCTGCATTGCTATAGTATTTGGGGTTGATTATCTGGAATCTAAATTATGTGTCATGTTTTATTCTAGCCACACAGAACATCAGTGATGCCAGCTCCAGTGCCGCTGCAGGAGACGGTGACGGGTCAGTTGGAGGTGGAGAAGCAGGGGCGGACACTGGTAAGTCACATAATTTCTTGCAATTATATGCTCACTATCTATTGCCATGGCATTGGTCGTCGTCATCAAAAATTACTGTGAGGTGAAACCCCCCCCACCTTTACCATCCACAGTGGTGGTTTAGTTATTATTAATGGCCTCTTCTATCTGCAATGTGGCAAAATCTCACATAATGAGCTGTGGTGGCTTGAGGGAGACATGAAAGAAGGGAAAGTAACTTAAAAGAAAGGAAATGGTATATGAGTGAAAGGGTGGGTGGGTGAAAGGGTGTGCGGTGAATGGGCGAAAGGATGGTTTGAAGAAAGGGTTGCTATGTATTGTATGAGTGGATAATGTATTGGAAAGTTTGGTAAGTATAAGTATAAAGAAGCTTATTAAGGGCTCGAATGCCAATGGAAAGTTTGGTAAAAACTGACTGGGAGAAAGTAAACCTTAATCATGGTGGCTATAGGTAAATTAGAATGAAAGTATGAATTAATATTTGGATTATTTGGATGAATAAGCAAGGCAGCTCTTCTTCTCATGAGGAGCGTGCTGCTGCTCAACTACTCTGCTTAGTTGGTTTATGTAGGGTTATCACTGACATTCAAAGCTATGGCTTTTCAAAGTGGGACTTAAAACAATAATACCTCTGCGGATACCACGCCTGTTGCACCCGGCAGGCATGCGGTTTGAGTGGCCTGGAAGCTGCTTGTGGAGGGCGGTCCGTGATGTTTTTTCACCCCTTCATTGTTTTTTAAGAGCTTTTGGCTTCAACAAACTCAGCGGTGGGCACCCCACATGGGTGTTATTGTTTTATGGACTGCATGCCCCATAATACACCTTTTGGCAATTGCTATAGACTTCCTGAACGAATACAGACTTCCTGTTTTAATCAAAATAAAAGAAGGCTTGAATGCAGCCAGTTGCCTGCCGCTGTGTTATTGAAAGGATCCATGAGGAAGGGAGCGATTCACGAAACGCGTCGGACCAGCTGGAGGGGGTGTTAGTATGGAGCATCGTGCCTGACAAGAGCCTTACTCTATCTGCCCAGAGTGCCGGCCATGAGGGTGTTTCTTTTTATATAAATATATATATATATATATCTTCCAACAATCACTGTCCCTTGCTTGGAGTCGCACTTAATAACAAGGCAGGGCCCCATCAGTGGTAACAGAGTCCTTTAATAAAGCAAAACCGGCATTTCTTTCACAAATCTCTTCAAAAATGCCCTACGCGTTTCGGTGCTCCTGCACCTTGGTCACGGGCTGGTACTCTCGTGTTCGGCAGTTTTCACGTGGGCGTCAAGTCACCTGATTTTAAATTTGCAATCCCTGCCCCCTGGTGGGCTGGCTCCGGTGCTATTGATAAAATGGCATGCTGGGACTTGAAGTGTTCCCTCGTGTACTCTTCTCCTTCGGTGGATTCTGCCGGCAAATACCATTTGAAATTGCACCGCCTTCGGAATAAAAGAGGGGCCGCTGCGAGATACTGGAATCTCAGCATAGCAGAACAACAAGGTTACAGCTGTATTGGGAACCGGAATCCTTTTACAAAGACCCACTGAAGGGAATCACAATTGTACAACTGCCGAACACGAGAGTACCAGCCCGTGACCAAGGTGCAGGAGCACCGAAATGCGTAGGGCATTTTTGAAGAGATTTGTGAAAGAAATGCCGGTTTTGCTTTATTAAAGGACTCTGTTACCACTGATGGGGCCCTGCCTTGTTATCGAGTGCGTCTCCAAGCAAGGGACAGTGATTGTTGGAGGATATATATATATATATATATATATATATATCCAATATAGGTGTATTTCTGTTGCGAAATAAACATCCAGCACTCCGAAATAAGAATGGGCACTCGGTCTTTATTTTTAATAAACGAGGTGTAACATCAACGCGTTTCAGCAGACTCGCGCTGCCTTGTTCACGATGTTTTGTGCACCACTTTTTTTTCCCATAAAATACATTTCATTTGGTGATTGACAACAAAGAGGGACTCAATTCAATCGTTACCCAGCTCAGTTTAGTGCACTTTGGCCGCCATCTTTTAACATGTTCAATCCTAATCCTTTCACATGTTTACATATTGTACATTACGTTTATTCCGCATATATTCCTGCTCATGACCCCGTAACTAAGGCTATTATTTATAAATCATGCAGAAAACATCCTTGCATGTATTTTTTGATAGCTAATTACGGTCGGGGTTATCCCCATAGTTATACAGGATTTGAGGGTTTTTTTCCCCACATTGCTAATGCAGAAGGTATTTATTCTCAACAGGTACATTCGGCAAGTGCCTTTTTATTAACCCTTCCCTATAATAATTCAAAGTGCTAGTGCCTATTGTGCAAATTGTGCCAAATATCCCTATTATTTGTGTAGTATATTGTGATTGTCTTCTATTATAAATAGAGCAGACTATCATTACGTTGTATTCATTCCAGATGAAAAACTGTACAGATTTATCAAAACAGTTTCTTCTGATAATAATTGTCATGATATTTTTAAAGTGCAAGTGCTTATGTAAACTCAAGCATTTATCAACTAAAATGCCAATTTACTTATATTCCCCACTTAGCACAAATAAATATCACACAAAAGATAATAATATACAAGAAAGGGATTTTAGGGAATAATTTTCCTGCGCACTTATTAATAATTTAAAGTGCTAGTGCATATATATATATATATATTCACTGAAAAAACCATAGGTTTCACACATGTTATAGTTAGCTGGACATTTTATTGATAAAAAACCAATGAAATTCCCCCGTTATAGTTAGTGCAGGCAACTATAACTCACGCGACCGCAATCCTCTGCTGATGCTAATACTGTATTTAGACACTTATTTGCCCATGTCTTCTTCCATTAAATTTTAGCTATACATATATTACAAATATTTTTTTTTCATAAAGACACATATGTCATCAGCAGAAGATTGCGGTCGCGTGAGTTATAGTTGCCTGCACTAACTATAACGGGGGAATTTCATTGGTTTTTTATCAATAAAATGTCCAGCTAACTATAACATGTGTGAAACCTATGGTTTTTTCAGTGAATTTGCAAGGTTTTTTAAATGCTAATTCCTAACTATAACGTGTGTGAAACCTATGGTTTTTTCAGTGAATTTGTACGGTTTTTTAAATGCTAAGTTAATTTACGCCATTCGTGGCGTGCGCGCCCAGTTAACGCAGTTCGTTCCATGCGCGCACAGTGAGCACGCGGTGCGCTTCGCGCACCGCGCGCCCACTTTACGCAGTTAGTGCCGTGCACGCACGGTGGTCACGCGGTGCGCTGCGCGCACCGCGTGCCCACGTTATGCGGGATGGGCCATGTACGCACGATGCGCTTCGCGCACCGTGCGCACATGGGGGACATATTAGGCGCATCTTTGTGAAATTTATTCTTTGTTTATTTCTTACCTGTAATAAGCCATGCACAAATGGTGCCCTTCGGGCACCATTTGCAAACGGGGTGGGGAGGGTGTGGATAATTGTTTTTTAAAAAATATTTTTACCGTACGCGTACGGTAAGCGTAATCGGCGATTTTCCGAAAAAAAAAGAATTTTTGTTTTGGGCTTGGGGGTTGTTTGGGGACCCCTATATCAATGCTGGGTGGTTAGGATCTCAAGAAACTGCCTCTTTAGGTATTTTTTGGCATCGTTTTTGCTGCCCAACTCAGAGAGCGAGAGAGAAAATGGCGGCCGCCGCTTCCTGGTTTCGACCGATTCGAATGTTTACTAAGATCTAACAGCCAATCAAAATCGCGCTCGCACACGCCACCATACGCGTACGGTAAGCGCACCGTAAGCGCACCGTAAGCGCACCGTAAGCTGGCTCAGATATATATATTGATTTAAAGGCTATTTTCTCTGAATCTACTGAACAGATTTACACCAAACCTACAAAAGGCACTTCCTTGACCGGAGGACTACCTCTCTGCCAAATTTCAAGTAATTCTGTTCAGCCGTTCGGGCTGTAGCTGTGTCTAAAGGTCCTATGGAAAAATGCATGGGAAAAACGCGTTTTGGGACCCCCCTTTTATCTCAGCCCCCGCTTGACGAATCCCCCCGAGACTTTCAGGGTAGGAGCAGAGCGTAGCGCCCCACCTATTTTGAAGCATTCACGAGGATTCGTCGACCGGCGCCAAAGTTATTCAAAATAGAATGTTGCGGATTTCTTATGGAAACGTGGTCCTAACTATAACTACCTACTGGCGACCGCCAGTAGGTAATATATATATATATATGTATATATATATATTTATTTTTTATTTATTTATTTATTTATTTATTTTTAAATGCTCTACCCTACCCCCTGCAGTGGGGAAAATCAAGTTTCCTTTCGTTGGTTACTGCCCAGCAAATGAAATTCTTGTAAATAGGTGGTGGCGGGTGAGGCCACAGAGTAAAGTGGGAGTAAGTGCATAATTTGATGTCAAGTTTGGCATAGGGGATACACATTGACAAATGTGCGAAATGCAATCTATATAGTCTGTTCCTTTACCTGTAGTGCAGCCCATTAGATTCATTTTCCTCACCATCTACTTACGGAGGTCATGATAATACATTAATATCCATATTTCATGCATGAGGTGTGTGACTGACATAGTATCTTATTTATTATTCATCTGCCCCTTTGGAGACAGGGTAGAAAGAGAAATACATTTGGCAAAGAGCAGGGCCATTGGAATTAAAAATAGATAATTATCAATGATAGCTGCAGATAGTAGCAAACTAGCACAGGCGCTGGCTAGCAATGAGCATGGCTTTATTATTTTAGCACCACACACAACTTGTACTCCATATAGTGCATAATGCCGTACTCATCAATGAGAAGTCATTTATTTTTCCACTCAAAGTTTCTGACTCTTTTTATAGTTGCTTGAAAAGCCATTTGATGAAAAATAATGGAATCACTGTTTTTTGTTATCCTGTGATGTTATTCTCTTCCTTTTGTTAATATTTTTCTGCCAGACAGTCAGTGCTTTTTTATGTTTGGCAACATGTGTGGGTAAAACATAAAATGGGCCTTGGACTCTCCTAATCATAATCACATCAAATAAATTCCAATGGCCCTAGGGGACCAGCAATGTACTGCTACTGTCCACTCAGTAATTTAAAACAGTTTGTTTTTTGCACTGAGCATTACTTACAATTAAGTCTTTTTTCTCAATATAGCTACTCCTGCTGGTCCAGCAGGACCACCCACCAGGCAGGAGATAGCTGCCTTTTGCGCGGCAGAGGCTGGAACATATCCAGCAGGAATACCGGTGGCTGGTGGTCCTGGAAGAGGAGGAAGAGGAAACAAATGCATAACAGCCGGGCCCCCATGCAGCCGGTCCCCCTCAGCCTCCAATCTCCTGGCCATCCCATCGCCACCGCAAGCCAAATGCTGCCACCCCTCACCACAATGGCAACAGGCCATTCCTGAACCGCATCCTGCAGCAGCTCAACACCATCGAGGGCCGACTCATCTCGACGGAGCAGGGGCTGGACCAGCTCCAGACCGACGTCCATAATGCCCTCTTTTAGCCCTTTTTTGAAAAATTGTTTTGGTGGGAGGGATTTGTTGCTTGTTGGGGCATAAAGGAGTTGGGACTGGAGAGACTTTCTTGGACATTTTGAGTTTTGGGGCTTGGGTCAGTTTTGTTTGGGAGAGGGGTGGGCATGTTGTTTGGGTGGAGAGGGTGGATTGCTCTGTAAGTAAATAAAGGGCGGGAAAAAAATTCCAATCTAAAGTTATGCCTGATGTAGTTTCTTTTAATTTTACTGTGCACTGCTACCTTCAAGTAGTTGTATGCAGCCTGTTTATGTGCTTGTAACTCAAGAGAGAGTGTAGCACTTAGTTATAGAGTCTAGGCTTATGCTTCTCTAACTATCTTGACCATTAAGGGGAATGCTACCATAATGACCTCTATTATGTCACAGTTCTGAAATATCTAGATAAAAAACAGTAGCAGTTAATGTATTTCTTACTAAGATACATTTCATCCCTACTTGTTGTCTTACCTGAATATACATGCAGCAATAACAGGGGACGTATCACAACTTCACAAGAGAGGTCCCAGTTCCACCCACGTGAGTTCCAACTGTAGGATTGATCTGACTGATTGATTATCCATCGCAGACAACTAAATGGAAGTAGAAAGAATGAGTAAGTGGGTTATATATTTATCAAAGATTTACAAAGACTTGACTCCACCTGAGTACTACGTGATGAAACAATGAAAATGCCTGATTGTGCTAAAATAGAAAAAATAGCAATACTAGTAAGTTTTGGCTAATGTGGAGCTAGCAGTATTATCTGTGAAATCTTCAAGTCATACAAAATGGACTCAAAGTCTGGAGTCGACAAGCTTAGGATGGTGTTTACTGTTAGGCAACACAAGGCCTGAGTGATGATGCTGACTATATGGATCATTTTTAATGCTCGGCTTGGTAATGGGCTGGTGTGGGCTACTGCTTAAAAGATTTTACAGAAAGTTAGTGTTGCTTTCACCTCATCTGCCTCACCAAGTATGTGATCCATTGAGGTGTAATTTAAGCCACACCTCAATAAATCACACAGCTTGGGGGAAAAGGGTTATGGGTTTGATGAATGGATGGGTATTGGGATTTGGTGAAAGGTTTGACAAAGACAAACAGTACAACACAAGGCCAACATTCATCTGGGCAATAAGCAGCAGCACATCATTCGCCATCAATCTGTTGTTAGAAGGAAACAAAGGAATGAGTATGACAGAGTGCAGATACATGCATTGCAAATAGTTCTTCTGCCCCTGACACCCAATTTACCATACATCTAAATGTTCTGTCTTGTAGGTTGAGGAGTGAACCCACCACCCACTTCTCTTAGTTAATATGATTGTTAAAAGAAAAATGATCCTGTATTGCAAAATTGGATGGTGGGTCTGCATTCTCCTCAGGAATGTCCACTCTTTGGGGCTTGTCTGCACTGGTCCGGTAGGTAAGCAGAAGTGTTGTTGAGCTCAGCTAGCATTCGTCTTTCGTTCGTGAAGGAGACTAGAAGAAGGCCTGCATATTGTAAAAGAGAAACTATATTTTGGAGTCAAGGAGAAGGACATATGGAAGGTAAGCTTCATGAGGAGAGTATCAAGTAGATTCAGAGGCAGCGCAAAAAATACTAACGGGGGACTCAGAGTATCACTTTTGCCACAAGTCCAACACACACATAGCAGCATTTTACAAATGCACCTTTCTCTATTCAACAAAGCTAAGTACTTGGCCTCAGACTCTTGGTTTACCTTTGAACTGAAGTTGATAGTATACTCGATAACATCTTGCTTGCAGCTATTGATGAGGTTGTCCTGCAGCTCCCACCCTGAGTTCTTCCATGATACTCCTCCAGTCCTGACTCTGAGTGACCAGTCATCATCATGAATCACGATGACCCGAGCAAGATAGACATAGAGTTCAGGGCACTGCTGATGAAGAACAAGTAGAGTATCAAACAGAATTGCAATATTTTACATACGTTTTTGTTTGTTACTAAAGTGGATGTTCTGGTCTCTGAAGAACCGGAAAAAAGAAGAACACCCTGCAATTAATTAAATTTGGTGAAGTGCGAAAGGGCTGATCATCGCCTACAGGGAACAAAAATGATCTCCCATCACTCAAGCCCCAAACAATGCAAATCAATAATCATCTAAAGATATTTCCCATATTACAGTTCAACCCACACCCTCTGTCAGTGTCTGCCACCACATGAATCATCAATCAACTTAAATCATCTCTCACGCAATCAGTCACTCACCGTTGCAATAGTTGAAGTTACCTCATCCAATTCAAGCACAGGTAGTTCAGATAGGCATTCAATCATCTTTGATGCAGGCAACACATTGATATGTGGGGTGAACAGCCATTAGTACGCGGCTGTTTGTACGCATGCCATTACTTCGCAAACGTTACTACGATTGCGATGTAACAACGCATACCATTAGTACGCAGGCTGTTACATCGCAAGTGTTGTTACAACGCATGCATTGTAATTGTATGCGCTATCGCCATAGTTATTTTTAAGGTGCATCCGTTTCCAGACGAGGCAGGAAGCCGAAGCAGAGAGGAACCACGAGGAGAGAGAGGTAAGGGGGGCTGTGTAGTTTTCAGGGTCGTGCAGGGGTAGTGCTTAAGGTTGTAGTGTTGTGTTTGTGTTGTGTAGTGTACAGTAGTGTAATTGTGTTTAGGGTAGTGTTTAGGGTAGTGTAGGGGTTGTGAAGGGTAGTGTTTGAGAGTAGGTAGCGTACAGAAGTGGGGAAGGGGAAAGGTCGTGCGGGGGTATTGATTTAGGGTTTAGGGTAGTGTTGTGGTGTTTGTGTAGTGTAGGGTAGAGGTTTAGGGTAGTGTCGGGGGGTCATGCAGAGTAGTGTTAGAGTGTAGGGTCAGGAATGGGGAAGGGGAAGGACGTGTAGGTGTAGTATTTTAGGGTTTAGGGTAGTGTAGTGGTGTTTAATTAGTGTAGGGTAGTGTAGAGTTTGAGGGTTACAGTAGTGTTGTGAAATAAATAGTTAATGGAAATGTGTATAAATAGTGGTAGGACTTTATTTGATAAAAATGACAATATACTGTTACAATTTAGTTTGAAAAGATATTGATTTTAAACCATTAAGCAAAATTCAATCATTTAAAAAAAAATGTATGCGTTTAATGTTCGTTTTGTAGCTCTGAAATACATTTTTCAAATGGAAAAAAGAATGTTTGAGTATCGGAATTAAAAAAGAATTAAAAGATGACAGACATATTAATTTTTGAAAAAAGATTGAAATTCATGTGTATTTAAGAAAATAAGTTGTGAATTTTACTTATTAACAAATAATAAATTAATAGTCGATTTCTAAAATTAATCCCCCACCCAAAACACATATTTAATTGTCATCCCGACACAGGGGATTGGTTTATATTTAAAAAATAATAATACTTATTACGAGGAAACAAAGCATTTCAGTGGAATGCGTAGTAATAAAGTGCGCAGAAAAAGCATTTTTAGTACCTTTCAAAGCAGTTGCGAAATAAAAGCATGCGCAGTAGAAACCTGCGATGCAATGGTATTTGCAAAGTAAAAATGCTGAACTAAAAACATGCGAAGTAATGGTTCGTGTAGTAACAACATATATTCATATGTGGTCTTGGCAGGCGGTCTTCTAGGTAATAAATAATTTTATGGGGCAGTCCTTCTAGTGCTAAGTGATGCAAAAAAGATTAGCCATTAGGCAATAGGCATGCCAGGCGGCAGGAATTGTCCCCAATGCCATGAAGGAATTGTGGAGGCTTTTTCAATGCACACTGGTCCAAATGCAATCCAGCAATATATATGTGACTAATAAAAAATGTGAGGCAGCATAAATCTGGCACAAAAATAATAATGTTCCTCTAGCTAATTATTATTATTATTTTTGTAAAGAGCTTAGTTCAATGAGAAAAATGTTAAAGTTCTATGGGGGCACTGGCATACTTAGTCCAGGAAGTGGAGTTAGTCCTCAAACTCAGGTGGTTCACCCAGCAGTTGGTCAACTAACACATTTGATTCAATTTCAGCCCAATCACCCTCATCCTCCTTCTGTACTGCTGTTTCAGGAATGATGTAATTGTGTGGTATAAAATGTTGGTTCATTTTGATCATAGTAATCTCTCCACATTTTAAGGCGAGAGACTAGTCCTTCTCACTGTGACCACCGCACCACCTGCACTGAACACACGTGCAGCAGACACACTGTTGACAGGGCAAGCCAGATACTTTATTGTGAGCCTGCTGAGCTCTGGCCATTGGCGCATCATCCCATACCAATACAACAATGTATTTTGATCCACATAGACCTCTTTTGGATCATCCAGGTACTCCTGAAACGTCCTGTGGATGGTCATTGGTGCTGCCACTTGCTCAACCTGTATTACCATCGCCTCTGCACTGGACTTGAGCCCTGCCAATTGAAACTAATACAATGCAGAGGTTGGGTTTGGCCCTTCTTTTGCTGTTGTTGCCAATATTCTGGTTGATGGTGTTGTTGGCTGCTGTGAGACAAGACTGCCCTCTCCGGAAGTTGAAGGAGGCCCCCCAGAACTGTGGGTTGGGACTTGAAGTCCCAGCTGTTCTTCTTCCAAGTCTCCGGCTTGCTCTACAATCCACCTCTTGTATTTAAAAACATCCCCTTCAGAAAAAGGGATGAAAGTGGGTAGAATTCTTTTGTACCATAGATCAAGTAGTGTGGCACACATGTACTCTTTGGACTCAATAATGTCATGTTGCAGCCTTATATTAGAAGCCAAGCACAGAACTAAGGTCTCAGCCAAGGCATGTGCTTCTGTGCTTTTATTCACACCGGCTGGGGTGAACTTTTCAGACGCCTTCTTTACCTGGTCTTGTAGGAGATATGCAACAATGGGATAGCTTGGCCCATCATACTGTCCTCCTTGCTAACTTACCCTGTGAAAACCTCAAAAGGGAGTAGCATCTGTGTCAGGCATTTGACTAGGTCCGATGTGTCCGCATCCATGGTCATAGCTTTTCCAACTGCATCCCTTCCTCTTTGAATGACATAGTCATTGATCTGTTTGTACTGCTCAAACAGAAGTTGCAGCATGTAAAAGGAGGAGTTCCAATGTTTTGGCACCTCCTATATCAGGGCCTTAACTGGAGCTCTATTATTATGCTAAATAATCTGCAGCTGCTTCCCAGCTTTAAAAGAATGGCTGAAATGGGTGCAGATTCTTCTGGAGGTGGTCAGTATGTTGCTAATTGTGGCTTTCTATTTTAGGAAGTTTTGCACCATCATGTTGATGCAATGGGTCAAACACAGGACCCTGAAATAGCCTCTGTCTGTCCTGGCCTTGACTATGTTACTGCCATTCTCCGTGGCAACAAATCCAATTCTAAGACCTCTGAGTCGCAGCCATTCATACACCTTGCTGTTGAGTTCCTCCAAGATGTTTACAGCTGTATGTGGTTTCTCCATCGCAAACATGGACACTGTTCTATGCCGCCAAATGCTCTTAAAACTTTCTTCAGGGCCATGACACTTTTGTTTTACCCCTGCCAAAGAGATGCAGTGTGCAGTAATACACATGTAATCAGTCGCCTGACAACTGGTCCACCTCTGTCCTCAGGTGGATGGTGTGAACAACACTTTGCTGCAAAGCTTGCCCAGCCATCTGCAGCACATCGTGATGCCTCTCTAGAACAGCCACTCTGCCAAAATAGGTTCTATTTGGTACCTTTCATTTTGGGCAGATGGCTGCCACCAATTCTAAGAATTCCACTCTTTCCAAAAAAGAAAAAGGGGGGAGGTCCAGCACTAAACTTTTAGCCAGCTTCCCATTGTGCAAAAGTACTGTTGGGTGGTTTCACTCACAGGGCCCCTCCTGCCTTAACATACCTGTAAGAGTAGCCTGGATTTTTTTCTTTTCTTGGGGCACTGGCACAGGCGTCTTTTGAGAAGTAGATGCTAGTGGTAGACTCAATGTTAGTTGTGGTGGTAGAGCAGTCACTGTATGTGGGGTGTCTCCATCATCTCACTCTTAGTCTTTTTGTGCCATTGTGAAGTCGCTATGGTGGGTGAATCTCCCAGCACACTGCTGTGGACAGGGCTGCTTTGCGTGAAGATGTCACCCTCTTCTTTCTCATCATCATCACCTTCCCCCATGATTGGACTTATAGCTGATGTTCCCCGGCTCATCCCACCACCATGACCACGTTCAGCAATTTTTGTAAGGTGCTCCTCCCACTTGATTGTGTGGTGCTTTATCATATGGGTCGCCTGGCCTCCAGTACCATAATGTGTACCAGGGTTACCTCAACGAACATTTGTGTGGAAAATTGTGCATACTGCGATGTTCTCCCCCTCTTTGCTAACAATAATTAAGTCCCAAACTGGGGAGGAGTGCTTTTTTGGCGGGTCACTGCCAATGCCTGAAGAAGACCTGGAGGTAGATGGGCATGTCATCAATAGTCTCTCTGCTTCTCCTGAGGCAGGGGTTGGACCAGGTGCCAGCTGGGGCTTTGCTAATATGGGAGCTGGTGGCGGTGATACCTATGCCACATTGCTTGGAGCTGGTTGAATAGCAATGTCAGATTCCTCTGTGTGACCTTCTACCATGACTACCTTGTCATCATCACCCTCCTCTTCTTCCCCTTCCATAAGTCTAAGTCTTTCTGGAACTTTTCTTTCATCTAGCCTCTCCTGTTGTCTACTGTCTCTGTTGGGGTCCACTCCATGTCCCTATCATCCTCATCAGAAGTGGTGCTTGGAGAAGATGGCGCTGTAGTACCCTTCCTCTTCCTTGCTGGAGATCTGGGAGCCAATGGTTTTAAAAGAGGAGGTTCAACAACTTGCTCTGAGGGAAGCTCAACCTCCTGTACTGCTCCAACATCAGACAAATGTACCTTTGCTGGTTGCGGTCCACTTTGCTGTGTTTCCTGAAACGATTGTGCACTACTTTGCAAAAGGGACAAATCTAATTCAACATCAGTACTCGTCTGAGTAGACATGATTGCACTGGCTGCCTCATTGACATGCATGGTCCTGGGCTTAGGTTGGGGGGGTGGTGCTGTTGATGCAGGAGTGCTGCTCTCAGCTTGCTCACAGAGGCCGATGTGGAAAGCACAACTTTCCTGAAAAAAGGTTGTGGTCGGCACACCAGTGGTAGAAATCTGCCTTTTCTGCTCCCCACTAGCCACTTTCTCTGCAGTACCTTTCTTTGGGACCATCTTAAAGCTGTCAGTTGGCAGTAGAACTTAGCTTCACAACAAGCTGAAGAGATGTCTGTGTTGCATAGCCAGTCACGTGGCACGTTGTGCACAGGCCCTCTGTCTGGCAGTACTGTGGGTGATGTCTTCTTTTGTGCACCTAAAAGCAGTGCTTAATTTGAGCCGGTGCTTTCCGGCGCTCAGGACCAGCACCTAATCCTTGGCACTGGCACTTTTAGTACCAGTTAAGGACACACTTATTTAGAAGGCACATGGTTTTCCCCAGAATCAAAGGATGTTGAGCCACACTAAGACTTGAACCCGATTCCCGAGTTCCGAAATCAGCAGCTCTAACCGTTAGGCCAAGTTCTTCCCAGAATATTGAGTGCCGGGGCTCTAGTTAGGAGGCAGTTTGTAACAACACATTTCTCCTGTTAGTGCTGCCTACCGAGGAGAGTCCCGGCACTTTTTATTTGATAAATTACCACTGTCTAAAAACAAACAAGCAAGAAAAACATCAGTAAAACATAGCATTGTTGCAGTTCAAGTCGTAGTACAAACGAACAACATCATTTAGTGTGGTTACTTAAGTTATTATAATTAACAATACAGTGTTCATTCATAAAACGGAAAACTACACCAACATAACAACATAAACTTTCATGGTGCACACTGATGAAGGATAAGAATGAGTAACAACAAAACATACAGATGTAACTTTCTGCTTTATGTACATCACATGTGATGTGGCACTCAGGGAGGTGAAGCTGACAAATGACAATAGAATAATCCTTACACAATGAATGCTGTTGTACACCTATGGCAGACATGGGGTTGATTAATTGATTATTCAACACAAGAAGGGAGTGGCCCCACTAACCAAGAGATGGGGTACCATATACAGTCAATGTAAAAATAGAGATTTCTCTTGGATAATGACTGATACAGGGTCAGATTCCACCATACGATGAACATTCGAGTACTTAATCCACTCTTGATTCGGAACCCGTAAGCCAATTATAAACACACAACATATCTTTCATGAATATCATAAAAGTTGATTTATTAAAACCACATTCCATAATATCAAAAACCATAATTTGAACAGATTTAAAACGATTAAAAATGTATTCTGACACATTTATACATATGATAAAAAGGAACTTATTTCAATATACAAGAGAGGCAAAAACAAGTGAAACCTTAAAAATCATCATAGCTCTGTTAATTCGATTGAACCAATTGCGTTGGATTCTATCAATCCTTTTATGCTTAGGCTCAAATGTTCTTTGAATTTAAAAATACAAGGGGAGCGTCAACGAGTTTCGTGGACTATATATTTTTCGAAGCCACCTTCTTCAGGACTTTATTTTTTATGTCTCTCCTAAAATTGGCACAATGTCATATATGCCTGTTTAAAAAACAAAAATTGTAAAATGTATATCACATATCACAATTCTACTGCATATATCATGGAACAACACATATGAACATCAAATAACATTTAAAAACAAATATTTTATTTAAAAACAATCATTTATACAGTTTATAATTGTTTTAAGGGCCCTTATATCTATTCATCAATTCATTCACACTTCTGGGTATCAGCCAACATCATTCACTCCTCTTTTTTCCTCAGTCCTCTTTTATTCAGAGGTATTCCATATACCTTCCTATGAATCAATGAGATTGTAAAATATAGGTATGCGTCATCATACCCACCTCTAGACTTATTATATATCCGGGATTGAGCCTAAAATGTCTCCCTACAAATATCAATAATCTAATTATGATGACAATGGCATATTTCTGTACATAGGTCTTCAGATACATGTTTGAAGCTTTTATTATATTAATGTGGTATACCTTTTTTTAACACCATTCCATCAAGGAAAATGAATTTCCAAACCTTTTTCATTATCAGAATTTTATATCTTCTGTTCGTTAAATGTTGTAGATTCTGGTTTAGGGAAAATAATAATACAATAAGAATCAGAATAGTCCTGTCCTAGTTGTAATCTCAAATTTATAGTTCTTGAGAACACTACTGACCCACCTCAAACTTTGACGATCATTGATTAATCAAAGAATGAATTGTTGGGGGTCAAAATTCCTTTACCTTAACGACTGCAGGGTGTGATGGCCCTATGAAAAAATATATAGATGAGGATCATAAATATCACGTTCCTGTATTTTTTATGTAACTAATATTACCTAAATAAAAAATATTTAATCATAGATCACAGATCAGATCCACATACCTCCAGTTGCAGCAATATTCTCACAAAAGGCTAATCAGTCTTTCCCTTATTAAGAGAGGGGTGGTAACTCCCTCAGTCATCCAAATAATATCCCAATATTTTTTACACGATTCCCGGGAAATATATACAGAGTTTTAGTGTCTTGGAAGATTAACCCTCCATACATCTGTCTCATCTAGATTTGGGTTAAAAATGTCCTTGTATTCCTTAAATCCAACAAAGAGGGGAAAGGGAGGAAAAGGAAAAGCGTGGCGTTGAGGGGGGATACTAAGTCTCTGCCTAGTTCCGAGTCCTGCCCAGTATTCCCTATTTCTTACCTTTCAGGGAAACCTTCCTTGGCATAAATAAAAATGTCCGGTTCCGCTACGCAATAGGAAGACTAAAAAGCTGGTTTTCCTGCAGTCTTAAATATCCGCGTATAATGCCGCACACCTGATGTTGTTTCAAAACATCATCAAAGTGCGCGTGACACCGCATACGTCGACATTTCATTTAAAGCGATCACTATGTGTGTTTTTGCGCATTCGGGCCAACTTGTGTCCAGAGCTTGTAAATAAACAATATAGAGGAAATGCTTCCAATGTAAAGAGAATATATTTGGAAGTATATTAGTTACTATTCAGACACAGTTATTAACAATAATGTTCTAAAATAAGATCCACAGTGGAATCCATTCTATTATTTACCAACAATTTTTTTTATATATATATATATTATTGTTCAGGTTTATCCACTTTACTGTCGTTATATGTCTGATTTACTATGTATCAAAAGGATTAATACCATGTCTTAGGAATCTATCAGATGTAATATTTTTTATTTCCTTCAAGATTACCAATAGTGGGTCCATTGGTTGTGAAGTAGGTCTCGGCCGGTACAAGAACCCGCTACTCAGACCAAGGTGCTCCATAATGGCAAAACTCTCAGGTTGGGGTACTGCCAGAGTTTTTTTCCAATAGTACAGAGTTAGGTTCAATTAAATACTACTCACCTATTACTCCAAAGACATAATTTAGCCAATTAGTCTCATCCAATCTTCTTTGGAGTTAAGACCTGTTCTCACTGTATCTAAAAGGGAGGTATACCACTGCTCTCGGGTTTTTACATTTAACAGTGAGATTATCTCCTCTTTTATTCCCTTTGATTGTTTTCAGTCATGAACCATTTAAAGTCAGTACATACATGACCTGCCTTATTATAATGGTCCACAAGTGGAGCATTAACCTTACTGTTCTTTATAGCTTATTTGTGCTCTAAGAGGCGGACTTGCAGTTTCGCCCACGTATCCTAAGTTACATGGGCATAAGAGTAAGTAAACAATACTGCTACTTCTGCAGTTATTAAGGGCCTTCGCTAAAAGAGTATGTTTGTTGTATGTGATGTTTTTACCCACTACACAATAATCACAAATCATCTATATAAGTGTGTACCAGTTCTCTTTTTCAATTATTGTTGCGTTTAAATGCAAACAATGGCCTATGCTAGACGGAGGGGAACATAGCTGCCGCTAGTTAGAGCAGTCACAGTCTCTTGCTCAATTCTGGCGGATTAAATGCATTAAAAACACGGTACCTGGATGTGAATCTATGTGAAGCTGCCATAAGGCGGGGGTGGTGTAAGGGGATTTTCGCTCCCGTATTTCTCGGTGTTTGTTGCCTGAAGTGACGGTGGTGACCAGAGTGGTGGAGACACCGCATAGGAGCCGGTGGACGGTAGAGGCAGTGCGGATCGCGAGTGACAGGTGCGCCGCAGCCAGGGTCGGCTTCTGGGGCAGCGGGAGCCGGGTAACGGCTCTGACAGCTCCATGCGTCTCTACGCATTTTTTTCCTGAAGCCGATGCCAACTTAGGATTCCCTGAGACTCGCTTGTTCCGAAGCAATGGCGGGACAGCGCATCTGGAAAATCTGGGCTATGGTATATGGCACTCGTGAATGACCCCGGTAAGGAGGAGGAAAAAGGGGGTTTGGGGGTCGACGTTGAATGTGGGGGAGGGTACTGCTTGTGAAGAGCAGCAAGCCACCAGAAAAAAGAATCAGGCTGATTCACACATTGGCGTAAACAAGCTAAATAGATATACCCTCAGAAGTAGGGGTATCTGGGGCGAAATGCAGTCCCCTTCTGAAGCTCAAATTAGGGAAATGACACCGCCCACGGTGCGAATTAAATCTCAAAAAAACTCAGAAGCCCGCTCCTGTCCCCTTACCCTACAAAATAAAAAAGCATCTGCAGAGAGAAATCCCCTGACCAGGGGAAAAGCGCTAACCAAAAGTAAATCTGCTAATATTCGAGTTACTCCTTCACTCCTACTTTAAGGGACAGGCTCAATCTACCTCACTTACTCAATCCACCCAGTCTACTCAAGCTACCCAGGCTAGTCAGTCCAGCACCCTTACCCCCACGGTGGCCATGAGTAGCAGTAGCAGTATTGGCTGTACGCTATTGAATTCTTTTGAATTGCCCAGGATGGCAAACACTGGGGTTTTGGAAACAGACATGAATAGTGGTCCTCTTGAAAATAGATTCGCTCCTTTGGCCCCTTTGGCAGTAGTAGAACATGACAACAGTTGCTCTCCACATGATCCTAGGTTTGAGATTCCGCTGAATCAGTCCACCTAACAGAAAGATGTGCTAAGGGAATCAGCTACCGGCCCCAATTCAGGGGTCCTATCATCCACAGAAGGCCTAATAGCTACGCAACTCACCGAAATCAGGGAAAAATTTGCCGTCTCTGAATGTAATCAAACAAAAATCCATACAGGCTCCGAAACGGTGGAAGAAAAAATTAAGGACATGATGGAAAGAGTCGGAGCAATGGAGACAGCCTTAGAAGATCTTTCAAAACAAGTGGGAAAAAATTCATCTGAAATTTCGAGATTAAAATACAATGACAAAGATTGAGGGATAAACTAGAAAGTTTAGAGAATAGCGCTAAAAGAAATAACATTAGGATCCAGAATGTCCCAGAAGAGGCTGAGGGAGGGGACATAAGGTCCTTTGCTATTAGCCTTCTTAGAGAATTTCACCCTGACATAGAAAGACAGATCCTGGAAGATGATATTCAGAGAGTCCATCGTGACCCTTATACTAAAAGACCTGGAAAGAAAAACCCAAGAAGAATCCTAGTTAATTACAAAACATACTCAGTAAAGCAGGAGTATATAATAAGGGAGACTGGTCTTTTCGTGTCAGGTCAGACATCTCACGTACCACACAAGACAGGCAGTGGGAATTAGGGAAATATATTCAAGAGTTAAGGGGCCTAGGCGCTACAGCAAACCTACGATTCCCCGCCTCTTTGAAGGTGAGCGATGGTTCCCCGGGGTGAGGGCAATGGAAGGAAGGGGTGGGATGGGTCACAGATAAAAATAAAATTCCAAAAATAAAGGTTTCCTGTTCGTGCACGGGGTAGGGGGAGCATGTGGGAAAAAAGGAAAAAAAATGACAGCCAATTATCTCAAATTGACTTGTATAAACCTTTCATTTCTTTAATCATGTGTAGCTTACATAAGTTTTTCGTTCTTAAGTTATTACATAGCTATCTATATTTTCCATGACAGATTTAGGTAGGACAGAGATAGCAACGTGTTCTATATCCAAGAGTCACACCTGCTTAAAGATGAATGTATGCAATTTAAAAAAATTAAAACTGGGTAGAACACTGTATCTGCACAACCGTGTACAGTAAAAGGGGTTGCTCTCATGTTTAAAAAAGACACCCAAGCTATACTTGGGGATTCCATTGTCGATCCTCTGCGAAGGTGGGCAATTGCCAGGGCCAAAATCAATGGTTCCTGGCTGACTTTTGTGGACTATTATGGACCACATTTAGATGACCGGCCTCATTACATTCTCTATTCCTCCAACTAATCAACATAAATGATCCGATTATACTGGGCGGCGATTTTTACTTGGTTTTGGATCCTAGTCAAGATTCAACCTCAAGTAGAGCAGAGGCAGCGACTCAAAATATGAGAGCTGCCCTAAAACAGCTTTGTGGAAGTTACTGATTTTAAATATTTACATTCATCCGGAAAAGAAAAAGAAAATGGAAAGATTGTCAAATTTGATAAACTTAATAAAAACTTTACAAGTAATATATCAAAATTATGAGATGGTAGTGTCTGGCGATTTTAAATGCAATTTAATAGGGGGTCACCTTAACAAGATCGGACGACAAAGCAGGCATGAAGTAAACAAATGAAAGCAAGACTTGGAATCCCTAGGCCTTGTTATTTTGAATGGGAACACAAAGGGAGACCAACCAGCGTGAATTACCTTTTTAAGTGGAAAGAAACAATCCACAATAGATTACACAATGATCCGTAAGGACCTTTTGAACTTAGTTGATTATTTTTCCATAAAAATTCGACCAGAGAGTGACCATTTTCCCCAAGAAACAGCACTACACTTAAATTTGCTGCATAAAAAGAGTACAGCATCCGTAGCCGTAATGCCGGAAGCACATAACCAAAGGAGACTTAAATGGAGAGGAACAAACATTAAAGAAATAATGGATTCAGTGAATATACATGTGGAGAATAATGAGTCATTGGGCGCCCATTTGATAGTACAGGATTGGGAGCATCTGTGCACGTCTTTGTTAGATAAATTCCCATCAATCCCAGCACGCAAAGCTTTGTACGGATCCAGAAAAGAACCATGGTATAATGTACAGCTGAGAGACCAGAAGAGGAATATTTTAAAGGAGGCAAAAGTAACGGCCTCAGCAGCCAGAATGGGGAAAGTAATAGATAACAGCAAGCTCACAAAAATGAGAGAGGTATATAACAAAATGTGCAGCGAGGCAAAAAGGGCACAGACTGAAAAGCTCTGGGAGAAATTGCTGTGGGCAAGCAAACTACCGAACAGCAGTGAATTTTGGGGATTAATAAATAAGCTAACAAAGGGAACAGAAACCCACCAGAATGTAGGAATAAGTGAGTCAGCTTGGACACAATACATTGACAAATTGTATAATAACATACAAACAGATACTCACAGATGGGTAGACATAAGTCCAGACGAACCAGAGGAATTCAATCTGAAATCTACTACAATAGGCAGTCCCACTTTTGAAAAAGGGCAACCTGTAACGCAAGATCTAATACCTTTTACAACAACAAAACAATTAAAGGTAGTGATAAAAAATTTGAAATCCGCAGGCGCAGCTGGGCCAAACGACCTTCCAAATGCCCTTTTCAAGCATGGCCCGGAATTTTGGGCCAATAACCTCGCCCCACTTTTCAACCAACTATATTCCGAGAATAAGACACCACATTCCTGGAGAGGAAGTCTATTTCATCCAATTCATAACAAGCATTGGCATAGCCAATAGGTCTCGCCTTTGGGACCTTATAAGTGTTTAGCTAAGCAACAGTTGCATAAATAAATACTTATAAGGTCACAAAAGCGAGACCTATTGGCTATGCAAAGCGCTCGCGATCAAACATCAAAGCGGCCGTGGGGCCGCGAAAGTGAAAGTAATCGCGGTAAAGTGCGGCGCACGCGCCCGCGCACATGCACTGTAGCTCTAGGCTGGCCTGGTAGCACTTTTTGGAGCCCTCTCAATAAGTCTCGCCAGACCAGCGCATGCGCTGGGTCAGGCGAGTCCTAAAAACGGCAGCCGAACAGAACCTGGGAACTATAGACTCATTGCCCTTATTGATGTAGAGGCAAAACTTTTTGCGTCTTGCATTTTACAATACTTACAGGAGTGGACGGAGCAAAAAAGAATAATCCCGAAATTTCAAACAGGGCATGGGCACCATCACAAACCTGGCAGCATTGGCGATCTTAATTGAAAAAGCTGCAAATAAAAAAACAGGTCTATTAGCATGTTATATTGTATTGAAATCTGCTTTTGATAGAGTGCCGCAAGACCATCTTTGGCTGAAACTGAAAGAATGGGGATTACCTCAAAAATTGATAGATACAATAATATCTCTATACAGCGAAACTTGGGCCAGGGTGAAGCTTGGAGACGGCAGCAGAATATCATCAAAGATAAAAATAACCAATGGATTAAAACAAGGCTTTCACCATGCCTCTTTAATCTATACTTAGCAGACTTAAACAACTACTTGCTAAAGACAAACGGCCATCCGCCCAAACTGGCAAATGTGTCACTTCAGTTCCTGCAATATACGGATGACATTGTGGTAGTGTGTCAAACTCCAATAGGGCTGCAAAGAGTCATAAACAAAGTGACTGATTATTTTGATCTCTTAAGATTGGAAGTAAATAAGACAAAAACCAAGGTGGTGCGATTAGCAGACCCTAGATAAGGAAAATATAAATCGTATGCAAAGGGACCACAAATTGAGGAAATTAGCTCATATAAATATTTGGGAATCAAACTGGGTCGAAGGATGACCTCTATGAATCAAAAAATGGATATAAACACAAAAGCCCAATCATTAATTTTTGCCTACAAACAGCTCTATAAGAAATTGCAATGTCCTTCCCACGACCATCTTTTGAAAATAATGGCAGCACAACTGCTTCCAACTTTGTCCTATGGCCTGGAAATCTGGCATGGGCAAAAAATTGCCATTTTAAACGAGCTGCAGACAAAAGTATATACAGCAGTTTTTAATCTCCCTAAAGGAGCATCCCCAGCACAGATACACTTGGAATTTGGCCTACAGAATCAGGAATTTCAAAGAGAAGCAATATTGCGAAATTGTGGTGGAAATTCAGAGCATCGGAACCTGGATCGCTGAACAACTTATGCTGGACCGAAATAAGATCACAGTTTGATTTTTTTTAAAACCTCATGGGGCGAATTTCTGTGTACAGCCCTGGAAGTACTAGAGATTGATGAAACCTGGAATAACAAGTTGGAAAGAACAACATTTAATAGAGCGTGTAACGCCATGGCTAAGAAATTATCACTCATGGAAGATAAAAGAAGAGTGACCAAACGACGTCATGCCTGGGCAGTAATAAACTCGTATACCAAGCTAAAACCGGACCCTACTTAGTGGCGTACTTTCGACTATCATTAAAAAAGAGGTTTATGTGGTACAGATTAGGCGACCATAATTCGAAGGATTTGGTCCCTACCTGGAAAAGCAAACAACAAGTTGAAAATTGCCATCTGTGTGGATATCGTAAAGAATCCATATGCCACTTGATGTGCGTTTGTGACTCATTAAAAACCGAAAGAGGGAAGATGCTAAAAGCATCTTTAAATGACATACAGATTCGCACTTACAGACAGGCGGTAATAAGCTGGATGGGGGGTTCTTCAAATATTTTAATTTGTCGTGGTGTAAAAGTCATGACCCTAGTGGACAACCTCTTATTGAAAGCGGATAAAGAACAAATGCTTGGGGTTTGAACAGCTCTGGGAATTTTATAGAAAGTGTAAATATTCAAAAGTTTTATTGATAATATGATATTTTTGAAACTTCAATTGTTATATATTTTATTGTGTTTGCTTTATGGTTGTGATAAACCCAATAAAGTTGTTTTCGACTGACTGACTGACTGATTGACTGACAAACAGCTGATGATAGAGATGGTTTTTTAGGAGGACAAGGGTACCCCAATATGCGAACGAGGGGTGATACGTTGTAGAAAGAAACAGTGGTTCTAGGTGACCTAAAAAGGTCCAGGGAGAATTGACCCTGTAAAGGGCAATGAGGTCAGTAGAGGTATAGGAACTTAATTCTCAGAAGAGAGCAGTAGTTAATAAAAGGAGGGACATGTGGGTCAATGTATGAAAAGTATTTATTACACATTGATGGAATTCAGGTGCTCACACAATAAGTGACAATAAGCGTGACGTGAGGGTGAACTTAAAATAAAAACATCGCACTGACAACCGTAGTAAGTCCACCTTTAAAGATTTTTTACACAGTTTCGAACTCAATTATTCGATAATAATTTAATTTATTGAAATGTGACCGGCAATAATAATTAATTCCCCAGCGCATGCACGTTGCCACTCAGCAGCAAAGTGACTCCTTGATTCCGCCCCACGTTACCAAGCTAATTCCTCCCTCCGGGCAGCACTAACGCGCATTAACAAGCAGGCTATCCCAGCCTTGTTTGGCAGCAAAGCACTCTGCAGACGCCTACAGACACGGACAATTATTACCGTTTCAACCCGCCTAATTCTAGTTGCTCACTCTTAGTCCTGAAGATGAACTTGAATAATTGAGTTTGAAACGTCGTCGACCCCTTACAACATGAACTCCTTAAACTGTGTAAAAAATCTTTAAAGGTGGTTCTACTACTGTTGTCAATGCGATGTTTTTATTTTAAGTTCACCCTAACTTCTCATGTCACGCTTATTGTCACTTATTGTGTGAGCACCTGAATTCCAATAAATACTTTTCATACATTGACCTACATGTCCCTCCTTATATTAACTACTGCTCTCTTCTGAGAATTAAGTACCTATATCTCTACTGACCTCATTGCCCTTTACAGGGTCAATTCTCCCTGGGCCTTTTTAGGCCAAATAGAAATACTGTTCCTTTCTACAACGATGATAGATATGGGACTTTTAGATATTTAGAGAGAGATGGGATGTAAGGCAGGGACAGCGGGGTGAACTTCACTTTTCATAAGAAAAAGTGTGGACATCGTTCCAGGATTGATTTTTTTCCTGGTTGATGCCTCCACTTGTAAGAACAAGTCAGTCAAGTCCCAGAACATTTAACTGATCACTCTGCTGTGGCCTTGGAAATAGCCATTGTGAAGAGACCCTCCTCTCGTAGGTGGACTCTTAATCGCTCACTACTCCTGGAATCCTCAGTAATTGAAAAGCTAAAAATAGCAACTAATGAGTTCTTTGCATTTAATATTAATTCAGCACCCCTTCACATGGCATGGGACTCATATAAGGCCTTCTTAAGAGGTATCTTAACAACTTTCTTTATTGCTCAAACTAAGAGAGTGAGAGATGAAATCAGAGCCCTAGAAGCTGTAGTATACACCAATCAGGTAGTGTTAGAACAAACCCCTGATAATCTGAATATCTCACAAATTTAATAGCAGCAAAACATAAACTCGTGGATTACCTTGAAGCAATATTTAAAAGAAAGTGGGAAGTTAGTAGGCTGTCTCACCACGAATATGGGGAGGGGTGTGGCAAACTCCTTGCGTGGAAAGCCAAGACAGACCAGTTCAGTCCAGAAATTTGATAAAAGATCTTAGATGTTCGAACTCTGGTAATATCATCACTGACGATTCTGGGATTGAAAATGCCTTTGTTCAATTTTTCCAAGGTCTCTATGCAGAGGACTCAACATAAAGTAAAAGTTTTATGGAGGAGTTTCTTCTAGCTCTTCATCTCCCCTCACTCCAGATTGCAGAAAAAACAAACTTAAGTCGCCCCATAACTTTGGAGGAAATCTCTCAAACGATTAGTACCCTTAAAAAAGGGAGAGTCGCTGGCCCCGATTCCATTCCAAATGAGATTTCTGTTATCTTAAAGGAAGAGCTTGCCCCATTTATGCTCCAACTATTCAACTCTGCTTTCACATCTGGTCAAGACCTCCCCTTATCCTGGGATGAAGCCCCTATAACTATTCTCTTAAAACCAAACAAGAATCCAAGATCAATCAATCAATCAATCAAACATTTGTAGAGCGTGCTACTCACCCGTGAGGGTTCCCAAGGCGCTGCAGGGAGGGTGGGAACAGCTACAGGTCAAACAGCCAGGTCTTGAGACGTCTCCTGAAGGTCAGCAGGTCCTCGGTCTGATGCAGGTGGACGGGGAGGGTGTTCTATGTCTTGGCGGCGAGGTGAGAGCAAGATATTCCACCGGTGGTCGTTTGGCGGATGCGTGGGACGGTGGCAAATGCGAGGTCGGCGGAGCAAAGTTGGCAGTTCAGGGTGTAGAAGGACAGTAGTTTGTTGCGGTATGCAGGTCCAGTGTTGTGGAGCGCTTTGTCAGCATGGGTGAGGAGCTTGAAGGTGATCCTCTTGTTGACCGGGAGCCAGTGCAGATCTCTCAGGAGGGTGGTGATGTGGCTGTGGCGAGGGAGTCCAAGGATGAGGCGTGCGGAGGCGTTTTGTATACATTGGAGTCTCTTCTGGAGTGTGGCCGCTATTCCTGCGTAGAGGGCGTTGCCGTAGTCCAGCCTGCTGCTGACGAGTGCTTGGGTGACCGTTCTTCTGGTTTCGGTGGGGATCCATCTGTTAATCTTGCAGAGCATGTGGAGGGTGTTGAAGCAGGAGGAGGAAACTGTGTTTACTTGCTGGGTCATAGAGTGCGTTGAGACCAGAATGACTTCCAGGTTGCGTGCATAGTAGGTGGGTGTCGGGGCAGCACCCAGCGTGGCCGGCCACCAGGAGTCGTCCCAAGCAGAAGGGGTGGATCCCAGGATGAGGATCTCAGTATTGTCTGAGTTCAGTTTCAGCCGGCTAGTCTTCATCCACTCTGCAACGGCCTTCATTCCCTCATGGAGGTTGGATGTGGCGGTGGCCGGGTCCTTGGTGAGGGAGAGGATCAGCTGGGTGTCGTCAGCGTATGAGATGATGTTGAGGTGGTGTGCTCGGACAATGCTGGCGAGCAGTGCCATGTAGATGTTAAAAAGGGTCGGGCTGCGGATGATCCTTGGGGTACGTCGCAGGTGATTGTGGTGGCTTTGCCAGGCCTATTTTCCCTAAATCAGAATCTACAACTTTTAACAAACAGAAGATATAATATTCTGACAATGAAAAAGGATTGAAAATTCATTTCTCCTTGATGGAATAGTGTTATAAAAATGTATACCACATTAATATAATAAAAGCTTAAAACATGTATTTGAAGACATATGTACAGACATATTTCATTGTCATCATAATTAGAATAATGATATTTGTAGGATGACATTTTAGGCTCAATCCCCGGATATATAATAAGTCTAGAGGTGTGGATGATGACGCATACCTATATTTTACAATCTCAGTCATTCATAGGAAGGTATATGGAATACCTCTGAATAAAAGAGGACTGTAGAAAAAAGAGGAGTGAATGATGTTGGCTGATACCCAGAAGTGTGAATGAATTGATGAATAGATATAAGGGCCCTTAAGACAATTATAAACTGTATAAAGGTATTGCTTTTAAATAAAATATATGTTTTTAAATGTTGTTTGAATGTATGATTTTTAATCACAAAGTTGTTCATTTGTGTTGTTTCTATTATATATGCAATAGAATTGTGGAGTATGATATATATTTTACAATTGTTTTTTTTTTAAATAGGCATATATGACATTGTGCCAATTTTAGGAGAGACATTAAAAATAAAAGTCCTGAAGAAGATGGCTTAGAAAAATATATAGCCCACCGAAACGCATTGATGCCCCTCCCTGTATTGTTAACACATTTGAGCCTAATCATAAAAGGATTGATAGACTCCAACGCAATTGATTCAATCGAATTAACACAGCTATGATGATTTTTAATGTTTCACTTGTTTTTGTCTCTTGTGTATATTGAAATAATTTCCTTTTTGTCATATGTATACATCTGTCAGAATAAATTTTTAACCGTTTTTAATCTGTTCTAATTATGGTTTTTGATATTATTTACTGTGGTTTTAAAAAATAAACTTTTGTGATATTCACAAAAGATTTGTTGTGTGTTTATAATTGGCTTATGGGTTCTGAACCGAGTGTAGATTAAGTAATTGAATGTCCGTCGTATGGTTGAATGTGGTGGAATCTGACCCTGTATGAGTCGTTATCCAAGAGACATCTCTATTTTTACATTGACTCATTGATGCCAAATGTTATGAAAAGGGTTAAAAAAAATAATGTAATGATAAAATACATTATGAAAATAAATAAATAAAGAAAACAAATGTAAATAAATAAATTACCATACTTTTATTTACATAAAAACTAAACTTGAAAAAAACTAAAATAAAATAATTATAAATAAGTGACATTATCCTCAAGCATATAATTTTAATAAACTGCTATGTAATTGCTCAACCATCCATGCAAGCATATGGCAAAGGGCCACACTGACTGGACACGCAAAATGGCTGCCTGCCATTGCCACATGGCCATCAACAACAACACAGAGCAAAAAGGCATTGGAAACAAAGATAAGACATTCAGTCCTATGACAAAGGCACACTGGCTACATACACAAAATGGCCACTGACTGACCACATGGTGAACCAGTAAGCAAGGAGGCATGGCCGCATCATAATGATAGAAAAACAACACATGCAAGCCTATGGCTAAAGCACACTGGATGCCTACACAAAATGGCCACCAGCCACATGATCAAACAGCAAGCAATGAGGAATGGGGAACAAAGAGAAGATATATAGGCCTAAGGCAAAATCACACTAGCAGGCTACACAAAATGGCGATGAGCCACATGGTCAGAACAACAACAACCAGGAAGAAGGCATGGTCACTCATAAACAGAGAAGAAATGCAGGCCTATGGCAAAAGCACATTGGCTGGCTACACAAAATTGCCGCCAGCCACATGGTCAGAACAGAGACAACCAGCAAGGAGCCATGGCCACAAACAGAGAAGACATGCAGGCCTATTGGAAAAGCACACTGGCTGGATACACAAAATGACTGCCAGCCACATGGTCAGACAACCACAACAACCAACAAGAAGGCATGCTCACAAACAGAGAAGACGTGCAGGCCTAAGGCAAAAGCACACTGACTGGCTACACAAAATAGCCTCCAGTCACATGGTCAGAACAACAACAACCAGCAAGGAGGATGGTCACAAATAAAGAAGACATACAGGCCTATGGCAAAAACACACTGGCTGGCTGCACAACAAGTCTGCCAGCCACATGGTCACATCAGCAACAACCAGCAAGGAGTCATGGCCACAAACAAAGATGAAATGCAGGCCTATGGGGAAAGCACATTGGCTAGCTACATAAAATAGCCGCCAGCCACATGGTCAGAAAAACAACAAGCAGGAGGCCTGGAAAACAAAGACCACATGCAGGCCTAGGGTGGACACTGACTATACAAAATAGCCCCTGGCCACATGGCATATGGCACAACAAAGGCAAATGATGGCCTATGCCAAACACACATACACCCACACACAAACTGGCCACATAAAAGAGGCATGGTAACACAAAGAACGCAGCATTAATTCACCGATGCCAAAAACGAAAATTAACAGGGCAAAAAACATTCACAACAACACACATCCTCCAAAGGCATTACCCCACCTAAAAACTGTTTTTTAATCCAATGCCATCCATGGCCTAAATGATGTTTCAATTCAACAGACACCCCAGAAACCGTTTTTTCATTCTCCTATGAATAGTACAGGGCCTACTGCCTGGAAGACCCATTGGCAGACTAGGCCACATAGTGAATTAAAGCATTCAATATTGAAAACTTATTAAAAAACATGGAGAAGAAAATGAACTGAAATGTGCCAGAGTCATCTGGATGGTTTCATAGACTTCTAATAGGGCAGCTTCTGTGTAGTGCTTAGGTCTGAGGCCTGATTGGCGGACATGTAGGGAGTTGGAGCTCTCCATAAAGGAGGTGAGTTAGCCATTCACAAATGTTTCCAGTATTTTGGCCAGCGTGATAAGTAATATCTACCAAAGGCATTACCCCACCTAAAAACTGTTTGCAGGGGAAAAACATGAACTACCACAAAAAAACACATTTTGTATTTTAATCCAATGCCATCCATGGCCTAAATGATGTTTCAATTCAACAGACACCCCAGAAACCGTTTTTTCATTCACCTATGAATAGTACAGGGCCTACTGCCTGGAAGACCCATTGGCAGACTAGGCCACTTAGTGAATTAAAGCAATCAATATTGAAAACTTATTAAAAAACATGGAGAAGAAAATGAACTGAAATGTGCAACATTTTTCTTACAAAAGAAGATAGATTTCATGCAAAAAAATAACTAGGCCCTTATTTGTTGTGTTGATGTTCCAATAACACCAACACACCAGTAGCCAGAGTCATCTGGATGGTTTCATAGACTTCTAATAGGGCAGCTTCTGTGTAGTGCTTAGGTCTGAGGCCTGATTGGCGGACATGTAGTGAGTTGGAGCTCTCCATAAAGGAGGTGAGTTAGCCATTCACAAATGTTTCCAGTATTTTGGCCAGCGTGGTAAGTAATATCTATGGATCCAGGCAGAGTCAGCCACTTGATCTTACACTCTGTAGAGCTTCTATATTTCTTGCATGGGCCTCAACACAGATTATGTTGCCAGGATAGTACTGTGGGCCATTTCAGCATCAGGAGTTGTTATTTTGTGTCTTTGTGTGGTAGCGTGACGTGTTCATGGCTGGAGCTACCTCTCAGTGTTTCTTACCATGGGTATGATGGAGTCTCCCATTACAGATATTTTGGTCTTTCTGCCACTCAGGCAAGAGCCACTCTTCTTCATTAGAGATGTGTGTCATGAAGATTGAGATGTTTCAACACTTTTCTCTGTTGTTACTCAATGTGATGAGGATCTGGGTAATGCCCACACATCAAGTAGCGTTGATAATTCCAAAATTGCTGAATTTGATTTGAAATGGGTGTCTGACACCCCTGGAAGGAGTATCCAGTGATTCCAGTCCACCTTTCCAAACACTATTAAAATTTGCAGTTGACTTCAGTCGAGTGCAGGGAACAGATCTTCTGTAATATTTGATGCAATATAATTTAGATTTTACTTATTAAATATGTATATCTCAGTGCTTTTATCGTGCACTCCTTGATCTTGGAAGCCCATGGGAACTGCCTTGATGTGTTATATTGGGTTTTATTTAATTATTATTTCAAGCACATTTAAAATAAATGCATCACATCGTATTCTATCTGAAAATTCTTAGTATTAGGTTCTTGTTGGAAAGCTGTTGGTATCAATAGTACATATTTAACCGTATGATGAATGAATGAATAGATACTTATAGAGTGCAACTGCTGCTTCAAAAGAAGTTTGAACGGGTCAGGTCAGGTCAGAGTGGAGGATTACAGTTCACCAAACAGGACTGTTTTTAACTGGGCCTTGAACACACTTTCACTGGTAATGGTACAAAGGGTGGGAGAGCGTTCCATAGATCGGAGGCCGCCTCATCTGGGTTTGCGGAATCTGGGAATCACAGAAGGCTGTGGTCGAAGGAGCTAAGAGCTCTTTTGGGAGAGTAGCGTTTGAGATTGTCTTGAGAATATCTGGGGCCAGGGCCCTTCTGGTGGAATGCTCTATGAGTGATCATAAGCATCTCAAATGATATTCTAGAGTAGATTGGTAGCCAAAGTAGATCTTTGAGTCCTAGTCTGATAGACTGTTGTTTGGGGATGTCTAGAATGAGCCTGGCTGAGGCATTTGGCACTCGCTGCTGGCGAGACAGCAGATACTGGGGGGGCACCAAGATAGAGTATGCTAGCTTAATCCAGTCTGGAGGTGATTAGCGTGTGTACAATTCCTATGCAGGTGTGAAGGAGGAGACATTTAAGGAGTATTTTCAGGGGCTTTAGCAGACCAAGACAGGTGTCTGCAGTGGCTTTGACGTCTGTTTTGAAGGACAGGGCAGTGCCCATCATAACCCCCAGGCTCCTGACAGAGGAGGAAGGGGACGGAGCCGGCCCTAGGTCAGACAGACAGAGGCGCAGTGCATTGAGGGGAGAGGATGATCCAAACATCAAAATCTCTGTTTAGTCTGAATTGATTTGTAGGCAACTGTCATGTATCCAATGAGCGATGGAAGCAAGGCAGCCCTGGAATTTCCCAGTAAAATTGTCATTGAGCTGGAGGAAGGATAGCATACGTTAAGCATCATCCGCATAGGAGATGATATTCATACCCTAGCTTTGAGTGCCTAAGGCTAATGGAGCGAGATAGATGTTAAATGGGGTTGGGCTGAGTGAAGAGCACTGAGGGATACCGAGGTTTGTGGCCCTGGATTTAGAGGTAAAAGGGAAGAGGAAGACCACCTGTTGTGTGACTGTTAGGAAGGAATGGAGTCATTTCAGGGTGTTGCTCAAAACCCGCCTATGTATAATTATCTTATGCGATACAGTGTAAAATGTGGCGGAGAGCTCTAATGGGATAACCACCGCCCTCTGTTGTGTGTCGAGGTTGGCTCTGATGTATTCAGTGATTCAGAGAAGAACTAATTCTGTGCTGACACTGGCACAGATGCCTGACTGGGAGGGGTGACGAATTTCGTGCAGTTCCACATAGCTGGTGATCTGATGGTTCACCAGGGCTTCTAGCATTTTGCCAAGATGGGGAAGGAGCGAGATGGGCCTGAAATTGCTCAGGTTGTGTGGGTCGGCATTTGCTATTTTAAGCAGAGGAATTACTAGGTTCTTCTGATGCAGCGTGGAATTTTAAATCTTCGTCACAGACCAAATGTCACACTAACATATTCACTTAATACATTCATTGGTGGGGCCCATAACACCAACACTCACACTTCATTGATCCGTTCTCACGGGACGGATACATTGTCCAAACGCTGACATGAAAGGAATACCTTCTTCACCTAAAGAACCTACATTAAGTACCTTTATTAAACTCAGAACTTCAATATATTCCCTCCATTTAGTAGATGGATCAGTTAGTTGAAATTGGATAATTGGTGACTCAATTCTTTCATCTACATTTAATCTTATTCTAATTTCTCCAAATAAATCACCCGACACATTTGTTTGTTGGAATAATAATTTTGTTTATCTAATCATTTGCAATTTTAATAGATCATAAACCAAACCACCGAACATTATATTTACCTAATCTGGCTATTAGTCGTCTTCTAAGTCAATCAAGTCGTGGAAAAGTCTTTAATTCATCAAAGTCAGGCAGCAATTCAGTCTGTCAAAGATTCAGGATAATCAGCTGTCCAGCAGTGTCACCGTCCTCTTCGTCAGCGTCAGCATTCTCAGCCTTATGATAATTTCCTCTCTATTCTACCATCTTTTATAATAAATGTAATGTCAAAATGTAACAAAAATTAGTTTTAGACAGTCCTGATTGGAGGATTTGGGGTCATTCGGTGAAGTTCTCACATAGTCTATTTTGTTAGATCATCACGCTTGCTTGTTCCGGTTTTAAAGACAGTCTTTTGTTTAACAAACTTGGCAACTCTCCCAGTGCGTCCTTGATGGGTACATCTCACATGAGGTCAAGACGCGACCACTCGTTGCTGGCTGTGGCGCAGGCGCACTTCACACGAAACCTTGTGGAACGGTGACTAGGCCGTCGTGTCCATGGATCGGCCATTTTGTCATAGGCCAAATTGGTCAACTTAAGCAAAACAAACACAAAACATAATTAAAACATTGAAATGGCTAATAAAATGTTAAACCCTCACTAATTCCCCTATGTGTATGTAATTATCTAGCACGATAGCAACATTCAAAGCGTTTATATTCACCCAACGATGTCATCTGGTGCAACTTACAATTACATCACAAAAGCAACATGTATCATGCAATATTCTAATTTCTACTATTAGTATGCGTACATATATTAGTATACAAATTAGTTTAGCCATGCAAATGCAAATCCCACGTGTAATTCTTTCATTAATATAGTTGGTTAGATATCACTTCAAACAGATTAATAATATTACAATTAATAGATTATTTGGATTAATATAAACATGCAGAAATGGGGGGGTATACAAAATGTTGTACTATCCGCTCCAGCAATCCCCCCTTTGGTGATTATATCACCACACCATCAAAATTTTGTATCTCTTTTACGGAATTTCAAAGTGATTTCTTGTTTTTATTCATAATTCAGTTTCCCCTGTCTCTTCTCTTTTTGCTGATTTGTACATACTCTCCTTAACTTCCTCCAATTCTATCTCATCAAATTCTCTCTCTTGTTTTACGTCTTTTATCCTTAAATTTTCTCTTTTTAACTTTTTCTGGTTTTTATTCTTTTTACGACAGATACACCCTAATCTTATTATTAATACTATGAAAATCACACATGTTAATGGAAATAATATCTTAGCTAGAAACGTACTACCTAAATTTACTAAGAAATCTTTAATAGCTGATATTTTCTTTCCAATCTTTTCCCATACACCTTCAACCTCCAGTGGTACAATTTCGTCATGCAATTCTGTAATATTTTTAATATACATTTTCAAATCTTTACTTTCATCAGGAATGTAAGTACAACAATGTTGAACTTTCAGCATTCCACAGACTCCACCCTGTTTTGCCAATAATATATCAAGGGCAAGTCGATTTTGCATTACCATAGCACGCATGGCAACCATTTCAGTGTTTACCAATAAAAATCCTCCAGAGGTACTTGTTGACAAGCGATCCACTACTGTTGAAAGTCTTCTAATTTTGTTTGCATTCAGAGATATTCCCACTGCCGGTATCAATGCTCCAAAAATATCACCTACGATTTCTGACCAAGATTCTCTCTTACTACGTGCTAAATTACTACCTAAGCTATGTACACCATCGTCTCCTCTATCCATGTGAAAAATCTTCGGAAAGACCAGGCCTACATAACATGTGCCATACCAGTGGTCTGGCAAACGATAATATGCCCTGTTCCCACAAATGAAATATAATCCAGGAAAAACTGGCTATTTTCCACCTTTAAATCCCCATCCACCCATGATTCGGTATGTATCATGGCACCGCTATTCCCTACAATATAGTTATCATATGCAGTTTTATTCATTCTAATACACAATTTTCCTTTCTGAGACCAATCTAAAGCCCTAGTTGGACTAGTTTCCCCTTCCAAGTGTTTTTCTATTTCTACACCCCAGACTGTTTTCTCCACCTTTCCTTCTGATGCCTTTCTTTGCATTTTCAGTCTCCTTTCTTCAACCATATCTAAAAATGTCTTTTCCTCTTTCTTTAAACTGCAAGTCAAATTGTTTTCAAATATGTATTCTAATGTTAGTTCTTTAGTCTCTAAGAAAAATTCACCTAATACCTTTGCAGGTCTTACCTTGTTTAGCTTGTTAATTGACGGTATTTGTGAAAATATAGTATCTACATCTGAAAAATAATATTCTAATTTCCCTATTTGATAAAATAGACTAGCTATTACACTACATGTTATTCCATAAGTTACTGGAAGGTGGTGATAAGTCACTCCCTCCGATACAGAGGCAGGTAACTGCACACAGACATAGCAGTCCCTTACATCCATGGTCTTTACATATTCATACAACAATTTCGAAAACACATTGTTAGAAAAATTAGTTATAGACCTATCTTTATGTAAATAGTTTTTATCTATTCTAGTCGGACCTACCTTTTGAATCTTTCCTATATTAGTTATGTTTTCACTATGTCATTCTATTGTATCTATAGTAACTTTAAATGAGATCAGGAGAGCAAGTACACTCCATAGAAGCATTAATAATCCTGTACAACAACAACACATCTTACACCATCTCTTCAAAAATGTACATCTACCTTTCCCTATCTATGTTTGCCATCTTTGCTAAAATGGACTGTGTCTTTTGACTTAGCCTCTTCTACTTCACAACTAGTTTTCTAACCCAAAGCTCTAAGCACCTACTTGTTTCTACCAGTCTTTTGTCTTTTTCTGTATTTGTTATTGTCTTTCCATCAGTTGTTTTCTTATCTCATTCAGTTTGGCATTTCATCATCTTTCACTTTTCCTTCGTGATCTATATACAGAATGTCCTGAACATCCGCTTCTTCTCTAATATCGGACAAGATAACTCTCAGGATTTCCGATTCTTCGTCTTCCTCAACCACTTCTGGATTTCCTTGGCTATCTGCCTCTTCTTTTACTCCAGGCAGGGCCACATACGTCCATTCTGGTGATTTAAACTTCTGGTTAGGTTTTCTGGTTCTTTTGCTCTCTTTAATTTCAATGGTTTCTTCGTCTTTTGACTTCACCTGACTTGTCACTTCATTCACCTGTTCAGCCCTTGGTGAATTTACTCGTGTCAGTCGGTATCTCGATCTTTTTATTTTATTCGGCCAAACATCATCTTTTGCTGCTCTTTTCAATCTACTTCTTTTATCATTCTTTTCAGTTCTCCAAGCTCTTTTTCTTAGAGCTCGACCTTCAGGTATTTAATCTTCGCTTTCCTCTGACTCTGTTTCACTTGCTTTTTACTCTCAACAGTTTCTTTTTCCACCACTTCTTTTGTTTTCCCTACTTCTGTCCCTCCTCGAATCTCCGACACGCAATCTTCCTGTTGACTACTTGTCCCTGCTTCTAACTGGATGTTGGAGTTCCCTACACCTCCTCGGGGGTCTTCCGCAATAATCTTTCCCTCTCTCTCTGTATCTGGCACCTGTCCATCTAAATGTGTTGTCTCAGGTGGAATTTCTCTCAATCTTTCATCTAGCACTTCCTTTTCATGAATCACTTTTATTGTCTCTTCACTGTCTTTTTCTTTGGTTTTCCCTTGTTTTTCCCTTGAACACTTCGCTCCTTGTTCGGTCTCTAAATCTGAACTAGTATCAGAGATCTGTAACCTTCTTCTCAGGGAAATACTTCTTGGAACATGTGTTAGACTTTGTTCTGTTTCCCCCCTTTCAGGGTTTTCTTTTGTTTTTGGCTCTCCGTCATCTAACCCAGTACTGGATTCTGCTTCATCAAAATACTCCTTTTCTGTGCTGTCCACTGGATTTGGAATTCTCAATGTATGGCTTGCATGGATCCAGTTTTTCAATTCAGCACACTTAACAGCTGTTGTTGTGGTCAAGATGACTTGTCTTGGTTTTCCCCACCTTGGAACCAAACAGTTTCTTCTTCTGTGAACTTTTATCCTCACCCAATCCCCTGGGCTTAGATCATGGGCGGGCCTCTTTTCAAGGGTGGTGGCATCCGCTCCAACCTGATGAAACACAGAATGAACTGCGTCAGCCAGGCTTTTACAGTATTCCAACACCATGTCATCAGTTATAGTCATCAGCTTGTTGACTGATATAAACACGGGCCGCATGGCTCGTCCCATGATGATTTCATGGGGGCTTAACCCTGTAGTTCTATCTGGAATTGATCATGAGTACCAGAGGCAAGACATCAGGCCATTTCATACCTGTGGCTAAACACATTTTCCCTAGCCTGTTTTTGATAGTACCATTCATTTGTTCCACCACACCAGAAGCCTCTGGTCTGTAGGCACAATGTAGTTTTTGTTGTATATTCAATGCTTCACAAATCAGTTTTATGATCTCATTATGGAAATGTCCTCCTCGGTCTGATTCAATTGTCACTGGGAACCCAAATCTAGGGATAAATTCCCTCAAACGTAATTTTGAAACTGTCATCCCATCATTTCTTCTTGTTGGGAATGCCTCTACCCATCTGGAAAACAGACAGACCATAACCAAAACATATCTCAGTCTGTTACAGGGAGGCATCTCAATGAAATCCACTTGCATTCTGGTAAAAGGCCCTCCTTCTCGACCAATTGTTCCTAGACTTTCTTCCAGGATTGTATTGCTGACATATTAGGCATCTCTGACAAAGACTTTCTGCTACAAGTCTGAATTTTGCATTGTACCAGGTTTGTTTAAATGACCTGACCATAGCATCTCTCCCTATGTGTCCCTGACCATGATACATCCGTGCCATGGCAGACATCATGCTATCAGGCATGACGGGTCTTCCATTTGATACACCCACACAAGATCCTTCTCTCTTGGTGCACATCCTGCTTTTACCCACTGCTTCATTTCCTCATTTCCTGCTTCTTCCTGTAATTGTCTCACTTCTTCCCATGTTCCCACAATGTTAGTAAACATCAAGGAACAAGAAATCACCCCTCTTTCCTTAGCCCGATTAATGGAATTCTGATTTTGTGCACAGTATTGGGCCATGTCATTAGCGTATTTGTTGCCAGTGGCAATATAATCACCACTTTGACTATGGGCAGCACACTTCACAACAGCCAATTGCCTAGGCAGCTGTATTGCCTCAAGCAATTTTCCAACCACTTCAGCATTCTTAATGGGAGTTCCACTTGATGTCAGAAATCCTCTCTGCAGCCATATCTGACCGAAGTCATGTACGACTCCGAATCCGTACTGGCTGTCAGTTATCACAGTCACTCTCACACTCTTTCCAATCCTGCATGCTCTAGTCAAAGCAACAAGTTCAGCTACTTGTGTCGATTTTACTCCTTTCAGATATGATGCTTCCATTACTGCTGCAACCGTACATACTGCATATGCTGCACTTAACACTCCATCATCTGTTCTCAAACAAGACCCGTCCACAAACAGAACAAAATCACTTTCTGGTAAGGGTACATCTCTTTTGTCAGGTTGAGGTTTTGTACAGAAATCAAGTACATCCAGACAATCATGATCTGCTTCATCTCTGACTTCCACATTCTCAGCATCAGGCAGTAATGTTGAAAGATTCACATTTAAACATCTCACAAGACTTACATTCGTGGCACCTAGTATAACTTTCTCATACTTAGTCAGCCGACTATGTGTCATATACTGAGTAAGACTTCTTGTTAAAAGGATTGCCACATCATGAGGTACAAACACTTTCACAGGATATCCCATCACAATTCCCTCACTCTGTTCCATGTGGAAATTTAGCTTGTAACTGAACATTATCTGCGCCATCTTGCCTCTCCCCAGCGCCACGCACAGCGAATGCACGGCCGCCATTTTAGGCACCCCACTCTCTCCCCGCTCATTCTCGATCGCCAGCGCTTTCCCCTGGCGCTGCAAGCATCCCCCGCGCGCCGGCCACCCCCGCTCTCTCATACACGGGCCATAAACCCTCTCATTCTGCGCGACCCTGCCATGGAACCACATCCCACGCCTGGCCGACATCCCATACATGGTCATGCCTCTCTTTGATAACCCCCTTCCTCTGCGCCCCATTGTCCGAACCGATCCCAGGCCATCACCTAGCCCTGCGGATGAAGTTTATTGCCCCTACTGTAAGGGAAACACCCCACATCAAAGGGATTACAGTGGATCAAAGCCCCACCCCCTGAGACCCGGCCGGTTGCACACACCCCCGGGAATTGGCGGAATGTCCAGCTGCGTGATAGACATCTCCTACTGTAGATGGGGTGGAGACTTCTACTGTAGATATGTGTGGGAACGAGCTTGAAGTGGGGGTTCCAAGGAATGTCTTTCCGTACATCAAAGTCTCAATAAGAATGTACCATATGTAATAAAGCAATAAACCTGTGTATAAGAGACCAGGTCTCAGAGATGCAGTTAGAGCACCTCGTGACGATACCTTGCTGTCTGATCTGATGTGTTCTGCTCCGACGGAATAAAACTTTGTTTCCTGTCTTCCAGTCTCCGGCGCCTGCCTCTTTCATTGGTAAATTATCGAGTGGTATGAGAGGCGATTACCGCCGGGCAATACTTGAAGGGTTATCGACTGAAATTGCCGCTACCATTTAACAATTGGCGTCTCAAACGTGGGGCCCATCAGCGACACGTGGATCCAGTGGGAGAGGTCCCGACGACAGAGTGAACGACTGCAACGATCGGGAGAGCTCCTGCCCAATAGACCCTCGTCTGGCAGCCGATCATCCGAACTTCACTGGTTCCGAGCAGACCTCTCTCGAGTGATCTACGGTCCTGACTGGGAACCATCAGGAGTGCCGCGGCAAATACGGAGAGTAGAGGACGATCGGGCGCTGGAGGCGGAAGACGAGAAACTGTCCACGCGGTCCGGGTAAGGTCGTGATACACGACAAATTGCGAAATAATTGATTGATTGTTTGAAGCTTTGGAATACTAGTATTGCTCATTGATTGTGCTCATTGATTGTTCTCTTTGAGATATTCGCTGTCTACAAACGGGGAGGAGTAGAAATACTCTCTCTCTCTCTCCCTTTGCAGATAGTGAAGGGTAGGTAACGCAGACTTTTGTCCCCGTTGAAACCCGTCGTGCCTATCTTTATCTCCCCACTGATTGATTGTCCGAACATTGATTGTTTTGAAGAATAGTGCTCTCTGAGATATTCTCTGTTTGCAAATAACGTAGAATAGAAATATTCTGTCTAGTCTTTGCAAATAGTGAAGGGTAGGTAACGCAGACTTTTGTCCCCGTTGTAACCCGTCGTGCCTATCTTTATCTCCCCATTGATTGATTGATTGATTGTCCGAACACTAGTTGTTCGATATTGGTTCTTTTGGAGGTATTCTCTGCTTACAAATAACGAGGAATAGAGATATTCTGTCTAGTCTTTGCAAGCAGTGAAAAGATAGGTAGTGCTGACTTTTGTCCCCATTGAAACCCGTCATGCCTATCTTCTCCCCACTGATTGGTAGTTGGTTCTGCCCGGACCGCTTATTAGAGGTGGACCATCCGGCCCCACTGGAAGGCACCCCTAATAAGGACATGTTCACTAAATATGGACTAGTCGCCGTAGCTTATACCAAGCTATGGCATAAATATACAAAGAAGGACCCCGAGAGTCAGTGGCCACTGATGGGATCCTTCGACGACCATAAGATAGAAGTGCTAGAAATAGCTCTGCGTAGCAATAAGACGACGCCTACTATGCTTGACAGTATCGGCATGTGGCGCAAAGAAGCAACGCAACGGAAAAAGAGGGAAGAAGTAAAAGCAGAAAAGGAATTACGAAAAGCAGCTCACCTTGCCGCTAGAAAGTTAGAAGAAGAAATAAAGGAGAGAAGGGAAACTAAACTAAGACAGGAGCCCGAAACATCAGGCCAGTACGCTGTTAGGACCCCTTCTTTGCTCTACCCTGAGTTGTCCTCTAAGCAGCGAACAAATGATGAATTACTATTAGGTCCCCCGATCATTTACATGCCCCCTCCATACGCACCCTCCCAATCAATAGTGCAACACCCACAACCCCTAAACACGAGCGAAAGCAGTACAGGGGCCTCGGTCCTCACGGCCTCCGCGCCGGCCGAGCCTCCTGTACTGAACACAACGTCGGCAATAACGTTGGATGACCCTGAGATGAGAAAGAAAGATTCCACCAGAATGAATCGACTAACGAAGGATGAACGAGCAGGAATCGACAAAATAGTAAAGACACTAGTGGAGCGTAAGGAAAGTGAGGAGTATATAACAGACGTATATAACTCGTATGCAGACAGCCGCAGACGACACTTTGTCGTACGACTTTGTTATCATGCCCTAAATGCATATGAGGATAGGTACCGCGATAAAGGTCCCGAAGGCTTAGCGACCCTATATAGGAAGGTAGACATTGGGGAAGAAGGAGAGGGCGATGTAACGAACCTCTTCACTCGTACACTCGAGGTCTATCGACACCTTAGAGAACACAGGCAGACCACCAAAGCAGAAACCCCCATAGCGACTAAGCCCCAAGAAGGAAGGGCTGATACCATGATGCCCATCAAAGAGGCTGCCCCCTACTGGGTCCCCCCACGAGGTCAGGGAACACATGACGACATCAACCACCAAGATGCGAAGGGAAGGGTTGTATATAATTGGGTCTACCAGCCATGGGACCGACAAGATATTTTGACCTTTAGAAAAACTCTACCCGACTTAAGAAAGAACCCGACTGCCTTCTACACCGAACTAGGTACAGCCTTAGGCTCAACAATAATGACTTTAGCAGATATCGACTTGTTCTTCGGATTATGTCTGCCGGCTGATGTGTGGAAACAAATCCGGAAAGTTGACCACGCTGAGCCGTTCGGATATACCTGGGTACAACTCGATACCATAGATAAACAGCGAGAACCGGGACAGAAACCCCCGAAAGCCATATTAGAGCTCCCAGACAAGATTGTACTTAAGTTGAAGACTCTAATCCCGGAAAGAAAGGTAGATTGGTCAATAGTGACGGCTTGTCGCCAGAAACCCCAGGAGGATCTGTCTGAATATTTCTCTCGGTTCGAGACTGTGTTTTCCGATTATAGTGGCCAGGACATGACCACTGCAACCGGACATCACCTCTTTGTCCAGAATTATGTGAAGGGTCTGTCACAAGAAGTCTCCCAGAAGCTGCAGACCAGCGAGAGTAGTTGGGCAGCCTCCAAACCCGCAGCAATCCTCCAGATGGCCCAATACTACGAAAACCAAAAGAATGAGAACGATAGGGCGTCAGAGAGGAAGAAAAAGGAACTGAAGGAGAGGGTAGTGATAGCACAGTTGCAAGGGGTGACCCTAGGAAGGGAACCCCCGAAAGGGAATTACCAACCATCGCCCCTAGAAAGCTACCCCCTAGAGACCATACCCCTGCACCCTACAACGGACGGAGAGACTTAGATGGGAATCAATGTGCGTTCTGTAGAGGGTTCGGACACTGGAAATCCCAGTGCCCGGTCCTTCTGGAAATGAACAAAAATAGGGACCCCAGAGACACAGCATATGACCCCAGAAATAGAGGACAGGGACGAGGGTACACGAACGACGCCATCAACGACAGGCCAGGCAGACCAAACACCTTTGATCGCCCCCGACAAAACCAGTGTCAACAGTCCGACTATGAAAGCACCCATGACTTCGCATAGGACCGCCAGGGGCAAGGGAGGGATCCAGTCGAACTCCGTGTTGACCAGCAAGGTCCTTACGTCACTGCTAAGGTCTTGGGCACAAAATCTCCATTCCTGGTAGACACTGGGGCGACACGTAGTGCGTTATCCAAACGACTGATTCCTAGGGCACCCTTGTCTGGCTCACATGTAACCTCAATAGGCTTCGATGGAACGCCCTCCACTAACCCCTTATCAGCACCAATCTCCTTTGACTTAGAAGATAACACCACTGACACGACCTTTCTGCTCTCCTCCAACACCCCCGATGCTATTATGGGACTTGATTTGCTAAAACATTTTCGAGCTACCATCAGATGCTCCCCAGACGGAGTTCGAGTCATCCTACACGATAACCCAGATCTGTCCAGACCCTGTCACACACGGCGTATGCTCCCTATAACCGATGCTGACCTGTCCCTACTCGACACATTACCTTCACATCTATGGGCTAAAACCGACTCAGATGTAGGGCGCATGGTGATCGACCCAGTACACATAACCGTCCGACCGGACGCAGTGCTCCCAAAGCTTCCACAGTATCGGATATCACCCGAAGGCGAGAAGGCATTGGTGGAAATCATCGAGTCCCTAGTCGAGGCAGGAGTGGTAGAAGAAGTAGTCAGTAATGTTTGCAACAGCCCTATCCTACCCATTGTAAAGAAGCAAGGCGAGGGAGATGAGAAAGCCTACCGTTTCATTGTTGATTTGCGAGAGGTTAACAAAGTAGTCATACCCCAGTACCCCGTGGTCTCAGACATCACCACCATCCTCACCCTGATTCCATCCACTGCCACCACCTTTACTGTTATTGATCTCAAGAACGCATTCTTTTCCATCCCCATCCACCCAGACAGCCGCTACCTGTTCGGCTTCACTTTAAAAGCCCGTTCGTACAGATTCTGCAGGGCACCCCAAGGCTACACTGAGAGTCCCAGTATTTATAGCCAAGCCCTCAAGAGGCAACTAGATGCAGTCCAACTACCCGATGGAGTGGTGTTGATACAGTACGTCGATGACATTCTTTTGGCGGCCGACACCACTCCACTTGCCGTCACAGCCACCATTCACCTCCTCCGCTTCCTTGCGGAGAACGGTCACAAGGTCTCCAGAAAGAAATTGCAATTCTGCCAGCCCCAAGTAACGTATCTAGGCCACCTACTATCCAAAGACGGGAGGAAACTTACCCCTGACCGAATTCAGACCATCCTAGAAACCCCTGTTCCCAAAACTCAGAAGCAAGTGCGGTCCCTAGTAGGCCTCACCTCCTTTTGTCGACAATGGTTGCCAAACTTCAGTCTTATCGTAAAACCTCTGCTTTCCCTGCTGGCTAAAGATGTCCCCTTCCCCCTCCCCTGGACACCCGAATGTCAATCCTCCTTCAAAGAATTACGAGACGCCCTCTGTTCGGCCCCAGTCCTAGGAACCCCAGACTACACTAAACCTTTCTCCCTCTACACCCACGAAAGGGAGGGATGTGCGTTGTCTGTCCTAACCCAGTCCATAGGCCCTAAACAACGCCCTTGTGCCTACTTCTCTGCCACTCTTGACCCTGTAGCCAGAGCTTTGCCCGCATGCCTTCGAGCAGTAGCCGCCGCGGCTATCTCTATCCGGCAAAGCGAGGGGATCGTACTCTCAAACCCCCTCACAGTATTGGTACCCCATGCGGTTGACACCCTCCTGAACCAAACCAAGACTCAACACCTGACTAGCGCACGACTGACCGGTTACGAACTGACTCTGCTTGCACCCCACATCACATTGAAACGATGCACCACTCTGAATCCAGCTACTCTACTACCTCTCCCTGACACTGATCCCAATGCGTCCCCTATACACGACTGTGTGACCCTCACCGACGAACAGACCAAGAGTAGGGTCGACCTCCGAGATACTGCCTTCCCGGACCCTGACGGAGAACTGTGGGTGGATGGCTCATGCATCAAGCTCCCCGATGGCACCACCTCAGCTGCCTATGCAGTCACCACAGCCCGAACAGTTGTTGAGACAGCCCGCATCACACAGCGATCCGCACAGGCGGCGGAACTAATTGCTCTCACACGAGCCTGCATCCTGGCAGCAGGGACAACCGCAAACATTTACACAGACAGTCAGTACGCCTTCGGGGTAGTTCACCACTTTGGGCTCTTATGGAAAGAGAGGGGATTCTTGACTTCTCATGGCACACCCATCCTGCATGGAGATCTAGTCTCTGCCCTGACCGAAGCAGTCCTCCTCCCCACACGGTTAGCTGTGATCAAATGCCAGGCACACAAGAAGGTGACAGACATTATAGGACAGGGAAATGCACTGGCTGACATTACTGCCCGAACCACAGCCGAGAATAGGTCCACGACCCGTATGTACGTGACCAGGTCACAAACTGAGAAATGGAAGGATGCTAGGGAAACAATTAGGGATATCCAACTAGCCAGCACACCACACGAATTAACTGAATGGGCCCGGGTGGGATTGAAGGACGATGACGGTTGCTGGCGAACTAAAGACTTGAACAAATGGTTGCTACCAGATTCATACTTGATCCCCGTGCTGACCATGGCACACTCCCCCGCACACATAGGGTCTGCCCCCATGATCGAGCTCATCTCCAAAGTCTGGCACAACGACAAAATCCCAGACTCAGCCAAACGTCTGGTCCAACAATGCCTAGTATGCCTCCAACACAACCCTGGGAAGGGAACTGCTGTACCCCGGGGAGGGTTTGGGGTCCCCAATCACCCCTTTGAAGTCCTACAAATGGACTATGTCCAGTTAGAAAGGTGCCAAGGTTTGAAGTATATACTTGTCGTTGTGTGTGCCTTCAGCAAGTGGGTGGAAGCCTACCCAACCCATGACAACACCGCTATGACTACCGCAAACGTACTACTGAAGGAATTCTTCCCCCGATACGGCCTTTGTCGAATTTTGTGGAGCGACAACGGCCCCCACTTCGTAGCCGAAGTTATCCAACTCATCTTAAAAGGGTTGGGTGTAAAACAGAAATTCCATGCGGTCTTCCATCCCCAATCTGCAGGCTTGGTTGAGCGACACAACGCCACATTGAAGCTTAAGATAGCAAAAATAGTCGCCACCACAGGACTGAGATGGCCAGACGCTCTCCCGCTAGCATTGCTATCAATGCGTTCCACCCCCACTAAACACCACTTAACCCCCTACGAGGTCGTTTTCGGGCGGCCCATGAACCTTTGGGCTGCTCCAAAGCCAACATCCATCCACGACGTCCCGGACGTCCTCATGTCTGACTATTTGTATAACCTAACTAAAACGTTGTATGTCATCCATCAGCAGGTGCTGCACGCCATTCCCGATGTTTCCAGGGGCCCCGGACACGACATCCAACCCGGTGACTTCGTCTTAGTGCGTAACTTCCAGCGCACCAAGAGTCTGGAGCCCCGGTGGACGGGCCCCCTGCAAGTCCTGATCACCACCCGAACAGCTCTTCGAGTGGAGGGGAAACGCAATTGGCTGCATGCACACCACTGCAAGAAGGTATCACCGACCCTGACAACCACGGACAACATCACCGCCCAAGAAGAACTTCTGGACAAAGACCGACCATCCCTGAGCCGCTGCCCAGATACAGAGACACTCGAGTTAGTAAGATATCCTGATCCCACCGTGCCATCCAAGGAAGGGTATAACTTGCGACGAAAGGAGAGAACTTCGGCTAAGCAGACCACAGGCTAAGTGGAAATCTCAGAGCGGTAGCCTAGTCACCTCAAAGGCCACCAGGAGAGAAACTAAACAAAGTCTGTGGTTCTGCCCGCTACCGAGTCTCTTGAAGGTGATGGAAGCGCCCGACATGAAGATGATGGAAGCAACCGGACGTCCGAAGATCCACTACAAAAACCCAAAGACTGACCGAATGCACAGCTTAAAGACTATTGCACTTTTCATTACCCTTCTCTTTTGCCTTCTCCTCGTGGTCACCTTCTGGATCATGGAGGAGAGCACACCCGCGCATAAGACATTGCTGACCACCGTTCAACCTACCACCACGAAAGAACACCATCTGATCTCACTTTCACCCCAACTCCGAGAAAGGCGTAAGGAGTTCTGGAATAACTATTTTGTGCAGTTGCTCCACCAACACAATCTTGCTGCCAACGCCACTAATTGCTGGATCTGTGGATTGCTACCACATGCCACTGGACACTCTATCCCTTTCATCCCTTCACCTTTTTCTGTCCATGGTTCCTGCCTCGCCTGGCTAATCCTCCTGCAAGAAAGCTACAAGGACAATGCCACTTCCGGCAGAACCATGTCACACTTCTACCATGGGTTCTGGCTGAACAAAACTGGAAGAACTTCTGCCCTCTTCTGCCCTTTGAGATCGAACACTTCCCTTCACATGGACATCCCTGCCAAAGAACGAGTTGAAATGCAAGTGTTCAACAACCCAGCCAGACCCACCTTCTCTTACCTCCGGAAACGGACGGCCGCCACCCTAACAGTGGCCCTGTCCGTCATCAACATCACTGGATTTGTGTGCCTCGAAGGCCTGGGGGCGCAGCTGGTGGGCCACAGCTCCTGCCTCATCACCCGAACATTGGACTCAGTTGACCCACCCTCCTTTGTTGCCTCCCCGAATATGTACTTCGTCTGTGGTACTAAGGCCTACACCTGGCTTCCGAAAGGTTGGGGAGGCACCTGCTACATCGCCTTTGTCCTTCCTCCGACATATGTGGCTCCAGCAAACCATCACCGACAGAAACGGGCCAAAGACATTGTGCAAGCCGACTCCGCCGGAGCACAGTTCATGGACGCAGTAAAAGGCCTTGTTCCACTCTGGGGTCCAATGGCAAACAGCCGTGCCATCCGCCACTTAACCCAGGCAGTCGAAACGGCGATGAACATTACGGCTGGCGCCCTCGCCAACAACACCGCCGAGCTCCAGGCCGTCCGCTTAGTGGCCCTTCAGAACCGCCTCGTTCTAGATGTGGTTCTGGCTGATCGTGGAGGAGCATGCCGCATCATTGGGTCCAGCTGTTGTACCTACGTACCGGATAACTCACCCTCAGTCTACAAAGCAATTGAACACCTCCACAGACTGTCCGCAGAGGTCCATCAAGAGCAAGAAGAATGGTCACTGGGGAGTTGGTTTTGGGACACTATTAAAAGTTGGGGATGGAGGCTGTTTTCATTTATCCTAATACCGATTGTGATACTATGTGGATGTTGCTTGGGGATTCAGTGTCTGCCACCTTTATGTTCGCTTTTTATGAACTGCATCTGCCCTAAGACTTTGGACTTTGAAACAGAGCGAATGAAAGCTCTGTATGAGGTGGAAGCTCGGAGTATTATGGGGATAGATCCGAACTAGACAAGCTGGCGAGATATGTTAAAAGGGAGGACTGTGGAAATTTAGCTTGTAACTGAACATTATCTGCGCCATCTTGCCTCTCCCCAGCGCCACGCACAGCGAATGCACGGCCGCCATTTTAGGCACCCCACTCTCTCCCCGCTCATTCTCGATCGCCAGCGCTTTCCCCTGGTGCTGCAAGCATCCCCCGCGCGCCGGCCACCCCCGCTCTCTCATACACGGGCCATAAACCCTCTCATTCTGCGCGACCCTGCCATGGAACCACATCCCACGCCTGGCCGACATCCCATACATGGTCATGCCTCTCTTTGATAACCCCCTTCCTCTGCGCCCCATTGTCCGAACCGATCCCAGGCCATCACCTAGCCCTGCGGATGAAGTTTATTGCCCCTACTGTAAGGGAAACACCCCACATCAAAGGGATTACAGTGGATCAAAGCCCCTACCCCCTGAGACCCGGCCGGTTGCACACACCCCCGGGAATTGGCGGAATGTCCAGCTGCGTGATAGCCATCTCCTACTGTAGATGGGGTGGAGACTTCTACTGTAGATATGTGTGGGAACGAGCTTGAAGTGGGGGTTCCAAGGAATGTCTTTCCGTACATCAAAGTCTCAATAAGAATGTACCATATGTAATAAAGCAATAAACCTGTGTATAAGAGACCAGGTCTCAGAGATGCAGTTAGAGCACCTCGTGACGATACCTTGCTGTCTGATCTGATGTGTTCTGCTCCGACGGAATAAAACTTTGTTTCCTGCCTTCCAGTCTCCGGCGCCTGCCTCTTTCATTGGTAAATTATCGAGTGGTATGAGAGGCGATTACCGCCGGGCAATACTTGAAGGGTTATCGACTGAAATTGCCGCTACCATTTAACATCCAAACTTCGGCATGTAGCAGCTACTGCTTTCAAACACCCAGGTAGGGCCACAGCTACTGGGTCCAACATTGATGACAAATATGCAATTGGTCTCCTCAGTTCTCCATGCTTCTGTATCAGCACAGAGAGCGCACATCCATTTCTCTCACTGCTATACAACTCAAATTCCTTCTCATAGTCAGGCATACCTAATGCAGGTGCTTCACACAACCCATCTCTCAATCTTTTAAATGCTGCCAATTCTTCTTTGTTCAAATCAATGGGATCTTTCACATCGCTTCTTGTCAGTCGTACCAAAGGTTTTGCAATCAACGAAAAATTGCTAATCCATTGACGACAATATCCAACCATTCCCAGAAACATTCTGACTTCTCTTTGGGTCATAGGTGAACTCATTCTTTTTATGATCTTGATCCTATCTATCGTTATTTTTCTCAGTCCTTTTTCAATGTGATGTCCTAAATATTGTACTTCTTTCTTGCAAAATTGTAATTTTGATGGTGACACTTTAAGTCCTCCATCTGCCAAATGGTTCAGCAAGGCTATAGTGTCTAGTTCACAAGCCTCACGGGTTTTCGACGCCACAAGAAGGTTGTCGATGTACTGAACTAATACTGAATTTTCGGGATTTCTAGACTTTCCAAAGACTTCTTCAATAGCTGATTAAATATTGAGGGGCTTTCTGTATACCCCTGTGGAATTCGGCACCAAGCCAAAATACACTCGCCAAAACGAAATGCAAAAATTAGCTGACTGTCATGGTGCAATGGGATGGAAAAGAAAGCACGGCATAGATCAATTACTGTATACCATTCTGCGTCATGGGGAATCTGATATAAAATCACAGATGGATTTGGTACAATGGGACAACATGACACAACAATTTTGTTTATCTTTCTCAGATCTTGTACTATCCTGAACTTCCCACTAGGCTTTTTCAGTCCCATTATTGGTGAACTACATGGACTACTCATTATTTCTCTCAAAATACCTTGTTTTATCATTTTTTCAATCACAGGAGTCACTCCTTCAATTATTCCAGGTGTCAATTTATATTGAGGGACATTTGGATAACTTACTCCTTCTTTTACTGTTATTTTTACTGGATCTACATTTCTCATTAATCCCACGTCTTCTACTGTGAAATCCCAAACTTCTGCTTTTACAGACTGTTTCAATTCTTTAGGTAATTCATCAGGGTTAAATACAGCATAGGTTTCAATAACCTTATTTTCCCTGTTTGTCATTGTCATTTTATACAGCACATCTTCATCCGGGGTTTCAAATGCTATCCCATCCGGGGTACAAAATATAGTGCAGTTCATTTTGCACAACAAATCTCTACCTAACAGATTCACAGGACTGGTGTCACACACGACAAAGCGGTGCATTTCAGAAAATTTCCCTATGCTAACTTTCACCGGGTCTGTAAGGTAAGTCTTAATCTGCCTGTTGGATACACCAACTACTTGGATCGTTTCATCCGAGAGAGGAAGGTTCTTAACATCAGCTGATCTGACAGTTGATCGAGTAGCACCAGTATCAACTAGGAAAGTAATGCTTTCATCATTAATCTTTCCATCTACAAATGGGCCTGACTTGTCTACTTCTAGAGTTGCGCCACTCTTCTTCCTCCCTTCGGCACCTTCGGCACCGTCAATAACTTTCTGCTGAATCACTCTCATCGCGTTGCAGCCAATACTGCGAAACAGTGCTAGCGCGTGGCAGTTTATTTACCTGTTCTCCGTTGTAGAATCCCGTTTCACTACTATACCTCTGGGAGTTTTTGCTCTGTGTAAAAGGTGGTTTTGGCACCTGATTCTGTTGGATAACAACCTGCTGCTGTCGCTGCGGTTGACCACTCACCTCATTCTGCACCTGTGGATTTAATGATGCATTTTCATCGTTAGTACTTGGGGGAAATTTACACTCGGATTTCCAATGCCGTATTCTACCGCAATTATGACACTGGAATTTCTTCTTAGCTTCCTCTATATTTCCTTTACCTTTCCCAGGGCTGAATGTTTGTCTTGATCCTGTATTATTCGCTTGTTCTGCTAATTGAGCTTCCTGTCTCTCTGCTACCTTCACTTGTGCCCACATAGCATTTTCTTTTCGCTGTTTAGCTTCAATCTCATCACTGAAATATTTAGCATGTCTCAATACTTTGTCTATTTTCTTATTCTGTCAATCTACAGTATGTTGTTTTATCATCTCACTAATTTCTGGACAAAGACCATATACAAACCTGTATACAAAATGACTTGGGGGCATATGTATCAACATCACCATTTGCGATTCTCAAATAGCGATTTTTAAAGAATCGCTATTTGAGAATTGCAAAACGGGATGTATTTAAAAAATTGCAAACTTTTTGCGATTTCTTAAAATTCCTTAATTGCGATTAGCAAATCGCGAAATCGCAATTAAGGAATACCTGCCCATTCATTGCTATGGGCCAGGAGACCCATAGGAATGAATGGGAAGTAATTCTCAAATAGCGACTCGCAATTTGCTAATCGCTATTTGAGAATAATTTCAAAGGTGCAAGGGTGTCATGATGACACCCTGATGCACCCCTGAAATTAGCATGTGTGTGCATATGGTGCACATACATGCCCTAAGGACATGTATGAGCGCCACGTGGCACTTTGTAAAATTCAAAAAAGTGCTTTTTGAATGGAAATCGCAAATTACCACCAACTGGAAGTTGGTGGTAATTTGCGATTTCTTAAGGATAATTCGCACAACTTGGGTGCTTTTTACATGTCATTTAAGAAATCGCAATTTGCGATTTCTTAAATGCTTACGCAAAATTAAGAAATCGCTAAATTAGCAATTCCTTAATTTTGCGTTGGGAATTTGCCTAATACATCCCGTTTTGCAAATTTTTAATCGCAAACACTGTATTTTGCGAATCGCAGCGTTTGCGATTAAAAATTCGCTTGATACATATGCCCCCAGGATCCTATTCACTCAGCTTTTCATCTCCACTAAACTGTTTAAAGGCCAAGATCACCCTCTCATAACATGCATGTACTGACTCTTTGCTTTCCTGATGCGTTCTGTCAATTTTTACCCCATCTGTCTCTTTAGGTGGAACCTTACTCTTCAGAAAGGCAATAACCTGTCCGTATTTCTTCATTACCTCGGGGTCTGGAGCCCCTGTTTTTGGATCCCTTGGGTATTCTTGTGTTGACCAATCTATCATTATTTTACACTCTGTCCATAGATCTGCTGGTACTATTATGTCAAACAGGCTGTTTAGATCAATCCATAATACTTTGGACAATTTCACAAATCTGTCTACCTGTCTATACCACTCGACGGGTTTTTCACGTAGTCGAGGGAAGTCATTTGTGAATGACAAAATATCTTGCCAAGTCCATGGGACATGTACATATCCTCCTCCTGGAATTTCTCTCAGAGGGCACTCTGTTACTACCTTCTCCTTTTCTCTAACAGGGAAAGCTGCAAAAGTTTTATCTAAGGCATCACCTCGTTTTCGTTACCATCTGCTTCTCCATTTGTCCACATCTCCCCATTTTCTCAACAAGATAATTATTTCCTTAATCTGACTTATTCGTCCTGTGGTATTCATATTTTCAATGTCCTTTTCAGTGAAATCTATTCGATATGGTTTCTGTAGGGCTTTTACCTTTTCAATGTCTATACCCATTTCATTTGCTACTTCTTCTAATCTTTCATGGAGACTTTTTGCTCTCCAAGTTATGCTTTTACACAGAAAAAGCAATTCCTCATCCTGGTAAGTTTTTAACTTCTCCGTAGGGATAGTTCCTACTATTAACTCTTCCAGTACCATTCGTAATTTGGCCACATCTATTGACTGAGATTCTTTATCCTTTCTTTGCAAGTTTCTCAACCATTCACTTAATTCCTCTGTAGATGGTCCAACTGACTTCTCTACATTACCTTGTTCTGAATCCTTTTGTGTTTCTGAAATTGACTCCATTGTTGTTATACGTCTTTCTGCAAAATTCTGGCCTACAAACGGATTATTTGAAACATTTGGTTCAATCATACTTATTGTCTGTCTCCATGGATTTTAATTTTGACTCGATTTTGGCTGCTCAACCGGTTTATTGCTTTTATAAGGGACCGTTAAACAATGTTCGCTATCTTTCTGTTTATCAAAAATAGGCATTACTGGACCTATCCTTACCGGAACTGTTACAGCTTCCAGATTTTTAGTAAATTCTCTTATTTTCTCTGTTAATTCTAGTGTTGTCTTTGCTAGTTCTGCTGAATTTTCACCATTTATTCTATTTTCTGATTTCCTCTGTACCTCTCAAATGGAATTGTTTTTCCCTAAATCTTGGAACTCTGGTTCCGATTTTATGATTCGTAAAGTTTCTTTCATTGGGGCACCTGGTGTTAATATTTCTGGTTTTGGCCGATATGGGGGTGGAATTTTATAGAACATGTCATCAAGAACATCATCCTCGGATTCATTCACTCCATACCGTCTCAATTCCACATTATGTCTTTTTTCTGCGCATTTTCTTCCTTCATTCTCTCCTGCAGTTCTTACGGGAAACAAACCCTCGGTCATACTTGCATTCCGCCACCTTCTCATTCGATCATCATGATTCTCATGTCCGTATGATCTACCAAACATGTACCTATACCTTCCACCACTTCTCTTTCTCGGTCATGCATCTCATCTTCCCATTCAGTCAATGCTTCAAACTGTGTCGGTCTAGGTCTCGGTTCTAGATTCATCATTTTCTCTCTTAAGTTTCTCAAAACTGCCAAATTAAATTAACCATGTTCTGGAAAAGCCAAAACTCCGTCATCCTTAGTGTACTTAACCCAATTGTCTAACCCAGGGTTACTCATAGTACGGGCCGCCAGCGGCCCGGCAAGCCTTCCTTGGCGGTCCGCAGACCTTGCAGACATCCTACATGTGTTTTAAAAAAACATTTAATAGTGTAAACACTGCCGGTTGCAGCAGCCCGGACTCTGAGACTCTGCTCTGTGGGGGCCGGGGGATTCCAGTGACTGTCAAAGTGGAGATGCAGGGGCCTAAGAGGTGAAATACAACAAAGCTTTATTAACATGTACATGGTCTTTTAAAGACCTGTGAAGTACTCGGGTGCGGCTGTGTGTGAGTGCTGGGAAGCTGTCTCAGGGCGGCTGTGTGTGCGCGCTGGGAAGCTGTCTCAGCCCAGGCTGAGGGCTGACACACACACGGGTGAGATGACAGAGGGTGACGGAGAGAGGGAGAGGAAGACAGAGGGAGAGGGAGGGAGACAGAGGGATGGAGAGAGACAGGGAGAGAGACAGGGAGAGATAGAGGGAGGGAGACAGAGAGAGAGAGAGACGGAGGGAGGGAGACAGAGGGAGGGAGATGGAGGGGGACGGAAGGAGGGAGAGGGAGGGAGGGAGAGGGAGAGAGAGAGAGGGAGGGAGACAGGGAGGGAGGGAGACAAAGGGAGACAGAGGGAGAGGGAGGGAGACGAAGGGAGACAGGGAGGGAGGGAGGGAGACGGAGGGAGACAGACGGAGGGAGATGGAGGGAGGGAGACAGAGGGAGACAGGGAGGGAGAGAGACAGGGAGGGAGAGAGACGGAGGGAGGGAGACGGAGGGAGGGAGATGGAGGGAGGGAGACGGAGGCAGGGAGACGTACGGAGGGAGAGGGAGACAGAGGGAGAGAGACAGAGGGAGAGGGAGGGAGACAGAGGGAGAGAGACAGAGGGAGGGAGACAGAGGGAGGGAGAGAGATAGAGAGAGAGAGACAGAGGGAGAGAGACGGAGGTAGAGAGACAGAGGGAGAAGGAGGGAGACAGGGAGGGAGACGGAGGGAGGGAGACTTACGAAGGGAGAGAGAGGGAGACAGAGGGAGAGAGACAGAGGGAGGGAGACAGAGGGAGGGAGACAGCGGGAGGGAGACAGAAGGAGGGAGACAGAGGGAGGGAGACAGAGAGGGAGACAGAGAGGGAGACAGAGGGAGGGCCACAGAGGGAGGGCCACAGAGGGAGGGCCACAGAGGCAGGGCGGCGACAGAGGAAGGAGGGCGACAGAGGGAGGAGGGTGACAGAGGGAGGAGGACGAAGGAGGGAGGGCGACGGAGGGAGGGTGACAGAGGGAGGGTGACGGAGGGAGGGTGACAGAGGGATAGACAGGGAGAGAGACAGGGAGAGAGACAGGGGGAGAGAGACAGGGGGAGAGAGACAGGGGGAGGGAGACAGGGGGAGGGAGGGAGAGAGAGGGAGGGAGAGAGAGGGAGGCGGAGAGGGAGAGAGAGATCTGTGTATGCTGGGTCTGGTGGCTCAGTGGACGAAGGCGTCTGCTGCAGGGACCTGTGTTCAACCTCATGGTCACAATTTTTTTTTGCTTTAGCCCCGCCCCTCCCCCTCTGACCCCACCCCCACCGGTGCGGCCCTCGGCCACAAACCACACTGTAAATTTGGCCCCGAGAGAAAGTTTGTGATTACCCATGGTCTAACCAAATACAGGTGTGATATCCATATTTCGCAAACATAAAGGATGCTGGGGTTTTCGGTGGAGGAAGTAATTTCCTTCCCTAGTTACAATCGGTTTGTCCTTCTTAAACCACTTTTTAATTCTACCGAACCAGGACTTCTTCTCCTTTTCTGGTGGATCGTAATACATCTTTTCTGTCTTCATCGTGTTTCACTAGTCTCTCCTCTCGACCGTACCGCTTTTCTGACCAATTGTAGCGCGACTCACACTAACGCACCAATCCGGAGCGTCTACGTCACTCTGCAATTCTCCAATCCCAGCGCGACTCACACTAACGCACCAATCCGGAGCGTCTACGTCACCCTGTGATTCTCTACTCCTAGTGCGTCGTACACTAACGCACCAATCAGGAGCGTTCTACGTTTCCAACTGACTGGCCAAACCCAGCACGGTCGTTCTGACGTCAGCAGCCGCTGCCGCAGCTCCTGCTCCTGTCTACCCCTCCTTTACAAAATTCACTCGGTAAGTTTTGTTTCAAATTTACAAATCTGTTAGTAACAACAACAAAAACACCACCGATGTCCGCTTCGCTAACCAAGTAATAGCAATAGACCTTTCTCACGAGAATTCCGTCTTTCCCAAGAGCAGCGCTTACCTCTGCCCTACTACGGAATCGTTACTTCCGTTGATAAAGTAGCACATCCCTCTACCTTACCCTTATAACAAGCACTAGCTAACAGTTTCTCCAGAAATAAGACACTTGGTTGGAGACCCAATGCTCCTGAGAAATAAAACTAGAGTTTCACAATTAACCTGAATGCCTTCACATTCACGCACTTTCACACAGAAAATGTAGTACATTCACACAGAATCCTGTATTTCCCGAGAACAGCGAACAGTCTGTCCTACTACATAATTATAACATACGTTAATAAAGTAGCACTTCCCTCTACTTTATCCTTCTAACAAGCTTAGGGAGTACCTATTACCTTTCTGGTGATAAGTGTTATCGGAGTGCCATTTGGACTCCTGGTACCTAAGACCAAAACTTCACAGGTGACCTTCGCTATCATACACTTCTTTCATACAGGAGATATTTCTAATGGCAACACGCGACTATGTCACCGAATCGAACCCAGACAATGCGACGTGCAACTTCACTCGTTACACGTTTTCCCTGTGTACCTACAGGGTAACAATTCCGTCTTTCCCGGGAACAGCCCTTACCTTTGCTCTACTACAGAATTGTTCCACACTTCCGACTTCCTACATCCCAGAAGCCTTGCAGACAACATAAAACTCGACACAACTCAACATAGAGTGTTAAGACATAAACCAATACCAATCAATAATCAATAATCGATAAGCAATGTACAAGCAATAATCACCAAACCAAAACAATAACAACCATTATTCTGCTACCAGAAAAACTGATGCAGCGTGGAATTTTAAATCCTCCCTTCGTCACAGACCAAATATCACACTAACATATTCACTTAATACATTCATTGGTGGGGCCCATAACACCAACACTCACACTTCATTGATCCGTTCTCACGGGAGAGATAAATTGTCCAAATGCCGACATGAAAGGAATACCTTTTTCACCTAAAGAACCTACATTAAGTACCTTTATTAAACTCAGAACTTCGAGATATTCCCTCCATTTAGTCGATGGATCAGTTAGTTGAAATTGGATAATTGGTGACTCAATTCTTTCATCTACATTTAATCTTATTCTAATTTCTCCAAATAAATCACCCGACACATTTGTTTGTTAGAATAATAATTTTGTTTATCTAATCAATTTCAATTTTAATAGATCATAAACCAAACCACCGAACATCATATTTACCTAATCTGGCTATTAGTCGTCCTCTAAGTCAATCAAGTCATGGAAAAGTCTTTCATTCATCAAAGTTAGGCAGCAATTCAGTCTGTCAAAGATTCAGGATAATCAGCTGTCCAGCAGTGTCACCGTCCTCTTCGTCAGCGTCAGCATTCTCAGCCTTATGATAATTTCCTCTCTATTCTACCATCTTTTATAATAAATTTAATGTCAAAATGTAACAAAAATCAGTTTTAGACAGTCCTGATTAGAGGATTTGGGGTCATTCGGTGAAGTTCTCACACAGTCTATTCTGTTAGATCATCACGCTTGCTGGTTCCGGTTTTAAAGACAGTCTTTTGTTTAACAAACTTGGCAACTCTCCCAGTGCGTCCTTGATGGGTACATCTCACACAAGGTCAAGACGAGGCCACTCGTTGCTGGCTGTGGCGCAGGCGCACTTCACCCGATACCTCGTGGAACGGTGACTAGGCCGTCGTGTCCATGGGTCGGCCATTTTGTCATAGGCCAAATTGGTCAACTTAAGCAAAACAAACAAAAAACATAATTAAAACATTGAAATGGCTAATAAAATGTTAAACCCTCACTAATTCCCCTATGTGTATGTAATTATCTAGCACGATAGCAACATTCAAAGCGTTTCTATTCACCCAACGATGTCATCTGGTGCAACTTACAATTATATCACAAAAGCAACATATATCATGCAATATTCTAATTTCTACTATTAGTATGCGTACATATATTAGTATACAAATTAGTTTAGCCATGCAAATGCAAATCCCACGTGTAATTCTTTCATTAATATAGTTGGTTAGATATCACTTCAAACAGATTAATAATATTACAATTAATAGATTATTAGGATTAATATAAACATGCAGAAATGGGGGGGTATACAAAAACATTGTACTATCCGCTCCAGCACTTCTTCCAGCTAAGAGGTAACTCACTACTTTGTAAAGACAGGTTAAAGAGGGCATTGATTTGTGAGTTTATGGCAAGCTAGATTTGTATGATGATCAAACCTTGAAATTCTTCAAACTTACTACCTATATTTTTCAAACACAAATAATGTGAAGTTCTCCTACAGCTGTGACTTGCGTACATTTTTGGTTTGCCAGCTAATATTGAGTATCTCAGTCATGACTGATGCATGTCTAGCAAGAAGCTCATTAACTACAATGTAGCCAGAGAGTGAAAAAAACAATTTTTTTTCCGATCTTTAAGTTTCCCATAGACTGGAACAGACAGTAAACCTGCTAATATTCGATATACTCCTTCACTCCGCTCCTACTTTAAGGGACAGGCTCAATCTACCTTACTTACTCAATCCACCCAGTCTACTCAAGCTAACCAGGCTAATTAGTCCATCACCCTTACCCCCACGGTGGCCATGAGTAGCAGTAGCAGTATTGGATCCACATTCAGCTCGCGGTTCGAAGTGACGAAGGACCCGCTTGGAACATCGAAACCCCACAAGTTGCGCTGGAAGGATAAAGATTAAAGCGTTTTAAGAAGGGGTTCCTGAAATTGAGAAAACAAACGGAATAACTCTCTATGAGAGTGTTTAACCACCACACAGAAAAGTCATGCTACCAGCATATGCTAGATCGGCTGATCTAGTGTAATTGAGCCCGTTGGTCCTGAGGAGAACCCCGACATTTGAAGGGGTTCAAAACGCGTAGACCTGTGTTTTGGCCATAAGAATGTTTTGATTTTGTGTTTATTTTGCTTGATTATTACATGTACATACTGTTTGAATCCGAATTCCTTTTGCCGGTTATGCAAAATATTTAATTTGCGGTTTTCTAAGGATTATTGGTGTGTAGTGGGATTGGTTGTTGTGCTGCTGGAGTGTTTGGTGATTGAATGATTTGTTTGACAATGACTAATGTATGAGGAATGAATGGAGACAAGTGCGATGTAAGTGACTTAAAGAATGGTAGAGAGAGGTGTAGTTGAATTGGTGTTTTGTGATATGCCGCTCGTAGGCGTTGACTGTGTTGGGTCTCTGCATACCTTGGCTTCACGGACATTGAGGACGCTGTGCCGCACCAGAAGGGAACATCTAGGAACTTGAAGTTGTGTTCTCTCCCGGGACTGCGAGGACCAGGTAGCTCGGCGAAAATCCACCCGCCCCACCTGATTCCTCTTCCCGGCACCTCCCCCCTTGCCTATTTCACGACTCGCAGCCCCCGCTTCGCGGAAGCCGCTCGTAGGCGTTGACTGTGTTGGGTCTCTGCATACCTTGGCTTCACGGACATTGAGGACGCTGTGCCGCACCAGAGGGGAACATCTAGGAACTTGAAGTTGTGTTCTCTCCCGGGACTGCGAGGACCAGGTAGCCCAGCGAAAATCCACCCGCCCCACCTGATTCCTCTTCCCGGCGCCTCCCCCCTTGCCTATTTCACGCCTCGCGGCCCCCGCTTCGCGGGAGCCGCTCGTAGTCGTTGACTGTGTTGGGTCTCTGCATACCTTGGCTTCACGGACATTGAGGACGCTGTGCCGCACCAGAGGGGAACATCTAGGAACTTGAAGTTGTGTTCTCTCCCGGGACTGCGAGGACCAGGTAGCCCGGCGAAAATCCACCCGCCCCACCTGATTCCTCTTCCCGGCGCCTCCCCCTCCTGCTCACCGGTATATCACGTGACTCAATCCGTACGCGCTAGCGGGACGCGCGCGGGTCGTCGCCCGGAGCGAAGACCGGTCTAAGAGCGGGCCCTCTAAGGCCCTCCGAGGCCGAACGAGGCAGGGCTTGGCCTGGTCATTGACATTGAAGGTATCGTGGTATATCACTATTGTAATGGCCTTGATAGAGAACAAAATGCTAGGGGATAAATTGGGGGGCGTGGCAAATGGCCCCTTAGATAGCTACTTCAAGAAGATCTGTATGGATGATGATAGGGGTACTTTAATGGCCGAGTGAAGAACTGAGCGCCGACGCTCAATTGAGAATATGAAACGTAGGGCCCCAGAGGTCCCTATCCCTCAGGCCCCTCCAGATGATTGTGATAGTTGTGGAACCAGTGATGCCCTTCTTTCTCAAGATAGTGTTCCGCTACTATTACGTGATTGTTCCCCTACAAATTGTGTTCCCACTGTACATGTTATTAGTGATTCTTTTCCTTTAAATGATATAAGAAATCTTAAAGTCCTCAACACACGGCTTCCAGGCAATGGGAAACAAAAGGGGAAAAAGGCAAAGAAACCGGCTAAGGGGAAAATTTATGGTCCTCCAACTAGGAAAATAAGACGCAAGGAGGGGGCGGCCCCAGTTTTCTCTAGGATTAATCATTCTGATTTTGGCCAACACAAAAAGACTATAAATGAAATCTCATCTGGGCAGGCAGTTGGGCCAGAAAGTAGGCCCATTTCGGCCACTTGTACCCTCTCTGTAGGCCCCGATTTAGTTGTGATTAACCCCGAGCCCGTTGTGCCTGCTGATAACTCCCCACAGACTCCTGTTATTTCTACTGCTCTCCTAACCAAACTGGGAGATTTGCTTAGTACTCTTATATTGCCCATTACTGATAATTTGAGGAGGCTGGAGCACAGGCTAGAGAATATTGAATCCATATTGAGAAACATGACTGCCGCTGATAAGGCTCAAACGAATGGGGCTAGTCTTCAGGTCACATTACCTACTAGTAACATTCTTCAGGATATTCCCGATTCTAGTAAAAATGTACCACAGGTCCTTGATTGCTTAGCACTTGACTGTGCTAGAAAGGGCCCTCCAACGACTTTGGAACATTTAACTAGTAAGCCTGTTAGTGACCTCGTGGAAGGGCTTACCACTGCACCACTGGGGATTACATGTCAGGAGCAGGGAAGCATCAGTTGGGATGGGGGCCTAAGGGCACATGGGCCCCAGGTTGATTTACCTCCAGAAGCTGTGCCCTTGGTGGTGGTTTTGACAGGGGTCCCTACATTGGCTGATAATAAGAGAGAAGACTTTTATCAGCTGAAAAATAAAATTATACATTGGTTACGAACATATAGACCTATAAATAAGAACGTTAATGCTGAGATATTGTATTGCAGACGTCTCCCTTGGCTTGGTGGTAGAAGTAAAGATGTTGAGGGAGATACAGTTCTGATTAATTTTAGAGATCCAGAAGTGGTTGATTTTATATTGAATTGGCCTCTAGGTAATGGAAATAGCCAAATTAGCCCCCGAGCCTTGACTTATTTTTACCCTAGGTCCCTGGTGTTCCCTCCAACACATGCTAGGAATATTGCTAGAGCTTACCCAGCTATTCCTACAGCATTATATGGCAAGACTTTATGTTCCGATCCACAAGGCTGGAACATGATACCTCCTAGAGGTCCTAGGTTCAACAACTGGAGAATGGAGCACCTGAGGCCTTTTACGCCCTTGGAGCTAGGGAACAGGTTTGATGCCCTTTCGAGCATGGATGACTGTGACTGAAGATTACAGTACAGGAAGGGAAAGCGGGACAGCCAAAGTGCTGTCAGGCTAGAGGGGAACGTAACTGAGATATCCAATGAGGTTGATGAACCCCTTATTAGTGATAAGGTTCTTTTGGATCCGAAAAGTAGGGTTGCTACTAGATCCCTTTCTATTAATCACTCACTACTTGTGGGTGGTAGTAGCGACGTTAATCAGCCCTTAATTCGGGGAGAGCATTCTGAATCACCCAACCCAGGGGTATCGGTTGGTGAAAATGGAGTTATACCTGAACCGCCTATTAGCGGTAAAGATGGTATACGACTGTTATCTTGGAATATAGCTGGGTTGGGAAAAAAATTGATTCTCCCTGATTGGAACAACTTTATTGAAAAATTTGATATATGTATGTTCCAAGAAACTTGGAGCCTAGTACCAGTATATAAATCTGGATATGCAACCTTTTGTGTACCCGCTTATAGCTGTGGTAAGGGCAGACCCTCGGGGGGCTTACATATATGGATAAAAATAGATCTAAATTGGAATATCTCAGTTCATGATTCGGATTGTAGGGACATTCAACATCTTTCATTTCCAAGTCAGGTGATGGGAAGCAAGTTTGAGTTATTCAATATTTATGCTAGAGGGACCCAGGGAGATAAAACGCCTTGTACTTTCACGTTTCTAGAACAGGCATTAGCCAATTGCCCCTCAAATTCTAAAATACTTGTGGGGGGGGATCTTAACTGTACATTCGAACCCCTAAGCGAGGATGACCTCCTGGGTACAGAGGAGGACGATGCTAGCTGGTCCATCCCTGCATTGTTATTACCTCCGATTAAAAAATGGTCCGCCAAAGCATTACAGATTAACGCTCTTACTGTGGATTATAACCTAAGAGCAGTAAATGGTAGATCACCATCTGATCGGGACGGGGCCATGACGTTTAATAGACTCAGCAGCCCGTCCCGAATTGATTAAATCTTACTGGACATCACTGTGTGGCGTGACCTAGTTGACATGGAGGTGGTCCCCTCGCAGGACAGTGACCACAACCCCTTATGTTTGACGTTAGGGTGGAGAAACTTAAAAGGTGGTCCAAACCCAGCCTCATTGAAGCTAACAAAGGAGGTGACTCCCTATGATGGCAACCGAAGATTGAAATGGGATAAGGTTGGCTCTCACCCAGACAAATTGGCAAAGATTAAGATGCACATTGACGTGCTGATTAGAGAGTTGGAGGACCTAACCATGGGAACAGGGGCTGCTCAGGAATCGTTTTTCCCTCAGATATACAAAAATGCTATTGAGGAAGTTGGTAAACAATTTGTAACCCCGAACTCTAATACAAAACCCCCTAAACCCAGTAATCCTTGGTACTCTGCAAAGTGTCGGGCTAAAAGACGAGAGTTAACTGTTGCCCTCCGTAAAAAGAACCAACCTTTAGATAGAGTAGCCAGGAGGGAGTATGCGAATGAACAAGTGCGGGCAAAAAAAGAGTGGGAGGAACAGCATTGGCAGGACCTTAAAAATGCATCTAAAATGAAAAATGCTTCACTGTTTTGGGATTTGATCAATAAGGCCAGAAATTATAATAGGCCATTGTTGGCTAATCATATTACTAGCCAACAATGATACTCCCATTTCTCATTAATATACGGTGGACAAGATGCAACTGAACTCTTTTTTTATGATCCACCCAATCGGGCCCCCCCTTTACCAACGCTTGAGAATCCATTTATGCCTTCGGAGGTAGAAGTGGCCATAAGAAATTTAACCCCGAAGAAGGCAGCAGGCCAAGATGGCATTCCGGGGGACCTCCTTATGAAAGAACCCACAGCTTGGGCCACACTTGTTGCATTAATAATGAACCTAATTTCCAAGGGACACCCTGTCCCTGACTCGTGGAAAGGGGCTGAGGTGATTATGGTTTATAAAAAGGGTGATAGGGACGACCCTGCCAACTACAGACCAATCAGTCTGATAGATGTGATACAGAAAGTGGTTGGCAGGGTCATCATCTTGCGAGTCGGTGCTTGGATGGAGGAGGAGCAGGTCCTCTCCCATTTCCAGGCCGGGTTTCGGAAAAAAGTGGGTACGATGGACCAGGTCTTCCGCTTTTTTGCGATCTATTGGAAAACTGTGACAATCAACCATGGTAGTCTCTACCTGGCGTTTATAGATCTCAGGATGGCGTTCGACCTGGTCCCCCGAGCTAGGCTGTGGGATATTTTGGAGGAGATGGGCTTGCCGGGTTACCTTCTGGACCTTATAGTCAAACTCCATGAAGATAATTATGCAAGAATCAGATGGGGTACCCAAGGCCAATTGACCGAGAGGGTGCCCGTGAGAAGGGGAGTCCGCCAGGGTTGTGTCATGGTGCCGACACTTTTTTCCCTTTTTGTGAATGGTGTGGTGGACCATCTGAGGGACGAGTCGGCGGATGCGCCATCCCTGGCTGGGGAAAAAACACCAACACTCCTCTTCGCGGACGATACTATTCTGATTTCGAAAACCCCAGCAGGCCTCCAAAAACTATTGCACCGCTTCAGTGAATTTTGTAACGACAGGGGTCTTACAATTAACACCTCGAAAACCAAACTTATGGCCCTTTCCCCTTCCAAAAGGTTTCGTAACAACTTTTCGCTCAATGGGGAATTTTTGGAGATGGTGGAGTCCTTTGATTACTTGGGTGTTAGGGTGAATAACCGGATGCGCTGGAACGACCACCTGGCTAAAATGTTATTAAATTTTAAAAGAGTTTCAGGGGCGTTATTGCGCGAGCATAGGGAGTCTGTGAGTAAACCCGTGGCCCCGGCATTAGCAATATATGAAGGCCAAATATTGCCAACTGCCCTGTATGGTTCTGAACTCTGGGGGTTCGAGAACGATTACCTCAGAAAATAAGTTCTTGAGAGATTTGGTTGCCTTACCTGTTTCTACCCCATTGTTACCATTACGTCTTGATATGGGCAGGCGCCCGCTTAAAGAAATAGTACGCCTTCGCCCTTTACTCTTTTGGGTCCGACTGAGAAGGACTGAGGAGCTCAAGAACTATGCAGCTGCATTGGACGAACTCATCTTGTTAGATAAAGGTAACAGGATTAAGTGGCTGAGTAGTCTGAGGCAGTTGGTTGGATACATAGGCCTAAGTGATCTTTGGAAGAGCCAATCCCCCCCACCTAAACTAGTTATCAAGAAGCTGTATTGGGAGTGGGTCCAGCAGGAGACTTCCCGTAGAGGCGTTGGGGGTTCTTCTACTGAGCGCTTCCTAGAAATTAAGGGGCCTAGGTTATTTGAACCATTTCTTGATTATATCGAGAAACCCCTAGATAGATCACTATATTTAAAAGTTAGGTTTGGAATCCTTCCTGTAAATGTTTTTACCTTTGGGTGGAACCCTAAAGGTAGTCCAACAAAGGTGTGTCCGTGTTGTGCAGCCCCCATTGAGTCTGTGGCGCACCTTATGTTTGCTTGCCCGGCTTACAAGGTGCCTAGGAGGATTTGGCTAAAACCCTTATGCAAGGGCCTGGGCCTTCGATGCCATGTAATGGCCCTGCGAGTTCTCTGTACCGACACATCCTCTCCTTCATTGGTATGTGGTGTTGCCAAATTTATTGGAAGTGCTTGGGTGATCCGTATGAGGAGACTTAAGCTCCAACTTACCTTGTAGGCTGAAGCGTCTAAATGAAGGAATGGCCCTAGAGCTAGGTTAGTGGCCGCAGACATTATTTATATAGTAGGGGGAATGTGTAGTTATGTTGTTAATGTGGAGTAAACTTGATGAATTTTAATTGTATCTTTTGTGTACGATCTATTATGATGCTTATGTTGAACAAATTTTAATGATCTATATTGTATTTTTGTAGTGTGTGTTCACACAGGTTATGATTATTGTATATTCACTTTTATGATGAATTTTTTTTTTATCGAATAAAGTATGATGATGATGATGATGATGAGTATTGGCTGTACGCTATTGAATTGCCCAGGATAGCAAACACTGGGGTTTTGGAAACAGACATGAATACTGTACCTCTTGAAAATATATTAGTTCCTTTGGCCCCTTTGGCAGTAGTAGAAAATGACAACAGTTGTTCTCCACATGATCATAGGTTTGAGATTCCGCTGAATCAGTCCACCTAACAGAAAAATGTGCTAAGGGAATCAGCTACCGGCCTCAATTCAGGGGTCCAATCATCCACAGAAGGCCTTCTAGCTACGCTACTGAAATCAGGGAAAAATTTGTCTCTGAATGTAATCAAACGAAAATCCAAACAGTCTGCGAAACACTGGAAGAAAAAATTAATGACATGATGGAAAGAGTCGGAGTAATGGAGACAGCCTTGGAAGATCTTTCAAAACAAGTGGGAAAAAATTCATCTGAAATTTCGAGATTAAAAGACAATGACAAAGAAATGAGGGATAAACTAGAAAGTTTAGAGAATATCGCTAGAGGAAATAACAGTAGGATCCAGAATGTCCCAGAAGAGGCTGAGGGAGGGGACATAAGGTCCTTTGCTATTAGCCTTCTTAGAGAATTTCGCCCTGACATAGAAAGACAGATCCTGGAAGATGATATTCAGAGAGTCTATCGTGACCCTTACACGAAAAGACCTGGGAAGAAAAACCCGAGAAGGATCCTAGTTAATTTCAAAACATACTCTTTAAAGGAAAAGATCCTTGCCGGAGGGTTAAAAGCAGGAATATATAATAAGGGAGACTGGTCTTTTCGTGTCAGGTCAGACATCTCACTTACCACACAAGACAGGCAGTAGGAATTAGAGAAATATATTCAAGAGTTAAGGGGCCTGGGCGCTACAGCAAACCTATGATTCCCCGCCTCTTTGAAGATGATGTGCAACAACAAAATGTACAACTTTAAGGACCCCTTCGAAGTCAGCTCCCTGATTGATCAGATCAAAGGCCCATTCAAACGATAAATCTAAATTTCCTGTCCAGATAGAGTCAGAGCCCGGAAGTAGAGGTTTCCTCAGCATACCTCTAGTATTGAGTGAGAGTTCCCCGGGGTGAGAGCATTGGAAGGAAGGGGTGGGATGGATCACAAATAAAAATAAAATTCCAAAAATAAAGGTTTCCTGTTCGTGCACGGGGTAGGGGGAGCATCTGGGAAAAAAGAAAAAAATGACAGCCAATTATCTCAAATTGACTTGTATAAACCTTTCATTTCTTTAATCATGTGTAGCTTACATAAGTTTTTCGTTCTTAAGTTATTACGTAGCTATCTATATTTTCCATGACAGATTTCGGTAAGACAGAGAACCCAAAAATCTTGAAAATACTGTCATGGAACATAAATGGTCTCAGGCTTCCCCCCAGAAGAAGGAAACCTTTTGAATATTTGAGACTTTCAGATAGCAACGTGTTCTATATCCAAGAGTCACACCTGCTTGAAGATGAATGTATGCGATTTTAAAAAGTCAAAACTGGGTAGAACACTTTATCTGCACAATCGTGTACAGTAAAAGGGGTTGCTCTCATGTTTAAAAAAAACACCCAAGCTGTACTTGGGGATTCCATTGTCGATCCTCAAAGAAGGTGGGCAATTGCCAGGGCCAAAATCAATGGTTCCTGGCACACTTTTATGGGCTATTATGGACCAAATTTAGATGATCTGTCCTCATTACATTCTCTATTCCTCCAACTAATCAACATACATGATCCGATTATACTGGGCGGCGATTTTAAATTGGTTTTGGATTCTAGTCAAGATTCAACCTCAAGTAGAGCAGAGGCAGCGACTCAAAATATGAGAGCTTCCCTAAAACAGCTGATGATAGATATGAGGCTTTTAGATATTTGGAGAGAGATGGGACAGCGGGGTGAACTTCACTTTTCATAATAAAAAGTGTGGTCATCGTTCCAGGATTGATTTTTTCCTGGTCGATGCCTCCACTTGTAAGAACACGATTAAAGTCAGTCATGTCCCAGAACATTTGTCTGATCACTCTGCCGTGGCCTTGGAAATAGCCATTGTGAAGAGACCCTCCTCTCGAGGGTGGACTCTTAATCGCTCGCTACTCCTGGTATCCTCAGTACTTGAAAAGCTCAAAATAGCAACTAATGAGTTCTTTGCATTTAATCTTAATTCAGCACCCCTTCACGTTGTATGGGACTCATATAAGGCCTTCTTAAGCGATATCTTAACAAATTTCTCTGTTGGTCAAACTAAGAGAGTGAGAAATGAGATCAGAGCCCTAGAAGCTATAGTATACACCAATCAGGTAGTGTTAGAACAAACCCCTGATAATCTGAATATCTCACAAATTTAATGACAGCAAAACATAAGATCGCGGATTACCTTGAAGCAATATTTTAAAAGAAAGTGGGAAGTTAGCAAATCAGAATCTACAACTTTTAACAAATAGAAGATATAATATTCTGACAATGAAAAAGGATTGAAAATTCATTTCTCCTTGATGGAATGGTGTTATAAAAAGGTATACCACATTAATATAGTAAAGGCTTAAAACATGTATTTGAAGACATATGTACAGAAATATTTCATTGTCATCATAATTAGAATAATGATATTTATAGGATGACATTTTAGGCTCAATCCCTGGATATATAATAAGTCTAGAGGTGTGGATGATGAAGCATACCTATATTTTACAATCTCAGTCATTCATAGGAAGGTGTATGGAATACCTCTGAATAAAAGAGGACTGAGGAAAAAAGAGGAGTGAATGATGTTGGCTGATACCCAGAAGTATGAAAGAATTGATGAATAGATATAAGGGCCCTTAAAACAATTATAAACTGTATAAAGGTATTGCTTTTAAATAAAATATATGTTTTTAAATGTTGTTTGAATGTATGATTTTTAATCACAAAGATGTTCATGTGTTGTTTCTATTATATATGCAATAGAATTGTGATATTTGATATATATTTTACAATTGTTTTTTTTTTAAACAGGCATATATATGACATGGTGCCAATTTTAGGAGAGACATTAAAAATAAAAGTCCTGAAGAAGGTGGCTTAGAAAAATATATAACCCTCCGAAATGCGTTGACGCCCCCCCTTGTATTGTTAAATTCGAGGAACATTTGAGCCTAATCATAAAAGGATTGATAGACTCCAACGCAATTGATTCAATCGAATTAACACAGCTATGATGATTTTTACTTGTTTTTGTTTCTTGTGTATATTGAAATAATTTCCTTTTTGTCATATGTATAAATCTATCAGAATACATTTTTAACCATTTTAAATCTGTTCAAATTATGGTTTTTGATATTATTGACTGTGGTTTTAATAAATAAACTTTTGTGAAATTCATGAAAGATTTGTTGTGTGTTTATAATTGGCTTATGGGTTCTGAATCGAGAGTGAATGTCCGTTGTATGTTTGACTGTGGTTGAATCTGACCCTGTATGAGTCGTTATCCAAGAGAAATCTCCATTTCTACATTGATTCATTGATGCCAAATGTTATGAAACGGGTTAAAAAAATAATCTAATGATAAAAAACATGAAAATTAAAAAAAAAAATACAAATGTAAATAAAAAAATTAACATACTTTTTTTTACATAAAAACTAAACTTGAAAAAAACTAAAATAAAATAATTATAAATAAGTGACATTATCCTCAAGCATATCATTTTAATTTATTAAACTGCTATATAATTGCTCAACCATCCATGCGAGCATATGGCAAAGGGCCACACTGACTGGAAACACAAAATGGCTGCCTGCCATTGCCACATGGCCATCAACAACAACACAGAGCAAAAAGGCATTGGAAACAAAGATAAGACATTCAGTCCTATGGCAAAAGCACACTGGCTACATACACAAAAGGGCCACTGATCGACCACATGGTGAATCAGCAAGCAAGGAGGCATGGCCGCATCATAATGATAGAAGAACAACACATGCAAGCCTATGGCAAAAGCACACTGGATGCCTACACAAAATGGCCACCAGCCACATGGTCAAACAGCAAGCAATGAGGAATGGGGAACAAAGACATGATATATAAACCAATGGCAAAATCACAATGGCAGGCTACACAAAATGGCCATCAGCCACATGGTCAGAACAACAACAACCAGGAAGAAGGCATGGTCACTCAAACAGAGAAGAAATGCAGGCCTATGGCAAAAGCACATTGGCTGGCTACACAAAATTGCCGCCAGCCACATGGTCAGAACAGAAACAACCAGCAAGGAGCCATGGCCACAAACAGAGAAGACATGCAGGCCTATGGGAAAGACACTGGCTGGCTACACAAAATGGCCGCCAGCCACATGGTCAGACAACAACAACCGTCAAGAAGGCATGGTCAGAAACAAAGAAGACATGCGGGCCTAAGGCAAAAGCACACTGACTGGCTACACAAAATGGCCTCCAGTCACATGGTCAGAACAACAACAACCAGCAAGGAGGATGGTCACAAATAGAGAAGACATGCAGGCCTATGGCAAAAACACACTGGCTGGATGCACAACATGTCTGCCAGCCACATGGTCTGACCAGCAACAACTAGCAAGGAGTCATGCCCACAAACAAAAATGAAATGCAGGCCTATGGGGAAAGCACATTGGCTAGCTACATAAAATGGCCGCCAGCCACATGGTCAGAACAACAACAAGCAGGAGGCAATGGAAAACGAAGACCACATGCAGGCCTAGGGTGGACACTGACTATACAAAATAGCCCCTGGCCACATGGCATAATGAACAACAAAGGCAAATGATGTCCTATGCCAAACACACATACACCCACACACACTCTGACATACACCGATCGGAGGAGCTCCACCACCAGCTTCATCACCTTGGTGAAGCACAACGGAGTGGAGAACAGGCCGAAAGGAAGGGAGGTGAACTCGTAAGTCTGCGAGCCCCACAGAAACTGAAGAAAACGTCTGTGTGGGGCAAAAACCGGGATCGTAAGGTAGGCATCCTTCAGATCCAGGCAGACATTCCAGTCCCCTTCCTGAAGTAGATCCCGTAAGAGGTGAATACCTTCCATTTTGAAATGGTGGTAAGTGAGCCACCCGTTGAACTCTTTGAGATTTATTACAGGGCGATAGACCCCGTCTTGCTTTTTCACTTGGAATATGTTGCTGAGGAACCCCCAAGGGTGGATAGTGGAGTAAGTAATGGCCCCTTTCCGCAGTAAGTCTGAGATTTTGTTGTCTATTAGCACACTCTGAGCCCGAGTAAAGGCTCTAGCCCTGGGTCGAAGGGGTTGCTTGGGTAGGCCTGAGAACTCTATTTGAAATCCAGTGACGGTTTGCAAAACCCAAGCGTCGGAGGTAAGCAAAGACCAATTGTGAAGAAAACATTGCAGTCTGCCCCCCAATCGCACACACCTCGCATTCTGAACTCTCACCTCTCTGATTGTTCTATCCACCATCTCATCTGCCTATGCCGCCGCCGCGATGAGGAAAGCTCCTGGTCGGGTAGAAGTTCCCGAATTTGGCCGGGTCTTAATAAAGTCCTCTGTGGGATTCGCCTTGTTTATATGAGGCTCTATTGTAGGGTCTGTCGGTCGAGCACCCCCTGCCACGTCCGGCTGCACCAAAAACACGCGGGGTAAAGATGCGTTTAATTGACGTTTGGGCTTTGTCTAAGGAGTTGAAAGTATTGACGAACTTGCCAAGTTCTTTGACGAAGGGATCTCCGAAGAGATTACCCTCCGCAATTGAGCGTGCCTCCGAAGTGGCTAGCTCTCCTAGCTTGGGGTAAATTTTAATGAGTATGGACCTACGCCTCTCAGTCGAAATTGCCACATTAGCATTTCCCAGAAAATGTATCACTCTCTGGGCCCAACTTGAGAGTGTGTCCGGGGAAATCAGAGTGCCTGAGGCCTTGGCGTCTTCAGCCATATCTAGAGTCTTCGCCAAAGGCCCCGCTGTGTCCAAGAGTTTATCTTGGAACGCTCTCCAGGAGCGATCAATGCCTTTCTTGGGATCCTTCACAAATGTTGTCAAAAAGGTTGACATCTAGGGATCTATCTCCGGTGTGACTGCGACCTTACCCTCTAGGGTAGGACGTGAGCACTCTGCACGAAGGCAACTACGTACTTCCTGATCCAGGGGCTTACGCAGTCTGGCCGCCATATAGGCCGCCACCTTAGGGGCCGGAACCCATTGCGACAAGCGAGGATGCAGCAGTTCGTCAGGATTGAGCATGTCTGCAGCAAGGTCTGAAGATGCTGGCTGGGGTGAGATGGGCGCCATGGGCGCTCCGACTCCCCATCCCCATCAGAAGTCTGAGGGGATTCATCAGGGTCCAATGTAGCTACATCATCAGGAACCCCGGAGGGTCCGGCCGGACTCTACTCTGGCTTACTAGGGAGTTCAGAAGTCATGGCATCCAAAAATGCTTTCTTCAGGCGCGAAAAAGCGTCTGAGTCTACACCCGCGTCCTCGGAACGCTTCCGTTTAGGATCTACCGAACTAGTGGAAGGTTGGCCTGGAGGTAGGGGAGTTGTGTGCCCCGAGAGACCTTCCCTCTGACTGAGGGGTTGACACTGTGCTTGAAGCAAGTCTATTTTCTTCTCCAGTGGCGCAACAACCCGGGACACTGCCTTCAGTATAGAGGAGTCCATAACCTGACAAAAATGGTCATCAACCAGTAGGTACATGACCTGTTCTTCCTCCTCTTCAGATCTGAATAGCCAAAATGAAGGGGATCAATAGAGGGCAGAACCCTTGCAAATTCAGCCCACACTTATGTGGGATCGGTAATAGAACTCTGGGACCAAGCACCCTCTAAATTCTGAGGTAAATGACAGTAACCCTGCCTGGGCTGGTCCCTTTAATTCAACTAAAATCTTACCCGCAGCGCGGGTGTTCAGGCTCCAGGCAGGGGCTCTGTATACTTAAATTAGCCCAAACGATTAAAATCGCTGAAAAAATGCTGTTCCCCCATGGTCGCGCATGCCCGTCTGAACCACTAGAACCGTTAAAGCAGAACTAGACGACTCGCGACCGCCGGGGGGTAAAGCTCCCTGAGGAGCGTAAGCGATCGTGCACACGGTCCCCTAGCGGCGGGAGGCCGCACCGCGCTCAGAGCCTCAGAGGTAATGCCGTGACCGCGAAGGAGCGGAGAAAAGCTCCCGCGGTGAACCCAAAAGAAACGCTGGCAATCTTACAGCAAACACAATTGCTAATCAAAGCGTTATAAAAATATTGCCGCGCAAGCCATAATAATAACATTTTACATCATAACTCAGTCAGAAATAAGTAAGAGACAAAAGAACACTTATCTGTATGCTGCTGGAGCAGCGAATAAAGAGGAAGATAGAGCGCCTACAGAGGAAGATATGAGGCGTCCTGGCATGGGATTGGCTGATGCTGTTTGGGACATTTTCTGTTTTCCCTGTGTTCATGGGAAATGTGGCTTTAATGGAAATTATGATCCTTTGAAAGGCTGCTGGAGTACAATAAATGGAGAAAGTGACAACCTAATCAGAAGCCTCCGCTCCTGATATAGAATTACGTGCTGTTCCACTTAGCTGGTGATCTGATGGTTCACCAGGGCTTCTAGCATTTTGCCAAGATGGGGAAGGAGCGAGATGGGCCTGAAATTGCTCAGGTTGCGTGGGTCGGCAGAGGAATTACTAGGTCCTTCTTCCAGCTAAGAGGTATCTCACCACTTTGTAAAGACAGGTTAAAGAGGGCATTGATTTGTGAGTTGATGGCAAGCTCCCCCTTGTCGAGCAGAAAGGGGGGACAGGGATCGAGGGCCGAGCTAGATTTGCATGATGATCAAACTTTGAAATTCTTCAAACTTACTACCTATATTTTCAAACACAAATAATTTGAAGTTCTCCTACAGCTGTTACTTGCATACGTTTTTGGTTTGCCAGCTGATATTGAGTATCTCAGTCATGACTGATGCCTGTCTAGCAAGAAGCTCATTAACTACAATGTAGCCGGAGAGTGAAAAAACAATTTTTTTCCCCTATCTTTAAGTTCCCCATAGACTGGAACAGACAGCATCCGAAAAAGAATATTCCACAGGCAGGAATTGTACGCCTTCTAATTATGTTATGATTGGTGCCACCTCGAATTAGCTAGTGAAATGACATTCCTAACATTACTAGGGAGGTGCAGTAAATTACAGACAATGTCAAAAACAAATTTCACATTGTTATGAATCACCTGTTCCCATTCAAGCCGTCAGAGGTCCTCCTACTGTCCTCAGGTGAGTGAGTGGCTTTGTATCTGTGTAGACTGAGACGTGAGGTGGAAACCATGCCCTAAAACGTCACGAGTCACCCCTCTGATGATTAACCACTTTGTTAGGCTGATTGCTTCACTCATGCCGTGTTTTTTTAAAGCTGTCTTCAGCTCCGGAGCAGTGCCTGCGTTTGTGTTTGGTGTTTTTTGCGGTATACTCGCCATTAAAGTTTGGGCGTCTGAAAAATAAGAACTGCTGCATTCAGGGAGGAAGTGTCACTGAATGTGTCTTCAAAATGCACTAACAATGGCTGCCGATAAATAATAGTAAATATTATAGGCACATGCTTACAATAGAAATTAGATGGAACTACTGCGAGCACGGGATGCCGGCAAAATTATAGTCAGGACATATAACCGACATGAAAGCACATCAAATCCTGAGGCACAAGCCAATGGAGGCGGGAATAAGAGGATCAGAGCTCTGATTTTAATTCTGGAGCACATAGAAACCCCGTGTCTGCCATGATGGGAATGGGTCACAAGTTCTAACAAGAGGCCAGGTGGGATCTATAGTCATTTTTAGTCAGTGCTTCATTTGTTTAAAAAAAAAAAGTGCAGATTCTGAAGTGTTCCTAACCAGTCGAATGCCCGAGTTACCAAATAGCAAGGCTGTCAGGCCGCGTGCCTTGTTTCCACCTAACGCCGCGTACTTCCGCTTCCCTACACTTCCGGTCTCTTTATCTCGCTCTTTCAGGTTGTTTTCAAACCCTGCTTTCTCAATCGCCTGTCTTTTTGGTATTTTTCTGCCAAGGGCCACCTGGGGAGGCAGGAGTTTTTTTACTTTTGGCCTGTAAACCTTGGAAATACCTTTGTCTCTGAGATCTCAATCTAGTCATACTCATTTTAATAGTCGCTAAAGACATGGCTTGTTGTCACCTCCTCTAAATAACTCTGCTTCTCTGGCTGTTTTCTGAGGTTCCGCTAGCGCCAGGATACTTCGAGATTAGCGCGCTCAATAAAACAATCACTTACTTACTTTTCTATCTTTCTCTCTTTCTCTCTTCCTTGCTCGTGGAGAAAGTTTGGCGAAAAATAAGTACTGGCCCCCAGTATTGCAGCTAATCGCCAGCAACCACTGGCACAAATTAAGCAGTGGTAAATGCTGCTTTATTCGACCTATGAGTAGACTGGCCTGATCTAAGAACCGTCGTTTCACCAAAAGGTATGGGGTAGTAGAAGTGATAACATACACCCTTTGACCTTGGATGGCATCACAGAGGTGCCCGTCTTGGCCCATCAACAGCTCATGCATTTCTGTGAGCCTGCAGGAGTGCAAGTAGTGGAAACTGCAAATAAGAAACAGAGACCCCAGAGCACGGTATCCATTCTGTTCCTGCTGCTGTCTTTAAAAGGCCAGATACCAGGGGTGGCAATAGGTGTCAGGGGGTAGCATGTGCTGAATACACCTCATTGAGATCCACAGCGAGGGGCAATCCAAGCCGCTCGGGGGTGACCGGAGCCAATAAGACTTCACCAGTGGTCCATGGCTCAGGCATTGGTCTTCATTCGGGTACATGGTAAATGCCGGCTGTGGAGTTCCATTGTAAACAATCATACAGATCTGCTCGTGCTATGGAAAGAACTGAAGACTCACAGCTTTAAAAAGTACCCCCACCCCTCGGCCAATAAACTGCACTCTCCTCCTTTGAAACCCTCCATTCAGCCTGTGCCTTCATTTTATGTCACCTCCATTACTAGTAAAGCCCCCGCTGACCTGGTGGCTCAGGGTGTGCTATATACATTCCTTACATAAACAAATAAATCATTACCTATGATTAATAGACTTCGAGAGGGCCCTGTCGCTCAGTCACACATCAAATCTGTATTTATTAGATTTGCAAAATCAGCTCATTACTTTATGGTTGATTAAAAGGCAGTTGCGGAACAATATGCAACAAGATTCCCACAACCAATCAGCGGTCAGCCCTGGAGGAGTGTGAATGCCCACAGTGCTGATGATGCCATGGTGTACTGTGCCATCATTACATCCAGCTGAAATGGCTCAATGGCGGTTTGGATTACCAAGCGCTTGAAATGGAAATAGAGAAGTGCTTCTGGGAAGTGATGGTACACTTCTGGTGATAGTAATGCACACTTCCTGTGAAGTGCTGGCCCTGTATCTTTTAAGTTAAGGTGTTTCAGATACTTTTTACTGAATCTAATACCTGCTCACTTAGTGTTACCCACTGAAAATTATCAACCCTGCAAAGTGCACAGGGGCTGCATGTGTGAGAGTAAACACGAACTCAAATTATTGGGCTTTCTTAGAAACCCACCCTTTGCATGCCTTATAGAAAAACACTTCAAAATTCACCGTTCATCTTACAAGAGCACAACCTCGTGTCATACCCTTATCAATTACCATGTTTGGATGATATTAATCTACAAAAAGGTGACTTTTTAAGTTGCAGGTGACGGAAGAGGCCCTTTGCTCAGACAGATCTTGAAATGGTATAGACTGAGCTAACATCTTGGAATGGGCTTCCTCATAATGCCACAGGCCCCTAGTGGCCTCTTTTTGATGTCTGCCCTCTTCCCTTTAGGCTGTTACATAGCCAAGACTCAGTAGAAGGCGGCAGTGCAAGACGTGTCTTTTTAGTTGCAAACAAAGACCAGAAACACGGGTTGATAACAATGTGGGGCCTTCAGACTCTGCCAGGGATGTAAAGTGAAGAGTCCGGTTTTCTACACTCTATTGACACTAGGTGGATTTTTAGGCCTGTGTTACCCAAGTCTTTTTGCTTTTACTAAAAGTATATAATTAATATTGTTACCTATAGGCGATTCCAGCCAGCCCTCTATCTACATCCCCTTTGTCTTTCACGTTTTCTTCCACTTACGGTGACCATCCGTCCATAATTTACACGGACTGTCGTAAATTAACCCTACTCTCCGTTGTCCATGACTGGTGTTTCAAAGGGCAGCATTTGTACATAATTTTAGCCTTTCTGCTAAACGACAAAGGTAAATTCGAACAGTTGAGATGACTCAGCTGAACTGAGAACGCCTCCTCTGCTATGATGCCGAGGGAGGGACAAACAGCTGAACAATAAAAGAGCCTTCTTGACAGGGTGCCTGCTGCCTGAAGGAAATATAAATGTGTGCAATTGATTAATCTGCAAATGTAAAGGCTGCTTGGAAGTGGATACAGGCATTAACTGATGAAGTCACTTTAAGCTTCCTGATGACAAAGACTTAATATTTTTGAGAGGTATTGTAATTGTGTTCTGAGCTGGGCTGATGAGTGTGTGGATTTTATGGATAGTTGTGAAAATGTTTGCACCAAAACTAAATACAATATACGTATTACAAAAATGTATATCTTTGAAGCACTTTTTTCATATTTAACCTAAACGTATTTCCGCATTTTGCAGCAGTCTGTCTTATACTATGTGTAATGCTTGTTTAACATAATGACGTACACATTCACAGTGCAGGGACGGACCGCTCAGCACTGAATCTACACAAGTCACTGTTCCCTGCTGCTCCACACAGGATTCAGTTCTAAGAGCCTCTGGTTGCACACACAGGCATCTGCAGTGCTCCCACTAACCAGTATTGGTTTTGTAACATAAAGCAATACTTTTCCCACTAATTAGTTTAGATTGGATTTATTTGTCTTTAAAAGTGTGTGTTATTTTGTATGTAATTACTTGATGGTGGAATGATCAACAAAATAGCTATGTAATATTTTGTTCTTTTTAGCCACACCTTTGATTCTACCTCCATGTTCACTGGTCCCATTTCCATTGCGCTCAAGATCCCAGTACTCATATGTTTTGTTAAAACACTCCCGCCACTGCGTTGAAAAGCTTTGTAAAGTCTGACAAAGCTTGTGATATCTCCATGTGGTACCCTGCATTCCCTTACCTTCACTATGTACCTTTTTTGGTTAAAGTATTGGGTAATATTAACCTGTGATCTGTATTTATTGAGTGTACTATTATTCTGACAGAATTATGAAAAAATAATGTCCTTTGGTGTTAAAGGAGACTGAGAAAATATTTATTAATTTAGTCAGTGCTTAATTATATTATGTGTGACCAGGAAACCCAGCTTCAAATTCTGGCTTCCTTGCATGACTAAGTTGTGTAATCTATGTCAAATCAATTTACTGAATGTGCCTGATTTACTTGATAGTGACATTTGATAGCAGTTTCAAGTAATTCAGTTCAAGATGGAACCTGTACAAAGACCTTACCTGTACATGGTTTAATAGCCTGTAAGATTCTACCACCCAACACAATAATATTGGCCATGATGTAGGGGACACCTGACAATTTTTTCACTTTGTTTAGCCATGGCATTGTCAGCCGAGAGGGTTAAAGCATGTTCATGTTTAGAAACTTTTATTTCATATAAATGTCAATGCAATTTTGTGACCTAATGTACTAAATTGAAACTCTCCTGTATGTTAAAGAAACACTTTCTACATTTTAAGGTTCATGTTCTTACATTTTGTTTGCTGTGTAATTTACATCCTAAATATTTTAAAGATTCTGCACCTTCTTTGGCACTTAGAGATGAGCCAGACCACTGGATTGGCATTGGCTCAAATGCAGAGTCATTTTAAGATATGAGCAGTGTGAGCAATTGCCCAGGGCTCAACCTTCCAGGGGCCCAGTCCCTGCCTGCCCTCCACAAGCACAACCAACAGACTCTTGTATGAGCAAGCAGAATTTGCCTGGGTTGATGTTTGCTGGTTGTTTTTTCAACCACTTGACAGTGCCTCTTCTGTTTCTGGCCTCTCTGCTGAGATTATTCTCCAGGTGTGCAATACTTTTCAATGCTCATGGTGGGCCCAATTTGTCTTATTTCCACCTTGTTCTTCTCTTCCTTCTTTTTCCGGTTCTTAGCAACAACCCTTTGAATCAGTTTCTGAAGCTCCCCCATCTGTACTCAACTTCATCCTGCTCTTTTATTTTTTTTATCCTGTTTGTCTGGTGGTCCGGGCTCCCAGTTCGGAGATCTAATCCAGCAGTCGGAACTTCCTGGTGTTGTGAGACTATAGACAATTTGTGGATAACTCACATCTTGACATTAAGGAGCTTATAATGATGGCGGTCTGAAAGCATCTGACCTTTGGTCGAAGGCTTTCCGACCGCCATCATCAGTTTCAATTACGACCGGCTGATTATGACTCAGACGGTCGGAATTGAAACCGGCCAGTCATTCTGGCTGGCTTCTGACGGGGTCAAAAAGCTTGTCAGCCAGTCGGAGGCCGGCCCGTAATCCTAAAGAACAGTCTTTCTGCCCTTGGGATTACAATACACGATTTCCGGCAAGGTTGCCATGCCGGCCTTTCCTACATGGAAACCCTGTCAGAAAGCGTGTTTTGGGGCCCCTAGCAGGGCCCCCTTGAGTGCACAACCTCCGGTTGGGGGCCGAAGCCCCCTGTCAATCCTTGCACCCCGTGGCAGGCACCACAAGGTGCCTGTCACGAGGTGCAGGAATTAACACCACCTCCCATTTCCCTATGGGAACATGTACTACGGTCGGTTTATGGCTTTAGCACATGCTCCTATGGGGAAATGTCGAAATGCGACCGAACAGTGTTCAGTTGCATTCAAATCAGGCAGTCGGGTCCGCCGACCGGAGGTCAGTCGGTCCGGTTTACGACACAATATCGTAATCGGCCCCCAGGTGTGAGACTGTTGCTCACACGATATGCTCTGTCTCATTCATTTTGTTAAGTTTTACATTAAGTGGAGGTGAGATGAGCCAGGTGTCCGTTCAACCTGTATTAACTAGCAGAAGGTGAAAATTCCCTTTCCCTAATGTTTCCCAAGCTGTTTGGATAGATTTGGGTGATGCCCTTTACACCGTGCACAAGGGCAACAATTTACTATTTCTCAAGGACATAATGTGCCACCTGAATGTAACATACCTAGAGCCAATCACATATGAAGCACAGTGAATAAATATAAAAAATAGAAAATAAATGCACTGACAAAGTAGTGGGGTATGGCCTCTCCTAGGATGTACCAATAAAACGGACCTTTTGGTCTGATTTTTTGTCTTGAATTTTGATCCTTTGTACTGAATGCTTACAGGCTTTTCCAGAATTTGCCTGCATGTCAGATAGTCACCTTACTTCCACCCACTACAGCATATAGGATGGAACAGTGGATCAGTCCACTTCAGCTGATGACTAACTTTATTGACCAGTGACCACATTTTGCCTTTTCAAAAAGAGTGTATACACACACAAAGTAGTTCCCTTAAGTGCCAGATAATATGCTGTGACTACATGGGCTCTTTGAGACCAGAAATATATTTATGATTTCAGTCAAAGTTTTTTTTCAGATTGATAAGGGCCTGGCAACTTTCCAGTAATTGTTTGCGCGAAACAATGCATATTGACAAAACCAAAAAGCTGGCAGCTAACACCAAAGCTAATGCAGGATATTTATTAGTTTTATTCACGTCCATTGTCCTTATACATCCTTTCTATTTTGTGGTTATGACAGTCACCACTAAAGTAATGATTGACTATGCCTGTCCTGTGTGCCCTTCCTCATGCAGCTCTAACAGCATTTGGTCCAGGTGAACATGAGTGGGAGTGGGGAGGGTTTCATCATCATCAGATTTATAATCTTTGAGTTCCTGTGGCAGGCCACTTCTTGTGACAACTTTGTATAAGATTGCCCAAGTTGCTATATTTTTACAGCAGTATTCCAAAACCTTTACACTTATAGAAGAGTGTGAAATCTGACCACTTGTATCCCTATGGTCCGTTCTATGATGGATCGATGTATTTGTGTGCTGTGTTGTATCTGCACACTCTCAGAGTCTGTGGTTATAGAGGTAATGTGTTGAAATCCAAGGTTGCACACCATGTATAGTGTCAGCTGCAACACAGACATGTGAGTGATGGGTTCAACAGATGCAAGTCCAGTCATTCTCACCAAGACAAGAGGGCAGCAGTTTAGCACAGCAGGGCAGCAGTTTCTTCAGAGCAGCAGTCCAGTGGAGTTCACAGCTGTTCTTCTTCCTTGCAGAGCATCCACAGGTCCAGAGCAGAAGCAAACTGAAGAGTTGGTGTCTGAGGGCCAATATTTATACCCAGTTGTGCCTTTGAGGTTTGAGAAGTTTCTAGGGGCTTGCTTTTGGAGTACACGTGTGCCCTGCCTTCCTTGTCATGGCTCCAAACTAACTACAAAGGAGATGCAGTCCTTTATGTGGAGGTAGGACACAGCCTATTCAAGTGTAGGTGGGGATGTGATCACCTCCTCCCTCTCCTTCTCCCAGTGGTGGCCCATCCAGGCATACCTCGGTTCCCTATTGTGTGTGACATAAAAAAAGCCCAACTGTCAACTACACCCAGTCATGTGACGCGGATACAGGCTGCAGGCACTAAATGGCTAAGGCAGGAAAATGCCAACTTTCTTAAAGTGACATTTTCGAAATTGTAATTTAATATCTGACTTCACTACAAGTTAGGATTTTGAAGAAATATTGGCAGCTAGGGGACTGTCACCACACTGTCAGAAGTGTTTCTTGTGTCTTAAGCAAATGCTACTCATCTCTAATGACCAGCTATCAGTTGGTCATACATTAGACAATTGAGAGGCAACAAAACAGAGTACAAATATGATAATAAGCACATTGAAAACCGGAAGGCAATAAGACGAGTAGCTTTGCTTGTTTTTGTCTTTTAATCAATTTCTTCTTCACAGAATACAGATAAGCAGAAGGTTAAGATGGCGCGGGGGAAGGAGCCCTGGAAATGAGCTCCCGGGCTTTGGGATAACTTTTGGTGTAAATCCCTGCTGGCCCACCCTCCGGCCATGTATGAAACTCCAATTCTAAGCTAAAACAGCTACAACAGACTTGCTTGGAACTGTGTTCTCAGACATGTAAACAAGGAGTGTCATCCTTCAGTTCTTGGGTGGAATCTGGAACACGGAATGTGGGGTCCAGATTTCACAGAAGGACGGTTAGCTCAGGCGCTTGTTGAGGCAGCATATATGCTTATCTCCTGTTTACAATAAATTACAGAAACTTACCGCAGTATCCTGCCATCCATTCCCGAGGACTTCACACTGGCAACGATTGGAACATGAACCAAGACTTTCAAGCCTGAAGCCCTTCATCTGAAGCAGACTGTGAATCTGTTGATTGTCAGCTGACAGAATTTCCTTCCGGAATTCGTCCGATTCATATCCTTGTTGTTAATCGAGGCGACCGTGAAAAACCCCGCCCTCATTAATGCCTGCAGTGAGACTTTGTGCAATTTCATAAATTGCATGCATTTTTAATACTGTGCCTCGCGCTTTGAAGATTTACCAGCGTCTATAAGCGTTTGTCTCGCGCTTTCACGCTCGTGCTGGCATTCTTCAAATGAGTACTGCGCTTCCTTCAAACTGCATTTCCAGCGCCTTCTTCCTGATTGTGACGCTCAACATATGACGTCAACTTATTTGCATGCCTGATGTTGCCAAGCTCTAATCTAGACACGTCACAAATGATGTTGCCTAGCAAGTTCTGCGCTTGTTGACCTTCATTCCCACATCGTGTTTTACCGCATTTTCAGTTCTCGCTGACACACACAGCTCTAAGATCATTATTTCAACATTGTGTATCACCGTGTTTTCAAGTTCTCGCTGACACACACAGCTCAAATTATTATTATTAATTTTTAAAGTTCTGTGTGTCAATCTACACTGTTTTTTAAAGGCTGTAACTCGCTGGCACACACATTTATTATTTGGTGTGTCATTTTTATACATGGAGGGCATTGATGCTCCGCCCCCATTTTTAGCTACTCCAGGAGAACCTCCTTTGGAGTGGAAACAGTGGAAAGAAGGCTTAGAAGCCTACATTGAGGCAATTGGGGGAGATGATTACACTGACAAACGCAAACTTGCTATATTAAAACACTATTTAGGCGCTGAAGGAAGACGACTATTGAGCCATTTATCCCCATACCTACAGACAATTCCAGTGACGACGACATTGATGTTTTTGATAACGCCATCAAACAACTTGACAAACAATATGTGAAGAAAACGAATGAAGTTGTTGCGCGACACAAGTTTCTAAGCAGACTACAATTAGCCAATGAACCTTTTGACGTTTTTGTAAACGACCTAAGAATTTTGGCTGCCAAATGCAACTATTCTACTTTCCATGAACAGATGGTACGTGACCAGATGGTACATAATGTAGCTGATGCTAAGTTGCAAGAAAAATTACATTTGGCTGATGAGTTATCTCTTTCCAAAGCTCTTGACATTGCCCATCGCTTTGAAGACATGAAATTAGGCATGAAAGAACTGTCAGAGAAGAAAAATACCACAGCTTAGGTGCATATAGTAAAGAAGAAAACCGCTGATGAAAACACCAACAATAAAGCAAACCAACTTCTTCTAGCTACAATTTAGAAAAAAAAAGAATATATTTGTTTCACATGTGGAATTCCGGGACATTTGGCCACTGACAAAAGATGTCCCGCAATAAGTCAAGTATGCAGATATTGCAAGTCTAAGGGACATTACGCTAGGATGTGCAGAAACAGGAACAAATTTAGAAATAAAAGCATGGATGTCAGGAACCCTAGATCAGAATATGTTAAAGAAGTTAATTGGGATATTGATGAATCTGAATTTCTATTAGCTGTATATGAAATTAATGATAATGGGAAAGATGCGCCATTCTGTACGGTACTAATAGGCAATAAGGAAGTAAAAGTCATGGCTGATTCAGAAGCAAGACACACTCTGATTGGTGACGAGTGGCTAAAGGAGTTCCGTGATGTACGCCTGCTTTCTCCTGACATCAAATTGGTGGGATACAGCAAAAAATCGATTGAAGTTTTGGGGTTTTTCTCTTCGATCTTAGTTTTTAAGGTAAAACCATAAGTGCTAAAATTCATGTGGCCAAAGAGGGACCTTGTCTGTTGGGTGGGCCACAGCAGAGAGACTTAATGATCACATTAGACCCCAATCATCCTGATCAGGTGCTGGGTTATTCTGACTTGATCCTTCAGGTCGGTAATGGTCCAGCAACGGAATGGGAAAAAATGTTTCCCAAGGTATTTTCCCCTCAGTTGGGATTACTAAAAAAGTTTGTGCATAAGATCATTTTAAAACGTAATGCAATTCCTAGAGTTCATAAAGTCAGGAATATTCCTTTACTTTTGAGAGATGCTGTAAAGAAGGAATTAGAAATATTGTGTCAGTTAGATGTCATAAAAGAAATTGAATCTTCTGAATGGCTTTCGCCCGTTGTTGTCGCACACAAACCTAACAGAAAGGTTAGGTTATGTGTAGACTTAAGAGATCTGAATGCTAACGTATGGGTGGACAGACATCCCCTGCAAAATATTGGTGAAATGTTTGTCAAACTTAAAGGGCCCACAATATTTTCTACTCTAGATTTATCAAACGCATATCATCAGATAGCCTTACATGAAGATAGCAAACAGTATACTTCTTTCATCACGTCTGAAGTTGCCTTTAGATACAAAAGGATGCTTTTTGGGCTAATTTCAGCTTCCTCCATATTTCAGAGGGTCATGCATAATTTTTTCAAGGATATTAATAATGTTTTGCACTTTTAAGAGGATATCCTTGTTTTTGTAAAGAATACCCAAGAACACACAGAGATTTTACACTAAGTTTTATCTATTCTCCAAGACAATGGTTTAACGTTAACTAAGGAGAAATGCAAATTTGGGGTAGACTCTGTTGATTATCTGGGTCATTCCATCAGTAAGAATGGCATTTCTCCTAAACGAAATTTAGTTAAAGCTATTGAAGAAGCTCCCAAACCCCAAAATAAGGATCTTTTCTTGGTCTGGTGGAGTACTACACCAAATGTATTCCTACATTCGCAGACAGAACAGTTCACAAGAGAAATCTAATGAAAAAGCACCAAATGTTTCTATGGGATCTCAATTGTACCAATGAATTTTTCAATTTTAAAAAATGCATAGCCTCAGCACCTGCCTTGGCTCCTTTTGATACTGCATGTTATGTTATGTTATGTTATTTATTCTTTTGTATCGCGCACGGCTACTCAAAAAGAGTGTCCCGGCGCTTTTTTTTGGAAAAGGAAGGCTGCAACACAATAACATAACACCATTAAAAGAAAAGACAGAATTTCACATGTGAATCTATTATCATTTCTGATGCCAGCAACCTTGGCATTGGGGCAGTGCTTATGCAAAATCAAAAAGGACATCTTTTCACCATTGCATTTTCTTCGAGGCCTCTAAGAGGTGCTGAAGATAAGTATTCCACTCTTTGAAAAAGAAACCCTTGCTTGTTGGTGGGGCATTGAATATTGCCGCAAGTATGTGTATGGTACTGTATTTAAAGTTAGGACAGATCATCGCCCTTTGGTAGAATTATTTACAGCTAAATGTTGTGGGTAAGCGACGCCTAGAATTGCTAGATGGCAATACAAATTACAAGATTTTCATTTTAAGGTAGAATATATTCCTGGTGTAAATAATTTACTAGCTGACTGTCAAGATTGCCTGTGAAAGATGATAGTGTCATCATGGATGATTGTGAACTTGAAAAAGTTGTGTCCATCTGTGAAGTATCTAAGGGGTGCATAGAAGAAGATCAGTGGAGAACAGCCTGTGATAATGATGAGGATGTCAGCAAAGTGATGTCTTTCGTGAGGTCATCCTGGCCCAAGAAAGCTGATTTGCCTCAAACCTTTTCTTCATGTTGCACAAGAATTGTCCATTCAGAATGACATATTGATGAGGGGTTTACAATTAGTTGTGCCTAGTGACCTCATACACATCGTCTTAGATATGGCACACAAAGGATATCCTGGTATGACCAGTATGAAGAGGAGGATTAGGAGTGAATTTTGGTGGCCTGCTGTAGATAGATGCATTTAAAGAAAAGTCAGATCTTGTATTGAGTGTAGTGTTAGTGACAAGTCACAAAAAACCCTTGTTTATCATCACTCACCTGTTTCTAGACCCACGCGAGTGTGGGAATGCATGTAACTCGACTTAGCTGGACCAATGTGTTTGGGACATAATCCTTTATATGCCATTGTTTTAATCTACCTACTTTCACAGTGACCTGAAGTTAAACTGGTTTCACAGGTTACCTCCAGAGTTGTTATACAATTTCTAAATGAGATATTTGAGAAGGAGGGTATTCCTGAATCGATACTACAGACAATGGTGTGTAAATAACTTCTATTGAATTGAAGATATTTCTTGAGGATCGTGGTATTACACACAAGGGTTCTTCAGTTTACAATCCCCAAAGCAATGGAATTGTAGAAAGATGGATAAGAGTATTGAAAGAAGGGTTGCAGCTTGCAATCAGCAATGGGAAGAATTGCCATGATGCTATCAAAAAATTACTCTGGAATTACAGAAACACTCCCAGAAGCGAAGGGGATGTATCTCCCTTTGATAAAATGAGAAGTAGGAAGAGTTTATGCAATTTGAATCAGAGATGGATGAGGGATCTAGTCTGCAAAGAAGATGTAATCAGGAAACCCGTGGTAGATCAGTCCAGTGTTAGAGACAAAATTTCCTCCTCCCCTTTGCAGTCAACGATTGGGTGCATGTGAAAAAAGGTAGAATGGTGAGGACAGGTGAGTCTAGGTTTTTCGCTCCCATGAAGGTTGTCAGGGTAGGAAGACAAGTGGTGGAATTGACAGATGGAAATGTTTGGAATATTTTCAAAGTTGTGAAAGTTCCAAGTTGGCTTTCTCTGGTTGATGTTAACTCTAGGTCCCACAAGGCATTATGTGAAAACATGAACTGGCAGAAAAGTGTTCAACCACGTCCCAGCTATGGGAAAAGACATGATAATGTGAGACAGAGACAGGCACCCATATGGTGCAAAGATTATCACATGAATGTGTACGTTTTTTTTTTTTCTCTTATGCTTTGTTCTACTGTAATTGGAGTTTCATGTTTACATGTTACAAATCTTTATTCATGTTTCTTTATTTATATTTTCTTGTACTTGTTTTGTGAGGAAGGGGGGTGTGTGGCATCCTTCAGTTCTTGGGTGGAATCTGGAACACGGAATGTGTGGTCCAGATTCCACAGAAGGACGGTTAGCTCAGGCTTGTTGAAGCAGCATATATGCTTATCTCCTGTTTACAATAAATTACAGAAACTTACCACAGTATCCTGTCATCCATTCCCAAGGACTTCACACAAGGTCCTGCAGACTAGCCCATTGTGGGACTCTGCATGTTATGTTTTCTATGTTTTCAGTAGTCAGCATCTCTAACAAAGTGAAATGAGTTTTCTGTAGTCAACACCTAGGGAGAACAGGTCTCACAAGTTTACCTATTAGGTCGCTTAACATTTAGCATTTTAAAACAGTTGGTATATGTATCACAAACAAATAGAAGTATCCCATTTCACCCTAAAATGCTTCACATCATATATAGCTAAAGAGTTAAACGGCATGCCCCTAGGATTTCAGTGAGTTGCCAATAGGACTAGCATCATACCTATATTCTGACGCACCTGTATCAGTGCATACGAGGTATACTCCAAAAAAGGAAGCAGTTAACGTTTCCAATTGGGAGCTTGACAGTATAAATATGAACCATAAGCAAATACAAATGTCCTGCTTCACCCTAAAATGTTTCTTTATTAAAGTGGGGTAAAGTTGGAAAACCTATGATATGCACTCAAGATGCCCTTGGATTACCAGTAAGAATACCATTATCTCTGTATTCTGACGCCCTATGTCGGTACATAAGAGATGCATTCCATGAAAGGAAGCAGTAAACAGCTACGTACTGTCAGTAGTGAGACATGATCAAATTCCCATTTAGTTGCACAGCTATTACATGTTGATGGGATCCCTATGAGAAACAAACCCCTCATAGAGCATGTAACGAATACCCCCATTGAGTTAGCAGACGTGAACAGAGGACACAAAATCTTCCGTTTAATGATCCATAGTCAAAATGCAAAATAGTAAGACAATCAGTTTGGTTCCACGAAGCTTCTTCCAAACCATAAATCATGTTTTCTTATGAATGTTTGCAGCCCCGAGAAAGCCTGTAACAAGGTGAAATGCATTGGCTGTGCTTAGCTGTATTCTGTGAAGAACTTGATTAAACAAAAACAAAAACAAGCAAAGCTACTCGTCTTATTGCCTCATGGTTTTCTATGTGCTAATTCTCATATTTGTACTCTGTTTTGTTGCCTCTCAATTGTGTATAAACATATCTAATATGTGACCAACTGGTAGCTGGTCATTAGAAATGGGTGGCATTTGCTTAAGACACAAGAAACACAACTGGCAGTGCAATGACAGTACCCTAGCTGCCAATATTTGTTCCAAATCCTAGCTTGTGATGAAGTCAGATATTAAATTACAATTTTCAAAATGCCACTTTAAGAAAGTTGTCTTTTTTCTGCCTTAGCCATTTACTGCCTGCAGCCTGTATCTGTGTCACATGACTGAGTGTACTTAACAGTATGGCTAAATAATGTTTTCTTATGAATGTTTGCAGCCCTGAGAAAGCCTGCAACAAAGCAAAATGCGTTGGCTGCGCAAGGACCTACTTGTCTTATTGTCTCCTGTTGTTCTGTGTGCTAATTCTCACATATGTACTCTGTTTTGTTGCCTCTCAATTATGTCCAAACAAGTTAGGATTTAACATTACAATTCCAAAGGCACCAAACATGAACTGGGCACCTGTTCCAATTTAGATATTACAGCATATTAAAGGTATTAAGGTGACTCGAATGTTATCCTATTGGAGAGGTAGGCCTTCTCGTAGTGAAAAACAAAATTAAGAGTCACTATTAAAATATGTAAGACTTGAAAGTGCATGTCCTACTTTTTAAATGCATTGGACCCTGCCCTCTAGGCTGCCCGGGTCCTTCCATAGGGGTGATGCATATGTATTCAAAAGGAATGTTTTGACCTGGCAAATGGTTTCTTTTTTCAGGTTGCAAAAACTGCACACACAGGCTGCATTGGCAGACCTAAGACATGTATAAAGTGCTACTTAAGTGGGTGGCATGATCAGTGCTGCAGCTACACTGGCAGAATTTAATTTACAGGTTCTGGGCACATGTACGGCCACTTTACTAGGGACTTATGAGTATATTAAATATGCCAATTGGGTTTAAGCCAATTCTACCAAGTTTTAAGGAGACAGCAGACGCACTTTAGCACTCGTTGGCATTGGTAAAGTGTGCAGAGTCCTAAAGCCAACAAAAACAAAGTCAGCAAAACAGGAGGGTTGAAAGCAAAAAGTTAGGAGGAATACCATGGCGAGGATGCCAGGTCTAACAACAACCTTGGCTGTCTTTTGTAATTTAAGAAGGTGTACACTGCAGACTGCCTCACTGCATCTTGAGTTTTAACAGTGTATGTCACACAGACTGACTCTGTTTCTTGTATATCTATAAAGTGCACAGCGGAATCTGCCGGACCCTTCCACCTGCATTTTGAGTCTGGCCAAGGCAATTCACCTCTATGCTTCATTATCTTAATATGTTTAATAATTGTGCTTTTTTAATTTTATAAGTATGAATGGTTGGGTTAAAAACCTATAGAAACAGCTTAACATGTTGTCATAATAAGTTGTACAGTACAAAAAGTTGTTCAGTACATTAATTCCACTCTACTATAAAGTAAATTAAAATGGTCCATAAATTAATTCAATCTGATACATATTTCCATATTTCATTATCTTCATCTTTTATAATTGCCCTGTGTGCTTCTTCTTCACCTATCAAATTTCTAGAAGATCAGAGAGACACTAGTAACCTTTTACATGCGCTCACTGGCCACATTTGGTGGTAGATGATGTGGCAGTTATCTTCCACCTAGCGGTAGCAGAGTCATTACAAACAGTCATCATTTATCAATCAATCAATCAGGATTTTGTAAAGTGCGCTACTCACCCGTGAGGGTCTCAAGGCGCTGGGGGGAGGGTGTGGTGCAGCTCCGGTTCATTCGAAGAGCCAGGTCTTGTGGTTCTTCCTAAAGGTGTGCAGGGTCAGGGAGCATCTGATGTTAACAGGGAGCTTGTTTCAGGCTTTGGCTGCGACATAGGAGAAGGCTCTTCCACTAGCACTGTTTCTGCGGATGCAGGGGGTCTCTGCTAGGGCGAGGTCGGCGGAGCGGAGGTTCCTTTTGGGTGCGTGGAAGGAGACTCTCCCATTGAGGTATTTGGGTCCGATGTTGTGGAGGGCTTTGTAGGCATGGGTGAGGAGTTTTAAGGTTACTCTCTTCTCAATGGGGAGCCAGTGGAGGTCTTATAGGTGTTGGGTTATGTGTTCGTGTCGCGGGGTCCCGAGGACGAGTCTGACTGTGGCGTTCTGGATGGATTGGAGCTTGTGTAGCAGAGTTCTGTTGATTCCGGCGTAGAGGACGTTGCCATAGTCCAGTCTGCTGGTTATGAGTGCATGGGTGATGGTCTGTCTGCATTCGGGGGGTATCCACTTGAAGGTCTTGTGGAGGATGCGAAGGCTGTTGAAGCTGGTGGAGGAGACGGCGTTGATTTGGCGTGTCGTGTTGAGGGAGGAGCTGAGGATGATGCTGAGGTTCTGTGCATGGTCTGTGGGAGTGGGTGGGCTCCCGAGGGCGGCGGCCCACCAGGTGTTATCCCATGCAGAGGTGGAGGGTCCGAGGATGTGGACCTCAGTCTTCTCCAAGCTGAGCTTCAGGCAGCTATTCTTCATCCAGTCTGTGACGTCCTTCATTCCAGTTTGGAAGCAGAGTCTAGTGAGGGAGAGGATGAGCTGGGTGTAGTCGGGCGTATGACACTATGCTGAGCCCATGTTGTCTGACGATGGTGGCGAGGGGGGCCATGTAAATGTTGAAAAGCATGGGGCTGAGCGATGATTCTTGGGGTACTCCGCAGTTGATCTTTGTGGGTTCGCAGAGGAAGGGAGGGAGTCTGATCCTCTGGGTTCTGCTGGAGAGAAAGGATCCAGTTGAGGCCTTCAAACCTCCTTGGTACCCAAAAAAGGGCAAATGCTAAGCCAAAATCCGAGAAATACATTTTGTGGCGTTGTGCATGACAATTTTATTAAGTACCTTTGTTGTGAACTCATGTTTGAGAAGGCCGTAGTATCTTTCAAGTTTGTTATTACATAATTAGGTAAGATCTTTCGATTTGGACTTCTAAACGTAAGATTTTCACTGGAGACCTGACTTCAGCTCTATGATCATGATGGAGCAGAAATCCCATCTTATTTGTAGGGAATATAATCATGTGTAGAGTGCACCGCATATAATCTTGCAACTATATTAATGTGGAGTGTTAGAATTATGAAATGTATTAATGTAGCTATGTAATATATTTTACGTTATAGACAAGTAGCATGGAGAGTTAACGTAGGAAATGGATGTAACTAGCAGAAAACGTTAACATGAAAAACTTGTGTTGTGAAACTGACAAATACTCATGTGCTAAAAGTGTTTACTAATGGTGACATTTCATACGTAGGTAAATGCATTAGTAGAAAATCTATTAATGATCATGTGAATTTGTATAGCTTATATGGTGCATTCTTATGTTAGCTGAAATCGGAGGCCTGAAATGCAAGTCCCTGACACCTCTCACTTTTGAATTAATAGCTTTAAATTCATGTGCGCTGTGAAATTTGTTCTTTGTCATGTTTTGTATTGCAGGTGAACAAGCGTTCTTTTTGGCAGAATAATGTCTGTTTTACTAGCTAGGCAAGAAAATAAGAAGTTACAATCATGTGACTTGAGTCGATAAAGAAAGGACATTGGGATTCACATGGGAGAAAGCCTGGGAGTCAAGGACAAATTGTTGCGAGGCAGGTACACGGACGACACCGTGGAAAAGTACACTAAGGACTGTACCCATAGTGGATGGCGTGTGCGAGGTGCACTATGGGAATTCTACCTGTGTATAGCTGATTGTTGGAACTAGGGAAAGTGCCCTACCTTTTTCCTGCCTTCAGAGAGAGAATCCTAGAACAAGCTCTTTCTTTGCGATGTTGGCATTATGCTGCCTGACCCATCTTGACGTGGAGAGACTTCTTAGGAGGATTTGAAGACGACTGACAACAATTTATTTTGCTCTTGACTTAAATTGCTTACCCAGTAGGGTAGGGATGTCACCTTAGCGATAGAGTAGGGATAGATTTAATGCTTTTCATTCACCAACCATTGATGCAGGGACATTTGGACTCATGCTTCCTGATTTTCTATATCCTACTTCTTGAATCAATAGTTTTTTTCATGCTGGACTGTCTAAATTGGATGTGTACATTTAGCTTCATGCTAATTCCTTTGTATTTCTATACCCTCGTGTTGAGATGTCTCTATGTTCAGTTATTTTTGACTTTGTAATAAACTAACTAACCTTAAGTATTTGTCCATGAGTTATTATGTACCTGAGAGAATTATTCGATAATTAACGGTTTAATAACAACTTTTCTCGCCTTTACCCTTCCATGCTACGAAAAAGAACCATCAGAGTGTGTCTCTAGAAAGAGTCTAGAACTAATGGGCCCGGTCTTTTCAATCATCATTCATGTAAATTACCTTGGTAATATCATTCAAATGCTCACTACACATTTCACTATATTGAGTGGGCGACAAGGGTTTTGCCAGCCATTTGTAAAATGATTTTAAAATTCACTGGAGAGTGCCTCATTTCACTCTGTTCAGTGGAAGCGATCATCCTGATGGTTCGGGGATACTGTCTCCTCGGTCCCCTCTTGTCTACCCTGTTAATTGTATCTCATTGGGTACCCAATTCCCAAGCTTTGTCTAGTTTTGCCACCCTTGCATGTTCCTTGGCCATAGTTCCCCTCTTACTTAACTGCCTGCATCCTATTTAGAAGCTCAATGCACCCTCCTGTGTTGCATTTATCACTTCCATAGGACCTCTGTCCAGCAATTTCCTATTTCCCGTTCAGCACTTTCATAAGCCTAACCCAGTCCTATGTATGTCTCAATCCGCGCTTTGAACGTCGTCTAGCAAGCGTGGATGCCTGTGTCCCTTTCACAGCTCCCATCACCAAATGTCCCGCTTATGTCTCATTCGATACTAACAGCCCTGCCCACCCATTATTGTCCTTTCTGCTGCCTGAAGTGCTCCTCACACTGCCTTGCAGCACAGTAGTGCTGGCAGCCAAACAGCGAACTCCTGCTAGACAGCCTCTCCAGGGATACTAAGCCATCCTCTACCTTGAGAGAAACCTAACACAAGGGAAGTTGTTGATGAAGTTATTGGTGTGGAACCGATAGGCCTGAGTTTGAACCCCAGCTTCCCCAATCAACCATACTTAGTGGTCAAACCAGGTTATCCACTTGGGCTTTGGGTTCCCTTATGTGCCAAAATAAGGGAACTAGGCTAAAACATTTATTAAGTGCCATATAAAAGGTGGTTATTTGAATTAAACCTGGTGTCTCTGATCACTCTTTGTGGTGGGATGTCGTGTCTATACTTTGCGTAATGATACCTGGTAAAACCCTGGCATTGTATCGGCAAAAGCACAGCTATCTAATGAGACACAAGATTGCAAAAGGATACAATGCAAGCATGCACTGTGATGACATATAAAACAGCGGCTGTACAAAAGGGGGTGGTGATGGACGGAGCATCAAACACTCACACCCAGTCAACAGATCTGGGTTTGATCCATCACCGTTCTTTAGCCCACTCTGCCACCCCAGTTCAGACATGGCCATATGCAAATCAGTCTTACCCTGTGCCTCATGGGAACAGTCCAGCCCCAACTGCCAAGCCATGCCTTCCCTGGACCGGAAACAAGCTTCCTAAGACCGGTTTCTGGCATTTCAGCCGTCTTCAGCCAGGCTTGCTTGAATCCAGTGGCAAAGTGAGCAAGGGACTCAGGTCTGAGCATACCCTGCCAACTAATGGCGAACAAAGCGGTACAAAAGGGGGTGGTGATGGACGGAGCATCAGAACCAATCAAACACTCACACCCAGTCAACAGATCTGGGTTTGATCCATCACCGTTCTTTAGCCCACTCTGCCACCCCAGTTCAGACATGGTCATATGCAAATCAGTCTGACCCTGTGCCTCATGGGAACAGTCCAGCCCCAACTGCCAAGCCATGCCTTCCCTGGACCGGAAACAAGCTTCCTAGGACCGGTTTCTGGCATTTCAGCCGTCTTCAGCCAGGCTTGCTTGAATCCAGTGGCAAAGTGAGCAAGGGACTCACGTCTGAACGTACCCTGCCAACTAATGGAGAACAAAGCGGGAAGGGTATGCCCAGACGTGGGTCCCTGGCTCTCCATGCCACTGGAATCAAGCTATCCTGTCTGAAGAGGGGTGGAACCCCAAAACCGGTCCTAGGATGCTTGTTTCCAGTCCATGGAGGACCTGGCTTGGCAGTTCGGGCTGGACTGTTCCCATGAGGCACAGGGTCAAAACTGATTTGCATATGGCTGGGTTCAAACTGGAACGGCATGGTAAGCAAAACAACGATGGATTTAGGCCCAGATCTCTGTACTGGGGTGAATGTATGACACTGTTCTGCATTCTGTCCATCAACTGTTGTTTTTGCATATAAAACAGCGGCATCAGGCTGATGAAAGCCAAACTTTCTGATGGCAAAAGGTGCAGGAACCGGCTGTTACAGCCTTAGCTTTCGGATTACAAACAGCACACCTGTACTGCTTTCCTACAAGCCCATTTCTCATTGCTGAGATATTGTGTTGATACAAGTGCAAATTGACATGGTTTAGAACCTGAAACTCAACTTCAGAATATTGTGGGACACTAATATTGTAGGCAGAATATCGAGGCAGGGACATCTTAAGAATTTTGCGGGCCCTGGACCAAAGGTAATTTGGGGGCCCTTGTTTGTAGCAGCTTTGAATGTATGATTCACTTTCAGCTCTTTAATGCCCTCTTTGGCCAGGGCTGTGTTTGCATCTAAAATTCAGGGATGTGTGGTGTGTTTTCAATATTGTACCGCACCAGCAGCTCACTAACATTACTGCAAATTATCTGTGAAGCCCTCCCATTGCTCATATGTGAGGTCCTATTGTGATATAAAAGAAACTTTTTTATGGATGTTGCACGAAAGATAAACATAACATTTCCGTGCAAAATGTCTGCAATAGAATCTCAGACATCAAGCACGCTAAAAATGAATTAAAGGAAAACGGTATATAAAACACTTTGTTTAAGAACTATTGAAGGTCATCGGGACAAGATTCTCTGCAAAGAGTGCTGGCTCTATTAGGTGGCCCCCTGAAAGGCTGGGTCCCTGGCCCAGAGCCCACTTTGCCCACGCCTTACAATGCTTCTGTATCCAAGGATAAAATATCAAAAAGTAAGCATGTATAGATTTTCTTTACCTAACTCCACATCTGGTACACAACAACATACATGGATGTGGAGTTAATAATATACATCCATCAACTTAATATTTCAATATTTTAACTTTGATATTTTGTTCACAATATTAGTGTGCTACAATATTCTTGTACTCCATATTCTTGAGTACAATCAGTGACACAGTATAGAGGCATTGGATGGGCACTTTATTATTTTGTGTAATGGTGGTGGTGGCGGTGGTGTGTGTGTGTGTGTGTGTGTGTGTGTGTGTGAGTGTGGGTGTGTGTGTGTGTGTGTGTGTGTGTGTGTGTGTGTGTGTGTGCGCTATGCTCCAACTGATTTGCTTATGTGACGAAGACTAGCACAGCTGCTGCTCCTGGTGTAACTGGTCTGTGTGTGTGAGCACAGCTTGCACCATTGCGGCTGCTTTTGCCGCATCTGTTCTGTGTGTTATGGAAAGTTACACTGCTGCTGCCTTTGCTCTGCTTTTGATGTGAGTGTTAATTGAGCTCCGCGTCCCCTGTTCAGTGCACAAAAGCCAAAATGATGTACATTGTCTACGCTTGGTATTATTTTTCTTTTTTTTGCTTTTGGGGTGTACTACAGATAGGGTTGCCATCTGGCCCATTTTCTTTTTACTGACAGCCTGATTTTAAGCCCATACCAGAATAATATTGAGAAAAGCTGTGAAATCCTGTATTTTTTATTAAATAATTTTAAAAAGGTATTTGAGTACTGTCTAATTAGTTGGTCAATGATTATTAAAGCAAATGAACGGATAAATGCCATCATACTTACATTATTTTTAACCTCCCAGCACTTGGTCCTTCCAGAAGAGCCAAACGTAAACCAATGCTGATATGTTTTTTGTAAAGGTGACAACCAATTCTAGACTGTCTCACCACGTCCCAAGGCTTCATACTATCGCAAGAAGGGCTGTTTTGACCTGTCCTACAGAACCCACTAACGATGTATGAAACAGACGGCCTGAACCTGTCTCCGGGGTTTGGATGCAGTGTGCCTGAGCCCAGTTTTCTGGAATTGGACATGGAGTACAGTACAAGCTGCCTTAACAGGCTTGCAGCACGATGTGCTCCCCAGGCTATTTCTGCATGTAATGACAACACTTATCTGGCCCTGCAGGCTGCCTGACCTGTCTGATTGCCATGTAACGCACAGTCAGCTATTTCCAAACTATGACTGCTCGTTTCATCTCAAGCGACCACTTCCCTTGACCCAGGCAAACTGGGGCTGGAACTGTTTGCAACACCTTAATCTTTGTTGAAACTGGGTAAGTCATTTTTTTACCTGGCTATGTCATACTGATACTTTTCTTAAAAGGGTCAAATGAGAGATTGTGGCTTTGGTTTACGTTTGGAATTTTCCTAGCTGTGGATTATCAAGTTGCACTTTGCAATTCTTGTGTAACTTGACTACACCAACTTTAGGCCTTACACAGGGTATGGAGGAGCCAGGGCTCATGCCTCGTTCTTCTACCACGCTACACTCTCAACCTGTTTATCTCTCTCTTCAGACTCTCTTTCAAAAATGCTCTCAGCCTTTCCCCCTGCTATCCTATCTTTCTATCTATTATTGCCCTTGCTGTCTCACTTTTGTTCCCTTCTCTCTCTTGCTCTGGTTCAAAGTCCGATGATGAAGAACAAATCGTGGTCGCCACAAATGTGTACTGTTGCCCACTACCTGAAAAAACAGCACCAGGTAAGCACTGGAAGGTGCCATACAAATACCAGCACAATACAATACAACCAACTTATGCCAGCGACTAGTCAGGAATTTACAAGGCCCTGAACCATCAAGTCAATGACCTATATCAGGCTTCTCCGAGCAGCTCGCGAGCTACTGGTAGCTCTCCAACTACCCAGGAGTAGCTCTCCTGTGTGCAACCCAGCCTACTGACTTCCCAGATTTAGCTTGGTTGAATGATTATACATGTCGCACAGATCCGTGCTGGCTGCCACTGCTGGTAATCCTGCTCTGAGGTGCACATGGCTGGTAATCTTGCATTGGGTGGACTCTATAAAATCTTTTCTGTGACTGGCACTAATAATATGAATAGCTCGGAATGATTTTAATTAAACATAAGTAGCTCTTACTACTGAAAATAAGGTTGGAGACCCCTGATATATTACGGCTGTGGCACACCTTCTACTTCCTGCCCTGCAGACCCGGTTGCTGCGCGTGCAGCACCCAGTAAAGCCCCTCCTTCCAGCATAGACTGCAGGGCTGCAGGCCTGTGATGATGAGCAGCAGCATCGCCGCTAGCCTGCTCCCCGCCTCAGCTCTCTTTGTTGTGGCTAAGCCTGTGCTTCCAGGCATTACCCATAATGGCTGAGAACTCTTAGAGGACACTTGAACATATTACTGCTGACAGGGCGGTATTTTTAGGGCCTCCGGTAAACCTAGTTTATAAACCGCAGGCTATTCTAGGATCCCGCGTCCTCTGTGGCCAAAGGACGACCATGAATGCGACTTCACGGGGCTGAGACTTGCCCCTCTGGATAAACAATCGCAGAGCTCCAGAACAACACAAGGGAGACACCCCAGACATAGCAACAGAGACAAACAACAGTGGCAAAAAGAGGCCAAAGGATGACTGTGCAGGGAGCTCCAAAAACGGAAGCGGCTGCGAGGAAGGGAAACGTCATCTGCGTGCGACTTTAAGAGGCCTAAAGACAAAGCCAGGCCCAGATTAACACGCATTCCGTGGATGGACCCGAGATACTTCTTTACTGACCTATAGTGCAGCCAAAGACAATAACCAACTCTGCAGGACACGCAGGAGCCTTTGCAGCCTAAAATCTCAGGCCGCGTCGTGAACGGGGTTACACTCCTGGTCAAACAGTTGGATTTTTGCTCATTGAAGCTTTGGACAAACACAGTAGCCTGATATGTTACTTTACTGTTCTGAGCAGCCATACCCTCCCCCCAGCCCTCTTTACATTCTTCCGTTTGAGCTGCCATTGCCGCACCTCTGTTAAACCCGCTGCTCTCCACAGGGTGGTTTTAGGAAACTCTTTTTGGTTATTTCAGTCGCTGACACAGACATTTAGGTAATGTCACATTTGTTTAACACAATTCCAAGGCGCGAATACCCCCTTTAAAATTATTTTACTTCTGCTGCTCTCAGCGGTTTCTAATTAGTAAGACTCGCGGCCTCTTGCATACTTTCGCCTACATATTAAAACAGACATTTTATGTTATTAAAAGGTGCCACGTAATAATGGCCCTTTTAGTTGGGATTTCATTGCTTTGGAAGGGTGACAATCCTGTAAGGAGTTGTGGCATAAAAATTGGTTATTTACTCTGATAGAAGTCCAAACGGAAACGTGTTTAATAAGCAAGCGTAGTGGAAAGGTGTGTTGATTCATCCATGCACTGGAGGTGCCTGCGGCCGCCTGCGTGCCGAGCATTTCACAATTTTGAGTCCTAGCTAACAATGCTAAGATGCTAAGAGAAGCATTGGCAAAGCCAATAGGTCCCTTGCATTTTGAGCTCAGATTTTTAAAAGCGTGCTGCACTGAAAAATAAAGGAAACACATATTGCTTTCTTTATGTAGTGCATTTAAGACATCAAGGATTTAATGTGTGAGGGTACACGGCACTTTTGAAATGCAAAATATCTCCCCGTGCACTTTAATGCAAACCAGCACTCCACATTAGTCCCAATGATACCTCGAACAGTCAAAGCAACCGATAGCACGAGGAAAGAAATACTTCTCTGGGAAAAGCTAAGCGCGCTTTCTGAATATTGTAACGGATTGGTAACAGCAGTTCATCCAGACAGCTGCGCTCTCAAGCCAGACCTAATAAAAGATGAGGTCATTAGATCCTTGTTAACAATCAGATTTAACTTTCCACCTTCTAAAGAACATTTACGTTGCAGAATTATCCAAAGACTACAGGGTCCTCGTTTCTGTGAAATGTAATCCCCTGGTAATGCTGGGGTCAAGGGGGGTTTGCACACACAACCCTGTTGATTTGTTCCCACAGGTGGCATGTTGTTTGTCATCCTGCACCCTGATCTTTGAGACTGGAGGTGAATACATTAGAATTGCATATGATCAGTTGCAGGGCTTACTGTCCTTGCTTTCGTCCAAAAATAAACTGAAGACTGTGAAAAGAAAGAAATGATCTCCAAGAGAATATCTCGAAATCGGCGAATCCCTTTCCGAGAACGGCGTGGAATATTTTATAGAGTACATTTGGACATACATACAAAAGAAGGGGGGAGGAGGGACTGTGTTGAAACAGAATTACATAAATGTCTCAAAAACCAGCAAAATGAAACAACAACACACTCCACCAGATTGGGACCGTAGCAGGCGGTACAACTTTAAGAGGGCAGAGAAAGACTTTCAACCCCCCTAGGCGCACCATTGTCGAACTGCCAAAGCAACTGCCTCATAAAAATAGTTCATGCACCAGATCCAATGAAATGGTCAGAGAGCTCCTTCAAACGTAATAATACAGCTTCATTCTGGCACAAAACATGGGCCCAGGAGTTCATTGTCCTAGAGTACAAAAGTAGCAATCACCAAAACATTGATGCCGGCAAAGACGCCTGAGTAAGCAGCAACCTTAATAGAATGATGCAAACGTGATAAGAATATTACATTTTCATTTTCATTGGAGGTATTTATAAAGTGCAAAACTAGACACAGAAGACAGTGGAGCACTATGAAGAGTAACAGGAAACATATAAAAAATGTGAGGACACAGACAGGCAGGTATGTTTACAACGAGAACCCAGGCCAACACAAATGTATTATTATAAAAGGGAAACCCGGCATCACCGTGGTATGAGCCGGGGAGGGGAGGGGAAGGTATATATGTAATAAAAGACGATAGGAAGATGGAGAAGAGGTGGGTTCTGAGATGGTTTCTGAATTGCCCCACTGAAGGATGATGTCTAAGGTGCAAAGGTGGGTCATTTCAGAGTCGTGGTCCATGTTCTGGTTTGTGTAAGTGTGCTTTGTGAGTCTTTTGGATTTCGAGCCTAGCAAGAGATTTGTTTCTACTACTTCATGCACCATGTTGGGTTTTTGACGTGCTGGGATAGATGCACGGCAAGATCAAAAGACAGGCCCCTTTATTCACCAAATATTACTCTTGAGGGACTCCCGTAGGCAGGGATGGGTCCCCCTCTTACGCAGCGGCATTTGCAGGGCTGGGAGGAGGCAGGAGTGCTGACGGTTGGGGATTGCTATCGAGATGGTACGCTGCTCCCGTTGGAGGACTTCTTGGAATATCATGACTTACCACAGGGACAGTTTTTGAATTAACATAAGATACGGGGGCACTGGCTGAGCTGTGGGGAGGAGACACTATAGAACCTGCCACTCATGCGGCCCTTCAGGCAATGGTAACTTTGGGTACAGTGGGACACCTGGTAAAATGGCTCTACCTAGCAATAATGGAAATGACTCACCGGCCTTTGCCTCGAGTACAAGAGAGATGGGAGGGCACCCTAAATAGAGAGCTGACCAAGAAGGAGTGGAGGAAGGTCCTGGGAAGCCCCCAAAAAATGTCTAGAACTGCTGCTTTTAAGCTCCTACAATTTAATATTCTACATAGAACATATCTTACCCCACACAGGCTGAATATAGTGTATGATAGGGGTGATCAGACCTGCGCCAGAAGTTTATTAATCAACGCCAATTTTGATCATATGGTATGGGTATGCCCTGGGTTTAAAGATTACTGGACCAGGATAGTAGACACTGTCAACAGGGTCTTGGTACATAATTTGGTGCACTCCCCAGGGGTATGCCTTCTGGGCCAATTTCCGAGACCCAAATCCAAAAAAATGGGTCATAGGTTTATAGACCTGGCTTTTCTCTTGGCTAAGAGACTAATAGCCCTCCAGTGGAAGGCAAAGCTGAGTCCCTTGGTCATAGTTGGGAAAATGATGTATCCTGTTGGGCTAGAGCAGAGGAGAAGGCCTTGATCAGGAAGGATAAGATTATGGAGAGGCGAAAGCCTTTCGCAGAGCGGTGGGCAGACATACTGCGAGCATGGGACACACGCAACACACCTGATCAAGAGTCACATACGAGCACGACTGACGCTGAGGGACCAGGGAAGGTGCACAACCCCTAATCACTAGCTGACTATCGCAGTGCTTGTGCGTGATTGAGCCTCGGGGGAACAGGTTGGGTTAGCCCCCCCTATATCAGGCCGCTATTTGGATACCTCCCTGGATATGTCTGTTGCTGGATCACTGCCCTTCTTTGTATGGGGCTCTCTCGGCGTTCCCCTCTTCTTTCCCCCTCCCTCTGGAGTCCACCAACCCAATAGTAGCGCTAATCACATTGTCTTTGATAATGGAATTGACTGAAGACCCCTGGTAGTTTTACAGTTGTTAATTGTGCATCAAGTTTATGGATGGACTGAGTTAGTTTCCTTTCCTTTTTATTTTTTCCTTTAGGTTTTTTCCTTTCTCCTATTCATTTTCTGAGTTACTGTATGGCAGTCATGTATGCACTCTAAATACATGTATATCTGTGATGTATAATGTTGATAACAAACCCAACAGCTCCCACTCACGCACGTTGCATTAGCAAGGGTTTAATATATCATTAACATAAAGCCAGAGGTGTTGGTCACGCTGGAGACGATAACCACAAACTCAATGATGTAGAGAAATAATATTCTGAATCAGTGATACATAAATAATGTGACTGTAAGAGAGCTGTTAGAAACTGTTTTAGAAATGATACTCTTGCTGTGGATATGAAACTGTATTGAATATGTTAATGTTAACCTTTTTCCCAATGCCAATAAAAGAGATATTTTTTTAAAAAATGTTGGGGTTTGAGGCAAGATAGGCAGGTTTTTGCATCACACAACAAAATGTAGCATTTATTTTGGCATTGAGAGAGACAAAGTAATTCTACTTAGGTATCAAAGATATGTTCTGTTTTTTAATTGCTGATGAGTTTTGCACCTAATTTAAGAAAAGATTTGACTGATGTTAGTGAGGTCTCCAGGTGAACAGTGGATAGTGCTTTGCCTCCAAAATTGTGTGATAAAGTGAGGGCCTGGTTTGGAGGTCTGAAAGGCATTGTTCTGTGTGGAAAGAAGTGTGCAAGGTATAGAAGGGAGTGAGGTCAGGTTTTCCCAAGATGACAAGGTTTGCAAAGGCCTAAGGGGGCTCGGCCAAAAGAATGCTTAAGGACCACCCATCACTAAATGAAGCAGGAAGACCAAGGATTTGGCAGGCAGGGTACTCCGTTGTGTTTGTGATGGAGTACCCTATCCACCAAACTCTCAATCAGGTCCTATGTCACTTTGAGTGACTTCAGCATGACAAAGAACCAGGAGAGGCTAACTCACAAGTGAACACTAACATATAGAAGAAAATGATGGATGGAGTACTTGAATTTATCTCAGCAACTTGTGACTACTCAGTCCGCATCCCAATCCACCATTATTTTGCACACCATGTCACCTCAGTTTGGACCCAGCTATATGCAAATCAGTCTTACTCTTGACCGTGCTCCAGTGGGAACAGTCCAGCCTGAACTGCCAGGCCAGGTTGTTGGAACTGGCACGTTCTGGTTGGCTGAGGTGAGGCCCTATCCAGGCAGATCTTACCACTCCTGTCAGGGGTGGGTAATTGCACTCACCGTATAACCTGCGCTCACCCTTTGGTTAGCTTGGCACGGAGCAGTGAGGCTTAACACAGAGGCAATGTGTAAAACATTGGCACAGCACTCTCACACAATAAATACACTGAGCGTCACAAAAGAGACTACACACATGATGAATGTAAATAAAGTTTGGATTCAACAGACACATTAACTAACACAACAAGAACCTCATGTATTTTTGGCCATAAATCACATTCAGAAATATCACCAGTAGTACTAGGTCCAACTGTGTTAAAATGACATCAGTAAAATGCACACTTGGGATAGATACATACCCATCCCCCCACCCCCCAGCACCCTTATGCGGGGCAAAACGTTATCAGAATGAGGCCCACCCTGGCAATTATTATAGCTCAATACTACACAGTTATCGGGTGCACTCCAGATCACAACAATATCAGAAATATGTACACACAGATAATTGCAACACTTTTAAACAGCACTGTGGGCCAAGCCTGCACTATTAAAAAACAATGTGAAACGTAGAATTATTTTGGCAAGGAATCAACATGTAAAGCAACACCGCTGTGCGGTGTAATTAATAACAAGCACTTAATCAGCACCGATATGCGGTGCCACAGATATCCGGCAGATCCGGATGGAGCACAATAGCACACACAAGCACACCGCAGGGTAATGTGGTGCAACTGATATCTGGCAGGTCAGTTGAAAATGCAGATACGGACTCCGTGGCCCAATGCCCTCCTCCACCATTCAGCTTATGCTGACTAACCTACAGCCCGTGCTGGAGATAAAGAAAACCTTCCCCCCTGATTCTAGGCCGATCGTGTCCTGAGTCACACTTAGTCAGGGTCCCAAGAAAGAAGGTGGGAAAGGTAGCAAGGCTAATTAGGTGGCAGTAGACAAATGAAGGTTTGGCCTTTACTCAGGAAGTTCACCTACGGTATGCGGAGCAGAAGCATGCTGAGGGCGATAGTCATTCACTCATAGGAATCCACACTGTGCCTTCAGGCACATCTCGGCACATCTCAGCCCTGCAAATAACAGGGGGCATCACGCAATCTCTTGACACCCTTCCGATCGCTCTTGGAAGCGCTCATTAGCCTAGTCAAGTACTCTCACTACCCAGGCCCAGTCCGGGCAATATTACCTAACAACATGGTGTCGCCGGGGCGGTGAGAAGAGGACAGTTGGGACACCACACTGAGGGCAAACGAAAAAATCAATCTTTGCGGGATGAAACAAGGGAGCCTCTCGTTGCAAACTCAGTACCTCCCTGGAAATGAGGTGCAACATCTGGTGCGCATTGATCTGAGTCACACCAGACAATTCTGGTCACACACATAGAACGGTGGCAAATTCCGTACCGACCTGGAAAGAAGGCACATCTGGTGCGTGTTAACACAGGTTGCGGACAATTCCGGACACACACAATGAAGAGTTGCAAATTCCGTACCTCACTGGAAATGAGGCACAATGTCTGGTGGGCACTGATATGGTCGCACCAGACAATTCGGGTCACACACATAGGCATAAGTTCAGCAGTGCCACATGAGGTAGAATGAGACACTACTACGGGTATGCCCTCACCTTCGAGCGTTGCAACCTGTAAATCAGACAGCGCAGGCAATGAGCATGCAGTCAGCGTGTAGCATGAGAGAGATGCAGCACGATCAATGAAGTGGACCTTCGGGGTCCCGTCCCCTGTGAATCCGCTCACCACCAACAAGACTCTTTATGTGTGTTGAGGCCTCAAGATTCAGGAGCACACCTTAGATGCGGGCAGTACATTTGGGGCTCTGCACAAGGCAATCCACTCTCCAGGCACAATACTTAGTTCCACACTCACGCGCTCTACCAGTTTGGATCCAGGAGACGATGTGGGCACTTAAGAGTGCACTGGTCCCAGATGTCACAAGTAGACAGTGCGGGTCCATCGTGGGAGCTCTTAGATATCCCAAAGACCCCCACAAGAGAACACGGAGCAAGCCAACAAACTCTTGGAGAGCATGCTTCAGGGTGCCTTACAGCAGCAGGTAGTCAGCCCAGGCCAGCCACTTTTCAGGAAGGGTGGACGGTCCCCTCCAATGGCAGAAATCCTCCTATTGCACAACAGATTCCACTGGCAGTGTGCACCAGGCAGTTCCAGGTTCTCCAGTCCCACGTTCCCACAAGTGTCTCTCTCTCCTGCTGAAATATGGAACTAGTAGTTATACTGTAGTGTGCCTTTGAAGTTTGGGGTGGTTTAGGGGGTTTCGCTTTGAACCACAGATGTCTCCCCTACATTTCAATCCAGTCTGCCATGGGGCCGTGGATTGCAGATCTTAATCTTTAGTAGGGCCATAATCTGGCTCCCAGAGGCCAAGTGTCAAAACCACTCCCTCCAATCTATCCAGCCAAGTCCTCAAATGGCAAAGGTCTGTGGTTCCAGTTGCATGCCCAATGTTTATAGCGGTCTCTGGGAAATGCACAGATGTGTTCCTCCAACTTCCAGTGTGGACTAGAGTCAAACTAAAAGGCACACAAAGAGTTTTAGAGCAGATAAATGCCCACTCTCTAGAAGTGACATTTCTAAGCAATTAATGACAAATTACTCTTTCCCACAGGAGAGGGATTGTCATTGCGAATCCAATGATAGGAAACATTATGAGGCTGCTCTACTGTAAGCCACTATTTCAGCTTAAAGTAATTTCAACCATTCCCCAATGTTAACCTCTGGGAAGAGCAAACCTCATAGGTAGTGAAAACACAAATGGGTATTTTTCCCTACCTGGGCAGGGGAAACCCATGTGTACCTGCCCTGCCTTTCACCTACCACTTACTCCACTTCTCAGGGCTTACCCTGGGGGTGCTCTAGTGGTATTGGGAAGCCCACTCAGGGTTGGCTAATGAGTTAGAAATGCAAACCTGAACATAGGCACAACTGTGGACCCACAGGCCTGCAATGGTAGGCTTGATACATGTTTGTAAGGCTATTCTGATGGGTGGCACAATCAGTGCTTCATCCCACCATTAGCTAGTGCAGTACCAGCCCTGGGTATGTGGTGAACCTTTTTACATGGCACTCACATGTTCAACACCTAAACCAATCAAGTAAGCACCTCTGCTGGCATGGATAGGAAGGGCGCTCACGCTTTCACATTGCTTTACAGTGGTAAAGCGCTCAGAGTCCTAAGTCCACTAAAAGAGAATCATCAAAACCTGGTGTTGTCCCACAGGAAGATCTGAGCTCCTAGGTTTGGGAAAAGTGCAGTGCCGGCCCTGGGTATGTGGTGTACCTTTTTACAGGGCACTCACAGGTACAACACCTAAACCAATCAAGTAAGCACCACTTCCTAGTATGGCTAGGAAGGGTGTGCTTGCTTTTACACTGCTTTACAGTGAGAAAGCTCCCAGAGTCCTAAGGCCATGAAAAGGGTATCAGCAAAAACCAGGAGGAGAAAAAGTAAAGGTTTTAGGGAAATCCCTTCAGTAGGGCAGTGCCCAACACAGGTACTCCCTGAAAGGGAACACAATCAACCCAAGACCAGTTTCATCCTTATTAGGGCTCATCTGTCGGGTATAGCTTTATTCCAGTTGCACAGTGTGTAATGGACCCATGTTGGTTATATACATCTCACTTATGGTGTCATACTGAAGTAAAGAAAAAAGTGATGGAGGGAATGCTTGAACTAATCTCAGCCACTGGTAATTACTCGGGCGACATCCTGGTCCATCATTATTTTGCACACCATGCCACCTCAGTTTGGACCCAGCCATATGCAAATCAGTCTTTGCCCTGCTCCAATGGGAACAGTTCAGCCTGAACTGCCAGGCTTTTTTTAATACTTCAGTACACTCACAAGTGAAGACATTCAAAAAGAGCTTCTGGCTAAAACCAGAAGGAGACTTCACTTTTGCTCTTAAGATTCGCGAGTAGTTGTATCAGTCCACTGGGGGAGGATAAAAACCATATATGTTTAAACTTCCACATCTCTAAAAGTGCTGAGAAGTGGCTATCTGGAAAGAGAAGAAATTTGAACATAAAAGCTCCAACTGGAAGAAGGTGCATTTTAATATTTGAAACAAAATTCAAAATTGCTGAACACTGTTATTGCCTTACATAGACTGGCTCTCTTATTGGTTGGTTTCCTGGAGCTCACATTGGTCCAGTGATCAATATTTGCCCAAACAGATGTATTTATGAAGGCAAGATTGGGTGTGTTTGTTTTAGATGGAAGGTTTAGGCGAGAGATGTACTATAATATAAACTCAGGTGAAAGTTCAGAATATGTGTCAGGTTTGAGTAAATGTCTCACAAGTCACTAACCACATTACCCCTGTAAAGCTGCCAATGATAGCAACAACACAACTACTAACCCTCACACTCCTACAAGTGTGACAATTTGGACTATTTCAGGCCTCCAAAGCTATTAGAATGACTTAAGCGGCAGGTAATAGTCATTTTTAATATATATTGAATTAGTGGTTAACTGTTGGGTGTGGTCATCTCTAAATTAGTCTGACAGCGCCATCTTGTGTCAGACTGATACAAGAGCTGGTGTCGACAATTAAGTGATGGTGCAAAGCACCAGAAACCACTGGCTCAAATTAAGAACTGGGGCTGTCAGCAGTGAGAGCATGCCTGCACCACCATATTGCTATTAATGGATAGGGATTCAGGATTCAATTGTGTTTCTCAAATAGAAAATGCTGGGGCGGAGGGCTGCATAGTACAACATAACTTCACTTCATCGTTCAAATTCAGTATATGTCAGCTCTTCAAATAGGTTGGAAATGCCACAAAAAGGTGGTACTTTTTGAAAAGGATAAGGCAGCAGACAGTGGGCCATATGACCATTCCCTGGTGGTCTCAGCCACTGTAGTCTGCACATGAAGAGTGGAAGCTCTCACAAATGGCCAGCTTACACTGTGCAAATGCTTACCATCTGCCTTTGCCAGTCTGTAATAATTTCATGATTTGTTACTCCAGAAGCAGTCACAAAGCATGTTGCAAATACGAGAGAGTGCCTCATCGATAACTTCTTCCACTTGCAACTTACAAACGTTTGCAGTGGGTCAACTTCAGTTTGCAATTGAAAATAGAAAATGCAATGCACGTGTGAGAAATCTGCTTTTTCAGTGCAGTCACCCCTGATTTTTCTCCTTTTGCTGGATCCTATATTTTTGCTGGCTTTAGAATTCTCTGCACCTTAACCTGCAAACCAGGAGTAAAAGTTACTGAGCCCCCCACTTTAAACGAGGTTAAATTGACTTATTCTCAGTTGGCACATTTAACTTGCCTATGAGTCCCTAGTATATTGTATAGAAATGTTGTTGCCCATATTTGACTGCAGAACCTTTCCTGCCATCCACTACAGTGGCAGGGCAAATATAAGTGCATGTCTATCCTGTGTAGTCTGACTACTTCAATGTAAACCCTGCAGTGCAACATGTCAAAATAACCCTTTGTGATAGGGAAAAAGCTTCCTTTTCAACATTAATAATTTACCCTATAAAGGCCTTGCACTCCAGAAGGCAGGGTGCATGGTATTTAAAAGAGGGACATGTAGAAAAATAATGATACCATGTCCCTACAATGACAAGGCCGAAAACACTGTTCGCACTGCAGCAGACCTCACTGTGCTGTGTAGAAAATCAGAGTTCAGATTAAAATACGTATAATGTATCTCAGGAACAAGATAAGCTAGAACATGGGTACTTACAAACTTTCTCTCGGGGGCCAAATTTACAGTGTGGTTTATGGCCGAGGGCTGCACCCGTGGGGGCGGGGTCAAAGGGGGAGGGGTGGGGCTATAGCAAAAAAAATTGTGACCATGAGGTTGAACACAGGTCCCTACATCAGACGCCTTTGTCCACTGAGCCACCAGACCCGGCATACACACATCTCTCTCTCTCTCTCTCTCTCTCTCTCTCTCTCTCTCTCTCTCTCTATCTATCTCTCTCTCTCTCTCTCCCTCCCTTTCTCCCCCTCCCTCTCCCTCCCTCTCCCTCTCCCCCACTCCCTCCCTCCCCCTCCCTCTCCCTCCCTCTCTCTCTCTCTCTCTCCCTGTCTCTCTCTCCCGGTCTCTCTCCCCCTGTCTCTCTCCCCCGTCTCTCTCCCACTGTCTCTCACCCCTGTCTCCCTCCCCTGTCTCCCTCCCCCTGCTCCCTCCCCCGTCTCCCTCCCCCGTCGCCCTCCCTCTGTCACCCTCCCTCCGTCGCCCTCCTCCCTCTGTCGCCCTCCTCCCTCCGTCGCCCTCCTCCCTACGTTGCCCTCCTCCCTCCGTCGCCCTCCTTCCTCTGTCTCCCTCCTCCATCTGTTTCCCTCCTCCCTCTGTCTCCCTGCTCCCTCTGTCTCCCTCCTCTCTCTGTCGCCCCCCCTCTGTCGCACCCACTCTGTCACCCCCCCTCTGTCTCCCTCCCTCTGTCGCTCTTCCTCTGTCGCCCTCCATCTGTCTCCCTCTCTCCCTCTGTTTCCCACTCTCCCTCTCCCTCCGTCTCCCTCCCTGTCTCCGTCTCCCTCCCTCTGTCTCCCTCCCTCTCCCTCCATCTCCCTCCCTGTCTCCATCTCCCTCCCTCTGTCTCCCTCCCTCTGTCTCCCTCCCTCCTTCTGTCTCCTTCCCTCCCTCTGTCTCCCTCCCTCCGTCTCCCTCTGTCTCCCGCCATCTCCCTCCGTCTCCCTCCCTCTCTCTGTCTCCCTCCCTCTCCCTCCCTCCCCTCCCTGTCTCCATCTCCCTCCCTCCGTCTCCCTCCCTCTGTCTCCCACCCTCCCTCTGTCTCCCTCCCTGTCTCTCTCCCTGTCTCTCTCCCTGTCTCTCTCCCTGTCTCTCTCCCTCCCTCTGTCTCCCTCCCTCTCCCTCTGTCTCTCTCCCTGTCTCTCTCCCTGTCTCTCTCCCTCCCTCTCCCTCTGTCTCTCTCCCTGTCTCCCTCTGTCTCCCTCCCTCTGTCTCCCTCCCTCTATCTCTCCCTGGCTCTCTCCCTCCCCCTGTCTCCCTCCCTCTTCCTCTGTCTCCCTCCCTCTGTCTCCCTCCCTCTGTCTCCCTCCATCTCCCTCCCTCCCTCTCCCTCCCTCCCTCTCCCTTCCTCCATCTCCCTCTGTCTCACTCCCTCTGTCTCCCTCCCTCTGTCTCTGTCTCCCTCCCTCTATCTCTCCCTGTCTCTCTCCCTGTCTCTCTCCCTCTCTCTGTCTCCCTCCCTCTCTCTCTCCCTCTGTCTCCCTCTCCCTCCCTCCGTCTCCCTCCCTCCCTGTCTCCCTCCCTCCCTCTGTCTTCCTCCCTCCCTCTGTCTACCTCCGTCTCCCTCCCTCTGTCTCCCTCCCTCTGTCTCCCTCCCTCTGTCTCCTTCCCTCTGTCTCCCTCCCTCCCTCTGTCTCCCTCCATCTCCCTCTGTCTCCCTCCATCTCCCTCTGTCTCTCTCCCTCCCTCTCCCTCCCTCCCTGTCTCCCTCCCTCCCTCTGTCTTCCTCCCTCCCTCTGTCTCCCTCCGTCTCCCTCCCTCTGTCTCCCTCCCTCCCTCTGTCTCCCTCCCTCTGTCTCCCTCCCTCTGTCTCCCTCCCTCCCTCTGTCTCCCTCCCTCTGTGTCCCTCCCTCTGTCTCCTTCCCTCTGTCTCCCTCCCTCCCTCTTTCTCCCTCCATCTCCCTCCCTCCCTCTCCCTCCCTGTCTCCCTCCCTCTCCCTCCCTCTGTCTCCCTCCCTCTGTCTCTCCCTGTCTCTCTACCCGTCTCTCTCCCTCCCTCTGTCTCCCTCCCTCTGTCTCTCTCCCTGTCTCCCTCTGTCTCCCTCCCTCTATCTCTCCCTGTCTCTCTCCCTGTCTCTCTCCCTCCCTTCCTCTGTCTCCCTCCCTCTGTCTCCCTCCCTTCCTCTGTCTCCCTCCCTCTGTCTCCCTCCATCTCCCTCCCTCTCCCCCTCCCTCCCTCCCTCCCTCTCCCTCCCTCCGTCTCCCTCTGTCTCCCTCCCTCCCTCTGCCACCCTCCCTCTTTCTCCCTCCCTCTGTCTCCCTCCCTCTATCTCTCCCTGTCTCTCTCCCTGTCTCTCTCCCTCCCTCTGTCTCCCTCCCTCTCCCTCTGTCTCTCTCCCTGTCTCCCTCCCTCTGTCTCCCTCCCTCTATCTCTCCCTGTCTCTCTCCCTGTCTCTCTCCCTCCCTCTGTCTCCCCCTCTCCCTCTGTCTCCCTCCCTCCGTCTCCCTCCATCTCCATCCCTCCCTCTCCCTCCCTCCCTCTCCCTCTCTCCGACTCCCTCTGTCTCCCTCCCTCTGTCTCCCTCCTCCGTCTCTCTCTCTGTCTCCCTCCCTCTATCTCTCCCTGTCTCTCTCCCTCCCTCTGTCTCCCTCCCTCTCTCTCTCCCTCTGTCTCCCTCTCCCTCCATCTATCTCCCTCCCTCCATCTGTCTCCCTCCCTCACTCTGTCTCCCTCCGTCTCCCTCCCTCTGTCTCCCTCCCTCCCTCTGTCTCCCTCCCTCTGTCTCCTTCCCTCTGTCTCCCTCTGTCTCCCTCCATCTCCCTCTGTCTCCCTCCATCTCCCTCTGTCTCTTTCCCTCCCTCTCCCTTCCTCCGTCCCTCCCTCTGTCTCCCTCCCTCTGTCTCCCTCCCTCTGTCTCCCTCCCTCTGTCTCTCCCTGTCTCTCTCCCTGTCTCTCTCCCTCCCTCTGTCTCCCTCCCTCTCTCTCTGTCTCCCTCCCTCTGTCTCTCTCCCTGTCTCCCTCTGTCTCCCTCCCTCTCCCTCCCTCCCTCTCCCTCCCTCCGTCTCCCCCCCTCCGTCTCCCTCCCTCCGTCTCCCTCTGTCTCCCTCCCTCTGTCTCCCTCCCTCCCTCTGTCTCCCTCCCTCTCCCTCTGTCTCTCTCCATGTCTCCCTCCCTCTGTCTCCCTCCCTCTATCTCTCCCTGTCTCTCTCCCTGTCTCTCTCCCTGTCTCTCTCCCTCCCTCTGTCGCCCTCCCTCTCCCTCTGTCTCCCTCCCTCTGTCTCTCTCCCTGTCTCCCTCTGTCTCCCTCCCTCTCCCTCCCTCCCTCCCCCTCCCTCCCTCTCCCTCCCTCCGTCTCCCTCCCTCTGTCTCCCTCTGTCTCTCTCCCTGTCTCTCTCCCTCCCTCTGTCTCCCTTCCTCTCCCTCTGTCTCTCTCCCTGTCTCCCTCCCTCTGTCTCCCTTCCTCTATCTCTCCCTGTCTCTCTCCCTGTCTCTCTCCCTCCCTCTGTCTCCCCCCTCTCCCTCTGTCTCCCTCCCTCCGTCTCCCTCCATCTCCATCCCTCCCTCTCCCTCCCTCTCCCTCCCTCCATCTCCCTCTGTCTCCCTCCTCCGTTTCTCTTTGTCTCCCTCCCTCTATCTCTCCCTGTCTCTCTCCCTGTCTCTCTCCCTTCCTCTGTCTCCCTCCCTCTCTCTCTCCCTCTGTCTCCCTCTCCCTCCCTCTATCTCCCTCCCTCCCTCTGTCTCCTCCCTCACTCTGTCTCCCTCCGTCTCCCTCCCTCTGTCTCCCTCCCTCCCTCTGTCTCCCTCCCTCTGTCTCCTTCCCTCTGTCTCCCTCTGTCTCCCTCCATCTCCCTCTGTCTCCCTCCATCTCCCTCTGTCTCTCTCCCTCCCTCCCTCTCCCTCCCTCCCTCCCTCCCTCCGTCTCCCTCCCTCTGTCTCCCTCCCTCTGTCTCTCCCTGTCTCTCTCCCTGTCTCTCTCCCTCCCTCTGTCTCCCTCCCTCTTCCTCTGTCTCCCTCCCTCTGTCTCTCTCCCTGTCTCCCTCTGTCTCCCTCCCTCTCCCTCCCTCCCTCTCCCTCCGTCTCCCTCCCTCCGTCTCCCTCCCTCCGTCTCCCTCCCTCTGTCTCCCTCCCTCCCTCTGTCTCCCTTCCTCTGTCTCCCTCCCTCTGTCTCCTTCCCTCTGTCTCCCTCCCTCCCTCTGTCTCCCTCCATCTCCCTCTGTCTCCCTCCATCTCCCTCTGTCTCTCTCCCTCCCTCTCCCTCCCTCCCTGTCTCCCTCCCTCTGTCTCCCTCTGTCTCCCTCCCTCTGTCTCCCTCCCTCCCTCTGTCTCCCTCCCTCCGTCTCCCTCCCTCCCTCTGTCTCCCTCCCTCTGTCTCCCTCCCTCTGTCTCCTCCCCTCTGTCTTCCTCCCTCCCTCTGTCTCCCTCCCTCTGTCTCCCTCCCTCCCTCTGTCTCCCTCCCTCTGTCTCCCTCCCTCCCTCTGTCTCTCTCCCTCCCTCTCCCTCCCTGTCTCCTTCCCTCTCCCTCCCTCTGTCTCCCTCCCTTTGTCTCTCCCTGTCTCTCTCCCTGTCTCTCCCCCTCCCTCTGTCTCCCTCCCTCTCCCTGTGTCTCTCTCCCTGTCTCCCTCTGTCTCCCTCCCTCTATCTCTCCCTGTCTCTCTCCCTGTCTCTCTCCCTCCCTCTCCCTCTGTCTCCCTCCCTCTGTCTCCCTCCCTTCCTCTGTCTCCCTCTCTCTGTCTCCCTCCCTTCCTCTGTCTCCCTCCCTCTGTCTCCCTCCCTCTGTCTCCCTCCATCTCCCCCTCCCTCCCTCCCTCTCCCTCCGTCTCCCTCTGTCTCCCTCCCTCTGTCTCCCTCCCTCCGTCTCCCTCCCTCTGTCTCCCTCCCTCTGTCTCCCTCCCTCTATCTCTCCCTGTCTCTCTCCTTCCGTCTCCCTCCCTCTCCCTTTGTCTCCCTCCCTCTGTCTCCCTCCCTCTATCTCTCCCTGTCTCTCTCCCTGTCTCTCTCCCTCCCTCTGTCTCCCTCCCTCTCCATCTGTCTCCCTCCCTCTGTCTCCCTCCATCTCCATCCCTCCCTCTCCCACACTCCCTCTCCATCCCTCCGTCTCCCTCTGTCTCCCTACCTCTGTCTCCCTCCCTCCGTCTCTCACTGTCTCCCTCTATCTCTCCCTGTCTCTCTCCCTGTCTCTCTCCCTCCCTCTGTCTCCCTCCCTCTCTCTCTCCCTTTTTCTCCCTCTCCCTCCCTCTATCTCCCTCCCTCCCTCTGTCTCCCTCCCTCTGTCTCCCTCCCTCCCTCTGTCTCCCTCCATCTCCCTCCCTCTGTCTCCCTCCCTCCCTCTGTCTCCCTCCCTCTGTCTCCCTCCCTCTGTCTCCTTCCCTCTGTCTCCCTCCCTCTCTCTGTCTCCCTCCATCTCCCTCTGTCTCCCTCCATCTCCCTCTGTCTCTCTCCCTCCCTCTCCCTCCCTCCCTCCCTCTGTCTCCCTCCCTCTGTCTCCCTCCCTCTGTCTCTCCCTGTCTCTCTCCCTGTCTCTCTCCCTCTGCCTCCCTCCCTCTCACTCTGTCTCCCTCCCTCTGTCTCTCTCCCTGTCTCCCTCTGTCTCCCTCCCTCTCCCTCCCTCTCTCCCTCTCCCTCCCTCCGTCTCCCTCCCTCCGTCTCCCTCTGTCTCCCTCCCTCTGTCTCCCTCCCTCTGTCACCCTCCCTCTGTCTCTCTCCCTCTGTCTCCCTCCCTCTATCTCTCCCTGTGTCTCTCCCTGTCTCTCTCCCTCATTCTGTCTCCCTCTGTCTCCCTCCCTCTCCCTCTGTCTCTCTCCCTCTGTCTCCCTCTCCCTCCCTCTGTCTCCCTCCCTCTCTCCCTCCCTCTGTCCCCCTCCATCTCCCTCCCTCTGTCTCTCTCCCTCTCTGCCTCCCTCTCTCTGTCTCCCTTCCTCTGCCTCCCTCCCTCTCCCTCTGTCTCCCTCCCTCTGTCTCCCCCAGAATGCGCCTCTCTGTCTCCCTCTCTCTGTCACCCTCTGTCAATCTCTGTCTCCCTCCCTCTCCCTCTGTCTCTCTCTCCCTCCCTCCGTCACCCTCTGTCATCTCACCTCGTGTGTGTGTTAGCCCTCAGCCCGGGCTGAGATAGCTTCCCAGCACGCACACACAGCCGCACTGAGACAGCTTCCCAGCGCGCGCACACGGCGGCACCCGAGTACTTCACAGGTCTTTAAAAGACCATTTACATGTTAATAAAGCTTTGTTGTATTTCATCTCTTAGGCCCCTGCATCTCCACTTTGACAATCACTGGAATCCCCCGGCCCTCACAGAGCAGAGTCTCAGAGTCGCGGCTGCTGCAACCGGCAGTGTTAGCTAACACAATTTTTTTTTTTTTTAAAACACACGTAGGATGTCTGCAAGGTCCGCGGGCCGCCAAGGAAGGCTTGCTGGGCCGCTGGCGGCCCGCGGGCCGTACTATGAGTAACGTGAGCTAGAAGAAGAATTAATCAACTGATTTTAATAGGTATTGCAAATCAAATATACTCACAAATTTGGAATTTTAATAAATATTAAGGAAAGGTGGCATTTAGAATGTTGCAATTTACATGTCTGAACCCTCAGAAGGCTAATTAGTATAAGCCTCTGCTAGCACTCAGCCTGTGCCCAGCCTTGTACAGGTGTGAAATATGTATGAGGGCCAAAAACACTATTCTCACTGCAGCAGACCCAGCTGTCATGTGCAGAAAACCAGAGTACCGATTAAGATACTTATGCTGTAGCTCAGGAATGGGATCAGCTAGAAGAATAATCAAACAACTATTTTAGATAGTTATTAAAAATCCAATATACTCATGAAGTCAGATTTTTAATAAATATTAAGGAAAAACAACTTTTAGAATGTTACCATTTACCTGCCTGAGCTGTCAGAAGGCTAATTAGTATAAGCCTCTGCTAGATTTCAGCCTTGCACAGGTGTAGGAGAGGTGTACAACTCTTCCCAAGAACAAATAGGCTGACCTGAATAGGCAGAGTTCTCCTCTGAACTTCACAGAATATTCAGTGTGGGGGCATTGAGCAACTTGTTGCTCCAAGGTGTCACATCCTGCTTGACAGGTCTGTTGAACCACATGTAACACTTGAAAGGGAGTGTACAGGATGCCAATACAATTATCGTGAATCTCCTTTCTGGTTGTTGTAGAACCCTGATTTTGTTCTACCAGACTTCTGTCTTTAGGTTTGTTGTGGGTGCAGTGCCTGCCTCAAACTCGATTTTGGTGTTAGATGTGGAAGGACACTAGGATTACACACTGAAGAACTTGGCACTAAGCCTACCCCTTCTTTTGTTTCACCAGCCAGGCTAAAGCCAAACTCAGACGAAAGGGAAGAAATGACCAGAATCAGTTTTGGAGTTAGACAAAGTGGCGTCCCCACCTAAATGCTGGCACGTACATAAAAGTGGCATCCCCAGAACCTGAAATCAGAACACTCCTAGGCCTGTGAAGGCTCAGAAAAAGGACTGCCCTGCTGTCTTGAGCCTGAAGGAAGACTAGACCTGCTTGCCTTGGACACAGGGCCCTAGATGTGACTCCAAGGGTAAGTTGGCTGACCTCCTGTGTGAACTACTGGAATACAACAAATCCCAGTGGCCTTTCTGCTTCTCAGCTGACCATGCCCACTATACCTGACCTGCTCCCCTCTGCTGACCTCTATTGGAGTAAGTCCTAACCCCTAAAGTGCTGTCCTCAAGGTCCAGGACCCTTGGCTGGAGTAAAAGTGCACTTTCCCTAGCCTAACCGAAGGTTTGATCAACTCCGACAAAGAGCAACCCAGAGTCCCAGAGAGCCACGTCAACCCTAACCGAAAGGCTTCACCTGATCAAACACAGAGTGTTGCAGAGCCCTGCAAAGCCACGCAGCTCCTAACTTCAGGCTTCACCGGACCTAACACCGAGTGAAGCCATGTCAGAGTCACACTGCTTAGCTCTTAAATGGAAGATTCACTGTACGCCGATCTGGCACCAAAACCAGGAGGCGACATTTCCAGTGATACAAACTTGGTCCTGTATCCAGCCCATATTCTGTTGTGGTCAGCCTCAACTTGTGACTTTGTCCTGGTCCAGTATGAAGTTGGTTCTTCACACCTCTTTGCAATAATTTAACCTGAAAACTTTTAAAACTCATACCTCTGGTTCAGTTTATTGGATTTTTGTTGTTTTGGTTTCATTTCATTTATTAAAATTCACTAGAGTTTTCATAATTGGTTTGGGATTTTTCTTTTCTTATGTTTTCACTTTCTTACTGTTTGAGGTCTGCATAAATACTTTACACATTGCCTCTAAGTTAAGCCTGACTGCTTTTGTGCCAAGCTACTAGAGGGTTAAGCACATGTTTAATTAGTAATATTTGTGGTTCACCCTGACAAAGACGGAGATCATCTTTTGAGGTGGGTTCTCACCCTCCGCAATGGGTCCTCCAATTTCTTACAGTGGTAGCAGTGGTGGTAACCAGTGCATTTGTCTGTGCAGTGCCACTCAGTGATTTGTGTACAACCAAAAATCCCTTTTGATAATCTGACATCTAAATCGATATTTGGATTTTTAAATTCTCCTTTAATTTTAATTAGGCATTCTTTGTCTTTTTCCTAATTTGCACACCTTTTCCTCATATTTTGCACCTGGGATTTTTGCAAGGATGGAGGTAGATCTCAGTAACATTGACGGCATAACTGTGGCAAAGCTGAAAAAGTAGTGTAAGGAGAGGGGGCTGAAACTACCAAAGAACCCCACCAAACTGGAGTCCCAGATATCCCTTAGACAGCCGCGGCCCATGCAGGTAAGAGCAGAGGGGCAGTGTGGCCGGGTCGGGGGGATTTTGACGGACGATGATGAGTGAAAATGAATTCTTTACTTAATTTTTCCTCGTCACCGTCTGTCGAAACCACTGCACCCCTCTCCCCCAGGGTCTTACCTGCACAGGCCACGGCTGCCTTTAGAGCCTTGGAGGCGGTCCGCATGTTGCAGTCTACATCACAGGAGCAAGAGGATGATGATGCAGAAGAGGAGGATGGAATACAGGAGAAGGAAGAGAATATCCTGGCCATGGCCCCAGAGCCAGAGGAGAAAGGGCGGCCCACAGGAGTGATGTCCCCGGTCAGGAGCAGTGTGTCCTCCCACAGTCAGACCACTGAAGAGCTTGAGGACAGGAGTGTCAAGAGAGAACTGAAGCTGCAACTGACTAAGCTGGCCATGTAGGAAGCAGCCACAGCCAGTGCACTGAAGACGAAAAATGCTGAAGCTGGGAAGACCATGGAGGAGAAAAGGCTAGTCCTGGAATCATAGGGGCAGATTTATGTTGCCTGGCGCATCCCTGCAAATCAGCAAGGATGCGCCAGGAATGATGCGTCACGCAAGTTTACCCTTGCGCCACACATGATGCGCCGCATTTATAATGCGGCGCATCATGGCGCAGGAATAAACAGATGCGTGACGCATCCAATGGCGTAAGGTTGGCGCAGTGCTTCAGTTGCGTCGCAAGCGCGACGCAACTCCAGCACTGTTCCAACCAACCCTATCCCTAACATGGTGCGTCAAGCCTTACGCCTGCTTCAAGCAGGCGCAGGGTTTTGGCGCATCAGCGTTGGGAAAGTGACTCAGTCAAATCTTATAGATTTGACTGAGTCACTTTTCAGGGGCGTTCCTGCGACGGAACGCCCCCCCCTATGTCGACACGCCCACGTGAAACCTGACGCAGGTTTTACGTGGCGCAGGGCTTTACATCGTGACGCATCTCCATAGATGCGTCACGATGTAAATATGGCGCAACGTGGCGCAGGGTTTACACCGCCGCTGCGTCACAAAAGTGACGCAACGGCGGCGTAAAAGTGGCGCATCTCCGACATAGATCTGCCCCATAGTACATATTGCAGGCACATGAGATGAACCAGACGGAACTAATAGCCAGGAGGGTCCCAGAGTTCAGTGAGAGTGGTAACAGTGAAACAGAGGTGCCAAGAGGAGGTAAAAGGGTCCACGTTCCCAAAGACCTGGTGCCTACCATTGTGGTGGGGGGTGATATTGGCAAGTGGTTTCAGACCAATAAAGTGGCTTTGGAAATGTATAAAGCCCCTAAGGAGTATTGGGCGTCAAGTCTCAGGAAGCATATTCCCACTTCGGGGAGGGATACTCTACTGGCCCTAGGAAAGGGTGACAGAATGAAGTATAAACTAATGAAGGAAGACCTTGTTGTGAAGCATGGTCTGAGTCCAGAAAAGTACCAACTAAAATTTAGGGACAGTAAAAAGCCGTCTAACCAGCCTTGGGTTTATTTAATGGATTACCCCCTGACGGTACTAGAAGGATGGGTGAAGCAAAGTTGGGCACAGATTTATTTAGATACTTTGGTGGTTCACCCTGACAAGGATTGTGATTATTATTTGAGGTGGGTTCTCCCCCCTCTCAACTGATACTCCAATTTCTTACAGTTTCCATAATACACTCTCCAAACATGGCATTTTGGGCCTGCTTGAAGTATGGCAGACAGGAACTGCTGCAAAAAGGGGTAGTATTACCCCTTGGAACCTGTTGTTAGATGGTAGGTTTCCCGCATAATACCCCTGGTGTACATCAAGAACTACCCTTCCCATAATGCACCAGTATAGTATGTAACTTGTGTGCCTTTCCATACTGCACTAGGATCTGATCAGCTGACAAGCACAGCTTATAAGCTGGGAGCAACCGATCCCAGGTGCTTGGCTTTGTTTCCTGTTTTGAGCCACGCCCTGTTCTCTTTGGATTGTTACAGGCTCTACCTCCTTCAGGACTGCCCTTCGATATTGGATGCTGTGTTTCTGTTTCCCGTAACTTTGTTTCATCGCGAGGTCACGCTGGGCAGTACGTCCCTATTCCGTGGTAGCGCGAGGACGCACTGGTCCATACCTCCCTGTTCCTTGGTAGCGTGAGCACGCGCTGGTTAGTACCCATTGATTGACTCCATTCTTCAGCGCAAGGTAGCGCTGTTTGTTGATCTCCCACATCAGGTTCCCGGCAACGCCAGGACGCGCTGCCTTTATGTTTCGTAGGGCACAAACGCTAGGAAGCGCTAAGACTATCATATTTGTGGGTGCCTTTAAGAGCGCTAGTACACGCTGGTTCCTTTTTTACTTTTGCCGGTGATCAAGTGCGCGCACTGACGCGCTGCCTTCACGAGTGGATACACGCTAGCTTCAGGAAGAGCTGCATACCTTCATTACCATGTGACCACAATCCGATTTACCTTTTGGCTTTTCGGGAGCATTTCTACCTAGAGAGAGGACGCTCTCTTACTTACAACCTCTGTTTTTCTGCCCAGGAGAAAGAAAGTTCACTTATGCCTTATGATGTTTAATTGACTTTGTTGATAGAATCGCGCTTACAACCAACCTACAGGACTGCAAAGGATTGGTACACGCTGTGACATCTCAAAGCCTTCACTCTGTGTGAGTTTTCATTTTCCCAGGAGTATACTTTGGTTCTGTGATACTAGGCAGAAGTATGCCTTTATCTACATTCCTTTTGGAGGACTCAGATGCTCTCTTTACAAGCCCCCTTCTGCTGGTTTTCAGTGTAAGTGTGTGAGGGTACACAATGAATACCGATAGTGAGTGGTTATAGCCGGGTTTAGAAAAGGGGTTTGTCCTAACCTGTCCCTCTTCTGCTTCTTTTGTTACTGCAGGTTCCTTTTATCCATGGAGTCGCTCCATCTTCCCTAAAGATCAATCCAGACGTTCCCTGGTGGCTCATTCCGGTCTCTTCGCTCCCTAGAGATACTGCTCCAGCCTCTTTTTGTTTTAGTAACAGAGGGGTGAGTTGTCTCTGTGGAGAGGAAAGGCAATTACTTCGCTCCTGCGGATATTGGCAAACTGTACAAGAAGTCCGAGGCCTCAACACCTGTACCTCATTGGCTCGGGGGGCATGAGTCACCGCACCGACTACCTAGTGCCAGACATAAATGTGTCACCTCCATGCACTCACTTCAAAACACTTTCTGGGCCTGCAGAAAATCAGAAGAGGACAGTATCTGCTGTCTGTGACATAAGAGGAGCCCTGAAGGAGTGGACCTGCTCCCTTGTGTAACCAGGAGAAAGAAATATACTCCTAGGGTCATTTGGCTGACCTCCTGTGTGGCTGCAGACAGACAGCAAACTGCAAGAGGCCTTTTCCTGGAAGTACTCAACTAACCAGTGGAAACTGAACCTGGACTGGGCCCAGCTGTAGGCCTCTGTCTGATACCCTGTGAGACTGTAAGTGCTTCGCCTGAGGTCCTTTACAAGTGTACTCCTGTGGTTATTTGGGACTTAAAAAACTTAAGTCAAAAGATAAAATCTTTCACCAGGACAAACCTGGTCGTTGCATCTGACCCATGCTCGGCCTAGGTTCTCAGTCTACCGCAACCATTGATTATAATTGGTGCTTTCTGCTTCTACTTAAAACTTTAAAAATGAATACCTCTTGTTTCCCTAATTGGATTTCTGTTCTTTTGGTTGCATGTTGTTTAAAGTTTAGTCTAGTTTACTAATTTGATTTGGGATTTTTATTGTTTGGTATTTTGACTTTTTTTTAAAACATTTTATTATTTTCCAGTTTTAGAAAGAGACAACTCACTGTCAATAATGCAATTCTAGCAATAAAACAACAAAATATCATCATTAAGTCCATAGACAGAGCTAAAAGTCTGGCACAGGGCCAACAGCAATCCCTATGTTTTGGGCAAGGCCCTGCCCATCTGTCCCTCTCAGTGGTTGTCATCTCAGCGGCCCTGTGTGCCGCCACCCAGGTATCCCCCCACCTTTAAAGTTCCTGCTCTCTGAGTTCCATTCGCTGGCCCCATACCTTGTCAAATTTCATCAGGCACCCTGATGCCTGGTACACTACTCATTCCACCAACATGCAACAATCCACATTCTGTGCCTACTGAGTTGTGCTCGGTACTTTGACTTTCTTTATGTTTTGTTACAGCACACATACTTTTCATATTGCTCTAAATTAAGCCTCTATACTCTGTGCTATAGCTATCAGGGGGTTGAGCTTGGGTTTCTTTAGTGGCTTTAAAGGTTCATCCTGACAAGGGTTGTGATTATCAGTGCCGGCTGACTTGGAATGGAGGTAGTGGGGTGGGCGGGGTGGAAATTGATTAAATAAATAAATAAAGTACCTTTTACTTCGCTGCCAGGCCACTGCCGCCTCTCCTCCTTGCCTCTTCAGGTCTGCTACAGCAGCGGAAGCACTCAGGCTTCCAGGCTCTCCTAGCCATTCACGATGCTCAGAAGCAGCGTCCTGATTGGTCTGAGTGTCCAGTTTGGACACTCATGCAGTGCCTTGGGAGGCTGGGCATATTCTCCACGGGGCTGTGCAACACAGCCCAATGGAGAATATGCCAAGTGCGCATGACAGTTTGGCTAGCCACAGAGGGCCAGCCAAACTGTCATGTGCACTTAGACCACTCCTCACTCTGCTTGGTGTCACGGAGCCCATCCCCGCCCCCACCTGGCTCTGAGTGCCACATAGAAAAATAAAATGATGATAACGTCCTGTTATTATCACTTTCTTTTGTGCACTGCTTAAATAGTAGTGGGCCGACACGCCTCCGCCTTATCGGAGGAGCTGCCACTTGTGATTATTCCTTGAAGTGGGTAGTTGCCCACCCCAAATAATAATCTAATTTCTTACAGTATGTTTGTGCATTTCAAAACAATAGGCTGGCTTAGATTAGCTGTGGTACCTTTGCCAAGTCAAAGTGGTTTTGTAAATCTACAGCTTTTGTTCGGCATTTGAAAGAGTTAAAAGCCTGATGTGCTAACAGACCCGCTGTCTAGACGCCAGGACACTCTAGCTTGAGGACCTGTGCGCCCATCCAAATCACCTATTTCATTTCATTTCAGACAGGTCGCAAATAGTAGGAGCAAATTGCACTGTACCTGACTTGAATTTGGTGATGTGATCTAGCTGCTAATTATCAAATATCGGATTCACCCGGGGTCGCAGAATGACCTGCCTAAACAATGTTAGGCATTTCTTTTTTGCGACCCCTGTGATTGGCCATAAACACAAAAATGGTGCCTTGCAAGGTACAACAGGCCACCTTCCCTGCGTTCACATGTTCAAACGGGAAACATATTTTTTAGACGCAGCCGCATTCCTTACCTGAGAGGAAATGGTACTGTTTAAAAACAAAAACATGATTCCCTTTAGGGAAGATGTGGGGAGGGTGACTGAGGGATGAAGCAGATAGCTTCCCCTAAACCCACGGAGGCCTTTCAACCGATTCCCAAAGGGGATGTTGCCCAAATCGAATCAGTTGCCATTTCCTTTGAAGTGTCAGTAACTTGCCAATAGTTTACGACTAGAATAATGTTAAACACATGTAATAAGTCACTGTGAATGCCAATCTGGGTGACGCGTCCTTTTCACCCTCCCTCTGAACAGCGGTTCAGAATGAGTCACAAAACCTCTTTTGCAATTTGGAAAGGCTTTTCCAAATCACAAAAGGGTTTAGCACACAGCAAAATAAAATTCTGTGGTCACAAAGCCTGTCTGTGAGTTTGCGACTCAGCACTTAAGCTACTTAAAGTTTAATCACCATGAGAACTCTCCTAAAATAATATTACTTGTGCAATCTAGCTATAAATATCAAAAGATTTTAGAAGGTGACAGAGAACAGAGCAAATGGTTGGTCAGAAGAGGCCCCATTCCATTCTCTTGGTTTGTCCACTACAAGAAGAGTGAATTTAGTAAACTCACAATCTGAATTTGACGAGAAGCAAAGTCACGCAGCCAAGCTATTCTCTTCAGATCAACCTGTCCGTGGGAGGCCAGAGCAACACTTGAAATGTCAGCTGTTTCTGAAAAGTAATCGATTGTCCGCCCCTCCCCTTCCGACACCGAGAGTTCCACTAATCTGCTTCCAGCTGGGCTCTGGGCTCACACGCCTTTGCTTGCAGCCGGCATAACAGGATTGGCGCTGCCCCGCAGGGCCTTGGATCTGAGGGCGAATGGCTCAAAAAGGAACCTCCCTGTAGCAATGTTCAGCTGTAAGACCATCTGGGAGTAGCTGATAACGCACGAGCCACACAGCCGCTCCATCAAAGGGTCACTCTTCCAGTAGCACGGGTTTAAAGGGCCTCGTGCACTCACTGACAGACTACCAGCGGACACTTCCGCATACAGATATTTTTTGCACAATAACCGAAAAGCTTTTGGAAACATTTTCTCTTCCGTTATATGTTTATTTGGTGAAAACAACATGCGACTTAAAGTAATAAAAAAAAATATGGGTAGCGCTTTAAGAGACTGTACCTAGGAATGCAACCTATTTCTGAGAACGGAAGATCAAAACAGGACCCCTAAATATTACTACCGGGTTATGCTTTCATAGGGAAACTTTGCTCGTTACATGTGAGTGGATGGAGCGCCGTCCTTTCCCGGAGTCAGAAAATTGTTTGTATGTAACAAGCCGTTTATTTTTCTCTTTTGAAACCCGGTACACTGTTACACAGGGCGTGCGGTCACAGATAACTTTCAACACTGGATAACTGCCCCGTAGGACCCACACCCCATGGTGTTAGAGGTGATACTACTTCGCTGCACAAACCACAGCTCTGCAACGCACGCCACCCGACCGGTGTATTATTTATTCAGAGCGAACACAGTATGCCTGCAGTGTTTTAAACCTTCAGTCACACCAAATAACTCACATGTTTCAAGCTCAGCTTGTCTCTCCTTCCATTTACTGAACGTCTCTGTCAATTTACTGAAATGCCTCTTGCATCTCTCAGTGCTTCTATGCATCCATCCACCTGTTCACCAGCCAGTCTTTTATCCACCCGCACCCTTGCTATCAATCCATCCATGCATCCACCCATCTGTCCCTAGGACCATCCATCCATCCACCCATCTGTCCTTGGGACGGCCATCCATTCATTCATCCATCCATCAATGTATCCACCCATCCCTAGGAGCGAATATCCATCCTTTCAGTCAAACACATTACTACATCTTTGTACTGTCCACCCGTGAGCAAGCCCGTCCACCTCTTCCCCATCCTACTGTTTTTGTGCGTTTAAATTCATACTACCTTTCCTCTTCATCCTCCACTCATCCACAAACGAACCCATCCTCTTCCTGCTTCTCCTTCTCTGACCCAACCAAACTCGCCCATCTATCCACCAACCGGCCTCTCCCTCATCTATCTCGGTCTCTTCCAGATTCATCCCATCCACTTCGATTCTTCCGAAATTTGTTCACTCATCTATCTGTCCATCCGCAGTTTGTTCGTCCACCCAGGCCTATCGGCCCATCCATGTGCTCTTACAGCCCACCCAAGTAAAGGTCTATCGAAGAATCCAGGCGTTCGAGAGACATAAAAGGAGGGAGATGGAGCCGGGAAAGAGAGGAGGGAGGAGTACTGTGGGAGAGGGAGGGCGGGGAAAAAGAGTGAGAGGAGGTGAGTGTAGCATGAAAAGAGATAAAAAACTGAAAATAAGGGAAAGTGATAAAGGAAAAGAGAGAGGACGACTGGAAAGGGAGAAGAGTCGTGGAGGAAAAGACCGGAAGGGGATAGGAGGTGAACGGAGGAGCGGTGAGATAATGATGAAAGAGAGATGGGTGAAAGGAGGAAAAGTTCCCGAAATGGAGAGGGGACGGGGGTCATAGTAAACAAGCATTTGCAATGCAAATGGTCTCGCATTTGCAACCTTTTGAGCTCTTGGCATTGTAAATGACAATGCCTCTTCTTTATGTGTTGGTTTTTAAAACATAAATAAAAGGCATTATCATTTACAATGCCAATAACTTAAACTCTTGCAAATGTGAGACCTATTGCATTGCAAATTCTTGTTTGGGATTGGCAACTAACTGCAAGTTGGCAAGACATAATTTTTCATTAGTTCGACGGAAGCACACCAAAAACTACGAAACCCAGATTGCACTTATTTGTATGATGTAGATTAGGGCAGAACCTAATCTACAACATACAAATGTATGCTTGGCAAGCATGGAGTGCTCTGTGTGCGAATGTATCATCAGGAATTGGCATGAAATAAGGAATGCTCACAAAACTGCTGTGAAGAAGACACAGTGTGGGTGTCTAAGCTGTGCAACGCGTCGTGCATTATGCACCAGAAAAAGAAGCTTCTGTTAAAAGAAGACTGCTACCTGCAAGATGCTCTCCCAGAAACCCAGAGCACTGGAAAAGTAAGGTGGGAATTGGGGGTGAAGAACGAAGGGTGGCAGGGCCGGACTGGGAACCCAAAGCAGCCCTGGCAATTTGGCGCTATGTCATGATGTAGGGCACCTCACAATCATTGGAGACCTGCTGTGCAGGAGAAGAGCCATAAATTGGAAGAGGAAAGACAAAGCTGCTGACAACCTTCCAAGCACTGCCCGGCCGATGTTATCACAATTTCAAGGGAAACAGGTCAAATTCATCCCAAAAGCATGCCGACAGCGGCAATCCAGGTGTGAGGAAGCATGCCTGACTCTCAGTCTCAGATCCGTATTTTAACTGTTCATACAATGGCATCTAGGAAGTGAGGTATATAGTACACACAAACTGTGCAGCAGGTCCATGCCCTGGGAGAGGGTTAAACACAAGAAGAGGCATGACGCATGAATACCATAGACAAAGGGGGACAAAGGATATGATGGCCAGCTGAACGGTGATAAAAACAGAATTGCTGTTCCTAGGAAACAATACTGGGCCCTGGACTCCGATCAGCTGGCCACAAGACCTGTGCACACCCTCTATCCCCAAATAGTCAATAAAGAATCTGGGGATGTGGCTGGAGCACAACCTATCAATGGAAATACAAGCAAAAAAAGTAGAAGCTACCTGCTTTGGTATACTCTGAATGATCCGTAAGATCATAACACTCATACCCGAACAAACACGGAGAACTGTGGTCCAGGCCTTAGTGGTCTCTCACCTTGATTACGGCAACTCCCTGTATCTGGGTTCCCCAAATTATGTTGTACACAGATTGCAGGTAGCTCAAAACGCGGCAGCTAGTCTACTTCTAAAAATACCAAAACAGGACTCAGTGAAAGCTTCTCTGAAACAGCTTCACTGGCTGCCCATCCAAACCAGGATCACATTTAAATCTCTCTGCCTGGCTCACAAAGCCATAAATGACAGGGACCTAGCCTTGCTTAAGACACTCATTTCCCCATATGTGCCCAAGATGTCCCTTGGACCATTGTCAGACCACCTCATGAAGAGATTGAGGATAAAAAGGTCAAGAAGGTCAAGAAGGGGAGGTAGATCATTCTCATACCTGGTACTGAAGCTTTGGAATTCCATGTCCAGTGAACTGAGACTGTTAAAAGATGAACACAGCTTCAGAAAAAACTTGAAACATGGCTGTTCCCATGATCATTCTCTAAGTCTTCTCACTACAACCTCCTCTTCTCAGTGCTGGGAAGCGCTGGGGCAGCCATGTGCTCTATAAATCCCCCAAACATATACATAAACAGAGCGATAATATAGCGAGCAAATGGTAAGCCTTTGGGCATGCTGAAGCCCACACATTGTACTGAACACGTCTCTTCGAGACAGAGCATGCGCTGTCTACCCGAGACCTAAAAAGGTCGCCAGCTGAGCAGCAGGTTCCTGATGGATGAGGCTTAACAAGAGGACAAGTGTTCTTTGTCTGTGTTTGAAAAAATCCTGGTTAAATATAACATTTTGACATAAGGAGTCCCGCGGGGCTTTAACAGTAACGCTCTTGCAATGTACGGAAGGATTCAAAGCTCTTTACAAGTAAATATATCTCTGTAGACAGGGCAACTAGCAGAGTCATGGCCTGAATCAGCCATGAACCAGCAGTGCTCTAGGTCAGAATTCCATGTCCTCATTGGAAGGCACTCCCATCCCTTTTCACACAACTCCCTCCATGCTACGGAGCTCTCAACCTTCCAATTTTTTGTGAAGATCCTCTCCCTTGACATTATAGCCCTGGTTCTACCTCAACGTCCCATTGAAATACACAAGATTAAAGGGAACATTCGGAGGATCAAAGGCAGAAAATATTCACTATTTATTTAAAATTATGGGAAAATGATGTTCTGTCACAGCAATTTACACTTTTTCTTTCATTAAACATTGACTTCTGTCAGATGCCGTTCAGGGCTACAGGGCAGACAGGGGCTAGTGGACTACAAAAGTGGTGGTTGCAGTCGTTGGCCAATGGTATCCTGCGGTCTGTCCTACTATGATTCTGTAAATGAGTGAAATACAACTATTTCCACACTTGGCTCTAAGAGTCGCAAGGTTGAGCAGTCACAGGCTTCTCTGAAAGGTTGTGTAGAGGGCAAGAGCTCAGAACTCAACAACCAACCAGCAGACACAATAGCACAATGTCCAGCCCAGTACTGTTATTATATGAAAAAAGAAAGTACTTTAATCTACCAGTATGATTAAGTGCTACACAATCCAATGAAAACATCATACAGGGGTGTGGTAAATTGTGCTTTAACAGTAAGGCACAGCACACACCCTTCATTCCTAGTAACTGTACTCCCTCACCATGTGGTCGATATCCTGCTAATACAATCTTTAATACACTATGGGCATAGGCAAAGATTAGGCTACTGTATAGATAGCTCAAAAGCTTCTCATGAGTCAAATGAACAACTCATTTCAATGTATTATTGTAGTTCTTTGCAAAAAAATCTAAAGTGGGCACAGCAGATTTGCTCATGCACCTCAGTCATTTGTCCCCAGGTGCAGGCTAAGCCCAGCGATTTACGTGCTGGTTGTCTTGTCCTGGCTGTGCGACTGTTGTGGGCAATGTTCTGGTCCTCATGTTGTTGACTGCTTTGCAGGCTATTGCAGTGGCTGCCTTGCTCAGGACGATTTTCTCAGGACAGACTTTGTGAGGTGGACCTGTACATTGCCACCAGTTTTCAGCAGTGGTGGGCCTCCAGGACTGGCTGTAGATCAGCTCTCAGCTTGTGGCAGTATCGGGCTCCAGGCCAAGTATTCTCACACTGATGTCTTTGGACCAGTTGTGGCCTCTGAGCTGGTCTTAACTTCCCACTTCGGTGGAGATTGAATTTCCTTCTTCTCACCATCAGCAATAGCACCAGTCTCTTAAGACTGCAGAAAGCAGTTGACACAGGATTAAATACTTTGGAACAATCTTGCTAGAGCTCACATTGGACCTATGTAGAAAGACTCGGAGGACCCATTCACAGCACGGGGCACACCTGGATCACTCTCTAGGGGTTGTTGGCTTCCTCTAGGTGCTCCTCACTCTGGAATATGCTGGGTATTTCCTTGACAGTCTCCTCCTGCAGAGCCAGGCTCCCTTCTCCCCTTTCTCAGCAAGCAGGCAGGTAGGATACTAGCCTCTTTCAAGCAGAAAGTGCTTTCTTGATGTGATGCCCCTCATCTCTAGGAGACTGGCTGTCAGGCAAGCACTAGCGCTGGTTGCACAGCAGCTGTTTGAGTACTCCACGGAACACTCCCTTTCCACATGGAGAAGAACTTAGGACTGAAACAAAGTGGGGTGGTTTGGATTCCACTTGTATACACATTTTCCAGACAGGGGGTATGGATCTACTGTCTAAAGCTTGCAAACTTGTTTGTATTGGTTGTTTTTCAAATGTCATTTCTAGGATGCTCTCCAGGCACTACCTTTGTGCAAAGTAGTGTCTCTCACAACATGTAGCAATGGGGCTGACTCCAAGTAGGAGTACCAAAAAATATGACGGCAATGAAGGGTGAGTTCTCTGCACCTGGCTGTCATCAGCCTTTCTGAAGTAGTAATCAGAGACGGACCAGAGGGCAGGCTTAGCCTCGCCTTGAACAGAAACTGTGTCCTCACCCCTGGTCTCTATCATCCACCAAATGGAAGTGCTCAGGAAGAACTAATCAGTAGTTTTTTGCAAACAGGGAACATATAATTTCTAAACGCAGTCCTGTCTCTATAATCCTTACTTCAGTGTCTGGGTCTCCATCCTCTAGCTACAGGTATGCAGGCAACAGACTCCCAACTGTCTGGAGAATCTACCCTCATCCTCCATCTTACGCCACACCACGCAAATTATCCCCCTCTCTCTCTCAACATGCACACGTGATGTCAATACAGTGCTTTGGATTTCATCTCTCCCTGACATAGAGATAAAGATTTTGAGACACTATGAACTCACAAGCACGATACGCTGCCACCAGCACTTTATGTGATTTACCTACAGCACGGGCAATAGTCCACTCCCTGCTGTGAGGGCATGCTCGGTACACCACTCTGGTTCACATGACAGGTCCTGAGCCTCACATTACCAGGGACAGGCCTTCATTTCTGCACATATGCTACGTTTGCATGACACAAGGCCAAATAAAAGTCAGGCTATCAGAATGGCATGCAGACAGTGACTCAGGGCAGGGTAACGCGTCTCTCTACCATGCAGGGGACAGGCCCATCCCAAAACCATTTTTCCGCATATCTATTTGTTCTAAAGCATTTCAATGACCAAAATACTGGGGGACCTTTCAAAAGAGCTTTGGGCAGCATCTTGCAAGGACATTTATTTCCTTTGTCTTTTTATCTCAGTCACCCATCACTAGGCTCATTCCCATGACCTAAAAAAAAAGAATCAATAAAAGGTCCAGGAAGAGGAGGAGTATGAGTGAACCACTAGGCCATGGTGCCCTCACTTACCTCTCTTAGAGTGCAGCACCAACCCTATTCCTTCTCCAGTGGCCAGGAAAAAGGTTAAACTCAGGAAGAATCAGGTCTGGGGTGGCTTGTGAAAAGAGTTACCATGTTTGTTTAAAGAGACCATCCGTTAAATTGTGTGACAACTTATAGAGAATATTAGCGTTGCTCGACAAGGTAAAGAGGACTATTTTTGGTGGATAACCCAATTAAGGTGAAATGTGGACTTTAAGCTCCCTCATGCTAAAAGGTTACACCCCTTTCCATTGCTCCTTTTTAGACACAGTGCATACATATATAGGTGCTTACACACCATCATTTGTTCTTGTTCATTAAATGGAGCATTCACCCATCTTTCAATATAGTAGTACTGCAAATGGTAGATATTCATATCAGCCTACCCAGTTTACTTCAAACGAGTTTTGAAACCGTGACCTTCAAGGTGTCCTCGCAATTTCACACTATCAACATTAACCTTGTATACTCTATTAGCTGCTCTATCTGCTGGCTAAGTGTATAAGCTAATCTGATGGCTCGGTGCGTTATAGCACCCACTGCACAAGTGTATACACCAGGTTGTATCCTCTCGTACTGTGAGATAGGTTCCATTGCTAATGTTTATTTCATAATATTCTGTCTACTGTGTAGGTCATATGTAAGAATCTGGGTTCAAGAGCTCTGTGAGTTAATGCGTTTGCTGCAGAGGTCCTGGCATAACCTGCAAATTGTAAGATCTAAATCTGATAAAATAATTCAGTGATTTACACACTCACTGCAAAAACCTGCATGTTATGGTTGTATGACAGAGGCACACATGGCTAAACCATTCTACCACTCTGCCCCAACAACGAATGTGTCTTAACAACACATTCCTTTACCACGTAATGCCTTTACCACGCAATTCTGTGGTAAATGCGTGATTGGTAAAGGGATATATGTTGTCACACCTCAGCCACCCCCTGCCCTGAGCCCTAAAATGCAGAACCCACGTACTAAAAGCTACACCGAGACCAGAGCCACCCTTGAGCCCCAAAGCTGCCCCAGCCCTGAAAACTGTGTCTCCCCACCCTGAGCCCTAAAACTCACCACCACATCCTAAAAACTTCCCCAACCCAGCCCCCCACGCCTGTAGCCCTAAAACTGCCCCCAGCCCTGAAAACTGTCCCTTTGCCCGCCCCATCGAGTACCCTAACAACTGACCCGTCATCCTAAAAACAACACTGACCCCAGCCCCCCACCCTAACCCTAAAAACTGAAACAGGAGAAGCCCTGCGCTGATGAAAAGCCTGGGACAAGGCGAAGATTGAAGACGCCTGCAAAGCCCCCCTCTTCTTTTTAGTTTGTTCTTTTTATTTTGTGGTTTTCCCGAAGAGACTGGGAAGCTATCCTGTTTAAATAAGGCCTATGCCTCACGAACTGTTGGTACCCTCCAAGAAAGGAAGTGATATTAATATAGGCACATACCCAGAACCTAGAAGGCGTATGAGTACTCTATCTTTACCGAGGGGAGTTGGGGTGATTGACACTAGCAACCGACCACACAGACGTTGTCTTCTCCTGATCCTTTCTCTTCCGGTGCCCGCCGATTTGTGCATCTTGGTGATAGGGGCTGTTATGGGAAGGTCGAACTTTTAAGACCTTCTGGGAAGGGAGGCAGGGTATACAAGGAAATACCCCTCTTAATGTGTGATAATAGAACCCCAAAGCAAATACATTTCAAACTAGAATTTTAGATTACTAATCACTCACTGGCATACCAAATTTGACAGAAAGTAAAAATATCAAGAACCAAAGTTTTTTCCTTAACAATTTAAATGACAACATGCCAAAAACGTATACATTTTAAAAAGTGCATACAATAGAATATTGTTGTACATTAATCAATCTAAAATATAAACAATCAATTAAACATGGAATATCACAAGATTAATTAAATATGTGACCCAAATAAATAAGATTCCCCCTAATAGTGTAAACAATATATAACATCAGTAGACGCATACATTGATTTACTTCCATTTAATATGACAACAACATATATAATCCGGCCCCAGCTCCGAACGGGGATGTAGATGTCATAGGGTGAGAATGCCATGGAAACTTAGTAAACACCCACAAGCTCACAGCTATATAAGTATTCATAACATTTTCACTGAAATGTGCCAACATGGATCCGGTCAGAGGTTTACTTTTCTTCTGTAAATACGTATTCAGGTAGGAAATAGAGAGGCAACAACCCCACAGACCATGGGTGTTTATCCACACAGAAAATAATTTCCCCTTGAAGAAAAATGTTACTATGTGAAAATGCACTTTTGCAAGGTATGCCTAATTGTAAACTTTATAAAATTACTCATTTGTAACTGGTTAAGAAAGTGAGCAATACTGCAATGCTGAGACTGTTGCAGCTTCCCCGCAGGACTTCAGGGATTGTTTGAGAGTTCCAAAAATAAATAGATATACCGCCAAACATAGATGTAGATCTTGAGACGAAGATTTATAGGTTTGTTTTGGAATCAAACCTCTAGTAGTCTCCACATGTTTTAAATGTAAATTTAATAAAGACTGTGACTCTTTTTAAAAACCATTGCCACCATTAAACTATATCCTACTTCTCACACAGCGGCTCTTTTGAAACATTCCCCGGAATTGCAAAATTTGCCATCACTAGAGAATGCTGTATCATAAGATGTTTTTTAATATGCTAAAAGGGGTTTACGCTATGGTAAAAGTATTAATGTCATCATGGACCACTATAAACTTTATTCGCACAAACAGAATGAAAGTGAATCCACTGAAGAATATGTACCGACTTTAATTTGTTTTGCAGCTACATGTGATTTTAAGCACATTAATTATGAACAGGTACTTTGCGATCACATCTTGATGAAGACTAAGAATATTAAAGTACATGAAAGTCTATGGATATCCATTACTTAACTCAATCTGATGTCATAAATATTGCAAAGTGAATAGATCATTCAGAGAAGTTTGGACAAGACATAAGGGGAATTATTATGGTAGTGAATACCATTGTTAATGAAAAACAAAAAGAAAAGTAAAACTTTGAGCTAGGGGAACATAGAAAGAAAAGGAGGGGTTCAAGCTACAGGTTCAGAAGCACTAATCATTTCGGAAACTGGCAATTGTGCCTTGCTATTGACAAAAATTGTAATTGATGTAGGAAAAAGGTTAATTCTGGAAGGGTGTGCAGGAATCCTAATGCAGGCAAGATTCTCATAATAACAGAGAATGATGATGTGCAAGAATTCAATATTGTCAGTGCTGTGCATTGGATTGAACAGAACACAAAATAAATTACCATCAACCATGATCAGGTTAGAAGGGCAGGAGATGCGTATACTGACAAATTCATGCACATGAGATTCCTTCACTGGCAATTAGTTATTCTAGGGTTTTTAGCTAGGAAGGAAGCTCCTGCACACAGAAATGTGACCAGCCAGAACGGGACATAAACCACAGAATAAACAAACAGGGGTTTGGTAAAATTTTAATTTAAGGGCATAACTCTCAATGCAAAGCTGAGAAAGTTGAATCTATTTTAGCATGGCCACAACAGAAAGACTTGGGAATCTAGTTAGATCCCAGGGCTGATCCCCCTTTTTATAATGTTGAGAAGATCAAGTCTCAAGAGAAAAGCTGAAAGTTGGTGGAGTTAATATAAAGGAATTTGACTCAATATTTGCTGACAAATTAGAAAGGTATGAGGGTTTGAAATATCAAATTGTAATGAAGGAAGGATGTATATTGATCAGCACAAAGTAAGATATGTGCTTCTTAGTTGCAGGGGAAAATTAAAAATAATTTTGTGTTACTTGTTTGACAAAGAAATCATGGAACCCACTAAATTATCTCCATGTTTTTAGGTCTCGCCTGACCCAACGCATGCACTGGCCTGGCGAGACTTATTGAGAGGGCTCCAAAAAGTGCTACCAGGTCAGCCTAGAGCTACAGTGCATGTCGCGCTCGACCGCGATTACTTTCACTTTCGCGGCCGCACGGCCGCTTGGCATAGCCAGTAGATCTCGCTTTTGGGACCTTTTAAGTATTTAGTTATGCAACTGTTGCATGGCTAAACACTTATAAGGTCCCAATGCTTGTTTCCCAATTGTAACTTAGCTGTAGAGTTTGAGAGATCACCATTTATGTATAGACTTCTGCAGTCTTATTTATTCCATTTGAGTAGGTCAACATCCTCTGCCCAACAGTCGTGAGATGGTATCCTCTCTTGAAGACGCCATGTTTTTCTCGACAATGGATTAGGAAAGTGCCCACCATCAAGTGATGTTACATGAGAATTTAATGTAAGAAACTGCATTTATAAAGAATGAAGGTTTATTTCAGTACAAACCCATGCCATTAGGTTAGAGAGATCATCATCGGTGTTCCAGCATACAGTGAAGTAGGCCACAGAGGGTTTTCTAGGAACCATTGCATCCCAAGAGGACATCAAGGTGTTTGGTGAAAGTTATTTTGAATATGACTACAGTCTGAAAGAGGGTTTTGTCAAGATAGAGATTAACTTTGTGATAGGATAAATGTAGATTTCGTCATTCGAACATGGAGTATTTAGGTCATTGCATATCTGCAGAAGGCATCATGCCAAAAGCAAACCATGTTAAGGACATGCTGGAAGAGCCAACACCATAGTCAAAAGAACAAGTGATTTAGTTATTGAGTCTATCTGAATTTCAAGGTAAATGTATTCACTGATATCTTTAAAGAGAAATTCAAAATGTGTATGGACGTAAGAGCAAGATGAAGCTTTGGGAGGTTGAAAAGGCAGATTGCACATACCCCATAATATTTTGTCGGGGGAAAGCAGTGCATTCTTGGAGTGGATGCAAGTAGTTGGGCATTGGTGTGATGCTTATGCAAAGAGATGGAAAACAAAAATGCACTACTTAATATGGTTCATGTATGCTGAGTGAGGCAGAAAGAACTATTCTGTTGTGGAGCAAGAGTTATTAGCATGTACATGGGATGCAGAAGACTACCGGATGCTCATATGGGGATCACCATTTGTGTTGATAATGGATCTCATGCCATTTCTAAATATGCTTTCTCGGGGGAAGGGTGAGTGTAGGATATTAACAGATTAGCAGAAAAATTTCAAGAATACAAATTTGCTCTTGAGTATGACCCGGCAGGCTGCAGAGGCTACCTTAGCAAGACGAAGTAATGGTAGTAACAGAGAGGGTAAGAGTGTGTGGTAGTATTCACTTTTGAAATTGTTTTGCTCTCATAAAGACCACATTGCCATTGTAGTACCTGGAACTCTTGGAAACTTCTTTGTGTGTAGATTTGCTTTGCTCCTTATGAAAGAGCAGAATGATGTCACTCACAGTAAAACTAGCCAATGGCTGAAGTGGGCTGACACATTGCTCCATTCTGTATACTGTAGTGGGTGGAAACTAAATATGAATGGCACAACAACAGACCCATGAATAAAGAGGGCTAGGTCAAACCCCTGATAAGTAAGTATATTATAAATAACATTTTAGTAAAATCAAAAGGTCTTGGCTAACGCCACGTATAAAAGGGTGAGTGAGTATGTGAATGGTAAATGACCAAAAGAGAGGGAGATGATAGAAGGACTTAAATTCTTCTATCTGTGGAGAATGGAATTTTAGTTTGTGGAGATAAGGATGTGCCCATTTGGGTCTGAGGAAGAGAATTTTTAAACACTGTCCTGAAGAACACCCCAGAGTATAGGCTACAAAAAGACATATAGGGAGTGGATTTGGTGGTCAACGATGGATGACAATGTCAATGGATAGGTCAGAAAGTTTGATGCTTGTGTGTACAGCAATAAATCTGCAAGGACTTTTAGGGAGGAACCAAAAGCAGGAGGTATTTCGGTAGGCCTGTGGAGGTAAATTGGTGTTGACATTCTTGGGCTGTTTGTGGTCATACCTAGAAAAGAAACCTTTGAAATCGCCCTGGTGGATTATTATTCAAAGTAGCAAGAGATTAGGATGGTTGACAGGGTTATTACCAAAACATTAATTTCATTTCTCAATGAGAGCTTTGTGACAGAACGGTTACTACAAAGTATTTTTAAGACAACGGTTTGCAATATATTAATGACGAAATGGCTAGATTCTTCACCCACTTGGCCATTTTAAATAAAAGAATTGCAGTTTTCCATTTGGATGCAAATGGCCAGGTGGAACAATTCAATAAAGTGATTAAAGATTCTATTCAGTTGGCACACAATAATGTAATGTACAAAATTAGTTTGATCCGCACACATTACCATCTCGCGTACCATCTCGCCATATGGTATGGCATTGATGGTGCTCTGGGAATGGAAGCTCGAAGCGTGCAACACACTATTGCACGCAGTTGGTTTCCTCAATACATCGCTCTCAATTCTCCCTGGTTTCACATACAATCTGAGGTCAGGAAACCCAATTTCCTTTTTAGTAAAAGTCATGGTTAACTTGACATTTCATCTATTTGTGTTAAGATAGGTGTAACATTCCATCAAAGTTTCAACATCACCATTCCAAATCATCAGAATTTCGTCAATGTAGCGACCGTAAAAAATGATTTTGTCAATCCATTTTTGGGCTCCCCTGCCATAGGTCTGCTCCACCTCATACAAACCCATAAAAAGGTTTGCATAAGATGGAGCAAACCTTGAACCCATTGCTGTTCCCTGTCTTTGAAGGAACCAAATCCCATCATGCAAAAATACATTATTAGTCAAAACCATTTCTGTCATCTCTATCAGCATTTGGGTATGGTCAAGATGACTTGCACTTCTTCTATACAAGAAGAATCTCAGTGCCTCAAGTCCACATTTTGTTTGTATGCACGTGTATAGACTTTCAAAGTCCATAGGAACGAAAAACAAATCTTCACTGTCCCAAATGAAGGCTTCCAATTTATCCAGGACTTCACGGCTGTGCTTAAGATATGATGGAAGATTTTTCACATAAGGTTGTAGGTATCCATCTATATATTCAGCTAGGCATTCAGTAGGCCCCCCCATTTCCCAATATTATAGGCTTACCAGGAGGATTCTGCAGGGTCTTGTGGATTTTTGGGAGCAAATAGATGCATGGGAATCTTGAATTTTCAACTTTTAGGTAACTATACTCCATATCTGATAAGAGGCAGGTTTCATGCCACTCCCTCAGATGTGCATTGATGTTACATTCAATTTCAGGAATGGGATACCCCCTCAATTTCTCATAGCATAATTCATTATTCAGTTGTCTATTAACTTCTCCCAATTAATCCTCCGTATTTAGGATGACAACATTGCCTCCTTTGTCTGCTTCACGTATACTGATACTCTTATAATTTTTCAAGCCGGTAAGGGCATTCCTATCTTATCGACTATAGAGATCATTGTTCAGGTGTTTATCCTCTAATTGATGAAAATCAGCCGTTACTTTTCTATAAAACCTCTCAATAGTTGTTTCATTATGTGACGGTGGAATAAATTTGGACGGCGGTCTGAGTCCTCTATCCAGTGTTAGATCTTGTTCAATGTTTAATTCATTTGCTAACTCTCTTAAATCACCATATGTTTCTTCATCTTCTATGGTGGTGAGTGTATGTATCACATTTACATCTTTCATAGACAGTGAAGATTGTAAAGATACATTAGGTATATTGACACGAGTGGACTGACGTTCCATGAAAAATTATTTTAATTTTAATTTCCACACAAATTTAAATAAATCAATATGTGCATCAGTGAAATTACATTTTTCAGATAAACAAAAATTCAAATCTTTGCTTAATACATTTTCTTCAGTGGCAGATAAAGTGCGTAAAGTGCATTTAGACAAGTTAACAATTTTGAGGCTTGTGGTGTCAGTGTCATTGGCTGTGTTTGGAATACCCATTTGTGTGGGGAAGTCTATTTCCTGTTCTGATTGGCTTTGGTTTGCTGTCTGGTTTGGACGCCTGATCTTCTGTTTACCTCTGCCTCCTCCTTGTTCTCCTCCTCTTCCCATTAGTCTCTTTTTGTTGCCCAGACAATATCTTTTAACTTCCCTTAAAAAAAGAGAAGCTGGTTTATCTGTGATTTCTGAGCCTGACGCCTCCCCTTGCTCACTCTCAACTGAAGAAAGGGAGACACTGCTTGATGAAACACTTATGTCCCTGGTTCTGTTCAAACCATTTGTTACTTGTCTGGCTGGAAAATCGTCGTACTTTTTTGCGAAGGTGAAGATTTATACTCTATTATAATCACCTTCGTCCCTCAAGATCTTCTTTTGTTTCTTATCTCTTAAGTATATTTGGTAACTTGCTAGCTCACATTTTAAGATATCATAATTCTTTTTTGTTACATCATCCAAATTAATTTCTCTGATCTCCCTTTCTAATTTATCAATCTCTTCTCTTAATTTAGCAAATTTCCTCTCAGCATTTTTAACTAAAAGCTCCATCATCCTGTATGATGAATCATAGAGTCCTTCTTCCCAAACTTTAAGCAAATCTGTGTCAAGATCTTCGAAATTGGGAAATATTATAATTCGAAGTCCTCTAGGGATTCTTCTATTCTCTAAGTATGTGCGCATGGTGTTCCCATCCCACTACTTGCTTAACTCTTGTTTTTTTAGACGCTCAAGTTTAATAAACTTTTCTTTAAGTCCCTCACTTCTAGGGACCCGTGATTCCATATTACTGGCTGCCATGGGTTTTTTACTGAAGAAGTCACCAAGTATGGCCTCACGATTGTCTTCAAAATTAATAATGGAGTATCTGAGTGTTAATCCCAGAATAGTGCTAGGTTATCCAAATACAGCAAAGGATTTCCAATAGAGGTCTTGGATATATAATCCACACTTATTTATGTCTCTTGAGGTTATTTACATATGGTGCAATGATCAAAAGAAACAAGACCTCATATTTTCTTAGTCCGTGAACAACTTTTCAGATCACGAATTTACAAAATTAGTTTGATCTGCACACATTAATGGCAAAAAATCAGTTCCACCAAATGAAATTGTTCACACGTTTCTTTATTCTTTAAGCAATTTTTCTTTTTCTTCACAGTTAGCCAACGCGTTTCGTCCTATTAAAGGACTTCTTCAGGTCTACAAAACATAGACAACATACATAATGTTTTAAAAACGTATTCTTAACACATATATCCAAAATTCTGAACATTTATGTGACCTATACATAGATATAGTTCATACTCTATTTACATATTTACACTGATTTATTTTAAAATAATCTACTTTTTTATTATGAAGTGCACCTAATCGTGCATTGTGCGAAGCCATGATCCATATATAAATGTTACTCTATGAGTCATCATTTTTGCCATAAAAAGGTTAAATTGCCTGTCATTATTTCGAATGTAAATCCATCATCTAGAAATGTGTCGGTAAGGCAGTATGGGAAACCTATGTTTAGGTACCGTCTTACTGTTATGATTTAAAACTATATTATGAGGTTTCCTTGTACACGGTTGTATACGCTGAATGGGAAAACCTAAGTAAGAGATTCAAATAATCCAAATCATTACATTTAACGCAGAATCGTTGGGAGATCAGCAAGCCTAAGTAAGTGATTGAAATGAGCTGGAAGTAGTTTTTTCCGGCTATGTTGCTTTCTTAGAAGACACCGCTATGTCCCATCACTGGCTGTTGCCCATTGCAGATCTTAAGAGAGATGCATTTTGGGATTAAATTGTATGTTGGTGGCTGAGGACGAACTGTGACATTTCATAAAATGTTAATCCCAATGCTATTACTGTGTTTATGGTTATAAGGACAAACTGAAGGAGCGTATTTGTTTGAGAAGTTTTCGATATAACATGATGCACATTAAACCGGGACAGTTAGTACAAATTAAATCACCTCATCATGCAGGTAAAGGTCTCATTCTGAAGGGTTAATTGAAGTTTTCAAAAGAGCGGTGAGGGTGGAAGGAGGTAAAGCGTGGAATGTCGGTCCTGTGTCAGTTTTCAGGGGTCATGTGAAGAAATTTTGTGAATCTCTCATTCATAAATACATTGCATTTCTAGATTATTGTACTGAATCGCCTTGTGGCGGATGTCTGATTGATACTGTGCCTGGTAATGCAGCAGTTAAGCTGTGGGTTTGCATCAAAAATACTAGGGTCAAGTCGAGAAATGGTAGGTTTCACAATTATTTTGATTACTTTTTGCATCTTGTTTATTGGAGTTCTGTCTGTTTTTTTGGGGCGGGGGGCGTGGTGTTCTAGTGGACTGTATGTGCCTGGAAGAGACAGTACGACGTGCGGGTGGATGTCAACGGGCCTGGGTGGCGGGACATAGAGTGGAATGGTGTGAGCACATGGATAGGGTGGTATGAGGGATGTTCGGGGCGATTGAGATGGCGGGCGCTGGAGGTGTCCTTGCATGGAACCCTTCTTGAAGGTGAGTTCCAGAACGCCCAACACCCAACATTCTCCCAATGACACAATACGTGCTGTAGAGCAGGTAACAGCCGGTTTCCTGTCCTTCTTATTGAGCCCAATATCAATCGATTGACCTCAGCCTCGCCACATCTGGCCGCCATTGCAACGGTAACCATCACCATAAATAAACAAAACTCAAAGCACATCTTCGTGCTTGGCACACAAGGCGCCCCGCTATAAACGCAAAGCCAGACCTACAGGCGTTTAATGTTTGTCTTTTTTGCGAGGCGGTAATTGAGGAGGAGAGAGACAACAATAGGTGTGTCCACAAAGCAAGAGTTACATCACCCCTCGACACCTTCGGAGCAGCGTCCAATGACAGGAGGGCAAAGTTGTCTAACAGGCAGGCTCGCCTTCAGAGAAACATTGGGAGTGTCAATAAACTGAATATAATGCACGCCGGTGTAAGTCAATGGGAGGCGGCCGAAGCCGGAGAACAGAGGGCTCAAATCACCAGAGATTAGCAGACGCACAAACAAGGCCAGTAAGACTCGAGGGGATAGAGAATCCGCCCATGTCGTATCAATGGCGACCTTTAGTAAAGAGATGTGTGTTGCCTACGACGGCACAGTCCTGCACTTTATTAAGAAACGTCTGCCAGAGTATGTATGAGCACCAGGCTGGTGCTGAAGAACGCCGTGTGTGTCTACGGGCCTTAGGTATGCCACTGCCCGTTAAACACATTTTGTGGTGATGTATTGTGTCCACACAATGCATTAGAACGCTCTACAAATCCACATTACATTACATCATATTATTATTGTTCATGACAATCAGTTCTTAATTTGTAAAAAACAAACAAAAAACAATGTTTAAAGGCCAAAGTTTTTCTTAGAAACCTACCAACGTCCCTGCAGAATGCTTGGGCTGCCGAAGGCCGAGGTTGCTGAATGCCAAGGCTGCCTGGTTTTGATTCCACCTCATGCCTCTTTTTGCGCTGCCCCTCATTTCCCTTAGTCCCACAGCAGCAGGCTATTTTACTTCCCTGTTTTCTCACCTTGTCTCTGTTTTCCTAGTTTGACCTTCGTCCTCTTTCTCCCATTTCTGCCCTTCCTCTCGTGTTCTAGGTGAGAGCCTGATGATGAACAAGAAGTTACAGCCTCCAACAATGCATGCCGGTGCCCAATACCGACAATCACCGGCACACATGAAAGCTTTTATGATAATTGAAATGCTCTTAAGGGCATATTTACTAGAAAATGTCGGAGCGTGGAGCTGTGCTAGTTCTGGCAGCGCCGCACTCCAACAAAACGCAGGGATGTGCCGTATTTACAACAATACGGCGCACCCCTGTGTTTTCCTGAGCTTTGGTACTAAATGTAGCTACCCAGTGCCAACGCAGGCACCTTTGCACCATAGAGCAAGGATGCCTTCATTGCAGGGAATGATTGTTTATGTGCAGAAAGGTGTTACTTCCTGCACATAAACAATCCATAATGGCGATTTGTTACTTCCATGTGTGCTGCATTATGCAGCACACAAAAGAGTAGCAAACCGTAATTATTTAATGATTGTTTATGTGCAGGAAGGAACACCTTCCTGCACATAAACAATCGATAATGGCTTTTTGCTCTTTCTATGTGTGCTGTAAAATGCAGCACACATAGAAAAAGCAAAAACGAGGAGAAATAAAAGCATTTCTCCTTGTGAGCCATTCTCTTGCATGGTGTTAGTTTTTGGCACTGCCACAGATGTACAACTCCTTGTAAATCTGGGGCAGTGTCAAAAAGCAATGGGTGTTGCGGTGGAACGCCCACAGCAATACCCATGACACGACCATTTGCCACATAAGACGGCGGTGGCAGGGGGCACATTTACAAGGTGGCGTTAAGCCACGCTGGGTGGCTTAGTACGATGCTAAGTGGCTTAGCACCACGCTAAGTGGCTTAGCACCACGCTAGGTGGCTTAGCACCACCTTGTATTGATAATGGTGCTACGCCACTGGAGCACCAAAAACAGTGACGCTCCGGTGGTGGTGAGGGCTTATAATATGCCCCTTAGTCTTCTTCTCCTTCACTGAAAGAGAGTTGGATACTCTGCTGCCAAAGTAGACCAGAAGGGAACCTATTCTTGTGAAAGAATACTATAGCATCACTTTACAGGAGTGTGAGTTAAAAACGGCAGCTCCATTATGGCTTAAGAACATTTCCTGCACCTCCAGCCAAACCGCCGGCACTGACAATTCAGGGTATGGAGCGGGATCAGAAGGGCTACTTCCTGTGTGGAACAGACTGTGTGCACACACCAGGCGGCTCTGCAAAAAGATATGAGTACTTTATGTAGGCTGATGCTGGTACTAACATGTGAATGGGGGTTCTGTGGGCTTGCAGTAGGTGGAACATGACCTTACGAGGTGGAAAGCCAGAGAGGCGGATCAGTGAGCAGTCCCAACCTCCATGTCATGGTGGAAGCGCAGAGTGACGGGGACCATGGTACCAAGAAGGGGGAAGAATTTGAGTTTTCCGGGCCGGATAGAGAGTCAGGGCCAGAGGCGCAACTAGGGACACATTTCGGGGAGGGCTACTAAACATTTTGGGGGGTGGGGGCTGATTCTTTCAGCAATAGGCAGAGTGGAGATGCAGGGGCTCTAAGAAGGGGTGAAAAAACAACAAAGCCTCGTAAACACGTAAATGTTATTATTAAAGACCTGTGAAGTACTCGGTGCGACTGCAATAAGACAGACACCAGGCCAGCCAGCCCAGCCAGCCCAAAGCAGCTCAAAAACTGTCTGTGTGTGTGCCCGGGAAGCTGTCTCAGCTGGGGCTGACACACACGACGGGGGTGGGGGGCTGAAGCCCTTTGAGCCCTATAGGCGTTGCGCGCCTGGTCCGAGGGGATACAGTAAGACTCTAGATGTGATCAGCTGCTGGAGTGGAATGATCTAATGGAGAAAGCTTTGAGAAATCATGGAAACAGGCATGATTAAATCAGATCAAGTGAATCATTCAAGGTATATCAATACTACTGGGTGTACAGGGTAAATAGCGCTCATATGGTAATCACCTATTTTTACTACACTACGTCATATATTCTGGTGCATCCAAAAAAATGGGGAAGGGAACACCCTACTTCCCTAGACTCAATCCGAGGATTGAACAAACACTTTTACAGACTTTTCGGAGCACACAACTTATACAGTGCATTTAGCATTTGAAGTATAACAAATTCAAACACAATTCAATTGAGCTCTAATGATCGTCTTCTTTTAATATCGTTAGTTCCAATCCCTTATGCCAACGCGTTTCGCCGTGGTCGGGATAACCTACGGCTTCCTCAGGGCTGGAAATAATACAAAATGCATACTTGTAATCACATGATATGGCCATTAATACTTGTGCCATACAACCCAACTTATGACAACCATGTGCAGAGGACTATTCAAATCTATGTTTCGTGCAGGGCAAACTAAATATACATTCATATTTACAACACTTTTCAAACATAAATGGTTCAAATTGCATGAAAAAAAACATTTTTAAATTCGTCTTATTCGAGGACTATATTAACCTCATCTTTATATCCAGTAGTGTTCGTAATGTTGTGATCCTAATATTCTAGATATTTTGCCTAAACCCAAGTGCTTATTATGCTTATATAACCCATGTGAAGGCCAGAAGTAAATTCATTTGCGTCATGTTGGCGCCAATACCTTTAGTTTCTCAAGCGCGTTTCTGTATACCAAAAATACAAACAAGAAATTACATAAATAAATTATTCTGACATTGAGGGATACACGAGGCAGGAGTATGCTAGCTGACATACATACATATTAGCCACTAAAGTCATCATCAAGGATCCTACCTCCAGAAGTATCCATCCATGTGGTATACACCAGTTAAAATCCTTTCAGGGTCAAAAGTGCTTCAGCTCTAAGCAAACCAATAATCATCCATTTAGTATCACTAGGCCATCAGATCGTCAAACTCGTAGTTAATATGAATACTTCTTCTCTTACCTTTTCACAAAATTAACCAAGGCTAATCGATTCCAAATCCACTATAAATTCGTCATATTATCCCGATTCCCAAGTTCTCAGGCTGCACCTTTATATGTCATTAACACTCTAAAAATAAAAGTATTACAAACACCATAACTATTTGACATCCTTCCTATTGATAACACGTTAGTCATATTACATATTGCAATTAAGGCGTCCCTACCGTAACATTCCAACACTTCCTGTAACGCCGTCAATCCCTGTTAAATAGACAAAACGATGTTGTCCATTACTCTTAAGCCTCTAATTCCTTTGTTAAAAAACCTCTGTCTGAGGAACTATCCCCATCTTACCTCTCCGTGACAACGCGTTACTGCACCCGAGTACAGGCGAGGAACACCGTCTTCCGGGTTCACGACGTTAATATCATCCTGAAAATCAAGAAGGGACTATCCCATTCCGTTTCGAGCGCCATCTTAGCCTAGTGTTACTATAATCCAAGGTTCATACTCGTCATCTCCTATTAATCATACTCTAAGCGGTAATTCCCGGTGCTCCGGTGAATATATCCATTTGAGGAACCACCTTCCTCTTACCTCTCTGTCTGAACTCATTTATTCACTCGAGTACAAGCTGGGCTCCTAAAGCTAATATCTTCATAATGATCGAGAAGGGACTAAACCATTCCATTCTCGAGCGCCATCTTAACCTAGTGTTCGTATAATTATCTCAAGTCATACCAATTTCAATAATGCATCGTATTTGTTTACCAACTACTCCTCCACCCGGGTATAAACAAAGACAATACCTAGCAAGTTGATACTGCTAGTATCTACATGCACTATTAAGAAAGGGAAATGTTTATTCCCCAGTTGCGCTTACCATCTTTACCTAGTAAGGAAGCAACCCATTGATTGGAATTTGTATTAGCCAATTAATTTCTATGAACAACATCTCCACAAGTGCATGAATTTCACATGAATCAATCTCATCATCCATTATATGCAAACACCAGATTGTCATATTAAGAAATATCGAAAGCTATTCAGAAACCTAATTATCAGATTCCTCAATAAACTACACTCCAAAAAATAAAGAAATAATTGTCATCAAAACACTAATCATGATAAGCTTATCTTTAATACCCATGAAGTAGCTTGTCAATCAGTACACCTACAAAAACTGCTAATTGAAGGATGAGACTTAACTCTGTTTGATACACAGTCAATGCATTTTTAAAAAAAACTAATGTATATTGTATCAATCACCCCAAAAATACTGTAATTCCCGATCAAAATTTAATCCATCCTCTACTGCTCGTAAGCGCATAATCCACCTTGCCTCGTGTCTCCGCAACATCAGTTCTCTATCCCCACCCCGTGGGTCCATTTTGATATGCTCAATCCCAAAAAATCTAAAACCCTTATTTTTGTCTTGAGCAATACATTTGTGTACATGTTCTGCTATGGGGTACCGTATATCATTCTGTTTGATTGCTCGCCAGTGTTCACTCATTCGTTCCTTTAGCATTCTTATAGTGCTACCTACATATATCTTTGCACATTTGCATTCAATCATATAGATAACATATTTGGTAGTGCATGTTATATGGGTTAGCACATCATACACTTTCCCATCATTGATCTGAAATTGCTTTGTCCTATCCTTCGCACATTTGCACATCCCACAGTGACCACATTTAAAAAAACCTTTGGAATGCTGATCCAGCCATGTTTCCGATCAAAAAAGACCACTGGTACTGCACAATGTATTAGGATGATTACTGATTTTACACCGATTGGGAATACTCTATTGAAAAGTATGAACAAGCATTGGCACATACTGAAATTGGATAAGGCTTTGGAAGGTCATATTGGTGTGCAACCTCAAATTACATTCCGTAGAGGTAAAACTTTGGGTTCAATGTTAAGCCCGAGCTATCCATACAAGAAACAATCGGAAACGTGGCTGGATCAGCATTCCAAAGGTTTTTTTAAATGTGGTCACTGTGGGATGTGCAAATGTGCGAAGGATAGGACAAAGCAATTTCAGATCAATGATGGGAAAGTGTATGATGTGCTAACCCATATAACATGCACTACCAAATATGTTATCTATATAATTGAATGCAAATGTGCAAAGATATATGTAGGTAGCACTATAAGAATGCTAAAGGAACGAATGAGTGAACACTGGCGAGCAATCAAACAGAATGATATACGGTACCCCATAGCAGAACATGTACACAAATGTATTGCTCAAGACAAAAATAAGGGTTTTAGATTTTTTGGGATTGAGCATATCAAAATGGACCCACGGGGTGGGGATAGAGAACTGATGTTGCGGAGACACGAGGCAAGGTGGATTATGCGCTTACGAGCAGTAGAGGATGGATTAAATTTTGATCGGGAATTACAGTATTTTTGGGGTGATTGATACAATATGCATTAGTTTTTTTAAAATAATGCATTGACTGTGTATCAAACAGAGTTAAGTCTCATCCTTCAATTAGCGGTTTTTGTAGGTCTACTGATTGGCAAGCTACTTCATGGGTATTAAAGATAAGTTTATCATGATTAGTGTTTTGATGACAATTATTTCTTTATTTTTTGGAGTGTAGTTTATTGAGGAATCTGATAATTAGGTTTCTGAATAGCTTTCGATATTTCTTAATATGACAATCTGGTGTTTGCATATAATGGATGATGAGATTGATTCATGTGAAATTCATGCACTTGTGGAGATGTTGTTCATAGAAATTAATTGGCCAATACAAATGCCAATCAATGGGTTGCTTCCTTACTAGGTAAAGATGGTAAGCGCAACTGGGGAATAAACATTTCCCTTTCTTAATAGTGCATGTAGATACTAGCAGTATCAACTTGCTAGGTATTGTCTTTGTTTATACCCGGGTGGAGGAGTAGTTGGTAAACAAATACGATGCATTATTGAAATTGGTATGACTTGAGATAATTATACGAACACTAGGTTAAGATGGCGCTCGAGAATGGAATGGTTTAGTCCCTTCTCGATCATTATGAAGATATTAGCTTTAGGAGCCCAGCAGACAGTGTTCTTCGCTTGTACTCGAGTGAATAAATGAGTTCAGACAGAGAGGTAAGAGGAAGGTGGTTCCTCAAATGGATATATTCACCGGAGCACCGGGAATTACCGCTTAGAGTATGATTAATAGGAGATGACGAGTATGAACCTTGGATTATAGTAACACTAGGCTAAGATGGCGCTCGAAACGGAATGGGATAGTCCCTTCTTGATTTTCAGGATGATATTAACGTCGTGAACCCGGAAGACGGTGTTCCTCGCCTGTACTCGGGTGCAGTAACGCGTTGTCACGGAGAGGTAAGATGGGGATAGTTCCTCAGACAGAGGTTTTTTAACAAAGGAATTAGAGGCTTAAGAGTAATGGACAACATTGTTTTGTCTATTTAACAGGGATTGACGGCGTTACAGGAAGTGTTGGAATGTTACGGTAGGGACGCCTTAATTGCAATATGTAATATGACTAACGTGTTATCAATAGGAAGGATGTCAAATAGTTATGGTGTTTGTAATACTTTTATTTTTAGAGTGTTAATGACATATAAAGGTGCAGCCTGAGAACTTGGGAATCGGGATAATATGACGAATTTATAGTGGATTTGGAATCGATAAGCCTTGGTTAATTTTGTGAAAAGGTAAGAGAAGAAGTATTCATATTAACTACGAGTTTGACGATCTGATGGCCTAGTGATACTAAATGGATGATTATTGGTTTGCTTAGAGCTGAAGCACTTTTGACCCTGAAAGGATTTTAACTGGTGGATACCACATGGATGGATACTTCTGGAGGTAGGATCCTTGATGATGACTTTAGTGGCTAATATGTATGTATGTCAGCTAGCATACTCCTGCCTCGTGTATCCCTCAATGTCAGAATTATTTATTTATGTACTTTCTTGTTTGTATTTTTGGTATACAGAAACACGCTTGAGAAACTAAAGGTATTGGCGCCAACATGACGCAAATGAATTTACTTCTGGCCTTCACATGGGTTATATAAGCATAATACGCACTGGGGTTTAGGCAAAATATCTAGAATATTAGGATCACAACATTACGAACACTACTGAATATAAAGATGAGGTTAATATAGTCCTCGAATAAGACGAATTTAAAAATGTTTTTTTTCATGCAATTTGAACCATTTATGTTTGAAAAGTGTTGTAAATATGAATGTATATTTAGTTTGCCCTGCACGAAACATAGATTTGAATAGTCCTCTGCACATGGTTGTCATAAGTTGGGTTTTATGGCACAAGTATTAATGGCCATATCATGTGATTACAAGTATGCATTTTGTATTATTTCCACCCCTGAGGAAGCCGTAGGTTATCCCGACCGCGGCGAAACGCGTTGGCATAAGGGATTGGAACTAACGATATTAAAAGAAGACGATCATTAGAGCTCAATTGAACTGTGTTTGAATTTGTTTTACTTCAAATGCTAAATGCACTGTATAAGTTGTGTGCTCCGAAAAGTCAGTAAAAGAATCATTCAAGGTAACTGAAGAGGGTTTCCCAAATCACACAAGATATGACCAATGGCATGAGAACAAAACTCCCCATCAGAGACCTTTCTAAAACATGCTCAGTCAAAAGTATCTACCATGCAGTTTCCTGCAGTAAATGCCTTTTGAGTTCAACGCCACACCAAGTTCATCGTCGTACTCATTTTGTAACACTCTTCTTTAAAAGGATAACTTAACTTTACTAACTCAGTCTAGATAGCAAATTAACCTTTTTGAGGTCTGGCTTGACTACGGGACTTATTCTTACTTATACTCTAATATATATGCATAGAGTAAGCTTTGGCTCTACCCCGGAGGAGTCACACACATGCTATTGACTGTTGGAATGTATCATTCCTCCTTCCACTGCAAACCATTAGGGACAATTTAATTCTAAAAAGTATACCCAGATATCAATCAATCAATCAATCATAGCATTTGTAGAGCGCACTACTTACCCGTGAGGGTCTCACGGCGCTGGGGGGTGGGGAATGCTGCTACTGCTCGAAAAGCCAGGTCTTGAGGAGTCTTCTGAAGGTCAGCAGGTCTTGGGTCTGCCGTAGGTGGAGGGGGAGGGTGTTCCAGGTATTGGCGGCGAGGTGGGAGAACGATCCACCGCCGGAGGTTGCTCTTCGGATGTGGGGGACTGTGGCGAGGGCGAGGTCGGCGGAGCGGAGCTGGTGGGTGGGGGTGTAGAAGCTGAGTCGTCTGTTGAGGTAACCTGGTCCGGTGTTGTGGAGTGCTTTGTGTGCGACGGTGAGGATCTTGAAGGCTATCCTCTTGTTGACGGGGAGCCAGTGCAGGTCTCTCAGGTGGGGTGTGATGTGGCTGCGGCGAGGGATGTCGAGGATCAGGCGTGCAGAGACGTTCTGGATGCGTTGAAGCCGTTTCAGGAGTTTGGCGGAGGCTCCTGCTTAGAGGGCGTTTCCATAGTCCAGCCTGCTGCTGACAAGGGCCTGGGTGACAGTTCTTCTCGTTTTGGTGGGGATCCATTTGTAGATCTTGCGGAGCATGCGGAGGGTGTTGAAGCAGGAGGAAGAGACGGCGTTGACCTGCTTAGTCATGGAGAGGGTGGAGTCGAGGATGACCCCTAGGTTGCGTGCGTGATATTATATATTCAGTTCTCTTTTATACATGTTTTTCTTTCTCTCCCAGAAACAAAAGCAGAATTGTGATGACATTTAGTCTTTATTGCCCATTGAAATAAAAAGAGGACTATAATGAGGAAAATGGATGGTTCAGGATAGCCATTTTTTTGTTTATATGTAAAATGAAAATCAAAAGGGCACTGCACTGTCTTAGGTTTTTATATGACATTGTAAATAAACAAATACTTTTGCATGCCTGTGTTTGCAAATGTTTAAATATTAAAACTAGATGTATTGACTTTGACAATACTTATTATTATTATTATTATTATTATTATTATTATTATTATCAGCGTGGTGGTTTAGCTGTCTTAGGGTGCAGTGACGTAGGCTAGTGTCCTGATCATTGCCAAAATCTAATAACCCCACTTAGCTTTTGGCACATGTGTTAGCGTGATTATGCATCTATTTACGTTTCTAAAAGTCACCAGTGAACCACTGTATATATCCAGTGACTAAGACTAAAAGGATATAGTTGAGACATGGCAAGATGCCGGGACTTCTATGTCTATATCAAGGCACTTGTTCCAAATGGTATTGTAATCCTGACACAGGTGCAAGCAGGGGTCTGAGCCTGAATCTATTGTACAAGATGCACAAAGTTATACCACATTAAGAACTGTACTGTGTAGTTTTCACCAGAAAAAATCAGACAAAATACGCACTGAAAGAGCTAGTCAAAAAAGGAAAATCTAGTGGCATAGCGTAAAATGATGGAGCCCCCCTCCAGAATGTGGAATTGACCCCTCATACTACCATATCTCACAAATATTCATAGGCCTTAGGCTAACTATGAAACCCCTGAAAGTTGTGTGCCCCTGTTTTACTTCTGGGTTGTGACTATTTAGACCTTTCATAGAGTTATGTTATGTTATGTTTGTTATGTTAAGTTTATTTGTATAGCGCACTACTCACCAGAGAGGGTATCTTGGCACTGAGGTATGTGAACAGCCATGTCTTTACCTTTTTGTGGAGTTCAAAAACTCTCTGATGTGCAGGCCAACTCGTTCCAAGCTATAGGAGCTAGATAGAAGAAGGCACACTACCCGGAGCTGGTTTTGTTTATGTAGGGGCTAAGGGGCTGTGCAAGCAAGAGTCTGGCAGACCAGAGGTATCTGGTAGGTTTGGGAAGTTTATGGGGTTGTGGAGGTCCTGGGGTTAATATTGTGTGAGGCTTTGTATGTGTGCATGAGGAGTTTGAAGAGTGCTTGTTTGTGGATTGGGAGCCAGTGAATCTCTTTGACGTGTGGAGTGATGTGAGTATGGGGTGGGAGGTTTATGGTGAGCCCGGCCACTGAGTTTTGAACAGTCTGGAGTCTTCTGGTCAATTAAGCACTGATGGCAGAATCTATAGTGCATTGCCGTAGTCCACCTTGCTGTTGATGAAAGCTTTGGTGGCAGTTCTGCGACTGTTGGTGGAAAGCCATTTGAGCATCTTCTCGAGCATCTTGAGTGTGTGGAAGCAGGAAATGGAGACTGCATTCACTTGGCCGTTCAGGGTGAGTTGGTTGTCGATTACTATTCCAAGGTTCTTTGTGGGGGTGTCGGGAGAGGTGTGGGTCTGGCGGGCCACCTGGTCAAGTCCCAGAGAGCTGAGTCTTATCTGAAGATTACTAATTCCGTCTTTTGTGTGCTGGGCATAAGGCATCTGGAGTTCATTCATCAGGCGACTTCTGTCATGCGGGCAGGGAAATTGGTCCGGTGTTTGGCGCTTTGTTGTGGAGGGAGAGTATGAGCTGGGTGTCATGAGCGTCGGATAGGAATCTGATTCTGTGGGTGCAGATGATGGAGGTGAATGAGGTCTTGTAGGCAATAAACAGGGTTGTCCTAAGTGAAGATCCTTGTTGAACTCCACGGATGAGGTTTACGGGATCTGAGGTGAAGGGGGCCAGGATGACTGACAGGGTGTGGCCTGTAAGGAAGGAGCAAATCCTGTGAAGCGTGGGTCCTTGGATGCCGGCTTTGTGCAGTTGTTGGCTAAGGATGGGGTGAAAGAATATTTAGAAGGCTGCGGAGAGGTCCCGTAGGATGAGGAACTTGGTGTGACTTCATTTTATGGCTTTTACACTTATTTTTAATTTTTCATCCGACCTCCCCTTCCTCCACTTTGCTGTTTTGCCTCCCTTTCAGTTTTCTTTGGGTCCAAGACTGAAGGAACCTCTTTTTCTTTTTGTGTTTCCTGCCTTTTGCTTCTTTATTCAAACTGACAGTTCCTTGGGGTCCAGGGGTTCTCCCCAGTTCTGAATTGGTATGAGGGCTCATCATAGCTGCACTCATCACAGCTACACACCGTGGAGTTTGGCTTCTCTTGAATTATTATTGCATTGAATCCACCAACCAGTATTTGTTTGCAACCTTGTTTTTGCTTGCTCAGGGTGTCATCCTAGATTCCAAAAACCCATTGTCTGAAGCCCCAAGACTGAACTAGATCATGCTAATAACAGGCTCCTGTGTCTCTTTTTTTGTTTCCCCTCGAGAAGTGTTATTTATTAAAACCTGTTCCCGGAGAGCAGGTGAGAGTACTGGGACACTCAGTGGCTCCATCTCCGTCTGCCAAGATTGTTTATCCACTACCATGGGGTTGGCAGTGTGGTCCTCAAAAGGAAAATGAGCATTACCGTAGTAAGACTGGTCAAATGGCGTGATATGTATAGACAAATTGAATCCGAGGCCACACTATGTCATACTGATGGCATGCAAGTGTTGTGTGAATTCAACAAATTTACATAGTGCACTTTCTGCCATTACTGTGGCCTCCTAGGAAAATCGCAGTCAGGTGCCTTCTTGCCTCATGTCTAGGATACTGACATAGGACCGGAGTCTACTTGCATTTATGAATTGTAACAACAGTATTGCATCTGGAATTACTGTCAAGGTAAGGTGGCGGAGGAAGGAAGCGGCTATCTCCTGGTGGTCTGAGGACACGGGAGGAGGGAGCTCCACTGGTCAGTGCAGCGCTGGCCTCATTCGACCAGCAGCAGCGCCGAAACCTGTAGGAGAGAAGGTCTAGGTCCATTGGATACGGCTACAACTTGACTCCCTGTGTTAGTGTAGAGCTGTTTGGCTCCCCTCTCCTTCCTCCTTTAATCCTTAAAACTCGCTGATTGTGGTGGGTGACTCCCCCAGACAGAGAACTGGACCTGAAGGGGAGTGCTCATAAGCGGACCGGGCACCCATTTTAGGTGACTGAGCACCAGGAAAAATAGGGGCCATTGGATGAATTGTGAGGCTCGCTCGAACCTTCAACTGAAGACAGAAATGGGAAAGGAGTAAATTGATGAGCCCAAATGATAGGTTACACTGATGGGTTATCTAAACAGTGAGCCACATAGAGGCAGGATACATCAGTTAGACTCCACTGGAAGGAGACCCAACATCATGGGAAGAGACAAACGACCCCACAAACAGGGCAGGGTAAAATAGATACATCAGTTTGATGGATCAGCAGACGGATGGCCAACGAACCATTCCACACAGTGTTGCCCCCACTTGAGATGCCACTGCTATTATATACAAGCAAGAGGGGAGACACGAATATCACTTAAAGGATCAGAGAACTAAGCCTAGAACTCTCACTACTTCGACAAGACCTACGCAACACTGTAGATCGATTAACTGAGGCTGAGAGCTCAATATATATGACAGAAGACTTAAGAACAATGATGACGACCAAGATGTCGGAGCAACAAAAAACATTCAAACTTCTGTAAGACAGGACCGAAGATGCTGAATAGAGGTCTAAACAAATAACATCAGGATCATAAGCCTTCTGGAAGGTGTGGATGGCACCAGGTTGGTAGTGTATCACAGAATGGCTGAAATCTGGATACCACCTAAAGACCTAGGCTAGATAGCACTTAAAGGCCTATCACAAAGCTTCCTTACTGTAAGAGCTCTGAGGTCTCTCACAGCTCAGACACCCACTCATCCCCCAGGCATTTTTCAACTACGCTGAAAGAGACACCAAACTGAAAGCAGCACGAGCTCAAGAAAACCTGCACTATGGTTTGGCCAAACTAAATATTTTTCTGCAATGATGGTCTTTCATGGAAGTCAAACAAAAGCTAAGAACACCTCCAACTGATATATATGTTACTCTTCCCTGCAAGACTGAAAGTCATATTCCAAGACCAGAGTTATTTCTTTGTTCTTCAGGAAGTACCTTGGACTGGGTGTAGGAGAGGAAAACAACAAACCCACTGCAATTTCGGACTTCTGGTGGTTTGTCCTTCAGAGCGGTGTCTCTTTCGTCGCTGGTTTCTATGCTCTTTGGATTCCAGTTTTGCAGCACCACCAGATGATGTAGGCGGATGTGAGTCGGGGAGATGAGGGGAGGCAAGTGGGTTATTTCAGTAGGCTCCACACGGCGAGAGTTTCCACAGCACCAAGGAGAAGAATCCACAAGTAAGTTGCTTATGAAACCAAAAAGTGTTTATTTAATACACCATCGTGCAGAGCATGGACAGTCTACGCGTTTCGGCTCTCCGCCTTCAACTGGACCATAGAGTCCCATTTTCTAGATCGGCAATTTAAAGTCAACAAGTGCAATTAGATCCCTTTGTCTATTTCTACTATTGTGCATATACTAGACTGCTTACCCTCATTTTAAACAGAAATGGTGACAAATGTCCGCCATTTTTTCACTACTGATGTTAATATGTGTAAAGTACATTTAGCAGTTTTTATCTTGGCAATAAAGTGCAAGTGCATAATTTCACTGTTACTCCGAAAGGAGATGTAAGAGTTAAGGCTTTTGTGCAAAATACGCAATTTAAAACGGAATGTGCAATTGTGCCAGTAATGTTTAAATAAACCTTCTACTCAGTTTGAATACATTACTATATATATGTATATATATACATATATATATATATATATATATATATATATATATATATATATACATTTATATATATATATATATATATATATATATATATATATATATATATATATATATATATATATATATATATATATATATATATATATATATATATATATATATATATATATACATATATATTATCTACTGGCGGTCGCCAGTAGATAGTTATAGTTAGGACCCTGTTTCCATAGGAAATCCGCAACATTCTATTTGGAATAACTTTGGCGCCGGTCGACGAATCCTCGCGAAATTTTCAAAATAGGTGAATGAATGAATGAAAAAATATTTAATAAAGCGCACTACGGCCAAGCGGCTTCCTGGCGCTAAGGACCTGGTCAGAGCTCACGGGAGGGATCCAAGGGACTTATGAAGAAAAAGCCTGAGTGAAAAGAAAAGTTTTAAGGGCTTTTCGAAAGTGGGTATAAATGGGGATGGAGCGAATATGAAGTGGAAAGCTGTTCCAGAACTGGGGGGCCAAAACGGAGAGGTGAGTGCCACCAGTTCTGAGTTTACGAAAACGGGGGATGTACAGAAGAGAAAGAGAAGAAGAACGGAGGGTTCGACTAGTGACGTGGGATGAAATAAGGGAGGTGATGTAGGGAGGGGCAGAGCGGGAGTGAGCTCGAAAAGCAAAGCAGGCTAATTTGAAAAGAGATCTGAAACGAATAGGGAGCCAGTGAAGAGATTTAAGGACAGGAGTAATGTGAGAAAATTTGGGAAGGGAGAAAATAAGGCGGGCAGCTTGATTTTGAATGGCCTGTAAACGTCGAGATTCGTAGGCAGGAATGCCCACGTACAGGCCATTCCCATAGTCGAGGCGAGATATGACTAAGGCCAGGACTATGGTTTTAAGTGCCTCAGTAGTGAAAAAGCGTGAAATTTTCCGGATGAGACGGAGGGAAAGAAAGCAGGAAGACACAACAGAGCTAATCTGACTATGCATTGTTAAGTCAGAACTGACTTTGATGCCGAGGGTGCGAACAGAGGGAGAGGGCGTGGGAGGGGGACCGAAGGAAAGGGGCCAGTGTGCTGGGGACCAGGGGTTAGATGAACCACCCGTGAGAACAAGTTCCGTCTTATCGGGGTTGAGCTTAAGATGGTTAGCGCTCATCCACTCGGAAATGAAGATTAAGGTGGAACTGAACTTAGGAAGAGAGTCAGGAGAGGAGGAAAGATCGAAGACGAGCTGGAGGTCATCTGCGTAATTATACACAGAGACCCCCAGCTCAAGAAGAGAAGTGACAAGGGGACAGATATAAAGATTAAAGAGAAGAGGGGAAAGAGAAGAACCCTGGGGAACACCACAGGTGACCGGACGGGGGGGGCAGAGAAGCCGGAAAGATGAACCGCCTGGTACCTATCCCGGAGGAAGGATGCCAGCCAGGAGAAGGCCGCACCCCGAATGCCCGCTGCGCTGACACGGGCGAGAAGAATGGAATGGTCAACCGTGTCAAACGCAGCGGACAGATCGAGAAGGACCAGGGCTTGGGGGAGGTTGGAATCAGCCTTCCCCTTGAGTTCATCCAGAACTGCGAGAACCACTGCCTCCGTTGAATGACCTGAGCGAAACCCCGCCTGATGGGAAGCGAGAAGGCCATTATCCTCGATATACGAGGAGAGGCAAGAGGTGACATGGGTCTCGAGGATTTTAGCTAAATAGGGAAGAAGGGAGATGGGTCGGAAATGAGCAGGGAGGGAGGGATCCAGACCAGGTTTTTTTAGAATGGGGAGAACAACGGCGGATTTAAATGATAAAGGAACAGACCCAGAGGCCAAAGAAGAATTAAGTAGAGTGAGCGGGGGGACAGGAGAGTCAGTAAAAAGAGTTTTAAGGATGCGCGCCGGGGCACAGTCTGCCGGGGAACCAGATTTAACCTTGAGCAGGTAATTATAGAATAGCTCAAGAGAAATAGGAGGGAAAGTGGTGAGGGAAGAAAGCGGGGAAGTAGCAAAGCACATGGGGGTGGGTTGGGGTACAGTTGGGATGTTAGCTTTGATCTTCACAATCTTGTCTATAAAAAAGTCATTGACATAGGTGGGGCGCTACGCTCCGCTCCTACCCTGAAAGTCTCGGGGGGATTCGTCAAGCGGGGGCTGAGAAAAAAGGGGGGTCCCAAAACGCGTTTTTCCCATGCATTTTTCCATAGGACCTTTAGACACAGCTACAGCCCGAACGGCTGAACAGAGTTACTTGAAATTTGGCAGAGAGGTAGTCCTCAGGTCAAGGAAGTGCCTTTTGTAGGTTTGGTGTTAATCTGGTCAGTAGATCCTGAGAAAATAGCATTTAAATCAATATATATATCTGTGGCAGCTTACGGTGCACTTACCGTGCGCTTACGGTAAGCTTACCGTACGCGTACGGTGCCGTGCGCGAGCGCGATTCTGATTGGCTGTTAGATCTAAGTAAACATTCGAATCGGACGAAACCAGGAAGCGGCGGCCGCCATTTTCTCTCTCGCACTCTGAGTGAGGCAGCAAAAACTAAGGCAAAAAACATCTAAAGGGGCAATGTATTCAGTTCCTAACCACCTAGCATTGATGATGATGTCCCCAAAGTCCCCTCAAGGCCCAAAATTCAATTTTAATTTTTTCGAAAAAACGCCGATTACGCTTACCGTACGCGTACGGTAAAAATTAATAAAAAAAAAAAATACTCTCCACACTATCCCCACCCCGTGTGCAAATGGCGCCCGATGGGCACCATTAGTGCATGGCATATACAATTTCAAATGAAAATACAAAAGATTACCTTTCACAACGAAGCACATAATATGTCCTCCATGTGCGAACGGTGCGCGAAGCGCATCGTGCGTACATGGCCCATCCCGCGTAACGTGGGCACGGCACTAACTGCGTAAAGTGGGCGCGCGGTGCGCGAAGCGCACCGCGTGCTCACTGTGCGCGCACGGTGCGTGCACGGAACGAACTGCGTTAACTGGGCGCGCACGCCACGAATGGCGTAAAGTAACTTAGCATTTAAAAAACCGTACAAATTCACTGAAAAAACCATAGGTTTCACACACGTTATAGTTAGGAATTAGCATTTAAAAAACCTTGCAAATTCACTGAAAAAACCATAGGTTTCACACATGTTATAGTTAGCTGGACATTTTACTGATAAAAAACCAATGAAATTCCCCCGTTATAGTTAGTGCAGGCAACTATAACTCACGCGACCGCAATCCTCTGCTGATGCTAATACTGTATTTAGACACTTATTTGCCCATGTCTTCTTCCATTAAATTTTAGCTATACATATATTACAAATATTTTTTTTTCATAAAGACACATATGTCATCAGCAGAGGATTGCGGTCGCGTGAGTTATAGTTGCCTGCACTAACTATAACAGGGGAATTTCATTGTTTTTTTATCAGTAAAATGTCCAGCTAACTATAACATGTGTGAAACCTATGGTTTTTTCAGTGAATTTGCAAGGTTTTTTAAATGCTAATTCCTAACTATAACGTGTGTGAAACCTATGGTTTTTTCAGTGAATATATATATATATGTATATATATATATATATATATATATATATATATATATATATATATATATATTTATAATATATATTTATATATGCTGCTGTAACTCGCCTTTACTCCTCCATTTTGAGAACAAACGAGCGTGGACCCAATGGTTCCGTGCAAATTTATTCAGCCAACTCCGCCATTACGCGTTTCGGGCGATCCCGCCCTTGATCACATGACAACTCTTTGGCTATTTTCCTCGCTTTTTAAAATGCAGGTGCAACGACATAATCATGGACATAGTGAGAACACTTCCATAATAGCTGTATCAAATGTTCATTGATAAATACATAAATGTAAAATCATGACCACTGAAAAAATATATCCAAGCCCTTCCAAATTGCAAAAAGGCAAAGAAAAATGTACTTGTTTGAATATACAATAAATAATGACAGCATAAATGCATAAATCAATTTAGTTCCTCACTATGCCCCACCAGTGAAACCTAATAAAGTGCTTAACAAAATCAGTATAATGCTGTTCCTAATGAACCTTATAAAAAAAGAGATGTAAAAACACTAAACAGTTCCGGATTCCAGTAAGGCGACCTCCTAAAATCTCTACTCCTACTAAAGCTCACATTTTCAATCACATAATACTACAATTGTTAATTCAAAGCAGCATATGTGGTGGATCCCATCTCCACTGTGAGCAAAAAGGTTGTGCAAATTGCATACATTTCTAAAGTGCAAAAGATTCCAGGACAACAATAAATATAATCAATATAATAGGTAGATCCATCAAGAAATCACATAACATATATGGAAGCATTAAAATATACTTTCCAATAATGATTCCTAAAATCAATCCTAAAACATCATAAATATATAAATACTATCCTAAAATTTGCAATCTAAAAATTCATGTAAGGTGGAACCAAGTAACATTCATCTTATCACAAGGTAGGAAACATTAATGTATATCATCAGTACTATCTCATATCACAAGAAGCTCCACGATGTTCTCTTTACTGTTGTGAAAATCCCTATCGTCATAAGAAAGTATATAAATCTTCCCTGTTGTTCAACCCCCTGGGATATTTAGAATCGAATTGCAGGATATAAGTTGTTTCCAACCTCCTCAATTTTGATTCTCTATCACCACCTCTTTTCTGGGGAGTAATAGCCTCAATAACATAGTATCTCAAATGCTTTGTGGTTAATCTTAAAGTGCTTTGCAACAGGATAATTCTCATCATTGTTGCAAATAGCCTGGATACGTTGAAGGATTCTTTTATGAGCAGGCAATTTTTGTGCATCCTACATATTTCAATTTACAACTGCAGGTAAGCACATACACTGCAAAGTCAGATTTCGCAAATTTTAGTGCCAAAATCTGTTGTATAGGTTGTGGTGTTAATTCCATATTGGCACGCCTTGCATGATGAGCATTTGAAAAACCCCTTCCTTGCCATGAGCCATGAACCCTTTCCTTTCACTTCAAGGTTGCTTTTGACTAGTGACATGCCCATACTATTGGCTTTCCTAAAGGTTACTGATGGATTATTAGGTAATAACCCCCCAATTACTGGGTCATCCTTTACAATGGGCCAGTTCTTCCTCACTATTGTCCTAATTTGTTTTTCCTGGCACGAAAATCCAAGAATCAACCTTATGGGTTTCTCTCTCCCCCACCTTGGCCAGTTTGTTTTTCCTTGTACTTTAACAGATCTTGTCTAGCCAAAGACTTGGACTTGTCAATTGCTGACTCTATCACATCAGAGCTATAACCCCTATCAAGAAACCTAATTCGGCTTTCCTTCTGTTTTATATTACAATTCGCCTCCTCACTGCATATTCGTCTGATGCGAAGCATCTCCCCATATGGGATGCTATTAATGAGATGAGGCGGATGTGCGCTAGAGGCATGAAGTAGTGTATTGCCTGCCGTAGGTTTTCTATATAGGGTAGTAGATAATCTATTGTTCATTACCTGTACTCGCACATCCAGGAATGTGACCATATCCTTACTTATCTCAGACGTAAAATGTAGGTTAATTCTGTTATTATTCAATAACTCAATAAAAACTGTTGCACTTTCAGCATCTCCATCCCACACTATAAACAAGTCATCAATATAGCGGAGCCAAGTTACTACACTCCTATTAAAAATCTGCTCATGTTGTTGCATGAGGACTAGCTTCTCCCACCACCCCATGAACAAACAGGCGTAGCTGGGAGAGAAGCTGGCCCCCAAAGCAACTCCCTGAATCTGCTGATACATTTTCCCATCAAACAGAAACAGATTATTTTTCAGGCAAATTAATATAAATTTTAAGAAGCATATTAGTGTGCAGAGAGAATACAATTGGCCTATTCATCAAAAAATATTCAACCGCCCTCATTCCATCCTTACTCTTGATACATGTATCAAGAGGACACATCTAGTGCTACCATTAAATACGTGGGCTTCCATGTTATATTTTGTATCTTTCTCAGAAAGTCACACGTGTCCTGTACAAATGATTTTAGATTTTTAACAAATCCTGCAGGAAAAAATCAATATATCTAGAAAGGTTCTCTAAAAGGCCATCACATGCAGCAATAATGGGCCGCCCTGGTGGTTTATCCATATTTTTATGTACTTTAAGTATAAAGTAAATCACCGGGATGGTAGCGTGTTCTATTTAAATACCTCCCAGCTTAGCAGCCCAGTGCTTTTCCAGGCTAGTAATTGTGAAAACAATGCGTCCTGGATGTCCTTACATTTTGTGGGAGAAACCTTTCTATAGCACTCAATATTATTTAGTTGGCTATGCGCCTCCTCCAAATATTCCTTTAAGGGCCATAATACCAAATTGCCTCCTTTATCCGAGTTGCGTATTATGATTTGATGATTTTCTTTCAACTTCTTTATAAGTTGCCAATATCTCCTTTCATGATTGGTAAATTTTTTGTTGGCATTATTGGTGGCTATGTTGAGTCTCTTTATTTGTGCAACTATTTGTTCATTAAAAACATCTATGGAGTCTCTCGCCATGATAGGTACAAATTTGGATTTCTGCTTAAAAGGAGTCCGTGGCTTGACGTTGGTCCCATATACTTGTGATTGCTGTATATCCTTGCCTGCTGTCTCAGTTATCTCATGGGAATGATTAGGGATACCCGTTATCATCGTATCCCCTCTTTCCAAACTCGGCAGATCACACAATAGTTCATAATCAGACCCCAGCAATCCTGGCATCCCAGAGTTTTGTGATACCATTTCAGCCTCTTCCGGCCCCCCCGGGTGCTATGCTGGTGATGGAACTTTTTCAATTTCAATTTCCGAATGAACCTATATATGTCTGCCCGAGTCTGGGTATAATTAAAATTCGTTTCTGGACAATAAGATAACCCCAAAGATAAAAGCTGCTTTTCCACTACAGAGAGATCAATTCCTGCAAGATTGATGATGGTATTGTTATCCGAGGCAACGAGATCAACGATTTTACCTTCCCTTGTTGCATCCCCTATTGCAGCCCCTATCTGCGGGCTCTGCCCCTCCCGCGCTTCTTGGCGCCTTCTCCTTGCTTGCCGACGCCCCCTTCTTCTCCGGGTTGCCCTGTTCTGGCGGGCACTTTGATGTGCGGCCTTAATGTCTCCCTCCGACTGCGTTTTAAAATCTCCAGCTCTTACCCCAACGTTAACTTAATGTTGCTAGCCTCTAACCTTCTTCCAAAATTATCTGATTCTGATCTGATTCTGAGCCGCTTTCCACGGCTGAACTCAGGTCCGAGGCCGAGGGGGATGCATTTACTTTACGATTTCTTCTGTCATCTACATTGTCCATGCATTTATTTGCCGTATCTACCCGCATTGAATCATATCTTTTTGCGAACATAAATATCTGTCCTTTCGCATAGTCGTCAGGGTCTCGTCTAAACTTGTATGTTTTTTGATTTCGGATTTTTTCCTCCTCTTTTTTGAGACGAACCTTCATCTCCTCCACCATTTTCTGTTTAAACTGTGGGTCCCCTTGTGGCTCAATCTCTTTTTCCAAAAGCTCTATTTTCCCCTGAAGCGCACTTCTATCAATATCAGCATATTTAACTAATATTTGAACAAGCCGACGAGAAGATTCTAAATTACATTCCCCCCACTTTGCCATCAAGAGTGGGTTCGGAGATTCATAACTGGGGGCAATCATAATACGGAGACCCCTTGGTATCCTCTCCACATCCACATATTTTTTAAGAGATCTTGCCTCCCACCACTTTGCTTGCTCATGGCGCTTCAGTTTCTCGAGCACACGAATACTGTCCCTGAGCCCTTTGCCTTTGTTATTAGGTTCTTCACTTGTCAACTTTCTGGCCCCCTGAATATCTTCCGGTGAATCTGAAAACATCCCCTCAGCTGCCAATTCGCGATCCTTGAGTGTATCCGCGGACATTCTTTGGCTATTTAAATATTTTATTGCAGTACTCGTTCCTCTATCAGTAAATACCTAGAGGCTCTTGCAACGCACCGCACACCTTCCCACCTGCCAGATGCCGTTAAGTGTCGTACTTCAGTCGAATTTCCGACGCCGACTTGCCGCGCTCACTCCCCTGCCGATGTAACCTCCTCTGAGCTCCACCGGAGCAGAGAAGATTCCGCCTCCGTCAATCGCCGTCTATCCGTGTACGTACACCTCCCAATTGCGGCTCGGGCCTCGCTTCTTTCCGTTATGGAAACTCCACTTGATGCCCCGGGTCCCCCACCAAAGTACACCACGAGCCCGTGGTGCTGACAGACGGATACACAGAGACAGGACTTGCCAGACACGAAGCCTCAAACGGGAAGGGGGACCACGAGCCAGAGGAAGTCAATCCGGCACACTCTGCTGCAACTCGCCTTCACTCCTCCTTTTTGAGAACAAACGAGCGGGGACCCAATGGTTCTGTGAAAACTTCTTTCAGCCAACTCCGCCATTACGCGTTTCGGTCGATCCCGCCCTGGATCACATGACAACTCTTTGGCTATTTTCCTTGCTTTTTAAAGTGCAAGTGCAACGACATAATCATGGACATAGTGAAAACACTTCCATACTAGCTATATCAAATGTTCATTGATAAATACATAATATATATATATATAGCTATAGATATATATATATATATATATATTCACTGAAAAAACCATAGGTTTCACACATGTTATAGTTAGCGGAAATTTTACTGATAAAAAACCAGTGAAATTGCCCCGTTATAGTTAGTGCTGGCAACTATAACTCACGCGACCGCAATCCTCTGCTGATGCTAATACTGTATTTAGACACTTATTTGCCCATGTCTTCTTCCATACATTTTTAGCTATACATATATTACAAATATTTTTTTTTCATAAAGACACATATGTCATCAGCAGAAGATTGCGGTCGCGTGAGTTATAGTTGCCAGCACTAACTATAACGGGGCAATTTCACTGGTTTTTTATCAGTAAAATTTCCGCTAACTATAACATGTGTGAAACCTATGGTTTTTTCAGTGAATTTGCAAGGTTTTTTAAATGCTAATTCCTAACTATAACGTGTGTGAAACCTATGGTTTTTTCAGTGAATTTGTACGGTTTTTTAAATGCTAAGTTACTTTACGCCATTCGAGGCGTGCGCGCCCACTTAACGCAGTTCGTTCCGTGCACGGTTTTTATCAACTTTAATAAGCCTTGTACATTTGGTGGCCTTCGGCCACCAAAAGCACAGGGGGTGGGGTCAATGTGGATAGTGTTTTTTTTATTTCGATTTTATAATTTCATGTTGCCAAAATTTAGTTTTTTTTACCTATTAATAAGCCCTGTACATTTAGTGGCCTCCGGCCACCAAAAGCACAGGGGGTGGGGTAAGTGTGGATAGTGTTTTTTTTATTTTTATTTTTTTACCGTACGCTTACGGTAAGCGTACGGTAAGCGTACTCGGCGAAATCGCCGAAAAAAAAATAAAACCGTTTTTGCTCTTGGGGGATGTTTGGGGACTCCCTCAACATGACTGTGTGGGAGGGAGTTGTCAAAAATGCCCCGTAACATGTTTTTGGGCATCAAGTTTGAGAAATAACTCTCAATGCGAGAGACAAAATGGCGGACGCCGCTTCCTGGTTTCGGCCGATTCGAATGTTTACTAACATCTAAGAGCCAATCAGAATCGCGCTCGCGCACGCCACCGTACGCTTACGGTAAGCGTACGGTAAGCGTACCGTAAGCGGGCTCAGATATATATATTGATTTAAAGGCTATTTTCTCAGAATCTACTGAACAGATTTACACCAAACCTACAAAAGGCACTTCCTTGACCTAGGGACTACCTCTCTGCCAAATTTCTAGTAATTCTGTTCAGCCGTTCGGGCTGTAGCTCGTTCTAAAGGTCCTATGGAAAAATGCATGGGAAAAACGCGTTTTGGGACCCCCCTTTTATCTCAGCCCCCGCTTGACGAATCCCCCCGAGACTTTCAGGGTAGGAGCGGAGCGTAGCGCCCCACCTATTTTGAGAAATTCGCGAGGATTCATCGACCGGCGCCAAAGTTATTCAAAATAGAATGTTGAGGTTTTCCTATGGAAAAGGGGTCCTAACTATAACTACCTACTGGCGACCACCAGTAGGTAATATATATATATATATATATATATATCCAAACACTGAAGTTGCCTCCAAATGAAGACGCGAACCTAGGGTGGGTTGTTCACCTTTAATTTGAGAACTGAAATGGGAACAGTTTACAAGCTGACAGTCAATCTCACATTAGCCAAACGCGTTTCGGGCACTCCACTGCCTTTGTTCACTGGCTTTGCACCCATAGCAGCAGCGGCTGGCAAAAATGGAATCCCTGCTTCAATTTCGATAGTCCTGCCTATTTGAGGCGTCGCCCCTGTGGGCGTGGGCACTATTGCACCTTGGTTGTTGCAGTCCATTCATGCAAGGCACAACATATCCATAATACACTCAGAACACACATAGATAGATAGATAGATAGATAGATAGATAGATAGATAGATAGATAGATAGATAGATAGATAGATAGATAGATAGATAGATAGATAGATAGATAGATAGATAGATAGATAGATAGATAGATAGATAGATAGATAGATAGAACTACATTGTAAGCCTTTGCCAACGTGGGTGAAACTAACAAGTTCCCAGTTCCCACCAAGTGTTTAACTCGGAAAAATAAGCTAAACATAGAACAATGAAAATACATTCCAGGGAAATAGTGCATGCGGACTTCTATTAACCACATTAGGGAAGAGGGAAGGAGCGCCGACCACTGACATCAGGTTTATGTGAAAAAGGTTGCTTTATTGAAACAGGTGCACACCGCAAAAACAACCTTGGCCTTTGCCTTACAAAACTTCAACATCACCATACATTGTTACTCACCTATGTTAAGATGCCACCCCACCCTTAAAATATCCCCCCCCCACAGCAACTTAATTCAGTAATAAAAAATGAGACCTTTAAAATCCCTTCCTTCTTTACTACACGTATTAACCTCTTAACCAAGTAAACTTTCTACAAAACCTTAAACTTCCTGGCTTGTCGAGGTGTGAACTTTCCTACCGTTACCTTTTAGCCTGAATTGCCGCTGACAACAACAATAAACTTTGGTAAACCATGGCAACTTCTCTGCCAACTGCCTATGCACCTGCTTCAATTTACGACAACCTTAACAACACAACCTCCTTTGCACACCTGTATGCAATAAAGCTTGCCCATCACGAATGATGCAGGAGAAAAAGGAAACCTTCACCCAAAAAGCCTAAGTATAGGGACGGAAGGTGGGACAAAAATGCTATCTTCCAGGTACCAGCCACTGTGTCACCAAGACAAAATGGGGGGTGGTACTGCAAAATGGCAGAATATATCCCGTGGGCTACATAAGTAGCCCAAAAACCACCAAAACCCTGAGCAGTCATCAGACAGCTCCACTTCCCCAAAATTCCCGCACCAGCCTTAATGTCCAGAGTTACAGAAGAGTTCTTTATTGTTTGTTTTAGGTGGTCACTAGAAAGAAAGCCATCCAAACTATACATATGGTTGCAGCAGTATATTAATACATTTAAATGAATACCGATCACCATGTCCTATGACTTCTTGTCCACAGCATCCCACACTGTACCAGCCACCCTAGACATTTGAATTCATGGGGCACCCCCTGGGCTTGTGGAACTCTCTGGAGAGTGAGAGGACAGACAGTTGAGAGTCCCTGACTCCAACAGGGCATTAACTGTCTAACAGCACGGTCCCATAAAATAAACCAAGACCAATACTGAGAATTTGTTTAAGCAGTTTATTTTACACAGTTCTAGTTGTGTAGGTTGTAAGTGGCATTTATACAGCACACATTCTTACATTTGTATGGCCTTGCAGCGCTAAACAAAACAGACGCTTCAGGCCATGTATATACATCCTCATTCTGGGCTCTTTTAACTTAGAACCTCCCAAATGTGTCACTTTTTAAAACTCTCCAGACACAGCCCTGGAGTACAGGGAGTGTGTGGCGGCGCTCTTACCACTGGACTGAGGTACTTTACAGTTGCCATTTAGTCACTTCAGTAGACGCGCATTTCATTCACAATACTTTGGGTTAAGCACCTTGTTTCAGCTGTAAACAGAAAGTGACTGGAGTGTTAACCTCTCTTGCGCTTTCTTCCCACCTCTAGCACCTAGAAAACTGTCTTTCAGTTAACATGTCAGCCTCTGCCTTTCCATTTCTTGTTTCCTTTGCAGTTTTTCTCGATGCCTGTCTTTCCTTCCTTTCATTTTCTTATTTATTCTCCATAGTGGCGATGCAATATGTATGTGGTGTTTTACTATGTGTTAACAGGAATCCATTTTGGACACCTGATTATGCATGGCTGACAAGATGGAGGCTGTCGATGAACCTGTCTGACAGGAGTGTAATTTGGTGGAAAACCAGGAAACATTCCTAGAATTTTTAAATGAGCCAAGTTCATTTGAATTGGGTGAAGAGAGACAGAAGTCACTTTTGAGGATCAGGGACAACGTCTGCCTATTACTGCGTTATTCCCCCCCAGATGTGAGCCCCAGTCAGTTTTGTATAGAAATCAGGTAGTGAAGCAAGTGGCAAATGTGATGATGCAACATGAATTCTCCAATTCCAATTGATAGTCCTTGTTACGTTCAAGTTTGAAGAAGAGTTTTGCACCGGTTAAATGGTGTATTGTCACCTATGCGGACAGGCAGCTTGTTAATTTCTACATCAATCATGACATTAATTGTGTCCCCACTATTGACTATTAAAGAGATTTTCATGCCCTTTATTTGAAATTTGCAGCACCAGCTCTTTTTAGGTCTCGCATAGGCAGCGCATGCACTGCCTCTACGAGGCATCAAGAAATTAGTATTAACTTGCGCTGCAGGGCACCATCTTTTAATGTAGGCACCTGGTTCGCGCCCCTCGCTCCTTGTTGTTCTCTGTAGGCTGAGGTCTTCCAGCCTGTACAGGGAGCCTCTGGCTCTGCTGCTCCAGCTGCCTACTCTTGCACTTTGGCTCGTTTTTCAATTGCAGGCTGCCAGCGCATGTTTTTTCACTTCAGCGTCTCAATATAACATTCTGTGCACAACGATGCTCCTCTGATTTGTGTCCGGGTGTTATTTGTTCTCGGGGTGCACGTGAAGCACACGCTCTCCACACCCAGTAGAAACCCTCAACATCCTGTGGTCCTGGGCAAAATACTTAATCTCCCCGTGCCTAACAAAATCAATGTTCTGTCTGTAATGCCACTGGTGCTCATGTAAAGCGCTCAGATACTTTTGGTCGTGTCCGTGCAATGAAAAAAATCCGGTTTTTTTTAAAATAAAAAAACAGTGACATTATTACTTAATTGCATCGTCCCCAGTGTCATTTGGAAATTTGAATATAAAATTCACTGGTAAAGTCACACGGAATCAAGCACACGCTTCTCTGCACCTTCCCTTTGCATTGGGAACACGGATAGCGAAGCTCGTACGACTGTGAGAATCACCAAGAGGGCAACCTTTGGGCGCTTTGCTGACTGCACACCAAGCGGGGAAGAATGGGGCAGGTTTTTAACACGGTGCTTCTTACTGTGGATTCCCCTGGATAATGTTTTAAAGAGATCTTGTAAAAACACCAGATGCCCAGCACAGCTTTGTAGCGCTATAGTTTATACATTACAAAGACCTTGTTGTGGTTTAGGATGGATATATACAGCATGAGCTCTTGCGATTAACGTGTCCTGCTGGACCTACCCACAGCAATAGGATGTGGCCTAACAGCTAGAACGGTGGACCTTGAAGTTGGGGGACCGGTTTCCAGTCTCAGTAGAAACCCGCAACATCCTGTGGTCCTGGGCAAATTAGTTAATCCCCCCATGCCTAACAAAATCAATGTTCCATCTGTAACTCCACTGGTGCTCATGTAAACCGCTCAGATACTTTTGGTCAAATCCGCACTATATATAAAACTCTGAAAAAATAATTAATAAACACCAGTGACATTATTACTTATTTGCATCGTTCCCAGTCTCATTTGGAAATTTCAATGTAGAATTCACTGGTAAAGTCACACGGAATCAAGCACATCCTCTCCGCACCCTCCCTCTGCATTGGGAGCTCGGAGAGCGAAGCTCGTGAGACTGTGAGAATCACCAAGAGGGCAGCCTTTGAGCGCTTTGCTAACTGCACACCAAGCCGGGAACAATGGGGCAGGTTTTTAACACGGTGCTTCTTACTGCGGATTCCACTGGAAAATGTTTTAATGAGATCTTGTAAAAACACCAGATGCCCAGCATAGCTTTGTGGCGCTATAGTTTATACATTACAAAGACCTTGTTGTGGTTTAGGATGGATATATACAGTATGAGCTCTTGTGATTAACGTGTCCTGCTGGGCTTACCCACATCAATAGGACATGGCCTAACGGCTAAAGCAGTGGACCTTGAAGTCGGGGGACTCGGTTCTAGTCTCGGTAGAAACCCTCAACATCCTGTGGTCCTGAATGGTGTGTTTTTATAACTTTCTAGTAAAAGCCCTAATTCTGAGGCGTTATGATTTACTATGTACAAACCTCTTCACTCTTATGAAAGTTCGCTTTTTCCACGTATGGCTAGTAAGTGCTGCTTCTAGGCGCTACCATATACTTTATCTGTGACAGGCCGGGGTGTCTCTTCTCCCCCACCACAGGCCCCTGCTCCTAATCTCTTGTTCCACTCTGCCTCGGGCTGCAGTGCATTGTGGGTTTATCTACCCCCACTGCTCCCTCCCAAACTGCCTATTTAAAATGAAAATGCCACAACAATGGGCAGTGACCACACTTTGCTGAGCAAATGCATTCAGCAGCAGCAAAAGAAAGGGTCTGGTGCCAGCTGTGGCGAGGTGGGGGCATGGTGGCTCGCAGGAGGGGACGCAGGGATTTGAAGTCTGGAGGTAAAGGAATAGGAAAGAAGTGACGACTGCGCATTTGTTTAGTGTACACAGTAAATCAATTGCGTCTCAGAAGCTACAGAGGAGAGGCGGCCAAGGCTGAAGACTGAAGTTTAGGATAGAGGTGCATTAAGAGAGATCTGGTGCCCGTCAAGCCATAGTGTAATGGACAACGTTGGGCGCGAGGGCAGCGCTCAGTGTGGTCTCAGTACTGGAACATAGGAAGCTGCTTCTGAGCACTACTGAGGCTCCATGGCAGAGCTGTTTGGGGGTCTCTGTACTGGAGGAGCAGGAGACACTCACTTAGGGACTGAGGAACATTACAGCTTTACTTTGTCAAACTTTAACAACAGAATAGCAGGCTTTGCAGGTCCGAATTGCCGCGCTTCAAACCTCGCTCAATCAATGTGAGACACATACCATTGTTGCTGGAAGAACCAATCGGAAGCGGAATTCTAATGATGACTGCTAACCTTTAACAAGCATTTCCATTGCAATAGGTCTCGCATTTATGCGAGTTTGAGCTATTGACATTGCAAATAACAATGCCTTTTATTTTTGTTTTCATTTTTAAAACATAAATGAAAGGCGTTCTCATTTACAATGCCAATAGCTTAAACTTGTTTTAAAAGGCATTGCCATTTACAATGCTAATAGCTCCAAAACTCGCAGTTGCGTGACCTATTGCATTGTAAATGCTTGTTTGTCGATTTCATCTTTCAGGACACTGCTCCTGATGGGAAACTTTACTCCGCACACGTTGTAAACGCGTGCGGAGTAGTGTCACATTCCTCCTCGTGTCCTGGCGCAGGCTATTGTGTTGTCTCTCATATCATGGTGCTCAGCCCGTCGTCACAGCACCTTACAGTTTATTTTCCAAATGTGGAGGTCTGATTTTTCACAAGAGAGGGTGCCCAGCATTGCTTATAAGTGGTTCAGTGAATGTAAACTGAAGGGTTCATTTCGAAAACTATGCATGTCTGCAAGACTATCAGAAATGATGTAGGTTCGTCACTTCCAGATTTGTTGAATCGTGAATCTGACAGATGGCAACATATTGCAGTGCTGAAACACCAGACGAGGAAGTTCACCGCAATATGAAACTTTACTCCGCACGCGTTTACAACGCGTGCCATTACCCTGCTTTTTTACTCCTCAGCAACGTTTACAACACAGGGCTTTACACCACAAATCATTACAATGCATTGTCCATTACAACGAAATTTACTATTCTAACTCCACGGGGCGTTGTAATGGGGAATGCGTTGTAATGGCTTGCGTTGTAAAGGCCTGCATTGTAAAAGTTGCTGCGAAGTAAAAAATGCGAGGTAATGACATGCGTTGTAATGCAGCCGGTGTAAAGGATGTTTACCAGTGTTATACCTCAGACTGACTCCCTCTGTACTGCAAGGGCTAGCAAGAGGAGTATTTTTGGAGCGCTTTCTTTTCACAAATCTGCTGAGACAGCAGACACTTCTGGAAGGATTCCAAGAGCTGGTACAGAAGCAATTGCCTCCCATTGTGTTCGTGTTTTTCATATAAATGCAAAGGAATGTAACTATGTTTTAGTCTCTCCTGAGATAGAGCATCCACTGTCGCATGCAAACACAAAAATCTTAAAAAGGGCTTGGAGCCCACCCACTTCTTACCATTGGTTCATTTCATCGTCACTCTCATTTCCTTGCTTCTCATTGGTCAGTGTATTTTGGTTTCATCACGTCTTTGTCTCTTCAGTGGAGCATGGCTGAAGTACAGCTTCCTGTCTGCGACCAGTGTCCTTACCCTGGTCGAGCACTTCTGGTGGAGCCTTTTTTAGGTCTCGCCTGGCGTTGAAGCGCGCATGCGCTCCTCGCCTGCGATAGCTATAGTCAACAAGTCAGTTTCGAGAAGGGGACTCGAGCCCAGCCCCTTATTTCCATTGGGTAGCTTCAGCGTTTATGGTAAACGCTGGCTTCCCATTGGAAAGGAGGGTTTTTCGTTGCCTCCCTTTGGCTTTTTGGTCCGGCCCACCCAGACAAGCTGATAAGAAAAGTCTTCACAACAGCCGTGACGTGGGTATGCTACAAGCTGGCTCCTCATTGGTAATTGTACCCGCTCCTCCCTTCCCTTCCCCCACCCAAAAGCAAACTTCCCTGAGTTGCGCTCGTCAGTGCGTGTGTGTCAGGAAGCTCGAGGCGTTGGCATGTTTTGCATAGCAAGGTCCTAACAATGCTTCTTTATTTTGTTGCATTTCGTTGAAGCGCCGCACCTCCCTCAGAGTGCACACCGCCCCTGCAGCAGTAGTCCATCTCACTCCTTCGGCACCCACTTCTCTGACACTACGCTTCATGTTTCGTTCTCCGACACCGCACTTCATGTTTTGGACAGCAGGGTGCTAACAATGCATGTTCATTTTAGCAAAAACACGCCAAAATAAACAAGCATTGTTGGCGCTGTGCTGTCTAAAACATGAAGCGCGGTAAACTCCAACACCACGCTTCATGTTTTGTTCTCCGACACAGTGCTTCATGTTTTGGACAGCACGGTGCTAACAATGCTTGTATTTTAGCAGACGCGCTGTCAGCTTCATGGTGTGGTTTCCATACGAATTGCGATGCAGCGCGCGCTACGAAATTCGTTTTATTTATTTAATTGTTTACTTATCTCCAATTATCCATATTCTGGTTATTAGTAACCCCCACCCTGCCCCTCCCCCGCCCTGCCTTTCCGCCCTACTGAACACCCTCCATGGGCCGCGGCTGCACCCACACATACAGAGCCACACACACAGAGCCACCTACACATACAGAGCCACTCACATAGAGCAACCTACACACAGAGTTACCCCCACCACTCACATAGAGCAACCTACACACAGAGTTACCCCCACACAGAGCCACACACACAGAGCCTCCCACACACACACACACACACACACACACACACACACAGAGCCTCACACACACACACACACACACACAGAGCCTCCCCCACACACACACTGAGCCTCCCACACACACACACAGAGCCTCCCACACACACACACACACAGAGCCTCCCACACACACACACAGAGCCTCCCACACACACACACAGAGCCTCACACACACACACATACAGAGCCTCTCACACACACACAGAGCCAAGAATACAAAGTTACAAGCATTTATGTGCAGCAAGTCACTTAACGATAATACTCAATTTATTAGCCCGTAACAAAGAAAAGCTCAGGCTACCACTAATGAGCTTATTGGGAGGAAAACAAAACCTGAACGAAGCTGACGTTTGCTTAAGGCATCAAAGACCGCGACTGTGGAGCATGTGACAGTCAAACAATTTATCTTCTTGTCGGCTGCTGATGCGCGCACCTCAATACTCTGTTGCTCTCACCGCTAGCTAGTAAGCGGGCCGCGTTATGGCAGCAGCATGTCGCTGTTCGGAGAACCACGCTGTGCCTGGCCAAGTCAGTTACTGTCCCACTTAATGCAGACAATGACCTAGGCCGTTGTCGTACTAAACAGCAGTGCAAGGGTGAAAGGTAGGACCGCTGGAATAATGCTATTCTGTTGCCACTCCGTTTACCGCTGTGGTGGAATTACCACACAAGCAATATGGGCACAACGTTTTTCATATATCTGGTGGCATTAACTGTTGCTACCACCCGCTAAAGATTCAGCAGCGCTGCCATTTCACTCGCTGTGAATAAGGTAAGCGCAGAAACACATTATGTGTTTACCTTTCCATGACCTTTTCATTTCTCCTTGAGGAATACATTAGCTTGTCATTCACTACATTTTCGAACCCGTTTCCGATTGTGGAATTTTTAGTGTGATAAACATAGCTATCACATGTTTTCAGGTGAGCTTTATTTGTCACGCGGTTTTCCTACAGTTTGCACCCTTATTATTCCATATTCTCCCCGAGGGGCCCCAAGCTCTGGTATTCTTTATCAACATACTACTCTCCCCATTAGAACTATTTTTCACTAGTGTATCTTACTATCGGCTAGCACATCACTCATGTTCCATGCCTATAGTTATTGTCACCACATTGAGACATGTGCACTTCAATATTAGTCTTTCCTCTTCAACCACCGACATGGTTTTGAGCATTCAGCATGCTGTGTGCTACTACTAACCTCCACCTGAGCATCATCGTATTTACATTGTTTCATAAATTTCTGAACATAAAACTTACAATGCTCACATTTGTTCCAGGTTGGCCCCTGACGAAGGGACTCTCATAATCCCGAAATGCATTGGGCACTTTCCATCAATGACTTGAAACCATTTTCACTATGTATAATAAAGCTACGTTTGTTCGACAGTGAATAAGTTAACTTGTACATTCAGTTAAGAAACCATTAACTTGTTGTACCATTGTGAATTCTCATTAAGTTTTTCTTTGGGACCAAATGGTCTAAAACTAAAGATGTTTCTGTTTACTTAAATATGTGTAAAGTTTTTTTACGGATGGAATTGTCATTTGAAACAACTCTGATTTAATTGTTTCCTTGGGGGGATCCCCAAGTTTGTGAACAGTGCAAGGTACCAAGTGGGTTTTCCCACTTTCCCTTTTCTACGTTTCTCTTCCGCTTTGACAGCGGAACCAGTACCTTAGCACCCAAAGGTCAAATAATTTTAAAACTTGTTGAACAATAATCTAATAGAGTTTATCGTAGGGTGTGCTCCTTTCCTTCATTACCTTATTACCGCACATGTCACATTAAGGAAGCACCCCATCAACATAATGTCGTTCGACTCCATTACTAATCTTACAGACAACAGGGCTACTACAAAGACCTACACTACAGATGAAGATACTGAAATTTACTCAGGATGTCAAATTTTCAGATGCTCATGGAGGCTCAATCACCCAACAACTCAGACAACTAGAGTTCGTCACCAGGAGACAACTTAATCAAAAATTACATGCCTCTACTCTTGTGCAGTATCACAAAGCTAAAAGCATACCCAGAGGACTTATATTGGCAATAAAACCCATGTTATTTCGATTTCATCTGAATCCCATATTTATGGAGAAATGGTATGCAATATTAAATAAATGTTCGCTGGATTTAATCTTACTCATTATCGAGGAATTATCAAAGACCATTAGAGAACTAGAAGATGAAATTTATAACTTAAAAAGTGAATTACAACCACGTTTGGAAACAGAAGCATGGAAACTCCAACTAGAGGTCCTCAACCAAAAACTTGATCAATATGAAAAGGAACTTCAAGAGGGCAAACTTCGGAAATTCAAAAGAGACACAATAGACTATAAACTAAATGAGGTATACACCTGGGCTGACATCTACTCCCGAAGGCGATTTGATAAAAAAGGAACAACATCATCAGACGAAAGCACAGTTTCTGACCAAGAATTAACCACCAAAAGAACACCATTACCAACTCAACCATCAACCTCAGGAACAGGAACCCAAACCAGGGAGTCTTCTTCAATTACGGCACAACCGCCTTTTTTACCACAGGCCACGGATCTAACCCGTCCCCCAGAAAAACAAGGCGAGGAAAGAGAAAAATCAGGCAAATCACTTCGGAGCGGGAAGACAGTAATTTAGTGATCAACATTTCATCACACACCTTGAATAAAAATCAAACAGACATTCTCTCAAAAGGATTGTCATTTTTACCAACCAATAAAACTACGTCATTAGATGTCGAAGTAGATTTACACAGATTTATGCGCCAACTACGACTAAAACACTTCTTTACCAACATTGTTCCACCCGGTGATCAAGCAACACCGAGTCTTCCCAATCCATTTAAAACTCGCAGCAAATTCATACCTCCGGTGTCTCACAAAATTTTGGATACTTTTGAACGATTGGTACTTAAGGATATTTCTCGTATCAATTTCCAAACTTCAAAGTACAACAATTTTACACAACGAGAACCATTCCTCATCACCAACATTGCTAACAATCCAGATCTCACTTTAAAACCAGCAGACAAAGGAGGCGCCATAGTCCTCATGGATACTTCATACTACATAGCCAAAGTCAACAATCATGTTATGGACACTAACACCTACATGCTATTACCTCAGGACCCTACCACACAATTGGAAAAAATACTTTTCCAATTACTTCAAGAAGCAGTTGAACAAGATTGGATCACAGATCAAACCAAAAATTTCCTCACCATCAGAAATGCTAGACGACCTAAATTGTATATGATCCCCAAAATCCACAAAAACCCTTCTGATCCTCCATTTCGTCCCATTGTTTCAGCTTGCGAATCCATTTTTGAACCTTTAGGAAAATGTGTTGATTATTATCTACAACAATTTGTTCAAAAATGGCCTTCATACATCAAAGACACAACACATTTTCTACAACAGTTGAACACACTCCAAAACATTGATTTCTCCAACATCATTTTATGTACAATTGATGTCACGGCATTGTACACGTCTATTCCACACCAAGCTGGTTTAGAAGCCACAGAGTGGGCACTCCTTCGATCATCAGACATAGGAGCAGAAAAACTGTTGATCCTCATAATCTTACACTTCTGCTTAAATCACAGCTATTTTGAATGGGATGGACAGTTCTACGCACAACTCACTGGAACTTCCATGGGTTTTTCAGGAGCACCGGCATACGCCAACAAATTTATGGCACTCTTCGAACATGTGAACATCATGTCCAACCCTAATTGGTGGAACAACATACTGATGTACTGTCGTTATATTGATGATATATTTATCCTTTGGAAAGGTACCACAATCCAACTAGAAACTATGATAACAGATTTGAACACCATTGACCCAAGGATTCAGTTCACTTGGAACATCCAACAACATACGATTCATTTTTTAGAAGTTCTCATTACTAAAACTGAAGATAACAACAATTTTGAAACCTCGGTGTTCTTGAAACCTACAGACCGCAATAGTACCTTGCACTGCACCAGTTTTCACCCAAACAGTCTACTTAGGAACCTGCCATTTTCTCGATTTCTCAGAATCAGACAAATTTGTTCAAACCCAGAAATCACTAAAAACAAAGAACTGGAATACATGTCTCGTTTCCAAAATCGGGGATACCCAGACAATGTTCTACAAGAATGTTTACAACGGGCATAGCAACAGGACAGAACCACGTTCTTAAAAAAAAAATACAAAAATCAACTGATCGCCCAGTCTTTGTGTAAAAATTCTCCACAGCTGCAAGAGAAATAAGAAGCATCATTAACAACAGATGGGAGATGTTATCGTCAGAAGACGACTTCAACAAAAAATTTTCCACTAAGCCTTTATTCGCGTATACTCGCAGGAAAAATTTGAAAACACTCCTATCCACGCCGTCCACTAGACAACCTATGGCTCACTACAAAGGAATGTCAAAATGCAATAATTGTGTGCACTGCAACAACGTGATTATTGGCAACACCCTGACACATCCATCTTCAGGCAAACCAATCATCTTGAAACATTTGTGTAATTGCAATTCCATGAACGTAATATATTGCATCAAATGCCCTTCTGGCAAAGCCTACATTGGCAAAACGGAAAAAAAAATCAAGGTGAGAATTACGGAACATAAAAGTAAAATCAGGAACTGCAGCACTTCTTCTCCACTTGCCACTCATTGGAATGAACTACATCACACCATTTCTCAATTAGGATTCCAGATAGTTGAACGTATCAGTACCACTCCAGGCATTGATACAACGCAAAAACTGCTGCAAAGAGAGATCTACTGGATCAAACACCTCAACACTTTGATTCCATCCGGTCTCAATGACCGGATTGACATGAACTGCTTCCTGTGAACACCTCGTGTATCCTCATCACATACTCTTGATTCCCGTATCACACAATACCCCATCTTAGATCTTTACTCCATTTCCTTCATTTCAAACTCAATGGGGACATATCCTTAGATTGATGTCACTAATATTTGCATTCATGTTTATGTAATTATGTCGAATTGCACATTCTGTATTTTCACACAACCAAAGCGTTTTACATGGTGTACTTGCCAAGATCTACACACAGAGCACTTCATTAACCCACACAGTTTTTTGTTTTCCAAGCTAACACACCCGTTTTAATGTATGCATGCCTTGCTCTTGCCCCACAGCAACATCCTGATTGACAACTTTTATTCGCTTTCATGTTATCATGACATCAGATATTTTCAAGTAGTTTAATATTTGCTTTGTTTGTTATCCTGGTGCTCCTCCATTTCTTCCAATTCTTCCATTTTTGGGAGCTGTACATTGTTTCATTTTCGAGCAATTCATTAATATATCCTTTCATCTCTCTGTTTACCGTCCCGATGTTCTATTATTCATTCTTCATTCTTCATTTTTTATTCACACTTTCATCGATATTTTTTCTCCCTTGCCGCACCGGGGAGTATTTCTTCCTTGTCCATTGTTTCACGTGACACATTCAACGCTGCATATCCTATTAAACTACCGGGTCACATCTCCCTATCACCGCACTTGTTACAGCACGCCCTTTGGACTACAGATCTTCACTTCTTCGCTTCCCGGGTTTCCAGTTACAGGTACTTCTTTGCTCACAATGGGTCCTCATTTATCGCTTGTTTTTTTAATGGTCATCACTTGCTCCAACAAAGACTCTTCTTGTTTCAGTGAGCTGCCCGCAATACGGGCACAACGTTTTCCATATATCTGGAGGCATTACCTGTTGCTACCACCCGCTAAAGATTCAGCAGCGCTGCCATTTCACTCGCTGTGAATAAGGTAAGCGCAGAAACACATTATGTGTTTACCTTTCCATGACCTTTTCATTTCTCCTTGAGGAATACATTAGCTTGTCATTCACTACATTTTCTCATTATAGATTTTTCGAACCTGTTTCCGATTGTGGAATTTTTAGTGTGACAAACATAGCTATCACATGTTTTCAGGTGAGCTTTATTTGTCACGCGGTTTTCCTACAGTTTGCACCCTTATTATTCCATATTCTCCCCGAGGGGCCCCAAGCTCTGGTATTCTTTATCAACATACTACTCTCCCCATTAGAACTATTTTTCACTAGTGTATCTTACTATCGGCTAGCACATCACTCATGTTCCATGCCTATAGTTATTATCACCACATTGAGACATGTGCACTTCAATATTAGTCTTTCCTCTTCAACCACCGACATGGTTTTGAGCGTTCAGCATGCTGTGTGCTACTACTAACCTCCACCTGAGCATCATCGTATTTACATTGTTTCATAAATTTTTGAACATAAAACTTGCAATGCTCACATTTGTTCCAGGTTGGCCCCTGAAGGGACTCTCATAATCCCGAAATGCATTGGGCACTTTTCATCAACGACTTGAAACCATTTTCACTATGTATAATACAGCTACGTTTGTTCGACAGTGAATAAGTTAACTTGTACATTCAGTTAAGAAACCATTAACTTGTTGTACCATTGTGAATTCTCATTAAGTTTTTCTTTGGGACCAAATGGTCTAAAACTAAAGATGTTTCTGTTTACTTAAATATGTGTAAAGTTTTTTTACAGATGGAATTGTCATTTGAAACAACTCTGATTTAATTGTTTCCTTGGGGGGATCCCCAAGTTTGTGAACAGTGCAAGGTACCAAGTGGGTTTTCCCACTTTCCCTTTTCTACGGAATTACCACACAACCCATGTGCGGCATAACATGCGTATTCACAACAAAATACTAACCGAAATGGATCAAGTGTCTAAAACACGTAAACGTACTTGGGCAGCCGAAGGTCATTCTCAAAGGTGGAGCTTTTTTCCAGCAGCTTACTGCTGTCTCTGGGTGTTAAACTCCACCCGCCTTCTCGTGTGTGGAAAATAAATACTAGGAGGCAAGAAATTGATCTCGGCCCTACCAATGCACCTAAAGATACTGGAATAGAATAATGCTGGACAGGTTCCATGCCGCAACGATATTTCATTGACAAGGCTACGCCTGGCCACCGAGAATCACCGACACCCAATCTGGAGGATAAGGAGGTAGTTGCAAAACGCGACCAGGAAACAGTTTTGGGCTGGGTGGGCTTTTACTGGCCAACAGTGTCGTTTTGCACGAATACTCCTTGAAGTTGATTTTCGGTAAGAACACACACGAGCAATAAATACAAGTAGAACAGCACCATGGTTTTACGGCGCGCATTCGGATATTTAAGATTAAATTAATGTACTTAAATCTTAATGGGGTGGGGGGGTCCGTCGTCAATAGTAAGTTGCTTTGCGCAACGCTCCTCTTGCACCGGGGTCGGGTGACCCTTTGTAGGTGGTTCACTTATTTCTACCATAAGGAAATAGATACTGTCTTCAAAGCAAGTTGATATCACCTGTTCGAAACCGGGGCATCAAATTACGGCACATTTGCTCTATAAGAATCCTTGGGAAGCCATCGAGAGGTTCGAAGTAACATACGCCGCCATTACACGACTTGCTTAATCCGCCATTACAGCGGCCCCGCCCGCCTGCCGCCATTACACGAACAGCACAGAGCCGCCATTACGCTAAGACGAGACTAAGAGGGAGACTGAAATGGCAGAAAGTTCCTTAACGGCGGCTCGTGATGCCCGTTTGAGAGAGATAACACGAGTCTATACCATCTTTGTGCTCACCTGCTCGGCTGTCCCACCTGCTCGACTGAAAATCGCAGTGGTATGGCGTAGGCACGCCGGTCTCAAGACTTGACACTACTGTAATACGCAATTTTAGAATGCTTCACAATTGAAGCGTAGTCATTGTGCGGATTTCAAAGCCATGCAACGTTGTGATGCATATTGTTGAGTGACTGCGTTTCTAGGCACCTTTAGTCTCGGTAGCTTAAAAACAGCCGCTAACGACTCGGGTAAGATGCGCAAAAAATTTATCGCGGTCGGCCACTTACAGCACTCAAAAACCAACGTTATATATTTTCAACATGTGCACAACAATCGGCATAATACCGCAAAACTAACTCTCCCTGTCAGACATTTCTATTATTAACGTAACTGCTTTCTGAAACTAACACTGTCCTATTGTGACATTGTAATGTTAAACAAGTCTTACGTGCTGCTGCGGCGAGCGAGCCCAGCTGCCAGTCATTGAGGGAATCGCCCTGAACACCACCGCCTTCCTCCGAGGTCAAGCAGAAATGCCTCTGAGAAACGCAGCGGCATTTTCAGATTCGGGGCGTGTTTTTCTTTCTCTCCTCTTGCCATTGGCTGGAATGTTTACATTCCAGAGGAGAGAAAGAAAGTAAAAAACACGCCCCCGAATCCGAAAAAGACAGGGCTTGTTTAGAGAGACAAAGCTTTTCTCCAATGGCTGACCAGCATTTAAGAGGCCAGCCAATGGAGAAGAGGGAGAAGAGGGGCGGGTTCAAGCCCCTTCTGCTCAAAATTTTAAATCTCGCGAGCGAGACTGCGCAAGCGCAGCCTTCGCTAGCCGAGACCTAACAATACACTATGATATGGCCAGCGCTGGCCTCATCATGGCACTGAAAACTCTCCCGCCCTGTCCCATGTTCCTGGTTATCTAAGCTGACCTCTTCAAGACCGCTGACCTCCTGGTCAGACACCTGCTCTGTCCCCCAGCAGCTCCGCTGTTGTGCCATTGCCGTTGACCCTGCTCACCTCTCTGGTAGGTGTTCAAGGCCCTCCTTCACCCACAGGCTCCTGCCTGCACCTCATCCCTGGTGGTCCAGTGGGAGAGCATTGCACTTCTGATGGTTCCACTGCTGTCTTTATTGTGTTGTGCCCGTCTTCTGTCTTGTTTGTACCAGTGTTTCTGTCTCTTTGCTATTGTGCATGTTTTTTCTGTCTCTTCTGTTATTGTGCCTCTGTTAGTTCCTTTCAGTTATTTGTCACTGTTATTTGTTTGTTTGTTTTTTCTTGACTCACTCTTCATAGGTGGGCTTCTGAGTGCGGTCGGCCACCAGGTGCTGTCCCATGCAGAAGGGGTGGTACCGAGGACGAGGACTTCTGTCTTCTCGGTGTTGAGCTTCAGGCAGCTGTTGGTCATCCAGATCTGCGAAGTATTGCATTTCTTTCTGGAAGTTGAGTTTGGCAGTGGTGGGGTCTTTGGTGGGGGAGAGGATGAGCTGGGTGTCGTCAGGGTAGGATACGATGTTGAGGCTGTGTTGTCGGACGATGGCTGCGAGGGGGGCCATGTAGATGTTGAAAAGGGTGGGGCTCAGTGATGAACCCTGTGGGACTCCGCAGGTGATTTTCGTGTGGTCGGAGAGGAAGGGTGGGAGTCTGATCATTTGGCTTCCCCGGTGAGGAATGATCGGATCCAGTCCAGGGCTGTTCCTTGTATGCCTGCGTCTTGTAGTCTGGCGACTAGTGTGCGGTGGAAGACGCTGTCGACGGCCGCTGATAGGTCGAGGAGGATAAGGGCTGCGGAGTGGCCTTGGTCCAGGAGGGTGCGGATGTTGTCTGTGGCAGCGAATAGGGCGGTCTCTGTGCTGTGGTTGCTTCGGAATACAGATCAGGACGGGTCGAGGACAGCGTTCTCTTCAATGAATCGTGTCAGTTTCCTGTTGACTGTTTTCTCTGCAACTTTGGCTGAGAAGCGGAAGAGCGAGATGGGTTGATAGTTCTTGAGGTCGGTGGGGCCAGCTGTGGGCTTCTTGAGTAGGGGTCTGACTTCTGCGCGCTTCCAGTCATCTGGGAAGGTGCCTCTTTTGAAGGTGGTGTTGATGGTGCATTGTAGTTCAGGTGCGATGGCAGCCGCGGCTCTGCAGTAGATGTGAGGGGGGCAGGGATCGTGGGGGCCCCCGAGTGGATGCTTTTCATGGTCGAGGCGATGTCTTCAGCCGTGATCGGAGTCCAGTTGGAGATGGTGGGCTGGCTGGTGTTTCTGGGGGGCGGGAGCCGTCAGTGGCGCCTGGTGGATGGTCGATAAAGTTGTCGTAGAGGTTTTTGATCTTGAAGTGGAAATAGGTTCCACGCTTGTCGTAGAGGTCTTGGGATGGGGTGATGTCTGTGGCTTTGCTGCATGGGTTGGTGAATTCTTGAATGACACTGAAAGGTTGGTGGAGTTGGCCAGGATTTTATTGTGGATGAAGTTCCTCTTGGTGGCTCTGATCTGGTCCGTCATGGCGTCCTTGTAGGTGGTGTGGTCTTTGGTTGTCTTGGTGTTTCTCCAATTCTTCTCCAGGCATCTGCAGGTGTGTCTGGCTTCTTGGAGAGTGGTGGTGAACCAGGCGGCTTTCCTGGGGCATTGTCTGTTGGGGTAGTGTAGCAGGGTGAGCTCGTCTGCGCAGTTGGAGATCCAGGTGTGGAGTTCTCTGGCTGCGTCATTTGCGTCGATTGCCCAGGTGTGGTTGTCTCGGGTGAGGGTGGAGTTAAGTTGCTTGTCGGTAACCTTCCTCCAATTCCTTTGTGGTGAGCGTGGGGCTGGTCTGGGTGGCCTGGGGGTTGTTGATGACGAAGTGTACTCAGTGGTGGGCTGTCTGTGGCGGCTGCTTTGTGTGGCTGAATTGGATGCTGTTTCCTGCCGCAAAGAGGGGGTTGAGGGTGTGTCCTGCTCTGTGGGTCAGTGTTTTGACGAGTTATTTAAGTCCGATGCTGGTGAGGTTGTCTCGAAAGATAGTGGAGTTGGGGTCGCTGGGGTTGTAGAGGTGGAATTTCAGGTCTCCAATGAGTATGTAGTTTGTTGAGGCGGTGGGGTGCAATGAAGTCGGTGATGGTGGTGGCGAAGGGTGTTTGGGGGCCGGGGTTCTGTATATGAGGGTCCCTCGGAGTGTGGCTTTGGGGGTGGTCTGTATCTGGAAGTGTAGGTGTTCGGCAGAGGGGAAGGTTTCGCTGGAAGTGGTGAGGTGGAGGGTGCTCTTGTGGGCAATGGCAAGGCCCCCTGCTGGGTGGTTGGGCGGTCTTTCCTTTGGATCTTGTATCCGTCTGGGATGGCGGTGCTGATGTCAGGGGAGGAGGATGCATTGGTCCAGGTCTCTGTGAAGAAGGCAATCTCGGGCGAGAGGGAGTCGAGTAGGTTCCAGATATCCATGGCGTGTTTGTGTATGGAGCGTACGTTGAGGAGGATGCATTTTAGGGCGTCACCAGTGCTGGCGTCGGCTGTGTTGGAGGCCGGGGTGAGGGTCTGGCGGCAGTGGAGGCAGGAGAACTGGCCCACCTCCACCACCCTCCTGGACAACCTCGCCAACATCGGACTGAAACAGCTTGTCACCACCCCTACCCACAAGGCAGGACACACCCTCAACCACATATTCGCAGATGGGAACAACATCAGTTTCAGCCACAGTACGCAGCCTCGCTGGACGGACCACCACTGCGTACACTTCTCTTTCAATACCTCCACCGCTCTCAAACCCACTCCTCGGCCTTCGCAAAGGAACTGGAACAAGGACACAGAGGAGCACCTCAGCTCCACCCTCAGTCGCGACCCTCCACCCACCTCGACCGACGCCAACTATGCCGCCAAGGAACTACACTGCTGAATCACCAACTGCGCAGACAAGCTCGCACCCCTCCGCACCACTGACAGACAACGCCACCTGAGGGCCACCTGATTCACCACCAATGTCCAAGAGGCCAGACGCTCCTGAAGATGTCTCGAAAAACGAAGAAGAAACAGCAACACCATGGAATACCTGACCACTTCCAAGAATGCCTTGACATAATACCACCAACGCATCAGATCCACAAAGAAGACCTTCATCTGGAACAAAATCCTCACCAATTCCAGCAACTCTAAGGAACGCTTCAACATCATCCAGCAGATCACCAAACCACCCAGCGAAGCCACGGATGTCACTTCCTCCCAGGACCTCTGCAACAAGCTCGACTCCTGCTTCCACCGGTAAATCATGGACCTCTATGATAACTTTAGCGAGCAGAAACCACCCTTCCCTCCTGTGACGACAGCCGGCCCACCATCACTACCTGGAACCCGGTCACCACCGAAGATACCACCTCGACCATGAAAAGCACTCACTCAGGAGCCCCCACAGACCCCTGCCCTCTGCACATCTTCCACCGAGCCGCCGCCGCCATAGCGCCCCAGCTACGACGCACCATCAATGCCACCTTCGAATCCGACACTTTCCTTGACGACTGGAAACTCACAGAAGTCAAACCCCTCCTCAAGAAACCCTCTGCAGACCTAACGGACCTGAAAAACTAACAACCCATCTCTCTCCTTCCTTTCGCAGCCAAAGTCACAGAGAAGATCGTCAACGCCCAGCTGACAAACTTCATCGGAGAGAACTCCATCCTTGACCCCTTCAAATCCAGATTCCGCAGTAACCACAGGACTGAGACCGCCCTCCTCGCCGCCACAGACGACATCCGCACGATGCTCAACGAAGGCCACACCGCAGTCCTCATCCAACTCGACCTCTCCGCAGGCTTCGACACCGTGTCCCAATGCACCCTCACAGCCAGACTCCATGAGGCCGGAATACAGGGAAACGCCCTCGACAGGCTATGTTCCTTCCTCGCCGGCAGAACCCAAAGGATCAGACTCCTGCCTTTCCTCTCCGAACCCACAGAGATCAACTGTGGAGTACTACAAGGATCATTGCTCAGTGCCACGCTCTTCAACATCTACATGGCCCCCCTAGACGTCATCGTCAGACAGCATGGACTCAGCATTGTATCCTACGCTGACGACACCCAGCTCATTATCTCCTTCACGAAGGACCCCGAAACCCCCAGACTCAGCTTCCAGGACGGGATAAAAGACGTTGTAGGTTGGATGAACAGCAGCTGTCTGAAGCTCAACTCGGAGAAGACAAAAATCCTTGTCCTTGGACCTACCCCCTCAGCATGGGACAACATCTGGTGGCCCACTGCCTTCGGCACCCTCCCTCCCCATTGGACCACACCCAGAACATCGCCATCATACTCGACTCCTCCCTCACAATGACCCGACAGATCAACGTTGTTGCCTCCACCAGCTTCAACACCCTCTTCATCCTCCGCAAGACCCTCAAGTGGATCCCCCCCGAAGCCAGAAAGACTGTCACCCATGCACTCATAACAAGCAGACTGGACTACGGAAACTCCCTCCATGCTGGAATCAACAAATCTCTGCTACGGAATCTCCAGACCATCCAGAACACCGCGACCAGACTCGTCCTCAGCATCCCACGACATGAGCACATCATCCAACACCTACGAGACCTCCACTGGATTCCCGTCGAGAAGAGAGTAACCTTTAAGCTACTCACCCACGCCTATAAATCCCTCCACAACACTGGACCCAAATACCTCAACAAAAGAGTCTCCTTCCACATTCCAAAAAGAAACCTCTGCTCCCCCGACCTCGCCCTGGCAGAAACCCAGTGCATCTGCAGAACCAGAGCGGGTGGAAGAGCCTTCTCCTACACAGCAGCCAAAGCCTGGAATGAGCTTCCGTTCAACATCAGAGGCTCCCCTACTCTGCACACCTTCAGGAAAAGCCTTAAGTCGTGGCTTTTTGGCTGACTCAGAGCTTCAGAAGCCCCCACCCAGCGCCTTGAGACCCTCACGGGTGAGTGTCGCGCTTTAGACCCCCGAATAATTGATTGATTGAAGCTGCAAAAATTTTACCAAAAACATTCAATGCATAAAAATGCACAAAGGTGAGACAACGTTGAGCTGAATGGGGTAACACTTTGAAGTGCTGCCCGTTACCGAGAGACTTTTTTTTAACATGCCACACTTGTTGCAGTAGGCAAGTAGGTTTCTAGGTGTTCATTTCACCCATAGCTTTTGACAAATGTAACCCACCATATCTCTCCAATGTTCTATGTACACTGAAAACTTGATTTTGTACACCTCTTTGAAAAGCTTGCTGCTTTGTTACAGTAAACAAATCACTCAATTTCTTTCAATGACGTTCAAGTGAGAGGGTACTTGTTGCACACAGATCTATTCACCAGGCACTCATGAAGAATGAGCTTTACCTTCCAGCACTGGTCTTTATTTTATACTTAATTATGGTATTTTTGTGGGTCTATTGGCTTGCAACCCAACATACTGGAACAGGCCCCGAAAAAAGCATACTCAGGGCCAAATTTTAGGAGGCAGATAGACCTGCGCCAGCTACCCCCACACAACAAACAGCTCAGTTAGCAGGTACCCTAGCATGCCATGCGAGGAACGTGTCCTAACTCCTCCTTTCCACACTTGGAGGTCTAAGAAACAGCAGTAATTGTGATACACATATGATCCCCTGAGCAAAGGTGCCAATGTACCTGCTGCACTACTGATACCTACTCCCCACAGCAGGTAACTCACTGTCCTCACAAACTCACACCTCAGTGGCTGATCGTTCTACAACTTTTAATGCCAGACCCTGAAATGACAAAACAAAACTTTCGCCAGGCACACAAACAGACATGTATTTGATGATAATTTTGAAAAGAACAGTGTGTCTCGAGACGCTGAGTGTAAACAAGAAGCCCTGTTTATCATAATAATAATTCATATTTGTAAAGTGCAAACATATCACCACCTTAAGGGTTTCAAGGCGCTGGAGGCCGTCATGGAGATTAAGTGAGCTATTGCCCAGAGTCACATGATACTGAGCTGAGCTGCCTCCGGCGCCAGGGATTGAACTGTGAACCAGCGCTCCGGAGTCAGCCGCTCTGGCCACTACGCCAAACCTCTCCTGTCCTGTGTGTTTACACAGCCAGGCAAGTGTATACAACACCCAGTAGTGTGATGGTAAACACATTGTTACACGGTGGCCTAACCTGGGTTGGTGTCATTTATATGCAACTTAACAAGAGCTGTTCCCACCGCCTCCCTACATCCATCAATTCTTCCTAGTCACACCACACCACACCCCTCCCCTGTCCTTCCGCCCCACCGCCTTTGTTGCTTGCCCCGTACCCTGCCCCCCTTGTTGCTTGCTCCTTCCCCCCTCAAACTTCCCCCAATGTTGCTTGCCTCTTTCCCTCACCCCTTCCTGCCAGAAAAATAAAAGAGCTGTGACGCAGCCAGCACTGGCCACGTCATAGTGTTTTTTTTCCTAAGCATTACCAAAGCCAATCAGTTTCACTTATGCAAGATCTATTGGCTTTGTCAATGTGTCTTTTTTACCATGGTCTACAGTGGCAAGAACAACTGAACTAGCATGGGTGCATCCTGTGCTCTGAGTGTAGCAAATATTTACATGGATATGTTTGAAGAGAAGTTCTTATACAACGAAGTAGCCCCATTTTTTTTAAAACATCTCACACTGGGCAAGATATATTGACAATATCTTCTTTGTGTGGCACAGAAAGAAGACAACCATTTGCAATGCAATAGGTCTCATATTTTTTAGAGTTAGATCTATTGGCGTTGTAAATGACAATGCCTTTTAACTATGTGTTTTGATTTGGAGTGTAGTGGATGTATGAACAGGGACACAGCTCCAGCATTGTCTAGAGGACTTAGAATTGGGAATTAACACTGGGACCAAAGAAGTCTAGAGGACTTGAATGAGGAATTACAGATGAAAGCAAAGAAGCAGGTAGCAGCACTGTGTAGAGCACTTAGAATGAAGAGTTATCAACTGGACCAGAGAAGCAGCTAGCAGCACTGTCTACAGAACTTAGAATGAGGAATTACTGACGGCACCAAAGATGCAGCTGCAGCACTATCTAGAGGACTTAGAATGAGGAATTAATGATGGGACCAGAGTAGCAGCTAGCAGCACTGCCTAGAGGACTTAGATTGAGGACGTACTACTGAGAACAGAGACGCAGCACTGTCTAGAGGATTTAAAATGTATAACAATCCGACAGGACCAGAGTAGAAGCTAGTAGCACTGCCTAGAGCACTAAGAATGGGGAATTACTGACAGGACCAGAGATGCAGCTGCAGCACTGCCTGGAGGACTTAGAATGAGGAACTGCCGACAGGACCAGAGCAGCACCTAGCAGCACTGTCTAGAGGACTTATATTGGGGGAATTACCCCTAGCACTAGAGCAGCAGCAGCTAGAAGCGCTGCCTAGAGGACTGAGAATGAGGAATTACCACTGGGAACAGAAAAGCAGCTAGCAGTACTGTCTAGGAGACTAAGTCTGAGGAATTACCAACGGCACCAGAGAGGCAGCTCTCAGCACTGTTTGGAGGACTTAGAATGGGGGAATTACCAAAGAGACCAAAGAACACTTGTCCTGAAAGGCACAAGGTTCCACTGGGGCCATGACCCACACTTTTTCCCCAGGTTGAAATTCGACCAGAGTGGCATTCTGGTCATACCACGTCTTCATTTCTTCCTGGCTTGCTTCTAGGTTCGCCTGAGCGAGTTTCCGGAAGCGGGCAGTTTGGTTTCTGAAGGCCAGCATGTAACTAAACACATCCTGGGGAGTTTTCCTGGGAGCTGCCTCCCAGCCTTCCTACACCAAACTCAGAGGTCCTCTCACAGGGTGACCATACAGAAGCTCAAAAGGACTGAACCCAAGAGACTTCTGTGGCACCTCCCTGTACGCAAAGAGCAGGCATGGCAAGAGGATGTCCCACTTACGCCTCATGGGTTCGGTTAGACCCTTAATCATGCCCTTCAAGGTCTGGTTGAACCTCTCCACCAGACCGTTACCTTGTGGGTGGTAAGGAGTAGTGAACTTTTAGGTTACTATATTAACAACTAGAGAGTGAGGGAATTTTCACTCTTTGTCCCCCTGACGAATATACTTTATAACAACAAAAGAGCGAGAAGAGAGGGAATTACTAGGGCAGCACGAGGAGAAACCTCTTAATTTAAAAGAACCCTCACACACCAACCTAGTTGGTGACATGCTACATTATGGGGTTCCCACCAGAGGGACCGAATGTCCCCCTGGTGTGCTACGACGCCTGAATTACAGTGGAGCGTTTTTTTTAGGGGGTGGTGTAAGTGTAAGGGTAGTGCAGGTTAAAAGATCGCTGGTATTATCCCAAAGTAATTCAATTAAGCAATGGCTTTAACTACACTGCATCTGAATGGTGTTGAATTTGTACTGGTAATGATCCGTACTTAGGACCCCTCCGTCCACGCAATTACACGGCGTGGCAGCTTGTGTGACACGTTTGTCTGAGTTAAGGTTACGCGTGTTTTGACCCCTCCATCAACGAAATTACACGGAGTGGATGTTTGTGTGACACGGTTGTCTGAGTTAAGGCCACACGAGTTTTGGGTTGCACAGTGAACCCAGACTACGTCAAGCACAAGGTGTTTTAGCAATTTAAATCCTCAGTTGCATCTCATGAGTAATATCACAGTTGTCACGCAGTAGTCGTGTGTTTATCATGTTTGTTCTCTCTTTTTCAGAGTTCAGTGGCTTTTTGGAAATACCACAAGGCCGCAAATGCAAAACCGTGAGTTTTGCCTTTCACACAACCCCCACAGGTTAGGATACACCTTAGTGTCCGTATACCGCCGTGGGGATCCTGGTCCCGATGAATGCTTAGTTAAAAGTGCACCCATAAGCAGAAACATGTTGACCAACTTTCACTTCATTAATTAAATCGGACTATTCTGGTAAACCTAACCAGCCAGCTGATGTCCGTCTCACTTGTTTTAAACGATCACTGGTTTTCCACCATTAAAATTACTTTGGGATAAAACCAGTGATCTTTTAACCTGCACTACCCTTACACTTACACCACCTCCAAAAAAAAACACGCCGCTGTAATTCAGGCGTCGTAGCACACCAGGGGGACATTCGGTCCCTCTGGTGGGAACCCAATGATGAAGCATGTCACCAACTAGGTTGGTGAGTGAGGGTTCTTTTAAATAAAGAGGTTTCTCCTCATGCTGCCCTAGGAATTCCCTCTTTTCTCGCTCTTTTGTTGTTATAAAGGACTTGTAGGTTACACCACACTTGTAGGTTACACCACGCTCCTTTCACAGGAATTTCACATACCGGTTGGCATGGTCCACCAAGACTAGGATGTACCTGTTGCCCATGGCTGTCTTGGGATCCAGTTGCCCCATAATGTCCATCCCTACCCTTTCAAAGTGTGTTCCAACAACTTGAAAAGGTTGGAGAGGAGCTTTGACCTTCCTCCCACTCTTACCACTTGCCTGCAATGTCCATCAGACTGCCTTCGCATTTGGGGCCAGAAGAAATGGGTGACAAGCCTGTCAAAGGTCTTGTCCTGCCCCAAATGTCCTGCCAGAGGCACATCATGGGGCGGGACATAAGGGGGTGGTGATGGACGGAGCATCAGAACCAATCAAACACTCACACCCAGTCAACAGATCTGGGTTTGATCCATCACCATTCTTTAGCCCACTCTGCCACCCCAGTTCAGACATGGCCATATGCAAATCAGTCTGACCCTGTGCCTCATGGGAACAGTCAAGCCCGAACTGCCAAGCCATACCTTCCCTGGACAAGAAACAAGCGTCCTAGGACCGGTTTCTGGGATTTCAGCCGTCTTCAGCCAGGCTTGCTTGAATCCAGTGGCAAAGTGAGCAAGGGACTCACGCCTGAGAATGCCAGAAACCGGTCCTAGGAAGCTTGTTTCCGGTCCAGGGAAGACATGGCTTGGCAGTTCGGGCTGGACTGTTCCCATGAGGCACAGGGTCAGACTGATTTGCATATGGCCATGTCTGAACTGGGGTGGCAGAGTGGGCTAAAGAACGGTGATTGATTAAACCCAGATCAGTTGACTGGGGATGAGTGCTTGCAATGTTCAACACTCCGTCCATCATTTCCTTTGGTTTTTGCAGAGGCACATCATGAGCCAGACCCAGTAGAAAGGTCCTGAAGTGCTGGGGTACAACCAGCACACGGGCTGACACAGCGACCTTAATCTCACTATACAGGAGACCATTCTCCCAGTAGATCCAGTGTGATCCAGACTGATCACCAGCTGCCTGGTCTGCAGCCAGCCGCAGCAGACCCTCTAGAGAAGGGCACTCTTTCTGCTCCTTGCAGAATTCCTCCCTTGTAGGACCCCCTTCTTGCTGCCAATGGGTCAGCTCACAGATGTCCCGTAGTTCAGATAGCTGCTCCCCTGTAGGCACCGGGGAGTCCCCCTCAAGGTCCGCCTCTTCCTGGTCTGTGGGAACGTAAGGGGCTCCTTGCCCTTTCTCTTGGCAGGGACTTGGGCCACTCTTTCAGGCTCCAAGTCCTCTTGATCACCCTTTTGGGCTGCCATTGACCGAGTGGACACGAATGCCCATTCTGACAACCCGAGCATCTCCAAGCGAGACCTGAGCTAAAAATCCTTCCATAAGGACTGCTCCAGGCCATTACCTAGCAGACAATCTACAGGCATGGAATGTCTCACAACCACCATCAAAGGACCTGAGACCCCCCCCACCCCACTCGAGGGGAACCTGCGCCACCATACAGTGGCGCTCTAAATTGTCCATAGCAATTACTTGGTGGAATGCCCCGAGGACTACCTGCTCCTCAGAGACCAGGTGACACCGGACTAAGGTCACACTGGCTCCAGTATCTCTGAGAGACTCTACCCTTTTCTAATTTATGGTCACCCAGGTGCTGTATTTCTTTGTGTTAGGGGGCACTTGGTTTCCTTGGACTATCTCACTGTCCCCTAGTAAGACGAGGGTCTTTCTGTGGGATCCCCACCCTCCCGTGGCTACTCCTCCGAACCAGGTGCTACACTAGCCAACACTTTGGACTGCCCATTGGTGGGTGGCTGTGTCCCCTTAGGGCCCTTGTGGTCCCCCTTCATGTGACCCACCTGGTCACATGGAAAACACTTGCAGGGGACGGTCTCAGCAGGCTTTCCTGAAGAGACCCCTTGTTTCTTATCTCCGGGGGATTGGAACCTTTACCCTGGGTGTTAGTTTGGGGTCCTTTAGAGAAATCCTGTGATTTACCCTTGTCCCCCCCACTTTTCTGCTGGGGACCCTGCCCACATTTGGCTAAGTCTCCCCAAACGCTTTCTTGTGGACCTTGGTATTCACCCAGCGGTCCGCCTCCATAGCAAGCTTCCTGGGGTCAGTCAGATTACTATCGACTAGGTGCTGGCACAGATATGCAAAACATAGACTAGACAAGTGCTCACATGCAACTAAAATTGTAGAGCCCCTGAAAATCGGTAACATTACTGCCCTTCACCCAGCCATCCAGTGACCTGCAAAACACATCTACACATTCCAACAAAGTCTTGGCATCAGACTTCTTACTGGACCGGAATTGATCCCTGTATTTTTCAGGAGTGAGACCATACTTAGTGAGAAGGGCCTCCTTCATCTCAGCATTGGTGAGGTTGTACCCCTTACCCAAAACAATTAAAGTATCCCTTGCTTCTTCTGGAAACAGAGGCCACAATCCTGCTCCCCAATTCTCCTCAGGGACCCCATTCATGTGTATCGCTGCCTCGTAACCCTGAAACCATCTTTGTACGTCATCTCCCTTCTTGAATTCCTTGCCCACATTTTTAGTGATGTGCACAGTCCTGTCTGCCTGTCCTGACGGGTTGCTGCCACCATATCCTTTATCCTGATCCCATGATCTAACATCATTCTTTTCTCCTCCATGGCTAACTTAAGCTTCTGCAGTTCTCCTGCAACTCTCCTTGCTTCCCGCTTGTCCTCCAGCTCCTCTGGGGACAGGCCACTGCTGCCTGGCCTGGAGGGTGCCCCCATTCCCAAAAGCACATCCACCCTAGTAGCAGGCTCCTCCGCCTCTCCACTGAGATCACCAGACTGCTCACTGGCATGTCTGGCTGCTACCCAGGCCCTCAGCGCCTTTTGTAGCTCCTCCTTCCTAGTGAGGCCTCTGACTTAGACTTATAGGTTTTTGCAAATCGCTTTCAATTCCCTAACACTGTAGGATTCCAACCTATCCTCCTCAAAGGCAACTTCCAGGGATGCAACAGATGATGCTCTTGATTCCGGCATGATGAAGTAGCAAGTTCAAATTGGCAAGATTAAAAATAAGTCAAAAAGAATCAGTATGTGGCATGTAATCGTCTACGGTATGGTAGTAGTGCACACCAATCACTGTAAGTCAACTGAAACGCAATTCCTATCCCACCGCTGCCACCGATGTTAGAAATGGGGCTCTCTAGTTGGCAAGGGCTTGCACCTTTGTCCAAGTAGGGACCCTTCTTCCTAATCAGGATAAGGGAGTTACTCTCCTAAAATAACCCCTGCTCACCCCCTTTGTAGCTTGGCACGAGAAGTCAGGCTTATCTTAGAGGCAGTGTGTAAAGCATTTGCACATTTGCACATAACCAACAGCAATACAGTGTAAGCACTACAAAAGGACACCACACCAGTTTAGAAAAATATCCAATTTTTTTATATACTTAAGACGAGACGAAAAATGATAAAAATCCACAATACAGTACTTAACAATCTTCAGTTATCAAAATATGCTTGAAAAACAGTTCCTTGATGTCGATAGCTCCGTCCAGGGCTATCACGGCGTCATAAGCAAACAAATCCAAACATTTCTGGCTGACCACAGCATCGCGGGCCAGCTACCGTGTCTGGAAGACCCGCAAACAAGACATGCAGGGCGTCGGCGACCTCTCGTTGAGCTTCCGAAAGCACGGCGTCCGCAGGCGTCGGTTCCGGAGGTCGGTGCAGGAGTCGTCAGGGCCCTCAAAGTCACACGCATTGCAGATCGAACTCCTCTCGGTTGAAGTTAGGAGCGCTCGCGTCAGCAGGTGTCGGGTGCTGCGGTGTGAAGTGCAGCAGTGCGGCGTGTGGTGCCCTCAGGTCACGGTGCGAGCAACGGCTCGGTGGCGGCATCAGATAGGGTCATCGGTGAGACCAGGGTCGCGGTGCGAAGTGAATGCAGTGCTCGTCGCGGTGCAGGCAGGTCGTGGTGGAAGCAGTGGCGTCATCGTTGCGGAAGGGCTGTCGTCGGCTGACGAACTGAAGTCGATAGCACTGGCGTTGGTAGGCCAAAGCTGCGGTGCTATGGCCTTTAGGAAAGTTAAATAGATTAAATGGGTGAAAACTATTGTACCAATATTATTTTAGTGGCAGAGTACACACTGTATAGCACCCAATTGCAGTATCCTAATACCAGGAAACATAGAAAAAGACCAAAAAACTGAGATGATCATGGTGATGCAGACAAGGCGAATTTGCTACACTGCCTACTCTGAACCTGAAAGCATGTCAGGAGAAGTGTGAGCAAACCAACCGCCAGGCCAGCATAAAAAGTGAAGTAAAACTCGGACATCAGGGTAGGGGGCCTAGTTTTCATACAAGACTAACAGCCAGGATGGAAATTCCACACTCCATTTGAAAGAAGCCTTTGGACAGTTACAGGTGTCAAAGGAACAATGCTCATGGCCCAGCAAGGCTAGAAAACAGTCATTCGAAACACCTCATTGTTTTAAAAGATTATGCTTACTACCAGCCCTAAAGACTGAAATTGAGTGGTACTGGGGCCATCCTCTCTCAACATTGACTGGCAGGCAGCTCAAGAGAGGGATCCACCAGCAGTGGCTATGGGTGAGGGGCAGAGGAATGGTCTGTGGAGATCCCATCACCTTGGAAACTCAACGATGCAATCTTCTAACATATTCCACATCATCTCAGAGATTCAGAGCCTACATATGGTGATTGTGTGTGATTCCTGCAGATAATTGTTGACCCAGGTGAGTCTAGATCGAATCCAAGTTGGGAAGGGATATACTGTGCCATCTGACAATATGGACTGACATGATATATGAATCTATACATGCTAACATTCTAAAACAAGAACATTGAAGATTGTAAAAAAATTGGAAAGCTGGAGATTGTAAAAAAATCGGGGGAATGTTTTCCCCGTTTGACTTCTACTGAAGCAGAGTATATTTTAGGTGGGAGACATCTAAAAAAAAGACATTTTGGCTTTAAAAATCAGCAGTGTCCCACCTGAATCGGGTCTGTTGGCATGTATATATTATGCACGAAGTCTGAAGGCTGGGGGAAGCTGAGGTATGAAATAAAGGGGGGCTGACCGCTCATAATTAATCACAATACCCACGCCACTGCAGTATCATCTGTGTGAGGACCCCACAGGACCAACTAGGTAGCACAAGGACACAACAAGTATAAACACGTATCTAGGTGTGGCGTAATGGCCAGAGCTGCCTCTTTTGGAACTAGGTTTGAGTCTCTGCATCAGCTCAACATTAAGTGATTCTGAGCAAACCACGTAATCTCCCCATGCCTAAAAAAACAAAAACTGAATGTATCCTTGTGTGATGCAACCAGTGCTTATGTAAAGTGCTCCAATACCCACAGGTCAGGTATATAAAACTGCAACAGAAATCCACATATATCAAGACTATAGCGTGTCAATTCGCAGTATTGCAAGCAGCGCCACAAAAGGCTGAGCCTAGGTGTTGTGTGAACAGTGATATAATGCCCAAATGCAGCATACACAAAACTAACTAGATTAAGCAGAATACGTCTTTATTGTCTGGAGCCATACTTGGCTAACTCTCTGGGCTGTCCTTTCAACTCCTCAGCTGGCAGTCTTCGGGCCACTCTAAATCATCAGAGAGTAGAGGTTCCTGAATGGAACACAATGGTGCAACAGAAGGATGTATGTCGTTACAACGCACACTTTTACAACGCATGCACTTACAACGCATTTTTTACAACGCACAATCCATTACAACGCATGACATTACAACGCAGGACACTGCAACGCATTTTTAAAAACTATCTTTACAACGCATTTCCATTACAACGCATACTACCTTTACAACGCATACCATTACAACGCATAATATTAAATTGCATTTAAGGTAAGTATTAGATAGTATAGGGGTAAAAATTACTATTCTAACTCCAGGGGGTGCAACAGTAGGGTAAGTGTTGGATAGTATAGGGGTAAAAATTACTATTCTAACTCCAGGGGGTGCAACAGTAGGGTAAATGTTGGATAGTGTAGGGGTAAAAATTACTATTCTAACTCCAGGGGGTGCAACAGTAGGGTAAGTGTTGGATAGTATAGGGGTAAAAATTACTATTCTAACTCCAGGGGGTGCAACAGTAGGGTAAGTGTTGGATAGTATAGGGGTAAAAATTACTATTCTAACTTCAGGGGGTGCAACAGTAGGGTAAGTGTTGGATAGTATAGGGGTAAAAATTACTATTCTAACTCCAGGGGGTGCAACATTAGGGTAAGTGTTGGATAGTATAGGGGTAAAAATTACTATTCTAACTCCAGGGGGTGCAACAGTAGAGTAAGTGTTGGATAGTATAGGGGTAAAAATTATTATTCTAACTCCAGGGGGTGCAACAGTAGGGTAAGTGTTGGATAGTATAGGGGTAAAAATTACTATTCTAACTCCAGGGGGTGCAACAGTAGGGTAAGTGTTGGATAGTATAGGGGTAAAAATTACTATATTATGCATTGTAATGGTATGCGTTGTAATGGTAGTATGCGTTGTAATGGAATGCGTTGTAAAGGTAGTTTTTAAAAATGCGTTGTAGTGTCATGCGTTGTAATGTCATGCGTTGTAATGGATTGTGCGTTGTAAAAAATGCGTTGTAAGTGTAGTGCGTTGTAAAAGTTGCGTTGTAAAGGTTGTTCCCCCAACAGAATGCAACACCCCCACACCTCTTTTACACTACATAAAATGGTGAATTAAATTTAGAACATTACTCTGCTATACACATGAAAGAGAAAAAATGAGGGTTTTTAAGTTTGCTCTTTTACTTTTTGTTGATTGGAATGTTTTTTCAGGAGGGGTGATTCAGGGAGGTTAAATATGGGTTGAAGCACGGGGTGTTAGTTGCATTTGGGGCACTGTGGGAGTGTTTTTCGAGTGGTTGGCTAAGCCGGTGTTTCTAATTTTTTATAGCAACCCCTGACGAAGAACCAGTCGGTTCGAAATGCATTGGGTTATACAAGGAGTCCTGTTATGAAATATGGTTAACCGCACATGCTTATGTTGGGCCCGATTCACAGAACTAACTTATGATAAAATCCTAAACTTACTACCATTTTGGTATTCACAGAAGTCACTTACTCATTTCGGTATTCACAGAAGTTAGGAGTCCTAACTTTAGGACTCCTAAATGCCTTCTGTGAATACCGAAAGTCTTAAAGTTAGGATTCTTCTCAGTTTAGGAGTTGTAAAAAAATCGGGGGAATGTTTTCCCCGTTTGACTTCTACTGAAGCAGAGTATATTTTAGGTGGGAGACATCTAAAAAAAAGACATTTTGGCTTTAAAAATCAGCAGTGTCCCACCTGAATCGGGTCTGTTGGCATGTATATATTATGCACGAAGTCTGAAGGCTGGGGGAAGCTGAGGTATGAAATAAAGGGGGGCTGACCGCTCATAATTAATCACAATACCCACGCAACTGCAGTATCATCTGTGTGAGGACCCCACAAGACCAACTAGGTAGCACAAGGACACAACAAGTATAAACACGTATCTAGGTGTGGCGTAATGGCCAGAGCTGCCTCTTTTGGAACTAGGTTTGAGTCTCTGCATCAGCTCAACATTAAGTGATTCTGAGCAAACCACGTAATCTCCCCATGCCTAAAAAAACAAAAACTGAATGTATCCTTGTGTGATGCAACCAGTGCTTATGTAAAGTGCTCCAATACCCACAGGTCAGGTATATAAAACTGCAACAGAAATCCACATATATCAAGACTATAGCGTGTCAATTCGCAGTATTGCAAGCAGCGCCACAAAAGGCTGAGCCTAGGTGTTGTGTGAACAGTGATATAATGCCCAAATGCAGCATACACAAAACTAACTAGATTAAGCAGAATACGTCTTTATTGTCTGGAGCCATACTTGGCTAACTCTCTGGGCTGTCCTTTCAACTCCTCAGCTGGCAGTCTTCGGGCCACTCTAAATCATCAGAGAGTAGAGGTTCCTGAATGGAACACAATGGTGCAACAGAAGGATGTATGTCGTTACAACGCACACTTTTACAACGCATGCACTTACAACGCATTTTTTACAACGCACAATCCATTACAACGCATGACATTACAACGCAGGACACTGCAACGCATTTTTAAAAACTATCTTTACAACGCATTTCCATTACAACGCATACTACCTTTACAACGCATACCATTACAACGCATAATATTAAATTGCATTTAAGGTAAGTATTAGATAGTATAGGGGTAAAAATTACTATTCTAACTCCAGGGGGTGCAACAGTAGGGTAAGTGTTGGATAGTATAGGGGTAAAAATTACTATTCTAACTCCAGGGGGTGCAACAGTAGGGTAAATGTTGGATAGTGTAGGGGTAAAAATTACTATTCTAACTCCAGGGGGTGCAACAGTAGGGTAAGTGTTGGATAGTATAGGGGTAAAAATTACTATTCTAACTCCAGGGGGTGCAACAGTAGGGTAAGTGTTGGATAGTATAGGGGTAAAAATTACTATTCTAACTCCAGGGGGTGCAACAGTAGGGTAAGTGTTGGATAGTATAGGGGTAAAAATTACTATTCTAACTCCAGGGGGTGCAACATTAGGGTAAGTGTTGGATAGTATAGGGGTAAAAATTACTATTCTAACTCCAGGGGGTGCAACAGTAGAGTAAGTGTTGGATAGTATAGGGGTAAAAATTATTATTCTAACTCCAGGGGGTGCAACAGTAGGGTAAGTGTTGGATAGTATAGGGGTAAAAATTACTATTCTAACTCCAGGGGGTGCAACAGTAGGGTAAGTGTTGGATAGTATAGGGGTAAAAATTACTATATTATGCATTGTAATGGTATGCGTTGTAAAGGTAGTATGCGTTGTAATGGAATGCGTTGTAAAGGTAGTTTTTAAAAATGCGTTGTAGTGTCATGCGTTGTAATGTCATGCGTTGTAATGGATTGTGCGTTGTAAAAAATGCGTTGTAAGTGTAGTGCGTTGTAAAAGTTGCGTTGTAAAGGTTGTTCCCCCAACAGAATGCAACACCCCCACACCTCTTTTACACTACATAAAATGGTGAATTAAATTTAGAACATTACTCTGCTATACACATGAAAGAGAAAAAATGAGGGTTTTTAAGTTTGCTCTTTTACTTTTTGTTGATTGGAATGTTTTTTCAGGAGGGGTGATTCAGGGAGGTTAAATATGGGTTGAAGCACGGGGTGTTAGTTGCATTTGGGGCACTGTGGGAGTGTTTTTCGAGTGGTTGGCTAAGCCGGTGTTTCTAATTTTTTATAGCAACCCCTGACGAAGAACCAGTCGGTTCGAAATGCATTGGGTTATACAAGGAGTCCTGTTATGAAATATGGTTAACCGCACATGCTTATGTTGGGCCCGATTCACAGAACTAACTTATGATAAAATCCTAAACTTACTACCATTTTGGTATTCACAGAAGTCACTTACTCATTTCGGTATTCACAGAAGTTAGGAGTCCTAACTTTAGGACTCCTAAATGCCTTCTGTGAATACCGAAAGTCTTAAAGTTAGGATTCTTCTCAGTTTAGGAGTTGTAAAAAAATCGGGGGAATGTTTTCCCCGTTTGACTTCTACTGAAGCAGAGTATATTTTAGGTGGGAGACATCTAAAAAAAAGACATTTTGGCTTTAAAAATCAGCAGTGTCCCACCTGAATCGGGTCTGTTGGCATGTATATATTATGCACGAAGTCTGAAGGCTGGGGGAAGCTGAGGTATGAAATAAAGGGGGGCTGACCGCTCATAATTAATCACAATACCCACGCAACTGCAGTATCATCTGTGTGAGGACCCCACAAGACCAACTAGGTAGCACAAGGACACAACAAGTATAAACACGTATCTAGGTGTGGCGTAATGGCCAGAGCTGCCTCTTTTGGAACTAGGTTTGAGTCTCTGCATCAGCTCAACATTAAGTGATTCTGAGCAAACCACGTAATCTCCCCATGCCTAAAAAAACAAAAACTGAATGTATCCTTGTGTGATGCAACCAGTGCTTATGTAAAGTGCTCCAATACCCACAGGTCAGGTATATAAAACTGCAACAGAAATCCACATATATCAAGACTATAGCGTGTCAATTCGCAGTATTGCAAGCAGCGCCACAAAAGGCTGAGCCTAGGTGTTGTGTGAACAGTGATATAATGCCCAAATGCAGCATACACAAAACTAACTAGATTAAGCAGAATACGTCTTTATTGTCTGGAGCCATACTTGGCTAACTCTCTGGGCTGTCCTTTCAACTCCTCAGCTGGCAGTCTTCGGGCCACTCTAAATCATCAGAGAGTAGAGGTTCCTGAATGGAACACAATGGTGCAACAGAAGGATGTATGTCGTTACAACGCACACTTTTACAACGCATGCACTTACAACGCATTTTTTACAACGCACAATCCATTACAACGCATGACATTACAACGCAGGACACTGCAACGCATTTTTAAAAACTACCTTTACAACGCATTTCCATTACAACGCATACTACCTTTACAACGCATACCATTACAACGCATAATATTAAATTGCATTTAAGGTAAGTATTAGATAGTATAGGGGTAAAAATTACTATTCTAACTCCAGGGGGTGCAACAGTAGGGTAAGTGTTGGATAGTATAGGGGTAAAAATTACTATTCTAACTCCAGGGGGTGCAACAGTAGGGTAAATGTTGGATAGTGTAGGGGTAAAAATTACTATTCTAACTCCAGGGGGTGCAACAGTAGGGTAAGTGTTGGATAGTATAGGGGTAAAAATTACTATTCTAACTCCAGGGGGTGCAACAGTAGGGTAAGTGTTGGATAGTATAGGGGTAAAAATTACTATTCTAACTCCAGGGGGTGCAACAGTAGGGTAAGTGTTGGATAGTATAGGGGTAAAAATTACTATTCTAACTCCAGGGGGTGCAACATTAGGGTAAGTGTTGGATAGTATAGGGGTAAAAATTACTATTCTAACTCCAGGGGGTGCAACAGTAGAGTAAGTGTTGGATAGTATAGGGGTAAAAATTATTATTCTAACTCCAGGGGGTGCAACAGTAGGGTAAGTGTTGGATAGTATAGGGGTAAAAATTACTATTCTAACTCCAGGGGGTGCAACAGTAGGGTAAGTGTTGGATAGTATAGGGGTAAAAATTACTATATTATGCATTGTAATGGTATGCGTTGTAATGGTAGTATGCGTTGTAATGGAATGCGTTGTAAAGGTAGTTTTTAAAAATGCGTTGTAGTGTCATGCGTTGTAATGTCATGCGTTGTAATGGATTGTGCGTTGTAAAAAATGCGTTGTAAGTGTAGTGCGTTGTAAAAGTTGCGTTGTAAAGGTTGTTCCCCCAACAGAATGCAACACCCCCACACCTCTTTTACACTACATAAAATGGTGAATTAAATTTAGAACATTACTCTGCTATACACATGAAAGAGAAAAAATGAGGGTTTTTAAGTTTGCTCTTTTACTTTTTGTTGATTGGAATGTTTTTTCAGGAGGGGTGATTCAGGGAGGTTAAATATGGGTTGAAGCACGGGGTGTTAGTTGCATTTGGGGCACTGTGGGAGTGTTTTTCGAGTGGTTGGCTAAGCCGGTGTTTCTAATTTTTTATAGCAACCCCTGACGAAGAACCAGTCGGTTCGAAATGCATTGGGTTATACAAGGAGTCCTGTTATGAAATATGGTTAACCGCACATGCTTATGTTGGGCCCGATTCACAGAACTAACTTATGATAAAATCCTAAACTTACTACCATTTTGGTATTCACAGAAGTCACTTACTCATTTCGGTATTCACAGAAGTTAGGAGTCCTAACTTTAGGACTCCTAAATGCCTTCTGTGAATACCGAAAGTCTTAAAGTTAGGATTCTTCTCAGTTTAGGAGTAGTAAAGTTAGGAGTCCTAGGTTTCCCTAGCTGGCCGCCGAGCAAGGGGCCAAAAACCCAGGTGAACCCGCCTGCAAAACCAGGTCGTTTTGTGATAGGCAATTTTGATGTCCCCTCAATACGTTTTGAGCCCTTGCCTGTCGCGGGTACTTGTGCCTCCCACACGACTGAGGCACCATTTTTATCGGGAGACCTGTCGGAAAGCTGGGTGGTAGGAAATTTGTGTCAGCCCGGTGATGCCACAACTTTCCGACACAAAAATGTGTGAAGAAAGTGATTTTTCAGCTAAATTTGAGGTTTGCAGGGGATTCCAGGTGAGAAAACGTTGGGGGATCCACACAAGCCATACCTCCCTGGCATTCCCGGGTGTCTAGTTTTCAAAAATGTATAAGTTTGCTAGGTGCCGGCAGAGCTAGGGTTCAAAAACTACAGCTAGGCACTTTGGAAAAAAAGGGTCATTTTTCACTTTGAAAATGTGGTGTGTCCACCTTACATTTTGAGCTGTTTCCTGTTGCGGGCACTAGGCCTACCCACACAAGTGAGGTACCATTTTTCTCAAAAGACTTTGGGAAATGTGGGGTGTGTGGAATTTTGTGGATCCACGCAGATTCCAGAACATTCCACTACAGAAATGTGAGGAAAAAGTGTTTTTTTCGACAATTTTTCACGTTTGCAAGGGAGTCTGGGTAACAGAACCTGGTAAGAGCCAGTCAAATCACCCCATCCTGGATTCCCCTGGGTGTCTAGTTTAAAAAAATGTATAGGTTTGCTAGGTTTCCCTTGGTGCTGGTAGAGCTAGGGTTAAAAAACTACAGCTAGACACTTTGCAAAAAAGGGTCATTTTTCACTGTGAAAATGTGGTGTGTCCACCTTGCAATTTGGGCCGTGTCCTGTCACGGGCAGTAGACCTACCCACACAAGTGAGGTACCATTTTTCTCGGAAAACTTTGGGGACCGCGGGGTGGGTGGAATTTTGGTGATCCACGCAGATTCCAGAACTTTTCACAACAGAAATGTGAGGAAAATGTGTTTTTTTGGACCAATTTTTAGGTCTGCAAGGGATTCTGGGTAACAGAACCTGGTGAGAGCCAGTCAAGTCACCCTATACTGGATTTCAATGGGTGTCTAGTTTTCAAAAATGTATAGGTTTGCTAGGTTTCCCTAGGTGCCGGCAGACCTAGGGTTAAAAAACTGCAGCTAGGCACTTTGCAAAAAAAGGGTCAATTTTCACTGTGGAAATGTGGTGTGTCCACCTGGCGTTTTGGGCCGTTTTCTGTTGCGGGCACTAGGCCTACCCACACAAGTGAGGTACCATTTTTCTTGGAAGACTTTGGGGAATGCGAGGTGGGTGGAATTTTGTGGATCCATGCAGATTCCAGACCTTTCCACCACAGAAATGTGAGGAAAATTGTTTTTTTGACCTGGTGAGAGCCAGTCAAGTCACCCCATCCTGGATTTTCCTGGGTGTCTAGTTTTAAAAAATGTATAGGTTTGCTAGGTTTTCCTAAGTGCAGGCAGAGCAACGGTTAAAAAACTACAGCTTGGCACTTAGCAAAAAAAGGGTAATTTTTCATTGTGAAAATGTGGTGTGTCCAGGTTGCATTTTGAGCCGTTTCCTGTCATGGGCACAAGGCCTACCCACACAAGTGAGGTACCATTTTAATTGGGAGACTTAGGGTAACACAAAATTGTAGAGCAACTGTTATTACCTATTGACTTTCAACAAATTTCCGCCTTCCAAATGAAAGACAATGTGTAAAAAAGAAGTCATTTTGAAAAATGACCTATAAATCTCATGCTAGTATGGGTACTCCCAATTTTGGAAATGTGCAAATATCTACTGTTTCTAAACTCTATATTTTGTTCCCATTTCCGAAATACATAGGTGTCTTTCATACAAATTTTCCCATGTATACATTTTCCCAAAATAACTGCTATATACACGATACATAATAAAAAACCATTGCAAGACACTGCTCAGTTATTGGCTCTGGGTTCGTCGGGTTCGTGGTGAACCTATAAGTCCTATATATCCCCACAACCAGAAAGGTCCAGCAAATGTAACGGTATATTGCTTTCAAACAGCTGTCATAATTAGAAGAAGTTACAGGTGAAAACGTTGACACAAATGGCTGTTTTTTTCAACTAATTTTCAATTGTTCCTATATTTAACTGTTAGTTTCTATGAAGAAACCTTGAAGGATCTACACAAATGACCCCTTGCTGAATTCAGAATGTTGTCTACTTTACTAAAATGTATAGCTTTCCAGGATCCATTATTGCTTTCTTACCCATTTTGGGCATTTACCGGAAGGAGGTTGAAAGCACAAAAAATAGCAAAAATAGGCTATGTCCCAGAAAAATGTCAAAACTGTGTAAACATTTTTGGTTTTCTGAAAAAAGTCTGCTTGTCCCTGAAAGCTGGGAAGATGGTGATTTCATCACCATAACCCCTTTTTTGATACTATTTGCAGGGAAACAAACAGACACTTTCATCTGGAGCCCTTTTTCCCCATTTGTCCACCAAAACAACAAAATGTAGCTGTATTTTGGCTAATTTCTGGGTCCCCTCCAGAGGAATCTACAAACCCTGGGTACCTTTAGAATACCCATGATGTTGGAAAAAAGGACGCAATTTTGGCGTGGATACCTTATGTGGTTAAAAAGCTACAGGGGCCTAAGCGCGACCTACCCCAAATAGCCAAAAAAAGGCTTAGCACGGGGGGGTGGGGAGGCCTAGCAGCGAAGGTGTTAATTCTGCCCTTAAACATTCATTCTTAGGCCAATTACAATGAATAAACTCCATCACATCCTGTGGAATACAACCCTTTTCATACTCTGTCATCCACTTCTCCTTCTTCACAGCAGGCATACCAGAGTCATGCACCAATGCCTCCAGGAACTTGTTCCCAACATCATCCTCACATTCCTCCAACTTTGTAGACATTCTGATCAACCAAAACATTATCCTTTCCTCGCAGATATTTTATAGTATAAATATATGCTTGTATTTGCATGGACAATCTCACAATTTTTGCTGATGCATTAATTGTACCATCAGTTGTCAACAATTTAACCAAGGCATATGGTCACATAAAATCATGACAGGATTTCCCCACACAAATGCCATGATATGATCCAAAGCCCACCCACATGCTAATGCCTCTCTCTCAATTATAGAATACTTCTCATTAGTAGATGAAAATGATCTAGAGGCAAAATAAATTATGATCTATCTACTACCGCTATCCTTTTGTGTTAACACTGCTCACAGCTCTTTATTGCTAGCATCCATGGTAATGCAACAGTCAATGTTGGGTTCAAAAAAATTGTTTTTTTTAAATTCTTTTTATTTATTCAACAAGTCGATCATTCCAGATACACAGAAATCACCAGACAGTTATGTTTTCCACAGCCTCTGTTACAGGGTGTGCGACAGAATACATATGTGGTGGAGGACACGAACATCAATCAGGTTAACACATTGCAAATATTTACATCCTCAATTCTCCCAGATCTGGGTCCCCACTCCCTCACCTATTGTTAAGAGCTATACTTCTCCCATGGGCTCCATATTTTTCCCCACTTCTTTGGGCAGCCCCTGCTCTTGTAAACTAGTTTTTCTGCTAATCGGCACCAGTCCATGTCCGTTATCCAGCTTGAGAGTTTCGGTGGATCCCGTGTCCCCCACGGCCGTGTAATGTTACGTTTTGACACCCCAGAAGCCAACGTTAGCCATGTCTGTGTGTGTGCGGGCCACTAGTCTTCCCCCGTGATCCAGAGTAGGGGCCAGTGTGCCTGTGTATCCCCAGAACCTCCAACATCACCCCGGCAACCCTTGCCCAGTAGCGTTGAATTCTGGGGCATCCCCTGATGATATGGAAGGAAGTGCCGGATTCACCGCAACCTCTAACACAGTGGTCTGTGTCCGCCCTCCCAATCTTGTGTTGAAGTGTACGGGGATAATATGCTCATGTAGAATCCTAAGTTGGATTAGTCGGAATCGCACCCATATGGCGATCTCTCTGGGGCTCTGGTCTGACTCCTGCCAATCATCATCCTCTAGCATTCCCAAGTCCATTTCCCAGGCTGCCTTAAGCGGTCCCAGAGGATCGGGGAGGTTATTAATTAATTTCCTGTATGTGTGGGAAATTGCCCTGTCGGGTATAGGGTCTAATAACAATCGGTCTTTTAGGGGGGAGTACTCAGGTAGTGACTCCCCGTCTGGGATGTGGCACCTCAGGTCATGTCTCAACTGTAGGTACCTGTACTGCTCCTTGTCCGTCAGTTGATATTCTGTTTGTAATTCCTTAAATGTCATTATCCAACCCGTACGCCATTTGTCCCTGAGGATATCTATGCCTATGAGGTTCCAGCTGCAGAATCACTGTAGGCGGCCCACCTCTCTCAGCACACCGCTGTGCCACAGTGGGGTTTGCTGGGTCAATCTGTCCTTCCATACCAGTGATTTGGTGGCAACGTGCCATGCTCGTACCACCACCTGGGCGTGTGTACGAAGCGGTTTCCCCCCTTTTCCTTGATACAACGCCGTTAAGTGCACGTTGGTTCATACAGCCTGACGATCTACCCGGTATGCAGGTTCAGAGAGGGGTGCAAAGGCCCAGCTATTTATATTAATGAGGTGGGCCGCCAGGTAGTAGTTCTAGATATCTGGGATAGCTAGCCCACTCTCGTATACCCCCCCTGGAATTTGCGTAGTGCAATTCGAGGTGTCCCACTACCCCACAGTAGGTTATGTTGCACCCCTTCAATGGCTTGGAAGAAGGTGTCCGGGATCTTATGTGGTGTATATTGTAAAGAATAGAGTAGTCGTGGGAGCGCCATCATTTTAAAAGCACTGCCCTATCCATAAGAGTGATAGGTAGTTGACTCCAGTGGGCAGTGTCTCCGCAAGGTCTTGTCAGTTGTGTGAAAACATTCAGTTGGAGGAATTCCTCAGCTGAATATGTTATCCAAATTCCCAGAAATTTAAATTTGTCATGTTGTGTTAAGGCCGCACAGTCTGAAGTGAGTGGGGGTAACGCTCCAGAGAGATTAAAAATGAGGGATTTCTCCCAGTTTATCTGGTAACCTGAGTATGTACCGAATAGCCGGATTATGTTAATAAGTCTGTGAAACATTTGCCGAGGTTTGCTTGTGTAGAGTAATATGTTGTCTGCGTTCAATGTGATTCGCTCCTCCCATTCCCCTCCATATCTATGCCCCTAACTATGGGATCTCCTCTGATCTATGCCCGAGTGGCTCGAGTGCCAACATGAAAAGTATGGGGGAGAGTGGACATCCCTGGCGTGTGCCCCTGTGGAGCGCAAAGGATCTAGAAATCTAGAAATCGACCCATTCACACGGACGCAGGCTCTAGGGTCTCGGTAAAGGAGACAAACCCAAGCAATAAAACATGGGCCCAGGCCGAGCCTAGACAGACCCGTCTGGAGATACGGCTATTCAATAATGTCAAATGCCATGCGGGCATCCAATGACAGTAAAGCCTTGGACTCACTTGGATTAGCTGCCGCGGTTTGCATCACCCCATTAAGGTGTCTAAGATTTAGTCTGGTGCTGCGCTGAGGCATAAACCCAGTTTGGTCCGGGTGAGCCATAGTGGAGATAATGGGGGCAAGCTTGTTTGCCAGTACCTTTGACAGCACTTTTGTTTCAAAATTAAGTAAGGAGATGGGCCGGTAGGAGCCGCAGAGCTCCGGAGGTTAGTTCTTTTTTGGGATGACCACTTTTGTGGTGATTCTCAAGTCTGTGAGTAAGCAACCCTCCTGCAGTGCAGTGGCGAACATTTCCAACATGGGCTTCGCCACATCACTTGTCACACATATAAAAAGTTCAGCAGGGAGCCCGTTAGGGCCTGCAGCTTTCCCGGATTGTAGGTCCCTGATGGCCCCCTCTACTTCCTCCACCATCAGGTTCCGGTCAGTGTCTTCCCTGTCCTCCTGTGTCAAAGTCGGTAAGGATAAGTCCGCAAGTAGTTCTGTGCATTCGTCAATTGATCTGGTAGATGCCGACTGATATACTGTCTCGTAATAAGACGCAAATGCCTCTGCAATGTCTGCCTCGGAACTAAGTGTCTTCCCACTGCTTGTCTTAATTTTGGCAACCCAGTCTCGCTCTCCTCTCTCTGGCCATACGTTTAAGTTATTAGCTTTGTTCCCTACATCGTACAGTCCTCTCTGTGTGGCCAGTGCGTGTTGTTGCGCCGTGTTGTCACCCAGGTCCCTAAGCTCCTTTTGCTTAAGATGTAGTCTTGTGAGCAAATCTGGGGCTCCCAGCTCCTCCTGGTGTAATTTTCCCTTTAGGGCGTCAATCTTGCTCTCAGGTTTATTACACCTGGAGAATCTCTGCTTCCTTAGTCCGCCCACCGTTGCCTGGATGTAGCCCCTAACCACCACTTTGTATGCTTCCCAGAGTGTGCAGTGCGAGTCAACCAAACCCTCGTTTTCTGCAAAATATTGTTGGGTACACTCTCTGAGCTTGTCCTGGAAGTCTCTTTCTTTAAGGTGTCACAGAGCTATACGAGGAGGGAGGGTGTAATCACTAGTTGGGTCTTGTAACAGGATCTCTACAGGTGAGTGATCGGTTATGTCCCTGGTCTTGTGATGGGCCCCATGGAAGTGTCCTGTGTGCATTGTAGGAAGCTGGCTCTGTATATGCTATACCAAGTTAAGGTATATTGTGCACAGATATAGTATATACAGAGTCCAGTGGAACCCCAAAGGTAGGCAGAGGTAAAGTTAGATAGAACCTTACTCTCTATTTGTGGTAGTGTGGTCGAGTAGTAAGGCAGTATCAGAAGACAGTGTTAAGCATGTGTTGTACCCACTCAATCAGCAAATGATTTCACACACTTAAAGACTGAACTTCAGACCAATTGGTTTTAGGTATTTTTTTTTCTAGACTCAAGCACGCCTGGCACAGGTAAGTTGATAAATGCTTTGCAGTAAATATACAGTTTGAAATGCAATTGTAAATGTACTTTTGAAATGGTTACAGTTTGAATTACTGGTAATTCAATACTGTGAAATGCTGTACATATACTTTGTATCGACTTTGCAATGAAATTTACAGGTAAGTTAATTTTACGTTACTTTTGATATTACTTTTTAGATTACTTTTTCTACTCAGTGCGATATACCTATATATCACACTAGGACATTTCCTAGAGAAAAGGTCAGTAAAATCAGTTTTGCACAATGGTTATTTTTCTAGTTTCCATACAAATCAACTCCACACTCCACATTTTTCAGAGTAAAAATGTCAATGGATTCCTATGGAGAGAAATGAAGTAAACGGTTACCAGGTAAGTAATCATTCTTTGGAGGTGAGATTCTGGAGTTAGAACAAGGGTTCCACCAGGGTCAAGAATGCACTCTCGTTACACCCTCAGCGGCACTAGGGCGGCCGGGTGCAGAGTGCTGAGGCCCAATGTTATCCAATGGGGGATGGGGGCCTCCAGTTGGTGACTGCTGGCAAGCAGGCCACTGGGTTGTGGGAGCATAGCTCCTGGACTTTAGCTCAGGGCAAATGGGGAAACAAATTAGCACCAAAGGTGCACCCTCAGCGGCACTAGGGCGGGCTGGTGCAGGGTGCTGTTTCGACGTCGGGCGCCCTGTTGGTTTCAAAGGGGAACCTCCAGTTTGCAAAGGCACTGCAGGCTCGGGGACGAAGGTCTTCTGGGTGCAACCACCACTTCGAGAGGTAAGTTGGGAAGTTAGGTGTTGTTTAGGCACTGTTGGTTTGGGCACACAAGGCCGTGGGGCGTCGGGTGCAGGAGTGCCTTTTAGGGTCAGATCTTCTTACCAGCTCCTGGTTGTGGTTAGGGGGGGCCTTCTGGATTTAGGCTTCAGGTGTTGGCTGGAGGCTTGAGGTAGGTCAGGGGTCACAGGATGTTGGATCAGGATCACCAGGATGACCTCCTCATGGTGTTTGCTCACTCGAGTTCAGGCCGTGAACGGCGGGTGCAGAGTGGGGTGGATTCGAGCTGTCCCGCCGGAGTCAGAGGTTGCAGGTGAACACATCCAGTGTTCACGCGAGACAAAGTCTTTGTGCTTGAAGCCAGGCAGGTCCTCCGGTGTTTTCGAGGTTGCTGGCTGCAGGACACACCGGGATTTCACAGAAGCAGGTTCGAGAGGGAGACAGGCCGGCAGGGCTGGGGCCAAGCCAGTGGGCGTCTTCCTCTTGTTAGCTGCTGCATGGCTGTTCGGTCCTCCTTCTTCTTCTTCTTCTTCTTGCAGGTTCTTTTCTGAGGAAGCAAGGTTCAGGGTGGGCCTAAATACTGGATTTAGGGGTGTTACATGTAGGTAAAAGGCGGGGACCAATAGGTCCCTTCCCTGGGGTGGGTACACCCCCTATTATGCCACCTTCCAGTGGGAGGGGGGCATGAGCTTGTCCCTGGTTGGCTGAGTCCCCCCATCTTCAAGATGGCGTGGACTAAGAGTTGTGCTTCACCTCGCCTCCCCCACCTTAGGGGTGGAGTTGGCAGTGGTGGGCACACCACTCTTCCTCACTTGTTTTTCCCGCCAGTTCTCCTGCCCAAAGTGGGGATCAGAACCAGTGGGGACCAGTTGCTGAAGCAGCATGTGGCCTGGGGAAGCTCACAAAGGCGGCAAGCCTTTGAAGCTTCCCCTTCGTGAATTCTGCCCATCCTGGGAGAGGAGGCTTGGCACCTCGTCCCAGGATGTGCATTGTTTCAGGCCCCAGTGAGCAGCAGGCTCTCGACCCAGGGGTCCAGAAACATGTCTGGTGGTGGCAGCTGAAAGCAGCCACTCAGCCTGGACACTAGTGGTAGGTTAGTTTTCAGGGGGCTTCTCTAAGATGTGCATTTTTCATTAAATCCCACACTGGCATCAGTGTGGGTTTAATGTGCTGAGAAGTTTGATACCAAACTTCTCAGTTTTCAGTGTAGCCATTATGGTGCTATGGAGTTCATAATGACAAACTCCCAGCACCATATTCTCTTAATGGCAGCACTGCACTTACAATGTCTAAGAATGGACCTAGACACTGTAGTGGTACAGGGCTCATGTACCTGTACCCTCACCACTTGCATAGTGCACCCAGCTAGAGGGGTGACTGATCTATGCCAGGGCAGTGGGTTGTAAGCATGGCACACAGATGTGTGCCATGTCGACTCTTCACTTTGTTCTGCACCAAAACACGCAGCCTGCAAAGGCAGTGTGTGTGTGTAAGGATACAGGACCTCTAAGTGTGGCAAAATAAGTGCTGCCGCTCTTAGAGGCCTTGTCTGGTCACAGTGCCCTGGGTACCTGTGGTACCATTTACCAGGGGCTGACCTGTGGCCAGAGATGCCAATTGGATTTAGGCTTCAACGCAGTTTTAGGGAAAGTACCTGATTAGCAGGGGCCCAGGCCACACTCAGTCAAAGCACATCAGCAATTCAGCAACAAGTGGGGGCAACCATGCAGAAAGAGGGCACTTTCTCACATGCGTGCCCTGTGTAAAGATGTAGTCAAGACGGGACCCGCTGCCATGTGCTGTGGATATATGTGTATATTGTCTACAAGAAGGGTTGTGCAATCTCCATAAGTCCCACAGGCCCATTGCAGTTGCAAAGGCCCGCACAAGATCTGCCTCCCCTGTCCTGGTTTATCGTGTTGTTCTATCCAGTTCCTGGGACATCACTGCATTCATGTCTCCACCCATTATAAGCACACCAGGGGGCATTCCTAGTAGTTTATCACTTAGTTCAGGAAAAGTTCCTGCGTGTAGCCTTGGTGGAATATATGTGGAGCATAGGTTTAAGCTTCAACCCTGCCACATCCCTGCCATGGCCACAAACCTTCCAGTGGGTCCTGTCAGGTGCGGCCCGTACTGAAAGGCACTGAGTTTTTAACCAGGATTGCCACATCTCTGGAGCCTGATGAGAAGCCCACATGTGCCCGTAGGGTGTATCCAAACCTATTCAATGCCAGGTAGTGGTGGCCTCACAAGTGCATCTCCTGTAGGCGGACAAGGTATGGGGAGTGTCTGCGCAAGTATTGCAGGACCGTAGTCCATTTGATCTTGTCTCCCAGCCCATTCAAGTTCCATGAGAGGATTTTCAATGTTGCTGTGGGTTGTGTAGCAATAGTTGTGTTCAGGGTACTTAACAACTGCCCTCTCTCCTTCAGTGCCCTGCCTAACCCACTCTCCCTCGAAAGCTGCTTGCTATTTCATGCCTGGTGTTGTGAATCTCTGGCTGGATCGTGGAAAACATGAAACGTGGTATATAACATTAACCTTTTGTAACAGAAGCCCCTTATAAAATCCCCCCTCCCTGCTGCCCTGAACTGTGGGTTTTTAACTACCCACCTCCCCAATTTGCAGAGCGCCTGTCGTCCAAATCGACTCATTAAACTATAAATAAATAAATAAATAAATAATCCACATTTGTAAAGCGCAAACAATTACCCGTAAGGGTCTCTAGGCGCTGGGGGCCGTCGGGAAGCTTAAGCAAGCTATTGCCCAGAGTCACATGGTGCTGGGCTAATCTGCCGCCGGCGCTGGGGATCGAACCGTGATCCCCAGATTCCAGAGGCAGGTATCCTGGCCGCGGCGCCACACCTCTTCCCTCCAACTATAACTTGGGGTTGGCCGGCACCGCCATTCGTGATCAGGCAGCGGCCCTCCCTATTTTCATGTAATGTCTGTTTCAATGTGTGTCGTTGATAACGTGTGGGTGTGCATCCTATTTTCTTGCTGTTCCATACCTGCTGAAGAAGTCTCTTTTATTCGTAGTAATCTACAGTGGCAGTGCCGGGTACAGTTTCAAGCTTTGCGAAGCCCCGTCAGGGGGGGTCATCTCCATTCGCCGAGCCTATGGTTTCGTGGTCCAAGTGTGAAGCCCGAGGGGGGGCATCTCTCTGTTCCCTCGCCGTTTTGTTGGGACCTCGTTACACTGGTCGAGTAGCCTTCTGCCCTCTCTCAAGCCAGTCCCACACTTCATCGGGAGATGCAAAGTACCATGTTTTTCCGTTGTCCAAACTCTCAGTTTAGATGGGAACAGCATCGTGTATTTGAGATTCTCGGTTCGTAATGTCCACTTAACCTCATCAAAAGTGCGCCGCTGTCATTGGACCATGAGGGTGCAGTCTGGGAAGAAACGTATGGATGCGTTTTCATAGGGTAGATCACCTTTTGTTCCGGCGGACTGTAGGATGGCGTCTCAGTTCCGGAAATTGAGGATCCTTGCAATAATTGTTTGGGGGTGGCTGGTTTCTGTTGTGGCACCGGCGCTCTGTGCGCCCTTTTCACCGAGAAATAGTTTGACAAGCGTTTGAGATGAAGGTGCTTAAGTATGAGATCTTCCAGCGATATGTCCACTCTAGGACCCTCCATCCCTTCGGGTACCCCCAAAACGCAGATGTTATTCCTCCGGGCCCACCCCTCCTGGTGCTCTAGCGTAGCCGCCCTGTTATTGCATTGGTGTGTGAGTCTTTGTATTTGGTCATCCATTCTCTTGATGGCAGCTTGCTTATGATTTCTGCTGTAGCTACTTTTTCCGTGTTTTTATTCATATAGGCCCTCAGTAGGTAGACTTCAATCGTGACTTTGTCTATTTTGGACTCTAGATTCGTGCCCAGTGTCTGAATGGCCGCCATGATCACCCACGTGAGGGATAAGGCAAAACAAATGAAAACACGAACTTTAGCAATATCAGACTTATATTTTTGAAAATCCTCTTCACATTGTGTAATCCACTCAAATTTGCTTTTGTTGATCAATAACTTCCCAATGAAATAACTTTTCTCAGTGAATACAGGCAATAAACTTTACGCAATACTCTGCTAGCCCTAACAAAGATCTAACATCTTCTTTTCTAAGGGGATCAGGAGCTTTATTAATGGCATTAATTGGAGATGGTTTGAGTTTAACACCCCCCTCTCCGATCTCATGAACCAAGTATGTTATCTTTCCCTTCGCAAATTTACATTTAGAAAACTTCACTGTTAACCCTTCGTTCTCTAGAATATTCAACACCTTCCTCAATCTAACATCATAGGTTCCTCTCCAAAAATCAAGATATAATTCTGAAATAATTTTATACCTTGTTCTCACCCAAAAAGATTTAACATAATCCTCTGGAAACCACGTCTAATCTAAATGGCATCCTCTTAAATTAGAAACATCCAAAAGGAGTTAAATGTTCTAGAATTAGGGGAAAAATGTATCTGATGTTAAGTATACGACAAGTCTATGGTGTAAAATCACTTAGCCCCATTAAGAGAAATTACCATCTCATTGATTGCTATTTAAATGGAGTAAATCGACACTTAACTGAGTCTTATCATTGTTGCGCCTTGCCACGACTAACAGGAAATACACCGAGAAACCTCAAATGGCTCAGTTACATCAACCTTAACCAATTTCTCTAACTCATTGGACACTTCATTTCAAATCATGATGGGAATATTCCTGATTTTATGTAACTTAGGAAAGGCATTACTTTTCAAAACAATATGATGTTCAATTCCTTTTAGATTTCCCAACATTTTGCAAAAACCTTTAGGAAAACACTTAAACATATCCTTCCCAACAGTAACTCCATCATCAATGATAATGAACCTGTTCTTTATGGTTAGGATGAGGAACACTGTGCAGTTTTCCTTGATCAAACCATCCAAGTATAGAAGGTGCTTTCTTTGCTATGTATAGTTTTGCTTTTGTATGTCTATTTTTAAAGCCTAAAGTTAAGCCAACTGTAACCCAACATATCATTTTTTCACCAATATAATCTTCCGGTTGTTGGTCATATTCATACGAATCACTGACAATTTTTCTTTCCAGACATCTTCATTTATAATGGTGTATGATGAACCAAAGTCTGCAATCTTTTTATTTGTACACCACCAATAGTCATCCAACACTCTGGCTTGTTTCTCGTGAGTTTAATATTTATAGTCAAAATAATCCTGTTTGACAAAGCCATAACACTACCAGGCTTCTATGTCTCACCTTTACAATCCTCCTCATCAGGGTATTTTTCCTCCTCATACACATATTGCATGGTCTTTTTTCTTCTTCCACACTTTCGCATACTGTGACCCCACAATTACTGCACCTTTATTTAAGTGTTGGGCAATTCTTACTGTACACTAAATACTCCTTAATACCACAACGGTAACATCTATATCTCTTTTGACTTTGCAGGGAATCAGTTCCTAAAGCTCTAATTTCCAGGTTTGTTACTTAACTTGCACACTGACTCATTTTCCTTATCACTCGGCTTTAACGCACTAGCACACCTGCTAGAAACTTCAGTCTTACTGACAATGGCTAGAACTTCCTCAAGGGGTGACACCGTTTACCCACAATCATTCTTCAATGGCCTGGTTATTTGCAAGCATGACTAACTGGTCTCTGATCAAGTCATCTTGCAAAGCATGAAAAAGCTAACAGTTAACTCAGCAATATAATCGCCGATTGATTCCCCTTTTTCTTGTTTACATAGAAAAACTGTATATCTCGTTATACCTATACATACTTTAGGGGCAAACTATTTATTCAGATTCCATAAAGCTGCCTCAAATACATTCATTTGCCCAACTATAAGAACTTTGGACATTCGATTGTAGGCCACAGGAACCCAAAGAATGCAAAAGAATAATTTTCTTCGGTTCTGCAGGCATCCTCCAGAGTCACCCACAGTAGCAATGTAATTAATAAAATACTCCTTCCACTTTAAAGTAGGTACAGAATCAGATGGCCAGAAGGCTTGTGGTGGGTAAATGCTTTAGCTTTGTGTAGCCATAATAAATAATGGAATTGTTCAGTGTCCACACTTCTCCAAGTTGGACTAGTTCACTGTCCAGCATTCACCATTACATATGCTACACTTGTTGCACCATATGGATTCCACAAAAGGAAAGAAAAACTTTACCAAAGAGTGTTTCCTCAATGTTTAATGTATATCCCAAACTTCAAGAATACTTTAGCAAAAAGCACTTAATTTTCTCTTAAATTTCAAGATTGTGTCTTCGCGTCACTTGATAACCTCCATAATACTATTGAAACTGCACCAAGATGGTACCCACACAAAGTCATGTTGCGTGAACCCACCTTAATGTTGTGATGCAACATGCATCCATGTGTCAAAATAGGTTCGGTAGCTCAAAGGATGAAGATGGGAGAAACATTCCAACTTTGAGTGCACACGTATAATTCAAACCGCACCGATATCGGTCAATAGTAATAACTCGTATTTGCTTGCTTATGGTGCACAGACACATACAAAAATCCACTGACACAGGTCAAATGCCGATACCAATCACCAGCCACTCCGGATACAAATGCTTTTACCGACAGGAGAGTTAATCACCGATTGTTCAAAGGTGGCAACCACTTGTTCAAAGTCCCATGCAGACTAATGCACCACTAATGCTCGCCAGCCATATTCATAAAATAGCAATATTACCAGTGAAATGTCCTTGTGGAACCTTTCAGTCACTGATCAAAATACTTCCCATTTAGTGGTACTTTACCTTAAACTCCTGTACAGCCAAGGTTCCAACAACAATAACCTGCTCAATTATGTTGTGTTGGCTCTGCTCCAGACAGCTCTTAGCCAATCTGTAGCATACACGACACAATCCTGAATACTGCTGAATTTTTGTTTTTATTGTCTGGAACAATACTTGGCTGACTCCTGGTCTGTTGTTACATCTAGTACCGTAAATGCTGATTAATCATTGTATTCTTATTCATTATGGTTATGTATGTTTTATCATGCTGTCTATTTACAGTTCCCTTTCCCTATACCCCACCTCCTAACACTTTTGTAAATGGTGTGTTTTATAGACTGTTGAGATGGGAAGTTATATCCTGGTTGTGCTCTGACAGAAATGTTCGAAGAAACATATTTGTGTTCCAACTTTGCCTCATGTTGTGATATACGTCCTCGTAGTTCTCGGCTGGCAGTTGTTAGAATAACTGTTATAGAGCCACTGGTCCCATTTACTTTGTCTCACTTTATCTCCTGACACTACCCCTCAGGTTAATTTACTTGGTCCTCCGATGGATCTTGAATCATGCCGCGAGGGGTCAGATATAGGGGATCCAATCCAGTTATCCAATGCGGACCAGGAATTTGTTAACTGACCTACAAACCGGTAATTAGATTCAAATATATGACGCTCAAGACGAAACTATACAAGTACAAGATTATCACAGCCAAACCAAATCTCCTGAAGAAATTCAGCTGAAATAGAATCATGCAAACCAATAATAACATTAGAATCTGCTGTCCAGTTGTCTCTCTATTAGAATTCATATCCCTCATTTATACTCAATTGGAATGCCAATCCATAATTTGGGATGAATCATAGAGAGACAGAAACAGGATTTAATTAAAATTAGATTTTTTTCAGTAAATTTTGAAGAGTACATACATCAATATAAGGCATTAAATTTAGGAGTACAGAGTGATCAAATTAATTTCTTGAGGGCCATTAATTACCAAAGCTCTAGAAGAGTTCAGGAAGGGGCATGAACCATATCAGCTCAAAAGTTCTCTCCCATAAGGTAAGAATTCTGGGAATAGCAAACCTAGCGTATGTGTCAGCCAAAGGAAAGCCAATAGAGTCTGCAAGGAAACAAATAATGTGTCTCTCAGTCCAGAAAAGAGCAAGATGATCTGTGGAATGTGGCATGAATCTCCTTTATGTCACTTCAATGTATAATATAATTCTTCAAGTTCCCGGGTAACACCTCCTGGGTCACCTCATCTGGTCAGACCACTCAGCCCATTGGTCATTTTGGATAGGGTGATTGTCATGCAGCATGAACAAGACAAATATTATAGCAAAAAGGTGGTGATCATCAAGTAAGCTGTTGAACCATCCAGTATGTATAAATTCTGAACAACAGTCTTTTAGCAAAAAGCATATGAGTGAGTTCAAGAAGACAGTTTCTATTGGCATATATTTTCAAAGTAACGAAAATGTTGTGAACAGTCCTAGTATGCACATGGGCACTCTCCCTCTGAGCCAGTTCACATTGAAAGTTTATGAAACATTTCCATGAGAACAAATTCAAACAAAGTAAGGAAAATGCAAGCCTAATTTTAATTTGGTTCAGGAAATATAATATATAAAATAATGGAAATATACATTTATTCATTTCCTTTGGAATCATTATACATTATTTTCAACTCATTTGTACTCATGAAGCAATTTAGTTTCATTGCAATTTGCACATGTAACTTTGATGTATTACTGCAATTTCAAAGTACCAACGAGTAAAATAATTTCAAAACATAAAATATTAACACAGTTTCTAGTAATTCTCATTAGTACATATATGAGGGTTATTCCCTAAAACGTTTTGAAGCATTTTGTCTTAGTATAAATGTACAACACCATTTTCTCTTTTCTCACTTAGTGCACAAATTTTCACATATGCACATATGGAGTTTACACATGAACCCTTTCAACATTTCGATGTCGATGGTGAGCCCACCGACATCCATTGAACCGGTCTGACCGGTGGATTACAATCTGGCGGTCAGAGGCATCGGGGCAGGGACAGCCGACTGCTATTCTGATGGGCTCAAGTTGCCGCTGGGGCCGCAGTGGGCCCGTAATCCCTACAATGCGTGCGGTGCCTGCTCAGGCGCCGCCGTAGGGATTACAATGATCCTTTCCTTGTGCCTTTCTATGGCGGTACAACTGCTATAAAAAGGCAGACAGAAAAAGACTATGGAGCCCCAAGTAGGGTCCCCAACACCCCTGGACCTCCGCTATGGGGCATGGGGTAGCACCTGTGGTGCCCCCCCAAACATCCATGCACCGTGTGGCAGGCTGGAGCTGCAACCCTTTTCTGGCCACAGCGCATGCTGCAATGGCAAAATTGATGTTTCTGATTGCTCATAGGGTGGTTGCATCCTAATTCAGCAGGTGAAACTGCTGAGTAATAGTCGGGTAGATTCCATCCCGCTACGGTGTCAGTTGGGCGCTTGTCCGACTGACATCTTAGTAGGCCCGTAAATCTCTTCATTTATTTGTCTCATTGAATTTTCAGTGTATAGTTAGCACTGATGGTGCACATTTGTCATTTTTCTTTCAGATGTGTCAAAATCGGTGTTATGTGTCAGCTAAGGGATTCAGCAATTTATCTGTTTCATCAATCCCCGGATTGATGGTGAATTAAGCCATCACAAAAATGTTCTCTTCTGATGTCACACATTACAACTCTGTAGTCTTTATTAATTTTAATCTGAAAATTTCCAAAGTCTTCATTTCGACGTAGTACCCACTTTGCCTGTCTTCCAATTCTATTTCAGCTCTTTTCCTTTTTATTCCTCTGATTTCTTTCTTAGTTTTCAGATGCTTAAAAACCTTGAAGATGATAAGCAAGGTCAATACACATAGCAATTGTGAAGATAGGCTTCAACATTTTTCCCAACAATCTACTTCCCAGATTTTCAAGCCATCTACCTATAGAGGAAAATCCTTTCCCAATTGATTCCCAAGCACCGTCAGTCAAGTCCTTTCCAAGATGTGTAATATTCTTAATGTATCCTTTCAGATATTTACTTTTGTCTGGAATAAATGTGCAACAATGTTGCACCTTTAGCATTCGGCAGACTGCACCTTCCTTTGTGAGGAAGACGTCTAACGCAAGACAATTTTGAAGAATCATAGATCTCATGGCAATCATTTCAGTATCTATTGCTAAGAATCATCCAGCTGTATTGGTAGACAGCTTATCTACCACAGTAGACAGTTTTTATATTTTGTGAGAATTTAATATCACCCCAACAGATAGTATTATAGGTCCAAAAATGTCTCCCACTATTTCTCTAATACATCCACCTCTTATATGGGTTGTATGATGTTACAACGCATTCCGATGCAACGCATGCCTTTACCACGCATGCGTTACAATGTGAATGCCATTACCACGCATAACCTTTTACCACAAATATGCCTATACCACGCATACCTTTACAATGAATTTTGTTGTAAAAGCATGTATGTTAAGGGCATATTTGTAGTAAAGGTTTTCCCTGACCCCTGCTCCAAGTCCTAAACCTGTTGCGTGAACCCCCACTCTATCCTTGGTCCTTTTTGAAACAATACCCGTCCCATGCCCTGTATCCCTGCACAACCTCCCCCAGCCCCCAACTCTTCTAACAAATACCCCTCCACTGCCCTGAGCCCTAGAAACGGACCTCTGCACGACCACCCCGACCTCCAGCACTTCTAAAAACCCCTCCCCTTCTCTGAGCCCTAGAAGAGGACTGCTACACCCAACCCCGGCCCCCAGACTTTCAAAACATCTACCCCTCCCCTGACCTGAGCCCTAAAAGGAGACCTAAGCACAACACCCCCTCTAAAAAAAAATTAGAATAACTTATTAAAATAATAAAAATATGAATATAAATAGTAAAGACAAATTAGTTTAAAATCCCCTTACTGCTCCACGACGTCACCACTCCAGCTTTTCTGAGGCATGTTGCAAGGGTCTCTCCATTTCCTCTAATGACACTGATAGCCTCCACCACTCTTACTACACACATACCTTTACCACACAGACCTGTACAACGTAATTTGTTGTAAAGGCATGTGTGGTTATGGCTACGTGTAGTAATGGTGCACACCCTTACCACACATATACCTTTACCATACATACCTTTACAACTTAATTTGTTGTAAATGCATGCATGGTAAAGGCAATTCGTAGTAACAGTGCATGTATTTGTAACGCAGGCGTAGTTAAGCATATGGGTGGAAACAGCGCGTTGTAATGGCCGACGAAGTGGTGCACTGAAAACTTTAAGGGAAGCCTTAAAGTCTTCAGTGCACCACTTCGTCGGTTCCATCAGATTGACCCACAGGATACATTTTCGGAAAAACTATTCCAAGGTAGCAAGATCCATACCATATTTTAGGCAGCTATAATAGGCATTTTCCCCACTGATATAATAAACTCCAGGAAACACAGGATCAACACCACCCGGAAACAGTTCCTATTTTCCGAGAACTTGGAATTTATGGCCACATTCGCTGGTACCAACAAAGTTTGTATTAGCCTCAGTCCTATGCTTTAATATGCACAGCTTTCCTCTTTGTTGCTAAACTAAAGCAGTAGCAGCTTGGTTCCCGTTGTCTAAGTGCCCAAGATGGTGTCCTAGTATGATTTGCAGCTTTAGCCTCTCTTCGTCTACCCTCTATCAATTCTAGAAATTCCTTTTCTACATTATGTAAAAGGCATTTTAGATTGTGTTAATGCGCATAAGCTGTGTCTAAACTTTGCGTAGGCTTAAAGAATTTGCCCATCATTTCAGCTGTTTTAGCATCAGGCACATGATTTAAATATTTCCTCACATGCACTTCAGAAATATTAGATCATAGTTACAATAGTAGTACTGAGACTGTCCCTGGCCATAAAATAAGCTCATTAGTACACTGCAAGAAAAACTATATGTTACAGGCAAATGATGATAGGTCACTGCCTCAGAAACTGATGTAGGCAATTGGAAGCACACATAAAAATCTCTAGCATCCATGGTGTCGACATACCCATACAAACATTTTGTAAATACATTTGTTGAAAAATCACCAGTGGACTGATCTCATATCTTATCATCTGAAATGCTTAATCCATTGTGATTTGCTGAATTGTTTTTAGGCACAGAAGTAGGCTCAGGCTTACTCATGTAGATATGAGGGGCAAAGTCAAAACTATAAGAGATACTACAAGCAAAACAGAAAATATAGAGAGTATACAGGCACACATACATTTGCATTTTGATGATATTGTGTTAGGATCCATTGCCTCTTTAGAATCAGACCGTGAGACCCCTGATACATTTTGATTAAATGTTAATAGCATTAGCAGCACAAGCACGTTTCAGGAAGCTCGTTCTTTGCAAGTCTTCAGCTATTTTTACGTTGTTTTGCAGCACAGTTTATGCTCCCTTTATATTCTTGTAAATGCAGGCTTTTAGCAAATGCACAGTTCTCGTAAATTGCTAATTTCTTCATCCCAAATTGACTCTTTTCTTTATTGGTAAATTGATTTCAGTAACTTCAATTGGAACACAAAGTTCTTTCAAGGTGGCTCATGCAAACTCAGATTGCTGTAGCAAAAGGCATGATATGCTTTCTCCTAATCATTCAGTGCCAGGAAGTCCATTCAGGTGCAGCATATTATTGACTTTTTGGTCCCTCTTCATCACTGTCGCTTTGTTCAGACTGACTTCAGCAATTGTTCGTGGTACTCTTCCTTCTGTTATAATGCGTCTCTATCTGTCTTGTCTTCTGGGCCAACAGTCTCTGGGCACTACTCATGTTTCAGGTATACTGTTCACTTCAGCGCGGTCAAAATTACACATAGTCAGCTCTTCCTCTCATGACCCTTCAGTACCTACAATAGCTGACTCTCTTGGACCTCCTTCAGAACCAGTGCACGAAGTCCCAGTAGCTGGAGCCCTCTCCACAGTTTGTCTAACCTAAGTTGGTTGTCTCTGTGTAAAAGCCGCCACAACCAAAACAGGCACTGTAACTTTAAGAGGACATGGGACTCTGTGAGTATGAGCAGCATGCATCCAATTTGGAAGACCACCACACTTAACAGCAGTTGTGGTTACCAGGATCACCTGGAATGGCCCACACCAACGAGGTTCCAAACACAACTTGCGCACATCCTTCTTCACCAGGAACCAGTCACCAGGACTGAGGTCATGGAACAGCTCCTGGTGAGGCAAAGTGTCAGCTTCCCCAACCTGCTGAGACACAGAACGTACCACGTCAGGCAGTCAGTTACAATAATCAACCACCAAATCATCTGTAATATTCACCACTGCATTGGCTAGAACTGCGGGCTTCCTCATAGCCCTCCCCATAATTATTTTGTGAGGAGATAGTACTGTTCTTCTGTCTGTGGTACTTCTCAAACTCATCAACACAAGAGGTAATACATCAGGCCATTTTACAGAAGTTGAAGCCCACACCTTTCAGTGTTCCATTTATCTACATCACAATTCCTGAGGCTTCTGGACGATAAGCACAATGGAGCTTCTGATCAATTTGTAATGCTACACATAACATCTTTCGCACCTCATTATTAAAATCTGTCCCTCGGTCTGACTCCAAAGAAGTCGGGAATTCTAAAAGTGATATCAACTCCCTGAACAGTAACTTGGCCACAGTGAGACTGTTATTTCGTTTTCTTGGGTAGGCTTCTACCCATCTTGAAAAGATACAAACAATTACAAGAATGTGTTTTAAGCCATTACATACGTGCATTTCAACAAAATTGAGCTGCATTTGATTGAAAGGACCTCCTGACCTCCCTACGTGACTCATTGTGACTGATATTCTTTTCCCGACATTTTGCTGTTGACACAATATGCAGCTGTGACACAAAGCTTCTGCCACCAATCTGAACCTTGGATTAAATCATGTTTGATGAAAGAGACGCATCATAGCATCCCTCCCGACACATGCAGGACCATGATAGTACCGCGTCATGGGAGGCAGCAAACTATCAAGTAATACAGGTCTCCTATCAGTGTACACCCACATCTCATCTTCTTTGTCTGTTAGTACATCCTGCTCTGACCCATCCTTGTTTCTCAGCTTCTGGTACCTCATCCTGTAATGCTTTCACATCCACCCAAGTGTCTACAGTGGAAAACAACAGTGTGTAATCTGTGGCATCAGTGTTCTCTCTCAGGGGGATCTCCCTTGATGGTGTAAGAATTTTGAGCGCAATAGCGTGCAGTCTCATCCGCATATCGGTTTCCGACTGTGATATAATCATTGCCCTGCTGATGGGCTGCACACTTCACCACGGCAATTTGAGCAGGAAATTGTAGTTACAGCAAGAGGTTTCTCACACTCTCCCCATTCCAGGCTTGCGTCAAGGAAACCAATTCAGCCACTTGAGCAGAAAACACACCTTGCAACCAAAAAGCTTCAATCACTCACACAACTGTACATACAGCATAAGCAGCATTTTGATTTCCTTCTGCAACATGCAAACAAGATCCATCAACAAACAGCACATGATCTGATTCAGGCATAGGGGTGTCAAGGATGTCTGGCCTTGGTTTTGTGTACAGCTCAGTCACATCCAAGCAATTATGATCAGCATCATCAATCCCAACCTTGTGTCCAGGAAGGGGCATTTAGATTGCAGGATTTAAACTTGGGCATTGCATCAAAGTCATATTCTCAGCTCCTAGTATGACCGGTTCATACCTGATGAAGCCGCTGTGTGTGAGGTGTTGCATTCGAGTGTGAGTAAGAAAGACCTCAACTGAATGAGGCTCATACACCCTAAGCGTATGTCCCATCACAATACTTTCACTCTGCTCCAAACTCACACATTTCTGCAACAGATTTCAAACATTTAGGCAATGTGGCGACAAAAGGATCAAGATTTGATGAAAAGTATGCTACAGGTCTGCGTGCAGTACCATGCATCTGAGCCAGTACTGATAATACGCAGCCCTCGCACTCATTGCAAAACAGAGTAAAGCATTTGTTATAGTCGGGCATTCCAAAAGTTAGAGCTCGACAAACACTCTCTCTCAGTTCAGTAAAAAGAGCGCATGCAATCATCATCCCAAGGTACCGGGTCTGACACGTCTTTATGTGTCAGTCCCTAAAGAGGTTTGGCTGTCAAAGAGAAGTTGGGAATCCATTGTCGACAGTAGCCAACCATTCCCAGAAACATGCAGACTTCTTTTTGAGTATTTGGCAGACTCATGTTCAGAATTGCAGTGATCCTGTCTTGAGACACTTTCCTTACTCCTTTCTCAATATGGTGTCCAAGATACAGAACAACCTCTTGCAAAATTACAATTTGGACAGCGACACCTTATGTCCATTTACAGCCAATTGATTCAGTAAAGTGATGTTATCATGTGTGCAAGCCGCCTAAGTACTTGCCGCTACCAATAAGTCATCAATGTACTGAAGGAGGACAGAATAATTTGGCAGCTCCAAATTTTTCTTCAAAGTCTGATTGAATATTGATGGGCTTTCCATAATTTGTGTAGTTCCTCAAAAGAATCTATTTTCACAGGTACAGGTTTTGTTTCTTGGTTTGACATCAGTCGGTTTGCAACTCCTACAACTGGGATACTTTTTCCCAAGAGAGGTAGGTTTGGAACTTCCGCTGTTCTTACGGTGGAACGGGTAGCACCAGTATTGACAAGAAATGAATCCCATTTACCTTGACATCCACATAGGAACCACTCTAGTCTACCTCTAAGAATGCACCAAGTACGCATTCCTCCTCCCCGCTCAGGCACCATCATTGTGACAGGTCTGAGTCTGCATCATCTAACTGGATCAAACAATATTGCTGGGACACATTCTGATTTGCATGGGATTCCGTTTCTGTATGAAATCCTTTAATCAAATTGTATTTCTGAACCTGACCATTCATTTTAGGCATCAGGCTTGGGGCACATTTTGAGTTTGATTTCTTTGCCTATGATCCTGCTGAGTCTGTACCATGCCATCGGTCAGTGATTGTGCATTATCAACATCTTGAATCTGTCCCCCATTTCTTTGATTAATTGGATTTAATTGACATTCACACTTCCAATGCCCCAACTTACCACAAATGTGAGACAGATTTGTCCTATTCAACACATCAATTGGAACACCTCAACCTTCACCTTGAGTCTGCATACCTTGCTGTTGTCCTCCACTTACCCCTTGCATCTTCGGGATCTGCTGATAACCTCCCTGCAGAATAAACATGGGAAAAACCCTGTTCCACCCTGGCCTATCTAAACCGCTTTCATCTGACAAATCATCACTTTTTCCTTGAGCTTCTTGTATTTCGAGTCAATTTGATCTCCACAATATTTTGCATAACAGAAAATGTCATCTATAGGTTTACTTTGCCAACAAATTAAATGCTGCTGAATCATGCTGCTAATCTCAGGTCTCAGTCCATTCACAAACCGGAAATACAAAATGTACCATATCCTTTCCGGACACATTCTCCATCCCACTGTACTGCTTGAATGCCTGCAATAACCTCTCATAGTAAGCATAAACTGTTTCGTCCAATTCTTTAGTCGTACTGTCAATTTTTACCCAAACAGTTTCTTTAGGAGAAATGTTTCCCTTCAAATAGGTGATGGCTTGATTACATTTCTTCATCACCTCAGGAGATGGTGCAACTGTGCGAGCATTTCTAGCAGGTTCTGTTTCAGGCCAATCAACAGCAATTTTACATTCCGCCCACAAATAATTTGGGACCACAACTTCAAATAAGGTATCTAAATCCTTCAGCAAAACCTTTGAAACATTCACAAACTGTTTAACTTGTTTCTACCACTCAACAAGATTCCCTCTCAAGTTTGGACAATCATTTGTAAAGGGTAAAATGTCTGGTCTGGTCCAAAGGACATGTACATATCCTCCTCCAGGCACCTCCTTCATTGGAAGCATCCTCACTCATATCATCTTCGATGACCGGAGATATATGCACAGTAAGCCTCTTTGTTTGCTTCTGCTTGACCAATCGACCTTCTTATTTTTCTAGCTGTGCCCATTTCCTAAGGATAGCCAGTAACTCTTTATTCTGTAGTCTCATTCCTGTTTGTCTCATGTGTTCAACAGACTTGCCACTAAAATCGACTCTATGGTGCTTTTGCAATGTTTTTGACTGCTGTACATCCACTCCGTATTCCTATGCCAATTCAGATTACTTTTCATGTGTATTTTGAGCATGTCTGGTAATGTCTTTGCAGATGTACAATTATTCATCATCCTGATAAGCAAATATCCTAGCAGGGCTTATAGTTCCTATAATCATTACCTCAAATTCCACCTCAAGCCTCGCAACATCCCAGAACCTATCTTTTTTTGTTCCCGGGGCATTTGTTCCATTAATTCCAACATCTGTGTCTTTTGCAGTTAAGCCAATAATCTAAGTATTGAGAGGTTTGTCCTTCTATTGTATAACTTAATACATTATTTTGCTGACCTTCAATTCTTGCAACAAGTGTAAAATGTAAAAGGGACATGTCAGAGTCTGGCTTTCCCCTCGAAAGTAACCCTGGGCGTAACGGTCGTAGTGCCTCTAAGCGTATTTCCACAGAGTTTAAAAAAACTCTGTGGAAATACGCTCCCTCCCCCCTCCCAAAGTCTTTAAGTGGCTTCTTTAACATTTTTACTTTGGGAGAGGGGAGGGAGCAGCTAACTCCTCTCCGCCACGGAGTAGGCAAATCTCTGCAAACTCCACTGGCGGAGTGGAGTTACCCGCCCAGGGTTACTCGAAAGAGTGTTTCCTGTAGTGTTCTGTGTTACCCTTGGTGGAGTTACCATACCATTCTCAGGTATAAAGAAAGTTTGGGCTTTTCCTGTCCTTCCACTGGAAGAATGTAATTGTCGAACTTAGACTCGAACCAGTTCTAGATCCACACGGAATATCAGCTGGAGTTGGAATTAAAGGCATCTGGGTAGGCTGTCTCGATCTCAAATCAGCAAGAGTAAAAGATTAACCATTTATCCCAGTAGGAACAGTCAATGTATGTACATTTTTCCCAGGCTGATATAAAGGACCTACAGGATCTATAGTCATAGATACCCCTATATTCCGACCCACTGGTGTGAAGGGAGTATGTGGGAATGGATCTGTGCCCAAATAAGAGTTTGTTAAACTCTGGGGTTGGTCTTCATTATAAAGTGGTGGATGGTTCAGTAACAATTCATTCAAGAATTCATCTTTAAATTCATGATCACTATCTCCCGCCAGATTTAGTATTTGTGACTCTTCAAGATGCTTTTTCTTTCCCTTACACTTCTCTCCATGTCCCTTTTCTACAATTATTACAGGATACATTGTAGTGCCCTCTGTTAAATCTGTTCTTCAGGCCTTCTGTTGAGCATTCCATCTAGCCTCGACATATCAGTTTAAAGTATTCTTGTACCTTCCCTGGCATTTCTCTTTTACTAAGCGCTTCGAACTGCATTGGTCTAGAAGGCGGTTTGATCTCATATAATTGTCTCCTAAACTTTTCAAGAATTCTGGCATTAAATGTTCCATTTGGGGGAAAGCTAATGGTCCATCATTTTCAGTGTATTTCATCCAATTTTCAAGCCATAAACACGTGTGATATCCTCTCTCTTGGGTCGTATACAATGCTGGTGTACCCTCAGGTGGTATCGGTGCATCCCCCTCCATTAAACTCTTGCTGATTTCCCCTACTGTTCCTTGTTTACCTTTCTTACAGCCAATACCAGCGCGGTGCACAGTGGCGTAGTCATCCTATCACAGTACGGCATTACACCAACCAGCCAATACCAGTGCTGCACCCTGTAACATCAATCTCACTCCTCGCAGCGGCTACCCCTCCTTTACAAACCTTCATACACGTTCTCTGTAAGCAAAACCTTCACACAATGGAAGCTTATTTCACAAACTCTGTCTGCTCCACTAAAGAAATGCTAGATTTCTTTCACACAAGAAGGCTAGCCAACTACAATGATCCAATCTATTTTCCTATGCACTTCAAGTGAGACTGCTACCAGTGCAATCTCTGTCAGGCTGATGCAATATGCTTCCCGTGCACTGAAAACAATTGTAACAACAGTCACCCTCACTCAAACAAATAAATGTCCCTTCTCTAAGTGGTACTGCCGAGGACGTCTCACAAATAGCGCCTTCGAAACAAAGCAGACAACTTACTCAGCATATTCCACACTGAGACCACCCGTAGGTTTATATCCCAAGATCTTAGGTCAAGCCGACCGCTATAGCAACTTTAACTTTCCTGCACAAAGCGCATCACTCAAACATGGACTCCAACCACTTCACATAACCTCATTCATAAATTTCACAACACCGCAATCTAAGCTTTAAGCATTTGCAATGGGCAACCCTTTGATACTCACACCACTGCTTTAAACCGTCTTCGTCATACTCCTCCGTCAGTACCGGCACTTGGTCTCCTTCAACTGGACATGTGCTTTGAGTCTGGGTTGGGGAGGGAAATCTTTGGACAGGGGACTTCAATTTGGATCTCGGTAGGGACCCCTCCATATCCTAACTTCATCAGACGGATAAACCATCCTCTGCTACCAGAATAACTGTTGTAGCACCACTGGACCCATTTACTTTGTCTCACTTTATCTCCTGACACTACACCTCAGATTCATTTACTTGGTCCTCTGATGGATCTTGAATCGTGCCGGGGGTCGGATATAGGGGACCCAATTCAGTTATCCAATGAGGACCAGGAATTGGGTAACTGACCTACAAACTTGTAATTAGATTCATATATATCACTCTCAAGGCTAAATTATACAAGCACAAGATTATCACAGCTAGACCAAATCTCCTGAAGAAATTCAGCCGTACTAGTATCATGTAAACCAATAATTTGGTTAGAGCTATGCAGAATAACCACATTATAATCTGCTGACAAAGATATCTCTCTATTAGAATTCCCATCCCTCATTAATACTCAACTAGAATGTACAGTAAATAACGTGGGATGAATCATGGAGAGACAGAAACAGGATTTAGTTAAAATTTGATTTTTATCAGTAAATACATCAATATCAGGCATTAAATTTAGGAGCGCAGAGTGAGCAAATTAATCTCTTGAGGGCCATCAATTACCAAAGACATAGAAGAATTAATTAAACTACATGATCTATATCAGCTCTAAAGTTCGCTCCCATAGGGATAGAAGTCCAAGAATAGTGCACACATACTATGTGTCAGCTAAAGGAAGCCAATAGAGTTTGCAAGGAAATTAATGCTGTGTCTCTCAGTCCGCAAAAGAGCAAATGATCTGTGGAATGTGGAATGAATGTCTTTTCCGTCACATAAATGTATAATATAATTCCTGAAGTTCCGGGTGACACCTCCTGGGTCACCTCATCTGGTCGGACCACTCAGTCCATTGGTCAGTTTGTGTAGGGTGATTGTCGTACAGCATGAAGAAGACACGTATTGTAGCAAAAAGGTGGTGACCATCATGTGAGCTGTCGAACCATCCAGTATGTATAAATTACGAGCAATAGTATTTTAGCAAAAAATCACATGAGTGAGTTCAAGAACACAGTTTCTCACAGCAGATGTTCCCAAAGTAACAAAAATGTTGCGAACAGTCCTGGTATGCACATGGGAACTAGTTTCAGTTCACATTGTAAGTTTAAAAAGCCTTTCTATGTGAACAGATTCAAGCAAAGTAAGGCGAATGCAGACCTACATTGAATTTGGTTCATGAAATATAATATATAAAATAATGGTAATATACATTTATTTATTTCCTCTGGAATCATTATATATTATTTTCAACTCAATTGTACTCATGAAGCAATTTAGTTTCATTGCAATTTTCACATGTGCCAACATGTACCAACGTGTAAAATTATTTCAACACAGAAAATATTAATATTATTACTAGTAATTCTCATTAGCACATATATGAGGGTTATTCCCTAAAAGTTTCAAAGCATTTAGTCTTAGTATAAATGTGCAGCACCTTTTTCTCTTTTCTCACTTGGTGCACAATTTCACATATGCAAATATGGAGTTTACACATGAACCCTTTCAATATTACACGTAAATCTCTGAAACATATTAGAATTAATTTAAATTCAAATTCAAGCACGTGAAGGAATAATATGAAATTAATGTTGTTCTGCTTTTGTTTTAATTTTATTTATTGGTTATCTTGTATCCCCTGTGTATATGTAAGGAATTTTTTTTTAGGAAATGTATTTTAACCCTTGTAGGAATAATTGGATCTTCACTTACCTCATCTGAAATCTATGTTATATCTATGCAGTTGAAATTTGGGATTGGAATAAAAAAAAAAAAATTTAAAAAAGAATTCAATTAAATTCTTCTCGCACATCATTATTTGATAAGAATGGTTAGAAATCTTGTAACACCTAAATACATAACATTTACCCTTTTATTGATACACATTAGACTAGAAACTCAAACAGGTTAAACTATGACCCTATCTTATTTAATATATGTTTACCCCTACCCTTCATTTTGTCTGCATGCTTTTATGATGCAGTAACTAAGTCACTTTATTTATTTGTCTCATATAATTTTCAATGAATAGTTAGGATAGATGGTGCATGTTTGTCATTTTTCTCTCAGATGTGTCAAAATCGTGTTATGTGTCAGTTAAGGAATTTAGCAGGTTATCTGCTTCATCACAGTCTTCCGATCATTTCACATCATCATAGTGTAGAGGTTGCAGAATGGAACAAATGATGCAACAGAATACAGTAGCGTAGCCACAAACACAACACAAAAGTCTTCAACAGGAGCGTAGCGCCCATTGGGCTGAAAGGGCTTTAGACCCACCACCCTGTCATCTTTTGTAGACCGGGATGGAGCTGCATGGGCGTCTGTCCCAGTGAAAGCCTTGGCGTAGTATGGCTGTAGAAGAGAGTGCAGTAATAAAAATGCTTTTTCTCTGCCTTTCAGCTTAACTTGTTGCCGCAGTGCCCTCAAAGGAGGCGATGGGGGAGTCACAGGTAATTCACAAAGTCTAGGACAACAAGCATTTACAATGCAATGGTCTCGGCATTGTTAAAGTTAGAGCTGTTGGCATTGCTCATTACATTATTTTTGTTTATGTTTTTGTTTTTAAAACATTTAAAGAAACGGCATTGTTATTTACAATGTCAATAGCTTAATCTCTCTCAAATGCGAGACCTATTGCATTTGCACCCACACACAGAGCCACACACACAAAGACACCCACACTCACCGAGCCACCCACACAGAGCCACCTACAAAGAGCTATTCACATAGAGCAACCCACACACAAATAGAGCCACCAACACACACACAGAGTTACCCACACACAGACAGAACCACCCACGCATAGAGCCACCTACAAACTATAAAATGGTTGGGGGCGGAACCCCAAGAAATGTTGACTGGCTCAGAGGTTTCCAAATGGGCAATAGCTTAAGAAACACAAATGAAACATGTCCGCAGGGATGAAAAGCAAGAAGAGGACTTGGGTAAAATGTTCTTGCATGTTTAGCTAAACTAATTCAACACTAATTCCTCTATGGGTCCTGGAGTAGCGTGCTACTCGCCGAAAAAAGTGCTTCGACGCCTCGCCAGGGATAGTAAGCGCTATACAAATGCAATTACAATACAATTAAGAATGAATCTGTCAATTATTACACTTAAACAGTCATATTAGAGGCCACTAACCGTCGTGCTAATTTGTTTTGGTGTATCAAACCTGCAAACGAATCAGCAGTATACAACCTAGAAAATGGCTACCAGGTGACAATAAAGATTCGTTTCTAGCCCTGAACTGTCCTTTGATAAAATGTATTCATCAGTAAAACCAATTAAACTATAACACTAGATTACAGTAGGGTGGGAAACAAGGAAAACAATGAGTAGTTAGTACGTGAGATCCGGGCGAGGAGTAGTCTGGTAGCCACCGATTTTCAAATTCAAGACACATTCAGTTTATCAGAAAACACCACCGTGGACTGTAAACACAGGTCATTGCAGCTTTCGAGGAAGAAAATCATGTCGGCCTACATATAACGTTTAAATATGGAAGATGAAAATCACCCCATGTGGGTTTTCAGCTGTAAAGGTAACTGCGGGGGGCATGAGTTACAAGAGCCTTGGTGCAGCGTTATCAATTCGTATACACAAAACTCGACACGGAAGAGTTCTTAAAGAAGGGAGACTGAGCGCAGGTAGCCAGACTTGGAACGTTTTACTGTTCCAGGCGTGGAAATAAAAGAGTAACCTTCATCCTGGTCACTTCGTACCTTTAGCAGGGACCACTGAGGCTGGCCGCCTCGTGACGACACACACATCTCTCTCCATGCTGTCATGGGGCTGAGCGCCCTCCGGTGGTGACCTAGTCTGCCTCGGTCTCCCCTCTTTTAAACTCCCCTCCCTCTCAATCCACCCTTACATGCTTAGATTTGGACTGCACGGCGGTCGGACCCTTCTTCCGAAGAACGGTTACGGTGTCCCAGTCGCTCTCAGCCATTGTTGCCGTTTCAGATACGCTGCGTACGAAATTAACTGCAGAATAGTTGGTGCTCTCACCGCGGCTGCGCCTCAGACTCTATCGGAAATCCCGTTTCCAACACCCGATAAGCTCCGAAAGCTGCCCGTCAGGCCATTGCCACTCTTCATTGGTCAAAATGTCTAACCAACAGGCCAGGGACGCTGATTGTGGTTGGTTAAACGACACAAACAGGATTATTTCAGGCTTTCGACGTATGATTGGTTACCACAATAAATCAGCTGTATCCCGGCGTCTCATTGAGTGAACAGGGAGTCCAATAAGATTTTACACTTGTTTTCCCCCCAAACATGATTGGCTAAGGTGAGGACTAGTCTAGCAACTCTATTTGGTAAAAAGTTCCAGGCTACATGTAAAGCAATGCTAATGTTTAACCCAGAGTTGTCTGTGGTGACAAAGTGAGACGTTAAATGGCTGCACTGCTTAATAAAATAAATTAAACGCGTTTAAAATGAGCGACAGACTCTAGCGCTGCGAAGACGCTGAGGAGCTAAGCACACGCCTGTTGACGGGAATGACGAGGTAGCGGGCGCCCGGAGGGTGAGACATAAAGGGGCAGGTGAGGAGAGGCGCTGGCTCGGTCGAGTGGTTGGTTCTGTTGTAGTACGAATCGAGGGGTCCAAGGTTCTATCCTCGGTCGGGGTAGATGCGCGTCATTGTGTGTACATTAAATAACAAGCACACCACTGCCTTTCTCCGAGTTCAAGCAGAAATGCCTCGGAGAAAGGCAGCGGCGGTTGAGGATTCAAGGGGCGTGTTTTTCTTTTCTCTCCTCTTGCCATTGACTGGAGGAGAGAAAAACACGCCCGGGCGAAAAGTAACAAAAAAACACGCACCCGAATCCGAAAAGGACGGGGCCTGTTCGGAGTGACAAACCTCTTCTCCAATGGCTGGCCAGCATTTAAGAGGCCAGCCAATGGAGAAGAGGAGAGAAGAGGGGCGGGTTCAAGCCCCTCTTCTCCAAGTCATTATATCTCGCGAGCGAGACTGCGCAAGCGCAGCCTTCGCTAGCCGAGACCTAAAAAACCCACATTGGGGGTTCTAATTGTGCATGGCAGTGTCCTTTATTGATCACCATTAATTTAAAGGGAGACAATGCTGGCCAATTAACACTGGTATGTGAGACTGCTCTTCACTTGAAAGGCAATCTCTGCCATCTGCCACTGCTTCCAAGCAAGCATGGCACAAATCGCAGATTGTCTTGGTTTGTAATTGCATTTATATAGTGTTTACTACTCATGTGAGAGGTAAGAAGTGCTAAATAAATGCTAAATGGGGAACAAAAAGTTTTCTTGTTTTTTTTAATGTAGTGACCATCGGCAGTCCAGATTTTTCTACTAATAGCATCTTCCATGGGGGTGGGTGGGCCTAGTGCGGGTAGGGGTTTGTTGTTTTGGTTCTAAAAAGACCAAGTACTGGCTAAAAGATAAGAACATGCAAAATGATGCTGGCAAAATAGGGTTGGAGTGGGTGAACAGCAAAGATGATCAGTGGGTAACAGTCCCAATCCTCTGGGTAAAATGTTACTGTACCCTGTCTAATTTTTATTGGTGCAGTTCTATACAGAGCAAATAAGGCCCAAAGGCATCAGGGTGCTTCCATGAGCACCAGATAACATTACACAAAATCTGATTTTTTTTTTTAGGCACGAGAAGATTAGGGGTTTTGCTCAGGATGTTGCGTTGACTCTGGGATTCAAATCTTGTTCCAAAGTCAGCAATTCAGGCGGTTAGGCCTCTTCTCATCATTTATTATTGGCATCAGTGGTGGCTGGTGATCTTTGAATGGCCACGTGTAATAACGCCCAGAAACTCACAACATTTTTTTCGAAATTTGCCTCACTCATACTCACTTAATTTCATATGTAGACCAGGTTAACAAATATTTTGCACTAGGTTTGCATGACAAAAGTGCCACAAACCTGCGCAAAATGTTTATTTTTATTTACTTTTCAGCGCAAAACCTGTTTTGCACTGGAAAGTTGCCCCTGAAAGTAACACAGAGCAGTGCAAAGCATTTTGTGTTACTCTGCCTCAAGAGGGCATAACATGGGTGGTACATGGGGGTTCCCGTGTAGTGACCCATGGTTTTTGATACATAACCCTATCTACTAACAATAGTAGACAATGGTTTGCACAAAAAAATAAAAGCCACTTGAAAGCAGGCGTTAAAAAGGAGAAATGCTTTTATATCCCATAAATGTACCCATTTTGCATGTGTGCTGCACTGCACAGCACACATCTGCGCTTGGAAAAGTTTTAAAGTTAGTCAAAGCACATTAGTTTGTACTCGAAGGGCACCCTTTCAGTATAAAATCTGTGCTAGACTCCTGCAGACACAGTTGCACTATGGTGCAAAGGTGTGTGCATGGCGCTCTGCAGCCTAATTGTGCATCATTGCTAGAGGGAGAGCAGGATAGTGACATATTTTTGTGGATATGGTGCTTTCCTGCTCTCTCCCTCTCACATGATGCTGTGCTGTATTGTTTGAAAGTTTTGATAATCCGGGCTTTAGTCTCTTACCCCTCACTCTAACTCACATTTTCTCACATGCTCATTCATTCTCAATCACTCTCTCTCCCACTCACTGTTACACACAAACACACTCATACTCGCTGGTTCTCATTCTTACTTACTAACACAATTACACACACTCACTAATTCTGGGCTCTGTTGCAACTGCACCTGCTGCACCTGCTGCACCATTGATAACTCCACACATCACTCACTTCCACTGCCTCTCACAATCGCTAATCAATCACTCATTCTAACACACTCATACTCCTTCACTCCCTCCCTGGTACTCACTTTCACCTATTTATACACAATCCCAAACTCTGACTCTCAGTTTAACTCTCATTGACACTCTCACACACATACTTTCTCTCAATTCCACTCACGTTCAATCCCTCACAGACTCAAAAACACATACACACATGCATATAGAAATAACATTTTTGTTTCACTTACCTTGCTCACTTAGCTGGCAACTTTGAGGCTCCATGGCAGCAGCTAGCAGGAATCTGAGACTTGGCATTGGAAGCAGCAAAAAGAACTGGTGATGGACAGAATGCAGAACACTGTCATACATTCACCCCAGTACAGAGATCTGGGCCTAAATCCATTGTTTTTTTGCTCACCATGGCATTCCAGTTTGGACCCAGCCATATGCAAATCAGTCTTGACCCTGTGCCCCATGGGAACAGTCCAGCCCGAACTGCCAGGCCAGGTCCTCCCTGGACTGGAAACAAACATCCTAGGACCGGTTTCGGGTTTCACCCCTCTTCAGCCAGGATAGCTTGATTCCAGTGGCATGGAGAGCATGGGACTCACGTATGAGCATACCCGTCCCACTCGGGGTGACAAATGCAAAAAAGACTGTTGATGGACAGAATGCAGAACAATGTCATACATTCACCCCAGTACAGAGATCTGGGCCTAAATCCATTGTGTTTTTTGCTCACCATGCCATTCCAGTTTGGACCCAGGCATATGCAAATCAGTCTTGACCCTGTGCCCCATGGGAACAGTCCAGCCCTAACTGCCAGGCCAGGTCCTCCCTGGACTGGAAACAAACATCCTAGGACCGGTTTTGGGGTTTCACCCCTCTTCAGCCAGGATAGCTTGATTCCAGTGGCATGGAGAGCACGGGACTCACGTCTGAGCATACCCATCCCACTCGGGGTGACAAATGCAAAAAGAAGTGTTGATGGACAGACTGCAGAACAATGTCATACATTCACCCCAGTACAGAGATCTGGGCCTAAATCCATCGTTTTTTTGCTCACCATGCCATTCCAGTTTGGACCCAGCCATATGCAAATCAGTCTTCACCCTGTGCCCCATGGGAACAGTCCAGCCCGAAATGCCAGGCCATGCAGAGTATGCCCAGACGTGGGTCCCTTGCTCACTTTGCCACTGGATTCAAGCTAGACACAGGGTATGCTCAGACGTGGGTCCCTTGCTCACTTTGCCACTGGATTCAAGCTAGACGGGCTGATGACGGCTGATTAACCAGAAACCGGTCCCAGGAGGCTTGTTTCCGGTCCAGGGAAGACATGGCTTAGCAGTTCGGGCTGGACTGTTCCCATGAGGCAGAGGGTCAGACTGATTTGCATATCGCCATGTCTGTACTGGGGTGGCGGAGTGAGCTAAAGAATGATGATGGTTTAAACCCAGATCAGTTGACTGGGGATGAGTGCTTGCAATGTTCAACACTCCGTCCATCATCCCCTTTGGTTTTGCTTTGTTCGCCCTAAGTTGGCAGGGTATGCCCAGACGTGGGTCCCTTGCTCACTTTGCCACTGGATTCAAGCTAGACTGGCTGCTGACGGCTGATTAGCCAGAAACCAGTCCCAGGATGCTTGTTTCCGGTCCAGGGAAGACATGACTTGACAGTTCGGGCTGGACTGTTCCCATGAGGCAGAGGGTCAGGCTGATTTGCATATGGCCATGTCTGAACTGGGGTGGCGGAGTGAGCTAAAGAATGATGATGGTTTAAACCAAGATCAGTTGACTGGGGGTGAGTGCTTGCAATGTTCAACACTCCGTCCATCATACCCTTTGGTTTTTCATTGGAAGCAGCGAGCCATAATTCCCAACAAGGAGCCAGACAGAGCAGCACGGGCAGGATTGAAAACGGAAAGACCCACCTCAATAGCTCTCCCAGATTCTTAATAAGACTTAAAGCACAGGCTTAAAAGAAGCTGAGATAGTGCTTGGGATACTGCCCCTGCGGCACTGTTTGGCTTTTCATTGGCTTCAGGGATGAAGCGCGCCCCGACATCCCCATTTTAGCAGAGATGCTATGCTGTCTGAGGCATGCGCGATATGTCTGCTAAATACAATGGATCATACCTGTTTGAGGGGATCGTAGTTGGACCACGCACCTCACATGTGCAATCCAGACAACCATGTTCAGAGTGTTCTACTCTGAAACAACACTCTGTAGCTGGATCATGCCTCAGACCCCTCAGGTCCCTCCTACTTCTTCTGTCATAAGGAGCCTGGGAGAAGAGAATGAGAGGCCTCACTTGAGCTCTGATAGTGTTCAGGAAAACACACAACTTGTGTTTTCATGAACACTGCTGAATTAAGAAATGCACAGGGGCCTCACATGAGGGAGGGGCTATGCCCAGAGCGCCTGATAAGGAGCTGCTGCTGACTGGAATCAAGGTGGTGGCTTCACAATTATGTCATGTCACACAGTTACTCTTACATGTCATATGCATGCAGCAGTGCAGTACAGCACCTCACTATGTTCATCTGCCTCAAACTGGCTCTTTTGCTTAGTTTGGTAGGGCTGGACATGCGCACCACAGCAGGGACACACATGTAATGAATTTTCCTCCTAAGCACAGATGAAGGCTTGTGGGTTCTGACCTCTCACAGTCCACCCCCCCAGAAGGTCCTTGCATGCCTCTTACCCTTTGGGTTTAATGGGTAACCATATAATAGACTGAAGAGGCAGATCAGAATGACGCTGTGAGCACCTAGCACTTCTCCCACCAAAGCTTGGTGATAGGCTGAACACTTAGAAGACATAAACAAGTTCATGCATAGAGAAAAGTGGGTTCTTGTGCATACAGAGACAGTGCAACTCAACCACAAAAAGACCTCATCATTTTGTAGAGCTTAACTCACTCCTCCGTAGATAGATCTGAGCTCCAGCACAGATGCAGCCAAGTCCCTGCATACATAGTGTGTAACCTATGCACAGACAGAGCAGAGACTGTGTACTCATATATAATGTTATTTTATTGAGCTGAGGCAGAGTTCCTGCATACATAGCTCTGCAGTGCTGGGCAGACAGAGCTGAGCTCCACTGCAAACAGTCCTGAGGCCATGCACAGACATACATTGAGGTGAGCCAGTTCACAGGTAGTGTTAAGCTCTTTCAGCATTCATTCCTATAATATAATTTCTGAGGTTCTGTGGGGACTGAAAAAACACGACCAGCTAATATTCTGTGGGAGTATCACATGTCACTCACCCAGGTTAATTTTCCACATGTCCTGTTTCTGATAGTGAGTGAGGAGGAGAAAGTGAAAGGGAGGATGACAGTCTGAGAGAAGGGATGGAGAGAAGCGGTTGAAGAGAGAGAGAGAGAGACAAGGTAGATAGAAGTGAAAGAGAATTAAGATAGTGTGAGAATACGGACAGAAAGGTGAGAAAGAGAGAAGACAGAAATGAGAGCAGCATCTGACTGAGATGGAACAGAACAGAGACAGACTGAGTATGAGTCTGCCTACTGGGTTTTCTATGGTCTGAAGTCTTCTACCAGCTAGACAGTGATTATGACACAGTGCGTTGCTGTAGTACAGCTTGCTGGTGATGAGGGCCTGAGTGACCATTCTGCATCAGTTGACTGGGAGTTATTTGAATATTTAATTAGGTATTTTGAGGGTGTGGAAGCAGGTGGCGCTGACTACATTAACTAAAGCAAACTTTGCAGCACATTTCGCCCATTCCTTTTGCTCCCTTAATCAGAAGTCTGCCTTTCACTGTGTCACTGGGCAGTGCTGGTGCTGGCTGTAGATGTTGCCAATAGCAATCTCCAAAGAAACATTTTGGTCACCAGAACATATTTTTCTAGCAAATTAAGCACTGGGTTAGAGTGAAGGTGTTGCACGTGACGGATTCACTTGGGAGCCAGGTTTTAAAATTGTAAAATGTGGTCTAGTCCATTTTGAAATTGTGTTTTACGTGGAACATCAAACATGAATTTTCTTTATCCAGGTTTATTCTTCACACCTCAAGTTTACTTCCCAATGTCTGTGGGCGCACTTTCTTGGGAGATTACCCCACACACAACTTCTTGTTCACTTGAAGCATTTTATCATTATACAATTCATGCTACTATTAATCAGAAAAGTCACTTTTCTAGTAAGCCTTCAGTGATTTCTTTTCTGTGCATCAGACATGCACAGGACTTGCTTGGTACCAACCATCTTGCAGAAATCCAAAGATTGCAGGCTTGGTGACATTCTTTGAGCTCCGGCAATGGTAGGTGTTTCAGGGGAATGCACTGCAGAAGACAAAAGATGTGGCTTTAATGTGCTATAGCAAGAAAGACCTGGCAAACACACAGGCCTTTTCCATGCATTAGCACATTAAACCAGACCTATTGGCCTTACAAATGTGTATTCTAATACTGTCTCTGCCCCCAGTAGAAGGGTGACAAAGTGTCCGTAATTTTCACGGACTGTCTGCGAATTTACTTTAATGTCTGCTGTCCGTGTAGGAAGTTTCCACGGACACCATTTTCCGTAATCTTCGCCTTTGCGCTAAAGGACAAATGTTACCTCCAACAGTTAAAATGGCCCAGCAGATGGGAGGGGATCTCCAGTGCAGCAATCTAGAGGGAGGGGTATTGAGGGTGCCGGGCTGCTTCAATGAAATATAAATGTGGGCAAGTGGTTAATCTGCGCATGTAAAGGATGATTGAATGCCGGTATAGATGTTAATTGAGAGTTCACTTTAAGCTACCTGAAGTGAAAGAATTCTTATTATTGAGTGGTATTGTTAGGGTGTTCCAAGCTGAGATGTGAAATGTGTGCTTTTAATGAATGGACAGTTGTAAAACTGTTTGCACTAGATGCAATCTGCATATTACAAAAATGTACACTTTGAAATCATTGTTTTGTCTTTTACCCACATTTATTTATGCATTTAGTGACAGCCATTCTTATCAGGAGTGCAATGCAAATTTAAAATAGTGACCTATACACTGACAGTGATTTCTGTGTGGGGGCAGGGATCTTTTAGCACCAAAAAACACAGGCCACTATGCCCTACTAGCCAAACAAGATTAAATTCCATTTGCCTCTGGTTGCTTACACATACATCTGCAATGATCACATCAATCAACAGAGGATTCATAATATAAAATAGTGTATTTCCCAATGATCCGTTTAACTTACATTTGTCTTTCATTTAAGGTGTGAATTATTTTATATGGAGTTTCCTGATGGTGAAAGATCAATAAAATTGTCACTGAATATTTTGTTCTGTTTAACCATACCTATGATTCTGTCTCCACGCGCACTGACCCTGTCCCAATTGCACTCAGGATCACAGTATCCATACTTATTTTTAATGCACTTCCACTGCTGCATTGACTAGCTATGTAAAGTCTGAGAAAGCCAATGATATTAGTATATGGTTACCTGTGGTCTCTCAACTTTTTATAGATAGATATTGTTTCAAATTTACCTATGATCTGTCTTTACTTAACACAGTCTACTATTCTTCTGACAGAATTGCACAAAGCCACTGTCATCTGGTGCTAAAGGAGATCGAGAAAAAGAAACAAATCTAGTCAGATGCTTAAATACACTATTGGACATCTTTATCATAGTTTCATGCAGCGCAATGCAGCAAGTCCCCTTGTTGCACTGCGGGAAGAGGAAAGAGCAGGGATGTGCAGTATTTAACATCATATGATTCATTCCTGTCCTTTCCATGTGCTGGCGAACTTTTGGCTGTGTAGCACCAATGCAGGCACCCTTGCGTGGGTGCCTGCGTTGTCAGCAGGATTTTTTGTGCAGGAAGAGAGAGCTTCCTGCACAAAAACAATCCTGAGAGACATTTTCCACTTTCTACATGAGCGAAAAATCAGGTCTACCACTACTGGTAAATCTGGGAATGCACCAAAATCCATGGGTGGCTGCTCGGGAACAACCACACTCCACCCCTGGAACTCCTCCCAGGGCTAGAGTAATGGAAGACAGAAATGTGCAATGCCTTGCTTTACCCCAGGTTTATCCAGCCATGCAGGGCAGTGCAAGGTGGACTTGCATGGCATGATGAATCTAACTTTAGTGTTGAGTCTCCCCTACATTGCGCAAGGGCGACGTAACACAACAATAAATATGCCCCAATGTTTGACCAGAAAACCTGGGTTCAAATCCAAGCTCACCCACGTGACTAAATTATGTGATTTAAGTCATATCAACTTACTTCATTTGAGAGCACTTTCAAGTAATTCAGTTTAAGATGGATTCTATACAAAAATCTCACTTGTACATGCTTTAATGGTCTTCAACATTCCACCAGCCATAAAAATATTATTGACCATGACATAAGGGACACCAGACAATTGGTTCACTTTGTTCACTCATGGCTTAGTCAGAAGGGAGGGTTTATAAATATTTTAAAAATCATGTTTATAAACTTTCATTTCAAATAAATATTAATGCAATGTTCTGATCTAATATACTAAATTGAAATGCTTCCATGTGTTAAAGTAACATTTTCTACATTTTAAACACTTTATCATGTTCTTATATTTTGTTTGCTGTGAAATTTGCATCCAAAATATTCTGAAGATTCTCATGTTCTTTGGCACAATAGGAAATGAGACAGACCATTGGTTGGGGGTTGGCTCAACTGCAGGGCCATTGCACAACATCGACAGAGTAGATAATTGTTCAGGGCCCGCTTTTCCTAGGGGCCCAGCTTCTGTCTGTCCTCTAGAAGCACCACCAATGGACCATCGCACAGGCAGCGTTTGCCAGTATGAGTGTGAGGTGCTTATTCTACCACTTGGCAGTGCTTCTTCTGTTTCTGGTCGCTCTACTGAGATTAATCTCCATGTACGCAATAATTTCCAATACTCATGGAGGGCCCATCTGATTTTAGCAATTCTTCTTTCCTGCTCTTCTTTCCCTTTATTTTCCAGCTCTTAGCAATGACCCTTTAAATCAGTTGCTATGGATCTCCCATATGATCTTGATTTCATCCTGCTCTTTAATTCTCTGTCTAGTGATCGGACTTCCAGCACTGAGATAAATGTAGGGACCCTGACGCACACTCTATTGTATCAGTTGGGTCTTTTTGGTGCTGTGAGAGTACAGACAAGTTGTGGATATGTCACATACTAAATTTAGGTGTGAGACTGTCACCCACACCATCTGCTCTGCCTTATTAATTTTTTCAGGTTTAATACCTATTGGAGGGTGAGGTGAGCAACACTGAAAAAGTCGCCTACCTTAATGTTTCTCAAACTGTTTACCATGGGTATTGAAATATTTAGAAATGTAATCAACATGTTGCTGTTGCTTTCACTCCATGAAAGATTGGGTAGAATTGGGTAGGGGTGATGCCCTTGACACCATGCTTAAGTGTTTCAATTTACTGTTGTACAAGGACATAATGCACCGTCTGAATGCAGTATACATTGAGGCACGCTCATATAGCACAGGGCATAAAAAGTGTAAGTAAATGCAATATAAAAAATAGTAAATTAATGAATTGATAAAGAAGTGGGGTGTGGCTGCATATCGGATGTGTCTGTAAAATTGACCTTTTGTCCTGAATTTTGACCCTTTGTTCTTAATTTTTTTTGTCATGAACTTGCGCAAAGTCTAAGCCTCCTCTACTCTACTTCTGCCTGGGCCGGCCTGGCTTCCTGTTGCCATGTCAACTAAAAGTTCGCCCGCGGGCTGTGCAGAGGAAATGACGACATATTGACAAAAGTTGTTGTTGGGGCACGTGACCTGCTGCACGAGCCGTTCGTGTGTATTGATGAGCGGTCAGAAAACAAATAGAACCCTTCAGGCTGGTGGGACAAACCATGTCTGCTCTGCACCTTCGGACTATCCTGAAGACTTGGTCTGGAAATCGCGCCATATTTCACAAGTGAAGACTTTGCAAGATAGTTGACTTTTACTTTGACTGACGTGTGTTAATGTAATTACGTGTTTTAATAAAATATGTATTTTTCTTTGTCCGATTGGAATTTAAGTTAACATTTATAATTGAGTATCAAAAAGTAATTCAGAATTATTTACATTAAGTTCAGTTTTATTGCATAACTTTTTGTTGTGTGTTTCTTTTTCTTCCGGTATCGACCAACTCTAACATGGCCACTACACGCGCAGGACGCTAGCTCCTGACAATTGAGTGGTTCTCTGCCTGTCCTTCTTCTGTTTCCAGTGTAGTGCCTTGTTATGACAGAAGTGCGAATCAGCGGGCCGAGACGTGCTTTAACAGCTGGAGCTCTTTAGTCACCTGAGAGAGAGTCGAGGAGGCGCTGAGGGTCTCTAGGGTTGGGGCGCACCACATCGCTCGGTTTCTTGGGGCTTTGTTAAGTGCCTGAAGGACTAAGGTGTCGGGAGCTTATTTACTAGCAGCAAATGTTCGGGAAGGGCGGAGCGGTGGAATTGCCAGTCCCTGGCCGGACAGAGTCGTTTACGCAGTTGGGAGACTGTGGGCAGCGAGCGCCGTGAGTGGAGCATGAACCCTTCACAATCTGAGAAGGGGACAGCGAGGAGTGGGGTTGTCATGCGTCGGTCAGCGTGTATGTGGAAGGTGGCTTCGGCAGAATCTGGCTATCTCTGAGTCTGCTTACAGGGGTTGTTGGGCTCGCCTTGCTTCATGAAGCTGTGCAGCCTGGACAAAGGTAAGGGAATATCGAAGCGGGGTGTTGTGGGAATATCGTTGGAGAGGCGTAGGTATGACTTGGTGCTGGAGCAAGAGGAGTCATTCAGACTACTAGTGCAGCTAGGGCGGAGTGGCAGATGGACACGTTGCTTGTACAGCACTTGCTGTGCACTACTGTGGACTGGTAAGGGGCCCTCGTCAGGACTGGTCCAGAAGGTGGTGGTTTCTCCAGATAGCGTGTTTGTTGGACCAGGTTTCTATTGTTCCAGTGACAGGTAGGCATCATTGAGCACTGTGTTGGTGCAACCAGGACAAAGTGGCTGTTTTAGGGAAGTTGCTGTTGCGTCAAAAGGCAGACGTTGGGTAACATACATGGTAAGCAGGGACGTTTCTTTAGAGTTGGTGTTTGCGTAGTTGAAATGTGGATTTAACGTTCGGTTGAGTGTTAATACTGCATAAATCGTCAGTAAGCCATATTTGGGGAAGCCGCGGTGGTCCCTTATTTCTCTCCTGCTTTATAGACTTAAATTTGGTTAAGTAGAGGTGCAGGCGTACAAGAGTATGACCAGCGCCACACATTTTGATCACGATGTCTAGAGCAGTTGGTCATTTCTCCCAAACGCAGTGGTGATTTTAGTGGGTGTTGATAAGCATTAAGATGGGTGTTAGAAATCGGTCTTTTCTCCACTCACCGCGGTCCCAATAGTCTTCCGGATGGTTTCTGAATACTAGTGGTTGGTCTCTTAAAGGTAAATCATTTATTATGTGGGGTGCTGAAAATTCTTGAGGTGGGCAGTAGTTGTTGTTTATTTCTCACAGACACAATGCTGTAAATGTTGGAAGTTGACTGTCTTTAGGGTGAGTGCTGTTAGTTGTGTTTTTCTTCCGATGCATTCTGGTTGCTACCCTGGGTCCCTGGCATGGGTGAGAGTTTGCTTTCTACTGGATAACACTGATTGTGATGGGAGGTCCAGCATTACTTTTCATGAACGCTAGTAGTTGGTCCCTCTTTCAAATCTATACCGTGCTTACTTAAGTGGCTGATGATTGCCTTTCTTCCACCTAGACTGTTCCACTGTGGCTGCTTGCTGCAGCGTGAGTCCTGCAGCAACAGTGCTGGTTGTGGTGGTATGCTGGAGGAACAGTCCCCCACCCATATTTAGTGTCGATTCGAGTAAGTGGCGGTTGGCTTGCCTACTTCCCAGGTACATTGCTAACTGCGGTAGATGCTAGGAGCCGGGACGGCGTTTTACCCATGTACTGTGCTGAGAGCGGGCGGAGCTTTTGGTCTTTACTCGAGTGCGAGAGGTTAGCCCCTCCTCGACATATCTAGACCCAGCTGATTGAGGTGGGCGCTAGTGGATCGGTCTCTTCCCCTGGGTAGTACAGTATTGGTAATGCACAGACTGTTTGCCGCTCTGCATAGCTCGTCGTGATTATGCGGAGGCTGTTTTACTGTGCCAGTCGGTTATAAATAGACTGCAGGAGTCGTCGTGTCAGGAGAGGACACAGTGCCAGCCTCTGCTGCTGCGAGGACTCTGTGGTTGTTGCTGGCGAGTCCTGAAACAACATGCCCCTGTAAGGATCTCCGCAAGCCCCCTCTCTTTCTTTCCTTCGTCAGTAAAGAAGGCTTTCCAAGGCAGTCTGCTGGAATGAGACCGAGCGAAACCATGAAGCCAGACCGAGGTAAGTTACAGTTTCCTCTTACCTGCCAACCGCTTTTCTTTCGAGGACACACGAATCTGTCATTTGGCATGCATAATGAGACTCGTTTCAGACTCGGATTTCTGAAGCAGGGAAAAGATAAATGGTGAGAAATCCGAGGCGTTTGCATGGGTTGCTGTCATTTATAAGGCTTATATTTTGTAAACATTGTATTCTAAATTGATTTTACTACCTGATGTTCGCCAGTCGTTAAATAGTTATTCGGAACGGTAGTAGTTGTACACGTTCAATCTGACATTTCTCAGTAGTTTAACCATACTAAGGTAAATATTTCATTGTTTACACAGGGCCAACATCAAATTTAACTCTAGGCTTTTGGAGAAGGTTTTATTGTGGTCATCAAAACTAACTGATTACGAAATGTAAAGGTTACTCGGATAAATCAATAAACGAGTGCTCATTTCGACCCGTCTTGAAAAATAATGTCGCTTCAGATTTGCGTGTAGTTGGGCTCATCTTTAGTGTTGTTGTTTTGTATGTTAGTTGCGCGACCCTAGTGGTGGTTTTATTGTTTCGGACTTCATGAGATTGAGAACAACTGGTACCCAGGACTGTGGAAGAGACGGCTCAGAGCGAGCCAGCTGAGCTGGCAGGTTGTGTTTGGTTAGGAGAACAGCTGATCCGCACAAAAGCAGGCTTGTCCTTAAGTGGCTATGACGTTGCTTCAGTGCGAAAGCAAAGTATATAAACACAGAGGTCGCCACTGACAGAATTAACCAAGCAGAACACAGCCTGTAGGCAGACTTGTTTCTATAAACTTTTTTCAATTTCCCTGAGAAGGTAAGGTTGAAAATCGGATGTATTACTCTTGAAAGGCAGCCTTACATGGCCATGTGTATATCTTTAACGTCAGCGTTGCCAGGCTTTTTCCAAAAATGCGTGTTTCCTTTTGGTGATATACGTTCGTGGCCCTTTTCCCATATTTTTTAAAAGCCTTTGTATGTAAGCAACCGTTCTTACACTGCGAATGGTTTGTGACATCGCTATCTGTACTAAACAGTCTTTGTTGCCGGAAACCACACAATTTGGCTCATTTTGTTACTGCTTTGGACGTGTTGTTTGTGTGTCCTGTTGTGTTACAATATAATCTAGCACAACAGTATGCTTCTGTAAAGCTGTTTGAACGTATATGGGATTTGTAGTTTATTGTAATCATTCGGGTTGTTTTGTAGACCTATTCAGTCGTTTTAATGTAATTTTATCTCTCGTGCTGTTTTTGGGCGCCACTCTTTAAAGTGGGCTCTTGTTATTGTGTTGGGGATAGGGATTGGTGGGCAGGTGCAAAGGGGTTGCATGGTCGTACAACCATTACTTAGCAGTGTAAGACTGGATCGCATGGTGTTGGTAGTGTGCTGATGAGCACCCTATTATTGGAAATAAAGAAGTTTGCCATCACCATCTACTTGTGCGCCTTGATTTCTTCTTTGGAGGGAACTTATACAACTGCAATATTTTAGCGACAAGTAACGTTCAAATTCTCCTGTTGGCAGCCACTGAGCTACAAGCCTACTTGTTAATCAAAGTGCTGGTGCCGCGCTACAGTGAGAGGAGTGAGGAGATTTTGAAGTGCTGGATAGTAATGGGACGACAAAAGCAAAAGGAACAAATGATGGACGGAATGCTTAACAATGCATACATTCACCCCCAGTCACAAAGATCTGGGTTTAAACCTTCGTTCTTTTGCTCACCACTCCACTCTAGACCCAGCTAATCAGTCTTGACTCTGTTCCTCATCGGAACAGTCCTGCCTGAACTGCCAAGCCAAGTACTTCCTGGACCGGAAACAAGCATCCTGAGACCGGTTTCGGGGCATCACTCTCCATGCCACTGGAGTCAAGCTAGCCTGCTGATGAGGTGTGAAACCCCAAAACCGGTCCTAGGATGCTTGTTTCTAGTCCAGGAAGGACCTGGTCTGGAAGTTCGGGCTACACTGTTGCCATTGGGAGCAGGGTCTAGACTGATTTGCATATGGCTGGGTCTAAACTGGCATGGCATGGGGAGCGATAAAAAGCAAAGGATTTAAGCCCAGATCTCTGTACTCGGGTGAACGTTTGACATTGTTCAACATTCTGTCCATCAATTGTTCTTTTTGCATTGGTCAGTAATGTGAGTCGTATGTTCCAGTGTACATCGCTATTTCGACTAGGACAGCACAAAGGGGGATGTCCAAAACTTGATGATGCGAAAAATAGGCATTAAGGCAGCGCTTGGTTGCCAGCTTCGCACTACGTAGCTTTGCAGCGTAGACAACGTTGGTGCTATTTTGAAATGAAAGTGCAGCTTAAAACCGTGCTGAGGAATCGACGCACGAATTTTCTGAGAATCTCCACAGTATTTTGTGTGCAAATAGCATCGCAGCAAAGTGTTATAGCGATGTGCAGGTATTTTTAAAAACAGCATTTATAAACACTGTAATAAACAAAGGTTCAATACTTCTCAAAATACAGTGACAACTGCAATTACTGAAATTCCAGAGCAATATCTACTGATACTTTAGAAATTGAGTACTCAAGTTGAGGAATAGTAATTATGCGTTATTAACACCATGGCTACATCTCAAGGAATTTTACCACCTACATTAGTCTCATGAAATCTAGTCAAACCTGTCTTTAAGTGGAAATGGTGGCACAGAGCATTTGATAATTATTTAGTTGCCATTGATGATAAGGGTTTTCACCCAGAAAGGAAAAATAGTTTTTTTTTTTTTCAATTTATATAGGTCTGACGAGCAAAAAATCCTTGCTCATTTGCAGGTGATACTACCAACAAATTGAACTCTGGAAGATATGAGTTAATTGAAGCTCTGAAGAGACTAGACCTTTGTTTAACTGAAGAACTGAGCGTCATACTTGAAAGGTCATCTGTTCTGCTCATGGAAGCAGGGTAAGTCCAGACTAGACCCAGGTGCAATTACAATTCCACTTGCAGAATTAGCATAAACTTTATCAAATTTGGGCAGTAGACAGTCAGGCCCAGGGGTTTTGCTCAGTGAGTCAGTGTATGGCTTCCTTAATCTCAAAGATCGTTATGTCCCCATTACGTTTCTCACTGTGCCCGACTGGTACTTGAGGGTAGGCAACGTTGGCTAGAATGGACTTTATCTCCCCCACCGCTGATGTATAGAATAGAGCATAATGGCGTGTGAATGCAGCATGTAACTTCCTTTGCATGTGTTATAGGACCTCCATTTGGAAACGAATGGACAACATAGGTCACTGTGGTTGTTCCTGGTGTAGCAACCATTCTAACAGGGCTCCTGGTTTGTCGGCCTCCGTATATGTGTTTCCCGTGTGAGCTGCGTAAATGTGGCAATGCAACCTCTCCAATAGTGCAGCATGGTCGCACTGAGCCTTACCTAGCCGTGCACAGTCTGCTTTGGAGGACTGGATCTGCCCCTCAAGTCTAAGCACCTGCTGTTCCACCTGGGTCACCTCGCTGTCGGTCTCACAGCAAATGCTAAGTGTATTGCCCAAGCAGTGTCCTCTAATTGCCACCTTGAAAATGTCCCATTCTATCAGCCTGAAGGTAGTGATGTCATTATTTATATCGCCATTGCCTGTTCAGTATTAAGCACATAAATTGCGACTAGCAGCACCTGACAGCCATCTATTCGCCCCTTCCAACACCACTACTAACACATATCGACCTTCCGGGTTTATGACTGTGTTCTCTGCAGTGAAGGGGAACCCCGCTTTAATCCACATCAATACCCCCCAGGCGTAAGTAAGAGTAGTTAGTGGAATATACTTGTTCCTTCCATCTCTTCTACAGCCACAGGGCCTCTACCTGAGTAAGGTGAAATTCTTGCAGAAACCTTTATATGCATCTTCCTGCGGCGCAAGTATGAATACACAGCATATTGACTGGAAGGGGTGGCCATTCCCTGGGCATTCCATATTATGATGTTAGTGTCAGTCATGATAATGGCGTTTGAGTGGGTAGGGTTCGGCCCACACCGATGGGACAGGGCCAGCCCCACCCTAAACAGAGTGATCTAGGCGAGTGCAGGCTATGACTCCAAATCAAAAAGGAACATCCATAAAAACAAAGTACATGTAATACCATTGAGAGCAGGGATACAACCAGTACCCGCCCTAACATGTGTCTTAAGGGTGCTATTGTTGAGAAACTGGTTTCGGGGTTGGGCAATGGTGGAGGTTACTCGAATAGTGCCCATATCGCATGTGAACCCTAGTGGCCACCACTTTCCTCATGTGATGGCCTAGCAGAGGGGGTGAACACCAGATTATTTCGTGAGGGAGCACTCTGGCTCCTCAACAAAATCATAGTTGGGAAAGGGGGATCAGAACATGCCCTCACCGCCCAACCAGATGGTGTAGCCCCCCTCTAGTGTGCCCCGGATGCTCTAAGTGATACATTGGTGAGTCACCACGTAACGCTATAGTGGCGTAGGATCCGCTCATGTAAGCATTTGGGGCAAGTGTAGCGCTAGCAGTCATGGTTACACTAGTGGGAGTCCGGAGAAGTTGGTGTAATTAAGGTCCATCAGCCCTCCCCATCCCACAGGGGGCCATCGGTGCCGCAACCTGGGCATGTAAGCATGGTTCAATAACCGGGCGCAGAGCAGGCCTCCTGTGCCACCTGTTATCCCAGGAGGTGACAGCAGGTCGGCTATCGGGAGACTATCGTAGGGAGTCACCATAGCCAGAAGGTTAAACTACGTCCCCCACATAATCAGCATAACACTGGCTTGTTTTAAACAATATTATACACCGTTTGTGGGGTCACCGTGGGTAGCGTATCGAAACCTGGGGTCAGAGGCCATAGAGTCCTCGTCTCCAGAGGATTTGGAGTCATCGACGTCTGTCGCAGGGGGATCGCGAAACTCCACAGCCATCAGCCGTACCCTCCATCTCTCCTGTATGACCTCCTCTAAGTTTGGGGAACAGGGCAGCCAGCGATTTCCCCCTCCTCCTCTGCAGGAGTGGGCACTGGTATAGAAGTCTCTTAGCCTGCATTTAACCACAAGAAAAGGATGGTGTTTGCACTGGACTGCTAGCGTGTACTCTGGAAAAATCTCTGCTTTAGCCTTGTCCACTGCCAGGTTGTTCAGTTTGCGGGTCCCGCTCGATATTGCGTCTGTTTTTATAGTGCATAAGGCATGCTTCCAGGGTCTAGGCGGAGAGCCTAGAGAGAATCTCTGCACCGGAACTCTGTGTAACAGCTCCACTGAGAAGAAGGGCGATAGGGCTTCCGCGAGAATAAAACTACAAATCCAGAACTCGAGATAGGATTATACATCCCGGCCCTCTACGATTTCAGTTAGACCCACCAACTGAATGTTGGTACACTGTGATCAGTCCTCAGCATCTTCCACCAGCTCCTCAAGAGTGCAGACCTTCTCCCATAGTGTATAGAACGGAGACTGCGAGTCCTGAGTTTGCGGTTGGCTAGGTGCTAGTGATTGCTCCGATATGTGAACCCTGTCGGATATTTTACAGTGATCGTCTCTCAGTAGCGTAAAGTCCCTTGCAACCGCATTTGTTTTATTTTCCAGCGACACGCAGGACCATTCTGTTGCTGCAAGTACCCCGTCAAGTTTACCTTCAACTAAGGTAGGGCCAGTGGGGTGATTAACAGTCCACAGCCTGTTGATTACCCATTGGCGGAGTCAAGGGTCTCGGCTGCGCGGGCTGGGTTCCATATCTGAGGCACACCATCATTAATGCAGTGAGTATACTGCCGTCCACAGGGCGCAGTGGTCGCCTCCAGGTGCTGGCCCGCTTGCAGCATGAGCAGCCCAGTGCAGCAGGGGGCCTCTGGTATAGACAGCCAGTTGGTACACAGGGATGCCCAGCGACAACACAAGGTTATGCTCTCCAAGGGCAGCATCTCCACACAAGGCTCCCATGAGGTACAGTGGGGAGCGCTCGGGGCCTTAAGAGAAGTCGCTGTGCATGGGTGTCATTGCTCAAAAGGGGTCTCCAGCACATCTTCACGGAAAGGTATCAGTGGGGGAAACGCCAGCGTGTCCAGCAGGGCTCCGACGAGTGCCCCTACATCCTCCCAGTCAGGCGCCCAGATGCAGGGTGCCCTGTTCAAGGTTGTGCTTGTTCCCAGTTTAGGGTTTTATATGGTGTCCCCCAATGCGAGGCCCAAAATGGGCTGATGGTGCACGGCAACCACAGACCTCTGTGTGCCCACGTCTCCTCTAATGAATCTGTCCTTCTGCCTGCATCGTGAGCCCATATGGCGTGTTGCGACCTCCTGGGAGAGCAGCACACATGTAATTGCCCCCGCTGCCCCCATCAATGTAAGCTGATCCTTGACGAGAGCTGACAAGCAGGGAAGGCCCCCACCGTACATGGGACAACCCCCAGGCGGTCTGAGCGGCCCTGCTTCAAGGGCTCCTCAAGGCTGCCTGCTGCTGCACAGGCCCCCGTGTGGCCCGGGCCAGATGAATTAAAAGCGCCCACCACTCGCCTGTTGATCCGGAGTAGTACACTGGTGGTCTGGAGAGGCGGTCATTGTCCACATGCTCCACTCAATCACTGTGTCGGGGCAGGTAGGAGCATCTAGGACTCCTCCGTGTATTGGGCCTCATAGGTCAGGCATCGGGCGACACTCCACTGGGGGCTCTGGGCTCATATTACTGTTCTGCTGTCCCCCTCCTTCCTCCTCCCAGACGAACTAGGAAGAATGAGGGAGGGGGTAAAGAGGAAGGGGAGGAGGGCGCACCACACCCAATGGTGAGTTCCAGGCTGCGTACTCCCCCAGGCCCCGACAGGCCGTGGGGAGTCTAGGCAGGCCGTGATCCAAATCATTCCATCAGCGGCCGCCTCGAGGCTCTCGCATTCCTCCATGGCATCCGCACTTCCTCCAGCAGCCCCCACAGGTGGACAGGGAAGCAGTGGCCTTGTATATACAGTGAAAAACAGGATTGCGGCGCAGAGCTCCATTATAGCTTCTTCCATCTTGGCCACGCCCCCATCAAAGTATTCACCTTATGGCCTGTGACCGCATGCCTTTGGGTTCAGAGCAACTCATAATGGCATTTACAAGTGTGTGTAGATATTTTCTTCTCAACACATAGGAATTAGATCCTGATTGCTCATTGGGATATCTCTGTTCATCCTGGCTCGTTTGGAAACTATGATTTAGGAAAAAGATTTAAATGGTTTGGGCCGATACTTGCCTTTTGGTGACCACCTCCTGTGTGTTGTCACTTTTATTACCTTTATTTGTAGTCTGCTAAGCTCAAGTTTGGAAACAGTAATTTACCAAGCCCCTCTTCTCACTGACCCCCATTATTCCCTCTTTCTCAGTTTTCCATTTATCTTTCTTGTTCTTGTCTCCCATAGGCTATCTCTTTCTTCTCTGCCCTCTGCACTTTTTCTGATTTGTTACCTCCTTATTGGTTTCTGTATGACCCATTTACCCAGCTCCCCCTTTTGCTGACCATCTTGTCTCACTGACGCTTTCTTCTTAAATGGCTCTTAGGTTCCTCTTCTCTCCCTAATACCCTTGACTCAAAGATTCCTACTGATTATTGATCATGCAGCTCATTGACTCCAATTCTCTCCCTTGAATTATGTCTGCCACTGCTTTCTTTAATTCCTTGCTCCAACTATCACTCCTTTCTGTTACTAGTAACCTTCTTTACACAATCCCGTCTCCATAATACAACCACGTGCTTTTAAATCCAGCCTGTCTGTGCCACACTTTTTTTTCATATCGCCTTTTTCCTGTCCCTTTTAATTCCTGACAGCTATTGCCCTTAACACCTACTGAGGCGATCACTTACTTTTACACACATGGTTGTTTCTTCATTTGTCATTACCACAAATATAGTAGCTATATAGAGAACACATGTAGGTGACTGAGGGTTTATACTTGTGAAACTTTTAGATTGTTAGATTACAGTGGCCCTGTATGACAATAAGGGGTATGGCACTCCTACTCCTAGCTGATACTATGGTAGGATGTGACTATCTCCTTTTAAATATATTACCTTTGGTATTAAGTGAGTTATTGCCACAAAATATTGTTTTAAAATCTGAGGTAGCCAATGTTGATCCTAGATCTTTCAACATCCTTCAGTACTGTTGGCCATCTGATCCTCCTCAACATTTTGCCTACATTGCTGACAGAGGTCAGGTTCTTGGTTTTTCTAGTTAACTGATATATAGTTTATATAAATGGTTCTTCCCAGCAGTTTTTACATCCCAAAACGTAATTCTATCAAACCAATCCCCAGTGGGTTCCAGTCACTACATGGAACCATTGAGGTTCCTTATTTGCAACCAGAGGATCCATTTAACCAAATTGTGGGGGACACACTATATGAAGGTATCCTCCCCTGAAGATGTCTCATGCCTAGGACATGCCTTTTTTCGTTCCATTAAAGGATGGCAAGCACATTCATGCAGATTAACTCTATAAAGTTAGAGGTGGTGTTCTTCATGAATAGTAAGATGTACTTTAAAAACTCAGGTGGGAACTGTGATCTCTTCATGCTTCTTCCAGCTACGGAAGATTAAGAAGATTGCGCATCTGCTCAAGCACTCCGCCCTCATCCAGGTGGTAATTGCCTTGGTCCTCTCTCGCTTAGATTTCTCTAACTCCATTTATCTAGGCATCCCCTCGGGTCTCTATAATCGCTTGCAGATTGTGCAAAATCAAGCGGCCAGACTAATATTTAGATGCAACGGTAGGAGTTCGGCAAAACCACTGCTAGCCACTCTTCATTGGCTACCTATAGCCCAACGGGTAACCTTTAAAGTGGGCTGCCTGGCTTTTAAGGCTCTTCATGGAAAAAGCCCCAAGTTTTTAAACCATCTCATAAAGAAACACGAACCGACTCGCAATCTCCGCTCTTCCCACATGTCCCTCCTCACCTTGCCCCTCTTTAAAAAGAAACGCCTCGGCAGATGCCGATTTGCCTATTGGGCCCCAAAGATCTGGAACTCGCTTCCCTTATCACTCTGGAGTTGCACGAATCTAATGAATTTCAGGGGTGCACTGAAGACCTGGTTGTTCAAACAAGCACACGGTTAGGATATTGCTTACCATCTTCTCTCTTCTCTAGTGCCATGAAACCTCTGGGTGCCCGTGCGCTTTACAAATCACGAATAAAAAAAATAAAAAAAAATTTCACTGTGTCACTGGTAATATATAAAAAAAAATTGGCATTGCACCATTGTTTCGAGTCAGATAAGAGAGAAAGCCCCCTGTAAGATTTCTAGCATAGACGTTGAATTGGTAAATAGTAAGGCAAATCTTAATGAGAGGCCCATAATTCCCTTTAAGACTGTTAGCAAGTGAAGCAGCAGTGGACAATTCGAAACTACCAGAGGAATCTTGACCCTTTATTACTATTTTTTTTCACTCCTAGACTTTGCTAGTAGTGCATATCTTTAGGAGAACAGGTACTTATTGACAAAGATGCTGTGGTTACAAAATGCTTCTGAGGTGGAATGACCATTTGTATCCAGTAAGTAAAGCCTTCCTCTTGTACCCTGTTAACACGCATTGAGTTTAAATCTGCTAGCATGTTTCAGAGCTACTGTACAGAACAGAGACAGGGGTTTGTCTAAGTCAACACTCTAACACATACCAACCTTTGAGGTACCTGAGTTTGAGGGATAAAGCATTTTTTGTGTCTAAAAAAGGATGGAATATGGAGGAGGGAGTTTTTCATTATGTGCAGCTGGGCATTGCTTTGCCCTTAGAACAGGGTTCTACACAGTCGGTCCTGGAGGGCCAGACCATGCCAGATTTTTAGGATAACTGCATTTATCTAAATGGGGATATGCTAAAAATCTGGCATGGATTCGGCGCTTCAGGACTGACTTTGGAGAACCCTGCCCTAGAAGAAATGAAAATCTCAATTAATTCAGACCTTGTCTTAAAACATTTCTCTTTTGCTAGAACCAACGTTTACCACAATACTAAGTGCCTGTACCTCCTTCCACTCTCTATCTCAAATGGAGTTAAACTTGGAACATTCTAGCGTTTACATCCAAATTGCATGATCAACAAGTCACTGTGAAATATATATTCTCTGCAGAGAACATTGAATGTTCTCCTTTCATAGGTTGAGCTTATGCAGCGCATGCAGGGTCTCTTTGAGACATGCTGCATTATCTCTGTTGGCTTACAGCCCACCCAGTACCTTTTTATTTGCCCCTTCACTTGCTTGCTAGTGGTTACTCCTTCCTGTTTGCCCCTCCTTTTTGTGTTTGGTTTCCTCCCACAGAGCACCACCCAATTACTGTTAAAATTGCGCTACTGTGTTTGTGTTCATTTGGGGAACTATTTTTTTCCTTGATTCCTGCTCGTGTCACTGTTAGCCTATCTTTGGTGGTTCAATTTCGGCATCCATCATTTAATCTCCCTATCCCGTTCAAATGTGGAGATGACATTTCAGACGCTGTTTTCGAAATTGCCTCTTTAATTTTCTGTGACCTAAAAGGGTTCGCTGCTTGTTGCTTTAGTGGGCCTTGGTCACCAGACCTTCAGCAACCCAACCTTGCAGCACAGTTGCAGGCAAGGCTTGGGCTACTCCCGTCGCGTTTTCTATGATGCTTGTTTGTATACTGTAAACTCAAGTGGCCCGAAGGTGTTGAAGCGCTTTACTTGAGCACTAGTTATAATGCACAATTTCAGACTTATTTTGGGTGGCATTTTTATAGAGCCCTAACTCAACTGACACAAAAGTATTGATTCGCTTTACAAAAGTGCCTGTTACATCACACAAGGTCATGTTAATATTTTTGTTTTTAGGTGCGTGGTTCCTAGGGTGGGCAGAAAGACTTTTGGACCTTGGGTTGGGTGGAGTGTGTAGAGCAGAAGCCCATTGCGAGGAGGCAGCTCCCCTAAAAAAAAATAGTCCCTGGTTTCTAGTGGAGTGTACCCCTACTTGAGGATCGACCTCCGTGGCGGTCCTCAATCTATGGTCTCGCTAGGAAAGGTACCAGCTTATGATGTTGCTCGGGTGGAGCTATGCTCCCAAGCACCGAAGAAGGTGAACATGAAATGAGAGAATAGGCTCATTTCACTTTCATTTTCTCTTAAATGGCGCTAATGGTCCTTTTAAGAGAGAGAAAAAATTGCCTCGGGTGCTGGGGAAGCTTTTCCCCCAGCTCTGAAGTCTAAAATAAAAGAAAGAAAATTCCTCTGGTGTTCTCACCAGAGAGACATCCTACCTCAGGTGCCAGGACGTGCTGGAGCCGTCCTCCGCTCTGGTGCTGAGGACGGCTCCAGCACGTATATAGCATGCGGGGTTAAGCAGGTTACAGCCAACGTACAGGCACCCAAGTGAGCTGTGCAGGGTTTTCTCCTGCCTGCCTCATCTCATTACACCCCATCGAAAACCTACATCCGCCTTATTTTCAAAGGAAATAACAGTAAAACAGAAGGAGATTGCAGAAATAACACTAAACTGCTCCGTTATGATTCACCATTTATACTAGAACCATATTGCACGTTTCTGAACTGAAACTATCCCTCTACTAGTCTACTTGAATCAACAGAACCTTTTATCCATCCACGGACATTTCAGTTTGGCACTAGAGTTATTATTTTACATCACTATATATATATATATATATATATATATATATTTTTTTTTTTCTTGCTGTGACTTTCAGGTCAACTATTTTAAGAATTGTTAACGACCACTGCTGAACATAGCACTGTATTTTTAATACTGGACGCTAATGAACCATTTAGTTTTCATTCTAAAATTACGGCAGTCCTGTTTCTGAGCCTCCTCCGTGCGAATGAGGCTGGTAAAAAAACAGACCCTGACAACATTGGATGAAATAGTTTGGATTCTATTTAATTGTGATGTGTGGGGTGGTAATATTTCTCCGTGAGAAACACATTCTGTTTAGGTGTAGAGAGTAGGTAAGTGTGTGATTCTTCACAGTCTGCCTAAAGCCCGAAGAACATTTTGGAGGGATAATCGATTATACTTTTTGAGAAGGGTTCAAGAAGTAAGAATGAGAAAGTTGTATAGCTGTTTTGAGCGGATTAGCAGACGTGTGGCAGTGGGGAAATCGGAAACTCCTTGATTAGGAATAAATTGGGAGGTGTGCAATCAGTCCCTTAGTACAACAAGCATTTGCAATGCAATAGGTCTCGCATTATTAAAGTTTGAGCTATTGATGTTGCATTATTAGCCCGTCGTTTCACGTTCACTCACTCAACAGTTCTGACTAGTGTTTCCAATATTAATAATATGAAAACGCAATATTATTATGACTTCTTTATAGTACAACTAACAGTTTGTCTGCCTTTTTGACCTTGAAGTGCTGTGAGAGTGCAATGTACTGTTCCTGACACCCCGGGGCTGTATACAGGTTTAAGGACCGTACACTAACTCGGTGTGTGTCTGGATACTGCCCACTGCCAGCGCTGTGTGTGTGTAGTGGAAACATTCCACCCCATGGTCTGTACTGGGGTGTACAGAGCCCTAATAGCTATGCGTGTGCTAAATCAGCCGGTGTAGTGAGCTCTTGCTCGATGGGGTATGCTGGCTGGTTGCTTTTTGTTTGTTTTGCAGTTATATATAGCACGAAGTCCACCCAAAAGTATTGGAGAGATTTACAGAACAACCAGTTACATTACACAAGAACACATTGCCTACTGGAAGGTGCAGGAAGATGAAACATTTGCCCAGAATCACAGGATGGTGAGCCAACGCCGTGACCCGAACCTGGTTCCTTAGCTTCCCGCTGGGCAGCTCTGATCATTACGCCACATCCTTGTGCTTTAGGGAGATTGCCTACTGTCGTGTTGTGTGCCTATGCTCAGTTTTTCTACAGTTCTATCGTAGAGAGGGCTACTGTGCTCCTAATATTCTGTGCAGTGCGCCACAGTGATGCAACGCATCAGGTATTAGTAGGAAAGGAGGAGGTCTGGGGACACAGTGAGGAGCAGCGGGTTATTGAGTCTCCTGAAGTGTGCCCCGGGTGGTACTGTCCCTTTCGTTCCTTAGTATGCAACAGGGTGAATACTCTACACAGGGTACCGCTTATAAATAATAAGGTACCCCATACATTGGCAGAACTGTTCCGATCTCAAACTCTAAAAAAAAAAAAACAACGAAAAAGTAGAGTTTCACTCTAAATGAGTAAGATTTAGTGGCTTGTCATTTTGTCAGAGGAAAAAGCTGAGGCACAGAGAAATGGGATGAACTATACACACCAGCCCCCTAAACACACGCCCCCCTCTCTCTCTCTCACACATGCGTACATTCCCTCTAAGGCACGCACACACACTTAGGCACACTTGTTTTTATTCTCTCTTACACACATGTGGCACCTTACACATATTCTCTTACGAACATAGGTAGGCACACACACAACACCTACTTTCACACGCATGCGCACACTGTCACAAACCTATTCACTCTCGCCACCTCCATGCACACTCACTCTTATAAATGGACACACACCAGCCCCAGACACTCACACTCTCTCTCAAACACACACACATATTCCCTGTCTGGCACGCACACCTACTCTCAACCACGTTTACTGTTATTGTCTCCCACACATAGCCCCTTCCAGCCTTTCTCACGCACATATGTATGCACACGCACAACACATTCAACCACGTGCACACACAAAACACAAATATTTTCTCTCACAAACACTTCCTTTAATTCTCCCACACCGCACATAATTATATAGTCGATCACAGACACTCAGCCACACGCATACACACTGACACACTCATTCAAGCACACACACACACGCACTCACACCTGAGGTCCCTCGCTCTCCAGGCGGCAGTAAATCACCAGGGTCCCCAGATTCCGGTGTAAAAGTCGGAATATTTCGGTGGAGGTAAAAAGCACAAGGACACACTCTCCTTCACACACGCACTCTCTCGCACGCACACCTGAGCTCCCTTGCCTCTCCACGCGGCAGTAAATCACCAGGGTTCCCAGATTCTGGTGTGAAAGTTGAAATATTTCAGTGGAGGTAAAAATAACAAGGACACACTCTCATTCCAACACGCACTCGCTTGCACGCACATAAGGTAAGTAAACAGTGTCCTTGTGAAAGCGCGCTGCGGGACTTGCTCAGCAGAGATGTGGCCATAATGCATAGTGTAATGAACAACAGTGATGCTGGGCCGAGCTTTGCTTTAATTATGAATGATGCCTGGACCGCGTGAGCCGAGACGCCCTGCCAAAGCCAGGATGCACTGTGACCATTTCCCACAAGCACAGTATAATTAACAAGGGGACCCGATCAGGTAGCTTTGGACCTCGGGTGATTACTTATTTTAAAGAACAAAGGTCCTTAGCTTAAAGATAGATAATGGTTCCAGCTACCATGCTGTAAGGAACGGAAGACCGTACGCCGTCCTTAAGAGACTCCATTGAGCTCCTCGCATATCAGCAGCCATTGCTTGCTGCCTCGAATCCTGCGTCGCTCCCGTAGACGCCGTGCCCGGCCGGGCACACAGATTGTGTTCGTATCCTCCCAGACCACGATCAACATACCCTAATCCAAGGTGATCCAATACCTCACTACGTGCCATGTTCCCTGGGCTTGTCACACCATGAGCCCACTCATAAGGCATCTAAATCAAATCAAATCAAATCAGGCAATTGTTTATTGTTTAGTCCTGAGGATGATCCCATTGCATTAGGAGCTAGGGATCGAAACGTCGACTTTTCAAACAGTACCGCAATTTATCCATTGTGTAAATTGTATTGTGGTAACTGCTGGTTAGAGCTTACTTAAGATTGTACTGTATTGTAAGCCACCACTTGCTCCAAAGTTTTTGCCTGCTACTTTGTTTTCTTCTCATTTTTAGGTCTCGACCTTGCTATCGCGTAAGCGATCGCAAAGCGAGACTATAGAAAGCGGGTTTGAAAAGTGCTCCCAAAAAGCGGATTGCATGGCTAGCACGCGCACAATCACGCGCATCGTGCCGCCATGCAATCCGTCTTTTGGGAGCACTTCAAAGGGTCCGCTCCCCGCCCCCAAGCGCGCGCTCGCCATGCTCCGCCGGGCTCGTCTTTCTTTTTTTTTTTTTTTTACTGCGGCCAATGCTTGTTTTTCATGTGAATAACAGGCAATGGCGGCTGCACGCCTTTATTTGCCCTTCTCTGTTTCAATCAGTGGCAGCCCTGTGAGGCAGGGACTGCCACCAATGCTTCTTACTTGGCCCAGAGACTGCAGAGGCGGCGGCAGTAACGTACGCTTCTCCGCCTGTTGAACGCCGAAGTTCACAAACTCTCTGCGTCTGCTGGGGGTTCGAGGAGAATCTGGGGCTCTGCTCATTCCTGGCGGTTCATTGTGGTTGTTCCCAATAAGACACTGTGCCTCGCATAAGCTTTATAAAAATATAATATGGTCTCATACATTTGCTGTGATTGTGACGTCTGGCACGATACAGCCCTCTGTCACGTTCGACATCGTGCACTATTGAAACGGCACTTATATTTGCACAATTTAGGTATTTCTGGTCATACTATACATTTAATCATTTTACCTTCCATTAAAATCATGCCTACTATCTCCCCGTCCTTCAACACTACAAACAATCTCTCCCAACCCACACACTCCTCCAAATACTTCAGAGCGTAGCCCCCACCCTGCACTCAGTCCCACCTCGATGTCCACATCTCCCATTCAATTCCTCCCCACCTTCCACCCTCGGTCACCAACTCTCACCGCCCTCCATTGCAAAACCAACGAGACCTATAGACATCAGGAATTGCCTAGTTTTTAATTATATTTCGGAAATCACTTTATCTCCCCGTTCCGTCCTCCCACCACCCACACATTTATTTGTTTGATCGATTTCCTTCTGTTTCAAATTAGCATGCGCCTTGCTTTTATTTAATCCATTTTGCAGGCTATGAACTCTGCCGTGAGGTACCCGTGCCGTGATTACTGACAGTTGTGATGTAGAAGTGACACAACGCCCCAGTAGTCTAACTGTGCCTGAAGGTTTCCACAATCTAGCAGTCAATTATGCATACAGTGCAGATTGCGGACCCCCTGCACCCACCATTCCCTCCCTTGCACCCTCTGTCTCAAGCTGAGGCCTCATACTTGCATGAGTTCATGAACCCTTTCATGCAGAGCGCCAAGTGGTTACACAAGCATCTGTTGCAGTGTCAAGACTGCTATCTCCTTTCAAGGCCCGAGGACAAAAGGGAGGGACAGCGTGTGCAGCAGCACCTGGAAAAGCTCCCCCCCCCACCCCCCCGAGACTCCAGAGGGAAGCCTCAAGACCTCCCAGACCCCACCCATCAGGACAGCAAACTCTCACTTATCAAAAGGGCCTGTACGGGGTGCGGTGACATCGTAAGGACGATACCAAGCGAGCGCGTTCTTCCGCAGCACACGATCTCGCCTCGCTTCAAGCCTTCAATAATAGAGGCGAGGCATAAGGCGCTTGCTTTAAAAAATAGCCATATTCACTAGAGATGGTAGCTGCCTCTCACGCCAGACCATGTACCTTTTGTAACTGCCTCTAATTGGAAAAAAAGTGCGCCACAGGAATACATGGTAGGGCACGAAACCCACCCTTTCTCAGAGTACAGAATCGGGCTACAAAGTATATAATGCAGTCGGAGTCTCCATTATGCGAAATAAACGCTTTGTAGTAAGTCTACCCCGGAGTAAACCACGTCAAGTTCTGAAGAAAGACAACTTCTCGCGGAAAATGTTTGTAAGTTTTTATTTTTTTGCAGTTTTCATATTATATAGCGTGAACTCGACCCAAAGGTATCAGTGCGCTTTACCAGTTGCAGCAGGACACATTTGGTTTTAAGGCCCGGGAAATTGTTTGCCCAGAATCACAGGATGTTTGCGCCGACACCAAACTCCAACCCAGTTCGCCAACTTCAAAGTCCGCCGCTCTAGCCGTTAAGTCACATCATCATGATTGGCAGGTCCAAAATGTTTAACAACAGACTTCAGCACTGACAGGTTTCACCTACCTCAACCGCTTACCCCTTCAACACAACTTCTCACACCTCTAGAGGTTACAACAGAAACATAGAACTACAAAACCCAGAATGCAAAGCTCGGTTCGTTCAAAGTGAACAGATACTCAACAATGTAAGCATCATTGTTTTATTGTAAAGCGCTCTGGCACCTTTGGGAAATGTCCACTCTATATACAATTGCACAAAAACGCATAAATAAATACATGCAGGGCATATCACAGTTAGCACAAGGCTAGGTTGTGGGCAGGTGCGCACAATTTTTAGCGGAGAAGAAAACAGAAGCTCAAGTTGGTAAAACAAACGCATTCCAGGAAAAAAAAATGACATTGCGAGTAATTAAAAAGACGTGGAAACCACCCACCATAACGTGAAGAAAGTTGTTTAGTAGCGCAGGAAGGGAGAGAAACACGAGCCATTTAACCTTTTGCCCTTTACGGGACTGATGAAGGAAGGTATAATTCAGAAGGTGCATCCTGCTGATAAATCCACGCCTGCTGTCTTATGCCAAGGGCTATCAGCGATTTAGAGGGTTGTAATTCATGGCCCGTTTTAATCTCTTGTGCTTCCAGGACCATCCATCCATTCATTCCTTCAGGGCCTCCCTCATCTCCTATCGCTAAGGTATAACTCTCAACATTTTCAGTGATCAGATCATGAGTGCATGCTGGTAGAGGCCTCACGTTTCCAGTGCTGGGCTTTCAGTTAATACAGTGCACTCTGGGAGTTGTAGTCTTAGTTTAATTCCATCGACTCACTTGGACTAGAGCATCAGGCGACTACAGAGTGCAAAATGAAAGCCATGGACAAAAACCCGGTGGTAATGCAGTGACTGGATCACCTGCCAACCACAAAACCGACCAGAACAGTTCCAAACCCCCAAAAGTGCCAGTAATAATTTCTATCTCATCGTATGTGCTATCTGTTTATTATCAATTTCCACTAGTGAAAAAAAAGTACACGTTTAATTAATGGCATAAGATAATACAAGCATTGAAAATGCAATAGGTCTCGCCTTTGATTAAGTTAAAACCATTTGCTTTGCTAATGCTATTGTATAGCAAAGCAAATGGCTTTAACTTAATAAATGGCGAGACCTATTGCATTTTCAATGCTTGTTGATATTTCTTCTTGTAAGTTCGGTACAGGATTGTGCCCGTGTTTCACCCTCTTTGTTGCTTTCACTTTGTTTAATTCCTTTTGCATTTGCTCTAAATAAATGTTCCTCTGTCCGGCTGGACATTGGAAGACTATCCATAGTTCTTATTGAAGTCTGTGTTGAAATGTTTTAATTATCTCTCTTTAAGCTAAGGACCTTTGTTCTTTAAAATAAACATTTCCCACAAGCAGCCACTGTGCTGGAATTGTTTTGCACGGACTGGCTTGTACTGTAAAATGACAGTTGCATGAAATGACCAAGAGTCAGAGGGCATAGGCAGGGCTACTCGAACCAGGGAGGTGGCACAGGCCCCAGGAGGGACTCCTAGCCCTGGGGGGTCCCTACTCTTCAGGGTGCCCCAATCCTCCCAGGGGTCCCCATTCAGCCCAAGGTCAATGGGTGTCTTTGAGATATGAGAAACTCAGGCCTTCCTCATCACAATCTGTGGGGGGGTGCATCATTTTGTGCTATGCCAGTGGTTCGAACTAATCAATTCTGCAGCAGCAGCGTTTTCCATTTGATTATTAATTTAACACCCTTGTCACGTCATCTACCATCTGCTGTGTTATTTGCAGAGTCCACAAAATAATATTTCTGCCTCAAACAGATGAAACATTACTAATATAAGTGCCACGCTTTGCAAACGTTTACATGTATCTTTCGGTTGCTGATTGCAGTATTCGGAGTTCAACTGGCACCAAAGAGGTGCACTTTTTTTCCCAAACAGTATTATTGTGTGCTAAAAGGACAAAACTGCGAAATAAGCCTGCTACTGAATGCATTATTCCACATAATTGCATCATGCCACATAATATGCCTTTTCTGGTCAACACTGTCACTCAACTTGGTCCTTCCTTTCCGTATAATTCAAGTGGTTATGGGCATAGGGCAGAGTCGAGCCAGAGAGCCCCTTTTCTTGGCGCATAATATAGTCAACATTGCCACTCAACGTTGCCCTTCATTTCTGCATAATTCAAGTGGTTATGGACATAGGGCAGAGTTGAGCTAGAGTGCCCCTTTGGGGTCCTACACCCCGTTTGATTTCTCCTAATGGAGAGTACTTTGGGTTGCTGAAAATGCAGGGCTCGTTCTGTGCCCTTGTTGAAGATGGGGGGGGTCACCCGCTCTCATTACTGGGGGATTCGGCAAAATCTGCATTCGGCAGCGGGCGCTTAATACAAACTTTGGGGCCCTGCGCTTATTTATTTATTTTTAGAAACTAAGCACTAGGAACATGCACATGAGAACGCTGTGGTCTGGTGGCTAAGTTGCTTACCTTGAAATCAGGAGACTTGGGTTAGAATCTTGGCATCCCCCTTAATCAAATTGTGTAACCGTAGGCAAATCCACACCTCTACTTGCTTTACAGAGATGTTTATAAACATGGCCTATTTCAGGTAGAACAAACTCTACCCATTGCAATAAGGGTGGTCTGGTATATGGGGTAGCGAGAACAGGTCGAGATTGTGCGCAAATATTGGTGTGGGGCATTCCTGTTTGAGGGCGGGGTTCACGTCTATTACACCACCAAGACCCATTCATCATTCAAGTTTAGGTGTGCCTAGAGGCAATCCAGTTTCCAGTTTTGTGCTACACGAGAAAACACACACTGTGCGGGGTATTTAATGCACGCTAAAGATATGTATGTAGGCGGATTGAAACCCAGATCTTAGCACCTGGCTTGGTAATTCCATTTCTCGAAGCACTCTGGCACCACACCAGGAGTATTCACTTTTCAAATTACATTTCTATTTTAGCACACCCGAGGCAGGGGGGGGGGGGGGGAGCGGTGTTCGCTTCCTCGCTGCAGCCGAGCGTGGAGAGTACACGAGTTCTGACGCTGCCGGGCGCCTGCTGTGGGGGCTTCCAGTCTCTCCTGCTGGCCGGAGGAAACATTATCTGACTTCAGATCCAGGCGATGAGCAGGCTGGTGGGTGGCGAGACCCACGCACGCATCCGGTTTGAAACGGGATGGAAACACATTTCGCGTCATTTGGAATACTCTTAGCAAGCACAGCTATCAATAGTGCTGCATGTGCAGTGGCAACAGGCACTGGCCGTCTGGGTGGTTTACCGCACCCCAGGTTCATTCTCTGTATTGGCATTAGGGCTCACGAGTCCACAGTGGATTTTGTTTTATTTCAAGGCAATCGCTGAGGGGTAGATGTAGTATTTTCAGTGCAAAGTAAGGAACAGCCATATTTATTAAACCAGACGTCAGTGGTTCTTTCATTTCGTTGCTTCACTATGAAATGTATCCAAAAAGAAAACAATCCCGTGAGTGGTGCGTGCGCCACAGCGAGACATGTGCTTTCAATTATCGCGCCCGTGTCTGGGCACGATAATTGAAACCACATTGATGGCCGGTGCTCGTAACAGACACCAATAGGCCGTGGGCGGCCTTTGGCCTATTGCATGCAGTCTTTTATAAAAAGACGCACGCAAAGGCCAATATCGGCCCACAAAAGGAAAAGCACGAGCGTGTGCGATTCCTAGGTCAGCTTGAAAACCCCGTTTTTAGCTACTAAATGTCTCGCGCTGCGCGAGCAGGGCTGTGCACTGCACCGCTAGGCGCCAGACCTAAAAAAGGATATTGGCAAAGTACCCAGACTTTAAAGAAACAATAGCTTTAGCTAATGGCAAACTGTGTCAAGGGGATGAGTACTTGAAACACAACTATGTGTGATCGAAAATTAAGGAATCGTATCAAAGGTAGGACCATGTCCATGAAAATGATTCCATAAACCGTCCACTGACCTGTCTAAATTCAGTTGTTACTTTGTAGTAATATTGGGCTTTTGGTTAACACTCCTTTGTCTAGTTGAATCCTTATTGTGCTGATAATGTGTCCAAAGAGGGCGTTTTTTCTCATGCGTGCAAAAACATTTATACAAAGCTGAGAGCAAATTAGTCTTCCGGGTCGATGAAGATAAAAAATTATTTACCTAGTTGTGAAATCATATTGGATGCTAAAGCTGTCATGGCAGACTAATGTTCTCTTTACCAGCTAATTAGCAGCAACATTTTCAAATATACGTTCCCAAAGGGTGACTATATCCTACAAAAGCCAAACATCAAATCTGAGGGAGTCGGCCTCCAATAAGGACCCTATTCTGTTGGATAGGATGCTAGTTTTATAATAACTCCTTTAGAGGGAGATCAATGGTGGCAATAGTTTATGTAACAAAGATTTAAATCTCAGGATGAAGACCTTAAAAAAATGTAAGTATCAAACTCGACCCAAATAAACCCCCAACATGTTCTCGTAGAGAGATCATTGTCGCAGTCTGTGTGTACAGATTTCCCAGACGTTTTCAGGGCTAGCTTAAGGTACCGCAAGTATTTTGAAATTGCATTAAATAATAGACATTTTTGTACCCATGACCTTTTCTACACATCTTGAAGAAACCTCGGAGGCAGAACTTAAAACTATTGTATCAGGTGGTAGTCGATGGAATTGCAAGCTCAGAATGGTTTGCCTCTATTGTGTGTGTGTGTGTGTGTGTGTTTTCGTGTGTGTGTTCGTTCGTTCAATTCCTGCATATGAGTGGACAGTTTTCCTCCTGAGGTGTTATTCCAGACTGGGGAAGCCAAATGTTTTATCTGTCTTCCAGTTACTATCAAGTAGATTTGTACTCTGGTTCAACACTCTTGACTTCTAGTGCGATGTCCCTGGGAGCTTTCAGGTCCTCCAGAGTGTCCGTTGGGTTGACCTCTGCAACATTTGTTTCACAGTGCATTATGCAGAAAATTCTACAAGCTTCCAAGATGGCATTACGATCTATGGAAGTAATGCGGAACAGCATAGCAACACTTTAAATAATGTCTTAGTGAAATTGAAAGAAACAATCCTTACTTTGATAAGAGACCAATGCCAGTTTTGGATAGGGTCAGTGACATACCTTGAACACACCTTATCTACAGATGGCGTGAGATCTAAATTTGTTCTTGTGGATGCTAGCAAGAAAACTCCACTAATATCTCAACCACTCCTGTAAATAAAGATGAACTGAAGTCATTTTTTAGTCTTTTGTCATGCTAGTCTAAGTTTACTCAAGTCCTTACAAGTATTACAGAACACTGCTAAAGAAGGATGTGCCTTTCATTTGGTCTGAACAATACCAGCAAGCATTCCATAGGGTGGAGCATGATATTTGCAACGCCACCCTGGGAAAAAGTGATTCTTCATGCATGCTATTTTAACAGCAGACATTAACACAAACTGTGGGTGGGGAAGAGAGAATTATTGCTTTTGCCTCCGTGCCCTAATGATGCAAAAATGATTTCTTTCAGTGCCGAACTTGAAGCTTCCGATTGTGGGAAGCACTAAAACTTTGGCTGTTGCTTTCAGTATAAAAGGACTTGAGCACACAACTCCACATGTAGCCAGGTAGCTGATAGATTTTCAAAGTTACAATTTTAAAGAGGAGTATTCAATTCAGGCAACAAAGATTGCTGAGAAAGCGTGATTAAGTGGTTCTCACTCTTACTCAAGCTGACATTGCTTAAGAGTAGTGGAAAGCTTGTGGTGCTTCTTTTGGTGAGTACAATATGTAATGTTTACCGTTGGCCAGATAAATGGAATGTTCACTACCTCAGTTGTACTATTGTGGTTGGTAAGAAAATGGGCAAGTTCAGCAAATCAAAAATTCTTTTGCAGGGAGATGTTGATTCTCCTACAAATGCTAAGAAGTGAGATCGAAGATCTTGTACACGAGGAACCTTTGGGTCGTAGCTTTGACAAAAGCATAGTTAAGTCACAATATCAGTGATCCTAAATGGACAGCATGGTATAAAGAACATTTCTTCCATTCTCTTTGACCTTGACCCCACTCCCGCTCACACCACACCAACTCCTACTGATAGTCCTGGGCTTCGTACACGATACAAGATCTCTCTTTTCCATTTCCAATTTCAATTCTGATATTTTTAGTCAATCCGCTCCCTCCCCAATTGAACTCTTCACCACTGTACTACACCGTCAACCACATAACTATGACTGTGAAATAATTTGAATCCTCACACCTTGCCCCACCTCACTTCAAAAAGGGAAATACCTGCTGATGCTATTTTTAGAGACCCTCTACATTACCATGGACAACCAAGATCCACCACTTCCTTTAAAGTTCCTTAATCTTGTTTAGCTCTGCCCTTCCGTTGGCTTTGGATGGCCCATAAATCGCCTGCATTTTGGAAATCACAGTACTACGTCTATAGATAACATCAAAGCATGCACCATGTCTCTGCTTTCATCTTAACCAATTTGCTCTCTGTAATCTTTGATACTGTACACTACAAGGCAAGGTTTGGACTGATATTTTCAATGTTGCTTGGAAGTGGATATTTGTCTTCAGTTTATTTCCGCCTTGTTGGAGAGCCATACTTAATCTGTTTTTCTTTATCGTTCAGATCTGACTCTCTTTCCAAGATCCTGCTTAATTGCCTTTACAGCATTTTTGTGGTATCACTTGGAGATTTGGTGGCTAGTACAGGCATCTCACTTCCTTATCTGGCAGCCGGGTGGTATATTTGGGGCCAAGACTGTCTTGCTGCCAAAAGTTACCATTTTCTCACTTCATAGAACTCGGTCTCTTCAAGATTCAGTTTCCTTTCAATCTGATATTCATATCTCACATTTTTGCTCAAATCGCATTTTTTTTCAACTTTCTTTCCTGAAGAAAATTAGACAACTTCTTTCTCTTTCTACCTCACTCGAAGTTTTGATAAGCTACTGAATCTTTGGTTCACTCTGCATTTGATAGAGTAGGGGCCTTTTTTTTGCTCTTTTACTACCTCATTCATTGGTCCTTTTGAAGTGTGTTTTCACTTGTGCTGAACGACTTAAAACTGGCAACCCGAAAGTTTGGTCAAACCAGACCATAGTGATCCACTATTACTGATTGCCTTTGGGCTGCCATTTTTCCAGGGTTTACTGTGTTTACTTATACGGTACTTGTCCTTCTGTTTGGCTGGAAGGCTGCTAGTCTCCAAGGGCTTGTGGTTAATTCTCAGTCACCATCTGAAGAATTCATAGAGTCTGGCAATCCAAGGTTTCTGCTCTATCATGGTCTGAAGCAACAAGGGTCTCAAATTGCATAACTGCTTGGTTTATGCTTAATGAAGTCTCATAGTTGGAACTTCACATTTTGAGCTTGCCTGCCCCTTATCCAGTTAGTTATTTGTTTTGAATATGGTTTTGACGACTGGATTGCGTTGTTATCTTTTATGTAAACTGTACTCTGTATGCAATGCATATTTTTACATATGGGTGTCAAATTCTTGTTGCATGCTTTATTACCCCTTGGAATGGAAATGTATTGCACTAAAGCAAATTTTTTAAATAAAAAGGGTTGGGAGGGTTACTGGGTCAACCACCTCACTATCTTTGTCACTTTCCTAGTGATCCCTCACCAAACAAAATCTTAAAGCTTCGTACATTGTCAAAGCTGTTGGATCACTACTTTGACTCTCTTCCACCTTTTTCTCTGCTCTCCTTGCTTTTGTCGCCTTATCGCTCCACCCTCTGTTGCCCCTTCCTTCCCTGTGCCTTTCCTTCCGGTTCCTTCTGTGAGATCTCGGCTCCTCCAATTTTTGACCTCCTTCATCTTTCTATACACCAGTTTTGCTGTCCCCAGAAAAACTCCCAACTCCTCATGATGGTCGTTTTGCCGTTGGCAGCACAAGACGCTTGGCTTCTGAGGATATGAGTTTCCTGGATGGGGTGTACCAGATAAACCTGTCCTGAAGATAGCCTGGACCGATGATATGCAGTGCATTTAAAGCTATGTAGAGAGGTAGCAATAGTATTCCCAATGTTTAAAAAATGGTGTGCATTTGCTAACTATTATCTTGTTGCCCTTCTCTTCAAAGACCTGGAGTGTGAGAATTTTTCAATACGAACGGCATAATCTCTGTTCTCTGCGATTCTGGACAGTGGTGCTCACTCATATCTCCTGCATAGTCCTAGTCGACATTTCTCGAGCATGTGGCTTTTTCGCCCACCATGCATGTCTTTTCTGTTGTCTTTTCCATTATCATTGGCCTGCAACCTGTGTGTATTTTCTGGCTATGTGTACCAGTCTTCCATTATCACTACAAATTTCAGCTGCCCTTTCCACCTTTTATAGACATCATAAAAGTCTATCTTTTCCTTTCATTTCATTAAAGCTCACCTTTACCACTTACATTATGGTTTATTTTGCATCACAGCAGTGTGTCCTAGAATGAAGCAGGTGTCTTAACCCTGTTCAAAACAATCTTAATCAAATTTATTACCTTGAGCTCCAAAACCATCCATGATCTGCTCCCTTAACACCCCTTTCCTTTTTTTTTAAATCGTACATCTCTTTTAAAAAGCTGTCTGCGAAGCCTCTGGGATCTTTGGGGCTGAGGTTGCATACACTTCGGAGGGGCTTGCCTGCCCTCAAAAACCACTGCTACATTTAAAATTCTCATGACAAGTTTCAGGCAAGCGGCACCTGCACAGTGATGTTAATTCTGCTCCGGGAATGGTGTAAAATGTTTGTCCGTTGCCTTAATTTGCTCGACGTCTCTTAGCTGCAGACATGGAGAAATTTAGAGCACTGCAGCTGTTACTTAATGATGCATTGAAATGTGCTTCAGGGTATCTACACACTGGTCAGTTAGATGCATTTGAACGTGTTCCATTGTAAAAGTAGCAAAGTTGGTATTCCTGACTGATAAACTAGGCATTATCCTTCAGAGTTTTACCCCGTAATGAGATAGTGAGTGCAGAAGTGAAAGATAGGCATAGTAGTAGATAAGTACCGAAGAACACACAAAAAAGTCCAGAATGAATGGTAGATATGCCCAGTGATGGCATTCAAATGTGAGGATGAGCAAGAATTGTTTTATTCAATTTTCTCCAAACACTATCTGTATGGTATAGCATCAAAAGAAAAAGCATTCAACACGTGTTTCATCACTTGAGACGTTTTCAAGGTTTTAGGTCTGTAATGGGTCGTACGCCCATATGGCAAAATATTTAAGTGTAAGCGATAGCAAACTCTGTAAGAGTGTGAATTTCCTAGAAATAATTATATATATCTTGCTCAGTCCAAACGCTTAAAATTCAGAGAAGTTTGCCACCACCGCAATGATTGGCGGGCATGTAGGTACATCAATAAATAACACTGATTTTATCCAGGCACAATGCGACTTATGCGTGGTCTTGCTCTCAATGTAAAAGTTTGCCAAATAGTCAAAAAAGGCCATGATATGCTTGATGCACAGTGTCTGTCTCTCTCTATGCAAAGTCAGAAGAGGGGCCTGCCTGCCCTCACAAAACACTTCTACATCTAGAAGTCTTATGACAATGCTTCACCTAGTCCTGTTTCTGGCAAGCAGCACCTGCACAGTGAAGTTAATTCTGCTCCAGAAATATTGGAAAAACTTGTCAGTTGCCCTGATTTGCTCTATTTATCTTAGCCGCAGACATAGAGAAATTTAGAGCACTGTAGCTGTTACTTAATGTTGTATTGAAATGTCCTTCAGGGTAGGTACACACTGGTCAGTTAAAAAGGCATCTTGTTCATTTGTAAAAGTAGCAACTGTGAAAATCCTGACTGATAACCTAGGAATTATCTGCTAGTATTGTACCCCGTAATGAGCTAGGGAGTACTGAAGGGACACATAGGAATTGTAGGAAAGTTGGAGAGCATCACTGCTAGACTATCTTGATACAAGTAGTTGCGTGGTTGTGAACTCATGGATTCTGCTAGCTATGAATTTTGAGCGAAATTCTTCTGGATAAATGATTGTGAGAACAGTTCAACTGCAGCTAAATATGGAGGCATCTTGATGTATTATTATTTGTGCTAATAAAAACAATAATAATTATATTATGCTCCTTGCATTGCTCTACTGTAACACTGGTATCTGCGTCTGGCTGCTGTCCATTCCAAAGTCTGCCATAGTAGGCTCCAGTTTACTCAAAAGACAGAGCAAGGTTAAATTAGGTAACCTAAAGATGTACATGTGTATAATTGGAGGCTCTCTCAAATAGGGTCCTCTGTAGCAAACAGTAGTCAGTAGTTGAGAATAATTCACAGAATCTTGATTTAATTTTTTTTATTTTTTATAGCGCTCGAATGCCTTGGGGCGTCTTGACACTGCTGCTGCCATGGGTAGAAAGTAGTGTATAAAGGTGCTGTGCTAGTGACTAGGAGCCAGGTTTTAAGAAATGTCCCAAAGGACAAGTGGTCTGGATAGTTCCTTAGATTAATGGGGAGAGTGTTCCATAGTTTTGCTGTCCCCAGAAAGAAACTCCTAACTCCTCATGATGGTCGTTTTGCCCTTGGCAGCACAAGACGCTTGGCTTCTGAGGATATGAGTTTCCTGGATGGGGTGTACCAGATAAACCTGTCCTGAAGATAGCCTGGACCGATGATATGCAGTGTATTTAAAGCTATGCAGAGAGCCTTAAATTCTGTTGTCTTTGCCACTAGAAGCCAGTGTTGCTTAATCAAGTCTTGAGACAAAGACTGATATTTTGGAATTCCCAACTGGAGCTGAACCGATTCATTCTGTAGCATCTGAAGTTTATGAGGAGTTATTTATGGATGCCCATAAATAGGGCATTGCCATAATCCAATTTGGCTAAGGCATGAGTGGTAACCACTATTGTTTTGGAGGTCTAAGAGAATAATTGGACACATTTTCCTGATCATTCTTAAAGTAAAAAAATACTGATGAAACAAGGGCATTAACTGATCTTTATAGTTGTTTGTCAAATACAATCCCCAGGTTCTTCATTTTCCGCACGGGTGAGAGGAGTGCCCCCATTTCCTGAGGCCACCAACGTGGCTACCAAAATGAGTTGTGCTTGCCTTTGAGAAGGACCTGCGTTTTCCCAGAGTTGAGCGTAAGCAATTTATCCTCATCCAGCTACCTATCTGAGACAAACTGGAGCTAAATCTTGAGGCAGTGTCTTCTGGATTGCTGGATACTGATGCCACTATTTCAGTATAGTCAGCACATAATACCACGAGACTCAAATGATTTGATAAGTCTTGCCAGTAGGACGACATAAAGATTGAAAAGAGTAGGGCCTGCCAGGCTGCAACAGTTCTTTTCTCTCAGCTTCCCTCTTATCTCTGCCTCGTATCAATTTTGAATAAAGTTTACAAGGAACCTCAGTAAGTATTTTAAGTAATTTGTGAAACTGGATATTACATTTTTCCTCCCTCTTCCTTCTTTTAATTTTTTTAATTTTTTTTTAAGATTCAAACCATCACACTATTCTGCCAACACGCTGAAACCAGTTACATTTAGACTATGATTTCAAATGTGCTTAATATATGTTTGCGCTTTCCATTTGCATGCTCTACCAAATGGTGCCAGTATGCTTTTATATTAAATCGGAACAGTGGAGGCAAAGTCTCAATTTAAAGCATCTCTGGTTACATTAGGCAATTTAGGATGCAAACGCAGCGGATTCTGGTTGGAAAATGTTGGGGGAACAACTCAAGCCACACCTCCCTGGACTCCCACAGGTGCCCAGCTATCGTATCACAAAACAACCTGGTTTTTCAAGGGGGTCACCTGCGTTTTTGGTGCCCAGCTCAGTAGCCATCTAGGGAAACTTACCAACCCCAGACATTTCTGAAAACTAGACACCCAGGGACTTGTGGCTTGCATGGACTCCACCTTTTTCCTACCCAGAATCCCATGTAAACCTCAAATGTAGCTGAAAAAAATTACATTTTTCTCACGTTTTTGTGTAGGAAAGTTGTGGGATCACGAGGCTGACACAAATTTCCTACCACCCAGCGTTCCCCCAGGTCTCCTGATAAAAATGGTACCTCACATGTGTGGGTGGGCCAAGTACCCGTGACAGGCAAGGGCCCAAATAGTATTGTGGAGACATCAAAATTACCTATCACACACAAACCAGGTTTTGTAAGGTGGGTCACCTGGGTTTTTGGTAACCGGCTCGGCGGCCATCTAGGGAAACCTACTACCAAACCCCCACACATTTCTGAAAACTAGACACCTGGGGGAGTCCAGGGATGTATGACTTGTGTGGTAAATAATTTAATTACCGGGACTTAATTTGATACAGAAACATAATAAAAGTAGCTCAGTAAATAAGAGGCAGAATCCGTGGTATTAGAGGTTCGGAATGGGCTTTATTCCAATGGACGATTCGAATCGGTTGCTCCAAGTTCCATCACCACAAAGGTTCAGGAAGTGAAGTACATACATTATTGATAATTAATCACTTTTATACAATAGGCATTACAGCGAAGCAAATGCAAGAGGCGTAACAATTGATAGCAAAGATAACATTTCACATGCGTAGCTGAAGGAGGCGTAATTGGGAGTAACAAGGAAACTTCATTGGTTGTGATGTCACATATGGGTGGACCTATGAAATAATTTCGCAATGTCAGCAGAAATACTTGGCAGAGATGCGCGCACAGCAGTATGACGTGTGATTGACGTGCAACTAGGGGGTGAAGGGGACTTGACATTTAGCTCTACGTGTGGCGACAGAAGTCTGGAGGGTCAAGTCAACCTAATCCCAAATCATATCTAACATCCTATGTTTAAAGAACTATGTTATCCAGAAGAGAGGTCTCTTAGAGTAGAATCTTATTCTATACTGACTATACTGACTGTTAGTGCGTGTACAAGCGTCTAAGTGTCTACACTAGATGCGAGGGCAGGAATCTTCCATAGTAACAGGGCTATGAATTACTTGCATAAAGACAGAGAAACCGGGCCCTTGCTTGGTAGCTGGAAGAATGTTTACTTAAACTACTAGACAGGAATGCATTGGGCAGGGAGCGGAGCAGATAATTTCGAAGGTGAAATACAGTTTCTTGGCAGGCAACAGGCTGATGTCAGGCTTCATGAGCCGCGCAGGGAATGAGACAAAGTTCATGGTCGCAGATGCAGGCTCGGACTGGAGCTTCAGAGGCAGAAAGCAAGAAAAGCTTGATGACAGAATCAGGGCCTACTTGCCTGGACTGTAAAATGGCATAAGTGAACCATATAAAGCCGGTGGCCTTTCATACTTAGGAATGGAATATCCGGCCTATTCATGGCGGATCTGAAAGAGGACATGTTGACGGTGGACGCACATGTGTTTGCGTCTTCATAACTGGAACTGGAGGGAACATACATGTACTTGTGATTCATACATGAAACCGTTGGGGTCCAAGATAGGGGACATAACTGATCAGAAAAATCCATATTTCCACATTCCCTCCTTGTCCCCTACTTGCCCGTCAAGAGATATCAATCTTCATTAATCCATTGATCTGTTCATATAGCATCATTTGTTCTTCTTTTTTCTTCTGGGACGAATGAAATCTTGGTGGTGGAATACACGATGTGGCACACAGACCACAAATCGCTGGTCCACATTGTAGGCATAAGCAGCAACTGAATAGTATGAGAAAGCCAATACCTAGGAAGGATAGGACCCTCCATCCAAAGGTAGATAATACACTCCAAAACCAACCGGACCAAGTCCAGGTGCCTGGATTCTGGTGTATCTGGCTTACAATCTTATGAAGGCGAGTTATGGCTTTATATACAGATGGCGAATTTTCTGGTATGAAAAATGCAACGGCTTGATTTGATGACCCTACAAGCTCCGCCCCTATCGGCCAGGATAACGTCAAGGACAAGACTATTTTGAAGCACAACAATCCGCATAGCAGACTGCTCTTCTGTTAAATTGCCTAAGGCGGAAATAGTTTCGTTCACTACTGCTTCAAGGGTTCTAGTTAATCTACGTATCAGCTTACTATTAGTAACGGTACCTATATAGGGAAAGAGACCTTTATTGAAATCTGTGTATTTTTCCCATGCTGTTTCAGTGTAATCGACAATTGGGAGATCTCTCCTTTCTCTATTGTGTACTAAATGAGTATTTCTGTGATAATCGGGAGGAGCTAGGAAAACAGGTGGCAAAAGGAATCCAATGTAGCAGGTACCATCCCAATCTAGAGGCAAACGTACATATGCCGTCTGACCACATATAAAATAGGAATGGCGGGAAGCTCTAAATGTCGACTTGCCTTGATCACTGAATTCTATTACAGTGGTGCATCTACTATGGCCCATATGTATGGAACCATTCTTTCTTACACATAATTCACCTTTTACTGGAAATACTGACATGGCGGGCAAAATTGGAGTAGCTTCGGATTCGACATTTAGGATCATAAGATTAAGCGTAAAATTACCTAATCCATATACTTCATTTTCTAGATCAGTTCCTGTTCTCTTGGGAAGTCCCTCCTTGTTAGGGTAACAGACTTTAAGTAAAACTAAGTTTAAATTTCCCCATACCCAGTTGTCTTGATAAACTGCAGAATTTGAATCTAGGGGATTAATTAAACTAAACCATGCTCCACAGGAGCCGTTGTGTGTGAATGGGTATGGAAAGAGAGGTAGAATTCCTTTATAATTCTGATAGGGAGGGAGTCGGCCACATATCCAACAATTTGTAGCATTGCTAACCTGATGGGAATGATGTAAAATACTAATAAACGTATTATTGCGCAGCGCAAATCTATAAGACAACTCATGCGGAGGTAATTCACTAAAAAATGTTCAGCAGTAACATTATAAACATGTCTAGAAATAGGATAATATATGTGCAACAATATACTTGCAGTAATTATTAAAAGACTTAGGAAAAACAAAATTAATAACGTCACTGTGCAATGACTACGCAGTGATTTACAGTATGCATGTCGTTTCAACATTTTTCGGGTGTTTTCTCTATTCAGATCTAAGGGATACATGTCAGAGACGAATTCAACCGCTTCACCTTGGAGAGGACTTAAACAATCAAATTTCCCGACCGGTTAGATCTGAGTTTTAGTTTATATTGTTTGTGACTACTGGTTTCAACAAAAGGAAGTTTTGAGTCAATGGGTGAAGACACACGAGGTGTGGTGTTTACATCCGATGGTAGTCCATGAAATTTCTTGATATGACTTGAATGTATCCAGCCTTTTCTGCCTTCGATCTTCACGGCTGTCCTTGTGGTGAGCAAGACCAGTTGCGGTGACTTCCACCTAGGCTCCAGCTGAGTCTTTCGATCAAAGTTCCTCACGAGGACCAGATCCCCCGGAACTATGTCATGGGGTTTCACCTCAGTGTTGTCAGGAAAAGCTGCAGCTACCTGTGAACGACAAGATTGTAGTGCAGACATCAAGGAAGCCAAATAATCTGTCAGCATATTACAGTCAATATCAGTTATTTTACGTGGTATAGGCGTCCCCCACATATTTGGTGGTCTGCCAAAGATCACCTCATACGGGGATAGCCCTGTTCGAGAGTGTGCTACCATTCTCATGTAAAAGAGTGCAACTGGTAAGGCTACTACCCAGTCGACACCTTTCTCTCTGCATATCTTGGACAATCTGATTTTCAGGATCTGATTATGTCTTTCTACGAGACCTGCTGCCTCGGGGTGTCGGACACAGTGGAATTTCCACTGATAGCCTAACAAAAGTGAAACGTGTTTCATTAGTTCGGATGAGAACGGCTGGCCGTTATCTGAGTAGACAGCACGTGGTAAACCGTATCGTGGGAAGAATTCTCGAACTAACTGTTTGGCAGTAGTCGGGGCAGTGTAATCTGAAACCGGGTATGCCTCTGTCCAACGGGAAAGAGCACAGACAACTACGAGAACATATTTGAATCCTCGACATCGTTCCATCTGGATATAATCCATCTGGAGGACTTCAAAAGGGTGATCAGGAGACTGAAATCCACCCTGTTCTACGGGAACGCTTTTTCCTGGGTTAAACTGACAACAGATCATACAGGTACGAACTTTTTGCTTGGCTGCTGCTCGTAAATGTTTATTGAACCAAATGTGTTGGATGCTGTCTAGCATAGCTTTTTCTCCTAGATGCGCTGGACTATGTATAGTGTTAATAATAACTTGGACCATTGAATCAGGAAGGAACCACACAGATTTTTCCTTCGTCATCCATCCTTGATCCGTTTGGATCCCTCCTAATTCAGTCCATTTCTTTATTTCGTCTGGTGTAGCATGCGTCTGTATGTCAATTACATCAAGAGCGGGATCTTTAATCGTCATACAATGTGTTGGCGTCGGGACTATTGTCTTTGTCATGTCGGATGTTTGAGTTTGAGCAGTCTGTTTAGCTGTTCTGTCAGCTAGATCATTGCCTTGAGAAATGATATCAGTAACTTTCGTATGAGCTTTACATTTCATAATTGATATTGCAGTGGGTAGATGTATTGCATCTAATAAGGCATGAATGAGGGGTCCGTGCTGAATGTGGGCACCGTGAGAAGTTAAATAACCTCTCTCTCGCCACAGCACGCCGAAGTCATGTACAACTCCGAATGCATAACGTGAATCAGTGTATATGTTGACTCTTTTATTTGTGGCTTGAATACAGGCTTGCGTCAGAGCGACGAGCTCTGCTGCTTGAGCGGACAAGGTATTTATGCAATTTGTTTCAATGATTTCAGTGTCTGTTGTGACTGCGTAAGCGGCCACTAACTCTCCTGTACTTGTTCTCATACATGAACCATCTTCATACAACGTCAGGTCTGGGTCTGACAATGGGACATCTGTCAAGTCTTGTCTGGGTTTCGTCGTGATTGTAATAACGTCAATACAGTCATGAGCTAGTGGGTCTGTTCCAATTATGGGTAAAAGTGTGGCAGGATTCAATGTGTTACAACGTCTGATTTCTATATGTGGCTGAAACAATGTTAATTCATACCCTGTAAGTCGCGCTATAGTCAAGTGCTGTGTTTGCGTTCTATTCACAAGAACTTCTACTGCATGTGGTACTTGAACTGTCAATGGATGTCCTAACACTATGGCATCGCTTTGTCTTATTGCTAAAGCTGTTGCTGCCACCGATTTCAGGCATGCAGGCAAAGCCTGAGCTACGGGATCTAATGTACTAGAAAAATACGCACATGGTTTGTGGGATCCTGCCTGTTCCTGTGTGAGTACTGACAAGGCAGTACCTTCGCGTTCTGTAACAAAGAGTGTAAACTGTTTATTGTAACATGGCGTTGCTAAAACCGGTGCTTGGCATAAGGCTTTCTTTAGGTTTTCAAAAGCTTGTGTATGTTCCTGAGTCCAAGGGAGAACAGTCGATGTGGCTGCCTCCTGTGTTGTCAATTGAATGAGTGGTTTTGCTAGAAATGCATACTGAGGGATCCACTGCCTACAATATGAAGTGAGGCCTATAAACGCCCGCACCTCCTTTTGTGTCTTGGGTATTGGCATGTTAGCTATTAACTGAATGCGGTCGGGTGTAAGCTGCCTTCCCTCCTTGGACAGCGAGTGTCCAAGATAAACAACTCGCTGGACACAGAATTGCAGCTTAGAAGGGGACACCTTGTGCCCCTTTTCGGCTAGAAATTGTAAAACTGTCAGTGATGCTTTCTCGCATTCAGGTTCGCTTCTAGCGGTGATCAGCAGATCATCGACATATTGAAGCAGGGCAGTGTTTACTGGCATGTGGATACTGTCGAGTTCTCGTTTCAGTGCTTGGCTATAGATGCTGGGGCTTTCTGTAAATCCTTGAGGTGCGCGTGAGAATTTAAAGCTACGTCCATTTAAACTAAATCCGAACAAGTATTGACTTTCCGGATCTATAGGGACGCTGAAAAAGGCATTCTTGAGATCAATTACAGTAAAGAATGTTGCTTCAGAATCAATAGCTGTCAGTAATGACGAGATATCTGGGACCACAGGGAATTGTGGCACAATGCACTTATTTAATTCGCGCAGATCAATAACCAATCGATATACTGGCGGGGCCTTCGGATCTGTTCGTTTAAGAATCGGAATTATCGGTGAATTACATACATTGGAGTCTGTTTCTACAACCACTCCTTGGGCAATGAGCTCGTCAATGATTTGTAGTAAAGCCACTACAGCATCTGGTGGTAACTTGTATTGTCGCATTTGTGGTAGTACCACTCCTGCCTTTAGTGTAACTCGATATGGTGTAATATTCATGCAACCAACATCAGTAGGGCCTTGTGCCCATAGATGTGTAGGTAAAGTCTGCAGTCGGGGATCCATGTCTCGAGACACATAGTGACCTTTGAAATCACGTAAAAACAATCTTACTCCTTCCGGAGAACAACATATTATAGCTCCTAGAGCTTTCAGTGTTTTTATACCGAACAAGTTTTCTGGACATGATTTAGTAAGCAATAAATCTGTAGTTCTGGTCAAGGGTCCTATCGTAAGTGGAAGAGGCTGTGATACTTCATTAACAATAGGTTTTCCTGAAAAACCAAGGGAAATATTCTGTGAGCCTGAGAGGGGTGCCCCTGGAACTTCACTACGTTTTATGGTTGTTCGACTTGCCCCTGTATCGAGTAAAAATTTTCTATCTTGGCCTAATAATTCACTATGTACATAAGGTCCTTCTTGGTCTACTTGGACCTCGATAAGGGGTAAGTCAACTTCCCTCTCTAGGCTGTTTCATGCATATCGTTGATAATCAGGATAGTCGTACTGTGCGGTCTGGTACAGCTGTCGTGTCGTGGTTTGTGTGGCAGCAACAGGCAGCGCTGGTGCAGCTGGCACAAACTGTATAGACTGTTGTGGAGCTGGCATGGACTGTGCATGCTGCGGGGCTCCTTGTTCATTCTGATCCTGTCTAAGTGGCCGTGGTCTTTCTTTTGTAATACCTGTGGCGATATTACGCTTCAGGACTGGACAATCGTGTATATAATGACCTGGTTGTTTACAGTAGTTGCATGTCCCTTTTACAGGTCCTGCTGAATCACCGGAATGTGTCGTACCCTTTTTATGTCCTTCAGCTGGAACTGTCTGGGAGACTAGCATTTTCATTTTCGTGTCTTTCATGCGTCTTTGTTCATGATCTTGTTCTTCTCTAATTCTATTGTGATGATACTGTAACATTTGTAACATTTGTGATGGGGTGTTAACTTGCCAGGTACTCTCGAATTTTAATACTCTATTCTTCACTTGGGGCAAGGAATTTTCAACTAATTTTGTCACAAACAGATGTGGGTATGATTCGCTACTTGCTTTTATACCACTATTTATACCAAAACATTTTTCAAATCGTGCATAGAAATCACTAGTGTCTTCATCTTGCTTTTGTTTACAGGCTGAAATTGCACCCCAGTCTTCCTTTTTCGTAGTTAATAAACGTGGCAGTACCTGTACTAGTAAACCTGGTAGTGCTTTAGTTTTGTCCCCAAGCCCCGAACCTGGACCTCGGGCCTTTTCTTCATTTTCTAATGCTGTCCAGTCTATCTTTTGGTCTCCCACCTCCCACTCTTTTTCCTTGAGTTTTTCATAAATGCCAGCAGGCATCAATACCTTTAATATTGTCATAATGTCGGGATAGGTATACTCTCCCATGAGTAACATGTCTTTAATTTCTCGGTGGAAACCCGCTGGGTCTTTGTCATGACTGGGTACCACTTTCTTCATTTCTAACAATTCTATTTTCGATATGGGCGTATATACAAATACACGTTTAAACTGATTGTCCTCGCCCTTTATTGGGTGTACTTCTCGTAAGGGATTCTGTCTATCCATGTAATACGTCGTTCTTTCCTTGATGGGCAGTGAGACATGCTCTGGACATACAAAAAGAATGTACTGCTTTCTTGATTCTAGTATTTCTTTAATTAGCTTAGTACCTGAACCTCTCCATCTATTCGTGAGTAATTCAGTCAATATATCAGGTAAGGGACCAGGATCTGAATGTTGGCTTTTATATAGTATAAGAAGTTGTTGAATCATATAACTCCCAGCTAAACGCTGTTCATCTGGGGTGAGATTCAAAAATGTGTGGGCTACGGTATCATCATCATACTTTCCGGGACTGTCAACCCAATGAACGGCTGACCTGGCTAATTCTTGTTCATCCATAGAATCGAGAAAATGATAACCCCTTCGTTCTCGGAGTAATTTGTCAGCGGCTTGGAACGAATGCTCGGGGGACCTTATATTTATTATAGGTGTTTGGAAATTCCTGTTATTATCTGGACATATCGGACGTATCGGGTCAGTAAAACATCTAGTACTATTACAAGATCTTCCTCTACCTACATAGGCTATGGTGTCTGACTGTCCTGTGGGCAGTCCTGATCCTTCCTCCTCGCTTTGTTCGAACTGGTCTACCGCTAATCTCTCTTCGTGTAGGCGTTCTATTTCTTTACGGATCTTTCGGCACATGGCTATTATACAGTTTGCTTATCATGTCTCCCTTCTGATATATTCTGGCTCCATCTGGTAAGAATTTGCATTGCTTCCGGGTCTACCCCCGGTCGGTCTTGATTTCTGATCACACAATTAATAAGGAAACGTAACAGTTCCCCTTGTATCTCCACTTTCTGGTATTCCATAGCTCTGTTAATACATTCAGAATCTCGCCCTGTTTGGACAAAATGGTATATATTATCTAGATGCATAGTCATTCCTGGTAACTTCCCTAAATACACCGCGGCTCGTCTGATACGTAATGATGCCATGATCATTTCGTCCTCTTTGCCGGGCACAGGGTCATATCTACAATCTATAAGAAGTTCCTTGAGCGTACGGGCATTTATGAGTTTGGGGGTACGTGGGTGTGCTGACTCTTGAAAAGTAAGTTTATTTATTCTGGGTGGCGTAGAAAAAATATTGGTAGCACCTCCGGTAGCCCCGTCTGGGGTATCGGGCGTGAAAGGATTCGTTGAACGCGATACAGCAACTATAGGTGTGGGCACAGCTGTAGAAGCAGCTGTAGGAACAGACGTGGAAACAGGTGTGCTTGCCGGAACTTGTGTCAGGATTTGTTGTTGTAGAGATACAGATACAGGATCTTGGCGTTGAACCTCCCCGGCCGACGGTCTATGTGGGGCGGGGTTAGCATACTCGGGAGCTGCGTCATCTAAATATGAGGAAAGAAAAACATCTTCTGCGGTTCTAGGATGCCCTTTAGGATGCATTTTTATTGGGAATAATGGGGGTGGCAAGTCTTTTGGCATCTCCGGAGTAGCCTTAGGTAATCCCTCGGCCAGAAGGGGATACATACCCTTCATAAGGGCATTTCTTTGTCTGTCTACTTGTTCTGATTTCACTCGTGTACCTTCTTCAATTAATAGATTTTCTCGGACTCTATTTGAATTCTCTTTACTCTTCTCTTCCTGTCTACGTGCTTTTTCTGTACGTCTATACGATTCTTTACGCCATAATTCAATGGCGTCTTTCTGTGATTGTCTGGCTTTCTTTTTCCATAATTCTTCCTCTACTTTCATGATGCACTCTGCATCCCAGGTCCCAGCTGCGGGCCACCTCTGACTTTCTGGTAATTCCTTAGTGTAGTCTACCCATAGATCAAGAAATAATATGGCGTCTAGGCCATGTTTATGATACATGAAGTACCCTGGAGTGTCCCTAGGAGGAATAGGAACAGCTTCTTCGAGTACCCCTTTTCTAGTTGTGATCTGTCTTAATTTCGAAAAGAGCGGCATTTTGAGAACTGATCTGATACTTGATCTTGAACAAACTTAATACAATAAACACGATAATGAACAGTCATTCATACCACAATATGCAGAACGTATTAACACATTTAACATTTAATATTTAAATGAGCAAACAATGAAAATGACGATCTAAGGAAAACTTAATCACTAAACATAATACTCGGCATTATCTGAATTATTCTGAATTTATATACTTGATATACTAGATATACTGCTAAACAGTACAGATACACTGCTGAAACAGTGCAGACCGGATTTGTGTACCCAAACCCGTCTGGACCGGCACAACTTATGTGCACGCCAGAACGCCTCCCCAGTAATGGTACTCACCGGGTAGCTCGGAACGGAAGGCCTCGGAACGGAACTGAACTGAACTGGACCGGACTGGACTCGACTCGAAAACTTCGGACACTTCTGAGCTTCGGAAACCTGGTGGGCCTCTGTATACCTCGGATCTTGCTCTCTCAGCTAGGCTCTGGTCGAGATACTTCGCACTTCTCACCGCCTCGTCTGGGTGTTGATCGCAGCCTCAGTCACCCCCGCTTGACCGGAGGGAGATACAGGAAATCCTGCTGGTACGCGTTGTTGTCCGTCCAGCTGTGGCAGGAGACCGGGCCTGCAACGCACCGCCGGCGCGTGAGATGAGAAAGTGTCCCTGTTCGGGCGCCATTCATGTGGTAAATAATTTAATTACCGGGACTTAATTTGATACAGAAACATAATAAAAGTAGCTCAGTAAATAAGAGGCAGAATCCGTGGTATTACAGGTTCGGAATGGGCTTTATTCCAATGGACGATTCGAATCGGTTGCTCCAAGTTCCATCACCACGAAGGTTCAGGAAGTGAAGTACATACATTATTGATAATTAATCACTTTTATACAATAGGCATTACAGCGAAGCAAATGCAAGAGGCGTAACAATTGATAGCAAAGATAACATTTCACATGCGTAGCTGAAGGAGGCGTAATTGGGAGTAACAAGGAAACGTCATTGGTTGTGATGTCACATATGGGTGGACCTATGAAATAATTTCGCAATGTCAGCAGAAATACTTGGCAGAGATGCGCGCACAGCAGTATGACGTGTGATTGACGTGCAACTAGGGGGTGAAGGGGACTTGACATTTAGCTCTACGTGTGGCGACAGAAGTCTGGAGGGTCAAGTCAACCTAATCCCAAATCATATCTAACATCCTATGTTTAAAGAACTATGTTATCCAGAAGAGAGGTCTCTTAGAGTAGAATCTTATTCTATACTGACTATACTGACTGTTAGTGCGTGTACAAGCGTCTAAGTGTCTACACTAGATGCGAGGGCAGGAATCTTCCATAGTAACAGGGCTATGAATTACTTGCATAAAGACAGAGAAACCGGGCCCTTGCTTGGTAGCTGGAAGAATGTTTACTTAAACTACTAGACAGGAATACATTGGGCAGGGAGCGGAGCAGATAATTTCGAAGGTGAAATACAGTTTCTTGGCAGGCAACAGGCTGATGTCAGGCTTCATGAGCCGCGCAGGGAATGAGACAAAGTTCATGGTCGCAGATGCAGGCTCGGACTGGAGCTTCAGAGGCAGAAAGCAAGAAAAGCTTGATGACAGAATCAGGGCCTACTTGCCTGGACTGTAAAATGGCATAAGTGAACCATATAAAGCCGGTGGCCTTTCATACTTAGGAATGGAATATCCGGCCTATTCATGGCGGATCTGAAAGAGGACATGTTGACGGTGGACGCACATGTGTTTGCGTCTTCATAACTGGAACTGGAGGGAACATACATGTACTTGTGATTCATACATGAAACCGTTGGGGTCCAAGATAGGGGACATAACTGATCAGAAAAATCCATATTTCCACACTTGTGTGGATCCCCCATAAGTTTCCTACCCAGAATCCCCTGCACACCTCAAATTAAGCTGAAAGAAATTACATTTCCTTCACATTTATTTTCATAGCTGGAACATCTGAATGGGACTACATAGGGGTCTCCTTTAGGGATCAAGGCCTTGCAAAAGACTTAAAACTTCGCTTTAGACCTGACACAGATTTGCCAATATCAGTAAAAAAGAATCCTCCGTGTCACACACTGGTCTCACCTTCCCTCATCCACCATAATCAATTATCTTGTGCATTCAAGCCTACCCCTAGGGCAACCGCTATTGCTAGTATTTCCAACACGTCTGACATTGACTGACTGACCATTCACCATCCAGCACCGTGTACCCGATCTCAATTACCATGTCGGTCATTGACCAGAAGACCTTTAGCTTGTACCAAGGAGAGTAGAGTTGGGTTGTTGAGGCTCAGGGACCTAGATCAGGACAACGCTATAGGGTGGCACTTAGTACCGCACAAAGACTCTAACAAGACGACCAAGCGGTCCTTAGGGCTGATGGTCGCTGAAGATCTGACATTTTTATCGTGGAATGTTGCAGGCATTAACTCTGACCTTGAGTGGGGTGCATTTATCGAGACTCACTAAATTATTTTATTGCAAAAAACCTGGGCCACTAAACCAATTAATCGCCCAGGTTTTGTTGCATTTAGCGATCTCTGGCAGGGCGCCCATCAGGTGGACTTTTAATCTGGATAAAAATAGATCTATTCTTAGTAGCCAAAATCCTACCATCCACATCCTTCTTGCCCTCAAAATTAATAATAACTCTCTGCTTGGTCCCACAAATATAATCTTAATAAAAGTATATATTAGATCACTATCCTTAAACGTACAATCTTCAATAGTAACCAAGCTTGATCAACTACTGGGCCAGTTTGCTTGAAAATCCTTAAAAATTTTAGCGGGAGATTTTAATACCAGTCTCCCCATATCCGCATGGTATACACATGACGATTTATTGCCCCCTCATGAATTTGAAAAAATAATAAAATCGCTAAAGGTTTGTACCCAAATTATTGATCTTATCACTGATTATGGCCTTAGAATAGTTCATGGAAATATCAAATCTGACAGCCCTCCTCATTTTACCTTTAATAGAGGCAACAGCGAATCCAAAATTGATTATATTCTAGTGAATAACGATCTCTGGCCAGAATTGCAGGATATGCAAGTCCTTTCTAGACCAGATAGCGACCACCAGGCAATAAGTGCAACTTTCTTAACCTCTACATTCAGAGATCCCAAAGTAAAGATGGTTGTATCAACTCCAATAATCACAAACTCAAATAATTTGAGAAATGTTAAGTGGGCAGAAGTGGCACTAGAGGATCACAAACTTTCTCTAATTTATGATTTGTTTGTGTCTAAACTCTCCATGATCGACACAGCTAATATTTTTAAACTTTATTTTGTCTCTACACACTGCGACCTCATGGACACATTGAGACCGTGTTTCATGCAAGTACAGAAGAGAGGAGCATTTAGAAAGGCAATACTGTCCTTGTATGATAAGGACTGTCGAACTGGAAAGAATCTTTTGATAAGTGCTATTAAAAGGGGCTCAAGGCCTGAAATTACAAAGACCAGGCGAGAATATAAAACTCTCTTGATTAAAGCTAGAAGAGAATGGGAGGAGAAACAATGGGCAATGATTGCTGAAGCTTTAGCGAAGGGCGACCAAAAACGCTTTTGGAAACTTCTAGCAGTGAACCCTTCCAATTCCCATCCCCTTGACCCATCGATCAACCCTGACATTTGGGTTACTCACTTCAGAAGTTTATACGGGTGCCTGCAGCAAAAAAGCACCGAAGTGATCCCCCGTCTCGACGAGGCCCACAGCCCCCTCATTCCAAATTTGATCAGCCTTTGTCCCACCACAGCTACTTCTTCCACCCCTACTTGACACCCTTAAAGCAATAAAGCAAACGGAAAAGGGCAAGACTCCAAGGATGGATGGCATTGCGGGAGACCTCTTCTTCTCTGAACCACTTATTTGGGCCCCGTATTTGAACATCCTATCGAATACCATCTTAAAAGCGAACAGGATTCCTCCTTCATGGCAAGGTGCCGTTATTATACCTATTTTTTTTTTAAAAGGGACAGATCCATTGTTTAAAATTACAGGCCTATAAGTCTCCTTGATAATTCCCAAAAGATTTTCAGTAGACAAGTTTTATGTAAACTTAACGAGTGGATACTAGAGAATAGTATTATGGAAGAGTCTCAAGCAGGCTTTAGATTGAATGTCAGTACATTGGACCAGGTCCTCCGCTTCAAGGTGATAACCAGGAAATATATCACCTTGATGCGTGACCACCTGTACGTCGCTTTAATTGATTTAAGAGCGGCATTTGACCTGGTCCTGCGAGATACACTATGGGAGGTACTAGCTGGGTATGGTATTCCCTTAGATCTTTTAAGAATTCTTAGGCTCCTTCAAACTAATACATACGCACGGGTCAGATGGAACTCTTTGGGGGACATGACCGAAAAGATAGAGATCTTGAAGGGAGTCAGACTGGGGTGTGTCCTTGCACCAACATTGTTTAGTCTATTCATCAATGGCGCAGTGAAGAGACTGATGGAATGCAAACATGACACCTCGAAAGTGGCAGGAATACCAACCTCTATATTGATGTTTGCCGATGACACCCTGCTGATCTCCCGGACCCCCGTGGGTCTCCAATCTGAACTAAATGCTTTTGTTACCTTTTGTGGAGAAAGGGGCCTAGAGCTAAATTCGTATAAAACAAGTCATGATAATCAACCCACACAAAGGGTACAGAGGTAGTGTGACCATTGAGGGGCTTCCATTGGGGGTAGTCCACCACTTTGACTATCTAGGGGTGAGACTAAGTGATACCCAGGCATGGGGCCCCCAGGTGGCAAAAAGTAAAACTACCCTCCACCAGAAAGCCTTTGCTATAGTGCGGCGATTTAGAGCAGCATCTAGTGGAGTTGTCTCTCCGGTTATCTCTGTATATAATTCCTCAGCTGTAGCGTCCGTGACATACGGAACTGAGATATGGGGTTATACCGACACTGATAGCCTTACAAAAATAGAAAATAGGTTTATCAAAACACTTTTTAAGCTCTCCCACTACTCCGCTTTGCCTAGACCTGGCCCTCAATCCTATTCACATAATAGTGGGCTTAAAACCCCTTTTATTTTGTGTCAGATTATGGTCCACTAATGAGCTGGTAGCCTATAGAGAGTGTGTGAAAGACCTTATGACTCTTGGTAGAAATTTGAGAACACCATGGCTGAAACGCATTAAAAATCTAACACATAACCTCCGGGTTGTCGGCTGAATAGCTGTGTCACTGATCTTACAGAATAAAGGTTTTAAAAAAAAAAAATCTAACACATAGAATAGAAATGAGGGATTTATGGACTGCTCCGGAAACAATTGTAGAAGGTGATGCTCAAAAAAATAAAACCGTCTTACTGGGCAGCAGCCGCATCCCAAACCTGGGAAATCCACCTGACCAACTATGTCACTGGTAAATTTCGGAACCACAAAGGCACGGCTAGGCTTTAACCTTATTTGAACAAAATGTTCGCCCACCAACTAAAATGTTTGTATGTGCAATATAGGTGTGGGTTTTGCCCTTGAGAGTACAGACTTCCAAATGGGCCAATGCTACATCTCAAGTGGATTGTTGTCCAAACTGCCCGTGCATAGCAGAAACTGAGTCCCATTTTATGATATTCTGCCCTGCATACAGTAACATCCGCAAAAAATGGCTGGCGTCTGTATGTAAAAATCTGGGTGTAAGACACTATTGGGAAGTGGAGAGAGTTTCCAAATGTGACACTAGATATTTTTTAGCCTTCGCAGTCTCTAAGTACCTATACATCACTAGGGCATTAAGAAAAAAGGCAATTTGCAAACCTGAGTCTTGATAGTGAACTGTTTTACCTTTTTTCTCGAATATTAAGTTTACATGAATTGTTGTACATACATATTCTGTTTATTTACCCCCTTGTATTCCCCTATTGATTGCCACTTTGTACATTTTCCTATTCATGATTACTCGATTATGTTAAGAACTATCAGGAGGCCCTCAAACAAATTGCTCCAATAGTTACAATCTTTGTGCCTGAAATAAACAATTATATATATATATACTTCATGCTCACAGAGGTATTGGTGTGGGGAGGTCAGAATTTCGATGTTCCGTGTTTTATACTGTTATGGCACCGACACAGGGGTATCGCTACTCTTGAACACACCATCCACAAATTGCATCCCCCCGGACTGTAGGTGGCTGCCCAAATCTCTAGGGATCAACTGGGAGGGACCCTCATCATGACATGGAATGTGCTGGGTATCCGTGAAAAAAATCAAACTTGGGTAGGGAGGCAATCCTGAACAAGGCCAAACGACTAGAAATTTACGTGTTGCTACTACAAGAAATCCACTTGATAGAAACAAGGGCCCCATGGTTGGCTTGCTTTGGGTTTCTTTCAATCTTCCACTCTGGGTTCACCAGGAGCACAAGGGGCCCAGCTATCCTGATCCACCGTAGGGTCACCCACCAAGACCTTGACAGACCTGGGTGGGCGATATACTCTTGTGACAGGATCACTATAGACTGTTTCTATGCCGCCCCACTGGGCCAACCTTTGTTGACAAGGTCCTACACGGGGAAGGCGGGGGGGGACTACCAGACGGTCTGTCAGTGATTGCCGGTGACTGGAATGACATAATTGCCGGAGGATATTTGGCTTTCGGAGGGATCCCGCAGCGTTGCGGAGGCTTCAAAGCTGCATTCTCTGGTGGCTTCCCTGGGGTGAATAGACACATGGAGAGTCTATCACCCGTCTGAATCGGGATATACCTTCTTCTCGACAGTCCACGGGTCTTTCAGTTGGACTTCTTATTTCTTCTTCAGATACCTAGGGCTGTGGTGGTGTCTATCCTGCCACGGGGGCTGTTAGATCATTCTTCAATGACACTCAGCTGCATATATGGCCCCGTGACGCTGTGTCGCGCAGGTAGTGGAGTTGGAAACCTGACTTCGAGGCCGTGATCAGAGATGGAGGCAAAGGTCAGGCTAGATGTAATTTGGTTCTCTGCCAACAACAAATACATCAACTGCTCATGAACGAGGCTCGGATGGTGTGGCAGGCAACCCAGTGTAGGATATATCCGTGTGGGGACAAATCGAGTGGGATGCTGCACCGCCTGTGTCAAATTGCATGGGCGCCGACGCCGGTGGTACACGACACAGTGGGCAGGCAACATACTGACCCACAACAGGATGTCCAGGCTTTTTCTGCATATTATTCAGAGCTATATGCTAGGCAAGAAGTCTTGTCCAGTGAAGGACATTCTGCCAGAAACTATCACGGATGATGCCCGAGCACAACTTGATGCACCAATTACTAAGGAGGCACTCACAGATGCACTGTCGGGCCTGCGCTCTGGCCGAGCCCCGGGACCCAATGGGTTCCCATGTGAATTCCTTAAATTATATAAGTACCAATTAGGATTTCACTTGCTAAAGGCACTGCAGGAGGCCTTTGAGCCAAAGATCCTACCACCAGATTGACGACATACTGAAATGTTCCATAAACCAGGGCGTCTCCCTGAAAACCCTTCTTCTTATAAATCTATTTAGTTGTTGAATCTTGAAGCCAAGCTGCTGGGTAAGAACCTCACGGACTGTCTCCTTCCACATATATCCGATCTCGTCCACCCTGACAAGGCATGTTTGATGCCACACCGTTCCACACTCCATAACATCAGACAGGTCCATAACGCCCTAGCAAAAGCGCCAGAACTTGGCCGCCTGCAGCCATCCTATTAGTGGACATAAAGAGCCTTTTGATTCGCTCTGTTGGGAGTACCAATTTCTTCTCTTACAAGTCCTCAACTTTGGCCCACGGTTCCTGACGTATATTAGTCTACTCGACACAGACCTTTCCGCTTCTGGGTGAGTGGCGGGTTCACAGTCGGACCAATTCCCTATCCTCAGAGGCACTAGGCAGCGGTGCCCCTTGCCCTCCCCCTCCCTATTTGCACTTGTGGTCGAACCTTTGCCACACGGGTAAGACTGGACACCCTGGTGCTTGGGTTTGAATGGTCCACGGGGCTGTCGGACAGGATTGCACTGTACGCAGATGACGTGCTCTTTTCTTTCTTACAGATCCAGGGTTCACAGACCCACGGATGCTGCAGATTCTCAGAGTATTCGGGGAGACCTCTGGCATATACACAAACCTGTCAAAGTCAGTGCTGTTTCCTGTCTGTGGGGTTCAGGGCCGCTGTACCTCGGGCCACTCATTTGACCCATGCCGTGGATTGGTTTTGGGTACATTGGTATCTACATATCCCCTAACCCGACAGTTTCTTGGACGAACAACTTAAACCTCCTACTGCCGCTCATCCAAGAGGAGATGAAGACATGGTACTCCTTGCCTCTGTCCCTGCTTGGGCGATCTGTCATTTTTCAAATGGTTTCCTTACCACAACTATATCAGCTACAGAATTTCCCCAATGATATTCCACAATCATGGTTTAAGCAGATCAACGCAGTTCTCAATCACTTTTTGTGGTGTGGTGGCCGTGCTTGCATACAGTCCACCTACCGCGGAGGTATAGCCGCAGGGATGTATACGCCTACTACTCTGCCTCCCATCTACTCCATATTAACGACTAGTGGTACAGCTCAGAGACCGACCCGGCATATGCAGTGTAGAAACGAGCGATGGGCAACCAGCCACTGACAGACTCTATAGTCACATCGGAATAGCTCACTGGCCCCCAGCAGCTAGAGTCGTCATCCGGTTTTGGCGACAAACAGTCCAGCGGCTAGGTTGGTGCAGAAGGTTGACTCAGACAACCCGATTATGGCATGGAACCTTCGCCCGACAAGTAGCTGCACTTCCAGGGTTTCGAGTATGGGACTTGATAGGGATATCCACGCTGGGTGACATTATGAAAGGGACTGTGCTCAAATCATTGCAACAGCTACAGGATGAGAATCACCTCCACCGTAGTCAATTCTATAAATATTCACAACTCAGACACGCCCTAACACCATATATTAAGGACATGACGGAGACACTGGAGTTTAACCCACTGGAAGGGTGGCTGTAGCTGGGCAACCTGAGCGCACACAAAATTAGGCAGATTTACCAAAACTTGATGACACGTAGTCACACGACTCTAGACGCATTGTGAGAGACTTGGGAAGGAGATGTCGAGGGTCTGGATCACGTTGATGGGACACAGAGGCACTGGTAAGTACCCGAGGTGCGGCTATCACATCACGAACAATGTCTAATTCAATTTAAATATTTTCATCGAGCATATTTCATCAGGTCTCACCTCTGGCGTATGGGGGTAATATCCTCTCCTGCATGTATCCGTTGTGGTAGGGAGAAGGGGACCTTATCGCATACAGTGTGGAGTTGTTCCATGCTCCTGCCTTTCTGGCGGGGGGTGACCTCTTGCTTGGCTCAGGTGTTGACCTGGCAGATCCCCCTTGAACCTAAGCTAGTTCTCCTACACAGTATGGAGGCAGTAGGTGGTAACAGATATAAACAGCACCTCTTAATCTTCGGGCGAACAGTGGCACAGCGATATGTGCCCAACATTGGAGCGAGGCTTCCCCACCCTCGCTGGGTGGATGGAAGGGCGCTATGGATCAATGTACGAGCTTGGAGCTAGCAGTATTTGAGGCATGTGGCTGCCTCCTGAAACACAGTAAAAAATGCAAACGGTGGGCGAATTACAGAGGTATTGATTTGCCCCCTACCCAGTCCTTGGCATCCCTCTTAGACCAGGAGAAACGGTCACACAGGCATGGATACAATAATACTGTGTAGCCCTTTCTACCTTATTGCTGTGGATCATTATTGCGGGGGGTTTGGGGTGGGGTACTCTGACTGTGCCAGGGGTTTTGCAGTTTTGTAATATTGGTATTGCTTAGATATAAGCTACACCTGATATTGTCTATATATCCGGGCCACTCGGGCCATTTATAGCACCAATAAGTTTCAATAACATTTTTTTTTTTTTTAATGTATTTTAACAAAAAAAAGCTCTTAGTTTGCTGTGCTATCCCCTCAATCGCAGGCCCTTGGCCCACCCACACAAGTGAGGTATCATTTTACTCAAGAGACTGAGAGGAACGCTGAAAGGTAGGACATTTGTGCAGGCATGGTGATCTCAGACAGAAATGTGAGGAAAATGTGATATTTTTCCTGCTAAATTTGAGGTTTGTAGGGATTGTGGGTTGGAAAACTTAGGGGAGACACGCAAGCCATACCTCCCTGAACTCCCCCGGTGTCCAGTTTTCAGAAATGCCTGGGTTTGGTAAGTTTGCCTAGATGACTGCCGAGCCCAGGGCCAAAACCCAGGTGACCCCACCCTTGCAAAACCAGGTGATTGTTAATTTTTATGTCTCCACAATACGTTTCGGGCCCTTCCTTGCCATGGGTACTTGGCCCACCCATGCAAGTTAGGGGCCATTTTTATCAAGAGACCTGGAGGAATCCTGGGTGGTGGGAAATTTGTGTCAGTCCGGTGGTTACACAAGCTTCCCACACACAAACGTGAGGAAAATGTTTTTTTTCAGGTAAATTTGAGATTTGCAGGGGATTTTGGGTAGGAAATCGTTGGGGTATCCATGCAAGCCATACCTCCCTGGACTCCCTCGGCGGTCTAGTTTCAGAAATGCTTGGGTTTGGTAGGTTTCCCTAGATGGCCGCTGAGCCTGTAGCCAAAATCCAGGTGACCCCCCCCCCCCCTTGCAAAACCAGATCGTTTTGTGATTGATAATTTTGATGTCTCCACAATGTGTTTTGGGCCCTTCCCTGCCGAGGGTACTTGGACCAGATACACAAGTGAGGTACCCTTTTTATCATGAGACTTGGGTTAATGCTGGGTGGTGGAAAATTTGTGTCAGCCCGGTGATCCAACAACTTTACCACACACAAACGTGAGAAAAATGTGTGTATGTGTGGGGTGGGGGGTTTCAACTAAATTTGAGGTTTGTAGGGGATTTGGGGTAGGAAAACATGGGGGATCCACAACTCCCCTGGGTGTCCAGTATTTAGAAATGTCTGGGTTTGGTAGTTTCCCTAGATGGCTGCCAAGCCTGGGGTCAAAAACCCAGGTGCCCCCACCCCCCCCCCCACCCTCCCTTTGCAAAACCAGGTCGTTTTGTGATTGGTAATTTTGATTTCTTCTCAATTCATTTTGGGCCCTCCCATGGGTACTAGGCCCACCCACACAAGTGAGGTACCATTTTTATCGGGAGACTTTGGGGAATGCTGGGTGGGTGGAAGTTTGTGGATCCACACAGATTCCAGAACATTCCATCACGAACATGTGTTTTTATTGACAAAGTTTGAGGGTTGCAAGGGATTCTGGGTAACAGAACCTGGTGACAACCACACAAGTCACCCCATCCTGGATGCCCCTGGGTGTCTTGTTTTAAAAAATGTATACGTTTGCTAGGTTTACCTAGGTGCCGGCTGAGCTAGGGTTAAAAATCCACAGCTAAGCACACTGCAAAAAAAGGGGCAGTTTTCACTGGAAAAATTTGATGTGTCCACATTTTGTTTTGTGCTGTTTCCAGTTGGGGGCACTAGGCCTACCCACACAAGTGAGGTACCATTTTTATCAGGAGACTTTGGGAAATGCGGGGTGGGTGTAAGTTTATGAATCCGCGCAGATTCCAGACCTTTCCATCACAGAAATGTGAGGAAAATATGCTTTTTAAAAAAAATTTTTTTTACACATTTTGAGGTTTGCAAAGGATTCTGGGTATCCAAACCTGGCGAGAGCCACACAAGTTACCCCATCCTGTATTCCCCAGGATGTGTAGTTTAATATATTTTTACATATTTGTCAGGTTTCCCCAGGTACTGGCTGAGCTAGAGTCCAAAATCCACAGCTAGGCACATTGCGAAAAAGAGGACCGGTTTTCACTAGAATAATTTGATAAATCCATGTTTAATTTTGGACCGTTTCTTGTCGCATGCACTAGGCCTACCCACAAAAGTGAGGTACCATTTTTATCGGGAGACTTAGTGGAACACAGAATTGTCGAACAACTGTTATTACTTATTGACTTTCTATATATTTCTGCCTTCCAAATGTGAGATAATGTGTAAAAAAAAGTCAGTTTGAAAAATGTCTTCTAATTCACATGCTAGTACGGGTACCCACAATTTTGGAGCTGTGCAAATAAATACTGCTTATAGACTCTATTTTTTATTCCCATTTCGGATTACATAGGTGTCCTTGATACCCATTTTTCACTTTTTATATTTTACCAAATGAATTGCTATTCACTCGGTACACAATGAAAACCCATTGCAAGGCACAGCTCAGTTATTGGCTCTGGGGACCTTGGCTTCTTGGTGAACCTACAAGTCCTATATATTACCACAACCAGAAAGGTCCAGCAGACGTAATGGTATATTGCTTTCAAATATCTTACATAGTTAGAAGAAATTACCGGTGAAAACGTTGGCACAAACGGCTGTTTATTCCAACAGTTAGTTTCTATAGGAAAAGCTTGAAGGATCTACACAAATGACCCCTTGCTAAATTCAGAATTTTGTGTACTTTTCGGATCCATTATGGCTTTCACACCCATTTCTACCACTAACTGGAAGGAGGTTGAAAGCACAAAAATAGTATAACTGGGCTCTGTCCCAGTAAAATGCCAAAATGATATGGAATATTTTGGTTTTCTGACAAAAGTCTTCATGTCCCTGAAAGCTGGGAAGATGGTAATTTTTGGCACCTCAACCCATTGTTGATCCCATTTGCAGGGGAAAAAAACGACTCTTTCTTCTGCAGCTCTTTTTCCCAATTTTTCTCAAATAAAAAAAAAAATGTTGCTGTATTTTGGCTCATTTCTGGGTCCCCTCCAGGGGAATCCACAAACCCTGGGTACCTTTAAAATCCTCCGGACATTGGAAGAAAAGGCTGCCAATTTGGCATGGATACCTACTGTGGACAAAACGTTACAGGGGCCTAAGAACAAACTACCGGTAATAGCCTAAAAGAGGCTTAGCACGGATGGGGGTGGGGGTGGGGGTGCGGGAAGGCCTAGCAGCGAAGGGTTAAAACCACTAAATTAACTTGAGCTAAGCATTCTGGTAGTTATAGCACATAGCAGACAAGCAGATCTTAGGTCAATGTGTAAAGTATGTATGTAGTACCAACACAGTAATCAAGTCAAAATGCTAACAGTTAAAAATCTCAAATCAATTTAGATGAATAGCATAAAATGTAATAAACAAAATGACACCACTTCAATTAAGGGTCCCGGGATATGATGTTTTAAATGTGTTTTAAGTACAAATAGTGACACAAAGTGCCAATGATAGTGCTGGGTCATGATAGACTGGGACCTCAAAGCCATTTTTGAGGTTGATCTCGATGGAGCAGGGGTGGGATACACCAGCGAAGGTCATCTTGGTAAAAGATTTCACTGACTGACTTAGTTCTTTAAACCCCAATCCATCAAAGGATTACACTTTTTAAGTGCCCCAGGACCTCAGGTGAGGCACGTAGATACTTGCTGAACTTCAGACAGAGTCCAACAGCAGAGTCCATTACTCATCTGAGCTTCCACAGGTTCAGAAAGTGTGCCTGGAAGTGCCACATTTCTGCCTTGCACTAGCTAGTTTGTGAGAATGACTCCTGGCCATGCCTTAAAGGGGGTGAAAGTCTCCGAGGCCATGCCTACACACTTTAGGCATTTTCAAGATGATGGAAGTCTTCAGCCACACTAAACCTGGCTTCTGAGGGCTGGGGGTGTGTGTGGCTAGTGTACTTTGGTAATCCTAGAGTCCTCACACATATATAGAATCATGTTTGAGGCATCAACCGTACCCACAACAAACCCAGAGACAGAACTCTTGTAAAACAAAAGCAGAATGCTGCATCTCCTGACAATGGAGCCACAAGAATTGTGTTGTAGTCTTGGAATCCTGTTCTCTTCTATTTTAAGTGTGCCCCAAATGTTATATGTAAACCCAGCAAGTCTGTTGAGCAGAATTTCATATTGTAGTGTCATAAAAGGTCCAGAGCCCCCACCTTGCATATTCTGTGGAGTAGGTGCAAAACATCATCTTTACGCATGGGGAGTTCTGCAAGTTGATTATGGCTGTGGACTTGAAGTATGTTGACTTGCTAAAAGATCTGTAAAAGAAACATCTTGGTTCCATGTTGGAACATTGAGATCAGTGGTGCAAGTTTGTTGCAGATGAGTTACTCTTCGCTGGCCTAGGAGAAGCCCTGTTTGTAGCCGTGTTACTTTAAATAAAGTTGCTTTCATATACTGCTTTGGTGTGATGCTACAACACTTTTGGCAACAAGTTAGCCAGCCGTTCAGGGTACACAACTGATTACTATTGTTTGTGAGTAATGTAAAATTAAATAGGAAAAGTGGCGGGCTAGGCATCTCTCTCTACTTCATTTGATACTGGTTTATAAGCTACCCACTTGCTTTTGTAGTTTTTCCACACCCTTCAGTGTTTGGTAATGCCTAGCCAAACCGAATGCACAACGGTCCAACAATTTAAAGCTGAATGAAAATAACGCATTTGCAAATAACTACTCATATCACAGAGGAATGAGCGCTCTGCAAGCTCCTAACAGGCTGCAATCCGCACGGGGCACACAAGAACACATGCACAATACTGACTGCTCCACTCCTAGTCAACAAATCACAAGACCAACTCACAAGTACGAATAGCAACACGCTATGGCTCACCTGAGAGATTATCTGTTTGTAGCTGTGTTAGGTAAAATAAAGACGCTTTCACCCTTCTGGTGTTGCTTGATGCCACAAAACTGTACATGTCAGTGTGAACAGACTCTTTGTGGTTTCCCCAGTCCATGTTAAAGGGACCGATTTCATATTTTTAACCGACAGGGTTTGTTCTGTGATGTATTCTGAGCATTCACTGAGGAACTCTGTTCTTTCTTGGTGTGATGTGAAAAATATAGAGGAAATTAGTCTCATTATAGGAGGACTTCAGGCCATTTTATTGATTCAAATGAGTTGTAATCGTATTTTTATTTTTTTCTCTTTTTCTTTCGTTCTTGGAAAGAATTCTTTCCAGTCTGGTAAATGACTATGTGTTCTACTTAATGTCAACTGTGGAGTAGTGGAATAAAACAGCCAATAGTTGCTTGTGAGCGGCTCTTTACTTATTGATGAGCGTTGGGAGATTTGCAGTTGGGTATTATAAAGTTATTAAAGGTCCCAGCTTTGTTTTTGTGTGTGTTGGCTGGGGCACTGGTTATGTTTGGGTACTTTTTTCATGTAGGTAGTATTTCTGCCTCTTAGTGTATGTTTTGCTGTGTTAGTCAAGGGTAGGTTAAAGAAAGGCACATTATGGTGAAGTTCATTAAAATAAATACAATATTCATGAAACAGATTTCCAATCAAATAAGGCTGAAATTCCACTTACCACCACAACTCTGCACAGGCTTCACTTGTCTCATCTCACCAGGTTAGACCCACATATAAATCTAGAGATCTTGGAAAAGCAGAAGAGCGGGACTGGCAACCAGTTCATCCAAAACAGACCCTGAAATTTCGACCTCATTCACTAATGCTGACCATCCAGCTACAGAGCAATCTAGAAGTCATAAGTGTGTTCCCATCAATTGAACGCTCTCACCTTTCTCCCCCCTCCCTCAAGAAATCGCAAAGTAGTGCAAGGTAGGAAAACCATCAGGTAAAATACAAGCTACAACTCCGCGCTAACCTCCATGCCTCAACCCCGCCTAGCACAAGGTGGTGTACTCTCACCAACCACCGAACACTAGGAACTAACTGCATGTGACGGGATTACACATCAAAATGGCGACTGCCACCTGAAACTTTTTCCACATGTCTAGTATCAAAGGACCTGGATATTCATAAACACCTCAACAAGCTGAAGTGTCCACCTCTATGACCTAGAGAAATTTTCCAAGTATCACAGAACTGAGTCTCAGACCCTTGACAAAAGCACTCAGTGGGTTCAACTGAAGTCCTGGCAGTTTGCACTGGATAGTAAATGTTTAATCCAGAAAGGTTGCACCTTCAGCGTTCCTTCTTCATCTAAGGCCAGCTTTCAGCTGTCTCCTCCCATCAGGAAACACAATTGCTTGCAATACACATGTCCATCTTTAAACATTAAATGCAATCAAAATCATGGTCATATCTTGCATAACATTCTAATTTACTGCCCTTCTTCGACTGACTATCCTATACTGCAACTCATAACCCCATCTTTGATCATTGGGGAATATCCACATGAATCTGCCCACATCTATATGCAAATAATACTTCAACACCATAAGACAATCACACTTGTGAGATCTAATATTACATTTACGTTTTTGTAAAGGCCACCAGATTTCTGTCATGGAATATGGTCGAAGAATGGAAAAATGATTAATTTGATTTCTCTTTTGCTGAAGAACCTTTATTTCATAGTTAGTAGTGATCAGATAATCTTGTAAATTGTGTCATTAATAGGTTTTCCCAATCTGAGAGAGAGGGCAGGTGCTAGGGATGGTTAACTGACCGCTCCTTGGTGTGCAGAGTGCTTTATCAAAGGGCTTACAAACCTGAGGTTATTGGGAGCTGTTGGAGGGGACTCCTCTCATTCTTCCATATCTGGTTGGAATCCATACATTTTTCCTACTACAGCCTGGGTGTTAGATTTTGTGGGGAGAATCCCCTTCTCAAGGAACCTCTGGGCTGTTTAGAGATGGGATCCTCTATGTGTTGCTTTGGGGTCAAAAGCCAGATACTGGCAGCCCATTATTTCCCCTACACGTGTTAAACTTCGGCCTCCATCTCCCACATGTTTTGTTAGCTTCTTTGATTAGGAGTCTGTTACTCATGTTGTAGACAGTAGGTTGTCAGTTTGCAGTAGTAATATGAAGTTGCTACTTATGGTGTTTTATAGACTCTGTTAATACTGACAGCTCTCTTGTCATCCACTGGGGCTTTTTACTGTCTGTCTTGTTGGGTGTACAGCTGTGTAGTAGAAGGACTTTGATCATGTACATACATATGACTTGCAAACGTAATAAACCTTAACTAAAGAAGCAGTGTTTGGTCTCCCTACTAGATGAGTGATTGCAGTGCCACATGTTTGATAATGGAGATGAATTTCAAATAGTCAAACATGACTTACAAGAAAGTTTATGTTTATATTTTATTTGGAGGGGAGTAAAGAATCCAAAGAGCACACCATAGTGTGTTCCTTTTATTGCCACCCGTTTTAGGAAGGTCACTTCATGCCATGTCATGATGGACACCATGCTTCCTGGGCTTTTATTTGATAAGCCTATTCATTCTTGGTGGTGGTCTCTTTATTTGCTTCTATTGAGCTCATTAACATTTTAAGTGTGGGTGTTGGCCAGTTGCCGACACCCGCACTACCTCACCAATGCATGCCGGCCATTAGATGACCCTGGGGAGGTATGTAAAGGCCACTCCAGTGCTCTCCGTCAAAGGGACTCATTTATTTATTTTTTGCATCAGGCTGCTCGGACCTGGGAAGAGCTTCTAGATCAGCCTGATTTCTTTTTTTTTAAAGCACTGCAGGGCTTGCTGATGTCATTGCAGTAAATGGGAAAGTAAAACGAGCCAATGGGCTCCTTTTACTTTCACTGAATTAGTGCTCGGTGATATTTCAGTTCTCCTGAACATTGATGCTCACTGGAAAGGTAGTGTTGGAAAGTAGAGAATCTCCCCTTTCCAAAGGTACCTCTGCCCAGTGGACCCCTACTTGGGGATTGCTCTTATGTGGCGATCCCCATGTAAGGATCCATTCACTAGCCACCAGGAATATGGTGAGTGGCCCCTCGAGCTAGGGCTTGTGCTCCCCTTTGACAATTTCTAGATTTGTCTTTCTTCCCCGCCCCCCCACCTCACCCCTCTGGGGGGAGCAGATGGGGGGGGCAAGTTCCCCCGATCTGCCACCTGAAGGATCAGAAAGCCCACTAGACCCCAGATTTTTTAAATTGTATAAAGATATAGGGGCGGGGGATGCCCAGAATACCCCCTCCCAAAGTAAATGGGTAAACAGTCTTTCTCCACCCCCTCCCCCCCCCCCCCCCCCCAGGCAGATTGGGGTAATTACCACTGATCTGCACCCCGGGGAGGGCAGAAAGTCCACTAGACACCAGGTATTTCTTTTGGTGAACAATATAGAGGTGTGGGGTGCCCCTCCCCCCTACCCCCCCCCCCCCCCAAGTAAATGGGCCATCATTCTTTCTGCCCCCCAGGAGGCAGATGGAGTAATTATCCTGATCTACTCACAAAGGAGGGCAGAAAGCCCACTATACGTCCGAGAATGGGTGTTTTTTAAAAACGTTTTATTTTTAAAGAATATATGGGTGCGGCTGCATGCCATGGCCCCCCAAGTAAATGAGGCAGCAGGCTTTCTGTCTCTCCTCCTGGGGGGGTATGGAAATAATTATCCACGATCTGCCCTCTGTATGGCAGCGATATCTATTTATAATAAAATATTGGGGTGAGTCTTGCCCATCCTAACGTCGGGCCCCATCCTCACCCCTAAAACCTTCGCTGTCTTTCTGCTCCCCTGCAGACTAAAGCATCCAAATGGCAAGCGAGACGACATTTTCTTCTTTTGGGTGGTGTTCTTGCATATGGCCCAGGAGACTGTGGCTAACTCTCAGTATCTTCCCCCTTGCAATGGTGAATAGCTACACATTTTGGGCTTGGGTAGGCTGTCACCTGCAAAAACCTACCAGACCCAGACCGTTCTGGATACTAAACATCTGGGGGAGTCCAGGGCAGTGTGCTTCACTTCCATCACTCACCATTTACTTAGCCACAATGCCCAAAAACCTCAAACGTTGTCTAAAATCACACTTTTTTCTCACATTACTGTGAGGAAAATTTCTGAAGTCTGCAGGGAGCCTCAAATGTCCTATCACACAGCATTCCCCCCCCCCCAACCCCCCCCAAGTCTCCTAAAAAAATGGTATCTCACTTGTGTGGGTTGGCCAAGAGACCTTGATACAGTATGCCCTAAAGTGCTACATAGAGAGATCAGCAATAGGGGTAGCTACTGGAGTTGGGGCTGACTCTGCTGCCAGCCATGGAAACCTACAACCATAGACATATTTGAAAAGTAGAGAAGCATGGGATTCCCTAGTGTTGTGCCTTGCGTGAATCCCACAAGGTATTCTTACCCACAATGTCCTGCAAACCTCAGAGTTTGCCTGAAATCACACATTCTACTTAAATTTCTGTGATGGAAACTGCCAGAATCTGTATGAATCCACAGAATTCCAGACACTCAGCATTGTTCCACGTGTGCCAATTCAAATGATGCGCCTCTTGTGTAGTTCGGGCTAGTGCCTCCGACATGAACGGATCAAAGAGGTAATTCGAAGCTCCAACGCAAGGGCTGGTATTGATCTTGGTTTGATCTGTTCCTGTCGCAGGCACTAGCCTCAGCCACACAAGTGGCACAGCGTTTTTATCGGCACAAGTGGGGCAATGCTGGGAGGTAGGATTTTTGGGGGATTTCTGGCGGATTCCGGAAGTTTCCACCATAGAAATAATAATAATAAATAATAGGAATATTTAATAATAGGAAAATGTGTGATTTCAGGCAAAGCTTGAGGTTAGCATGGCATTATGGGTAAAAATCCTCATGGGGTCAACACAAGTCAAAACACCTTGGACTGCTCTAATTGTCTGGTTTTCAAAAATGTGCAGGTTTGCTAGGTTTCACTTGGTGCTGCCTGAGTTAGGGCCCATAATCTACAGCTATCCACTTTGCAAAAAATGGGTCCGCTTTGAGTGGATAAATGTGATGTATGCATGTTGCATTTTGGGCCATTTCTTGTTGTGGGCACTGGGCCTACCCACACAAGTGAGGTACAGTTGTTATCAGAAGAAATGTGGGCGCTTAAAATAGTAGGATATTAGTTATTAATTGGATTTTGCTGCATTTGTGCCTTCCAAATGTGTAAGCCAAGGTGTGTAAGAGGAGACATTTTGAAAAATACCGTCTAAACCATATGCTCATAAGGGGACCCACAAATTTGGAGATGTACAAATTACCACTACTTCTAAATGCCATATCTTGTGCCCATTTCAGAAATACATATGTTACCTTGATACATATGTTTCACTCTACATATTTCACCATATGAATTAGACTATGATCAATACTCAATGAAAAACCACTGTACAGTGTGGCTCAGTTGTTGGCTCTGGGTACCTCAGGGGTCTTGGAGAACATACAAGCCTATATATTCTCACAACCCAAAAAAGTCTAGCAAATGTATTAGTACATTGCTTTTTGTAAATCGGCCACACTGGTTTCCACCACAAACTGGAACTTTTTTCCTATTTTTTCTCAAAAATGAAACTGGAGATATATTTTAGCTATTTTCTCGGTCCCGTCCATGGAAATCCACAAACCCTGGGTACCTTTAGAATCCCCAGATTGTGTGGCGGCGGGTTGTGGGTCGAAATTTTGGCATGAATACCTTATGTGGACAAAAAGTTATGAAGGCCTGAACTACCCCAATAGCCAATAAAGGGCTCTGCACGGGGGAGGGGAGACGCAGCAGTTAAGGAGTTAAACTAACAAACCTAGTGGTATTACTGGAGAGAAGTTAGGGGCATTCGGGCAGCAGAAAGAGTGTTAATAAACCAGTTATCAATATTTGCTCTATAGGTCTTTTCTTTGGTGGCAAGGTTGTGATGCATTTCAAATGGCTAGAGGTAAAGCAAAGGACGGAGGTTTGGTCAAACCTCTAATTCGTAAATAATCATTGTTTTGTTATAGTTTTCTCTCCAAGGTCTAGTTCAGGGCCCTAGTCCAGGGTAGATGCAGGTTGACATTTTCTACCCACTAGTCTCAGAGGGTCGACACCGTCTAGCCTGTTGCAAAGCTGGCCACTTTCAGCGGATTGCCAGGTTCCTTTCCTACCTCTCCCGGATTTCACAGATATATGCTGAACTCGGCCCGGTGTAATTTTCTGACATAAGGACACTTTCAGCAGTGCCTGCACGTTGTCTGCTTTTGTTATGAGCAGCAGCGTGCAGGCGAGGAAAGGGGCTTATCAGATTCCAGCTTCGCCCATAGCAAAAGCTGAAGGTAAGGGGCCATTGGGCCTGTTTTTGTTGAAATATCCCAGCTGGGAGATATGGGGAGCCTAACACCTAGATGCAATAGAGGGGAAACAAAGACACATCGTATCACTTCACAGGTAATTAAGAAAAATGCGTTTGACTGTGTTCAGTCCCTGTGTAGAAGAGATGTGCAGGCACTCTAAGAATGTCAGATGTTTTGATCGCCTCAGTATTTACACAGATAATCGTTCAAATACCGCTATTTTGCTATATTTCCTTTATAGCGCTTTAATACTAATCATTCCAATGCCTGGTGTCAGAGCGCTTTACATCACACGTACAGATTATACATTGGCAATAAATGATGTGTGTACATGAATATGTAGTGTATGAGCCACATGTCCTTCATACCTCACTGCGCTGTATTAGAAGGATTACAATTTATGAACTGCAAGTAACAAAAGGATCTTTGTGTTAAAAGCAGTAACCCACTTACCTAGCTTGCATAATGTGCTTTGCAGGAAACATATTAATCCTCTATGCTACTCCGATTCACAACTGGAACTAGGAAAACATTGGTCTCCAGAAAACAAGTTATCTTCCAATTATTAATATTCCTTGACATTTAGCTGGCATACAAAGATCTCTGCAGCAGTTGCCTTAACCTCAGATATTCTAAAATACTGACATTGCAACCAAAAGGGCCAGCCTTTTAGCATGGGTGAGCTGGGCCCTATTTTCTGAGGGGCGCGTGGAGCTGTGTGTGCGTTAAGGTTGTGCCCATAGCAGCACCCATCTCATCTTGCTCCAACCTTGTCCTTGCCTGTTTGTTTCTGTACGATTTGCCAGTGTAAAGTGGTTTTAGTCCTTCATTGTCATACGGGGGATTATGTTTTTAGCACCCCTTTAACCCTCTTCCTTACCCTCCTTTTACTTTCTCACCCCTGCTGGCACACATCAACAAAACCATCATCTGGGTGAGGCAACTAAACGATCTGTGATTTAGGTGAGATGGGGGAAGTCCGGCGATGTTTGTGTTCAGGGGCCAGTCCCTGCTCATCCAGGTACTGACTAGTGAACACAAAAGAGACATCCTGCTGCCTCATTTAATTCACTGCCATCAGTAAGTGCTCGAAGTTTCTCTACCAACGACCCAGGGCTCTATCTTAGCAAAGGCTGGCTCTGTCAACCAATTAAGCAGAACAGATTTACTGCCACATTTCTCATTGTTGCCATATACTTACTGGCACAGTTTAAAAAAAATTAAATGTTTGAAGTTGAGGTCCAGATTTTGCATCGGGATGCGTCAATATTTTGCCTCAACCCCAATGCAAAATCTAATTTGTTGTTCAATATTGTAATGTGCTCAAATGTACCCATGACAGACCTGCTAAACATATGTGAGGTCTAAAGATCGGATGTCACTTTCTGTGATGTCATGGATTGTGATGCCATATGCAGTGTCATGTGGTGTGATGTTGCGCGTCTTGATGTCACACCCATTCTGCCTAACTTAGTGAGCCCTCTCTTATTTTAAGGACCTGAGCCCTGGTCTAGTTTAAATGTTGCGTTTTGCTAAAAGTTGATTTAAGTTTTCCAGAAGACTGTATATGTGACACTAAACGATTGATCTACAGCAAATAGTTAAACCAAGCGCTAGATATATCGGGCATCATATTGTGAACAATTCCAGTCAGAGTGGGAGGACTTGACTATAATTTACCCATTTCTTATTTCTCATAATCAGCGGAGATTGTACAAATTGTAATTCTTCATATCTGGAAAACTCCACGGAGAGTTTAAAGCTGTTTTCCTAAACTGCAGAACTCTCTCAAACATGATCTGCACTTTTAAACCTATGTAAATAAACGTCTGACGGTTCCAAGGCAATACTTTTGGCTGCTTTCATACATGGTATGTTAAAACCGATAAATCTGCGCGTTTCTATCGGCTGCTGTTGAGTTCTACTGTTTGTGCTGTTTTTCTTAAATTGCTCAAACACAGCTGAGCTCACAAGCACAGAAGGAGAAAACCTGATACTACTGCCAAACAGACAGGAAATTGTAGTAGACCTTGCAAGCAGGGAAGCGTTGAACCACGCCTACCGCCCAATCAGCTGTCCGGGCTGTTGCTATGTGCGCTCTACTCTGCCTTCTTTGTACAGTAGACAGAAGAAATGCACTGCACGGAAAGACGGGCTGTGCACCGAAAGCATAATGTTTTTGTCTAACCGCTGCAGCCATCTGGATTCATCCGAGAACCCCGCAGCTTTTTTTTACAACTGAGGCTCGTCTTCCTAACACAGGGATTTCAGTATGATTTACAGTGGAGACACAAGACTGCAGAAAGGTGTGTTATGAAGGAAGTTCATTACCCTTATTTTCCAGTCTTTTACTTGTCAAGTAATGTAACGGTATTTGTTAGGGATAACATACTTTGAAAGTGTGAATTTGGTTTCAACGGAGCCGGCATAAAGAATGTAGCTTTTGTATTTTTCTTCATGACCAGTACCAAAACAATACACTTCCTGTATTCCAGTCTAGAGGCTAAGATTACTGTGTATACAAGTGCAGTGTAGTCAAAGTTGTTTTTTGTGGTATTATGATTAGTTATTTGTAAAAGTCGAAGGACACACAATTCAATCTTTTATTGGTATATTTGCAGTACTCTGCTAACTTGATCGTTTCGAGCAGGCCTATTGTGTATCGTGTTTGTTTAAAAATGTAAAGTATGCTCAGATCAGAATCAAGTGCAGCATCATTTTCATAATTATTTTGCACTCATCCCAGAGAAGTCATGTTTTATGAAAATAAAGTCTGTGCCGTCCTGTTATAATGGACTTGGATAGAAGCCTGTTTGTTAACTATAAACCAGAAACAAAGGCCCTACTATTTGGTTTAATTGTTTTAGTATTGTGTGCATCGAAAGATCACTCAAGCACTACGGCATTTGAAATTAACCTGATACAAATGTCAGCTGCTGGCATAAACTTGAAATTAAGTTCCTTAAGTGGTGATGTGTTTAACTAGTTCGTTGGCTTCCACTGTATCACAAAGGAAACGCAGTTCTCGAATCGATGTGCAATGTTTCCACTTGATTCTCTATTTATTATATTGGCGCAGCTCCAATAATCATTGCTCTGTGTTGTATTGCATTTTCCTATATGGGAGCAGTATGTTGGTATTTGTTGTTAAATAAAGCTGCCGTTGGAAAACGTCTACTGTGGAGTTGTAATCAGCCTATTTCTATTTTTGACCTGTATGGCTTTTATGCCATTCATGGTTAACATATTTCCTACAGTACTTTTTAAAGATGATTTGTGACCGACTCCTATAACCATTAGCTTATTTTGCTTCTTTACCTTCACCAATGGGCTTGCACCTTGACAGTCACATCTTGGAGTATTTAAGTCTCGTTTTTAGGTTTCGCCTGACCCAGCGCATGTGCTGGTCTGGCGAGACATTTTGTGAGGGCTCCAAAAAGTGCTACCAGGCCAGCCTAGAGCTACAGTGCATGTGCACGGGCGCACGTGTCGCGCTTTACTGCGATTCCTTTCACTTTCGCGGCCGCGAAGATGTTTGACCGCGATCGCGATCACTTTCGCGGCCACGAAGATGTTCTCCGTGAGGCTTCAATAGATTGCAGCAGTTAAAACAAGCATTGGCATAGCCAATTGGTCTCGCTTTTGGGACCTTATAAGTTTTTAGTTATGCAACTGTTGCATGACTAAACACTTATAAGGTCCCAAAGGCGAGACCTATTGGCTATGCCAATGCTTGTTTAATTGGATATTTGGTTGTGTCCTTTCGCCTTCCTTGTCATGCCCGAGGGGCTGTTTTATAGACTGGCAACAGCAGCTGAAAAACATACACCAGAAGGAAAGCAACTCTTCTATTTCTGTAGCATCCATTTTTATTAAGATGCTTTTGTCTGCGCTCGCCCCCCTGTACAAACACAAGCATTAGTAAAGCGTTCATTCGACCCCACCAGCTCAGACATCATCATTGTATATTGTATTCTTAACCATCACTCTTGTGTAGCGTGAGGGCCTGGAAATACAGCTTCTGTTAACAAGTGCATATTGCTACGAGGATGGCTTTAGTTTACTTACAAACTAGAACTGTCATTGCTAAAGAGATGCCACATGCCTTTATTGAAAACATGAAATCTAGACTGGTGGGCTGTTTTGCAATAATGGTCTCTTCGCAAAAAAGTTATTGAAGTTGTGGTGTGCCGAAAAGATGTAATGTAGTCCAGGGCACTGTCCGTCTTTGATTTAGCTTCATGAATGCAGGTGAACACTAAGCAGTTGTACTTTTACACCTATTTTTGTACTACTAAACATACTTTGAAGATTTTCATCTCAGGATAAAATGTCGGAAAATAGAACGGATGCTTAAGCAATTGCTACCTTACATGACTCCAACTTGAAGACAGAGCTTGATGACCACAGTTCTGTTTCTGTGTAGCAAACTGTCGTATGTTACACCGCACGAAAGCAAGACATGCCCATTTGGATGAAGAGAAAGCACAAGCCGGGAGATTAGAAGATAAAGGATAGGAGAGAGAACAGTGAAACAATGTGTGGGGATAGAAGAAATGGGGAAGATGATAGGAAGAGTAGACAAAGGCGAGGAGACGTAAGAAGATTAAATGAAAAGGAGAGTAATGACAAGGCTGACCTAAATCGAAAAGTTGAATTATTGGAGATTGATGAGGACAAATGCAAGGAAGAGAGAGTGAGCAGAGTGGAAGAGATAGAGAAGAATATTAAAGCTCACTCTACTCGCCTCTGTCTCATAGCGGTGTTGATGGAACAGAGCAAAATATACAGGGTAAGTAGAGGTGGAGAGGTAAAGGGAAAGAAGAGAGCAGTAGATCACTACAAATAGTGGAATAAACTAAATGGATACATTATTTAAAGTTGACAACGAGAGAGGAAGAAAAGGGAGAAGGGGAGGAAAGAGTGATGGAAGAGGAGTAAATCGGCAGGTGGTAAAAACTTTGACAGGCAAGTGAAGGAAAAATGACTAAAGAGATGAACAGGATGGCTAAAAAAAAGAACACAGTAAAATGTTTTAGCACAGAGAGGCGAAATGGATTGTGGGAAGTTTAGAACAAATTAGAAGGAGAGAGAAGATGACGAGATGGAACTAGTAATAACAGATTATTATTATTTTTTACATAGAATAAACATTTTTATTTGTGGCTTGCTCTTTTATTGTTTTGGAATCCATTTTGCTTAGTGCAACCTACTAGGGAAAAGCAATACTCTGCCCTTGTTTTAAATTTTATGAAGATCGTTGTTTTCAGAGGAAGTGAGGAAACGCGATGTGCTTGATCGCGTATCTTCTATCACCGATAGTAAGCAGGGATATAGGCAGACGCACTCAATACTTTTGCAAGCATCACATGCTTGGCATTTGTGGAATAACACACATTCAAACCATAGCTGGCTACCAACGTTTTATTTCTTTGGCTCATGAAGTATCTCTTTTCTTAATCAACAGGCCTTACTTTTTGTTAGCCTTTGATGAGAATTTTGCATTCTGTATACCCCTCTCGATTTCCCATCTTGATGAAAAGGTACACGGTTATCAATGGTGCTTGACATTTGCCCATCTCACAAGATTGTGTATGGGTATTTATTTAATGCATTTTGTTAAGGGTGTCCTGCATCTCGTAGCTGCTTCATATTGCGTCGAGTGGAAGGATGTGAAGATTGCAATTACAAGGTTGGGTGATATTTGAGACGTATCTCTGTGCGCAAGGATGCAGCACTTCATAGTAATTGTAATTACATTTATATAGCGCTTACTTCCCCAGATGAAGCGTCGAAGCGAATTTTTGGTAGAGGGAAGGGTTTGATTGCATTCATATAGTGCTTGCTACCCCTGATGAGGTGTTGAAGCGCTTTTCAGCGACTAGCAAGGTGCTCCGGATCCCAAACAGGATGAGCGGGAAATTAGTATAGGGAAATATGAAAATAACTTGAGCGGTGGACATGTTAGTCTGTTATTTGCATTGAAAAGGAATAGTGGAGGGATAGAAGAGGGAAGGATCGAGATTATATATATTTTTTTTATTTAATTTCATTTTTTCCTGTGGAGTTCCTACTAGTAGGAGGGGGTTTGGTATGAGTAAAGGGGAGGTGGAGAGGCAAGAGTCAGAGGAAAGGGTTTAGAAAGGTTTGTTTGGGAGATCTGATTAGTAAAATGGCTATGAGATGATGCAAGGAGAGGTAGAGGAGGGAAGAATCTTGCAAGGGTTATTTTGGAGCTCATAGTTGTGGTATGGGGTTTGGGATGAGTGAGAGAGTTGAGGTGGAGGATGTATTGAGAGGGGTATAGGGTGCGATATAGGGTAGTGCATTGGATATGCTGAATTAGAAGTAAAGTAATACATCTACAGATACATAAGTACATTGAAAGTATATATGTATAAGGAAGGTACTGTATGTAGATTGAAGTTGTATTTAATAAACTCAGACTTTCAAGTGTTGCTGTACTTTTTTTGTAATCCAATACTGAAGCAATTGTAATTAACTAGTTATGATTTTAAAGATTTACTCATCACCATCATCATCAATAAATCTTTATTCAGCTTAAGCAGCCATAAATAATACAAATAAGAACAACATGCAGTACATTAAAAACATCACATAAGGGATCCATGAGGCTTCTCAATACATAGGATAAGGTGCATTTCTAGATAACAAGGGGACAGATTTGCTGCCAATCTTGGGAAAATCCAGATTTCTATTTAAAAGTGAAGCCTCCAGACCATTTGTGGAAATTAAAAACAAAAAAGGGGCTAGAATGCACCCTTGCCGACACCCTCTGTTGAAGCTATCTGCTCCGTGTTATCCCCTTGAGTGCCATATCTTATGGAAACTGAGGTGTTAAAATGTAGCCTAAGGATAAGCAACACCAAAGCTTGTTCCACCCCCATACTTTCCAACATATCCCATAGTTTCTCTCTGTTAACTGTGTCAAAGGCACTAGACAAAATAAATGAAGGACAGGTGGATCGAGCCCTTCCTGGCCTTCACGTATATATATATATATATATATATATATATATATATATATATATATATATATATATATATATATATATATATATATTGTTAATAATTAAGGACAGTTTTAGGCATTGTTCAGTCGTATCGAGCCCCTTCCTGAAACTATATTGCGTGTTGGATGTCACTCCTGTCGTCGTTGCCCAGGTCTCCAGCCGGGCAAGGAGAACTCTACCCGATACCTTGGCCGTGGCATCAATGAGCGATATTGGCCTGTAGCAGGCCGGGTCACTTCTATTACCCTTTTTAGGTCTCGCCTGACCCAGCGCATGCGCTGGTCTGGCGAGACTTATTGAGAGGGCTCCAAAAAGTGTTACCAGGCCAGCCTAGAGCTACAGTGCATATGCGCGGGCGCGCGCGCCGCGCTTTACCGCGATTACTTTCACTTTCGCGCCGCACTGCCGCTTTGATGTTTGATCGTGATCGCGATCAATTTCACGGCCGCAGCATGGCCGCTTTGCATACCCAATAGGTCTCGCTTTTAGGACCTTATAAGTATTTAGTTATGCAACTGTTGCATGGCTAAACACTTATAAGGTCCGAAAGGCGAGACCTATTGGCTATGCCAATGCTTGTTGAAAATGGGGACCACTTTTGCCTCCTTCCAGGTAATGGGGATTGGGCCAATAATGACTGCCTTAAATACGTTCGTCAGCAAGGGTGACCACAGGTTTGGATTATTTTCAAAAAGCTTCAGGGGGATCCCATCAGGACCTGGTGCTTTCAGGCGAGACCACAGGGCTAGCGCCTCCTCAACCTCAGTTACTGTAATAGGCATACTGAGTTTGGTAGCTGCAAATAAGTCTACAGGCAGGTCCCTTGTGTGTTCCTCAACCCTTTTGTTTTGGGGATTAAAAATGCAATCAAAATGGGCGACCCAATCGTCTCCCAATATCGATTAATCCATCTGCCTGGCTTCTTCAACAAATAATGGGCAATTTATGATTGGCCAACATTTTTGGGGATCTCTTTGGCCCCTTCTCTCTCTAGTTCTTCCCACGCTAAGCTTCTTAATTCTGCTTTCCTCCCCTCAATTATTATTTTATATTTATGCCTTGCCGCTTTGATTTGCTCTCTGTTACGGGGGATAACATGGATGGCCCTTTTTGAGTCCTTATGGGCCCTAGACCAATAGTGGTTAAACCACTGAGCCTCCTGGGGTTCCCCAGGCTTGGGGCTCCTTATCAGCCTCTTGGCTACCTCAGCACATAGTGACCCAAACTCCTGAACAACATCCTCTGGGGGTGAGTCTGACTTCAGACTAATTAGCTGCGGGTAGCCTTTGACAATATCTCCCTCAAATTGGAGGGGATCAATCTTGCCCTAATTCAACCTGACACCCTTGTTCCGATGGAAATGGATCGGGCGATCAATGTCCTCTCCTGCTCGGTTCTTTAATTTGAGGGAGACGATAAGGGGGTTATGGTCACTTAGGCAGTAAGGATCCACCACAAAGTCCAAGATGAACTTTAAAAAGTTTCTAGATATTAACATAAAATCAATGTAGCTAGCCCTACCACATCCAGTACAAGTGGGGCACTGTAGTGAAAAGTCCTTGGCCCAACAGTTGATAAGGCCTAGGTCGTTCCCTATCAGGACAGAGTTTAGAGCTTCTCCCTATGATGAGTGGGTAAAATGGGGTAGGGGCTGACCCTCAGTGTCTTCCAGACCACAGACACGTTGAGTGCTGTGCTTACACAATGTATAGTTAAAATCCCCTACCCAGATGATACATAGTGACTGCCACTTCCCAGTGATTTGCGTGAGCTCATATTGCAAGGTCTCGATGGCTATTTGGGTCAAAGATATTGTGGTACCAATGGACCAACAGTATTTTGGCCTGGCTTAAATTATGAATCATAATTAGTTGGTGCCAGGGTGATGAACTTATACTAGTAACGTTTAGAGATCCGTATTTTACTGATATGAAGACTGCAATCCCACCCTTGGCCCGTCCTGCAGCAGAAGGTAATGCAGGCACACAAAAGGAGCGATAGCCATCCAGGAATATGTCATCTCTCGACCAGGTTTCATGGAGGCAAATTAGGTCAATGCCTCTGATGTATCCTAACCACTCCTCATTCCCTATCTTAGAACAGAGGCCTGCTATATTCAATGAAATGATTTTGAAGCAAGAGGTAGATTTCCCCTGATTTTCTGTGCCCCTAACTCTGTCAATGGGGGGGATGGCATATGGGACACACTAGGGGCACATGCCTTAAATCTACAGTTTCTACCACCTCCGCAGCTCTTCCTATATTGTTAACCCCCCCCTCCTCCTCAGGTACCTCTTTGGGATAAACTGACAGTCAGTCAGTATCAGCAAGGCCTGATAGGATTCCAAACCGGTTGGGGTGGGTAGGCACCAATTGCTGCAAATAGGTATGAGTTCTTGGGCCTAAGGTAGAGGGCCTTTAGGACTGGCTGATACCCTTATTGGGTGGGTAAAAAAAGCCCCGGGGGTAGACCCTTATGGGATCATTCTCCCCTGCCGCGTCATTAAGGGACCCAAAAAGGAAGTGCACTAGCCCAGGGTCCCTAAAGTTGAGAACCACACAATCTCCCTTAATTGATTTTGTCGTGCGGCCCACCCAGCTCACTCACCTAGCCATGATGATGCTATCTATCAGGTTTACCTGGAGCGGTAATTTACTACGACACCAGTGCGCTGATTTATTAATAAGGCTTTGGCAGTTTTCTTGGCGACCTGGTGGGAGATAGGGAACTCCAGTGCGTACCAAGGTGTAGGGGGTACAATCTGGTGGTAGGTTCAGTGTGACTATTTCAGCCTCCCTCTTTAGAAATGTAGTTCCTAAATTTGGGGTGTGAAGTGGAGTGTGAAATGGATGTCGTTGTTTGGACCCAATAGGCAGATCACGATTGCCAAGACTCCTTGCGTATCCATGCGTTTTTGCCTAGGGGGGGACTGTTGCCCAAGGGGACCCTTCGCAAGTATTCACTGCGTGCTGTATAGGTAGGGCCACACAGGGGCCTTCTTCCAGGGGGTTTGAGGTCAATATATTTTGGAGGGGCAATTCTAGCATTTAGTAAAGTCGCTGAACTAATCTGGTTAATATCCTCAGCCTTCTGTAAAGCCTGTGCTGACTACTTATTTAATTCTCGAAGCACAAGGGCAAGCTGATCGTCAATACGATCTAAGCGATCCACAATAGGAGCCAATGCCTCCGTTATTAGCTTACTAATCTTAATTAGAGGAATATCCACCCCATCTGATGTGAGCCCTTTCCCCGGGCCCCTTCTAGTTCTACCCACTGGTAACGGATGTTGTCTAATTTTTTTTTGTCAGCGGCAAATGATCTTTTGGTTTAAATTCTAACCCCACCACCTCAATTCTCTTCATCTTCCCACCTCCTACTTGCAGAGAATTATTATCCTCTAGTATATGGTTGAGGACACTCAAGTTTAGCCTATCTTTTGCAGGAACCTCATCCTAATGCCTAATTACCACAACAGGCGAGAGTGGCACTGCGGACCTCTTATCATTCAACCCAATGGTGTCTGTGTTAATGTCTCTATTGGGGTCTGAATGAGTTGGTGTGTGTGAGTCACCTGCGGGGCCTAGTGAAAGTCTCCCTTCTGCTTGCTCGATTTTCTTCATAACCACACCCACTGGATCCTGCAGAAAACCGTCCAGGGTGCTGCCTGTAGATTTTACAACTGGCGCGCTCTTACTTTTACCATCATCCGGTCAAACCAGTTATTAAGAATATAGAGTAAATAGGATACCAAATTCAAGAAAATTATGGGCTATAGTTTCCCTTGTATTACAGAGATAAAATTACACTCCGAAGTTCAGTAGCACAAGATCCCCTGCACAAAATTCAAATAAAAAAGGAGGAATTCCCCTTACTTTCCCACCGCAGTTAAGTTTGCAACACCATCCAGGGAGGCAAGATCACCCAGATTACGCAATTATACAATCTTCATAAGGGGGGTTTACAAACTGCAGCCCCCCTTCTTGTTTTTGTTCTATTTTCTTCTCTTTCCAGGAATCTTCCCAGCAAGGAGGCAGGTCAAAAGTCTTAATCTAAATAGTCAACCGCCTGCCAGAATAAGACTGTACCCTCACCAGCTCTCCTTCGCCCAGGACCCAGGTGAGAGAGGGATTGTCCAGCCTCTGTTGGAGTATAGGTGGATAGCCACTCACTCTCTCTCTGGAGTGTGACACCGCCTGGGAGACCGGTGCCTCCCCAGCGTGCAGTGGGCACAAACAGGTGGTCGTACAGGCAAACTAAGCGTGTAAAGTGTAGCCTTCTTCTTAATTAAAACCACCATTCAAATATCCACCTCTTCCCTCCATCTCAGTAACCGGTGCTCCTGGGCATTTTTCCCTTCCGTCAGTTGTTCTCTAGAGGAGGTGCTCTCAACCACAGTCACAATTGCAGACATTGACCACACATTATTAAGTGTGCTTCACTTACATTAGTAGTTGTGAATGGGTCACAAACCGCTGATGGGTTTCAAATGCTGGATGTTAGATGGGGGGGCCGGCCAGGCCACCTCCGGTAAGTGACGGGTAAGGACTAGCCTGCCATTGGCCTGTGCTTTGCCCGGTCGCGGCTTGTGTGCGTTCCGCGCAGCAGCAGCCTGCAGCGGATTCGAGGTGCCTCCTGGGGCCAGCTTAGTGACGGCAGCAGCCGCAGGGCGAGCTGGATGACAGAGTCCAGGCCCCCTCCAACAACCTTTGGCCTCAACTCGGCCTGAGGATTTACTCATTTATGCAGTCACTAATATACATGTAAAACATAAACTAATGTAACTATAAGTAATGTGTACATTTGTTAAGTAGGATTGACAAATATCTACATCTTTATAACATAATTATTATACACGTTTATATCAAGCATTACACATATGTAGGTATACATCTATCGTCCAAGTAAATGCTTGTATACAGAGGTATATGCTGTATATTTATGTTTGAATATGGTGGTTATGTGAGGAAGAGCCAACTCTCGAGTAGCCATCTGGAGATAAGGTGGTTATCAGTGGATCTTATGTTTGGGGATAAAGAGTTCCATAGTTTGACTGCTTGAACGGAGAAGGATGTTTTACCTTTGTTTTTTTTCTTGTATGGTGGGATTTTGAGGCGAGGTGTTAGTCTAGAGCAAAGGTTCCTTTGTTGAATGTATTTGGTGATTTTTATTCCTGATGAAGACCGGTCCTCTTCCATGTATTGCTTTGCAGGTGATAAAAAGCAGCTTGAATGTGGATCTGTGTATGAGGATAGCAATAGTGTAGCTTTTGTTTATTGTGGTTCTCGTCCAGCAGGCTAAGAAGGCATTTTGATTGGTCTGTGTGTTAAGGTGGTGGAGATGGTGGTTGAGAGTGAGCTGGTCAGCTTTGCTGTTTTTGTAGTGGAGCCTCGCTGTGCAGTAGTCATGGAGATGCAAAGTTGTGAACAGTGATATGTTGCTTATTTTGTTTGCGTCTGTTTAGGTTGGAAGGTGTATGAGTTAGGGGTGGTGGTACAGCATGTTAGTCATGTAGTAAAGTTCTAAATTGTCCAATGGGTGAGAGATGCTTAAAAGAGATTTGCTTTGTTGCTGTATATTTCTTAGGAGTGGGGAAGAAAGAAAGCTTTGCATAGGAGTTTGCTTATGGTTTGTATTATTTAAGTCAGGAAGGTGGGAGTTGGTGAATGTTTATAGATTGTGACGGAAAGTATTATGAGGTGTCGTTTGATTTTGTTGTGCTGGTGTGCATGTTATGTTTTTGAAGAGTAGTGAGAGGAGTTGCTGGTATATTTGTTTTCTGAGAAGGATTTGTATGTGAAGTATTGTTGGTGAGTGGAAGTAGTAAGGTAAAGGGGTGGGTTTATCTTCTTTAATAGAGTGTATGTGGTGTGTGAGGGGGGATGAACTAGAGTTGAGAGTTTTTGTGCTAGATGTGATTGCTGAAAGAGGTTATATGTGTGGAGTAGAGAATTGTGTGTGTTGTTGGTGGATGAAAATATGGAAGGCTTAGTACAGGTTTGTTGGTGACCAAAAGGGGTCTGTTTGAAGTTATTAGATAAGGGAGTGTGTGTCTTGATGGGATATAGTACGGTGTGGTGTGGATTTAGGTTGTGTTTGTGAGGATTGGATTAGTTGGTGGTATAGGATAGCGTGGTGTATGGTGTGTAAATGTGTGGTAGATGTGGTAAAAGGGTGTATTGTGGTTTCTGGGGTTTTGTAGTTGGTGCTGAGATATTGAACTTTGTGCACGGTTAGTTTGTAGTAAATAAGTTGAGTACATTTGCTGTGTGTGTGTTAATCTGGTTGTGGATGTTGATGGCCAACTGTTTAAACGAGGACCTTTCTTTTACAGTAGCTCATCGTAGGGTTTTCAGGGCAAGTGAGATACGATTGCGGTACTTCAAATTGAATATGAAGCTAGTGGCCAGATTTCGGATCTTTTAGAGTTTGGTAAGATAATTTTTTAGGCCTTGGCTAGACAGCGCATACGCTGTCTCGAAGAGACCTGCTCTGTTCCATCTGTGGGCTTACAGGCCGTACATCTCCTACCATTTGTAACCTTCAGTGATGCTCTCATTTTCCTTGAAGCCATTCGTCATGGCGTGTGGGCAACTTGACCTCTTGTTGTGTTTGGCACTCTCTTAGCGCACGGACCAAGTACATGTCTCCTTATACTGTTACACTGCTCCCGGTTTGTGAAACTATTTTTGTTTGTTTTCAAGCACTCCATAGGAGTACTTGTGTTTACGGGCCATCTCCCTTGTACACATAAACACATCTCTAAAATGCATATGTGTGTACATAAGCAAATGCATTTCTTAAAAAGTTGTTAAACTACTAACAGCACTTGTTTATGTCATTGCGCGAACACAAGCCGATGGTATTGGAGCACTTAAGTGCTCGCCAGTGACATTACACAATGACATTCAGTTCTGTCGCTGATCCTGCTTGAATTAAGTTTTTTTTTCCCTCCATTGTTGTTTGATCATCTCCCCATCCCCTTCTGCTTCCATTGCTTGACCGGTCCCCCCATTACCACCCTGGTTGTTGCTGCTTTTTTTCTTTTCATGATCCGATGATATTGGAGCCCTTGTGCCTTCCTCCATCTTGCTTTTATGCTAACACCAGCGGATGGTATTGGAGCACTTTCAGTGCTCACCAGTTACATTGCACAATGACACATTAATTGCCGTAGGCAGGGGGAAGCGTAAGTGATGTGCCCAGAATCGGAAATTGTTCAGCCAACTTGAGATTCGAACCTGGTTCCCCAGTTCCCCTGACGGCAGCTCTGGCCGTTACGCCACGCTTCAGTTCAAAGCTCCTCCACTTTGTCTCTCTATCACTTCCACATTTGTTCAGCAAAACCCGTCAACACTGAAGAGACATTGGCTGTGCCAATAGATCTTAGCAATGCCAGAGCTATTGGCCTTGCCAATATGAGTGTCTTTTAGGCATGTTGTCTAACAGAACATCTGCTGTTCTGCAAGGCTAAAAGTTACTGAAAAAGGCGCTATGATGTGGCCAGTGTAGGCCACATCATAGCAATTATTTGTGTTCAAAAGGGCAGGACAATAAACTCAACATGGGGGGTGGAGCGAAGACTCGGTGTCTGCTCAACATCCTTTGTTTCTGGGTTTTCAGTAACTTTCAGCCATCGTGAACAGTAGGTGTGCTGCTGGACAACATGGCTAAAAGACATTCACTTTGACAAGGCCAATAGCTCGGGCATTGGCGAGACCTATTGGCTTTGCCAGTGCTTATTGTTAGTGTGGAATGGATGGCATTTCAAAGGGTGGTAAGAGATCACAGCACGAACTAAAGTAGTTTTATATGTAAACTTCCACAGAGGTATTCTGGACGTTTGATGTACGTGGTAGAATGCCTTTTTGTAATAAAAACTGATAACAAATTTCTGTTGGCAAAGGGATTTTTGCCCTTTTCTTTTAAAACACTCCTTAGAGAGGAAATGTGTGAGGTGGGGTCGTTGAGCAAATCAATGTCTTAATAGATTTTCTTTTTCTAAATAAGGTTTTTAAATAGTTACGCTTAATGAATGAACAAAATAGCATCCATATTTTTTTTTATTTTTTTTTCGAAAACCTTTATTGCACATAAAAACGCAATACAAACATGGGCCTACAACCACCAGGGCCGGCCGCTAATATATACATGTTCAACAACATCAAGGCAGTAATAGGCCCCCTGGGGCTCAGCCGAATTAACAAATTACTGTGTGCACCTCAGAGGTTATCAGGATACATAAATTTTAGAAATCCAAACCAAGAAAGAAAAAATAAAATAACACCAAAAAGCAAGGCGGAAACCATCGAAAAAGGGGCGTCTAACCACAGCCGGGGGACCACTCAATACATACTCCACCCTCGGGTGGTAAACGAGGATGATCAAGGGGGAGGTGGGGGCGACGGGAGAGCCACAACCATCTACAGGTAAAATGTAATATTCCGGGAACCTCAGGATCAGGGGGACAAGGCAGCATCAGATGTGTCCACGAGGGGGTGTGTGCAGATGTTCCCTCGGTACGCGTTCCACTGACCCCAGATTCTACCCCACGCCCCCGGCTTACCCCGAGCCACATACACAGTCTTCTCTCTGCACATGCACCAATCCATGTTCTCCTTCCATACTGACACGGTGGGAGGCCGCCGGGAACCCCAAAGCTGTGCGATGTCCCTCTTAGCAACCATGTTCCCAAGGGCCGCCCACCGAGCCTGAGCCGCATTATAGTCATTAGGCTCCCACACTTTCAGCAAACATCGGCGAACCTCAGGCAACAGAGCGACCCCAGTGACACATTCCATGACAGCATGCACCCGGCGCCAATACTCCGCCACCTCACAGCACTCCCAGAGAACATGGAGAAAAGTGGCGCTGAGCCCACAGCCGCGCCTACAGAGCCCGTCTTCAGAAAAACCCATCAAAACTAAACGAGGGCCCGTCACGTAGACACGGTGGAGAATTTTAAGCTGGACAAGACGGAGACGCGCGGGTATGGCCACCTCCTTAGGGGAGGACAGCGCAGACTGCCAATCCTCATCGTCCAGTTCCACCCCATCCCCCGATCCACGCCTCCCGAAGACGCACGAGGAGATCCGCCCGAATGTTTATTAGTTTTTATAGATAAGGGAAATAGTACTGTCGGGCAAGTGACCATCGAGTATGCGGTCCTCGAGTGGCGAAGACACAGGGACTGCAGTCTCAGCCCCGATGGCCGAGAGCAAGGCGTGCCGAACCTGAACGTACCGAAAGAACTCCCTCTCACTCAATTCGTACTCACTCTGCAGCGCAGCAAAGGATTTAACCGCACCCTTCACCCAGAGGTCACCTACTCTGCTGATGCCAATCGTGTCCCAACGCTCAAAGCCCTTCGTCGTCCAAAGGCTTCCCAATCTTTCAGACGCAAACAAGGGGGTCGCACCCGTCAAACGATTATTCCAGCCCATGGCCACATTCGCAGCCTTCCACGAGCGTACTGCAATCTTAGTGGGACCGGTTAAGTTCCTCCCAGCCGATCGAGAGTAAAGCGCTCTGTTAAAGTTGCCGCCAGGCAACAAAAATCTATCCATTTCGAAAGCCGGATTCGGACCAGGTGCGTACGTTGCGTGGTTAATAGCAGATAGCTGGGAAGCCCAATAGTACCTCCTGATGTCCGGGAGCGCAATGCCCCCGTCATACCAGGGGAGAGTTAGATTTGCAAGAGCAATACGTGCACGACCGTCCCAAACAAGTCTCCTTTGTAAGCTCTCCACTTCCCGGAAGTAGGCCGCCGGAATAATATCAAAGGAGTTCTGAAGTGCGTAAAGGAATCGAGGAAGAGACATCATTTTAAAAAGTGCCGCACGTCCGAGGGGAGACAAGGGAAGCTTACGCCAACGGGCCACGTCTAACCTCAAACTCCGAAGTGGAGAGAGGAGATTATGCTCGTAGCGGACAGCCGGGTCCAATGAGACGTACACCCCCAGGTACGTAAAGCCGGAGTGGGACGCCTTAATGGGAAAACGAGAAGGCAAGAGAGGAAAGCCACCGGATATAGCATAGACACAAGATTTGGAGCAGTTAATGATCAAACCAGAGTTCTTGCCGAAGGAAGTGAGAATGTCAAAGAGCACATTGAGTGACTTACGTGGTGAGGTGAGGTACAAAAGAATGTCGTCCGCGTACAACGAAACACGATCCTCGAAGCCAGGAGCCCACTGGATCCCTCTTATCGACGGTTCCCAACGAAGCCAAGCAGCGAGCGGTTCCAAAGCCAAAGCGAAGAGCAGGGGAGACAACGGACACCCCTGCCTAGTGCCCCTCCCAAGAACGAAAGGCCGGGAAACCCTACCATTAACGACAACCTGTGCCAACGGAGCAGCGTATAAGAGTTTAACCCAACTAATAAATCCCGCCCCGAAGCCAAACTTTGCCAGGGCGGCCCAAAGATACAGCCATTCTATCGTATCAAAGGCCATCGGGGCGTCCAAGGAAACAAAGATGGCCGGCTCTGAAAGATATTCCGCCCTTGCAAGAACGCCATGTAGGCGCCGCAAGTTAAGGGCCGTATTCCGGTGCGGGATAAAACCGGATTGGTCCGGATGCACCAGATCACAAATAACAGTAAGCAGGCGGTTAGCAGGAACCTTGGCAAGGATTTTCGGGTCGGCGTTCAACAGAGAAATAGGCCTGTACGAGGCGCAACGGTCCCGAGGCTTACTGTCCTTGGGAATCACAACTATAGTGGCCAGACGTTGGTCATCGGGGAGAAAACTAAAGTTCAAGCGACTCCGAAAACATGCGACGGAGAAATGGCGCAATTTTATCCGGTTGCAGTTTATAGAGTTCAATCGGGAGTCCGTTGGGGCCCATAGCCTTGCCTGAGCGAAGGGAACGAATCGCGGTAGCAATCTCGTCGACCGATAGTGGGGCATCTATCTGCTCACGCTCATCCACCGACAGGCAGGGCAAAGCAATATCCTTCAACAAGTGACGAGAGTCAGCCTCATCTCTAGCAGACACCGGGGAGTACACAGCACAGAAGTAGTCAGCAAAACACTCCACAATCTCACCAGGGTCAGTCACACTTACTCCCTCCGACGTCTGAAGCACGGAGACCACTCGATTCACTCTCTCCTTCTTATCAAGCCAAGCAATCAATTTACCCGCCTTATCCCCAGCATCATACAGTCTACCCTGCTGTTCCCTATACATTGTCCGAGCAGCATCCGTAACAAGGGACTTATATTCGAACTGCTTCAGGCTGAGAGCGTGGAGCCCGTCCTGAGTGACACCCGCCGCCAAGGCAGCCTCCAACCCCGATATCTCAGCCTCCAACGCAACCACCTCCCCGTTCTTAGCTTTCTTGGCCTCCACGATCAGGGATAGGGCGTGTCCTCGGAGAACCGTTTTGAAAGCCTCCCACAGGGACACTGAGGACAGGACGGACCCCTCATTCTCAAGAAAATACTGATCAAGCGACTTAATGAGACCCTTGCGAATCTTGGGGTCACGCAAGTACCAGGGGTTAATGGGGGCGATCCGCCCGGCGGATCGCATCCCGGTATCGAAGAGGAGCCACAATGGGGAATGATCGGAAATGCCCCGGGCCAGGTGCTTAACCTCCCGGACCCGGGTGGTCTGAGCCGCGGGCATAAGAAAAGAATCTAGTCTGGAAAGACTCCCGTGGGCCCCGGAGTGTAATGTGTACTGACTCTGTGTCGGATGTATCAACCTCCAGCAGTCCACTAGACCGAAAGTGTCCAAGAACCCGCCAAGCCACGCCTGGGCGGCAGAGAGGGCTCTGGGGGGGTAACGATCCAACTCGCCAGAAATCACTGAATTAAAATCCCCACCCACAAGCAAGAGACTGTCAGGAAGTTCAAGTAACATACGACCCACATCCGAGAAAGTGGAGGTCTGGAGGCCCGGGGGAACATAGACCGAAACCAATGAAAGAGTCTGCCCCTCCCACCGTCCAGTCAAGGACGCATATCGCCCTCTATCATCAAGAGTGACTTTGTCAATCTCAAGCGGGAGGGAAGATCGCAGCAAGATGCCCACCCCTCTGGATCCAGTGGTGAAGCCAGAGTGTGCAACCAGTCGGTAGCCCCCCCTGTTCATAGCATGACATACATTGCCCACCAAGTGCGTCTCTTGAAGAAATACCACATCAGGGGCCAATCGGCGCAAATATTGCAACACAACCCCACGTTTGATACGGTCCCCCAATCCATTGACGTTCCAAGACATCAGTTTCAACCCGTCCCCCCTCATCCCAACACAAGAAGCTGGAGTCCCCGGGCACGCAGCCAGACACCTGAAACTGAAAGGGAACAAACACACCGCCTTGAAAAGAAAAAACACAAAACCCAACTACCACTGCCACCCTCCCACCCCCAGAGCATTGCAACTCCCCCCACCCTGCACCCCTGCGGACTATACAGCCCCCCCCCAACTTGCAGTGTGCCTGTCGCCCTAACAATCCCATGCTACAAAAAGACCCTAGAGGAGGAAAGGGACCCGTCCCCGCCCGCACCCAAACTATATATTAATAGACAAAATATACAGTTGAAGTAGAACCTGGCTGGGCACAGAAGGAAATGTCAAAGTGGAGGACCAAGAATCATTCCTGGAGAGGCCCTCCGCCCTCGGCACCGCCAGTACGCCCGGGTCGTTCGCCCCGGTCCGGCAGGGAATCCAACCAGTCACTCACGGTGTCAGGGCGTTCAAAAAAGATAGTCCGATCTTCATATTCCACACGAAGCCTGGCAGGGAAAAGCATAGAGTATTTGAGTTCCAGATCTCGAAGACGGCGCTTCACCCCCTGAAAGCCCATTCTCTGTTTCTGAACGAGTTGGGTGAAGTCCGGAAAGAAGTTAATGGAGGAATTCTCATATTTAACTGGGCCGTGCACCCTCGAGGCCTGCAGGATTGCATCCCGGTCTCTGTAATGAAAAAGATTTGCAATGATAGGCCTCGGGGGAGCTCCTGGTCGAGGCCTACCGCCCGGGACACGATGGGCACGCTCCACGGCGAAGAACTTGCTCAGGCCTGAAGGAGCAAGATGATTGAGAATGAGATCTTCGACCGTGAGGTCCACCGGACGATTGTCGGAAGTCTCCGGTACACCTATGACACGGATATTGTTGCGTCGTGCCCGACCTTCGAAATCCTCCAGCCGCCGGGACATCGTGTCGTTTGCCGACTTTAGATCGCCAAGAGTTGCCTGGAGGTCTGATACATCCGTAACAAGAGTGGGTGTCCTCAAGTCCAGCCACTGAACCCTCTCGTTAGTCTTAGAGAGATCTGCCCGAATTAACGTAACATCAATGGCAACCGTGTCAATTTTACGGGCCAGGCCCCCCTACTGCTGGGCATGGTCTCCCTTATGCCGTTGATGGCGCCCATAACGTCCTGCAGCGACAATTCCGTGGGGACGGACGGGCCCCCACCGGCGCCCTCCACGACGGCACTTGCTGGCCCGGGGGATCCTTTACCCTGGGTATAACGATCCATGATGTTACTCTGGACTGGTCCCCCACGCTGGGAGGTCTTGGTCCTCCGTTTCTCGGGATCCCCCTTGCCCGCCATGTTGAGCGATGCTCACCGGTGGGGTCCGCCCGGACCGATAGCTAAGGGGCGCCAGCAGATCAGACACAGACTGTCCGAGGGCCCGCTCGAAAGAGTTGAGAAAAAGGCACAAATCAGTCCAGTACAAAGGCCGGAGGACGCCCCAGCCACGCGATGTAGCTCCTCGATCAGGCCATGCAGAAGTGCAAAAGTGAAACTGAAAGTGGGGGCGCGGTCATTGGCAAGGCTCCGATGCCGTTGTTGTTCAACTACTCCCCGGCCCCACAGTTCACCAAAGCACCGGGCACAGCTTCCAGGTGGGCCTCCAAAATGCAAGACTCTGTATTTCAGGTCTCCCAGGTCCGATTTACGTTCTGAAAAGAGTTATGGATTCAGCCAAGGTTCATCTTCCAGAATCCGTCCACAAATCCAGGATAATGTCAGGATAAGTTGCGAGGAGCGGCAAGGGTCCGGGGAGCCCCGTGCTCACGCGACCATCTTGGATGCGCGCGGAGCTCCTCCTCTAGCATCCATATTTTAAGCTCAGCTGAGCGAAAGCTTTCTCTGATTGAATCAAAGTACAACATTGTTTTAAATTGGCCATTAGATATTGGGTCATTATTGTTCATTACTGAAGCTGCCCTCTGATTCCACTTCTTTCAGCTTTCTCTAGGCCCAGAGTACAAACGACCCAGTAAGGCAGAGCATTCTTTACAGTCTCTAGGTAGACCAGCCGAATGACAGACAATCCTCAGTAGTAGTTAAAGACCCAGACACCCTTGGGTTAATTCAGCTTTTATGATCTCGTACTTCCAAGGCTAACTAGATCTTTTACCTTGTTTTCACCTGTATCCTTGAATTAGCAATTTAGATGTGGAAACCGCATCATGAACTGCTTAATCACGTCTATTTGCCACTTTATCCGGACAATAGCTGGCTATCTGGCTGAGGACCAGCTGATGCTGTTTATGTGTCTAGAAAGTACAATTTTTAGGGTATTCTTCTTAAGCATAGGTTCCCTTCACCACTGGAAACTAATCATGATATGCTCCTTTGCATGCTTATGAAAATTGTTGCTAGAACTGTCCATTTGGATGCCTCATTCGGCTGGAGAAAAGCAAGACCTCCAAGAAATGCAGCAAATAAATGTTTCATCCAGTTTAACTAATCTTAAAAGAAGGGTCCATAACCTTGAATGTTGATGGAATAAGTGGAAGAATGAGGGCTAAGGCTAATGCAAGATTGAGAAAGAGGTTACCAAAGAACTGTCTGGTGCGCAATGAGGATGTATGCGAACTGAGCAAGCACCTATCCAAGCCAACTAACGTTGAAAATTTTCTATAAATTGACCAAGCCTCACTCTTTATAAAATAATCTAGATGTTTCAGTGCAACTATGTAATGACTTGCTATGTTTCTTTGAGGAAGGAATTGAGAACATTTGAGACAGCATCTGGTCTAGACAGTACAAAGCATATTCTTTCAATTATCGCTCAACACCTTTGACCTACTTTACAACTGTGAACCAAGAGCGGGGTTCCCTGTAGCAGGCAAGATGAAAATATTTCCTTGATTCCTATGCCACAAGGCACACGTAACATAAGACGATACAGATCTGATAAATCCCTCGTCCCTTACTGGATCGGTTCACAGGAGTTTCAAACATGCAAAAAAACCTTGCACTTAAAATTATAGCAGATTCAGTGGTCCTGAAAATTCTTACCTCCGCCCGTAAAAATTTCCATTTGATCCAGGGAAGCTACTCCTATAATGCTTTCCCTAGAAAAAGGCTAAACTATCTCCAAAGACTGTTTGGCCCACTACTTCCCCTCCCATGTGCCTTTAGATACATTTTTCATGTACAAGAGAACTGCAACCATGAGATACATTGGGAAGGAAAACTTTAAGTTCTGGGGTGTAGGTACTATAACATTCTCAATTGCTCCCTGAACAACTACCAGCTAAGGGTCCTTCCACAAATATTTTATGACCTACTTATTCAAGGTATGTAACTCCTAGGAAAACCACAGGCTCACAAAGGGCCTAGGGTCTATTAAGGTGTAAACGAGGATAACAAAAAGAACCCACCCTTCAACAAGATGAGACTTTTGAGACCTTTAAATCAGTGGTTCTTAACCCTCTGACTTCTGAGGACCCTCAATTATTAATTACTGGAACCCAGGGACTCCCACTTAATCTATATTGCAATCCGCGGACCCCAACTGAGTAATTACTGGAAGCCGGGGGACCCTGGCCGAAACATTTTTGATGATTTTGAACCGCAAAATAATACACACAATATACAGAAACAAGCATTCATCAAACAAAAGATTAAATATTTTTTTTAAATCACGAATCTTTTTAAAAAAACAAAACAATTGGAATAAGAGGTTTGGAGCGTTTCATTTTTCAATTGAGGCCACTCTTCGCCATACTATATTATGTTTGATGCCCTTGCACTGCTCTCACAAATCAATCTGAGGATACGAACTTCATTTTAATCCTCTAGTGTCAAATTAATTTACATGTACAGAATGTTTACAAAAATTTCTGTTGCACATTTCGCTTCTTTATTTATTAACATTTTATTACTCTATTAATAATTAATTTTCTAAGCCGTCCTGGACTCCCTGCGAAGGCTGCTCATACCCCCAGGGGTCCCCGGACTGCAGGTTAAGAATCACTGCTCTATATGAATCATCAACGTACATCTTACCCTCACGTTGATAATACTTATTTTCATCAGTGCAGAGTGGACAGAAGATTACATAATGGAGCTTTATAAAAAAAAAAATAATTGTGACTAGGTGACTGCCTTATCTTGAAAGGAAGATGCCAGCAGGGGCTTGTTCTCTGACACTTCCATGCCTGTATAGATTTGACCATGTCTGAGCGAGAGTGCTGCCTTTATGACAATGTCCTCAAATATTTTTATGAATGTATTTAATTGTTTGTAGTGGGCAGGGTTGCGCTCACTGTGAGAAAGTGCCATGTTTCTTGCATAGTATGCCCCCACTTTTTTCTGAATTGCTGATGTACTTTGACTAAGTGTGCCCTGGTCTCCTGCCAATCAGGTGCCCAGGGCCTGTGTTTCTTCCCTAAAACTGTATTGAAGCCTAAACCCAATTGGCATCTCTGGCCACAGGTCAGCCCCTGGTAAATGGTACCATAGGTACCCAGGGCACTGTGACCAGAGAGGACCCCTAAGGGCTGCAGCACTTATTGTGCCACCCTTAGAGGCCCTGTACCCTGACACACACACACTACCTCTGCAGGCTTAGTGTCTGGGTGCAGAACAAAACCCCAAGACGACATGGCACACATCCCTGTGTGCCATGCCCACAAACCACTGCCCTGTCATACATCAGTCACCCCTCTAACTGGGTGCCCTATGCCAGTGGTGAGGGTACTGGTGCATGAGCCCTGTACCCCTACAGTGCCTAGGTCCATTCCTGGGCCCTGCAAGTGCAGTGTTGCCATTAAGAGTATATGGTGCTGGGAGGTCGACATTACGAACTCCACAGCACCATGATGGCTGCACTGAAGACTGAGAAGTTTGGTATCAAACTTCTCAGCACATTAAACCCACACTGATGCCAGTGTGGGATTTTTAATGTACAGTGCACAACAGAGGGCATCTTAGAGATGCCCCCTCAAACTAACCAACAACCGGTGTCCTGACTGAGAGGCTACCTAGGCTGCCACCCAGCAGACATGTTGCTGGACCCCTGGGTAGAGAGCCATCCGTTCTCGTGGGTCTGCAACAATGCACATCCTGGGCGAGGTGCTAGGTCTCCTCCTCCAGGATGGGCAGGGGAATCTTCAAAGGCATGCCATCTTTGTGAGCTTCTATAGGCCACTTGCTGTACTCAGCAACTTTCCCCCACCGGTTATGACCCCCGCTCTGGAGGGAAGATCGGCAGGAAAACCAAAGTGAGGAAAGGGGGTGTGCCAGCCTCTGCCAACCCCACCCCTCAGGTGGGGGAGGCGAGGTGAAGCACAACTCCGGGCTCTCGCCATCTTGAGGATGGGGAGCCCTACCCAATCAGGACTAGGCTCCTGCCCCCTCCCACTGGAGAGTGGCAGGATAGGGGGTGTACCCACCCCTGGGAAGGGACCCATCGGTCCCTGACCTTTACCTACCTGTAACACCCCTACATTTAGTATTTAGGGACATCCTGAACCTTCCTTCCTCAGATCCCGACTTTGAAACAGGAAGAAAGAAGACCTGCCATGCAGTTGCTCACAAGAGGACGACACCAACTGACTTGGCCCCAGCCCTACAGGCCTGTTGACCCTCGAACCTGCTCCTGCTAAATCCCGGCGTCCCCAGTGGTCAGCAACCTCAAAAACCCCAGAGGACCTGACTGCCTTGCTCATCTAAAAGACTGGGACTCCCACGAGCAGTGGTTCTGCTCAAAGCAAGCAACAACCCCTGGTGCCAGTCAGGAACCGCGAATCCAGCACATGCTGCACCCGTTGAGCCAGGCCTGTGCCTGAGTGAACAAAGACCATGAGGACGTCCCCCCCCCGCGACTGTGACCAAGAATCCAGCACCCAAGGACCCTCCTCGACGCTCCTGACGACGCCTGCAGCTTCACAACCAGGGACCTCTCCAACCGCGACCAGCTGAGGGTAAGATTTCCCGACGCAAAAAGGCACCCCTGCACCAGGGGGCCCCCTGTTCTCAACTCCTGGGTGCCTACCTAACCTACAGCTTCCCAACTTACCTCTCGAAGTGGTGGTCGCACCTGAAGAATCTCCGTCCCCGAGCTTGCAGCCTTTGTTCATCTTGCAGCTTCTCCACTGAAATACATTAAGCGCCGACGGCTCAAAAGCACCCTGCACCCAGCTGCCCGATTGAACCTGGAAGTCCAACATCTATCCTATCTTACTTCCCCACTTGCCCTGTGTGAGTGACCAGGAGCACAGCTCCCACAGCCACGTGGCCTGCCTGCTAGCAGCCACCAACCACGGGCCCCCTGCCCGCCATAGGCTAACATTGGGCCTAACTCTCTCTGCACCCGATTGCCCTTGTGCCGCTAAGGATGTACCAACTATACCTACCTGACCCTGGAAGGCCTCTGAGTCTATGCCCAGAACCTTAACTGTGCCAGTCGAGTACTTACCTGAAAGCCGATTAACCTATATTTTCTCCATAGGGTAACATTGACTGGCTTCACTTGGAAATGTCAAGTTTTTAAACTTCAAAATATTCACTAAAAATCAGCCGATCAACGAAAACAAAATAACTCACCTGTTATCAGGAGAGATCCCAGTACTGACCCTACAAAGCAATTACAACTGTGATTTTCCAATAACCATGCTTTCCTCCACAGTGCCTGGTTTTTGCCAGAAATTATTTTGTGTCGATTTTTGAAACGTACAAATATTCCTTAAAAATCGCCTGTATAACAAAAACGATTTCTTTCAACTGTTTACAGGAGGTGCACCAGGGCTGAATCCAGGATCCAGCCCTGAGTAAGAAAAACCTATACAAAGTAATTGATATTGCGTTTACTTTAAAATCCCCATTGAGCTCAATGTTATAATTGTGTTTAACTTGTGTTGCCTATTACAACAACTGTAACTATTGCATTTAAAAGTCTATTGCTTATTGAAAGTATTTAACTAAAGCATCTCATTATGAGAAAGTATTTTGATACCTTCTTGTGGTGCTATATATTTTTATATACAAAACAATTGGCCTAGAGTTCAGTTCTTGAGTGTGTGAGACCATTTCCTGTCTGAGTGTGTACAACAAATGCTTTACACTGTCCTCTAATACTGCCTTACTGCTCAACCAAGCTAACACTTTAGAGAGTAAGGTTACATCTAACTTTAGCCTCTGCCAAACATCTGGGGACTGTGGACTCTGTGCACACTGAACCTTACTTTGGTGCAGTATATACAGAGCCACTTTCTTACACTCACTAAAATGGTGGTGCTCCCGAGACTTTTATACTATTTCGCGAATCTGCCAGTCTACATCCCAGCCGCCTTCTTCACCTCTATAGAGTAACAGATCAGAGACTTTATCTGGGGAAACACCAGACATAGGATGGCACAAAAAAAATTGTACTTACTAACAGACAAAGGGGGGGTTGGCAGCTCCTTGTCTCGAACATTACTACCTCGCCTCCCAGCTTCAATGAGTGGCAGGATGGCTATCAAATCTACATTGTACAGACACTGCAACTACGCGACCGCCCTACCCCCTAGAGCACATAGTCTGCCTTTTCATCCGGGTGTGCGCTGAAGACCACCGGAATCCTTGCTGCTTACTGTGGTCTATAGATGCTTCCGTAGAAGGCTATATATCACCCGTAAGGTGATTTCCCCCCCCCCCTATGCGCCAGCAACACCTTTAGAAGGAACCCCCAGCAGACAGGCGGTAAATTCTTTGACGGCGCTTAAGTGGTGGCATGAGAACGACGTCCAGACGCTCGGAGACCTTTATCGTGAGGGGGTGCTTATACTGTACACTTCATTAGCAGAGGAAGAAGGGCTCCCACCGGGGCACTTTTTGCGGAGTTGGATAGTTGGAGTAATAAATCTGACTGGACAGTCCAGCAGATATACAGAGCATAACAATAGCCAACTTAGCCTTATGACATGTAACTTTGGTTGGGTGAACCGTCTTCAGATTGAACTAAACAACTGAAGAGAAATACGGACAACTTTCAGATGGAATGATGATTCTTGATATCTGTTAAAAAGCAATGTGGATAGAGTCTACATGAGTAATGACAGTTTCCTAATGGTAGTAATTTAGAAACAGAGTATCGGAAATAATGCTGGTATATCAAGGCAGCTGGATGATACAGGAATAGTGAACATAGAAACACAACAAGATGAAGGACGGAGTGCTGAGACTTATCAAATACTCAGCCCCAGTACTAGATCTGGGTTTTATCCATTGTTCTTTTGCTCACAATGGCCACCCCCAGTTTGGACCCAGCAATAAGCAAATCAGTCTTGACCCAGCTCCCCATGGGAACAGTCCAGGCTGAGCTACCAAGCCAGGTCCTCCTTAGACCGAAAACAAGCATCCTGGGACTGGTTTCAGAGTATCACCCCTCATCAGCCAGGCTAGCTTGAATCCAGTGGTACAGTGAGCAAGGGACTCGCGTCTGGGCATACCTTTTCCACTTGGGGCGAGCATAGAAACACAACAAGAATAAACTCATTGACTATGTGTAGTAATCGAGGTCCACACGAGTAGTTATAGTTCAAGATTATTTATTGTAGATGGATACAGGATATGTATGTCAGATGGTACAGACCCCACCAGGAGCAGCCAGTATGCTGCTCAGTCCACTCTAAAGTGTCACATTTGCTCACAGTCCCAACATTCCTAATGGCATCATCACTACAACATTCTAGTGGCTGGGCAAGTGGTGGATAGGATATGTCAATAACTTGGACAACATACTAGGATACTACATAATGCAGTAATTTTGTCTGACTATTTCCTTCCATACTCCCCAACTCTTAGGTTTGTGGTTAAATGAAGTGACCATAGACTCATACAAATACCCATGAAGATAGATTGGAATTGGTGTTTCATCTGCCAAATAGTTTATGGCTAAAAATAAAATCAATATTTATTCAGTTTCTGACAATAGCAAATGCTGTAGAGAAATATTTTCATTTATTGAAGAATTAAAAACAGTGCCTTTAGAAAAAGTGTGGGACTGTTACAATCCTTTTGAAAGTGACACTCTATTGTAAAAACTAAAATCAGATAATGGAAACTAACAGAAACCAAGTTGTTATAAAAGTACTGAAATAGGCAAATCTGACAGTTGTTCAAACTGGAAAAGTGCAAGAGGGAAAATTAAAATAACACAGAAAACAATATATATGTCTGGTAGTCGCACATTGCAGCAAGCACCCTCAATCTCTAATAATCTTAGAGTTTTGTTGCCCAGAATCCAGAATGAAAGCAGACGCCAAGCAATATTATATATGATCTGTTAATATAGCATCTTTCTAGCCTTGACTCTGCCACATTGCCTGACCAAATGATAACCGCGCATTTGGGGTATTTTAAGGAGCTGAAAAGTTTTTTTTGTCTATTCCCGCTGGGAATAAATTAGGAGAGGGGGAGAAGTGTTTATGGTATAATCGCAACAGCAAACAAGCAAAATTCAATTTAAAATCAGTAATTCGGAAGGGCAATCGAACAGCTATCACCCAATCACGTAATAGGTATAAAACAGCTTTAGAAAATGCCAAACGTGACTGGGCTGATAAGAACTGGCAGGATTTGAGATTTGCTAATTTCTGCGAGGTGTTATGGTAATCGAACATTCTGGCACATTGTATGACATGGCAGCCTATAAGAGGTAACAGTACCAAATTACTTTATCCAACCTGAGATGTGGGTTGACCACATCACTTTACTGTATGATAAAAGGGAAGCAGTTCCCGAAGTAGGTGGTATTTGATAACCAGCTCGAATGTGTACGATACAAGGAGGGGGAGGTCAGCAAAGAACCCCTTTTTAGCCTGAATGACTCTCTTAGGGCTATTAAAAGGATGAAATCAGCGAGAGCCCCTGGAACTGACAGAATACCAGGTGATCTGTAGAAGACTGAACCGCTTGTCTGGGCCCCTTATCTACATTTTGTGTCTCATGCACTTGCTGATGGGGGGGGAAAATTACGCGAGACCTGGAGACTGTTTGCCTGACAGGTTTTAGATAAATTATCAACTTGGATGGACGACAAGATTTTGTCACCCCACAAACAGGCTTTCACACTAAAACTAGTACATGTGATCAGGAGTTTAGACTTATCCTACTTATTTGGAAATACGTTAAATTAAAAAAGCAAAAACTATACGTAGCTTTTGTTGACCTCCGTGCCGCCTTCGATTTGGTACCACGGGAAATGCTTTGGTTCGTTTTAAAAGGAATGGGAGCCTCGGAACTACTGGTTAACCTGCTTGTAAGGATGCATGAGAACAACTACGTACAGATTAGGTGGGGGAATTCCAGCGAATTAACTACCAAGATCCCAATTCGGCGAGGGGCACTCCAAGGCTGTGTCCTTGCGCCCACACTGTTCTCTCTCTATGTAAATGTGGTGGTCAGCGTACTACACGATGGTGAAAATTATTCTCCTATGTTAAATGGAGGAAAAGTGCCAATCCTGCTCTTCATAGACGACTCTTAACTTTCGTCCCTGACGTCAATGGGACTTCAGCGACTAATTGATACATTCTTGGGATTCTGTGAGTCCAGGGGCCTGGAACTAAATGCAGAAAAGTCAAGATACATGGTATTCAGCAAGATTCAGTGTAAATGTAGACCAATAAAAATAATGGGGAAATCACTAGAGAGTGTTTAAATTTGATTATTTGGGAGTACGGTTAAATGAAATGCTGAGGTAGTACTCACAAATGGATAAAAGCCAACTAGCCTTAGGTGATAAATCCAAATCCTTACGGCGTTTTCACAAGCAGTCTTGGTCTCGGTCAATCACTCCTGCCTTGGAGATTTACCAAATGAAAGCCCAAAATGCTACATTATAAGGTGCAGAGTTATGGGGCAATGAAAATTTCCACATGTTAGCGGTGAGTGAAAATACATTTTGTAGGTCCTTGATACCTGTCTCAGCTAGCATGCTGTTTACTCCACTTTTCTTTGACCTAGGGTTGAAGAAAATTGTTGACATAGCAGTAATTAAACCACGGATTTACTGGCTACGCATTTGGTCTACTCCAAAGATAGGTCAGTACCGTGAATCTTTGGAAGAAGTCTTGAATCTTAGTGGTGCCAAACGGATCCCCTGGCTTTGCCATGTAAAATTCTGTTGTAGTGTGCTGTTGTTTATTCGTCTGGGAATTTCCAGAATGTATTAGTAAGAACGATTCTGTTATTGTGAAAGATAAGTACTGGGCACTTGTAGAAGAACGGTAAGTGTCTAGTAGATCAGCGGGCGTCTGACCACTGAGTTTTTAAATATCAAACCCTTTTCTTAGTTTGAGCCTTTCTATGACCAGATCTCACCACCTATGGCGTAAGCCTCTATGCGAGATTTAGATTTAGCTGTTTACCCTTAAGGTCATTTAATGTATGGGAAACAAACATAGATGCAACTGCATGGCCAGCTTGTGGTTACGCTCAGGAGACGGTAGAACACATCCACCTTTTCTGTAACGGATATCATTACCATCACAAAACGTGGATCCATCCCATTTGTTACAGATTGGGAATCGGACAATATAAGGTGGCTCTAAGGATATTAAAATCTGATACCACATGCAGGGGTGTGGAATTTAATAAAATATCTACTTATCCATGCGGCAGGTTGCTTCATGAATCTACTTGTCCTGTAACAAAAGCAACTTGTCCCTTTGGTGTCATGTATTGTGGAAACGAATTATGGCAGCAATCTCATTATATAAGTGCTCTGATATAGCCTCTCTAATTGTGCGATGGCTCATACCATAGTAGTGCTTGAATACTTGCAATCCCCTTATGTTGCCACGTTTCTGCAGATCTACATACTGGGGCTGAAGGTAGTGGTAAGCAATAGTTCCAGGGTTAGAAGGCCCTTTTGAGTCTGTGCAAACCTTCTAACTTTCATGTTTTAAGGGTTGTCAACAACTCTTCTCTAATCTTTGCCATTATCAGGAGTAAATGTCCAACATTTTTCAGTATGGGAAGACGTAAACCTTCTTCCAGAAAAAAGTGGTTCGATGGAAAGTGAACTTGCAAACCCTAATTTCCGCATCAGCTAATCTACACATGTATATTAGCCCATGCTAAAATGCAGTTCACAAATATTTTCTAGGAGTACTATTTCTTGTCCTATTTCTGTAAATTCTTGGGAATTCACGAAGGCTGTGCAGCTGCACTTAAGGCAAGGACTTATATCATGGGTGCACTTTTTAGACTTTCTTTAATAATTTGGCCCCTAATTTGGTCTGGCGAACACCATGACCTTATGCATTCATTAAAATTCTCTCCCCCTCTCCCTGTCTCTCCCCCTCTCCCCCTATCCCCTTCTTCCCCTCTCCCTCTCTTCCCCTCTCCCTCTCTCTCCCCCTCTCATTGTGAGTGACAGCATTCTGCTCTTTCACAAGTAACATATCTGCGCACAAAGTAGTTTTGTTCAGTGCCAGTAACTACTGTGGCAATGTGTGCTTTTTGAGACCAAAAACAATTTTTGCTTTTGCCATTGTTTGTTATAATGGTGAGGGCTCGGCATTGCCCACACCAATAAGGTTTTGCAAAAACCATGTCAAAACAAGTCACACATTGACAAAACTAAAAAGCTGACCACCAATTTCAGACCTACTGGCTTTGCCAATGCTTGTTTATTTTTGTTAACCCGTAATCTTATTGAAACTGATTACACTGGTTTCTCCATTATGAATATTTTCGGGATATACTAGCATGCATCAACATATGTTATTAAATGATGCTAGAATAGTACCTGAAATTTTACAGTAGTTCAGCTAAATATTTTTTTTCCTGCTTTAATTTCTTATCAACATTTTATTTTGAAAGCAAAGAATCGTCAATCTTGCTTTCAAGCTTCTGCACATATTTGCATCAAATCAGAGAGCATTCTGTGAGCATTATAAATAGCCTGATCTTGCTAAACTTTGAAAACGTGTGTACACATTTTTCTACTGGAACCACTGTCAGAAGTGCAGTCAGAGCTTACAACATTTACTTAGAGCACTCACCCTAATAATAAAGGCTTTCAATTAATAAACCATAAATACAAGTTTGAACAGCATTAACATATGGACAGAAATATTACTTTAACTGCAGATAGTACACTTTACTGATCCATAAAGTGGTACTGCAAACTGGCAGCCAAAGGGTTTGTGCTGCAGGGAGTTTGGCCTACTTGTCCCAAGGATAAAATACAAATGAAAACTTGTTGCCCTTGACCCCAAACAATATGCCCTGGGCGTCAGGCTATAGGAATTCCACATCCCTGTACACGATTGATTGTTTTAGCTGTAAGCAGATTTTTGTTGAATGTATGGTTCAGGTGCCAGAAGTTGTTGTCCCAGGCTGTTTGTGAGGTCCCAGCCTTAACTGAATTGTAAGTGTAGCCATGATTTGTTTTAATCAATTGTCAACCTAGGAACTCCTATAGAGGAATGCTGATGACCTGAGACACACAGCACTTTGTGACTATGAGTTGTAGTTATTTGAAGATAAGTGATTATTATGATATCTGATAGCATGGATTGATTGTTACTGAGGCACTTATATTCATAGATTTGCTAATGTAATATTGATATGTATGTATCTATAGATATTTTATATTGTTCATGTGATTGCACAAAATCGAAATATTTGGGGATGTCACTGAACAGCAGACCTTAGCTGTATTTTGACCTGAAGAAACTAAGTATTGCCAATCTTGATGTATCATGATTGAGCAGGTCTGAAATATGAAAACGAAAATCATATTGCGCATACTGGATAATAATTTGATATTGTTCAAAGCAATCTTATTCTATTACTGTATATATTAATGGCGTTTTAATTTGAATATACATTTTTTGTTTTAAAGTATTTATTACTGTGCACTTGAATAGTTTAATGACCGAATAAGGTTACATTGAAATATATATTTGATATAATCCTGTGTGGAGTCTCCTTTGTGGCGTATTCATTGTTTACTGTGTGAGTATGTTGCACAAATGCTTTACACACTGCCGCTAATGATAAGCTTGCCTGCTGGGTGACAGGCTTTTATCAGAGGGTGAGCACAGGTTATCTTTGGTGTGTAACTTACTTGCCCTGACTAGAGTGATGAGTTCAGCCTGGCTTAGGTGCATACCCTAGCCAAACTAAAAACCCAGTTTCTAACACTGTCCTGCAAATCAATTGAAATATCAGAAAACATTGAGCCTGCAACTGTATGGTTGTGAAATTCTACCCCATAAGGATTTAAAAAGAATGCTATCAATGAAAAAACTTCCATCTTGAAAAAGTGGACTAGGCTGTCAAACTGTATACCAGGTTTTTCCCTATGGTTTGAGCTGTGCTTAATCGCATATCGTGTAAAAATAATAATGCAAACTAAATTATTGGCATAATGAATAAGAAAACACCGCTTTTGCATAACTGGAAAAGCATATGGAGAGGCAGAAAACCTGTCCTTGGCAAGTCCTTGCACTAAGAATCTTGGCAAGCATGTCCATAATGAAAATCTAAAGACTACGTTGTTCGGAGCACCCGGGTATAATACAATTCTAGATTGTGGCTACATTTTTTTTCCATGAATTAGTGAAGTCTGAGCAGCCCTAAATATAATTTTATAATTGATTCAGGTCAAATTGTGAACCCACAACCGTACTTGTTAAACACCCATTCAAGCAAAATACGAAGATGGTTGTTGAAACTAAGAATGTTAGAAATAAGTCCTCAAGGATAGTCTGATAGGAGATAGAAAAACCAAATTTTTACTCTAAAGAACCCCCTGTCAGGCTACTGAGGTATCTGTCTCTTGCTATGCTTTTTGCTGAGAAATAAAACCGGCATTGGCATAGCCAATAGGTCCCGCCTTTGGGACCTTATAAGTGTTTAGCCATGCAGCACATTATCACCCACCGGGCAGATTTCTGTAATGGAACTCGTACTTATGTAAAGTGTTTTGATACCTTTATTCGCGCTACTTTATGCAAAAAATAAAAAGGAATTAAAGGAGATTTCTGAGGTGGGGGAGCGAAAAGATGCACTCTGAAGTGCCGGTGCTGAGCACCAGAAACCACCGGCTCAAATTAAGCACATTGTGCCAGATGTCCTATTCTTTCTGAGGGGGGGGATGTTGATTCATTTAGATCCGTCTATTCCCAGTAGCATAGTCAGCGTGTCATGGCCCATAGTGCAAAGGAGCTGATAGGACCTCCTGGCTGCTGTTCGAATTACAAAAACACAGCTATAATCAGTGCTAAGTGGGCCCTTCAGGCTTCTCTGCCCCGGTGCCACTGCACCTATCCCACTAATTAAAGCCACGGCCCTGGGTAGTCCGTGTCTCAATAAGAAACATTACTGGAACACTAATAGTGGGCTGGGAGGGAAGAATTATGCAAATAGGAAGTATGCTTTAACGCACGCAGTAATTTAGCTTTTTTGCACTTTTGGAACCAGTTGTACCTGAATCGGCAGTGACTGTAGCAGGTTTCCTTGATCGCTTTACAGAAAGTTATACATTGGTGAACTTCCTAGTTCAGCCGTGCATGAGCATGACAGCGGGAATTAGGAGGTGGGGCACTGGGGGCTGTGGGTGGGCGAATATGTCAGATATTTTCTCATAGCAGCCATGGCAGAGTGGGGCAGCAGTCTTTTCAGAGCCCCTCAGTGCGTGTCTCAGGGAAGCACATCCGAGAGCGGGCTGCCACGGACAGGCGAGTGACCGCCACTAAGGTTCCAGCTCCGCCAGCCAGCCACCATCAGCACCTCGGCTTAAGCCAATGCGAGCCCCACCGAGGTGCCAGTGCCGGGGAGTGGGCGCACAGGTAACACTGTCAGCGGGGTTTGCGGGTGGGCAGAGCAGTTCCTGTGCACTCGCGCCGCGCTCCTGCTTGCAGTCAGTGCAGCAGGCAGGAACAACGCAGCAAGCAGTTTATGTGCGGGCCAGTGGGTGGCACACTGACAGGACAGCTTTTCTTGCGAAGTTTAAGGCAGCCAAGAGGGTGGAAGGCGAAGCCTTCTGATAAACTAGCACAAAAGTGAAAGCATTTGAACCTGACCCAAAACAGATGGCATCCTGCGCGCCGCTGCTGGCTCCAAACAAGCTAATTAGCAGCGAACGCGCTACTTAAAAACAGATGGCGCCCCTGCTCGTAACCGTAGGCCATGGGCGGATACATTTAATGGGGAAGGTGGGATATGCACCCGCCTTTGCCCAATTGCATGCTGTCTGTTTTAGAAAGACGCACGCAAAGCCCAATAGAAAAAAAAAAGTTTACAAAAAATACATGCACGAGTGTGAAAGTCCTGAGTGATTCCAAGAGGTCGTTTTCCTAGGGCAGAGCATGCGCTCTGCGCTAGGCTCGACCTAAAAAGCAACACGCAGTGATCTGTGTTATAAGGAGGAAAGGTTTTATTATCGTAGCTATGGGAATGTAGAACAAGCATTTACAATGCAATGGTCTCGGCATTGTTAAAGTTAGAGCTATTGGCATTGCTCATGACATTATCATCTGGTCGATAAGTATTCATCCTATGCTACACCTCGGCTACTTCCAATTATTCCATCTTATTTCAACATTATTTTTGTTTTTGTTTTTAAAACATTTAAAGAAACGGCATTGTTATTTACAATGTCAATAGCTTAATCACTCTCAAATGCGAGACATATTGCATTTGCACCCACACAAAGAGCCACACACACACACAGAGCCACTCACATAGCCACCTACACACACACACACAGAGTTACCCACACACAGACAAAGCCACCACGCATAGAGCCACCTACAAAAAAAGCCACCCACACAGAGCCTCCCACACGCACACAGAGCCTCCCACACGCACACAGAGCCTCCCACACGCACACAGAGCCACCCACACACACACACACAGCCACACAAACACACACACACAGCCATCTGCACTCCCTCAGCCGGCTTGTGAGTGTAACGTCCCATGTGCTTGTGCTGGCGTCACTAGGATAAGCTAGTCCCCATAGTTTGGGTTGCTGCGCGCGTTAATGACAGCTTTGCGGTAATTGTTCATTGTATGTAAGACATCAGGTGAATCTGAGCTGTTAGCCGAGACCTAAAAAACAGCTAAACTTAATATATCACGTGTGATTTGTTTACAGCGCGTCTGTTGCAGGTAAAGTAATTGGATTTATATGTAATCGGTGCAATCAGGAAACTCTGTGCGCTAATTGCCAACAGATCATCAATTATAGCGTATTTATGTCATGCCATCAAAATATCACGGCACACTTAAAAATCAAAGCAGAACCCATGTGCAGGCCATTACATTACTCCTGCGCTAGAATGAACAAGTCCTAAACTCCTTTAGCTGCACAGACATCTTGCCAGCGCTCCAAATGTTTTTTTTTTTGTTTAATTGTACTTTTCAAGTTATGAAACGGTAAGCTCTGGTAACAAAAGCCATTTGAGCAGGTTGCCCGGCAAGCATAGCCCCAGGGCCGGTGTCTGTTACTGTGAGCAGAACCACTCACCCTGCAAAGATCATTCTCCCACTTTTATAACCCCCCCCTGTAACACAGTGCAACCATATATGCACAATAATTTAGCCCCCACCCCATTCCTCTTGACTCTGCACTCTAACTCCTTGGAGTCTCTAAACAGTATCACCCCCCTCTTTTCACTCACCTTAATCCGGTTCCTTTGGTAAAGACGGCCAGAGGCCGTTACCTCTGCTGCCCACAACGAGCGTGGTGACACCGTTCCCCAACTTGCCAATGAGCCACTGGTAATCAGACCTATGGATGCAGAACCTGCACAAGACCGCCTGAAGCAGTAGACATTCAAAAGACTTAAAGTGAGAAGGAAGGGATGCAAGGAGCCACCCACACTGCACGTACCCCGCTGACTGTGCGCAGCCACTAGCATGTATGTAAGTACACCCAGGCTAGTCATTCATAGCCGTGAGCTAACCACTCTACAGGTTTAATGGGTGGAGGCTGCATTTTCATAGGGCAGGCATTATGCATATTCCTCTCCGGGCGTGGCTTCATGTGGAGGCGGAGCCAAGTTGTCGTTACCGCCGGTCACTTACATGCCACTGGTTTGCAGACACTCCAGCGGGGCAAGCCCTTGACTCTCCTAGCGGATGCTCAACCTGTGTGCATTATGAAGGTATAGGCTCCGCTTGGGGGACCTTATTCTGTATAGTGGCCCCTGGCTCCTCCTCATGGATGTCGTCATCGCTCTCTTTCAAGCCAGCGGGCAGCAGACCGCTCCACATCCTTCGACTACGCACGCGTAAAACAAAGTAACGTGTGCACAGCGCAGGCGCACGAGAACAACAAACAGCCTGATTCGCTATACGTCATCTCGTTAAATTGTTACTGCTTTAGAGATAACGCTGGAAGGGTAATCGCCATATTGTGGTTGTCAAGAGAAGAGATGCGCCGCCAGAAAGTTCTCGAAAAAGGGAGCGAGCGAAGCATGAATAAAGAATAAGGGTAGAATATAGACTCAATACCATACAGTGAAGAACACTGGTTTGCTGAGAAGACTGGCGACATTTCCTTGTTAATGCACAACACAACAACTGCGCCACAACCTACGTGAGGAGAATGGAAGCAGCGGCGCAAGCCCGGCAACAACAAACGGCCCGTGGATGCGACGCTCGCGGACATAAGCGGGAGACAGTGCAGCAGCCGAACACGGGAACCGAGAGCAGGGGGAGAGGACGCCATTAACACCGCCGCCTTTCTCCGAGGTCAAGCAGAAATGCCTCGGAGAAACGCAGCGGCATTTTCGGATTCGGTGGCGTGTTTTTCTTTCTCTCATCCTGCCATTGGCTGGAATGTTTACATTCCAGAGGAGAGAAAGAATCGCAAAAAACACGCCCCCGAATCCGAAAAAGACAGGGCTTGTTTGGAGAGACAATGCTCTTCTCCAATTTCTGACCAGTATTTCAGAGGCCAGCCAATGGAGAAGAGGAGAGAAGAGAGGCGGGTTCAAGCCCCTCTTCTCCAAGTCATTAAATCTCGCGAGCGAGACTGCGCAAGCGCAGCCTTCTCTTGCCAAGACCTAAAAAGGATGGGTTTTTATTTTTGAAAACTTGGTTCATTTTTAAGTGTGACAAACGGTATATAACTTAAGTCACATTTTTGTTTTGTTTAGATGCGTTTGTATGGTCTGTAAAGGCATGTTATCAAACAAATTACATTTGAAGTATTAGCTATTACCCATTTGGATATCCCCCCTTCCCGAACATAATTGTTTTCTACCATTTATTTGTGGATTCTGATTAATACCCAGCGCAGCAGCCCTCCAGACTAATTTTCTTTGTATATATCTCCTTCTCCTCAAATCCTTCCCTAGTATTATTGGTTTGAGCTGCATTCAAAGTAGCATCTGATTTATCCCCTTTATTAACCTATATAGCCTTTTCGTTAATGAAAGTCGACAGCATGCCACCCTGCTCCTTCTTCATTCTTTCGGTGGTCTAGTACTTGACTCGGCAGGACCGAGTAGGCTGGTAGGGTAGATGGGGTTCTTCACTTAGCGTGCTTAGGTGGGAGTATTGAACGGAACACAAGGGAAGGTGATCAGCCGGTGAGACGAAATATCTAGTAGATTGATCACTTTTATGTAAGTGGGGATCATTCAAACCCAATAATTTCACCTCAGAACTTGGATATGCAGTAGTACTAATGTGATCTAATTATTTTCTCACTACTCCAAAGCTCCAAATACTGCTGATATGTACCTGCGAATAAAGTAGCCGCACTCCTTTGCACAAGAGCAGTATAATTCTAATCATTATTATATTGATTTATTCATGTAACAATTTATCAGTGAAGTTTAAACTCCCACCTTTCCCAAATCTAGTAATGCTTTTTCCTATTCAAATTTTTGTTGCACATCTCCATCTTTGACCTATACCTATAACACTTTACAGTTAAACAGCACAAAGAGAATATCAAGCGAGTTGAGATTAATTTACATTAAAGAAATTATAAGAAATTATTTTTTCACTAAATGATGTTTCATAATATGAGGCATGTGATCTAAGCAGATAAAGGAATTTAATTGAAACAATGCATTATCAGTCATATGGAGAACATTGTCGGTGTTTCCTTTATCTACAATTACTTGTAAAATGGTAGTTTGTGTTAAAATATAATTATGTATGGTAACAATGAATGCTTTTCATAATGCTCATGAATCTGCCTGTGTTACTGTGGAAATTAACCCTATATTGCACAACCGTTTATCAGCATGCCATTTATTTTCTGCTTTGCGACCAGGTATTCTGGCACAGAATTGTCCCTTTCCAGCGAAGGCCTGATAGAGATATATATATATATATATTCACTGAAAAAACCATAGGTTTCAGGGGTGTTATAGTTAGCTGGACTTTTCACTTGTACAAAACCATTAAAATTCCCCCGTTATAGTTAGTTCAGCTAACTATAACTCGCGCGCCCGCAATGCACTGCTGATGACGTCACATATTACATCACTCATGACATGGTCAGTGACATCACTCATGACATCACTGATGACATCTCAAATGACATCACTGATGACATCACTGATGACATCATCCAGTGAATGTGTGTTTTTCTGAAAATTAAATATGTTTTATATATGTATATCTCAAGGTCGATGGAAGAATAAATGGGTATATAAGTGTCTAAATGGATGATTTGTTTTTGAAAAATTGATTGTGTAACTGACTGATTAAGTGTATCATAGTGAATACATGGCTTAGTGAGTAATGTTTAAATATGTAAATATCTGTATCAGTCTCTCACTTTGTGTATAAGTGGCTGCATGGGTTGGTGAGTAGCTACATGGGTGTCTATATAGGTTATTAGTTGGTTTTTTGAGTATCAGTCTGAGTGTCTGCATGGTTCGGTGGGGGGTATTACGTAGTGCATAGGTGCATGAATGAGTGACTCACTGTTTGTATGGGTTGAACACAGCATGTGTGCAGGACTGTATGGGTGGATGAGTGTGTGTATGGGTATGTTAGTGAGTGAATGACTGTCTCAATAGTGTCTTTATGAGTAACTACATATGTTTTAAACTAGTATATGTGACTATTGGTGTATATATGTGAGTATATGTGAGAGTGAGAGATTGAAAGAGTTCCTGTATGAATAAGTATGTGTTTCTATAAGTGATTGTTTAAAAGACTAAGTATGTGTAAGTTTCCGTAGAAGTAAGTATGGTGGTGTGTGTATAACTGTATATGCAAGTAAATGTATGTTTGATTCTTTATTAGCATGAGTGACTATGTGTGTGAGTAACTCTATGGGTGAGTGACGTTGTGTAACAGGATGTATAGGTGTATGAGTACATATGATGAGTGAGTACATGTATGAGTGACTGTATAGGACTGTTGGTGAATGAGTGGATGTGTATGTGGATCTTAGAATTACTGAAGAGGTTGTTGTAACTGGTATTGGTATGTCCATTGTTTTGAAAATTTTAGTCTCTATTTTTGAATGTGTGTATCAAAGGTTATATTAGGGTGAGAGGAGGTCTGCCACTCTATCACAAGGATGATGTCATCAGTGATGTCATGAGTGATGTCACTGACCATGTCATGAGTGATGTAATATGTGACGTCATCAGCAGTGCATTGCGGGCGCGCGAGTTATAGTTAGCTGAACTAACTAAAACGGGGGAATTTCAATGGTTTTGTACAAGTGAAAAGTCCAGCTAACTATAACACCCCTGAAACCTATGGTTTTTTCAGTGAATTTCTGAGGTTTTTTAAATGCTAATTCCTAACTATAACGTGCCTGAAACCTATGTTTTTTTCTGTGAATTTCAAAGGTTTTTTAAATGCTAATTTCTAACTATGCCTACAGAGATAGGACATGTGAAGAAAGAAGAAAAAATGCACAGAAAGAAACAAAAGAAGTGCAGAAAGAAGCAACAGAAGTCCTCAAATACGAAGATAAGTGCAGGAAGAAGGATAACGTGCAGAAAGAACAAAAAGAAGAGCAGAAAGAAGCCTTGTTGCAAAATCATCCTGTACCCTCAACTTTTTCAGACGGATACTGGTGGTAACTGAGTCTGACTAACCAGTCCTAGAGCCAGTGCTATGTTAAAAGACACTTAGAATACAGTGAAAACACCTACATACACTAGGGAACATTATGCGTTGGGGTCCCCCTGTGATTAGCATGACCTCCTCTGTAAGCCCCTAGTATATAATAGGGCATGGGGATTAAAACTACCTCTTAAAACAGGCCACAGGGCGTTTTTGCACACGTTAACTCAGGCCCCGTCCCCTCCATTCACCACTGTGTAAACACGCCCTGTGTCCATTTTTAGTTGGAGATTAAGTTCATTTGAATCCTGAGGGTCCCTAGGGTCCAACTAGCCCACTAGGTACCTCCAGTAAGTGCCACAGAGCTGCGTTGCAGAGAGGTGTAAAAAGTGGCACGGCCTGGACCACCTCTCTGCAATGCAGCTCAGTGGCGCTTACTGGAAGCACTTGGTGGGCTAGTTAGCCCCCAGGGGCCCTCAGTATTGAAGGGAAATTATATCCCCAATTTAAAACGTGCCATAGTGCGTGTTTGCACACGTCACCTCAGGCCCCGTCCCCTCCCTTCACCACTGTGTAAACGCGCCCTGTGGCTGTTCTAAGTTGAGAGATTAAGTCCCCTTGAATCCTAAGGGTCCCTAGGGTCAAACTAGACCACTAGGTACCTCCAGTAAGCGCCACAGAGCTGCGTTGCAGAGAGGTGTAAAAAGGGGCTTGGCCTCAGAACACCTGGCTGCAGCGCAGCTCCCTGGCGCATACTGGAGATGCCTGTTGGGGGCGCGTTTGCAGAGTGCTGCACGGAGGGGGCATGGCCTCCGGCATGATGCCAGTCTTTTATTTATTTTAGTTTTTTAAGAAGGGGGGCTGTTTGGTTCCCCTTCTTATTCTAATTTATTGGCCCTGATGACCCCATCCCCCAGGGCCAGTCTCCTAATTATATTTTTTTGACCCCAATCCCCAGGGCCGGCCACTGTTTTTTATTATTTTTAAAAAATATATATTCATAGACACACCTAGGACATGCTGGACAAACCGTACGTACCTATCACCATGACGATTTGCGTGATATTCATTAAAAGGCGACTATGCATGCAATGAATCCACGTGGAATGTATTTACACCACTAGTGAAGCTCTGACATGTCTGATGCCCTACCATGCCTAATCCTGGTAGACACCCTTGTCGTTTATTTATACAAACATGGGTAGCTATTGACGGGCACATTTAATACACATGCACACCAAGCCATTCAAAGGGGATTCGACAAAAATTCGACCAAAACTATGCAAGAAACCCCCCTCACGGTTAATAAAACACACATCCACTGCCGGATGTGTAATACTTTTTATTTTACTCTCTGGAAAGCGGACGAACATCACTTGAGAGTCACAGCGTGCTCCTGACAGAGCCCAGTGCTGTGTTACACCCACCATTGCCTGCCGAGTGCCACACACCTCTGTGTTGTATTCCACTAGCTAGTGCATATGCTATGACACTCTCTAGCCCATGTGCACTGTAACACCACCCCGTGAATATGTCATGCCACACTTGTCTTCGCACGGGTTATATTGCCCCATCTAACGTGCCTTCCTCGATGCCTATGTTATAACGCACAGTGCTATGCCATACATATTACAATCTGGGATCCATATTTTTGTCACAGTGCATATGCAACGTTACACTCCCCAGCACATATTTTATATTACAACTTTAGAGACTAGTTAGGTTACACAACACTGCCCTGTGCATATTACACTCCAAGGCGCATATCGCATAGCACGCGCTAGTGCCTGTGCTATCTCGCGCTCTCCAATGAATCTGTCATTGCGCACAATGTATTGCATATTATATGTCACGCCCGGTTCATCTTATATCACACTTTTTGGTGCATAGTTTATACCATACACTATATCTAGTTTTCATTTTCAATCGTGCTCTCAGGACTATGTTCTATATAACACTGTGTTCACCTACCCTTTTCACGGGCATTACATTTTGCGATAGGGGGTGGAGGGTCAGGGGGTGTTTCTGCCAAGTGAGCCCGGAGTCACAGTCACAAACGTCCTCTTCTTCCTGAATAAAAGTGAGATTATGCTGCATACTTGTTCATATTTTAAGTAGTTCGCACAGACACAATGTTTTAAAAACAATAAAGTTCCTAATACCCGCCTTCTCTGAACAGTTAGCTTGCTGCCCCATCCCCTTCCTCCCTATCCTCTGTTGTGTGAATCCATGGACTAGCCTCCTCCCTCTTGCCATGCATGGTCTGATGTGCTGCCACTGCCCTCAATTTAGTATGATGTACCAGTCCACTCCTCCTGCCCTCCATTGCCCAATTCTATGCCCCATCATTGACCTCCTGCTTAAACTCTGTGCTTAGCTTGCTGCCCCTATTCTCCTTCCCCCTGCCCTCCGATGTCTTTGTGCATGCCCCTGCTCCATCCTTTTTGCCCACCATGTCCCATGGACCTGCCACTCCTATCTACTCTGAGTGTTATGTTGAGCTGCCACTCCCCTCCCACCTGCCTAGCATTGTCAGATGACTGTAACCTGTCCCTGCCACCTCCACCCTGCCTGTCCACATGCCATGCCCCTATCCTCTTCCTCCTGTCCTACATGGTCCATTGTACTGCCACACCCTTCTGCCCTCCCTGGTCTGTTGTGCTGCAACTGCTCCTCCTGCCTGCCCCGTGTGGTCTGTTGTGAGGTCCCTTCCCCTGAACTTTCTTGTCTGTGCACAGGTCCTGACCCTCCCTTCTATCCTCCATCGTCCTTTGTGCATGCCCCTCCACCCTCCTTCTTGCCCATCATAGCCATTGTGCTGCCACTAACCCTCCCACTTGCCATGCATGGTCTTCTGTGCTGCCATGGCCCCTCCCACCTTCCCTGTGTGGTCAGTTAGCTGCCCCTGACCCCCTCCCACCTTCCCTCCATGGTCTGTGTGTATGCCATCACAGTCTCACTGTTGCTCTTCATGGTGTGTCTTGCTTCTAGTGCCCATCCTGCCTGACCTCCATGGCTATCTTGCTGCTCCTGCCCTGCCCCCTTGCCCCCAGCCCTACTCCCTCCCTCCTGGCTTGTCTGTTCCATTGTAATGCCCCTGATCCGTCCCTCCTGCCCTTTATGGTCTGTTATGCTGCAGCTTTCTCTCCTGTCTGTCCATTATGGTCAGCTAGCTACCATTGCCTCTTGCCCCTCTGTTCTCTGTTGTCCATGTGCATGGTCCTGTCCCTCCTTCTTGCTTTCTATGGATTGTTGTGCTGCACTCCCGTCCTGCATGCCCTGTGTGGTGTATTGTGCTGCTGCAAACCCTGATGCCTGCCCTGCAGGGTCAGTTTGGTGCACCTCTCCATGTCCCTCCTGTCCTCTGTTATCCAAGTCCATGTCCCTATCCCATTTCCTTCCATGATCCAATGTACCATACTTGCGAACATTTTGAACTTGGTAAGAGGGAGATTTTGAAAAAAAACTGGGGTATTGATTTTCCCCTTTGAGTTACATTGAAAAAGAGGATATTGTAGACAGGAGACAGATCAAATAAAGCCCATTTGAGCTTAAAAACATTGGACGTTTCCTGGCTGAATCGGGTCTGTTGGCATGTATGGTTGTACTACCATTGCCTCTTCCTTCTGCCCACAATGGTCTATTACATTGCCACAGCCTTGAAGGAGGGTAGATTTTGTATCACAGGGGGCCCCTGGCCCGGTCTGTCCACACCTGAAGTATGAGACCCTTGTCCTTGCCCTGCCAGCTGCATTTGTAGGCCGTATTAAATTGACCAGCGGGTCCTGTGTTGCTATATAATTATCCTGAGACATCCTTACCACTCAGCCAGCATAAAACCCCTGTGTAGGCCCTTCTGTTCAATATGTAGGCCTCTTTGTTAAATTGACCATAGCTCTGCAATTTTAGTGTATAGCAGTCTGAAGGCAGGTCTGCGAGGCCTTCTGATCCAAACTAGTAGCCCCCACCCTACCCGAGTGCTCCGTGCTCGGTATCAAAGTTCAACATCCCCCTGAAGCTGTCGACATACAGTAGGCTGCATCCTGGACTGGTACTTGCTTCCTGGGCAGGTTTCCCGCTTTTAAGGAAGTGGCAACCGCAGAGCGTCAAGTTAGGAGAACTGAGGAGATTTTATACATGAATATATTGAATTCCCGTACAATACCCATTATTTTCTGCTTGCTCTATGGAACTTACGATAAGCGATTGGCCTGAGAGACTGACCTTTTCACCCAGTCCATTGTCAGCATTAAGTGGGTAAATGACGAAATGTCTGGTAAAATCTGCAGACGAAGCTTTTGGGTAGCATACGTAGGTAGATGTAGCGTGCAAAGGAGCCCACAAAATGATATAAAAAGGGAGCACCCACAGATATCGACGGACTACCTCGCCGTCTGTATGTAGGTTAACAGGCAGTGCAGGTTTTCCCCAAGAGCTGGGAGCTCTTGTCTTCCTTTGCTTAAAATGTCTTGCTCTGCTTTGCTTGAAGTATCTTATTCTATTTTACCTATATGAAATGTCATGTTATGTTTAACCATTGTTCTCTTTACTTTTGCATTTAAAAGATTTTGTATTGTAATTGCAGGAATGCTTGCTCTAAGAGTAAACGTGAGTGTTCCTAGGTAACATTTTCCTTGGTGTAACTTGTTTCTCATGATGCATTTATAGATGTGTTTTCTCTCTCTCTCTGTCAGTACATTAATTGAGATACAGAGAATATTATGACAGCTGTATGATTATCTGGATTCTGTATTTTGTACTTTATGTCTCTATTCTGCGGTTTCTTTGAAGTTGCATCTTCTCATTAAACTGCCATTGTATTCTGCCTCCAATTCCATGTCTCATATGTCTGTTTTCTTCATTTTTGGAGCAAGCGTTCCTAGGCACCCCGGCTCAAATTAAGGTGCCCCTTTTGTCCCTGACTCACTCTCCTGCTCAGTTCTGTGGTGGCTCCCGGGGATCTGGGGACCGCCCCTAGCTTCCTTGACCCGTAATAGATCTTCCCTCCAACAGTCTCTCTTGCAAGTCCTGTATTGTTGGTTTGTTGCCCCTGCCCCCCTTTCCACTGCCCTCCATAGTCTGTTGTGCTTCCACGGCCCTTCCTGCCTGCTCAGTGTGGTTAAATTGTTGCCTTTGCACCCTCCTACCTGCCTTCAATTTTCAGAGTCCGTGCCCCTGGCCTCTGCCTCTCAACAGTATCCTAATGAACAACTAGATTGCTAACATTCTATATTTATTACAAAAGTGTGGAACGCCTGACATCATCTTGATGTAATCAAAACTGTAATACCTAGAGCATTTCCTTTAGAAATTACATATATGAGAGGGTCTTATTGGCATCAAAATTATGGTTAGTGCTCTAAAAGACTAAAATAAGGACATATTTTCTGAGTTTTCAAATAGCGACAAAGCACTTTTAAATTATTTGTTATCTTTATGTTTTTTTATCCAGTTGACCACTTGATTAAATGTTGCACTTAGGGGAGAGGATGTGGTGTTACTTCCAGAACTGCAGACTTTGCAACTGGGGAACCAGGTTGAAGTTTCTGCTTCAGCTCGACATTCTGTGATTCTGGTCAAATCACTTAGTCTCCCCATGTCTACAACCAAAATGAATTTGTTCTTGTGTGATGTAACCAATGCTCATGTAAAGCACTCCAATACCTGACAAGTCTGCACTATATAACACTGCAAAAACACAAAATAATAAGTGTTTTGCACACTTCTGTCATTGGGCTATATTTGGGCTACATCTGGGTGATTTTGGGCTACATTTGGGCTCTTTTGTCTCCGGTGGCCATCTTGGGAGATTTATTTGTTATGAAGTTTCCTAATTTCCTCATGTACTGCAGTCTCCTCAGTAGGAAATGCTTTCAGTTTTTTACTTTGATTCCATCATGAAGGTATTCAGATATGTCACACATTTGCCATAAATTCTGAATGTTAGCACTCTAGTTGCTCATTAGATCACTGTAGTAAAACTACTGCACCATGGAAGTCTGCTCCTGGTATTAAAAGTGCATGTTTCAGTCTGCATGTCAGAATTTTTTAATGAAATAGAAGAGGATTTGAGAAGTCACTCAAAATGTGCCCTCATTTTCTTTCTTCAGCATTAATCATAATTTCTATGGCAAAATGAACCTCCTCATTGTGTTCCTTTTTAAATTAAATGTTTTAAGTGTTACCAGTTTATTCCAATCAAGATGGCTTCAGGTGTGCCATACTTTTGTCATAATGAAGACAGTAAGCGCTCTAGTTGTTTTTAAGAACATTCTGGGACATTCTGTCATTGGGCTATACTTGGGCTACATCTGGGTGATATTTGGGCTACATTTGGGCTCTTTTGTCTCTGGTGGCCATTTTGGGAGACTTATTTGTTATGAAGTTTCCTAATTTCCTCATTTACTGCAGTCTCCTCAGTAGGAAATACTTTCAGTTTTTTACTTTGATTCCATCAAGAAGGCATTCAGATGTGTCACACATTTGCCATAAATTCAGAATGTTAGCACTCTTTTTGCTCATTAGATCACTGTAGTAAAGCTACTGCTCACCAGGGAAAACTGCTGCTGGTATTGAAAGTGCATGTTTCAGTCTGCATGTCAGAATTCTTTAATGAAATAGAAGAGGATTTGAGAAGTCACTCAAAATGTGCCCTAATTTTTCTTTCTGCAGCACTAATCATACTTTTTATGGAAAAATGAACCCCCTCATTTTGTTCCTTTTTAAATTAAATGTTTTAAGAGTTACCACTTTAATCCAAGCAAGATGGCTTCAGGTGTGCCATACGTTTATCATAAGTAGGACTGTTAGCGCTCTAGTAGTTCTTTGGAACACTCTGGGAAGCTGCAGTAGAACACAAAGGAATCAACTGACAGTCTCTGCCCTTGTTGGATGTACATGTTTTACTGAGAATGTCAGACTTCATTCTCACATGACTGAGAAAGATAATGTGAATTTACAGAAAATAAGCTCTCAGTTTAGCCTATAGATCACCTTCCAAACCTCTGTGGTAAAAGCATGAGAAAATATTTTTCTCTCAATCATGATATCCCAGCAGAAGGCTTTTTCACATGGTGAAATCACCTTAGAACATACCACAATTCCTAAAATGAGTATGGTACCATCAACAAATGATTTATAATGTAACTAAAGTCTTAAAACCTTCTATTAACTGCAATGCTTTTTAATGAGGTGCTATCATGTATATTGGTCCCAAGATGGCTGCCAACACTTCTTGGATGAAGTGCTGACAGCCAATCAGATCTCAGGATGAGATGTGTGGTTAGGCTCCGCCCACATATATATATGCTTTTAAATGCTATTTTCTCAGGGAATACTGAACAGATTTACACCAGACCTGCAAAAGGCACTTCCTTGACCTTATGGCTACCTCTCTGCCAAATTTCAAGTAATTCTGTTCAGCCGTTCGGGCTGTAGCTGTGTCTAAAGGTCCTATGGAAAAATGCATGGGGAAAACGCGTTTTGGGACCCCCCTTTTTTCTCAGCCCCTGCTTGACGAATCCCCCCGAGACTTTCAGGGTAGGAGCGGAGCGTAGCGCCCCACCTATTTTGAAAATTTCGCGAGGATTCGTCGACCGGCGCCAAAGTTATTCCAAATAGAATGTTGCGGATTTCCTATGGAAACAGGGTCCTAACTATAACTACCTACTGGCGACCGCCAGTAGGTAATATATATATATATATATATATATATATATATATATATATATATATATATATATATATATATATATATATATATATATATATATATATATATATATATCTCTATCTCCTACTTGCGGTTGCCAGTAGGTAGTTATAGTTAGGACCTATTTTGCGAAGATTTGTCAACCAGCGCCAAAGTTATTCCAAATAGAATAACTTTGGCGCTGGTTGACAAATCTTCGCAAAATTTTCAAAACTGGTGGGGCGCTCCAGTCCGGTCCTATCCTGAAAGTCTTGGGGTAATTCGTCAAGCGGGGGCCGAGAAAAAAGGGGGATCCCCAAACGTGTTTTCCCCATGCAATTTTCCATAGGAACCTTTAATCGCAGCTACAGCCCGAACTGCTGAACGGAATTACACCAAATTTGGCAAAAAGGTAGCCCTTGGTTCACACTCGTGCCGTTTGGTTAAATGGTGTCAATCCGTTCAGTAGTTCCTGAGAAAATCAAAAGTAAAATCCTAGATCTATCTGGGCGGAGCCTAACCACACATCTCATCGTGAGATCTGATTGACTGTCAGCACTTCATCCAAGAAGTGTTGGCAGCCATCTTGGGACCAATATACATGATAACACCTCATTAAAAAGTATTGCAGTTAATAGAAGGTTTTAAGACTTTAGTTACATTATAAATCATTTGTTGATGGTACCATACTCATTTTAGGAATTGTTGTGTGTTCTAAGGTGATTTTACCATGTGAAAAAGCCTTCTGCTGGGATATCATGAATCATGTTTGAGAGAACTATTTTCTCATGCTTTTCCCACAGAGGTTTGGAAGGTGATCTGTAAGCTAAACTGAGAGCATGTTTTCTGTAAATTCACATTATCTTTCTCAGTCATGTGAGAATGAAGTCTGACATTCCCAGTAAAATATGTACATCCAACAAGGGCAGAGACTGTCAGTTGATTCCTTTGTGTTCTACTGCAGCTTCCCAGAGTGTTCTAAAGAACAACTAGAGCGCCAACAGTCCTACTTATGACAAACGTATGGCACACCTGAAGCCATCTTGAGTGGAATAAAGTGGTAACTCTTAAAACATTTAATTTAAAAAGGAACAAAATGAGGGGGTTCATTTTGCCATAGAAAGTATGATTAGTGCTGCAGAAAGACAAATTAGGGCACATTTTGAGTAACTTCTCAAATCCTCTTCTATTTCATTAAAAAAATTTGACATGCAGACTCAAACATGCACTTTCAATACCAACAGCAGACTCCCCTGGTGAGCAGTAGCTTTACTACAGTGATCTAATAAACAACTAGAGTGCTAACATTCTGACTTTATGGCAAATGTGACACATCTGAATGCCTTCTTGATGGAACCAAAGTAAACCAGCATTGAAAATACAATAGGTCTCGCCTTCGTTTAAGTTAAATTAATTCTGTTTGTAATTAGGTGGCTTTTTAGCTTTGCTTTTATTAGTGTTTTTCAAACCGTCATGTACATAACGTGCATATGTATGCATATATGTATATGTATGCATGTATTTATATTTGTATTTATATAGGTATGCAGATATATGTGTGTGTGTATATATATGTGTGTGTGTGTGTGTGTGTGTGTGTGTGTGTGTGTGTGTATACATATATATATATATACACACATGTGTGCAGGTAGAGGGGAGAGAGAGAGAGAGAGAGAGAGGTAGAGAGTGAGTAGTAGTAGAGTGAGTGTAGTAGGGAGTAGTAGAGAGCGAGTAGTAGAGAGCGAGTAGTAGAGAGTGAGTAGTAGAGAGTAGTCAGTCAGTATCAGTCAGTCCGTGTCAGCTAGAGCAGGTCTGCTGACCTGGTTTCTCTGGCTCTAGAGCAGCTCTGCTGACCTGGTTTCTCTGGCTCTAGAGCAGCTCTGCTGACCTGGTTTCTCTGGCTCTAGAGCAGCTCTGCTGACTTGGTTTCTCTGGCTCTAGAGCAGCTCTGCTGACCTGGTTCTCTGGCTCTAGAGTAGCTCTGCTGACCTGGTTCTCTGGCTCTAGAGCAGCTCTGCTGACCTGGTTCTCTGGCTCTAGAGCAGCTCTGCTGACCTGGTTCTCTGGCTCTAGAGCAGCTCTGCTGACCTGGTTTCTCTGGCTCTAGAGCAGCTCTGCTGACCTGGTTTCTCTGGCTCAAGAGCAGCTCTGCTGACCTGGTTTCTCTGGCTCTAGAGCAGCTCTGCTGACCTGGTTTCTCTGGCTCTAGAGCAGCTCTGCTGACCTGGTTCTCTCCCTCTAGAGCAGCTCTGCCGACCTGGTTCTCTCCCTCTAAAGCAGCTCTGCCGACCTGGTTTATCTGGCTCTAAAGCAGCTCTGCCGACCTGGTTTATCTGGCTCTAAAGCAGCTCTACTGACCTGGTTCTCTGGCTCTAAAGCAGCTCTACTGACCTGCTTCTCTGGCTCTACAGCAGATCTGCTGACCTGCTTCTCTGGCTCTACAGCAGCTCTGCTGACCTGGTTCTCTGGCTTTACAGCAGCTCTGCTGACCTGGTTCTCTGGCTCTACAGCAGCTCTGCTGACCTGGTTCTCTCTCCGTCTAGAGCAGCTCTGCCGACCTGGTTCTTTCCCTCTACAGCAGCTTTGCTGACCTGGTTTCTCTGGCTCTACAGCAGCTCTGCTGACCTGGGTCTCGGCCACTAGAGCAGCTCTGCTGACCTGGGTCTCTGGCTCTAGAGCCGCTCTGCTGACCTGGTTCTCTGGCTCTAGAGCAGCTCTGCTGACCTGGTTCTCTGGCTCTAGAGCAGCTCTGCTGACCTGGTTCTCTGGCTCTACAGCAGCTCTGCTGACCTGGTTTCTCTGGCTTTACAGAAGCTCTGCTGACCTGGTTCTCTGCACTCACGATGCATGCACCCGACTTCGCGAAAATATATTTAAAAATAATATAAGTTTATTAGAAGTACAAATATATTATTTTTATGAATATCTTAGATAATCTCTTGCTCTAATTTGTATATTAAAGACACATGCATATCATTTTGGAACATAATTATTTTTTGCGGGAGTCGCGCGCCCCAGCACGTATATGACGTCACGTGGGACCCGCCACCGCGCAAACATCTCGTACCGTAATGCGCATGTGTCGCAAATGCGTGGGAGCAGGAGTTGTGGACTGGTCGCATACCAATCGCGCACATCACGTAATATTAAATGTATATGATGTAACTGGAAAAAACACGCAGCCGTCGCACACCGTACACAGATCCTTCAATACTTTTCTAAAATTGCGGCTAGAATCCGCGCACCCACAGTCATGTGTACGCTTTGAGTGCGCGACTAAAAAATGAAAACAAAAGAATAATCAATATTTCAGTTTGAATTTTTAAATTTCTTTTTTTGCAATTTTCTGAAAAATATAATGTTATTTAATTAATAAAATATTTATAAATAAACAGTTAAACTGTAGAAAATCAGTACAAAAAAATAGGTATAACTATTATCACACTTAGAAATTAGCATTTAAAAAACCTTTGAAATTCACTGAAAAAAACCATAGGTTTCAGGGGTGTTAATAGTTAGCTGTCCATTTCACTCGTACAAAACCATAGAAATGTCTCCATTATAGTTAGTTCTGCTAACTATAACTCGCGCGCCCGCAATGCACTGCTGATAATGTCACATATTGCATCATTCATGACCTGGTCAGTGACATCACTGATGACATCACTGATGACATCATCCACGTGACCATCTGATACACCTCATCATACTCTATTTTACAGTGAGTGATGAAAGGTTATACTAGTGTATCATATTTGAAACCATTGACACACCAATACCAGTTACTACATACCCACTCACTGTTTCCTAAGTCTACACACACAACTACCCATTCAACAACAGAATCATTTATACATGCAGTCACTAATTAATAGAACACTATCAAATGCACTTATACACATGTATTGACATTGACACATCAGCAGTCATCTTAGTCGGTTATGCAGTCATCCTACTCACTCATGAAAAAAATTAATCACACTTACATTTACTCACTTACACAATTATCCAACAACACCTAATTTATTCAAACACATTGTAACTCATAGTTAATATGTAAGAAATCACCATTACAATTATACACTCATTCATATAGTTACTCTCACAATCACTGACTCTTACACATACTTATTTATATACACCAACTTTCACATACAATGCCTTTTATTTTTTTACTTTTATTTTTTTACTTTGTTGAAGATGTACAACTAAAACATATATTCGCTCACCAACACACAAATAAATACAGTCAGTCACCCAAACAACTGTTTCCACAAGCACTATTAAACCTATACACCTAGACAATCAACCATTCACTCATCTATGCATAGTTACACACCCTCATCCAACCACACACAAACTCAGTGTCCCATACAAATACTCACCCAACTAATCAATAACTAATATATACACTCATGTAGTTAGTAACCAACTGATGCAGCATGTTATACAACAATAAAGACCGTGATGCACACATTCACATAGTTTAGTTACTAATACATGTATTAAGATAGACACTTTTAATTACTCACTTAAACAGTCAGACAGCTACAAAATCCTCCATCCAGACAGTTATATATCCACTCAGTCTTCAATACAGATTGGTGTGTGTGTGTGTGTGTGTGTGTGTGTGTGTGTGTGTGTGTGTGTGTGTGTGTGTGTGTATATATATATATATATTACATATTTGTAAATTGATACTTGTATAGCGCACTATTCACCCGCAAGGGTCTCAAGGCGCTTGTATGAATACCGCTGTGGAACCCATCCTGGCTTTCCCTGTGAGGCGTCCACTCCTGGGCACCCCCAAGGTGGAGGCCAGGCATCCTTAGCGTTGTGGGGGCCGTTGTGGAGATTAAGCAAGCTATTACCCAGAGTTGCAGAGTGGGACTCCATGATTGGAATGGCACCGAGGCGAGAATTATCAGGTCCGTGGAATTTTTGAGCCCAAGACCCGCCGAGGCGGGGAATTGAACCCTTGTCACGGGCTAGACCTCTGCATCAGGGTCTGCCGCTCTAATCATTAAGCCACACTTCTCCACGTTTCAAACTAAACCATATTCACTGGATGATGTCATCAGTGATGTCACTGACCATGTCATGAATGATGCAATATGTGAGATCATCAGCAGTGCATTGCGGGCGCGTGAGTTGTAGTTAGCAGAACTAACTGTAACGGAGAAATTTCTATGGTTTTGTACGAGTGAAATGGCTAGCTAACTATAATACCCCTGAAACCTATGGTTTTTTCAGTGAAGAAAGAAAAAAAAAATAAAAAAAAAAATATATATATATATATATATACACTTAAAAAACCATAGGTTTCACACATGTTATAGTTAGCTGGACATTTCACTCGTGAAAAACCATTGAAATTCCCCCGTTATAGTTAGTGCAGGCAACTATAACTCACGCGACCGCAATACTCTGCTGATGACGTCAGATATTACATCACTGTATTTAGACACTTATTTACCCATGTCTTCTTCCATTAATCTTTAGCTATACATATATTACAAATCTTTATTTTTCAGAAAGACACATATGTCATCAGTGATGTAATATCTGACGTCATCAGCAGAGGATTGCGGTCGCGTGAGTTATAGTTGCCTGCACTAACTATAACGGGGGAATTTCAATGGTTTTTCACGAGTGAAATGTCCAGCTAACTATAACATGTGTGAAACCTATGGTTCTTTAAGTGAATTTGCAAGGCTTTTTAAATGCTAATTCCTAACTATAACGTGTGTGAAACCTATGGTTTTTTTCAGTGAATTTGTACGTTTTTTTAAATGCTAAGTTATGTATTTATTTATTTTTTAAGGTTTTTCACCGTGCGCGCACCGTACGCGCACGGAGCGCGCCTATAGAAATATATATGCTTTTAAATGCTATTTTCTCAGGAAATACTGAACAGATTTACACCAGACCTGCAAAAGGCACATCCCTGACCTGAGGACTACCTCTCTGCCAAATTTCAAGTAATTCTGTTCAGCCGTTCGGGCTATAGCTTGGACTAAAGGTCCTATGGAAAAATGCATGGGGAAAATGTGTTTTGGGACCCCCCTTTTTCTCACCCCCCGCTTCACGAATCCCCCCGAGACTTTCAGGGAAGGAGTGGAGCGCCCCACCTATTTTGAAAATTTCGCGCGGATTCGTCAATCGGCGCCAAAGTTATTCCAAATAGAATGTTGCGGATTTCCTATGGAAACACGATCCTAACCATAACTATCTACTGGCGACCGCCAGTAGAGAATATAATATATATATATATATATATATATATATATATATATATATATATATATATATTCGCCAAACTTTCTCAAAGGAAGCAATCGACGCCGTGTCTGTGCATAAAATTATTTATTGCCAGCTGAAGATGCTAGACGCGTTTCGCCTGTCCTGCAGGCTTATTCACTAGC